>NC_138964.1:154847037-157389537 GCF_055761805.1 Camellia sinensis
CAAGTAGACTACTAAGCTCACTTCGCCCTCGCGAATCATACCCCGATGGCAAAACACAACCAACCCGGTCTCCCAAGAAATGGAACCACTCCCCGCTCAAGGTACATAATGTGACCCTCTGGCGGTAGCAATCGATAACAGCCCGGTATGACTATAGCCAGTCCATACCCAAAATAACATCAAAGCCCTTCATGGGCATGACAACAAACGGAAAAGGAAGCCTATAGTCGGCGACCTCTATATCACATCCTCTAACACCCTGTTTCAGAATCAACTCACCACCCAAAGGCGATACCACACAAATAGGAGATGCTAACCGCGCTAACTCCAATTCCAAAACAGATGCAAATGCAGCAGATACAAAAGAATGAGATGCACCCGTGTCTACCAACACATTAGCAACCGAGTTGCAAAACAGAAAAGTACCTCTCACTACTGATGGAGCTGGTACTAAATCCTGCGCGGTAACAACATACACGCGGCCCGTAGGCCCCTGGTCTACCTGCTCACCTCTCGGAGCAAAAGACTGCTGCACAGACTGGGATGACGAAACTCCCGGATTGGCCCTCGAGGCCTGCACAGACTGAGCTGGCTGAAAACCCTGCGTCTGCCTATAACCAGACGCTCCCGAAGTGGCACTCAACTGTGGGCAAAACCTCTTCAGGTGCCCAGGCTATCCACACTGATAACAAGACAAGGGCTGCCCCCTGCCCAAACTCTGACTTTGCGGTCTAGCTAAAGAAGAAGCAGCTTTTTGACCCCCACCCTTCTGCGGGCAAACTGAAACCTTGTGACCCAGCTGGCCACACTTGTAACAAGTGAATTCCCCCTGACTGCCTCTCCCCGAGCCTACACTCGGCACTGGAAAGGTCGATCTAGAGACTGCACCCTGAGACTGCTGAGGGTTATAACCCTTCTGTCTCCTGCCATCACTCTGACTATCCTGGCTCCTCTTGGAGCCCCTCTGTTCTTCCTCCTCCTCCTGCATCATAATCTCCATATGAGCAGCAGCATCAACTAGGTGTCTATACTCTCGGATGTAAGACCCACCAACTCTCAACTTGAGGCCCCGCCTCAACTTCCGCTCAAACTCATAGCAACGGCGTTCCTCAGACGCCACCAGTTCCGGTGCAAACCTGGACAGACTGGTAAAAGTAGCCTCAAACTCGGCCACTGACAAGCCCTGCTGTTTAAGCCGGCTAAACTGATCCCTCAGCTTCTCCCTAGCTGCTGCAGACAAAAACCTCTCCTGAAAAGCATTTATAAACGCCTCCCAAGTACCACCAACACGAGCCTTCTCGTACTTCCACCATTGACCCGCATCTCCCTTCAGTTAGAAGGATGCCAAGGTCACTTTCAGTGCTCCGTCCTCGATGCCAAGCATCTCGAACGTCTTACTCATTTGTTCTAACCACTCATCAGCCTTCAGTGGCTCCTTCGGATCCCCGACAAACTCATCCGGGTTAGACCGAAAAAACTCCCTCTTCAAGAAAGAAGGCCCTGCCTCAGCTGCCTGATTCCCAGCTCTAAGAATACCCAAAGCTCCTGCTATCTCTTTGGCCAAGGCACCCATAGCCTGCTGACCTACTGGCTCGGCCACATTGGCCTGGCCAACTCCCTCCTGCACTGCCGGAATCTCACCCGGTAACGGTACTTCCTGCCTCGCAGGTCTACCACGCCTAGCACCTCTTCCTCGTCCTGACATCCTAATAAAGGTAATACAGAACGTTAGCACATTCATACATGTGCCGAAACTAAACACACTCGTCCTAATGCATGGACAACTGTAATTCACTCCACGTAAGCACATAAACACATAAGCACTTACGAATTTCATTTCCGGATAATGATAGTCCCGAGGCGTTACTAGAGTTCCGGTTAGAAACAGCATTGATCAAGTGCCTTTCCAACAAGACTCCCAGAAACTCAAGGATCTAATCAACATCCTAGAAATTAAATCCCAGACCCACATAGTCACATAAGCATGTTAGCATTTAAGCACATAGCATATGATACTACATCTAAGTCTCTATTAAGCGAGACAAACCCATTGTGATACTAATCACTTCCCACGTACCCAAAGTATTCGAACCCGGTACGCTCTGATACCAAGTTGTAACGCCCTCAAAATAACAACATTAAACCCATCTGATAAGACATGCATTTACATATAAACTAACCACATTCCTTTATTCCTTAGAGTTCCATTACCTAAGTATTACATGTTAACATCATAACAAAATGCCCTACGGGCTTACATCTTTCCAAGTTAACACTTGGATACAACAAAAGAGTACTAACTCGTTTACACATTAAGCCCTTGGCTTGAAGTTACATGTAATACATCAAAAGTTAAGCGGCAAAAGTATGTCCGCCTCTAGCCTCCCAGCTATGTCCTTGGAGGTGGCATGAAACCTGCACCTGAAAAAGATATTCCCATATAGGGTGAGCCACAGCCTAGTAGAAATACACTAAACCAACCATGAACAATGCCTAAAATATTAGCAATTGATAGATGGCCAACACTGATACAATCACATAAATCACATATTTATGTCATACGACTTATGAGTCAAAGTTTCCTTTCATTTTTCCCTTTTTCAACGGATAGGCATATAAGCACTAACCACATTCTCGACAGATATGTATAACAACAATATCCACATTCCCAGATAAGCAAATAAGCTATATCCACATTCTACAACAAATATGTATAACTACAATATCCACAGATAAGCATATGAGCTATATCCACACATCACAAAGATAAGCATATGAGCTCTATCTTCACTTCTCTAGACAAGCATATGAGCTGTATCTACGGAGTTCATCCCCTATCTTCTCCCAACACT
Organism: Camellia sinensis; assembly: GCF_055761805.1. Lineage (NCBI taxonomy): Eukaryota > Viridiplantae > Streptophyta > Magnoliopsida > Ericales > Theaceae > Camellia > Camellia sinensis. The sequence goes on from NC_138964.1 coordinate 154,849,890, forward strand.
AACCGGTTTAGAGGTACATCCCCTATCTTCCCCTAAACCGCGGAGTACATCCCCTTTCTCCTCCTCTACACATAACGTATACAAACACAATGGTTCTATATACAATCACCCGATACATACAGTTAATGTATTCTATCAACTGTCAAGTTCCATGACACATTTCATTGATTAGTTTCAGTTTGCCTAATCATGATGCATTGTCTACAACAATCACGACTATCCTCCATCGATAGCCCAAGCAGTTATTTCTAAACAGAAAATAAATGCACAAATGGATATTCAATCAACATTTCATTTCCTCATTTCTCACCATTAATTATCCCAATTAATCAATAATGTAATTAGGTCGTTATCCATAATTACCATTTCAACCCTTAGGTCCCATTTTCATCAATGATTTAACATTCATTCAATTTCTCTATGCCAAACATGCATCCAGGTTTATTATGAATAAAGCCCCAACTTTTGTAAAATTACACAAAAGCCCCAAACTTTCACAAAATTACCAAACCAAGCCCAACATCTCAAAATACCAAAATTTAAAGACAAAATCCATAGAGAGGAGTAGGATATCCCTACCTCGAAGTTTAAGCCAAAAAGGAGAAGGTGACAAAACCCAACGTGCTCTAAAATTCAAAATTTTCAGATTAAAATATAGCCCTCGACGATCAACAACTTTTTTGTAAAGGCCAAAGGTGAGCAAATCACTCCTACTAGATCAAAACCTAGAGATAAGGTAGTATCTAGAGTGAGAGGCTCAACAATGGTGTTTTTAGAAAAGTAGGAGAGAGAAGAGGAAGTGGAAAAGTGATTTGAAAAGTCAAAACACGGAGCTAAAACTCAGTGGTCCGCTCGAGCGTAAAACACTCCGCTCGAGCGTAACTCACAGACTTCCGCTCGAGCGCACCAACTCCCGCTCGAGCGCAGAATGCACTCTCCCAGCACTTTTACAGAACCAGGCCTCCGCTCGAGCTCCCAACTCTACGCTCAAGCGGAACTCACACAACCCCGCTCGAGCGGCCAAACCCACGCTCGAGCGTACAACACTGCACAAGAAATACTGGATGGGTGTATTCCCCGCTCGAGCGCCAACACCCCCGCTCGAGCGGACAGGCCAAAAATCTGAGCAACTAGTTTTGGTTTCTAAACTCAACCAACCTGTAACAAACCTGCCCAACACATTCTATAACTCAAATACGAAGTAAAAAGGATGTAAACAAGATAAAGAACAACTACCAACATCTACGGACCCATGTCCGGATCACTGTACAACAAGGGTAAACCCGGGATCGCTAAGCAACATTTGTGAAAATATTTGTTACAATGTTTTCAAGTGTTAAACCGAGACCGAGATAAGCAAGGTTGGAAGTTTTATTCGAGGTATGTTAACCTGGGGAGATTGCACAGTTAAGGTGTATGTTGAAGGCATGCAAATTATATTTTAAGTATGGAATCATACAAGGCATTAGGAAGAGGATAAACATTCAAAACACTTGAAAGAAGAAGTTAAAAAATGCATTCAGATAAGGAAAGAAGACACGTCGGCCTGACGTTAAAGAATAAATTGTTTAAGTAACAAAAAAGTACAAGATACAAAGACAGTACATGTTCAATGCATGGTGAAATTCAAGATACAGGTTAAATGATCAAAAGACATGAACGAGTAAAGCAATGAAGCCGAGGTAAAGTTCGCCGGGATCTGATGATGGCTATAAGTAAGGAAGTGTAGCAGAAGCCTCACCAGAGAGTAGAATGAAACTGGTTGCAGAAAGCATCGCAAAAGCAGCAATAGAGGATTTGAAAGAGAAAGTTTAAACAAAAACGAAGATACAAAAGAGAAAAGACGGAGAGAGTGAAGAGATTTTGATCAAATACGCAGATACAAGGCGACTTAATGACGTGTATCAGACACGGCTCAGTAGAGGAAAGATGCGTGACAGAAACTGTTGAAAAATTGTGCGTGCTAGCTCATACGCATGAAGAAAGACTCTTGAAGTTCTTGATTTAATGAAACAAATACCTCGGCTAGAAGGACAGTTTCGGCGGAGAAACTTGAACGAATTTGGTTGTTGGTTCCAAAGCCTTGATGAAAGCAGACTATAGGTTTGGATCATATTGAGCCGACGAGTTCTGACTTCGGCAATAAATGATGAAGCAAGCTTAGCCGACGTGCTAGATGAAAGAGATAATATAGGTTCCATCACCTCAGTTTGCTGAGGCAATAGAACCTAGGGGGCAGTTGTGGGGACATATTTTTTGGGTAGTCCACGTGGCCGAGGTTGTTAGCCGAGGTGCTACATGGGCAGATCATGTTTGCCGAGATATTTGGGGCACTGCCGAGGTATTTTGAGGCAATACCAGAATCCGAGATAAGCGGATAAGGGATAAGAATCCTAGAATGGGAGAAGACTTCAGTTTGGGTAAAGATAAGACTCTTAGAGAGTTTATCCTAATCCTACTGGGAGTCCAAGATTAGCAATAATCCTAAATCCATTAGAGTTAGGCTTCTATTGGGATTAGGATTGAGTTTGCTATAAAAGATAGGCACCCCCATGGGTCTAAGGTACGCAATTTATATTCTGAATAGTGAGTTTAGCACTATTGATTATCTTTGAGAGATATACTGACTTGATCATCGGAGTACCCCGGGTGGACGAACCACCGCCGGAATCTTCTCTTTCTGTTGCAGGTCAAACAGGTGCCATCTATTCTGCCAGTGCTCTCCAGCTGAATACTGAGTTAACAGTGTGGTCAAAAAATCACTCACACAAATACTAAATAAGATGTATGATAATTTTATCCTTAAAATAAATCATTTGTAAAAGAAACATTTAATTCAAAATCAAATTTATCATACTTAAAAATTCAAAGACCGAAAGAATCAAAATAATACAAGTCCAATTACACGCATAAAGAGTCACCAAAAGGGCAAAACCAAAAAACCCTTAAATGGACGGTCCCAATCTAATAATATCCGGCGAAGAAAGCGTAGCCGTAGATATTACCCATTCGGTCACCACCAGACCTGGCAGCAACAGAGATCCTTTGTTGTGCCCTAGCTGCGAAACCTCTAGATAGATATATATACACTCACAACAAGCTTTGTGCCAAACCTAAACCCTAATTCCAAGATCTATACAATATATATATATATATATATATATATATATATATATATATGTATGTATATATAAAGCATGGATCGAATGGAGTTTTTATTATATCCCTGGATGATTTTGTGTTCTCTTTTGATCCCATCTTTCCCTTTCTCCTTCATCATATCTTCTCTCTAAAACCCTAAATTATTTCTTCTTCTTTTTTTTTAATATAAACCTGAGATTTATGAAGAAGATTATGAGGCATCTGATGTGTATCCTTTGGTAGTTTTAATTTGTTATTTTTTCCTTCCTTTTTTGTTGAAAGAGAAAGTGTAGAGTTGGGTTTCAATACTATGTGTATCTCTGTTTCTTTTCTTATTTTTATTTATTTATTTTTTTTTTAATTTTCTTCTTTGCTACTCTGGGTGAGACCTTCATTATGGCAATGTGAAGGAGAAGCTGTGCTTTGTTTCAGTCAATGTTGTGCGCAATTTGCAAATTGCAACCATTTAGTATGAATATAGTTCTTGTTCAGTTGATTTGCTTGGGGTTTTGTTACTGTGATGGTGAACAGTGAAATTAGTTTAGGGTCTTTTGGGCTATTTTCAGCTGTGCAGAATTACAAAACTGACTTCAATGTGTTTGTTATTGTTTTTCAACTTTTTTGTTTTTTTGGTGATATGTAATTAAATCTATAATACTATGCATTGACTAAGATGTTTGGGATTTCTAGTTGACGATCCTAAATTTGTTTAGTATATGTTCAGAAAAATAAAGAGAAGACCCTTATACTTTTCAACCAATTATTTGTTTTCTTATTGAATAAGAATTGCTTCTTTGTCCTCTTTAATTATTTTTATTTTTCATGGGTAGTTCTAAGGGAATGAATATTGATGATTGTATTAGCTTTACATTCATTGTTTCTTTCATATTTTCAAATTTGGTTAGTTTCTTTTTCTATTTTTGGTTCAGAAAAATTTAAGAGCTTTGGTGGTAATGTGGTAGTCAGGGTCATTAAATTAACAACTAGCTCTCCTTCCTTTGAGGGTAACTCTCTACTTATTATTTAAATCTTTTGATTTGTGTGTGTGTGTTTGTTTTTTCTAAAACTTGTTTTATGTTTTATATGTGATTACTAATGGATTTTTAATCTTTTTTATTTTTAAATGTTCATGAGCTTGGTGATTGAATGTTTGTCATTTTTGTGGGCTAAAGCCTGAAATTGAAACTTTTTGTTGCATTTTGGGTGATAAGTTTACAAAGTTTCACCTTTGTAAGTTGTATAGATACTTTTAGATTTGGGCATTTTGGTTTTTTTTTTTTTTTTTGGTTTTTTGGAGGTATGGAGAGTTTATATTTGTGTTTTGAGAGTTCATAATTTCTCTTGTAGATATGTTTAACTTAATTAGAAGGTTAAAGTTGCATCAACTGTATCGCAAACCAAAAAGATTTACCATATGAACAAAAGTGTCACCTCTTATGCAACAATAAATTCACACTTTTAGCCCTGGTGTGAAGTTTAATATGCCCTTTCTTAGCTCTCTGTTTCTTCTATACATGGTAAATTTTCCGAACTCGTTTGGAGGTAATTGTCTACATTCAACATGTCATTTTTGTTTGCAGGGTATCCTAATGAACAATGGTTGTTGATCTTAGGCCAAAATCCAATTATGCACGTCTACTTGATTTACTATACATGTCCATGTTGAGAATATTGGGAGTCAGTTTTGTAAAATTTAACCTTGTGTTAGGAATTCAACTAAGAAATTAGTAATAATAACAACAAACAGTTATGAAAAAATAATTTTAATGGAGTTGTATTCCTTACAAAAAAATAAAAAAATAAAATTAGGGCCACTTGCCAATCAATCCTATTAACTAGAGTTGTATTCCTTTTTTCTTTAAATTATGGTTTTATTTTTTTTTAATGGGCACCAATAATGGGCATGAGATGGCGTGCCTTGCACGCGGCCATCTCACTAGTACCTACTGAAATCTGTTCAAAATATTGAAAACAGGATTTCATAGGATTAGGGATTTATTTTTTCTATGAGCTGCGTTTCTTTTAGCTTGTGATTTGTTGCTCGAATGGTTAAGAGTTGTGATTTTCATATTATCTTTTGAAGTTTATGTGGCAATTTGCTTAGAAAAGAATCAATTTTTTTCATTGTTTTCTATATTTGATAGTTTATGATGAGTTTTGTTTTTTGATTCACTAACTATTAAGGAAAGTAGTGCTTGCTTATTGATTGTGGTGTTGATGAAATTAACTCCAAGTCGTAATATAAAAATTGGGTTTTGGGTTACAGACCCTATTGTTGGTTTACATTTTTGCTTGATTAAATGATGTTGTTGTTGTTGTTGTTGTTTTTTTTTTTTTTTTTTTTTTTTTTTTTTTTTTTCATTTTCATAAAGGTATGTAAAGATTACATTTTTGATAATTTGCAAGTGATGATAAAATAGACAGGGACATCAGCACTCCATTCGAGGAAGATGACTTGGTCTTTTGGGAATCTCTCTGATGCATTTTATGTATAAAACAATTCAATGAGATCGCTTTTGCGAGTTTGCAATATACTGTGATTTTAATGTCCATGCAATTCTAGATTTTATGTATAAATGTATATATATATATATGTATTTATGTAAGTTTTAATTCTTTGATGTCTGAAACTATTGAGATGGTTGGGTTTCTATGATTTGATATGATTATTGTGCCAAAGATGGGTTTAAATATACTATGAGTGTCCAATGATATAAACCTAAATCTGAGGCACTTGTTTGATGACCAATTATGGTATTATTTTTTTTTTTTTCTTGATTACATGGATGACAGCCATTTTTAAAACACTATGATCCAAATTACTTCAAAAATGATTGAATATTGCTCATTTGGACAACAGTTTGTGCAAGTGATGATAAAATAGACAGGGACATCAGCACTCCCATGTCGGAGTATGATGATTTGTCTTTGGGAATCTCTTTGATGCACAAACTTTGTCACATTTAGTAGAATGGTTTGGGTATTACTTTTGCTGAATTTATTCCCTCTCTTTATGTTTGCGTATTGGGGTGGAGCTCTGTCAAGTTTAACTTTGTCTTCTGTTTTCTTGTTCCCATTTTTTACAAGTCAAATTTATATTTTAAGAGTTGATTTTGAACTGGTTCACTTCCTCTTTCCTGGATGTGTTTATTTTATAATTTTTTATATTGGGTTTTCTTGCATTTATCTATAAGAATAATGCAGCATTTGTGCTGCATGTATAATGTAATTAAATTGTGATTTGTGTTCTGGTTGATTTTAACTGAGGGAAGGAGAAGTTCAATGGTGAATTAGTTTTTCCTGAGCATTGTTTGTTCTTTTCACATAATTATTATTTGTCGTGCAGTTTTGGATTAGGGCAATTAATCTTTGTAATTGTAAGTCGTGATACAACTCTGTTTTGATACCCTATGTACCCAACAAAAGCCCATTTCTTGGTTTGCCTATGATGCATTTATTTGCACGTATTATCAGACATCCAAATGATGATATCGGATTGTCACTACCTCTGAGGCAAAACCCAATTCGGATCTGACCTTACCATTTGTTTTGATTTTCACAGTTAATTCCACAATCACTATGTGACATTGTTGAAATCCTAAAAATGTGTTTTGCTAACTTGCTAAATATCTCTACTCACTACCACATGCATTGTTTACCTGAAATCATATTATGGTGTTGAAATGCATGTATTGTCAAATATGGAGATGTTATATGTAGTTGTTGCCACTGAGTCAACCACCCACAGTGAAAAATCTGTGTTCCATGTTAGTGTAATTTGTAGTAGTTAGACTTGTACAACTTGCATTGTTTGATTATACCTTTTTGTTCATTTGAATCAGTTTGCATTTTTAATTGTACCTTTTTGACTTGGTTTATTACAACTAAATGTGTCTAGTGTTTGTCAAAAAGCCTGATGATTGATACATGAGAACGGAGATTTGAATGATGCTCTTTGTTGTAGCCTGACCATTGGTTGGGCTCCAAAAGCATCTCATGTAATTAGCAGTTACCGCTGGAAAATGAAGGCTCCAATGACTTGTTTGTTTTGTTGAGTCCTTTGCTATGTTGATGAAAGTTAAAAGGCCTTCTTTGGAAGAGCCAAAACTGGCTTTATTGCAATTAGGTTTTAAATTTTGAAGTGTTCATTTCAAAAGTGTGCAGGCTTTTCCAAAACTTCGTTAAAAGACTGAAAGTGAAACTGTTGTATTACCTGTTAAAGTAGTGTAAATTATTATTATTTGTTTACGTATTTTACTATCAAGTAGCTTCTGTGAATTTCTTTGATGGAAGGAAAATCTTAATGGTGCTTCCTGTAGGTGTGTTGCGCCAAGATATTGATCCTTCAGAGTAAAACTCTTTTCTAATGTTGTAACCCAAGATGGCTGTTTATTATTATTTCAAGTTGGGTTTGATGTTTTTTATATTCTTGCTTTGAATTCTCTCTTTTATTTTGGTGAACAATTACACCGTGAGGTTTATTTAAATTACAAATTATTTCTAGTGGTTTTAAAAATTACATTATGCCTTTTAAGGTTTTTAATTTTTTAATAAATAGGTCTTTTTATTAATAAATTATCAAGTTAATTAATAGTTTTTAATAATATTAAAATTATTTTAATTAATAATTTAGATAATTTATTATTGTGTAGGTGAATAGTTAAAAATTTTATTATTTTTAATTAATTTTATTAAATAAATTTTTTTCATAGGTGATAATTTGTATTTTAAGCAAATTTTAAGAGATATTTGTAATTTATTCATTATTTCAATGTTTTTTGTAATAATTTTCTTGGTTTTTCTCTTATTTTTCCTGTAGGTTGTGTTCGGGTTATTGGTTTGTGTAGAAATTTAAAAAAGGAGAAAAGGTGGGTGAAAATGTGACTATTTTGTTTACCTTTCATTCATTTTGTTTCATTTTCAAATGGGTATGTTTGGTTTGTGTTTGAGAGATGTGTTTTAGAGATAAAAACTACGAAAAGTTGTTTGGTTTGGTTTTTTTCAAAAGATGTTTTGGAAAATTATTTTGAGAGAGAGTTTTGGAAAAAGTGATTGATTTGATATGTGTGAGAGAGAGAGATTTGTTTGGAAAACTTGTTTGGTTTACAAGTTTTGAAAAAAAATTTTGGAAAAATTTGTTTGGTTTGATTACTTTTAAAAAATTATTTGTAGAGAAAATTTTTTAAAATTTTTTCAGAAATACAAATCAAACGAACCCAAAGGGATATAAAATAAAAATGGAAACATAAAGTGAAAGAAATGAAAATTTATTTTTTTACATGTATTTAAATGGATGAATAATTTTGTAAGAAAATCATGGGAAAAAAAATATAATCATATAACAGAGTTTTAGAGAGAAATATAGGTAAAAAATATTTGTGGAATAAATTTTTTTTGTATATTTTGCAAAACATTGTTGGTTTAATTAACAAGTTAATTTGAGTTATACAAAAAATTTTAATTTTAGTTACTTATTAGTTTTTTTTATTTCAATGAATACGTAATTTTTTTTGACTTTATTATATTATCTAACTAATGAAATTGAAGTTGCGTTGCGTTTGTCAATTATGTATTATAGTTAAAAAAATTTAAAAATTATAAAAATAACTTATTTTCGAAATTGTCTCGAGAAAAGGAATCCAAAGAAAGTGCGGACTATCTAATCATAGCAGGTCAAATAAAGCTGAAAGAATAACACGAAAGTTCAAAAAAAACAAAAAAAATAAATAAAACTACCGTTTTGTAAACTTTTTAAATTATAGTTTTACTTGTTGATTTGAGTATTATTTATTTTGAGTTTTTAAATTATAATTTTATTTATTTTTTAAAATTTAATTCAAAAATAATTATTACATTTCAAAATTTATAATCAAAAACATAATTCAAAATTCTTTTTAAAATTTAATTTAAATTAATATTTTAATTTTTTAAATATTTAAATATTTTTAAAAATTTTAATTTTGTTAAGATTTTAAATATTTTAATATTTAAATATGTTATGATTTTTTCAATTTTTTAAATTTTAAAATATTTTATAAAAATAAATTCAAACTCTATTTTATAAAAATATATTTTAATATTTTAATTTTTTTTGTTATGTATTTGGTTATGATTTGAGTGTAGAGTTGTGAAATTAGTATAGAATTTCAAATTATGGGTTTGGTTATGAGTTTTAAAAATAATTTTTTAATTGAGTTTTGTTTTATGTGTTTGGTTACGATTTGAGTGTAAAGTTGTTTTTAAATTTAAAATATTAACATTTTAAATTATTTAAAATATTTGAATATTTAAATTATTTAAGTTATTCTGTATAAAAGTAGTTTTATAAATTTCTTTCACAGATAATTTTGGTATATTTCAACTTAAATCAATTTTATCATTTTGTATTTCTACATCTTCATTAATTACTAATCCTTGATTAGGTATTGAGGGCAAAGTAGTTGATCTAGAACTGACTGATGAGTTACTTCTAAATAATTGATTCATTGTTCTGTTTAATTACTCTATTTTACAGGAATCTTAATACATTGCCCAAATTTATCATGTTTTCACATACCTTGTATACATACATACCCTATTCGGATGTCCTATGTCTAACACTGCCTTCACAGAGGACGTACCTAAGACTCAGGCGAAAGTGGGTGACTTAAGCAAGGTGGAAAGACACAGATAGAATTAGTGGCAGATTAAGATGACGGAAACCAGAATAATCAAATAAACAATGGAATGGATTAATCAAATAAACAATGGAATGGATTAATCGGAAGTAGCAAAGCAGTTAGAAACATGAAACAACATAACTTGCTTTGATACCATCAAAGGGGAAGCAGAGCAGAATGAAGAACATTAATATGTGAATCAGTACTACTACTTTGAATTAACAGAGTTTTATCTTTTGGACTTTTATGTAAAGTTTAAACATTTAAATTGGTTTTCATGCATTTATAATGAACACGATAAATTAAAGCAATATTATGAATTTTTTCTTTTATATTAGTAAATGAACCATTTAATTGAATATTTAAAGTTAATGCATCTAATATATGTGGATCACGTAAACTAAGTGTAAAATCAGGAAAACAATTAAAATATACTGGATCTTTATGAAGACCAGTTTCCATCATTCCCATTAAACTGTCATTGTAGTCTAGAAAGCGAACATCACGTAAACATAACAAAACAGAAGTATTTTTACCTTGTTGAGTTAATGGTTTAATACCAACTTAAATTAATTCTAAATGTATAAAATTGTTATCATTTTTTAAATGTCTTTTGATTAAGTTAGCATCAAATAAACGACAGGTTTCTCTGGATTTTTCTAAAGCATAAATTTGTTCAATAGTTTTAACATGCAAATTAACATGAAAAGTATTCTGTATAAAAGTAGTTTTATAAATTTCTTTCACAGATAATTTTGGTATATTCCAACTTAAATCAATTTTATCATTTTGTATTTGTACATCTTCTTTATTAATTACTAATCCTTGATTAGGTATTGAGGGCAAAATAGTTGACCTAAAACTGACTGATGAGTTACTTCTAAATAATCGATTCATTGTTCTGTTTAATTACTCTGTTTTACAGGAATCTTAATACATTGTTCAAATTTATCATGTTTTCACATACCTTGTATACATACATATCCTATTCGGATGCCCCTATGTCTAACACTGCCTTCATAGAGGACTTACCTAAGACTCAGGCGAAAGTGGGTGACTTAAACAAGGTGGAAAGACACAGATAGAATTAGTGGCAGATTAAGATGACGGAAACCAAAATAATCAAATAAACAATGGAATGGATTAATCGAAAGTAGCAAAGCAGTTAGAAACAGGAAACAACATAACTTGGCTCTGATACCATCAAAGGAGAAGTAGCGCAGAATGAAGAACATTAATATGTGAATCAGTACTACTACTTTGAATTAACAGAATTTTATCTTTTGGACTTTTATGTAAAGCTTGAACATTTAAATTTTTATCTCCACCTGAAATGTTAGAATTAAATCAATTAAAGGATTGTTCTATCTCTCACACTATTAATAGATTAAATCGACTAATAAATTTTCTTAAAGAAGAAATTAATTATAAAAGAATTGATCAATAATTAACTGATCCAGTTATTATTTCTCAAATTAATGAATTTAAATTAAAATTAGAAACAACTGTTTGTTCGACTTTATCTACTGCATTTTGGCATAGGAAAAAGCATGTAGTCACATTGCCTTATATTAAGAATTTTAATGAAAAATAAATTCCTACTAAGTCTAGACCTATTCAAATGAATCATGGATTACTTGAAATGTATAAAAAGAAATCAATGAATTATTAAAAAACAGAATAATTAGCCCAAGTAAATCACCATGGTCTTATCCTACTTTTTATGTTAATAAAAATGCTGAATTAGAACGAGGTGTCCCTCGACTAGTTATTAATTATAAACCATTAAATGTTGTTCTTGAATGGATTTGATATCCTATCCCTAATAAAAAAAGATTTGATTAAATGACTTAGTCAAGCTGTTATTTTCAGTAAATTTGATTTAAAAAGTGATTTTTGGCAAATTTAAATTCACCCTAATGATCGATATAAGACTGTATTCACTACACTCTTTGGTCACTATGAATGGAATGTCATGCCATTTGGATTAAAAAATGCTCCTAGTGAATTTCAAAATATAATGAATGATATATTTAACCCATTTAGTCATTTTTCTATTGTTTACATTGATGACATATTAATTTTTTCCAAATCAATTAATGAACATTGGAAACATTTAACTGCATTCTTTTATACTATAAAAAGTCATGGTCTAGTCATATCTGCTCCTAAAATTAAATTGTTTCAAACTAAAGTTAGATTTTTAGGTTATGATATTCATCACAATACTATCCTCCCAATTAGTCGCTCCATAGAATTTGCGTCTAAGTTTCCTAATGAAATTCTTAATAAAACCCAATTACAAAGGTTTTTAGGTTCCCTCAATTACATTGCTGAGTTTTATAAGGACCTTAGGAAAACTTGTCAACCTCTATTTGATAGGTTAAAGGACAATCCTCCTCCTTGGTCTTCTATTCATACTTCTATTGTTAAACAAGTCAAATAATATGTTAAGTCACTTCCTTGTCTTGGTATTCCTACTGAAAATTCATTCAAAATCATCCAAACTGATGCTTCTGATATTTGTTATGGTTGCATTCTTCTTCAGAAAGTCACTCCTCAATCATCTGAACAAATTGTTCGTTATCACTCTGGTGTCTAGAATAAAGCACAATTAAATTATAGTACTATTAAAAAGAAATTTTATCTACTGTTTTATGTATTAGTAAATTTCAAGATGATGTTTTAAATCAAAAGTTTTTACTTCATATTGATTGCAAATTTGCTAAATATGTTATAGAAAAAGATGTTAAAAATCTTGCTGGTAAGCAAATTTTTGCTCGTTGGCAATCTATTTTAAGTATTTTTGATTTTGATATTGAATATTTACCTAGTTGTCAAAATTCCATTCATGATTTTCTTACCCGGGAATTTTTCCAGGGGGGTAGAGGATGAATGCTACACCTTTTATTTCCTACCATAAATCCCAAATTACCCATTACCAAACCTTGATACACCAATTAGCCTACAGAATTGCTCGCCTAAAATTAGCCAAGAAAACTACTAAACGTGCCCAGTATATCAATTATCACCAGATTCAAGCTCGTCGCAATTTGCTTGCTGATTATTACAACTGTTTAGATTATCATTAACAATATCTTGATCTTCTTAGCAGTTGTTAATCTTTTTGCTAACTTTTGTTTCGTGATTAAACAGATGTCTCGCCCAAGGCCTCCTTCTAAGGCTTTGGTCCCTTCTTCTGATAAACCTCCTTTTATTCCTCATTTGGAGGTAGTAACCCAATATCACCCTATTGAAATGATTAACCGTTATCAAGTGCTTGGTAACATTCCTAGACCTAATTACTCTCCTGCTTTGGCCACTGATCCTTTTGCTTCTCCCAGCTAAGCAGTTTCAATTACTATATTTCCTATTAATCCAATCAGGTCTGCTCGATCTGATTATGTTAAATCAACCACTACTAACCTCTTTTTCAAAGAGCCTAGTGTAACAACCCTCATACTGTTTACCGACTTATGACTGATTGATTACCGATAACCATCGATTACCGTTAAACCGAATTGATTATGACTGATAATTGAACTGATTGAAGTACTGAACTGACTGACTGAAATTGGAAACCGAATTGATTGAGTATATGTTAGTTAAATTGCATTCTATCTGTTTGACAGTATGATTATCTGTTCATGTTCATATGTTTAAACTGCTAATTGAAGGCCTTATCGGCGGCCGAATCCGAAACCGATTAGTGTTCTATGATCCTTAGAATTAATGTGATTTTATAGTATAATTATCTGAAAATTGATTAGGTATGATTAAATTAGATTAAATATCGATTAATCGCATAGTTTGATTTAATTACCGTTCCGCCACTTAGTGGACCACTATCTCTTGAACCTTGTATACACTCCACGTATTGATCAAACAAACATTTTCTTCTCCTCTTCTTGCCTCAACCGACCCAAGTTAGAGAGTGAGAGACAGTTGAGTTGTTCTTGAGAGATTTGCTTGATCTTGCTTGGAATTGAAGTGTTGATTGCTACTTTGAGCTCCTAGACCTTGAACACAAGACTAAGGTAGGACATTCATCTTCTTGTTGTTGTCTTAGAATCCATTCTTGCACAATTCATGCTTTAATTGTAGAGTTAAGCCATGTTTTGGTGCATACATGTTGAATTGAAGCTCATTCCATGCTTGCATGTGTTCTTGGTTGAGTTTTGAGTTGTTTTCATGGCAAAAATGTTACATGCATGCTCATATTTTTACAAGAGACCATGAACTCATCATGTTTTGAAAGATTTGGCTCCTTAGAGCATCAAATTGAAGCTTTGAATTGATTTGAATTCATGCATGTTTGCATGTTCTTCATATTCTTGAAAATGGGTTTGAATATGGTTTTAATTGACTCACCTTTGGGGCTTGAATTCATAAATTGAGCTTTGAAACTTGTTATACATTGAATTTAGTTATGTTTTCCAGAATTTGGGCCCAAGAGGTCGAGTTTGGAGTGGTAGAATGCTTGGTTTGAGCTTGGGAGGCAGATCTGGAAATTCCAGATTTGGCTTCCTCGCTCGAGCAAAGGATTCCCCGCTCGAGCGAGCACCTTTGTCCAGGGCTCCGCTCGAGCGACCATCGCGCGCAAAATCTCAGCGTCCAGTATTTTTACTGTTTTGCAGACCGCTCGAGCGAAGGATTCCTCGCTCGAGCGAAGCCTTTGATTTTAGACTTACGCTCGAGCGGAGAAAGTCTCGCTCGAGCGAGGCTCCTAGTTTCAGCAAACTTTGCGAAATGTTTTCTAAGTGTATTTTTTCATCCTCATCCCATCCTAGGCATTCTTAGGCCTAGTTTAAGACATTTAGATGAGGATATCGTTGTAGAACACACCAAGGCAAATTAGGGATTAAGTTATGATATTTTCCAACTGTGTAGCTTAGTGTGTGTTCAACCTGTGAACTGTGTAGGGTTGGCAACTGGGGAGACACGCTCTAGCATACTGTAGCCCAGAACTCTGTGAGTAACAATTGTGTAAAGATATGTTCAACTGATATCTTTTGAATGCTGAACTGAACTGTTTACTGAACTGGTATTACTGAATGAATGTATGTCCTTTATTTCTGAACTGTACTGTGGCATCCTTAGTACCTACTGTTTACTGTTACTGTTACTGTTACAGAGATCTCTGTCGGTTCCCTCGTGGAGCCACTACTGTTTACTGACTGATGGCCATCATTACTGTTCGGTCTTTTAAGACCTACTGTCACTGTTATGCTAATGGATGTACCACATATGACTGTTTACTGTACTGAACAACTGAAATACTGATTGAATTGAACTGTTTTCATTACTGTAAGGACATTCATTCTAAACCCCTTTACGCTTTATGTTATTCACTGGGCTTTAGCTCACTGCTCATATATATATGTAGGTGTACAGGCACCAGATCGGAGCTAGGAGCGTCAGGGTAACTCCAGTTTTGTCAAGCTAGCCTTTGTGCCTCACTGCGAGGTTCCGAGTTGCCATGCTATGGCTTTGGGGTGTTTTGTTTGTTTCCCCCGTCTGTCTCCATACTGTTTGGATTACTGTATAGACTGTCAGTTGCTAACTGTACTGTTATCAAGGGATTAGGTCCCTGTACTGTGTGACTGTAAATTTTGTATAGACTGTACTGTTTGTGTATGTATGAGTGCATGAAAAATCTTTTTGGCATACAGACTGTCACAGCTCAATGGACACTATTTACTTACTGTATTGGCTTCCGCCAGGCCCTGTACTCTGTTTCACTGTATTACTGTTCTGCAGGCCTTCGGTAATCCCGGATTACTGGCCGGTTACGGTGCTAAACCCATAGGGCCGGGTTTGGGTCGTGACAGAGTTGTATCAGAGCGATACTTACCACGAGTTATACTGCACACACGTGTCCAAGTGAGCTATAGGGTGTCCTAGAAAAGTTATTAGGGCATCTCATGAGCATGATAAGTGTGTGGTTATGTTATGACTGAATACATGCTAATGTGGTAAACTGTTAAACAAATGACTGCTTATGTTTAAAACTGTTATAGCTGCTTATAGTGAAATGGACAATGCAAATGAACCTGAGTCCTCATCTACTGAGGCAAGAATGGAAAGAATGGAAAGAATGATGGAACTGATAAC
This sequence comes from Camellia sinensis, assembly GCF_055761805.1. Taxonomy (NCBI): domain Eukaryota; kingdom Viridiplantae; phylum Streptophyta; class Magnoliopsida; order Ericales; family Theaceae; genus Camellia; species Camellia sinensis. The sequence continues at coordinate 154,865,804 of NC_138964.1, forward strand.
TGCTAGACTTGAACAACAACAGAACCAACCGCCCCCACCTCCTCCTCCGGTACAGCCGGAGCCTAATGTGAATGTGAATGATGGGGATATTATTGCTCTCACCCATAAGTTCAGCAAAATGAAACCGCCATCCTTTCAGGGAGGCCTTGAACCGTTAAAAGCTGAAGCTTGGGTTCTGGAAACAGAAAAATTATTTGAAGTATTTCCGTGCTCAGAAGCAAACAAAGTATTGTTAGCTACCTTCACCCTACAAGAAGAGGCTAGAAGGTGGTGGATGTTGATCCGTGATACAAATACTGTTATAACTTGGGCTCAGTTCAAGGAGTCCTTCTTTGAAAAGTATTTCCCTCAGTGTGTTAGGGATAGAAAAGTGACTGAATTTGAACAGCTGAAGCAGGGCACAATGACTGTTGCGGAATATGAGACGAAATTCACCGAGCTTGCTAGATATGCACCGCATATGGTGGATACTGAATATAAGAAGGCCAGAAAATTTGAAGGTGGCCTTAATGTGGCAATACTTGACCGGATAAATGTTTTGAAACTACCGACTTTTGTGGGTGTTCTCGACCGGGCATTGATGGCCGAGTCGAACATTGCAGCAGTGAAACAATCTGAAACACCAACAACTGAATGGCATGGAAAAAGGCAGGGTTTCAAATTCAAGAAAGGCAAGCACAACCCAGCCAATAAGAAACAGAACGCGGGATCAATGACTAGCCCCAGCCAAGGGAGTGGGTTCATTCCACCCTGCTCTGTATGTGGTAACAAGCATAAAGGAATTTGTCACAAATTATCTGGAGCCTGTTACAGGTGTGGCAAGGTGGGCCACATGGTTAAAGATTGTCCTTCTGCTCCTCAGGGCAATAGCAAAGCTGCAGCCAGCGGCGCAGCATCAAACGCTCCACCAAAACCGAAACCTAAAACTACCGGAAAAGAGCCTATGAGGCAAGGCCGAGTGTTCGCACTAGTACCGGGAGATGTGCAGAATACCGAGACCGTTGTGTCAGGTATACTCTCTATCTGTACTCAAAATGCATATGTACTGATTGATTCGGGGTCTACACATTCTTATGTATCGCATGCTTTCTCACGGAAATTGAATAGACCCTTAGAACCCATGAACTATCTGGTAGCCGTATCATCACCCGTAGGAGGATCTATGACCTGTGCATATATGTATCCCGCATGTGAAATTATGGTTGGGGATATGCATCTGTTTATTGATTTACTGCCATTGAACATTGATCATTTTGACGTAATATTGGGGATGGATTGGTTACAAAAATATCATGCCACTATTGACTGTGTGACCAAGCAAGTTGTTTTCCGTCCACCTGGTTTGCCTGAATTTGTGTTTAATGGGAGTGGAGTAGTACCTCCTCCGTATTTGATTTCGTCAGTGAAAGCTGTTAAATTAATTAGAAAGGGGTGTAAAGGATATCTATGTTCTGTACTGACTGTGTCTACTCATGATAGTGTTAAAACTGATGTGAATTGCATTCCTATAGTCAGAGAATTTCCAGATGTTTTTCCAGATAATCTTCCAGGAGATTTGACTGACAGGGAGATTGAATTTACCGTTGATGTGATTCCCGGAACACAACCAGTTTCTAAAGCTCCATACCGAATGGCTCCAACTGAATTGAAAGAACTGAAAGTGCAACTGCAAGAACTGTTAGACAAAAAGTTCATCAGGCCCAGTACCTCACCATGGGGTGCACCAGTTTTGTTTGTAAAGAAGAAAGATGGCTCGTTGAGGTTGTGTATAGACTGCCGTGAGCTGAACAAGGTAACTGTGAAAAATAAATACCCATTGCCACGTATTGATGATTTATTTGATCAGTTACAGGGTGCACAAGTGTTTTCCAAAATTGATCTCAGATCCGGGTATCATCAACTGAAGGTTAAACGGGAAGACATTGATAAAACTGCTTTTAGAACGAGGTATGGACATTACGAATTTTTGGTTATGCCTTTTGGAGTCACGAATGCCCCTGCTGCCTTTATGGACCTTATGAACAGAATTTTTAAACCATACCTTGATGACTTTATTGTTGTATTTATCGATGACATATTGATTTACTCCAAAAGTGTAGAACAACATGAACATCATCTGAGACTTGCCTTGCAAACCTTAAGAGAACAGAAACTGTATGCTAAACTGTCTAAATGTGAATTTTGGCTTGACCATGTTATGTTTTTGGGGCATGTTGTTAGCAAAAATGGAATTTCTGTTGATCCGCAGAAAATTGAAGCTGTAGTGAACTGGCCTAGACCAACAAATGTGACTGAAGTCCGAAGCTTTTTGGGATTGGCTGGATATTACAGAAGATTTGTCAAAGATTTCTCCAAAATTGCCCTACCACTGACACAGTTAACACAAAAGGGGACATCATTTGACTGGACTGACCAAAGGGAATCTGCCTTCCAGAAGTTGAAAACTCGATTAGTGACTGCACCAGTTCTTACCTTACCTTCAGGTACGGATGGTTATACTGTATTTAGTGATGCTTCTCATAAGGGCCTGGGGTGTGTTTTAATGCAGAATGGGAGAGTTATTGCTTATGCTTCCCGACAACTGAGACCACATGAAAAGAACTACCCGACCCATGATCTGGAACTTGCTGCAGTAGTATTTGCACTGAAAATCTGGCGTCACTATCTGTACGGGGTGACATGTGAAGTATACACCGACCACAAGAGTTTAAAGTATTTCTTCACACAGAAAGAACTAAACATGAGACAGCGGAGATGGCTGAAACTGATTAAAGACTATGACCTACAGATATTGTACCATCCGGGAAAAGCCAATACCGTTGCCGATGCATTGAGCCGGAAATCGATTGGAAACTTAGCCTGTTTGCTTACAGGACAGAAAGAGTTGCTTTGTGACCTTGAAAAATCTGAAATCGAAATTGTTTTACGAGAACAAGGTGGAATCTTAGCTGCTATTTCTGCTCAACCGGCGCTGATTGAGGAGATTAAAGAGAAACAGCAACTGGATGACTTCTTGAAAAAGATCATCGAAGAAAGAGAATCTAAACCGAGACCGGGATTCAAATTTAAGAATAATGTACTGAAATTTCAAGAAAGACTGTGTGTACCAAATGATACTGAACTGAAAAGAAGAGTTTTGCAAGAAGGCCACAATTCGAAATTGTCTATCCATCCGGGGAATACGAAAATGTACCAAGATCTGAAACAGAATTTCTGGTGGCCGGGAATGAAGAAAGAAATTGCTGATTTTGTATCCAAATGTCTTCATTGCCAACAGGTCAAAGCTGAACATCAACGACCTGCCGGATTATTGCAACCCTTACCCATACCAGAGTGGAAATGGGAGCATATCACGATGGATTTTATCGTTGGGTTACCTCGCTCCAAAAAAGGTATGGATTCAATTTGGGTTATTGTTGATAGACTAACCAAATCTGCTCACTTCTTACCTGTCAAGACAATCTATAATGCGGACAAATTGGCTGTTATCTATATTGATGAAATTGTGAGACTGCATGGAGTGCCTGTGTCTATTGTTTCTGACAGGGATTCGAAGTTTACATCGAGGTTTTGGCAAAGCCTACAGACTGCATTGGGTACTGAATTGAGGCTGAGTAGTGCCTATCATCCTCAGACAGATGGCCAATCAGAAAGGACCATCCAAACTCTGGAGGATTTACTGAGAATGTGTGTCCTTGATTTTCAGGGAAATTGGGAAAGTCACTTGCCCTTAGCTGAATTCGCCTACAACAACAGTTACCATTCGAGTATTGGTATGGCGCCTTTTGAGGCATTGTATGGCAGAAAATGTAGATCTCCAATTTGCTGGGCAGAAGTTGGAGATGGGCCTTTGCTTGGGCCCGAGATTGTGTATGAAACAACTGAAAAAGTGAAACTGATACAACAGAGACTGAAAACTGCACAGAGCAGATAGAAGAGTTATGCTGATGTCAGAAGACGGGACAGAGAGTATGAAGTGGGTGATCACGTTTTTGTGAAAGTGACACCAATGAAAGGCCAGACTCGTTTTGGAGTCAAAGGCAAGTTAGCGCCGAGATATGTCGAACCGTACGAGATTATTGAGAAAATCAATCCGGTGGTGTATCAAGTTGCGCTTCCTCCTGAAATGGAACACATGCATAATGTTTTCCACATTTCTATGTTAAGAGATTATCTCCGGGATCCCTTCCATGTAATAGAGCCTACCCACGTAGTGTTGAGTGATGACTACACTTACGAGGAACGGCCTATACAGATTGTAAACAGACGAATCAAGAAACTGAGGAACAAAGAGATCCCGTTAGTGAAAGTTGACTGGCAAAACCACAGTGGCGTGTATGCCACTTGGGAAAGGGAAGATGACATGGCCAAACGATATCCTGAACTGTTTCCATTGAATCCTGTTTTCTTCCAGAATGAAGGTAACTCGAGTTTAGAGGACTAAACTCTTTATAAGGAGGGGAGACTGTAACAACCCTCATACTGTTTACCGACTTATGACTGATTGATTACCGATAACCATCGATTACCGTTAAACCGAATTGATTATGACTGATAATTGAACTGATTGAAGTACTGAACTGACTGACTGAAATTGGAAACCGAATTGATTGAGTATATGTTAGTTAAATTGCATTCTATCTGTTTGACAGTATGATTATCTGTTCATGTTCATATGTTTAAACTGCTAATTGAAGGCCTTATCGGCGGCCGAATCCGAAACCGATTAGTGTTCTATGATCCTTAGAATTAATGTGATTTTATAGTATAATTATCTGAAAATTGATTAGGTATGATTAAATTAGATTAAATATCGATTAATCGCATAGTTTGATTTAATTACCGTTCCGCCACTTAGTGGACCACTATCTCTTGAACCTTGTATACACTCCACGTATTGATCAAACAAACATTTTCTTCTCCTCTTCTTGCCTCAACCGACCCAAGTTAGAGAGTGAGAGACAGTTGAGTTGTTCTTGAGAGATTTGCTTGATCTTGCTTGGAATTGAAGTGTTGATTGCTACTTTGAGCTCCTAGACCTTGAACACAAGACTAAGGTAGGACATTCATCTTCTTGTTGTTGTCTTAGAATCCATTCTTGCACAATTCATGCTTTAATTGTAGAGTTAAGCCATGTTTTGGTGCATACATGTTGAATTGAAGCTCATTCCATGCTTGCATGTGTTCTTGGTTGAGTTTTGAGTTGTTTTCATGGCAAAAATGTTACATGCATGCTCATATTTTTACAAGAGACCATGAACTCATCATGTTTTGAAAGATTTGGCTCCTTAGAGCATCAAATTGAAGCTTTGAATTGATTTGAATTCATGCATGTTTGCATGTTCTTCATATTCTTGAAAATGGGTTTGAATATGGTTTTAATTGACTCACCTTTGGGGCTTGAATTCATAAATTGAGCTTTGAAACTTGTTATACATTGAATTTAGTTATGTTTTCCAGAATTTGGGCCCAAGAGGTCGAGTTTGGAGTGGTAGAATGCTTGGTTTGAGCTTGGGAGGCAGATCTGGAAATTCCAGATTTGGCTTCCTCGCTCGAGCAAAGGATTCCCCGCTCGAGCGAGCACCTTTGTCCAGGGCTCCGCTCGAGCGACCATCGCGCGCAAAATCTCAGCGTCCAGTATTTTTACTGTTTTGCAGACCGCTCGAGCGAAGGATTCCTCGCTCGAGCGAAGCCTTTGATTTTAGACTTACGCTCGAGCGGAGAAAGTCTCGCTCGAGCGAGGCTCCTAGTTTCAGCAAACTTTGCGAAATGTTTTCTAAGTGTATTTTTGCATCCTCATCCCATCCTAGGCATTCTTAGGCCTAGTTTAAGACATTTAGATGAGGATATCGTTGTAGAACACACCAAGGCAAATTAGGGATTAAGTTATGATATTTTCCAACTGTGTAGCTTAGTGTGTGTTCAACCTGTGAACTGTGTAGGGTTGGCAACTGGGGAGACACGCTCTAGCATACTGTAGCCCAGAACTCTGTGAGTAACAATTGTGTAAAGATATGTTCAACTGATATCTTTTGAATGCTGAACTGAACTGTTTACTGAACTGGTATTACTGAATGAATGTATGTCCTTTATTTCTGAACTGTACTGTGGCATCCTCAGTACCTACTGTTTACTGTTACTGTTACTGTTACAGAGATCTCTGTCGGTTCCCTCGTGGAGCCACTACTGTTTACTGACTGATGGCCATCATTACTGTTCGGTCTTTTAAGACCTACTGTCACTGTTATGCTAATGGATGTACCACATATGACTGTTTACTGTACTGAACAACTGAAATACTGATTGAATTGAACTGTTTTCATTACTGTAAGGACATTCATTCTAAACCCCTTTACGCTTTATGTTATTTACTGGGCTTTAGCTCACTGCTCATATATATATGTAGGTGTACAGGCACCAGATCGGAGCTAGGAGCGTCAGGGTAACTCCAGTTTTGTCAAGCTAGCCTTTGTGCCTCACTGCGAGGTTCCGAGTTGCCATGCTATGGCTTTGGGGTGTTTTGTTTGTTTCCCCCGTCTGTCTCCATACTGTTTGGATTACTGTATAGACTGTCAGTTGCTAACTGTACTGTTATCAAGGGATTAGGTCCCTGTACTGTGTGACTGTAAATTTTGTATAGACTGTACTGTTTGTGTATGTATGAGTGCATGAAAAATCTTTTTTGCATACAGACTGTCACAGCTCAATGGACACTATTTACTTACTGTATTGGCTTCCGCCAGGCCCTGTACTCTGTTTCATTGTATTACTGTTCTGCAGGCCTTCGGTAATCCCGGATTACTGGCCGGTTACGGTGCTAAACCCATAGGGCCGGGTTTGGGTCGTGACACCTAGGCATCCCAAGAGTCAAACTGTTAATGATCTTGCTAAATCATTCTTTGGCTCTGGATGGCATTTTGTTCCCATGCATCCAGAAAAATCAATTACCTATTATAAAGATATCCCGATCAATCATTAATCCGTTTTGATTAAACTCATTTATGATCGAACCTATGCTAGCAAGGTTCTGTATCATTCTTTGTATATTTACAATATTGTTTCCTTAGCTGAGTGGAGTCCTCCTTATCAGCTTCGTGAATTACCTGGTCACTCTATTCCATACAGTTACCATGATTACATTGATGCTTGGTTCAAGATCTTCTTGTACCAAAATGAAACCTTCAGTCACTCCTAATTCATTCAATTTGATCAAAAATTCAAATCAGAATTACCTTCTTGGTTTCTGCGATGGTGGACACATTATAGTGCCATTTCAGATATCTTCCCTGAAATTCTGATTGAACAAATTAACTATTTTGCTACTGTTTTTCCATTCACTCCTCATCAAAAGAAATTTCCACTCCTGCTCATTTTCATATCCAAATACAAAATTCCATGGATATTTAAATGGCACTATGGAATTTCTGATGATATAATTATCTGGCAACACTCTGTTAAATGGTGGGGTAAGTTCACAGTGCATCGCATTGTTGAAATTGTCCAAGCTGAATTCCCAAATGATCAATTTGCTCAAACTTCTGCACAAATCAAAGCTCAGCGGATCCCAACTGCTGCCATTTCTCAAGGAAGTCCCAGTCTTCCTCCAATCAACCTTGGAAGCCCTTCATCTAGTGGTTCCAAGCCCAAATCATCCAAGTCAAAAGTTGCATCCTCAACTGATAAATCAAAGTCCAAAGCTAAGTCCAATGCTCCTGCCATTCCGACTCAGCCCAAGACTCAATCAAAGTCCAAATCAAATAAATCAAAGGCTGCTCCATCCAAGCCCAAGGTCACACCTGGATCAGCCAGTGATCAATTGCTGCAAATGGCCCGTCTCCTCATGGACCAAGCCCAAGCCCAATTAAAAGATGAACCGTCTGATGATGAACCTCCTACACCGGCCCCAAAGTCCAGTTCAGAAGAAAGTTCAGACAGTTCACAAGAATCAACCAATCAATTTTTGGGTCCAGAGTTTCAAGATGCTCAGGATCCGTTTACCTAATCATCATTGGATTCCATATAGATACAAATTAGCTTCAATCAATACTCTTTTGAGAAAAGCTACCAATTTGTGTTTATGTTGATTCCCCTAATCACATGTTCCACTGAAAGTAATGAATAGTAAAAGTTACTGTTCACTTTTACTGTTCACTCAATCAACTTTTGTTAAAGCTGTTTAACTGTTCAATCAACCAGCCGAAAGCAACCGACAGCCTGCTCAGTCTCCAATGCTGCCAACTACCTTCGATATCAATAGGTTGTTGATTAAGTACAGTAAGACCTTTATCCTTGGATGGTGAGGCTATTTCAGTTGTAGATAATTTTGTAAGTATTTATTCTATAGCTTTAACAGTAGAGGTATCATTAGTTACTAAACTAGTTCTTTTAGATCGATTACAAGGGAGATTAAGCAAAGGTTGATCAAGAGATTGTTTAGTAAAGGTAATAGTTTTTGAATCTAATTGAGTTTCAATTTTATCTAATTGTGTACCAATTGTTTTTAAACATTGATTAGTATAATTATTTTGTTCAATAACCTTTTTAATGTCAGGGTCAGTACCAGGCAACTTAAAAGGAGAGGCTGGAACTTCAGAACCTTGATGATCAATAATTATATTTTCTAGGGGAGGATTGTGACACCCAAATGTTTTAAATTTAACATTACGATAAAATAAATAATAATAATAATAATAATAATAATAATAATAATAATAATAAAATACGTATATATATATATATATATACATGTAGTGACAATAATAATAATAAATAAATGATAATAAATAAATGCATAATTTAGGAGATTGAGAATTTTATGGTTAAAGAAATACGTTGTGAAATATTACACATTAAATATTTTAGTAAGTGGTAAGTGATGATTTATAGTTGGGTAGTGAGGTTTTTAGACATGAAGCTAACTTATCATTATACGTAAGTTTTAGGAGTCATCTTGAATTACCAAAGAAGGTAATAGCTTTTAAATTAAAAAAATGGTCAAATGGTCAAAATATGTCTAAGTCCTAAGAAGATGGATTAGTCAATGGTCAAGTAAAAAGATAGAATTCAAACAAGTTAATTAATAAAATGGATAAGGGTGGACCGGAGTAAATAGCAAGTTTTACACGTGTCAAAATTTCGAAACTTTCTGTGATTTGCTACCCACGATTTACCTTCCTATAAATAGGAAAGAGAGGCATGTTTAAGGCAACGGAAAGAAAAAAAATAGAAAGTAGATAAGAGGACGCACGGGTGAGCATCTTGAGTGTTGGTGAAAAGAAAGGATAAAGGAATTAATTTAAGGTGAGTTATATTATACCTTGAGTTACCAAAAAGTATTTTACTTATGTTTTGACTTACCAAGATCTATTTTATATAATTTATGTTTTATTAATATATTAATAAAAGTTATGTTTTATAAAAGTTTCAGCTACGTGGTTTTATTTCTGAACCCTATTTGCTTAAAAGTGAAACTCATGGATATGTTCGTTTTACTTTTAAAGAATATTTGGCTATGACCTTATATGGAAATATGTTTTGTGAGTACCACCACGGGAGTCCCATGCCTTGGGGGACTTAAAATAACCATTGGCTAGTGTTTGACCAATTTGTAGTCCAGTGTTGTCATGGATCCATTGACCTCTGTAGTGATTGTTACTTTAGTGATGTACCGTGGTTACAGTGATTATTTCAATTTCTGGCACTTAGTTAATTTGTGTATTCAATTCAACCCAATTTATGCTAATATTTTAGCTTAAATAAACATCCATGGCCATTTTATGTCCCTAGACTCATTGTATGATATTTCTCACTTTACTATGTGCTTAAAGCTGTTACCCCTTTCAGGTGACGAAGTTTAGCGGGATCAAGATAGAAATGAATCGCTATGTTATCTTGTTTTCTATCTTTTATTATTAGATTCTTATAGTACAATGAAATTCAAATAACTATGTTTTAGTTCCTTTTAAATAAACAGTTGGTACCCAGTTATTTATTTTAATTTATTTAACTTATCCGTTTGCGCTGTGACTACAGAATTATCCGAATTACATTATTTTTATCTTCTTACGACGCCGAGCCTTTGGGCACCGGGTTTGGGTCGTGACAAGGATGACTAGAACTAATAGAAGTATTTGGAGAAGTCTTCCATTTATGTTTGGTGATTGTATTAATCTTTTTGTAATAATTATTATAGTATTCAAAGAAAGGCATTTCCATACCATATTCAATTATAAAATCATACAATTTTCTAGTTATTCGAGATTGTTGAGCATAATCATATTTAGCACGATAAGCATGTCGTTGGGTTCTATTTTCTTTAGATCTAAATTCAATAAGTAATTTATCAAGATCAGGTTTAAAATCTTTTTTGATTGTCATTAATTGAGGATTGATAGGAGGTATAACTTCGAAATCAGTTTGAGTAGGTGATTCTTGAGATTCATCATCATCTTTAGGTAAATGTACAGGATGTGAATAAACAGGTTTACTAAACTGGGAAGTTGTAGAGTTATCAATTCCCTTGAGTTTATTATTGGAAGTTTGACCAATATTGATTTGACTATTTTTTCTAAATAAAGGTGTATTAAATATTTCATCTTCAGTTTCAATTTCAGTGGGGACACTGGATGTACTATGTCTAGATGATTGACTACGATTAAATTTAATTCGGACTAAATCATCAGTATATTGTTGAATATCTTGGATATCTTGAATTGAAGATTGTTGTTGATTATGTTTGTAATTTTCATTAACAGTAATCCATTGATCAGGAAGAATAATATTTTTCCATTTAATCATTTGAGGAACATTAATATGTGATTCATTATTACTACTTTGAATTAACAGAGTTTTATCTTTTGGACTTTTATGTAAAGCTTGAACATTTAAATTGGTTTTCATGCATTTATAATGAACACGATAAATTAAAGCAATATTATGAACTTTTTCTTTCATATTAGTAAATGAACCATTTAATTGAATATTTAAAGTTAATGCATCTAATATATGTGGATCATGTAAACTAGGAGTAAAATCAGGAAAACAATTAAAATGTACTGGACCTTTATGAAGACCAGTTTCCATCATTCCCATTAAACTGTCATTGTAATCTAAAAAGTGAGCATCACGTAAACATAACAAAACAGAAGTATTTTTACCTTGTTGAATTAATGGTTTAATACCAACTTGAATTAATCCTAAATGTATAAAATTGTTACCATTTTTTAAATGTCTTTTGATTAAGTTAGCATCAAATAAACGACAGGTTTCTCTGGGTTTTTCTAAAGCATAAATTTGTTCAATAGTTTTAATATGCAGATTAACATGAAAAGTATTCCGTATAAAATTAGTTTTATAAATTTCTTTCACAGATAATTTTGGTATATTTCAACTTAAATCAATTTTATCATTTTGTATTTCTACATCTTCTTCATTAATTACTAATCCTTGATTAGGTATTGAGGGGAAAGTAGTTGATGATCTAGAACTGAATGTAGAGTTACTTCTAAATAATCTATTCATTTTTCTTTTAATTAAACTGTTTACAGGAATCTTAATACATTGTCTAAATTTATCATGTTTTTCACATACGCGTGTTCATACATACCCTATTCGGAGAACCCCTAAAATCCAACCTGCCTAACCAAAGGACTTACCAAGGATAGGGACGAAAGTGGGTGACTAATAACAACGTGGAAAGACACAGATAGAATTTTGACAGATTAAGATGACAGGTAACAGATTAATCAGAAAGAAAACAGAGCAGATTTGTCAGAAGTAGCAACGCAGTAAGTGATAGATAGCGACATAGCAATATTTTAAATTATTTAAAATATTTGAATATTTAAATTATTTAAATTTTTACGATTTAAATTTTTTGAATATTTATTTTAATTTTTTACTTATTAAATTTTTTATATTATTTAAATATTTATGATTTAAATTTTTTGAATATTTATTTTGAAAAAAAATTATTTCCTTTATAGTATTAAAAATTTGATTAATATTATTTTCTGTTAATAGTAAATTTTTTTAATTGAATTGTAAAAGGAGTTTGGCTGAATGTTGATCAGAATTTTCAATAGTGTGAAAGTAGTGTGTTTTGTTATGAGTTATAACAATTTGAATTATAACCAAACAAATTTTTTTACTTCACATGTCAAATCAAACTTTCAAAATTCAATTTCACACTCAATTCAAAACTTAATTCAAAAACCATAACCAAACAAATTTTCTACACTCAAATAATAATTTCACAACTCACAAACTCAAAATATAACCCATACTCTCAAATCATATCTACAAAATTCTACCAAATACAACCTAGATAGGCTTTTGTTTTTTTTTTTTTTGAGCTTGCTGAGGCCGCTTCATAGGTTCTTCTCAAAGGGAAACAAAGGCACATTTGATTTAGTTTAGAATTATGATTTAAGTTTGATTTTTTAAAATTATGATTTGAATGTAGAGTTGTGATGTAAGTATGAAATTATGAGTTGAGTTTTGAAAAGAAAATTTATTTAGTTATGAATTTTGAATTTTGAATTTTGAATTTTGAAAAGAGTTTTGAGTTGTATTTTAAGTTTTGAGTTTTTGAATTTTGAGTTATATTTTGAAATTTTTGATTTTTTTTAAATATTAGAAAATGTTTAAGAAAATTTTATTTTTTATTTCAAATATATAATTTTTATTTAAATATTTTTAAAGTTTTTTATTTTAAATATTTTATTTTATTTTGTAAATATTTTATTTTTTTAATTTTAATATTTTAAACTCAAAACACAATTTAAAAGTTATTTTTAAAATTTATAACCAAACACATAATTCGAAATTCTACAATACTTTCAAAATTTCATTCTCAAATTGTAATAAAAAATATAACAAAAAAACTAAGGTAGCGTTTGGTTTAGTTTTAGAATCATGATTTAAGAATGAAGTTATATTATGAGTTTGTGAGTTGTTGAATCATAAGTTGAAAAGAGAAAATTAGTTTGTTTATCAGTTTTGAATTGAGTTTTGTATTTTTTAAATGAGAAAATTTGTTTAGTTATAAGTTTTGAAAAGAATTTTCAAAATTTAATTCAAAAATTTATAATTTATAACCAAACACATAACTCAAAACTCATAACCAAACTCTTTTTAAAATTTAATTCAAAAAAATAATTATTGAAAAAAATAAATTTTTTACTTAAAAAATTCAAAAAATTTCAAAAATATATTTTTATTTAAAATATTAAAATATATATGTTATTTTTGTTAAAAAAAAATATTCAGCTAGTGCTTTAGAATTACTTTTATTGTAAATTTGATTGGAATTTTTTTAAATTATTTTGTTTAAAAATGTTTTTTTTTATTTTTTAAATATTATTGTTACAAATTAATTTTCATTTAATTTTCTTGTTAATTTCAAATAAATGGCCAAATAATTTGTCATTTTAATCTAAAAATAATAATTTCTATATTTTAAAAATATCAAAAACAAATATAATTTTTTTTTTCAAATAACAGGTGGCAAAAAAAAAAGTACTATTCCGGTCGACCCGCCGGACGTTCGAGAGGATGCCCGGGCTGATGACGGGTAGATCAAAAAATTCAAAAACTCTCTAATTACCAAACATGTTTTCAAATATGTTTTGAAATATGATTTGAAATCATATTTTGAAAACTATAATCAAACAGAGAGTTGGAATATATGGGTGGAATCATGATTCAAGAATGGAACCAAACAAAAATATTTAAAAATATATTTATAAAATAAAACAAAATAAAATATTTAAAATAAAAATAAGCAATATTTAAAATAAAAATTATATATCTATATAATAAAGCAGAATGTTTTTTGAATTTGTCGTACACACATTTGTTCTATTAGGACATTTAGACGGCTCAGATCTATTCAAATTATAAAACAACAGCTGAGATATATTTTTCAAAAAATATCTTACATGTACATTTTCTGTTTTCCCGTTTCTCTCTCTTACTTTTTCTTTTTCTCACCCATCAGTATGATCCCACCTTCCACTCTCCTTTCTTTTTTCTTTTTATTTTTATTTTTATTTTCTTTCATTTTTATTTCTCTTTGTTTGTTTGTTTTTTTTTTTATTTTAATTTTCTCCTTTTTGTTCACTTGTTTTTATTCATATTATATGGAAAAGTCTACAATCCCAGAATTAGGAGCCAGATTTTACTTTGTGTAGTGGAGATTAAATTAATGAATTTTATAGTCCACAAATTAAATGAATTTGAACAATTAATTATTATTTTTAAATATATTGAATATTGAATACATGATAGACTTAATAAATTTAGACCTTATATGAATCTTCAACATATTTTAATAAAGCATGACGGTTTTTGAATTTTTAACATATTTTTGTCCTATTACGATATTTGGATGGCTTAGATCTATTCAAATTTTAAAACAATGGCTGAAATATATTTTCTCAAAAAATATCCTACATATACATTTTATACTTTCCCGCTTCTCTCTCTCTCTCTTACTTTTTTCTTTTCTCACCCATCCTTTCATGATCATGTGATCCCACCTTTCTCTCTCTTTTCTTTTTATTTTTTTATTTTCTTCCGTTTGTATTTTTCTCTTTATTTGTTAATTTTTTTATTTTCTTCTTTTTGTTCAATATATTTTACACATGTATGTATGCCCGCAATACACTAGGACATTATGGGCATACATACAATTTTAATATAATTATATAAACAAAAACAATATTATATGTATGCCCGTAGAAATAGTATGTATCTCAAGCACATCTATCTATCTAGTTATATATTATATAAGCAAAAGCAAGTTTTCGTGAGGAGTTTTGTAAGAACTCCAAAATTTTATAATAAATTTGTGATTTTATCAAATTAAAAAATAAATTTAATTAGTGTTAGGATTACAATTATATTCTAATCCTAACATTATTTACACCGTGCCTTCAGGCACGGGCATACATTAGTTTAAAAAAAATACAACACAGAAATGTATGAAATATAGTGCACATTAAAATAAATAAATAAATATTTAAATTGTAAAATATTTACCCTACAAAAAAAATTAAGAAAATTTGTAAATATTTAAAAAGAATAAATCCAAGAAATTTTAAAATGCAACTCAAAATTCTTTTCAAATTCATAACCAAATAAATATTTTTTTTTCAAAATTTAACTCAAAACTCGTAACTCAAAATATGACTCCACACTTTTAATTTTTTTTTTTTATATATCTTAAATAGAGTTTTGAAAAAAGTTTGATTTTGAGTTTTAAATTGTGTGTTTGGTTATGTGTTTTAAAAATAATTTTTGAATTAAATTTTGAAAAAAAAATTGAATTTTTTTATTGAAATCATTTCAAAACATAATTGGAATCACAATTTTAAAACGCAACCAAACGTTACAAAGGTTTTTTTTAGAAAGGTTAAGGAAAACAAATTTGAGAGCTATCACATTTGTTTGTCCCAAATATTATCAATTTTATGTAATTCTCCTAGTTTTTTTTATTTTTATTTTTGAATCAAATTAAAATTTTGGAAAGAGACTTGGTGGTTGATGATTGAATTGAAGGGTGATGATTGAATTGGTGGTTGATGTTTATCAATTTCAATAAATATAGACTTGGTGGTGGATGATTGAATTGAACGGTGATGATTGAATCGGTGGTTGATGTTTATCAATTTCAATAAATATAGCCTTGGTAGTTGATGTTTATCAATTTCAATAAATATAGCCTTGGTAGTTGAATTGGTGTGAAGAAGGGCCTTTGTCCACTTTCTCATCCATCCATGGGGTCCATACTGAAAAAAGATATAGGATAAATTTTAAGGGAGAATTACATCTCACTGTGATAAATTTTTTTTTTTTTTTACACAAATATAGAATAGATACACCCTATAATATTTTATTTGTACCTTATCATAGATTCATTTGCATTTCATATATTTTTGTAATTTACTTTTTGTCCCATTGTGTTGTAATTCTCTCAAATTTTAATTCAGTATAAATTCTAAAAAATAGTTATATAAGTGGTAAATTTTATAAATATTAAGAATTAAAATTTTAAATTTTTTTATAATAATTTTTTCAAAACACTACTAAATGCTAAATTTCCCTAAATATATGGTATGAAATAGAGGCATCCACTTCAGTTCCACGGCATCTAACTTACAAGGAACTAAGGCTGAGCAAGGAATCCGTGAAATTCGTAATCCGATTCAGTCCAGTTCAATTCGATAGGTTTGGATTGGTTTTTTGAATCCGCAGTTCGGTTTCGGATTGAAGAATTAAAAATTCGTAGTTTACGAATTGGTTCCGGATTGAACCCCATGGTTCCAGATTAGAACCGATCCGGACCGTATACAAATAGCCTATATTTTTATTATACATCCTCCCCTATAGTATCTTCTCTTATTCTATATAAAATCTAAACTCAAATTTGAAACCATATAATATCTTCTTTTATTACTTTTGTTTGTTAATTTTTAATTTTAATTTGTAATGGTCTAAATACTTATGGTAAAACCAGTTTTCTTATGGTTGTTTAAATTCTAAAACAGTATGTCGTTATTATAGAAAAACATGTTGCTATTCTGGAACTAATATAGCGTTATATTTATATTTTTATGAAATTAAAGTGTTATATATATATATTTATTATTTAATTATGTGAATTCATGATCCTAAACCGATCAAATCCGTATTTAAATGGATTGGTTCGGATTGGTTCCTTGATTTAAACGGATTGAATTGGTTCCAATTTTTCAAAACCCGAAGATAACAAATTAATCCTAATTTTATTCAAATCTGATCCAATCCAGACCATACTCGCCCCTACAAGGAACCACTAAGAGATCACAAGTGGATCTCTCATGTGAGTTGCTTTTGTTTTTTTGGTATATCGGGTTGGTCTGCAATTTAAATAATGTGTCGTTGATCAAATGAATTAATATTATATATATATATATATATATATATTTGTACAAAGACACTCAAATGATGAGTCCAGAGCGTTTTATTTTGGGAAAATTTTATTATAAACATTCTTGAGTTATATCATTTTTTTTAATTACTAGCATATAAATCCGTGTCATAAGTTTGCAGTCCGCTCGAGCGGGGAAGTCCACGCTCGAGCGAAACTTCTTTGTCTGCATGTTCGCTCAAGCGGGGAAAGCCACGCTCGAGCGAGGACCGCCACGCTCGAGCGTGGACCTTATTTTCAGAAATTTTCCTAAGTGTCCCAAGGTTTGTTTTGGCATCCTCATTGCATCTTAGGCATTTCTAAGCCTTAATTAAGCTTTGATAATAAGGTTATGGATTAGAAACACACTCAGAAAAGAATGTGTTAAGTTCCGAGACTGCAAGTGTGTGTGTGTTAGGCATTATGATAGGAAAGGTTAAGAATCAGTGTAATAAAAGCTAAGCCTTAATGACCTCTTGAATGTGTAATGATAGGCATGCTTGTGTTATGTATTTTGTGACTGTAGGTCAAGACTCGAGGGTTGCTTGACCATTGCTGGAACCACTGTAAGTAACATTTCTGTAAAGATATGTTGATATGAATTATGTTCCAAATGAAATGTGATAAGTTATGATTTCTGAAATGATATTTGTTTACGTGAACGAACATCCCAAGTTTGAAATCTATTATGGCATCCATAGATAGTCCCAAGTCATGGGGGACGACATGAAAATACGGGTTCATGACATACAAGTAATTACGAGATCTCGTTAGCCACTTCATTGTGGTGATATGTGTTTAATCGGTATCCGGAACCGATTACTCTAGTCGGAAGACGTTCTGTGATGTGTTCTATGGGATGTACCATTATTATGTTCTGATATGAGAATGATTATGCTCTGGTCTGTTTTCTGCTTATAATATATTCGGATTTCGTTCACTAACCCCTTTACCTTAATGTTATTCATTGGACTTTAGCTCATTGTGTGTATATATATGTATAGGTGAGCATTCTAGAGCCCGAGCCTGAAGGCTTTTGTCTGGATCCATGTTCTGTTGTCAGCCAACTATTGTGCCTCACGTGGAGGTTCCAGAAGCGTCCAGTGTTTAAGTTCTGTTGTCTCTGTATATATAAGACTTGATTGATGTCGTTGGCTGTACTTAAAATACTGTAATGTGTGTGGGTATAATGTATGAATGATTTTTGATTATGTATATAAAGTTTAAATATTCTATTCATATAAGTCAGCACAGCTCATTAGACAACTATATTTATGTATTCGCTTCCGCTAGCCCCTTAAACTTGTTAATCTGTTCAGAGGCCTTCGGTAGTCCAAGGATTACTGGCCGGTTATGATGCTAAACCTATAGGGGCGGGTTTGGGTCGTGACACCCATGCACTGGTTTTGACACGTCACCTGAAAGTGGTTAACAACTATAAATACATAGCAGAGTGAGAAATATTATGCTAACAGTATAGGGGACACAAAATAAAAATGGATAGTTATTTAAGTTAAAACATTAACACAACTTAATTTGAACAAACAAATTATTTCAGTGGCAGAAACTGAAATATAGAAATTATGTAAATAAATAACCATAACTACGGTACAGAATAGAACAGAACAAAGGTCACTGGAGTGACAGTCAAAACAGAGGCCAATGGATCCATGACAAACAGAGGACCACAAAGTGGCCAAACAAAGACCAATGGTTATTTAAGTCTCCCAAGAGATGTGACTCCCGTGGTGGTACTTACAGAAAATAATTGTTTACAAAATCCTTATTAAATAATTTTTAAAATTTAAACAAACATATCCATGGGTTTCATTTTAAGCAACTAGAGTTCATAAAATAATTAACGTAATTGAAATATTAATTTAATTTATAAAACATAATTTACGTAAAACAAATTATGATAACTCAAAAAATATATAAAATATATTATAATAAATCAAAATATAATATAATTTATCTTAATATTAACCCTTATCTTTTATTTTTCTAGAATTAATTTTCTGCTACCAGTCTACCGTACCGTAGTTTTTGTTTTCGTTGTTTATGCCCAGCAATTGGCAACTTATTTGTAGTTGGTGGGCTTCATTAACTTTTGCCAGGTGACAATTTCAAGCTAGGCCACCTGTCCCACAGGTGGCATTGTTGCCCACTTCCCCGTGTCCGACTCGATGACCTTACTAAGCTATAAGTGCATATTCACCGCCCTATATGTTAGGGTGATGACAAGGCATTATATATAAATATATATATTTATATTTATTTATTACTTTCACTCTCAAATTTCTTTTATTTACCTTTGGCCCACTGATTAATTTCTCTACTAATAATTAAGTTCACTTTGAGTTTAATTTTAATTTATGGTCCGATACTCGAAATTAAAATAATTCAATCGTCAATTTCACCTTATTGAGAATTTCACAATTGAATTAGAATAAGAATTAATTAAATGTAAAATATCATACGTGATGGGATCGTCACAAACTTTAATAGTTAAAGTGAGAAAGTAACCAAATATAAAAGAGGTAAAGTATAATTAATCTAATTTTTTAAAAAATCAATTTAAAAGTTACTCAATCATGTGATGTATTCGTTATAAGAGGTTAATCAATAATTACTTTGCGAAAATTGAAATTTTAATCCCATTCATTCATGCACAATCAAAAAAAAAAATGTATTATTTACCAAAATTTCGTATGATCGAGGATCTCTAGCAATACTTTTTTTTTCCTCTCAAATTTTAACTAAAAAGCGAATTTCTTCCTTTAAAGGTATTTCCTTATTTAAAGAAGAGTAATGCTACGTAGCTCAAAATCAACCCCCCGAATCCCCCTAATTTAAAAAACGACGTCGTTTTTTCATTTGTTTTTTTATTTTTTTGGGTTGAATCAGAAACGAAGAAAAAGAAGGGAGAAGAAGAAGAAGAAGATGAAGAGAAGGGAGAAGAAGAAGAAGGGAAGGGAGAAGGGAGAACTGGACAGGAGGGGGCATAAACTAGGGGCGGAGGCGAGGCCGAACTGCTACGACGATCGGCGAGCTGCTGCGATCATCGGCGATCGGCCGAGCTTCTCTTCCTCTCTCTCTCTGTTTCCCTCTCTCCTCTTCTCTCTCTTTTTCCCTCTCTCTCTCGCCTTCACCCTCTTTTCCTTCTGTTTCCATTTTCGGGGGATTCGAGGGAGCTCATTTGAGCTCCCAAGCTTTATCCTTTAAAGAACCACTTTTTCAACTCTCACTTGCAACAATGATCCCTATTTTCAAAATACCAACAATGAGTTTTATTATAATAAGTTAATTTAAAGTTGCATTTTGAAACACAATTTGAATTTGAAAAATAAGTTAAAAATTGTAAAATAAGTTTTAACGAAACATATTTATCTTTATTTTTTATAAAATTAAAAAAAAAACATATTTAGTAGTTTAGTACACAAGTTTTAAAAAAGCCAAAAACGAAAAGAAGAAAATATATTTATTGTCAAAGGGTGAGAGCTTGTGTTTGTTTCTTAAAATTTTATAAATTGTTTACATTTTAAAAAAATAAAAAATAAATCTTTGTCAAAATAAAAATTAAAAAAAAAAAACAGAAAAGAGTAAACGCGTTTAAGAAGAGATACACGTGTCATGAAATTTAAATATTATCCCCAGCTAAAAAGATGAGATAGAACTCCTTAATGAGATTCAAAAAAAACAAAAAACAAAAAGCAAAAAAAAACAAAAGAAGAGATACGTGTCATGAAAATATCTCCAGCTAAAAAGATGAGATAGAACTCCTTAATCAGATCCACCAAAAAAAATATATATTAAAAAAAAAAGAAAGAAGAAGAGATACGTGTCATGAAATATTATCTCCAGCTAAAAAGATGAGATAAAATATCCAATCCACCAGAATCATAGATTTACCAAACATGCAGGGCTTATCCACAAAAAAAAAAAAAAAAAACATAAGCCTGCTTATGGAAAACCCAGAAGTGATACATATATATACAAACAAGCCCCAAAAATACTAAAAACAAAAAATCATAGAAATTTGGAGCTGCTTTACTCCATAACCAATATCCAACAATCTTGGATCAAGCTTTCAAGCCAACAACATTGCACCCTTCTTCTCTTCTTCAAGTCCCATCTTATCATTGCTTGCTTTGCCCAATGCACCAATCAAATCTATGTTTTTCAGAACCAAGTCTTCCATTTTCTCTTCCTTGGTTGATGAAAATGGTGAATTTATAGATATCTCACCAATTGAGGCTAAACTCAATAGCTCAGACTCATCAAGTCCTTTTGTAGGGCCAAGATTGCATCTATCAGTCCCATGTTTTGCCAATGCATCTTTGAACTTCTTGATCTGTTTACACACAAATTCACAAGTTTTATCAGCTAAATTACAAGAAACCCATTAATAGTTTGGTATTAAATTTTGAGGATTTTTATAAATATGGACCAAAATCGATTCGAAATGCTTACAGTTGCATTGGTGCAGCTGAAGCTGCACAACCTGCCCTCAGCACCTCTGTAGAATCTGAAGAAGGGCAAGACATGTATGTGGAGACAATGGCACATTTTCTTGAGCTCTTCATAGTTAACTTTGAGAAAAATCACATTTGGGTTCGATTCAGCCAGTTGACAGATCTGATACAAGATAAAAAAAGGACAGAGACTATCAACATATTAATCACCAGTTATCTAAAAAGCTTAAACTACTAGTAAATGAGCTAAACAATGTATATTAAGCTATCACTCTCCACGTGGAGGAAATATAAGTACAGATTGAGTACCTAATGACAGAGATAACAAGATTCGAGCCTAGAATCATAGCTATCATACCATCAAAGATCAATTATGGCTTAAGCTATTAGATAATTAGCCCAATAATGTATATCAAGCTAACAAAAGAAAACAATCGAATTTCAAATGCAAAAGCAGTAAAAGAAATTATATAGAGCCCAAGACCTCTTGAAATCATAACTATGATACATCAAAGATCACCAATAATCCGAAAGAATAGAAAAATTAAGCTATTAGGAAATTAGCCCAAAATAATTGAACTTTAAATGCAAAATCTATGAAGATTAACTTAAAATTGAAATGGCTATCTGAATAAACTAACGTATATTTTTTTTGATCCCCCCCCTCCCCCCAAATTGTAGACTCAGACCCAAGCTGGGATTCAAGATCTTATCCACTGAACCAACCCTGTTGGTGAATAAACTAATGTATATGATTGTTGGAATAGTACCTTAGGATGCAAAGCTTTGCAACCTCCACAACCAGGGGAATAGAAATCAACTACAACCAATCTATCACCAGCACCCAACAATGAATCTACAAGTTCTTGCGCTGATTGGATCTCTATCATATTAGGTTTCAGTGTCTTCTCCCACCAACGCAGAGCTTTGCTCACACAAATCGATGATTGTGCCTGAAATTGTTGAATAAATGTCACTTCAAAACCCAAAAAATTACAATCAAGAGAGAGAGACAGAGAGAGAGAGAGAGAGAGAGAGAGATTTGCAGATTCACATACATGAATGGCAAATTTTGAGGAGGGTTTGGAATTCCAATCTCTTAAACCCTTGTGATCTGCAACAAACATGGGTTTTCCCAGAAAATCCTTAGAATGTGAGTCTGTAAACTGGAGATAGTGATTAGAAGGAGAAAGCTGCAGAACCCCTTTGGTTTTGGACCTGGGGAAGGTCTGATTAGACCCAGAAACAGAGAGACCAGTCTTCAATGAACAAGCCATGGCTGTGAAAATTAGACCTTTTCTCAAACTAGATAGAGAGCCTCAAACAAGAAAGACCCAACAAAACCCACCTCTACTTTTACTAGTTTCTCTCAATTTTTTTCTGTTTCTTATGAGAAATCAAGACAAACAAGGCTTATGAACCCAGAGAAGAGAAATCTAATAAAGACTCACACCTGTTTTTTTCAGTGGAATTGGAGGATTGAAGATAGGGATGTGCTCTTTGACTATTATTGAGAGAGATATAGAGAGACAGTTGGAGCGTTGTGTGTAGTTTTGAAGCTTCACAGGAGGGGAAGGAGGAAAAAGTGGGATAGGTAGGTGGAATCAATGAACAATGATTTGGAATTTTTTTTTTTCTTTTATTCCTTTATCCAAAATTTTGAAAAGATTTTACCAATTGAATAATTGACTTTTTATAAAAAAAGGATATTAATGTGGATGTGTGTTTTTGGGGTAGGCCTTGTTTGGGTGTTTTGTTTTTGATATTCAACTAACCGAGCTATATTCAATCATGGGGTGCGATTTGGCAGTTGCCAGTTGGCAACTGACAATCCATGGTGTTGCTAATTGTGTGTCTTCCAATTTGGATAAGACTCCAAAGTATTTAATTAATAGAAAATGATATTTTTTGTATTTTAAAAATAATTTTTTTTTTTTAAACACAAAAAAAAAGGGCTATGTGGTGTCATCATGGTCCCTGTGGGTCCTGGCTCCGGGGTAACCGGTTGCCAGCCAGGAATTAACCCTCACCAAGTGAGGGACCCACCACCAGGACACCAGTAGAGGGCAGACACACGCCGCAACAGAGTCTAGGAACGAGGGGAGTAAAGGGCGAGCTCTCCGTAGAGATAACAAACGGCTCCCTTCCAGGAATCGAACCTGGGTCTCGGCTGGGGAACATGCTGCGTCCTTCCACCAGGCCACCAACCCTGGTGGTTATTTTAAAAATAATTTGGGTCAAGTTAGAGTAGTAAGCTATTTAAAATTTTAACAATTAATTTATTTGTTTTTAAGCTAATTTTTTATTTTTTGAATTACTTAATTTTTTAATAGTGTATATAATATTTTTGAGTCGTCGTTAAAAAATTAATCATATTTAAAATATGATAAAATTTGATTTAATTATATAAAGGGTCAATTTAAATAAATTATTAACAAATCAAATGTGTCAAGTTCTACTAATTTTATTTATTTTACTGCCATGGCCCTAATATATTTGACATTTTTTATTTATTTATTTCGTGAATATGTGAGCTGACATATCTGTATACACATAAATAGGGTGTAATTTTGGCCCGCGGCCCGTGGGCGGCCCAAAATCCGCCTGCAGTCCGAGGTGGGCCCGACCGGTTAAGGCCCGAGCCCAAGCCCAGCCCGAGGCCTTAGGCCAGGGCCTGGGCCATCGTTTTGAAGACCGGCCCAGCCCGGCCCGCTCAAGGCCCGCCAAAAAACCCGAGGCCCAGTGTTATTTTTAATGAAAAATAATAAAATTTTGGTGAAAAAAATTTAAAAAAATTGTTTAGGCTCGCCCAAATCCCGAGCCCCAGGCCCAAGCCCAAGTACCCGACCCAAGGCCCGGTCCACTGGCCCGTCCAAAGCCCGAATACCCTTAGGCTTGGGCCTAGTTTTCTGGTCCGTGGGCCGGCTCGGTCTAGCTCGATTTTTTGACGGGAGCTCGCAAGGCCTGACATGGGCCTGGTCCGGCCCGAGCCCGAATGGGCCGGGCCGGGACAAAATTACACCCTTTACATAAATGATCTTATTTCATAAAATAGTAGTGTATTCTATATGCAAGTACTATATATTCGTTGTGTGAATTGATGTAATTTTTTTTAAAAAAATGGTGTATATGAAGAAAAGGGATACCGCCAAGAACATAATTAACAGAATAGAAAGTAAAATGGGGAAATCATGAGAGAAATAGAAGACAACTGTGGATGTTAATTTTTGACCACACAATCAAATAGGGAACTTAGTTGGAGAGCACGCGGCAGAATAGATTAAGTCAACCACCCGTCAACAAGAAGATGAGAATACCGTAATGGTTCGTCCACCCGGGGGCACTCCGACAATCAAGTTAGTCAATTTATCTCTTAAAGATATCAAATAAATACTAAATGCACAAGTCAAAGCATCACAAATAAAAGCATATCTTAGACCCACGGGTGCCTCAGTTTTATAATGGTCAGTGTCCAACTTCCCATAGAAGTCTCATTTCATAGGACTCCATCATTTACAAGGATAACATCTATTACAACTCACACTATTCAGATTAAGATAAACTTCCTCAAGAGTCCCATCTTTATCCAAATAGGTAGCTTGATATCATCTAGGACTCTAGTCCTCTATCCAATTCGGCACCATGGTCTACCCACGTGGCATCTTGGCTAATGATAAGATACAAGAGGCAGAGGAGGCACAAACACATTTGTAAGCTCAGCATTGGACTGTGATGCTGCTTAAGTCACACCACTGTTATATTAGCAATTCAGCAAAATGCAGTTGTATTAGTAAGGTTAGTTAGTTAGATAATATGGTTAGTTAGTTAGATAATATGGTTAGTTAGTTAGGGTCTGTTTGGTAACGTTTACGTTTTCAGTTTATATTTACAAAAATTTCATAAACTGGTTTTTGTTTATTTTTAAAAAAACATAAACTACAAACGCGTTTGGTAATTGACAAAATGTTTAAAAAATTTTAAAAATATAAAAAAGAGTGAGAAATGACAAGTGGTGGCAAGTGGCGGCGGAAGACGGTGGTGGAAAGTGGTGACGGTGGGTGGTGGGTAACGAGTGGTGGTGGGTGGTGACGGGTGGGTGGTGGTGGTGGTGGGTGGGTGGGTGGGTGACATGGCGGGTGGTGGGTGGTGGTGGCGGTGGCGGGTGGCAGGTGGTGGGTGGTGGTGGCAGGTGGGTGGCGGATGGCGGGTGGTGGTGGGTATGTGGCAGGTGGTGATGGTGGGTGAGTGGGTAACGGTGGCAGGTGGTGGTGGTGGTGGTAGGTGGGTGGCGGATGGCGGGTTGTGACGGGTAGGTGGCGGGTTGTGACGGGTGGTGGTGGTGGGTGGGTGGGTAACGGTGGCGGGTGGGTGGTGGTGGCAGGTGGGTGGCGGGTGGGTGGTAGGTGATGATGGTAGTGGGTGGTGAGTGGTGGCGGCGGGTGGGTAGCAGGTGGATGGTGGTGGCGGGTGGTGAATGGTGGTGGTGGGTAGGTGACGGGTAGGTGGAGGGTGGTGGTGGCAGCCGATGGATGGTAGTGGCAGGTTGCGGGTGGCGGGTGGTGGCGGATGGATGGCAGGTGGGTGGTGGTGGTGGCGGCGAGGGGTGGGTGGTGGTGGCGAGTGGGTGGCAGGTGGGTGGTGGTAGCGGGTGGTGGTGGTGGGGGGTGGGTGGTGGTGGCGGAAGACGGTGGTGGAAAATGGTGGCGAGTGGTGGCTAGTGTTGGGTGGTAAAAAAAAAAAACTCAAAACTCAAAACGGAAACACATTTTTTGAGTTTATATTTTTTGACAAAATTTATAAACTGAAACTACTGATTTATAAATCAAAAATTTACCAAACAAGTTTTTATTTGAGTTTTTAAAATTTTTGTAAATTGAAACAGAAAACTGAAAACGTAAGTATTACCAAACGGCACCTTAGAGTTTGTTTAGTGAGTTTGTTATAGCATTCCTATATATATACAGATCTGTAAAATGAATCTTGGTATGATGATATAATATACAAAATAAATCTTTCTTCATGGTATCAAAGCTTCAATAAAGCTCCAACGAGCAAGTTTCATCAACGGCAGATTCATCTTCTTTACCATCAAATCTTAATCTTCTCATCTCAAATTTTGGATCATTGGTTACTGTCAAGCTTGATTCTACAAATTTCTTGATATGGAAGAGTCAAATGCAAAACATGCTACGTGCTATGAATCTCTTAGGGTTTGTCACAAGATTGATTCAATGTCCTGCTTCAGAGATCATGGATTCATCTGGAAAAACACTTCCAAATCCAGATTATGCAAAGTGGAAAACAATTGATGCGCATCTCTTGAGTTGTTTGACTGCTACACTATCTCCTATTGTGTATTCATCTATTCTTCATCTTCAACACAGTGTTGAGGTATGGAAAGCACTTGAAAAACGATTTACATCTTTGTCTAGATCACATATCCATCAACTAAAAAATAAGCTTCAAATTGTCTCCAAGAAAACCTCTTCAATGGAAGAATATCTCTTCCAAATCAAAGAAATTTCAGATCAATTGTCACTAGCCTCTGCACAGGTTGATGATGAGGATTTGGTATTAATGACTTTGAATGATCTTCCTAGTGAATATGATGCATTCACTACTGCTATTCGAGCCAGATCTGAAGCTATTTCTATGGATGAGCTATGCTCATTGTTATGTTCCGAATATATTCATATTGAGGCTAAGATGAAAGATTCCAACACCAGTAATGATCTCAATGTTGCCTACACAGCAGCTAAAGGATCCACTCAACACTATCTGTACTCCGGTTTTAATTCTCGATCTTTCCATTCTGGATCAGAAAGAGGTGGTTATTCACAATCTAGAGGTCGCAACACTTATAGAGGAAGAGAAGGCAGATATATGCAATCTCGAGGAAGTTTCAACAATTGAAATAAAGGTAGATCTGCCTCTTCTCAAGGCTGTCAGATCTGTGGTGGTCTCAGTCATTCAGCTTTTGACTGCTGGTACCGTATGGACCCAAATTTTCAACCTATAACATCACAGACTTCTCAGTCCTATCAGTCCTCTAGGCCTGGTCCTTCTAAAGCCTATACAGCCTCTGTAGCTTCTAGTTCTGCATCTGTATCAGCTTCAAATGAAACAAGCGTGCCTTGGTACATTGATTCTGCAGCCACAAATCACATGACAAATGATCTTGCAAATTTTTCTTTGTATGAAGCCTATCCTGGACATGATCAAGTAACTGTAGGTAATGGTACTTCCTTACCTATTCATCATATTGGACAAGGTCTTTTACCTACTCCTACTTATTCTTTTCATCTTAACAATCTTCTCCATGTTCCTTCAATTTCCTCTAATCTTCTTTCTGTGCATCAGTTGACAAAAGATCACAATTGCATTGTTATTTTTGATGCTCATTCTTTTGTGGTTCAGGACAAAGTCACGAAAAAGGTTATGCATAAAGGAGTTAATAACAATGGTCTCTATCAGTTCAGTGCTTCTTCTTCTCCTTCTTCACCACATGCTTATCAATCCTGCTTTTCCACTTCTGATCCACTGTGGCATAAAAGGCTAGGCCATATTTCTCATGAAAAATTTCAAAATTTAGCTTCTCATTTACCTATTTCTTTTTTTGGCAACAATAAAACTATACCTTGCATTGATTTTAATATGTCCAAAATACATAGATTGCCTTTCAAATTGTCAAATTCCTCTGTGAATTCTCATTTTTCTTTAGTTCATAGTGATATATAGGGACCTTTTGTTACTACTAATGCCAAATTTCGATTCTATGTTTTGTTTGTTGATGATTACACTAGATTCACTTGGATATATCCTTTACTTTACAAGAGTGAAGTTTATGCTAAATTTCTTGATTTCAAAAGATATGCTGAAAATCAGTTTAACACTTCCCTCAAAATTTTGAGAACAGATAATGGGTCTGAGTTTGTGAATAAACGAATGGATTCTTATTTGTCTTCTCAAGGCATCATTCATCAAACCAGTTGTCCATACACACAAGCTCAAAATAGTGTTGCCGAAAGAAAGCACAGGCATGTTACTGAAATTGCCATTGTTCTTCTTCACCATTCCTCTTTGCCTTTGTCTTTCTAGTTTGATGCAATTGCCACGGCTGCGTTTCTTATTAATCGTATACCCAGTTCTGTTCTTAACAATGTTTCTCCATTTGAAGCATTATTTCATTCTGTGCCTGATTACTCTTCGCTTAAGGTCTTTGGTTGTCAATGTTTTCCATGGCTTAAGCCATATATCTCTCATAAACTTCAGCCCAAGTCCATTCCCTGTGTCTTTATTGGGTATCATCCTACTATCAAAGGATATAGGTGTCTTGACCCTATTACTGGTAAAATCTACATTTCCAGGCATGTTCTCTTTAATGAGTCTTGTTTTCCTTTTTCCTTATCGTCTTCTTCATCTCTTTCTTGTTCTTGTTCTTCTTCTATTCCTTTTTTTGGTCTTCACCCTCTACTTCTTCAGTCTCACCAAATTCAGCTTCTCCTTCTTCTAGTTTTCCATATATTTCCAATTGTTCTCCTTCTGTTCCCATTAATTCTATTACCATTGATCTTCCACCTGTTTCACAGCCATCTGCTATTCTCAGATCACAGCAGTCTGCTGCTCCCATCTCTACGGTCTCCCTTAATTATCATTCTATGACCACACGGTCTAAAGACAAACTTCCTGTGTGTTTTCAAGCTACATTTGTTTCTGATCTTTCTACTCAGCTTCTCACTTCTGAACCTCGTACTGTCAAAGAAGCTCTTCAATCTGCTGTCTGGATTAAAGCTATGCAAGATGAGTATGATGCTCTTCAAGTTCAGGGTACCTGGACTCTTGTTCCCTTTCCTTGTTCTAAATTGGCAATCGGCTGTAAATGGGTCTTTCGCATTAAACGTCATTTTGATGGTAGTATTGCCAGGTACAAGGCCCGACTTGTGGCTAAAGGTTATTTGCAATAGGAGAGGATAGACTTTCATGAGACCTTCAGTCCCGTTGCTAAGCAGCCTACAATTCGTATTTTTATTTGCATTGTTCTTCATAATAACTGGCCCATTACTCAGCTTGATATCTCAAATGCATTTCTACATAGCTCACTTGAAGAGGAAGTTTTCATGACTCAACCTCAGGGATTTGTGGATCCTTCTTATCCTACTCATGTGTGAAAACTTAAGAAAGCTCTTTATGGCCTTAAACAGGCTCCTCGAGCCTGGTATTCCACTTTCTTAGCTTTTCTTCTCTCACAGGGGTTTCATAACAGTCTGTCAGATACTTCCTTGTTTGTCAAACAGACTCCCACCAGTCTTACTCTGCTGGTTGTATATGTTGATGACATACTTTTGACTGGTAGTGACTCTACTATTCTCACTCAGCTTCTTCAGCAGATGCACTCGGTCTTTTCTATGAAAGAACTTGGCTCTTTATCCTATTTTCTGGGCATCAATGTCATTGCTCAAGATTCTGGTTATTTTCTATGTCAACAAAAGTATGCTACTGATCTGCTTGTTAAAGCTGGAATGGTGGATTGCAAGCCTTGTTCTACACCATTGGCTGTGAAGTCATTTGTCTCTCCTTCAGATGCTCTTCCTTTTGCTCAACCTACTCTGTATCGCAGTTTAGTTGGAGGTCTTCAACATCTTACCATCACTCGGCCTGACTTGTCTTTGGCTGTTAATCAAGCATGCCAACATATGCATGCTCCTACCAATGCCCATTTTCAACATGTTAAACGTCTTCTCCGTTATATTAAAGGCATCGTTTCTCATGGATTGAGTTTCACTCCTGGTCCTTTCACTCTTCATGTCTTTTCTGACTCAAATTGGGCAGGTGATACTTTGGATAGACGTTCTACCTCAAGGTACTGTATCTTTTTAGGCCCAAATCTGATCTCTTGGTCTGCTAAAAAGCAGCCTACGGTCTCTCGTTCCTCCACTGAGGCTGA
Organism: Camellia sinensis; assembly: GCF_055761805.1. NCBI lineage: Eukaryota > Viridiplantae > Streptophyta > Magnoliopsida > Ericales > Theaceae > Camellia > Camellia sinensis. The sequence goes on from NC_138964.1 coordinate 154,896,174, forward strand.
ATATCGGTCTTTAGCTAATACTGTCGCTGAAGATAGTTGGTTTCAGCAGTTGCTTAAGGATTTTTTGGTTCTTCCTTCTTCTATTCCAGTTTTATGGTGTGACAACTTATCTGTTATGGCTCTTACTTCAAATCCAATTTTCCATTCCCGGTCTAAACATATTGAAATAGACTGTCATTTCATTCGCGAGCGAGTTGTTTCCAAACAAATTCTTCTTAAGCATGTTCCTACCTCTGATCAATTAGCTGATCTGTTTACCAAACCATTGTCTGGTTCTCGATTTCATTATCTCAAAGACAAGCTGATGCTCCTTCCTTCTCCCATCAGCTTGCGGGGAGCTGATAAGATACAAGAGGCAGAGGAGGCACAAACACATTTGTAAGCTCAGCATTATACTGTGATGTTTCTTAAGTCACACCACTGTTATATTAGCAATTCAGCAAAATGCAGTTGTACTAGTAAGGTTAGTTAGTTAGATAATATGGTTAGTTAGTTAGAGTTTGTTTAGTGAGTTTGTTATAGCATTCCTATATATATACAGATTTGTAAAATGAATCTTGGTATGATGATATAATATACAAAATCAATCTTTCTTCAGCTAACAACCTCGGCTACGTGGACTGTCCAAAAAATATGTCCTTACAACTGCCCCTTAGGTTCTATTACCTCGGCAACTTGAGGTGATGGAACCTATATTGTTTCATCTTCTAATATGTCGGCTAAACAACATGCTAGAGATACTCTTCTGAATAAAATCACGACTCGCCGACATAAAGAAATAAGGACTCAAATGTCCACTCGACAAGAATCAAGAATCAAAAACCAAGAACCATCATGTTCTATCTCATCTAAGTCTAACATCTCGACAGAGATGGCACTACTAGCAGAGATCATGACATACTAGTTCAAGAACATCAAGATCCTAGTATCAACTCATCAGGAACCAAGAACAACATCTCAACCGAGGTCATCATGTTACCCAATATCAACATCTCAACTGAAATCACCATCTCAACCGAGATCATCATGTTTGGCTCGCCCAAACGAAGCACTTTAAGCTTAATCTTAGTGCACCGAGAGTACTAACTACCTCGACTTTTCTTACAAACTAATTAGGTTATGGCCAGTTTCGCCATGTTTCGTGCCAAAACATCACTGACTTAGTTCAACTCTACCGTCTTGGCAAGTCTAAGTTAATTATCGTGTTTTATTCTGAAACATCGCTAACTTAGTTCAACTTTGCCATATGGCAAGTCTCAATTTAACTCTACCATATGGCAAGTCTAAGTTATTCGTCATGTTTCATTCGGAAACATCGCTAACTTAGTACAACTCTACCATATGGCAAGTCTAATTCAACTCTACCATATGGCAAGTCTAAGTTATTCGTCATGTTTCATTCGGAAACATCGCCAACTTAGTTCAACTCTACCATATGGCAAGTCTAATTCAACTCTACCATATAGTAAGTCTAATTCAACTCTACCATATAGTAAGTCTAATTCAACTCTACCATATGGTAAGTCTAAGTTATTCGTCATATTTCATTCGAAAATATCACCAACTTAGTTCAACTCTACTATGTGGCAAGTTTAATATTTCATTCGGAAACATTGTCAACTCAGTTCAACTCTACTATATGGCAAGTCTAATTCAACTCTACCATATGGCAAGTCTAAGTTACTCGTCATGTTTCATTTGAAAACATCGGTAATTTTGTTCAACTCTACCATATGGCAAGTCTAAGTTATTCGTCATGTTTCATTCAGAAACATTGCCAACTTAGTTCAACTGTACCATATGATAAGTCTAAGTTATTCGTCATGTTTTATTCGAAAACATCACCAACTTAGTTCAACTCTACCATATGGCAAGTCTAATTCAATTATACCATATGATAAATCTAAGTTACTCGTCATGTTTCATTCGGAAACATCGCCAACTTAGTTCAACTATACCATATGACAAGTCTAAGTTACTCCTCATGCTCATTATAGGAACATTGCTAACTTAGTTCAACTTTACCATATAGCAAGTCTAATTCAACTCTACCATATGACAAGTCTAAGTTACTCGTCATGTTTTATGCCGAAATATCGCAAACTTAGTTCAAATTTGTTCACCTACTGTAAGTTCTGATCTTTTCAAAATTGTTTTCCAGCTCGAACTCCTGTCTTCTCGGTCCTACTCATCTAGGCCAATATCTTGTCTTCTGGGATCTAGGATCTGCTCACTTAGGCTAACTCTTATCTTCTCCGACCTACTCATCTAGGCCCATATCTTGTCTTCTGGGATTTGGGATTTGTTCACTTAGGTTGAGCTCTTGTCTTCTTGGACCTAATGATCTAGGTTGAGATCTTGTCTTCTGGATCTGGGATCTGCTCTCTTAAGCTGAGCTCTTGTTTTCTTAGATCTAATCATTTAGGCCGAGATCTTGTCTTCTAGATCTGGGATCTGCTCACTTAGGCTGAGCTCTTGTCTTCTCCGACCTACTCATCTAGGCTGATATTTTGTCTTCTGGGATCTGAGATCTGCTCACTTAGGCTAAGCTCTTGTCTTCTCGAACCTAATGATCTAGGCCGAGATTTTATCTTCTAGATCTGGGATCTGCTCTCTTAGTCTGAGCTCTTGTCTTCTCAGACCTAATCATCTTGGCCAAGTGTAGACACCCCATTTTTGACCGTCCTTAAGACTTGGACGTCACCGCTTGAACACTCGGTGATCATCCATGTTTGTGTTCGTCTTGAGTTCCCAGAGGCCTCGGCTGCACGCCTTGCCTCAGAATCTCTTAACTCGACTGGTTTGTGTTTGGTTTTGCACCAAGTGCTTGTGAATGTGTTCCTGAGGACATGAGGGAGCCTGTCGACCAAGTCTCCTGCCCACCGGCCACCTTGATTTTCAATCGGCCAAATGTGATGGCCGGCCGACCAATTTGACTGCCAATCGGCCACTTTGATAGCCGGCCGGCCAAATGTGGTTTTCAACAGATATTTCTGCAGACAGTTGGCAGCTGTCATTCCAAGCCATACCCCAGCCCATGCTTGGACGTGGGACTTCTGAGGGGGCTGCAGATTGATATATCTATATCAATCAAGCTCTCTCAAAAGGAGAGAGAGACAAAAAAGAGAGAAGAGAAGAGAGACACAACTTGGAGGAAGAAGAATTTCCTCTCTCTCTAAAAAATTCTCAGCTCTCTCCCTATCTCTCTCTCTCAAACCCTTCAAATCCTAAGGTTCTTGCACCATTTACCCTACACCTCATAGCACAAGGCCTCTATCCTTCATTCTAGCACTTTGGGTTTGTTTTGGAGAGGTTAAAGGCTCAGAAATTTGGTCCAAGAGCTGCTGGTTCATTGGTCTTCAAGGGTAAGTCCTCTTCTCCTCTTTTCTTGCCTTATTTTGCTTTGTATCTAAGCCATACTTGCTAGCTTTTTTGGGCTCCGACCTAAACTGTAAATAGTCATAATTTGAGCCCCTTTTCATGTTTGATCAAGGACTTCCTGCTTTTTGAGGTCTCCTACTACCACTTGCCTCTATATCTCTCTTTCAGGCCAATTTTTGCATAGTATTTTAGGCTTACTTGTGAGCTGTTTTGGACTTTTCCATAAACTGTGAAATATCTTTTTTTGAGCCCCTCTTCAAAATTTTTGAAGGGCTCTCCTCTGTTTGAGAACAGCAGCTACCACTTGTCTCTTTACCCCTCTTTTAGGCCTTTTCTTGCATGATAGTTTGGCCTTATTTTTGATTATTTTCGTGGCTTGATGTAAACTGTAAAGTGCCTTTTTTTGAGCCCCTCTTCAACTTTGTTGAAGGGATCTTTTCCATTTGGGGCCAACTGTTGTCCCTTTGTGTTTAATCTCTCTCTTAGGGCCATTTTTGCATGATAGATTAGCCCTATTTGTGTTCATTTTTGAGACTTGTTATAAACTGGAAATATGCATGTTTTGGGACTTTCTTGCATCTGTCTTCATTCTTCATGATCAAATAATGCATGCTTTGTATAGCTGTAAGTCATTCCGTGTGCCTAGTTTCGAGTTGCGGGTTTCGTCTCATGCATCGGGTGCTATTTTTCCATGTTTTGGGGGCTGTTTAGCATCATAATTCAGTGCTGGAATTTGCATGTTCATATGCCATGTTTCATCATTTTCCATGCTTAGTTAGAGTTGCGTGTTGTATCTTAGGATCGGTCCATGCACTGGACATGTTTGTGTGCATTTCGGTTGCCTCATTTCCATCTTATTGGCCACTGATGTGAGTGTGGCTGAGGTCCACTCACATTGGTATAAGTCCATCCTGTATTGTGTATGCCATGTTTCAATACGTTGTGCATGTTATGTTGTTAGCATTGTGTGTGCCATGTAGTTGCATTGCATGTTAGTATGTTTGCTTGCATACTTAGGTTGCATGTGCATCGTTGTGCATTGCCTCGCCTCTTGATCAACCATGATTGAGGTTGGGCCCCTTGTATGTTTTGTGTGTATTGCATTTGACATTGAAATGCACACATGGCTTTTGAGCCATCATGCATTGAAATGCGTGATTGATGGCCCGAGGGTCGAAGGCCATGCTCCCTTAAGTCCATTGCATGATAGGGAGAATGGCCATGCATACATTGCTTTGAATTTCCTTGCCATGCACTGTCTGCCCTCTGCTGCTGTCAAAAACAGGTTCTGCAGGAAGATTCGGCCGGCCGGCCACCTATACTGCCAGCCGGCCATTCATTGTTTGCCGATGGATTTAAAAATGGCCGATAACCATCCGGACATGGCCGGTGGTGATCCCACTTGGTCGGTGATTCTCCCCAGTGTTCAGAGAGTGCACCTTGGGAGTTGCACAATTTTCAGAGGAGCAGAGCAGTGTAAACAGAGGCAACAGTGGCATGGCACGAGTTTTCGAGCAAGGCGAGTCAAGCATGCATCATCCACGCATTCCGAGGCAGAGCTGTGGCGGTCTCTTTAGTTTCATATTTAGACTGTTTCTGTAATTAATTTGTTGATTAATTAGAAGTTTTGTAATTAATTAATTAGTTAGTTGGCTAGTTAATTAGTTAAATCTGTATTATTTATTCGGATCCTCCGAGCGAGGGCAATTGTGTAATAAGTGTGCGTGAGTGTGTGTATGTTTTCCAACCCCACGTCTTTCTCCCTTTTATTTACTAACTTATAATGGTTAGATTAGGGCATGTTTCAATTAGCATACAGTATGATAACATGTTTGCATCCATTCATTCGTTTTGCATGCACCGGGCTCGGCGCATCATACTAACTGCATTTGTATTTCAATTCCAAATTGAATACTTGTTAGTTGTAGAATTTCACATGCCATCCTTAGAATAGCCGAGCCTATCTTAGTTGTATTTTGCATGTGTTGCATTAGGCATTTTTGTATAGTTAGGATCATGCATGGATTTCTAACATAGCTTTTGTTTTGGCTTGGAGTACTCGGTAAGTGTTTATGCTTTAGCATCCTTGCATGTGTGTGAGTGACTGCCATGATAGCATGCTTACCATGAGGCTATGTGCTTATATGATATAACTGTTTGAATGCCTGTGGGTGAAGGTTGGGTTATTTGAATTGGAACAATTCATTAATTGTGAGTTTTAAACCCACTAGATAGTGGCAAAATCATGTTTTCTAAGCCCATCCGAGGGTGGCAAATCCACGTCTTAGCCTACTTGCGGGTAGCACCATCAAACCATTTTCAATTAAACAAACATGAGATGTTTTGTTCCAATTCAGGCGATCCAGTCTATACTTGTTTGCTGCGCGCATAACATAGTAATTCTAGGCTAATAAACGGAATAAGAACACATAACGTTTTCAAAACTGGATATCATGGTTAGTAGAGGCCGATCTTCGGATCGGGCGAGAGGGGGTGCTCATAGCTGACCTTCCCCAATCGTACCCAAGTTCCCGAGCCGAGGCAACTTTGGTGATGACGGACATGTGGCCTTTGGCACCGAGTCAGGGTTTCCTAAATTTCCTAAAATAAAATATTTAGGTGGCGACTCTGTATCTGGCAAAGCAGTCCATGTTTGGCACTTCTTTCAAAATCTGTTTTCTCAAAATGATTTGCCGGATTTAGACTCTTTGGTTCAGATTTAAAACCGTGACAATTTGAGTCCGAACTGTAGTGAACCCCAAACGAACAAAATGGGACTCATCCTCCCGGGGCGTTCGGGGACGCCTACAGTTTCTGGCGACTCTGCTGGGGATTTAGAGAGCTTGACTCGAACTCATGATATCCTATTTTGATTTCAATTATGTGTCTCTTTGCATTGCATGTGCATTGGTGCGCCTAGGATACCGTGTTTGCCATCTGACATTCCTGAACGGTTTGCCGGAGGCTTGACTTTGTCAAAACATGCCATAAGGCTGACCGGTTATGGGCTCAGACAGTATGGGAACACAAACCCCGATTTTACCGGGGCACCCTTTTCGACCATTGGACCTAGTGCATATTGAAATCCATAGTGACTATTCCAAACTAGGACAGGTTGCTTACCCGTTGTTAGGTTGTTTGAAAACTGCTACGTGCATAGTGAAACCCTAGCGCCTGACAAAAATAGGACAGGGAAACCCTACCCCAACATAGGGGTGTTTTGGCTCTCACTTATCTGCTATGTGCTTTAAAGTTGGCCTCTACAGGATTGCATGTATCAGTTTGCAAGTCTGAGTATCAGGCCTGTGGGCATCAGTATTTTGGGGCAATCAGTTTTACCTGAGGGTATCGGTTTACAGGCAGAATTTTGGGCAGAATTCAGTAGAGAGTACACTCATTCAACTATGCTCGTATCTGTTCAGGTTGAAATCAGGCTGAGATGCTGTCTATTTTGTCTTTTGCCAGGGGTGGTCTTGGAACTATAGTTTCAGAAGGCTCCAATATCCCCCGAGGTTCATCGGACTTGTGCTGATAGACTTTGTTAGGTAGAAGATTCAGTTCAAAGGCAATCAGTGTTCCTTTGCCAGAGGTAGGGTAAAAGGGCCAGTCAGGCACAGATCACCAGTCCAGCAGTTACCAGATCGGTGGCTCTTATCCACCCTACCAGTGAATAGTCAGGCTAAGGCCTCAGTTTTTATCAGTTTTTAGTCACCTCACCAGTCAGTCAACCGGAACGGCAGAACATGGCAGGGATGGAGGAAATGATGCGTCAACTCCAAGAAAGTATGAAACTCATGCAGCAAGACGCTGCCCGGCAGACGGAATTTGCCAAACAGCAGGCTGCGATCATGGCCCAGCAGGCTGAGCTAATCACCAGGCTGCAACAGCAAAATGGAGCATCTGCTTCGCACCAAGCCCCTCCCCCACCAAGAGTTCCAGCACCCGAGGAGGCACCAAATGTCCAGGGAGATACGAACATTCCGACAGGACCGGCTCTGCCCCCAATCTTACCCCAGCTGTCTAAAGCACCGATCAACTTGCCAGATTCACCCTTTGAGTTCGAGTTAGACCCTACAGCACTGAAGGTGAGCAAGCTAGAAAAGATGTTCAAGAAATTTCAGGAAGTAAAATCCATTCCGGACATTGAGGACGGGTATACCGACGCAGCTGTGACGCTGCCGGACAAATTTAAGATGCCACACATCGACCGATTTGATGGATCTGGCGATCCCATAGTGCACCTCCGGTTGTTTTCGGGCATACTAAGGCCGATGGGCCTCACCAGGTTGCAGAAACTTTCATTATTCGGCCGGACCCTGTCGAGTGTGGCCGCTATCTGGTATGCAAAATTAGAAGACGATGTCAAACGGAACTGGGATGAGATGGCCGAGGCCTTCGTTGCGTAGTACTCCTATAACACGTAAATCGAAGTCAAAACCCATGATCTTGAGACAACAAGGCAAGAACCTAAGGAGAGTTTTTCTGATTTCGTAGCCCGCTGGAGGGCCAAGGCCTCGATGATGACCCTTAGGCCCACTGACAAAGATCAAATTCGGATGATTGTGTGCAATCTCCAGCCCAAGCTTATACAGAAAATGATCGTTCTCCCCTTCCCCACCTTTTCAGACTTACATGAGATGGGAGTACAGATCGAGGACGCTATGAAGCAAGGCCTTCTTGACCAGGAGAAGGAGCAGCCCAAGAGGGCGTTTTCCCGCAGTTCAAATGCGACCACCAGTGGTGATGCAGCTGCCAGATCTTCTGAAGTGGGCATGGTTACCACCACCGCATCAAAAATAGCTACCCCATTCACCGGTGCGTTCGGAAGTAGCTCACAAAAAAACAAATATTCACCTCGAGTCAAGAGGATTTTTACCCCACTTTATATGCCTTTGTCAAAGGCTCTAGAGGTCTTGACCCGAAAAGGACATCTGAAACCATTGGAACAACGGCCTCTACCCGATCCTCTCCCACCAAAGCATGACCAGACTAAGTACTGTGCGTACCATCAACAAACCGGTCATGACACTGACAGTTGCTTTCGTCTTCGCCACGATGTACAAGATCTGTTTGATAACAAGGTCATCGTCGCACAAACTCAGCAAAGTCTATCGGCACTTGATTAGTGAACTTGTGGGGGATAATGTGATGTGATCAAGGGATGAACCACCTGCGGACAGTACTCAGTTTACTCCAGATGTGGCGTGTGGCACGCACTGTTTTGAGCATTTGTGAATACTAGTTTTTGTAGCTTCTGACTTGGGTGTTGAGTCAGTTTTGTGGTTTTGTTTTGAGTCTGTCTCTTTGTTTTGAGTCGGTCTTTTTGATTAAGGGTCTGTCTTGTTGTATCGAGTCAGTCCTGTTTTGTTAGAGTCGGGTGATTCCGGGGGAGTTACTTCGGATATCACTATTTTGTTTTGTGTTTGTCCTTTTGTTTTCTTTTGAGTCTGTTTCTGCCGGGGAGCCAGTTGTGCCAACAGATTTGAATGAAACAGCAGTGATTTTCACACTCTTGTGTTTGCTTCTAACTTGCGCCAGTCGTGCCAGAAAGTTTGAATAGAGCGGCAGTACTTTTCACATGCTCTTCTGTGCCTTGAAATTGTTGTATTGACCTAAGTTTTTCAAAACTTTTTCGTACACTGCGGTGAAAACGAAGAGGAAGGAATTCCTCGGGTTTTGCGAAGTTTGATCAATTGAGAGAAAGAGAAGCACGCTAAGCCTTTAATGAATGAAATCATGCTTGTTAATGTGAGTACTGAGAAGGATCCTGGCTTGATCCAGATTGGTTCAACGTTATCTTCCGCGCGAGCGACTAGTCGCTTTCTTAAAAGATTTCAAAAAATGTTTTGCGCGGTCCTACGAAGACTTGTGTGGAATCACTCTTGAGATTGTGCAGCTTAGGATCGATCTCAGCCTCGAGACTCGACCCCTCTTAATTTCAAAACCTTGAACTTGGATTCAGAATGTTCCAAGGCCAATCATGATGTGTGGCCAGATTTGAAGCAGCCCGCGAACTAGGGGCAAGAAAAGTCAAATCAAGAAGCTTGTGAAGCTAGATCAGGAGCACCCCTCAAACTAAGGGCAAAAATGTTAGATGTGCTCGAAGAAGTCAAAGACGAAGATCGGCAAGAATGCCAAACCCCAGAAGGGAGGAAAGAAGAAGACATTGCTGAAGGACAACCGAGTTCCTATCCACAACACTGGGGGCAAATTCACCATCCATTGGATGGACTTCTACATAGTCAACAAACAACAGCCATTCTCCTGGATTCAGATGACTTTAGGATCTCAAAACCATTTGACATGGACAAAGCTGCACCTTTACCCTTGAGAGGCTCGCTGGGCCGAAAACCCAGAAGGGCGACCCAGCCAAAAGTTAGAGCAAGAAAAAGAAGAAAAAGAACAAAAAAGAAGAAAAAAGAAAAATGCAAAGAATGAAGAAAAGAAAAGAAGAAAAATGAAGAAAATAAAAAGAAAAGATAAAAAAAAAAGAAGAAGAACTGAGCTCGCAAGGTTGAAAACCCGCAAAGGGCGGCCTTAGCAAAAGTTAGAGCGTAAAAGGAGAGGTTAAATACACGAGTGTACCTTAACCCCGAACTACGTGAGGTTTGATTCCCATCTTTGGGATACATAGGCAACTTCATTCTGAAGTGCATCCGTAAAACACTTCAAATCCGACTGTGTCCATGTGATGGTTCTGGTCATCTTTGTCTTCTCTGTATCTGAGAATTCGGTTGTGATCATCACCTTGAGGGTTGATTGCAATGCGCTGCAGTGCCATTCAGACAAGGGGCAACTTTCTGTTGCCATACCACGCGCTGTGACGTTATTCAAACAAGGGGCAACTTTCCGTTGCCATTCAATGCGCCGTGGCGCCGTTCAAACAAGGGGCAACTTTCCGTTGCCATGCAGCTCCCTTCAAGTAAGGGGCAATTTTCCTTCGAATCTGAGGTTGTGCATCTCGAGAGTGGGTTCTATGCTCGTTGAGCAGTGGCCGTTTGCAAAAACAGTTTTTGAAAATTTTTACTAAGGTTGACTGAGTTTCTCTCGAAAACTATTCCATTTTTCCAAAACTGGACCTTTTTCTTGGACCCAAAAAAGGAAAATTTTCAGTGCTCATAACCTAACTTGCATGATTTCAAATCAGAAAATCGAACAAGCATGTTAATCTAACTCTCATGTCGGTCAAAATTGTTTTAGTCGAAAGCCAAAAACAAAAATGGTCAAAATGATGAACTAGGGGCACAGTTGAGTCAGGCTTCCTGTCTGTTCCCCGTTGCCAATGCATTTGCCAGAAAGGGCACCGTACTTGCCAAGAAGGGCATTCTACCTCCCAGAAAGGAGGACTGCTGAAGCTGACCACAAAAGGGCTGAAAGCTCTCATATCCTCCGTGCAGCGAGGTATCAAGCCAAGTGCGAAGCACGAACTGGAATGGGGCAAGATATTCCACTCCATCGTCTGGACAGATCTGATCACGTCCAAACTCCCCGGCAAAGCATCATCAACCGATGTCAGTTGCAGATTTGCTACACACCCAGTCTTAGTGCAACCCCTCTGTGGGAGGAACTCACTGGCTGTAAGCGAAACAAAAAGAATCTAGCAGCAAGCTAAGGACAAGAGCCTGCAATTTCTTGTTTATCCATCAACTACCCAGGGGAGGGATAAAAAAAAAGAGAGAGATTGAAGAATAGAGAGATGTGCGCTGAGAGAAAAAGTGAGGAAAAGGACTTTTCAGAAAAACAGAGCTTGAGGGCCGAGTGATGTGAGAATCACAAATGAGAAAGGGTGGGAAACAATACCCAGAGAAGCAGGCTCCCTGTGCACGTCTGAGTGTCGTGTCTTTTTGTTTTATCTCGATTCTTGTCTTGAGTCGTTTTTGAGTGTCTGTGCTTGTGTTTAGGTTGTTTACCTTTTGTTTTCCGTTGTTGAGTCGTAGTGCGCTATGTTCAGTCGTAAGCTCAATACCCGGTCGAGAACTCATTTATCAATTTCAAAATAAAATCATTTTGTGCTCAGAGTGCCGTGCCGTTCTCCACATCTGTGCAAAACAAGATTTGTTCTTTCATAAAAACCGCAGGGTTCAACCCAGGTCATGTGGGAACAATAAAACCAGGAGCTATCTGAAGCTATATGGGTTCCAGACTGCAAAGCAAAAGAAAAGAGGAAATGTCGAGCATCTGAGTTTGTTTCAACTTCAGTAAGTTCCGAGACTACATTCCGTGTGTACCTCTTCAGGTCTTGCCAATGCTCCGAAGTATGAGTGTGCCTCTACCTCAAGCTCAAGATCAAGTCTGCTTCAAGTCAGAATGGTGATCAAAAGTGCTCTCCCTAAGTACCATTCCCTACCAGAGGCATCTTGGCTGTATTCGCAATGAGTTCCTAAGAGACCAACTGCGACGGTGGAAACTAGAGTTCAAATGGCTGTTGCCTAGAACGCAAAGGTTCGGGATTTCCGAGACTAAAGTCTGGTTTAAATACCCAGGGGTGTATCTCCGACTTGAAATCTGTATGGAAGCCCCATAGATTGAGATAGCGTGTATGCACCTCAATTCTGGATACTGAACCAACCTAGTCTGTCACCCCGTTGGAGAATAGGGAAAGTTGTGAATATGATCAGGAAGAATGGCAACATCCAAAGTGTTCTACATGAAGAACCCTTGTCAGTATTTCAGAGCCTTTGTACTGTAAGTTGAAGGTAAGTGTTCGAAGAGCACGAGGGGAGATCCCCGTCACAGTAGAGTAGTTCATCGCCACTCACCCCGTGAGGTGCTTTCTAAAGCGCTGCTACGCTTGTTTATTGCGTTCCTTAAACATCATGCATTGTATTGCATTATACCTATCAAGTTTCTTTCTCATTCATGCACAATATTGTATGTACGGTTCATTCAAAGAAGTTCCGTTTGAGATCATTTATTTAGTGTATCAATCACACTTCATTCAGTTAGTGTATCAATCACACTTCATTTATTTAGTGTATCAATCACACTTCACTTCCTTCATTTACTTAGTGTATCAATCACACTTCACTTTCTTCACTCACTTAGTGTATCAATCACACTTCATTTATTTAGTGTATCAATCACACTCTCTTCACTTAGTGTGTCAATCACACTTCTTCCATTTTGTGTATCTATCACACACATTCTCATTTTCTGTATTTATCACACACATTCTCATTTTCTGTATCTATCACACACATCCTCATTTTGTGTATCTACCATGCACATATTCACTTTAGTGTATCTATCACACACATTCTCATTTTCTGTATCTATCACACACATTCTCATTTTCTGTATCTATCACACACATCCTCATTTTGTGTATCTACCATGTACATATTCACTTTAGTGTATCTATCACATACGTTCTCGTTTAGTGTATCTATCACACTTCGTGTTCATTTAGTGTATCAATCACACTTTATTCATTTAGTATATTAATCATACTCTGTTCACTAAGTGCATCTATCACACTTCGTGTTCACATTTAGTATATCTATCATACTTGTTCACTAAGTGCATCTATCACACTTCGTGTTCACCTTTAGTGTATCTATCATACTTTGTTCACTAAGTGCATTTATCACACTTCATGTTCACCTTTACTATATCTATCATACTTTGTTCACTAAGTGCATCTATCACACTTTGTGCTCACTTTTAGTGTATCTATCATACTCTGTTCACATAGTGCATCTATCACACTTTGTGTTCATTTTCAGTATATCAATCATACTTTGTTCACTAAGTGCATCTATCACACTTTGTGTTCATTTTTAGTGTATCCATCACACTCGTTCACTAAGTGCATCTATTACACTTCGTGTTCACATTTAGTGTATCAATCACACTTCATTCATATAGTGTATCAATCACACTCTGTTCACTTAGTGCATCTATCACACTTTGCGTATATCCATCATGCTTTGCTTCACATAGTGCATCTATCACACTTTGTATTCACTTTGTGTATCTATCACACTTTGCTTCACTTAGTGTATCAATCACACTTTATTCATATAGTGTATCCAGCACACTCTCTTCACTTTTGTGTATCTATCACACATGCTCGCTAAGATTGCATCATAACTGCATGAAATGTAGTTTGATTTGCCTTCCCGCTTAAAACTGTCGCATTTATTGTGAATATTTGCTTCGTTACAGCTTTATTTACATTATCCTTACTGCATGAAATGTAGTTAGATTTGTATATGCTTGCTGTTTTGCATAATCATGAGTTACGTCCAGCTTTGTGCGTATCATTTTGCATCTTGCCCCCTACCTGCGGGCACATCTTTGTTATCTTGCCTGTTTGTCTAAGTCTTCGGCCTTGTCAAAAATGGGTCGTCTCTGGGCTTTGACATTCACTCCTGTCATCTTATGACTTTCGAGTTCTGTCAAAGAGGGGCAACTGTAGACACCCCATTTTTGACCGTCCTCAAGACTTGGACGTCACCGCTTGAACACTCGGTGATCATCCATGTTTGTGTTCGTCTTGAGTTCCCGGAGGCCTCGGCTGCACGCCTTGCCTCAAAATCTCTCGACTCAACTGCTTTGTGTCTGGTTTTGCACCAAAAGCTTGTGGATGTGTTCCCGAGGACAAGGGGGAGCCTGTCGACCAAGTCTCCTGCCCACCGGCCACCTTGATTTTCAATCGGCCAAATGTGATGGCCGGCCGGCCAATTTGACTGCCGGTAGGCCACTTTGATGGCTGGCCGGCCAAATGTGATTTTCAACAGATATTTCTGCAGACAGTTGGCAGCTGTCATTCCAAGCCATACCCCGGCCCATGCTTGGACGTGGGACTTCTGAGGGGGCTGCAGATTGATATATCTATATCAATCAAGCTCTCTCAAAAGGAGAGAGAGACAAAAAGGAGAGAAGAGAAGAGAGATACAACTTGGAGGAAGAAGAACTTCCTCTCTCTCTAAAAAATTCTCAGCTCTCTCCCTATCTCTCTCTCCCAAACCCTTCAAATCCTAAGGTTCTTGCACCATTTACCCTACACCTCATAGCACAAGGCCTCCATCCTTCATTCCAGCACTTTGGGATTGTTTTGGAGAGGTTAAAGGCTCAAAAATTTGGTCCAAGAGCTGCTGGTTCATTGGTCTTCAAGGGTAAGTCCTCTTCTCCTCTTTTCTTGCTTTATTTTGCTTTGTATCTAAGCCATACTTGCTAGATTTTTTGGGCTCCGACCCAAACTGTAAATAGTCATATTTTGAGCTCCTTTTCATGTTTGATCAAGGATCTCCTGCTTTTTGACGTCTCCTACTACCACTTGCCTCTTTATCTCTCTTTTAGGCCAATTTTTGCATAGTATTTTAGGCTTACTTGTGAGCTGTTTTGGACTTTTCCATAAACTGTGAAATATCTTGTTTTGAGCCCCTCTTCAACATTGTTGAAGGGCTCTCCTCTGTTTGAGAACAGAAGCTACCACTTGTCTCTTTACCCCTCTTTTAGGCCTTTTCTTGCATGATAGTTTGGCCTTATTTTTGATTATTTTTGTGGCTTGATGTAAACTGTAAAGTGCCTTTTTTTGAGCCCCTCTTCAACTTTGTTGAAGGGATCTTTGCCATTTGGGTCCAGCTGCTGTCCCTTTGTGTTTAATCTCTCTCTTAGGGCCATTTTTGCATGATAGATTAGCCCTATTTGTGTTCATTTTTGAGACTTGTTATAAACTGGAAATATGCATGTTTTGGGACTGTGTTTCATCTGTCTTCATGCTTCATGATCAAATAATGCATGCTTTGTATAGCTGTAAGTCATTCCGTGTGCCTAGTTTCGAGTTGCGGGTTTCGTCTCATGCATCGGGTGCCATTTTTCCATGTTTTGGGGATGTTTAGCATCATGCTTCAGTACTGGAATTTGCATGTTCATATGCCATGTTTCATCATTTTCCATGCTTAGTTAGAGTTGCGTGTTGTATCTTAGGATCGGTCCATGCACTGGACATGTTTGTGTGCATTTCGGTTGCCTCATTTCCATCTTATTGGCCACTGATGTGAGTGTGGCTGAGGTCCACTCACATTGGTATAAGTCCATCCTGCATTGTGTATGCCATGTTTCAATACGTTGTGCATGTTATGTTGTTAGCATTGTGTGTGCCATGTAGTTGCATTGCATGTTAGTATGTTTGCTTGCATACTTAGGTCGCATGTGCATCGTTGTGCATTGCCTCGCCTCTTGATCAACCATGATTGAGGTTGGGCCCCTTGTATGTTTTGTGTGTATTGCATTTGACATTGAAATGCACACTTGGCTTTTGAGCCATCATGCATTGAAATGCGTGATTGATGGCCCGAGGGTCGAAGGCCATGCTCCCTTAAGTCCATTGCATGATAGGGAGAATGGTCATGCATACATTGCTTTGAATTTCCTTGCCATGCACTGTCTGCCCTCTGCTGCTGTCAAAAACAGGTTCTGCAGGAAGATTTGGCCGGCCGGCCACCTATACTGCGGACCGGCCATTCATTGTTTGCCGATGGATTTAAAAATGGCCGATAACCATCCGGACATGGCCAGTGGTGATCCCACTTGGTCGATGATTCTCCCCAGTGTCCAGAGAGTGCACCTTGGGAGTTGCACAATTTTCAGAGGAGCAGAGCAGTGTAAACAGAGGCAACAGTGGCATGGCACGGGTTTCCGAGCATGGCGAGTCAAGCATGCATCATCCACGCATTCCGAGGCAGAGCTGTGGCGGTCTCTTTAGTTTCATATTTAGACTGTTTCTGTAATTAATTTGTTGATTAATTAGAAGTTTTGTAATTAATTAAATAGTTAGTCGGCTAGTTAATTAGTTAAATCTGTATTATTTATTCGGATCCTCCGAGCGAGGGCAATTGTGTAATAAGTGTGCGTGAGTGTGTGTATGTTTTCCAACCCCACGTCTTTCTCCCTTTTATTTACTAGCTTATAATGGTTAGATTAGGGCATGTTTCAATTAGCATACAGTATGATAGGATGTTTGCATTCATTCATTCGTTTTGCATGCACCGGGCCCTGCGCATCATACTAACTGCATTTGTATTTCAATTCCAAATTGAATACTTGTTAGTTGTAGCATTTCACATGCCATCCTTAGAATAGCCGAGCCTATCTTAGTTGCATTTTGCATGTGTTACATTAGGCATTTCTGTATAGTTAGGATCATGCATGGATTTCTAACATAGCTTTTGTTTTGGCTTGGAGTACTCGGTAAGTGTTTATGCTTTAGCATCCTTGCATGTGTGTGAGTGACTGCCATGATAGTATGCTTACCATGAGGCTATGTGCTTATATGATATAACTGTTTGAATGCCTGTGGGTGAAGGTTGGGTTATTTGAATTGGAACAATTCATTAATTGTGAGTTTTAAGCCCACTAGATAGTGGCAAAATCATGTTTTCTAAGCCCATCCGAGGGTGGCAAATCCACGTCTTAGCCTACTTGCGGGTAGCACCATCAAACCATTTTCAATTAAACAAACATGAGATGTTTTGTTCCAATTCAGGCGATCTAGTCTATACTTGTTTGCTGCGCGCATAACATAGTAATTCTAGGCTAATAAATGGAATAAGAACACATAACGTTTTCAAAACTGGATATCATGGTTAGTAGAGGCCGATCTTCAGATCGGGCGAGAGGGGGTGCTTATAGCTGACCTTCCCCAATCGTACCCAAGTTCCCGAGCCGAGGCAACTTTGGTGATGACGGACATGTGGCCTTTGGCACCGAGTCAGGGTTTCCTAAATTTCCTAAAGTAAAATATTTAGGTGGCGACTCTGTATCTGGCAAAGCAGTCCATGTTTGGCACTTCTTTCAAAATCTGTTTTCTCAAAACGATTTGCCGGATTTGGACTCTTTGGTTCAGATTTAGAACCGTGACAATTTGAGTCCGAACTGTAGTGAACCCCAAACGAACAGAACGGGACTCATCCTCCCGGGGCGTTCGGGGACGTCTACACCAAGATGTTCTCTTCTAAGATCTGGGATCTGCTCACTGCTCACTTAGGCTGAGCTCTTGTCTTCTCAAACCTAATCATTTAGGCCGAGATCTCGTTTTTTGGGATATGGGATTTGCTCACTTACGTTGAGCTCTTGTCTTCTCAGACCTACTCATCTAGGCCGAGATCTTGTCTTCTAGGATTTAGGATCTGCTCACTTAGGCTGAGCTCTTATCTTCTCAGACCTACTTATCTAGGCCAAGATCTTGTTTTTTGGATTTAGGATCTGCTCACTTTGATTGAGCTCTTGTCTTCTAGGACCTAATCATCTAGGGCGAGATCTTATTGTCACGACCCAAACCCGCCCCTATGGGTTTAGCACCATAACTGGCCAGCAATCCAAGATTACCGAAGGCCTGCTTAACAGTAATACAGAGTACAGGGGCTGGCGGGAGCCAAAACAGTAATTAAAAGATGTCCAATAAGCTGTGACAGTCTGTATGCAAAAAGACTTTTCATATATATATATATATATATATATATATATATACAATCAGTACCAAAACAGTATGTACAATATATACAATCATTCAGGACAGGGACTTAATCCCTATTAGAACAGTACAGTACAACATCATTCAGTCTATACAGAACATAAACAAAAAGGGGGAAAACTAAAACACCCCAAAAGCCCTAGCTTGAAGGACTTGGAACCTCTCAGTGAGGCACGTTGGTTGGCTTGACAAAACTGGGGTTTACCCTGACGCTTCTAGCAACGGTCTGGTGCCTGTACACCTACATATATATATATGAGTAGTGAGCTAAAGCCCAGTGAATAACATATGCGTAAAGAGGTTAAGAATGACTGTCCTTTCAGTATTGAAAATAACCATTTAAACAGTATATCAGTCATTCAGAAACTATAATAGTCATATGTGGTACACCCAATAGCAAAACAGTACGGTAGGTCTTAACAGACCGAACAGTCAATGATGGCCATCAGTAATGGTTCCAAACGTGGGAACCGACAGAGATCTCTGTAACAGTAGCAGTAACAGTTCAGTAACAGTATATTGCTATGGATGCCACGAATACAGTTCACAAATAAGGCAAACATTCATTCAGTAAACAGTGTCATTTCATAAAGCAGTACAGCCATTTGCTCAGAAAATAATCTCAATTGAACATATCTTTACAACATTGTTACTCACAGAGTTCTGGGCTACAGATAAGCTAGTACGCGTCCTCGGATGCCAACCCTACACAGTTACAGAGTAAACACACACTAAGCTACACAGTTGGGAAATAATAACTTAATCCCTAATTTGCCTCGGTGTGGTTCTACATCAATATCCTCATTAAGATGCCTTAAACTAGGCCTAGGAATGCCTAGGATGGAATGAGGAAGCAAAGATGCACTTTAAAAATATTTTCAGAATTTTCAGAAAATAGAGGTCCCGCTCGAGCGTGGGTTTCCCCGCTCGAGCGAACATGCAAACAAAAGGATCTGCTCGAGCGTAAACTTTCCCGCTCGAGCATAGTGCAAAAGTACTGGATGTGTGAAAATTACGCTCAATGGGCGCTCAACACCCGCTCGAGCGCCACTTACCCCCCTCGAGCGGGAGTCCAAAATCTGGAATTTCCAGATTTAAACCTCAAGCTCAAAATCAAGTTTTAATGCATTAAATTCGATCCCCTTGGGCCAATTTTCTGGAAAACACTTGTAAATTCATAGTT
This sequence comes from Camellia sinensis, assembly GCF_055761805.1. Classification (NCBI taxonomy): domain Eukaryota; kingdom Viridiplantae; phylum Streptophyta; class Magnoliopsida; order Ericales; family Theaceae; genus Camellia; species Camellia sinensis. Next base: position 154,915,217 of record NC_138964.1, read on the forward strand.
TAACATGATTCAAGACTCAATTTGTAAAATCAAGGCCCAAAGGTAGTTCAATTGAACACAAATTCAAACAAATTCCATGAACATGATGTAAAACATAACATGTATGAATTAAATCAACTTCAAGCTTCCAAAACATGAACAAATGAGCCAATTCTTTCTATAACAAGATGAATTCATGGACTATAACAATAATATGGACATGCATGCAAGAATTTCTTTGAAAACAACCTCAAACTTCAAGAGATGCACATGCATGCATGAGATAAGCTTCAATTCAACATTTTTAGACCAAAACTTGACTTAGATCACTAAACTCCCAAGAACCATGCAAGACAATACATAAATACATCAATGAGAGGTTGAAATCCTTACCTAGGTTCCTCAATTACAAGTCTAGAGGCTCAATTTGCTAATTCTCTCTTCAATTCTACCAAGTTTCCAAGCAATTTGGTTGAAATCAAGTTCTTCTCCTAGCTCTCTCTCTCTAGTCGGCTAAGTCTAAGAAAAATGGGCTGATGAAGTGTTGTAATGCTAGCATTAGAGATCAACTAAGAGGCTCATGAAAGTCCACTAAGTGACATAGTTCTAAATAAGGCCAACTCTTGTAATTTAGCTTTATTAAATCTAATTTAATCATACCAAATCACATTTCAATTAAATATACCATAAAATCATATAAATCTTAATTAGCACAAAACATCAATCAATTTCAGATTCGGCCGCCGATAAGGCATTCAATTTGCAGTTTAAAGCATAAAACATGAACAGATAATTTAACAGTCAACAGATAGAATTGCATTCAAACTAGCACAATCAATCAATCAGTTTAGTAATTCAGTCAGTCAGTCAATCAACATGCTTAATCATAGATTAGCACTAATCAGTAGTGAGGGTTGTCACACTTATCTTTTGGATCTGGGATCTGTTCACTTAGGTCAAGCTTTTGTCTTCTCAGACCTACTCATCTATGCTGAAATCTTGTCTTCTGGGATCTGGGATCTGCTCACTTAAGCTAAGCTCTTGTCTTCTCTGACTTACTCATCTAGGCCGATATCTTGTCTTGTAGGATCTGGGATCTGCTCACTTAGGTTGAAATCTTGTGTCACGACCCAAACCGCCCCTATAGGTTTAGCATCGTAACCGGCCAGTAATCGTGGGATTACCGAAGGCCTCTGAGACAAATTAACGTAATATTAGGGGCTAGCGGAAGCAAATAACAAATATACATCGTCCATTGAGCTGTACAGACTTATGTGAGACAGAAAATTTTTAACCTTTTTATATACTTATATACACATCATCATATATATATATATATATATAAGCTAGACAAAAGGGACTTAGCCTTATTCACACAATACACAAGGACTTGTCTAGCTGGACAGGAAAATAAAACTTCAACTCATGCACTTAGCCATAACCACTAGTCATGACCGGAACCTCCACGGGAGGCACATAGATTGGTTATCAAGAACTGATTCCAGGCAGACACCTCTAAGCTTGGTCATGCGCCTGATCACCTACATACATATATATAAACAATGAGCTGGGGCCCAGTGAATAATAACAGATTAAAGGATTTAATGAATGATGTCCATCACAGAGTTAGAAATCAAATTCTTATCAGAAATAGAGTCTTACGCATATTCAGATTCCAAATTAGAAACAGATTCATATACATACTCATAATCATTTCCATATTCAGTTTTCGCATATAATCATACGTGGTACATCCATTAGCTTTAATAAATCCGATGACCCATAAAGGGACGGCCTTAAAGGCATTCCGATGACTCATATGCACAGAGACGTTTCTGATGACCCATAAAGGGACCCGATGACCCATAAAGGGACCTGATGACCCATGAAGGGACGCATATCATATGAAGCTAAGGATGCCACGCATAACTTTCAGAATCTTGGACAATCATTCATTCATTCAAAACATAGTGTAGCATTTCAGAAGACTAATCATTTTATGTCATAATGTTCAGAAAATATTTAACATTGAACATAACTTTACAAAGTTATTACTCACAGATAGTTGCAGAAGCAGATCAGATAGATCACAATCAGGCAGGCAATAGCGCGTGACCTACACAAGCACATAACATATACACATTGAAATATAATATTACTTCCTTGATCAAACTTGACTTTTCTTGTCTTTTTCCGTCTAAATAGTCCGAAGTTCTACTACGCTTATTCTTTCTCATTTAAATAAACAGGGTTCTTATTTCACATATTCTTTCATTATTAAGTCCTTCCTTTCCAAATAGATTGATCCTTTACTTGGCTTCCTAAACAATTACCACTAGATCAATTATTCATTCTTTAACTAACTAATCTATGTTGATTGGTAGCTCATTAATCTTTATTGAGTTATAAATCACGTCTAGAATGCTTTAGAAAGAGATGAGAATAAAAATGTGAACTAAATGCAACTTTCCAAAATATGCTGAAAATGGGTCTCCGCTCAAGCGCCTCTTTGGTCGCTCGAGCGGACTGCAAAATTTGAAAAACTATTGGGAGCTCGATTTTCACGCTCGAGCGAGACATTCCTCGCTTGAGTGGACAATGTAAATTCTGAAATTCCAAAATTGCAATTGAAGTTCAAATTTGGTATTCAAAGCCTCAAAACATGTACTTTAGTATACAAACATGGAGAACCATTATATAATTTAGTTAAACACTCTCAATTAAAAAATCATTTATTCAAAATCATGCTCCAATTGCCAAATTTAGTTTTAATTCATTTTCTCCATATCAAGCCAAATTCCAAACCCAAAATGATTAACCTCTAAATTAATCTCCATAAATTGAACATGGCTCCAATCTCTCATTTTATTTTTAGTTACATAAAATTGACTTCATTTCCTTCAAAGCATGAAATTAAAGTCATAAATTCCTTAGAAAATTATTCACATGTATGAAATTGACATCAAAATTACTAATTTTATAGTCTTATAAATTTTCCAACTAATTTCCATAATCTTAAACTTAACTTAATTTATAACCTCAATTTAATTCATAATCATAAGTGTTCCAAAATATGATTAATTTAAATAATAAAATCTTAAATTACATTACTTGCATGGATTAAACGAATCTAATTATAAAATCAAAAACTTTATCCAACGTTAGGATTAATTCTAAATTTCCATAAACTTGATGTTCATAAAACATTCCTTTTTCTCTTCAAAATGTGAACTTAAATGGTTCAATTTCTTCAAAATCCATGAGACTAATTTCACAACTTTCCCAATTCATGATGTATGTAAATTTACTTCTCATATATACCAAGGTTTCCAAACCCAAGCTCAATTGAAGAATTATAGTTATTTCTATATTGATTAACCTTAACCATGTTCATGAATTAATTCTTTAATTTCACCAAATCGCATGCATGTAAAAAAATAAGACTCAAATTCATATAACATATGCAAAATCAAATCCAAAATAATTAATTTCTAAGTTGATTTCCATAAATTTGAACCTAATTCCATTGCATGGATTAAATCTTCAATACATCATTGTTGCATGTAATTTTTATAACACAATTCAAGAATGATTCTCAAAATTAAACTCAAACTTAACAAATTTAAAGAATCATAACTCATAATCTTTAAGCTAACTATTATTACATGCAAAACCCAATTTTCATCAATTTATATAATTGATCCTCAAATTTTCATTTTTAATCCTCTCAAAATTCATCTTAAATCAATTTATGTCTAGATTATTTAAACAATACTAAGAAAAGGATGAAATTTCTTACTTGAAGATGAATTTTCCACAATTTTAAGCTTGAATCTTGGTATTCCACAAGGCTTCTTTCTTCCCCCCCCCCCCCTTTTTTTTTTTCTCTCCTTCCTCCCGGTTTCCCCATCTCAGCCGAGCTCTCTCTTCCTTTCTCTTTTCTAACTCTGCTTCCAGCAGAGTGAAAGTGTCACGACCCAAACCCAGCCCTACGGGTAATCCGAGATTACCGAAGGCCTGCAGAACAGTAGTACAGTAATACAGAGTACAGGGCCTGGCGGAAGCCAATACAGTAAAGAAACAATGCCCAATGAGCTGCGACAGTCTGTATGCAAAAAGACTTTTCATACATTTATACGTAAACAGTACAGAACAGTATGCACAATATTTACAATCATTCAGACTAGGGACTCAATCCCTGCATAACAGTACAGTAAACATTCAGTCTATACAATCCATTCGTAAAACAGTAAGACAGTACAGAAGGGAGAAATCTAAAACACCCCTAAGCCTTGGCAAAATAGGCTTGGAACCTCGCAGTGAGGCACATAGGCTGGCTTGACAAAACTGGAGTAACCCTGACGCTCCTAGCCGCGGTCTGGTGCCTGTACACCTACATATATATATGAGCAGTGAGCTAAAGCCCAGTGAATAACATAATGCGTAAAGAGGTTAAGAATGAATGTCCTTATAGTATGAAAACAGTTCATTTAAACAGTATTCCAGTTGTTCAGTCAGTACAGTCATATGTGGTACACCCATTAGCATAACAGTACAGTAAACAGTAGGTCTTAAAAGACCGAGCAGTAATGATGGCCATCAGTCAGTAACAGTAGTGGTTCCAACAAGGGAACCGACAGAGATTTCTGTCGCAGTAGCAGTAAACAGTAGGTGCTAAGGATGCCACAATACAGTTCAGAATATAGGACATACATTCATTCAGTTAACAATAATCAGTTCAGAAAACAGTACAGTTCAGTTGTTTAGAAAATAATCATTTGTGAACATATCTTTACACAATCGTTACTCACAGAGTTTGGGCTACAGTATGCTAGAGCGTGCCTCCCCAGTCGCCAACCCTACACAGTTAACAGATTGAATACACACTAAGCTACACAGTTGGGAAAGATAATAACTTAATCCCTCATGCCTCGGTGTGTTCTACATCTATATCCTCAGTAAGATGCCTTAAACTAGGCCTAAGCATGCCTAGGATGGGATGAGGATGCAAAGATGTACTCAAAAAGCAGTTTCAGAATTTATCAGAAAACAGAGTCCCGCTCGAGCACAGGTTTCCCCGCTCGAGCGGTCATGCAACAAAGGTACACGCTCGAGCGTCAACTCTCCCGCTCGAGCGTACTATAAAAGTACTGGATGGGTGAAATCTCTGCTCGACGGGCGCTCTACGCCCGCTCGATCGTGAGACACATGCCTCCGCTCGAGCGCCCAATCCTCCGCTCGAGCGCCCAATCTTTCGCTCGAGCGGACTGTAAAACAGTGCAGAGAAATACTGGATGCTCGGATTCCACGCTCGAGCGCCACTTTCCCCGCTCGAGCGGAAGTGCAAAATCTGGGAATTCCAGATTGCACCTCCAAGCCAAAACCAGGTTCAAATGCATCAAAACCAATCCTCTTGGGCCCATTTTTCTGGAAAACCTTTATAAACACATGGAATAACATGGTTCAAAACTCAATTTGAGAAATCAAAGCCCAAGGGTGTTGAATTCAAACCCAATTTCAAATCAATTTCAAGAACAAGATGAACATGCAAACATGCATGAATTGAAATCATTTTGAAGCTCCAATTTGATGCTCTAAGGAGCCAATTGATCCAAAAACAAGTTGAAAACATGGACCATTACAAAGTTATGGACATGCAAGTACCATTTCACCATGAAATCAACTCACAACTCAACAATTCGAACATGCATGCATGAATTATGCTCTATGACAACATGTATGAACTAAAACATGACTTAGCTCTACAATTTAACATGGACCATGCAAGAATTAGTTCAAACACAAGAATGAGAAGATGAAATCCTTACCTAAGTCTTGAATTAGAAGACTAGGAACTCAATATGCAATCTATACTTCAATCCAAGCAAGATCAAGCAAAAGAGATGAAGACACTCTCACTCTCCAATCTCCCTCTCTCTAGTCGGTGGTGCTCAAAATGAGCTGAAGAAACGTGTATGTATGAGTGTGTACAAGGCTCAACATGTGTATAGATAGTGGCCCACTCAAGGGCAAAGTTGTAAATGAGTCAAACTCTACAATTGGTTAATATTTAATCTAATTTAATCATACCTAATCAGTTTCAGATAATTACACCGTAAAATCACATTAATTATGATGATCATAAAACATCGATCAATTCCGGATTCGGCCGTCGATAAGGCCTTCAATTAGCAGTTTAAACACTAAAATACGAACAGATCAAATAAACAATCAACAGATAGAATGCAATTCAAACGTACATACTCAGTCAATTCAGTTCCAGTTTTCAGTCACTCAGTTCAGTATTTTAATCAGTTCAATTATCAGTCATAATCAGTTCAGTTTAACGGTAATCAATGTTTAACGATAATCAGTGGTGAGGGTTATTACAGAAAGGCACCATTTTGATTTCAATTGCCATCTCTTATTATTTTATTTTATTTTTTCATTAGTGGGACACTTGTCCATGTAATATGAACCCATGTTCCATTAGTTTAGCACACTAATCACACCTTAGTTTAATTAAACATCACTTAGTCTTGATTAATCCTAATTAGCACGTAAGTTAATTAATCATAACTAATTACAATTTCCTACATGATTTAATTAGTCTAATTTGACTTCTATAAGGCCCAATTAATTATATCTAAATTTATCATTCTGAATCAGATTTTTAATCAACTCCCAAAAGGTTCTACCTAAATGAATTTAATTCACAATAATCACAATTCTCAATCTTCATAATTTAATTAGCTTAATTAACTCTAATTAGGATCTAATTAATCGAACCTCAATTTTACTAAACTGAATCGGATATTTAATTTTTAATTCCAAAATAAATCTTTAATAGAATCATATACACAATTCTCATAAATCCCAAATTAAATTATAATACTCAGCAATTAAGTTTCAAATCCTCTTAATTAATCAAGTATCAATCATTATACGTGATGGGGTCGTTACATCTTGTCTTCTCGAACCTAATGATCTAGGCTGATATCTTGTTTTTGGATCTGGGATCTGCTCTCTTAGGCTGAGCTCTTGTCTTCTCGGACCTAATCATCTAGGCCAAGATCTTATCTTCTGGGATTTGGGATCTGCTCTACCTAGGCCATGCTCTTCTATCTTGGATTTGCTGCACCTAAGCTAATGTCATTTCTACTTGAAGGTCATCTTCGTCTTCTTGGGAGCACTCATGCCCCCTTATCTTTGCATTCATCCCTTCTAGAAGGGTCTTCATTATGTCAATGTTGATGCAATGTCCATCTTCACTGAACTCATCGTTGCCGACACGTTGATCTTGCACAATGATGGCCATTTATTCTAACTAAGTTTCCATAGATGGCGCCAAATTGTAGGTGTTGATTTTTTACCACACAACCAAACAAGAAACTTAGTTGGAGAGCACGCGGTAAAATAGATTAAGCCAACCACCTGCCAACAAGAAGTTGAGAATACTACGGTGGTCGTCCACCCGGGGGCACTCTGACAATCAAGTCAGTCAACTTATCCCTCAAAGATATCAAATAAGTACTCAATGCACAAGTCAAAGCATCACAAATAAAAGGATAGCTTAGACCCACGGGGGTGCCTCAGTTTTATAATGGTCAGTGTCCAACTTCCCCTAGAAGTCTCACTTCATGGGACTCTATCCTTTACAATGATAACATCTATCATAACTCACACTATTCAGATTAAGATGAACTTCCCCAAGAGTCTTATCTCTATCCAAATAGGTAGCTTGATGTCATTTAGTTCTCTAGTCCTCTAGCCAAATATCTCAAATTTCGGTATTATCGTACCATATCTCGGCACCATGGTCTGCCCACAAGGCACCTCGGCTAACAACCTCAGCCACGTGGACTGCCTAAAAAATATGTCCCCACAACAACAAATGCAATAAATAATTAAAAATTGAGAAGCAATATTTACTTAGACACTTTGGAGATGTTTAATCATGGATGAAAAGAAGTAGAAAATGATTACTATTTCAATAAGGAAAAAAAGAAAAGAAAAGAATTACTATTTCAAGAAGGAAAAAAAAAATAGTGTACCTAATTTAAAATAAAAGGCAAGAGTATTATACTCCGTTCCTCAATCTTGATGTTAATATATTTTATTAAAATCTCTAAATTTTTATGAACTAAAGCCAATAAGTTAAGATGTTTTTATGATACGTACTAACCAATCCATGTTTTATTTTAAAATGATAAGTCTCAATATAGTTATATAAGTGGTATATTTTTGTAATTTTTTTCTATCTCAATGTATTGTAATTGTGTGAGTGATTTTCCGATCACACTGCCAACTCAGTATTCAGCAGAAGAGCACTGGCAGAATAGATGGCACCTGTCTGACCTGCAACAGAAAGAGAAGATTCCGGCGGTGGTTCGTCTACCCGGGGGCACTCCGACGATCAAGTCAGTATATCTCTCAAAGATAATCAATAGTGCTAAACTCACTGGACAAAGCATAAAAGACATATCTTAGACCCATGAGGGTGCCTCTCTTTTATAGCAAACTCAATCCTAGTCCCAATAGAAGCCTAGCTCTAATGGACTTAGAATTACTGCTAATCTTGGACTCCCAGTAGGATTAGGATAAACTCTCTAAGAGTCTTATCTTTACCCAAATTGAAGTCTTCTCCTATTCTAGGACTCTTGTCCCTTATCAGCTTATCTCGGATTCTGGTATTCTCGCAGATAACCTCGGCCTAGCCGAGATTACCTCGGCGTTATGACCAGGACACGTGGCACCTCGACTGGCACTTCGATGACACCTCGGCCACGTGTTGTCATTTAAAAATTATGTCCCCACAACTGCCCCTAGGTTCTATAACCTTGGCATCCTGAGGTGATGGAACCTATATCATTTCTTCCATTTAGCACGTCGGCTAAGCTCGCTTCATCATCTATTGCCGAAGTCAGAACTCGTCGGCTCAATATGACCAAGACCTATAGTCTGCTTTCATAAATGCTTTAGAACCAACGACCAAGTTCGTTCAAGTTTCTCAACCGAAATCGTCCTCCTAGCCGAGGTATTTGCTTCAATGAATCAAGAACTCCAAGAGTTCCAGCATGCGTATGAGCTGGTACGCACAGTATTTCAACCGTTTTCACCATGTGTCTTTCCCTTACTGGACCGGATTTGATACACGCCATCAAGTCGCATCATTTTTGTGCGCGCCGTCTGTCAAGCACGTCATCCAAGGCACCATAATTGCCATTTTTCATGTTTTTGATCAAAATCAAAAAAAAATTCTCTCAAATCCTTTATTGCTGTTTTCATTGCACTTCTTTGCTCATTACTACTGTCTGGCACCGGCGTACTTCACACCGGCCTTTTTGTAATCTAAACAATCATTCTTCAATGTTAGGCCAAAGTGCCTTCTTTCCTTTTCTAAATGCATTCTTTAATTTCTTCTTTCAACGTGGTTGTATGTGTCTTCTTTTTACTCTTGTACGATTCTATACTAAAAATAATTTGCATATCTTTAATATACACTTCAATCTTTGTGCAACCTTCTTGGGGTGACATACCTCGGTTATACAAACTGATGATTTACCTTGGCAAGTACCCAAGTACTTTTCTTAGCATAACCTTGGTTTCAGCTTGTAAATTTTTTCAAAAAATTTCAACAAGTGTTTAACCTTACTCTCGGTTTAACTTCAACTTGAAAACTTTTCTCAAGTTTCAACAAGTGTTAAACATCATCTCGGTTTAACTTCAACTTGTAAACTTTTCTCAAGTTTCAACAAGTGTTAAACATAATCTCAGCTTGTGAAATTCCAACTCTCAAGCATCATTCTTCAATCATTTGCCCCCTAATATGAACTTAAGTTCCACTTGGGTTCTCATTAGGCACGTGGCTTTGACCTTGATATTGCTCTATGGGCAGGGGATCTGCCCCCTGTATGGCTTCCACATACTCCTTTGTGGAAAAAACTCTTTAACTTAGGCCAAGCTCTTCTCTTCTCGGACTTAATCATCTAAGCCGAGATCTTGTCTTCTGGGATCTGGGATTCTAGATCTGGAATCTAGGATTTGCTCACTTGAGCTAAGCTCTTGTCTTCTCGTGTCCAGTATTATCTCGGCTTTGCTTTGGCGAATCATTTCTCTTCTCTTGTTTGGACGCCTTTGTCCCCGGCGTGTCTTCCTCGACTTTGGCATACTTTTCTATTCTGGTCATCAGCTCCTCCATGCTTTTCGGCAATGTCTTTGCCAGTGATTTTCGAAGCAGGCAGTCATCCTTCAAGCCGTTTTTAAAACAACATGACCGCCACCTCTTGGTTGCATCCTGGTATTCGGTTGAATACCTCATAATACCTTTTGGCATAGGCCCTACGGCTTTCATCCTTGCCGATCTTCAGGGCCATTAGGGCGTCTACCCTAAATGGCTGTAGTTTGTTTGTCACGAACTTGGCCACAAACATCTCGGCCAGGCCTTCCCAAGTTTTCACAATTCCTTTCGGCAACTTATGAAACCAGTCCGATGCAATTTTCCCGAATGATGAGGGGAACACTTTGCAGAGCAACGGCTCGTTCCCAGTGTATAACGCCATCGCGTTCAGGTATAATCCGACGTGAAAGTTGGGGTCCGACTTCCCATCGTATATCTAGAACCTCGGCATACTGAATCTCTTTGGGACCTCAACTTTGTCTAATTCTTCCGAGAACGGCGTTCTCGGTTTGATCGGGGAGGTTACCTTGGCATCTTGTTGCTTCCTCTGTAGGTGATCTCCTAGATCCTCTTTGGTTCGTCCAAGGGCTCGGCTATCTCCGGATTTCAGCCTCTTTGGCGCACTACTTCTAGTGTCATCGTGAGTCCTTTTGGACCTCCCTCCACTGGTCGTGTCGAAACAGAGTTCTTTTCCCTAAACATCCCGATGTTTTTTGGTACAGGTTTCTTTTGTTCGACGTGTCTTCTGGGATTCTCCATGCTCGACCTCCCGAGAAGGCCGCTGAGAATGTCTCTTGGTCCCGCCATGCTGAGGGAGTGCAGGAACCTTTTTCTGCCCCCCTTTCTGGGCACCTTTCTTGGCCGCTGGAATCGGCGTGTCTTGTAGCGGGAACGGTGGCTGCATGACGTTGTTCTGCATCATGAAATTGACGACCGTTTGTAAGTCCGCCAATTTGTCCGCCATTCCCTTTATCTCGTCGTCCCTCCGCAGGCATCTATCTTTCCATACCTGGAGGTCGCCCTCGTTATAATACCCGCTCCAGTCCGATTTCTTCAGTACGCCGCCCTCCTAGCCGACGTCCTTTCCTCCGTGATTCTTATCATGAGTCTCTTTGTTGCAATTGTCTTCTTCGGCGTCAAGGTCAATATGTTTTCCACTCTCGGTAGGGGTGTCATCTCCAACCTTTTCTTTCTGTCCGTCGTTAGCCATCTATTCTCCTTTCTTTCCCACAGACGGCGCCAAATTGTGTGAGTGATTTTCCGATCACACTGCCAACTTAGTATTCAGATGGAGAGCACTGGCAGAATAGATGGCACCTGTCTGACTTGCAACAGAAAGAGAAGATTTCGGCGGTGGTTCGTCCACTCGGGGGCACTCTGACGATCAAGTCAGTATGTCTCTCAAAGATAATCAATAGTGCTAAACTCACTGGACAAAGCATAAAAGACATACCTTAGACCCATGAGGGTGCCTCTCTTTTATAGCAAACTCAATCCTAGTCCCAATAGAAGCCTAGCTCTAATGGATTTAGGATTACTGCTAATCTTGGACTCCCAGTAGGATTAGGATAAACTCTCTGAGAGTCTTATCTTTACCCAAACTGAAGTCTTCTCCCATTCTAGGACTCTTGTCCCTTATCCGCTTATTTCGGAGACCCAAACTGAAGTCTTCTTCCATTCTAGGACTCTTGTCCCTTATCTGCTTATCTCGGATTTTGGTATTCTCGCAGATAACCTCAGCCTAGCCGAGATTACCTCGGCGTCATGACCAGGACACATGGCACCTCGGCTGGCACTTCGATGACACTTCGGCCACGTGTTGTCATTCAAAAATTGTGTCCCCACCGTAATTCTCTCGAATTTTAATAAATTCTAAAAAATAGTGTTATAAGTAGTAAATTTTATAAATATCAAGAATTAAAAATTTAAATTTTTTATAATAATTTTTTCAAAACACTACTAAATGCTAAATTCCCCAAAATATAGGGTATGGAATAGAGGCATCCACGAGGAATGACTGAGAGATCACAAGTGGATCTCTGATGTGAGTTGTTTCTGTTTTTTTGTATGTCTGGTTGGTCTGCAATTTAGATAATTTGTCGTTGATGAAATCATTGATTTATATTTTTTTCAAATGAATTAATGTTATATAAATAAATAAATATATATATATATTTTTAATTTACAAGTACACTCAAATGATGAGTCCAGAGTATTTTATTTTAGAAAAATTTTACTATATACACTTTTAGGTTATGTTATTTTTTTTTTAAATTACTAGCATATAAACTCATCCAACACGCAGACTAAACAAATAATTAAAAATAATTTTAAAATTAAATAATAACATAAATTTATTTAAAAAGTATAGAAAAATAATTTAGAATGGATTAAATTTTAACCATTTTATTAGAAAATATATGTATTGCAATTGTTATATCATTAATTGTATATTCTAAGTTCACAATAAGAAATAGATGTCATGATTTAATTGATAAAGATAAAAAAAAAATTTAAAATTATTTTCATGATAAAATAAAAATAAATTTCATTTTTAAAAATTTTAAAATTTAGTTTATTCTATGTTAAAGTTTGTTATAAACCTTAAACATACCTTTTAGAAATAAAACAATGTATATTTTTTTGATAAAATTGTTAAAATTGGTCAAAAGACCAACTAACTTACACAAAAATTAATCAATTAAAAATTTTAAATCTATTTTATTTTAAAATTTAAATTGTTTTCAATTGGAACATGCATAACATTATAATATTAAATGAGAGCATATGTTTAATTTATATAAGCGAAACAATTAGTTTTTTCTTTCTTTTATCGATTTGGGATTGTGCAAAATAAAAATTAACAATTGTTCGGGCGAAAAGTTTATTTCGAATCAAACAACATTAGTCATTTAATCTTTTATTAGGTCAATTTTTAGTTTTTTTTTAATCAAACAAATCTAATCAATATATTTGATAAAACCGCTAATATCGTGATTAAACCAATCAATCAGTAAAACCAAAAATGGTTCAGCCTAATCGGCTAGGACAAAAGACCAACCAACTTATACAAAAATTAATTAATTAAAGCTTTAAATGTTATTTTAATTTTAAAATTTAAACTGTTTTGAATTGAACTATGTATAACACTATAATATTAAATGGGAGCATAAGGTTCATTTTATATAAGTGAAACGACTCACTTTTTCCTTTATTTCCTGATGTGAGATTATAAAATAAAAGTTAACAATTGTTTGGGTGGGAAGTTTATTTCTAATCAAGCAATCTTAGTCGTTCAATCTTTAATCAGATCAATTTTTAGTTTATTTTGAATCAAACAAATCTAATCAATATATTTTGATAAAACTGTTAAAATTATGGTTAACCAACAAATTAGTCAAACTAAAAATAATTCAACTGAATTTGCTAGGTCAAAAAACCAACCAACTTACATAAAAATTAATTAATTAAAACTTTTAAAATTTATTTTAAAATTTAAATTATATTGAATTGAAACATCCACAACACTATAATATTAAATGGAAATATAAGATTCACTTTATGTAAGTAAAACAACTCACTTTATTCTATTTTAGTTATAAATCATGAAATATTTAATTATGTCTTATGTTTTGTTTGGTTATGACTTTTTTTTTTTTTTGTCACGACTTAAAAAATATGAAATTATATTATTTTCTTCTTTAATTATAAGGTACATACGGTACACATCATTTGAAGAGTGTGCATCATAGTCTTACCCTTTATTTTATCGTAGTATATGTAAACTCTCATTCTCATATATTAAATGGATTTTTGGACTAAAAACTAAATGCTTAGAAAAATTTGAAAAAAAAAAAATGTTATTGAAGCGCAAAATTTTTTGGGTAAATTATGCCTTGTCCCCTTTATGTTTAGTCATTTTCTCACTTTGACTTTTAAAGTTTGTTTTTCTAATTTTTGCCCTTCATTTTTTAAGTTTTTTCAATTTACTACTAAAGCTAATTTTTATTCAAAATTAGACAGAAAATATCACGATACTGTCACATAATATAAAAGATATATTATTATATTGAGATTTGAGTTTGTGTAAGAAATATAAGTTATATATAATAAAATATTTTTATATCACGTGACTATTAATGTGCCATTTTTTTTTTCTTCTAATTTTGAATAAAAATTAGTTTCACATTAAATTGGAAAAAACTTGAAACATGAAGAGCTAAAGTGAGAAAAAAAAATAAACTTTAACCATTAAAGTGAGAAAGTAAACAAATATAAAGGAGGTAAAATGTAATTTATCTAATTTTTAAAAAAATCAATTTAAAAATGACTCGATCACGTGGTGTGTTTGTTATATGAGATTAATCAAAAATTACTTTGTGGAAATTGAAATTTTCATCCCATTCATTCATGCACAATCAAAAGAGAATATGTATTGTTTACTAAAATTTCGTATCAATGAGCGTCTCTAGCAATACTTATGGGTGATTTGAAAAATTGGTTAAAAGTTGATTTTTCAGCTTTTTAAACTTTTTTTTGGCTTGTTTACGTGGGAGATCTCAAAATGAATTAAAAGATAACTTTTGATTTTTTTTTTTTTTTTTTTTTTTTATGATCCCAAATGGCCCCTTAGTTTTTTTTTCTCAAATTTTAACTAAAAAGTGTATTTCTTCGTTTAAAGGTATTTCCTCATTTAAAGAATCACTTTTTCAACCATCACATGCAACAACAATGATCCCTATTTTCAAAATACCAACGATAAATTTTATTATAAGTTAATTTAAAGTTGCATTTTGAACACAATATGAATTTGAAAAATAAGTTAAAAATTGTAAAATAAGTTGAAAAATGCTTGGGAGCACTAATTAGTGCTCCCACTAATTAGGTGGCAGTGGGTCCCGCCATTAATGATGTGATGTTTTGGTCTTGGAGTTGTTTTTTTTTTTTTTTTTTTACTTTTTTAATGCATTAGTGCTATTAGTGGTGATATTTTTAGTGGGATGAATCATTGTTGAAATAAGTTTTCACGAAACACATTTATCTTTATTTTTTTTATAAAATTAAAAAAAAATCATATTAGTAGTTAGTACACATGTTTTAAAAAAAGCAAAAAATGAAAAGAAGAAAATATATTTATTGTCAAAGGGCGAGAGCTTGTAAAAATATTTGTTTCTTAAAATTTTATAAATTGTTTACATTTAAAAAAAAAAATCTTTGTCAAAATACAAAATACGAATTTTTAAAAAAAGAAAAAGAATAGAGTATACGCCTTTAACCTAGATTTGCAAAATGAGCACTAAAAAAACAAGACATTCTTAGGCTTGGTTTGGGAAGTGGGTTGGCTTTTTGGCTTTTTGGCTTTTTTGGCTATTTTAGCCTGGGCTTAAAAGCTTGGTTTGGGAAGGGCTTTTTGGCTTTTTGGCTTTTTTGAGTTTTTTTGTGAGAGAAGAATGTAATGATTATGGGTTGGATGTGATGTTTTGTTTGTTATGGCTAAAATAGCCTATTTTGTTTTTTGTGGCTAAAATAGCCAAAAAAGCCTCCAACCTCACTTGCCAAACAGAGGCTTAGACAAAACAAATAACCTCAAAAAAATAAAAATAAATAAATAAACAATGGAAAAGAAGAGATACGTGTCATGAAATTTAAATATTATCTCCAGCTAAAAAGATGAGATAAAACTCCTTAATCAGATCAAAATATCCAATCCAACAGAATCCTAGATTTACCAAACATGCAGGGCTTACACACACCCAAAAAAAAAAAAAAAAAAAAAAAAAAAAAAAAAAAAAAACCATAAGCCTTGCTTATGGAAAAACCCAAGAAGTGATGTAAGAGGTGTTTGGTAGAATTTATAAGCGACTTATTTTAACTTTTAACTTTTAACTTAATTTAAGTAAAAAAATAATGCTTAAATCAGTTTAAATTGACCAATTTATAACTTAAATAAAACTAATTTTCAATTCTTTTGAAAAATTGGTCCATGGGTGCTTAATATTTTAGCTTAAGCGCACAGTTGGCGTTGGAGGGGTTAAATGACGTAAATGCCCCTCCCAAACTTCATTATTTACGCAAATGCCACTATATATACCGTTTGATTGGTCATTCTTCCCTTACTCTCGTCTCTCACACTCTTCTCTCCTATTCTCCTCTCCTCGACTGAGAAGAAGCTTTACCAAACACCCACTAAAACAGTCGTCGACCTCTCCGATCGCAGCAAATCGTGCTTGTAGAACAGTCGTCTACCTCTCCAAGAACAATCGTCCCCCTGTTTTCCGTTCATCTGCGCTGAAAAGGTAAGATTTCATGACTGTGATACATGTATGGACATCGATTAGGGTTTTCTTCTGGCTCTCTCTCTGATTAGGGTTGAAAACCCCCTTTTTATTGCGATCTGTTATTTATTTATTTAATTGTTTGATGTTTTTCAATTTTGAGTTCAAAAAAGTGAGATTCATTTCACGAGCTTCATTAATATTGGAGTAGGTGAAATTTGGGTTGCAATGTGAGTGCTTAATTGTGTTTGTGAAACTAAAAATCAGTGTACACAAAGTCATCAAAAGTAGGTAGAAAAGCTAAATGAAAACTCCTAAGAAGTATGAGAATTCATCCAAGCCAAATGTCTTTAATCTGCCCAAGATATGTCATAATTTCTATCAGAGTTGACAAAATTGTATTTGTTCAACTACGTTTGCTGTTCTCTGGATTGAGCAATGTACTTGTTTATTTTTTTGAAGACCCATATTTCAGAAATTGGTTGTTTGGCTTTTCACCATGATTAGGTTGATTGAATCCATAATTTGCTACCTTAGATGAAATAATATATGCTATTCGATTCATTTTGAAGTTTGAGAAGATTTAGTGATTTGTCCATCTGGATCACAAGGCTTATAAACAGATCATGCTTATTTGTTATTAATAAAGGTTCAATTGCTAGGATATATGGAATGGAGAAATTCAATGTGTTTAATCAACCTTATTTCTAGTAGTAGTAGTGGCAGTTGTGGAGAACAGGTCTTTAAAATTGAAGAACCAATTGAAGAACCAACCACGTGTCAAATTTGGTGCTGCTGGGAAGTTAAATTTGTGTTATAAATTATAATTTGGTTATTGAGACTTTTCTGGTGGTGTTTTTGTTACGACACAAATTGGTGATAGTTTTACCTCGGAATGGTCATAGTTTTACCTGGATCATGTGAAGGATGTTTTGTGTAATTAATATTTTGTACCCGCAAGTGTATTCTAAAATATATGTTAATTCCCAATTTACAACCTAAACCAATGAAGTACTCTTTCTGTAATTCCAATCTTTCTTTAGTAAATGAAGTTAGATATGCATTCAACTTCCTTTTCTAATTTAGATAAATGTGTAAAAATTTACTACTAATTTGAATCTTCAAGTGTTTTTCATATTGAAAGTGGTCCGTCCAGAAAAGTGATACCAAAGAACAATGTGCACAAAGGAGACCAAATATAATGCCAAGCCAAATATGTATTTTCAACCTAAAAGTTCCAGCAGGATTCAAAATTAAGAATAAGAGTGAAACCTCAAACATATCTTAGATCTGAGATTGTTATCCATGCATTCCACAGATTTTTCTGGTACAAAAAAAACTATTTAGCTAATAAAGTCACTAACACTACATATCACTTTTTTAATCTGATAAGTTCAGTAACAAGTAAAACTTATCTTAGTACATGGTATGGGAATATTTTGTGTAACAAATTTATGCGAAGGATGTTTTTAAATCTGATAGTTTTACCTGGGAATGGGGATAGTTTTACCTGGGAAGCATCAAATGTATGTAGAACTTGGGTTTAAAACAGTATTTGATCCTCTAATTTATCGTTACACAACAAATCTTTAAAACTTTATCTAGCTTGAAAATTAAATTATGTTTGTTAATTGTTTTCATTTTATGACTTTTCTAATTGTAAATATTCTGATTTAAGTTTAGTTGAGCTAATTTTGATTTAAGTTTGAAACTTGGTGAAAATTTAACAATGAAAGAACAACCAGCCTTGTTAGAGTAATGACAGATCTCAGCCTGAAAAAGTATTAAAAGAAATTTCACAAGCACATGAATGGTTGATGTGAATTTTTGCAAATGCTGCTCAAACTCTTAACTGTGAATAATGTTTAGGATAAGGGTAGAAGGTCACCTGTTCTCTAACTCTTAATTGTGAATAATGTTTAGAAGGTCCATGGGATTATGATCAAATGTTGAATGCTTTTTTATTTTTTTTCTGGAAGATCTTGCAGAAAGCCCAGAATAGAATGTGGTACTAGTTAAGTGGAGAATACAACAGAATGTAGTCCATGTAATTTATTATCATCTAAATTTTTTGCCTTAAGGGAGAGGACCAAAGAAAATTACGGTTATTTGAGTGTCCTTTAAACACTAAACAAATCAAATGTTGCAGTTTTGACTATTAACAAGTTTTATCCTTAGAGGATTTGGATTCAATTCTTCAAATTCATAGACTCAGATCCTTGAAAAAATCTTAATCTACCTGAGAGACATCGAATTCATAGATGAAACCAATAGCAATTTGAAGAAATGGATTGTCCTGAGGCTTATTAGGGATGGTTTTGAAGCCTCTCTCTGTAGAACTTCCTGGCCTGCTACCATTGGTCGCCGCCATTCAGGTCTCTTTCTCTCTCTCATCTCTCTCTCTGTGGATTTTGGTAAGGACCCATTTTTTGATGTGTGTTGTGTTCATGAAATGTTTGAATTTACAGGCGATTATGAATATATAGATATTTTGATAAAGGACATCAATGGTGGTGGCGATGAAAGAGTGAGGTTGATAGTGGGCATGGATTTCAGGTCTGAGTTTACTTCAACATACTCAGAGCTCACAGCTTCTCTGCATTTCATATTTGTTGGGAGTGAAGAGAAGCTAATGGGGATAATATGTTTGGTTTGCTTAGCAAATAGCATCAACAATTTTCTCAAGACTACTCAGAGATGGAATTTAGATTTGGTTGTATTGTTTAGCTACTGCCAAATTTAGAGGATGTTTGTTATAGCTTTTTGTTTTTTGAAAAGAAAAAAAAATAAAATCATGAAAACTTGTTTGATAGAAGTATTGTTTTAGTGTTCTTATATGAAAAGTTTTGATGATTTTTTTGGCGATTTATATAGGGGAGGTCACATCAGCTGGGGAGGGGGGGCGCTATATATAATATTACTAGCGCCCCCTGTTGAAATTGTACCCGTTAGGCAATTTCATCCGTTGATGGACGTACGGATGGTGACGTGTAAGGCGGAGATTAAATCCGTACTCACACCAAATAGTAATCACTATTTGGTGTGAGTAGCCGGGGCTTGGTGTGAGTAGACGTGGCCATCTCCTGTCCACCCACGTGTCACGATTGTGGTGGTTTTGCTTGGATATAAAGCAAAGGTGCACAGAATTCCGCGTGAATGAACAGTAATGGGCAGGAATTCAAATTTTAAATTCCGAATCTCCGTATTTGCAGCTGTCTATATATCTGGGTACAACCTCAGATATTTGTCGGTGGAGAGAGATAAGAGAGATATGCTTTTGCAGTTAAAGAGTTATTACACCGAGGTGATTTTTTGGTACCTTGTTTCGTCCCTCCTTTTCTTTCTGTCATTTTTGTCGATTTATTTGGTATACAATGTTGTACTCCTTAGAAGAGTATCTCGAGAATTACGGGCAGTTCACTCAAATATGTGTAGATCGCTTTTTGACTTGGCAACTAGGACTGTGGGAAGAGAGCCAGCGGAGAGCTCCGGTGAAGTTTGTTCCGGTGTACGAAGAGCAGAGGGCAAAAATATCAAAGCTAAGGTGTCTGAACAGAAGGGTTAGCAGAGGTAACAGATCCTGTAGAAGTGTTCGTATAAAAGATTTGGAGTTATTTATAAAAAATGGAAGGAATAGGACACCGGAGGTCAAGGACACCGGCGGCCAGTGGATATAGGCGTAGTTACCGTAGTCGTGCACCTTTTAAGACCCAGTATGTTCGCAGACGGTACGTTCAGAATATTCCCCGATTTATTAAGAAGACTAAGAGGGGAGTAAGGAAATTACAGCTATACGATGAACAATTAAGGGACGTTAAGTTTGATAATAAAGGCGTGACGAGATTACTTAATGGTATTGAGTTGGGTAATAAGAGATCTGACCGTCAATCAGACAAGATCGTGGTTAAGGGTATCAAATTCATTGGTAATGTTCAATTGGGACAGGATGCTAAGGACGAAGCTGTGGTCCACCACGTGTTGTTTTTTGTCATCAGTGATAATAGTCCGTCAGATTTTGTCCCTACCCCTGACAAGATATTTATTGGAGTTGGCGAGGGTAATCCTGAGACTTGGATTGTTGATCCTGACCAGTCCGACTGTTTTCAGATGCTAAAGAAAATGAGATTCAAGCTCGTTGGTGGCAAGGACAAAGAGTACGTTCGTCATGGTATAGAAGTTGTAGATCGGTTCTTCGCAGTTGATGTTTGGACGGACTACAAAGATACGCTATTGGGAAATGTTGGAAGCATTCAAAAGGGTGCCATATATTTAGTGGCTGCTACTGTTAGTGGAAAAGAATGCAAAATTACTTTAAGGAGTCAAATGTACTTTAAAACTGTTTAGAATTGTAATTTGATGTATTTTTATTTTTAATGTTCAGGTTAATGGAAGTGAACGATATAAAAATTGGAGTTGTTGAAGGTGTTTTGGCAAGTGATTTCAGTTGTATTGAACTTGCGTTGCCTAATTTATTTTCTCAATTGAGGTTAAGATACAAACAAAAAAGTATTAAGGTTGATAAAATATTAATTTTAATGCCCCCTATGTGTTTATCTATTTTATTTTATTTACTAATTTTGCTCTCATCACAGGCCTATCCAATTTGATCAAATAACATTCACATTATAAAGTGTAAATAAGAAGAGAAAACGTTATGTATGAACCATATATATCTTATAATTATAAAAAAAAATTAATTTTAATTTTTTAAGTCATAATTGAAAAAAAAAATCATAATTAAATACAATATGAGGTATAATTAAAGAAATTATGAGTAAGGGCTAGGCTTCTCTTGTGAACTCAATATTAAAAAAAAAATGACATTTTTATTACAATGACATTTTTTTGTTCCTTTGTGAACTCAATATTAAAATAAAATTAAAAAAAAAAAAAATTTGGGTAACGGAAAAATGTATCAAATTAGGCACTAATTATATCAACTTCCATTAATGAAATAATTTTTTCAAAATTTAAAGTGAAGAAAATAACAAAATTATAAATTTTATGTTCATAAGGGCAAAAATGACAATTACACAGCAAAAAATTATTTTACAACTTATTTACCAAACACTACTCTGCTACTTAAATTTATAATCCCACACCTGTACCAAACAGGTTACCAATTTATGTTCACAGCTGTAAGTTATAATTATAATCTATAATCACTTTCTCACAGCTCTATCAAACGGGACCGTATATATACAAACAAGCCCCAAAAACACTAAAAACAAAAATCATAGAAATTTGGAGCTGCTTTACACCATAACCATATCCAATAATCTTGGATCAAGCTTTCAAGCCAACAACATTGCACCCTTCTCTGCTTCAAGTCCTATCTTATCATTGCTTGCTTTGCCCAATGCACCAATCAAATCTATGTTTTTCAGAACCAAGTCTTCCATTTTCTCTTCCTTGGTTGATGGAAATGGTGAATTTATAGGTATCTCACCAATTGAGGCTAAACTCAATAGCTCAGACTCATCAAGTCCTTTTGCAGGGCCAAGATTACATCTATCAGTCCCATGTTTTGCCAATGCATCTTTGAACTTCTTGATCTGTTTACACACAAATTCACAAATTTTATCAGCTAAATTACAAGAAACCCATTAATAGCTTGGTATTAAATTTTGAGGATTTTTATAAATATGGACTAAAATCGATTTAAAATGCTTACAGTTGCATTGGTGCAGCTGAAGCTGCACAACCTGCCCTCAGCACCTCTGTAGAATCTGAAGAAGGGCAAGACATGTATGTGGAGACAATGGCACATTTTCTTGAGCTCTTCATAGTTAACTTTGAGAAAAATCGCATTTGGGTTCGATTCAGCCAGTTGACAGATCTGATACAAGATACAAAAGGAGAGAGACTATCAACATTTTAATCACCAGTTATCTAAAAAGCTTTAACTACTAGTAAATGAGCTAAACAATGTATATTAAGCTATCACTCTCCACGTAGAGGAAATATAAGTACAGATTGAGTGTTTAGACTGAGTGCATAATGAGAGATAACAAGATTCAAGCCTAGAATCATAACTATGATACCATCAAAAATCACCAATTATGGCTTAAGCTATTAGATAATTAGTCCAATAATGTATATCAAGCTATCAAATGAAAACAATCGAATTTCAAATGCAAAAGCAGTAAAAGAAACAATATAGAGCCCAAGACCTTGAGACATCATAACTGAGGGGAGATTTGCGCTGAACGGCTGGCCGATCTATACCAACACTGAACATGGTGTTAGGCCTCGAAGGGAGGGCTTGGGGCGCCGAGACCAAATTGGATTCGTGCCGAGTGCGGCGGAACATTAGTATTGACCAAGATACACTTGGCCGAGCTAAGGCAGAACACGTTGTCAAACCGAGCTTGGCCCACGCAGGTTATGGTGTTGGGCCGGGCTTGGACGAGCGGGCCCATAGACCGGATTGAGATTTATTTGACCGAGTTATAAGTGCCTCGGACCGCGAATGTAGAAATAGACGACCCTTGAGGGTGCGGTGTGAGGCCGAGATGCCAAGTGGCGTGCCCCGCGACTTGTCGGCTTTGATAGATCGGTTTGATTTTGCTCGAAGACTATGACTGTCCATTGTGATGTCTGTCTCTCAAGTGATAGCTCGGTTGTGTAAGCTACTGGACCAATGGTAAGAAAGGGGAAATCTACTACTGGTATGCGTTAATACCATTTGGCAGTTCAACAAATACTTTTTGAAAGTTTTGGTCTCTACACGTGTAAGAAAGGTAAAGGGGAGCATAGCTGTCTGTCCAGAGAAGGACAACAGAGGTAGTGCGCCCACAATCTTTGACGCTGCATGGCCAGCCTTGAAAAGGAAAAACAAGGAGACGCTAGAGGTAAGAAACCTGAAAGATTTTCCAACTCTCTCTTTCTTTATAGCGCTTGATTCATTATTCTTCTTCTCCTAGTGTGCTGACTTGATCGTCGGAGGGTTTATCCGGTAGCACACCGTCGGGCAGCTCACCGTCTTTCTGTTCTCAAGTTAAGCAACGCTACGCGAAGCTTGGATTCAAGGAATACAGAGGATCGAGAATATTTCACCCCATACAATAACTATGATACATCAAAGATCACCAATAATCCGAAAGATTAGAAAAATTAAGCCATTAAGAAATTAGCCCAAAATAATTGAACTTTAAATGCAAAATCTATGAAGATTAACTTAAAATTGAAATGGGTATCCGAATAAACTAACCTATATTTTTTTTATTCAACAAAATGGATACTACTCCAATATATTCAACAGCCAATATTGTCCCACCGCACCTACAGATAGAGCACCCCCCTGCACCTACGTCAAAACTGAAGCTTAGGACAGGCGCTAAAGAGTATGTTTAGTCCCAACAAAGGCGATGGAGACTCAAACCTAAGCCTTAAGCGAGGAATTCAAGGTCTTATCCACTTAACCAACCCGTTTGGTGAATAAACTAATGTATAGATTGTTGGAATAGTACCTTAGGATGCAAAGCTTTGCAACCTCCACAACCAGGGGAATAGAAGTCAACTACAACCAATCTATCACCAGCACTCAACAATGAATCTACAAGTTCTTGTGCTGATTGGATCTCTATCATATTAGGTTTCAGTGTCTTCTCCCACCAACGCAGAGCTTTGCTCACACAAATCGATGATTGTGCCTGAAATTGTTGAATAAATGTCACTTCAAAACCCAAAAAATTACAATCAAGAAACACACACACACAGAGAGGGAGAGAGAGAGAGAGAGAGAGAGAGATTTGCAGATTCACATACATGAATGGCATATTTTGAGGAGGGTTTGGAATTCCAATCTCTTAAACCCCTGTGATCTGCAACAAACATGGGTTTTCCCAGAAAATCCTTTGAATGTGAGTCTGTAAATTGGAGAGAGTGATTAGAAGGAGAAAGCTGCAGAACCCCTTTGGTTTTGGACCTGGGGATGGTCTGATTAGACCCAGAAACAGAGAGACCAGTCTTCAATGAACAAGCCATGGCTGTGAAAATTAGACCTTTTCTCAAACTAGATAGAGAGACTCAAACAAGAAAGACCCAACAAAACCCACCTCTACTTTACTAGTTTTTCTCACTTTTTTTCTGTTTCTAATGAGAAGTCAAGCCAAACAAGGCTTATGTCCCAGAAAAGAGAAATCTAAAGACTCACACTTATTTTCAGTGAAATGTGAGGGATTGCAGAAAAATATTGAGAGAGAGAGAGAGGGAGAGAGAGAGAGGGAGAGTTGGAGCGTTTTGCGTTAGTTTTGAAGCTTCAAAGATTCGAAGAAGGAAAAAGTGAGAAAGGTAGGTGAAATCAATGAACAATGATTTGGATTTTTCTTTATTCCTTTATCCAAAATTTTGAAAAGATTTTACCAATCGGATAATTGACTTTTTATAAAAAATATATTAATGTGGATGTTTGTTTTTGATGTAGGCCTTGTTTGGGTGTTTTGTTTTTGATATTCAACTAACTGACCCATATTCAATCATGGGGGTGCGATTTGGCAGTTGGCAACTGGCAATCCATGGTGTTGCTGACTGTGTGTCTTCCGATTTGGATAAGACTCCAAAGTATTTAATTAATAGAAAATGATATTTTTTGTATTTTAAAAATAAGTTGAGTTAAGTTAGAGAATACTAAAGCTGTTTAAATTTTTAACGAATTTAATTTATTTGTTTTTAAGCTGATTTTAGATAAATTTCATTTGAGTTTGAATTACTTAATTTTTTTAATAATGTAGATAATATTTTTGAGTCGAGTTTGAATCGATGTTAAAAAATTAACCATATTTAAAATATGATGAAGTTTGATTATAACGAGACAATTTAAATAAGTTATTAACAAATCAAATATTTTATAATAATTTTATTTATTTTACTGCCATGGCCCTAATATATTTGACAATTTTTATTTATTTATTCCGTGAGTATGTGAGCTGACATATTTGTATACGCATAAGCCTGTGTTTGGCAAGGGCTTTTTCAGGTTTTTTTTGACTATTTTAGTCACAAAAAACAAAATAGGCTATTTTAACCATAACAAACAAAACATCACATCCAACCTATAATCATTACATTCTTCTCTCACAAAAAAAGTCAAAAAAGCCAAAAAGTCAAAAAGCCCTTCCCAAACCAAGCTTTTTAGCCCAGGCTAAAATAGCCAAAAAAGTCAAAAAGTCAAAAAGCCAACCCACTTCCCAAACGGAGGCTAAAAGATCTTATTTCATAAAATAGTAGTGTATTCTATATAGTATCATATGTTCGTTGTGTGAATTGATGTATTTTTTTATTTTTATTTTTTTAAATGGTGTATATGAAGAAAAGGGATACCAGCCAAGAACATAATTAACATAATAGAAAGTAAAAAGGGGAAATCATGAGAGAAATAGAAGGCAACAAATGCAATAAAAAATTAAAAATTGAGAAGCAATCAAAATTGAGAAATAGAAGGCAACAAATGCAATAAAAAATTAATAAGTAGCGACTACCCTTTTGCCTGCCTTTGTTCATTCTGTTTTACTTGTTCCATGATCGCTCGCATTGTCTCTTGCGCTGAAGTCGTTGGTGAGTCGAAATTCAAGACGCGTCTTGTGAGTGGATGAATGGGTAAACAATATCTGATTAACTTGATTTTTTTGCAAGCATGTTCGACTTGATATATACTAAAATATAAACAGTTCGAATGATCAAAATGGGCCTCAAATCTGGAATTCCCAGATTTGAACCTCAAGCTCAAATTCAACTTTTAAAACATAAATATCGATCCTCTTGGGCTAGTTTGCTGGAAAACACATCAAAACTCGGTGGCAAGGCATGCTGGCCGAGGCCGTGGCATGGCATGTTGGGCAACGCCGTGGCAAGGCATGCGGGCCAAGGCCATGCTGCTGGCCTTGGCCTTGGCACGGCATGCTGCTGGCTTTGGCTTGGCTGCCTTGGCCTTGGCATGGCATGCTGCTGGCCTTTGGTAGAGCTTGGCTCCCATTGTTGTTGCCCAGTTTTTGAATGGTCCGCTCGAGCAGGTCATTTTGCGCTCGAGCAGGGTTTACACCCTTTCAGCATTTCGTGTCCCTGCAAAACTTCTGCAGGTGTGTTTTCTACGCTCGAGCGAGTTTCTTGCGCTCGAGCGGGTAGCGCTCGAGCGGGTAGTTCTTTTCTGAAAAAGTTCTGAGAGATGAAAATCTACGCTCGAGCGGACTAGTTCTTCGCGCTCAAGCGGATGTATTTCGCTTTTGTTTCTTGGCGCTCGAGCGGGCCTCCTTGCACTCGAGCGTGCGGTTCTAATAGGATCCTGGCATAAGAATTAACGTCTTTCATTAAGATATCGTTCCTGATAATTTGGTACTTGTGTAAAATGTGGGAAGTCAAAAACATAATATAAAGCCTTAAAATATTGTAACAAATCCACTTGCAATAGCTGTGGTGTTGAAAAGTAATTTTTTATCTTGAATTTTGCACAGAAGTTCTTGATGAGTTTGCTGTCAAACTGCGTTCCGTTGTCGGCAACTATTGCTCTTGGAATGCCAAATCTGGTGATGATGTTTCTCCATATGAAGTTCTTGACGTCCACATCTCGGATTTTGGCAAGAGGTTCTGCTTCTATCCACTTCGTGAAGTAGTCTGTTGCTACCAGCAAGTACTTTCTTTGTCCAGTTGCTTGGGGCAATTGCCCAATGAGATCCATGCCCCATTGGGCAAATGGCCAAGGACTGGATACAGGGTTCAGGTCAGCAGTTGGCTGGGGTATCAAAGGTGCAAACCTCTGGCATTGTTCATATTTCTTCACATATGCTTCGGCATCTTTTTGCATGTAGGGCCACCAATACCCCTGGGTAATAGCCTTGTGAGCTAGCGATCTGCCCCCAGCGTGGCTTCCACAAATCCCTTCGTGAATTTCGTAAAGAAAATCTTCAACTTGCAAAGGGTGTACGCACCTTAAAAGTGGTCCAGTGAAAGACCTTCTATATAGACGTCCGTTCGCGGTCAGACTGAATCTTGCCGACTTCAATCTGACCTTGTGTGCCTCCTTGTGGTCTTCTGGTGGTTTTCCCTCTTTCAGGAATGCAACAATTGCATCCATCCAGCTTGGACCCAAGTCCACACACATTGCTTCTTGCTCTGTGATCGGCTGTTCTATGCTTGGGCTTGACAGATAGTCAATCATTATTGTTCTTATTTTTCCAGTTTGCATTGAGCTTGCCAAGTTGGCCAACGCGTCGGCGTGGTTATTATCATCTCGGCTGACCTGAAGAAGTCGGCAGTTGCGAAACAAGGTTGCCAGCCTGACGACTTCCTTTGCGTATGCCGACATCCTCTCATGTCAGGTTGCAAACTCTCATGTTGTTTGATTTACTATAAGTTGTGAATCACAAAAAATTATTACCTCATCTGCTTCTGCTGCCACTGCTAGCTTCAGTCCTGCAATTAGTGCTCCGTATTCTGCCTCATTGTTTGAGGCCTTGAACCCCAATTGAATAGACTGTTCCAATATCTCCCCATCAGGAGATATTAACACTACTCCTGCCCCCGCTCCTTGCCGGTTTGAACTCCCATCGACAAACAGGCGAAAGGATTCGCCGATGTAAATGCTGCAGGGTCTTAGTTTCTCTTTTCCTTGTTCTTTTGTCTTTGGCTGGGCTTCTCTTTGTTTGCTTGGACATTATTCGTCTTGGCTCAACGGAGCCTGATGTTTGATGGATTCTGGCGTGAATTCGGCCACGAAGTCGGCCAAAACTTGGCCCTTAATTGCTATTCTAGGCCTAAACTCCAGGTCGCACTGGCCCAAGGCCACTGCCCATTTTGCTATTCTTCCTGTTAAGTTTCCTTGTTGTAACAAGGATTTCAATGGGTGCTCAGTTAGCACTACAATCTTGTGCGCTTGAAAGTAATGGTTCAGCTTCTTTAAAGCCATTACTAAGGCCAGCATTAATTTCTCCAGTGGTAGGTACCTTGTTTCTGCATCGGCCAAGGTTTTGCTTACATAGTAAATAGCCTTTTGCTCCCCCTTTTCCTCTCGGATTAGCACTGCACTTACTGCGTGTTCTGAAACTGCCAAATACAAAAACAGTTCTTCCCCAGGTTCAGGTGTTGAGAGGACTAGAGCCGTGGTTAGGTACTTTTTTAGGTCGGCCAGAGCGGCCTCACATTCCTCAGTCCATAGGAAGTCCGTGGCCTTCTTCACCAGGTTGAAGAAGGGTTTACATTTGTCTGAGCTTCTGCTGATGAACCTGTTTAGGGCTGCGGCCCTTCCAGTAAGCATCTGAACCTGTTTTGCCGACGTCGGGCTTTTCAACTCTAGGATGGCCTTGATTTGATCTGGGCTGGCCTCAATGCCCTTTCTTGTTACCAGGTACCCCAGAAACTTACCTGATCCAACTCCAAACGCGCACTTTGATGCGTTAAGTCAGAACCGGTATGTTTTGAGTATATCGAAGACCTTTTTTAGATCGGCAAGATGGCCCTTTGGATCCTTGGTCTTCATGACCATGTCGTCAATGTAGACTTCCACTATTTGGCCAATCAGATTTTTGAACATCTTGGTTACCAACCTTTGGTAAGTTGCTCCTGTGTTTTTCAACCCAAAAGGCATTACCTTGTAACAATATAGTCCTTTCGGGGTGATAAACGCTATCTTCTCTTCGTCTGGAGGGTACATGGCTATCTGGTGGTATCCTCTGTAAGCGTCCAGGAAGCTCATCCTTTCATGTCCAGATGTGGCGTCTACCAATTGGTCAATCTTGGGTAGAGGAAAGCAGTCTTTGGGATAAGCTTTGTTCAAGCTTGTAAAATCTACGCAGACCCGCCATTTACCGTTCTTCTTCTTTACCACTACTGTATTGGATAGCCATGTCGGGTAATGAACTTCTCGGATGGCCCTGGCCTCCAGAAGTCTGTCCACTTCTTCTTCTACTGCTTCGACGTGCATCAACGTTGATCTTCTGGCTCGTTGAATCACAGGTTTTGCCAACCTGTCGACATTCAGTCTGTGGCAAGTGACCTCGAGGTCAATGCCAGGCATTTCGTAAGGTGTCCAGGCGAACACCTCAATGTTGGCTCTTAAAAAAGTCTCCAACTCTTTTTCATCTTCTTCGGCTAAGCCCGAGCCGAGAAGAAAAAAGCGTTCTTCGTCTCCATCCTAGATGAGGATTTTCTTTAGCGCCTCTTTGCTCTTATCGGCTGGTTCTTTGCTGACGTCTTCTAGTAATTCCACGTCCTCATCTTCAATTTCTGCCTCTTTTGGCTCTCGAACACTGCAAGTAGACTTCATTGCTGCCATGGAGCAACTTTTTGCCTGCAATTGATCTCCTCTGACTTCTTCAATCCCCTGCTCTGTTGGGAACCGCAGTAGTTGATGCAATGTTGAGGGAACTGCCCCCATTGCATGTAACCATGGTCTTCCCAAGATGATGTTATATGGTGAAGGTGTGTCAATCACCATGAATTCTGTCCTGATCTTCTTAGTGCCAGCTTGTACTTCCAAGCTTGTTGCGCCAAGTGGCCACGTCGGCGTTCCATTGAAGCCGACCATCGGGTTATTGGATTGTTCCAAGTCGTCAGGATGAAGGCGCCCAGCTCCTTGTAACATCTAACATACATGATGTCACAAGAGCTGCCTTGATCAATCAAGATACGTTTTACTTGGTACTCCCCAACCTGGAGGGATACTACCAAGGCATCATTATGTGGATGCTGGACCATCTCTAGGTCGGCTTCAGTAAATGCTATCGGTGGTCCCTGGCATTCTTCAAGCCGAGGTCGTTTATGTCCAACCTGGTTTACGTGTTGCAGGTGTTTTACCTTCTGGGTCTCCCCTTGTATGTCGTTTTCGTTCACCTTTGAGTGAATTACGTTAACCACCCGTGGTCCTCCTGCGAGTGGTTACTGTGCTGGGGGAGGTAGAGCTGCTGGTGCTCGAGGCAATCTTGCCTGTTCTTCTCTAGTCCTGGCCTCAACAACAAGGTCCCTCAGATGTCCTTGCCTTACCAAGTCTTCTAAGTGTGCTTTTAGGGCTCTGCAGCCCTGAGTTGGATGCCCTTCTTCATTATGGTAAGCACAACGCCTACTGACGTTTCTTCCCATGAATTCCCCTGGTGTTCTTATCGGTCCTCTAAAATATGGTTGGTTTCGTATTTGGTCCAAGACTTTGTGGATCGGGACTCGGAATATGGTCGTTACTGCCTGTTTTGCCTTCAAGTCCGTTTCTTGCTTGGTCGGTCCGTTGTTACCTCGGCTTCGCTTCGGCGAGCCGTTTCCTTTCTCCTACTTTATTTCTTTATGTCCCGATGTATCCTCCTCGGCTCTGGCGTGCTTCTCGATTCTTGCCATGAGGTCTTCCATGCTTTTTGGCAATGTTTTTGCCAAAGATTTCCGTAATGGACAGTCATCTTTCAGGCCGTTCTTGAATGACACAACCGCCACCTCTTGGTTGTAGTCGGGTATTCGATTGAACACCTCGTAGTAGCGTTTTGCGTAGGCCCTAACGCCTTCATCCTTGGCAATCTTTAAAGCCATCAGTGCGTCGACCCTCAAGGGTTGTAGTTTATTTGTCACAAACCTGGCCACGAACATCTCGGCCACGACCTCCCAAGTCTTTACACTTTCCTTCGGTAGTTTATGGAACCAATCTGATGCAATTTTCCCGAAGGATGAGGGGAATACTTTGCAGAGTAACGGCTCGTTCCCACTATATAACGCCATTGAATTCAGGTATAGGCCAACGTGAAAATTGAGATCTGACTTACCATCATATATTTGGAACCTCGGCATACTGAATCTCTTTGGTGCTTGAAATTTGTCCAGTTCCACCGAGAACGGTGTCTTCGGCGTAACCGGGGAAGTTACCTCGGCTTCAACATTCTGTTGTTTCCTCTTGAGGTAATCTCTCAAGTCTTTTTTACTCCCTCCTGTAGCTCGGCTATCTTTGGACTTCAATCTTTTTGGCACACTACTTTCAGCCTCGTGGTGGGCTCATTTTGATCTCTCTCCATGTGTTGTGTCAAAGCAGAGCGCCTGCCCTTGAACATGCCGATGTTCTTTGGGCTCTGTGTCCTTCGTGTGATACGTTCTTCAGGACTCCTCTTGTCTCGGCTCCTCTCGTCCGACTTCCCTAGAAAGTCGGTGAGAGTGTCTTCCGCTCCTGGCGTGCTGAGGGACTTCGGGAATTGTTTTTCCTCCTCCCTTCTAGGTGTTAGTTGCTGGCATCGGCGTATCCTGCAGCGGGTATGGTGGCTGCATGACATTGTTTTGCATCATGAAGTTGACGACCGACTATAGGTCTGCTAACTTGTTCGCCAATTCTTTTACTTCCTCATCCCTCCGTAGGCACCTCTCCCTCCATACGTGAAGGTTGTCTTTGTGATAGTACTTGCCTTGGTCTGTTCTCTTTGAAGTATCGCCCTCTTGGCCGATGTCTTTTTCACCGTGGCCTTGGTCATGAGTTTCTGCATTGTGGTTGTCTTCTTCAACGTCAAGGTCAATTGGTCTGCCACTCCCAGCAGGAGTGTCGCCCCCAATGTTTTCCTTATGTGCGTTACTGGCCATCTATTCTTCTAAGATTCCCATAGACAGCGCCAAATTGTGTGAGTGATTTTCTGACCACACTGCCCGCCTAGTAATCAGCTGGAGAGCACCGGCAGAATAGATGGATTCAGCTAACCTGCAACAGAAAGAAAAGGCTCCGGTGGTGGCTCTTTCACCCGGGGGCACTCCGACGATCAAGTTAGTATATCTCTCAAATATAATCAAGTGCTAAACTCACTTATTCAAAGCATAAAACTGCGTACCTTAGACCCACGGGGGTGCCTCTCTTTTATAGTTTACTCAATCCTAGTCCCACTAGAAGCTTGACTTCTATGGACTCCAATTCAGTACTTACTTTGGACTCCTCAAGAGATAAAGATAAACTCTCTAAGAGCTTTATCCTTATCTTGGTTAAGTTTCCTCTTTACTTTAGGACTCTTGTCCCTTATCCTTTATCCGATTATCTCGGATTCCGATATTCTCGGCGATAACCTCGGCCTTGCCGAGATAACCTCGGCGTCACAACCTGGACACGTGGCATCTCAACTGACACGTCGGTGTCACCTTGCCATGTGTTGGTATTCAGAAAATACATCATCACAGCTTGTTTAGTGTAATTTCTAATAAATTGAAAATTAATAATTAAAAGGTAAAAGCAAAAATACATATCTTCTTCAACTTTTTAATTATCAATTATTTCAATTTATTTAAATTATTTTTATTTCATAACCTATAAGCAGAAACTGTATTAAACATTCTAACAAAAACTCAAAATTTTAAATTATAACCAACTTCAAGGGTTGCACACCATATGCACAATTCACAAAAAAAAATTTATATAACTAATTTCACAAAAATACATAAGTTAAACACAATAAGTCGATTTATAAAAGCTTTAAAATTTATAAAATCATGTAAATTTTTATAAATTTACATAAGTCATTTCACAAAATGTATAATTCATATCACAAAATTATATAATAAAAACACATATATAATGTAATGCACACTTAAAAGTTTTCTCAATAAATTATATCAAACGAATAGTCCAATCGTAAATGAGTTTGGGGGTGTTTGTTTCAGTTTTTCAGAACTAACTTATGACTTTTAGCTTTGAAAAAGTTATTTTGGACTGTTTGGTTAAACTTATTTCAAACAGCTTCTGATTCTAACAACTTATTTTAATACAAAAAAGCTGATTCTGAGAAGCTGTTCACCCCTTGCTTCTGATTATCAGTTTCTGCTGTGGACATATTAATTTTTGGTTCTACTCTTAAATTTTTTTATTTTTTATTTTTTTAAAAATAGAAAAAGACCCAAATGGGCTATAGATTATTATTATTATTTTTTATGAGAAATGTAGACAAACAAAAAATAAAAATTAATTGAAAAAGGTATTTCACAGCTTATTTAACAAACACTACTCAGCAACTTAAATCTATAATCTAACAGTTACACCAAACAGATTAACAACTTCTTATTAAAGTCATAATCTATAATCTGTTAAACTATTATCTATAAGCTGTTCTAACAGCTACACCAAACGGGGCATTTGTCTTGGAATGAATAGTAAGCTTAAATGATCTCAAAGTCAAATTAGCGTTACATTTTTATACGGTGGTGTTATATGCACTAATTAGTGTATACACTGTGTATCAATTAGTATTATGATATTATTATTGACCATATTTATTATATAAGTTATAAATATTCAAAATTACACAAATGATATCGCATCATCTATTAATATATTAGTGTGTACATTAATTAATACATATAACATTATTCTTTTGTTGTATATGGTTTTGAGTCCAGTGTGACCCTCCTTAATAAG
This sequence comes from Camellia sinensis, assembly GCF_055761805.1. Taxonomy (NCBI): domain Eukaryota; kingdom Viridiplantae; phylum Streptophyta; class Magnoliopsida; order Ericales; family Theaceae; genus Camellia; species Camellia sinensis. Next base: position 154,948,995 of record NC_138964.1, read on the forward strand.
GCTACTCCCAAAAATAAAATAAAGTGTGTGTTCAATGCTTCTAGCACTTGTAATTCCAAATTAGACCACCTAGACATAGCAAATTGTTCTAACATTTATTTTTACTTTCAAGGCATATTCTAAAATGGGCAAAATTGTCTTTTGGCATAGACAAAACATAGCGACCCTTTAATGCATATATTGATAAAATATTAGGGTGTCCAATTAAAACCCAAGTCATCTCTGCATGTTTTCTTCCCTAACAAATAAATCACTATTAAAAATGTCTTGTGCTTAGTGCCCTCCCTAGGGTTTTGTCAATGACAAAAGGAAAACGGTTTCGACCCTAATTTTGAATCTTTAAATTAATTTTAAGTGATGTGACATAAGTTATATTATTAGAGAATTTCACTAAAATATAAAAATTACCAATAAACACTTGTCATGTCATTTGAGGTTGATTTTGAAATTCTAAATTGATGAAATATAGCATTATTGATGACATATCCAACTAATCTTATCCTTACACAGGCCCTGTTTGGTAGGATTTATTTCCAGTTTATTTTAGTTTTTAGCTTAATTTAAGTTATTTTGATGTGTTTGGTTCAGCTTAATAATATAGCTTATAACTTTTTGTAAGTCAAAAATTAACTTATTTTTTGAGTGGGGAAAGAGATGCTTAATTTATAAGTCAAAAATCAACTTATGTTCACAGTTATAAGCTATAAGCTATAATCACTTTCTCACAACTCTACCAAACGGGATACAGACACATTAGGGTTTGGCTTAAATGACTATCGCCTAATCTTCATTGTAGACTTCTATTTTTTATTTGAAAAAATGTATTTAAAAAGAAGTAATTCAAAAAATTATATATTTTTATGAGAATATAGATGAGGCCTAATTTGACAACTTGAGTTTTAGTTAAAAAGTCATTATGAAATTATCATATTACTCTCTTTATTTTTTTCATATTATTTTATAAAAACTAACCAGAATGTGCTTGATAAAGTTGTAACATATTTGTACTATAGATTGGGGAAATGATATAAAATAAAAATAAAATAAAAAATCTTTGAGGCTTGCTCTATCCACCATGATGAGTATGCTGCTCCTTAGTGTATTTAGTTTATAGATTTAAAGAGAAATTTAGAAAGAGAAAAAAAAAAAGAAAATATATGTGAAATTAAGAAAAATATAAATATATTTTATTCATATTTTATTATTATTTTCTCTTTTATTTTCTCTTTTTCTTGTCAAACCACTTTCCAAATCTTTAAACCAAATATAACGTTAATGTGTATGCATGCATGGGTAGTTTTCCATGCCATTGACCAGATTTAGAGCATAGAGCAGGATCAATTGAAATAAAACAAAAGGGCAAAAAAAAAAAAGAAAGAAAGAATGTGGAATCAAAAATTATTTTCTGGCACCATTTAAAGTTGGTAGGTTGCAACAGGAGTACCCTATAACAAATTTTGAGATGGACGGTAAATTTAGACATTTGAATTCAATTTCCGTTGGTGTCTTTTGAACTTAACTAATACCTATAATTTGTGAATAAGAACTAGGGAGGTAAGAAAATTTAAAAAAATTGACTAAATCAATTGAATCGAATCAAATCGACTGTATTTGGTATGTTTATTAGCAAAAGTTGATTTGTACGGTTTTTTAATTTGATTTTTTTCGATTTTCAGTTCGTATTTGAAACCAACCATTTCAACATATATTATATTTATAATATATATATATATATAATTTAATAATATAATAATAGTAATAGGTATAATAAATTATTAATCTCAATTAATTAACTCTATTATCTCTATTACCTAAGTTTACCTTTATTATACTCTTGACTTTAACTCACTATTTCTTGAAATCTTAATATTTACTATTAGTTTTTTATTGTATTTTTGTTTATCTAGAAATTGTAAAATATCTATTAAATGGATAGATAGGATATGTTTGAAATGGTTGACAAAGGGCTAATTTCATATTTTATATAAATTAGTGACTATACACAAAAATAGTTTAAATTTGAAAGATACTAAACCGATTAAACCGCATTAAACCGAACCATTTCAATTGGTACAATTTGATGTAATTTGATGAGAGAAACGATCTGTATCAGTGTTCAAAATAATAAAACTAAAATTATCGATTTGATATAAAATTTTACCTAAATATCGATTGTACCTAACCAATTATATCCCTGATAAGAACTTACCCTGAAATGTAGTTCCAACTGATTGAGAGATTACTCATTATTAAAAACAGATAAATAAATAAATCTGAAATATAGAAGAATGAGTATAACTTGGCAGGGTCTATGAACCTATTTATACTTATTTATTCGTAAGTTTTGTTCTGTTTTTCACCTATTAATATTTCTAAAAGTGTTGACATCAATAAAATATTTTAGAATTTATTAATGTATTAAAAAATGTATAAAATTTATAAATAATTAAGTTCATTTCATAAGATATGTCCATAATTTACATAAATTTTAACAGGTGAATGCTTTTTGATCCGACTTTTATGTTTTGTGAGTCTTCTGGCAAATGCCATTTTTTTGCTTTTTGAGTGAAGATTATAAAATAAATTAAAATAGTTAATAAGATAAAATATCACGTCAAATTTATAATTATTTTATTTTTTTCTTACAAATATCACGTCAACTACAAAAAAACTTAGGATGTATTTGGTTTGTGTTTTGAGATAAATTTTTAAAAAAACTTTTGGAGAGAGAGTTTAGAATTTTTTTTTGATTTATTTGGTTGTATAATTTGAAAATAATTTTAGAGTTTGGGAGTTTGGGATGATTTGATATTATGTTATAGTTGAGTAGATATGTGTGAGAAAAAAAGTGATTGAAAATAAAAAAGAAGACAGAAAAAGTGATTGATTAATGTATAGGAGAGAAAGAAAATGATTTTGAAAAATTTTTTCAAAAAATTTGAACCAATCATAATTTTGAAAAATTTTCTCAAAAATTATATATTAAGATACAAACTAAACAAGCCCTTAATCATCTTTCCAAACACAAAAATTTTAACCTATTAAAATAATCAAAAATTAAAATAACTTATCAAACCGCCAAAATATCACACATTGGAATTTCTCAAATTGACTTGGGGAGATATTTTTTTTGTTTGGGAGGAAGAAGATGATGATGATGTAGATGGTAGCAGATAAGCTGCCCACTCCTCTCTCAGTCCAGAGATATGAGTTTGAGAAATCCTTGTTTTTATCTTTGTTTTTTAAATTGGAATTGGATAGTGGATAGAGATGGATTTGGGGGATAAAGTTTGCAGAGGTAAAGGGATATTTATGAGCTGCCAATGGTTTTTGAGGAGAGAGGAGATCCTATTTGTGTCCCCCTCAGAGATTGCAATGGATGGCCCATTGTTTTTGTTGGAACTGTGGGTTGCCCATATGCCAAGGCATGTGAATCTTCTAGAACTTGCCCACACCACAGATTTCGGAGTATTGTTTTTGGAATTTCATTTTACATACCCTACAATTAAATTTGAACAATACAGTACAATAATTTCTAGTCTTCTTTTATAGTAAAAATTTTTGAGAGAAAATTACCAACCGGCCTTATTGATTAGAGTTATTACTCGATAAATCTTGAATGAGATTTTTATGTACATATTAATCTTGATGAAAGTCATAATTTTTGTTGTTGAAAAAACAAAAAGTTTATTGCGAGAAGAATAATGCTATATATATCAATTAATGCACACACTAGTGTACTAACAGATGATGTGACATCATTTATATGATTTTGGATATTTGTAACTTGTATAATAAGGCCAAGTTTGACAACTCCAATATAATTCATCTTTTTATCTTTTTTCCATCACATCACCTCTCTATTTTTTGTGCACATCTTTTCATAAAAAGACAAAAAGTACACTTATTTAGGTCATCCCAAACAACCCCTAAATATGGTTAATAATAATATCATAACGCCAGTTAGTACACTAGTATGTATACTAATTGGTATATGTAACACCACCGTGATAAGAATTAGTGCAAATTAAGAATTATGGGTTGATAGATTAGATTGTGAGTGTAAATGTGAAAATGTAATCCTATTAACTTAAAACAATATTTGTTGAATATTAAAATCTGGTTTATAGAACAAACCAAATTGGCCCAAGTCCCCCAAATTTTAATCACCCATCACAAGTACTCTTTTCATTCATGCATAGAAAAAGTAAATTTGGTTTAATGGTCCTGATTTGAGCAATTGCTTTGGCTTTTCCTAACTTTAGTTAATGTTAAATCTTTTCCTAACTTTAGTTAATGTTAAATTAATTATATTGAATCTAAATTTCAAATGGCCTATTAGCTCAGCTGGTTAGAGCGTCGTGCTAATAACGCGAAGGTCGCAGGTTCGAGACCTGCATGGGCCATCATGTTTTCATTTTTTATCTATTGCATCTTGCTGATGGACTGGGCTTTTCTATTTCACTTCATTTTGTCTGCTGAAGGACAATGTGGCCCATTTCTGATGGGCCTGAAAGAGTTGGAGTGGGCTGCTTCGAGTCCAATGGGATATTTGTCGAAATCCATTTAGAAAGAGGGGAAAAAAAATTATTGTTTACATTTTTGGTAAAGGCTAGGGATTATTTGGTATGATTGATATAAAAACACTTATTTGAGTCATATTATAATTTTATTTTTCTGTCAATTTTTTTATAAAAAATCAAAAAGTATACTTATTTGGATCATTCCAAACTATCATTTTTGCACATTTTTTAGTAAAAAGTCAAAGGTATACTTACTCAAATCATCCCAAATAACTCCCAAATTTATGTGAAAAATTATAAAAAAATAAAATTTAAAAAGTTGTAAAAAATAAAATTAAAAATAGTATTTAACCATTACTATCAATTTGGATAAACTATTATTCAATAACTTGTCTTCTTCTTCTTCTTCTTCACCCAAAAAAACTTGTCTTCTTCCTTCTCCAATTATGTCTTAACAATAATATTATTAATAATAATAAAACACGTCTACAAATTAAAAATGCACGTGAAGGAGAGTACTACTATTAATAATAATAATAAAACACACAAAATAAAAATGCACAAGAGAGAGAGTTATGGGTTTGTCAATTGGGATGAGATGTTATGAGTAGAAATGATAACGGGACAATAAGTAGGAATGATAGCATGACAAGTATGAGTGTCTAGAACCTCACCCCTACTTATGCAATATCAGTCTAGCTATATATACAGAGAATTAAATACAAAATTAAATATAAAAATTATTTTATTAGACGATCGAAAGATACCATAATAGTTGTGATCGATAAATTCTAACTAATTGTTTGAGCAATCGTTTAACCAGACGACCGAATGCACAATTTCTATGTTTAGAGATTGTTTGTGATATTCTAAATAAGTGTACTTTTTGACTTTTTATAAAATATGAGTTGAGTTTGAAGTGATGTGATAGAGAGGTGATGTGACTTAAATAAGATAGTAATTTTTTGACTTTATTAAAACATCCCAAATAAGACCTTAGTCCTACGTGCACCTAAACTTTTTGGATATCAATCATATCGAGGTTGGAAATGTTATGTTAACCATCTTATTTATTTTGCAATAGCCAAGGATATTATATGATTACATTAATAGAAGTCTTCATTTAATTTTGTATGTAATTTTTAATTAATTAATAACACCATATAAAATATGATAAATTACAATAATCTCAGTTAAAATTTATGGTTGTTTTAGGAAATAATTATTTCAATTAATTTTTTAACTTTTTACAAAAAGATATAAAAAAAATAAATATTTAAAAAAAAAAACTTTTTTGTAATGACTTTTTGACTATTTTAGATGCTTGCCAAACCACTCATTAGAGTAAATACAATCACATAACATTTGTTTATTTTTTAGAGCACTTAGGCTTTAAGTCTATTTCTTAATATTTTGAGCCGTTAAGCTCAAACTTTATTTTCTTTGAGCCAAATTGACATAATTTATTCAAAAGAATAATTATCGATTGAAATCAACCCATCTGTCTATAGATATATATATAGATATATTTGGATCCGAAGGAAATTTCATTAATTAAAGCCAAACAACACATACAATAATCAATCCAAACTAAAACTTACACCAAACAAAGTAAAAATATAGCAAGAATCACACAAAAAATAAACTATGAAAATATTCAAACGCACATCATGTAACAGAGCCGATCATAAGAGTTTTGTAATAGAGCGTGTCTGAGATAAATCATAAATCCCAACCATAGAGAGGGTAAACTTAACAATAACACCCCTAATGGACTCTTATACACCCAACAACAGAACAAGACACAATCGAGAACCAGAAAACATATAACAAAAACACAAACCCATCGACCAAACAACATCTAGCAATGGCGAAAACAGATTCGACGGTAGTAAAGACAGCAAATTCGACGTAGTAAGAGGTGGTAAAGGGTATAGATTTTGGGAGGAAGAGGAAGAAACTGGCAGAGAAAGATGGCGAGTAAGGAAGAATATAAGGGCGACATCATATGGAGAAGAGGAGAAGTAGTGGATCCACTGAGGCCCATAGCTAGAGTTGAAGTGAAGGGGAGAAGAAACACCTCGCTAAAAAAGGAGATGATGGAAAGTATGAGTGTAAAAATGGTCAGCGGCCCGAAGCCCGCTCGCGACCCGGAGTAGGCCTGGCCTGTTTAGGCGCGTTTGGGCTCTGGAGCTAGGCCTAAGCAATCATTTTGAAGCCCAACTCAACTCGTGGCTTGTCTCATCGGCCCGTTTAAGGCCCGCCCAAGACCTAATGTTTTTTTTAGTAAAAAATAATAAAATTTTGGTAGAAAAAATTAAAAAAATAATAATAAAAATTGTTCAAGCCCGAGCCCAGGCCTAGGCCCACCGGCTTATCCAAGGCTCGAATACCCTTTGGTCCTAATTTCCTAGCTTGTGGGGCGGCCCGGCCTGACCTGAATTTTGGCAGGAGCCTACGAGGCCTGACATAAGTCAGGCCAGGTCAAATTTACACCCATAATGGAAAGCCATAGCTTCCATGTTATTGGACAACAAAACTAGAAAAGGAAGAGAAAAAAATGGGTAAGAGAAGGGAAAAGAAGGTCGGAGACCGCCAAAGACCCCCTCCTCCACCCAAGTAGCTAGAAATGTTTGCGGCTCAGTTGTAGCCGGAAAACTTTCAATCTGTTATCCATCTGCTAGTTAGCAGACTGGAAAAAATCAATCCGCATCCGTCCGCTGGATTGACAAATGCGGATTTAGCGGATTGGTGGATGGATGCGAATCGGTTTGACGGTTTTAACTTTTACAAATTTTGAACATAATACAACTTGTCAACATTTTTTTTTATAACAATCCAACTCAATATAACCAAAAGATTATCAAGTAAATTGTCAAATACCAATAACAAATACGTATAAAAAAACCACTCATTATCAAAACTATGTTATTACTCTTTTTTTTTTTTAATTCAAAAACTATTTAATTTGATTTTAAAAAAATACAAAATTATGTCTTATATTTTTCCACACAAAAATATCAAATATCAACACTTGCCATTTGATAAAAGAATTTTCAAATTGAAAATGTTAGACTTATTTATTTTGATGATTTATTTAATTATGTTTTAATTTATTTGAAAAAGAAAAATAGAATCTAAAATTTATTTTGATGATTTATTTAATTATATTTTTATTTATTTGAAAAAGAAAAATAGAATCCAAAATTTATTTTGATGATTTATTTAATTATGTTTTAATTTATTTGAAAGAGAAAAATAAAATCAAAATTTATTTTGTCTCATTATTTCTCACCTAAACCTTTATCCTAAATGTTGTTAGAATGTATTTAATATTTGATTAAATCATGAGTTCAAATAGCTTAAAACAGAGGTTCAAACTGCCCAAAAATAGAGGTTTAAACAGCCCAACGCAGCAGCAGTTCAAAAGGTTCAAGTGGAAGATATTTAAATTTATAATGATGGAATGAAAGATATTTAAATTAGTAATGATGAAGTACAACGGCTATAAATTCAAATGAATACAAATTTGTAATGATGGAGTGGAAGATATTTAAATTAGTAATGATAGAGTACAACGGCTATAAATGGCTATAAATTAAAATGAATACAACGGCTATAAACAGTTATAAGTTTCATTATATATACCAAAGCCTCTAATGTAAATAAGTTAGAACAAAAAATCAGAAAATATTTTTTGACCTACAATTACTCACATCTATTCTTTGAAAAATTCTCTGAGGAGTGTTTTTCAATTTTTGTTTACATCCTCTTTCAGAAATTATACACTGAGACGTATAGCTTTAAACCTATCTTTCATGTGTGAGGTTTACAGAAAAATCAGAGCTTCATTTTGTGTATTCATCTGGGAGAGATATTTATTGTAAGTTTTCTTTGAAAGCAAAAATACCATTTCATCTTGTAAAAGTGTTGCAAACACTGTATTTTTGAAATCTTGAGAGTGATTGTGAATCACTTAAGATTTGTAAGGGTTTGGGCTTGTGAAGTCTGTGTAAAATCTATGAAGGATTGCTCCATGTTTATGAGGTTGCTAGCACCCCCGTGAAGTTAGAAGATAGTGAAAAATCTCAAGTGAAACTTGAGGAGTGGATGTAGGCTTGGTTGAAACCGAAGCACTATAAATCTGTTTGTCTCCTCTTCCCTAATCTCTTTACTTTCCTACTACAGCTATAACTATCTAATATTCATGTGTTAATCATTTAATTTATTCTGTATGTTAGTTATACTTCATTGTTATTTTGCTTGATTATTTACTGCTAAGTTCATCATTGTGCATGTTAATAATTTGTTGTACTAGTAGTTAATTTTATTGGGATATTATTAATTTTAATTTGTGGAAACCTAATTCACCCCCTCTTAGGTTGCTTTTTGGGTAACAATTGGTATCAGAGCCTGGGGCTGTTGTTTAGATTTAACAATCTTGAGTTGTTGATTCATAGCAAACATGTATTCTACTTACTCTGCTGTAAGACAAGCTAACAATAGGCCACCTCTCTTTGATGGTAGTAATTACATTCATTGGAAAGAAAAAATGACTTTATATCTTCAACCTACCAATTATGCTTTGTGGCTCATTATCACTAAAGATCCTAAAATCCTTTCCAAGGTAGTAGACCATATTAGTGTGCCTAAACTTGAGGATGAATTTGATAAGTGTGATTATAAACTCCTTCAAGCTAATGCTAAAGCTAAGCTTATTCTTGTGTGTGGACTAGATGCAAATGAGTACAATAGAATTTCTAAATGTATTACTGCTAAAGAAATTTGGAATAAATTTGAAATCACCTATGAAGGAACTAGCCAAATAAAAGAGTCTCGAATTGACATGCTTATTCATGATTATGAACTTTTTACTATGGAATCATTTGCATCTATTTCTGAGATGTTTTATAAATTTACCAATATTATTAATGCTCTAAAATCTATTGGTAAATCTTATACTAATGGTGAGCTTGTGAGAAAATTACTTAGATCTTTGCCAAATGAATAAGAAGCTAAGGTTACAGCTATCCAAGAAGCAAAAGACCTAGCAATATTAGGCATTGAAGAACTCCCAGGCTCACTCACGGCTCATGAACTTTCAATGATGGATGACAACAAAAAGGAAGCCATTTGGAGAGAAAATGATGGAGTAGTCAACCTGTGTCTCATGGCTCTTGGAGAAGAAGAATTCACTCAAGATGAGATAATTTCTAATTATGTAGAACTTGAAAGTGCTTTCAATGAATTACATGACATATTTAGAAATGTTTGTGTTGAGAATTCTAAATTAAAGAAATTAGTTACTTCTCTTTCAAATGATATGGATGTTTTAAAAATAAAAAATACTACTTTGAAAAATGACTTTACGTCTATTGCCAATGAGAAAAACATTTTGAAAAATAATGTTGAGGATTTAAACAAAACTCTTGAAAATTTTGTAAAAGGAAAAGAAAACCTCAACAAGCTTATTGGAAATAAAAAAATGTGTTTTTGACAAAGTAGGCATTGGTTTTGATCCTCCTAAACCTTTTATGAGATTAAATGTTCTTGAGACTACTCTCTATGGACCCAATAAAGTATGGGTACCAAGAAAGAAATCAAGATATTTTGTAGGTGGAATCTCAAAAAACACCAAGGACTTCGAAAGGAAATGCACAACAAGATTGTTCAATCTAAAGAGCAAAATTAGCCCGTACAAGAAGAAAAAGAATGATTAAATGAAAATCACCAAAATGAACAATAGAGGTAATGTATGGGTGAAGATTCCAAAGAGGTAAATGAATGTATAACTCCTAATACACCTTTAAGCTTAAAGTTCTATATTCTTTAAGGTGTGATTTGTATACAATAGGTTGTGGCTCATCATTGCTTCCATGTAACCTAAATGTATTAAGTTTGCTAAGTCATGTTCTGCTAGTTTCTTTCAAACTTTCATTAAACTTAAAAATGAGAATTATATTATTTTGATGAATGCCTATTAGAATATGAATGATTCATGTATTCAATAACATTGTATATCATGTCATCCATTGCTATGAAAAAAGAGATAAGAAGTGATAAATATTTTTTGTGAGCATACTTTTCACATTTTATATATGACTTCATACTAATATGTTAATTCCTTTTTTAGTCATATCTTTGTAGAATCAATTTTGATGTCATAACATGTTTTTGAGATGTATACTATCTATATTTTCAATTGTATATTTATGATATCAAGAATATGCTCAATATGAAAATTTCACGCTTATATGCTTTACATTGGAATATTTGAATGAGTTATGAAATTCGTTGATTATGATCCATCAACAATGTCTAAATGAAAAGAAGTATCATACGTTTGTAGAGACATTGTATCTATCCTATTGAATATCTTTTGAATATAGATTATATTGGCATACATCTCATGAAATGCTTTTGATTGATAAATTGTTGAATCAATTGTTTATAGCATTCATGTTGTGTTCCATATTGAGTAAAATGTTTTATCACATTTGAGTATGTGGATTGAATTGATGAAAATGCCTCTTGATAATGTTATGTAATTAAATGAGATTGTTACATCATTTTTTAATAAAACAAAGAGCATAACACTATTTTCTTATGCATATTATGCTATGTGCTACAACTTAAAAATAACATTCCAAACTCTCTTGTTTGATCATTGAATTATTTTTCACTTTTTGAGTTTGTGATAAGAAGTGATTTATGCTGTATTTTTATTGAGTAATAACAATTGTTTTATTAATGTTATATTTACACAAATCACATTAGAAAATGGTAGCACCATCTTAGGGGGAGAAATCACTTTGCTAACATACTTGTTAAACCTTTTTGAGATGAACTCCTCATGAAAGAAAATTGAAGATTAAAAGGCTTTCATCTCTTGAACCTAACGTATGCCTCATATACTTTCTTAAGCTTTTGAGGTAAAAATTCTATCTTATATCCTTTGAGCTAATACTGTTATTACTTTGATATGAAAAAGATTGATTATGCTTCATATGATTTGCAATCTATACTCTTTGATGATACTCTTGCCTAAAAATCATGCCTATGCTTAAAATGTGTGCTATTTATTGAAATTCATGATTTTTCTTGACATATGGATTGCTATACCTTGAACATGCTTCATTTTTTGGATTTACATTAGCTCCATGGATTATATTGAGTTTAACCTATTATGAGCAATATTTGGTATTCTACATAATGCTTGAGCTATAATTGTTAAATCTTCAAGGTTGCATATTGGTATCCTTGGTAGATTGCATGTTGGTATCATTTTGGCATCCTATTTGATATTATTGAGGAGAACATTTTAGTTATAAACTTTCATTTATCATATCTCCTATTGATTTTTCCAAATGAAACAAGGGGAATAATTTAAACTTGATTATTTTTTAAAATCCCCTTAGTTTCTATTCTATTTTTGATATCAAACTTATGGGCTTGCACGTTCACATGTTACTATTTTTTTTATCCATTATTGTCAAATGGTATGAGCTTCAATTGTATGATCGTTATGTGTTATCATTTTTTTTGGTATCATAGAGCTGCCTTGATATAGCTCCATTCTTGTGCTTGATTTTGTTGAAAATGTCATCGGGAGAGAAAAAGAGACTTGATTGTTTTAGTATCTCTGATTATTTTGATATCTCTATGCTTTTGGTATCTTAATTCTTACAACATAACCTTTGAGCTGATTAGTTGTTGATAATGTAAGAGGAAGATCGTTTTCCTCAAGGAAGAGTGACTTGAACTTTAGCTCCATATTTATGCTCTTGCCTGGTAACCTTGTTTGATCTATGCACTGTTATGTCTATTATAGTCTTGAGATTGGTATGCTCTTGCTTAAATCTTCATATTTGTATGCTCTTGCTAAGAAATTGAGAATTAGATCATGCTCAAATGCTTCTCATACACTCATTAACAATTTGGTCTCTCCTTGGCTCTTGCTTGAAAATAGATTGAAATAGCATGATAAAAACAACAACAAATCAAAATACAAATATTTACATAATAAAAAAAAATACCCTTCATTTTTTTATGGCCATACGCTGATCAAAATAAATATATTTACATAAATAAATAAAAAAAAACTTTCATTTTTTTACGACCATACACCGATCTTACTTACTCGCCTCTTCCACCGCTCTCTTCTTCTTTTTATCACCTTGGGCAACGCTTGACGTTCCTGCCCCCGTGCTTTCGTCGAGAACGAGCACTCGCCGCCGACTATCAAAGGCCAAGAACAACGTTGCTCCAAATCGGGCTATGGAGGTGGTCTTACTTTTAAACTCTTTATTTTCGGCCTTCAGTGCGCCTATTTCTGCTCGCGCATCCTTGTACATACGCTGGAGCAGAGAGAGTTGGACGTTGACCTGATGGAGCTCATTCATCCTGTTCCGCAATCGGTGAGCTAATTTTGTGACTGCAGTCACCGTCTCCATACAGGACATCAGTGTGAAATGATTGGCTTCAATAAATGATTGAGCTGCCATTATTTGCTCAATCGACATCATATGAAGGTTGGAAAGAATAGGAACCGGGGCACTTGGCCCAGCAAAGCTTATGAGATTGTTCAGGTCCAGAAACAGAATGAGGGAACGGGATGAGGAAGCCATGGTTTAGAGGCAAGAGGTGTAAAAGAAATGAGTTGCGAAGCAACAGAAGAGAGTGGTAAAGAAGATCGAAGAGAGTGATGAAGAAGAGATAGAAGAGAATGAGGTGAAGAAGAAGAAACAAGTGAGTGTGATTAAGAAGAAAGCTGAAGAGAAGAGGCTGAAGAGAAGAAGACAAGGAGGGAGAGATAGTCGAGGCGAGCGGCAATCGAGGAGAATTGCTTTTGTCGGCCAATGACGCAAAAGTGAGATCGCGTGTTAAATGCGTTTATTGAAGGAAAAAGAGAGACATGGGAGAGTTATATGTGTATGTATATATATGTTTTGATTATCTATTTTTTGATGCCATTTATCACTATTATTTTCCTCCTCCTCCTCCAGATTCTGACCCATGATTTCCTTTTGATAATGTCAAAAGGGAAGAAATTATATGATGTTATGTATTTAGAAATGAATTCAGGGAGCATGACTTGAGGGGGAGCTTTTCTTACTCCCAAATCAAATCAAAACATCATTGTGTGCCATCATAAAAAAGGAGGAGATTGTTAGACTTATTTATTTTGATGATTTATTTAATTATGTTTTAATTTATTTAAAAGAGAAAAATAAAATCCAAAATTTATTTTGATGATTTATTTAATTATATTTTTATTTATTTGATAAAAAAAAAATAGAATCCAAAATTTATTTTGATGATTTATTTAATTATGTTTTAATTTATTTGAAAGAGAAAAATAGAATCAAAATTTATTTTGTCTCATTATTTCTCACCTAAACCTTTATCCTAAATGTTGTTAGAGTGTATTTAATATGTGATTAAATCAGGAGTTCAAACAACCTAAAACAAAGGTTCAAACAGCCAAAAAATAAAGGTTCAAACAGCCCAACACAGCAGCAGTTCAAAAGGTTCAAGTGAAAGATATTCAAATTTGTAATGATGGAGTGGAAGATATTCAAATTAGTAATGATGAAGTACAACAGGTATAAACGACTATAAATTCAAATGAATACAAATTTGTAATGGTGCAGTAAAAGATATTCAAATTAGTAATGATAGAGTACAACGGTTATAAATTCAAATGAATACAACGGCTATAAATGGCTATAAGTTTCATTATATATACCAAAGCCTCTAATGTAAATAAGTTAGAACAAAAAACTAGAAAAGATTTTTTGATCTATAATTACTCACATCTATTCTCTGAAAATTTCTCCGATGAGTGTTCTTCAATTTTTGTTTACATCCTCTTTCAGAAATTATACATTGAGACGTATAGCTTTAAGCCTATCTTTCCTGTGTGAGATTTACAGAAGAACCAGAGCTTCATTTTGTATATTCATCTAGGAGAGATATTTATTGTAAGCTTTCTTTGAAAGCAAAAATACCATTTCATCTTGTAAAAGTGTTGCAAGCACTGTATTTTTGAAATCTTGAGAGTGATTGTGAATCACTTAAGATTTGTAAGGATTTGGGCTTGTGAAGTTTGTGTAAAATCTATAAAGGATTGCTCCATGTTTATGAGGTTGCTAGCACCCCTGTGAAGCTAGAAGATAGTGGAAAATCTCAAGTGAAGCTTAAGGAGTTGATGTAGGCTTGGTTGAAGTCGAATCACTATAAATCTGTTTGTCTCCTCTTCCCTAATCTCTTTACTTTCCTACTACAACAATAACTATCTAATATTCATGTGTTAATCATTTAATTTACTCCGTTTGTTAGTTACACTTCATTATTATTTTGCTTGATCATTTACTGCTAAGTTCATCATTGTGCATGTTAATAATTTGTTGTACTAGTAGTTAATTTTATTGGGGTATTATTAATTTTAATTTGTGGAAACCTAATTCACCCCCCTCTTAGGTTGCTTTTTGGGTAGCAGAAAATAAATTGAAAATACAACAGAATATCTAAATTCTTTTTCAATTGAAAATATAAACAAAATATCTAAATAAATTGAAAACACAAAGTCTTAGAATTACTAGGGGTGCTCGGGGTTTGATGGTTCGGTTGCGGCTAAAGGAATCTCAAACTCGTTATCCGTCCAAAATTAGACGGATTGAAAAAATTCAATCAGCAACCGTCCACTCGTCATTACGCATTCGTCCAAAATGCGACAGATCGGTTCGGTTCAGTTCAATTAGTTTGGACGGATCAAAATATCCACTGCTCATCTCTACTAGCAGCTACTTCAACTGAAAACTTTAAGTAGAGAAAAATAATAAAGAGAGAGACAGAGAGAGAGAGAGCCTATCTGTCTATCTGTTGAAATCATCAAATTTGTCTATCTATTAAAATTCATAAAGTATATTTTTCTATTTGTTGAAATTCACCAAACTACATATCTATTGAAATATAACAGATGTTACTCATTCAATACCATATTTGTTGAATATCACTCTTTTCTCTACCTCATCACCACTACGTGCTGCTGTGGCGGGTCACCGCCACCAACCGCCGTAGACTTTGTTTTGCTAATTTTTCGACGCCTGTGAAAATTTCCAACATCGGTGGCTCTTTCCGACGACTTCCTTATCACCAAATAAGATTTTATATTGGATATAATATCTTATACTTTCTTTAAATTGGATTTTTTTATACCATTTTTCTATAATTTTTTTATCAATATTTCATTAAAGGTATAGATAGAAAAATCATATTATTATATACTTTTACATCAATTTTTTTTGTTTGTTTATTTTAGGTCTACACACTTTGCCTTAGTTTGGATAATTTTTTAATTTTTTTCTGAGTAATTTCAATAACTGTTATGAAATCAATATATTATTCCGAAGTTATAAAATTTATTTTATTTTTTCTATGCTTCAAGCTTGATTAGCGTAATTTATTTATTTTATAAAATAATATCACCAAAACTAGTAAAAAGCTACAAATAAAATAAAATAAAAAATTAATAAATAAATGCCCCTTTCGTCTCTCCACTATTGTAGACCCCCCATCGAGTTCATCTTCTTCTCAGACTGCGCCATCGAATTTCTTCCCAGAGCCGTAAATCGAATCGAAGGTGAATACCCAACTCCCCGATCGCTTTACTAATTCTGAATTTAGCACTCTCCCTTATGATTTCTCTGTGGGTCATTCACTCCATTCGATTAGACTTTTAATTCTGTTTCTGGGTTTGTTTTCTCAAATAACTATATATGTGTGTGTTTGTGCTTGATACAGTGGTATAGATTGCTCTGTGGACTTTCTATGCTGGATTTAATTCTGGGTTTTCTGTTTCTATGACAAATTGCTACTGTTTCTATGTTTTTGTTGAATTTGGTTTACATGTTGATTTTGTTTACCCATGATTAGAAGATTGTTTAGGGTGACCTAGCCATATTCAATTCCTGGAGAGAAGCTAAATTTGCGTTTTGATTGAGATGGAATGTGCTGTGATTCTGGAATTGATGGGAATATTTCTCAACAATAGGCAGATTTGCATATTATCAATGCGCGAGATTGGGTATTGTTTGATTGGTGAAAATCTTGGTTATGGATTAGGATATTTGATAGGTAGGGTTGTAAATTGAACCAACAAGGTAGTTGAGCTCAATTGGTGTTTAGTATATAAAAGGTCGTTTGAGATCAGCTCATTATATAAATAAGCCAAGCTTGAAAACATTTTAAAACTTGTCAAGTTTTTAAACCAAGCTTGAACAATTTACTATTTTGTTCAACTTGTCTCTAACATTGGGTAGCCTATTTTCTCCACATTTCCTTTTGAACTCTTTCTTTGAAATATTTTTGCAATTACATATCACCAATATTATTTGAATTTCATTCCAAACACATTATTAATGATTGTGTTAGTGTATATCCCAATTAAAAATTTGAAGTTGCAATAGAATGGTCTCTCTTTATATAATTGTGCATCATATTTGACTATTTTGTGTATACGTGTTCAAAGTCATCATTAGAAAGAAGTTGAAGATCATAAATTATCTCATGACTCTTGAGTGTTGATTTCCTTTGCTAGCTCAGCTGCAAAGTTTTTTTTGTTTATTCTATTGTTTGGAGTCCATTGCTCTCCTATTTATGATTTCTTGTCCAACTTGGCTATATTTTTTTATGTGTTCTCCATAGTCTGTTCTTCTTCTTTATATGTTTTCTTTTCATTACTGGCTCAATCATTTATATATATTTATAGGTAAAGCTCTGGTGAGCAATGCACACCGTATGCAACCCTACCACAAAATTATGTAAATTTTCATGAACTTACATAAGTGATCTCACAAAAATGCGTAAGTTGAACACAAATTCGTGTAAGTTCACTTTTATGAGTAGACTTACACGAATTTGTGTTCAACTTATGCTTTTTTGTGAGATCACTAATGTAACTTCGTGAAAACTTAGGTAATTTTGTGGTAGGGTTGCATACGGTGTGCATTGCACACTGGAGAATTTTCCATATTTTACTCTCATTCTTGTAATTTTTAGTCCGTTTTCCCTGAAGTGATGTTTCTTCTTGGGAATGTGATCAAGCAAATCTTTTCCTTGAACACATCCATTATCCATGTAATAATGGTCATTTTAGTTGGCTTACCGTTAAGCTATTATTGCTTCCTGATGTGTGATTTTAATCTCTTCCAGTTTTCATTCCTTGTTAATTAAGAAGGTCTTTGTATTGTGATTTTAAGGTAGAAGGTTGAGTAATCATGGGTAAGGACGCGAAGCCAAAGGATTCAGGAGGGAAAGGGAAGGGTAAACAAGCAGCCAGTGGAAGTGATGATGGTGCTGCGAAAGGTAAAGGAAAAGGTGGGAAGGCGGCAGATGGGCTTGGCACCTGCACATATGTCAAAGGTTGGTTCTTCCCCTTATTATGTTTCTCAAGAGCTTTTAATGTTATTTTTAACCGCGATTTATCCGGTAGGTTTAGTCTCCTGATTTGTATAGTTCTTTTATTTTTTACTTTTTAAATCATTTAGCAAGGCATATCTTATGCGAAAAGCAAGGAAAGATTAATGAAGCATACAAGAAGCTGCAAGATGGCTGGCTTAGTAATGGAGACAAAGTTCCACCAGCTGAGTTTGCTAAGGTAAATCCTTACTAATTAACCTAACCTACTATGTTCTGATTTTTTTTTAAAATTTTTTATTTATTTATTTATTTTTTTTAGCACATTTAGTTTGAAACTTTTGCACTTGAAGAAAGTTTGGGTATGTAGCAATTGTTTGTTTGAAACTGAGGGAATAACCCTATTGATTCTTTTATGTTTTTTGGAATAATTTATGATTGTGCAAACGTCTGAAATGCCTCCCTTGATAAACCCAATCCAATTGTCCATTGATTTGTTTTTTATTTAGGCTTTTCATAATTTTGACCTAACCTAGTCAATTTGGAAACAAATTACCCCTAATTTTGTACATGCACACAAGAAAATGGTTGCCTCTGTCTGCCCTAACTTCTGCTAAAGAAAATTTTTGGCCCAGATATTATTTCAAGAACATCGAACTGAGCCATTAAGCTGACATGCATCTATACTACTTTTCTCTGTTTTTTCCCCCCTCAGCTAGCAGCGGAATATTCAGAATGTCCATCAGGGAAGAAGGGTGGAGACCTGGGATGGTTTCCACGTGGTAAGATGGCTGGTCCATTCCAGGATGTTGCTTTCAACACACCTGTTGGAGTTACTAGTGCACCATTTAAATCAACGTAAGTTTTTTTTTAATTTTTAGAGTCTTGATGCTTGCTCCGCAAACCTGCTAACCACGTGTTTTAGCTCAATCTTATATTCATATTGCTCAGACTTAGCTAACTGCATTCTGCTTTTGATGGTTACAGACATGGATACCACATTATCTTATCCGAAGGGAGGAAGAACTGATACAATGTGGCATTCAAATAAGGCTGTGTCGACTTAGCAACCGTGAAAATCGAAGTAATATTTATGTCTTTTTTGTCTGAGACTTGGCATGATGAATCTTCTGTTGTCTTTGTTATGAATATATCGTAGAGTTCTTATGAATATATTGTGTTATAACTATTGGTTTTTGGTTTGCATTGTAGTCTACTTTCTGTTTAAAAATCACTAGCTAATCAAGGGTTGACATTTAATTCATTGATCGGTGTGTTTGGTTCATGGATTTGGAGAGGAATTTGAAAAAAAAAAGGAAAAAGGTGTGTGAAATTAGGTGAGATGTAGGTATATATTATTTATATTTCACTTATCTTTTTTCTTTCCATTTCCAAATCTCTCTCCAAATTCTTAAACCAAACACAACCGAAATTTCTATAAACATTGATGAGAAGGGGAACATGTCAACATGGTAGTGTTAGCCATAGCTAATGATACCCATAACGAGATAGTGAGTTCTGATAAAAACATAAAACATTATGGCTACGTTTGGTTCATAGTAATAAAGGTAAGAGTGTCATAGTAATAAAGGTAAGAGTTGAATGACCATTCCAATGTTTGGTTTGCTAAACAAATACGCAATAGGCATTCCAAATGGAATGATCATTTTGCCATTCCATTCCTTTCATTTTTCCCATTGGACAAAAATTGCCTCTACAATACATAGAAAAGAACCCATATCATTTCATCGGATTCTCAGACACCAGTCACAGAGCTTCGATGCTAGATTGCGGTATGTCTCCTCCTGTCTCTCTTCCCTTCTCCTCTGTTTGTCTCCTCCATCTCTCTTGTTGCTAGTAATCGATCTTTGGTATTCTAGTTTGTAGGGAAGTTAAATCTAAGGTTGCGATTTTTGATCTACTGTTTTGATGCAAAAAGTTTACAGCTAGGTTTTTGGTTTTAACCCAATAGCTACTGCTTAGGCCTCGTTTGGGAAGTGGTTATTTTAGAGGCTTTTTGGCTTTTTGGCTTTTTTAGTAGGCTATTTTAGTTTTTGTGTTTGGGAAGATGAGATGGATTTTTATTTGAGTTGTTGTATTGAAAAGTGTGTTGAAATGATGTTTGAATTTAAAATGACTAATTTGTCCCTAATATTATAATTTTTTAAATTGATGTAAAGGGGCAAAATTGGAATTTCCCAAGTGTTGTAACAATTTGACACTTTGACAGTGTAGGCTGTGCCTACACTGCCGGCAGCTGCAGCTTATTTTTTTTTTGAAAAAACTTTGAACAGTGGAACTTTTTGGCTTATTTATAATTTGAGACTATAATAGCCTCAACCTTTTCTTCCCAAACAGTGCCTTAGAACCCCCCCACCAAAATAAAAAAAGACACCCTAAAGCAATAGGGGTTTGTCCACAGAGAGGGAGCAGAGCCTCTCTTTAGGTGATTTTTGGGTGCTCTGGCGACACTTTGATGATCCACTTTATATTTCTAAGTGTAGATCTACATTCATAGAATATAGATCTACAGTTTTAGAGTGTAGATCTAGACTTTTTATGTCTGAAATAGGGGTTTGAAAGCTTTCTCTTTCGATTTTGACAAAGATTTTTGAATTTTCGACACCCATAATGGTTTCCTCATCTCTCAAGCCTTCTCCCATATCATTGTGGGCGTACTTCCTTCTCAACTCTAGTTTCTGACGGTATTTGATTCGCCGGCGGCGGCGGAGGAGTTGAGCAATAGCGACGGGAATGACGTCAACGGGGACGGCGAGCTTTCAAACAGATCTTGCTTTTCAGACCATATTTTCGAGAAGATCGGTGATTTTTCCTGAATCGTTGCTGTTTTTTTAGCGAATTTGTTTTTTGTTGTTGATTTTTTGTTTTGTTAAGCCGACCTCATTTAATGAAACTTAAGGCTTAGTTTGGTTTGATTTGATTTTTTTTTTTTTTTTTGTCATTTGGTTGGACTGACGTTTTGAGATCTTATTTATGTAATGTTGCTATTTATTGATATAATGTTTCTCATGTTCTAAAACGTAACCAGAAATTATCTTCTTTAAAAATAAAATAAAAAATCATACCCAAAAGCTATTCATGAAAACATATTTTACCACCATGAGAATTGATTTCAAAACAAAATGGTCATACACAAACAACCCACACAAACAACCCAACATGGGCCATAAATGATCATCCTTGTTTTGTGATTGATAAGTGTGCGCGCGCGCTTTTTTTCATTAAAAAAAATGTTAAGTTATATTAATTTTATGGGCAAATTACATATACACCCATCGAAGTTTGGCTAAATTACAGATACCCCCCTGAGGTTTCGTAAATTACATCCCGCCCCCTGAGGTTTGTATTTTCATAACAATTTGCCCCCTGAGGTTTATATTTCATAACAAATTACCCCCTAATTTCTTATGCAAATATAGCATTCAGGGGGGAATTCGTAATTTCTCAAACCTCAGGGGGGCATCTGTAATTTAGCCAAACCTCGAGGGGTGTATATGTAATTTGCCCTAATTTTATTGAATTTATATTTAAAAAAAATTAAATGATATGAAATGTTTTTTAAGGACAATATAATAAATTTTAAAAAATCAATAGTCAAACATTTATCGAACTAAAATTTGACAAAATATTTCTATCATGCGAAATTTGACATAATAAATAATATTATGTTAAATTTAATATGATAAATAGCACACTGCTGAATTTTTCCGACCAAGCTATGTCAAGCCGGGCTCAAGAAAGAAAATAACAAGCTGCAAAACAAAACTCATTTTTCCTCACATGTTAATCTCAAACACGAGCGAGTCATAAGCCAAACTCAGAGTAACTAGTTTATCACACACCCTCACAAAATAGTTCTTAAGGGTCTTTAACCATATTGAAAAAATTTCTGATTCTACTTTACAACAAGAAGAAATATTCCCTCCCTCAATCATTGTGATCAACCAACTTGAGACCCCAACTCATATCTTCACAATGCCTCACATGAGGAACAAGTGCACCGGTGTCGACCCCAGTTTTCTTCTTACAATCATAAAAGGGAGGGGCATGGAAACAAGGTTCCATCGACATGGCTCGACGACAAGGTGGATTGGGAGCAGTTTGGTTCTCGGGCTTGTATAGGATCCATGGTTTCAACCCACCAAGACCCTGAGCCACATATCCAAAAGTGGACCACGAGCTCGTGACCAACTTATCGGTCAAGCTCAGAAGATACATTTCTGCCCACGCCTTCACATTGTGCATTTGCTTTTCAGTTTGTTGATACCCTTCATGACTCGGCTGGTAAACGCCAATAAACTCCCCGGTCACAGTCGGATGTTCCCAATACATGTCTCGTACTTTCTCGAAGTACCCGGAGTTCAAAGATGTCATTAACACTGCTTTCGTGTTCTGCTTTCCGGGTGGGCTGATGATATGCTCCTCTGGGTTGATTCCTGGTAGTAGATTCTCCTTCAAGGTACAAGCTATGATTTGATCTAAAACATGTTGAAATGGTCCAACCCCTGTATCGAAGACTCTGATTTGGATGCCTATTTTTTCATCAGCTTTAGATAAATATGCTCGGTAGTACCTGGCAACGAGTCCCCACACTTGATTTGTGGGGTGGAAGAGGTATCGACCCAAGAAGTGGAAAACCGTTGCTTTTTCTGGGAAGAGATTTCTCAATTCTTGCTCAAAAGACGGGATCAAAAAGAGAGAAGGGATGAAGTAGTTGTCGGTTTTCATAATCAACCACGGTACTTTCTTGATAAAATCTTGCTCTTGATCACAGAAGAAAAGCTTATCCTGATCATCGTAATCGTGGACCAGATGAAGATAGAGAAAGGGTAGCACATCTGTCTGAGTCGGGTTTTTCTTCAGCATATTCCCATAACTGAGATCTGATTTTTGATTGAAGCTACTGAACTGAGCAGTAATGGGGAAATCTGTTGGGAGTAACCAAGAGACCTCGGGAAATGGTTCACAAAATAGATCAGCAATATCGACTCCACGATCAACAAGTAGGACCCGGTTGGTGAGGAGAGCATAAAGAAATGCTGAAGCCAGGGTCAGTATCCTGTTCCCGAGACCACTGAATGATATCCATACTAGGTAGTTACAATCAGTGGGATCGGTTTGTTGGCCAGACTTAAGTTGCTCCACGGTTTTGTTATAAGATTCAGTAAATGGACCACAACGTTTGTGGAGATCTTCGTAGCTTCGTAACCTGGAGATAAGGTAAGAAGACGGTTTGTGGGCTAATGATTTGCCATAAAGTACCGACTGATATCTACTGAGACAAGATCTTTCGTCGAATCCAGAAGCAAGCAGGCCGTTAAGTAGTTTATCTTTAGGCACCTCGGCAGGCTGAGAAGAATCATCTTCTGAAAAACCCATAACTAGCCAAAAAAAAAAATAAGAGAGAGAGAGATTGTGTTTTCTTTTTTTATATTAAAATCTGAGAAGCTAACAAAGACAAAAATTAACCTTAAACAGGAACTATGTACTTTCTTTTTCTTTTTTAATAAATAACTTACTTTTTGTGGTAAATAAATTATTTTTCCAAATATAAAACTAAAAAATGAAAGTGCAAGCACGATATTTTGTTGGTTTAAAGCTGTGCTTGGATCATGAATTTGGCCACCCATGATCCAAACACAGCCTAAGAGTGGCCATAGAAGCGAAAGATCATACAACAAACTTGCATAATAAGGAGCGCAAATTTTAAACTAAAGCCAAGTTTGGCATATACAAAATAATCCATCTTTTTATTTTTTTATCTTTTTTCCATCACATCACCTCTCTACTTTTCTGCACATCTTTTCGTAAAAAGACAAAAAGTGCACTTATTTAGGTCATCCCAAACAACTCCTAAGTTGTAAGATCTTAGATAGGAGAGTACAGCTATCCCTAAACAAAATCACGACACGTGTATCAGTTAAGTTCAGGTACAACATCATAGAGGAGTTGAACCTGAGATGTTGGAGTTTGCAATTCATTCAAAAGTGCACCCCATTCCACTAGACTACTACCGATTATGAAGGCACTCATTTTTATCCAAAGGAGGCACAATAAGCTTTCAATTGGAAAAATCCTAGGATTGTCAATCATCGAAAGATCAAGCTATATAATGCAAAAGAGAAAAAAGTCATAGAATTGTCTACAGAGCAGCAACGGGTTTTACCATTCAGGAAAACAATCAAAGGATTTCGGGGCAATACAATCCAGTTATCCGAGGCTGTGAACATCCACATGATGAATGCTCATTTAGCCAATTATGCTCTACATTTCAAGGCAACATTCTTTCCTTGATGAATGCTGGTTGTGATATAAATTCCAATTATTTTTGCTCATCTATAGGCAGAACGAAAGATATTTTTCGAAAGCCCGCTGTGATATTCATAAAAGCATGTTGTTCATGGCATGTTTCAAAGAAGTTACAATCAAGGATTATTTATTATATAATTCAATAAATTTTTGGATTAATTGCTCAAACAAATAGAGTTCAATTTATGAATCAACTTCAAATAGAAATCAAACTTATTTCATCTACCACTATCACTTCTAAATCATGATCATTGCCAATTCAGTTCTATTACGAGCACATAAACCAATCACAAAACCGAACCCGTAATACAAATGAATAGACAAGATTTTACAGGGTTTGTTAAGGGAGTCCATTTTTGAAAAATTCTCAATCTTTCTAACATACATTATGTATCCGGTTCTGTAACCATTTGTATACTTATTGCTACCAATTACCCTATAAAAGTTGTTCTTGACCACTCCATTAACCAAGAACATGATATCTACTAGAAATAACTATTCAAGTCATACCTTTACACACCAATGAAATGACCTAGACTCCAATTCACCGTAACATAAAATTAACTACAAAATAAAACAAAAATAGAAATGCTAGAGGCAGAACAGTGTAAATTCAAAACAAAATCACAAACCCATAAAAATCTAAGTACCTTCTTCTTGTTGAGGCTTCACTTCAAGAACCCTAGCTTCAGCACCAACCCAAATGCCATCAGAAAGTGGGTCCCTCAAAATCACAGACACAGAAAACAGAACCGAAAGACCCATCAAACAAGCAACGAAAACCCCCATCAACTTCAGCGGATTCAAGCCCCATTTGGTCTCCGGAACCCGTGAAACGACGGCGTTTACCGGATCTCGAGGTGGATCAACGAAATTTCTGTTGAATCTCTTCATATCTACAGAGTCCTCATCTGGGTGTCAAACAAAACAGTTTGAAAAAGCAAAGAAAGCAATTGGGCCAGTGAGAAATGGTGGGTTTGCAGTGGATTCTTCAGAACTAGTATACGTGCCAAAATGTAGTGAGAGGTTTTTTTTGTTTTTTGGGTATAAACAATTCAGAAGTGAATGTGAGTAGATTCAGTACACTGTGATTGTTTGTTTATGTTGTGATTGAACAGTGCATTGATTGATTCATCGAGATCGTATTGTCGGTGAATAATAAACTCAATATTCGTGGATTGGAGTTTGGGTTGACCCGTTTTTGTGATTGGGTCTGGAGTGGAGCAGCCGATACATTGGTTTGCACTTCAACTACAGGCTATGTTTTAAAATTTATAATTAAGAAAAAAAAGATTAAATAAAATATAGACTTTTTTTTTTTTAATTTTTATTTTATTTTTTCTTTTCAATACATACCTAAACCCCTAACCAAAAAACATATTTGTAGTTCACTTGGTTAAATTAAATGGGTAAAATATTGTCTCCTTAAGCATGTTATTAATTTTTGGATAAAAAAAACATGTTATTAATTGGGAAAAAGTAAAGGATAAAATTGTAAAAAATGATGTTACGCACAAATTATTATACCAATTAGTGTACTAACACATGTTATAACATTATAATTTTAAAACTATGGATTTCGCTTATTATACAAAGAGTAGTGCTAGAGAGCTCGAATTGAGTACCCCCGAATCCCCCTAATTACGAAACGACGTCGTTTCGTCGTTTGATTTTTTTTTTTTTTTTTTTTTTCAATCAGAAAATCAGAATCAGACGCAGAAAGAAGGAAGAGAAGAAGAAAGAAGAAGAAAAAAGAAGAAGAGAAGGCAGGGGCGGAGGAAGAAGGCAGACGCGGACGCTCGGCCGGAATGCGACGATCGGCGGAGCTCGACGATCGGCGGAGCTCGACGATCGGATGAACTCGACGATCGGCCGCTCGGCCGGAATGCAGGGGCCATTTGTGTGTGTGTCTCCTTCTTCTCTCTTCTCTCCCTCTCTTTCCCTCTCTCCTCTCCGCTCTCCCTCTCTCTCTCTCTCCCTCTGCCTCATCCCCTGCGTTTGAGCTCGAAAAATGGTCAAAAATGGAAGAAGAAGAAAAAAAAAAAAAAAAAAACCTAATGCCCAAAACGACGTCGTTTTGGGCATTAGGGGGATTCGGGGGGACAATGTTTCGAGCTCCCAAACATTATCCTTATAATTATAAATATTTAAAACTAATAAAATTATATCATATAATCTGTTAGTACACTAATTGATATACCAATTGATACTATATTTCATTCAATTGTAAAACAAAAGACAAATTTTATGGTTTTGAAATCTTTTCCTTACTCAAAGTATGTTGAAATTTTTAAAAAATTAATGCAAATAATCTTCATGAAGCATTACTCTTTCTCGAAGAATAATTTATCTTTAATTTTATAAATTTATCCTTTACTTCGTCACTCTCTCTTTTCCTCTTTCCATTTACAATTCCACAGTCAATCACCTATTAAAACCACCCATCCACCCCAATTGCTATTCATCATTTCCAATTCTTACAATTAGAACGGTGCAAAATACCGTTCATTCGTTAAAATCACATTGATACATATTAATTTGTACCGTTTTATCTATTAATTATAATTTAAATTTTAAAATTTATAAATCACTTTCAAAATTACTCCGCTCTACTATAATTAATACACATATATTTTTTAATCTATAATAAAATATCAAAATAAAAATGAGTACGAAAGAAATTTAATATGTAAAATTTATTATAAATTAGTAGTTATATATATAAAAAAATTAATTTGTGTTATATATATATAAAAAATTAATTTGTGTTAATTAATGTTATATATTATGTAAATATTTGATAATTAATTATAATATTTTTCAATTCTTGAATCCACCCAAAACTACTCAAATCACAATTTACTAGTCTACCAATCCACTAATTCACCGTTCAATTTATAATTTTATTCTCAAATTTTTTATCACACCGCCAACCCCCTATTTTCAACATATATTCCCTCCACACCTTCCACATTTTTTCCAACCACTGTCGTCCCACTTACTATCTTCTTTATTTCCAACCCACTTTACTCTCTTTTTTTTCTCACTTTTATATAGGGGTGCAACTTAAGCGGTGTAACCCGAACAATTCAAATTCAGTTTGAATTTTTTTAGAGCTTGAATAAAATATTTTCAAATTTAATATGGGCTTGAACAAAAAATTAGAAATCCGAATTAAATTTAGACAGGTTTGAGCATAGATATCAAGCAATCTGAGCAACCCGAATCCCAAATTATACATATATAAATATATAAAAATATTAAATATATGTATAAATTATTAGCCATTACATGATATTAAAGTAATTTAGATTATTAAATCATATTGAATATATATTATATATACAAATAACATAAAATGTTAACTTTTTTTTTTCTTTCTTATTTTCACCCATAAATTGTAAAGACTATTATAGCGACATTTCTCTTACATTATATAAATTATTTATTTTGATGGTATTAATAATTTTTTATATATAAAAAAATATAAATAGAGGCAAATTTTAATAATTTAATAATATAACTACCAAAAAAAAAAAAATACAATTTGGACAATTCGGACAACTCGGGTTTAACTTGAGTCGGGCTTGAGCATGCAATCTCGAGTTACAATTCGGGCTTAGGCGGGCCTAAGTAGATCTCAGCACAACTTGAGTTGAGCTTGGACAACCTCCTAACCCGACCGAACCCGTCTGAATTGCACCCCTACTTTTACACCCACTCCACCCCAAAAAAACCTAGATATTGAAGACATCCAATCCCCCTCTTAATCCAATTCCCTTAACGCCAAGTTTGTTTGGATAAAAAATATATTTTTATATATTTTTGATATTTAATATAATAAAAAATAAAAATTAATAGAAAAATATTTTTTATGTTCAATGAAAAATAAGTTTATTTGGACAGGATATTTTTTACTTTCAAAAAAGTAGAAAATATTTGTTGAACTAAAATTTACTATTATCACCACACCACCACCATTACCGTCATCTCTACCACTACACCACCATCACTATGGCCACCGTCTCTATCATTATTGTTGTCGCTCTCACCACCATGCCACCACTACCACCAAACATAAAAAATAATTTTTTAAATTTTTTTTTTTATAAAAAATATTTTCTATCCAAACAAATCAATCATGAAAAACATACTTCGTGTACGAGTAATAATTATGAATATTTCTTAAATTAGGTAAAAAACATTGTTGTTAATCATTATTTTCTTAAAAGATGTGTTTAGCAGCTACACTTAATAATTATTATTTTTTTAAAACTTGAGATGTAAACGTCGTTAATTTGAAATACTTCAAAATTTTGAATGCAGTAAATAAAAATTGTTCATATACATATATAGTGAGAATATATGTTGAAATACATAGTGCGATAAATTGATTATTAGTTAGAGGAAAAATTTACTTTAAATTTTTATTATTAACTTTTAACTAGTAAGAAATTACTAAAGTTATATTTAGTTTTGTTTTTTTGGCTTAAAAAGCACAAAATATAAAATTAACTATATAAGTTAATAAGACAAAATGTTACATTCAAATCATAATTATTACATTTTTTTTTACAAAAGTCAAAAAATCCA
Source organism: Camellia sinensis (assembly GCF_055761805.1). Classification (NCBI taxonomy): domain Eukaryota; kingdom Viridiplantae; phylum Streptophyta; class Magnoliopsida; order Ericales; family Theaceae; genus Camellia; species Camellia sinensis. The sequence continues at coordinate 154,977,860 of NC_138964.1, forward strand.
AAAATAAAAACCAAATGAGGGTAAAAAAGCCAAATTAAAATAGTTAAAAGATAAAAAAGTCAAACTGTTTTAACACTTCCTAAATGAAAACTAAACAAATCATATAAGTCTTATTGTTCGCATACATGTATTAGAGTGTGGGGATATATTTTCTGAATACCAACACGTGGCATGGTGACGCCGACATGTCAGCCGAGGTGCCACGTGTCGTCATAGTTAAGCCGAGATGATCTCGGAGTTGCCGAGGTTATCCCTGAGGATATCGAAATCCGAGATAAGCAGATAAGGGACAAGAGTCCTAAGACAAAGAGGGGACTTAACCAAGATAAAGCTCTTAAGGGAGTTTATCTTTATCTCTTAAAGAGTCCAAAGTAAGCACTAAATTGGAGTTTGTAGAAGTCATACTTCTAGTGGGACTTGGGTTGAGTATATTATAAAAGAGAGGCACCCCCGTGGGTCTAAGGTATGCAATTTATGTTTTGAGTATTAAGTTTTGCACTTGATTATCTTTGAGAGATATACTGACTTGATCGTCGAAGTGTCCCCGGGTGGAAGAACCACCGCCGGAGCCTTTTCTTTCTGTTTCAGGTTGCTGAAGCCATCTATTCTGCCTGTGCTCTCCAGTTGATCACTAAGCAGGCAGTGTGGTCAGATTTTTACCCACACAATTTGGCGCCGTCTGTGGGAATCGAAGGAAGAATAGATGGCCAGTAACGGACAGCAGGAAAATATTGGGGATGACGCTCCCACTGGGAGTGGCGGACCAATTGACCTTGACATTGAAGGAGATAACCACAATACAGAAGCCCGTAACCAGGGTCACAGAGAGAAAGACATCATCCAGGAAGGCGACACGTCAAAAAGGACAGACCAAGGAAAGTACTACAATGAAGATAACCTCCAGGTATGGAGGGACAGATGCCTACGGAGGGATGAGGAAGTAAAAGAATTGGCGAACAAGTTGGCAGACCTTCAGTTAGTCGTCAACTTCATGATGCAGAATAATGTTATGCAGCCACCATACCCGCTGCAAGATACGCCGATGCCAGCAACCAACGCCCAGAAGGACGGAAGAAAAACAATCCCCGACGTCCCTCAGCATACCAAGAGCGGAAGGCATTCTTACCGGCCTTCCAGGGAAGTCGGACGAGAAGAGCCGAGATAAGAGGAGTCCCGAAGGACGCACCACATGAAGAATCCAGAGCCCAAAGAACATCGGCATGTTCAAAGGCAAGCACTCTGCTTTGACACAACCCATGGAGAAAGATCCAAACGGGCCCCCCATGAGGCCGAAAGCAGCATACCAAAAAGACTAAAATCCATAGACAGCTGTAACAACCCCCATACTGTTTACTGATTAATGACTGCTCGATTACCGATAATCACCGATTACTGTTAAACGAAACGGATAATGACTGATAACTGACTGACTGAAATTGGAAACCGAATTGATTGAGTATATGTTAGTTAAATTGCATTTTATCTGTTGACAGTATGATTATCTGTTCATGTTCATATGTTTAAACTGCTAATTGAAGGCCTTATCGGCGGCCGAATCCGAAACCGATTAGTGTTCTATGACCCTCGTAATTTATGTGATTTTATAGTACAATTATCTGAAAATTGATTAGGTATGATTAAATTAGATTAAATAAGCTAATTAAAGAGTTGGACTTAATTACCGAATTGCCACCCTTAGTGGTCCACTCAAATACACACACTTGAGCCTTGTATACACTTCAATCAGAGCATTTCATCAGCTCATTTCTTGAGCTTAACCGACCAAGAGAGGGAAAGGGAGAGGAATTGAGTTCTACCTTGTGAATAGCTTGGAAATTGAAGGAATTGGAACATAGGTTGCAAATTTAGCTTCCTCACCTTGTAACTAAAGCTCTAGGTAAGGAATTCAACCCCTCTTTGTTGTGTTTAAGCTCATTCATGTAAGATTCTTGAGCCTCTAGTGATTCAAGTCTAGAATTGGTTCATTGTTGTTGATTTGGAACTCATTTCATGCATGCATGTTTGTAATGTAGATGTTTGAGTCGTTTTCATGGCAAAAGGTTACATGCATGTCCATCTTTTGGTCATACTCCATGAATTCATCATGTTCTTGAAGAAATGAGTCCATTTGAATAAGCTTTGAAGATTGAATTTGGTTTGAATCCATGCATGTTTGCATGTTTTTCATATTCTTGAAAATGGGTTTGAATATGGCTTTAATTGACTCACCTTTGGGACTTGAATTCATAAATTGAGCTTTGAAACTTGTTATACATTGAATTTAGTTATGTTTTCCAGAATTTGGGCCCAAGAGGTCGAGTTTGGTGTGGTAGAATGCTTGGTTCGAGCTTGGGAGGCAGATCTGGAAATTCCAGATTTGGCTTCCTCGCTCGAGCGAAGGATTCCCCGCTCGAGCGAGCACCTTTGTCCAGGGCTCCGCTCGAGCGACCATCGAGCGACCATCGCGCGTAAAATCACAGCATCCAGTATTTTTACTGTTTTGCAGACCGCTCGAGCGAAGGTTTACTCGCTCGAGCGAAGCCTTTGATTTTGGTCTTACGCTCGAGCGGAGAAAGTCTCGCTCGAGCGAGGCTCCTATTTTCAGCAAAGTTTGCGAAATGTTTTCTAAGTGTATTTTTGCATCCTCATCCCATCCTAGGCATTCTTAGGCCTAGTTTAAGACATTTAGATGAGGATATCGTTGTAGAACACACCAAGGCAAATTAGGGATTAAGTTATGATATTTCCCAACTGTGTAGCTTAGTGTGTGTTCAACCTGTGAACTGTGTAGGGTTGGCAACTGGGGAGACGCGCTCTAGCATACTGTAGCCCAGAACTCTGTGAGTAACAATTGTGTAAAGATATGTTCAACTGATATCTTTTGAATACTGAACTGAACTGTTTACTGAACTGGTATTACTGAATGAATGTATGTCCTTTATTTCTGAACTGTACTGTGGCATCCTTAGTACCTACTGTTTACTGTTACTGTTACTGTTACAGAGATCTCTGTCGGTTCTCTCGTGGAACCACTACTGTTTACTGACTGATGGCCATCATTACTGTTCGGTCTTTTAAGACCTACTGTTACTGTTATGCTAATGGATGTACCACATATGACTGTTTACTGTACTGAACAACTGAAATACTGATTGAATTGAACTGTTTTCATCACCGTAAGGACATTCATCCTAAACCCCTTTACGCTTTATGTTATTCACTGGGCTTTAGCTCACTGCTTATATATATATGTAGGTGTACAGGCACCAGAACGGAGCTAGGAGCGTCAGGGTAACTCCAGTTTTGTGAAGCCAGCCTTTGTGCCTCACTGCGAGGTTCCGAGTTGCCATGCTATGGCTTGGGGGTGTTTTGTTTGTTTTCCCCCGCCTGTCTCCATACTGTCTAACTGTATTGTATAGACTGACTGTTTACCGTACTGTTATCAAGGGATTAGGTCCCTGTACTGTGTGACTGTAAATTTTGTATAGACCGTACTGTTTTGTACAGACGGAATGTTTTCTGTACTGTTATGTAGGGTTGAGTCCCTAGTTTGTATGGATGTCAATATTGTACATACTGTTCTGTGCTGTTTATGTATGAATGCATGAAAAATCTTTTTGGCATACAGACTGTCACAGCTCATTGGACATTGTTTAATTACTGTATTGGCTTCCGCCAGGCCCTGTACTCTGTTTTACTGTATTACTGTTAAGCAGGCCTTCGTTAATCTCGGATTACTGGCCGGTTACGGTGCTAAACCCATAGGGCCGGGTTTGGGTCGTGACAACAGCCGAGCTCCAGGGAGGAGTAAAGAAGACCTGAGGGACTACCTAAAAAGGAGGCAGCAGAATGTTGAAGCCGAGGTAAACTCCCCAGTAAAACCGAAGACAGCCTTCTCGGTAGAACTGGACAAATTCGAACCACCAAAGAGATTCAGTATGCCGAGGTTTCAAATTTATGATGGTAAGTCAGACCCAAACTTTCATGTTGGACTATACCTGAATTCAATGGCGTTATATAGTGGGAACGAGCCGTTGCTCTGCAAAGTATTCCCCTCATCCTTTGGGGAAATTGCATCTGATTGGTTCCATAAATTACCAAAGGGAAGCATAAAGACATGGGAAGGCCTGGCCGAGATGTTTGTGGCCAGGTTTGTGACCAACAAGCTGCAACCTCTGAGGGTTGATGCTTTGATGGCTCTAAGAATCACCAAGGAAGAAGGCCTTAGGGCCTATGCGAAGAGGTACTGCGAGGTGTTCAACCGAATACCCGAATGCAACCAAGAGGTAGCGGTCGTGTCTTTCAAAAACGGCCTGAAAGATGACTGCCCGCTACGGAAGTCTTTGGCAAAAATATTGCCAAAAAGCATGGAAGAACTCATGGCAAGAATCGAGAAGTATGCCAGAGCCGAAGAAGATACATCGGGAAACAAAGAGATAAAGCAAGAAAAGGGAAATGGCTCGCCGAAGCGAAGCCGAGGCAACAATGGGCCGACCAAACAAGAAACAGAGTTGAGAAATAAACATGCGGTAACAACGGTATTCCGGATCCCAATCCATAAAGTCTTAGATCAGATTCGAAATCAACCTTATTTCAGGGCTCCGGCAAGAGCACCAGGGGAATTCATGGGAAGGAATGTTGGTAGACGTTGTGCCTACCACAATGAAGAAGGGCACCCAACTCAAGGTTGCAGAGCCTTGAAAGCACACTTGGAGGACCTGGTAAGACAAGGCCTTCTGAGGGACCTGGTCGATGAGGCCAGGACAAGGGAAGAACAGGCAAGGTTGCCTCAAGCACCAGCAACACCGCCTCCCCCAGCACAACTACCACAAGCAGGAGGACCGAGGGTAGTTAATGTGATCCACTCTAGGGTCAACGAAAACGAAGTCAGAGGAGAGACCCAGAGGGTAAGACATTTACAACATATCTACCAAGTCGGGGAGAAGAGACATCAGCTAGAAGAATGCCAAGGGCCGATGATAGCCTTTACTGAAGCCGACCTGGAATTGGTCCAACATCCGCATAATGATGTCTTGGTAGTATCCCTCCAGGTTGGGGAGTGCCAAGTAAAACGCATCCTAATAGATCAAGGCAGCTCCTGTGACATCATGTATGTCAGATGTTACAAGGAGCTGGGCCTTCACCCTGATGACTTAGAACAATCTAGCGGCCCGATGGTCGGCTTTAATGGAACGCCGACATGGCCACTGGGCGCAACAAGCTTGGAGGTGCAAGCCGGCACTAAGAAGATCCAAACAGAATTTTTTGGTAATTGACACGCCCTCACCATACAACATCATCTTGGGAAGGCCGTGGTTGCATGCAATAGGGGCAGTTCCCTCAACGTTGCATCAACTACTGCGGTTCCCAACAGAGCATGGGATTGAAGAAGTCAGAGGGGATCAACTGCAAGCAAAAAATTGCTCCATGACAGCAATGAAATCTACCTGTAGTATACGGGAGCCAACGAAAGCAGAAGTTGAAGATGAGGACATGGAGGTCCTAGAAGACGTCGGGAAGGAACCAGCCGAAAAGAGCGAAGAGGCACTAAAAAAAGTTTTCGTCCAAGAGGACGACGAAGAGCGTTTTTTTCTTCTCGGCTCAGGCTTAGCTAGAGAAGAAGAGAAAGAACTGGAAGATTTTTTAAGGGCAAACATAGAGGTGTTCGCCTGGACACCTTATGAAATGCCAGGCATTGACCCCGAGGTCACTTGCCACAAACTGAATGTCGACAGATCGGTAAAACCTTTGATTCAACGAGCCAGAAGACCGACGTTGATGCACATCGAAGCAGTAGAAGAAGAGGTAGACAGACTCCTGGAGGCTAGGGCCATCCGAGAAGTTCAGTACCCAACATGGCTATCCAACACAGTAGTAGTAAAAAAGAAGAATGGCAAATGGAGGGTTTGTGTAGACTTTACCAGCCTCAACAAAGCTTGCCCCAAAGACAGCTTTCCTCTGTCCAAAATCGACCAACTGGTAGACGCCACTTCAGGACATGAAAGGATGAGTTTTTTGGATGCATACAGAGGGTACCACCAGATTGCCATGTACCCTCCAGACGAGGAGAAGACCGCGTTCATCACCCCTAAAGGCCTGTACTGCTACAAGGTAATGCCTTTTGGATTGAAAAACGCAGGAGCAACCTATCAGAGGTTAGTAACAAAGATGTTTAAGCACTTGATTGGAAAAACAGTAGAAGTCTACATCGATGACATGGTCGTGAAGACCAAGGAATTAAAGTGTCATCTTGCCGACCTAAAAGAGGTCTTTGACATACTCAAAAGATATCGGCTCCGACTCAACGCCTCAAAGTGCGCATTTGGAGTTGGATCAGGTAAATTTTTAGGATATCTGGTAACAAGAAAGGGCATTGAGGCCAGCCCAGACCAAATCAAGGCCATCCTGGACTTACAGAGCCCGACATCGGCAAAGTAAGTTCAAGTGCTTACTGGAAGGGCCGCAGCCCTAAACAGATTCATCAGCAGAAGCTCAGATAAGTGCAGACCCTTCTTCAACCTGGTAAAAAAAGCCACGGACTTCCTATGGACAGAAGAATGTGAAGCCGCCTTAACCGACCTAAAAAAGTACTTGACCACAACTCCGGTTCTTTCCAACCCAGTACCAGGGGAGGAACTGTTTTTGTACTTAGCAGTCTCAGAACACGCAGTCAGTGCAGTGCTAATCCGAGAGGAAAAAGGAGAACAAAAGGCTGTTTATTATGTAAGTAAAACTTTGGCCGACGCAGAAACAAGATACCTACCACTGGAAAAATTAATGCTAGCCTTAGTAATGGCTTCAAAGAAATTGAGCCATTACTTTCAAGCACACAAGATTGTGGTCCTAACAAAGCACCCACTGAAGTCCTTGTTGCAACAAGGAGACTTAACAGGAAGGACAGCAAAATGGGCAGTAACCCTGGGCCAGTTTGACCTGGAGTTTAGGCCGAGAACAGCAATAAAGGGCCAAGTTTTGGCCGACTTCGTCGCAGAACTCACACCTGAAGCCATCGCACATCGGGCTCCGTCGAGCCAAGATGAGCATTGTCCCAACAAGCAAAAAGAATCCCAGCCAAAGACAAAAAAGCAAGAGAAAGAGAAGCTCAGACCCTGCAGCATCTACATCGGCGATTCATTCAGACTATTCGTCGATGGAAGTTCAAACCGCCAGGGAGCAGGGGCAGGAGTACTGCTGATATCTCCAGATGGAGAAATAGTAGAACAGTCCATCCGTTTGGGGTTCAAAGCATCCAACAATGAAGCAGAATATGAAGCATTAATTGCAGGGCTAAAGTTGGCAGCAGCAGCAGAGGCAGACGAGGTAATTGTTTTTTGTGATTCACAACTCATTGTTAACCAGTCAACAGGAGAATTTGCAGCTAGAGACGAAAGAATGTCGGCATATGCAAAGGAAGTCATCCGACTGGCAGCCCTATTTCAGAATTGCAGATTACTCCAAGTTAGCTGAGATGGCAACACCCACGCTGACGCATTGTCTAACCTGGCCAGTTCAATTCAAACTGGAAGAACAAGGACAATTATGATCGACTACATGTCGGCCCCGAGCATAAATAAACAGAGCACCGAACAAGAAGCAATGTGCGTAGACTTGGGACCAAGCTGGATGGATGCAATCATTGCATTCCTAAAAGAGGGGAAGCTGCCAGAAAACCATAAGGAAGCACATAAAATCAGACTGAAGTCGGCCAGATTCAGCCTAACAGCAGAAGGCCATCTCTACAGAAGGTTCTTCACTGGGCCGCTTTTAAAGTGCGTACACCCTTTGCAGGTTGAAGATTTTCTTTCCGAAATTCATGAAGGAATTTGTGGAAGCCATGTTGGGGGCAGATCATTAGCCCACAGGGCCATTACCCAGGGGTATTGGTGGCCCTACATGCAAAAGGATGCCGAAGCCTATGTGAAGAAGTGTGAACAATGCCAAAGGTTTGCACCTTTGATACATCAGCCAGCTGCTGACCTAAACTCAGTATCCAGCCCTTGGCCGTTTGCCCAATGGGGCATGGATCTGGTTGGACAACTTCCCCAGGCAACTGGACAGAGAAAATACTTGCTAGTAGCAACAGACTACTTTACAAAATGGATAGAGGCAGAACCTCTTACCAAAATCCGAGATGTGGACGTCAAGAATTTTATATGGAGAAACATTATCACCAGATTTGGGATTCCAAGAGCAATAATTGCCGACAATGGAACACAGTTTGACAGCAAACTCATCAAGAACTTTTGTGCAAAATTCAAAATCAAGAATTATTTCTCAACACCAAGTTTTCCTCAAAGCAATGGGCAAGTAGAGGCATCCAACAAAGTAATACTGGATGGAATAAAGAAGAGGCTGCAGGCAGCAAAAGGAAAGTGGGTAGACGAGTTGCCCAACGTACTTTGGGCATATCGGACTACACCGAGAAGATCAACAGGAGAATCCCCCTTTGCCATGGCTTATGGCACAGAAGCAGTCATCCCATTGGAGATCGGCATCCCAGGGATCAGAACCCAGGGAGTAGAGAATGGCACCAATGACGTACTCTTAGCCCGAGATCTGGATTTGTTGGAAGAACGAAGAGAGAAAGCTGCAATTCAGCTTGCAGTATACCAGCAACAGCTTGCCAAAGCTTACAACAAGAAGGTCAATCCAAGAGATTTTCAAGTCGGCGACCTAGTCCTGAGAAAAGTCGTCGGGAACAAGAAGGATCCCAGGGAAGGCAAGCTTGGCCCAAACTGGGAAGGACCCTACAGAATCACTTCAGTATTAGGCAATGGAGCTTATCGGCTTTAGGACAATGAGGGCAAAGCATTGCCCAGACCTTGGAATACTTGTAATTTGAAATTTTTCTATCATTAAATGTACATCATATTTTGGCCGATATCATCAATACAGTCTTTTCAGAATTCTTTCAACACATATGATTAAGAAAGTTATGCATTGATGTTTATTGAAGACATAATTAATGTGAACCCAAGTCAAACTCAGGTTCACATTGGGGACAAAGAAAAGGCAGAGATTATTCCTTATCTTCACTTGTTGAAATTTGTAGCAATTTACAAGTTGAAGTTAAGCCGAGATTATTCCTTATCTTCACTTGTTGAAATTTGTAGCAATTTACAAGTTGAAGTTAAACCGAGATTATTCCTTAATTCACTTGTTGAAATTTGTAGCAATTTACAAGTTGGAATTAAGCTGATTCCTTATCTTCACTTGTTGAAATTTGTAGCAATTTACAAGTTGAAGTTAAGCCGAGATTATTCCTTATCTTCACTTGTTGAAATTTGTAGCAATTTACAAGTTGAAGTTAAGCCGAGATTATTCCTTATATTCACTTGTTGAAATTTGTAGCAATTTACAAGTTGAAGTTAAGCCGAGATTATTCCTTAATTCACTTGTTGAAATTTGTAGCAATTTACAAGTTAGAATTAAACTGATTCCTTATCTTCACTTGTTGAAATTTGTAGCAATTTACAAGTTGAAGTTAAGCCGAGGTTATTGCTTAAGTTCTCATAGCAATATGTGGGTTGTTTAAACCCTAAGGAAGATGCTTAAACACTTGTTGAAATTTGTAGCAATTTACAAGTTTATATTATGCCGACATATGGTCACCAGCCGAGGTATACAGAAACCTACAAGTTGAAGTAAATGCTAAGTATATGGTTTAAACACTTGTTGAAATTTATTTAACACTTAGAAAAGTTTACAGTATATGTTAATACTTGTTGAAATTTGTAGCAATTTACAAGTAAAACAGACCGAAGTCCCTGTTTAATACTTGTTGAAACTTGAGAAGAAGCCTGCAAAGTTTACATTGAGTTGTATATGTTTTATACTTGTTAAAATTTATGCAAGGTTTACAGGTCAGTATCTTGCCGAAGTAAAAGTTTTGTAGTTATACCCGAGGTATGTAACCCCGAGAAGATTGCACAAAGGATGCAACATGAAGAAGCATACAAAAATTTCTAAGTATAGAACTATGCAGAAGTAATCAACAGAACATCACAAGATTAAAAAGCATCTATAGAAAGAGCAGTTGCAGTTACATATTGAAAAAGTTACGTCGGCCTTAAGAAGGAGTTTTATAGAAATTAAAAGAAAGTACAGAGTGCAAAGTACAGAAAAAGAAGAAAAAAGTACAAAAGGCATTTTAAATCAAGACTCTTCAGTATTAGCAGCTACAGGGACTGGGACCTCGGACGATTTTGGTGGTACCTCGTCGGCCACTTTTTCCGCTTGTATCTCGGCATCAATCTCTGCGATTGTTGTCTCAACACTTCTTTCTACCAAGAGAAGATCGGACGATAGCTGCCCAGTGACAATTTCCTTGGTTGCCCCCTCAACCTCATCACCCTCCTCATCCAAGGTTAAGTCCATAACCTGCTCAGCAGGAGGAGGGGACTTGGCTTCTGCACCATCCTTGGATTTCCTCACCAAGGCTTCATCATCATTTTTCTCTTCATCCTCATCCTCAGCATCAGCCTCAGTCTCTGATTCGTCTTCAGTCTGACTTGGAGGAGGAAATGGTAAAGGAATGACATCGGCATTGCGAAAAGACGAGTCAACAGGGAGATCAAGTTTTTTAATCAAGGACATCCAACCAAGGGAAAATCCCCTGTTGCATGCCTGCCTGACTTGAAGTTTGTAGTCCTCTGCGACGTCGGCCATGCCCTGGGCATAGGCCTTTTCATCGGCCTCTTTGACTTCGGCCTCTTTGGTGGCCAGAGCTTGCTGGGGCTCTTTCTCCGCTTGGGCCTTCTTAGCCTCGGCCTCTCTTTTCTCAGCCTCAGCAACTTTTTTAACGGCCTCAGCGGATTCGGCCTTCTCAAGAGCTAAAGTTTGGGCCTTAGTAGCCGCCTCGGCCTGATCTTCCAATTTTTTCATCCTTGATTCAAGGGATTTGATCTCTTTCTTCATGGAAGATGCTTCCCTCTTCATATCAACCAACCTTTGCCGATTTTCAAAGGATTGCATTGAAAATGAATGGGCGTGTTGGATGGCCTGAAGAAAAAACAGAAGTATTAGAAAATATTCTCAGTAAAAAACAAGAAGGAAGAATCACAAGTACAGACAGGAACACTTACTTGAACGGAGTGTTGGAGCATAAGAGCATAATTCTCATACTCACTAAGCTCAGCATTTCGGTTCAAATCCTTCGGAAGAAGAAGAGCAGTGCTGAGGGCGACACCAACGTTAATATCGTCGGCACTTTCACTGGCCATGATAGGCCTATCCTCCAGAGTTAGTTCAGGAGCCCATGGAACGTCGGGCTTCTTTGACGCCGAGGTCATCGCGGACGATGACCTTGGCCTCTTTGATTGTGTAGACCCTGAGGGTTGGCCCTCAGTAGACCTCTTGGTGGAAGCAGAGGTTGATTTTTTGCTTTCTGCCAGCTTAGAAATAGGCAAAGCATCCTCAGCCTCGGCATCTGTAGCCTTGGCCTTGGGCTGAATCTTTTTAACTCTCTTTGGCTTTGGTGGGGGCATTGATTGCGTTGGTACAGCTTCAGCGTCAGTTGGAAGGTCGGCAAGAAGATCTTGAACGACAGGCCTTGGACGAACCATCTCGGCAGTCTTTACAAGTCTTCGTCGACGTTTACGTTCTGGAATTGGTATTAAGTAGGGGGCCGAAGTTGATGGAAGATCGGCTGGGTCAGAGGTGGATCCTTGATCTGTTCAGGATGAAGAAGCGGTTACAGTTGTAGCAGTAGGTGGAGAGAGACTCTTTTTCTTCCTTTTTGGGATGTCGGGCAAAGTGGATTTATATGTAGGGATGAAGTTTAGTAACAATGGGGCTTTTCGTTTGTGGACTGGAAGGTCAAGGAGTTTTTTCAGATCTGTTCCTGGAAAGAAGGATTGACGGAAGTTTTTCGGTGGCTGATAAAGATCTGCAGGACAAAGAAACAGACGTCAGAAACAGAAAGTATTAAAGACTTAAATAAAAACAACTAAGTGTTGGCTCAGGGCTCTTACCCTTGCCCTCTGTAATTGTTCGAGGAAGAGGGTAGAGGTGGACATCTTCGTCTGGGCCAAATTCCCAATTTCCCGACGCAATAACAAAGTCATCTCCAGCCCCCTTGTTGGAGTCTGGAAGGTCGGTTACAATTTTAAACTGGGTAGATCTCGGCTTAAGGTAATAAACGAAGCCCCTATCCTTCAGGTTGAGGGGACACATGGTATAGCAGTACTGAAGGTCGGCCAGGGTGATTCTAAGATTCTCCTGCCTAGCTAAAGCTATAATACCGTTAATCACCCTATAGGAGTTGATAGTAAGTTGCATGGGGTTCAGCCTGTAGAAATGAAGAACTTCACGAAAAAGGGGGTGAAGTGGAAGCCGAAGCCCACATTCGGTAAAAGCTACTATAGGAAAAGGCATTGTATGATCTGTGGGCATGATGGTATCATTATCCCCAGCTAGCTTAAGGTGAACATCGGCTGTGATAGAGAATTCCTGCCTAAAGTATTCAAGTTTTGTTGGGGTATTTACCCTATGCGTCCACATACCCATTATGTCAGCTTAAAATGTGTTTCAGAAGATGGGCGTTTTAAGAAGGGTTGCAAGAACCTCGGCAAAGACCTAGGAAAGGACTGATAAGGCTTGTTTCAGTTTTCCTTAAAAATTGAAGGTTCTACACACAACTCCCAAGCCAAAGAACTATAAAGATCAAGATCGAAGGCACAAATCTAAACAAGAAAACAAAGGCGACGCTTCAGAATCAAAGAACAGAGGTATGATTCTCAGAAACAAAAGAAATACAGAAGTAAAAAAAAAAATCAAAAACAGTGGCAAAAAAAAGTGGTAAAATAATGCAAGTGTTCAAGATGAAGCCATGATTCAAGATACAAACAGATCCAAGGCTTTGAACAAAAGCGCTAATAGCAACAGGCAGACGGAAGCACATATAGAGAATTAAGAATGAAAGGGAAGAATCTTACCAGAACAATTGAAGCCGGGGCAATGTTCGCCGAGCTCAGAAATCGGTTGCAACAGCAAACAAAGTTTCGCAAGAATGAGAGATTAAGGACAGTTCCAGAAGAGAGATCGAAGCAATGGCAGATTCGAAGAAGAAAGAGCTTTCGGAGAGAGAAAGAGCAAGAAATCAGAATGAAAAAGTGAAGGAAAAATAGAGACAAAGAAGAGTTTTGTCAAAAATTTGAAACGACGGCAAAATTAGGGCAATTATTACGCCTGGAGCAACGCACGCGTCAGACGGCGCAGACAAATGACAGACAGCTTTCAGGTGCGTCACAGACACGCTCCAATGAAGACAAAACACGTGAAAAGGAACGGTTAGATATGCATGACAGCTCATGCGCGTGGGGAAGTACGTTCGAAACCTTGTTCTCCGAAGAGAACACGTCGGCTGGAAGAGGATTATCTCGGCTAAACAGTTTTTGAGCCATTACTCAGAAAGAAATGTTGAAATGTCGATATAGGTTCCATCACCTTAGAATGCCGAGGTAATAGAACCTAGGGGGCAGTTGTGGGGATATATTTTTTGAATACCAACACGTGGCATGGTGATGCCGACGTGTCAGCCGAGGTGCCACGTGTCGTCATAGTTAAGCCGAGATGATCTCGGAGTTGCCGAGGTTATCCCCGAGGATATCGGAATCCGAGATAAGCAGATAAGGGACAAGAGTCCTAAGACAAAGAGGGGACTTAACCAAGATAAAACTCTTAAGGGAGTTTATCTTTATCTCTTAAAGAGTCCAAAGTAAGCACTAAATTGGAGTTCATAGAAGTCATACTTCTAGTGGGACTTGGGTTGAGTATATTATAAAAGAGAGGCACCCCCGTGGGTCTAAGGTATGCAATTTATGTTTTGAGTATTAAGTTTTGCACTTGATTATCTTTGAGAGATATATTGACTTGATCGTCGGAGTGTCCCCGGGTGAAAGAACCACCGCCGGAGCCTTTTCTTTCTGTTTCAGGTTGCTGAAGCCATCTATTCTGCCTGTGCTCTTCAGTTAATCACTAAGCAGGCAGTGTGGTCAGATTTTTACCCACACATAGAGAATATATGTTTAAAAGTGCAATAAACTGATTACAAGTTAGAGGGAAAATATTTAAACTTCAAATTTTTGTTATTAACTTTTGACTGCTGGTAAGAAAGAAATTACTAAACGAATCATATAGGTATTGGTGAAAGAAAGGAAGGCCAATAACATTTATTTATTTATTTTTTGACAATAGAGTCTGCACTAATTTGTATGCATCTCAATCAGTCATAAGATTTTAAAATTTAGATTAATACTTTTTTTATATTGACATTTCAATACGAGAGAACTTGAGAAATTCGTAGAGTCCATAACAAGCCTCGATTCTGACCTGTTTTTAATAATTTGAATTGTTCATTTTTTAAGACTTGTTAAGAAGAATATTCGTATAAAAAATAAAAATGATTGGATATCGGTAATTACATATTTGAATTAAATTTGTATTATAAAAAATAGATGGTTATTTTTGAAATTATATTTGTCATCAATTTTTTAAAAATAAATATGATTTAAATATATAGCTACTGATATCCAATCATCTTATATTTTGCATGAATATTCTACTCAACAAGTCAAAAAAAGTGAATGGTTCGGATCACTGAAATCAGTTTCAAAATGAGCTTACCAAGTCCAAATACTCTCTCAAATTGAGATGACAAAGTGTTAGCAAAAATCTAGTTTGTGTGTGATATTAACAAACAACAAACAAATCAATTTTCACAAACAATAAGATCAAACAATGTGGTTGAGAGTCTTAATTCCTTGACAGGTTCAAGAAGTTCTTTGGAGGTTTACTTCTTGAAGAAAAAAAAAGAAACAAAACGAAACAAAAACAAAGTAAATATAATTGAAAATCGACTGAAAATAATAAAACTTGTCACTTTAACCACAATGATCAAATCCCAAGTCTTTTAGTATTGCAATCGACAGGACTTAGAACAAATACTAACTGCTACTACTATTGCTACTCCTAGTTATAGGTACTGTCACTCATAAATAGATTAGATTAATCTTAGACTTCTCAAGTTGTGAATTGATGTTTTTTTCCGTTCATTGACCACAAGGATTTTTAGCTTTTATGCCACTGGTCATGCTGTCTGTGTGTTGCCAGGTGTTCTACCATAAAGCAGGTTACTTCTACTTCCTGAATAACTGCTCATAATCTTCACAACTGCCTATAACTACCTCCGTCTGTTATAGCCTTCTTTTCTCTTTAGTCTAGGTAAATATGCCACGTGTCCTTTACCAACATATCTTTAAAATCATGTTCCCACTCTTGGGCCACGTTTGGCCATGTCCCCTCACATTTTCAAACATATTGATAGAAGAAATTACCTTTTCCATTGCTACATATGAAATTGCTCTTTAACTGCTTCAACCCTATCCTTGTTCTCATATTAAAATCCACAACATATCACCAATCTTGTGGTCCTTCCTTCAACCATATACTGAATCATATCTCCATGCTTGAACATGTTTATCCAAAAAAAAAAAAAAAAAAAAAATTTTTAATGCCAACGCAAAGTTAGAACTTTTAAATTAACAGTAACAAATCTCTAGTTACTCGTTAGAATAACTCAAATTAAAGATTTTAAAATTTTATCCGTAAATATTTACGGTTGACTAATCCTCAAGGGAGATCAACAATATTGGCATTGCTATCCTCATAATTGGTTTGTTTTGATTTTTTTGATGTTGTCTCCAACCAAAAATTTCCTTTGCATACGTAAGGATTGAGTGCAGTTGCAAACTAACACAACAAGAGAAGGATGATGATGACTAGACTACCACACCAAAAACAAGATGGTGTATGTTTTTGCACATCCCTATGAATACATAGAGGCCAACCATTGCAGATAAGCAAAACATCCCCACAACCTGACACGTGTCAACCTCTTAATTTGTTCTCTATTTTCCTTCAGAATTTTTATCAGTCTTTTCTTTTTTTGCCAAAGATTGGTCAGCGGTAGAGAAAGAAATCAAAGTCACCAAACTTTTTTCTCATAATTGAGAGAGAGAGAGAGAGAATGGCAACAGCTTCGTTGGGTTCGTCAACTCTTGTCCAGTCCCAGATTAAGGGGTTTGGTGCGCTTCAAAAGCAATCTCTCTCTCATCCCAATTCTATCACCTTTACCAGGTACCATATTGGGTTTTTGTCCATTTGATTAATATCTTCGTATTTCTAACTGATTATGTTCTGGTTTGAGAAACCCAGTAGAAAAACCAAATGGGTTCTTTTGACTTGCGTTGAATTGCTTGAATTATGTAGTTGATTAATTGCAGTAGGTAATAATCAAAGGAGGAAACTCTGTTTTTGGGTATTGATGCGTTTGTTCTTATAAAGTGTTAAACACTCAAATAGTTAAATTAATGCACTGAATTTTAGGAAATTTGAACTTGAAAGCTTTGGACTTGAAAGCAGTTAAGTCCAGGGAGTGTGTTAACCTCTTACTTGTTTGACATGTTTGTGTACAAATGGATGAATGGTTTTTTTTGAGTTTTGCTCATTCAGTGTTTGTGAATATGCTAAACTGAACTTCAATGTACTGGCTTGAGTCATAATTATATCTGAACAATGTTTTTTAAATTTTCAGTGAACAGTTACCCAACTTCAATCAGCGTTGAGGAATTTTATTGAAATGATTCTCTAAAGCTCAAAAAGTTGCACTAATTTATCCATTTAATCTCCAAAATTCTCAGACAAATCAATATGCCTGTATATATGTGCAGCAAAATTTGCTTTATCTGCGTTCGAGTATTTCTCATGAAATATTACCATTAAAGATGTGATTAAACAATTCTTGGTGTTTACATGATAGAAATTAGTTGTTCCTTCCATTTCTTTAGGTTCATTCTCAATTTTCAAAGAATCAAGTTTCTGCTCTTTAAGTTTAAAATACTAAGCTATGTTCAGGAGGACTCTCCATGATCTTCGTTCTCTGAGGAAAAATAAATGTGTTTTTGAGGGTGGATGGGTGTTTGTATTTTACACAAGTACCTTGTTAGGAGCGTATACACAAACTTCACTATCTTACCCTTTCTTTGACCCTTCACATTTTTTAGACTTGGCAGTGTTATGTTTGGCTCTATGTCTAGTCACATATGCAATGATGTGTTTTTAATTTCTTTATCCTTTTCTATGGGAGAATAAATTCTTCTACATCTTTCCAATTCGTTAATAACGTGATTCCATCTAATTACCGTGAACAGTTATGCTCCTCAAATATTGAGATATGGTTCTATTTGAGGCTTTAGTTACCATTTGATTTAGCAAGTAGGAGATCTACTTTTTTTTTCTTAGTTATATTTTTCCATGTGAAATAGTAACATAATGTGATCAATGGTGTCATCATTTTCCTTATTTCAATTTATGCTTGGTTTTGTATGTTTATGCTACCAAAGAATGGGAGGTTATTGTAAAAAATTAATGTATTATTGATTGATATAATGTTTTGTATACAATGACTCTCCTATATATAGAAGAGAAAAACATATTCACCTACCACACTCAACTCTCACCTAACACACTTACATCTACCTACCACACTCAACTCTCACCTAACACACTCAACTTTACCTACCACACTTACAGCCCCCCTCAAACTCAAGGAGGATAGATACTAACCAACTTGAGTTTGGAGAGAGTAACAAAACAGAAAAATAAAATAAAATAAAAATGGATAGGAGACACTGTATGGTCGTGTCAGACCGTTGTAGAAGACTGTATGGTTATGGCAGACCGATGTAGAAGACAGTTTATGGGGTCATGTCGGACCGTTGTAGCAGACAATGTTGTGACAGTTTACAGAGTCTTGCTGGACCCTTGTAGAAACTAACCGGAATCAATGTCGGGACAGTTTACAGAGTCTTGTCGGACCCATGAAGGAGCTAACCAGAATCAATGTCGGGACAGTTTACAGAGTCTTGTCGGACCCGTGTAGAAACTAACCGGAATCAATGTCGGGACAGTTTACAGAGTCTTGTCGGACCCTTGTAGAAACTAACCGGAATCAATGTCGGGACAGTTTACAGAGTCTTGTCGGACCCCTAAAAAGTCGCACCCTCAAAAGGTGTGCCCAATCTATCAAAAAGGCGTGCCATCAAAAGGCGTGCCCAATCCATCAAAAGGCGTGCCGGACATGATGGCGAGGCACGTGAGTGCCTTGGCTGGCGCGCCCGTTTGTCGTCTGGCGTCAAGTGGCGCGCGATACGCGTGGCTGCCTCAGCTATTCAACCAAGGTTGATGCTGAGGCTGAGGCAGACAAAAAACTTCTAAAAATCTTCTGAAAAAACTCTTCCTTTGCTGAGAGAGAAACTCTGTAATACTCTGTAACCAACCCGTCTCTGAAACACTCAGCAACATGGCCTCTTCTTTCCGTCCAGCTACCCAGAACATGGCCTCCTCTTCCCGTGGTCTGCTCACGCTCTTTCCAGAATTGAACGAGTCCACAAGAGAAATAACTGGTGCGGTGGCCAGTGAACCTCAACCAAACACCTCTGGTTTTGCTCCGTTGAACTTTCCGATGCGGTCGGTGGAGCAAAAAATGGCGGTGCAAACTGATATTGAGGCCAATCAGTATACTCTGAAGTCATGTGTGGAAACCATGACTGCGGTCACAAACCTGTCGCACAGGCTGCAGAGCAGGACAAATGAGGTACAACAGTTAAACTCCCAGCTGGCTCTGCTCCAACGCATGTATAAGGATGCGCGAGCAGAGATAAGTGTGCTAAAGACAGAAAACAAGGAGCTGAAGCGGAAGGCCACCGTGATGTTCCGATTTGGAGGTCCACCATATGCTGTAGTGGAGGAGCAGGGAGTAGTGATCGTGCCCAGTGGAGTGGGAAACACGGAGGCAACACCGTCAAGGACCGCCCATGACGGAGGCAAGAAGAAAAGACCGGCGGAATAGGCGAAGAAGTGAGGTCGGTGGGTGTCCGTCGGCAGAAAAGAAAACAAATCTTTGGGTGTTTGTGTTTTTTTTTTTTTTTTTTTTTTTGTGTGTAAAATTGTGATCGGGGTTGATCCCTGAGATGAATAAAATATGGTTTGGTGTGCAAAGCTATATATATATATATATTTTTTTTGTGTTTTGTTTTTTGTTTTTTGTTTTTTGTTTTTTGTTTTTTTTTTTTATTGTGAAAAATGGAACACAAAAAAAAAGATAAGATAAATAAATAAAAATTCTATTTTGTGGTGAGGGAGTCGGTGAGGGAGGTGCAAAAGGTGATTAAAAGAAATAAATAAAGAAAGAGTGTGATGATGGATATAGGTATAGATGTAATAAAGGAATGAAAAAAAAGAAATAAATAAAGAAAGAAAAGAAGAAAAGAAAATGGGTTTGTGAATCTGTGCAATATGTTATAATAAACATATATATATATAGATATATATTAAAATAAAAGAAAGTTGAGTGGGTTGATTTAAAAAAAGGATTGTGGGTTTGAAAGTGGAAAATAAAGAAAAGAAAAGAAAGGGGATCATGTGGTGAAAGAAAAAGGAGCTGTGGGTTTGAAAAAGTAAAGTGAGAGAGAGGAATTTCGTTGCAAGTTTTCTGACTCTTCTCAAAAACAACACAGCAGTGTTGACATCCTTGGGCACCACATCAAAGATGAGAGAGAGAGATGAGATGAATCTGTTTGGAACAGCCACAGCCATGTACTTCCCATGGCGATGGAACAGCCACAGCAGCGTTAAACTCCACAAATGCCTTCTCTGGATCTTGATTCCTCAGAAAATTCTTTCCAGATTTCAAATGGGAAATCAATTCATGCTTCCTTGGATCAACAATTAGTTCATTTTCTTGTATTCTACCACTAACAGGAGCATAACTCAGAGTGGGGGCATAAGACTCGATCTTTGTTTGCCTTCTTAGTGCTGCATTGATCTGGCGCAACTGCTCATTCAGCCGTTCCAATTCTCCTCTCCTATGTCTTGCAAGTAGTCCTCCAACTGTGGCCCCTACAAGGGCTACAAATAGCAGTAAGGGCATGTCGAAAGCAGATCTATCAGCCTCACATGTTTCTGCCAGAGCTTCACAAGGCATACGCAACATCAAGGCATTAGTGACAATAAGTGCCACGGCTGGGGATCTTACAGGAACCATCACCTGAGCAACTAAGTCTTCCAGAGTGGTGTCATAATCTACTTGTGTATGGACAGTATCACAAGTTCCTTCTGATACAGAGGTGTTGACATCATTTACTCCTGTAAGCATAGACCGACTGCCTAGCAGTGGCAAAGACATGGAGTTTGAGAGGAATTTGGCCGGAGGAAGATGAGCGGCGGTGAAATACGGCGGCGGAGTGAGGGCGTGTAGAAAACTTTAGCGAAATTTGGTTGAGGTCCGGCGGACGGCTAAGGTGAGGTTGCCGCCCGCCGGTGAAGCGAAAATATTAGGTTCTAAACCTGCTCTGATACCATGTAAAAAATTAATGTATTATTGATTGATATAATGTTTTGTATACAATGACTCTCCTATATATAGAAGAGAAAAACATATTCACCTACCACACTTACATCTACCTACCACACTCAACTCTCACCTAACACACTCAACTTTACCTACCACACTTACAGTTATTTCTCTGCATGTTGCTAGTTAGTTTGCCTTAAGAACTTTCATGGGATCTTGCACTCCATTTCTGATATGTTTTGGTTTATTTTTTATGTATGAATCCAGGAGAAAGTTTCGAGCTATAGTGAAGGCATCTGCTCGTGTGGACAAATTCTCAAAAAGTGACATCATTGTTTCTCCATCAATTCTCTCTGCAAATTTTGCAAAGTTGGGAGAGCAGGTTATATTTTGTATTTTTGATCTGTGCTGCTCTAAATGCTGACTCAGGATTTAGCGCTAGTAGTGTGATTATCATATTCAATTCAACATGTTCATTCTGCTGTATTTTATTGTACAAGTTTGTGCTTTTTATTCACCCAAAAAAAGTTTGTCCTTTTTTTTCTTTAGGCATTTTGAACGTGCTAAAATCCATAGCACTTGCTAAAGTCCTCAGCATGTTCAATGCTTAAAGTTAGTGATTCTGCTAGTGACATGTTTGTCTGAGTTTTCTGCCGGTCATATTTTAATTCTGTATCTGTATTTCCTCAGACATTAATACTTTGAGACGTAGGTTGATCCTTCGTGGGTGCTAGAGTTTGACCCTTATATATATCTAGGTAAAAGCAGTGGAGCTGGCAGGTTGTGACTGGATTCATGTTGATGTAATGGATGGTCGCTTTGTTCCAAATATAACAATTGGGCCTCTTATTGTTGATGCATTGCGCCCTGTAACAGACCTTCCATTGGATGTACATTTGGTATTCTTCAATTTTCATGCCCTAATTAATTCTTTTTCAGGTATGTGTTGATTGACAATATTTTTGCTAATGTGAATAAAATCATTGCAGATGATTGTTGAACCAGACCAGCGAGTGCCTGATTTTGTGAAGGCAGGAGCTGACATAGTCAGTGTCCATTGTGAGCAATCTTCCACCATCCATCTGCATCGCACAGTTAATCAAGTAAGTTTTCCTCTCTGAACTTCTGATTGCATATTCTGTAAGATAGTTCTGATGCCTTTTGTTATACTGCCACAGTGTTAAGGTGCTGGAGAAATATGTGTTTAGTTTTTTTTTTTTTTTTTTTTTTTTTCCTCCCTTTCAGCTTTGATATACTTATTTTCCCATTTAATTCTAATTGGAGATTGCTTTCCGTATTTTTTTGCTACTAGTAATTTCCTTTGACGATTCTTGTCTTTTCTTGTGATTCAGATAAAAAGTCTGGGAGCCAAAGCTGGAGTTGTCTTAAACCCAGCTACCCCACTAACTGCAATAGAATATGTTCTTGATGGTAAGATCTGTTTCTTACCAACCTTTTAGTATTCGTGTAATGCTAAAGTTTTCAAAGACAATTCTCAGAGAAGGATCATCTCTGCCGACTGTCCTGTTCTCTAGACAGTTTTCCTTTTTTATTGATCAGGTGTGGATTCATATATAGCCTCAGTTGATGGAATATGAATAGACTTATATACATATTTAAGAAAAAAGAAGGGAAAAGAAAAGAGGTGATCATGGGTACTTTGCGTCACTGAATATGAAAGTGTAATGGCAAATTGATTCAGATAACTAAAGAGATTGGGATTCGAGCAGCCATTAGTGTAGCAGAGTGAAATATGTGTGTAATTGGAATGTTTTCTAATGTAGATTCCACTAACACGAACTTCGTTCTTATGTAAATCGAGAGACACCATCTTTGTAATATAATGTAGCAAGCATACTTTTTCAGTGGAGAAGATATTAGTGTCATCATTTAGGTTCATGTGGTCAAATGGAATGGAATTGTTGGAATGATATTCTTTTCTTGTTAACAGTGGTTGATCTGGTCTTGATCATGTCGGTGAACCCTGGATTTGGTGGGCAGAGCTTTATTGAGAGCCAAGTTAAGAAAATCTCAGATTTAAGAAAAATGTGTGCAGAGAAGGTATTGCATTCTTATTTCTTGTGCAGTCCTTACAATAAAATGAAAACAATAACATTGTCTTTTTTGTTTTTGTTTTTGTTTTTCTTTTTGCAGGGGGTGAACCCATGGGTCGAAGTAGATGGTGGAGTTGGTCCCAAAAATGCATATAAGGTTCGCCATCTAGAAAGTCCTTTCCATTATATGGAGATCTGCCCCTAAGTAGTATTATCTGCCGGAAACTTTCTTTCTATTGCCAATAATAGTTGTGAAGGAAAATTTTAATTCTTTTTCCACCTTTGTTGTTGAAGTATCGATGCTCAAGTAGCATCTGGATGGTGCATTGAACTCTGTTTTAACATATTTTATAGGTTGAACATGAAGTAGCCCTCTACTTCATGTCACACTCAGGTCTGGTTTGGCAATGACCTTTTTTAGTAATTTTTGCTTTTATGCTGTTTAGGATGAAGTTGTTGCTAAAACGTTGATGTGTTTGGTAAATGCTAAACAAGTTATTTTTTTTCTTAGTGGGAAAGTTGAATGGGTCCTTAGCGTCTTCTTTTCTTTTTTTTTTTTTTTTTTTTTTTTTAGCTTAAAACAAACAAGCTTTTATTTTTGGTTTAATTAGCCAAAAATGGCTAGAAAAGCCAAAACCGAAAGGAGAACTAGATATTTTTGGCTTAATGAATTGAACTTCCTTTAAACTACACTAGGTTCCATTTATTTTATAAGTAAAAACATATCATGATACCTCATTGGATGAGAACAAATTTTTTTCAATAATGTATGAACAATGTCTATACAAGTGGGACGATTAATGACAGGACCTATACATAATATATTCATTTGTAATTGTTATGATGCTGGCAGGTTATCGAGGCTGGGGCCAATGCTTTGGTTGCTGGTTCTGCTGTTTTTGGAGCTAAAGATTATGCTGAAGGTATGGACACATAAGACCTATAAAAGAGAATTTAATTTTATATCATATGAAAAAAAGATGTATTTTTAACCTTTGTTTATTGATACGAATGTGTTGCAGCTATAAAAGGAATAAAAACCAGCAAAAAGCCCGTTGCTGTCGCCGTATGAAACTTTGAAGTCGAAGAGTTCTTATTCAAGTCAATAAGCAGTTCACTTGTCCTACACTCTCATGTATGGTGTTTCTCACTTGCCACATATTCCAGTATTTTTCTTTTTCCTTTCAAGCATGATCCGATCTTTAGAATCAGAACGGAAAGTCAATGTCAAAATTTGGATTCTGAAAAATAAAAATGACAACAAAAATCCTGAATGACTGTAAGTTGTGTGGCATAGTTTCCCTTTAACTGCTATGAAAGAAAGCAAATTGGAATCATTATAAATAGGATCTAAAACAAAGTTGATCTCGGTTTTATAGAATCCTTCAATTCCTGAATGAATTTTCAGTATGATGCGTCATAATGATCAGAGAATAAAGTCTGAAGGGTATTTTGATCTTTTAAGTTTGTTGAAAGTAAAGAACGGCTTGGCCTAATGGTAAGAGTTGCCATTAACGTCTTTGGTGGCGTAGTTTCAAGTCACAGAAACAACCTCTTCATAAATTGATGTAAGGCTCCTCAGATTCCTCTTTAGCTCCCCATACCCTGCTTTAGCAGTAGTTTTGTGCATTGAGTCACTCTTTGACATGTGCTTTTTTAGATTTTTTTTTTAAAAAAAAAATCTAAAAATGCTGATGTATTTGGTAATTGCTAAAAAAGTTGCTTTTTGATAGGCGGGAAAGTTGACTTTTTAAACTTATTTTAGTTGCTTTCAAGGCAGATTTTTGCTTTTGGAATTGTTTAGCGAAAAAACTTCTTTGGCCCATGCCAAATGGGGAGTTTGTTGTAAGTACTATCATACTATAACACCTGTGATGGATGTCTCTGCATCGGGCTTGAGCAAATTGCTTTGCAGATAAGTTATATTTGCAAATTTTCACTAAAATCGTTGAAAAAGAAAGTTGCTCACTGGAAACAGAAAGTCAAAATTTTACTTTTGTGGTTGATAATTTTCAGCTTTCTTGAGCTGCTACTTTTAGTATTTGTCATCCAACCTGATCCAAGCATGATCATCTTTGTATTTGCAGATAACGAGCACAACCAGACAGAGCAGCATATTGCCGACTTCATGTTGTTATCAGATAAAACGGTTGATTTCTCTGCTGTCAGAGGTGAAATTAATAAGAAAAAACATAATTTCTGATCAGGAGTGCTGTTGTGACACAATTTGTGTGGTATATCTCGTATAGGAATATAGTTGTTTCAACCTATTTTTCAGCACTCATCCCTGTAACAATACCATCTCATCAATGTCCTGTTTAATAAAGCATTTTCATGTGTGCATTGTATATTGCACCTTCTGATTGTTATTTTTATTTACTTTTTTCAATTTTATTTTTCTTTTCTGTTCTTTCCTCAAATTATCTACACTCTCTGCGTGTATTGCTAAAACAACGGCATCATGGTGAGTGCATATCTGGCATTGCATTAGTTTTAATTTTGAACACACACATACATGTTTGAGATGCCGTTTTCGTAGAGAGAGAGAGAAACCAAACCAAACTAAGCTTTATGTCCCATCAAACGGGGTAGAGAGAGATGTATGTTACATCAAATTTGCAACGGAAGAAAATTTGTCATTTGTTCCAAGAGAAATTTATGGATGTTGAAACCAAAAAAATGATTCTTTTCCCCCACACATGTACTGTCGTCACCACATACCATCAAAGTTATTTATTTTTTCCTTTTACTATGGAGTGTTGAGATGTTTGCTAGAATAAATTAACCAACAAATTTCGGAAGATTTTAAAGAAGTAATTTGCAGTCAAAAGTCCATCCAAACACCATATCTGTTAGAACCAGTTAAAATTATACATTGCTTTAAAATTTGAATATAAATGTGATTCCCTTCATATGCAACACAAAAATTGCAGGATGGCATTTTTTTCACTATTTTTGTCTGTAAAAAGCCCTACTTTACAAAGAATAAAAGCCGTTGGTTTCGCTTCCGCTTCTTGGGTTTTGGCTCCTCTTTGCAATTCATAGGCTTCTTGAGTTTTGGCTCCTCTTTGCAATCCCCTAGGGCAATTGGTTTCGGTAGTCCCCCAGTGAAGCCAAATGAGCTCGGCTGGCTTCCGTTGTTTTCAGCTCTTAGGCAAACGACAAATTGATGCACGCTCGCGCTAAGTTAAAACATCTTCCTATAACACTCATGGATGTCTTTGTCTTCACAATTTGGTAAGAAAGAACATCAATTCATGACACACTGTTAGAACTCAGTCCATTCCTCTGGCAACAATTGACAGATTAACCATCCTTGTTTGCAGCCCCTCAAAAAGCTCAACAGTCTTTCAGAAGATATCAACCTTCTTTTCAAAAAATAATTATCAACAACTTGCTCTACTGCTCTCCTTCACCACAAAACTATGGTTCATATGACCTAGAAAAGATCATATTAAGGGAAGTTCCAGACACCAAAGACTTGATTTGGATAAATCCTGGGAACACCTGAGAGCTGATTCGAGATCTCCAATCTCTCGATAACCTCTAGCCAAGATCTGGTATATGATTGCATTTTGCATCATACCCATCTTCAGCATGTCTGCATGCAACATCATCATATCAATCATATGCTTCGCTCGAAAATGACCCTGTATAATGACTGCGTAAGTGATCACATCTGGTTTCAAATTGTAATATCGCATGTCTGAGAAAAACCTACTGGCTTTGAAAATCTGCCCGTCCTTGCACAGAGCTTGAATCAAAGATGTATACATAACATGATTCACCTGACTCATTTCACCTCCATTTTGAACAGCTCTAGTTTTCTCTAAGAAAAGCTCGATTGCATCATTAGTTCTTCCATCCTTGCATAGGCCATCAATCAAGCAACTAACTGTGAAAACATTAGGTTTGAGGCCAGCTTCTAGCATCTCCTTATGCAGCCGGAGAGCTGCGTTTACATTACCATCTTTGAAATGTCCATCGATCAAAGCTGTGTAAGTAACAACATCAGGATCAAGGCCTTTGATTACCATTTCTGTGTATAATCCCATGGCAGCCTCCATGTTCCTAAACTTGCAGTA
Source organism: Camellia sinensis (assembly GCF_055761805.1). Taxonomy (NCBI): domain Eukaryota; kingdom Viridiplantae; phylum Streptophyta; class Magnoliopsida; order Ericales; family Theaceae; genus Camellia; species Camellia sinensis. The sequence continues at coordinate 155,004,412 of NC_138964.1, forward strand.
ACCATTTATGAGGATAGAGAAGGTGACAACGTTGGGATCTATACCCTTCTCAGTCATTTCAGAACATAACTCCAAAGCCTTCTTCATATTGCCTGCTTTACAATACCCGTCAATTAGTGTATTGTACGTCACGGTGTTTGCAAGGACTCCCTCTTTATTCATTTTTCTTAATAAATCAAACCCTTCTTCCAATCTACCGACATTACAATGACCTTTCATAAGAATACTGTACGTAAACGCATCAGGAGAAATTTCAAACATTTTTATCTCCAAATACATATCCATCGCTGCAGATAGGTTCCCTGCCTTAAAATAGCCATCAATCAAACAATTATACACTGTTAAATTAGGAACAACCCCAAATTTAATCATACAGACAAAATAATTTCTGGCTGCCACCAATTCACCCACTTTGCAGAGCACATCAATTAGGATACCAAACGTAACAACATTAGGCAGCACACCACGACCCAACATTTCTTGATACAAATTGAGGGCTTTTTGTGCATTGGCCATTTTGCAGTACCCGTCCATCAGAGTATTGTAAGTATACAGATTAGGGAGTACACCCGATTCCCTCATCGTCCTAAACATGTTTTCTGCTTCAGACATTTTACTCTCGCTGCACAGACCACGTATTAGAGTTGTGTAGATCACAACCGTTGGTTCAATCCCTTTCTCACCCATTTCATCAAACAACATGTGTGCCTTTGGTATATCTCCTTGATCACAACATCCATCAATCAATACACCATAAGTCACAACATTAGGCGAAGCACCACGTGACACCATGTTTTCGTAAACTTTCCACATCAAATCAAACCTACCCATCTTGACAAACCCATCAAGGAGTGCATTGCAAGCCTGCATTGCAGGCAAATCCGCGATCTTTCCGTACACCCAATAGGCCTCTTCGACAAAACCCATTTCAGATAATGCAATGATTAACACACCAAACACCATGGGAGAGAATTTGGGGGTTTCCAAGCGGCTAAGCAAGTGGAACACAGATGAACAGGCACGATGACGCTTGCGGGTCTGGAGGCGGTTTCGGATGAGGCATTTCATCAAACACCTGGCGTGGACATACAATTTGGCCCTGGTTAGGACGTGAATGATTGCTGGGTAGTGCAAAGTGTTGTTGTGTGCGTCTAGTCTGCTCGAAACGCGTTTGAAGAGTTCTAAGGCTTGGGTTGGGGTCTTGCAGTTGAGGAAAGTGTTGGTGAGGTTAGATGAGAGAGAAGGTGATGGTGAAGATGGGAATGGAGGTGTTGAAGAGATTGATCTTGTGATGATTGGAGTTTTCTTGGTGAAGATCAGAGCTTTCCTTGGCAAGAAAAGCTTCAACATATTTTCTCGGCATAGAAAAGTTCTTCCATCTACGTATGGGTTGCGATTTCCAATTAGGTGGGAGCATACTACGAGATCAATCAAATTTTTATTCTTATTTTTATTTTTTTCATATTCTCACACGAGTAAGGTGTATGAGTATTTACGGGTTGTTTGAGATGACCTAAATAAGTGTATTTTTTATTTTTTTATGAAAAAATATGTAAAAAAGTAGAGAAGTGATGTGATAAAAAAAAGATAAAAAGATAAAAAGATAGATTGTTTTGATGTTGCCAAACTTAGCCTTACTAATGCCGATCTGATTAATTCGTTTATAGCAATTAAAAAAAATGTATTTGCGACTATAAGGGTATGTTTGGTAACGTTTACGTTTTCAATTTATATTTATAAAAATTTTATAAACTGCTTTTTGATTATTTTTTATTTTTTTTAGAAAAACATAAACTACAAACGCGTTTAGTAATTGAGAAAATGTTTAAAAAATTTTAAAAATATAAAAAAGAATGAGAAATGGCAAGTGGCGTCAAGTGGCGGCGAAAGACGGTGGTGGAAAGTAGTAACGGTAGGTGGTGGGTAGCTGGTGGTGGCGGGTGGGTGGTGGTGGTGGGTGGGTGGGTGCGGTGGTAGGTGGTGGGTGGTAGTGAGTGGGAGGTGTGGGTGGTGGTGGCAGGTGGGTGGCGGGTGGTGGTGGGTGGTGAGTGGCCAATGGCGGGTGGTGGTGGGTGGCGGGTGGTGGTGGTGGGTGGGTGGGTGACGATGGCGGGTGGTGGGTGGTGGCGGGTGGTGGTGGGTGGCGGGTGGTGGTGGTGGGTGGGTGGGTGACGATGGCGGGTGGTGGTGGTAGTGGCGGGTGGTTGTGGGTAGGTGGCGGGTAGTGGTGGTGGGTGGGTGGGTGGGTGACGATGGCGGGTGGTTGGTGGTGGTGGCGGCGCGTGGGTGGTGGGTGGTGATGGTGGGTGGGTGGGTGACGGTGGCGGGTGGGTAGTGGTAGCGAGTGGGTGTGGTGGTGGTGGTGGTGGGTAGTGGGTGGTGGTGGTAGGTGGGTGGCAAGTGGTGGTGGTTGTGGGTGGTGGTGGCAGGTAGGTGGCGGGTGGTGGTGGGTAGGTGGGTGACGATGGCGGGTGGTAGGTGGTAGCGAGTGGGTGGTGGTGGTGGTGGTGGGTGGTGGGTGATGGTGGTGGTGGTGGTGGTGGTGGGTGGGTGGCAGGTGGCTGGTGGTGGCAGGTGGCTGGCTGGTGGTGGCAGGTGGCTGGTGAGTGGTGGTGGTAAGTAAGTGGCGGGTGGTGGCGGCGAGCGGTGAACGGTAGTGGCAGGTGGCGGGTGGATGAGAAGTGGGTGGTGGTGGTGGCGAGGGGTGGGTGGTGGTGGCGAGTGAGTGGCAGGTAGGTGGTGGTGGCGGGTGGTAGCAGGTGGGTGGTGAGTGGTGGTGGCAAGTGGTGGTGGAGGGTGGGTGGTGGTGGCGGAAGACGGTGGTGGAAAATGGTGGTGGGTGGTGGTTAATGTTGGGTGATAAAAAAAAAAATTAAAAACTCAAAATGGAAACACATTTTTTGTGTTTTTATTTTTTGGCCAAATTTATAAATTGAGACCACTGATTTATAAATCAAAAATTTTACCAAACAAGTTTTTATTTGAGTTTTTAAAATTTTTGTAAATATAAGCAGAAAACTGAAAACGTAAGTGTTACCAAACGGTACCTAAGTATTTCATTAAATTTATGTTTTATTTTTTAAAATTTTGTTTATCTTTCCTTTTTTCTCTATAAAATTCTACCTAAATCAAAATTAGGATGAACATTGTTATAATTTATTTAATTTCTTAATTATTATTTTTGCATTAAAAAACAATTTCATTGTTATTATTCAATTATCAAATTAAAATTTGATTTTTATTAAATATGTGCATAGCATGATACTTACCCCGCAAAAAAATGTGCATAACATGGTTATTATGTTAGTATTTATGCACTAAGCGGGAAATTTGTTTCTTTGGAAAATAAAAAATTATTTATAAAAAAATAGATAAGTCACAACTTTATTGGTAGTTAATCAAGGGGTTGTTTGGAAAGTCATAGGTTGGCATATTTTTTAATTTTTTATAAAAAAATATAAAATATAAAATATAAATTAAAATTAAAATTATATGATAAAAAGATGATGATAGCGTTTGGTAAAATTTTTTAAATATGATTTGAGAATATAATTGTATTTTGAGTTTATGAGTTTTTGAATTATGATTTGAGTGTAGAAAATTTGTTTGGTTATGAGTTTTAAAAAGAGTTTTGAATTGAGTGTTGAATGTTTGATATAACATGTGAAATAAAAAAATTTGTTTGGTTATGAGTTTTCAAAACTTAATTCAAAAAGTTATAACTTATAACCAAACATATAACTCAAAACTCTATTGAAATTTCTGATCAACATTCATAATCAAACTCTTTTTAAAATTCAATTCAAAAAATTAATTATTAACAAAAAATAACATAATTTTTTTTAATTGAAAATAATTCATAACCAAATACACAACTCAAAACTTTGTTGAAAATTATATTTAAAACTCATAACCAAACTTTTTTTAACATTCAAATAAAAAAAAATGTCATTTTGGTTAAAAAAAAATAATTTTTATATTTAAAAAATATCAAAAATAAATATAAATTTTTTTTTTTAAATAACAGGTGGCAATTGGCGATTGACAATTGCAAAAAAAAAAAAAAAATTACACTGTTCCAGTCAACTGGCCGGATGTCTGGGAGGATGACCGGGTAGACCCAAAATTCAAAAATCTTGTGCTTTTCAGAATGGAAAACAAGAAAGAGAGAAAGTAGCCAACCGTGAAGGAGAATTACATTTTGAAATGTGTGATGAAATCACATTTTGAAAATTTTATCCAAATATGAAATACAAATAGAGAGGTGGAATTACATTTTCAGAACACAACTAAACACAACTGATGTAATTCAAATAAGATAAGTGTAACTAAAATAAGATATGCCAAATGAGCTCCAAATTGAAAAAAAAAAAAAAAAAAAGTAAACAAAAAAAAACCTGAACAGATTTGGAAATAAACGAAGACTGTCAAATTTGGAAATAAAAAAAGAATTTTATTGGTAGTATAAAAGTCGGTGGATACATAGGGATGTAATTTTGGCCCGGCCCATGTCAGGCCTTGCGAGCTCCTGCCAAAAATTGGACCGGGCCGAGTTGGCCCATGGGCTAGAAAACTAAGCTCAGGCCTGTAACAACCCTTATCCGTAATTAGCCACTAATCCGTATTTAATTGGAAGTGTTTACGAAATCATACAGTGGTTCTCCATTTTTGTGTACCAAAAATACATGTTTTGAGGCTTTGAGTACCAAAATTGAATTTAAAGTGCAATTCTGGAATTTTCAGAATTTACGTTGTCCGCTCGAGCGAGGAAAGTCTTGCTCGAGCGTGGAAATCGAGCTCCTAGAAGTTTTCAAATTTTACAGTCCGCTCGAGCGCTACTAAGTTATTACTCACAGTTGGCCTTGAGACAAACAGACGAAGCAGATTAGTCAGACAGAACGCGGCACGTGACCTACATAACACATAATAGATACACACTTGAAACACACGTTCTAATTGTACAAAACTTACGTCGTTGGCTCTTAGTGTGTTTCTAACCTTTAATCCTCATTAAAGGGCCTTAAACATGGCCTGGGAATGCCTAGGATGGAATGTGGATGCAAAAATGCCTTGAAAACCATTTCCTAAATGTTGCTGAAGATAAGGTCCACGCTCGAGTATGGATTACCCCGCCCGAGCAGACATGCAGATATTGAAGCTCCGCTCGAGCGTAAACTTCATCGCTCGAGCGGACTGTAAAATCGACAAAAGTACTGGATGCATGATTTTCACGCTCGACGGGCGCTTGACCCTTCACTCGAGTGTGAGACTCAGAGTCTCACTCGAGTGTGGATTCCCCCGCTCGAGCAGACTGCAAAACACACAAACTTCTGGGTATACGCATTTCATGCTTGAGCGTAACTATCGACGCTCGAGCGGAAGTGCATGTACTTAGGATTTACGCTCGAGCGTGAAAGTACCCGCTTGAGCGTGGGTCAAATTTCTAGAAAATCCAGATTGACCTCTAAGCATGAAACTCAACCTTTAAGCCTTCAAAACTCATTTCTCATTGGACAATTATATTTATGTATTTGCTTCCGCTAGTCCCTTAATCTTGTTAATCTGTCCAGAGGCCTTCGGTAGTCCAAGGATTACTGGCCGGTTACGATGCTAAACCTATAGGGGCGGGTTTGGGTCGTGACAAGGCCCAAGTCCAAGCCCAAGCCCATGGGTATTCGGGCTTTGGGTAGGTTAGTGGGCTGGGCTTGGGTCTGGCCTCAGGCTTTAGGCGGACTTGGGCGGGCCTAAACAAAATTTTTAATTATTTTTTTCACCAAAATTTTATTATTTTCCATTAAAAATAACACTGGGCCTCGGCACAAGCCGGCCTCAGGTAGGGCTTTTGAGTGGGCCTTAAGCGGGCCAATGGGCCGGGCCGAGCTTCAAAACGATGGCCCAAGCCTAAGACCTTGGGCTGGGCTTGGGCTCGAGTCTAAACGGGCCGAGCCCACCCTGCGCTACGGGCAGGTTTCGGGCTGTCCATAGACCATGAGCCATTTTTACATTCCTATGGATACACAAACAAAAATAAATAAATAAATAAAAGAAAAAAGAAAGTCAGTGGATATTTATATTATATTTATACGTTAAAGATTGATCTCTATCTCTCACCTTTGTTCATCTCCGATAACGGTGGCGGCACTGTCCATCTTATCTAAGGTAATTTCGAAATCTTCTTTTTAAGTTTGTTGATCTCAAACCCTAATTTCAATGCCTTAATTTGAAACATAAAACCCTAATTTGTTGTTGTTAGATTTTATTGTTTTGTTTTTTTGTTAGTTTACCCTAATATTGATTTGTTTTTGCTACTCTCAATATCGATTTCGCCTCTGGTTTCGCTTCTGTTAGAAAACCACGGTCTCACTTTTCTCCATCTCCGACGACAATGATCGCATCGTTGATCTCATCTAAGGTAATTCCGAAATCTCTTGTCTGAATCTGAAACCCTAATTTCAAAGTCCTAGTTTGAAAAACCCCCTAATTTGAAACCCTAATTTGTTGTTGATAGATTTGATTGTTTTGTTTGTTGTTAGCTTGCCCTAATTTTGATTTGTCTTTGCTACTCTTTCTACCTTTCTCTCAGATGTCTCTCTCACTCCCAATCTCGATTTCACCTCCTGGAGAAGGCGACGGTCTGACCTTTCTCCATCTCCGACAATAATGATTGCAATGTTGATATCATATAAGGTAATTTCGAAATCTTCTTTTTTTGTTTGTTGAAAAGCCTGATCTGAAACCCTAATTTCAAAGTCCTAGTTTGAATATAATTTGAAGCTCTAATTTGAAAAATAGAACCCTAATTTCAAATTTGTTTTTTGAACGCCCTACTTTATTGTTCTTGTTAGATTTGATTGTTTTGTTTGCTGTTAGCTTTCCCCTAATCTTGATTTGTTTTTGCCCAAATGTGATTCATGAAGCCTTACAAATTTTACTTAACTACAATTATTCTCTTATGGGAACAAACAGTTACTGAATCGCACCCTGAAATTACTCAACTTCCCTCGTTGCAAGTCTCTTTTATATCTGCAACCTCCTAAATTAATCTTTGTAACTTCCTTTCTCTCTCTCAATTTAAATTAGACATATGCAAGAATATGCTGATATTTATACACACACATTCATGTAGACATTTAAGAGGGAAGGAAGAAAGGGCACATAGTATGGTCTGAAGAATCAGATCTATAGATAGTTTGGTCTGAGTTCTACCACAGAACACATGTTCGTGAGGGGAGATGCCTTGATTTGATGTAGTTGTAAAATAGGTGTAACTTTTAAGCTTTTGATAAAGAACATTGGGATTTTTAATTTTTTATTATTATTTACAATTGGTATTTCAAGTGTTAGTACATTTGTATACAATTTAACCGATTTTTGTATGGAGTGTTAGTAGGATAATTTGCTAGAACAAGCATTATACAATAACAAAAATTGTATAATCAAATAAAAAAAATATTATCGAAAAAGGGGTGTAGTTTATTAACAATCAAATATTAAACAAAAATTACACTAAAATGTAATCTATAAAAAATTGGACATACGTCATGTGTGCCACCCTTCTAGTTAATATTGAAAGGGTGAACACCTCTTTGGTGTCTCACAAATTTTTAACTTAAATTATTAGTATTGAAATTTGTGTAGATGTCTTTCTCTCTATTTCCTTAATTATATAACATATGAACAACAAAAAAATTATTAGTTATAGTTTTATAATTTGGTTAGTTGGTAATTATTTTTATAATGTTTGCTTTTCATAGTTCTTCTTTTTGTCTTATAATTCTTCATTTAATATTTCCTTTATTTTTGATAAATTTTCTCTAATTATTTGGTTTTCTTTTTGATAAGTATATGTTACTTGTTGCTTTTGGGTCTCAATGCTTGATGTTAACAAAAAGGACATCTTTCTCACATTCTTCATTGTGGCTAAGTTCCTTCTTAGGTTTCTTGGCGAACAAATTTATAATGTTAGCTCTCAATTTCTTGGTTTATTTAATTATATGACATTTTTATGAGTTATGGTTTTTTTAATTTGGTTACATGGTAATTATTTTTATAATGTTTTGGTTTCATAGTTCTTATTCTTGCCTTGTGATAATTCTTTGTTTACTATATCTTTTTTTTTCCAATAAATATTTTTCAATTTTTTGGTTTTGTTTTTGATAAATATATATTATTTAATATTTATTTTACTTTATCTGTTAGTTTGTTTACCAAGAAATTCGTGGAACAAAATTCATTGCTTCTGGATCTTAATGTTTGATGTTAAAAAAACGAACATTTTTCTCCACATCTCCGTTGAGACTAATTCCTTCTCAGATTTCTTGGTGATCAAATTTATAATCTTAACTCTCAATTTTCCGGTTTACTTATGTCATTTTTTAGATGTGGTTTTTATTTATTTATTTAAAATTTTGGTTACATGGTAATTATTTTTATAATATTTTGGTTTCATAGTTCTTATTATTGTCTTATAATTCTTATAATATTTTGTTTAATATTTTCTTTATTTTTTCCTAATTTATTGCTTGATTCTACTTTATCTACTAGTTTGTCTGCCACGAATTCCTAGTAACAAATTACATTACATTTTGGTCTCAATACTTTATATTAAGAAAACGGACTTCTTTATTGCAATTTCAATTCTGGTTAAGTTTCTTCTTAGTTTTCTTGGCAATCAAATTTATAATTTAGCACTCAATTTCTCGGTTTCTCTAATTATGACATTTTTACGAGTTATGGTTTTTTAATTTGGTTACATGGTAATTATTTTATAATGCTTTGTTTTCATAGTTTTTATTCTTATTTTATAATAATTCTTTGTTTATGAGAGGGTAATTTATATGAAAATTGGGTCGAGCTGAGTAATGAGCCATTATGGGCCATAGTACGAAGGACTGAGTAAAAAGGCCATAAAGTTACTCCGGTCCAAAGGAGGCTTAAAGTTCTCCGGTCCAAAAGAGGCTTGAAGTTACTCCGGTCCCAAAGAGCATATAGTAAGCTCAGTCATCACACAAAGTTATCCCCGTTGGGACCACGTTATTGGTTATCCCGGTCGAGACATACCATGGTTAGCACTGGGAGAAACCGGGGTAAGAGCAGTGAATGGAAGAGTCGAGCTAAAGTTAGCTCAGTCTAGTCTGCCGCTTAGCATAGCCATGCTTACCTTGGTCATATTGGAATCCGACCATGGTAAAACCATCTCACTTGGTTTAAGCAGTGAGGAAGGTGTTGAAGGATAAGCATTATCTTTCAGGAGTATGACTCCTAAGAGGACTCTACATGGAGGAGTAAGAGTTCTACTAGAATTGTGCCATGCGGAACTTATAAAAGCTCACAACATCACCTATGGAGAGGTAATGCAACTTTGATTTTCGAATACACAGAGCTTTTGTCTATTTGTCTATTTTGCTGACTTAGGCATCGGAGGGGTATCTGGCACACACCCGCCGGCTAGCTCAAGTTTGTGTTTTCAGGGAGTAAAGCAACGACGTACGGAGGAGCGCAAACTTGATTAACAGGATTATACGAGAAGGTTTATTTCTTTCCCGTATAATTGGCACCGTCTGTGGAAAAACCAGACAAAGAACAAAACCTCTTGATCAAGTTTCCCTTGCTAATTGAATGGCGCACAACGAAGATTTGCCACAGTCCGCTATCAACGAACAAACCCCAGAAGGGGGTGGGAGGCGAGAAGGATTGCCTTCTATCCCTCCTATGACAGACTTAGAGCCCCAACGACAGAATCCCCGGAGGGATACAAGGGGGATGCGGAACAACAGCCCCCGTCGCTCTCGCTCATAGAGTCCTGAAAGGCAAAGGCGAAGAATCGACCCTCAAGCTTTGGAGGATCGCGTAAAAGAGCAAAACGAGTTGATAAGGAAGATGGCGGCGGACATGGAGGCCATGAAGCGCCAGATCAAGGGAAAAGAGGTGGCGACGAGAGAGGGGCGCAAAGGCAATACACTGCCTCGCCACTCTAAAGATCATGGTAGGCATATCACGCCATCGCAAGCAGATAGTAGAAGCCTCAGGACAGGCGACACTCAATCTAGGACTTCCAGAACTCGTTACTCCAGGTTTGAGAGAACGAGATCATTGAGGTCTTACACAGAGGGAAGTACCTATCGGCCCTCACACACGCACCATACATCATCCAGGCAAATGAAGTTGCCTAGATCGTCCGACTTACGGACTGTGCTTGAAGAAAAGAAGGAGGATGCTAGGACACGCGACCCACACAGAGTTTCAGCCCTTCAACGGTTGGCTCCTCAGACGTATGGAAGCGTTGAGGTTGGGATGCCAATACAGCACCTTGCCTACGAACCAACAGATAAAGCGTTGGCAAGACTCCATAGCTCGCCGTTCGTTCCGGCAATTGAGAACGCACCATTACCCTCAGGCTTCATCCAGCCTAAATTTATCACGTACGAAGGGAAGACAGACCCTTACATGCACCTAAGCCACTTTCGCCAGGTCATGGCGGTATACCGGCAGAACGAAGCCTTGATGTGCATTTTTTTTCCATCAAGCCTTGGTGACCTAGGCTTGACTTGGTTCGAAAAAATTCCAGAAGGCAGCATAGCCTCCTGGGCGCAATTGGCGGAGGCATTCGTGACTAGGTTCAAAACGAACACCAAAACCCCGGTGGAAATTGATCAACTGCTCTCCATCAATATGGGCAAAAAAGAGTCATTAAAATCCTACAATAGCCGCTACTGGGAGACCTTCAACCAGATTGGGGACTGCCCCACCAATCTCGCCATTGCACAATACAAAAGAGGCCTTCCAGTCGGGAACAGACTAAGGGACTCAATCACTATGACACTGCCTCTCACGATGGAGGCCTTAATGGAGAGAGTGCACCAATACATTCGGGTAGAAGAAGATGGCGCCCGTGCTAAAGCAAAGTCTAGCACGACCGTAGTACCAGATAAAAAGACCGCGTCAAAGGTCAACACGGTAGAACGTCCGAACAAAAATGGACGAGGCAAGCGGGACAACGGAGAAGACTAGGATAAAAGATGGTTGAGAGTCCGCACTGCCATTACCACGATATTCAAAAAGCCAATCTACCGGATTCTAAGCGAGATACGCGATGAACCTTTCGTCAGATGGCCTGCCAAGCTAGGAGAAGCTCAGAAGGACTACGACGAAAGATCACGGTGCACCTTCCATAAAGAAAAGGGGCACCACACTGAAAATTGTACACCATTGAGACAACATCTAGAGGAGTTGGTGGCATCCGGTCACTTGGATAAATACATTGAAAGAGGGGCGCAACCAGCCCCCCAGAATGACAACCACCTGAACAGAATGCCAATCGATGCCCCACCTCAAGGCGTGATAAACGTAATACATGGGGTATTCGAGCCTGAGCGCGTATGTGAGCTCAGGGGCATGATAAAGAAGGCTGAGCACTTGAGGGAGGTATTAAGTGCCCAGCCCACCATTAAAAGAGGGAAAACAAAAACCACGAACGTCATATCTTTTTCAGATAGAGACTTGGCAAGGATATATTACCCTCACAATGATGCACTGGTCATCACTCTCCGAGTCAAGGATTTCGACGTCAAGCGGATTTTGATTGACCAAGAGAGCTCGTGTGAGATAATGTACTACGACACCTTCAAACAACTGAAATTGGAGGACAAAGACTTGGCACCAGCTGTATCCCCCCTGATCGGATTCAACTCAATGCCAGAGTGGCCAGTCGGCAAGATCATCCTTCCAGTCAGGACAGGAAGCGTGACAAAACAAGTGGAATTTTGGGTGTTAAAGGTCCCTTCCACTTACAACATAATCTTGGAAAGAACATGGCTGCATGCCATACGAGCGGTAGCTTCATCCTTCCATCAAGTAATGCGATTCCCCAACAAAACCGGGGTAATTGAAGAGGTCTTTGGAGACCAAATTATGTCCAAGCAACGCTTTGTCACGGTTAATGGCAGCCGCGCTGCCAAGGGGAATGTTCATTCGGTGAAAGAACCTGAGAGCAATGAACTGTTTGCAGATGTCGGCAAAGCAGCTGATCAAAAAGTGGTGGAAGACTTGGTAGAGGTAAGAATAGATGAAAAGAACCCGGATAAGTTCTTTTTGCTCGGTTCGTCGTTGTCCAGCACTGAGAGATTAGAGGTCTTGGAATTCTTGACCTCTAACATCGAAGTGTTCCCCTGGACGCCCTACGACATGCCAGGCATTGATCCAAACTTCATCTGTCACCAACTCAATGTCCACCCATCTGCCAGACCAATCATTTAGCGCACTCGCAGATCGGCACTCCACCACGCCAAGATAGTGGCAGAAGAAGTGGAAAATCTGCTAGAGGCAGGTGCTATCAGAGAGGTGCACTACCCCAGATGGATTTCCAACACAGTCGTGGTGCCAAAAAAGAATGGCAAATGGCGTGTCTGTGTCGACTATAAGACAGTCAACAAAGCATGCCCAAAAGACAGCTTCCCCCTACCATAGATAAATCAACTGGTAGACCTAACGGCGGGGCACAACCGACTTAGCTTTCTTGATGTGTACAGAGGCTACCATCAGATAGCCATGTACGAACCAGACCAGGAGGTCGCATCCTTTACAACTTCAAGAGGACTATATTGCTACAAGGTCATGTCTTTTGGCCTAAAGAACACAGGGACAACATTCTAGAGAATGGTCACCAAGATGTTTGAGCCGTTGTTAGGCAGAACAATGGAAGCTTACATCGACGACATGGTGGTCAAGAGCAAGGATGAGAACGACCATCTAAGGGACCTAGGTGAGATGTTCCAGATTCTGAAGAGGCACAAGTTGCGCCTTAATGCATCTAAGTGCGCGTTCGGTGTAGGATCTGGCAAATTCCTGGGCTTCCTAGTGACCAACCGGGTTATAGAGGCCGACCCCTCCCAGATCAAAGCTATTTAGGATCTGGAGAGGCCTAACTCAGTAAAAGAAGTACAGCATCTCACCGGTATGGCAGCTTCACTCAACTGATTCATTAGCCGGTCGTCAGACAGACTACGACTATTTTTTCTAGCATTGAAAGCCAAGTTCGAGTGGGACGAAGAATGAGACCGCGCTCTGGAAAACTTGAAGGAATACATGTCTTCTCCACCACTGCTTGTCACCCCAATAGCAGGAGAAGAACTCTTCTTGTACTTGGCAGTCTCTCAGCACACAATTAGCGCAGTGTTGGTCCGTGCGGAAGGAATCCAACATCTGCCCATCTATTATGTTAGCAAGACATTGCTGGGCGCCGAAACGAGGTACTTGCCACTGGAAAAAATGGCCTTGGCCTTAATGATGGCTTCAAGGAAGTTGTCGCACTACTTTCACGCCTACACCATAGTCGTCCTCATAGCTTTCCCATTAAAAGCTTTGTTTGAGAGGGCGAACTTTTCTGGGCGAATCTTGAAGTGGGCAGTAGAGTTGGGACAATTCGACATCAAGTTTCAACCCAGAACCGCGATAAAGGCCCAAGCTTTGGCAGACTTTGTCGTTGAATTTACCCCAGGAAGTCATCATATCTGCCCAGTCGACCTGACTAACGCAACCGAACTAGGGATAGAAGTTGACGACGGAATAGCGCAACCCCTGGTGCAGGATACTCAGTTGGACCCCAAGGCAGACTAGAGTAAAGAGAGCAAGGTAGAAGCGAACTATGCTACACCAAGCCAAGACTCACCAACAAATAAAGACTTGGCTCAATCAGATAGCGAGGGGCAGACAGCGAGCATGGACCTTGAAGAAAATACCAGCAACATTCTTGACCCCACGACATCATCTAATCCCTTCACTTGCTGAAAACTGTTCGTTAGAGAGATGTGGAAGCTCTTTGTGGACGGAGCATTCAACCAGCATGGTGCAGGACTTGGTATAGTCCTTATCTCACCAGACAACCTGGTTGTGGAGCAAGTAGTCAACCTTGGCTTCTCAGCATCAAACAACGAAGCGGAGTATGAAGCGCTTCTTGTAGGTCTCAAATCAGCATTCTACATGCAGGCCACCGAGCTAATGGTCTAAAACAACTCATAGCTGGTGGTAAACCAAATTTCTGGCAACTACGAAGCAAAGGATGATAGGATGGCCAAGTACCAAGAATTGGTCAAAACAGAGATCAAGAAATTTGAAGTAGTAAGGATAGAACAGATTGGCAGGGAGGAAAACAGCAGAGCAGACGAACTGGCAGGCTTTGCCTCAATGGCAGATACATCCATCCTTCATCCACTGCTATTTGACTACCTACCAAGACCAAGCATTGAAGACCCCGAAGCAGAAGAGGTATGTTGCGCCGAACTAGGCCCCTCATGGATGGATCCCATCATACTGTTCTTAAAAGACGGCGTCTTACCGGAAGAAAAGAAAGAATCCAACAAAATTAGAGCAAAGTCGCAGCGATTTTGGCTCTCCCCATTTATGGCATTGTACAAAAAGTCATTCTCAGGACCTTATCTAAAGTGTGTCCACCCCAACAAAGTGGAAGCATTCTTGTTCGAGATACACGAAGGCGTGTGCGGAAGCCACCAAGGAGGAAGGTCCTTAGCTTATAGAGCCATTTCGCAAGGATATTGGTGGCCATACATGCAAGCAGATTCAGAGAAGTATGTAAAAAGGTGCGAGAAATGTTAGAAGTTCGCACACCAAATACATCAGCCAGCCAGAGAACTTCTACCATTAACTAGCCCATGGCCCTTCGCAATGTGGGGCTTGGACATAGTAGGACCACTTCCAACAGCACCCGGTAACAGGAAGTTCTTTCTCGCAGCAACAGACTACTTCAAAAAGTGGGTGGAAGCAGAATCATTGGCATCAATCAAGGAAAAAGATGTGAAGAAGTTCGTCTGGCAGAATATCATTACTCGATTCGGCGTACCTAAAGCCCTAATATCAGACAACAAAACTCAGTTTGATGGCAGAATCTTTAGAGGCTTTTGTGAAGAATACAAGATACAGTTCTACAATTCTATACCAGTATATCCCCAAGCCAACGGCCAGGTCATCTTGGATGGACTGAAGAAAAGGTTAGAAAGAGCAAAAGGCAAATGGGCTGAGAAACTTCCTCATGTTTTATGGGCTTACCGCACCACACCTCGACGATCAACAGGAGAAACCCCATTCTCTTTAGCCTATGACATGGAGGCAGTAATCCCACTAGAAGTTGGCCTCCCCATAATTAGAAGCGAAAATTTTGATCCAGACTTGAATAGATAAGCCATAGCATTGGAGCTCGACCTCGCCGAAGAAAGAAGAGAAAATGCACTGGTTCACATCGCCTCGTACCAGCAAGAGTTGTCCAGAAAGTATAACAAAACAGTACATCCAAGACAATTCAAAATCAGAGATTGGGTACTACGCAAAGTGATGGGAAACACCGTGGTACCAGGAGATGGCAAGTTAGGGCCTAATTGGGAAGGACCCTACAAAGTGGCCGGATTAGCTGGCAAAGGGGCATACCACTTAGAAGATGAGGACGACAAAGCAATTCCCAAGCCATGGAACACTGCCAATCTCAAACTATTTTATTTTTAGCCTTTCTTCAAAATACTTACAATTTTTCTTTTCCCCAATAAAACAAGTAGTTTTCTTTTAAGCATAAGTGTTTTATTCTGTAAAAGTTGTTTTAGTGAGTTAGGGGCATTGAAAACATGGTTGGCTGGAAAAACCAACACCATTCCTAAGCCCAGGATAAGGATCCAGGCTGCAGGACATTTGGTCGGAATAACCAAACACTTTACTCTAGGCTGGCTGAAAAAACCAACTTAGAAGTTGGCTGGAAAAACCAACACCCTTCCTAAGCCTAGGATAAGGATCCAGGCTGCAGGACGTTTGGTCGGAATAACCAAACACTTTACTCTAGGCTGGCTGGAAAAACCAACTTAGAAGTTGGCTAAAAAAATCAACACCCTTCTTAAGCCCAGGATAAGGATCCAGGCTGCAGGACGTTTGGTCGGAATAACCAAACACTTTACTCTAGGCTGGCTGGAAAAACCAACTTAGAAGTTGGCTAAAAAAATCAACACCCTTCTTAAGCCCAGGATAAGGATCCAGGCTGCAGGACGTTTGGTCGGAATAACCAAACACTTTGCTCTAGGTTGGCTGGAAAAACCAACACCGTTCTTAAACCCAGGATAAGGATTCAGGCTGCAGGACGTTTGATCGGAATAACCAAGCACTTTATTCTAAGATGGCAGGAATAACCAATTTAAAGGTTGGCTCGATTAAACCAACTCTTGGTACTCTTCAGCCGAGGTAAAGATCTCGGCTAAAAAGTGGTTGGCTAGATTGGATTAAACCAACCCTTGGTACTCTTCAGCCGAGGTAAAGATCTCGGCTAAAGAGTGGTTGGCTGGATTAAACCAACTCTTGGTACTCTTCAGCCGAGGTAAGTATCTCGACTAAAGAATGGTTGGCTGGATTAAACCAACTCTTGGTACTCTTCAGCCGAGGTAAGTATCTCGACTAAAGAATGGTTGGCTGGATTAAACCAACTCTTGGTACTCTTCAACCGAGGTAAAGATCTCGGCTAAAAAAGTGGTTGGATTAAACTAACTCTTGGTACTCTTCAGCCGAGGTAAGTATCTCGGCTAAAGAGTGGTTGGATTAAACCAACTCTTGGTACTCTTCAGCCGAGGTAAGTATCTCGGCTAAAGAGTGGTTGGCAGGTATACTTATAGTTGCAACGATAAGACCGGGATAAAGTATCTCGGCACGAGAATGCTGTACCTCATCCAAAACTTCAGTTAGAAAGTAAAGCACAAGCATGGAGATCAACCGAAATAAGAGTTGGAACTTAAAAGCAGACTTCATTAAAAACTCAAAGCAAGTACAAAGGGTGGGGTCTCAGCCCTGTTACAATCTGTGTTCAAAAGCAAAGAAAAGAAAATACAGAAATCAAGCAAAAAGAAGAGAAATGCAAAGTCAGGCAAACAGATCATCAAGATCAGCATCAAGTTCAACTCGCAGCCTGGTTTTAGCTGGAAGCTCGGTTTCGGCCGGGAGTACGGTCTCGGTTGGAGGCACGGTTTCAGTTGGTAGTTCGACGGTCGGTCTTCCACTATTGGCTCCGCCCGAGCTGACTGATTGGCAGGTTCATTGACAACCGGGGTATCGTTGGGCACGGTTTCTTCATCATCATCCGAATCTTCAAGAAATTATTGCTGAGTGGTAGCAGCATACTCCGCCAGTGAGCTCGGTATGAAGTATGGAGGAGGTTTGAAGACCTCGGTCTTAGGCCCACAACCGAGATTCACCACAGCACCCCTCCATCCGCACTTAAAGAAGAGGTCCTTTGCAGCTTCACACTGCTTAATGTACAGAGCTTCGCCTTCTTTAAAGCCACGGTCTTTCGCATCTTCCAGTTTCCTTTCGAGCTTGGTTATTTCGGCATCCTTTTTTTTTTTTTCAAGCTTGGCCAACTTGCGCAAGTATTTGTCTTTCATCACAGCGAGGGCCTTCTGTATATCAGCATTAGCCGAGGTAACTAATCTGGTTAGATGGGTAACCTCGGCCTCTAGCTTGGCCGTTTTCTGTTGACATTCTTTCAGCTCAGCCGATTTGGCATCCGCTTCTGCCATGGCCTGTCTTGTTGTTTTTCTAAGTTCCAACACTCGCTTGTGCGCGATGTGGTTTTTCTGTATAGCTTGCAAAAGGATAGAGAGTAACTTTTTTAACCAAGCAGACAGTTGAGAAAATCAAAAAATAAAGAAAAAAGAGCAACTTACCAGCACCATGGACTTTGTGGACGAGCGAAGGGCCTTTAGCTCGATCAGGTGGTCGTGGTGCCTTATGTTGGCTGGAAGGGAAACACCTTTAGCCAGGTTGAATGCCATCAGGTGATCTTTCTCTGCGACCACTGAGTCAGAATCCGTGATAGCACGGTTCTGAAAGGTGATTTTTGGAGCCCACTTGGAGGAGGTAGCTTGGCCAGAGCGCTCCGGCTATGGGCTCGGTGGAGGAGTTGGTAGAGTGGTTTGTGGAACCACGATTTCGTCTTCGTCAACTAAGGTTGCTCGGTTGGAGTAGTACGGGCACGCTTCCTTTGACGAGATGATGAGGGTTGATGAGATGGAAGGGCCACCACGGTCTCCTGAGGTTGACCGGCTGGTGGTACCTCGGTTGGGTTTGTTTCGGTGAGAAGGGCTCGCACGGCTCTCTTCTTGGCCATTTCTTGTTCAGCAGTAAGTGGGATAAGGTTGATTTGAGGCAGGGATGGGTCCGGTTCGGGTGAGGCTTCTAGCAGAAAGTTAGTTACCCTGGTCCTTCGTTTTTCACTGTATCGGTAGGTCGGTTCAAAATTCAGCAGGTCAGTTCAACTCCGGTCTGGATATCTCAGCGCGGCGCGAAGGACGTTCAAGTCCGGGTAGCTGTATTGGGACTTAAGCAAGTTCCTATCTGTAAAAAAGAAAGACAATATTTAGTTCTGTTCACAATCAGAAAACCGAAATAACAAGAAGAATAGAGTAAAGTCAAGGTAACCCTACCGACTACACCCTTGTTCCAGTTTATTTTGTGGCCTGGGATCTGGGCTTGGTGGTCTTCAAAATTCTCAGATACCCAGAAAAAATCATCATCGTTCAAGTCTTTGTCTGGTGTGTCATTTATTATTTTTTCACGCCGGCGCTTTATTCGTAAGTAGTAAACCCAGCCATCTTCGGCTGATCCTATGGAATACTGGTAGAAGAGCTCGGGGAGACCGAGGTTAAGGCCAGCTCAGCGGTTTAGCTCGGCTATTCCGTTTATTATGCGGTAAGAATTGGTGGAAAGTTGGGTAGGGCAGAGTTTGGTTTGCCTGAGGAATTCACAGAGTAAGGGCTGCACAGGGAAGCGTAGACCGCACTCCACAATGGAAATAACATTAAAAGGGACAAAGCCCTGTTTACCCCAAGGAACGATTTCTAGGTCGGCTAAGGTGAGGTGAACATCATCAGGGATGTAATAATCCTTTCAGAATTCAGCCATACCACCAGGTATGTTTACTAAAAACCTATACTTTCCCATTTGTGGTTTAAGTTATGAATAAATTATACTTGGGTGTTAGCTCGGTCGGAGAATGGTGCCGAGTAGCTCGGTTGAGCGCTCAAAAGAATGTCTGGGCAACCTAAGTCTGCAAAGTGAAAAACAAAGGTTAAGCACAGATCGTTGGACCGTGCTAAAAGAAACACAGGCAAGATAAATGAAGTCCTAGCCCGACTATGTGAATTGCTTCGTGTCTTAGCTCGGTTTGAGCAAGGGGTCTGTTAGCTCGGTTTAAGCGAAGGTTTGCTAGCTCGGTTTGAGCACGGGATTAGTTAGCCCGATTGAGCCTAAGGGGCAACATTCTTAGTTCGGTTTGAACTAAGAAGGCTGGTTTAGCCCCGGGTTGTAGCTCGGTCATGGTCAAGGCTTTCAAGTATACTATTACAAACGTAGCACGGATCAATAGCCCGGCTAAGATAATTGAAACAAAAGATGGTTCGACCTGATGAAACTACTAGTTTAGCATGAAGTGCTAGTCCGGTTGGTAGTCTGGCTAGATTGACATCAACTACAAACAACTTCCTAGTTCGGTTATATTGTGATTTTGGATCAAATACAGTGTTCTACAGATTGCTTAGTGAAATACAAGTGGTTCTTGTAAGGTTTTCCCCAGAAAACGCAAGGAAAAGTAAAAATGTGTTTTGCAAAAGGCACATAAACAATATGCTGTGGATTGAAAACAATACAGTGTAAAGAGAGAACATATTTGTGTTACTTACCAGGTTAAGAGGAAGGAAATGGAAGTAGAGAACAACAAGGACCACAAGCTTCACAGTTGCAAAGTTGAAGAACAATGGAGGCTCGAAGAGAGAAAGAAAAGGAGGTGAATAGTGGTATGAGTGATTCAAAACAAGGGTCTATTTTGTGTAGAAGAAAGGACGAAAAGGCGGGAACTATTTAGAAAAACACGAGGTACGAAGACGGCGTGACAGCTGCCTTCAGCCAATGAGAGCATGCCACGTGTCCTTGGAATGAGAAGCGATACAGTTGCTGTGATTGAAGAGACGTTTTGACCGGACAGGTACAACCCGCTGTGAATTTAGCTCGGCTGGAAAGGCTAAAAGAGTTTTAGCTCGGCTGGAAAAGCTTAAAAGCTTAGCTCGGTGGTAAGATTAAAGTTTTTAGCTCGGCTGGTAGACAAGGTAATCCCTATCATGCTGCGTAGATGGAATTAAGGGGCAATTGATAGGGTAATTTATATGAAAATTGGGCCGAGCTGGGTAATGAGCCGTTATGGGCCACAGTACGAAGGGCTGAGTAAAAAGGCCATAAAGTTACTCTGGTCCGAAGGAGGCTTAAAGTTACTCCGGTCCAAAAGAGGCTTGAAGCTACTCCAGTCCCAAAGAGCATACAGTAAGCTCGGTCATCACACAAAGTTATCCCAGTTGGGACCACGTTATTGGTTATCCCGGTCGAGACATACCATGGTTAGCACTGGGAGAAACCGGGGTAAGAGCAGTGAATAGAAGAGCCGAGCTAAAGTTAGCTTGGTCTAGTTTGCGACTTAGCATAGCCATGCTTACCTTGGTCATATTGGAATCCGACCATGGTAAAACCATCTCACTTGGTTTAAGCAGTGAGGAGGGTGTTGAAGGATAAGTATTATCTTTCAGGAGTATGACTCTTAGGAGGACTCTACATGGAGGAGTAAGAGTCCTACTAGGATTGTGCCACGCGGAACCTATAAAAGCTCACAACATCACCTATGGAGAGGTAACACAACTTTGATTTTCGAATACACAGAGCTTTTGTCTATTTGTCTATTTTGCTAACTTAGGCATCGGATGGGTATCCGGCACACACCCGCCGGTTAGCTCATGTTTGTGTTTTCAGGGAGTAAAGCAACGACGTACAGAGGAGCGCAAACTTGATCAACAGGATTATACGAGAATGTTTATTTCTTTCCCGTACAGTTTACTATATGATGCTTTTGGGTTTCAATGCTTATGTTAAAAAAACGGACATCTTTCTTGCAATCTTCATTGAGACCAAGTTCCTTATTAGATTTCTTGGCAATTAAATTTATATTCTTAACTCCCAATTACCGACTGCCTTAATTATGCCATGTTTATGAGTTATGATTTTTTAATTTGGTTACATGGTTTTTATTTTTATAATGATTTGGCTTCATAATTCTTATTTTTGTCTTAAATTTTTTTCTTTAATATTTTCTTTATTTTTAATAAGTTTTCCCTAATTATTTGGTTTTCTTCTTGCTAAATATATTTTATTTATTGCTTGATTTTACTTTATGTATTAGTTTGTTTGCCAAGAAATCTTGGGAACAAAATGCAATGCTTTTGGGTCTCAATGCTTTGATGTTAAAACAAATGGACATCTTTCTTGCAATCTTCTCTATTGAGGCTAAGTTCCTTCTCAGATTTCTTGTCAATGAAATTTATATTTTTAACTCCTAATTAACCGGCTTCCTTAATTATGACAATCTCATGAGTTTTCATAGTTCTTATTCTTATCTTATAATTTTGTTTTAATATTTTCCTTATTTTTGATAATTTTTTTAATTATATATTATTTATTGCTTGATTTTACTTTATCTATTAGTTTGTTTGCAAAGAATTTCTAGTAACAAATTACATTGCTTTTTGGTCTCAATGTTTGTTGTTAAAAAAACGAACATCTCTCTCCAAATCTTCATTGAGACTATGAAGTTCCGTCTCATATTTCTTGGCACTCAAATTTGTGATCGTAACTATCAATTTTCCTGTTTCATTTATTAAGCCATTTTTATGAGTTATGGTTTTTTTTTTTATTTATTTTGGTTACATGGTTATTATTTTTATAATGTTTTGGCTTCATAGTTCTAATTCTTGTTTTCCAATTTTTTGTTTAATATTTTCTTTCTTTTTGATAATTTTTCTCAAATTATTTGGTTTTCTTCTTGCTAAATATATATTATTTATTTCTTGATTTTACTTTATCTATTAGTTTGTTTGCCAAGAAATCATGGGAACAAATTACATTGCTTTTGGGTCTCAATGCTTGATGTTAACAAAACGGACCTCTTTCTCACAATCTCCATTGTGACCACGTTCCTTCTTAGGTTTCTTGGCGATCAAATTTATAATGTTAGCTCTCAATTTCTCGGTTTCTTTAATTATGACAATTTTACGAGTTATGATTTTTTAATTTGGTTACATGGTGATTATTTTTATAATGTTTTGGTTTCATAGTTCTTGTTCTTGTCTTATGATACTTCTTTGTTTACTATTTTCTTTTCTTTTTTTTCTCAATAATTTCTCTCTAATTATTTGGTTTTGTTCTTGATAAATATGTATTATTTATTGTTTGATTTTACTTTATCTATTAGTTTGTTTGCCAAGAAATTTGTGAAACAAAATTCATTGCTTTTGGTTCTCAATGTTTGATGTTAAAAAAAACGTACATCTCTCTTCAATTTTCCATTGAGACTATAAGTTGCTTCTCATATTTCTTGGCACTCAAATTTGTGATCTTGGCACTCAATTTTCCGATTTCCTCGGTTATGCCATTTTAATGAGTTATGTTTTTTTTTTTTTTGCTTACATGGTAATTATATATATATATATTTCAATAATTTTTCTCTAATTATTTGGGTTTTTTTCTTGATAAATATATGTATTTGCTTGATTTTACTTTATCTATTAGATGTTTTGCCAAGAAATTTGTGAAACAAAATTCATTGCTTTTGGTTGTCAACGTTTGATGTTAAAAACACGTACATCTGTCTTCAAATTTCCATTGAGACTATAAGTTCCTTCTCATATTTCTTGGCACTCAAATTTGTGATCTTAGCTCTCAATTTTCCAATTTCCTTAGTTATGCCACTTTTATGAGTTATGGTTTTTTGTTTTGGTTATTTTTATAATGTTTTGGCTTCATAGTTCTAATTCTTGTCTTATAATTTGTTGTTTAATATTTTCTTTAGTTTTTTTTTACAATTTTCTCTAATTATTTTGTTTTCTTCTTGCTAAATATATATTATTTGTTGCTTGATTTTTACTCATCTTTTAATTTGTTTGCCAAGAAATCATGGAAACAAATTACATTGCTTTTGGGTCTCAATGCTTGATGTTAACAAAACGGACTTCTTTCTTGCAATCTCCATTGTGACTAAGTTCTTTTTCAGATTTCTTAGCGATCAAATTTATAATGTTAGCTCCCAATTTCTCGAGTTCTTTAATTATGACATTTTTATGAGTTATGATTTTTTAATTTGGTTACATGGTAATTATTTTTATAATGTTTTGTTTTCATAGTTCTTATTCTTGTCTTATGATAATTCTATGTTTACTATTTTTTTCCCAATATTTTCTCTCTAATTATTTGGTTTTGCTCTTGATAAATATATATTATTTATTATTTGATTTTACTTTATCTCTTAGTTTGTTTGCCAATAAATTTGTCGAACAAAATTCATTGCTTTTGGTTCTCAATGTCTGATGTAAAAAAAATGTACATTTCTCTTCAAATTTCCATTGAGACTATAAGTTCCTTCTTATATTTCTTGGCACTCATATTTGTGATCTTAGCTCTCAATTTTCCGGTTTCCTTAGTTATGCCATTTTTATGATTTATGGTTTTTTATTTTGGTTACGTGGTAATTATTTTTATAATGTTTTGGCTTCATAGTTCTAATTATTGTCTTATAATTTGTTGTTTAATATTTTCTTTATTTTTTATAATTTTCTCTAATTTTTTTGTTTTCTTCTTGCTAAATATATATTATTTGTTGCTTGATTTTTACTCATCTTTTAATTTGTTTGCCAAGAAATCATGGGAACAGATTACATTGCTTTTGGGTCTCAATGCTTGATGTTAACAAAACGGACTTTTTTCTTGCAATCTCCATTGTGACTAAGTTCTTTTTCAGATTTCTTAGCGATCAAATTTATAATGTTAGCTCCCAATTTCTCGGGTTCTTTAATTATGACATTTTTATGAGTTATGATTTTTTAATTTGGTTACATGGTAATTATTTTTATAATGTTTTGTTTTCATAGTTCTTATTCTTGTCTTATGATAATTCTATGTTTACTATTTTTTTTTCCAATATTTTCTCTCTAATTATTTGGTTTTGCTCTTGATAAATATATATTATTTATTATTTGATTTTACTTTATCTATTAGTTTGTTTGCCAATAAATTTGTCGAACAAAATTCATTGCTTTTGGTTCTCAATGTTTGATGTAAAAAAAATGTACATCTCTCTTCAAATTTCCATCGAGACTATAAGTTCCTTCTTATATTTCTTGGCACTCATATTTGTGATCTTAACTCTCAATTTTCTGGTTTCCTTAGTTATGCCATTTTTATGATTTATGGTTTTTTATTTTGGTTACGTGGTAATTATTTTTACAATGTTTTGGCTTCATAGTTCTAATTATTGTCTTCTAATTTGTTGTTTAATATTTTCTTTATTTTTTATAATTTTCTCTAATTATTTTGTTTTCTTCTTGCTAAATATATATTATTTTTGCTTGATTTTTATTCTATCTATTAGTTTATTTGCCAAGAAATCATGGGAACAAAGCTGAGGATGTAGATGAGCCAAGGAGGAGTAAGAGGGCTAGGATTGCAAAGTCCTTTGGCCTGGACTTCTTGACTTATATGTTAGAGGGAGAACCTCGAACTTTCCATGAAGCTGTGACTTCACCAGAAAGTCCCTTATGGAAAGAAGCTATTAAAAGTGAAATTGACTCCATCTTACAGAATCATACTTGGGAGTTGGTTGGTCTACCCAGGTAGTAAAGCCTTAGGGAATAAGTGGATCTTTAGAAGAAAGATGAAGGCTGATGGGTCAATTGATAAATATACAGTTAGACTAGTTATCAAAGGATACAGGCAGCGAGAAGGCCTGGATTACTTTGATATGCATTCACATGTGACAAGGATTACATCGGTTCGTATGGTGATTGCAATAGCCGCTTTAGGTGGTCTAGAGATATATCAGATGGATGTAAAGACAGCTTTCTTAAATGGAGATTTAGATGAAGAAATCTACATGGAACAACCCGAGAGGTTTTTAGCTCCAGGGAAAAATAAGAAAGTTAGTAAGCTTGTTAAGTCATTATATGGCTTGAAACACGTGCCTAAGCAATGGCATGAAAATTTTGACAATGCTATGTTGTCAAATGGGTTTAGAATCAATGAGTGTGACAAGTGCGTATATGTTAAAGACACAGACAGAGGTTATGTCATTTTGTGTCTATACGTAGATGACATACTTATTGTTGGTAGTAACAATGAAATGGTTAGAAGTACTAAGGCCAAGTTTGGCATGTGTGAAAAAAGTCAAAAAGTTACTCAAAAAGTCAAAAAGTTACTCAAAAAGTTAAAAAGTTATCACTATTAACCACAAGTCAAAAAGTACGGCTGCATAACTCTCAATTCTAATTTTTCCCTATACACTAATTTATACATTTTTTTAATACACATTTTTCCATAAAAAAGTCAAAAAGTTAACCCAAACAATCATATTTTTTTTTCTCAACTTTTTAGTCTAAAAAGTCAAAAATTGCACTTATTTAGGACATCCCAAACAACCCCTAAGATATTGTTAAGCTTAAAGTTTGACATAAAAGATATGGGCCTTGCAGATGTCATTCTAGGTATTAAGATTACCAGAACATCTAGTGGTATTATACTTTCTCAGTCTCACTATGTTGAGAAGATACTTGAGAAATTGATAAATCAGATACAAGTGTGTCTAGGACACCGGTAGATGTAAGTCTACATTTGACCATGAATAATGGTGAGAGTGTCTCTTAGTTAGAATATTCTCGGGTCATTGGAAGTTTGATGCATCTAATGAGTTGTACAAGGCCAGATATAGCTTACTCTGTCAGTAGGCTTAGTAGATACACGAGTAATCCAAATGCTACTCATTGGAGAGGCATTATGCGGGTGTTAGGTTATCTATGCTACACCTGGGATTATGGGCTGCATTATACCAGATATTCGGCGGTACAAGAAGGGTATAGTGACGCTAACTGGATTTCTGATATAAAAGACTCCAAATCCACTAATGGTTATGTGTTTACCCTCGGAGGGGCAGCCGGGTCTTGGAAATCTTCCAAGCAATCATGTATATCGAGATCAATGATGGAATCTGAGTTTATTGCATTGGATAAAGCAACTGAAGAGGCTAAATGGCTTTGCCAGTTCGTTAAGGATATTCTACGTTGGCCGAAACCTATACCTGCTATCAGTATTCATTGCGATAACCAATCGGCGATTGGACGGGCACATAGTCATATGTATAATGGAAAGTCTAGACATATCCGTTGTAGACATAATTCATATGACAACTGCTCTCTAATGGAATTGTCTCTCTAAACTATGTAAAGTCTAAGGACAATATTGCGGATCTACTAACCAAAGGGTTAACTCAAGAGTTAGTAGAAACGTCGTCAAGAGGAATAGGGTTAAGGCCTTTAGTAATGTTACCGGAACGAAAAATCCAACCTAGTTGACTGGAAATCCCAAGATCTAGCTTCAAAGGGACAACCTAATTTCGTGTAACAGGTGAGTCACTGAAGAGGTAAATCCTCTTGCCCATTCCTTTATACAGTGATATCCTGTGGGGATGAAAGGTTAAGCTGATGCTTTTAATGACCTAAGTAATATGGATAATCAATCGTGGTATAATGAGATACCTTATATAGGTCACCTATGTGAGTGTGAAGTGGGGCTGCTTCTTTAAGAATTAGTAAGGCCGAATTTTTTAAAGTCACTCACTGAACCAAGCTAGTGTTCGAGAGCTATACCGGACACATTAGTGAGAACAAGAATAATGGTTGGAGTAACTCCCGTGTGAGGTCTATTGTCTCGATTTACACAAACGGCAGAACAGTTCAAGATATCACGTTCACTGGTCAGCCAGTAAATCTGATAGGCTTTCACTGCTAAAGGTTTAAGGCCAACAACTACCTTTTTTGATGCAGGATTATTCTGTGTGCTCTCTCTCTGAGCCTTTGTTGTAAAGCGTTGTCTGTTTTTCTTTATTCGGCCAATTTTATTCATGTGGGGGATTGTTGGAAAATAATAGTTTTCGGTAACTTTAATTCGAAATTAAAGTGGGACTCAACTGTCAGTTGAGGTGGGTTTGAGTGGTTTTATATTCTCTTAAGTGAGAAGATTGCTACACAAAAATAATGGGTCAAAACCATTGAGTTGTGAATGAGAATTGTCTCATATAGTGGGCATTAATAAAAGTTGGGCTTAGATTTGGACTGGGTCTAGACTTGTGCTTGTGCTTGTGCATGAGTTGGGTTTGGTCTTGGACTTAGACTTGGACTTAATCGTAAGCTTGAGCTAAGCTATGTTGTGTTGGGCTTAGCTTGTGCATGTGTTTGAGAATTGGGTTTGAATCAGGTTGTAACCCAACATTGACATCCATTGTATGACCCATCTAGTTGGTTTATTCAAACATCATTATATACATATTTGTTTGTATATATTAAGCACATGGGAGGTTTAGACCTTTGTAATTCTCATCTTTTGATGATGGAGTTAATGACCATATTAGTGGCCATAGGTTTTCAACCTTAGTAACTCTAGCCCTAATGGCTAGAATTAATGGCCTTGGTTAATGGCATTTAATGGCCCTATTGATGTATAGCCTTTATGGCTATGGATTCCCCTACTTGTATAAATAGAGGCCTTTCCCCCACCAACTTAAAAAAAAAAAAAGGAAGAGGATAATTTTGAAGAGATTTTTGATGAAAAATAGAGATGGTGTTTTGATAAAGAGTTGGAGATGGATTTTACCCCAAAGAAATTTTTTTCCTATCTTCTTTTGCGAGCTCCTTCTGTGGTTCTTGTTAGAGAGAGTGCAACCATTGCCAGGTCGCCAAAACTTACAGAAGGTGCTTCTGCGTTAGCTGGTTAAAACCATCTTATCCTAGGAGACAGAAGTCGACGTTCCTCCAACACTCACGGTGAGGTGGCTAATCTGTTTTAAGGACACTGTGGTACCACACAGAATTTGGTTTGATTCCTTGTCTATATTATATGATATGTATTTCTGTATGATGCTCTACAATGTAATATGGATTTATTTGGTGTTCTATTATTTAATTTAACAAATCATGAATCTATTTATTTTGTTTAATTGTACATTTTTAACAACACAACTTACATTGCTTTTGGGTCTCAATGCTTGATATTAACAAAATAGACTTCTTTCTTGCAATCTCCATTGTGACTAAGTTCCTTTTCAGATTTCTTAGCGATCAAATTTATAATGTTAGCTCCCAATTTCTTGGTTTCTTTAATTATAACATTTTTATGAGTTATGATTTTTTAGTTTGGTTACATGGTAATTATTTTTATAATGTTTTGTTTTCATAGTTCTTATTCTTGTCTTATGATAATTCTATGTTTACTATTTTTTTCCCCCAATATTTTCTCTCTAATTATTTGGTTTTGTTCTTGATAAATATATATTATTTATTGTTTGATTTTACTTTATCTATTAGTTTGTTTGCCAATAAATTTGTCGAACAAAATTCATTACTTTTGGTTCTCAATGTTTGATGTTAAAAAAACATACATCTCTCTTCAAATTTCCATTAGTACTATAAGTTCCTTCTCATATTTCTTGGCACTCATATTTGTGATCTTAGCTCTCAATTTTCCGGTTTCCTTAGTTCTGCCATTTTAATGAGTTATGTTTTTTTTTTATTATTTTATTTTGCTTACATGGTAATTATTTATATATATATATATATATTTCAATAATTTGGTTTTGTTCTTGATAAATATATATTTGCTTGATTTTGGGTAGTTGGTGGATTTGTTGGTCTTTTTGTATAGGGTTCGGCTTGGCTGTGAGGTGAAGGATGTTTTGGTTTGGCGGCCTCCTTGTGCGAAAGGTGTTTTTTCCGTCTCGTCTTTTTATAGGACTTTGTGTGGCGACAGTGGAAGGTCTTTCCCTACGCGTCATGTGTGGGTTTTTGGTGTTCCGTCTAAGGTGGCTTTCTTTGTGTGGACGACAACATTTGGTAGAATATTGATTATTGATAATCTGATTCGTCGGCATCATTTTTTAGTGAATCGGTGTTGCATGTGTTATGCGGATGCGGAGACAGTGGATCATCTGCTTATTCACTGTCCGCTTGCTTCTCGCTTGTGGGTGCTTGTTTTTTCTTTATTTGACATGGTGTGGGTGCAACCAAAGAAAGTTCAGGATGTGCTTCGATATTGGGAGGTGGTCGTGTTGGGAAGCGCCGGAGGAGAGCCTAGGCGTTAGCTCCTTTGTGTTTGATGTGGCTGTTTTGGTTGGAGCTCAATCGTCGGGTTTTCCAAGGGAGGGCTCAGTCGATTGTTCAGTTACAGTCTCATTTTTGTGGTATTTTGTACAATTGGTGTTGGGACGGGTAGATCCTAATTTATTTGCTATTTTAGATTTTGTGGATGATTTAGCTGGTTAGGTCCCTATTGTGAGGGTTCGATTTTTGTATTCTTTCGGCATCTTCTTGATGCTTTCTTAATAAAACTTTAATTATCAAAAAAAAATATATTTGCTTGATTTTACTTTATCTATTAGTTTGTTTGCCAAGAAATTTGTGAAACAAAATTCACTACTTTTGGTTGTCAATGTTTTGATGTTAAAAAAAGGTACATCTATCTTTAAATTTCCATTGAGACTATAAGTTGTGTGTGAGTCGATTTCTGATCACACTGTCAAACTAGTACTTAGCTGGAGAGTACCGGTAGAATAGATTAAGCCTGAACGACTTGTCACAGAAAGAAGAGATTCCAGCGGTGGTTCGTCTACCCGGGGGCACTCCGACGATCAAGTCAGTTATCTCTCAAATATAGCAAAAGTGCTTAACTCACTATTCAGAATATAAAAAGCGTACCTTAGACCCATGAGGGTACCTCTCTTTTATAGCCAACACAAACCTAGTCCCAATAGAGGCTTGGCTCCAAAGGACTCTGGATTACTACTAATCTTGGACTCCTAGTAGGATTGGGATAAAACTCTCCAAGAGTCTTATCTTTATCCAAACTGAAGTCTTCTCCCAATCTAGGACTCATGTCCCTTATCCGCTTATCCCAGACTCTGGTATCTTCGGAGATAACCTCGGCCTAGCCGAGATTACCTCGGCATCATGACCAGGACACGTGGCACCTCGGTTGACACTTCGGTGCCACCTTGGCCATGTGTTGTCATTCAAAAATTATGTCTCCACAACTACCTCCTAGGTTCTATTACCTTGGCATCCTGAGGTGATGGAACCTATATCATTTACCCATATAGAAGGTCGGCTAGGCTAACTTCATTATTTATTGCCGAAGTCAAGACTCGTCGGCCCAATATCACCAAGATCTATAATCTGTTTTCCCCAATGCCCTTAGAGCAAATAATCAAGTCAGTTTAAATTACTTAGCTGAGATCATCCTCATAGTCGAGGTCTTTGCTTCATTAAACCAAAAACTCCAAGAGTTTCATCACGTGTGAGAGCTATCACGCACAGTATTTCAATCATTTCTGCCACGCGTCTTTCCCTCGCTGGATCGTACCTGATACGCGCTTTTAAGTCGCCTTGCGTCTGCGTGCGCCATCTGATAAGCACGTCGTCCTAGGCACACTAATAGTTATTTTGCCGCCATTCCATGTTTTAACAAAATTCTTTCATTCTCTCTCCGTCTTTTCACTTCACATCATCATTTTCTCTCTATGCCTCAAGCTTTCTCTCTCTAAAAATCGCCATTTCTGTTCTCTTAAAGCTCTCTGCAACTACTCTGTTTGTCTCCTCCAGCGAAACACCCACCGTCTTGCAACTCATTCCACCCATGTTCAACTCCGCCGTACCTCACACCGGCTCCATTTTCTTCGGTGAGTTACTGTTCCTCTTTTTTCGATTTCTTGTTTTGTTTCAAACTGCTATGTTTGTACACTGCCATGATGCTTTTATTCATGCTCTCAATTTGTTACTTGTGTGTTGATTTCCACCATTGGTCATCTGTTTCACAATTCCACTCTTGCACAATCTGTTGCTGGCATATACACGTACACTGTTCATTTTATCACTGTTTTTGGCCTCGCACCCCTGTACACACTTTGTCACAGTGTTCTTGATAGTTCATCACTGTTCTTGATTCTGAATCATTGTTCTTTGTTTCTGTTTTCTGTATCTTCTCCAGATCCTTGCCTTCAATTTTTGTTTGCCTAGACTTAGGTTTTGGGATTTGTTGTAGAACACACAAATCTTAGGAAAAACTGAAATGAATTCCCCTTAGATCTTTCAAGAAAATTTGCCCCAACACACTTGTAGTTTTTTAGCCGAGGTCCCTCAAACCCTTACAAAACTCTTCTTTCTAACACTTTCCTTAAGCCGACGTCATAGGTATGTGGAGGTATAGGGTAGACACCCCAACCAAGTTAGAATATTTCAGGCAAGAGTTTTCCATCCCTGCTGACGTTCATCTCAGGTTGGCAGGGGAGGATGACTCCATTATGCCCACAGTTGACTCCATGCCCTTCCCAGTTGTAGCTTTCATAGAGTGTGGACTTAGGCTCCCACTTGACATCCTTTTCTGAGAAATCCTCCATTACTACAAATTGAACCTAATGCAACTCGCTATAAATTCTTACCGAGTTATTAACGGCATAATAACCCTAGCCAAAAAAGAGAACACTAGGGTAACCTTGGCCGACATCCAATACTGTTACACCATGTGTGGCCTCAAATTAGAAAAAGGCTATATCTACTACCTCAAATCGAGGTCCACAGAATACAAACTTGTTGCCGACCTCCCAGACTCCAACAAGGGAGCCGGGGACGATTACTTCATTGTCTCGGGCAACTGGGAGTTCGCTCTAGATGAGGACTTTCACTTCTACCCTCTTAGCCGAACAGCATTCATAGAGGGTAATGGTCAGAGCTAATTGTTACACTTACTTTGTTTTTCAAGTCTTTAATACTTTGTTCTTTCCATACGTTTTAACGTCTATTTTTCTTGCAGCTCTTCCGCAGCCGGCAAAAGACTTTCGTAAGTCCTCGTTCCCTAGCAAGGACCTCAAGAAGCTGTTGGATCTTCCAGTTCAGAAACGAAGAGCTCCTTTGTTGCTCAACTATATCCCGACTTACAAGTCAGTTATTCCCGACATCCCAAAGAAGAAGAGCAAGTCTCCTCATTCCGCCACTACTCCACCAGCAACTTCATCATCTCGGCCAGATCAGGGATCAACTTCTGATCTAGCTGAGCAGCCATCAACCTCAGCTCCATATCTGATCCCTCCATCTCAACGCAAACGTTGACACCAAACTACAATTGCTGCCGAAATGGGTCGCAAGAAAGCAGTTGCAGATGATCTTTTGGTCGACATCCCTGACACTGTTAACGCTCAACCAGCACAATCCTAGCCTCAACCAAAGGCAAAGCCTAAAAGACTGAAGAAGGCCTAGTCTAAGGCACCGGTGACTCAGATTGACATTGAGGACACCTTGCCAATTTCAAAATTGGCCGAGAGCGAGAAGACCCCCTCCACCGCCGAGAAGAGGCCCACCGAGGCCGAACCATCCCAATCAACTAGCTCAAAGAGGTCGAGGTTCGAATCGGCCACAACCTCGTATGCAGAGGGGGCAGCTGACGTCAAGGAGGACTACAAAAAACAAGTGAGGCAGGCATGCAACAAGGGTTTCACCCTTGGTTAGATGGCTGCCCTTAAAAAGCTGGATGTCCCCAAGGATTCCCCCCTTAAAAATGTTGGTGACCTCCCCCTGCCATTCCCCCCTACTCCAAGCCAATCCGAAGATGATTCTGAGTCCAAGAAAAAAGCTTTGGTCAGGAAAAAGAAGGAAGCTGCTGGGGCCAAGTCCCCAACTCTGAATGTGCAAGTCGTGGACTTGTCTCAAGATGAGGAGGGTGAGGTCTCCAAAGATGCCACTCCTGAGAAGACAACTTCGGACGTGCCTATCGCCGACAAGAGCCTCGACTAGGCTCTCAAAGAGATCGATGCCGAGCTCGCGGCTGAGAAGGTTGCCGAGAAGAGTTCCCAAATGTCCTCTGAGCCCCAAACCCAACCAGCTAATGACATTGAATAGTCTAGTTTCTTTACTTCTTGTACTTTTTCTTACTTTTGAAACAATGTAAGCTTTAATTTGGCCGATGTGCCACTTTTGTAATCTGAACAATTACTCTTTAATGTCTGGCCGAAGTGCCTTCTTTCCTTATCTGAATGCATTCCCTAATTTCTTCTTTCAATGTGATTGAATGTTTGTCTTCCTTTTACTGTCTTGTACAATTCTATACTTAGAATAATTTGCATGTCTTTAGTGTTCACCTTAACTGTGTAATTTTCTCAGTGTGGAATACTTCGGCTATACCAACTAACAGTTTATCTCGGCTTTGACCTAACATTTGAAAATATTCATAATATTTTCACAAGTGTTATTTACAACTTGCCACTTCACTCTTTTCCTATTGGAACCTCTGTCTTTTATTATTTCAACATAAACTTGGGTTAACTTTAACTTGTAAACTTTTCTTAAAATTTCAACAAGTGTTAAACCAACTTTCTTTTTCATAACCTCGGCTTAACTTTAACTTGTAAATTTTTCTTAATATTTCAACAAGTGTTAAACCAACTTTAGCTTGTAAATTCCCACTCCAAGTATCATTCTCTAACTCTCTGCCCCCTAATGTGAACTTAAGTTCCACTTGGGTTCTCATTAAGCATGTGGCTTTTGAATTTGTTGTTGAGGTCAGATTCAAACAAAGACTGGCCGAGGTTACCAACCTTGGTCTTTTTGTTAATTTGACTGGCATATATTGAGTTCCAGTCTGTGTTTTGACTCTGCCGACACGACAAGTCCATGTTTAATCCACTTAGTTCAACTCTATTATATGCAAGTATAATTCAACTCTTCCATATAATAAGTCTAAGTTATTCGTCATGTTTCGCTTAGAAACATCGGCAACTTAGTTCAACTCTATTATATGCAAGTATAATTCAACTCTGCCATATAATAAGCCTAAGTTATTCGTCATGTTTCGCTTAGAAACATTGACAACTTAGTTTAACTCTATTATATGCAAGTATAATTCAACTCTTCCATATAATAAGTCTAAGTTATTCGTCATGTTTCGCTTAGAAACATCGACAACTTAGTTCAACTCTATTATATGCAAGTATAATTCAACTCTGCCATATAATAAGTCTAAGTTATTCATTATGTTTCGCTTAGAAACATCGGCAACTTAGTTCAACTCTATTATATGCAAGTATAATTCAACTATGTCATATAATAAGTCCAAGTTATTCGTCATGTTTCGCTTAGAAATATCGCCAACTTAGTTCAACTCTATTATATGCAAGTAAAGTTCTACTCTGCCATATAATAAGTCTAAGTTATTCGTCATGTTTCGCTTAGAAACATCGGCAACTTAGTTCAACTCTATTATATGCAAGTATAATTCAACTCTGTCATATATTAAGTCTAAGTTATTCGTCATGTTTCGCTTATAAACATCGCCAACTTAGTTCTCAATCGTACTGCACAAGTTTGAAAATCAAGCTAAGACTTTATTATTACTTCGACAAAAAATCTTTAAAAAACAAGAAACTCTTAATGATAAAAAAACTTCAAATTGCACGTATTCCAGGGTCTTGGCAACTTTTTGCCTTCGCTGTCTTTAAGTCGATATGCCCCATTGCCCAAGACTGAGATGATTTTATAGGGTCCCTCCCAATTCAGGCCAAGCTTGCCCTCTCATGGATCCTTCTTGTTGCCGACGACCTTTCTCAGGACGAGGTCTCCAACTTGGAACTCTCGCGGGTTCACCTTCTTATTATAAGCCTTGTCAAGTTGCTGTTGGTATACCTCCAGCTGAATTGCTGTTTTCTCCCTTTTTTCTTCTAGCAGATCCAGATCTCGGGCCAAGAATGCCTCATTGGTTCCATTTTCTACTGCCTGGGTTCTGATCCCTGGGATACCGACCTCCAGTGGAATGACTGCTCCTGTGCCATAAGCCATGGCAAATGGGGACTCCCCAGTCGATCTTCTCGGCGTAGTCCAATATGCCCAAAGTACATTGGGCAGCTCTTCCACTCATTTTCCTTTTGCTGCTTCCAGCCTTTTCTTAATCCCATCCAAGATAACTTTGTTGGATGCTTCTGCTTGACCATTACTTTGAGGAAAACTTGGGGTAGAGTAATAATTCTTGATTTTGTATTTTGTATAGAAGCTCTTGATTAGCTTACTGTCAAATTGTGTACCATTGTCAGCTATTATTGCTCTTGGGATCCCAAACCTGGTTATGATGTTCTTCCATATGAAGTTCTTCACATAATGTCCTGAATCTTGGCAAGGGGTTCAGCTTCTACCCATTTGGTGAAGTAATATGTTGCTACCAGCAGGTACTTCCTTTGTCCAGTTGCTTGAGGTAGTTGTCCAACAAGATGCATGCCCCATTGAGCAAATGGCCAAGGGCTGGACACTAGGTTCAGGTCTATTGCTGGTTGATGTATCAAAGGTGCAAATCTTTGGCACTTTTTACACTTTTTGACATAGGCTTCAGCATCTTTCTGCATGTAGGGCCACCAGTACCCCTGAGTAATGGCCCTATGAGCAAGTGACTTGCCCCCAGCGTGGCTTCCATATACTCTTTCATGTATCTCGTACAGAAAATCTTCAACCTGTGCGGGATGCACACACCTCAAAAGGGGTTCAGTAAAAGACCTTCTGTAGAGAAGACCTTCTGTAGAGATGTCTTTCTGCTGTCAAACTGAATTTTGCCGACTTCAGTTTGATCTTGTGCACCTATTTATGGTCGTCTGGCAGTTTCCCATCTCTAAGGAATACTATTATTGCATCCATCCAGCTTGGTTCCATCTTCACACACATTGCTTCACGCTCTGTGTTCAGTGGTTCTATGCTTGGACCTGACAAGTAGTCAACCATTATTGTTCTGGCCTCTCCAGGTTTTACTGCACTAGCCAGGTTGGCCAGAGCATCGGTATGGCTGTTGTTATCTCGGCTAACTTGCTGTAGTCGGCAATTCTGGAATAAGTCTACTAATCTGCCCACTTCCTTTACATAGGCCGACATCCTTTCATCTCGGGCTGCATATTCACCTGTTGCCTGGTTGACTATAAGCTGGGAGTCATAGAAGACTATTACCTCGTTAGCTTCCATGGCCGCTGCCAGCTTTAATCCTACAATTAGTGTTTCATACTCTATTTCATTGTTTCCAGTATCTGCCCATCTGGTGATACTAGTACTACTTCTACCCCCGCTCCTTGTCGATTTGAGCTCCCATCAACAAACAACCGGAAGAAGTTGCCAATGTAAATGCTGCAAGGCCTGAGTTTCTCTTCTTTCCTTTGTTCTGCTGTCCCCCGCTGGGTTCTTCCTTTCTCACTTGGACGTTGCATACCTTGGCTCAATGGAGCCCGATGTATGGCGGCGTTTGGTGTGAATTCGGCCACAAAGTCGGCTAAGACTTGGCCTTTGATTGCTGTCCTGGGTTTGAATTCCAGGTCATATTGGCCCAAGGCCACTGCCCATCTGACTATTCTGTCTGTCAGATCTCCCTGTTACAGCAGGGACCTCAAAGGATATTCAATTAACACCACAATTTTGTGGGCTTGAAAGTAATGACTCAGTTTCTTAGAAGCCATTACTAAAGCCAGTGTTAACTTCTCCAGGGGTAAGTACCCGGTCTTTGCATCTGCCAGGGTTTTACTCATGTAGTAGACTGCCCTTTGCTCTCTCTTTTCTTCTCTGACTACTACTGTACTCACTGCATGCTCTGAAACTGCCAAGTATAAAAACAACTCCTCTCCAGGTACTGGATTTGAGAGAACTAGAGCTGTGGTCAAATACTTTTTCAAGTCGGCCAAGGTGACCTCGTACTCTTCGGTCTATAAGAAGTTTGTGGCATTCTTTACTAAGCTAAAGAAAGGCTTACACTTGTCAGAGCTTCTGCTTATGAATCTATTCAGGGCTGCAGCCCTTCCAATCAACATTTACATTTGTTTTGCCGACGTTGGGCTCTTCAGTTCTAAGATGGCCTTGATCTGATCTGGGCTGGGCTTGCCTCAATGCCCCTTCTGGTCACCAAATATCCCAAGAACTTACCAGACCCAACTCCAAATGCACACTTCGATGCATTGAGCCAGAGCCGATATGTTTTAAGGATGTCAAAAATTGCCTTTAAGTCTTCCAAATGATCCTTAAGTTCCTTGGTCTTCATGACCATGTCATCTATGTATACCTCTACTATTCTACTAATTAGATGCCTGAACATGTTGGTTATCAATCTCTGGTAAGTTGCTCTTACATTTTTCAACCCAAAAGGCATCACTCTGTAGCAATACAGCCCTTTTGGGGTGATAAATGCAGTCTTTTCTTCATTTGGAGGGTACATAGCTATCTGATGGTACCCTCTGTAGGCATCCAGGAAGCTCATCCTTCCATGTCCTGAAGTGGCATTCACCAATTGGTCAATCTTGGGAAATAGGAAACTGTCTTTGAGACAAGCCTTGTTCAGGCTGGTGAAGTCCACGCAGACCCTCCACTTACTATTCTTTTTCTTCACAACCACTGTGTTTGATAGCCATGTCGGGTAATTTACCTCTCGAATGGCTCTGGCCTCCAGAAGTCGATCCGCTTCCTTTTCTACTGCCTCAACATGCATTAGTGTCGGCCTCCTTGCTCGCTGGATGATAGGTTTGGCTGACCTGTCTACATTCAGTCTGTGGCAAGTAACCTCGGGGTCAATGCCTGGCATCTCATATGGCATCCATGCAAACACCTCAAGGTTTGCTCTTAGGAATGCCTCTAACTCTTTTTTCTATTCCTTGGCTAAGCCCGAGCCGAGAAGAAAGAAGCGTTCTTCATCCTCTTGCTGGACAAGGATTTTCTTCAGGGCTTCTTCAGTCTTCTCGGCTAGCTCTTTGTCGACGTCCTCAAGGACCTCAATGTCCTCATCTTCAACCTCTGTTGTTTCTACTTTTCATACATTGCAGGTAGATTTCATTACTGCCATGAAACAATTCTTTGCGTGCACTTGATCCCCTCTGACCTCCTCCATTCCATGCTCTGTTGGGAACCGCAATAGCTGATGCAATGTTGAGGGAACAACCCCTATTGCATGCAGCCATGGCCTTCCCAAGATTGCGTTGTAAGGGGAGGGAGTGTTAATTACTGTGAACTTGATTTTTATCTTCTTGGTGCCAGCCTGCACCTCCAAACTTGCTGCTCCCAGGGGCCACATCGGTGTTCCATTGAACCCAACCATTGGGCTATTGGACTGCTCCAAACCATCTTGGTAAAGGCCAAGCTCCTTGTAACACCTGACATACATGATGTCACAAGAGATGCCCTGGTCAACTAAGATGCGCTTCACTTGGCATTCTCCAATCTGGAGGGATCCAAGGCATCGTTGTGTGGATGCTGCACTATCTCTAAGTCGTCTTCTATAAAGGACACCACTGGTCCCTGGCACTCGTCTACCCAAGGTCTTTTCTGACGAACCTGGTACACATGCTGTAGGTGTTTTACCTTCTGAGTCTCTTTACGTATTTCATTCTCATTCATCTTCGAGTGAATCACATTGATCACTCGAGGTCCGCCTGCCTGTGGTTGCGGTGCTGGAGGTGGCGGTGCTGCTGGTGCTTGGGGCAGTCTTGCCTGCTCTTCCCTTGTCCTGGCTTCGTCTATTAGGTCCCTTAAATGGCCCTGTCTTACGAGGTCCTTTGGATGTGCCTTTAGGGCCCTGTACCCCTGAGTCAGATGTCCGGCTTCATTGTGGTAAGCACAGTGCTTGCCAAGGCTTCTTTCTATAAATTCACCTGGCACCTTTGCCGGTGCTCTGTAATAGGGCTGATTTCAGATTTTCTCTAAGACTTTGTAAACCGGGATCTGGAATACGGTTGTGACTGCCTGTGCAGCCCTTAATCCTGCCTCTTGTTTGCTGTATCTACCATCACCTTGGCCTCGCTTCGGCGAGCTATTTTTCTTCTTTGGTTTCGATACCTTTGTCCCCAGCGTGTCCTCCTCAGCCCTGACATATTTTTCTATCCTGGCCATAAGTTCTTCTATGCTCTTCGGCAATGTCTTTGCCAGCGATTTTCGAAGCAGGCAGTCATCTTTCAGGCCATTTTTAAATGACACAACCGCCACCTCTTGGTTGCATCCTGGTATTCGGTTGAATACCTCATAATACCTTTTGGCATAGGCCCTCAGGCTTTCGTCCTCACTAATTCTTAGAGCCATCAGGGCGTCTACCCTCAATGGCTATAGTTTGTTCGTCACAAACCTGACCACAAACATCTCGGCCAGGCCTTCTCAGGTTTTCACAGTTCCTTTCGGCAACTTGTGAAACCAGTTTGATGCAATTTTCCCGAAGGATGAGGGGAACACCTTGCAAAGTAACGGCTCGTTCCCAGTGTATAATGCCATCGAGTTCAAGTACAAACTGACGTGAAAGTTTGGGTCTGACTTATCGTCGTATATCTGGAATCTTGGCATGTGAAACCTCTTCGGGGCTTCGAATTTGTCCAATTCTACCGAGAACAGCGTTCTCGGCTTGACCGGGAAAGTTACCTCGGTATCTTGTTGCTTCATTTGGAGGTAATCCCTCAGATCGTCCTTGGTCCGTCCTGCAGCTCGGCTATCTCCTGACTTTAGCTTTTTCAGTGCACTACTCCCAGTGTCAT
Organism: Camellia sinensis; assembly: GCF_055761805.1. Taxonomy (NCBI): domain Eukaryota; kingdom Viridiplantae; phylum Streptophyta; class Magnoliopsida; order Ericales; family Theaceae; genus Camellia; species Camellia sinensis. The sequence goes on from NC_138964.1 coordinate 155,044,085, forward strand.
TATGGATCCTCTTGAACCTCTCTCCATTAGTTGCATCGAAACAAAGTTCCTTTCCTTGAACATGCCGATGTTCTTTGGGGTCAGCTTCTTTGGTTCGATGTGTTCTCTGGGACTCTCCTCTCCTTGATTCTCCATGCCCGACTTCCCTTGAAGGCCGGTGAGAATGTCCCTTGGTCCTCTCGTGCTGAGGGCCTGCAGGAACTGTTTTCTGCTCATCTTTTCGGGCATCTTTCTTGGCCGCTGGAATCGGCGTATCTTGTAACGGGAATGGTGGCTGCATGACATTATTCTGTATCATGAAGTTGATGACCGTTTACAGGTCTGCCAATTTGTTTGACATTCCTTTTATCTCGTCGTCCCTCCACAGGCATCTTTCTTTCCATACCTGGAGGTCGTCCTCGTTATAATACCCGCTTCGGTTTGATTTCTTTGACGTGTTGCCCTCCTAGCCGATGTCATTCTCTCTTTGATCTTTATCACTAGTCTCTTTGTTGCAATTGTCTTCTTCGACGTCAAGGTCAATAGGTTTCCCACTCCCAGTAGGAGTGTCGTCCCTAACCTTCTTATTCTGTCTGTTATTGGCCATCTATTCTCCTTCCTTTCCCACAAAATTGTGTGAGTCGATTTCTGATCACACTGCAAAACTAGTACTTAGCTAGAGAGCACCGGCAGAATAGATTAAGCCCGAACGACCTGTCATAGAAAGAAGAGATTCCGGCTGTGGTTTGTCCACCCGGGGGCACTCCGACGATCAAGTCAGTTATCTCTCAAAGATAGCAAAAGTGCTTAACTTACTATTCAGAATATAAAAAGCGTACCTTAGACCTATGAGGGTACCTCTCTTTTATAGCCAACACAAACCTAGTCCCAATAGAGGCCTAGCTCCAAAGGACTCTGGATTACTGCTAATCTTGGACTCCCAGTAGGATTGGGATAAAACTCTCCAAGAATCTTATCTTTATCCAAACTGAAGTCTTCTCTCAATCTAGGACTCTTGTCCCTTATTCGCTTATCCCGGACTCCGGTATCTTCGGAGATAACCTCGGCATCATGACCAGGACACGTGGCACCTCGGCTAACACTTCGGTGCCACCTTGGCCACGTGCTGTCATTCAAAAATTATGTCCCCACAAGTTGCTTCTCATATTTCTTGGCACTCAAATTTGTGATCTTTAGTTATGCCATTTTTATGAGTTATGGTTTTTATTTATTTATTTTGGTTACATGGTAATTATTGTTACAATGTTTTGGCTTCATAGTTTTAATTTTTGTCTTATAATTTTTTGTTTAATATTTTCTTTATTTATTTATTTTTATTATAATTTTCTCTAATTATTCTGTTTTCTTCTTGCTAAATATATATTATTTGTTACTTGATTTTTACTCTATTTATTAGTTTACTATATCTTTTTTTCCAATAATTTTTCTTCAATTATTTTGTTTTGTTTTTGATAAATATATATTATTTGTTGCTTGATTTTACTTTATCTATTAGTTTGTTTACCAAGAAATCCGTGGAACAAAATTCATTAGTTTTGGGTCTCAATGTTTGATGTTAAAAACCTAACATCTTTCTCCCAATCTCTGTTGAGACTAATTCCTTCTCAAATTTCTTGGTGATTAAATTTATACTCTTAACTATCAATTTTTGGTTTTCTTTATGTCATTTTTTTTAGAAATGTTTATTTTTTAATTTTATTTTGGTTACATGGTAATTTATTTATAACGTTTTGGTTTCATAGTTCTTATTCTTCTTTTATAATTTTTTACTTAATATTTTCTTCTTTTTTTTTGATAATTTTTTCCTACTTTATTGCTTGATTTTAGTTTCTCTATTAGTTTTTGTTTACCAAGAATTCCAAGGAACAAATTGCATTGTTTTTCAGTCTCAATGCTTTATGTTAAGAAAATGGACTTCTTTCTTGCAATTTCAATTCTGATTAAGTTCCTTCTTAGATTTCTTGGCGATCAAATTTATAATCTTAGCACTAAATTTCCCGCTTTCTCTAATTATGCCATTTTTACGAGTTATGGTTTTTTAATTTGGTTACATGGTAATTACTTTTACAATGCTTCTTGTCTTATGATAATTCTTTGCTTACTATACAATGTTTTTGGGTCTCAATGCTTATGTTAAAAAAACGGACATCTTTCTTGCAATCTCCATCTTCATTGAGATTAAGTTACTTATCAGATTTTTTGGCAATTAAATTTATATTCTTAACTCCCAATTAACTGACTACCTTAATTATGCCATTTTTATGAGTTACGATTTTTTAATTTGGGTACATGGTTTTTATTTTTATAATGTTTTGGTTTCATAGTTTTTATTTTTGTCTTATAATTTTGTTTAATATTTTCTTACATGGTAATTATTTTTATTATGTTTTACTTTCACAGTTCTTATTCTTGTCTTATAATTTTGTTTTAATGTTTTCTTTATTTTTGATAATTTTTTTTTAATTATATATTATCCGTTGCTTGGTTTTACTTTATCTATTACTTCGTTTGCCAAGAATTCCTAGGAACAAATTACATTGCTTTTGAGTCTCAATGTTTGTTGTTAAAAAAAACAAACATCTCTTGCCAAATCTCCATTGAGACTATGAAGTTCTTTCTCATATTTCTTGGCACTTAAATTTGGGATCTTAACTATCAATTTTCCAGTTTCATTTATTATGGCCTATGAAGCATGGACACTCTAAAATCGGTGTTGTGGCGGTGTTCGACATGCGGACACGCTAGGAACATGTACGGGACATGCCAGATGGCGTGCCCCCTTAATTTAATGAATTTTTTTGTAAGGAACACAGCAGGGACACGCGTGTAACACCCCAAAAATTATAACACCAGTAAAGTACATAAACCAATACTCATTATAAGAAAAGAAACAATTCTCCAACCTTTACATTACATGATCATGAGATTTGTACAAGATAGTTCCACGTGCGAATTATACATTCAATGATTTCTAGTGCATGAATCTATAGCATGTAGAACAGCAGATCCAAAAATAAATAAATGCCCTCAAGGGCTTACAAATTCCAAGGCTTAAGCCCGGTTACACAAAAATGGTCTCTTGAACTCATACAATTATAGCCCTTGGCTAGCAAAATATACCACAACAAAAAATAAGAGCCTTGTGCTCTCAACATATACATCCACGCCCTAACTCGGCGGGATCACCACATCTTTTCTTGCATCAAAATCCCATAGGGTGAACATAAAGCCCAGTAGAAAATTCTTAACAAAGTATATACATTTTATACAAGCTTCACAAATGAAATGCACATGTCATGTTATGCTTTTTGAAGGAAAATCACATTTACATCTCTTGAAAACCATCATGCTCAATGATAACTTGAAATTTCAATAGATTCAAGACTTTAAACCAAGATCATGGGGCGGTAAATATGACTCAGGTAATCCCTAGGTTGGTGTCTGCAAGTAGGCATAACTAGCACTACCAAATCCCCACTTTACCAGTAGCTAACTGAAAGGCATTTAGTATCTTCTCCGTGCGTGTTTTCGGTCTTTCACCCCAGACACTCAGGTCAACTTAATCAATTTCATCTATACCTCCCATCCGGACTTACTAACGTATTTACCCCAAAACATTTCGATAAATCTTATTTCACAACATTCCCTTCTCAATGCGAAGTTTCAAATCCCAATTTAATATTTATAACAAGCAAAGTATTGAAATGCAAAGGCAACAATTATCCATGCAATGTAACAATTATCCATGCAATGCAACAAGTATTCATTTACAAAACTTCCACACAATTGTTCCATTCGTGACCATAATGTCCATTTCCATTTCCAATGCAATTCACAAGATCACCATATATCCATATGAACCCATTAAGAGCAAAAACATTTCCACACTCATATATTCTCAACAAATTAATCATTTCATGATTATGTCACATTTTTCTTTTAGCAACAACTTCCAATCAACAAACCCTCTTACACTATGAAATTTCCTCATTTCAACACATATCAATATCATAACATCACCATATTTCTCACAAGAGAGATCTCTAATTTTCTAGGGTTTTCCATAAATGAAGTTTTCTTCTCATAAAAGTTCTATTATTTCTAGAAAATACCTTCCAACGACAACATAACTCAGCATCTCAAGAATTCCTATGAAACATTTTGGAAAACCCATATTTTAAGAAGAGATAAATCATACTCAACATATGAGTTAAAAACAAAGTTTTCATTCTTTCCAAAATTGTTCTAAATCAATATAATCTTGCAAAGATGTGTATATAACTCTAAGAAAATCCCTACCTCAAGTTTTGAAGAAGAAGAGATGAGAAACTCCCAAATTTGACGGTGTTGAAATACAATCTCCACCGCACAAGATGAAGCCCTCGATTAGCTCTCCAAATTTGATGAAGGGTGTTGGGTCAAAACTCCAATGGATCTAAAGAAATCAAGGTGTTGATCTTGTTTGGTATAGGAAATGTAGAGAGAATGAGGAGAAAAGGGTTTTTAGAGAGAGAGAGGTATACAAAAGTGATAAACACATAGCCCAAGAAGAGAGAAAAGCAAAATTTTCAGACTCAGTGACTCCCGTACGTGCGGAGCGTGCCTCCCGCACGTGCGATGTCTCTCTCGCACCTCTTTCTTTATTTCTGATAATTTTTTTAATTATATATTATCCGTTGCTTAGTTTTACTTTATCTATTACTTTGTTTGCCAAGAATTCCTAGGAACAAATTACATTGCTTTTGGGTCTCAATGTTTGTTGTTAGAAAAAACAAACATCTCTCGCCAAATCTCCATTGAGACTATGAAGTTCCTTCTCATATTTCTTGGCACTTAAATTTGTGATCTTAACTATCAATTTTTCGGTTTCATTTATTATGGCCTATGAAGCATGGACACTCCAAAATCAGTGTCGTGGTGGTGTTTGACACGCGGACACACCAGGGACACGTACGAGACGCACCAGATGGTGTGCCCCTTTAATTTAATGAATTTTTTTGTAGGGAACACGGCGAGGACACTCGTGCCCATATCGGGACATGGTATGGGGACACGGCAAGAGGAGAAACCTAAACCCTAAATCAGAAGAAGAAAAAGAGAGAGAAGAGAACCTGTTCAGTTGATCTATCTTCAGTTGCGAGCTCCATCATCTCCAGTCACGATCGCCATCTCCATCGAGGCTCTTATTCTAGTCGATCTCCATCTCATCTCGACCTGGTAAGTCTGGTCTCTGTCTCGAATTTCTTCTTTCTTCTCTCTTTTCTCTGATTTCTCTCTCTCTCTCTCTCTCTCTCTCTCTCTCGCTCGCTCGCCTCTCGCTCACACCTCTCGTCTCTCCCTCTCGCTGGCGTCACCGTCTCTCTCTCTCGCTTTATCAATGTGTGCTTGTGTGCCTTTGCTTTATCTTATCTCTTATATATATAAGAAAATAATTAATGTATATTAAAACAAAAATATTTATAAAAAAAAAAAATTTTGCCGTGTCCCCTGCCTTGTCCGTGTTCCCATTTTTTTGGAAATTGTTGTGTCCCATATTCGTGCTTCACAGATTATGGCATTTGTATTAGTTATGGTTTCTGATTTTGGTTACATGGTAATTATTTTTATAATGTTTTGGCTTTGTAGTTCTAATTCTTGTTTTACAATTTTTTGGTTAATATTTTCTTTCTTTTAATAATTTTTCTCTAATTATTTCGTTTTCTTCTTGCTGAATATATATTATTATTGCTTGATTTTACTTTATCTATTAGTTTGTTTGCCAAGAAATCATGAGAACAAATTACATTACTTTTGGGTCTCAATGTTTGATGTTAACAAAACAAATTTCTTTCTTGCAATCTCCATTGTGACTAGGTTCCTTTTCAAATTCCTTGGCGATCAAATTTATAATGTTAGTTCCGTATTTCTCGGTTTCTTTAATTATGACATTTTTACGGGTTATGACTTTTTAATTTGGTTACATGGTAATTATTTTTATAATGTTTTGTTTTCATAGTTCTTATTATTGTCTTATGATAATTCCTTGTTTACTATTTTCTTTTTTTTTTAATAATTTTTCTGCAATTATTTGATTTGTTTCTTAATAAATATATATTATTTATTGTTTGATTTTACTTTATCTATTAGTTTGTTTGTCAAGAAATTTGTGGAACAAAATTCATTGCTTTTGGTTCTCAATGTTTGATGTTAAAAAAACGTACATCTCTGTCCAATTTTCTACTGAGACTATAATTTCCTTCTTATATTTCTCGGCGCTCAGATTTGTGATCTTAGCTCTCAATGTTCCAGTTTCCTTAGTTATGCCATTTTTATGAGTTTTGGTTTTTTTATTTTGGTTACGTGGTAATTATTTTTATAATGTTTTGGTTCATAGTTCTAATTCTTGTCTTATAATTTTTTGTTTAATATTTTCTTTATTTGTTATAATTTTCTCTAATTATTTTGTTTTCTTCTTGGTAAATATGTATTATTTATTGCTTGATTTTTACTTTATCTAGTAGTTTGTTTGCTAAGAAATCATGGGAACAAATTACATTGCTTTTGCTTCTTTCTCAATGCTTGATGTTAACAAAACGAACTTCTTTCTTGTAGTCTCCATTGTGACTAAGTTCTTTCTCAGATTTCTTGGCGATCAAATTTATAATGTTAGCTCGCAATTTCTCGGTTTCTTTAATTATGACATTTTTATGAGTTATGGTTTTTTTAATTTGGTTCCATGGGAATTATTTTTATGACGTTTTGGTTTCATAGTTTTTATTCTTGTCTTGTGATAATTCTTTGTTTACTATATCTTTTTTTTTTCCAATAATTTTTCTTCAATTATTTTGTTTTGTTCTTGATAAATGTATATTATTTGTTGCATGATTTTACTTCATCTATTAGTTTTTCCCCCAAGAAGTAAGTGGAACAAAATTCATTACTCTGGGGTCTCAATGTTTGATGTTAAAAAAATGAACATCTTTCTCCTCATCTCTGTAACGCCCTAAAAAAAAAATACATAAAACCCATCACTTTAGACATGCATTGATATAAAAGAAACCAACCATTTCTATTAATCAGAGTAATTCTTACAACCGTATTACATGTTAACAACAAAAGCAAATGCCCTATGGGCTTACAGCTTTCCAAGTCAACACCTGGTTACACAAAAGAAGAGTACTAACTCTATACAAAATAGCCCTTGGCTTGATATACATGTAATACAAACAAAATAAACAAAAAGAGTCTTCAACTCTCATCATCATCTAAGCTATGTCCTTGGAGGTGGCATACTACCTGTACCTGAAAATAATGTCCCATAAATGGTGAGCCAACGCCTAGTAGAGATACGCTAAACACAGTATGAGCAATAACTAAGACATTAGCAATTGATAAATGTTCAATTTCCATAAACCAATTCATAACCCATTTCCAATTCATGGCACTATGTTCATGTTTCATTTCAATTTCCATTTCTTATCAATTTCACAATTTACATCAACGGCTCAGAACTTGGCCAACCACTTATATGAGACAGTGACTCATATTAAACATTTCCCATTTTACAATAGATAAACATACTAGTTGTATCAACACCTCAACAGATAAGCATACAAGCTGTATCCACATTTCAACAGATATGCATATTAGCTATATCAACACTTCCAATGATAAGCATATGAGCTGCATCAACACTTCCAAAGATAAGCATATGAGCTATATCAACACATTATCTGACAAGCATATGAGCTGTATTAGTAGAGTCCATCCCCTATCTCCTCCCAAACAACATCCGGCTTAGAGGTCTATCCCCTATCTTCCCCTAAACCGTGGAGTACATCCCCTATCTCCTCCCACACACACAACGTATATACACAAAGGTCATATATACAATCAATCAATACAAAACGTTAATGTATTCTATCAACCGTCATACTCTATGACATATCCAATTGATTAGTTTTAGTTTGCCTAATCATCATGCATTGTCTATAACAATCAAAACTACCCTCCATCGGTAGCCCAAGCAATTATTTCTAAACAGATAATAAAAGCTTCAACAGATAAAATATCAATGTTTTCAAAAGTGACCGATTAATAAATCTAACTCCACTATTCAACCATATAATGAACCAATTTCATTATTTCCAACTCAATTCCATAAAGTCATAATTTTTCCAAAATTAGGGTTTTCCATCCGATTTCCAAATATTGACCCAATGGTCTAAATATCAACATCCAATAATGATATCATTATTTTGAACCCACTATACACATTTTAAACTCAAAATAACAAATCCTCTTTCAACATTTTGAAACCCTAAGTCCCAAAATCAACCATTTAAACAATAAGCTCAAAATCTAGGTTAAAACCCATAAGAGTGAGTAGGAATCCCTACCTCAAAAATCGGAGCTCAAGGGAAGAAGATGAAGAAACTCAACGTGCTCCAAAACTCAATATTCTTAGATCAAAGTGTAGCCCTCGATGATCAACCCAACTTTTACAAAGGCCAAAGGGAAATGAAACACTCTAATTAGATCAAACCCTAGAGAGAAGGGAGTTTCTAGAGAGAGGAACTCTCAAAATGTCTTTTTAGAAAGTAAGAGAGAGAGAGAGAGAATGTAAAAAGTGAATTTAAAACGCCCAGCTGCCAACTGATATACGACATCCCCGCTCGAGTGTCAAGAACAAAAAACTAGGTACGCTCGAGCGCAAGAAGGCCCGCTCGAGCGCCAAGACACAAGAATAAAGTGCATCCACTCGAGCGCGAAAACCAGTCCGCTCGAGCGTAGATTTCCCCCTCCCAGAACTTACACCAAAAAGTACTACCCGCTCGAGCGCCACCACTCGAGCGCAAAAAAACCCGCTCGAGAGTGAAAAACATGCCTGTAGAAGTTCTGTAGAGCACCAAAATACTGGGAGCGTGCAATCTCCGCTCAAGCGCAAGAAGACCCGCTCGAGTGGACCTCCTAAAAACTGGGCAACAAAGAATTGAAACCAAAGCCTAACCAACCTGTAACAACTCTGCCCAATACATCCTAAAACCCGAACAAATGGAATTAAAGGATGACAACAAGATAGATACAACTACCAACTCCACGGAACTGAGTTCGGAATACAACAGAATAGTAGAGGGACAACCGGGATCGCTATAACCTCCCCCCCTTAAAGAATTTCGTCCCCGAAATTAAACACAAGTTTTTCAAAAACAGGTTTTCTCCATTCTCAACAATGCTACAACATAATATTAAACAATTCGACCCATTACCGGTCAATCCCCTCTCTTTCAAGAGGCATTTCACATTACACATAACAACCTGCATTATCAACATGCATTACTTTGAAATGTACCAATTTCAACTCATTTTTCACAATTCCATAATATATGCAACATTAACATCATGCCTGCATTTCCACAATACATTGAACATATGCAATGTTATAACAAATTTCCATTAACCAAAACATTCACAATGTTTTACAACTTAAGACACATATAATGTTCTTAAAGTTCAACGATATTACAAAATTACCAATACATGGTTACACATCAACAAACAAGTCCGGATATTTCTCGCGGACTTCCAACTTACGTTCCCAAGTGGCTTCCTCCACTCCCTGATGTTTTCACAAAACCTTCACCAAAGGAATGGTCTTGCCACGCAGGACTTGATCCCGCCTATCCAAGACCCGAACCAGTCTCTCCTCATACGAGGCATCCTCATCTACCTCCAAGTCGGTCCAATCTAACACATGGGACGGATTCGGCTCATACTTCCGAAGCATACTCACATGAAACACGTCATACACTCCGGATAACTGCGGCGGCAAAGCTAAACGATAAGCAATCTCGCCAATCCTTTCAAGGATCTCAAAGGGACCAATAAACCGAGGGGGATGACTTCCCACTCTTCCCGAACCTCATCAAACCTCGCCTAGGTGATATTTTCAAAAAGACATGATCACCTACCTCAAATGCCAAAGGCCTCCTCCTACGGTCGGCGTAACTCTTTTGGCGACTCTGGGCTGTAACAAGCCTCCTACGGATAAGCTCAACTTTCTCCGTCGTCTCCCTAACCAACTCCGGACCTAACAAAGGTGCATCACCCACCTTGGCCCAACACACTGGAGACCTACACGGTCGGCCATACAAGGCCTCAAACGGTGCCATACCGATGCTAGATTGAAAACTGTTGTTGTAGGCAAACTCCACCAAGGGCAAGTGCCTCTCCCACGTCTCACTAAATTCAAGGACACAACCTCGAAGCATATCCTCAAGGATCTGAATAGTACGCTCGGACTGCCCGTCAGTCTGAGGATGATAAGCTGTACTAAAGGTCAACTTAGTGCCCAAGGCACTCTGCAAACTCTGCCACAACCTAGCAGTAAAACGAGGATCTCTATCTGAGACGATCGTCACTGGGACCCCGTGCAATCTCACTATGTCCCGAATATACAAGTCGGCGAGATGATCTACCGAATCTTTCACGCGCATAGGAATGAAGTGCGCCGACTTAGTCAACCGATCTACAACCACCCAAATGGCATCACTACCCTGCTGAGTCCTCGGAAGACCTACAACGAAGTCCATAGTGACATGCTCCCACTTCCACTCGGCAATTGGCAAGGGTTGCAACAAACCCGCCGGCCTCTGATGCTCGGCCTTCACTTGCTGGCAAGTAAGGCACTTCGATACGAACACAGCCACATCTCTCTTCATACCCCGCCACCAAAACTGGCGACCCAAATCTCGATACATCTTAGTGCCTCGCGGATGCATCGCAAGACGTGAATGATGGAACTCTCGGAGTACTTCCTCTCGGCAAGACTCTGGCACAAACAAACGGTCTCGGTATCTCACACTCAGGTCGGGATACACCGTCAAACCCTTCTCAACCTTCCCATTTGAGATCTTCTCTCGGAGGGATTCTACCTCATGGTCACCTCTCTGTGCCTCTAACACTCGGGTCACAAGTGTAGGCTGCGCAACAATAGAAAACAAGGTCGCAGCCTCAACAGATTTGCCTAGAAGCAGATCAAACTCGCCAAGTGCACCCAACATCTCCCATTCCCGGATGGCTATACAAGCTACATCACTAATGGATTTCCTACTAAGGGCATCGGCCACAACATTGGTCTTTCCCGGGTGATAGTGCAACTCAAAATCATAGTCCTCAATGAACTCCATCCATCTCCTCTGCCTCAAATTTAAGTCTCTCTGTGTAAACAGATACTTCAAACTCTTGTGGTCCGAGAACACCTCGAACCTCTCACCATAAAGGTAGTGCCTCCAAATCTTCAAGGCAAAGATCACTGCTGCTAACTCTAGGTCGTGTGTAGGGTAATTCTTCTCATGTATTTTCAACTGACGTGAGCCATAAGCTACCACTTTCCCCTCTTGCATCAACACATAACCCAAACCCTCTCGTGAGGCATCACAATAAACCGCATAACCCAACCCTCTCTCCGGAATAGTCAAAACCGGAGCGGTGGTCAATCTAACCTACAACTCTTGGAACGACTTTTCGCAAAGTCTCACTCCACACAAACTTGACCCCTTTTCGCGTCAATCTAGTCAATGGCGAAGCTAGCCTGGAGAAATCTTTCACAAACCGACGGTAATACCCAGTTAATCCTAGAAAACTGCGGTTCTCAAACACACTCTTAGGCTGTGCCCAATCTTGCACTGCCTCAACCTTGGATGTATCAACAGACACCCCTTCTCCGGATACCACATGGCCTAAGAATTTGACCTCTTCTAGCCAGAACTCACACTTCCTAAACTTGGCATACAACCTATGGGCACTAAGCAACTCAAGCACCACTCTTAAGTGTTCCTCGTGCTCCTCCTCAAAAGGCGAATAGATAAGAATGTCGTCCACGAAAACGACTACAAATCGATCCAAGAATTCCCGAAAGATCCGGTTCATCAAGTCCATAAAGACTGCTGGTGCATTGGTAAGCCCGAATGGCATCACCAGAAACTCATAATGGCCATACCGCGTACGGAATGCCGTCTTAGGAACATCCTCCTCCCTGACCCTCAACTGGTGGTAACCCGATCTCAAGTCTATCTTAGAGAAACAACGGGAACCCTTCAACTGGTTAAACAAATCATCTATACGGGGCATAGGGTACTTATTCTTAACCGTAGCCCGATTCAACTTTCGGTAGTCGATACACAATCTCAAGGCACCATCTTTCTTTTTAGAAAAGAGGGCCGGTGCTCCCCACGGCGAAACACTAGGGCGAATAAAACCTTTATCTAGCAATTCCTGGAGTTGAATCTTCAACTCACTCAACTCGGCTAGGGCAAAACGATAAGGTGCCGTAGAAATCGGCGCTGTGCCGGGCGCTAAATCAATAGAGAACTCTATCTCTTGGTGAGGTGGCAAACTAACGAGATCCTCGGAAAAAATATCCGAATACTCACAAACCACCCTTGGCAATACAATCTGGGTCTCATCACACTCACCACTCATAAAGCTAGCAAGTAAACCACTAAGCTTATTCCGCCCTCGCAGATCATACACCGGCGGCAACACACTACCAACCCGATCCCCTAAGAAATGGAAACACTCCCCGCTCAAGGTACAAACTGTGACCCTCTGGCGGTAGCAATCAATAACAGCCCGGTATGACGATAGCCAGTCCATACCCAAAATAACATCAAAACCCTTCATGGGCATGACAACAAAAGGAAAAGGAAGCCTATGGTCGGCGACCTCTATATCACAACCTCTAACACCTTGTTTCAAGATCAACTCACCACCAACAGGTGATACTACACATATAGGAGATGCTAACTGTGCCAACTCCAATTCCAAAACAGATGCAAATGCAGCAGATACAAAAGAATGAGATGCACCCGTATCAATCAATACATTAGCAACCGAGTTGCAAAACAAGAAGGTACCTCTCACAACTGACGGAGCAGGTACAAGATCCTGCACGGTAACAGCATACACGCGCTCTGTAGGCCCCTGATCTACCTGCTCACCTCTAGGAGCAAAAGACTGCTACACTGACTGGGGTGACGAAGCTCCCGGATTGGCCCTCGAGGCCTGCACAGACTGAGCTGGCTGATAACTCTGCGTCTGCCTAGAACCAGACGCTCCTGAAGTGGCACTCAACTGTGGGCAAAACCTCTTCAGGTGCCCAGGCTGACCACACTGATAGCAAGACAAAGGCTGGCCCCTGCCCTGACTCTGGCCCTGAGGTCTAGCTGAAGAAGAAGCAGCTCGCTGATCCCCTCCCTTCTACTGGCAAACCGAAGACTTGTGACCCAGCTGGCCACACCCAAAACAAGTCAAGCCTCCCTGAGTACCTCTCCCAGGGCCCGCACTCGGCACTGGAAAGGTTGATCTAGCCAAACCTCCCTGAGACTGCTAAGGGTTAGAACCCCTCTGTCTCTGGCTCCTCTTGGAGCCTCTCTGTCCCTCGTCTTCCTCCTGTATCATAATCTCCATATGAGTAGCAGCATCAACCAAACGTCTGTACTCTCGGATAAAGGACCCTCCAACCCTCAACTTGAGTCCACGCCTCAACTTCCGCTCAAATTCAAAACAACGGCGTTCCTCGGACGCCACCAGTGCAAACCTGGACAGACTAGTAAAAGTAGCCTCAAACTCGGCCACTAACAAACCCTGCTGTCTAAGCTAGCAAAACTGCTCTCTCAGCTTCTCCCTAGCAGCTGAAGATAAAAACTTCTCCTGGAAAGCATTCACAAACGCCTCCCATGCACCACCAACACTGCCCTTCTCGTACTTCCACCATTGACCTGCATCTCCCTTCAGCTGGAAGGATGCCAAAGTCACCTTTAAAGCCCCGTCCTCGATGCCAAGCATCTCGAACGTCTTCTCCATCTGTTCTAACCACTCGTCAGCCTTAAGTGGCTCATTCGGATCCCCAACAAACTCGTCCGGATTGGACCGGAAGAATTCCCTCTTCAAGAAGGAAGGCCCAGCCTCAACAACCTGGGCCTGAACTGGAGTCTAAACTAGATTCTCAGCCCGGAAAATACCCACAGACTCCTTCAAAGCATCGGCTATCCCTCGGGCTAAAGCGCCCATAGCCTCCTGACCTGCTGGCTCAGCCACATTGGCCTGGCCAACCCTCTCCTGCTGTGCCGAAATATCATCCGGTAAAGGCATCTCTTGCCTACCACGTTTGCCTCGTCTACCACGTCCTCGTCCAGACATCCTAATAAAGGTAACGAAGAACGTTAGCACATTCATAAATGTGCCAAAACTAAACACTCGCGTCCTAATACATGGACAACTATAATTCACTCCACGTAAGCACATAAACACATAAGCACTTACGAATTTATTTCCGGATAATGATAGTCCCGAGGCGTTACTAGAGTTCCAGTTAGAAACAGCATTGATCAAGTGCTTTTCCAACAAGACTCCTAGAAACCCAAGGATCCAATCAACATCCTAGAAACTACATTCCATACCCACATAGTCACATAAGCATGTTATCAATTAAGCACATAGCATATGACACTAAATCTAAGTCTCTATCAAGCGAGACAAACCCATTGTGATCCTAATCACTTCCCACGTACCCAAAGTATTCGAACCCGGTACGCTCTGATACTAAGTTGTAACGCCCTTAAAAAAAAATACATAAAACCCATCACTTTAGACATGTATTGATATAAAAGAAACCAACCATTTCTATTCATCAGAGTAATTCTTACAACTGTATTACATGTTAACAACAAAAGCAAATGCCCTATGGGCTTACAGCTTTCCAAGTCAACACCTGGTTACACAAAAGAAGAGTACTAACTTTATACAAAATAGCCCTTGGCTTGATATACATGTAATACAAACAAAATAAACAAAAAGAGTCTTCAACTCTCATCATCATCCAAGCTATGTCCTTGGATGTGGCATACTACCTGTACCTGAAAATAATGTCCCATAAAGGGTGAGCCAACGCCCAGTAGAGATATGCTAAACACAGTATGAGCAATAACTAAGACATTAGCAATTGATAAATGTTCAATTTCCATAAACCAATTCATAACCCATTTCCAATTTATGACCACTATGTTCATGTTTCATTTCAATTTCCATTTCTTATCAATTTCACAATTTACATCAACGGCTCAGAACCTGGCCAACCACTTATATGAGACAGTGACTCATATTAAACATTTCCCATTTTACAATAGATAAACATACTAGTTATATCAACACCTCAATAGATAAGCATACAAGTTGTATCCACATTTCAACATATATGTATATTAGCTATATCAACACTTCCAATGATAAGCATAAGAGCTGTATCAACACTTCCAAAGACAAGCATATGAGCTGTATTAGTGGAGTCCATCCCCTATCTCCTCCCAAACAACATCCGGCTTAGAGGTCCATCCCCTATCTTCCCCTAAACCGTGGAGTACATCCCCTATCTCCTCCCACATACACAACGTATATACACAAAGGTCATATACACAATCAATCAATACATAACGTTAATGTATTCTATCAACCGCCATACTCTATGACATATCCAATTGATTAGTTTTAGTTTGCCTAATCATCATGCATTGTCTACAATAATCAAAACTACCCTCCACCGGTAGCCCAAGCAATTATTTCTAAACAGATAATAAAAGCTCCAACATATAAAATATCAATGTTTTCAAAAGTGAGCGATTAATAAATCTAACTTCACTATTCAACCATATAATGAACCAATTTCATTATTTCCAACTCAATTCCATAAAGTCACAATTTTCCCAAAATTAGGGTTTTCCATCCGATTTCAAAATATTGACCCAATGGTTTAAATATCAACATCCCATAACGATATCATTATTTTGAACCCACTATACACATTTTAGACTCAAAATAACAAATCCTCTTTCAACATTTTGAAACCCTAAGTCCCAAAATCAACCATTTAAACAATAAGCTCAAAATCTAGGTTAAAACCTATAAGAGTGAGTAGGAATCCCTACCTAAAAAATCGGAGCTCAAGGGAAGAAGATGAAGAAACTCAACGTGCTCCAAAACTCAATATTCTTGGATCAAAGTGTAGCCCTTGACGATCAACCCAACTTTTACAAAGGCCGAAGGGAAAGGAAACACTCTAATTAGATCAAACCCTAGAGAGAAGGGAGTTTCTAGAGAGAGGAACTCTCAAAATGTCTTTTTAGAAAGTAAGAGAGAGAGAGAGAGAATGTAAAAAGTGAATTTAAAACGCCCAGCTGCCAACTGATATACGACATTCCCGCTCGAGCGTCACAACGCTCGAGCGTCAAGAACAAAAAACTAGGTGCGCTCGATACGCTCGAGCGCAAGAAGGCCCGCTCGAGCGCCAAGACACAAGAATAAAGTGCATCCCCTCGAGCGGGAAAACCAGTCCGCTCGAGCGTAGATTTCCCCCTCCCAGAACTTACACCAAAAAGTAGTACCCGCTCGAGCGCCAGAGTACCCGCTCGAGCGCCAGAGTACCCGCTCGAGCGCAAAGAAACCCGCTCGAGCGTGAAAAACATGCCTGCAGAAGTTCTGCAGAGCACCAAAATACTGGGAGCGTGCAATCTCCGCTTGAGCGGACCTCCTAAAAACTGGGCAACAAAGAATTGAAACCAAAGCCTAACCAACCTGTAACAAATCTGCCCAATACATCCTAAAACCCAAACATATGGAATTAAAGGATGACAACAAGATAAATACAACTACCAACTCCACGGAACTGATCCGGAATACAACAGAACAGTAAAGGGACAACCGGGATCGCTATAATCTCCGTTGAGACTAAGTTCTTTCATAGATTTCTTGGTGATCAAAATTTTAATCTTAACTCTCAATATTCCAATTTACTTAATTATGTTGTTTTTTTTAGGTATGGTTTTTTTATTTTTATTACATGGTAATTATTTTTATAATGTTTTGGTTTCATAGTTCTTATTATTCTTGTCTTATAATTCTTATAATGTTTTTGTTTATTTTTGATAATTTTTTCCCTAGTTTATTGCTTGATTTTACTTTATCTATTAGTTTGTTTGCCAAGAATTCCTAGGAACAAATGACACTGATATTCAGTCTCAATGCTTGATGTTAAAAAAATGGACTTCGTTCTTGCAATTTCGATTGTGATTATGTTCTTTCTTAGATTTCTTGCCAATGAAATTTATATTCTTAGCACCCAATTTCCTAGTTTCTCTAATTATGATATTTTTACGAGTTATGGTTTTCTTAATTTGGTTACATGGTAATTATTTTTATAATACTTTGTTTTGATAGTTCTTATTCTTGTCTTTTGATAACTTTTTGTTTACTATATAATGCTTTTGGGTCTCAATACTTATTTTAAAAAAACGGACACGGTTCTTGCTGTTTCCATTGAGACTAAGTTCCTTTGCAGATTTCTTGGCAATTAAATTTATATTCGTAACTCCCAATTCACCGACTACCTTAATTATGACATTTTTAGGAGTTATGATATTTTAATTTGGTTACTTGGTATTTATTTTTATAATGGTATGGTTTCACAGTTCTTATATTTGTCTTATAATTTTTGGTTTAATATTTTATCTATGTTTGATAATTTTTCCCTAATTATTTGGATTCATTCTTGCAAAATATATATTACTTATTGCTTATTGTACTTTATATATTAGTTTGTTTGCCAAGAAATCCTCGGAACCAAATACAATATTGAGACTTGGTTCTTTCTTAGATTTCTTGCCAATGAAATTTATATTCTTAACTCCTAATTAATCGGCTTCCTTAATTATGACATTCTTATGAGTTATGATTTTTTAATTTGGTTATGTGGGAGCCAGAAAAAAAAAATATATTAGCTTATTGCGTTAAACCAAATAAGGCCTGCCAAGGGGCCAATTGTTGGGCTTATTCGGTCCACTTTCCATCTATAAAATGAAGGTAGCTCCTGGAATGTATGTATGATCTCTCTGCCCCACAAACCACAAAAAGTCTCCTTATTTCCTTCATCTTCTTTCTCTAGATCAAATGACTAACTTTACCATCGGAGTGTCTTCGGCCAGCAACCCCGGTTGGGTGGCGTCGATCATGCTCATCTTTGCAAATATACAAGGCCAAAGTTCATCTCTTCGTTGGATCTCTACAATCTATGTGAGAGGATATTTCATGGTCTCACAATTGGCGCCGTCTGTGGGAAATGTTTGCAAGAGTTCAACGAAGAGAAGAGCAAACATGTTCTTGTAAGTAAAAATTTGATCTTGTTCTCTGCAAATTAGTTTAAGATTGCTTCTTAGATTGGATATACATATGTTTGTGCTTACAAAATAGAACTTTTTGTTCACTGTGCATCTTATTAAAAAAGTTTCAAAACAATATGGAATTCATGGTCTGCTTTTGCATTTCAATTTTCTCTCTCTACCAATGGGTTTCCCTTTTCTTAAAAGAGAGCATCTTTTCGACAATTCAACAAGGTTGTTCGGCCATACTCAATTTATTTCTTCTATCTATATACACTTAGACTCACAGGTGTCCAAACTTTATTGAATGACTTGACCAAGTTTATAGATATATGTGCAGATATATTGTTGCTTACATTTATTTTTTAAAAAAAAACAACAAAAAAAAAAGAATATAAATCAACATAAAAATAAACAAATAAAATACAACACAGCAGCCGTGAGGACACCAAATTGTTCGGCACACCCAACCATGGACGCATCAAATTTGCCTACGCTATGCCATCAAATTTCTCCAGTCCCTACATCGAATCGGCTCGGTATCATTATTCGGCCAACATTGCTTACTCAGCAAGACTTCTCGGCGCATAATTATCTTAATATTTGGGCTTGTTTTTGAAGAATATTGCTCCATAATTAATTATTTTTTCTCTGAGAAAAAATGAGATTCAACGAGTTGGAGTAAAACTCGAAAATCAACATTTTTTGGAGTTCATTTATATATTATACATTGCATGTATTGGTGCTAGAAACTTGTGATTGTTGCATATCTTGAGGAGTAGAGCTCAAATAATGCAAATGATCGAAAGGAATCGCCAAAGCAAGCCAATGGATGACTCCGCAATTTGGCAACATCATTACTAAGCAACATTACTAGGAAAAATCCCTTACTCGGCGTCACTATTAGCCCATCAGCTTGCCAGTTCATTAAAGCTCATCCATCGGCCTTGACAACACATTGGTTATTACGGACTTGCCGATCATGAGTTTACGAGCAATGAAGTTGTTTGGCAAATTCAACGAGGCTGCTCGGTAGCGTTACAGCGTTCGAGACCATGCATATGCATCTCGGCATTGCCGCGACCCAGCACATTGCTCGTAAAACTACAAAGCTACTCGACAGCTCTATAACCACCCTGGCCACGAGAATGACTTTGATCTCTCGCCGCCAAATGCATAGCCAACAACATGCACGAAGCTCTTTTACCTAATACATTCTTCCATCTATCCAACACATTCATTATTCATCAACATTATTCGGCTTTGGTAATTTATTCGGCATTGGTAATTTATTCGGCAACAATATTCAGCAACATTATAACGCATCATTGCTCAACTCTGCAATTTGGCTTTTTATTCGGCATATTATCAACTGATTAAAAATTAGCAACTTTGTGTATTATCAACTGATTAAAAATTAGCAACTTTGCATATTATCAATTATATATCAACACCGCAACATTTCTTATTCGGCACATTATTTGGCGCTCGGCACGGACATGTTACTCGACACATTCTTTGGCAACTACAGTTTATAATATTATTACGTAATATTATTTGGTAATGTTGCAACTTATTCGGCACTAAGATCTCAGCATAGATCTAGCATCTAGAAATCCACATATGAGCCTACCACAGGATTTGCATCGGCTCAAAGAGTCCAGAAACACCAACTAGAAGAGCCATGAACAAACCGCAGGCCGCTGACAATTGCGAAATAGACTAAATTTTGCAGCAATTGACATTTTTTGGAGTTGTCAAACTCAATCTTTGACTACACCAGTGTGAAATCCTCATCAAAACGAGTCCAACACCACGAACCGCGTCGAAATCGGAGTTAAAACGAAACCATACGGGCTTATCAAAGTTTGCCCAAAAAGTAAGTTGCTTCGCTGGAGAAGACGACCCAGCCAGCCCATATAGAAATTATCTTTTGCTTCGCAGTTAAATTACACCCTGTTGATCTAAGCTCTTAGTTCTATTTTGGCTACAACTACGTCATCAGGAGTCCGATTATAGTGATCCCATAATCATTTCCAACTATTTGGACCCTTTTGAACACATCCGTACGGTCCAATTCTGCAATTTTTGAGTCGTATATTGAGCTCAATACATCGGTCAATCAGGAACATTAAATGCAAAATCAACGGTTACATTATACCCGATCGGCATGCACTTTTAGCAGCAGGATCTTAGGGCTAGGAAATAATCCTCTGTCTTTCCTGATCATTCATTTCTTTACCTTGGCCATTTATTGCCCACTGGGACATCTTAGTCAATTTTTCGCTTTTCAATTTGGGCACATCAGCTGATCATCATCTCGACACCTCTGATATGCATGCATACTCGGTCAACTTGGTACAAACATTATTATGAAATTTACTTGAGTTACAAACTCCTGCTCCCTTTCACACCACTCCAAGCAAGCGCTAGTTTTGGGGCACTACATTACACACTTGGCAGTCGGTCGTTCGCATTTGGCAGTCGGCAGTTTGCATATTTTTGCATCGTCATTTTACCAAAGCCGAATCTTTCCCATAACATAGGGCAATGGGGCAAGTCTAATCTGCATTCCTTCCGACTAACACCTGTTATTTGAAAGCAATAGGGTAAGTCTACATTGGACTAAATGCAAATCGAGCAATGCTAATTGGCCCAAATTTTACTGCCCAATATTTATTTGGCAATTCCTTACAAGCGGAGCAATATTATTGGTGATTAACAGTCTACCTTATTCGGTACATGCCATCACTGACAAGATATATTATTTAAAATCCTACCTCATTCGGTACAGGCCATCACTGACAGGATGCATTATTGAAAATCCTTGCAAAATTGGCACTTGATCGCTACTTAAAATCAGCAAAAGTCTCTGAATATAACGTAATCTTTGCACTCGGCACGGAGCGTCATCAGTAAAGGCTTATACCCATGCCCGACGGTTAGAATATCGCGGCCTACACCTACGTCCGGAGGTTAGAATATCGCGGCCTACACCCATGCCCGGGGGTTAGAATACCGCGGCCTACACCTATGCTCGGAGGTTAAAATATCGCGGCCTACACCTATACCCGGAGGTTAAAATACCGTGGCCTACACCTACGCCCGAATGTTAGAATACCATAGCCTATACCCTCACTCGGGGGTTAGAATACCGTAGCCTACATCTGCGCCCGAAGGTCATAATACTGTGGCCTACAACCTTTGCCTGGGGGTAACAGTACCGTGGCCCATGGTTATAGAGATTTTGGATGTAGACCCAAGGGATCCTTATGTTTGACCTATATGGTCCCATCGTGCATTATTGGATGTACCACGTATATTGGACATCCATTTATACATACACACATTCATACATACATACATTCATCCAGTCATGCATTCATTTATCAACTGTATTCATGTTATTTATTTATCAACAGTATTCTTTGTCAAGAGACCTAACATTTGTTTGAACAGCATAACTCGGCAATAAAAACTTTCCTTCCTTCTATCGAAGACAATGAAAGTTTTGGGGCAATTGTGGGAGCTAGAAAAAAAATATATTAGCTTATTGCGTTAGCCTAAATAAGGCCTGCCAAGGGGCCAACTGTTGGGCTTATTCAGCCCACTCTCCATCTATAAAATGAAGGTAGCTCCTGGAATGTATGTATGATCTCTCTGCCCCACACACCACAAAAAGTCTTCTCATTTCCTTCATCTTCTTTCTCTAGATCAAATAATTAATTTTACCATCAGAGTGTCTCCAGCCAGCAACCCCGGTTAGGTGGCGCCGATCATGCTCATCTTTGCAGATATACAGGGCCAAAGTTCATCTCTTCGTTGGATCTCTACAATCTATGTGAGATGATATTTCATGGTCTCACAGATTACATGGTAATTATTTTTGTAATGCTTTGCTTTCATAGTTCTTATTTTTGTCTTATAATTTTTTGTTTAATATTTTCTTTATTTTTGATAATTTTTTAATTATATATTGGTTATTGCTTGATTTTACTTTATCTATTAGTTTGTTTGCCAACAATTCATTGGAATGAATTACATTGCTTTTGGGTCTCAATGTTTGTTGTTAAAAAAATGAGCATCTCTCTTCAAATCTCCATTGAGACTATTAAGTTCCTTATCATATTTTGTGGCACTCAAATTTGTGATCTTAACTCTCAATATTCCAGTTTCCTTAATTATGACATTTTTAGGAGTTATGGTTTTTTTTTTTTTTTTTTAATTTTGGTTACAAGGTAATTATTTTTATAATGTTTTGGCTTCATACAATTTTTTCTTTAATATTTTCTTTCTTTTTGATAATTTTTCTCAAATTATTTGGTTTTATTCTTGCTAAATATATATTATTTGTTGCTTAATTTTGCTTTATATATTAGTTTGTTTTCCAAGAAATCATGGAAACAAATTACATTGCTTTTGGGTCTCAATACTTGATGTTAACAAAACGGACTTCTTTCCCGCAATCTCCTTTGTGACTAAGTTCTTTCTTAGATTTCTTGGCGATCAAATTTATAATGTTAGCTCTCAATTTCTCAGTTTTTTTTAATTATGTCACTTTTGTGAGTTATGATTTTTAATTTAGTTACATGGTAATTTTTTTAATAATATTTTGTTTTCATAGTGTTCTTATTCTTGTCTTATGATAATTCTTTGTTGACTAATTTTTTTTTTTACAATAATTTTTCTCCATTTTTTTGTTTTGTTCTTCATAAATATATATTATTTATTATTTCATTTTAGTTTATCTATTAGTTTGTTTGTGCTAAGAAATTCATGGAACAAATTACATTGTTTTTGGATCTTAATGCTTGATGTTAAGAAAACGGACTTTTTTTTCACAATCTCCATTGTGACTAAGTTTCTTCTCAGATTTCTTGGCGATCAAATTTATAATCTTAACTCTCAATTTTCTGGTTTACTTAATTATGTCATTTTTTTAGATATGGGTTTTTATTTTTAAATTTTGGTTACATGGTAATTATTTTTATAATGTTTTGGTTCCATAGTTCTTGTTCTTGTTTTATAATTCTTATAATTTTTTGTTTAATATTGTATTTATTTTGATAATTTTTTCCTAATTTATTGTTGGATTTTAGTTTATCTATTAGTTTGTTTGCCAAGAATTCCTAGTAACAAATTGTAATGCTTTTCGGTCTCAATGCTTGATATTGAGAAAAAGACTTCTTTCTTGCAATTTTGATTGTGATTAAGTTCCTTATAAGATTTCTTGGCAATCAAAATTATATTATAATCATAGCAAATTTACCAGTTTCTCTTAATTTGCAATTTTGATTGTGATTAAGTTCTTTGTTAGATTTCTTGGCAATCAAAATTATAATCTTAGCAAATTTCCCGGTTTCTCTTAATTATGACATTTTTATGAGTTATGGTTTTTAAATTTGGTTACATGAATTATGTTTATAATGCTTTGTTTTTATAGTTATTCTTGTTTTATGATAATTCTTTGTTTACTATACAATGCTTTTGGGTCTCCTTGCTTATTTTAGAAAAATGAACATCTTTTTTGCAATCTCCATTGAGACTCCTTATCAAATTTCTTGGCAATTAAATTTATATTCTTAAATCCCAATTAACCGATTGCCTTAATTATGATATTTTTATGAGTTATGTTTTTATTTGTATTTGTATTTTTTTTTAAATTTGGTTACATGGTATTTATTTTTATAATGTTTTGGTTTCAAAGTTCTTATTTTTGTCTTACAATTTTTTGTTTAGATTTTCTTTATTTTTAATAATTTTTCCCTAATTATTTTGTATTCTTTTTACTAAATATATATTATTTATTGCTTGATTTTACTTCATGTATTTGTTTGTTTGCCAAGAAATCTTGGGAACAAAATACAATGCTTCTGGTCCTCAATGCTTTGATGTTAAAAAATCGGACATTTTTCTTGCAATCATCTTCTATTGAGACTAAGTTCCTTCTCAGATTTCTTGGCAATGAAATTTATTCTTAACTCCTAATTAACCGGCTTCCTTAATTATGATATTCTTATGAGTTATGATTTTATAATTTGCTTACATTTTTATAATTTTTTGCTTTCACAGTTCTTATTCTTCTCTTTTAATTTTTTGTTCAACTTTTTCTTTATTTTTTATAATTTTTTTAATTATATATTGTTTATTGCTTGATTTTACTTTATCTATTAGTTTGTTTGCTAAGAATTCCTAGGAACAAATTACATTGCTTTTGGGTCTCAATGTTTGATGTTAAACAAACGGATTTCTTTCTTGGAATCTCGATTGTGACTAAGTTCCTTTTCAGATTTTTTGGCAATCAAATTTTTAATGTTAGCTTTCAATTTCCTAGACTCTCTAATTACAACATTTTTGAGTTATGTTTTTTTTTAATTTGGTTACATGTTAATTATTTTTATAATTTTTTGTTTTCATAGTTCTCAATCTTGTCCTATGATAATTTTTTGTTTACTATTATCTTTGCTTTTAATAATTTTTCTCTAATTATTTGGTTTTCTTCCTGATAAATATATATTATTTATTGTTTCATTTTACTTTATATATTAGTTTGTTTGCGAAGAAATCCCGGGAACAAAATACAATGCTTTTGGGTCTCAATGCTAGATGTTAAAAAAAAGGGACATATATTTTGCAATCATCTCAATTGCGACTATGTTCCTTCTCAGATTTCTTGGCTATGAAATTTATGTTCTATACTCCCAATTAACCAACTTCCTTAATTGTGACATTTTTATGAGTTATGTTTTTTTTTTTTTTTTAAATTTGGTAACATTTTAGTAAGTTTTATAATGTTTTGATTACATAGTTCTTATTCTTGTCTTATAATATATATTTTTTATATTTTTATTATTTTTGATGATTTTTCCCTAACTATATATTGTTTATTGCATGATTTTACTTTATATATTTGTTTCTACAAAATATTCCAAATCAAACACTGCTGATGCAGGAACTTGGGAACAAATGACATTTTATTTTGGGTCTCAATTCTTGATGTTAAAAAAACCGACTTATTTTTCACAATCTCCATTCAGACTAAGTTCATGTTCCAAATCAAAACCCTGTTGACGCAGGAACTCAGGAACAAATGACATTGCTTTTGGGTGTCAATGCTTGATGTTGAAAAATGGACTTGTTTCTTGCAATCGGCATTGTGATTCTTGGCAATCAAATTTGTAATCTTAACTTTTAAATTCTCGGTTTCCTTAGTTATGACATTTAATTTGGTTACACAGTAAGTAATTATTTTTATAATGTTTTGTTTTCATAGTTCGTATTCTTTTGTTATGATTCTTTTGTTAATGTTTGCTTTGGTTAATGTTTTTTAAGTTGGTTATTTGGTAATTATTTTTTATAATGTTTTGCCTTCATAGTTCTTATTCTTGTTTTACAATTTTTTGTTTAATATTTTCTTTCTTTTTGATAATTTTTCTCAAATTATTTGGTTTTCTTCTTGCTAAATATATATTATTTATTGCTTGATTTTACATTATCTATTAGTTTGTTTGCCAAAAAATCATGGGAACAAATTACATTGCTTTTGGGTCTCAATACTTGATGTTAAAAAAAGAACTTTCTCGCATTCTGCATTGTGACTAAGTTCCTTCTCAGATTTCTTAGCAATCGAATTTATAATCTTAACTCTCAATTTCCCAATTTCACTAATTATGACATTTTTATGAGTTATTGTTTTTTAATTTGGTTACATGGTAATTATTTTAACAATGTTTTGTGTTTTATTCCTGTCTTATAATTCTTCGGTTATTATTTTCTTTGTTTTTGATAATTTTTCTTTAATTATTTGATTTTTTTCTTTGAAAATTATATGTTATTTATTGGTTGATTTTACTTTATGTATCAGTTTGTTTGTCAAGAAATCATTGGAACAAAATACATTTCTTTGACATTTTTCTCGCAATCTCCATTGGGACAAAGTTGTGTCTCAGATTTTCGGCAATCAAATTTATAGTCTTAGCCCTCAATTTCACGGTTTTCTCAATTATGGCATTTTTATGAATTATGGTTTTTTATTTGATTACGTGGTAATTATTTTTATAGTGTTTGGTTTTGTAGTTCTTATTCTTGTGTTATAATTATTTGTTTAATATTTTCTTTATTTTTGATAAATATTTTTTTTGTATCTAGATTTGTTTTTGCTAAATATATATTATTTATTGCTTGATTTTACTTTATCTACTGGTTTGTTTGATAAGAAGTCTTGGGAACAAATTACCTTTGGGTATCAATGCTTGATGTCAAAATAATGAACTTCTTTCTCGCAATCTTTATTGTGGCTAAGTTCCTTCTCAAATTTATTGGGAATCAAATTTATAATCCTAACTTTCAGTGTAAAATGAGTAATACATTCAGACCAAAAACATAAAAAAAAAAAAATAGAGTTTCGGACTGACAGTCTGCCGCAGGTGCGGCGCCCCTCCCCGCAAGTACGGAGCACCCCTTCCCGCACATGCGGCCTTCATCCCCGCACCTGCGGTGGCCCTCTCCCGCACCTCCTTCCGCACGTGCCTTTTAGGCAGTGTGCAGCCTCCATCACCCCTGAATTCTGCATGTGCGGCCTAGCCTCCCGCACGCGCGGCCCCTCTCCTGCACGTGTGGCTAACCAACCAGCCCAGAAAAGTTTATGGCTCAACCCTTGGGCACTCCAAACTTGACCTCACGCTCACCGGAACAAGCGAAAATTGCCACCGAACCAAACAAGAACGAGAACTCTAATCTAGAGAACCAACTTTGGATGTTTCAAGTCCAACGAAGATAAAAGGAGAATGGAGGAAGAAGGAAAATAAAGGGAACAAGGAACTGGTCATCACAAAAAAAAAAAAAAAGGACATCTTTCTCGCAATCTCCATTGAAACTCCGAATTCTTGGCAATCAAATTTATAACCTTAACTCTCAATTTCCCGGTTTCACTAATAATGACATTCTTACGAGTTACTGTTTTTTAGTTTGGTTACTTGGTAATTATTTTTATAATGTTTTGGTTTCATAGCTCGTATTCTTGTCTTGTGATTTTTTGTTTAATAATTTCCTTATTTTTGATAATTTTTTCCTAATTATTTGGTTTTTTTTTGTGTGTGTTAAATATATTATTTATTTGTTTGATTTTACTTTATCTATTAGTTCATTTGCCAATAAATCCTGAGAACAAATTACATTGCTTTTGGGTCTTAATGCTTGATGTTAGAAAAAAGGACTTCTTTCTCCCTTCTTAGATTTCTTGGCAATCAAATTTATAATCTTAGCACCTAATTTCCCAGTTTTTCTAATTATGACATTTTTATGAATTATGATTTTTTAATTTGTCATATGGTAATTATTTTTATAATGCTTTGTTTTTATAGTTCTTATTCTTGTCTTATGATAATTTTTTGTTTAATAGTTTCTTTATTATTGATAATTTTTCTTTAATTGTTTCGTTTTATTCTTGATAAATATATATTTCTTGAGTTGACTTTATCTATTAGTTTTTTTGCCAAGAAATTCTTTGAACAAAATACACTGCTTTTGGGTCTCAATACTTGATGTTAAAAAAAAAGTTCATCTTTCTTGCAATCTGTGTTGACATCAAGTTACTTCTCAGATTTCTTCGCAATCGAATTTATAATCTTAACTCCTTATTTTTTGGTTTTCTTAATTTTGAAATTTTTGTGTCTTCTGATTTTTTAATTTGGTTGCTTGTTAATTGTTGTTATAATGTTTTGTTTTGATAGTAATTATTCTTGTCTTATAATTCGTTGTTTAATATTTTCTTTATTTTTTTGTAATTTTTCTATAATTATTTGGTTTTCTTCTTGATAAATATATTATTTATTTGTTGATTTTACTGTAGTTTGCATGCCAAGAAATCCTTGGAACTGACATTGCTTTTGGCTCTCAATGTTGTTGAAGTTAAAAAAACGGACTTCTTTCTCGCATTCTCTATTGAGACTTAAGTTCCTTCTTAGATTTTTTGTCATTCAAATTTATAATCTTAACTCTCAATTTCTCGGTTTCCTTTATTTTGAGATTTTTATGAGTTATAGTTTTTTAAGTTGGTTGCTTGGGAATTCTTTTTTATAATGTTTTGTTTTCATTGTTCTGATTCTTGTCTTACAATTCTTTGGTTCATGTTTTCTTTATTTTTGATATTTCTTCTCTAATTATTATTCAATTTTTTGTTTTATGTTTTATAAATATATATTGTTTTTTGCTTGATTTTGCTTTATGTATTGGTTTGTTTGCCAAGAAATCCTGGGAACAAAACACGTTGCATTTGGGTCTGAATGGTTGATGTTAAAAAAACGGGCATTTTGCTCACAATCTCCATTGAGAACAAAGTTTCTTCTCAAATTTCTTGGCCATCGAGTTTATAATCTTAAATATTATTTTCTCGTTTTCCTTAATTTTGATATTTTTATAAGTTATGGTTTTTTAATTTGATTGCTTGGCAATTATTGTTATAATGTTTTGTTTTCATAGTAATTATTCTTGTCTTATAATTTTTTGTTTGATATTTTCTTTATTGTTGATAATTTTTCTCTAATTATTTGGTTTTCTTCTTGATAAATAAATATTATTTATTATTTGATTTTACGGTATTTATTAATTTGTTTGCCAAGAAATCCTTTGTAACGAGTTGAATTAAATTGAATTTATACTTTAATTTCAGTTGGGGATTTATTTTAAATTATTAAGTTCCATTCATTTTGGACCCAATTGATTGAATCGTGACCCCTTAGTAACCATGTAATATTGTTGTGATTTTATTATTATTATTTGATTTCCATAAAAGAATTGTGAATATTTATGGTGTGCACCATTAAACGAAATATATTTTGTGGTGAGAAAATATTATATTTACTTTTGTCATTAAAGATGTTGAAATGTATTTTTAATTTATATATATATATATATATATAAGTATATATGTACATGGTTAGATAATTGTTTAGTTAAAAACAAAACAACAAAAAAAGAAAATATCTATAAATAGTAATCAAATAGATATTTTGTTCAACTTTTGGGTTCTTGCTGTGAGGAAAGAAAGAAAAAGGGCTCCAAGTTGGTTTTTCTTGGGTTTGATCTAGTGTAAGTCATTTTTGACCCCTAGTGCTTTGGATCAAAACGTAGAGGGCGAAAAAGACGTCGTTTGGCTCCGAACATATTTAATTTCTATTGCCGAAAAAATTGAAAGCTTCTTGGCTTGAGGTAGGAATTTTTCCTACACTTCTTTATGCACTTTTACTTGATTATATGAAACTTAGAGTTGTACATAATTTAATTAGAAATTTTGAAAATTTTGTGATTTATTTGCTTAAAAGAGAAATTTTGAGAAAAATAACGAGTTGATGCCCAAATTGCAAAAGTGTAAACTTGGAATATGTTTGTAAGGTTATGAAAGAGCTATGTGTTAAATTTGAACAAAAACGGACTCCGAGTCGATCGGTTTTGAAATTTTTACCGGTTTGCGACCAAAAGAGCATTTTTAAAGAAAACAAAGGAATTATGTTTAACTTCTGGGGCTTTTGATTAAAATAGGATGTCATAGTTGAATAATTCCTGGAGAATGAGTTTGGAAAGAAAATAATGTTTTCTTGGGCATTAACGGTATTATTTTGCTTAATGTATCTGTTGGAATAAAACCGACACGGTTAGAAATGGACCTTGAGAGGTTACCGGACGTAATTGTGATATAAAAACTAGTGTAGTTGTTTATATTTGATGAGATGTGGAATAGATTGTATTTATCTGAATTTTTGAAATTTAATTGTTTAAATATATGTTTAAAAATATCTATTTTGGACTATCACTGGAGGATAGCCATCATTGTTGTAGAAATGCATGAGACTTAGGTATATTCAACCACATTCCTCATTTGTTGCATTGGACATTGCATTACATTCATTTTATTAGAAATGTATCTATTTTTTAGAAATGTTTAGAAATGTATCTGTTTGCGAAAAGATGAATACTTGGTGAATCTGGATAGGGGTGCAGAACCGCGCAGTTAGGTGTCGAGCCTTCTAGGTTACTGGTAAAACTGACAGTGGTAGTACATTAGAGCTTACTTGCAGACACTCACCTAGAGATTCATAGAGCCTGTATTCATGTAACAAATATGGTTTAAAATAGAAATGGTTTTATATCTGTTGTTGCATCTCAGCATTGCATGCTTTATAAAAAGAGAGATAAACTGTTTTATCATGAGCATGGCATGAGCATACTCCTCTTTAGTCTTGTCATGGTCCATATGTTGTGTAGTATATCTCTATTGGGCTGTGGTTCACCCTATAAGGGAAATCATTTAAGGTACATATGTTATACCTCCGCCAAAGCACTGACTTGGGAGGTGTAGACACCCCATTTTTGACCAACCTTAAGACTCAGATGTCACCAATTGAGCGCTCGGTGATGTTGCATATTGTGCTCGTTTTGAGGTTACAAAGTCTCGACTGAGAGCCTTGTCTCCGGGCTTCGAAACCTTTTCGTGCCTTGCCTCGGTTTGCGAACTAGGTCCTGTTTTCTTTGTTTTCTCTTCCTAAAGAGAGGGAGAGGTCTCGTAGACCATCTCTCAGTGGCCGTAGGCTACGTTTCATGGTCGTATGCCATTTTTCCTGTTTGGAGACCAATTTTTGGTTTTCGGAGCCGTCGGCCGTGCGCCTCGGTTCGGGACCGCTTAACTTCCTCCGTTTGCTCCGATTTTTGGCACACACCTTGTTTCCTCTCTTTAAAGGGACACTGTAGCCCGGGAGACCACCTTTGTGGTCGCACGCCACCTTTGATGCTTAACAGTCAGTTTTCGGGGCACCCGGCTGCGCGTTTTGGCCCCCGAACCCTCGTTTTGCATCCGTCTTGGTTCATTTTTGGCGTGGACCCTATTTTCATTGTTTGGAAAGTGGTACAAGGGTGGGAGACCACATTTTCTCCTTGGAGACCACTTTTCTTCCGTGCAGCCGGCTTTCTTGTCAGGTAGCTCTCCTTCACTTCTGGGCCACAATTTCTAGTCTCCCATACCACCACTGAGTTGCATTCACCTAGGAGACCACTAATATGGGCTGGCCGACCACCTTTCAAGCTTGAACCTTTTGACCCCTGGTCGGCTGACCAGGACAAGTGGTTGGCCGACCACTTGAACTAGTCGGCCAGCCTTTTGTTTTTTTGTCTCTTTGAGTGCTATCCAACTGTGCCAGCTGAGAGGCATTTGCCCCATCCTTCAAGGATTGACCCTCTTGTTTTGGCTTCTTAAAGAAGCTTGATCCCTTTTTCTTAGCTTCTAAGAGAAGCTGGACCTTTTGTTGAGCTTCTTGAGGAAGCTTGACCCCTTTGGTCTAGCTTCCTCAAGAAGCTTGACCCTTGTGGTTTAGCTTCCTTAAGAAGCTTGACCCATTTGCTCCAAGCTTGTAAGAGAAGCCTTGGACCTCTTCTTCTATAAGAGAAACCCTCCTCTCCACTTGCAAGGGTTAAGAAATTTTGGCTAAGGCATACACCTCTCTCTCTCTCTATCATTCTCTTTTGGTGTCCAAAACTCCTAGTTCTTGGCCCCATTGCACTACACCTCCAAGCACAACACCTCCATGGTCAACCTAAGCACATAGGATCTCATTTTCAGAGGTTGAAGAGTTCCTATTTTGGTCCAGAAGCTGCTGGCCTTCTTCTCTACAAGGGTAAGTCTCTATTTCCCTCTTTGTAGCCTTATTTTGCTTCATAGTTTAGTTCTATTTGCAAGCATATTTAGGCTTTGTCATAAACTGAAAAAAGTCTTTTTTTGAGCTTCTAAACATGTTTGGTTAAGGCCATTTTTCTGTTAGGGGTCATCTACCCCCTTGCATGCTTCATTTCCTCTTGTTTTGAGCTATGCATTAGAGCATTTGTGTTGGCCTTGGTTTGGCCTTTTAGCCACTAAAATCCAGCAAATTTTCAGTGGCTAACATGTGTTTTTGAGCCTCAAAATCAGAGAAGGGTGACCCTCTCACCCCTTGTTTTGTTTACTAGCTTTGTTGGCCTTACAAAGGAGCCCCTATTTGCATGTTTCAAAGCCATGTTTCAGGCCACTTTTTGTGAGTTTTGTGACCTGCATAGGCTCTATCCAGAGCCTTTTTTGCCATGTTGAATGTCTATTATGCATGTGTAGAGTAATCCTCTTCAAGGCCTTCCAAAGGGGCCTTTACTTGCATGCTTCCTAGACTCATTTCAGGCCCTTTTTAGTGAGTTTTAGAGCCCTCATAACCTCTGTCCAGAGGTATTTTTTCCATTTTGTGTGTCCATCATACATGTGTAGAACAACCCTCTCATTGGCCTTTCAAAGGAACACTTCATTCTAACATGTGTTGACTGAGTTTCAGTGGGTTTTTGGTCATATTTTGGCATGCCATGTTTCTGTTTTTGGCTGGCTTGGTGGCCCCTCATGTGCTTCATATACATGTAGTGTAAACCATGCTTACTAGCCTATGTTGCATGTTGTTTTGGCCCTTCATGTTAGCACTTTTTGGCCATGCCTTAAATTGATTTTGTGCATGTTTTAGACTACCTTAACTCTATTTTTGGGTCTCATGGTCGAATGATGCTTGTTTTGCATGCTTGTAGTTCAATATCCATGCCTAGCTTTGAGATTTGAGGTCTATTGCATGCATATACTGAGGTGTTTTCATGCTTTGGGGTCATTATACATCATATTTCAGAGCTTATATGAATGCCATATTCCCATGATTTCCACTCTTTAAACGTGTTTGAGAGTTGTACATAAACGTCTCGTTTTCGGACCATTGCATGAGTTTCGTTTCTTTGCATGTTGAGTCATCATTTTGAGCCATTTTTCCACTGTTTCAGACCTGCCTAGGGTCTGTTTGGGGCTGGTTTTGCCATTTATACATTGCTTTGTGTACCTCTAGTGTAACCCGCTTCACTAGTTTCGGTATTCGAGCCATCTTGCATGCATTGTGTGACATATTTGCATGATTCGGGACCATTGTACATTATATTTCAGAGCTGAAAAATGTGTGTTTGCATGCCATACTTCATCCTTTACCATGCTTAGTTAGAGTTGCATGTTGCACCTTAGGATCGGTCCTTTGCATCCGTGCATGTTTGCATGTATTTCGGTTGTCTCATTTCCATCATATGGCCACTGATGTGAGTGTGGCTGAGGTCCACTCATATTGGTATAAGTCCATCTTGCATTTGTATATGCCATTTAGTTCATGTGCGCATGATAGTCTTCATAAGTGCATTGTGTATGCCATGTTATGTCACGTGCATTGTGTATGCCATTTTAGCCCATAGCATTGCGTATGCTAGGTTGCATATTAGTCGGATTGTGTATGCCATCTCATTGCTTTGTGTTTGGAGTAGAGATTAGTTCGAACACGGGAAACGAGGGACGTTTCGTACTCCAAGTGACGAAACGTGCCTCGATTCTCGGTCGCCGACACTCTTGACTGTCCATGATAGAGTTGTTGGCTTTACTTGCTTATATGTGCATTCATTTCATATTGAGTCGTGCAATTCGACTTCTCGGCCATTATGCATCGAGATGCATGATTGGTGGCATGAGGATCGAGGACTACACTCCCTTGAGCTTGTGCAAGGACGAGGAGAGTGGTCATGCACACATTTGTTGAAAATACATTGCCTTTTCTCTCTTTTGCCTTTGTTGTAGAAAAATCAGAAACCAGAGGTGGAAACTGGTCGGCTGACCAGATTTTCTGGCAGGCCGACCACCCTCTTTGGTCTCCACCACAAAGGGTGGTCGGAAGGTGGTCTCCCATGCTAATAACTGGTCGGTGGCCTTTCCAAGGTGGAGTTTTAGCTTTCTGGAGCTTTGTGCAAGTTTCTGAGATCAATTGCAAACAAAGGCGAGGCGAGGCGAGGCGTCGCGATGGAATTTCCCGACAAGGCGACCCGAGTATGCATGCATCCTTCATCATTCGAAACAGAGCTAAGGCAGGCCGTTGCACGTAGCATAGCATGCTAGTTTACTTTGCTTACCTAATTCATTTGTTAAGTAATTAGTATTGTGTAATAATTCGTTTTTTTATTTTGGTTGTGTAATATTCTTTCAGACCCTCCGAGAGAGGGCCAATTGTTGTAATAAGTGTGCGTGTGTGTGATGTATGTCTTCCAACCCCACGTCTTTCTCCCTTTTATTTATCAGCTTATGATGGTTAGTTTAGGACATGTTTCAATTAGCATACTTATGATAGCATGTTTGCATTCATTCATCTGTCTTGTATGCACCAGGCTCGGCGCATCATACTAACTGCATTGTATTTCAATTCCGAGTTGAATATTTGTTAGTTGTAGTATTTCACATGCCATCTTTAGAATAGCCGAGCCTATTGTAGTTGCATTCCTACATGTGTTGCATTAGGCATTTCAGCATAGTTAGGATCATACATGGATTTCTAACATAGCTTCTGTTTTGGCTTGGAGTACTCGGTAAGTGTTTATACTTTAGCATCCTTGCATGTGCGTGAGTGACTGCCATGATAGCATGTTTACCATGAGGCTATGTGCTTATGTGATATACTTGCCTGAATGCTTGTGGGTGAAGGTTGGATTATCTGAATTGGAATAATGCATTGACTGTGAGTTTTAAGCCCACTTGAGAGTGGCAAACCATCACGTTTTCTAAGCCCACTCGAGGGTGGCAAATCCACGTCTTAGCCTACTTGCGAGTAGCACCATCAAACCATTTTCAAAATAAACAAACATGAGATGTGTTGTTCCAATTCAGGCGATACCAGTCTATACTTGTATGCTGTGCGCATCACGTAGTAAATCTAGGCTAATAACCGGAATAAGAGCACATAATGTTTTCAAAACTCGATATCATGGTTAGTAGAGGTCGATCTTTGATCGGGCGAGCGGGGATGCTCACGAAGTGACCTTCTCCAATCGTACCTAAGTTCCCGAGCTGAGGCAACTTTGGTGATAACGGACACGTGGCTTTAGGCACGAGTCAAGGTTTCTTAAATTCCCCCAAAATAAAATATTTAGGTGGCGACTTTGTATCTGGCAAAGCAGTCCATGTTTGGCACTTCTTTCTAAAAATCAATTTTTCAAAACGATTCGCCGGATTTGGACTCTTTGATGATTCATCGGTCTTGCATTGCACTCTGCGAGATTAGATACAGGACCGTGACTTTTGAGTCCGAACTGTAGTAAGCCTAATGAACAAAATGGGATTTCCCTCCCGGGATGTTCGGGGACGTCTACAGGAGGACTCGGAGCTGAGGCTCCATTTTTGTTTTATGGTTATTTATTAATGTAAGCCCATAGCTATATTTGTGTTGAGTTGAAACTCCATTTTGTATAACCAAGAATGTTCTTAGATAAATTTGTAAGCCTGTAGAGCACTTATTATTTGTTTGGCTTTCATTTCATACTTGTTGTAAAATGCATGCTTGGGATTGGAACTGGGTCATTGAGATGTGAACGGTATGTATTTGGCATTTAGGATTAAATGGAAATGGATGTATGGAATAGTTAGCTCTATATATGTGTTTGTCTATCAGGTGGGTTTATTGTATAAATAAATATATCCTGCCCTTTTTTTTTTTTTTTTTCAGGGCGTTGCATCCTTGGAACAAAATATATTGTATTTAGGTCTCAATGCTTAACGTTAATAAAACGGACTTCTTTCTCGCAATCTCGATTTGGACAAAGTTCCTTCTTGGATTTCTTGGCAATTGGATTTATAATCTTAACTCTTAATTTTCTATTTCCTTAATTTTGGCATTCTTACGAGTTATGATTTTTTAATGTGGTTGTTTGCTAAATGTTTTTATAATGTTTTGTTCTCATATTTATTCTTGTCCTACAATTCTTTGGTTTATTTTTTTCTTTATTTTTGATCATTTTTCTCTAACTACTCTTCTATACAATGATAAAATTACTTAAATTATTAATTGAAATAAAATTTTGACATTATTAAAAATTATTAATTAACTTGATAATTTATTAATAAAATGAGTCATTTGTAATGAAACTAGAATTTCAAGGGGTAGGATGTAATTTTAAAAAGGGCAAGCGGTCAATATATCTAAATTTAAATTTTGTTTGGCCAAAAGTTCATGCCCTGGCCCCGTTTGTTTCACTGGATATAAAATGGAGGATATAATATGATGTGGGATTTAGTCAGGATATATAATGAATAGGATATAGGTATTGGATAGTATATCCCCCAAGTCATGTTTGTTGACTTGATATATAAGATTGGATATATGTTATGCATGTTTGTTTTACAAAATATATTGTGGGATATAACAAGTAATTTTCAAGATTGCCCTCATAATATTATATTATATTAAATTAAATTAAATAATATTATATTATATTAAATTCAAAATTTATATTAAATTATATTATATTCAATTAAATTCAATAATATTATATTATATTAAATTCAATTCAATTCAATAATATTTATATTAAATTAAATTCAATAATTATATTAAATTAAATTAAATTAAATTAAATAATATTTATATTAAATTAAATTCAATAATATTTATATTAAATTAAATTCAATAATATTTATATTAAATTAAATTAAATAATTATATTATATTAAATTAAATTCAATAATATTTATATTAAATTAAATTAAATAATTATATTATATTAAATTCAAAATTTATATTAAATAATATTATATTAAATTCAAAATTTTATATTAAATTATATTATATTATATTAAATTCAATAATATTATATTATATTAAATTAAATTAAATTCAATAGTATTATATTATATTAAATTCAAAATTTGTATTAAATTATATTATATTATATTAAATTAAATTAAATAATATTATATTATATTATATTAAATTCAATAATATTTATATTATATTAAATTCAATAATATTAAATTAAATTCAATAATTATATTATATTAAAGGAGAAATTACTCATAAATCCCATTTTGATAAATATTGCTCTGGTTAGTCCTGAATGTTTTTTATTAAACCATTTAGTCCTGTTTATGATTTCTCTTCCTTCCGAACATCAACAACATCAACTACATCATCACCATCAACAAACATCAACTATATCACCAACGTCACTAAAAAACATCATAAAAAATCAACCGTATCCAGAGAAACCCAGGTTCGATTTTAATGGTGTTACACATAGATATTATTCAATGATGTTTAATCTGCTTCAAGCCTACCTCCTGTCCACCATCCCAACCTTCCCCTCCACCTTCATCTCCACAAACTCCTCCACCGTATCCAGCACCAGCCTCATCACGTCCATCGATTCCTCCGCCGCCGCCGCGATCTCCGCCCTTAGCGCCACCGACTCTTTCCTCTTCGCCAACAGAAACCTCACCAATCCCTTCGAATCCATCCTCCGGCAACACATTCTCAACACCTCCGACAAACTCCTCTCTCCTCCGCCGCCCTCAGCCTTCTCGATTATGAAGGCGGTGGAGTACGAGGCCTCATCCCTACTCCATGAATCAGATCTGGGTTCCGAACCCATCTCCCTCTCTCTATTTCTCACAGAGCCGATCTGAGATGTGGGTTTTTGAGATGTGTTTCGAATCAGATCTGGGTTTCGATCTGAGATGTGTTCCGAATCAGAGCCGGGTTTCGATTTGAGATGTTTTTGATGTTATGATGATGTTTTTTTTTTTTTGAACCGGATGTTATGATGATGTTTGAACAAAAAAATTGTTACGATGATGTTAGATCGAAAAAAAAAATTGTTATGATCATGATGTTTGATCAGAAAAAATTGTTTAGTTTGACGGATGATTTTTAGTGTTTGTTTGATGATGTTAATGCTGATATTTTGATGATGTTTGTGGGTGTTTCACGATGATCAGATTATCAAAACATCATCAAATCAAGAACACTCAATAGGTCCTAACATCATCAAAAATGTTTGATGATTATTTGATGATGGTGGTGGGTGTTAACCCATTTACTAATGTCTTTACATTTAGTTGAACATCAGATTCTTTGTTCAGCATGTTTGGTCCTAACCCACTTGATAAACAGCAGAACATCAAATGTTCTATTTTTGATGATCATCGATGATAATCTGACAATCAAATTTTTTGTTTTGGTGTTCGATGTTTTAGCATCTGTGTTTGTGGGTGTTTGAAACATCATAAAAAAGGTATATAATCTGATGTTTGTTTGATGATTATAATGTCTGATGTTGATGATAACCGGATGAACACCCACAAACATCGGATGAACACCGTTAAACATTAGGGTTATTTTAATCGTTATTTTGATGTTTAATCGTTATTAAAAAAAATTGTTTAATCATTATTTTTGATGTTATTTTGATGATAATGTTGTGATGTTCAATTTCAATTTTTTTAAAAATAAATTTGATGTTTTAATGTTTGATGAATAATGTTTGATGCTTGATGAATAATCTTAATGTTTAATAGTTGTGTTTGATGTTTGATTATAATGTTGGATGTTGGATGAATAATTCTAACGTTGATAACGTTTTCACCGAAATTATACGAATAATTCTGTCATTGGTAATGTTTGATGTTTGATAAATACTTCTGACGTTACTAATGTTTGATGTTTGATGAATAATGTTTAACATAAAAAGGCCTATAGTAAGCTTTTACAGAAATAGGACCTATTAGTCCAACAAAAAACATTCGGGACTAAGTAGATTAACATTTTCAAATTTGGGATTTATTGGTGCTTTCCCCTATATTAAATTCAAAAATATATATTAAATTATATTATGTTAGAAAGACAAAAGGGTAAATTGGACTTTTTACATCATATCCCATCCAAGGGGATATGATATAATGGGGGGTGGTATTGTATATCCTCCACTTTTGGGGATATACAATCCCACCGGATATTATATCCCCTTAAAAAAAAAATTACAAATATGGGATATATGGATCCCACCGGATATAATATCCAATCCGAATCTTCATATCCCCAATCAAACAGGAATACTTTGTCCATAAGGATATGTTTAGGCAAAATGACTAAAATACCCATCAAAATATATGTTGCGTCGGTTTGTTTCCCCAAATCAAACCCCCCCTCTCTCTCTCCATCTTCTCTCTGGATCCGATCGGAGAGGTCATCGTTGCCACCGCCGCCTCGGCCTCCGCCGAATTCGAGAAGATATGACTAAGAGGGTATCCAGGTTCCAATCTGTGGAGATCGAAGCCATGGCCGTTTGCCGCTTACCTTCCGCGACTGTACTAACGGTTGTAGCCACGACTCGGCGAGAGAGGAAGAGAAGAGAGGAAATGCGAGCGTTTAGAGTTGGATGTGCGAGAAGAAAGTAAAGAAAAGGTGTGTAGCTTTGCAAAGTTGTTTTGTTTTGGAATTGGAGAGGCGAAATATAGAGGAGTGGTGGTCATCGCCATTGTTGCAATTGCCGAGCTCTCTGTGTGTGCGCGCCCATCTACCTAGGGTTAGGGTTTTACGCCACCCCCTTCCCTCAAATCTACCCCCTCCGTCATCTCCGTCTCTGTCTCTGTCTTTCTCTCTCTCTATATATATATGTTGTGTTTTGTGTTTGGTAGTTGAATCAGATCTTGGTTTTTGATCTGTTTGTTCATTAATATCTATTTAAATCTCGCTCTGAATCAATATCTATATATATTGATTCGGTTCTTGATCTGTTTGTTCATTGATATGTGTTACTTTTCTATGTAGTCTATTTCATATACTTTCTTAGAGAAGGATGATAGTGGTTTTAGGTTGATGATGATAGTTCATAGATGCACCGTTCCATTTGTTTACTGTCATGTTTAAGAAGGGTGGGTTGGTCATGTTCATGCATCAATTTCTCTGGTTTGTCACTTTTGTGAACTTGAGATGTTGTTCGAGTATATTTATTTATAAAAAAAGGATTACATATCTAGAATTCCTATTCAAAGTATTATGAAAAGCACAGATCTCTCTATTTGTCTAAAAAATAAGCACATTGTTGTATCAAAATATGAAAATTTTGTACAGATAAAATTTGGCTAGAACATTTGTACAGATAAAAAAATTGAACAGAT
This sequence comes from Camellia sinensis, assembly GCF_055761805.1. Lineage (NCBI taxonomy): Eukaryota > Viridiplantae > Streptophyta > Magnoliopsida > Ericales > Theaceae > Camellia > Camellia sinensis. The sequence goes on from NC_138964.1 coordinate 155,084,288, forward strand.
AGTCAAAAAATTTGAATAGATAGATATAAATTTGAATAGATAGTCAAAAAAAAGTCAACAGATAAATTAAGAGATAAAATTAGAAATAAAATGTCCTCCAAAACTAATAAAAAGACTTCTTCCCAAACTATTTCACAAATGGTGGACTTCTCACAAACAAAAAAAATATCTACTAAACCTAATGTCTTATGTCCTATTTAAATTTGGACTTTTCAACAATTCTCTCTTTTAAAAACTGTCGATTGACTTGATGATTTATTAATAAAATTTGTTATGAAATTAGAATTTTCAAGGGGTATGATGTAATTTTTAAAACTATAAGGACAACTCTTATTTTAAGCAAACCTAGGATTGTATTTGTAATTTATCCAAATATAAAAGTGGTATAGTCGTATTGGTTGTATAGTAGGGCTCGCAAATATCTTGACAATTGGGATTAGACCCGAGTTAAAGGAATTTTAATAGGACTTTGTAACTGTTATTTGATTTAGGATAAAATCTCCCGACAAGTTTGTTCTATTTTGACTCTAGGGGGTTGAATGGTGATGCAGTCTCTTCTAGATATGTTTAGAATTCGTTATATATCTATATATATCTTTGATGCTCTGTAGAAGCTAAAATTATCTAGTGTTCCGGGACACCATACCAAAATGAAATACATATCTATATTCATGTCAGAAGAACTGTATAAGCGCATGGTGAAAATGAGATGCTCATGCATGACAGACAACATAGAAGTGTTTGCTGAGGCAATGGTGCCACAGCAATGGTGCCAGGCTACGATATCAATGTGGGACTCCTTTGGCATGGAAGGAGACACGGAATCAGTGGATTGCATTACATAGAGACAACACCGCTAACGCTATCAACAATCTATGGCAGTGAAAGAGTGTTGAGTCTCATCCTCAACATTTGTGGGGTTGATGTTAACAGAATTTCTGTTATGGATTATCTGACTGCCCTGGATTGCTATTTTGCCTATGAACCTACTCTCAACGAGTTCGTGACATGCTTGAAGCACGTAATGCTCAATGCAAGAACTCTGGAGATTGAGGTTGCTTGAAGTATAGTTCAAACATATATGTGATTAATTAGTGAAGGACATGACCATGACCCTGACAGTTCCGGCCTGGCGTAATTTAGATTTAATATTTCGCAACATCACTTATCCAATTGTTATCATAGGGGGGGATTTCAATCAGATTTGTGGGATGGAAGACAAGCTAGGGGGCTCAAGTCATTTACCTCTGAACTTCATATCAAGTCATCATCTTGTGGATTTGCCTAACAAAGGGGTTTGTTTCACCTGGCGTAACAACCGTGCAGATCAACAAGTAATTTATGAAAGGCTGGATAGGGCCTTAGTTTCAAATGACTGGTTTACTGAGTTTCCAAATGCTTTGCTTTTGTGCCCATCCAAAGATCTGATCATAGTCCTATTCTGTTAGATACTTGTTCCCAAATCATGGAAGGCAGGCGGGGTCAACTGTTTTGAAGCAGCTTGGTTAATGGATGACTGTTCTTATGCCATTATTCAAAATGCATGGGCAGTTCCCACTGTCGGATCTAACCAATTTGTGGCCAAACAGCAACTCAATCGAGTGATGAAGCATTTGAGAAACTGGAGCAGTTTATCTAATCGCAGTTTGCAGGGTCAGATTGTTGAGACTAGAGCAGAGTTATCAAAGGTACAAGCACAGCTCAAAACCAATTCAGTGGCTGAACAAGATTGGTCTTTTAGGAAAAAATTAGATGGCCTTTTGCAGAAACAAGAGGTTTATTGGGAGCAAAGGTCTATGCAAAGATGGATGGCTGTAGGGATCGAAACACACTTTTTTTTTTTTTTTTTCCATCGAATCGCTTCATGGAGACAGTGTAACAGCATTCAATCTTTGCAATTGGAGGATGGTACTTTGGTGACTAATCCGATGACGATTTAACACACTTTCATAGCCCATTTTCAGAATCTGTTTTGGGCATCTGAACATATGCAACACCCCAGAGGCACCAACAATCCATCAGGTGACTTCCCTTCTCATTTTGATTTACTTTCGGTCCTTCAAACTCATTTAAGTTGGAAGATATTGGTATTCTTTCAGCACCTTTTAATGAGGATAAAATTAAAATGGCTGTTTTTCAAATGGGGAAATTAAAATCACGGGGTCCTTATGGGTTTATTGCTGGCTTTTATCAAAAATGTTGGAAAATTGTTGTGTGTCTGTATCAGCTGCTGTCCTAAAAGTTTTACACTGGTTTTTTACTGAAAGAGTTCAATCAAACCTTCATTTGTTTAATTCCTAAAATTCGGAACCCTATCACAGTGAATGATTATCGCCCTATCAGTTTGTGCAATGTAATTTATAAAATTGGGGCCAAAGCTTTGGCCAATAGATTGCAGATGGTACTACCTAGTTTAATTTCTGAAAATCAAAATGCTTTTTTGATGGGGCGATTGATATCAGATAATGTTCCCTTGGCCCATGAACTGATTCAATTTATTTGACATCGTACTTAAAGGGCAGCAATCTTTCTGTGGCCTTGAACTAACAAAGCCTATGACCATGTTAGTTGGCCTTTCGTAGAGGCTTGCTTGCACAAATTGGGGTTTCCGGATCATTGGATTCACCTTTTGATGCAATGTGTTATATCTGTGTCGTTCTCTGTGCTTGTTAATGGCATTCCCACGCGTTTCTTTAAACCTCAAAGGGGCCTCTGTCAGGGTGAGCCGCTTTCTCCCTGTCTATTTATTCTGATTATGCAAATTCATTTGGATGGTTTTCTTCATATGCACAATGAAGGAATTTGCCATGGGATAGCTATTAGTCGTCGCTCCCCTCCAGTGTCTAATGTTACACAGACTCTTCAAAATAAATCAAATACTCGCGTCGGACACCCAACACTCGGACAAGGGTATGGGATACGTGTCGGACACTTTTCAACATATATTTCTTATAAAATTGTATATAACACTATTATTATATGTACATATTATTGTATAATTGCTATAAATATCATTTTGACATGGTAAGTTACATATAGATACATACCCGCACCCGACACTCATGCCCGAGTCCATGCAACATAGCCAATGTCTCACCTTTTGTTTGCAGATGATATTTTTATTTTTATGAATTCTCGGAGGAGATATGGTGCCTACAATGGTTTCTCAATGCTTTTTGTTCTCAATCTGGCCTTAGAATTAATTTACGAGAATCAGAGGCATACTTAAGGCCAAACATGTCCATTAAGGCTAGATCTGTTTTTAACTGTCTTTACGGTTAAAGTAGTCAATCAGTTTGGCATTTATTTAAGAGCCATGATGGATTTCTCTTTTCAGAAAAAATCAAAATGGTGTGGACATATCCTGGCACGAATTCAACACAAACTTCAAAGTTGGAAATTCCAATTTTTATATTTTGCTGGGAGGTGCGTTCTTGTCAAGCATGTTCTTCAAGCTATTCTCATCTACATTTTTTCGGTCTTTAAAATCCCTGGCAACGTCATCAAGAAAATGCAAGGTCTGTGGCACTCTCATAAGGAAAAAAGCATTACACGGAAAAGATGGGATCACTTGTGTTTTTCCAAATCTTTGGGCGGTCTCGGGATTAGGGATCTCAGTGCTTCAATCAAGCTTTGTTAGCAAAAGTGGCTCGGCGTATTCTGAAGTTTCCTAACTCTTTGTAGGCCAGAGTCTTGGTGGGGAAATATTGTCAAAAGAATTCCTACTTGTCTGTTCGGCTGATGCCATATTCCACTTGGGGTTGGAGAAGCATTTTATGGGGTCGGGATCTCCTTATCAAGGGCCTCAAATGGGTGGTTGGGGATGGCACCAATATAAACCTGACTGAAGATCAATGGATCCCCTCAATTTGAAATCCCCTTAGTGGACAAAATCTCAGTAGGTTTTTTCGGTCTTTATCCTTGTCACACTTAATTGATGAGGAGAGCCACATTTGGAGGGAGAGTCTACTGAGTATTCTTTCCACCTGACAGCCTTCCCCATATTTTGGGTATTCATTTATGGGAAATTTGGCTATAAACTCCTCTTATCTTCCTGTTATTGTTAAAATGACTAAAAAAAGAATTATACTTTTAAAATCCCCTCATAATTATAAAGTCTTGTATAAAAGATAAAATTTATTATTTAAATATTTTATTAGACTATTATACCCTCAACTAAATCTTTCCTAATCACCATCTCAATCTCTCAAGCTTCGTCTGATACAACTATTGCTTTTACATAGACAATGACGCCATGGCTAGGGTTTCAAAGGAGATCGGGATCAAAATAGTAAAAGTTCATCCTCAATCAATGGCTTCGTTGTTTGCACCTAAGGATTAAGCTCTCTGTCCCAAGATCTGAAAAAATCATCACTCGTAACTTTCTCTTCGGATGATTATGACGATGAGCAACACCAATTGACGATGGAGATGGTGGAGGTATGAGAGATGATATGCGAATATGGTGAAGATTTGTGGGAGAGAGTTGTGTGTGTGTGTGTGTGTGTGTGTGAGAGAGAGAGAGAGAGAGAGAGAGAGAGAGAGAGAGAGATGACACAATAATGATAGAAGACGCAATAACTATTTGATCTTCGACATATGTTGATTAGTTTTTTTGTTTTTGTTTTTGATTTATTTTTGTTGATTTGCCAAGTTCAATCAGGTGTGTGTTCTAAGTTTTGTTTGACAGAATGAGAGTAAAATTTTACTCTGGTTTGTGCTCTGTTTTTGTTTGACAGAATGACGGTAAAATTTTACTCTGGTTTGTGCTCTGTTTTTGCTTGGCAAAATGAGAGTAAAATTTTACTTTGGTTTGTGCTCTGTTTTTGTTTGACAGAATAAAAGTAAAATTTTACTCTGGTTTGTACTCTGCTTTTACTTGGCAAAATGAGAGTAAAATTTTACTCTGGTTTGTGCTCTGTTTTTGTTTGATAAAATTAGAGTAAAATTTAACTCTGGTATGTGCTCTATTTTTGTTTGATAAAATAAGAGTAAATTTTTACTTTGGTGTCATCTGTTCTATTTTTTATTATTTTTTTATACAATGATAGTAAGCTTTTACTCTGTTATTGTGTGCCTCTGTTATTTGTTTTTGGACTCCTAGTGACACTAAAATTTTACTATCAATTCATTGTAGATTTGAATTATATAATGATAGTAAAATTGTACTTTCAGAGTAAAATTTTACTTTAAATCATACTTACTCTTATTCAAAATAAAATTTTACTTGGGCTAAAAACATGTTGATTTGCTTAACGATATAAAATTTTACTTTGAATCATAGTAAAATTTACTCTGATTCAGAGTTTTTTTACTCTGAATCAGAGTAAAGTTTACTATGATTCAAAGTAAAATTTGACTCTGGTTAATACTCTGAATCAGAGTAAAGTTTACTATGATTCAAAGTAAAATTTTACTCTGGTTAAAAACATGTTGATTTGCTTAACGATATAAAATTTTACCTTGAATCATAGTAAATTTTACTCTGATTTGGAGTAAAATTTTACTCTAAATCAAAGTAAAGTTTATTATCATTCAAAATAAAATTTTACTTTGAAATACACTGTGAGGATGGCTTAATAGGAGAGCTGATAGATATGAGGGTAATATAGTAAAAGAAACAAGTTTTAAAATATTAAGAGGTTTCGAAAGTACCTATATAATTCTTGTCCTTTTAAAAGATAAATTAGACAGTGAGGGATCTATCACCAAATCTCTCAATCATTTACCTAGAGAAAATAGAGAAGATAAGACAACATGGACACATACTAAACATGGTGAATTTACGGTTAAATCTGGCTACTATAAGGCTTTACAGAGAAACCACATTAACCCCTCCAACCATGCTAATGATTTGAATCCCTTGTGGAAGAGACTAGCATTGGAAAATCCCTCCAAAATGGGTTATGTTTCTTTGAAAATGCCTTCATAACATTTTGCCTGTCTGTTGGATTTGGAAAAAAGGGGTGTGCCAATTGAGTTGTTTGGGTGGTATTGAAACCATTGAGCATGTTTTCTTCATTTGTCCTGTTTCTTACCGGATTTGGAGAGGGACATCATTGGGGTTGGACTTCTCACAAGGAAATCCAATTTGTTTTGCTTCATGGTTTTTAACGTGGAATTCATTGGGAGAGGATGAGGAGATCATAATTCGGTCCTATTTCCATCTTGTGGGCAATATGGCTTCAGAGAAATCAGGTGGTTTTTCAGGGGACTTTATGATGCCATTGACATGTGGGAAATCATTCTAATGCATTTTCTTCGCATGACCATCATATGCAGACATAATGACAGCACTGGGAATTGTTTTATTTTGGCCAATTCTCTTACTAGCAATCTCACTTTTAAGATTTGAACTATGGTTATTGATGGATCATGGAGGCAAGGAACTCACCAAGCAGAGGATGTGCTTGGGTTTGTTTTGATGAGGATCAACGGTTGGTGCATCAAGATGTTATTAGTCTACCTCTCAAAGAAGGATAACTGTAGACATCATATTTTGACTAACCTTAAGATTTCGCATTTATGACCCATTTGATTCTTATCTCTTTCAAGACTAATCACCAAATGAAAACTGATTGGACCATGGACACTGTTGTAACGGACATAAAAATCCTTTAGAAGCTCATTCCTATTTCTAGTTGTTTCTAAAGTAGATTGGTATTCAACTAGTGCGTAGACTGGCTCATGGTGTAAACAATTTCAAAGCTTAATATTATTTCCTGTTTCTCAAAAAAAAAAAAAAAAAAAAAATTGTTTGGTTTGGATTTTCAGAATTCACTTTTCAAAAAATTAAATTTTTTTGTTTTTCTTGTTTTCGTTAAATTTTTTTAATATTCTAAATAATTTTTTTAATTTTTAGATACACCTAACATAAATACACTTAAAAAGTATAAAATTTGTGAAAAGGAAAATTCAATAAATACCAAAAATATAAAATAAAAAAATATGAGAATTCAGTATATTTTTCGTAATTTTTTTGTATTTATTAACTTTTTAAAATATTTTTTTTATAAATATTTTACTTTTTAGATATATATAAGTAAGGTGCATCTAAAAAAGTAAAAAAATTGTTTAAAATTTTAAAAATATTCATTAAAAATAAAAAAAATACAAAAAACAAAAAACTCAATTTCTAAGGGTGTGTTTGGTAACGTTTACATTTTCAGTTTATATTTACAAAAATTTTATAAACTGGTTTTTGTTTATTTTTTGTTTATTTTTAGAAAAACATAAACTACAAATGCGTTTGGTAATTGCCAATATGTTTAAAACAATTTAAAAATATAAAAAAGAATGAGAAATGACAAGTGGTGGCAAGTGGCGGCGAAAGACGGTGGTTGAAAGTGGTGACGGTAGGTGGTAGGTAGCTGGTGGTGGCAGGTGGTGGTAGGTGGGTGGGTAACGGTAGCGGGTGACGGTGGCGGGTGGTGGGTGGTAGCGAGTGGGTGGTAGTGGTGGCGGGTGGTGGTGACAGGTGGGTGGCGGATGGCGGGTAGATGGCGGGTGGTGGTGGTGGTGGTGGTGGGTGGGTGGGTGACGGTGGTAGGTGGTAGCGAGTGGGTGGTGGTTGTGGGTAGTGGGTGGTGGTGGTGGCAGGTGGCGGGTGGTGGTGGGTGGTGGCGGGTGGGTGGTGATGGTGGGTGGGTGGGCGACGGTGGCGAGTGGTGAATGGTGACAGGTGATGGGTGGTGGTGGCAGGTGGGTGGCGGATTGCGGGTGGTGGCAGGTGGTGGGTGGGTGGGTGACAGTGGCGGGTGGTAGGTGGTAACGAGTGGGTGGGTGGTGGTGGCGAGTGGGTGGCAGGTAGCTGGTGGTGGTGGGTGGCAGGTGGTGGATGGTGGTGGCAAGTGGGGTAGTGAGTGGTGGTGGCGGGCTGTGGATGGTAGTGGCAAGCGGCGGGTGGCGGGTAGATGGCAGGTGGGTAGTGGTGGTGGCAAGGAGTGGGTGGTGGTGGCGAGTGAGTGACAGGTGGCTGGTGGCGGGTGGTGGCGGGTGGTGGGTGGTGGTGGCAGGTGGCTGGTGAGTGGTGATGGGAGGTGGTAGTGGATGGTGGGTGGTGGTGGCGAAAGACGGTGGTGGAAAATGGTGACGGGTGGTGGCTAGTGTTGGGTGGTAAAAAAAAGAAAATTGAAAACTCAAAATGGAAACGCATTTTTTATGTTTTTATTTTTTGGCCAAATTTATAAACTGAGACCACTGATTTATAAATCAAAAATTTTACCAAACAAGTTTTTATTTGAGTTTTTTAAATTTTTGTAAATATAAACAGAAAACTGAAAACGTAAATGTTATCAAACGACACCTAAAAAATTAAATCAGAAAATCAAATACATTAAGTTTTGAAGTTCAAGAAAACAAAATACAAATGAGTCAATTTAAAAAAATTTGTTGTATTTTACTCTTATATTAATATTAATGTAGTTTAATTTTGGGGAATTGACCCATAAATCCTAAAAGGTGGAATTGTAATATAATCAGTCCCATATTTAATTTTGCACACCCAGAGGTCCCATTATTTGGGGGTGGATAATTTTGCCCATGAACGTATTATTTTTGGTTTGGTGATATTATGTTTGAATGATTTGGGTATATGTAACGTTTGGAAAAAGCTTACTATAGTTCTTTTTGGGTTTAGTAGTATATGTAGGGGAATCCATGTTATTTATGACCCACAGGTTGGTGGCCCACATCATTTTTTGAAGCCCACATTTGAACACAACCCATCATTTTGCAAAAACCACACTTCGGTGGACCACATCAAGTTGATGAAACAGAAATTGATGCCCACATCAACTTCGTAAACCACATTTGGATGGTCTACATCATAACAGAAGCCCAATCTCTGGAGCCCCACATTACGAACAATCATCAAAATAACGTACATACACAACAACAACAACAACCTGCGAATGTCACACATCCAATTTTTTTCAAAATATTATGCATATGCCACCTAATGAATATTATGCATATAACACACTCATGCACCGCACGAACATTACAACGACAAACGCCCCTCGCCAACAACAACGTTCACAGAGCTCATACCGATAACACTAACAAACATAACACACCACCCACCATTGTTCCCCTACACCCCCAACAAACTATACAAACATTCAACCATTATGCTTTCCGCAAACACCAATCAAACACATCGATTAGTTGTGAGATGTAACAAATCGGAAAATGTAAAAACATTCAACCATTATGCTTCCCGCAAACACCAATCGAACACATCGATTATTTGTGAGATGTAAACATCGGAAAATGATACATGTGTTTACACACCGCCAACATTGCGAACATCGTGACAACGTTTACACCCCCAAAATAACGCCATTAACACACATAGCAAATACCCAACAACATTGTTGTGGCCGCAATCGAAGAACCCAACGCCACGGCCAACAACGTCGAAGCAGACGACTGAGTACACCACCACACAAACTCACACACCTTAACCTCTCCCCCCCACCACACAGCATTCAAATACTCATGACCCTTGTCATTCCTAAAAATCTGGCCACACTTGATCTTCCCATAGTGCACACCGAAATTAATGTAATCAAAATAATTCAAACACCCTTCCAAAACCCGTTTCCAACCACACAGAAAATAGTACATTAGTCACAAAAACCATTCTATAATTACATAATGGGATCTTTCGAATCACATTACCAAAAAAATAGGACTTAGACATGTATTAATTTTTAAAAAGGACCTAGTAGACTACAACTCTCCAAAATGGAAGTTTTCAATAATTTTTTCTTTAATTTAATACAATATTAACATATGAAATGATACGAATAATATTACTAGTCATGTTATCATGATCACTTTTGCAAATGTAGAGCCTTGGATTGTGTGAATTCGTTGAATTTCCTAAGAAAATGAGTCCTCAACAAATATGTTGGAATTTAGATTGGGAATGAGTCCTCAACAAATATTTTAATTTTTAATTTCAATAGTTTAAAAAATTAGATATGGTGAGATAAATCAATAGTTTTGAATTATATTTATTTTTTAGTTTCAAATATTAGAAAAATGAATAATATTTTGAAGTAAATATTATTATAATTTTAAATTAATACTAAAATTAAATTTAAGGATTTTCAAATATCAAATTAGATTTGGCTTAGGGATAATTAAATTTATTTATTTGACTTTCTATATATAAATATTTTTTTAATATTTAAAATAATAGAAACATTAATTGATAAATTAAATATTCACTGAATTGAATTGAAACTAAAAATTATGAAAAATATAATTATTGGCTTTTAAAGATTATATGTAAAATAAATAAAAAATAAAATTCTTTTTTATTTTATTTATAATCTATTTGATAGAGCTATAATCAATCACAATTTAAAAGACTATATATGACACATTAATACGTTACAAGTCTTATCTACTGCTATTTTAAAAGCATGAAAAGTCTATCATGTTTTTTGCTTTTTTTAAATTCTAATTTTACCCTCTCAAATTTATTATATTTTACAAAAGTCATGAAGAGTTTTATATAAACCAACTATTTCTTTAGTTTTAGAGTTGAACACTCAAAAACAATATATGTTTTCAAGAGTCCTATATAAATATAAACAAACTGTCTCCCTTTTTATAATTAAGAGAAAAAAAAGTCGTCTCTTTATTTTTTACATTGATGCTAATTGAAAAACAAAAAACAAATACCCTTTCTTATTTTCTGTGTCTACTTCTATACTGATATACATAATATTTGTAATTGTCCATCATGGATCAAATCACTGTTTTTTTATTTAAATTATTTAGTCGAGTATGTATTCATTTATTGTTTAGTTGTATTTTAGATACAGATCAATTTACACATAAAGTCTCCATACTCTTTTGGCAACTGGGTTAAAAGCTAGCTTATTACAGTACTAACAATTGATGAAAAATCACGTGTTACGCGCAACGCACGTGCCTAACCACTAGTAAATAACAAACATATGCAAAAAAATCTCACGCCTAATATTAGTATTGAGGCCAACAATTGTTTGTAGTTTACCTTTTAATTTGAAAGAGGCATTCATGATCATCTTTTGCATATGGGTATGGTCTATTATTGTTTCGTTGCTAATAGAGGCCGGACGGATGTGGAGATTAAGCCTGAATAAAAGGAAAAAATAAAAATAAAAAAAAATTTAAACACCAAATGAAACCTTAACAATCACCATGTTGAAAATGAAAGAGAAGTGTAAAAAATATTTATTTTGGTAGAGATGAAGCAATGAAGAAGATTATACATGAAAGTAATGAAAGATGTTTCTTGTGTAATTTTTTTTAATAGTAAATTTCTGCTGAAAGAAAAATTAATTAGTTAGGTAAAATATATATTTTATCTTTATTATGGAAAAAAATTTCTTAATTCGGGAACAAGGTTACTGCTGTGCCTAAAGGCACAACAACCCTGTTGTGAGGGTTTGTGGGAGTTTATATCAGGCCTATTTTGATGATCGAAACCATTAATATTGTAGAGTTCGTCAAGTATATCGTCATTGCAAAAAATTAAGTTAATCGAACGTTCATAGCCATGGATCATGTGACGCCCCAAAAAAAAAAAAATTTTTGAAACGTCATAAGATTTTAAATAACAATAACTTGCTAGATAAAATTTTAACTACTAGTTAAGAACTTTTAAGTTCTTACAAAGCCAAAATCCAACGACGAAATAAAATTACAAGTTCACACACAACGTCACAACATAGTTTAATCCTAATACAAGGGATAACAGGATTTTATTCTGACAAAATCTTGACTCTAAGTCAGCCAAGGTTCGATATTGGCAGCAGCTCCAATTTCAGCCTCAGTCCATTCTTCAACATAATCTGGCATGAAACGCCAGGGCAACAAAATATATGCCATGAGTTTTGCAACACAGTAAGAAAACGTAACCAACCTACCATTCTTTTTTTAAGAGACAAATAATAATATTCTAAACATGAGATGACAATATAATTATACACAGAAATTACAACCATTAGAATAGTTTCAGTAATTTTAATAAATTAGGTGACACTCGAAATCTCGCCAAAGAGATTTAACTTACCAACTACTAAGCATGGCAACGGTTAATTTGAAACCCTTCCTTGGTCAAATATTTAAGTGTTACCAACCGTAACTACCAGGGATGCCCACGTCCGGAGTTATATACCCAAGTAGTGGCATCCGTGGTCTGCCCCAAGGAAACGGTCTGCCAGGGGTAAGCAACCTCCCTGTGTGCCACCTGCACATCCACCCTTATTCCAAAACCGAATACCGAAAAGGGTTCAAATAAGTCCCGTGCCATCTTAGAGTTTCGCAACACGATTTACGTGAGAATTCTCAAAACCAGGGCTCACCCTGAACAACCGGTGTTAACCGTCAGCCCTTAATTCCGTAAAGTCTTTAAACTAAGACTCACCCCGAACAACTGGTATTAGCTGTCAATTGTTAACTTTGTATATGCCGTTAATCATTTCAGTTAATTTTGATATTAATCACAAATAATTCCAATTTTTTTTTTATCACAAATAATGTTATACTAACTCATTAAAATTCTCAATCATAAAATATTGCATGTGTCACACAATACTAAATAAAAGTACAGAATTTAAATAAACAATTTATTTAAACCATGGTATGAAATAATAACTTAGATACAAGAATTAAACCCTAAACACACACATGCACAAATTTTTGATTTACAAAATTAGACTAGCATAATATTAAAGTGGTGATTTTATTTTGTCCAGAAAAATTTTCAGAGTATATATCTTGCAATTAAAATTATAAATACATTACTTATACAACTCTAAAATTCATATCAATCTACAGGATACTCAATAAACATGTTATGGTTATTTTTCAGAAAGCTTTTTCCAAAAATAACTTATAAATAATTCTAAACAAATTCCAAGGGTGTTTATGACACAGATTTGTCACATTTCCTTACATTAATTCCATGCTTAAATTTATAGATCAAACCCATAATCTAAAAATTTATTATGCAACTAGACTTCTCAAATTTCATCTTCTAGTTAGAAATTACCAGATTTGGCTTAGTACAGAATTTTAAATAAATTTTCAAATACATGGTAAAATCTGTCTCACAATTTCAGATTTAGTTAGAAATTTGTATAAATTCGTAGAAAGCTAGAAAATTGTTTCCAAAAATTTCTGGATAAACTAGACATCATTATCAACAACTTTGTAGAAGAAATCATCTCGAAATTCTGAGTATAAAATTGTCTAAAAATTCGGGTAACATGCTGGCAGATTCAAGACAGATTTCTCCACACAGTTTCAGATTTAGTTGAAAATTTGTATAAATTCGTAGAAGGCTCAAAAATTATTTCCAAAATTTTTTGAATAAACTATACATCATTATAAACAACTTTGTAGAAGAAATCATCTCGAAATTATGAGTATAAAATTGTCTAAAAATTAGGGTAACATGCTGGCAGATTCAAGACAGATTTCTCAACACAGTTTCAGATTTAGTTAAAAATTTGTATAAATTCGTAGAAGGCTCAAAAATTATTTCCAAAAATTTCTGGATAAACTAGACATCATTATCAACAACTTTGTAGAAGAAATCATCTCGAAATTCTGAGTATAAAATTGTCTAAAAATTCGGGTAACATGCTGGCAGATTCAAGACAGATTTCTCAACACAGTTTCAGATTTAGTTAAAAATTTGTATAAATTCGTAGAAGGCTCAAAAATTATTTCCAAAAATTTCTGGATAAACTAGACATCATTATCAACAATTTTGTAGAAGAAATTATCTCGAAATTTTGAGTATAAAATTGTCTAAAAATTCGGGCAATATGCTGGCAGATTCAACATAGATTATCTTCAACACAATTTAGACAATGTATCATATGTACACAATCTGAAAATTTCAATTATGTAAAAAAATGAGAGGATTGAGAGGGTTTCCTTACTTAGTTGTAGGATTGAAATGGGTGATGAAATGATAGAAGAATTTGCTTCCTAAACCTTCTTCTCTTCTTCTCCTTTTGGTTGCTTTGGGGATTTCTCTTTTTTTTTTTTTTTTTTTTTTTTTTTTTTTTCACCGAATGCTTGCATGCACAAGGAAGGCTTGCATGCATATATATAAATTGAAAACATCTCTCTCTCCCTCTTATTCTTTCCATTATTTTATTTCCTCAAAAACATTCCATTCCCTTTCTCCAATTTCTAAGAGCAAACCTTCTCTAATTTTTATAAGTTCTTCCCTAAATTTTATAAAGGATGGTGGGTTTGGTAGGAGCTGTGGGTTGTTTGCCCACGGTTTGTTTGTTTGTATTATTTTTTTTATTTTTTATTTTTTTTGTGTGGGTTTCTGAAAATTGACACACTAAGATTTTTAACTAAGGTATTTAGTAAGAATAGTTATTATATTGAATCCTAATTAAAATAATTTATAAACAGCAAATATTGAACACCCACAAAATTATTATTCTTAATAATGTCTTGTTAGTGATTGAATTGAGTCAATTTAAAACTAACTTTTACACTAATATATAATTCAGATAGACTGTAGACAAAATTAATTAATTAATTAATTAATTAATTTTCTTTAAAGAATAATTAAAAGATGGGTTTTCACAATCTACCCTCCTAAAAGAGAATTTCGTCCTCGAAATTAATTTGTACCTTTAGACTCGAATAGTTGAGGGTAATTGACACGTATCACATCTTCTCGCTCCCACGTTGACTCTTCCGTCCCACGATGTCTCCAGAGAACTCGAACCAATGGTATAGTTTTGCCTCGTAATTTCTTCTCGCGATGATCTAAAATCTTGACAGGCTTTTCTTCAAATGTCACGTCTTCATCAAGATTAATCTCCTCCCAATTGATGATGTGAGAAGGGTGTGGCTCGCATTTCCGTAGCATAGAGACGTGGAAAACATTATGTACTCCAGCCAGTTGAGGCGGTAGAGCCAAACGGTACGCCACTTCTCCTAATTTGTCCAAAATTTCAAAAGGTCCAATGAAGCGAGGTGACAACTTTCCCTTCTTTCCGAAACGAACAACTCCTCGACGAGGCTGTATTTTCAGAAACATATGATCTCCAACTTTAAATGCTAAAGGTCTTCTCCTTTAATCTGCATAGCTTTTCTACCTACTCTGAGCGCTCTCAAGCGTTTGCCTAATTAGTTTCACCTTCTCGGTAGTTTCTTGAACTAACTCTGGCCCTAAAAGAGGTGCTTCTCCGACTTCTGTCCAACATATTGGTGATCGGCAAGGCCGTCCGTACAAAGCTTCATACGGTGCCATACCAATACTTGCTTGAAAACTGTTATTGTAAGAGAATTCGACTAGTGGTAAATATTTCTCCCAACTACCTTTAAAGTCCATCACACAAGCTCGAAGCATGTCTTCTAAAGTCTGAATTGTTCTTTCCGATTGACCGTCAGTTTGAGGGTGAAAAGCTGTACTAAAACACAACTCTGTACCCAAGGCCTTTTGCAGACTTTGCCAAAACTGTGACGTAAAACGAGAATCACGATCTGACACTATTGAGACTGGTACTCCGTGCAATCTAATGATTTCTCGAATAAATAATCGGCTTAAAGATTCGAGTGTGCCTGCTGGTCCTATTGGTAGGAAATGTGCCGTCTTAGTTAATCGATCAACCACCACCCAAATGGCATCATGGCCTTGCGGCGACCGGGGTAATCCTGTTACAAAATCCATTGTTATGTGTTCCCATTTCCACTTAGGTATTGGCAAAGGTTGGAGTTTCCCTGCCAGCTTTTGATGTTCTGCCTTCACTTGCTGACATGTCAAACACTTAGATACGAATTGAGCAACATCATTCTTCATTCCACTACACCAATACTGCCGCTTAAGATCCTGGTACATCTTATTTCCTTCCGGATGAACCGCAAAAATCGAATGGTGAAATTCTTTAAGTACTTCCTCTCTTAATTGTTCGATGTTTGGCACAAAAATTCTACCTAAATACCTTAAACTACCATCTTGATGGAGTGTCCAATCCGGTGAAGATTCCTCGGTCACTAATCGGGCCTTGATGAAGTCGGTCTCCTGATCAAACCCTTGGGCTTCCAACACTTTGGTAAGAAGTTGGGGTGTTGTAACTATTGTAAACAACCTACCCTTCCCATTCTGAGTCTCTGGTTGTAACTTAAACCCATTCACAGTGCTTACCATTTCCCATTCTTTAATTGATATGTTGGCTACAATCTCTCTTGTCTTTCGACTTAGTGCATCTGCTACAACATTAGCATTTCCGGGATGATAAGACAAGGTAAATTGGTAATCTTCAAGGTACTCCATCCAGCGTCTCTGCCTCATGTTCAAATCTCTTTGTGTGAACAAGTACTTCAAGCTTTTGTGATCGGTAAATATCTCAAATTTTTCGCCATAAAGGTAATGTCGCCAAGTCTTAAGTGCATAGACCACAGCCGCTAACTCCAGATCGTGAGTAGGATAATTTTTCTCATGATTCTTCAATTGTCTTGATCCGTAAGCTACTACCTTCCCGTTTTGCATTAACACACTACCTAACCCTTCCTTAGAGGCATCACACAATAAACAGTGTACCCAACGTCACGTTCGGGTATGACTAATATAGGAGCGCTTGTCAGTCTCTTCTTGAGTTCTTGAAATGACTGTTCACACGCTTCGTTCCATTCAAACTTTACTCCTTTTTGCGTTAGGCGTGTCATCGGCTTGGCTAATTTGGAGAAATCCTGAATGAATCTCCTATAATAACCTGCTAATCCCAAGAAACTACGAATCTCAAACGTATTCTTAGGTTGTTTCCACCCCATCACTGTTTCTACTTTAGCAGGATCCACTGATATCCCTGATTCAGATACAACATGACCTAAGAACTTTACTTCCTTTGGCCAAAATTCACATTTGCTAGCTTTAGCATACAATTGGTTTTCTCTTAGAATTTGCAAAACGGTCCTCAGTTGTTGCTCGTGATCTTCCTCCGATCGTGAGTATATCAAAATATCGTCAATGAATACTACCACAAATTGGTCCAAATAGGGGGTAAAGATTTTGTTCATTAAACTCATGAATATCCCAGGAGCATTCGTCAAACCAAATGGCATTACCACAAACTCATAGTGGCCATAACGGATTCGAAACGCGGTTTTGGGTATATCTTCTCCTCTAACACGAAGTTGGTGATATCCCGACCTAAGGTCAATTTTGGAAAAACATTTTGAACCTCTTAATTGATCAAACAAGTCATCAATTCTGGGTAAGGGATATCGATTTTTAATGGTGGCTCGATTTAGTTGTCGATAATCGATGCACAATCTTAAGGTTCCATCCTTCTTCTTTGCGAATAATGCTGGCGCTCCCCAAGGGGACGTGCTTGGTCTGATGAACTTTTTATTCAACAGTTCTTGCAACTGTTCCTTCAATTCTCGAAGTTCAGCTGGCGCCATACGATGTGGTGCTATTGAAATCGGTGAAGTCCCAGGTTGAAGCTCAATCATGAAATCTACATCTCGTTTTGGAGGTAATCCTGGTAATTCGTCAGGGAAAACGTCAGCGTACTCGCACACCACATGGGGTAATCCTGGATCCTCTCGATTTTCATCTTCCAAAATTAGGCTCGCCAACCATCCAGTTAGTTGATCATGCCATCGCGACTTGCGACACGTTGGAGTTAGAGAATCTTGTATATCCCCTTTAAATTGGACTTTCGTGCCGTTAAGGGAGGATGCTGTCACTGTCTTACAGTAACAATCAATAATGGCTCGATGAACTGACAACCAGTCCATTCCTAGGATGACGTCAAAATCCGACATATCCATAACTCTTAGATCACAGATCAAATGTGAACCGGAGATTTCTAGCTCGCAAGATTTACATACTACTCGGGTTTGACCTCCTAAGGGTGAAGCGACACTCATAGCTATCTCTAACGCTTCTGGCTTTAAACCCAAACTTGTCACACATGCAATGGATATAAAAGAATGCGAAGCTCCAGAATCAAACAATACTTTAACCCAAGAATTCATAAGGATTAACATACCTTGAATCACTGATGGGTTATCAACATCTTCTTCTTCTTGGAGAGCATACATTCTCCCTACTGCTTGTTGGTTAGTCTCTCCTGGTTTCTTCCCATTTCCAGTTCCTTGTGGTTGTGTCCTTGGTCGGCCTGCATTCCTAGAGGCTTGTGGCTGCCCCTTGTTGGTCTGAGTATTTTGAGTAGGCTTAGAACCTTGCCCAGGTTGGTATTTGTTGTATTGTTGTGCCCCTCGCTGATCCATAAAATACTTCCCACCTTGAGGACACTCACTTCGACGATGCCCCTGTTGACCACATCTGAAACATCTTCCTTTCCACTCACTTACAAAGTTTCCTCCTTGCTGGTTTCCTCGATTCTGTCTTTGTTGCTGTTGCATTCCTCCGGCATAAGGTGCTGGCGCGGGATGGTTTCTGGTGTTGCGGACTGGGCCTCCTCCGCGTGGTTGGTTGTTGTTCTTTGATGGCTGATTTCGAATGCGTTCAGAATCTGCTAACTCTCGTTCCACAATTAAAGCTCGATCCACCATCTGGGCATAAGTGGAGAGTTGTACTGCGATCAATTTTCCTCTAATGTCTGTGTCCAAACCCCATTCAAATTGCCTAACCTTATCCCCTTCATTTGCTACTATGGCTGCAGCATACCGTGAAAGAGCTTCAAAACGGTTCGCATATTGAGCGACTGACATTTTTCCTTGTTTCAGTTGAAGGAACTCTTGAATCATTTCTTGTCTTAGCGAGTTAGGAAAATATTTTTCCATGAACAGGTCTTCGAACTGTCTCCAAGTTAATGTCTCTACTTGTCGAGTACTTTTGATCATTTCCCACCAATGATCTGCTTCCCCTTCCATTTGAAATGCCGCCATGGTCACTCTATCTTGTTCATTTCGGATGTCGGAAGTATCTAGCAACTTCTTAATTTGTCTTAACCAAGCTTCAACTTCATGGGGGTTTGATCCACCAAGGAATTTGTGGGGACGTAGCTTTTCAAACTTTGCTATCATCTCCGATTTGTTTTGATCTTGGTTTCGGGGTGGTATATTGCCTACCCTATTAGCAATCGCGCGTATAATTCGAGCGACATCGCCATCAGGCACGCCATCGCCATTACCGTTATTATTATTTCTTGTTCGTCCAGCCATTCTGCATGATGGGATTTTCTTGTGATTTATTCACTTATTTATTATCAGTATTATTATTATGCTTATGTGCAAGAACAGTTTAAAAAAAAAAAAAAGACTTCATTAATTAGATTAGATAAGCTACAATTAGCAAAATACAAATAGAACAAAGGAAAAGATTAAATAACATACTACGGGCAAGAGATAGCCCCTACAATCCGAGTTAACTCCTACACTCACAATTCTAAACTAGGCAATTTTTACATGTGAGCATACAAAACAATCAGTTAGCCTAGCTTATAATTCCCTTAAGACCCCTTAAAATAGCTAAGGAAAGTCTCTCCACACCAGGGCTTCCGGCTCCCATGTGGCTTGGAAAAGTCCCATGAATCGCCATAGCACCCTTACGAAGATAGCAGTTTCGCACACACGATGCCCTAGCAGCAGCACCGGCTCCTCCCGATAGGTCCTCTAGTCTCTGAAGTCCATTGACCCATCTCTCCTCACAATTCTGCTTGGGTCGGGCATGATATATTGAAGGCTCCAAAAGTCAAAAAGGTCGCCCACTCTTTCAGTGAAACCATTCGGGAAAGGGCCTAATTGATATACCCAGGGAGTCTCTTGTCTTAGAATCTGGATAGGTCTGATATAGGTGCCCACCCAACTCTCATTTTTCCAAGCACAACCTCCGAGGGGATAAAGTCTGACATATACAAAAGAGCCAATTTGCAACCCGTTTTGCACATCCCAACCCTCAAACGTGGCTCCTATATCTCCAGGGTTCCCCTCGGTATTGCCTTCCATAGACTCATCCTCAGTGTCTGACTCAATCACAATAACCTCCGGAGGGTTGTATATTGGTACAACTTCTTCAACTTCTTCGGACTCAGGTTCAGGCTCAAGTTCAGGATCAGGTTCAGGGTCAAGCTCAGGCTTAGATTCATAGTCTTCTATAGGCATTTCCACGTCTTCACTTGGGTCAGATTCTATGTCATAGTTTTCCACCGAATTTTTCTCGTTAGAGTTAATGTCTGATGACCCTGGCATCCTACAAATAAAAAGGTTCTAACTTAGTTAGGTCATCGAGAATTACAAATTAACTTAAGGTTTTCTTAATTGTAAAAATAATAAACTACTACCCATGGCCCAAAGGTTCAAACCTAGGCTCTGATACCACGCTGTGACGCCCAAAAAAAATTTTTTTTTTTGAAACGTCATAAGATTTTAAATAACAATAACTTGCTAGATAAAATTTTAACTACTAGTTAGGAACTTTTAAGTTCTTACAAAGCCAAAGTCCAACGACAAAATAAAATTACAAGTTCACACACAACGTCACAACATAGTTTAATCCTAATACAAGGGATAACAGGATTTTATTCTGACAAAATCTTGACTCTAAGTCAGCCAAGGTTCGATATTGGCAGCAGCTCCAATTTCAGCCTCAATCCCTTCTTCAACATAATCTGGCATGAAACGCCAGGGCAACAAAATATATGCCATGAGTTTTGCAACACAGTAAGAAAACGTAACCAACCTACCATTCTTTTTTTAAGAGACAAATAATAATATTCTAAACATGAGATGACAATATAATTATACAGAGAAATTACAACCATTAGAATAGTTTCAGTAATTTTAATAAATTAGGTGACACTCGAAATCTCGCCAAAGAGATTTAACTTACCAACCACTAAGCATGGCAACGGTTAATTTGAAACCCTCCCTTGGTCAAATATTTAAGTGTTACCAACCGTAACTACCAGGGATGCCCACGTCCGGAGTTATATACCCAAGTAGTGGCATCCGTGGTCTGCCCCAAGGAAACGGTCTGCCAGGGGTAAGCAACCTCCCTGTGTGCCACCTGCACATCCACCCTTATTCCAAAACCGAATACCGAAAAGGGTTCAAATAAGTCCCGTGCCATCTTAGAGTTTCGCAACACGATTTACGTGAGAATTCTCAAAACCAGGGCTCACCCTGAACAACCGGTGTTAACCGTCAGCCCTTAATTCCGTAAAGTCTTTAAACTAAGACTCACCCCGAACAACTGGTATTAGCTGTCAATTGTTAACTTTGTATATGCCGTTAATCATTTCAGTTAATTTTGATATTAATCACAAATAATTCCAATTTTTTTTTTATCACAAATAATGTTATACTAACTCATTAAAATTCTCAATCATAAAATATTGCATGTGTCACACAATACTAAATAAAAGTACAGAATTTAAATAAACAATTTATTTAAACCATGGTATGAAATAATAACTTAGATACAAGAATTAAACCCTAAACACACACATGCACAAATTTTTGATTTACAAAATTAGACTAGCATAATATTAAAGTGGTGATTTTATTTTGTCCAGAAAAATTTTCAGAGTATATATCTTGCAATTAAAATTATAAATACATTACTTATACAACTCTAAAATTCATATCAATCTACAGGATACTCAATAAACATGTTATGGTTATTTTTCAGAAAGCTTTTTCCAAAAATAACTTATAAATAATTCTAAACAAATTCCAAGGGTGTTTATGACACAGATTTGTCACATTTCCTTACATTAATTCCATGCTTAAATTTATAGATCAAACCCATAATCTAAAAATTTATTATGCAACTAGACTTCTCAAATTTCATCTTCTAGTTAGAAATTACCAGATTTGGCTTAGTACAGAATTTTAAATAAATTTTCAAATACATGGTAAAATCTGTCTCACAATTTCAGATTTAGTTAGAAATTTGTATAAATTCGTAGAAAGCTAGAAAATTGTTTCCAAAAATTTCTGGATAAACTAGACATCATTATCAACAACTTTGTAGAAGAAATCATCTCGAAATTCTGAGTATAAAATTGTCTAAAAATTCGGGTAACATGCTGGCAGATTCAAGACAGATTTCTCCACACAGTTTCAGATTTAGTTGAAAATTTGTATAAATTCGTAGAAGGCTCAAAAATTATTTCCAAAATTTTTTGAATAAACTATACATCATTATAAACAACTTTGTAGAAGAAATCATCTCGAAATTATGAGTATAAAATTGTCTAAAAATTAGGGTAACATGCTGGCAGATTCAAGACAGATTTCTCAACACAGTTTCAGATTTAGTTAAAAATTTGTATAAATTCGTAGAAGGCTCAAAAATTATTTCCAAAAATTTCTGGATAAACTAGACATCATTATCAACAACTTTGTAGAAGAAATCATCTCGAAATTCTGAGTATAAAATTGTCTAAAAATTCGGGTAACATGCTGGCAGATTCAAGACAGATTTCTCAACACAGTTTCAGATTTAGTTAAAAATTTGTATAAATTCGTAGAAGGCTCAAAAATTATTTCCAAAAATTTCTGGATAAACTAGACATCATTATCAACAATTTTGTAGAAGAAATTATCTCGAAATTTTGAGTATAAAATTGTCTAAAAATTCGGGCAATATGCTGGCAGATTCAACATAGATTATCTTCAACACAATTTAGACAATGTATCATATGTACACAATCTGAAAATTTCAATTATGTAAAAAAATGAGAGGATTGAGAGGGTTTCCTTACTTAGTTGTAGGATTGAAATGGGTGATGAAATGATAGAAGAATTTGCTTCCTAAACCTTCTTCTCTTCTTCTCCTTTTGGTTGCTTTGGGGATTTCTCTTTTTTTTTTTTTTTTTTTTTTTTTTTTTTTTTCACCGAATGCTTGCATGCACAAGGAAGGCTTGCATGCATATATATAAATTGAAAACATCTCTCTCTCCCTCTTATTCTTTCCATTATTTTATTTCCTCAAAAACATTCCATTCCCTTTCTCCAATTTCTAAGAGCAAACTTTCTCTAATTTTTATAAATTCTTTCCTAAATTTTATAAAGGATGGTGGGTTTGGTAGGAGCTGTGGGTTGTTTGTCCACGGTTTGTTTGTTTGTATTATTTTTTTTTATTTTTTATTTTTTTTTGTGTGGGTTTCTGAAAATTGACACACTAAGATTTTTAACTAATGTATTTAGTAAGAATAGTTATTATATTGAATCCTAATTAAAATAATTTATAAACAGCAAATATTGAACACCCACAAAATTATTATTCTTAATAATGTCTTGTTAGTGATTGAATTGAGTCAATTTAAAACTAACTTTTACACTAACATATAATTCAGATAGACTGTAGACAAAATTAATTAATTAATTAATTAATTACTTTTCCTTAAAGAATAATTAAAAGATGGGTTTTCACAGATCAACTCCTAATTTTTTTTAAAAAAAATTATTAAAACCATATTAACTGTTTATTATTTTAAAAACCAAATGTGCTTTTGATGTAGGGTTACACATATCCAATTAATCTGATTTTTTATAAATAATTTATTCGACGAATTAACGGTTTGGATTATCAAAATAGGCCCGGGATAAACTCTCATGAACCCTCACAGCAGCATCCCTCTATGCCCTGAAATCAAGTGTATTTTAAAATTTAAATCCGTAAATTATAGGTGAATTTAATAGATTCTTTATTGACTATAATTTTAAATTTTAATTTTTAATAGTCAATTGATGTTTTTTTCTATTTAAAAAAAATCAAAAATCAATATAATCAAGTTGGGATTTTGAAACTCTTAGAGCTCTCATTGTTATAAACTCTCTTTTATTTATAATAATATATAGATAGATAGATAGACGAATAGATAGATTTGTGGAGTAAGAAAAATAATAATTTAATTTCTACTTCAATCACTTTATTTATTTTCTTTTTTTGTTATAAAAATTGATTTATATTTGGGCGATCTGAGATTTAAGTAAAAATTTGTTAAAAAAAAAAAAAATTTAACTTATATTTGGTAATAATTTTTAATTTTGTTTTGGAGGCCATATTGTCATCAGTTGTGTTCAAAAAATTTGTGAAATGTTAGTTGTAGGATCAGCCGTTCCAACAAGCTTCAGAGCTCTCCAACAGTACCTCTTCTCTCTCTTGCAAACCAGCAACACCGTCAAAAACCTCACCCAAATCCACACCCAAATACTCATCAACGGCCTTTCCCAGAAAAATTTCATTCTTGTAAAGCTCATCTATCTATACATATCTTCAGGTTATATCTCAAACGCCCAACGAATTTTCCAACAGATTGAAAACCCAAGCACTACCGTTTGGAATCAAATCTTAAGAAGCCACGCTCGGAGCGAAACACCGTGTAAATCAATCGAGCTCTACAATCGAATGCAAAGAACTCAGGCCTTGCCTGATGGGTTCACTTATTCTTTTGTAATTAGTGCTTGTTCGAGGTCTGGGTTGTTGAGAGAGGGAGAGCAGATTCATGGGAAAGTAATTTCGAATGGGTTTTGCTCCAATGTGTTTGTTCAAACCAATTTGGTTAATTTGTATGCTAAGGCTGGTGAGAAAGTTGGTGTTGCGAATGCGTGTCGCGTGTTCGATGAAATGTCTGAGAGAAATGTTGTCACGTGGAATTCCTTGCTTGCGGGTTATCTTAGGAGTAAAGATATTGACAAGGCGCAGAGAATTTTTGGTGAAATGCCAGAGAGGAATGTTATTTCATGGACCACCATGGTTGCGGGTTGTGCTCAAAATGGGAGGTCTAAGCAAGCACTGTTTTTATTTCGCGAGATGATGAGAGAGAAGATAGAATTGGACCAGGTGTCAATGGTTGCAGCACTATCGGCTTGTGCTGAATTAGGAAACTTAAAATTGGGGAAGTGGATTCACTCATACGTCGGTGCGACTTTTTGTTTTAGAAACCAACCCGTGCTAGTGTCATTAAACAATGCACTCATACACATGTACGCGAGTTGTGGTGTGGTTGAGGAAGCATATAGAGTATTCCTTGAGATGCCACGGAGAACGTCTATTTCTTGGACAAGCATGATCACGGGTTTTGCAAAACAAGGGCGAGGAGAAGAAGCTCTTCGCGTCTTCCACTGGATGCAATGCTCTGGAGCCAGTGAAGCAAGGCCCGATGCGATAACCTTCATCGGGGTCTTGTGTGCTTGCAGCCATGCTGGTTTTGTTGATGAGGGTCGACATTTTCTCAAGTGGATGAATCAAGCTTGGGGCATTGAGCCTAGGATTGAACATTATGGTTGCATAGTTGATCTCTTAAGCCGTGCTGGTTTGTTGGACGAAGCATACAGGCTTGTTGAGACAATGCCCATGAAGCCAAATGATGCTGTTTGGGGGGCAATACTTGGTGGTTGTAGAATTCACAAGAATGTGGAACTCGCTTCCCAAGTTGCTCAAAAGTTGGCTGTCGAACTTGACCCTGACCGAGCTGCTGGCTATCTTGTGCTTTTGTCAAATGTGTATGCTACTAGTAAGAGGTGGCACGACGTTGCAATTGTGAGACGGAAGATGGTTGAGATGGGTGTGAAGAAGCCTCCAGGCAGGAGTTGGGTCCAGATCGATGGAATCATTCATGACTTCGTGGCAGGAGATAGGACCCACAGTTGTGCATATTCAATCTACGAGGTGCTTGGAGAGATCACCGCACTAACCAAATCGGAACGATATGAGCCAGACAATTTAGACGTTCTTTTGGACATTGATAACTAGGGTGGTTAACAAAAGTTGGTTTTTGCTTCTGGCTTCCTCTGTGATCTCTATATGTGATCTTCTCCAATGTGCAAAATTTATATGAGGTTCTTCACATATGGGTATCAGGGGTTTTGAGTCCTAAAGTATTTCTGATGATGGTGTAAAAGGCTGTGTATTCATATCAACCCTCTCAACTGGTCCAGAGGTTTATCCTCAGAATTTTGTGGATATGAAGAACCATTTTTGGCTCTTGGAAGGTGAGCTCTAACAGAATTGTCATTTTATATTCTAGATAAGAGATGTATACAATCACAACCCCCCCCCCCCCCCCGCGGCGGGAATTGTAGATTGATATACTAACTGATGAATGCTTGAAGAAACAATGTAACGACCCTTTGACATGATTAACCTTCTCCATTTTGGTAAGTATCTGTAATTATAGGCAACTCTTTTTCTATATGATGATTGCTTACTTGCTGTGAATCAGAACAGCTTTCAATTTTGATGTTAGAATTAATTTATAGAGAAGAGAGAATAAATTGTATGTATTATGATTGATGTGTTCTTCAGTGATTTACAACACTCTCATTTATAGAGAGTAAATAGGATACATTAGATGCTAACCCACCGAAAGCATAAAGATACAACATTAGTTATACAACAACATGAGTGGGACAGCTAGATAGTGCAGCTGTATTACATTAATATTACACTAATAATACTAACAGCCCCCCTCAAACTCAAGGAGGATAGGCACAAACCAACTTGAGTTTGGAGAGAGTAACAAAATAGGAAAATAAACTAACAAAAATAAAATAGGATAGGAGACACTGCATGGTCGTGTCAGACCGTTGTAGAAGACATTGTATGGTTGTAGCAGACTGGTGTAGAAGACACTGTATGGCTTGTGTCAGACCGATGTAGAAGACACTGTATGGTCGTGTCGAACCATTGTAGAAGCTAAACGGAATCAATGTCGGGATAGTTTACGAGGTCATGCCGGACTTATGTAGAAGCTAACCGGAATCAATGTCGGGACAGTTTACGGGGTCATGCCGGACCGGTGTAGAAGAATTTAGTGGTGTACCAAGGTGGCAACTTAAGGAGTGCGCCATGGGGTGGCTTGGGTGGTTCCCATGGTGTATAACCATGCTTACCAGCTTTGGTGGTTCGCATGGTGTGTAACCATGCTCACCATGATATATGCAGAATACCTTCCCTTAAACTCAAATAGGTTTGAAGATAGAAACCTATTGGAGGTTGAAACAAATGGATTGATAAAGTGGAGCGGAACAACTCAACACCGAGTGAAGATGTTTAAAAAAATAGAAAATGGTAGAAAGGTTTTTTTTTTTTTTTTTGGTGCGTTTTGTTTTGTTTTTTTTGTGGTGGAAAAATAATAATAATAATAAGATAATGGAAAAATGGATGATGCTCACCAACTGAGATGTATAATAATGAAATATTGATAAAAAAGAAAGATAGAAAAAATAAAATAAAATAAAAGGAAGGTAGTGGGATCAGGAATTTGAAAAGCTCACCAACGGAGTGTTAAAATAAGGAAACCTCGAGAGAGAAAATGGATGATTTTATTTTATTTTATGTTTTTTTTATGAATGGAGAAAGGAAGATAAAATAAAATAAAATAAAATAAATAAAGTTAAGGGTAGTGGGATCAGACTGCGGGTTCCTGGAGCTGTGGGTTGAAAATAATAATGATGTGGGGGTGAAAAAGGAAATAATGTGGGGGAATGGGATAAAATAAAATAAAATATAAAATCAGTGGGGAATGAGGTTTCCAGCGAGGAAGAGGAAGAGGATTACACCGCAAGACCAGGCGTCGGCCTTTGCGCTGTCGTAGCCGCCGCGACGGAAGGCTTCCGGGGAGGTGTATGCCGGAGTTCAGCAGGCGGTTTGGAGCATCTCGCGGTGGAGCTGGTTTTCCGGCAAGGCGGAGAGGCCGAACTCAGAGATTCTGGTCAGAATTTGGTCAGAGTTTGCGGCGGAGCAGACCATAGTGGCACCGATTGTAGCCGTTGTAGGCGACTTCTGCCGCTGTGTGTGGCCACGGTACAAAAAGATCGTACCAAGAGTTGCAAACGAAAAATATACTTTCTCAGAGTTGAATAAGTCCCTCTGGAGCTGGAGCTGCCGTGGGGATGCCGGAGCTGGAGAACTTGGCCTCCGGCGAACAAGTTGTGAAGCTGCCACCACTGCTATTTGGGAACAAATTGGGAATGATTTTAAATGTGTGCCCACTTTGGAGGGTCATGAAAGTGAAGTCAAAAGTGTGTCCTAGAATGCATCTGGTACACCAGTCTGTTTGGATTTGGGAAGTACTGCCTGGGAATGAGTTTGAGTGCGTGTCAGTGTTGCAAGGGCATACACAAGATGTTGAAATGGTCCAGTGGCATCCGTCAATGGATGTGTTGGTCTCGTGTAGCTATGACAACACCATCAAGGATTGAGCAGAAGAGTTCTCCGGTGACTGAGCGAGAGCAGCACGGCGGAGTTCTCCGGCAAGCTCGGTGGCGGCAGAAACAAAGGGGTAGCAACAAAATTGGACTGTCTGATCATGAATCAACGCAGATCGTCAAGTGAGTATGTGTAGAAAATTCCAACGGGCAGCGAAGGCAAGATTGCTGGCCGACTGTCCGCTGGCGAGAAAGAAATATAGGCCTAAATCTTATAGCTCTGATACCATGTTAGAATTAATTTATAGAGAAAGAGAGAATAAATTGTATGTATTATGATTGATGTGTTCTTCAGTGATTTACAACACTCTCATTTATAGAGAGTAAATAGGATACATTAGATGCTAACCCACCGAAAGCATAAAGATACAACATTAGTTATACAACAACATGAGTGGGACAGCTAGATAGTGCAGCTGTATTACATTAATATTACACTAATAATACTAACATTTGAGAAGAAACCAAAAACCATGTATATCAGTAAAAAGTAGTTAAAGGCCACACTCATAATTTTTTTTTTTCAGTTCTCAAAATCAAACTTAAGAAAAGCTCCTACTGGCTAAAATAGAGAGAGAGAGAGAGAGAGAGAGAGAGAGAGAGAGAGTTAAAGGCTCCGTCGTTAATTTCTTGCTTAGGCATTGAAAATTTGGATAGTAAGCATCTAGGAAGCATAGATACGGATACGAGATACGAATACGATACAGATACGATGATACGACAAAACCTAAAAAAATAGGATACCAGTACGGGTAGGATACGTCTGTGAAAAATATATTTTTTAAAATTATTAATAGTGAGTTATAAATAAGCTAAAGAGCGTTGAGAAATCACAATGTAATTTTATAATACAAAATACTAACCTTTAAGAATTTTGTATTAATTTAAGCTAGTAGCTTGTTTAATTTTTAAATTTTTAATAAGTCTTGTAAATATTTCATTTCAATATCAAGTTTAACATATTTATATTACAATAATAAAATAATTCACAACTTGTCTCTATGTTTTTTCCCTTGACACTAGAGAAAAATATTGTATTCAAGTTTACTTGCTTATTTATTTATTTATTGATATTTAATTTTACCATTGTTATATGTTTTTGTTAATTCTTACTTTCTATGTAGTTATAGGGGACGTGCATGAAATAATTAGGATACATCAATTTGATAAATTCTATTATTTAACTCACTATGCTCCTCTTATCGAAGAACTTAACAAAGTTTTAGAAAAATATTCTTATATTTATACTTGCAATTATATTATATTATATTACTATGCAAGAAATGTTACAATTCTAATTTCATAAAACAAGTAAACATGACTTGGAGTATCCGATACTTCAAAATTAAGTATCCGATACTCTAAAATTAATAAAAAGATAATTAAGAAGTATCTGATACTTTTAATAAGTATCTAATATATATCCGCTAATATTCAAGAAGTATCGGTATCCGACACAGATATGATATGAATACGTCACCCTATTTGAAGTATCCGTGCTTCATAGGTAAGCATGGAAAGTGGTGAAGCATTACAAAGAGTTATTATGGTATCAACTTCTTATTATCATTTTGGGCAGTCTATATAACATGTGATGAGTCAAAATCTACCGGTTTTCAGATGCTTAAAGAAAAAAGAAAAGAAAAGAAGAGAAAAGAATGAAATGTTCTGTTTGCTTGGGATTCCTTATACTTTATGACCAAATGATTTCACTGATCACTATATCAACCTTTTTTTCTTTTTCTTTCTTTTTGGTTCTGCATTGTCTGACTTGATAGAATTGCTCACTTTCTAATACTTTTCACTATTCAGGTAATGATGGAAAATTCTGTGTTTTCCTTAAATTTTTTTGGAATAAATTACATTGACCTCCCTTAAATTTACCTTAATTACAGGGACTTCTCCTGTAGTTTTAAAAATAACACTGACCTTCCCTACTTTTGAAAATAATACACAGATTCTCCCTTTCCGTTAAAAGAGTATGAATGACGTTAACTAATAGGGTGGATTGACCATAATATCCTTGAACCATATTGTGAAAAGACACAAGTGACCCTTAATGTAAAAAATCCCTCTCATTCATTCTTC
The DNA here is from genome assembly GCF_055761805.1 of Camellia sinensis. NCBI lineage: Eukaryota > Viridiplantae > Streptophyta > Magnoliopsida > Ericales > Theaceae > Camellia > Camellia sinensis. The sequence goes on from NC_138964.1 coordinate 155,114,552, forward strand.
TTCCTAGAGTTCACGATCAGAAAATCGGAGGGAGGAGAAGAGTGAGCAACGAAGGAATGGAAGAGAAGATGATGGCTTAGGGATTTTGTTGAAGATCTGCTCCGATTATCTTTCACTGTGCAAAGTGTGAAAGATTTTAATTGATTTGTTTTGTTATTTACGGCTTCCCAGTAAGTTCTCTAACGAATTTGTTCAATATTAAAATTTCTGAAAAACATTATGCAATACGTGGGTTTAGGGTTTACGAATGAAGGGATTTTTAGAGTTTTGGGAGTTTTGTTAGTGTAATTTTGAACTAATTTTTATGGTTTTAGAGTTGTATTTTTTGGTATTTAGGGTTTTTGTGGTTTTTAATGAAATATTGTAATTTTTTGGATTATTCAACACTATTACTTGTTAGATTTAGAGTATAAGAATGTTTGTTAGATTTTGTTCAATGTTGATAGATTTTGTTCAATATTGTGAAAAATGTTAGGGACAATGAGGGAGTGAGACACATTGTGCATCTAGGTAGGATGAGTTGTTCCTATAGAGAGTGAGAGATCTTTAGGATTCCATGCACACATGCTACGGCTGTTATCTCACACAGCAGAATGAATGTAGAACACTTTGTTCACCCCTATTACTCAAAGCAAAAATATTTGATGGCCAATGGTGGGATTATACATTCAATATCAGACCACAATATGTGGACACTGATAGATGAGTAGCCTTTACAACCACCACCTCTGAAAAGATTGGTAGGAAGACCAAAGAATTCCAGCAAAATGGTTGCTCATGAGCCTCCAGTAGGCACAAGTTAGGCCAAGAGGTCTTCTACTTTGAAATGCAATTGGTGTAAGGAATTTGGGCACAATAAGAGGACATGAAAGAGAGGTCCAATGAGGGATGAAAGATGAGGCAACACTTTATCTGGCAGAGGCATGGGTTCTTTATCTGACAAAGGAGAAGGAGACAGAGGCAGAGGCATGAGTTCTTCATCTGACAGAGGAGGCAAAGGCAGAGGTTCTTCATCTGACAGAGGAGGCAGATCTGTTGGCAGAGGAGGCAACACTTCATCTTGAAGAAGCTGAGGCAGAACTTCATCTGGAAGAGGTATTTCAGCTGGAGAATACACATGTAAGCATCTTTTGTTTTCTTTGCCTTTGCATTTTTTTTTTTTTTTGACAAAATTATTTATGTACTAATTTTGGTTTGCAATTTATGTACTAACTCTGGTTTGCAATTCAAGATATTCCAAGAGGGAGCCCTTCAATGCCTACTCAGTGTGACACAAGTCGCAAGAACATAAAGTTAGTGTAGATAACTTCACTTTAGATTTTAGATTTTATTTACATGGTACAGGTTCAAAACTAAGTTGATTTTGTTTTTGTTTTTTGTTTTGTTGTTGGTTGTTTCTTGCAGATAACTTCACTGCTTAATGATGGTTTTTGGATATATATGTGTGACAATAAACAGGAACATAATATATAGATAGTGCATAGTGCATACCCCCCTCCTCCCCTCCCTTTTTGTTTATACAGTTAATTACATTTTTAATTCCTAAAATATAAATTTTGTGTCATTTTAATTTTTAATGTAAACATAATGAAGAATAAAGTATCGGAAGCTTTGGTCGGATATCCAAAGCAGAAGGCAACGAATAATAATGGCTAGCGTATGTTATTCTAATTGTCTTTGTTGCTGGTTCATGGTTGGAATATACACAAGTTATTAGGCAACGAATATACTTTTTTGCTTATTATTTAAACTTCACTAAAAATCAAACCGTTTGCTTCCATCTTAGGAAAAATGACAATCCTGGACTCTACCGTATCGCAAAAACAGATTAGGTACGTTATCATTACCTCCCAACTGTTTAACAAAAGTTGGGTTAAGCCCTTGTTTAATTGGGGTATTAATGGTTCGCACACGCAATGCATGTGTAATTCAAATAAGTAAAAATAAAATAAGATATTTATTATATATAGTATACTAGTTAAATGGTAAAAGCCTTCTTTATTTGACATAAGTCCAAGGTTTAAGTCTTCTTCTTTTATCTATCTATTTTTTTTTAAATAAAAAAATAGACACATGGTACTGTAAGAAACCATGGCTTCAAGACAAATCAAGATCTTTTCTTTGAGTTTCCTCCTTGATTTCTTACTTGCTAGGTTATTGGGGCCCACTTTTAGGTCTAATTTTGATGATCCGAACCGTTACATTTTAACATTCGTTGAGTATATCATACATATAAAAAATCAAGTTAATCAGATATCAGTTAACATGTGTTCGGATCATTGAACTAAAAACTATTTTTTAAAAAAATTTAATATACAGTTTTCAAAACACATACGTTCTGATATCCGATTAACTTGATTTTTTACAGGTATGATATACTTAACAAATTTTAAAATGTGAATGGTTTGGATCATTGAAATTGGACCTAAAAGTAGGCCCAATGAGTCAGCAAGTAGGAAGTCAAGGAGAAAACTCAAGGAGAAGATCCTAACTCGCTTCAAGACACCCTAAGGAGCATTCACTTTATATATAATATAGATATAATGAGGATATATATACATATATAATCGTATACAAGGGACAGAAAAACATGTCTCATTTTTTTATATATTCGTTGTTTGAATCTAGAGATATATAAGGTAGCATTTGGTAATATTTACGTTTTTTGTTTATGTTTACAAAAATTTTATAAATTGATTTTTGTTTATTTTTAGAAAAACATAAATTACAAATGCGTTTGGTTTGAACAAAATGTTAAAAAAAATTTAAAAATATAAACTTAAAAATATGTTTATTCAGGCCTAAAATATTAATATTAATATTTATTTTTATTATTTATGACAATGAGATCACACACATTATAATTGGAAAAAAAAAATTAAAAATAATTGAAAAAAAAATAATTGAAAAAAATGAAAACAAATTAATTAAAAAAATAATTGGAAAAAAAATATTTGAAAAAAGAAATTAATTGAAAAAAAATAATTGAAAAAAAAAATTAATTGAAAAAGAAAATTTGAAAATAAATTATTTGAAAAAAAAAATTAATTGAAAAAAAAAATTTGAAAACTGAAAACGTAAACTCATTTTTTGAGTTTACGTTTTTTTCTCAAATTTATACATTAAGACAATCATTTATAAACCAAAAAAATTATTAAACAAATTTTTATGATAATTTTTTAAATTTTTATAAATATAAATTAAAAATTAAAAATAAAATAATTACCAAACATGCCCTAAATAATAAATATATAGGATATGCAATAACACTCCCTTCATCATACAATGTGAGTTATCATTCTTTTAACGGTAAAAAATAATCAATCTATCTCCTATCCTATCTATTTACTCAAGGTCTCATTTGGTAAGATGGTTTGGGATTAATTAAAAGATAAAATAAATTAAAAAATCAATAAAATAAAATGTCACATTCTAATTATAATCATTATTTTTTTTTTTAAAAAAAAAAATAGAAGTCCATCCTAAAATAAAACTTTTTTAACTAGATTAAAATAATAATAAAAAAAATGACTAAATTAATAATGAGAAAAAAAATAAAATAATTATAGTTTGAAAGTATCAAATAATCTCTTATATTCATTCAATCCGAACAGACAAATAGAACCTATGAGCTATTTCCATTTTGCAAGTTTAGAGTGGGAAGAATGGATTAGGCCAAGTTTCGCGTATTGTAAAAAAGTTAAAAAGTTAAAAAGTTATTCAAAAAATTAAAAAGTTAACACTATTCATCAAAAGTTAATAATTACGACTGCATAACTTTCAATCTTAATTTTTTCCTACAAATCAATTTTTATAATTTTTTATTACACATTTTTTCATAAAAAATCAAAAAGTTAACACAAACATCTATATTTTCTTCTTCAATTTTTTAGTCCAAAAAGATAAAAAATGCACGAACACCCCAAATAACCCAGTCAATATTCATTAGAGATTTTCAACCAAAGAATTACCAAAAAAATAAAAAAGAAAAAACTAGTTGAATTGTGTTGAATATCCTAATGGGGGCACAGAAGTAGCATACAACACGCCTTCGAATTACGTGTGCATCATTCATTTGGCAATGTTTTTCATTTTCTCCATTGCGTCTGTTTCAGTATCACCACCATTCACAAGCCTCCATTCCCAACTTCCCAAGCAAGCAAGCAAGCAACCCTTCTCTCTCTCTCTCTCTCTCTCTCTCTGTCCTCCATTATATACAATACACACATCCTATTGAAATCATCTTCTTCTCCGCCATTAACCCTAACCTCTCTCTCTCTCGCTCTCTCTCTTCGGAGTTGCTAAGTGATATGGTTTCGAGTAGTGATCGATCGGAGATAGTATTCTTCGACATTGAGACCACCGTTCCGACCCGACCCGGCCAGGGATTCGGCATTATCGAATTCGGAGCCATACTGGTATGCCCTAGGAAGCTGGTTGAGCTGGAGAGCTACTCCACCTTGCTCCGACCCCTTGATCTCTCTCTCATCTCCACATTGTCGGTCCGCTGCAACGGCATCAACAAGGACGCCGTCATTTCCTCCCCCACTTTCGCCCAGATCGCCGACAAGGTCTACGACATTCTCCAGGGTATCTCTCTCTCTCTCTCTCTCTATACATACATATATATATATATATATATGTTTATGAGCATGAAAATGTTTTTGGGGTTTTGGGTTTTTTTTCTGGTTGTAATTTTGGGTTGAAAAATGTTAATCGCTTCATTAATGGTGTATGTGCAAAAAAAGGGAAAATCTTTGAGAGTTGTAAAAAGTCTATTCTAATTTGAAGGACAATGTGTTAAGTTTTGATTTGTCGCAAATTCCTTGCCATGCCATTGTATTGTGGGTGAAGTTGGAGACAAAAGATTTATTTTTAGCATTTCTTGCGTAAAAAATGTATTGAAATAAGTGGAAAGTATATGGAAAGGAAAATGATATTTCACCAGAATTTTTATATGCAATTCACTTCTAGAATAATTTCTGTTTATAATGATGGCTTTTGTGTTTTTAAGTGATGCTATCACAACATTTTGTATAATAATTTTGTACAATCTTTTTGGTTTTTATAATGCTACTCATATAGACATTTAAATATGTATAAGAATGCGTAGATGTGTATTGAAATTTAAAATTAATTTTTTTTTTTTTTTTTTATAGGGCGGATATGGGCAGGTCACAATATACTGAGGTTTGATTGTGCTCGGATTCGGGAGGCGTTTGCGGAAATTAAACGGCCACCACCGGAGCCGAAGGGCACTATTGATTCATTGGCTCTGTTGACTCAGAGGTTTGGGAGGAGAGCTGGTGACATGAAGGTATAGACTCTATTGTGCATTTTTGTGGTGAATTAGATATTAGCAGTGAAACAATTCAAAACTTTGGAACAATATAGAGGAAGGGTAAATTAAAAAAGAAAAAGAAAAAAGAAGGGTTGTAAATTTGGCAATTGGGCTAAAAGTGTGAATTACACTTACACAATGTGAAATTGCCAATTGTAGAAACTGGGAAAATAGCAATCTGTCTGTGGTGTTTCTGTACATTATCTTTTGCACTTTCAGTTACTGAAATTGAGACTCTGCATTGTATTCTCATCTTTGCAGTCCTATTATTTAATTTAATTGGACATATAGCCCTTGATTGAAATGAATTGTAAAAAATTGTTGATGTAGCTGACCCCACCTAATTGGGACACAAAGCTTAATTTGGTTTGATTAATCTTCTCTGATTTCTATAATCTATTCTATTGTATGGATGGACCAAGGGTTGGGTCTAAGGCTCTATCAAGATGGGTTCTAATCACATGTTGCTTCCTTTGTTTTTATTTTTGTTTTTGTTTTTGTTTTTTTCTTTTCTCTAAATGATATTTTCCATAGCTAATCCATGAGTATGATAATGCAACGTGGTAGGCTTATGAAAATACTACAATTTATGATAATGGCCTACAACAGTTTATGATAATGGCATAAATTTGGTTGGTCAAAACTTTTGAATGCTGATACAACTGTGTTCTTGTATGCAGATGGCCACACTTGCAACTTACTTTGGGCTTGGACAGCAAACACATAGGTACATGCCTTCCCTCCCCCTTAAACATATCTCCACCATTTCCTATTCAGCTATATTTAACAGAATTTAAGTTGAATATTTTAAATTCTTATTGACTATTATACCAGCTTCATGTTGTTGTTCCTTCTCTTTTGTTTTTGTTTTTTCGTTCATTATTATTTTATTTTTTATTTTTTTTTTGGGAGGGTTTTTTTTTTTCATATCTCAAGAGTCAAGTCACATGTTTGAGTTTTCAAATGGAGACTGGTCCTGTATTTCAGTATGTAAATTATCTACAGCCTTTGATATTGTCTGATTTAAAGCCTTCTCTGTTTAAAGTTTGGGTTTTTTTTTTGTTGTTTTTTTTTTTCCCTTCTCCCTTTGGTGGGTGGGTGTCTGAGTTTTCTTGAAGCTTTCTTGGTGTTCACTTAAAAACGGTGCTCCACTCGGAATTTCTAAGTCTCAAATTGGTTGCATCTGTGTGATGCTATGCTCTAGTCTAGATATGTCTGTGTGTAACAGATTTGGAATGTCAGTATTTTATCTTTTCAGAATGACCTATAAAATAAACATGCAATGATGGGCTGAATGATGTTTGTTCCGAGGAATTGCAAGCCTGTGAAAAATGTTAGTCTTTTACTCTTGTCAAGTCTTAACATTAAGGTTTGATGTTTCTTCTCTGTGATGATCTCTCAGGAGCTTAGATGATGTTCGGATGAATCTCGAAGTTCTCAAGTATTGTGCAACAGTTCTATTCTTGGTAAACATTTACCTATTCAAGTTTAAAGCTTCCTTTTTACCAAAACAAGCACCACACTCCAATTTGATAATGTTTATTGCTGAATAGACGATGTTGTTGGACCTTGTAATTTGTAAACTAACATGTCTGACTGAGCCCCTAGTTCATTGCACAATTGCTTGCTATGTTTATTATATCATAACTTCCTGGTTATGTTGGTTGGGAATTATGCAGAGTTGATTCATATGACTACATTGCTTGATTGATGATTTAGCAAATCACTAAAATCTGTTCTATGTGTAGGAGTCAAGCCTCCCAGACATATTTACAGCAAACAGTTGGGTTTCTCCTAATGCTATGACAAGAAGTCGTAGTAACGGGAAAGCTTCTCCGGATGGGATGGTCATGAACACACATACATCCTCATCAAGTGCCAAAATTGAAAATCACAAATCATCCCTTACAAATCTAAGAATAGAGGAAAACCATCCAATACTATCTCTTATGACTCCCAACATAGGGGAAGACGTTGAACCCAATACAGCTTCTCCAGACCCTTTTAACATGGGTCCACTTAGTGATGCAGTGCAGAGGAAGCAATCAGATGACACCATGAAAGAAGAATCTGGTTCAGATCCAGATTCTTCTACCACAGTTAGATCTGAGGGCTCTAATGGCTCTGCCAATTTCATAGACCCTGATGAAGTTTCTATACCTTCTATCAATGTATCTCTTGCCCCATTTTATCGTGGAACTCAAAGAATACACATCATGCACAAAGATTTTACACTGCAGCTTTGCTGTTCTCACTTGAAAGTGCGTTTTGGAATAAGTACGAAATTCGTCGATTATGCTGGCCGGCCGCGATTGAATTTTGTTGTGGATGCAACTCCAAACCTTTGTCGGGTTTTGGATGCATGCGATAGTCTTGCACAGAGATTGTCCGTAGATTCTGGTAGCAGTTCTGAGTGGAGACCTCTGGTGACCAGAAAGGCTGGTTTCTTGAACTCACCTACTGTCCGATTGCAGTAAGTTTGTCTTTCTTTTTGCTCTACATGTACTTACTATAATAGCTGGCTCAAAATGCATAACATAAACATGTCAAGTACAGCTTTGTTCCATCATATCCGATACAAACTTGAAATGTTAAGTAACAGATTTGTCTTGTCGTATCTCATTTTTAACAGATGTGGTATGTATTTTTTTTTCTAGCATAATTTATTTACTGTATGCATTACAAAATGGAAAGAGATAATTAGAACACTTGTCTGTAGGAGGCTGACATATTCTCTACATGCTTGCTGATGCGTAAGCTCATGCTTTTTTTGGCTACATACATAATGTTCACACTTGTCTGTAGGAAGCAACCGATTTAGCCAAAAAGTTAAAAAGTTACTAAAAAAGCATGTTCCCAAACGAGGCCTTAATGCATTGTTTGTTTGTTTTAATAGAACTTTCTCTATATTAGAGAGTAATGATATACATATAACATATAGAACTTTTTATACAGGATGATGTGGCTTCTATAGTCCCTTCATTTCCAATCAAAACACTAACTATTGTCCTCATAAATTTATAAATGCCATTGAAGCATAATTTTTTGGATGTATTTTCTATACAAACTCTCTGTTTGCAAATCATTTTTCTTTTATTAATCAAATATCTCCCCCCCCCCCCCCCCCAAAAAAAAAAAAAAATTTGTGGCCAAGGCTTGTTTGTTTTCATGCTTTATCTTGTTTATGAGGAAAATGTGAAGAAATTTTGAATCTTATGGCAATTTTAAGGTGGAAAATAGTTATGATCCAAATCTTTGTTGGTTCTCTCTATTGTATTCACAAGAAAACAAATTGCTGGTGGTTAATTGCAAGACTCTTATTCACCCAAAAAAATTGCCAGACTCTCATACTTTCTGTTACTGAAAATGCACCTTTTGCTCTGCAATTTCTCCAGCATACCTACCGTCACAGATGGGAGTGTTACCAGATGGGTCACAGAAATACACGAGAGAGAATTTTCTACCTCCCCAAAAAAGCTTGTGTTTAGTAGATTTGACATTGCAGAACTTGATGCATTGTTCACTCCAGGAACTTATGTGGATGCATACTTCTCCTTGGACCCATACGACTATCAACAGAACGCTGGTATTCGATTGGTGGCAAAAAAGTTGATCATGCATTCTAACTGATTGGTCATTTGCCACGTGAATTTGTACCAAGTTTGACTGTCAAAATTTGACTTTTGTGTTTTGCAAGGTTAATTGGAATGGAGGTCGATGCTGTAAATGATGACATGTAATTGTAACAGAAAATTTGTTTAGTCAGTGTGATTTTTTATGCAGAAATTGACTTGATGTGAACAAACGTGTTTCTACACTTGTGGTTTCTTTTATAAGCACTTTCTTGCCTAAATTGTGAACAAGAAAAATGTTAATTACACTAAGGTGTTTTCAACTATTAATGAGTGTCACTTTACTTCTCTCATTTATAAATTTATACATATTGACCTCCTTAACTATGAAAATTTTACAAATACACCCCTTGTGGAGATGGTCTGGAGAGAGTAAAAGTGAAACATTTTTATAGTTAAGAGATCAAAATATATGAGATTATAAATAAGAGGAGTAAAGTGATATTAGTTAATAATTGAAGCGGTCTTAGTGTAATTCCCTAAGAAAAAAATTAGCAATATTTGTTAGTTAGTATTTTATATGTAAACGAGCCGAAATTAGCTATGAATTTGAGTTTGGATTGAAAATTTAATGAGTTTTAAAATGTTTAGATCTCAATAGAGTTTCAATTGAACCAAACTCAAGTATTTTTTATTCATTTTTTAATCAGTTTAAAAATGAGTTTAAGTTTAACTTTTCACATAATAATACCATATGAAATTAGATTTTAACAAACAGTTAAATGCGAATAGCACAGTCTGTTTTACTGTCTCGATCCGACACTTTCTTTAGCCCATTTAGGCATTCGCCTAAAGCTCCCAATTTTCCTAAACCCTCATATCTTTTCGCTATTTGATCTTTGTCAAATGGGCTCAAAGAACAAAAAAATTCTTCTCATCTTAAAGGCCTCTAAAATTTTTATAAAAGGTTCCTTGTTTTTTAAAAAATAAAAATGAAGGACTATCCCAAAATAAAATAACCCAACAAAATAAAATTAATCCTTATCCATATATCCCCAATAGCAAAGGATGAATAAAATCTTTTTTTGTCCAAAGGTAATATAAGAAAACAAATCTCCATTTCTAGAGACTCAACAAAAGAAAAATACTCATTGTCCAAAGGATCTCAATAATAGAAGTTGTAAACCAATCTTACTTACAAGAATAGATATGCAAGAAAATTAATTAATTTCTCTTAAAAAATTGTATAAAAAATAATAAGTATATTCAAACATTTAAATAAAAATTTTCCTTTTGAAATTTCACCTCAGATTTCCAAAAGTATTGGGCTGCACAGAGCCCCACTTTTGAGTTATTTGACAGGTCTGGCCCATGTGTGAATTCCTATTCCTCTATTTAAAAAAATTATAAGATTTAGTAGTTTATATAATTTTACTCAATAAAAAAAATCTCAACAAACAAGTGTACCACAATTAGGTCAAACTTACAAAACGAATTGGTAGGCCAAACTCATGTATGGTTAATTTGCTAACAATTAGGTCAAACCTAACACATACACACTCTTAGAAAAAGAGAGCTAGCTAGCTATGCTAGGATATTGAATTTGTCATTAGTGATTATTCAATAGTCACAAAATATTACATAACATTCCTAACCAATGACATAATATATATATATATATATATATTTTACAAGTAGACTTGTACTTGCCGATCTTTGTATGCAATTGAGAGAAAAAAGATGATGACTCACCTTGTATATGTTGCGATTGGTTAATTCACTGAAAGTACCACGTACATAATGTTATATGGTACTTCAAAATTACCTAATAATTTTCTGTTGTCACATGTGAATTAATTTCTAAAAGAACACATAGGGTATATTGGTGTATGGGGAGTAAATATTCTTCATTTCTGTACTCCTTGCCTCCGTATTCGTCTCACTCCAAACGGCGCCGTTTCTCCTGCAAATACAATGAAGGTGAGCTACCCGGTGGGTGTCTCGCTAGAAAACCCCTTTGATCTTCTAGTTAGCACCTTTAGAGAATATAGGCGAATGAAAGAGTTTTCTGACTCAAGATTGCTTACCCTTAAGAATGAATTCGTAGGTCTTATATAGACAACTTGTCCCATTTCTCTAGGTAGTGCACATTATTCCCATTGTCTTGGGACACAGACATTTTGTTCTCTTATTCCCTTACACGCATGTATTTGTCAGAAGTAAACAACTTGACAAGCAGCAATAACTTGGACAAGTCACAGTTTGTCCCCCATAAACCATTGGGGTGCGAGAAGCACCCAACCGAGCCACCCTTGGCCGAGATAGCAGTAGCTCGGTTAAGACCATAGCCTTCACCCACGAGTCTTGCGTCGTGCTATCACTTAGAGCCCAACTGAGCTATCAGCTTGGTTAGAGACACGCAAGCATCTTTCGCCATTGTCCTCCAATAAGGGCCCAATTCTGCTCGGTATCACAAATTAGTAGATTTAGCTCGGTCCATATGGATAGTGTCTCGACCGAGATGAGAGAGCTCGATCAACTCTGTTAGGAAGAGACTGAAGTCCATCTTCAATTTGGCCCAGCTAACCACAAAGCGGTGGGTTAGCTCAGCCCATCACATGGACAGCCGGACCCTTTTTGCTCGGCACAAAACTTCCCTCTCAATTGGAAACACATGGTTATAGTATTGTTATGTTCTAACATGTAGCTATCACATATCTAATGAAGATCAACAATGATATTAAGAATATAATTTATTGTCTAAATTCAATATGTGGATTCCATCATATAGTAGATGAATCTCAACCACATATTGGCTTTATTGAGTGAAGATATTTCCATTAGGACATGGAAGACATCGTGAGTAGCTTTATAAACTAAGGTTTAACTGCTAAAGATATGTATTATTGTATGCTAATACTAAGGTTAATTAAACAGGTCCCTCTGAGTTTTGTATGCATGCATTACATGCAATAGATAAAAGCAAGAGCTTTGTAATGAGCGAAGGTTGGATTCGCAGCAAAGTTAGGGTTTTGCTGTGTGACAACAATCTTCAAAGTTGTCAAGAAATTTTTACACTTCTTCAAAAATGTTCTTATCAGGGGTATTGTTGTCTTTTAATTTTGAGTAGGTTTACATATACAAAAAAATTTCATGTAAGGGAGAACAACTTAAAATAATTATACTTTTGTGAATGTGCAATTCGGAGCAAGCGACAATTGTTTATCATGTGACAATTTTCACGTACACCAATCACATACTCATTTGCATCTCCATAAAGGTATAAGTATTTCAAGTTGTTCTTATTTAAATACACTCTTTTTATATAATTATGGAAAAACAATAATGGCCTTACTTTTACTGAAAGTAATGATCATGAAAGATGATACATTTGATGGACTCGTCGCATGTACTTTCTTAATACTTTTTATAAATTTATTATTTGTATTTAGATTCTCTCATCTATTTATTATTTTCTTTCTCCCTTTCTTACTATTTGCATGGGCAATTTTTTTTTTTTTTGGATGAGTAAGTCATATTATAACCAAAAAAGAAAGATATACAATAGAGTTCAATACACATTTTTTGTAGGGAGAACAAAAATGAACAAAAACAAACTACTCCATCAAAAGAAACAAAACTAAGCCTATAGAAGACAAACACAACATTCACAACAAAAAAGATTCAAAATTTTCCTCTAGCACTCTTCAAGTTATGAAGTTTTGCTTTGAGTTTTCTTCTGTTATCCTCCTTTGTAGTCTCCCATTACTAGGATCACTTGGAGATGGATTCCATTTATTTTTTAGGCTCTTCATTTGGCACAACAACTCTTGACTTAATTCTCCATTCCCTAACTCTCCCATATCACACGATTCAAGGACATTAAAGGTATTAGATATTGAGGAGGCAAAAGACTGCGACTGTGTTTGGATTAGTTTTCCAATCACAATTCCACCCCTTCAAGTGAGCAACGCATTTGGATGGGATTTTCAAAAATTAATTCCACTACACATTTCAAAATACATTTCTGTTTCATGTTTGGCTGAGGTACTTTCAAAACAAACTTTCAAGCGAAGCTCTCACTTTTTCATACAATTTTTGAATTTTTTAGTCTACCAATTGTCCCCCGAACATCCTCCCGAATGTCCGGCTGGTTGACCACTACATTTTTTTTTTTGGTGACGTAGGAGAGGCAGTCGGCCATGTTGAGGACCAGGATGGAGCAAATCGACCGCCAGCGTCGAAGCAGATTGGTCCTCACTTTCGTAGTTACGATTTTGCGATCGATATCGATCTTCATCGTCATCATCACCAGTGAAAATAAGGGCAGAAACCTTGAGCTTTCTCATTGAAGAAGAAGAAGATGGTGAAAGTGACGACTTACTTCACGATGACACTCGGTGCCTTTGTCTTCTGGCAGTCCATGGACAAGATCCATGTTTGGATCGCTCTTCACCAGGATGAAATGTTCTCTCTCTCTCTCTCTCTATATATATATATATATATATGTCTATATAAGTAACACGATGAAGAGGATTCAATCATATTTAAATTGCAGTGGATTGGGGGTTTTGATGTGAAGACCATATATACATAAATTGGGAAAATTGTGAAGAGTAATATTAGATTTAAACGTATCAACTATTAAAACCTTTTAAATATACAATTAAAAATTATTTTAAAGTAGTAATTAAATATTTATTTTGAAAAAATATATATTTTCTTTGTAATATTTTCAATTAGAAAAATTGATTAATGTTATTTTTTGTTAATAATTAATTTTTAATTGAATTTTAAAAATAATTTGCTTATAAGTGTAGTTCAGAATTTTCAATAGAGTTTTAAGTAATGTGTTTGGTTATGAGTTATAACAATTTGAATTAAATTTTGAAAACTCTTTTCAAAATTCATAACCAAACAAATTTTCTTATTTTACATGTCACATCAAACATTAAAATGTCACATCAAACATTAAAAACTTAATTCAACACTTAACTCAAAACTTAATTCAAAACTCTTTTCAAAATTCATAACCAAACAAATTTTCTACACTCAAATCATAATTCTAAAATTTACAAACTCAAAATACAACTCTATTCTCAAATCATATTTAGAAAACCCTACCAAACGCTACCTTCGTCTCTCTCTTTTGTTTATCACTATCGTTGAACTTTGCCCACCATTTCTTCTATTTTTCTTCACCACTTCCCATTTAATCGAAATTTGAATTTTAGTCTCCTTGACTCTCCACTCTTGTTTGAAAGAGGGAGGGTTCAAAGTCTTTGGCTTTTGAGGGCATAAATTAGTAGTATGACAAAAAATCTTACAAACATCACACCTTTGAGGCTTTCATTGAACTTCAACTTGAATCTCATATGGGTTACCATAACCAAGATTTACTTTAAAAGACTCAGGGATCTCTTTATTTGTTGGCACTTCAATATATATTCTTGCAAACAGTCTACTTCTCTTGAAATTAGGCTTATCCAAATAAAGAGGAGTACTCATGATGCTAGCAATGTAACCTGCTAATGCAATGGAGGATGGGTCGGACTGATCCACGATTCCAACGGGTCTGCTGACCTTGGTGTCCTCAAAGCGTGCCTGTAAAAAGGTCTAAAGGGGGAGATAGTCCCCCAACGAACACTCCAACGATCAAGTTAGGTTAGGGTAAATTGATTTTAGAGAGAGAGAGAGAGAGACGTAAAGAGGGTAAAAACTTAACCTCGACGTATCTTGAAAGCTTTCTTGTATCCTTTGCTCATCATTTCTTTGTCCATTTCAAGCTGTCTTGTTGGCCGAAAGTCTATAGCCTAGTTGACATTGTTCATGGTGAGTCTGCCTCCTCCGGCGTGAAGGGTTTATCATATTTAATGCTACGAGGGCCTCATTAAATGGCTGATGCATGAGTGCAATAACTTTGCAGGATCTTTGTTTGCTTAAGTGGCTAATTCTCTGTCTGACAAGTGTTTGAATGTTATTGGTCCTCACCGAGCATTGATATCTCAAAGCTACTGGGCTTTAATACCTGGTCCATGAGTTGGGCCCTGATCCGTGAACTGGGCCCTCTTAGGTGCCCGTCAATATCAGTAGTTTTCCATTCCCAAATACAGCTTTAGTCCAAAGAAGGAAATAAGAATACTGGAGGTAATCCCCCAAGACCGGAAAGGGGTTAGGGGTAGAGGGGAGAGGCACTTCTGGGAGAGTGGGGATGGCCGAGCATGAGGAATGACTGACCGAGAAGGGTGGGCGATCGTCAGGCTGGCCAACTTAGGAGGTGGCTGAGCGTGGTAAACGACTGACCGAGAAGGGTGGTCGATCGTCAGACTAGCCGACCTAGAAGGGAACCGAGCGTGATAGACAGCCGACCGACAAGGGTGGGCGATCGTCAGGCTGGTAGACCTAGGAGATGATCGAGTGTGTTGAGCGATCGACTAAGAAGGGTGGTCGATCGTCAGACTGGCTGACCTAGCGAATGGCCGAGCGTGGTGAACGACCGACCGAGAAGGGTGGCTAATCGTCAGGATGACATTAATGGTGGTGGCGTAGCACGTGTATACGCGTGGAGTAATCTGTTCCGTTAATTAAGATATGGTACAGGCGATGGATAGCTGAAGAGTTTTTTTATAGCAGAGGATTTCAAAAAAGTGGAGGTTTTATCTTGGTTGTTGGGTTTCAAACTGGCAAAGTTCAATCACGATTCATGGAACATAGGCAAACCGTGAGCATTTGGGCTTGTGCGATTTACGTATCTAATTGTGAGAAATCGATAGATCCTAGACTTTTCTTCATTCATCGTGTGTGATTCTCCCTTGTTTCATATTTCAAGCTTATTGCTTCCCACGACTGAGGCAATTTATAAGAACGTGAGAGAGATGGCACAAAAGAGAGCCCCTACCTTGATGCCAGACGCTTTAGACGAAGATGATGGGATTGCGTTAGTGAAGAAGTATAGGATAGAAAGGGTAGAGGGGAGAAGGGAGGAAAGGCCGCCATGGCCTGTCATGGCCACAATGATATCAGCCATCCAACCGTTGAGCCAAATGGCCCCCGACTATTAGCATACCAAGGCGGATAGGTCGATGCTAACAGTGGGGGATCTTGAGGGATTGCGGATTAAGTATCAGATTCTCGCAAATGTGGAATTGAGAGTGGCGTTGGTGATAGAGAAGGCGTCAGACGTGAGGCCCCAAGTGTTTACGCTGTATGAAGAGGCACTTTGTGGGGGTTTGAGGTTGCCAATTCCCCAAATTGTCATGGATGTGATAAATCGACTAGATGTGGCGCTTGGCCAGTTGATGTCCAATGCACGGAAGATTTTGATGGAATGTGTGATCTCCTGGCCTCGGGCGACCGAGGGGGGAACGATGTTGGTGGAGGAGTTATTCTCTTGTTACAAGGCGTCTGGTCAGCATGAGACGTGGGTAACTTGGCAAACAGTGACGGGTAGAGAGTTGGTTGCGGGGTTGCCTTCGTCGGTCAAAGGGTGGCGGACGAAGTGGTTTTTTGTATCGAAGAACGAGGGAGGAGAATATAAACAATGTGAAAAGTCCCGACCAACTCGCTGGAATTGAAGTTGGACGCTGCAGCGGAGGATAGGGTAAAGTAGGTGAGGCAGTGAAGGGAGAAGGAGGAGGTGAAGTGGGATGACTTGGTGAAACCCTTTGCTCTATGTGCTCTGGGCTTGGGTGTAGAGCCTGCGAAGGAAGATCCAACGCCTGAAGAGGTGGAGACGAGAAGGATGGGTCAGGAGACAGAGGATAAGACGATCCTGGTGGCAGTAAAGAAGTACAAGGAAAAGAAATTGGGACCAGCGCCGAAGGGGGTGGTAGAAAGGGTGGCACGCCCAAGGCCTAAGTCGTTAGTAGGCAAGGACCTGAGTACTTTTGAGCCATTGAAAGTGCTTGTGGACCCGTTGAAAGAGATGAGTAAGGTGTAGGTAGAGAAGATGTTAAGGAAAAAAAGAAAGATAGGGACAAAGGATGGAGAGAAAGGTGCCACTCGGAAGAAAAGTAGAGAAACGAAGGTGGTGGCGAGCGGAGTAGCGAAAGTGGGGTCTAGGCAAGAGATGGTGGTTGAGGAAGAATCTGAACCCCCGATTACAGAGATGGTGGAGGTGCAAAGGATGAAGAAAGGGCAGGAGGAGGAACAGACTGGCAATGTTTTGGCATTAGAGGGAATGAGAGAGAAAAAGAGTATAACAGAGAGGAAGGTCAGAGAGAAGAGCCCTGCCCAACCAAGCATAATGGCTGGAGTCAGGAGAACGACTGCTCGTTATTTAAGAGCAGTAGTTGGGTTGCCGCCAACAGGGGGAGAGGAGCCTACCAACGTGTTGAGTAATACACGAGTGGTAGCAGAACACTTGTTGGGAACGATAGAAGATACAGTAGTCAGAGACGTCTCCAGGTTTGGGGAGGCTGACCTGATGAGAGCATTCTGTTTGGCCAAAATGAATTTGTTGACATTAACAGCCGCGTTGGTAAGAAAGGGCGTGGGATCAAAGATGGAGATAGACCCACTCAAAGCGCAGTTGGGAAAAGCCCAGGCTGAGTTGGGGAGGAAGAATGTGGAGTGCGTGTGCTGGAAGAAAGCGGCGCGAAGTGTTTGCTACCAAGGGTTAAAGCATGTGCAAAGGCCAAGAAGATTGAGGTGTTGGCAGTAGTTCAGGGCTTCGTAGCAGAACGCACCAAGGAAGGGGAGGACGAAGCCAAGGTACAGCTGGCAGAGGCCAGGGCACAGTTGGGCGAGAAGGCAGCGGAGTTAGTTGTAGAGCGGAGACAAGCCCAATAAAGCCAGGCAACTTGTGAAACTGCAAATGAGAGATTAGAAGATTCCTTACTCAACAATGAAGAGCTGCGTGAGGCGTCTCTGAAGGAGACGGGAGAGGTGGACGCACAGGTGGCAGAGTTGGTGAAGGCCTTGGAGGAAAAAAGGGCAAAGTCAGCAAAATTAGGTAGGATGATGGCATCAGAGAGGGCTGCTTACCCAGATCTGTGCACTGCTATGGTAGAACAGTTTAAGCTATCCGCTGAGTTTCAAATGGCAGCTGACGCAGCCGTGGTAAGGAGCTTAGCCAGAAAGGGGGGAAGGTGGTGTTAGGCCGTCGAACATGGGTGTTGTCGATCTGGTAGAGGGGAAGACCAAAGGAGAAATAATCGAGAGCATTCAACGGTCAGACTATTATAAGCATGTACTGGGATAGTGGGTGGGTAAGTTGTCAACGGAGAGTGACAGAGCTCTTCCCAGACATCAACGCCAAGCTTTTGAGGCCAGGAGATGGAGATATCACGCAGACTCCCCTGGATGAGGGTATTAAGGAAGAAGATTTAGTATCCAGTGGGGAAGAAGGAAATAGAGGTGCAGAGGAGTGAAGACGTAGCTATGTTGTCAAACAGTCGTATAGACTTTGTTTGGTTATAATTTTCTTTTGTAAATATTTAACTTGTGCTTGTGTAAAGAATTTTTAGAGTTTGTATGAAGTTTTGTGTCGAATTATAAAGGCTTGGTCTGTTAGTTGGTGGATTAATAAATTGTTTTTGTTTTTGTTGTCTTTTGTAAAAATGAACTGTTTTGTCTGTTGTTTTATTTGAAAGAACAAAGATTGATTTTTAGGGACTATGAAAGCAATCTTTGTAATAAAAAGATGTGATTTGTATAAAAAATAAATTTGTGAATGGGAAGATTGCCCAAATAAACAGGTGATTGTCATTGTATATACATCATGCAATAATCGGAAGACATAGTAGACTTAATTTTGATTGTGACTTAATTAGGAATTGCTTGGGTCAGTCTGGCTGAGCTCCTTAGGCTTAGTTTGGCTGAGGCTTGCTAGGCTCAGTCTGGCTAAGCTTTTTGGGCTCGGTCTTGCTGAGGCTTGGAGGGTTCAATCTGGCTGAGGCTTGCTAGGCTCACTCTGGCAGAGCTTTTTAGGCTCACTCTGGCTAAGGCTTGCTAGGCTTAGTCTGGTTGAGCTCTTTAGGCTCAGTCTTGCTGAGACTTGAAGGGCTCAGTCTGACTGAGGCTTTCACTACAACAAAAAGCATTTTTGGCGACACTTTTAGTAACCAGACAAAAATTTAGTTGCCAAAGATACATAATTGGCAACAGAATATTTGTGGTCACTAAAAAATAAACTTTTGGCGACGAATTTATGATTTTGGTCACTATTAATTTTGGCGCCAAGTGAATTTCTGACGCGGGAGCGCAAAAAACTTTTCAGCGACCAAATTAATTTATAGCAACGGAAAATTTAGTCGCCAATTATATTTGTCTGGCGACAAACATTACTTGGTCGCCTAAAAATCTAAATAACATTTATGGCAACCAAATTAATTTGGTTGCCAATAAATTATTTGTCTTTACCCTAATTTTTTATTGCCAAAAATTGTTGACAAGGGAATAAACAAACAATTGACCTAACTTCTTCACATTTTCTCATCCATTTGAAACGGCACAACACAGATCAGGTATGTACTTCTTCTCTTCTTCTTCTCATCTTCTCCTCTTCTTCTTCTCTCTCTCCCTCTTCCTCTTACTCTCTCGCGCCGCTGAATACGAAAGGCACAGCAGTGCTCGACAGCAGCAACACTGGGCGGCAGCAAATCGGGACCCTCTTTTTGGATCACTGCTCTGTTCTCTTCTCTATCTCTGATGTTCTGAATGTAGTCCCTCTCCCTCTCCCTCTCCCTCTTGCTTTCTCGCGCCGCCGAATGCCAACGGCATAGCATCGCTGGGCTGCAGCGCCGAATGCCTAATTTTTATTTTATTTTTTATTTTGGGTATATTCATGGTTATGTATGTGTATGTATGTACTCATAGATTTGTTAGTTTTCATGTTTATATGGAATTGAGATTGTTGCTTTAGCTAGTTAGGTTACACTGTTTATGCCATTGTATTATCATATCCTTTTACATCTGTAGAACTTTTTACCTTCTATAGGTCATATTTTTGTGGTCCCATAAAATGTTCTATATATTGGTTAGTGCATTTTGGTCAAAATAATTTGGAATATATAAGAAATTTGGGAGATTTAGATACTCCAAGTTAAGGATAAACATAAATATATGAGCAAACCCTCTATTTAGTAGGGTTATATTTGGTATGAGAAGAACTTTTCTTCCAAAACCCTCAATCCCAATCATTTTGGTAAAATCCTTACAACATTCAATTTGCCCCTGGTTACAATTATTTTGATAGGATTTTTAGTGGTTCGAAATTTGAATGTGAAATGATTATTTTAGTGTAACTAGCAACAACAATAACAACCCAAAAAAAAAAGAAAAAAAGAAAAAAAAGAAAAAGAAAATAGAAAAGATTATTCTGATGTAAGAGGTGTTACCGTTTGTGAGTATAACTTTTCCTTCTGTATGTATTATCCTAATATGATGCATCAGAAGAATGGTCAGTTTGCTTTATTGAAAGAAAATTCAGCCTCTTCTAGTTGGGATTCTACTAAGAGTTGCCTTCAAGGAGATGGCACACCTCGTCCAGAAACTGTGTGAGTGGCAACCTGAATCTCAAATTGTTGTTTTAAATATATAGACCGATACTTCACTATCTTCCTCCTAATTAATCTTTACAGTGAATATCATTTTCTGCAATATTGTCCAGTGTTCGAAGATGTCAACATTGTGGTGTTGGTGAAAATTCTACTCCTGCAATGCGTCGTGGCCCAGTTGGACCAAGGACACTCTGCAAGGCATGTGGGCTTATGTGGGCAAACAAGGTATGTATAGTCTTGATCATCAAAATCTGTACCTTCTTTTTTTTCGAAGGTCATCCAATATATTCTCATAAAATTGTTTTTTTTTTTAGTGTGATCGTGAATATATTCAATACCCTTCGCAGCATCTAGCGCGATCTGTGAGGCTTATGCTAAATAAATAAATACCTTTGAGTAATGGATCAATCTGTTGAGAGGCCTATGCTAAATAAATAAATACCTTGAAGCCAAAACCCAATCAAGTTTGTCACGATGTCTACTAGAGTGATAGCCAATTTTGATGTGGACTAGATTGGATCATCTATGGTTGCAGGTTTACAATCAATCATATCTATTAGAGATGAGGATTTGTTATTGTTAGTTTCAATTCTTCTTCTTATGGAGGCCATATTAGAAATTCGTAAGGTTGCAACATCTAGAACATTAGAGTACTTGATTTCTCATTTATTCACAAGCAAATTTCCCTGTGGCAGATATAAAAAAGATGGTTGCTCTTGTTTGATTTTGTTTTTGTTTCCTATTTACATTTTCGGGAAAACTCAGGGAAAAAAGTTTAAATGTTAGAAACCAACTACAGATCGAGCAGGTACTGACTCTTTTGTTTCCCCCCAAAAGAACTAGTTAGGTGATGTATGCTTGTGTTGCTTGTACAACTAAGTTTCATGATACATTGGGCACTTTGTTTATGCTTTCAAGCTTCCCTCTATATGAATTTAGATTTTTTTTTTTTAAATAACAATATGCCCAGATCCCGTCCTTTATTTTTCATCATTTATAAATCCATGTTTTGTTCTCGTAATTAAATTTTTATATTCTTGCATGCATTTTCGTGGTTATGATGGTTGGGTTTTGAGATTAGAATATTGAAGGGATCTTTTTACTTGGGAAAGGGAGAATGATGACAAAGACATTAATTTCTAATTTTGGCCCCAGATTAGAGGCAAAGGATAAAATGTTATGGACTTGGGAATGTAATGGTTAATATTGTGTAGCTTCATTTTTTAGTCATCATCAAGCTTCATAAGGTCTCTCAAGGTTAGTATTCAAACTCATTTGGAAATCCTTCATTCCATCTAAAGTCCAAGTTTTTTGTTGCTTGTGATTTGTTAATTACGAGAAATAGCTTTTATGTCCATTTCATGAAGGTTTGGAGTTTTTGTTTAAAATGGTGGGGTTATTATTAATATGTCTTGTTGATTTGAAAACGTTGATGAGACGGTGATTTGGATTTAAAATGAATGGATTAAAGAAATTAATTAGGGAGTCACTATTCTACACAGTTTTTAATCAGTCTTTTGATTCAGTGCAATAACTCTGTTTCTAACAATGAAATTGCAGAATGAAAGGAAGTTGTAGACATTATCCTAGTGAGAAAAATGCACCGGGTGAAGGACTATAAGGAGATAAAGGAGTACTCAATTAACAACTTTATTACTTACATAGATCTGGTAAGGAAGTATAAATTGTAATTTGGTTTTGAGATTAATTTAGAGGTATCAAGAAAGTTTTGCAATGATTTCTTATAATTTTTTTTATAAAGAATTTTGTTTCCAAGTTGGGACCCCTGTATTACTTATTAATAAAATTTTCTTTTGCCCCAAAAACATTTCTTTACTCATCACTATCATGTATGGTGATTTTGTTTTCTATTTCATGATTTCTTGGGAAATGGAAGTGAATTCTATTGATTCTCTCAATCAATTTGTAGTGGAAGTGATCTTTATTTGTGGATGCTTGGGAACAAGAAATTTACATCAAACCAGATCCAGACAGGGGACCATATTTATAATGCATATATGGTGATCCTATTTTTTGTTTTAAACATTCTTGGGTACTGAAAATAACTGTCTGAAATGGATTTATCTGGTGTTGCAGGAATACTGGTATTAGAATAACCAAAGAGTAATTGACTATTTGGAATTGTTGCTTCTAGTGCATTTTTAAAATTATTAAAGGCTTTAAGGTATGTTTCTCTTCACTTGGTCAGTTTTCAATTATTATTATTTGTTTATTTTTATTTAACATAAACAAGTCAATTGCTCTATTGTTTTACTACTTACAAATATTTTAATGAACTTGATTGGTTTGAAGCTCTTGCAAAAGGAAATTAAATCATTGGAGGGTAAAACATGTAACAAAGTAGTATTACAAGAATAGAAGCATCAATGGTTATTATGTTTACATGTTTGGAGGTATGATGAAACCATGGAGCTGTTCAGAGAGATTTGTAGCAAAAATTGAAGCTAATTTGAAGAAAATAGCATTTTTGGGATCTTTTTTTATTATTTAAATCAAATGGGATTGGTGTGCATATAGTCATTAAAGATAGCAGAGCAGCAGCAGTGTGCTTGGTGTCTGGTGTGTTTGGGTATTGACCTTGTTCTGGAAGAGCAGCAGGAGCAGTATTTCTTCTGGTCTGGACTTGGTTCTTGATCTGCTGCAATGTGCTTTTTGTGTCTATTGATTTGTTAGCCTTGGGTGATTTTGATTAGAATAGCAGTATGGTTCTGAGCCTTTTGTTTTCCTCAATGAATTTTTTTTTCCTTGATGCCTACCACTAATGCAAGGATCAATATTCTCTTCACTACTACATGATTCATGTCAAATATACTCTTAACAAAAGCAAAACTGTTAAACTGTTAGTTTTTAGAGTTTTTAGAGTCCCCTCCCCCCCCCCCAACTAATAAAACAAATTCACCTATACAAATGTATGGCATTTCTGAGGAATAGATGGAGAGATTCTAAGACATGGAAATAAATCAATAAACCAAAAACATATGAATAGATCGGTAAAAACCAGACAATTGAGAGATAAGAAGCACAGAAAAATGAAGTAAAAAACAGAGAACCAGCTTCAAATGATGAAAATGTTAATGCAGAGAGAGAGAGAGAGAGAGAGAGAGAGAGAGAGAGAGAGAGAAATCTAAAATGCGAAATCAGATGATTGATCCTCAAACAGGAGAGATTGCTTCGGGCAATGTGGTTGAGAGATGTCTATATACCTAAAATCTCCACAATTTCAACATGAGAGATTAGTAAGAATCAGCCACAATCTAACGCAAAATAATATTAGTCAGTCCAAATTAATACAAACAAACAACTGTGGTCATTGCACTCCAAGATCAAAAAATAATATTTAAAAAAAATGCTCATAATGTGGAGAGCAAAAGGATTTTTTTCATCCATTAAACATGGGATGTACTCAATTCTCAATCATTTCATCCACTTATTGATAGTGACAAAGCTGTTTCAACTGTTTATATTCTCAAGCTACAATTGAAAGTACATTTCTGGTACTATTGATTGATTTCTCTTTGTTCAATATCAACTTGTTCTAGATTAGCTGTTTGAGCATAGTTAAGCTGATAATGGTTCATTACACTGTGTCGTTTCTAGTTCTTTACATTTCTTTTGGTTGTTCAGTATCAGCAGCCAAACTAGATTGAAACGCAAACACCATTCTCCCCCACTATCCCAAATTTCACAACCCCCTTCTCCTCCACCTGAACCTTCCGACCCAACTACTGGTGGGACTTCTTACAATTCAAGTACTGGCATTTTTTATGTATGAAAATTTGGTGCTGTGGGGGATAGAATAACAAATGACACAGAGGCATTCAAAACAGCGTGGGACATGGGCTGCTTATTTGAGTCAGGGGTCCTCCTTGTTCCCTACCGTTATTCCTTTATGATTCAATCCACAATTTTCACTGGTCCTTGTCAGAGTGGTTTTGTGTTCCAAGTAATTAATGTTGTCATTCTATTCCTCTTGAAACTTTCTTCAGGACTCCAATGGTAAAAAAGACTAATGTCTTTTGGTACTTACATTCTTTTATAGGTTGATGGCACTCTTATGCCACCAGATGGACCTGATTTGTGGCTAGATAGTAACAGTAAGCACCAATGGCTTATCTTCTACAGAATCAATGAAATATCACTGCAAGGAGGCGGTCTAATAGATGGGAGAGGAAAGAAATGGGGGGATCTTCCCTGCAAACCCCACAAGGTATTACTGTTCAGTTTATTAACGAATGATTTCGTTGTTAAAAGAACTTCACTAATCCGCTATATGTGCACACAGGGAGCTAACAGAACCACATTGTCAGGACCATCTTATAGTCCAATTGTAAGTGAGTCACTTTGCTTAATATCTCTACCTGATTTATCTGGAGTTGCAAACCAAATTAGGGCTCTTGAATCAAAAAGAGAGGCAAAACGAATTGGAAAAGGAAGAGTCTGATATATGTTTGGAAATTAATGGAGGAAGTTATGTCTGCTATAGAGTAGTAGAAGAGGAAAAGGCGCCAATTTTGGATATATTTTTATATAAATAAATATATTCAAATATATATATAATCACATATATATTTTTTATATATATAATGACACTTAATTGAAAAGTGACATAAAAAATAAATATATCACATGTTAATTAAAAAGTGTGATTAAAAAATGTATATATATAATCACACTTAATTGAAAAGTGTAATAAAAATATATATATATAATGACACTTAATTGAAAAGTGACATAAAAAATAAATATATCACATGTTAATTAAAAAGTGTGATTAAAAAATGTATATATGTAATCACACTTAATTGAAAAGTGTGATAAAAAAATATATATATATAATGACACTTAATTGAAAAGTGACATGAAAAATAAATATATCACATGTTAATTAAAAAGTGTAATTAAAAAATGTACATATATAATCACACTTAATTGAAAAGTGTGATAAAAAAATAAATATTATCACACTCAATCCAATCAAGTGTGAAAATATTAATCTAATTTTTTTTATCACACTTCTAATAAAAGTGAGATGTTTTCATGTATCAAAGTATGATCTTTATCTGTTTTTGTAGTAGTGGTCACAACCCTTCTTCATGGTTGAACTTGAATTAATTAAGCTAAAAATGTGGGGGAAGAGGTGGTGTACTGATACATGACACTTCCTTCTACACAGATCCTTTTCCGAGTCGTTCTTTATTTATTCTTTTTTTTTTCGTGTAGAAAATTCTTTGTTTATTCATTGTTTTGTGCAATCCTGACTCAACTACCATTCTTTATCAAGATTTTGTGGCTAATGCACTTCCGTATACAAATTCTATTTAACTTTTTATTTTTATTTTTTATGTTTCTATATCATTACTCTATTTCTAATGCACACCATTACTCTTTCACATGCACACCATTACTCTTTCACAGCTTGTATACAAAAATATCACTTTTTATTTGAAATGAAACAAGAGCGATAACTAGCCTCTTATACATAGAAATTTAAAGTACTTCAATTAATTCGCAACACAGAACACAAGAACTAGTAGTACATAGAAAAGAAAACCGATCTGCAATTCGAAACTGCATATTTTTATTTTTGTTGAAAATATGTTTTGGCAGAGGCGAGTAGTTTCTCTCTGGGTGGCAGATGTTCTTTGATGACAGAGCAATTAACATACTCTTCGATCCATTTGTAGAGTCTGGGAATATATGCCAAGTTTAACTAGTGAATCATGTGTTACTTTTCGATTTTGGTATATTGAAATTTTGTAATTCACCGTAGGAAAATTTGCTCTCAATTTGTTCATCTATAATGTGAAACCAATGTTTTTAGACCAAGACCTTTATTATTAACATTTTAACATTATAATTTTTTTTTTCATATGTTTGACAGATTGGCAATGGATGGAATATAGTTCGGGGAGCATCAAAGGATTACATTTTGAGTTTTTGGATATATTTTGTCATAGGTTTTTGTTATGAATTTGCAAGCTTGGAAGGTTTTTTGGAATTACATGTTTGAAGTTTTTTTCACATGTTTGACAGATTGGCAATGGATGAAATATAGTTCGGGGAGCATTAAAGGATTACATTTTGAATTTTTGGATATATTTTGTCATAGGTTTTTGTTATGAATTTGCAAGCTTAGAAGGTTTTTGGGCATTACATGTTTCAAGTTTGGGATTGTAAGAGATTTGTACTTAAATTGGATGTTTTGGATTTGATATGTTGTTTATATTTAATATGGTACTACTTTTGAATTAAGATTATATTTTGGATACTTTGCACAAGTGTGTTAATTTGAATTATATTTTACTTATGTTTATAGGTTTGTGAATTATGTATTGAATAGGGAAATTTTTAAAAAAATTTATAAATAATGAATTTTTGGTGACAGGTTTTTTAAGTTGTAAATTTACTTTTGGTGACATTTTATTTATGTTGCTGAAAGTATGTGTCAATTTTCTTAGCGACCCAAAACTTGATTGGTCGCCAAAAGTTTAACATTCAACAACCAATTCTTTTAGTCACTGAAAGATATTTTTAGCGACGCATTTATATGTCGCTGAAACTTAACATGTCATTAGCTGAAGGCTACTTGTAGTGACTAAATGTTAATTTATGGCGACGAAATTTTAGTCTTTTGGCGACGGAAATATTTGGTCGCCAATTTATTTATAAAGGCAACCAAAATTGATTTGGTCGCCGAAGCACTCAGTGACAAGGCTTCAACGACCAATTTTGTTCATGTCGCGGATGCTTTCAGCAACCAAAATTACACTTTTGGTGACTCAAAAATAGGTCGCTAAAAGTGTTTTTTGTTGTAGTGTTTACTGGGATCAGTTTGGTTGAGGCTTGCTAGGCTCAGTCTGGCTGAGCTCTTTAGGCTCAATCTTGCTGAGGCTTAGGGGGCTCAGTCTATAGGGATATAATCGGTTTAGTAAGTAAAAAATTACATCGAACCTGTCACGACCCAAACCCGCTCCTGTAGGTTTAGTGTTGTAACCGGCTAGTAATCCTTGGATTACCAAAGGCCTCTAAACAGATTAATATATAATTAGGGGCTGCGGAAGCAAATATATAATATATACGTAGTCCATTGAGTTATGTTGACATGCATGGGACAGAAAATTTCCAAAAAAAAACTTCATTTACATAAGCATGACGTCATAATTATAGTATCCACATCAAATTCAGTATAGATATGACAAAAAAAGGGGGGCTTAGCCCTATAACATATAAACTGAAAACCGTTTCATGTTCCAAAAGAAACAAAGTCTCAAATGTATGCCACATAAACTCAACTTGTTCACAAAAGAGAACCTCCTCGAGAGGCACAACAGCTGGCTGACAAAACAGAGATACCAGATCATCAACTCTAGGTCTGGTCACTAGCCTGGTTACCTACATACATATATGAATAGTGAGCAAAGCTCAGTGAATAATAACAGAGTAAAGTGGTAAATGAATGATGTCCCATAACTATATTAATTCACAGAAACAGATTCATATTCATATTCTTGTTCAAATCAATGACAGAAATCAGAATTCATACTTAATATTACATCCGTTAGCACTAACAGATCACATACAGAGCATCGAAGATCATCCTTGTCAGTTCCATAAAGGAACCTCCGGCCGGGTACAGATAACTTGTCAGTTCCATAAAGGAACCTCCAGACCGGGTACGGATAAGTTGTCAATTCCAAAAAGGTACCTCCGGCTGGGTACATATAACTTACTTGAGCCACAGAATTGTTGCCACGATTACTTGTCAGAAATTGGACAATCATTCATTGTACAGAACATATAACATGTCATAAAACAGATCTTATTTCATATATAAAAAATAAATAAAGTTGAACATAACTTTATTAATTTATTACTCACAGTTGGCTCTAAAGCAAACAAACGGAATAGGCAAATCAGATATCTTGTGGCGCGTGACCTACACGAATACAGAACGAATACGTATAAAATTACACACCCGGAATCATTAACTTAGTTCTTTCTTATCTTGGTGTGTTTATACTTTTTATCCTCATTATTATGTCTTAATCTTAACCTAGGAATGCCTAAGATGCAATGAGGATGCTAAAATGCACTTGGAAACACTTAACAAAACTTGCTAAAAACAGGGGTCCCACTCGAGCGTAACTTCCTTCGCTCGAGCAGACATGCAAAATATGAGTGGTCGCTCAGGCGTAACTTCTGTCGCTCGAGCGGTCTATAAACTCTGCAAAAGTACTGGTTACTTGATTTTTTCGCTTGACGCTCACTCGACTCTCGCTCGAGCTTAACTTTTGTCACTTGAGCAGTCTGCAAAACATGAAACTTCTAGGAGCTTGCATTTCATGCTCGAGCCAACTTTTGGTCGCTCGAGTGGAAGTGCAAAACAAAGGTGATTGCTCGAGCGCAGGATTCGTCGCTTGAGCGGAGAGGCAGAATTCTAGAATTTCCAGATTTGCTCCCAAGCTTCCAAACTCAACTTTAACCTTCCAAAACTTATTCCTTTGAGCCCAAAAGTGAGAAATTAGATATAAACTCATAAAAAATTATGAATTGAAAGCAATTTTTGCAAAAACAAGGCTTAAAAACATGCCAATTGTACCAATCCAACTTGAAACTTAAGAAACAAGATATGCATGCAATGTCTTGAACTTAAACCTTTCAAAACATAATCAATTAAGATCAATTGGTAGAAAATGTGCTAAATTCTTATAACCAAGCTAGAAATATGACGTGCATGAGAAAATTCTTTCAAAACCAACATCAAAATCCATGAAATGCACATGTATGTAATGGAATGCTCTTCTTTTCTATTTCCTTAGCTCAATTCATGCTTAACTTAGCTCACTTCTCTAGAATTCAAGCATTGAATAACTTAAACTCGAGCCTATGGGTTGAATTCTTACCCTAGATGTTCAATTAAGCTCTAGAATGCTAATTTCTTTGAGCTTGGAGGCCAAATGTCCAAGGTTCCTTCCTAAATGCTAGCAATTCCCTTGCTTGGTCTCAACTTTTTCCTCTTCTCTCTCTCACACATTTTGTGTTTGTGTAGGCTCAAGGGTGTAATGAAGAGAAAAGATGAGTAGTGGCACACATATAGGAGCCTTATATAGGCTTGACTAGTTAAGGCTATTCAAATGAACATTAATCATTCTAACTTAATCGTTCCAAATCGAATTTTAATCAAACCTACCATAAGGTTCTAAAAATTCTAACTAGCACAGAAATCAAGTCAATTCTGTAATCGGATGCTGATAAGGCTTTCAATTCGCAAAATAAAACAAAAATAGAAACAGACATTTCTGCGATAGACAAATAGGAACACAAATAATGCAAAGCACATGTAATAAATTTAGGATTTCATTTTAATTACTGATTAAGCATAATTAGGTGATCATGGATTAACCGGTTATCATGGATCGGGGTTGTTACAGAACTGATAATGTCGGTTTTATTATTTTGAACACCGACACAGACCGCTTCTCCTATCGAACCGCACCGATTGAAAATGTTCGGTTTGGTGTGGTTTCATCGGTTTAGGAGTTTTTAAATTTGAGCCACTTTTAAATATAATCATTAATCTATATAAAAACATTAAATTAGTTATTTGTCTACTATTTCAAATATATTCAATCCATCCATTTAATACATACTTTTCAATTCCTAAATTAGCAAAAATAAAAACAAAAAAAGTTTAAAAATACTAAGGTTTCAAAATAATAAGTTAGAGCTAAGATTATATATAATAAGAGTTTACAAACTTAATTTATAAAGATGATAAAGTTAATTAATTAAGGTTAATAATTTATTATACTTATTAATATCATTATATTATTAAATAATATATATATATTATAAATACAATATATGTTGAAGTGGTTGGTTTCCGTTTAGATCAGTGCTATTTAAACCGATACCGAACGGAAAATTGAAAAAAAATTAAGTTTAAAAACCGTACAAACCGATTCTTGGTGATAATTGTGGGTTTGTTCCGGGTTAGGGGGGACTATTTGCGGTGGTGGAAGAGGAATAGGTAAGTCGCACTCAAGCAAAGCGCTAATAAGGGCTTGGTTTTGTTCGGTCAACCGGTTGATGTTGGTGAGTTCTGCGAAATATGGAGGTGGGTTATTTAAGTTGGAGGACTCGGTTTTAAGGTTACTAGCATTGTGTTGTGAAGCCATGGACTTGGTCGTGAACATCTGTAACAACCCCGACTTGTGATTAGCTATTTAACCATGATTAATTATGCCTAATACGTAATTAAGGTGAGATTTTGAAGAAATTGCATATGTGACACATTATTTGTGCTCATATCTGTCTAATGTAGAAATATCTGTTTGAATTTCTGTTTTGTCTTGTGAATTGAAGGCCTTATCTGCATCTGATTATAAAATTGACTTGGTAAATATGTTAGCTGGAATTTTTAGAACATTGTGGTAGGTTCAATTGAAATTTGATTCGGAACAAAATAATTAGAATAAATTAATGGCCATTACTTAGACTAATCCAAGTTTAATTAGCCAACTCTAACCAAGCCTATGTAAGACCACCCCCATCACCTCTTCTATACTTTACACTTTATTCATTAATATTTGTTTGAGCTTAAACGTGAGAAAAAGAGAGGAAAAGAATTGAGATCAAGAGCTTGAAATGAGAGAATTGCTAGGAATTGTTGAAGAATATGAGTGAATTTGAAGATTTAAGCTTCTATATTTGTGAATCTAAGACTCCAGGTAAGAATTCAACCTTCTAACTTTGACATTTAGTCACTTAGCTCATGAATCCAAAGAATTGAATTGTATAAAGTAAGAATTGAACTTAGATTAAGGAATTTGGGAAGAATCATTACATGCATACATGAGTCATGAAGTTTTGAGTTTAATTTCAAGGAATTTCAACATGCATGTGTTCATCTTGCTTTTGGTTTGAGAATTCATGAAGTTTACAACCAAATTATCTCAATAGTTCATGAATTGGAAGCTTTGAAGTTAAGATAACACATGTAAGTTATGTTGTCAAAGAATTGAGTTTGGTTTTGCATAAATCACATGCTCTTGAACCTTGATTTTGCGAAACGATCTTAAATTCACAAAGTTTTCCACGTTTACAAGAGTTTCCTTAAGTTTTTTGGCCCAAAATGTCATAAATTTCAACTTTGAATTTGAGTTTTGCACTTGGCAGAGCAATCTGGAAATTCTAGTTTCTGCCTCTCCGCTTGATCGACAGATTATGCATTCAAGCAACCATTTTGTGATCCTGCATCTTCGCTCGAGCGACCAGAAGTCTGCTCGAGCGTGAAATGCATGCTCACATGTTTTGCAGATTGATCAAGTGGCATGAGTTGTGCTCGAGCGAGGACATGAGTCTCACGCTCGAGCGACCGTCAAGCGTCCGTCGAGCATGAAATTCACACAACTAGTATTTTTGCAGAAGTTTATAGACCACTTGAGTGAGGGAATCTATGCTCGAGTGACTACTCACATTTCACATGTCCGCTTGAGCGGGAGCCCTGTTTTCAGAAAATTTGACTAAGTGTTTTGAATCGCATTTTGACATCCTTTTTGTATCTTAGACATTCCTAAGCCCTAAATAAGATGGAATAATGAGAAAAGAGGTAGAACACACCAATATAAGAAAGAACTAAGTTAATGATTCTGGGTGTGTAACTTTGTACATATTCGTTTTGTATCTGTGTAGGTCACGCACCACAATCTATCTAATTCGTCCACTCTGTCTGTTTGTTTTGGAGCCATCTGTGAGTAATAACTTAGTAAAGCTAAGTTCAACCTTCTTTATTTTCCATATGATGCAACAAGATCTGTTTTCTAAACTGCTATCTAGAATGCTATTTGTGAATCATGAATGAATGCCCATTTTTTTGAAATGTATTTGTGGCATCCATAGTTCACGTGGCCCTCGCCCGGGGGTAACGATACTGTGGCTGATATGCACGTGGCCCTCGCACAGGGGTAACAATACTGTAGCTTATGATCACGTGGCCTTTGCCCAAGAGTGACAATACCGAGACCTATATTCACATGGTCCTTGCCCGGGGGTGACAATACAAAGGCTTATATTCGCGTGGCCCTTGCCTGAGGGTAATAATACTATGGCTACTTGTGCACAAGATGTGGACCTTTATGGTCATCGGTACCGACTATACATATGGGTCTCAGGACCAAGTGGATATGATAGCTAATGGATGTACCACGTATAATTGTTTATGATTTCTAGATAAGTATGCGAATCTAAATCTGTTTCTGATTTGAAATCTGAATATGCATAAGAATCTGTTTCTGATGTAAACTCTGATTTCTAACTCTGAGATGGACATCATTCATTAAACTCTTTACTTTGTTATTACTTACTGGGTTTCCACTCACTCTATTATTTATGTATGTAGGTGATCAGGCGCGTAGCCAGGCTTAGTGATGACCGCCTGGAGAGTTTTTGTCAGCCAACCTTTGTGCCTCCCGAGGAGGTTCCATACCTCTTATGGTCATGTTTTATGAATGTAAAGGCTTTGTTTTCTTTTGGGTTATGATTAAGTTTTCGGTTATCTGTATATTGGGCTAAGTCCTTTTTTGGCTATGTCTGTAATGAATGTGACGTATGACTACTCTAATATGACGTCATGTATATGTGTATAAAAGTTTAAAATTTCTATTCCATATATGTCTCCACAGCTCAATGGACTATGTATGTCTCTATATTTGCCTCCGCAACTCCTAATTATAAGTTATTCTGTTCAGAGGCCTTTGGTAATCAAAGGATTAATGGCCGGTTACGATGCTAAACCTATAGGGGTAGGTTTGGGTCGTGACACCATCCATTATGACGTAGGAGACGGGTGTTAAAGGGGTTCCATCTGCCAACAATGAACACAATTGTCGACCATAGAGGAATTCCCACAGACGGCGCCAACTAATAATGCAATGGAGGATGGGTCAGACTGATCCACGTTTCCAACGAGTCTGCCGACCTTGGTGTCCTCGAAGCATGCCTGCAAAATGGTCCAAAAGGGGAGATAATCCCTCGACGGACACTCCGACGATCAAGTTAGGTTAGGGCAGATTGATTTTAGAGAGAGAGAGAGAGGGGTAAAAGGGATAAAAACTTAACTTCGACGTATCTCGAAAGCTTCCTTATATCCTTTGCTTATCATTTCCTTGTCCATTCCAAGTTGTCTTGTTGGCTGAAAGCTTATAGCCTAGTTGACATCGTTCATGGTGAGTCAGCCCCCTCCAACGTGAAGGGGTTGCCGCATTTAATGCTATGAGGGCCTCATTAAATAGTTGATGCGTAGGTGCAATAACTTTGCAGGATCTTTGTCTACTTACGTGGCTAATTCTCTGCTTGACAAGTGTTTGAATGCTATTGGTCCTAGCCTAGCATTGATATCTCAAAGCTACTAGGCTTTAATAACTGGTCCGTGAACTGGGCCCTGATCCGTGGACTGGGCCCTATTGGGTGCTTGTCAGTATCATAACCCAAACCCTCTTCAGTCCAAAGCTCCAATAGAACATTATACAACTTCACCCACAACGGCACACTCGAAAATTCACACTTTGTTAGTTTTAGTCCAGGTTGCCATTTTTTAACAATAATCAATCTAGCCCCAATGTCATAGGGGCCATCTTCCAAAATTTTGTCCATAGCCTCTTCACTTTTTACTTAAAAAATAAAAAAGCCATTATCAATGGAGATAACATCCTCAAGCAAATTTTCCCAAAGTTTCTTTGCCCAAGTTCTCACATAATGGAAAGAAAATCTTTTATCAATGACGTATCCAACCAAGTCATTTTCCCAATGGGAAAAGCCTTTTTTTGAGATCTCAGCAGGGACATTATACATGCCATCTACTAGGTTCTCAATCTTATGGGCACCTATTTCATACTTCAATTTTGACACCTTGTTAATCTCTTTTTTAACTAAAGAGCTCTACGCTTGTAGAGGCTTACCTGATATAGCAGATGTATCACCATCAAGACATTCACCTTTGCCAGATTGTGTGTCTTTCATGTGTAGTTCAATCGAATCCTCATTTCTACAAGCTCGCACATTTTCATCACTCTTTCGTTGCTTGGTGCCCATTATTTCTCTGCTTTGATCAGCACTGAGTGAGCCAAGTTTATTTGACATTATCATTTCGTTTGCCACCAGTAGGGACACAATGGCCAATTTTGGCCATTGCACAAGATCAGTTAGCACTTTATTTGGTGTGTTCCATGCATTAGGTGTTTGATGTTGCTTTGATGATTGCTCAGTTAAGGCTTGCATTTCAACATTGGGTTGTTCTAGTTGACTAGCGCACATGACTTCCATATGAGAAATTTTGAATTCAAATCTAAAGAGGGAAACTAATGTTAAAAGTTTTATTGTCACTCTCCACGAAGGAAATCCCTAGAGCTTAGATCTATGATATATCTAAAGGACTAATCGAGATAAAACCTCAGACACACTTATGAACCAAAAAGAACAAATAACCGTGCTTGAGTCTGCATCTAATTTTATCTCTTCCAAAACCCTAGAATAAGTTTGCATTGATCGGAAAATATTTGAAAAGGAAAATAAAGTTTATGTTGTAGTGTGAGTTCGAGTTAAGAAAGAAAATGAAAAGTGGGTTAGTCCAACTTCATATTCATTGCAACATCACCGCATGTATGCTTCTTATTTTGACCTATCTTTGACTTTTACAAAGTTTTTTTTTTCCCTTTTTTTTTCTAATCAATTTTCAAAGTAATATTTTTAGATGTCATGATTTTCCAAGTAATTCTTTGTGACATTACATATTGTTCAATTTACCTGCCTACTACTTATCACAAACCCTCATGTAATGCTCGAGTCTACAACTCTTTTATATGAAATTAATGTTGTGATTACAAAGAAAATGCCGAATGCGTAACAATTTTACATTTTCTTTCTTTCTTTCTTTTTTTCTTTTTGTGGGGTTTTTTATTTTTATTTTTGGTTGTGTTGTTTCTATTACCTTTCTTTCTTTTCTTAACAGAACAAATACGCAGTTCAGACTTTTATGGATGAGAAATCTCTATTCTTTAGCATTAAAAGGTTTCATAAGCATATGTTGTAGCTCCATATATATATATATATATAAGATATTAATCCTTTTACTTCAATGAGTTGTGGCTTCAAAAAATTTCAATTTTTGATCATTTTCAATTAGCTCTGCATAACATATAATAACTCTAGGCACCTTGGAAACCTCTAACCAACCATGAGCATTTGTTGCTTGATAGTAACCCCAAAGTGGTCGGTTACAAACTTGATTAGTGCTCTAAATGTCGAGGGGCCTCACATTGATACCATACTTGCCGAAGTTGATTTCTAGGTTTGGAAATTAAGAAGTTCAATTTTTCTTTGGAAGGTGAATTTTCAATTATTTCATTTTCTTGCATTTTCTATCTTATATTTTTTTTTTCTTGTTTTAGTTTCATTTGTTGTAATCTTACACTTTCTATCTTATATTTATTTTTTTTATTTTAGTTTTATATTAGTTTTGTTGTAATCTTGCACTTTTTATCTTGTATTTATTTTTCTTGTTTTAGTTTCATATTAGTTTTTTTATTTGTAATCTAACCGGTAGTAGTTAGTTGAGACACCTACATATTCCTTATTTGTTCTTTTCTTAGTGTTGCAACAAGATAGATTTTGCTAGGCCTAGTTAGCCGCTCGACCTATTTGGCCAGCCTGCTAACTTCTTTTAGATGGAATGGAGTAGCCTTTCGATGTTGAGCATAACAAGTTCCTATGGTTTTTAAGGTGCATGAAGCATCTATTTTATTTTCTTTTGAGTCTTTTGTGAGTTTTTTTTTTGTCAGTAATATTCTCTCTCTCTCTCTCTCTCTCTCTTTCACGCTCATTTGGTTTGTAATTATTCTTTCAAATGTTGTAATAATTCCCTACCCCGTTTATTTCTATTCCATTATTTTACTTGCTTTCTTTATTTGTAAATATGTACCATGTTTTGTTTTTTTATCATACCTATGCTTTTCATCCATGTTTCATGCATCTTGATATGGTTAAGTTTACATTTGTGGATTTAATCAATTCTTATGTGATTATGTGCGCTACCTCATATTCTTGAGATGATTCACATGTCATATATTAGAAGTCGAATCTTTAGTTGCATCTCATGAGTGAATTGCATTAGGATTGTGTATATAAAATAATGCATGTTTTGTTGACTCTGTTTTGTAACTGTTTGAGGATATTGATAAACATGTAAGTTTTTATGCTTTAGCATCCCGCTTGTGTGTGGTTTTCTTATTATGTCTAGCATCCTACCATATGGCTACTTTCTTACTTGATATAACTATATGAATGCCAGTGGATGGAAATTATGTCGCTTAATTTGGAATGATGTTAATTTTTATTTTTGTAAACTCAATTTCTTTGAGTTTACACCTTTAAAATCTTGCAAAAATACATGAAATCAAGTTGCTCCAAAATGAATGACATAGTCTATACTTGTATACTTCACATAGTAAATTTTAAGATTTATTAAATAAATCAGAATGTGAACATATAAAGAAAATAAAACTCATATCATGATTTAGTAGAGATTGATCTTTGATCTAGTAAGCGAGGGTGCTCAATAATGACCTTTCTCTCTCATACCTAAGGTTCCAAACCAAAGCATCTTTGGTTATGACGAATAGTGGCCTTGGCACGAGTCATGGGTTTCCTAATTTTCTTAAAATATTAGGTGGCGACTCTAAGATCTGGTGATGTAGTCCATTTCTGGCAAGGTTTTGTGTTACGACCCAAACCCGCCCTTCTGGGTTTCACATCGCAACCGGCCAACAATCCGTGATTACCAAAGGCCTGCTTAACAGTAACGACAGAAATACAGAGTAAAGGGGCTGGCGGAAGCCAAAACGGTAAATAAAAGATGTTCAATGAACTGTGACAGTCTGAATGCAAAAGGACTTTTTATAAACATGCCACATTGACAATCAAAAAATATATATGCAACATATACACAAACATCCATGTCAGGGATCAAATCCCTAACTATAACTGTACAGTCAAGTCTTGTTCAACTATTACAAGGTAGGAACAAAAGGGTGAATCTGAACACCCCAAAACAGCCGTGGCTTAGACGGACTTAGAACCTCGAGGCGAGGCACATAGGTTGGCTTGACAAAACAAGAGCTAACCCGATGCTCCTAGCTCCGGTCCGGTGCTTGGACACCTACATATATATATATATATATATAAACAATGAGCTAAAGCCCAGTGAATAACAGTTATGTAAAGGGGTTAAGAATGAATGCTCTTTCTGTAATTAAACAGTCATATCAGTCACTTAGAAACCATAGCAGTCATATGTGGTGCATCCCATAGCAAAACAGTACAGTAGATCTTAACAGACCGAACAGTCAGTTGATGGCCATCATAACAGTAACAGTAGTGGTTCCAAACATGGGAACCGACAGAGATCTCTGTGACAGTAGCAGTAACAGTACAGTAACAATAAATTGCTATGGATGCCACGGATACAGTTTACAAATCGGACAAACATTCATTCATTAAACAATAACGTTTCAGTAAGTAGAACAGTTGATCATTCAGAAAATAATCATAATTGAACATATCCTTACAACATTGTTACTCACAAAGCACTGGGCTATAGACAAGCTAACGAGCGTCCTCGGATGCTAACCCTACAGTTGCAGAACGAACACACACTCGGGATTAATAACTTAGCCCCTAATTATACATAGTGTGGTTCTATGACATTATCCTCATTAAGATGCCTTAAACTTGGCCTAGGAATGCTTAGGATGGAATGAGGATGCAAAAATGCACTTTAAAGCACTTTTCAAATTTTTGCTAAAACAAGGGTCTCGCTCGAGCGTGACTTCCTTCGCTCGAGCGAGCTTGCCAAAACAGTGAGGTCGCTCGAGCGTGGACTTCCTCGCTTGAGCGGTCTTTAAAAATGTAAAAAGTGCTGGATATTGAAAATCTCCACTCGACGCTCGCTCGATGCTCGCTCGAGCGTGAGACACAGTCCTCGCTCGAGCGTGGGTTCCTTCGCTCAAGCGTGCGTCTGCACATGCAGAAAATCTGAGAGCTTGTAATTCTCGCTCGAGCCAACATTCCGTCGCTTGAGCTGACCTTTGAACACACAGGTGCTCGCTCGAGCGTGGAATCCTTCGCTCGAGCGAGGAAGCCAAATTCTGGGTTTTCCAGATTTGCCTTCAAAGCTCAAACCAAGCATTCAACACATCAAAACTCAACCTTTTGGGCCAATTTTCTGAAAAACACTTGGAAACTCATAGTATAACATGTCTTTGAAGATCAATTTGTAAAATCAAGCCCAAAGGTAAGCCAATTTGAACACAAATTCAAGGAAACTTGAAAAATAATGCAAGAATATTAGATGCAAGTGTTCTAATGAGTTCCAATGCTCCAAAATGTAACCAAATGTAAGTTTGAACTCCAAAACATGGTGAATTCATGGACTACAACCAAGATGTGGACATGCATGTGGAAATTCTCACAAAAACAACCTCAATTTCAAAAATGTGTACATGCATGCATGAATAAGCTACTCAAATTAACCCTTTAAATCAATTCTTGACTCTAAACACCAAATTTCCATGAACCATGTAAGAAATAACTTAAGTTCATTTCCTACCTTAGGCCTTGAATCTCAAGTGTGCTAGCTCAATTTTACAATTAACCTTCAAATCTTCTAAGTTCAAGCAAAACTTGTTGAATTCAACCTTGTTCTCCTACTCTGCTTCTCTGGTACGGTTTGGTCTAAGAAAATGGCTGAATAATGGTGTATCAAATGTATAGATTAAGTCCTCAAACAGTGACCCTAAGGTGGCCCACTCAATGGCATTAAGGTAAATAACTAGGTTCAATTAATTTAACATTAACAATGCTAATTTAACCATGCCAAATCAACTTTTAATTAAACCTACCATAAAATCACATAAATTCTAACTAGCATAAAACACTAACCAATTTCTGATTCGGCCGCCAATAAGGCCTTCAATTTGCAGTTCGAAATTAAAACGTGAACAGATCATTTAATGATAAACAGATAGAAATGCAACTAATGCAACACACTCATGCAATCAGTTCAGACTTTCAGCTTAATTAGTTACTTATCATGCTTAATCACAGATTAGCACTAATCAGAGGTGAGGGTTGTCACAATCTTCCCTTCTTAAAAAGAGTTTGGTCCTCCAAACTCGGATTACCTTCATCTTGGATGAATACTGGATTCAGGGGAAACAATTCAGGATATCTCTTCAACATATCATCTTCCCTTTCCCAAGTGGCATAGATGCCACCATGGTTTTGCCAGTCCACTTTTACTAACAGAATTTCTTTGTTTCTCAACTTCTTAATCCGTCGGTTCACAATCTGAATAGGCCGTTCTTCATAAGTGTAGTCATCACTTAGCACTACACGGGTAGGCTCAATAACATGGAAGGGATCCCGAAGATAATCCCTCAACATTGAAATATGGAAGACATTATGTATATGCTCTATTTCAGGAGGAAGCGCCACTTGATACGCCATCGGATTAATCTTTTCAATGATTTCATACGGTCCAACATACCTCGGTGCTAGCTTACCCTTGACTCCAAAACGAGTCTACCCTTTCATTGGTGTCACTTTAACAAAGACATGATCACCCACTTCATATTCCCTGTCTCGCCTTCGGACATCCGCATAACTTTTTCGTCGGCTCTGTGCGGTTTTTAATCTTTGCTGAATCAATTTCACCTTTTTTGTAGTTTCCTGTACAATCTCGGGCTCAAGCAAAGGCCCATCTCCAACTTCTGCCCAGCAGATAGGAGATCAGCATTTCCTGCCATACAAAGCCTCGAAAGGCGTCATACCAATGCTCGAGTGAAAGTTGTTGTTGTAGGCGAATTCAGCTAAAGGTAAATAGCTTTCCCAATTTCCTTGGAAATCAAGAACACACATACGCAGTAGATCCTCCAGAGTCTGGATGGTCCTTTCTAACTGGCCATTTGTCTGAGGATGGTATGCACTACTCAATCTCAGTTCAGTACCTAATGCAGTTTGCAGACTTGGCCAAAATCTCGATGTGAACTTCGAATCCCTGTCAGAAACAATAGATACAGGCACTCCATGTAATCTAACAATCTCGTCAATATAAATTGTAGCCAATTTTTCCGCATTATAGATCATTTTGACAGGTAAGAAGTGAGCAGATTTAGTCAATCTATCAATAATAACCCAAATTGAGTCCATACCTTTACTGGAGCGAGGCAGTCCGACAATAAAATCCATGGTAATATGCTTCCATTTCCACTCCGGTATTGGTAAGGACTGAAGTAAACCTGCGGGTCGTTGATGTTCGGCTTTAACTTGTTAGCAACGTAAACATTTCGATACAAACTTGGCAATTTCTTTCTTCATTCCCAGCCACCAGAAATTCAATTTCAAGTCTTGATATATTTTTGTATTTCCTGGATGGATGGAAAGTTTTGAGTTGTGGCCTTCTTGCAAAATTCATCTTTTCAGTTCAGAATCATTCGGTACACACAACCTTCCCTGGAATTTCAACACATTGTTCTCAAATTTAAAGTCCGGCCTCGGTTTGGATTCCCGTTCATCAATGATTTTCTTTAGATAGTTATCTTGGTGTTGTTTCTCCTTAATCTCCTCAATAAGTGCCGGTTGAGCAGAAATAGAAGCCAATGTTCCACCTTGTTCACGCAAAACAATTTCAACTCCAAACTTTTCAAGATCACATAACAATTCTTTCTGTCCGGTGAGTAAACAGGCTAAATTCGCAATTGATTTCCGACTCAGTGCATCGGCAACGGTTTTAGCTTT
Source organism: Camellia sinensis (assembly GCF_055761805.1). Taxonomy (NCBI): domain Eukaryota; kingdom Viridiplantae; phylum Streptophyta; class Magnoliopsida; order Ericales; family Theaceae; genus Camellia; species Camellia sinensis. The sequence goes on from NC_138964.1 coordinate 155,155,837, forward strand.
CCCCAGATGATACAAAATTTGCAAGTCATAGTCTTTTATCAGTTCTAACCATCTCCGCTGCCTCATGTTCAACTCTTTCTGTGTAAAGAGATATTTCAAGCTCTTGTGATCTGTGTACACTTCACACATTGCCCCATAAAGATAGTGACGCCAAATTTCAACGCAAACACTACTGCAGCAAATTCCAAGTCATGGGTAGGGTAGTTCTTTTCATGTGGCCTCAGTTGTCGGGAGGCATACGCAATAACTTTACCATTCTGCATTAACACACATCCTAAATCCTTGTAAGAAGCATCACTAAAAATAGTAAATCCATCCGTACCTGAGGGTAGGGTGAGAATCGGTGTAGTCACAAGTCGAGTTTTCAATTCCTGGAAAGTTGATTCTCTCTGGTCGGTCCAGTCGAATGGTTTTCCCTTTTGAGTCAACTGAGTCAATGGTAGGGCAATTTTGGAGAAGTCTTTCACAAACCTCCTGTAATACCCGGCCAAACCTAAGAAACTTCGAATTTCAGTAACATTAGTCAGTCTAGGCCAATTCATTACTGCTTCAATTTTCTGCGGATCAACTGAAATGCCATCCTTATTAATCACATGTCCCAAAAACATAACATTATCAAGCTAAAATTCACATTTTGTTAGTTTAGCATACAGTTTCTGTTCTCTTAGGTCTACAATGCAATTCTCAGATGATGTTCATGTTCCTCTTCACTTTTGGAATAAATCAGAATGTCATCTATGAAAACAACTACAAATTCATCAAGGAACGATTTAAAAATTCCAGTCATAAGGTCCATAAATGCAGCAGATGGATTAGTAACTCCGAAAGGCATAACAAGGAATTCATAATGTCCGTACCTCGTTCGGAATGCAGTTTTTTCAATGTCCTCAGGTTTGACTTTCAGCTGGTGATATCCAGATCTAAGATCAATTTTAAAGAAAACCTGGGCACCCTGTAACTGGTCAAATAAATCATTAATACGAGGTAATGGGTATCTGTTTTTCACTGTTACCTTGTTCAGTTCACTATAGTCAATACAGAGTCTCAGTGAGCCATCTTTCTTTTTCACAAATAAAACTGGTGCACCCCACGGCGAAGTACTGGGCCTGATGAACTTCTTATCCAGCAATTCCTGTAGCTGAACTTTCAATTCCTTCAATTCAGTAGGTGACATTCTGTAAGGAGCTTTAGAAACTGGCTGTGTAACCGGTAATACTTCAATGGTGAACTCAATCTCCATATCAATCAAATCCCCTGGCAAATCATCTGAAAAAACATCTAGGAATTCTCTGACTATAGGAATACTGTCCACTTCAGCTTTAGTATCAATAGGTACAGTCAATATGCAACATAGATACCCTTTACACCCCTTTTTAATCAGTTTAAATGCTTTCATGGATGAAATCAAATATGGGGGAGGTACTACTCCAACTCCGCTAAACACAAATTCAGGTAATCCAGGTTGACAGAAAATAACTTGTTTCGTTACACAGTCTATGGTAGCATGATATTTTGTTAACCAGTCCATTCCCAAAATTACATCAAAATGGTCAATGTTCAATGGTAGTAAGTCAAAATATAAATCTGTATCTCCCACAAAAATCTCACATGCAGGATACATATACGCACAAGTCATGGATCTCCCAACGGGTGAAGATACAGCTAACAAATAGTTCATGGGTTCCAGTGGTCTATTTAATTTCCGTGAAAAAGCATGCGAGACATATAAATGCGTAGACCCCGAATCAATCAGAACATAAGCATTTTGAGCACAAATTGAGAGTATACCTGACACAACTTTCTCGGTATTCTGCACATCCCCCGGTACGAGTGCAAAGACCCGGCCTTGCCTTAAAGGCTCATTTCTAGTAGCTTTGGGGTTGGGTTTCGGTGGAGCAGTTGATGCTGCGGCGCTAGCTGCAGCTTTACCAGTGCCTTGAGAAGTGGAAGGGCAATCTTTGACCATGTGGCCTACCTTGCCACATCTGTAACAAGCACCCAAAATTTTGTAGCAAACTCCCTTATGCCTCTTCCCACATTCAGAGCAGGGTGATATGGAACCACTTCCCTGACTAGAACTATTCGTTGACCCAGTATTCTGCTTTTTATTCGATGAGCTATTCTGACCTTTCTTAAACTTGAAGCCCCGTCTCTTACCACGCCACTCAGACGCTGGTGTTTCAGTCTATTTCAATGCCTCGATGTTTGACTCAGCTATTATTGCTCGGTCGAGAACATCCACATATTTAAGCAATTTCAGGACATTAATTCGATCAAGTATCTCAACATTGAGTCCGCCTTCAAACTTCCGGGCCTTTTTATAATCAGTGTCCACTATGTGTGGTGCATATTTGGCAAGTTCGGTGAACTTTGATTCGTATTTAGCTACGGACATGGTACCTTGTTTCAACTGCTCAAATTCAGTTACTTTTCGATCCCTGACACACTGAGGGAAGTACTTTTCGAAGAAAGCTTCTTTAAATTGAGCCCAAGTCATAGTGTTGTGGGTGTCACGGACTAGCATCCACCACCGCCTAGCATTTTCTTGCAGAGTAAAGGTGGCCAATAACACTTTGTGTGCCTCCGAACATGGAAACACCTCAAATAGTTTTTCGGTTTCCAGAACCCATGCTTCAGCCTTTAGTGGTTCGAGGCCTCCTTGGAATGATGGAGGTTTCATTTTACTGAACTTCTGTGTCAGAGCAATTATATCATCATTAACATTCTATTCAGGTTGTACTGGAGGAGGTGGAGGATGTTGGTTCTGTTGTTGTCTTAAAGCTTCAGTCAACAGTTCAACTGTTCTTTCTAATCTTGCCATTCTGGTATCAGATGATTCCGTTTCATCGACATTCCTTGCATTGTCCATTTCACTATATGCAATACAGTAATCATAAACATAGGAATTTCTCACTTAAGCATATTAGCACATTAGCACATATATTCATGTCATGGCCACACACACTTTTTCAATGCTCATGCAATGCCCTAATCACTTTTCTAGGACATCCTATAGCTCATTTAGACGCGTGTGTGCGGTATAACTCGCGCTTGGTATCGCTCTGATACCACTCTGTTACGACCCAAACCCGCCCCTATGGGTTTAGCATCGCAACCGGCTAGTAATCCGTGATTACCAAAGGCTTGCTTAACAGTAACGACAGAAATATAGAGTAAAGGGGCTGGCAGAAGCCAAAACGGTAAATAAAAGATGTCTAATGAGCTGTGACAGTCTGAATGCAAAAGGACTTTTTATAAACATGCCACATTGACAACCAAAACATATATATATGCAACATATACACAAATATCCATGTCAGGGATCAAATCCCTAACTATAACTGTACAGTCAAGTCTTGTTCAACTATTACAAAAGAGGAACAAAAGGGTGAATCTGAACACCCCAAAACAGCCGTGGCTTGGACGGACTTGGAACCTCGAGGCGAGGCACATAGGTTAGCTTGACAAAATAAGAGCTAACTCGACGCTCCTAAATCCGGTCCAGTGCCTGGACACCTACATATATATATATATATATAAACAGTAAGCTAAAACCCAGTGAATAACAGTTATGTAAAGGGGTTAAGAATGAATGCTCCTTCAGTAATTAAACAGTCATATCAGTCACTTAGAAACCATAGCAGTCATATGTGGTGCATCCCATATAGCAAAATAGTACAGTAGGTCTTAACAGACCAAATAGTCAATTGATGGCCATCATAATAGTAACAGTAGTGGTTCCAAACATGGGAGCCGACAGAGATCTCTGTGACAGTAGCAGTAACAGTACAATAACAGTAAATTGCTATGGATGCCACGGATACAGTTTACAAATCAGACAAACATTCATTCATTAAACAATAACGTTTCAGTAAGTAGAACAGTTGATCATTCAGAAAATAATCATAATCGAACATATCTTTACAACATTGTTACTCACAGAGCACTGGGCTATAGACAAGCTAACGAGCGTCCTCGGATGCCAACCCTACAGTTGCAGAACGAACACACACTCGGGATTAATAACTTAGCCCCTAATTATACATGGTGTGGTTCTATGACATTATCCTCATTAAGATGCCTTAAACTTGGCCTATGAATGCCTAGGATGGAATGAAGATGCAAAAATGCACTTTAAAGCACTTTTCAAATTTTTGTTGAAACAGGGGTCTCGCTCGAGCGTGACTTCCTTCGCTCGAGCGAGCTTGCCAAAACAGTGAAGTCGCCCGAGCGGTCTGTAAAAATACAAAAAGTGCTGGATGGTTAAAATCTCCGCTCGACGCTCGCTCGATGCTCGCTCGAGTGTGAGACACAGTCCTCGCTCGAGCGTGGGTTCCTTCGCTCGAGCATGCATTTGCACACGCAGAAAACCTGAGATCTTGTAATTCTCGCCCAAGCCAACATTCCGTCGCTCGAGCGGACCTTTGAACACACAGGTGCTCGCTCGAGCGTGGAATCCTTCGCTCGAGTGAGGAAGCCAAATTCTGGGTTTTCCATATTTGCCTTCAAAGCTCAAACCAAGCATTCAACACATCAAAACGCAACCTTTTGGGCTAATTTTCTGGAAAACACTTGGAAACTCATAGTATAACTTGTCTTTGAAGATCAATTTGTAAAATCAAGCCCAAAGGTAAGCCAATTTGAACACAAATTCAAGGAAACTTGAAGAACAATGCAAGAATATTAGATGCAAGTGTTCTAATGAATTCCAATGCTCCAAAATGTAACCAAATGCAAGTTTGAACTCCAAAACATGGTGAATTCATGGACTACAACCAAGATGTGGACATGCATGTGGAAATTCTCACGAAAACAACCCCAATTTCAAAAATGTGTACATGCATGCATGAATAAGCTATTCAAATCAACTCTTTAAATCAATTATTGACTCTAAACACCAAATTTCCATGAACCATGTAAGAAATAGCTTAAGTTCACAATTAAGAAGATGATTTTCCTACCTTAGGCCTTGAATCTCAAGTGTGCTAGCTCAATTTTGCAATTAACCTTCAAATCTTCTAAGTTCAAGCAAAACTTGTTGAATTCAACCTTGTTCTCCTACTCTCCTTCTCTTATACGATTTGGTCTAAGAAAATGGCTGAATAATGGTGCATCAAATGTATAGATTAAGTCCTCAAACAATGACCCTAAGGTGGCCCACTCAATGGCATTAAGGTAAATAACTAGGTTCAATTAATTTAACATTAACAATGCTAATTTAACCATTCCAAATCAACTTTTAATTAAACCTACCATAAAATCACATAAATTCTAACTAGCATAAAACACTAACCAATTTCTGATTCGGCCGCCGATAAGGCCTTCAATTTGCAGTTCGAAATTAAAACGTGAACAGATCATTTAATGATAAACAGATAGAAATGCAACTAATGCAACACACTCATGCAATCAGTTCAGACTTTCAGCTTAATCAGTTACTTATCATGCTTAATCACAGATTAGCACTAATCAGAGGTGACGGTTGTCACATTTTGTAATAAAATAGATTTTTTATAAAAGTTGCCGAATTTGGACTCTCATCAATGTTTCACATTGCACTCGTGAGACTAGATCAAAGAAACCAAGGGTCCGAATTATTTAACGTGCACGGGTACTCCTCGGGCGATGTTACATAATTGATAATAAGTTTCATCTAATCTCCGGAACATAGAGTACGTCATGAAGATATAGAGTGCACCCACGACGCATTTCTAGCTTGTAAGTGCCAATCCCAAGCACCTCCATGCTAGGTTTGCTACTAGCTGGAACTCGACGATACTTAATGAACCCAACTCTATCCCTCGTTACGTGGCAGGTTTCTCTTGAGTCTACAATCCACAAATGAGGAGAGTGAGCAACTAAAACTTGGCTAGAAACATAACAGTCAAAACGAGAAAATAGGTTAGAGAGTAGCTTCTTCGGCTCAGGGAAATCCTGAACGAAGTGTCATTCCTTGCAATTAAAGCACGCCATGTTAGCCTTAGCTTTCTTGCTAGCCCTCTTACCTCTTTTTCGCTTGAAAGTGCCAGTGCACTTTGGCCCAAGGTCAACCCCAGCTTTTTTTTGAGGAGTACACTTAGCCCTTTTATGCCTAGAGCCAAATATCGACACTAGTTAGACTAAGTAACAAGAGCAATGCCATCAGGTTTGGTCGTCTTTAGGCGCTCAACTTCAAGCTCCAAATGATGTGATATGTCCTCAAATGTTTTAACCTTGTCATTGTGTGTCGTATGATGCTTCATTTCTTCCCAAGAACGAAGAAGTGAGCAAATCACTACCTGAACTTGTTGCTCTTGTGTTAGATTATGACCTACTGAGTTGTAGTGCCTTGCTCAGGCTCAGTCATCACTTGCTCACGAGTCCCTAAGACCTCTTGCTCATTCAGGAGATACTGGATCTTACGACGCCAAATATCATAGTTATCGCCATCCAGTTTTTTACCCTTAGTCAAATCAGTTACAATGCCTTTTGCTGCCATAGTTAACTATATCCAGAGAAAAAATGCGCAAGGGATAAAATTTTAGCACAATACAGAATAATTTTGCTGCATAAATTCAAATTAAATTTTAATAAAAAATACACATGTCGCAAGATCATAAATTCGCTAACCTTATAATCATCTCTTGCACCTCTAGTAATTTTTGTCAAACATTCAATTCAATTTAATGCGCAAAAAAAAAAAAAAAAAAAAAAAAAAAAAAAGAATAGGTTTATTAAAAGAATAATCCTCCAATAGATATGACTTGTAATAAGCATAATTTGAAAAATTCACATATGAGCATCTCAATATGATAATACAATCCGGAAAATGATAAACAATATTTTATCATAAAATTCTAATTAATATTAATTATGCTTTGGGGATAACAACATGAGGGGTAATATTAGGAATACCAAATTTTCTATCAAATAAATGACTAAATGTCTCATATAGGTGTGGGGGTTTACACTTTTATGGAGCACACACCCATGTGAGACATTTAGCCATTCATTTGGTAAAATATTTGGGGCCTATAGCATTTTCCCAACATGAGTTCTAACATAAAAAAATAAATCATGATGTTCCTAACATTCAGAATATTCTAAATAACATAAAATAAATTTCAGAATTTTCTTGGAATTTTTTGTGATTTCTTTAATAAAATAATACACAAAAAATATAAATAAATATTTCAAAAAGTGAAATAGTATAACTCTTATACCAGTAAATAGCATATGATTTTAGTATAGTTCTATAAAAAAATTCAAGTCCAGAAAATTAATTATGCATGCACAAAAGTATTTTATGGTAAAAAATATTGAATTAATAACCTAGAAAATATATATATTTTTTTGTTTCATAAAATCTCAAATTTAAATAAATTGTAGACAAAATAATTACAAGACTAACCATACCAACTATTTTGAAAATGGAATTATAACGAATATTTTAAGAACAATGAATGTAGTTTTTTTTTTTAAAAATTAAAATAAACAAACAAAGCCTTAAAAAAACAAATCCCAGTGCCTGTAGGCCAACGCTTATGTCAGTGCAACGTCATCAAGTGATCATTGCTACGTCAACGCTGCATCAGCAAGGCAGTCTCACCTGTTGTTAGGAATGGCAACGGTAAGGGACGGGGTAGGGCCAGGGATCACACTCCCCATCCCCGATCCCCGATGGTAAAAATTTTCCCATCCCCGACCCCGATCCCTGACAGGGAACCTATTACCGTCCCCGTCCCTGTCCGCGTCCCCCCCTAACAGGGATCGGGTTTTCCTGACCCAGAAAATTCCTTGACCAAAAAAAAAAAAAAAAACCAAACAGTAGCAACAACAATGATTCAACAACATCCTCAACATCATTAACAACAACATCAACAACATCATCATCATCGGGAAGAGGGAGAGAGATCTGAGTAAAGACTCAAACTATCATATTCAGCAGCGGTAAGGGAGGATCGCCAATTCACCGATGACGGAAGAGCGGCAGTGAGGAAGCAGCAACTGTCGTGTGTGAGAGAGAGAGAGAGAGACATCCTAAACAGCAACGGCGATGAGGGAGGATCGGTAGTAGGGAGGAGCGAAGGTGATGGAGGAGCAGCGACCATTGTTATGAGAGAGAGAGACAGAGAGACAGAGACAGAGACAGAGAGAGAGACAGAGAGACAGAGATGGAGGACAGCGGCGGTGTGAGAGAGAGAGAGAGAGAGAGAGCATCAGTAGCAGCAATAGCAACAGCAGTAGCAGTGTTGTGTTTGTGTGTGAGTGTGTCAACCAAACCCTAAGCACACACACACACACACAAACACATACACACACACACACACACATATATATAGGAGCATAATAGTAATCTTACATCGAGCTAAATAGGGAGGGGATGGGGCCAGGGACAGGTCGAGTCCGGGGTTGAGGCATGTATCCCTATCCCCGGCCCGAATATCATCAGGGATTCCTTTTTGAATACCATCCTCAACCCGTTGGGGTATTTTTTGGGGAATAACCGCTTAATTCGGGGTCAGGGGTCGGGTCCCCGTTGGGCAGGGTTCAGATTGTTATCCCTACCTATTGCAGTCACATCATTCTGTTTTTTGTTTTTTATGCATGATTTTTTTTTCATTAATATCGGATAATTTTGAAACATAAAATTATAAATAATGATTCATCATCTATTAATGTAATTTTAGAGATATTATGTACATGTGAATATTTATAAACAGTATAAATTTATTTGCAAACACAATAAAAAATTTGGTAAAACCGTTTTGATTAATCAATAGTGTTTTATGCAAACAAAAATAATATACATACATATATTAGCATAAAATGCTAATTTCATGGATATTCAATAACACAAAAACACTTTAATAATGGCTCTGAATCAATGAAGAAATATAATACTACATACACAGCGGAAAATTATATGGATTCAGGCATACCTTGTGGTAAACAAATTACACAATGAATCCAGCTTGGAATGTGAATAAGACCCATAGGATAAATGTATTATCCTAGATAATGTCTATTCCATCTAACTAATAATTATTATCTAATATATTGAGAATTATCCATATTAAGATTATCTCCTATCTTGAAATATAATATATTATTTTACTTGGATCTCTCCTAATCAGGTCATGCCACTATGAGCGACCCAATTTGATGCATGTTCTAAACTCACCTAATTTCCAACACATGTATATTAGGGATGGCAATTTCAACCCGGCCCGACAGGGACCCGACCCCCTGACCCCGAATTGAACGTTTTTTTCTCGAAAAATACCCTCGACGGGCCGGTGATGATATTTAAAAATAAATCCCCGATGATATTCGGGGCGGGAACGGGGATACATTTTCCAACCCCGAACCCGGCCCCACTCCCCGCCCCGTCCAGCCCCCGACTTTGTTTATATATATATAAATATATGAGTGTTGTGTGTTCTGAACACAGTGTTCATATATATAAATATATATGTGTGTTGTGTGTTAAACAGCTGGCCTACCCCCCTCTCTCTCTCTCTCACTCTCACACACACAACCGTAGCTTCATCACTGCCGGCTCCTCTCGTCTCACTGCCAGCTCCCTCACCGCCAGCTCCTTCTCTCCTTCTCACAATATCTCCGTCTCTCTCTCTCTCTCTCTCAGATCTCCTCTATCTCTCTCTCACATGGATCTCCTTCTCTCTCTCTCTCTCCCTCTCTTGTTTTTTGTTTTGTTCTTCAGATCTGGAAAATAATGGAGATGAAGATGAAGATGTTGATGAAGAACTGTTGGTGATGAAGATCGTTTTCTGGAGCTTTTTTTTTTTTTTTGATGTTCTTGATGTTGCGTTTTGAGTTCAGACTGAGATGTTGTTGATGTTGTTGATGTTGTATTTGAGCTCAAATAACTCGTTTTCTGTTGATGTTGTTTTTTTGGCCGGGGATTTTCGGAGTCGGGGAAACCCGATCCCTGTTAGGGGGCGGGGGTGGGGGCGGTAGTGGGTTCCCTGTCGGGGACGGGGACGGAGGGAAGTTCTGCCATCGGGGATCGGGGACGGGAAGGGTGATCCCCGGCCCTGCCCCGCCCCGTCCCGTCCCGTCCCGTTACCATTCCTAATGTATATCAGTAAATAGTTGTTCAAGACTCCGTCGTGTATTTCTTGTTTAAGCATTGAAAATTTAGATAGCAAGCATTGAAAATTTAGTAGTAGTGAGGGGTAATTTAGGAAACTAGTTATAACTAACTTTTAGTTTTTAATTTATTTTGAGATACAGTACCTCTCACATTTTTTACACGTAAAAGAATAAAATAAAATAAAATAAAAATTAAAAACCTAACTTTTAATCAACTTTCCAAATCGCCCCTAATGGTGTGTTTGGTTCGGGGATTTGGAGAGGGATTTAGAAAGAAAAAAGGAAAAGGTGTGTGAAACTATGTAAAATGTAAGTATATTTTATTCACATTTCATCTACTTTTCCATTTCTCTTTCCAAATTCCTCCTTAAATCCTCCAACCAAACACAGCGTAAAGCATTACAAAGAGTGAAATGTGGCATCAATTTCTTATTATTATTGTGGCATCAATTTTTCGGCAATGCTACGTAGCTCAAATTTTGTGGCTCAAAAGTGGCTCAAATGGCCAAAACGACGTCGTTTTGAGTACAGAACAACATAAAAATGGCCAAAACGACGTCGTTTTGACCATTTGAGCCACTTTTGAGCCACAAAATTTGAGCTACGAGACATTTTCCTCAATTTTTAGATGGCATCAATTTCTTTTATTGTGGCATCAATTTCTTATTATTATTTTGGGCATTGGTCTATATAACATGTGATGAATCAAAATCTACCGGTTTTCAGATGCTTAAAGACTAAGGAAAGGAAAAGAAAAGAAAAGAAAAGCATAGAAAATAATGAAATGTTCTGTTTGCTTGGGATTCCTTATATTTTATGACCAAATGATCTCACTGTGCACTAAATCAACCTTTCTTCTTTTTTTTCTCTCTCTTTCTTTTTGGTTCTGCATTGTGTGACTTGATAGAATTGCTCAATTTCTAATACTTTTCACTGTTCAGGTAATGGTGGTAAATTTTTAATAAAATAAAATATCACATTTAACTTATAATTATTATATTTTTTTCTCTCATAAAAATTTAAAAAGTCAAAAAATTTAAACTAAACGAGATTAAAAAAATTACAATACAAAAAAATTAACTATATTAACTAATATCAAACGAGACTTAGAAATTAAACCTCGTGCTCCACAAAATTTTTACTCGGTTTTTTTGCTTCCATCTTAGGAAAAATGACAATCCTGGACTCTACCGTATGGCAAAAACAGATTAGGTAGGTTATATTCCCTCCCAACTGTTTAACAAAAGTTGAGTTAAGCCCTTGTTTAATTGGGGTATATAATGGGAATATATATATCTATATAATAAGTAAGAATGGTTTTTGAATTCTGATGTGACTATTGTCCCTTTGTCACAATGTGAGCCATTAGATTGACTCAATCTAACGGCTAAAAAATGTCCAAGAGGCAAATACATTTTCAATGGTGGATTTACATTGGTGATCAATCGTACGGTGTTCAAAGAGACAAATACATTTTGTTGGGTTCCTTCTTCCCTTCCATCCATCCATCCATCCATCTCTCTCTCTCTCTCTCTCTCTCTCTCTCATTCAAAATTTAAAATTGAGTTGTCTCCCTCATCTCTCACTCTCAGAGCTCACTCTTCATCTTCAATCTCCCCCGAAAACATAGTAGATCGGCGACTTCGCAGGGGTGCTAACCGGCGACTTCGCATTGGAGAGTTTGTTGGGTGCTAATCGGCGACATCGCGGGGTCCAAATCGGCGACATCGCGGCAACAAACATAATCAAGAATCTGTAATCGGTGAGGTTCAAAATCTTTTGTTTGAGGTTCTCCAGAATCTGTAATTGGTGAGGTTCTCCAGCCCTTGGTTTTCAATGAAACCAACCTTGAGTCAGTTTTTCTCTCTCATTATGGGTGATTAGCAGCCAGATTTTTTTTGTTTTTTTTCTTTGAAGCCACAGAGATCAAACTGTGAGTATTGTTTTGTTGATTTAACTGTGAGATTAAACTGTGAGTATTGTTTTCATTACATTTCATAATCGGTGAGTTTTGTTAATTTCTTATACCTGGCATGTTAAAGGGAAAACAATTTTGTGTGTTAAAATTCTATTTTCCTGTATATTGGCCTAATATGTCCAGCCAAGAAAAAAAAAAATGTATATGTAAATTTTGGAGAAGCTGCCTTTAGTTGGTTAGCTTCCTCATAGGTGTACATTAATTTTAGTTGGTTAGCTGCCTTTAGTTGGTTAGCTTTCCCATGTGGGTTTAAATCACATATACATTTCACAGTTTAAATCACATATTTTTTGTGAGTTTAAAATTGTCTACAGTTTAAATCACATGTTTTAAGGCAATAAACTGTGATTTTAAGGCAATAATGCTACAGTTTAAATCACTCTACAATTATCCATTTCACAGTTTCATGTTAATTTATATCGAATCCTTGATTCATTAAATTCATTCTGTGTCAATATTCTTAGTCTTACTAATTTGTGAATAGAATATATATATGAAATTCTATTTTCCTGTGTATTGATCTAGCTGATTCTGCCCAGCCAAGAGGAAAAATATGTATACATACATTTTGAAATTGTTGAATTCAGTTGGCTAGCTTACTCATAGGTCATAGGTGTACATTAATTTGAACATTAGTGGAGTAGAGAAAGAACAATTCCCAAAATCAGACTGTGAGTATTGTTTTGTTGATTTTTCTTATACAGATAATATATACACACGAAACCATTCTATATTGTATTGATTTTTCTTTAGTAGGAATTTGTGCAACTATTGTATTGAGTTACTCCATTGAATGGTTGTTGTGCCATTAACCATTCTATTGAGTTACCCATTAACCATTCTATATTCCTTGCTTATTAAGTGTTTGATAAAATGTTTAAATGGAATTTACACACAACAAATCCAGTTGATGGTATCCTCTCTCATATATAGATTTTTCGGTTTGATTTTGTGGAGAAATGGGAATCAACCCAATAATTTTTTAACTTGCTTTTGGATAATGGGAATCATCCAATTACCAATATTATTCTTCTCTTGATTTCTACTTCTGGGTCTGTGTTCTATTATTTTTTTGCGATTTTTCTATGTGGGTTTTCTGAGTTTAGGTTTAAGTTGCAATGATGTTGTGCATATTTTTTCTTTGTTAGGAATAGACATCATTTCTTTACTTGCATTTAGTTGAACCTTTCAGATTCACATTTCATGACACATAAGCATTCAATTTTGCTATAGAATTGTTGGTTATTTTCTTCAACATTACCTTTGGTCAGGTAACCAATTGCAAATTTTGCTAGAAAGTTGTGGCGGTTGTTTTTGATGGTCAAATTTTGGATGTTCTGTAAAATACCTCAATTAAAATAGTTCATTTTCTTACATAATTATATACTTTTTTTTTTGTTCAAATAGTAAGTGATTCTATCAAGCCAAGTAAATGACTAAACAATCTTTCTTACAGAGAGTTTGATTAACCATGTTTGAATGCACTTAGTGTTGGTAATGTGAATATCCTAACTGATCAAAGTTATCTTATAGTTTATTATATATTCCCCCCCCCCCACACACACACACACACACTAAAAAAAAAAAATTTAGTGAGTGAATCCATTATAGTTTATTCTACATTCTCCCCAAATAGTGAATGATACATGCCTTGGATATTTGGTAAGGTTAACAAAAATATAGGTATATTCAAATTGGTGAATCAATCAATGGGAGTTGGATCTTATTTTTAATAATAAATAGTGGGCAATTTTTATGGAGTTGATTTTAGATAATGGATAGTGGATAATGGAGCTTGCTTGCTTATATTTTTTATTCTTCCTTTTGCTTCAGGTACATATGCCTTGGCTTGAAGGTGTGTTTGATTAGCTCATAAAAAGTTGTTATGGCTTTGTTTGCTACAATGGTTGATTAGGTAATTGGTCTGCCTTCCATTGATGGATTTGTCAATAATTTGTTGTTTATCTATTGTTTAACTTGGCTTCATTTTTACTAGCTAGGCTTCATTTTATATGTTGGCTATCTTCTGGATTATTAGATACATGCAGTTTATGTTTTTTGTTCAGAGACGGTAGAGAAGCAAGAACCAAGAAGAGCGAGTACTTGATTTTTTTATGCTAATAATTTGGGTCTTCTATTTTAATTTTTGAATTTCATACTATTTTGATAATAATCATTGTGATCATTTTTACTGTAATTTTAAAAATTAGCATTGTTTAGAATGCCTTTATGTTTGATTTTATTGTTTTTCAAAAACAAGATGTTTTAGTTTGTTTTGATTAGACTTAAAAATTGAAGTTAGACAATGAATGGAAGTGTTGTGTGGGTCTATTAGTGAATGTTTCAAGAAATGGAGAGCAATGGCACAACGGCCCATTTAACAAGTGACCCTTTTTTTTTCCCTCTTATATTTTATTGAATGTTTCAATTTTTTATTGAATGGGTCTATTAGTGAATGCTTCAATTTTTTTTTTCTTTTTCGGTTTTTTTTTTTTTTTTTTTTTTTTTTTTTTTGTATGCATTCACTATGTGATTTGTAAAATGGGTCTCCAAAATGCCTCAAAATTTTTATTTGGGTTTTCGTTGGGTGTCTAAATTCTTATGTGATTTGTTTCTCATTTGGGTTTGATTGTATTTCTCATTTATATTATGTGATTTTTTTCTCATTTATATTATGTGATTTGTTTCTCATTTAGGTAAGACTTCGAACTCGTTGTACAGTATTTTTTCCCGATCGTTGTTGATTATGTTGTGTTTTTCCCTTTCTCTGCTCTTGCCGGTAAGATTTAGTCACTCTTCGTTGTTTGCCTTTTCACTTTCTCTGCTCTTGCCTGTAATTTTGATTTGTTGTTTAAATTCTGAATCCTGAAGGAGTTGTTTGGATTTGTTGTTTTGTTGTTTGATAGTAATTTTTGGTTTTGTAGTTTAGGTGTCTGATTTTTGTGAGGGTGCTTTCATTATCCCATCTATGATTTTTGATCCGTATTAAGCATCAAACGATGAAAATTAACTCTGTAGATCTTCCTTGGTTTTGCTTCTGCTACTATGAAAACATTTACTAATTATTAGAGCCTACAATTATTACATAAAACATTATTTGGCTTGCATAGGCAAATACAATGTTCACATGTTCTTAAAGTCATGCCATCATAACTGCATCTTCTTCACTCTACTTTAAGCTTCGAGTAACTCACTTAGAGACCAATTAAGTTGAAAAACTAATGATATATATCAAAAATTGAAACAGATAGTTCAAGGAAAGCTACTATTGCATATAAAGTTGGTTTTGTAATAATTGTTTACATTGGTTGTTGATATATATTGTCTTCACATCCTATACTAAACTAACCTCCATCAAATACATTGAAAATAGTAGGTATGGGTTCAATGATTAGAAAACTGGTTTGTCTACTTGCAATGTAGTATGCTTAATACATATATGGTTGTGGTGATAGTGTATGAACACCACTAATCATATTGGTTTCCCATTTTGTGTAGAACACCATTAATTGTTAGTCTTTGTTACTTTTTAATATGGAAACTAGCTTAGAATGTTATTCTCTGCTTCTTTTCTTTTTTTTCATTACCATGATGAATTCAATTTGTTGTCAATGGTGAGTTGGTTTTGCAATAATTGTTTGTGTTGGTTATTGATTTAGATTTTTTTTTTTTCCCCTATTAGTTGGTGTGCTTCTTTTATTTTTATTTATTTTGAAGTACATTAGTTAGTGTCGTTTGGTTTTATCAGTTGATACTTTTAATACTAATACAATTTGGTTTGAGGCCTACCTTGAATGTGACTTTTTATTTTTCTCATATTTCTTTCCTTTCCAAATTGGAAGTAAGTTTGTCTTCTCTATGTTCTGATTAATTCAGGAAAGGTGACTACTACCGGTATCTTGCTGAGTTTAAGACTGACCAGGAAAGAAAAGAGGTTGCTGAACAATCACTGAAGGGTTATGAGGCATGTTGATCAATTGTCTTGCCATCCTATACTAGAGATATGCATAGTGAATTGCTGCATATTGACATAGTTTTGTTTTTAACCTTCACTTGATGTGTCTTCTTGATGCTGTTCTTTCTTCTTTTTCTTTTTTTAGGTTGCTTCTACCACTGCAAATACAGATCTCCCTTCTTTTTCTTTTTTTTTAAATGGGTTAGATTTAAATGTGTTTCTAAATGGTTTTGATTCCAAAAATATTAAAATGATAAATGAACTAGCACAAGTATTTGGTGGTAATCTTTGTTTAAAAAAATAGTACAGTTAATTTTATTTAATGAACCTTGGGTTTAATTTTAGTTAGATTTGCCCATTAACATTAATTTCAAGTTTGATTCTTTTTTTGTTGCCTACTAATTGTTATACATAATGCTTCAACTAGAAAATGGGTTATGCATTATCACAAGGATGGAAACTCAAAGGAGCATGATCATCCAAAAATGGATACTTCGCACAAGGTAAGCTTTAATTGTTTAAAATTTTAATTTTGTTTGGTTTTACAACCTTTAAAAATTCTTCTTCCTTATAACACGACTCTCTTAGTCTTGATAAAGAAAATTATTTGCTCCCTTTACAAAATTCGAGTTTAATTCTATTTGGAGGTTTGTATGATTTATCGACATTCTCAATTGATCCTTCTATACTATTATTTGCTTTTCTATTCATTTGTTTACTTTAGTAATGCATACATAATTCAATTGACCATAACAGTTATGTTTAATTCTTCTTAATTCATATCTATTGTTTTTCCTATTTCTCATATGTATTTTGATTCGATTTTTCATGTTACAGTTTCTTTTGATGCAATTATTCTTCATTACAATTTCTTCCGATTTCTCATATGCATTTTGATGTGATTTTTCATAGCTATTGATTTTTTGAAGCGAATTTAAGCGAGTGATTTTGTTGCAGGTCATTGATCCATATTAGAAACATTGGGTTATGTTGCTTCTACCAGTGTGTCGTTGGTTGGCTCTCTCATGTTAAATTATTTATTTATTTATTTTTGGGTTAGTTAGGATTATTCTTTTGTATCATAATGTTCATTGACCTTTATTTGACGGAATTCAATAACATTCTTCTATTGAAAGTTATCACATTCTAACTTGCTATAGTGTATAGGTGTGTCATTTTGACGTGGATAAAAATCTAAAATTTGTTATTTGGACTTTTAAGTTTAGCAAATATTTTTAGATTCTTTGCATATGCTACATTCAAATACATAATTCATTTTTTGGACTTTAATTTTGAAATTTACTATTTGAAATTTATAAATGCTTTCGCTAATTCAATGTGTAGAAATAATTTTAATTTCTTATATGTGAAGTTTTAAGTCGGAGTGACATTTACCATTTTGAATTGATTTATTATCATTGAGTTTCGTAGCACGTGACACCAAAAAAATTGTTGGTAGTGCCTTCAGGCACGGGTCATACCTAGTATATATATATATTTAATCGTATATCAGGGACAGAAAAATATGTGGGTCTCATTTTTTTATATTCTTTGTTTGAATGTCGGATATGAAATTCAAAGGTACATAAAGATATGCAATAACATTCCCATCATTACACAAAAATACAAGATATTACTCAAAACTACAAGATATGCAATAACACTCTCTTCATTGGTAAAAAATAATTAACCTATTTTCTATCCTATCTATTTACTTAAGGTATCGCTTAACAAGATACTTAAAATTAATGTAACTTAATAAAAGATAAAATAAATTAAAAAATCAATAAGATAAAATGTTACACTTAAATTATAATCATTTTATTTTCTCTCTCATAAAATTGCAAAAAAAAAATAATTAAAAAGTTCATCACAAAGCGAAACTTTTTTAGCCAGGTCAAAATAATAAAAACATAGACTAAATTAATAGTAAGAGAAAAAATAAAATAATTATTATTTGAATATAACATTTTATCTTATTAATTTTCTAACTTATGTTAGCTTTTATTGAGTTGAATTAATCTAGGAGTTAGCTAGGAAGAATGGTTAGTAAAATTTGCATGTCTTGGAGGAGTTGGACCAGTCAAGATTCATTAGAGATTTTCAACCTAAGAATTATCAAAAAAAATAAAAAATAAAAACCCTGTTGAATGAATTGTGTTGAATATCCTAACAGTTCTGTTTGGTAGCTTAAAACTATTTGCGCTCGAAAATACAAAACGACGTTGTTTTGCCCTCTCTCTTTTTTTTGGTCTTCGTCTTCCTTCCTCCTCTTCTTTCTATCTCAAGCAGTTCTAAACCAATATCTAATAAACAGAACATCAAACCCAAAACCTCCTTCATCTTCTTCTTCCTCTACTTTCTTTCTCTAAAACCTACCAAACCCATCATAACCCATCACAAAATTGAAGCAATCTACCAATCAAACCCAAAAATTAAATTCAAAAATCAAAACCAAAAATCAAACCCACTACCAATCATCAACAACACATACCTCCTTCATCTTCTTCTTCCTCTACTTTCTTTCTCTAAAACCTACCAAACCCATCACAACCCATCACAAAATTGAAGCAATCTACCAATCAAATCCAAAAATTAAACTCAAAAATCAAAACCAAAAATCAAAACCAAAAATCAATCATCAACAACACATCATCATATAAGATTCAAACCCTTGAAAATCTCTCTCTCTCTCTCTCTCTCTCTCTCTCTTTATTTCTCTCTCATTGATAATTACAATCAACAATAGACATTAAAGGGGGCATCTTTTCTTCAAGACTGCTTTTTTCTTTTTTTTTTCTTTATCTGATCTCTTTATCTGGTCATTTTCATCATCATCACGACCTAAGCTCACTTCCTCTTGAAGCTCAAAAAGAGTAAAATTATTCAAAGATGAACAGTGTACACTAAAATTAATAAAGGAAAATGAGGGAATTGTTATAATAAGGAGGAGATTGGGATTGTGTGATGGAAAGAGAGAGAGGAGAGAGGAGGTTGGAGTGTTTGAACAGAGAGGAGAGGAAACAGAGATAGAGATAAAATAAGAGGATAACAGAGATATAGGTAGAGATAACAACAATGCTTGGGAGCACTAATTAGTGCTCCCACTAATTAGGTGACAGTAGATTTTGTCATTAATGATGTAATGTTTTGGTCTTGGAGTTGTATTTTTTTTTTTTTTTTTACTTTTTTAATGCATTAGTGCTATTAGTGGTGATGTTTTTAGTGGGATGAATCATTGTTGATAGAGATAAAGAGGAGAGGAGAGAGAACACTTTTCGGGCCACTCGAGCCTCAATAAATCGAGTTACGAGCCATTTTTCATATCCTAATGGGGGCACAGAAATAGCATACAACACGCTTTCGAATTACGCGTGTATCATTCATTTGGTAATGGTGTTTGGGAGGTGATTTTTTTTTTTTTTTTTAGTTAAAAGACACTAAAAGACAAAATTAGTTAAAAAATTAAAAAAATAAATTTAAATAAAATGTCACATCAAATCTATAATCATTTTATCACATCCAATTATGGAGGTGTTTGGGAAGAAAAAAAATAGTCAAATTTAGGCTAAAAATCATAAAAAGACAAAATAGGCTAAAATAGCTAATAAGACAAAATATCACATCAAACTCATAATCATTTCACTTTTTCTCTCACAAACATCACATCCAACCACAAAAAAATCCAATCATCTTCCCAAACACAAAAATTTTAGCCTACTTAAAATAGCCAAAAACTGAAATAACCTACTAAAATAGCCACTTCCCAAACGAGGCCTATAAAAAAATTTAACTATCTTCCTTAACACAAAAATTTTAACCTCTTAAAATAATCAAAAAAAAAAACAAAAAAAAAACTTTACTAAAATAGCACATTCCCAAACACACAATAATGTTTTTTATTTTCTCCATTACATCTGTATCACTATCACCCCCATTCCCAACTTCCCAAGCAAGCAACCAACCCTTCTCTCTCCTCCCTCTCCTCCGTTATATACATACGTACACATCCTATTCAAACTTATCATCTTCTTCTCCACCATTAACCCTAACCTCTCTCTCTCTCTCTCTCTCTCTCTCTCCGGAGTTGGTAAGTGCTATGTTTTCGAGTAGTGATCGATCGCAGATAGTAGTCTTCGATGTTGAGACCACCGTTCCGAGACCCAGTCAGGGAGTCGGCATTCTGGAATTCGGAGCCATACTGGTGTGCCCTAGGACGCTGGTTGAGCTAGAGAGCTATTCCACCTTGCTCCAACCCCTTGATCTCACTCTCATCTCCACATTGTCGGACCGCAGCAACGGCATCAACAAGGACGCCATCATTTCCTCCCCCACTTTCTCCCAAATCGCGGACAAGGTCTACGACATTCTCCAGGGTATCTCTCTCTATGTATCTATCTATCTATATCTATATCTATCTATATTATTATAAAGTGAACACAATTTCTGGTGTCCTGAAGCTTTACTGTTCTCATGCCATATGGCAGTATTTTTTATTTTTTTTAAAAAAGTTAAACAAAGAGATGACCATGGGTTTAAGTACGAGAACTCATACCACTTAAGCTAAGTACACATTATAATATTAATTTCATTATTATTTTTTTTATTCCTACTTATTTAAATTGCACACACATCGTGTGTGCCACCGACTAATACTATTATATGTGAACATGACTTGGTATCTAATAATGCGGTGACTTTTCCTTCTGTCACGTGACAAATTTTTCTATTGTAAAATAAAAAAATATTATTTAAAAGCATGTGTAAAATTTGAACTCAAATCTTAGGATTTATTAAGAAGGCTATTACCATTTAGATAATACACATATTATTATATTAATTTCTTTATTATTTATTTTTATGCTTACTTATCTAAATTGCACATATATTACATGTGCCACACACTAATATATATATGTGTATGTATATGTATATGTTTTTGGGGTTTTGGATTTTTTATTTTTTTTTTGTTGGGTGTAATTTTGGGTTGAAAAATGTTAATCAGTTCATTAATGGTGTATGTGCAAAAAGGGAAAATCTTTGAGAGTTGTAAAAAGTTTGTTCTAATTTGAACCACAATGTGTTAAGTTTTGATTTGTCGCAAATTCAATTATAGAAGGCTCAACTCCTTGCCATGTCATTGTAATTTATAGATTTATTTTTAACATTTCTTGTGTGAAAAATGTATTGAAATAAGTGTAAAGTATAGGGAAAGGACAATGATATATCACCAGAATTTTTATATGCAATTCACGTCTAGAATAATTTCTGTTTATAATGATGGCTTTTGTGTTTTAAGTGATGCTATCACAACATTTTGTATAATAATTTTGTACAAATTTTTTGGTTTTATGATGCTACTCATATAGAAATATATAAATATGTATGAGAATGCGGAGATGTGTATTGAAATTTCAAAATAATTTATTTTTTATTATTATTTTTTTTTTATAGGGAGGATATGGGCAGGTCACAATATACTGAGGTTTGATTGTCCTCTGATTCGGGAGGCGTTTGTGGAAATTAATCGGCCACCACCTGAGCCAAAGGACAGTATTGATACATTGCCTCTGTTGACTCAGAGGTTTGGGAGGAGAGCCGGTGACATGAAGGTATAGACATTTTTGTGGTGAATTAGCAGTGAAACAATTCAAAACTTTGGAACAGTATAGAGGAAGGGTAAATTAAAGAAAAAAGAAGGGTTGTAAATTTGGCAATTGGGTTAAAAGTGTGAATCACGCAATGTGAAATTGCCAATTGTAGAAATTGGGAAAATAGTAATCTGTCTGTGACGTTTCTGTACATTTTCTTTTGCATTTTCAGTTGCTGAAATTGAGACTCTGCATTGTATTCTCATCTTTGCAGTCCTATTATTTAATTTGGACATATAGCCCTTGTTCTTGTTAGTGTGTTAGCTTTATGTTAGTGGTTTAGACTTTATGTATAGTGCAATGTTAGTGCTTGTTAGCTTTATGTTAGTGGTTTAGACTTTATGTATAGTGCAATGTTAGTGCTTTAGATTTTCATCATTATAATTTGTAAATCGTCTCCTATATAAGGAGCCCCTAACCATATGAATAAATACAATCTATTCTACCTCTCTATACATTATTCTAACATGGTATCAGAGCTAGGTTAAGAACTTAATATTTTTCGCTTCACCGGCGGGCGGCAACCTCGCCTTGGCCGCCCGCCGAACCTCAACCTATTCCGCTTATTTTCTACACATAACTTTGAGTTCTTCGCCATCAACGGCGGCAACATACTCCCTGAAAGAGAGACAAACAGGACGATCTTGAGCCATGGCACCACATTCTCTTCAGGTGCCGACACGGCAATACACCCACCGAAGCAACTTGTTCCTGACACGCCTTGCAACTCGATCCACTCGCCTCTCTCTCTCTCTCTCTCTTTGTTTCTCTCTCTTCGACGTTGAATCTTCATCTGGATCTGCCCCTTGCGCTCCATCAGCGAGCTCGCACGGCCTGCGCACCTCATGTCTGTCACCGGAAGCCTCGCCACTGCTTCCAGCCGTGACTGATCACTGTCTCTCACCATGACCCAACTTTTTAATATCATATCACCCACTCCCTTCTTTGTCAATCACTCTCACATATGGGTGAGAACAACACTGCTACCAAGAACCAGAATCATCTTAACCACCATGCTATGGACATCTCTGCCGGCGGCTCTAAATGCTTCGATGACGATGGCCGCCTCAAACGGACAGGGACTCGGAGTTGCCATTGGGTACACCATTGCATCTTCCATAAGCATGATGGCAATCAAGAGGTCTAATTGCTTCCATGCAAATCCATGCCAGATATGCAAATCCATGCCAGATATCAAGCACTCCATATATGTTCATTTTTGGTGTTGATAAAATCATTTTCTCTCAAATTCCGGATTTCGATCAGATTTCTTGGCTTTCAATTGTTGCCGCGGTCATGTTGCGCATCCAGAAGAGTACTCGGTTGAAAGGGGAGCCGACGCCTCCTGAGTTAACTCGTCAATTGATCTCTACCCAAGGACACCATCCAAAACATCTTCACTCAGCCTCAACAAAAGCAGACTCCAAACCCACTCACCGACTCCCCAAAAACAAAATAGAATCATCATCTAACTTTGCCACCCCTCTGATAATTATCCAACTAATCCACTCTACCATAGGTCCCTGACTCTTTTCTTTTAAAACTCATCCTTTTTTTTAAAAACAACTCCTCCTCCCCCAAAGACATAATCATCATGCTGACCATACACCATCCTCTAAAATAATAATTCTTCACACACTCACACTTTGACCCATTCTTTTCATAATCATCATGCTGACCATACACCATCCTCTACAATAATAATTCTTCATACACTCACAATTTTACCCATTCTTTTTATTATTATTATTATTTTTATATTTTTTTTTCATCCCACCGTTTCAGACCCCATTAACAGTCTGTTCCCACTACCCCCACTTCCCCTTTACTTTAACCATCATTTCTTTCACACTTTTCATCACCTTTCTTTTGTTCTCTTCCTGACCCATCATCCATCGCCCAACCTTTATTTTCCTTATTAAACAGCTTCGTTGGTCTACCTTCTCATTTCTTTTTTTTTCTTTTATCCCACCCATCCACCGCCCACACTTTCTTTTTTATTATACAGCTTCCTTGGTTCTCTCGATTCGCCCTGTTCCCCACTCCCCCCTTTATTATTTTTATTCATCATTCTATATTCATCTTCCCCAAGCTCATTTTCACGAAAGAACAAAAAAAAAAAAAAAACAACAAAATTTGCACCACAACCCATATTTTCTTCATCTCAGGGATCCACCCCAATCACAATTTTACACAAAAAAAAAAAAAAAAAAAAAAAAAACAACAACAACAACAACCAAACCAAAACAAAACAAACAAAACCCACACAACCCCACCACCCAGAAACAACCACACCCACAGCGGGATTTTTCTTCTCTACTCTGCTACGGGTCTCTTCTTCTTGCTTTTCTCTTGGATGTCCCTTACCGGTGCTGCCTCCGTGTTTCCCACGCCGCCAAGCACGTTCACTCCCCCCTGCTCCTCCACTGCAGCATATGGCGGACCTCCAAATCGGAACATCACGGTGGCCTTCCGCTTCAGCTCCTTATTTTCTGCCTTTAGCACACTTATCTCTGCTCGCGCATCCTTATACATGCGTTGGAGCAGAACCAGTTGGGCGTTTAACTACTGCACCTCATTTGTCCTGCTCTGCAGCCGGTGCGACAAGTTTGTGACCGCCGTCATGCTCTCCACACATGACTTTAAAGTATACTGATTGGCCTCAATATCAGTTTGCACCGCCATTTTTTGCTCCACAGACCGCATAGGAAAGTTCAACGGAGCAAACCCAGAGGCGCTTGGTTGAGGTTCAGGGGCCACCGCACCAGTTATCTCTCTTGTTGACTCGTTGAGGTCGGGAAAGAGAGTGAGCAGACCACGGGAAGACGAAGTCATTTTCTGGGCACCAGCGTGTTACAGAGTATCTCTCTCAGACAAGGAAGAGTTTTTCAGAGGATTTTTTCAGAAGTTTTTTTGTCTGCCTCAGCCTCAGCCTCCGCATTGGTTTATATCGACACTGACGACGCGGCCGACACGCTGCTCTGTCGCCCACGTGCCTCACCGCGTCTCCGGCTCACCTTTTGATGGCTCGACGCTTTCTGTCGGGCACGCCTTTTGATGAAGTGGGCGCGCCTTTTGAGGGCGCGACTTTTGAGGACTCGATGCATATATACATGTATATCTTTTGGGCAGCCTATCTACACACTCATACAGTGTTTTCTACCACGGTCAACTTTCTCACTCCCTTTGTTTCAACCTCAAATAGGTTTCTATCTTCACACCTATTTGAGTTTGAGGGGGGGTTATACATATATCATGTATCATGGTGAGCATGGTTACACACCATGGGAACCACCCAAGCCACCCTATGGCGCACTCCCTAAGTCGCCCCCTTGGTGCACCACCACAAGCTTCTACAACGGTCCGACATGACCCCGTAAACTGTCTTCTACATCGGTCTGATACGACCACACAGTGTCTGCTACAACGGTCCGACATGACCCCGTAAACTGTCCCGACATTGATCCCGGTCAGCTTTTACAACGGTCCGACATGACCCCATAAACTGTCCCGACATTGATTCCTGTCAGCTTCTACAACGGTTCGACATGACCCCGTAAACTGTTCCGACATTTATTCCGGTTCGCTTCTACAACAACGGTCTGACACGACCACACAG
Organism: Camellia sinensis; assembly: GCF_055761805.1. Lineage (NCBI taxonomy): Eukaryota > Viridiplantae > Streptophyta > Magnoliopsida > Ericales > Theaceae > Camellia > Camellia sinensis. The sequence goes on from NC_138964.1 coordinate 155,181,138, forward strand.
TGTCGGCTACATCGGTCCGGCATGACCTCGTAAACTGTCCTGCTACAACGGTCCGACACGACCATACCTTCCACAACGGTTCGACACGACCATACAGTGTCTCCTATCCTATTTTATTTTGTTTGTAGTTTATTTTCCCGTTTTATTACTCTCTCCAAACTCAAGTTGGTTAGTTCCTATCCTCCTTGAGTTTGAGGGGGGCTGTTAGTGTGTTAGCTTTATGTTAGTGGTTTAGACTTTATGTATAGTGCAATGTTAGTGCTTGTTAGCTTTATGTTAGTGGTTTAGACTTTATGTATAGTGCAATGTTAGTGCTTTAGATTTTCATCATTACAATTTGTAAATCGTCTCCTATATAAGGAACCCCTAACCATACGAATAAATACAATCTATTCTAACTCTCTATACATTATTCTAACAATTCTATTGTATGGATGGACCAAGGGTTGGGTCTAAGGCTCTGTCAAGATGGGTTCTAATCACATGTTGCTTTCTTTGTTTTCATTTTTTTTTTTCCCTCTCTCTAAATGATATTTTCCATAGCTAATCCATGAGTATGATAACGGCCTACAACAGTTATCGCGTACAACAGTTTATGATAATGGCATAAATTTGGTTGGTCAAAACTTTTGAATGCTTATACAACTGTGTTCTTGTATGCAGATGGCCACACTTGCAGATTACTTTGGGCTTGGAGATCAAACACATAGGTACTTGCCTTCAGTGGCGGAGGCATAGAGGGTCCGGGAGTCACGTGCCCCGGGTTTTGAAATAATTTTTTTTTAAATATAAAAAAAATATTTTAAATAAAAAAATTATAAAATATTATTTAGAGTAAAATGTCAATAATATTTTTAAAATTATCAGAATAATAATGGTTGTTTTTAATTGAAAATAAAGACATTACGATAACTCATATTATTATCTATGAAAAGTTCAAACCGATCAAAAAAAAAAAATCTATGAAAAGTTCAATACAATAGTGATACTTATCATTATTGACATATAAATATAATTAATCTCAATTAAGATATGGAATTTATTGAATTGTTAGTTACATTTGATATGTGGGGTTCATCCTCTATGTGTTTGTTTACTATTGATTTGTGATATCGTATGTGACGTAGTATTATTATTATATTAAATTTTTATTGAAATTTTGTATAAAAAACTACTTTTATCATTATATAATTTATTTCAAAATTTATATCTATAACTTTTTTTTATATTGTCCATAATATACTAGTTATAAATAATATATATATATTTATCTTTCTTAAAGTCAATCGTAAAAATTTATGTGAAATATTTTTAAAAAAATTTTAATATTATAATTAATAAATGCCCTTCTTATTTAATTTAGTGGCATTGGCTCTGCCACTGCATGCCTTTCCTCCCCCTTAAACATATCTCCACCATTTCAATTCAGCTATTTAAATTGAATATTTTAAATACTTATTGACTATTATACCAGCTTCATGTTGTTGTTCCTTCTCTTTTGTTTTTGTTTTTTTATTCATTTTTTTTATTTTATTTTATATCTCAAGAGTCAAGTCACATGTTCGAGTTTTCAAATGGAGACTGGTCCTGTATTTCAGTATGTAAAATATCTACAGCCTTTGATATTGTCTGATTTAAAGCCTTCTCTGTTTAAAGTTTGGGTGTTTTTTTTTTTTTTTCCCCTTTGGAGGGTGGGTGTCGAGTTTTCTTGAAGCTTTCTTGGTGTTCACTTAAAAACGGTGCTCCACTCGGAATTTCTAGGTCTCAAAATGGTTGCATCTGTGTGATGCTATGCTCTAGTCTAGATATGTCTGTGTGTAACAGATTTGGAATCTCTGTATTTTATCTTTTCAGAATGACCTATAAAATAAACATGCAATGATGGGCTGAATGATGTTTGTTCTGAGGAATTGCAAGCCTGTGAAAAATGTTAGTCTTTTACTCTTGTCAAGTCTTAACATTAAGGTTTGATGTTTCTTCTCTGTGATGATCTCTCAGGAGTTTAGATGATGTTCGGATGAATCTCGAAGTTCTCAAGTACTGTGCAACAGTTCTATTCTTGGTAAACATTTACCTATTCAAGTTTAAAGCTTCCATTTTACCAAAACAAGCACCACACGCCAATTTGACAATGTTTATTGCTGAATAGACAATGTTGTTGGACCTTGTAATTTGTAAAATATCATGTCTGAGCCCCCCTAGTTCACTGCACAATTGCTTGCTATGTTTGTTATATCATAACTTCCTGGTTATGTTGGTTGGGAAGTACGCAGAGTTGATTCATATAACTACATTGCTTGATTGAATATTTAGCAAATCACTAAAATCTGTTCTATGTGTAGGAGTCAAGCTTCCCAGACATATTTTGGGTTTCTCCTAATGGCTCTGCCGATTTCATAGACCCTGATGAAGTTTCTATACCTTCTATCAATGTATCTCTCACCCGATTTTATCATGGAACTCAAACAATACACATCATGCACAACGATATGACACTGCAGCTTTGCTGTTCTCACTTGAAAGTGCGTTTCGGAATAAGTACGAAATTCGTTGATTATGCTGGCTCGCCGCGATTGAATTTTGTTGTGGATGCAACTCCAAACCTTTGTCAGGTTTTGGACGCATGTGATAGTCTTGCACAGAGATTGTCCGTAGATTCTGGTAGCAGTTCTGAGTGGAGACCTCTGGTGACCAGAAACGCTGGTTTCTTGAGTTCACCTACTGTCCGATTGAAGTAAGTTTGTCTTTCTTTTTGCTATACATATACTTATTATAATAACTGGCTCAAAATGCATAACATAAACATGTTAAGTACAGCTTTGTTCCATCATATCCGATACAAACTTGAAATGTTAAGTAACAGATTTGTCTTGTCGTATCTCATTTTTAACAGATGTGGTATGTATTTTTTCTTCTAGCATAATTTATTTACTGTATGCATTACAAAATGGAAAGAGATAATTAGAACACTTGACTGTAGGAGGCTGACATATTCCCTACATGCTTGCTGATGTGTAAGCTCATGATTTTTTTGGTTACATACATAATGTTCATACTTCATGCATTGTTTGTTTGTTTTTACATAACTTTCTCTATATTTAATTAAAGAGTAACGATATTCATATAGAACTTTTATACAGGATGACGTGGCTTCTGTGGTCCCTTCATTTCCAATCAAAACACTAATTGTTGTCCTCATAAATTTAAAGATGCCATTGAAGCATAAATTTTTTGGACGTGTTTTCTATATAAACTTTTTGTTTGCAAATCATTTTTCTTTTATTAATCAAATGGTTCCCCCCCCCCAAAAAAAAAAAAAAATAAATAAATAAATAATTTGTGGCCAAGGGTTGTTTGTTTTCATGCTTTATCTTGTTTATGAGGAAACTGTGAATAAATTTTGTAATCTTATGGCAATTTTAAGGTGGAAAATTGTTATGATCCACGTCTTTGTTGGTTCTCTATATTGTATTCACATGAAAACAAATTGCTGGTGGTTAATTTCAAGACTTCACCCAAAAAAATCGCAAGACTCTCATACTTTCTGTTACTGAGAACGCACCTTTGCTCTGCAATTTCTCCAGCATACGTACCGTCACAGATGGGAGCGTTACCAAATGGGTCACAGAAATACACGGGAAAGAATTTTCTACCTCTCCACAAAAGCTTGTGTTTAGTGGATTAGACATTGCAGAACTTGAAGCATTGTTCACTCCAGGAACTTACGTGGATGCATACTTCTCCTTGTACCCATACGACTATAAACAGAACGCTGGTATTCGATTGGTGGCAAAAAAGTTGATCGTACATTCTAACTGATTGGTCATTCGCCACGTAATTTGTACTAAGTTTGACTATCAAAATTTGATTTTGTGTTTTGTAAGGTTAATTGGAATGGAGTTGTGTTGATGTAATGTGCTTGCTTAATTTTGTATCCAAACAATCATTTATGCTTATTTAATTTTAGTTATGTTTTTGGTTGAGTTTTGTTAGTTAGAGTTAATGTATGTGAAAATTTGTGCAGATGTTTTATTGATATTTGAGTTGATATAATTTTATATATAAAACTTGTAAGGAAAGCTAAAAAGTTAATAGAAAAATCTGCAAAAAGGACTGTTTAGTTTAGACCCCTCTTCTCTCCTATTTTGGCTCTTCTTCTTCTCTATTTTCTGTAGAAAAAATCAGATCAAATTTTATGTGTTTTAGATTGATTCCTTTGTAGTTTAAGCACACATTTGCTTCCAAAACACCCAACATAAAGTGGTATCAAAGCCTAGTTCAAAGTGGAAGTTTGGATTTGAAAAAGAGAGCTGAAAATAGAAGGTGTGTGAAGAAGAAAAGTGGGTTTTACAAAAAATCTCCATGGCTAACTCAAGCAACCAAAGTATAGGTATTCAGCAGCAACCATCTATGCCCATTTTTGTTGGAGAAAATTATGTTTATTGGTGTGTGAGGATGAAGACCTTATTTCAGTCCCAAGGCGTATGGAACTTGATACAAAATGGGTATATGATGAACTCGATTCAACAACTACATTAACTTCAGCACAAGAGCAACAGCTAGAGGAAACCAGGAAAAAGGATGCTAAAGCACTCTTCTTCATCCAACAAGCACTCTCTGATGAGTTGTTTCCAAGAATCATTGAAGCCAAGAAATCAAAGGAAGTATGGGACATTTTACAACAAGAATTTCAAGGAGACAAAAATGTAAGAATCATCAAACTCCAAACTCTTAGAAGGGAGTTAGAATATTTGAAGATGAAAGAATCTGAAACTTTAATTGATTATTTCTCTAAACTAATGGAGATTGTCAATCAAATGAAATCATATGGTGAAAGAGTTAAACAAAAGAGAGTTATTGAGAAAATTTTGGTAAGTTTACCAGAAAAATATAACACAATGGTGGGAATAATTGAAGAGACAAAAAATATCTTTGAAATGAGTGTCCAAGAATTGATGGGTTCTTTAAAAGCTCATGAACAAAGGTTATTAAAATAATCAGAGAAGCCTTTGGAGAGTGCATTCTAATCAAAAGTTAATTTGAATTCTAAAAGTCTTGGAGAATAATCAAGTAATGAACAAACAAGAGCGGAATCATCAAGAGGTGGTAGACAAAGAAGAGGAAGAGGTGAGGAAGAAATTCATCAAGGGGAAGAGATAGAAGCAACATTCATAGAAGTTCAAGTGTGGAAGAAAATACAAGAAAGTGCAAAATTTGTGAAAGGGGAAATCATCTAGAGAAGAATTGTTCATTCCGAGGGAAACCACAATGTTATAAATGCAAGAATTTTGGCCATCTCTAAAAGGATTGCAAAGTCAAAAGCAATTAACAAGCTAATTTTTTAGAAAAGAAAAATGGAGAAGAAAACTTATTTTATGCTTGTCAAGCAGCCTCAGAACACAAAAATAATGTTTGGTACCTTGATAGTGGGTGTAGTAATCATATGACAAGTGATAAGTCTATTTTCTTGGACATGGACACTTTAATTTGCTCTCAAGTTAAAATGGGAAATGGAGTGTTAGTAAATACAAAGGGAAAAGGAACCATAAGAATTGAAACAAAAAAGGGAACTAAGTTTATTCATGATGTGTTGCTTGTTCCAGACTTGGAGCAAATTTGCTTAGTGTTGGACAACTTGTGGAACATGGATATGCAGTCCATTTTGAAGCTAACAGCTGCACCATTCATGACAAAAATGCAAAGCAAGTGGTGGCAAAATCTCAAATGGAGAAAAATCGAAGCTTCTCACTTACATTCAACTATGCTAAAAATGTTGCTTTGAAAGCTCATGCGAATGATGAGTCATGGTTATGGTATAGAAGACTTAGGCATTTGAATTTTCATAGTCTCAAAGTGCTTCATCAAAAGAATATGGTCCAAGGACTTCCAAGTATTGAGGAAATACATAATGTTTGTGAGGGGTGTGCACTTGGGAAGCATTATCGGCAACCTTTTCCTAAAGGAGCTACTTGGAGAGCCAAAGAAATGTTAGAGTTAGTTCATACGGATATTTGTGGGCCTATGAGAACTCCCTCCCATGCCCAAAACAAGTACTTTATTCTCTTTATTGATGACCATACAAGGATGACATGGGTGTATTTCATGAGGGAAAGATCCGAAGTGTTCACTATTTTCAAGATATTCAAGAGCATGGTAGAAAAGCAAAGTGGGCACTACATAAAGACTTTGAGAAGTGATAATGGCAAAGAATACAACTCTAAGGAGTTTCACAAATTTTGTGAAAATGAAGGTGTAGAAAGGTAACTAACAGTGGGTTATACTCTACAACAAAATGGAGTATCCGAAAGAAAGAATCAAACGGTGATGGAAATGGCCAAATCTATGATGTATGAAAAGGGACTACCAAAGAGTTTTTGGGCTAAAGCTGTTTACACAGCAGTGTACTTCATAAATAGGTGTTCTACCAAAGTCGTTTGGAAGGAAACTCCTATAGAAGCTTGGAGTGGGAGAAAGCCATTAGTAAAACATCTCAAAGTATTTGGATGTGTTTGCTATGCTCAAACTCCAAAGGAAAGAATAAGCAATTGGATGAAACAAGTGAGAAATGTATCTTTGTGGGATATAGCAGCAAATCCAAGGGTTATCGATTCTATAGCTTGAAGAAAAATTAGATAATAATCAACCGGGATGTGTTATTTGATGAGCACGCTTCATGGAATTGGGAAGAAGGTAAAATTGAGAAGCAATCTGTCCTAGTTGATGAGAAGCAAGAAAATTCAACACATGAAGATAAAAATAATGAAGATTCATGTCAATCCTCACCAAGGGCAAGTTCATTATCATCTTCCAGCTCTTTTCCAAGTTCAAGCTCAAATTCTAATTCATCATCACCTAGCTCAACTCCAAAAAAAATGAGGAGTTTGAGTGATGTGTATGCTAGATGCAATTTTTGTGTAACAGAACCTAGAAGTTTTGAAGAAGCAATTAAAGAGGAAGCTTGGAAGAAAGTAATAGAAGAAGAAATTGAAGTCATTGAGAAGAACAACACATGGGAATTAGTTGAAAAACCACAAGGCAAGGAAATCATTGGGGTGAAGTGGATTTATAAAGTAAAGTTGAATTCGGATGGTTCATTCCAAAGAAACAAGGCAAGATTGGTTGCAAAAGGGTACACACAACAACCTGGAATCCATTTTCAAGAAACATTTGCACCGGTTGCACGACTTGACACCATTCGAGCTTTCATTACTTTAGCAGCCCAAAAAGGTTGGTCATTGTATCAACTTGATGTTAAATCTGCATTTTTAAATGGAGAATTGAAAGAGGAAGTGTATGTTGAACAACCCCAAGGTTTTTTAATGAAAGGAGATGAAGACAAGGTGTATAAATTGAATAAAGCATTGTATGGGCTAAAGCAAGCTCCAAGAGCATGGTATAGCCAAGTTGATTTCTATTTCATCAACAAGGGTTTCAAGAAGAGCAAGAGTGAGCCAACCTTATATGTGAAAAATCAAGGTATGTCAATTCTTATTGTTGCCTTGTATATTAATGATTTGTTGTTTTCCGATAATGGTGAGATAATGATTGAAGAATTTAGAAATGACATGATGAAAAGATATGAAATGAGTGACATGGGTTTGTTGAAACATTTTCTTGGAATTGAAATCTATCAAGTTGAAGATGGAGTATTTATTTCTCAAAAGAAATATGCTGAAAATATTTTAATGAAATTTGGCATGAGTGGTTGTAAGCCCATGGCCACACCACTAGTTTTGAATGAAAAACTTATAAAGGACGATGGAGAGAAAAAAGTCGATGGTTCATTGTACAGAAGCTTGGTTGGAAATTTGTTGTATCTTACTGCTATAAGGCCGAATATAATGTATGCTGCAAGTTTGCTTTCTAGATTTATGAATAATCCCAGCCAAAAGTATCTTGGTGCTGCAAAACGAGTTTTGAGATATATTCAAGGCACAACCAGCTATGGTATCAAGTATTGCAAAGATTCAACTGTGAAATTGTTTGGTTTTTTAGATAGTGATTAGGGTAGCTGCAATGATGATATGAAAAGCACCTCTAGGTATGCATTTTCCTTGGGTTCTAGAGTATTTTCTTGGGCATCAAAGAAGCAACAGAGTGTGGCATAATCATCTGCAGAAGCTGAATATGTTTCAGTGCGTTTGATAACTTCCCAAGCAATTTGGTTGAGGAGAATACTTGAAGATGTATGCGAAAAGCAAGAAAATGGTACATAAATTTTTTTGTGACAACAAATCAGCCATTACCATGGTTAAGAATCCTGTTTTTCACAATCGCACTCATCATATTACAATTAAACATCATTTTATTCGGGAAGCAATTGAAGAAGGTGAAGTGCAGCTCAAATTTTGCAGCTCAAATGAACAAATTGCAGATATATTCACTAAGGCTCTTCCCAAAGAAAAGTTCCAGCATTTCAGAGAGTTACTTGGAGTTATGGAGCAGCACATTAGGGGGGAGCAATGTTGATGTAATGTGCTTTTTTAATTTTGTATCCAAACAATCACTTATGCTTATTTAATTCTAGTTATATTTTTGGTTGGGTTTTGCTAATTAGAGTTACTGTATGTGGAAATTTGTCCAGATGTTTTATTGGTACTTGAGTTGATATAATTTCATATATAAAACTTGTAAAAGAAGCTAAAAAGTTAATAGAAAAATCTGTAAAGGGGCTGTTTAGTTTACACCCCTCTTCTCCCTTGTTTTGGCTCTTCTTCTTCTCTATTTTCTGCAGAAAAAATAAGATCAAATTTTGTGTGTTTTAGATTGATTCCTTAGTAGTTTAAACACACATTTGCTTCCAAAACACCCAACAAGGTAGATGCTGTAAATGATGACAAGTAATTGTAACAGAAAATTTGTTTGTGTGATTTTAATGCAGAAATTGACTTAATATGAGCAAATCTGTTTCTACCCTTGTCGTTTCTTTTATAAGCACTTTTTTGTTGCCTAAATTGTGAATAGGAAAAAGAGTTAATTACACATAGGCTTTTTCAACTATTAATGAGTATCACTTACTTCTCTTATCTATGAATCCGTACATATTGACCTCCTCAATTATGAAAATCTTACAAATACACTCATTGTGGAGATGGTCTAGAGAGAGTAAAAGTGATAAATTTTTATAGTTAAGAGGTCAAAATGAATGAGATTATAAATAAGAGATGTAAAGTGATATTCGTTAATAGTTGAGGGGGTCTTGGCGTAATTTCCTAGAAAAAAAATTATCAATATTTGTTTGTTAGCATTTTACATGTAAACGAATCGAAATGAGCTATGGATTTGAGTTTGGATTGAAAATTTAATGAGTTTTAAAATGTTTATATTTGATTTATTTATCTTTTTGAGTTGATCTCAATAGAGTTTCAATTAACCCAAGTCAAGGAAGTGGGGCCAGCTTTCAGGAAAACATTTCAGTGAGGTCTCCGTAAATGCAGCGAAGGTTAGTCTTAGCTATCTTATGGACCGTCCTGAACGCAACCACGAGATCATAATAGTGAGATTTTGAAGGGTTTTCGAAGATTTTCAAAACACAAGAGTTTGTCATCTTCAATTGTCGAAGAAAGGCTGTCGAATATTGTGGAACACTGCGAATTCACTTAAAAGGTTGGAATGGGATGATTCTGACCAGACTGGACAACCAAATACAGATCGAGATAGATCATTGGAGACCAAAAGAGATCAGTCTTGATCAAATGGCGGATCAAGGGAGATCAGGATTGGTTAGGAGCGGTCAGAGGATTGCAGATGATTATCTCTAGAGTTGATCAAAAGATCTGGTTCAATCATTAGAGAAGACCATTCATTGACGGATAGATAATTTGGCAACCAGTACAAGCTTAGGGAAATGTTGAAGCTACTGTATACGAGTAGGTACTACTGGTATGTGGACGAGTAGAACAATAGTTGCAGAGGAGCATACTGAGCGTAAGCATAGAGGTACAAGAGCACAGATTGGTACGTAAGAGTGTCGTGCTAGGTGCAAATGTACAAGTGCAGAGAAAGCGTGGATAGAGTGTACAACAACGGGTTGTTGAAAGTTCTCAGGAACTTCCAAACATAGAAATTAAGACGGATAAAATGTAAGAATGCGCAGTGGCAAGTCTTTTTTCTCTATGGTTGTTTTTTTAGTTCTATGGCAGCGGAGGATAGAGTTGATGCGGATCTCTCAGGCGAGCCGGACGCAGGGAGAACAGAAGCCATGGATGCAAGCACTATGTAAGAAATTGCGTAGCTGACGATGCTTTGACAGATGGAGCTACTGTCAATCATAAATCTACTGAACAGCAAATCAAGGACTGCAAAGTGTAACAACCCCAACTTGTGATTAGCCTATAATCCTTGATTAAGAATGTTTAACAAGTAGTTGAGGAGAAACCCTAAGTTAATTGCATGTGTCATGTATTATTTGTGTTTATATCTGTCTGCTGTAGCAATATCTGTCGGTAATTCTGCTTATATCTGTGAATTGAAGGCCTTATCGGCATTTGAACACGAAATTGACTATGTTTATGTATAATTTAGAATTTTTAGAAATTTATGGTAACTTTAATTGAAATTCGATTTGAAATCAAATAATTAGAATAAAATAATGCCAATTGATTAGTCTTAAGTCAAACTTAATTAAGCTTCACTAATTAGCCTATATAAGGCCACTACCAAGTCCTAGACTTCATTTCCTCAACCATTTTGAGCTCAAAAACGTGTAGAAGACGGAGAAGAGAGGAAATTGACGGGAAAATTAAGGAATTGGCTTAGGAATTCAAGGAACTTGCTTCATAGAGTCCAATTGAGAAGTGTAGATAAGATTTTAGCTCATAAACTTGGTATTTAAGACATCAAATGTGCGAATTCAAAAGAAATTCGAAATTAAGCATAAGAATTAAGCTTAGAAAGTAAAATTGAGATCATTTCATGCACGCATGTATATATCATGGCATTTTGAAGTTCTTTTTAAAGAATTCACACATACATGTGCTAATCTTGGCTTTGTTTTGAGAATCTATCAGGTTTTTACATCATTTTATCTCATTTGATCATGATTTGGGAGATTTGAATTCAAAAGATTACATGCATGAGTATTACACAAAGTTTCAAGCTTGGTTTTGAACAACTGACTTGCTTCTGGACTTTGATTTTGCAAAATGATCTTTAGTTCATGAGGTTTTACAAGTTTACAAATGTTTTCTCAAGTTTTGGCCCAAAAGAATGTGTTTTAATGCATTAGAATTTTGTTTTAAAGCTTGGAAAGTAATCTGGAAATTCTAGAATTCGACATGATCGCTTGAGCGATGGTTCCTTCGCTCGAGCTCGAGCTCGAGCGTAAAATTCGAGCTCTTAGAAGTTTTGCATAGTTTAGGGGTTGGCTCGAGCGACAAAAGTTTCGCTCGAGCGACCACCCTTTGTTCTGAACCTTGGCTCGAGAGACCAAAGTTAGCTCAAGTGTGAAAATCGAGCATCCAATACTTTTACAGACTTTGTAGACCGCTCGAGCGACAGAAGTTGCGCTCGAGCTAGCCATCATGTTTTCAAAATTTGGCTAAGTTTATCAAAGTTCAATTTTGCATCCTCATTGCATCATAGGCAATCCTAAGCCATATTTAAGCTACAATAACGAGGATAAGAGTTAGAAACACACGCTAAGAAAAAAGAATGATGAGTTCAATAGTTTTGAGATGTGTGTCCAATGTGTATCTGTCATGTGTTTATGTAGGTCATCTATTATCGCCTGCCTGATCAGTCTGTTCTGTCCACGTGATATGTTCTGCTACTAGAGCTATCCGTGAGTAACAACTTTGTAAGGCTATGTTTGATTATACGTATTTTCTGACTGAAATGATATGATCTGTTTTCTGAAATGTTGTTTGTGAATCATGAATGAATGTCCAATTTCTATAACGTAATATGGCATCCTATGTTCATGTGGCCCTTACCCAGGGGTGACAATACCGCGGTCTATGTTCATGTAGCCCTCACCTAGAGGTAACAATACCATGTCTATATGTGCACAGAGATCTCTGACGGTTCGAATCCTTAGAGCTAACTGTTGACCTATATGGTCGACGATACTAACTATGGTTTTAATGATCACCTATTCTACACGTGGGTCTTTTGACAAATCTGATCTGTTAGCTATTGGATGTACCACGTATGACGGTTTATGAAATTTTTATAAGCATGTGAATTTGAATCTATTTCTGATTTGAAATCTGATTTTTGAATCTAATGGGATATCATTCATAAACCCTTTACCTTATTGTTATTCACTGGGCTCCAGCTTACTGTATTATTTATGTATGTAGGTGATCAAGTGCAGGACTAGGCTTAAGCTGTTGCCTGGAGTTCTGTCTTGTGAAGCCAACTAGTGTGCCTCCCGATGAGGTTCCCAAGTGGTTCAAGTGATTAAGTTTTGTGCACATGTTGGTTGCTTTTATCTTTTCTTTTCTCCTGCTTAGATAATACTTTTGTTTATCTACATGTAAGGGTGACGTAAGACAATGATATGTATATGATGTCACTATTTATATGTGAATATAAGTTTTAAATTTTCTATCCCATATAGTCTGCACAGCTCTATGGACATCGTATTTGTTAGGTCCCTGTGTTGTCAAATCCGGAGACAAAATCTTGTGTGGATTCAAAACTTTGTTTTTCTGTTTTTGTACTGTGCGCTCGAGCGGAGACTCTTGAGCTCGAGCGTAGATTGGCAGGTCACAGTAGTTTGACAGGGCAAGCACAGTTACTGGAAGGTGTGATTTGACGCTCGAGCGGAAACTCCTACGCTCGAGCGCATCTCTGTTTCTTCGTATGCAGTTTTTGTTCAGTCCGCTCGAGCGGGCTATGTTGAGCTCGAGCGGAGATCGCGATTCAGATTCCTATTTAAAGCTGCTAACGTTGTTTTGTTGATGACGTTTTTTCTAGATCTGAGAAAAACAAACTAGGGTTGTGTTTAAAGTCTTCTTGGGAGATTTTTGAGAGTTTTTCTTGATGTCTTGAGAAGAGTTCTTCACTCAGGATCAAAAATACATACATCAAGGAGTTGGTTTCTTTAAATTCAAGAGAGAGTTCTCTTCGGTGGATTCCGAAGATTCAAGCATATAGTTTCGAAAGGTGTTTGATTCTATATGTGAGTGAGGTTGTGGAATCAACTTCAAGATTGATCAGTTCCGAGATGAAGTCGTAAAAAAGAGTTACAGAAGATTCGAAGACAGATTGACTAAGTTGGGTAATTTGTAAGATATCTTTGTAATCTTTTTACTTCAGTAGTGGATTGATTTATGGCGTTTCGCCCGTGGTTTTTTAATCACAGTTGGAGGTGTCCAATTGTGGTTTTTTCCACGTAAAAATCTTTTGTGTCGATTTATTTTTTAATCTGTCAAAAACAAACAATCTAAATCACTTTCGTAAGTGCTTGTTGATTTAGATTGTGTGTTTTGGTTCTTTTTGGGATTTGGAATATGTTAATCTTGATCTAATCACGAATCACTTAGATTTTCAATTGGTATCAGAGCGGGTCACTCTTTGTTTTTTCAAAACTACAGGAGTGTGATTTTGTGTGATTAGTATCATGGATTCTATTCGTGAAGGTAACTCCACTCATAGACCCCCTTTACTTGACGGTACAAACTATTCTTATTGGAAAGCTCGTATGAGAGCATTTTTAAAATCCATCGATGAGAAAGTTTGGCACTCCGTAATCTTTGGGTGGAGTGAACCTACAATCACCATTGATGGGAGTGATATTCCTAAACCCCTGGATAAATGGGACACAATCGATTACCAGAATTCGAGTTGGAACAGCAAAGCTCTCAACTCCCTCTTCTGCTCTGTCACACCTGAAGAATTCCGTCGAATTTGCACGTGTGAAATAGCAAAAGAGGCGTGGGATATTCTTGAAACGATTCACGAAGGTACCACCTCTGTTAAAAGGGCAAAACTTCAACGTCTCACGTCCGCCTTTGAAACCCTTTTTATGCGCGACGATGAGACGTTCGATGAATTTTATGCAAAACTCAGTGATATCGTGAATTCCTGTTTCACTCTCGGTGAGAAAATCCCGGAAGCAAAAGTTGTTGGAAAAATTTTGAGGTCCCTTCCCGAGAGGTTCCAACCAAAGGTGACAGCCATTGAGGAGGCTCAGAATGTTGATACCCTCAAGCTCGATCAATTGGTTGGAAATTTGCAGACTTATGAAGCCCACCAAATTTCTAAGAAAAAGCAAAAAGAAAATATGGCTTTCACGAGTGCCCATGAGACTGCAAAACCTCCGGAGACTGAATTTGATTTAGAGTCTGAGATGACGGCTATGCTTACAAAACAGTTTAAAAAATTTTTGAAAAAGAAGCCGAATTTCAGAGCCCCTATTTCAAAAGATAAGAGTAATGACAAACCCAAAAATGTTCCACCAAAATTTGCTCAAACTACTGAAAAAAAGATTGTTAGGGGACCAGGGGTCAAGTGTTATGAGTGTCAAGGCTTTGGTCACATTGCCCTTGAATGCCCTTCGAAAAAGAATCGAAAGAAAGTCTATACTGTAACTTGGGATGATGAAAGCGGGTCGGAGCAAGAACCCGAAGAACCTGAATCTGGAGAAGACGGGGATAGTGCTTTTATGGCTTTTTGGTCCACTTTCACTCAAACTCTTCCAAAGCCAGCGGAGTTAGCTCGTGGTCAGAACTTGCATCATGCTCCTACTTTTGATGGGAGTAGCTACCTGTTTTGGAAAATCAGAATGAGGGCTTTTCTGAGAGCCTTTGATCCAGAAGGCTGGCAGGCCATTGAAGAAGATACAGAAAGTGTTGACAGTCCGAGCAATCTGAGAGCCCTTAGCACTATTCGTAGAGCAATTTCTGCTGAAGAACAATAACGGGTTGTTCGTTGCACAAAGGCTAAAGAGGCATGGGAAATTTTGAGCCAATTCCATGAAAGAGGAAACTCACATTCACCACCATCCAGCGACTTTTCAGTCTTAGTTGAAAGATTGGAGGAGGCAAAGGAGAATGAAGAACAAAAAGAGGATGATGAGACATCTGAGGATAATGAGGAGATCAATGGCGATGAACTACAACAAGCCTACGAAAAGCTGTACGAGGAGTCTTTGAATTTGTCCAAACTCAACGACAGACTCTCTCTCAAGCTCAAGACATGTGAGGGTGAGAATGTCAGGCTGAAAGAAGAACTTGTAGCAGCAAAGCAGAATATTGTCAAGATCTCGAGTGACAGGCAAGACTTATGTGGAAAATTACTATCCTCTGAAACTGAAAGGAATGAACTTCTGAAGGTGTATTCCACATATGAAGAAAAGCTTGAAAGTCTTGAGCTGTCACAAGCCAGATTGGAAGAGATAATCTGTCAAAAGGATGAAGAGCTTCGGGTTGCTAGAACCACTATTGCCATGTGGAACAAAGGTTCAAAATCCTTAGAAGACATCCTCGGGTCTCAACAAATGGGTTGCGACAAAAGCGGGTTAGGCTATGATGCAACAGCACACAAGGGACAGGCCTCTACTTCACATGACAAGAAGACTCAAGCAAAGGGAAAATTGAAGGTAGACCAGGCTGATCTCTCTCTCCGTCTACCGAAAGCTGGTAAAATCAACAAAAAGGAGGTAAAACCAGTTTTTATTTGTCATCACTGTGGTAGGTATGGCCACATTCGTCCTTACTGTTTTGAACTCTTTGGTAAGGTGTCTCAAAAGGGTAGAAATTCTAATACTTTTTGGGTTAGGAGACAACCTTACATGTCTAGGCTGAACACCAAGACTAAAAAGATTTGGATTAGAAAAGAGGATTTGACTTGTTTTGTTGCTCACACTGCTCTAAAAGCACGTGATTCACACATGTGGTATCTTGATAGTGGGTGTTCTCGTCATATGTCCGGTAACAAATCCTACTTCACCTCCCTTGAAAAATATGAAGGAGGAATTGTTACCTTTGGAGACGGTGGCACTTCGAGAGTCATTGGTAAGGGCTCTATTAGTGTTGCTGGTCTTCCCAAGCTAGATAATGTTTTACTAGTTGATGGTCTTAAAGCAAATCTTTTAAGCATTAGTCAAATGTGTGATTCCCATCATGAAGTATTGTTTTCTAAAAATAAATGTGAAATTTTGGATAAAAAAGGTAATACTGTCTTACATGGGGTTCGCACATCTGATAACTGCTATGGGATTGTTACAACTAACGATCTCACTTGTCACTCTGCCATCATTAGTAACATTGATTTGTGGCATCAAAGATTAGGTCACATGAATTTCAATGACCTAACTAAGATTGCCAACAAAGAGCTTGTGAGGGGAATACCTAAACTAGGTAAGAATTTGAGCCATGTGTGTGGACCATGTCAGCTTGGAAAGCAAACCCGTGCTCCTCATAAAAAAGTGAACAGCTTTACAACCAAACGTCCTCTTGAATTAGTTCACATGGATTTAATGGGTCCTACTCGCACTGAAAGCATCGGAGGTAAAAGATACATTTTTTTAACTGTTGATGATTTTACTCGATTTTCGTGGGTAAATTTTTTAAGGGAAAAATCTGATACGTTTGATGCTTTCCAGGCCTTAGTCCCTAAAATCCAAAATGAACAGGGTGTTTCCATTGGGCGTATCATAAGAATCCGAACTGATCATGGTCGTGAATTTGAAAATAGTTCGTTTTCGGATTTTTGTGATATGCATGGAATCAAGCATGAATTTTCTGCTCCTATTACTCCACAACAAAATGGAGTTGTTGAGAGGAAGAACAGGGTTGTTCAAGAAATGGCTAGGGTCATGCTCCTTAGTAAGAAACTTCCTCCTAAGTTTTGGGCTGAAGCCTTAAATACTGCTGTTTATGTCATAAATCGCGTGTATTTAAGGCCCGGCACTTTACAAACTCCATATGAATTGTGGAAGGGGTTGAAACCTAATGTAAAATACTTCAAAACTTTTGGGAGTAAGTGTTACATCTTCAAAGATAGAGAGCCTTTGGGCAAATTTGACTCCCGAAGTGATGAAGGTATTTTTCTAGGGTATTCAACCACTAGTAGGGCCTTTAGAGTCTATAACCTGCGAACTTCATCTTTAATGGAATCTATCAATGTGGTTATAGATGACACAGGTGCACCTACTCCAGCAACAAATGAGGATGATAATGATGAGTCTCCAATCTTGAACACGGAATCACAAAATCAAGGAGAAGGTGTGGACCCATCACAAGAAATGGTTACAGAACCATCTTCACAGGTAAGGTCAAGTCCAAAGAGTGCTCCAAGGGACATAACTCCTGTTGCCCCTGTCACTGCGAGTCCTGAGCTTAAACCATCAGCTAGGGTGAAACTAAATCATCCAGCTCAACAGGTGATTGGAAGTGTCTCGGATCGAATGAAAACCCGAAGACAGATTCGGGATGAGGTATCACATATGTGTTATGTTTCTTTAATTGAACCTAAAAATTTTAAAGAGGCCTTGCTAGATGATAGTTGGGTCAATGCTATGCATGAAGAATTAGGTCAATTTGAACGTAACAAGGTTTGGACTCTAGTTCCCAGACCTAGAGACATGAATGTGATAGGTACCAAGTGGATCTTTAAAAATAAATCTGATGAGAATGGTACAGTTGTTAGGAACAAAGCTAGGTTGGTTGCTCAAGGCTACACACAAGTAGAGGGTGTTGACTATGACGAGACGTTTGCCCCAGTTGCACGTCTCGAATCTATTCGTATTTTGCTTGGTGTTGCATGTTTTCTTGGCTTTAAATTGTTTCAAATGGATGTGAAAAGTGCCTTTTTGAATGGGTACTTGAGAGAAGAGGCATATGTTGAGCAACCAAAAGGGTTTGAGGACCCTAAATGTCCTAATCATGTCTACAAGTTAGACAAGGCTTTGTATGGGTTGAAACAAGCCCCTCGAGCTTGGTATGATAGACTTACTACATTTCTTCTTGACAATGATTTTCAAAGGGGTAGTGTGGATAAGACCTTGTTTGTGAAACATACTAAGTCTCATATTCTTGTTGCTCAGATTTATGTTGATGATATTGTGTTTGGATCCACTGCTGAACATCTTGTGAAATATTTTTCGGATTGTATGACACATGAGTTTGAGATGAGCATGATGGGAGAGTTGTCTTATTTTTTGGGTCTTCAGATTAAACAGTCTCCTTCAGGTATATTTGTGTCTCAGTCTAAGTATGCGAAAAATCTTGTGTCTAAGTTTGGTCTTGAGTCTTCCAAGCATGCACGCACCCCGATGAGCACCAGTCTTCACCTCTCCAAAGATTCCTCTGGTATTGATGTTGATCCTACCCTTTATAGGAGTATGATAGGGAGTCTTTTGTATCTTACAGCCAGTCGTCCTGATATTTCTTTCAGTGTCGGTGTCTGTGCTCGTTACCAAGCCAGTCCTAAAGAGTCTCACCTTCTTGCGGTAAAACGCATCATCAAGTATGTTAATGGGACTTTGGGGTATGGGGTTTGGTTTTCCACTGACACTACAGCCGATATTACTGGTTTTTCTGATGCCGACTGGGCAGGATGTGCTGATGATAGGAAAAGTACATCCGGGGGGTGTTTTTACCTTGGGAACAATCTGGTTTCTTGGCATAGTAAAAAGCAGAATGCCATCTCTCTTTCCACTGCTGAGGCTGAGTACATTGCTGCAGGGAGTTGTTGTGCTCAAATGTTGTGGATGAAGCAAATGCTTCATGATTATGGGATAGAACAGAACACTCTTACTCTTTTCTGTGATAACACAAGTGCCATAAACATTTCAAAAAATCCTGTCCAACACTCTCGCACCAAACACATTGACATTCGTCATCATTTTATTCGAGAGTTAGTGGAAGAGGGCCTTGTTGTTATTGAGCATATTCCCACTGAGCATCAAAAAGCTGATATTTTTACAAAACCCCTTGATCTTCTTCGGTTTGAGTTCCTTAGAAAGACCTTGGGTGTCATGCTCAATCACTAGAGTGTTACCTGTTTCTTGAGTAGGTGTAAATGTTTGTGCATTATGAATGCTTGGATGTGATAATCTCATTATCATTGATTTCTGTTTACTTGCATCCTATTTTTATACACTACTCATGCTGCTTACAAGATCTCATTGTTCATTGGTCATAGCTCATTTTGAATGCCCATGCTCATTAACCTCATGATCTCATTCTGTACACATCCTTGAGATTAATTGTTGCAGGGGTTTCCGCACATGTGATCAAAGTTCTCTATGGACCACTAACAGTGTTTCTTGTACTTTTACTGTGGAATTGACCGATACTAGCATATCATGGGTGATGTTGAGTCTCTTAACCATCCACCATCTGTTTTCACTTCCACGGTTTCTCCCTCAGTTCCTTGAAGTCCGGACATTAGGAAAAGGCTACCTCAGAGGCACCAACCAGGCCATCCTTTATGATTTCATTCTTCTCTGGTTTGGTTTCCATACTCTTGAGAGTGAAAGCCACCAGTGAGTGCCCACAAGAAAAAAAAAAAAGGACTCTTTGACTGAGGGGGAGCCTCCGCATTTACTCAACAAATACCCCGTGATTCCTAGTGGTTTGACTTTTCACTGTATTGTTGAGTTACTCTTGATGGAGGTCCAGCCATCCGATCACTACCAGGATTAACTCTAGCTCAGTGACCTCTCATGGATTGCACACACACACTTTTTTATGTGAGCTCTCATATTGGATTTTGAGTTGTACATTCTCATGTAGCTTATGATCATGGATGATATTTTTTTTTGCTATGCTCATGATTTCCAGTGTCGTTTTTTTTTAAAAAATAAAAAGGTGCAAGTTCACACGTTTCATGAATTGTGGATTATTTCATCTTAGTTTCATTTGGCTCAGTCTGATCATCTATTTTTGTTTCAGGTCTCACCCCGTGATTTTGCATATTGGATTGTTTTAAAAAAAAAAAAAAAAAAAAAAAAAAAAAAAAAATTTGTTTTGTTTTGTTTTGTTCCGCTCGAGCGGTATGTTTTACGCTCGAGCGTGTTTTTCTCTCTTGCAGCAGTTTGTTCGTGTTTTGTCAGTTCTGAGAGATGGTTTTTTGAGCTCGAGCGGCCTTTGACACGCTCGAGCGGGAGTCTGCTTGCAATTTTGTACGCTCGAGCGGTACTCAGTACGCTCGAGCGGACCTGTTTCATACTTAACTCCCTCTCTTGACTCTTCGAGGTATTTTTTCTCTTCCTGTTTCATTCTCTCGATCTAGGGTTGGTCGTGTGGCTGCATTGTGGTCGATTCTCCTCCCATTCATCATCCTTCTCACTGATTTGCTCTTTGGTAAGTTTTATCCTCTCCTTTTTTCCCGTTTTCTTGTTCTATTTGGTTCGATTGGTTGTTGGGTTTGTAGCTTTGTGGGGTGTTGTGTGTCGTGTCTGTGGTTCTCTCTCTCCCATTTTTTTTCTTTTTCTGATTGTTTTTTTTAGTATTTTTCTGTGTTGTGTCTGTGGTATTTGACGTTATCTGTGTTCCTACTGTCATGGACTGTTGAGGTCTCCTTGCGTGGGTATCACTTTGGGCTTAGATACATTGCTGTGATTTACTCATGATTCATACTTATTCTGTGCAATTTCTCTCACATTTTGTGTATTCATTATGAGTTCTTCAATACCATGCTTTCATGCCCTGTTTTTTGTTCTGCTCTATTTTTGATTTGATTCTTGCACTAATGTTTTGTTTTGGTTTGTTTTGGTTTGGGATTGGGTTTTGGGTTTGCTGCTTTGTTGGGTGTCTTAGTGTCTTCTTTGGTATGTCTGCTCCTGCCCCAAAACGCCGAAAGGCCACCGTTTCTCGCCCTACCTATAATCCTGAGAGGTTTCAGTCAGCCTCTCAAGCCAAGTCATTCCATAAATCGTTTGTGGCTCGAACTGTTCATTTAGAACGTAATGTTCAACCCGATACTTTTGAGTCCATCAAAATTCGTCCATTGTTCAACCCTCTCGGTGGTGACCGTGTTTTATTATTCTCTGGGCGTCAGAATCTCGATTGGGTTCGAGAATTCTACTGTAATATGGAGGGTATTCGGGATTATGAGCCATCTTTCACCACTTGGGTTAGGTCCAAATCCATTTCTGTCACCCCTGCTTTGATTCGCCAACTTCTACAGATTGAGCAAGGTTTTCCTCAATACTATCCGTTTCCTGTACCTGATCGTCCTACTTGTGACTTTGATGAGGTGTCTTTGGAACTTTGTGGTGTTGCCCGTCATTGGCCTAAAGGCGGTTTGATTAAACAGTTTGAACTTCTTCCGGAGTTCAGACTGCTTAATTTGATTGTCTGCGCCAACATCATTGTCACCACACATTCTTCCGAGGTCAAACAAGACCAAGGATTCATTTTGTCTTGTATTGCCAATCACCGCTCTATTGATCTTGCCTCTCTTATTGTCACCAAGATGATCAGTGCTCATGGCCATTCCAAGCTTGGCCTTCCTTACGGTTGCTTGATCAACCGCCTTTTGTCTGACCTTGGGGCTCCTACCCTCGATGATGATGAGTTTGCCTCTCCCTCTCGCCCTTTCACTAAGAAAACTGTCTCACAGAGTCGGGCTCATGTTAAGGGGGAGTCCTCTCGGGCTGGTCCTTCTACAGGTACCACTGCTGGTCTTGCTGAGGAGGCTGAATATGATGCTGCTGCCGCCGGGGGTGAGGAGGATCCTACTCCACCTGTTCCACCTAGCTCGTTTCCTGATCAGTTTCGGCATTTTGAGGAGGCTATGACTCGGAGGTTAGACTTTCTTGATGCTCGCTTTGACGCTTTCGATGGTCGTCTTGGTCAGCTGGAGCAGACTGCTGTGCACAATACTTCGCAGCTGGATCACATCATTTCCTTACTGACGCTTCAGCCGCCCCCTCCTCCGTCTGATTTGTAGCTTTCTTCTTTCCCGGTCAAAAAGGGGGAGAGTTTGGTTCATGCTGGATTGGACATGGGTATATTTTGTTGATGGTACATGGATATTGTTGGTCTTTTGTATGGATATTTTGATATTGTGTTCCGTTGGTTCTATTGAATGGATACATTTTGCTCTATTCTTATACAGTTCCACAAGTTTTGGTTTTTCTGGTATGTTGCTAGTTTTTTTTACAGGTGAATGGTGGATGATGAATTGGATTGATGGCTTGATATATGGCAAGATTGGAAAGCTTGTTTATTCATAGAG
Source organism: Camellia sinensis (assembly GCF_055761805.1). Lineage (NCBI taxonomy): Eukaryota > Viridiplantae > Streptophyta > Magnoliopsida > Ericales > Theaceae > Camellia > Camellia sinensis. The sequence goes on from NC_138964.1 coordinate 155,203,275, forward strand.
TTGTTTTGAGTTGTTTTGAGTGTTTTAGTATTGGTTTTTGCATTTTGTCTAGTGCTTGTGTTTAAGGATTTTTGTTTAGAAAAGTTTTGTCCGGGAATTGACAAAGGGGGAGATTGTTAGGTCCCTGTGTTGTCAAATCCGGAGACAAAATCTTGTGTGGATTCAAAACTTTGTTTTTCTGTTTTTGTACTGTGCGCTCGAGCGGAGACTCTTGAGCTCGAGCGTAGATTGGCAGGTCACAGTAGTTTGACAGGGCAAGCACAGTTACTGGAAGGTGTGATTTGACGCTCGAGCGGAAACTCCTACGCTCGAGCGCATCTCTGTTTCTTCGTATGCAGTTTTTGTTCAGTCCGCTCGAGCGGGCTATGTTGAGCTCGAGCGGAGATCGCGATTCAGATTCCTATTTAAAGCTGCTAACGTTGTTTTGTTGATGACGTTTTTTCTAGATCTGAGAAAAACAAACTAGGGTTGTGTTTAAAGTCTTCTTGGGAGATTTTTGAGAGTTTTTCTTGATGTCTTGAGAAGAGTTCTTCACTCAGGATCAAAAATACATACATCAAGGAGTTGGTTTCTTTAAATTCAAGAGAGAGTTCTCTTCGGTGGATTCCGAAGATTCAAGCATATAGTTTCGAAAGGTGTTTGATTCTATATGTGAGTGAGGTTGTGGAATCAACTTCAAGATTGATCAGTTCCGAGATGAAGTCGTAAAAAAGAGTTACAGAAGATTCGAAGACAGATTGACTAAGTTGGGTAATTTGTAAGATATCTTTGTAATCTTTTTACTTCAGTAGTGGATTGATTTATGGCGTTTCGCCCGTGGTTTTTTAATCACAGTTGGAGGTGTCCAATTGTGGTTTTTTCCACGTAAAAATCTTTTGTGTCGATTTATTTTTTAATCTGTCAAAAACAAACAATCTAAATCACTTTCGTAAGTGCTTGTTGATTTAGATTGTGTGTTTTGGTTCTTTTTGGGATTTGGAATATGTTAATCTTGATCTAATCACGAATCACTTAGATTTTCAGTATTTTTATGAATTTGCTTCCGCTAGCCCCTATTAATTTAATTACTGTTAAGAGGCCTTTGGTAATCTACGAATTACTAGTCGATTACGGCGTTAAATCTGTAGGGGCGGCTTTGGGTCATGACACAAAGACACAGGCAACGAGCATATGTAGAAACGCTAGGAGGTTGTTTAGAAGTGCAGTGGGCAAAGGCTGATAGTTCAGAGGAAAACCCCGAGCAAAGAAGACAGAGAAAGTTAACCAGGCCAAGCGTGTTATTTGGAAAACAAAGAGTGTTTTCTATTGCTCCAGCCGTGTATTGTGATGCATGGCATGTTAGTGGCATTTCAAAGAGGAATTGTAATGTCACTAAGCACTCAAAGGAGTGCAAGGGCATCCAATCAGGGGGTGCAGGATATCTTGGTTACGCAAGTTCAAACATAGCAGATGAAGACATCCGAGACAAAAAGCATGGAAGAGATCTGTGAGAGATAAAAGCAGAGGTTCTCTCCAAATCAAAGAGTGGTGTGAGTTGAGTTGAGGACTCCCTTCTCCTCTTGTATCTTTGGTGTATTATCTCTAACTTCAAAGGATGTAGGCGTCTATGAGGAGATGCAGAATATGCTGGTTTTGGACGTGACAAGATTAGCAGCAATGTGTGTTGTGGATCACCTCACATGGGTTGAGGGGGTGGTTTGTTGGATATCTATCACCTCATGTAAGGGGTGATTATTCTCCATCGAAAGTATCCGAAAAGTGAGGCACCACAAGTTAAGAATGGAGGTTGTCAACCGACAAGCCGTAAAAATGGACAGTCACCGAAAGTGAAGGAACAACTAGCTATGTGCTGTGCCAGCCAGGCTCTCCAGCTTTCTCTATCTTGGTGTATAAATGGAGAGGCTAAGGGGAGAGTTTTGTGAGTGAGCAAACCGAGAGTGGGAAAATTGAGAGAGTGAGATAGAAAGTCCCTCTATGTGAGAGGGGGAGCTCAGTGAGAGTTGAGTGAGAGTGGTTTTCTCCTCCATTGTTATTCTCTTTGTAATCTCTTCATTGTTATAGTGATAACCGGTTACTCTCTCGTGGATATAGGCATTGAGGTCGAACCACGTTAAATATTGTGTCTCCTTGGATGTGTGTATTTTTCTGCTTGGTATAATTTCTGGAACGTCTTGAGCAGGATCACGGATCCCCAACATTATGATCCAAATCTTTGTTGGTTCTCTATATTGTATTCACAAGAAAACAAATTGCTGGTGGTTAATTTCAAGACTTTTATTCACCCCAAAAAATTGCAAGACTCTCATACTTTTTGTTACTGAAAACGCACATTTGCTCTGCAATTTCTCCAGCATACGCACTGTCACAGATGTGAGCATTACCAAATGGGTCACAGAAATACACGGGAAAGAATTTTCTACCTCCCCACAAAAGCTTGTGTTTAGTAGATTCGACATTGCAGAACTTGATGCATTGTTCACTCCAGGAACTTGCGTGGATGCATACTTCTCCTTAGACCCATACGACTATCAACAGCGCGCTGGTATTCGATTGGTGGCAAAAAAGTTAATCATACATTCTAATTGATTGGTCATTCGCCACGTGAATTTGTACTGAGTTTGACTATCAAAATTTGACTTTTGTGTTTTGTGAGGTTAATTGGAATGGAGGTGGATGCTTAAATGATGACAAGTAATTGTAACAGAAAATTTGTCTAGTCTGTGTGATTTTTATGCAGAAATTGACTTGATATGAACAAACCTATTTCTACACTTGTGGTTTCTTTTATAAGCACTTTCTTGTTGCCTAAATTGTGAACAAGAAAAAGAGCTAATTACACTAAGGCCTTTTCAACTATTAACGAATATCACTTTACTTCTCTCATTTATAAATCTGTACATATTGACCTTCTAAACTATGAAAATCTTATAAATACACCCCTATGGAGGTGGTTTGGAGAGAGTAAAAGTAAAACATTTTTATAGTTAAGAGGTCAAAATGTATGGGATTATAAATAAAAGGGACAAAGTGATATTAGCTAATAGTTGAGGCGGTCTTGGCATAATTCTCTAAGAAAAAATTAGCAATATTTGTTTGTTAGCATTTTACATGTAAATGAGCCAAAATGAGCTATGATTTGAGTTTGGATTAAAAATTTAATGAGTTTTAAATTTAGATCTCAGCAGAGTTTCAATGGACCCAAGCTCAAGTAGGTTTTTTTTTTTTTTTTTTCCGTAAGTTTAAAAATGAGTTCGAGATTAACTTTTCACATAATAATGCCATATGAAATTAGATCTTAACAAACAGTTAAATGCGAATAGCTCAGTCTGTTTTACTGCCTCAAGCCGACCCTTTCTTTAGGCCATTTAGGCATTCGCCTAAAGCTCCCAATTTTTCAAAACCCTCATTTTTTTCCCTATTTGACCTTTGTCAAAAGGGCTCCAAGTTAAAAAAAATTCTTCTGATCTTAAAGGCCACTAAAATTTTTATAAAAAATTAATTGTTTTTCAAAAAATAAAAATAAAGACTATCCCAAAAATACATTACCTGTTCAACAACCCAACAAAATAAAATTAATCCTTGTCCATAGACCCCCAATAGCAAAGGATGAATAAAATAGTTTTTTGTCCAAAGGTAATATAAGAAAAACAAATCTCCATTTCTAGAGACTTAACAAAAGAAAATTACTCATTGTCCAAAGGATCTCAATAATAAAAGTTGTAAACCAATCCTACTTACAGGAATAGATATGCACGAAAATTATTTAATTTTTTAAAAAAGTTGTATAAAAATTAATAAGTATATTCAAACATTTAAATACAAAATTTCCTTTTAAAATTTCACCTCAGATTTCCAAAAGTATTGGACTGCACAGAGCCCTACTTTTGAGTTATTTGATAGGTCTGCCCCATGTGTGAATTCCTATTTCTCTATTTAAAAAAATTATAAGATTTAGTAGTTTATATAATTTTACTCAATAAAATAATATCTCAATCAACAAGTATAGGACAATTAGGTTGAACTTACTAGACAATTTGGTAGGCCAAACTCATGTATGGTTAATTTGCTAACAATTAGATCAAACCTAACACATACACACTCTTAGAAAAAGAGAGCTAGCTAGCTATGCTAGGATATTTGTCACTAGTAATTATCCAGTAGTCACAAAATATTACATAACACTCCTAACCAATAACATAATATATATATATATATATATATAAAAATATTTACAAGTAGCCCCGTACTTGCCGATCTTTGTATGCAATTAAAAGACAAAAGATGATGACTCACCTAATATATGTTGTGATTGCTTAATTCACTGAAAGTACCACGTATATAATGTTATATGGTACTTCAAAATTACCTAATAATTTTCTGTTGTCGCATGTGAATTAATTTCTAGAGGAACACATGGGGTATGTTGGAATCACATAGTTATAGTATTGTTATGCTCTAACATGTAGCTATCACATACCTAATGAAGATCAACAATGATATCAAGAATATAATATATGGTCTAGATTCAAGATGTGGATTTCATTGTATAATAGATGAATCTCAATCACATATTCGCTTTACTAAGTGAAGATATTTCCATTAGACCATGTGGTTGTTGGGAAGACATTGTGAGAAGCTTTATAAACTAAGGTTTAAGTACTAAAAATATGTATTATTGTATGCTAATACTAAGGTTAATTAAATAGGTCCCTCTGAGTTTTGTATGCATACATTACATGCAATGGATAAAAGCAAGAGCTTTGTGATGAGCAAAGGTTGGATTCGCAGCAAAGTTAGGGTTTTGCTTTTTGACAATGATCCTTAAAGTTGTCAAGAATTGTTACACTTCTTCGCAAATGTTTTTATTAGCGTATTGTTGTCTTTCTATTTTGAGTACATAGATAAAATTTCATGTAAGGGAGAATAACTTAAAATAATATACTTTTATGAATATGCAATTCGGAGCAAGCAATAATTGTGTTTATCATGTTACAATTTTCACTTACACCAATCACAGACTCATTTGCATCTCCATAAAGGTATAAATATTTTAAGTTGTTCTTATTTAAATACACTCTTTATATATAATTATGGAAAAACAATAATGGCCTTACTTTTACTGAAAGTAATAATCATGAAAGATGATACATTTGATGGACTCGTCGCATGCACTTTCTTAATACTTTTTGTAATTTTATTATTTGTATTTGGATTCTCTCTTCTGTTTATTATTTTCTTTCTCCCTTTCTTACTATTTGTATGCACTATTTGTGCAGGCAATTAGCTCAGTCTACATACAATTACTTGTGCTTAAGAAGAACTAATTGGGTTGTTCTAGTTGACTAGCGCACATGACTTCCATTTGTGAAATTTTGAGTTCAAATCTAAAGAGGGGAAACTAATGTTAAAAGTTTTATTCGTCACTCTCCACTAAGGAAATCCCCAGAGATTAGATCTATGAGATCAAAGAATTACATATATCTAAAGGACTAATCGAGATGAAACCTTAGACACACTTGTGAACCAAAAAGAACAGACTTGATTAGTGCTCTAAATGTCAAGGGGGCTCACATTGATATCGTACTTGCCAAAGTTGATCTTCTAGCATCCAATGATGCCAGGATTTTGAAGTACATTATGCAAAATGAAGGGTTAAAATGCATTCCTCTAATCAGTAAGCTTATTTTGATTTTTTAAGTTCATTCTTTTCTACTCAATTTGGTTCTTTTGTAAGAAAATTCTCAATTTTTTTTTTAATTTCCTTTTTCTTTTTTCTTTTTTCTTTTTTCTTTTTTGTTAATCATTAAGTGTTGTCAACACCGGATCAAGTCTCTCTTATCGGAAAATGCCTGAGACTTGGAGTAGTAGACTATCTTGTGAATGTAGGAGATCAACCCAAATTGAGTTGGCAGCCACATGGAAGGGTGGCCAACCCACATGGTAAAAGGAAGGGAAAGGAGCAGCCAGCTACATGATGGGGAAACCATGTGAGTTGGCCATGAGGCCATGAGGCCATGAAGCAATCTGGAAAGCCACCGAAATGGGCTGGCAGCCAGCTCATTTCAAAGGGTGCCTCTTGCCTTTGTAATCTATATATAGAGAAGCTAAGGAGAGTTGAAGATAGGGCATCATAGCTGAAAGAGTGTGTTATATAGAGAGACAGTGAGTTGAGAGTGTGTAATCTCCTCCATTTGTTGATATATAACAACATCGCTCCCGTGGACGTAGGCCGGTTTGCCGAACCACGTTAAAAGTCTTGTGTTTTTGCTTGTGAGTGTCCCCTGGTGTGCCCAAGATCCGCAACAATTGGTATCAGAGCCCGGGTGGAGAAAAATTGAGTTTTTTCCGAAAGTGTCCAGATTTCGAAGTGGTCGAAATCTACTTTTGACCATACCAGGAGGAAGAACTCCCCGAGAGGAGTCCAGAACAGCAAAAACAGAGCCCAGAAGAGCTTCGACGCGCCCTCACGCGCTCCTGGAATTTGGCGCGTGAGTCACAGTCTCGGCACGCGCCAGCACGCGCCGTTCAGGTACCCGGCGCGTGGTCCCACTCTCATCCACGCGCCCCACGCGCTGACGGAGGAAGAAGACGAGTGGGGGAAGGCGCGTGTAATACACGCGCGTACCACGTCAGCCGACACGTCAGCCACGTGTCAGCCACGTGTCAGACAGGTGTCAGCCCAGTCAGCCTGAGCCGCTGACCAAGCCGCGTTGACCAGCTGTCAAGCCGCCGTTGACCGCGCCGCCTGCGCTGTTGACTGAGCCGTTGACCAGCCGTCGTCGGGAGGAATTATCTGGTGCTTCTCAGGCGCACCAGATTCAGCTGATCTGAACCGTTGAAACTGTTTTGGCTAGATCTAGGCCATTCGGAGTCCGTTTTTGGCGATCCAATAGTGATTTCCAACTATTTGGAGTATTCCGGACACATCCGTACGGTTAGTTTTTGAATCGGAGGCATTCAAACTCTTTTGGCTAGATCTAGGCCATTCGGAGTCCGTTTTTGGCGATCCAATAGTGCGTTCCAACTATTTGGAATATTTCGGACCCATCCGTACGGTCAGATTCTTAAATTGGAATTTCTTTAAAAAGGGAAGAAATTTACAATGGCAGGAAAAGGCGCAAGTTTCATGATTGAGCCTTTTAATGGCAATAATGACTTTACCCTGTGGCAGCAAAGGGTGAAAAACATTTTAACACGAGAAGGTCTGGTGAAAGCTCTTCTCAAAAAGTCCAACAAACCGGAAGACATGAGGGATGACAAGTGGGAGGAGTTGAGGGAATTGGCAAACAGTACAATTCGGTTGTATCTCGGGAACAACACACTCCGGGAAGTCATCAGTGAAGTAGATCCGGCGGAGCTATGGGCAAAGTTAGAGATGAGGTACAAGTCAAAGTCTTTGACAAACCGGTTATCTCTGAAGAGGCAGCTATATACACTTAGAATGCCAGAAGGTGCGAACCTCACAGAACATCTGGACGAGTTCAATAGGATCACAATGGAATTGGACACCATTGGAGACAAGACCCAGGAGGAAGATCGGGCTATGATCTTGCTGGTCTCTCTACCTGCATCATATGAGCATCTCAGGACAACTCTATTGTACGGGAAGGATGCTCTTGGACTGGATGAGGTGATTGCTACGCTCATTTCTCATGAGTCGATGAAGAAACAGGAAGGTAGCAGTAGCAAACACCCAGAAGAAAATGCCATGGTTGCCTCAGAAAATGAGCAAGGCAGAGGTAGGTCCAATAATAGACGGGGTAGATCCAAATCAAGAGGACGTTCGCAATCAAGGTCAGGCTTCAGGAGAAAGTGTTATTACTGTGATCAGGAGGATCACCTCATAAAAGACTGTGCAAAGCTTAAGGAGGACAAGGCACACAAGGAACAGGCGAGCTCATCAAATGTCGCTGCTGCAGTAAATGCTAAGGATGAGTATGCATTTACAGTTTCGTCGAGTATGACGAAACCTGACTGGATCTTAGATTCCGGAAGCACATATCATATATGCATGGATAAGAAACTTTTTTCTACCTACCAAGCCAAGGATGGAGGTATTGTTCGAGTGGCTAACAACACTGTGAGTAAGATTGTTGGCATGGGAACAGTACGGCTGAGAATGGAAGATTGAAAAATTTTCACGTTGGATGGAGTCCGACACGTGCCAAGACTGAAGAAGAATCTAATTTCCTTAAGTATGCTAGACATGAAGGGTTATAGCTTCACATCTAGCAAAGGAAATCTCAAAGTCATCCATGGAGATACGGTGATGCTACATGGACGACTGGAGGGGAATCTGTACAGGCTTGTGGAGAAGGTTGTGACAGACAGAGCTACTGTCACTTACCGGGCAAGACGTACAAGATATGCACAGAAAAGACATAGGGCCCAGCAGACATGGCAACCAAAGTGTACAAGAACGCATGGAGGCAGTTCGGAGGTGCACAAGACGGAGCCATTGCGGCCAATTTTAAAGACAGCTCAGAGCAAAGAGACCAAGACAGCAAAGCATGTCCCAGGGAAAGTTTCTTTTGCTCCTGAATTAGAGACATATTGGGATCTCTCCAAGACTGGATGGAAGGGAGAGATGCCATCTCAAAGAGTTGCAAAGTAAGCTTTGCATGGCACCCCAGTAAGGGGGTGCCGAGCACTCCAGGCAGGGGGTGCTATTATGGATCACCTCATATGGGTTGAGGGGGTGATTTGTAGGAGATCAACCCAAATTGAGTTGGCAGCCACATGGAAGGGTGGCCAACCCACATGGTAAAAGGAAGGGAAAGGAGCAGCCAGCTACATGGTGGGGAAACCATGTGAGTTGGCCATGAGGCCATGAAGTAATCTGGAAAGCCACCGAAATGGGCTGGCAGCCAGCTCATTTCAAAGGGTGCCTCTTGCCTTTGTAATCTATATATAGAGAAGCTAAGGAGAGTTGAAGATAGGGCATCATAGCTGAAAGAGTGTGTTATATAGAGAGACAGTGAGTTGAGAGTGTGTAATCTCCTCCATTTGTTGATATATAACAACATCGCTCCCGTGGACGTAGGCCGGTTTGCCGAACCACGTTAAAAGTCTTGTGTTTTTGCTTGTGAGTGTCCCCTGGTGTGCCCAAGATCCGCAACAGTGAAGCCTCTATGTGATACTGAGCTACTGAATTTGTGGATGTACACATTGGATAAGGAGGCAGTGCATAATGGTTTGTACCACTTTGTTTGGTTTTGTTTTGAGAATCTGTTGTTTATTTTTTTAAACACTAACAGCTAATTTGTCGAAAAAAACTTCATTTGTTTTCATGTAGGACTATTTGAAGATGATAAGGGTTACCCATATGACAGATTCTATTAGCAGGTACATATGGAGCAAGGATTGTTTTACAACTTAAAGCTTTTGAAGTTTTCGTTTGGACAGCAAGCAAATTGCAAGGGCATCACTAACTGTTTCTTGGGCGATAATATGTGAAAATACAAAATTGCCCTTCTAAATTCACTACATAATATTGACTTGGAGGCAATTTTTAGAGTTCAATAGAATTTTTCCAATCTTATATTTTGATCGGATTGAAAATTTTATAGCATTATCATACGGCTTACTTTAATACTATACGTAAATCTCATCCACCGTGATACTCCGAGAATAATCTATAATTTTCCTCAATCACCCAACACAATATCCCACTTATCCACATTTTTCACCAATCACAATACTATGAAATACCACGTGTCTATATTTTGAGATTATTGAATAATTACCCTTATTTCAATGAATCAATGGTAACTTCCTACAATTATTTATCTTCACTGCTTGCCCTCAAAGAAGAGTGTGCAATTAATTTGTTGCAACATGCGAGGGACTTATAAGGTTTAAGACAAAATAGAGATCCTCTATTCTAGATTGACACAAATGACAAAGAGGCTTCGTTTTGTAAAATTGGGTTGGCTTTTTGACTTTTTAACTATTTTAATCCTAATTAAAAAGTTCATTTTTGAATTGGCTTTTTTGACTTTTATGAAGGAAAAAGTAAAATGATTATAATTTAGATATAATATTTTTTGTCTTATTGACTTTTTAATTTATTTTGTCTTTTTGTGATTAATTTAGCCAAAAAACCAACCCAACTTTCATGCCAAACGACACCAGAGTCCTAACGCTAGCACCGCGCATGAAATTTTAGCAGGATAAACTATACATGGCATGAATGTAATATATCAGAGATGAAGTGTATACGGGTATTTAACTTCAATTTTTTATTTATTATTCATTATTATTATTTATTACTATTATTATTATTTTGGGACTATCTTCAATAAAGAAGTTTAAAAACATATCTTCAATCTGTTCAAATCACATAAGTAGTCTCTCGGCATGTGAAAATACTTATATTTGTGTGAAAATAAATTTAAAATTTTCTAAAAATGGGATGTTTTAAAAATATATATTCCAAAAAATTCGTGTAAAATAAAGTTTTTCATGTCAGCTTTTAGTGTTCATGTTTTGGAGAGGAAAAAAAATACCAAATGTGCCATGTGCCCTTAAAATGTCTAGTAATCATATACATTTTAATTCCCTTTTTTGTATCTCAAGTTCTTAACCCCTCTTGCCTTTTTTTTTTCTTCAAAAAATTCTTCTAGTAATTATTTATTTATTTACGATTTAAGCCTTTTGTATATATCATATTTGGCCAACATCCTAACTCCAACCTGGTAAAGACTACAAGTGCCTTATATTAGAAAATGAATACAATGATATTCGAAAAGCTCGGTTATAGTAGAACTGATGTTCAAGAACTAGAAATATGTGCAAATATTTAGTAACAAGATTCCTGTATTATCTTCATCTAGCTAAGGTTTGTTGAGCTAATTTTATCTGTGTCTTAATCCAGCTAATTACATCAAATTGCTCCGCGTCATCGTCTTCTTAAATCTCAAATAAATTTGTATCAAATTTTGAAATATTATTCAAAATGAATTGGCTTTGAATATGATCTTTACAAGTTTATGTATAATAGACCCTATCCTAATTATTGTAGAAGACAAAATAATTAATAATTTTTTTTAAATACTAAAAATAGTAAATTTAAGCTCAAATTCTAGTATAAAAACATGGCCAAACAAGTGGCACTAAAAACAAAAAGTTCTAAATAAAGTCAAACCTAAAACAAAATATAATTTTTTTTTTTTCAGATTCCTGATATTAATATTTTATAAGATAAAAGACATATAATATTTTCATAACAGTTGGGGTCCCTCAATATTTTCACGAGGAAAATTTGACTCAAAGAAATTTATACCTTACTTAGAGAAATTTCAGACCGACACAGAGAAATTTTAATTTTCATATAGAAATTTATTTGATATATGATTATGAGAAATTTCAAATTTTCTCTGGTTTGATCATAGAGAAATTTCATCAAGGAACCTTAGCTAACAAAAAAATATCTTGGACCTCTCCTACTATACAAAATTGGAGAAAAATGTTTCGCTAATTTTCTCAAAACAAAACTTCAAAAATATGAAAATCTAGAGTTTTTAGGATTCAGGAGCAAATATGATTTTGTAACAAAATGCTTTGTTTGATTTGCCCAGAACAATGAGACTAACAATTTTGAGTTGTATCAATACACTTTTCGATTAGCGGATTTATTGATTTGAAATGATAGGAAATTAAAATCATAGGTATAGGGATGTAAATCTGGTCCAGCCCAGCTCGGCCCGGCCAAGCGCGTGTCGGGTCTCGTAGGCTCTCGCCAAAATTCAGGCCAGGCCGGCCCACGGGCCAAAAAATTAGGCCCAGGCCCAACCCTAGGCCCAGGGATATTCGAGCCTTGGGCAGGCCGATGAGCTGGGCCTAGCCTCAGGCTTGGGCGGGGCTTGGGCGGACCTAACCATTTTTTTTTTCCTACTAAAATTTTATTATTTTCCACAAAAAAGACACTGGGCTTCGGGTAGGCTGGGCCTCAAGTTAGGCCTTGAATGGGTCCTAAGTGGGTCAATGGGCTGGGCCACGGGACGGGCTTCAAAATGATAGCCAGGCCTAAGGCTCAGGCTGGGCCTAAACGGGCCGTACCCATCCCAGGCTGCGGGTGGGTTTCGGGCCGCCCATGGCCGCGAGCCATTTTTACACTCCTACATAGGTACACCATAAATGATTAATACCCTAAACAATGTATTTTTGAGATCAAAGGGTTGGTCTGATCGGGCATGATGCTCGGGTTTGATCCGAATTTCAGTCTCATCCCTCTTCATCTTTTCTTATTCCCCTCTTATCACTTATAAATAATGAAAAATACATCTTTTAGTACAGCTTTTAAGTAAAATAATCTCAGAATGTCTATTGACCTAACAAAACAATTGATGACGTATTGATAATATTGTATTCCTCTCACAATGACACACATACAAACATTTTACATTATAGAACATGCTGTTTGTTTGTTGTAAGGGTTAAAGAAATCTTAAAATGCTCCTGATGAATGAGATACTTTCATCAATAACTATAAGAATAATTATATAAAAATAAAAAACCATATATTGATAAGAAATAAACAGTATCAAACAGTTCATAAAATTTGAACCCTTTATCTCGTACCACCAAATTTTTATGATGCTATACAATTATTAGCCCAAAGGTCCTGATGTATAATACTTGTTATATAAAAAATTTTAACAACCTAGTGTTGGGATTCTTGACACATCCCCAAACAAAAACAGAAACACACTCATACAAACTCTAAAGAAAAAATAATTTTACAAAAATTTAGATTCAATATAAACTTGACTATGTCTGTTAATATATTAATGTATGGCTATTAATATTAATATATAAATGTATAAAATACAGCTAGATAGGATTTAGCTTTCGGTCCCTTTTTATAATGATGTTTGTCAGATGATGATGTTTGTAACATAGAAGCTCCTATATAACGGAGACCCTCTATATGGTTTTAGATATGTAGAAATACAGAGATTTCTCTCTCTATATCACTCTCTCAACTTATTTTACATGGTATCAGAGCCTTAAATATATAGCTCATTAACCAAAAAAATTCACATTTTCTGGTAGTTATCTCTGTTTTATCACTGATCAGATCTTTTTTGTTCTCAAAAATTTTCGCACTGCCTACCAAAGTGCTCGAAATCTTCTCACAATTCCAACGCCACCAACGGCGTCCTCAAATCTGCTCTAACGCGCCCTCATGCGCCACATTTGTCGCTGTCACGTCACCCACTTCCGCCTTCGACGTCTCACGCGCCACACGCACTTCTCAGTTGCTCGAGCTGTCTCGTCCTCATCATCTCACATGCAACATGCCCCTACAGCCGCTTGAGCCGTCTCTCACAGCACGCGTCACTCGCTCGCGCTGCTCTAGCCACTCGCGCACGCCGCTTGCTGCAATTGCCTTCGCCTTCGGTTCCAGACTTCGGCTCTAGCCGATTTAGCTCAAACCGGCTCAGCAACTTCCCCAGGCCGGTTCAAACCAGTTCCCCATTAATTTAGACCTTTTGAATTCACTGGTACCCTCAGTTTTTTCAGCTTCTACCTCGATCGTGTTGTTTTTCCTTCATGGATCGATCGGACTCCTCTAACCACTCTATTTCCATTGTTCTTGACGGGACCAATTATGTCTTATGGGCACAAGCCATGTCTAGCTTCCTCAAAGGCTAGAAACTTTGGCACATCATCACTGGGGATATGTGCGAATCCATTCAAGAGACCGTGGAATCACCTAACAAATATGTCGACCAGCTGGAGGATTGGGACAGTAAAAACTATCAGATCATCACTTGGCTTCGCAATACTTCTACTGTATCTATCAGCCTTCAGTTTGGTGGGTTCAAACTTGACTCTGTTTCTACTCCGACAAAACCCATCTGGGATTTTTTAAAAGAACGTTATCAGACTACTAGTCTTGCTCACCAATATCAGCTTCTGAGTAATCTTCACCATATGCGCCAAGACACAACTCAGACTATTAATGATTTCCTCTCCCAAATGTATTCTGTTTGGGATCAGCTCGCTCTTTTTAAACCTCCATGGCCCCATATTGAGGATGCTGCCTTGTTTACTACTTATCGTGACCAACAATGATTGGTTCAGTTTCTTATGGCTCTCACTCCCCATTTTGAGCCAGTGCGCGCATCTCTCCTTTGTCGCACTTCTTTACCTACTCTTGAGCAAGCAATTTCTGAACTACTTTCAGAGGAAACTAGGTTTGGTACTCTTCATTCGCACCCTGTGGACTATGTTCTTGCTACTCCCCAAACTCGGAGTTTTCCTTCACCACAAAGGTCAACTATCTACAACTACTATCAAAACTGAGGTCTTCCATCTACTCATCTTCTAGTTAATTGTCCAGTTCGCCTTTGTCTATTTTGTAACAAGATAGGTCCTGGTCATCTCCAGCAAGATTGCTTCCGCAATCCAGCCCGAGCCTCTCCTGGCTCCTCCTCTTGCCATGGTCCTTCCATCGGGAATTTTCCACGCGGCAACTTCCCCCATCCTGGGAATCAGTTTAAATCTATGCCTATTCATCGCATTGCTGCTGCTGCCTCAGAGGATTTACCGTCCTCCGTCCCTATAAACCCTTCCACTCCAATCTTCTCTCAAACCGATGTCGAAGCCATGTTCCAACAATTTCTCTCCACTTCTAATACTCCTCCAACTACTGCTTTGTCTGCACCTCAGGTAACACTTCCTGGTACTTTGACTCCGCTTGTTGTAATCACATGGCCTTTGACCTTACTATCTTTACTACTCTCTCTTCTGATCCTCATGTTCCTTCTATTCATACTGCTGATGGGTCTCTTCTATCTATAAGTCATGTTGGTTCTGTTTCCACATCTCACTTTTCTTTATCCCATGTATATCTTATGTCTCTTCTTACTTTAAATCTTATCTCCATTAGTCAATTGTGTGAGCATGGTCTAACTGTTACCTTTTCCCATACTGGTTATTTGGTGTAGGACCCTCGGATGGGACGGACTCTTGGGATAGACCGTAAGTATGAACATCTCTATGAACTCATCCATCTTCATGTTTCGGATTCTTTCCAGATCGCAGCTCTTACCACTACTCCTCTTTTATCTCCTTTTCAGCTTTGGCACTATCGTTTAGGCCATCTTTCTATTGGTCGGTTGAAGTCTTTAATTTCTAGTGGTCATTTAGGTCCTGTCAGTTCTGATACTTTACATTGTTTGTCATGTCAACTTGCCAAACAACCTGTTTTATCATTTAATAAAAGTGACTCTATTTCTCTTACACCATTTGATCTTATCCATTCTGATATTTTGGGCCCTTTTTCTACTCCTACTATGAGAGGTGCACACTATTTTGTTGTTTTTATAGATGATTTTTCCCGTTTTACATGGTTGTTTCTTATGAAATATCGCTCTGAGCTCAAACAACTTTATTACAATTTTGCTACAATGGTTAAAACCTAATTTTCTAAAACTATTAAGCTTTTTCACTCCAACAATGCCATGGAATATAAATATTTTGATTTTCTTTCTTTCCTTCAGAGTCATGGTGCTCAACATCATCGTTCCTGTCCAGGTACGTCTCAACAAAATGGACGTGCTTGTCACGACCCAAACCCGCCCCTATAAGTTTAGCACCGTAACCGGCCAGTAATCCGTGGATTACCAAAGGCCTCTGAACAGATTATCAAGTAATAAGGGGCTGCGGAAGCAATAATACAAAATAGACAAGGTCCAATGAGCTGTGATAACGTACATGGGACAAAACATTTCAAAATTTATTTCTATATACATGAACATGCCAGCCCAGATACACAATATTTACAAAATGTACTTCCCAAGACCTAACTGTACAGAGCAAACACAAAGACTAGCATGATTACAAAAAAACAGCCATGGCAATAGGCTTCAATCGGAACCTCCTCGGAGGCACAACGGTTGGCTGACAAAAACAGTACAGAAGGCCGTCAACTCTTGCCCCGGTCAAGTGCCGACTCACCTACATATATAATATAAACTGTGAGCAAAAGCCCAGTGAATAATAACAGAGTAAAGGGGTTATATGAATGATGTCCAGCACAAGTTAGAATCCATCATTTAAATCAGAACATAATCAGACTTCAAAACAGAAACAGATTCATATACATTTTCATATTCAGATTTTGCATAAGATCATAGGTGGTACACCCATTAGCTATCACGTCAGATTGCTCCAAAGACCCACATACATAGTTGGTACCAACGACCATAAAGGTCCATATCTTGCGCGCAAGTAGCCATGGTATTGTTACCCCCAGGCAAGGGCCACGTGCAGATTGGCTGAGGTATTGTTACCCCCGGGCGAGGGCCACATACAGATTGGCCGCGGTATTGTTACCCTCGAACGAGGGCCACGTGAACTAAGGGTGCCATAAATACTTTTCAAAAAATTGGACATTCATTCATCACTAGTAAGATAGCATTTCAAAAAACAGATTATACCATACCAGTCAGAAAATCCTTAGGTTAAACATAACTTTACAGAGTTATTACTCACAGTGGGCCTTAAGTCAGACAGACGGAGTAAACTGGGTCAAACGGTACGTGGCACGTGACCTACACAACACATAACAGATGCACACTTGAAACACGCGTTCTAATTGTACAAAACTTATTTCATTGGCTCTTAGTGTGTTTCTAATCTCTTACCCTCGCTATAGAGTCTTAAATATGGCCTAGGAATGCCTAGGATGTAATGAGGATGCAAAGATACACTTTAAAACACTTTTCAAAATTTTCAAAAAATAAGAGTCTCGCTCGAGCGTGGCTTTCTACGCTCGAGCGGACATGCAGACAAAGGATCTCCGCTCGAGCGGACTGTAAACTACAGTAAAAGTACTGGATGCACAAAAATCACGCTCGATGGGCACTTGATCCACGCTCGAGCGTAAGACACAAGTCCTCACTCGAGCAGACTATAAACATATGAAAAGTACTAGATACACGCATTTTACACTCGAGCGTTACCTTCTACGCTCGAGCGGGGTTCATGTATTTAGAGTGTATGCTCAAGCGTAAAGTCCTACACTCGAGCGTGGGTCCAAAATCTGGAATTTCCAAATTGAACCTCCAAGCTCAAAACCAACTTTTAAAGCATCAATTTCGATCCTCTTGGGCTAATTTTCTGTAAAACTCTTGTAAACTCATAGTATGACATGTTTTGAAAATCAATTTGCTAAATCAAAGCCCAAAGGTAGTTCAATTAAACACAATTTCAAGGAAAACTTCAAGAACATAAGTTAAATGTATCATGCAAGAATCTCCTAGAAACCAAACCCTCTAAAACATGATCAAACTTGATAATTTGATGGACAACAAGATGCATGACCACAATGAGAGTGAAATTAACACATGCATGGAAGAAATCTTAGAATTCAAACCCAAAGCATGGAAATTTATGCATGCATGCATGAATGGACTCTCAAAACCACACTTTGAGCTAAATCTTGACTTCCACTACCAATTTCACCAAGAACCTAGCAAGAACAACCCCCATTCATAAATAAAAGGATGAATTCACTACCTTTAGGTCTTCAATTTCAAGTGTGGGAGCATAAACATGCAATCCTCCTTCAATTCTCCTAAGTCCTCCAAGCTAATCTCTAGATGAATTCAATTCCTCCTTCACTCCCTCTCTCTCACGGTTTCTAGCAAGTGGCTGAAAATAGTGTATGAATTCAGTATAAACATTGTATGAGAAAGTGGCCCACCCAAGGGCAATTTCGTAAATAATTGGACTAATGTAATTTAACGTTATTTAATCTAATTTAATTCCTCCGAACCGAATTTTAATTAAACCTACCATAAAATTCTATAAATTCTAGCTAGCACATAAATCAAGTAAATTTCTAATTCGAACGCCGATAAGGCTTTCAATTCGCAATTTAAAGTCAAAAACATGAACAGATCATTTTATGGCAAATAGATAGAAACACATAAATAATGCAATACACATGCAAATAAATCCCAAATACTTCCTAAATTACTGTTAAGCATAATTAATCATGAATTAACATTAATCGGAGATCGGGGTCATTACAGTCTTCCCCCCTTAAAAGAGTTTGGTCCTCCAAACTCGAATTACCTTCATTCTGAATCAACATTGGGTCCAATGGGAACAATTCCGGATATCTCTTCATCATGTCTTCCTCGGTTTCCCAAGTTGCATAGGTTCCTCTGTGGTTTTGCCAATCAACTTTTACCAACGGTATTTTTTTATTTCTCAACGTTTTGATCCGGCGATTCACAATCTGGATAGGTCTTTCCTCATAAGTGTAGTCATCTTTCAAAAGTACATATGTCGGTTCGATGACGTGAAGTGGATCTCTCAGATATTCTCGTAGCATCGATACATGAAAGACGTTATGCATGTGTTCCATTACTGGAGGTAAGGCTACCCGATACGATACCGGATTGATCTTTTCGAGAACTTCATAAGGTCCAACATATCTTGGCACCAATTTTCCCTTAACACCAAACCGAGTTTGACCTTTCATCGGGGTAACCTTTATAAACACATGGTCCCCAACTTCATATTCCCTCTCTCTTCTTCGAACATCGACATAGTTCTTCTACCGACTCTGTGCAGTTTTCAGACGCTGCTGTATCAGTTTCACTTTCTCGATTGTTTCTTGCACAAGTTCCGGTCCCAACAAAGGTCTATCACCTACTTCAGCCCAACATAGCGGAGATCGACATTGTCTTCCATACAAAGCTTCGTAAGGAGCCATTTCAATGCTTGAATGGTAACTGTTGTTGTACACAAATTCGGCTAATGGCAAGTAGGTCTCCCAATTCCCTTGGAAGTCCAACACACACATTCTGAGCATATTGTCCAGAGTTTAGTTCGTTCGTTCAGTTTGGCCATCTGTTTGTGGGTGATAGGCACTGCTCAGTCTCAATTCAGTCCCCAAAGCCTGTTGCAAACTCTGCCAAAATCTCGATACAAACTTTGCGTCCATGTCAAACACAATAGATACTGGCACTCCATGCAATCTCACAATTTCAGTCGTATAGATATTGGCCAATTTATCAGCATTATAAATAGTTTTGATAGGCAGAAAATGGGCAGACCTAGTTAAACGGTCAACTATAACCCAGATAGAGTCCATACCTCGAGAAGAACGAGGCAATCCCATAATGAAGTCCATGGTAATGTGCTCCCATTTCCATTTCGGTATTGGGAGTGGTTGTAGCAAACCAGCGGGTCGTTGATGCTTAGCTTTAACCTGTTGGCAATGTAGACATCTAGCCACAAAGTCTGCAATACTCTTTTTTATTCTAGGCCACCAAAAATTCTGTTTCAAATTATGATACATCTTCGTGTTCCCCGGATGCATAGCAAATTTACTACTGTGAGTTTCGGTCATAACACGTTTCCTCAAATCACAACAGTCGGGCACACAAAGACTGTTTTGAAATTTCAGCACACCATTCTCAAACACAAATCCTGGCCTTGGCTTCAAATCAAATTCCTCTATGATCTTTTTCAAGTATTCATCTTCACATTGTTTTTGTTTGATCTCATCAAGAATAGCAGGTTGAGCAGAAATAGCAGATAACAGCCCATCTTGTTCTAGGCCCGTCAACAATTCCTTTCGGTTAGCAGACATGACAAATTCGCACTGGATTTTCGGCTCAAGGCATTTGCTACAGTATTAGCATTTCCCAGATGATACAAAATTTGCAAGTCATAATCCTTGATTAGTTCTAACCATCGCCTCTATCTCATGTTCAATTCCTTTTGGGTGAAGAAATATTTCAAACTTTTATGATCTATATACACCTCGCAAGTTACCCCACACAAATAGTGACGCCAGATTTTCAAAGCAAACACCACAACTGCTAACTCAAGATCATGTGTTGGGTAATTCCTTTCATGAGGTCGAAGTTGTCTAGAAGCATAGGCAATCACCCTTCCGTTTTGCATTAGTACACACCCCAAGCCTTTATAGGAAGCATCACTGTACACTTGAAACCCATCAATACCATTAGGCGAAGTTAAGATTGGTGCAGTCACTAACCTGGTTTTCAACTCTTGGAAAGTTGCCTCTCTTTGTTCACTCCAGTTAAATGGCACGTTTTTCTGAGTTAATTGAGTCAATGGTAGGGCAAGCTTAGAAAAATCTTTCACAAACCTCCTGCAGTAACCTGCAAGTTCCAGAAAACTTCGAACTTCTGTCACATTTGTCGGTCTAGGCCACTCCACGACGGCTTTAATTTTCTGAGGGTCGACAGAAACTCCATCCTTGTTGATTACATGTCCCAAAAATGCCACACTGTCAAGCCAGAATTCACACTTGGACAATTTAGCATACAATTTCTTTTCTCTCAAAATCTGCAAGGTGGTTCTCAAATGGTTCTTATGTTCTTCCCTGTCTTTAGAATAAATCAAAATGTCATCAATAAATACAACAATGAAATCATCCAGATATGATTTAAACACCCTATTCATAAGATCCAAGAAAGCTGCAGGTGCATTGGTCATCCCAAACGGCATTACTAAAAATTCATAATGTCCATATCTGGTTCGGAATGCAGTTTTCTCTACGTCCTCAGCTCTAACCTTTAACTGATGATACCCGGACCTGAGGTCAATTTTGGAAAACACTTGGGCACCCTGAAGTTGATCAAACAAGTCATCTATTCGGGGCAAAGGGTATTTGTTCTTGATAGTCACTTTATTCAGTTCCCGGTAGTCTATACACAATCTCAAAGATCAATCTTTCTTTTTGACAAACAAAACTGGAGCACCCCAAGGTGAAGTACTCGGACGGATAAATTTCTTATCTAACAATTCCTGCAGTTGGGTTTTCAATTCTTTCAATTCAGAGGTAGACATTCTATAGAGAGTCTTGGAAATAGGTTGTGTCCCCGGAAACACTTCAACAGTGAATTCAATCTCCCTATCAACTAAGTCCCCACGTAAGTCAGTCGGAAACACATCAGGAAAGTCACAAACAACAGGGATTGTTTCTATAGTAGTACTGTCAGATGGTGCAGTCAGTATACAACACAGGTAACCCCTACATCCCTTCCTAAGGAGTTTTACAGTTTTCATAGCCGAAATCAAATACGGGGGAGGAACTACCCATTCCCAATAAAAGTAAATTCAGGCATTCCCGGTGGTCTAAACACAATAGTTTTATTTGCACAGTAAATGGTAGCACAGTATTTAGTCAACCAGTCCATCCCCAAAATATAATCAAAATGACTAGCATCTAAGGGTAATAAATCCACATATAACACCATATCACCAATCATAATATCACACGCCGGATAAACATGAGTACACATCATAGAATCCCCAGATGGTGTGGATACAGATAACACATATGTCATTTATTCTAGTGGTCTAGTCAATTTTCGAGAGAAAGCATGCGATACAAAGAAATGTGTAGAACCAGAATCTATCAGTACACATGCATTTTGAGAACATACAGAGAGTGTACCTGACACCACAGTATAGGTGTTGGGTACGTCACCAGGCACTAAGGCGAACACTTTCCCTTGCCTTAACGTTTCATTGTTTGCATTCCCTTTAACATCAGCCCTTGCATTTGGTCTTGCTGCGGAAACAGACCCGGTGGAACTTGTCATAGGATGGTTAACCTCATTAGATCTCATCGGGCAATCCCTCACCATGTGGCCAACCTTGCCACAGCGAAAACACACACCTGATGCTCGATAACAGGCACGCTTGTGCTTCTTTTCGCAGTCAGGACAGTTTGGAGTAGATCTACTACTTTGGCTAGAGCTGCTGAAGGATCCTGTATATTGCCTTTTCAAAAACGACTGGCCTTTCTTGAAACTGAATCCAGTCCTTTTTCCTCTCCATTCTGTTGTTGGTGTTGTAGTTTGTTTCTTAGCTACTATTGTGGCTTCTGTCATCAATGCCCTATCAAGTACCTCCACATAAGTAGGTAATTTTACGACACCCACTCGGTCAAATATTTCCAGGTCCAGCCCTTCCTCAAACTTCCGTGCTTTCTTGTAATCAGTATCCACCATATGTGGAGCAAACCGTGCCAGTTCGGTGAATTTAGCTTCATACTCTGCTACAGCCATTCTTCCTTGTTTAAGTTCTTGGAATTCCGACACTTTTCGATCCCTGAAACATTGGGGAAAGTACTTGTCGTAGAAGATAGCATTAAACTGTGCCCATGTCATATTCTTATTGCCATTTCAGATTAGTAACCACCACCTGCGGGCTTCATCTTTCAGAGTGTAGGTGGCTAGGAGGACTTTCTAAGTTTCAGAACAAGGAAATACTTCATACAATTTTTCCATCTCAAGAAACCACGTCTCAGCTTTCAAAGGTTCAATTCCGCCATAGAACGTTGGTAGTTTCATTTTCATGAATTTCTGTGTCAGATTGATGATGTCATTGTTATCTGCCTCGGCTTATGCTGGTGGAGGCGGAGAGGGCAAAGGTTGTTGTCTCTGTTGTTGTGTCCAGGCTTCAGTCAACGCTGCTAACATCTGTTCCATTCGGCCCATGCGAGCCTCTAAAGATTCACTTTCACCACTTCCCCTTGCATTGTCCATCTTACTATACAGACATCAAATGATAATAAACACAGGCATAATCTTATTCGTTTCCTTTAATTTATTTGATTCAAATGTACATTCAGTTTTCATATTCAGTTGCATTACCACACACTCACACATGCAGATGAAATGCCCTTAATGCTTACTAGGACATCCTAAGCTCATACGAACCTGTGTGTGCGGTAGAACACGTACTCTGATACCACTCTGTTACGACCCAAACCCGCCCCTATAGGTTTAGCATAGTAACCGGCCAGTAATCCGTGGATTACCAAAGGCCTCTGAACAGATTATCAAGTAATAAGGGGCTGCGGAAGTAATAATACAAAATAGACAAGGTCCAATGAGCTGTGATAACGTATATGGGACAGAACATTTCAAAATTTATTTCTATATACATGAACATGCCAGTCCAGATACACAATATTTACAAAATGTACTTCCCAAGACCTGACTGTACAGAGCAAACACAAAGACTAGCATGATTACAAAAAAATAGCCATGGTAATAGGCTTCGATCAGAACCTCCTTGGAAGCACAATGGTTGGCTGACAAAAACAGTACAGAAGGCCGTCAACTCTGGCCCTGGTCAAGTGCCGGCTCACCTACATATATAATATAAACTGTGAGCGAAAACCCAGTGAATAATAACAGAGTAAAGGGGTTATATGAATGATGTCCAGCACAAGTTAGAATCCATCATTTAAATCAGAACATAATCAGACTTCAAAACAGAAACAGATTCATATACATTTTCATATTCAAATTTTGCATAAGATCATAGGTGGTTCACCCATTAGCTATCAGATCAGATTGGTCCAGAGACCCACATACATAGTTGGTACCAACGACCATAAAGATCCATATCTTGTGCGCAAGTAGCCATGGTATTGTTACCCCCAAGCAAGGGCCACATGCAGATTGACCGCGGTATTGTTACCCCCAGGCGAGGGCCACATGCAGATTGACCGCGGTATTGTTACCCCCGGGTGAGGGCCACGTGAATTAAGGGTGCCACAAATACTTTTCAGAAAATTGGACATTCATTCATCATTAGTAAGATAGCATTTCAGAAAACAGATTATACCATACCAGTCAGAAAATACTTAGGTTAAACATAACTTTACAGAGTTATTACTCACAGTGGGCCTTGAGTCAGACAGACGGAGTAAACTTGGTCAAACGGTACGTGGCACATGACCTGTTATAGCGATCCCGGTTTCCCTTTTCATTGGTTGTTGTGTACATCTCGTTTACATCCTTTACTTTTTGTATTTGAGTCTTGGGTTGTGTTGGGCAGGTGTATAACAAGTTGGTTGAGCTTAGGAACCAAGTGTAGTTGCCCAGATTTTGGCCTTCACACTCGAGCAAGGATTTTGACGCTCGAGCGAGTCCTTCATTGTTGTCTGTCCGCTCGAACGGGATTTCCGACGCTCGAGCGTAGTTTTCCATCTTCCAGTATCTCATCTGCAGTGTTGTGCGCTCGAGCTGGAGTTTTGACGCTCGAGCGGGATGTTGTGTGTGACACTCGAGCGGGGAGGTTTGACGCTCGAGCGGAGACCTGGTTCTGTAAAAGTTCTGGAAGTGTGTATCCACCGCTCGAGCGGGATTGTTGACGCTCGAGCGGGAGTCTGTGAGTGACGCTCGAGCGGGGCGTTGGACGCTCGAGCGAGGCGACTTTTATATAAACCCGAGATCCGACTTTTGGATCACTTTTTCAACTCCTTTTCTCTCTCTTACTTTTCAAAACCTCCATTGTTGAGCCTCTCTCTCTAGAACCTTGTCTTCTCTCTAGGTATTGATCTAGTTAGAGTTGTTTCCTCACCTTTGGCCTTTACAAAAGGTGTGTTGATCGTCGAGGGCTACGTTTTGATCCGAAAATATCGAGTTTTGGAGCACGTTGAGTTTCTTCATCTTCACCCCTTGAACTCCGAATTTGAGGTAGGGATATCCTACTCCTCTTTATGAGTTTTGTCTTTAAATTTTGGCATTTCGATATGTTGGGAGTTGTTGGGTAATTTTGAGAAAGTTCGGGCCTTTGTGTAATTTTACGAAAGTTGGGGTTTTAATCATATAAAACCTAAATGCATGTTTGGAATGGAAAAGTGGAATTAATGTTAAAACATTAATGAAAATGGAACCTAAGGGTTGTGATGTTAATTATGGAATATGCCCTAATTACATTGGTTAATTAATTGGTATAATTAATTGTTGGAAATGAGGAATTGAATTGAGAATGTTGAAATCGGGAATGTATGGGACTAAAGAATGTGGTTGGATCATTTATAGCTCACCTAATTGAAATGTCGATTTAATATCCATTTTTCTATTTAGAAATAACTGCTTTGGGCTATCGGTGGAGGATAGTCTTGATTGTTGTAGACAATGCATGATGATTAGGCAAACTAAAACCAATCGAGTGAATGTGTCATAGAGTATGACGGTGAATTGAATACATTAATTCTATGTATTGATTGATTGTGTATAGAACCCTTGTGTTTATATGCATTGTGTGTAGAGGAGGAGATGGGAGATGTACTCCGCGGTTTAGGGGAAGATGGGGGATGTACCTCTAAACCGGATAAGATTGGAGGAGATGGGGGATGAACTCCGTAGACACAGCTCATATGCTTGTCTAGAGAAGTGAAGATACAGCTCATAGGCTTATCTTTGAGAAGTGTAGATACAGCTCATATGCTTGTCTAGTGAAGTACAGATACAGCTCGTATGCTTGTCTAGTAAAGTGTGGAAACAGCTTATATGCTTATCTGTTGATGCGTAAGATGTTTATCTGTTGATGTGTTGATATAGCTAATATGCTTATCTATTAAATAAAGATGGAAAATGGAAAGTGACATAGACTCGTATGTTATGAAATTGTGACGTGATATATGCGGATGTATCAGTGTTGGCCATCTATCAATTGCTAATCTTTTAGTCATTGCTCATAGTTGGTTTAGTATATCTCTGCTGGGCTGTGGCTCACCCTATATGGGAACATCATTTTCAGGTACAAGTAGCATGCCACCTCCAAGGACGTAGCTTGGGAGGCTAGAGGCGGGCAGACTTTTGTTGTCCTTTCCCTTTTGATGTATTACATGTATATTCAAGCCAAGGGCTTAATGTGTAAATGAGTTAGTACTCTTTTGTTGTAACCAAGTGTTAGCTTGGAAAGCTGTAAGCCTTTAGGGCATTTGCTTTTGTCGTTAACATGTAATACTGTTTGTAATGAAACTCTGATGAATAGAAGAATGTGGAGCTTTTATATGTATCAATGTATGTCTATATTGATGGGTTTAATGTTATTATTTTGAGGGCGTTACACAGACGGAGTAAACTTGGTCAAACGGTACATGGCACATGACCTACACAACACATAACAGATGCACACTTGAAACACATGTTCTAATTGTACAAAACTTATTTCATTGGCTCTTAGTGTGTTTCTAATCTCTTACCCTCACTATAGAGTCTTAAACATGGCCTAGGAATGGCTAGGATAGAATGAGGATGCAAAGATGCACTTTAAAACACTTTTCAAAATTTTTAGAAAATAGGGGTCTCGCTCGAGCGTGGCTTTCTACGCTCGAGTGGACATGCAGACAAAGGATCTCCACTCGAGCGAACTGTAAACTACAGTAAAAGTACTGGATGCACAAAAATCACGCTCGATAGGCGCTCAATCCACGCTCGAGCGTAAGACACAAGTCCTCTCTCGAGCGTGCATTCCCTCGCTCGAGTGGACTGTAAACATGTGAAAAGTACTGGATACACGCATTTCATGCTCGAGCGTTACCTTCTACGCTCGAGCGGGGTTCATGTATTCAGAGTGTATGCTCGAGCGTAAAGTCCTATGCTCGAGCATGGGTCCAAAATCTGAAATTGCCAAATTGAACCTCCAAGCTCAAAACCAACTTTTAAAGCATCAATTTCGATCCTCTTGGGCTAATTTTCTGGAAAACTCTTGTAAACTCATAGTATGACATGTTTTGAAGATCAATTTGCTAAATCAAAGCCCAAAGGTAGTTCAATTAAACACAATTTCAAGGAAAACTTCAAGAACATAAGTTAAATGTATCATGCAAGAATCTCCTAGAAACCAAACCCTCCAAAACATGATCAAACTTGATAATTTGATGGACAAAAAGATGCATGACCACAATGAGAGTGAAATTAACACATGCATAGAAGAAATCTTAGAATTCAAACTCAAAGCATGGAAATTTATGCATGCATGCATGAATGGACTCTCAAAACCACACTTTGAGCTAATTCTTGACTTCAACTACCAATTTCACCAAGAACCTAGCAAGAACAACCCCCATTCATAAATAAAAGGATGAATTCACTACCTTTAGGTCTTCAATTTCAAGTGTGGAGCTTAAACATGCAATCCTCCTTCAATTCTCCTAAGTTCTCCAAACTAATCTCTAGATGAATTCAATTCCTCCCTCACTCCCTCTCTCTCACGGTTTCTAGCAAGGAAAGTGACTGAAAATGGTGTATGAATTCAGTTTAAACATTGTATGAGAAAGTGGCCCACTCAAGGGCAATTTTGTAAATAATTGGACTAATGTAATTTAACGTTATTTAATCTAATTTAATCGCTCCGAACCGAATTTTAATTAAACTTACCATAAAATTCTATAAATTCTAGCTGGCACATAAATCAAGTAAATTTCTGATTCGGACGCCGATAAGGCTTTCAATTCGCAATTTAAAGTTAAAAACATGAACAGATCATTTTATGGCAAACAGATAGAAACACATAAATAATGCAATACACATGCAAATAAATCGCAAATCCTTCCTAAATTACTGTTAAGCATAATTAATCATGAATTCGCATTAATCGGAGGTCGGGGTCATTACAGTGCTGAACAGAAACATCGACATATTCTCGACACTACTCAAGCTCCCCTTCTCTCTTCCTCTTGTCCGGAAAATTTTTGGGGGGAAACAGCTCTCACTGTTGCTTACACTATCAATTATATCCCTACACCTGTCATTCATAATCACACTCCCTATGAGCGTTTGCATGGCACTCGTCCCCCTTACACCAATCTTAGGGCCTTTGGATCTGCATGTTTTGTTCTTCTCCAACCTTATGAACGTACCAAACTTGAACCTCGTTCCCGCCTTTGTTGCTTCTTGGGGTATGGTATTGAACATAAAGGGTATCGTTGTTGGGATCCTCTCTCCCAGCGCCTCCGTGTCTCTCGACATGTGGTTTTTTGGAAACACAAAATGTTTTCCTCTCTCTCTCTTTCGCTTATTCGCTCCCTCACCCTCTCTGTTTTTTACTAACCCTTCCACAAATCTGTTTTCTGATGAATTTGCTCCACCGTCCCTGCCAGCCTCTCTAGAGACCACATTGCCTATTGGTCTTTCCCATGAGTCTGCTCGCTCTGATGGTCCTGTCCTTGCTCTCTCGAGATCCTCCCCTCCTGTTGAGTCTCTTCCTTTGGCTCCTCCTCCCTCTACTCAACCACACTGGGTAACCCAACCTTCTACTCGTCTTCGTGACTTTATTGTTGCTTTTATTAGCTTTTTCTACTTATGAACCTACCTCCTATCGTGAGGCTCGCTCTAATCCTCTTTGGTAGCATGCTATAACTGATGAATTACAGGCTTTAGACAAAACTCATACTTGGGACATTGTTGATCTTCCCCCTAGCAAGACTGCCATTGGCTGCAAATGGGTATACAAAATCAAGACTTGTTCTGATGGATGTATTGAGCGCTACAAAGCCCGCCTTGTTGCCAAAGGCTTCAATCAGGAATATAGTATTGACTATGAGGAGACCTTTGCTCCAGTTGCCCGTCTCACCTCTGTTCGCAACTTGATTGCTGTTGCTACCACCCGACAATTGGATCTTTATCAACTGGACGTGAAAAATGCTTTCCTTAATGGTGTTCTTCTCGAGGAGGTCTACATGCAACCTCCCCACGGGTCTACTTATCCACCTCATAAAGTCTGTAAACTTCAGCGTACTTTATATGGACTTAAGCAAGCCCTGCGCGCTTAGTTTTCCAAGTTCAGCTCTACTATTCATGAATGTGGTTTTACTTCCAGTTCTTATGATACTGCTCTTCTTATATGGAAAACAGCTCAAGGGACCACCCTGCTTTTGCTTTATGTAGATGACATGATTATCACCGGTGATGATATGGATAATATTCTTCACCTTAAACAGTTTCTTAGCCATCATTTCGAGATGAAAGACCTTGGTCCTCTTAGCTATTTCTTGGGTCTTGAAATCTTTCATGATTCCATGGGTTTTTTTCTCTCTCAGGCTGAGTATACCTCTGATCTTCTCACCCGCGCTAGTCTTACGGATTGCAAGACTGCCTTCACTCCATTGGAACCTTAAAGTCGTCTTACTCCTCTTGATGGCACTCTTCTTTCTAATGCTACCTTATATCGTCAACTGGTTAGAAGTCTTGTCTATCTCACTGTTACTCGTCCTGATATTGCCTATGCCGTTCATATTGTCAACCAGTTTATGTTGGCTCCTCATACCCCTCATTATGCTGCATTAGTTTGTATCCTTCGCTTTCTCAAAGGCACCTTGTTTCATGGTCTTCATTATTCCGCCCGCTCCTCTCTACAGCTTCATGCTTTCTCCGATGCTAATTGGGCTGGGAATCCTACTGACCGCCGCTTTACTACTAGGTTCTGTTTTTTCTTGGGTGATTCTCTTATTTCTTAGCGTAGCAAGAAACAATCTCTTACTGCTCTTTCCAGTACCGAGGCCCAATATCATGCTCTTGCTAATACTACTCAAGAGCTTCTCTGGCTTCGTTGGCTTCTTACTGACATGGGTGTTACCCCCTCTGGCATTACTGCTCTCGTTTGTGACAATCAAAGTGCTCTTCAAATTGCTCACAATGATGTTTTTCATGATCGCACCAAGCACATTGAGATTGACTGCCATTTTATTCGTCAACATGTCACTAGTGGTACTGTCCATCTCCATCCGATCTCTTTTGCTGATCAACCTACTGATATCTTCACCAAAGCTCATTCTTCTGGCCGTTTCGTTGAACTTGTCTCCAAACTCCAGTTGGTTGATGTTTGTCCTCCTTGAGTTTGAGGGGGGCTGTTAATATATTAATGTATGGCTATTAATATTAATATATAAATGTATAGAATACAGCTACATGGGATTTAGCTTTCGGTTAGCTTTCGGTCCCTTTTCATAATGATGTTTGTCAAATGATGATGTTTGTAACATAGAAGCTCCTATATAACGGAGACCCTCTATATGGTTTCAGATATATAGAAATATAGAGATTTCTCTCTCTATATCCCTCTCTCAACTTATTTTACAATGTCCATTGGGAGAGAGATAGATCCACTATAAAAGCATATTAGTGAGACCAAAAACACTCAAAATCCGACACCAATATCTAAGCATTAAAAAAATTATCGTTTCCTCGCTCACAACCAATGAATCTAGTGTTTCTCTATCTCCTTTACATCTCTACAAATCCTCTCAATCTTATATCTCTGGAATTCCCATAAGTTTTTATTTTATTTTATTTAGGATAAATTACACTGAACTCCCCTAAGATTTCTGACAAACACAGGGACTTTTTTTATGGTTTTAATACTTACAGTAACCTCCCCTATTTTACTTGACATTTTCCAAATTCCCCCATTCTGTCAAATTGGAACAAACAGTGTTATTTTCCTATAGTAAATGACCTTATTACCCTTCATTTTAAGCACAAAAAAACGTCCCCTCTGTTTACATCAGACAGTAATTTAATTATAAATTATTTTTAGGATTTATTACTCTTATTACCCTTGTGTTTTTGGATTTATTTTTTTAAAATATTAAAAAATGTTTAAGAAAATTTTAGGCTATGTTTGGAAGGGTTTTCAAACTATAATTCTACCCACATATTCTAATACCATGTTTGGATAGGGTTTCAAATTATATTTCCACAACAAATAGAAAACTCTACAGAAAATTCTGTATCGAGCGGGATTTTCAATTTTTTTTTTTTTTTTTTGAAATTTGGCTTAACCAGTCATTCAATAGGTCATCCGGCCGGTTGACGACCAGCTGGTCAACCGGATCATGGCAATTTTTTATTTTTTATTTTTTGCAATTGGCACTTGTTTGCTTTTTATATGTTTAATTAAACAATATTTTTGGATTTTTTTTAAAAAAAATTTATGAGCTTTTAATAGATTTTTGAATTGTGTGTTTGGTTATGAGTTGTAAGTTTTTCTATCAAATATCATATGTCACATAAAAAATTCTCCACTTAATTTAAAACGCTTTTCAAAACTCATTCACCAAACAAATTTTCCACACTTAAATCATAATTCCAAAACTCACAAATTCAAAATACAACTCTATTCTCAAATCATATTTAGAAAACTCTACCAAACACTACCTTATTTTTTTATTTTAAATATATGTTTTTTATTTAAATATTTTTTATTTTAAATATTTTATTTTATTTTGTAAATATTTTAATTTTTTTAATTTTAATATTTTAAACTCAAAACATAACTCTACACTTAAATCGTAACTAGGCACATAACTCAAAACTCAATTCAAAAATTATTTTCAAACCTTATAACCAAACACATAACTCCAAAATCCACATTATTTTCAAAACTCTACACTCAAATCGTAACCAAACACATAATAAAAAAATTAAAATATTTAAAAATATATTTATAAAATAAAATATTTAAAATAAAATTTATATATTTAAAATAAAAAATATTTTAAAAAAAACTAATATTTTAAAAAAATTAAAAATACAGCACATAAATGTATGAAATATAGTGCACATTAAAATAAATAAATAAATATTTAAAATATAAAATATTTACCCTAAAAAAATAAACCTAAAAAATTTCAAAATATAATTTAAAGCTCTTTTCAAAATTTATAACCAAACTAATTTTTTTTCAAAACTCATAACTCAAAATAAGACTCCACACTCAACGCATGATTCTAAAAATAATTTTTAAAAATAAAATTAAATAAATTTTTTTTAAATTATTTCTTGTAAAATAGAGTTTTGGAAAAAGTTTGATTTTGAGTTTTGAAAAAAGTTTTGAATTGAATTTTAAGTTGTGTATTTGGCTATGAGTTTTAAAAATAATTTTTGAATTGAGTTTTGAAAAGTTTTGAATTGTGTATTTGGTTATAAGTTTTGAAAAGATTTTTGAAAATTTCTAATTGAAATTGTGATTCTAAAAGAAAACCAAACATGTTTCTTTGTTATTGTTTGGCTAAATAATTGTTTATGCCACCTCACTGTAAACTAAAATTTGGATTGGAGTAATACTATAAAATAAATAAATAAAAATAAATTTTAAGATAAATTTTAATAGTTGTGGCTAACCTACCTATTGTTGTGTTTTTTAAATAAAAGGTTGCAATTGAAAAAAAAAAAAAAAAAACTTTTTCGGGCATCCAAATGAATGACTGGCCAACATTTGGTATTGGTATATATAGATGGGTTGAGGAAACTTGAAGGCATTATTGGTATTTTAGTGTTTAGCTTTGATGACATCATCAGGTTCTGTGAAACAAGTAAACGAAAGTCAAAAAATGAGAGAATCTAGACAATGTCAGGTAAAGTAGGGAAGATTACTGTAATTATTAAAATTACAGAGAAAGTTTCTATGTTTGTCAGAAACCTTAGGAGACAACGTGAATGTAATTTACCCTTTTATTTATGAACAAATCATAGAAATGATACTCTTATACACTTGATAAAACTTAACAAATATTTCTTAGTGAATTTCAAATTTTACACCCTAATTTGAATATATGTAAAAAGGAAGTAGATCCCTCCAGTCTGGACTGGAGGTAGGGTTGCAAACGAACCAAGCAGAGCCGAGCTTTGCTGAGCTCGAGCTCGACTCGTTTACTTATTGAGCTCGTTTATTGAGCTCGAGCTCGGCCCGATAAAGAACTGGGCTCGAGCTCGGCTCGGCTCGATAAATTTTTTTTAATATTATTTATATTATTTAATATATTAAAATGTATTTATATTATTATTTTTATATATATTTATATATTTTTAATATATAAATAATATATTTATTATATAATTTAAATAAAAATAAACGAGCCGAGCTTATGCGAGCTCGAGCTCGGCTCGTTTAACGAGCCGAGCCGAACTTGTTCATGAACAGGTCGGTTCATTTGCAACCCTAACTGGAGGGGACTGTTACAAGACATGGCCAACAACAAAGTAAGGCTCAAAATAGAACCAAGAAAATTAAAAATAGAACCAAGAAAATTAAAAGTTAGGAAGATGATAAATAAAAGATAAAAAAAATAAAAGATAAAAAAAATAAAAATAAAAATAAAAAAAAGAGAGAAAGATAATAGGATGATAAATATTTCTAATATGGATGATGATATCAAAATTTATTACGAATCACGTGCATGAATGAAATTTGTGTCAAACAATTGACATGTTTAACAACTTTGATTATTATATTTTTCTCATTATTATGTATTTTATTTAATTTTGAATTAAATTAATGTATTGAAAATTTATAAAATATTAATTATTACATTATAATTTTTGTAAAAACTAACAATATATATACTTAAATATAGATGATCACATCTTATTTTTGGTACAATTTAATTACACCAAGACCCATTCAACTATATTAGTGAATCATTTTACTAATCTTATTTATGAACTCGTATATATTGATTCATATAATAATAAAAATTGTATAAATACATCCCTTTTGAAGATAATCTGAAAATGGTGAAAGTAATAGATTTTTTCAAACATTATTTAAAAAAACTATAGAGTTTAACTTTTATAACAAAATTAATTTTTAAATTTTTATTTTGTCAATGTAAAACCTAAAATTTTGATTTGTTTTTAATGTAAATCATTTGCTTATTTTCGTTATGTAAAACTGATAGGAAAAATGATATTTAAGTCATTAAACTCAATGAAAGAGGATATTTTAGACATTTACCTTCATTGAGTTTAATGACGAAAATATAATTTTTTTGTCTATTTTATTTAATGATTTAGATTGAAAATAAATTAATTATTAGAATTTAAATTTTAGGAAATTAATATTTGAATTGACAAAATAAAAAATTCAAGATTTATTTTATTGGGTTATTTACATGAAGACCCTAAATTATTAAGAAATATCACTTTAATCTTTAAATTATAAAAGAATATAAATAGGCCCCTTAAACTATTGAAGAGTATCATTTTGTCTCATAAATTATAAAAACCTACAAATAGACTCGTTAAACTATAACAACATACAAACTGAACCTCCGAATGGAAGGATCAAAGTGAAATACACCAATAATCTAAGGGTTCATTTGTCCGCTTTTATAGTAGAATGAGTAAAGCAATACTTCTCAACAATTTAGAATATCTTTTTGTATATTTTTATAATTTAAAAGAGTTAAAGCGATATTTTTTAATAATTTAAATGGTTTCTATATAAATAATTCTATTTTATGATAAGGGTGAAATTTAAATTAAAAAAAAAATCACTTGATTCCATTTTTCCAAAAATAATTTTCAGAAAACTCTACTTTCTTATTTTTCGTGTTTTTTTGTTTTTATTGAATTTTTTAAAATATTTTAAGCAATTTTTTTTACTTTTTAGACACACCTAACATAAATACACCTAAAAAGTAAAAAAATTGTAGAAAAAATCTTTAAAAATTCACTAAATATCAAAAATATAAAAAAAAAATATAAGAATTCAGGACATTTTTTTATATTTTTATGTATTTATTAATTTTTTAAAATATTTTTTTACAAATTTTTTACTTTTTAGATACATCTAAGTAAGGTACATCTAAAAAAAAAAAAAATTAAAGTTTTAAAATATTCACTAAAAACAAAAAAACACAAAAATCAAAAAATTCAATTTTCAAAAAACTTTATAAAAAAAACGTAAACTCAACAATTTTTTTTTTGAAAAATGAGTCAGACCCCCTTTGTGGAGGACCCCCACAACCCCCTTACTGATCTACACCATTTATGATGTGTGGGGCATACTCATGTATGTGCGGGATCCACATCATGAATGGTGTGGATCACAAAAGGGGTTGTGGGGTCCTCCACAAAGGGGGTCTCTATCATTGCTGTTTTTTTTTTTGGTACAGCAGGGTACGACAGGGAGGGCATCGTATTCGATAACAATTGGCAAATCACAATCGTCCATTTGCACACTTGTTGAGATTTTTTGGTGAAATGGACACTTGTAAGTTGTAACCAATGAGAGGAGTCTTCTAAATTGGAGTGTCCACGTGTTGTACCTTTGTTGATTCGATCTCGACTCGACCCAGAGATCTTCGCTGTGACGTGGCCTTCTTTCTATCCCTAAAATAATATCTTCCCACTTTTTGACGCTTTGCTTTGCACTTTTTTCCTTTTATATCAATCCACGTCACCCACCCCACCATCTGCTATCGTGCGCCCCTACGCGCACTACCTCCCCACCACCAAGAAAAAAATTAAGACTTATTTTGAAAAGATAATTAAAAGTTATCTTTCCAAACTGTGTAAAATATCGTTAAATCTGTTAAAATTGTATTGATTTGTATCAATTCGTAGTGCTTTATTCACTAATCGCGATTTAAATTTTAAAATTTATAATCTGTTTTCGAAACCGTTTCGCTTTACTATAGTTAATACATATATATATATTTTAATTTATAATGAAATATCAAAATAAGAATGAATGTGAGAGATATTTAATATATGAAATTTATTATAAATAAATAGTCATATATATGAAAAGTATTATGCAAAATTAGTTTTTGTTATATATATGAAAAATATTATTCAAGTTAGTATTATATATTATGTAAAGACTTGATAATTAGTTATTCTTCAATCCGTCAATATGTCCAAAACAGTTCAAACTGCAATTTACCAATCCGTCAATCTGCTAATCTGTCATTAATTTATAATTTTACTCTCAAACCGTCCAAATCGTACCACGTGCACCCCTAATTGTGATAGTATTTTTGACTAATGAGAAATTGCAACACACAACAAGATGGATGGAGTCTAGAAATATTTTATAATTTTAGATAAATTATAAATACACCAATTGAGATTTATTTAAAATATAAATTATTTTTTATAGTTTAAAAAATTATAAATACTCTATTATTAGAATTTTTATTTAATAGAGTTAATTGACAAAAAACAAATTGCTAACTTCTCTCCTATACAATAAAAAAATTACTTAAATTATTAATTGAAATATATTTGTGATATTATTAAAAATTATTAATTGACTTAATGTTTTATTAATAAAAATCAGTCATTTGTTATGAAATGAAAATTTTTAATGGGTAGGATGTAATTTATAGAACTACAAAATGTAATTCGTAATTTAAATAAATCTCACCAGATGTATTTGTAATTTACACTGTAATTTTTTATCAAATTTTTAAATTTTTAAAACAATTTTAGATTCTATCCTTCTCGATAGACATGAAAAGTTAGGGGAAAAAAATTAAAATAAATACTAAAAACAGCTGTTTATTGACTTTTTTTGGAATTTTAGGCCTTGTTTGGGAATCTTCATTTTTAGCTAAAAAGTCAAAAAATTACTAAATTAGCCAAAAAGCCAATAACTCATACTAAGAAGTCACAGATTCTCTTTTCTCTCTACTTTTTGCACATCTTTTCGTGAAAAGTTAAAAAGTCATCCCAAACATACTAATTTTTTTTAGCTCATATTTTAGCCAAATAGCAAAAAAGTTACTAAATTAGCATGTTCCTAAACGAGGCCTTAGTGACTTTTTTTTAGTTTTTTTTTTCTTCATTTTTTTACTTTTTAATTCTTCTAAAAGTGGATGTGAAAGTAAAATTATTTGACAGAAATTTTTTTTATAAAAAAAAAAATTCATTGAAGACAAAATAATTTAAAAATATATAAGTTTTTAATTTATTCAAAACAAAGGTTTAACTTATTATAAATTAAAAATTGATAATAGAAAAGTAGAAGTCAAAAGTACTGTTTACTCATTTTTAAAAATAATTTTTTTTAGTTCAATTAAATTATTTTTGTTTAGTAAGCAATAAATAGAATTAATACCAAACAATCTCACACAAACTCTTGAACCAAGTTTAAGAACCACATAAAATAGTTAAAAATCAAAAAATTATTATCAAAAGTCAACTCTTACCTATATTTTTTTGTACGCCTTTTATAAAAATAAAAAAATTAATTAAAATAATTAATTCCCAAAATAATCGTATAAAAAAAAATTATTAGTAAAATAAACTACATCATATAACCCAAAGTGTAAGTGAATTATTTTTGTCTACTCAACTTAAAAGAAAGTAAGGGGTGGTTTGGGTACCACCTAAATAATTTTTTTATTGACTTATTTCTTATAAGTTATCACATAATTTCTTTATTTTTCTATACATATTTTTGTAAAAAATCAATAAATTACTAATCTTTTGGCAACATCTAAAAAAAATCAGATTATTAACTTAGGGTGTGTTTGTTTGGACGGACTGGATAAGGAGGGATTGTAATCCATCAGACTATTAGTCTTGAGATATATTATCCCCGGACTATTTGATTGGACTGGATTTGTATCATATATTTGTTTAGTCATGAGATTAGATGTCTGGATTGAACTATTTTTAGTGAATCCAATATTTGTTTGGGATATTATAGAGAAAGATAAATGCTCAAATGACTATTTAATCCTTTTCAATTATTTACTCAGTATAGCAATATTAAACATAGTTATAATATTTTAATTATTTTTAGCTAGATTAAATAAAAATTTATTTTATTTTTTGCACAATTAAATAAATTTATTTTTAAAAAATTAAATAAATTAAATATCAATAAAAATATATGATATTTTAATTAAAATTTTAAATAAATTTATTTTAAATAATAATAATAATAATAATTAAATAATGAAATAAAATAAAACATCTATTAAAATTTAAATAATGAAATTAAATAAAATATAAACAAAATTTTAAAATAAAACATCAATAAAATATCTATAAATAATTATTTTAAAAAATTAAATAAATAAAACAAAAATAAAAATTAAATTAAATTATTTATTTTTAAATTGAGAAATTTAAATTTTATTGAATTTTACTCAATATAATACATAATTAAATACTAGAGGATAAAAATATAATTTTATTAATTAATCCCATGGGATGAGTTATCTCATGGTTTCTATCCCACCCCCATGGGATAGCATAGTCCTACAAATATGGGACTAATAGTTCCGAGAGACTATTAGTCTGAAGCAAAACTTTTGAAACAAACAACAGACTATTAGTCCACCCAAACTAATAATCTAATCACATGCCCAATCCTTTCAAAACAAACACCCCCTTATTGATTTATTTAGACCACATCACTTCTTTACTTTTTTTTTTTTTTTTTTTTTTTTTTTTTTTTTTTATTACACCTTTTTGTAATAACTAAAAAAATCAACTTATAAATCATAAACAAAACATACCTAAATAGCTAGGCCCAAATCCCCTTAAAATTCTTCGACATGATTGGTTTAAAACATAAACAATTAGCCATGTTAATCCTGAATAATTAATCACCTCAAAACCAATCCCAACCCTCCGTTCCACTCACTCCCAACGCTCCAGATCATCCCTCTGTTCCCAGCGCAAATTAGCAACCACCACTACCGCCTTAGCTAGAAAAAAGCCTGTAGCTGAGAGACGGACCAGAAGAAGAAGAAGACGACTTCGACTCTCTCTCTCTCTAAATCCGGACGTTGATTCTACAGTCTTCGCCCGATCAGGACCGTCGGATAGATCGACTTTCCTGATCAGTTGCCAAACTTTTGACAGTTCGGTTTCGGGGCTCTTCTTGTCTGTAAATTAGGTTTTTGTCTCTAAAGTCGGTTTGTGAATTCGAAACCCTAATTTCAAAGAGGTTATATAGTGTTCTGTGAATCTGAAAACCCTAATTTTGATGGAGGTGTATGGGTAGCTGATGTTGTGAGCTTGGTTGAAATTGAGAAGATGGAGAGGGATGAGATTGTTGTGCTGGACAAAGATGGAGGTCCAAGTGGTGGTGGTGGTGGTAAGGGCAGTGATGCGTTTATTGATCGCAGCAAAGTGAGGATTTTGCTTTGCGACAACGATGCCAAGAGTTCTGAAGAGGTTGTCAGGCTTCTACGCAAATGCTCTTATCAAGGTATTGGTTCTTCTGATACTGTTTTTATGAAGTCTTGAATTTGTACTGTGATAGATTTTAGTTTCATTTTCTGTTGTGTTAGTTCTGGGATTTGGAATATGAATTATATGGTGTTAGTTTGATTTGGAACTAGTAATTATTTTGAGAAAATAGCATATTTGGAATATGAATATGAATTCTTACAAAGTAATTATTTTTATTTGAAAAAGCAGCAAGTATGTATAGTTATTGATCTGTGTTTGTTATTATTGGACGATACCAGTGGAACAATATTGACTCATTTCATAGCAATTCTTTGCTTCAAGTTTAATATTACAAAATATGATGACAGGGTCTTTTTGCAGTTTGATAAACTTGAATTCAGCTTCTTTAACTTAAGCATGAATGTTTTGTCAAGAAATGGCATTTTGGTACAAAGAGAGCATGAGGGATGTATTATGTATATATATATATATAATTTTCTTTGTGTGGTTCTTTTAGTTTTCTTTTATCTGAATCTACATGTTGTAATGACTATGGAGTGCTTGCAGTCTTCGATAAATGGCAAGAAACTCAAAGAACAGCCATTCAGCTAGATTTCGGGACTTTAGCACCAACAGTGCTCTACAATAGCTTTAATTTAGTGACACCCACGAGTTTCGATAGCCATCTTGATTTTGAGTCACTGATGCAATCAGCCTATTTGCAATTGACGTTTGTGTTAATTCCTTTCATATTGTTGATGAAGCACATGTATGATGAAGCACGGGTACAAGTACGAGTACTGGTACTAGTACGATACGGGTACGTCGATATGGTAAAATCTAAAAAAGTAGGGTACGGTTTGGCACTTTTGTAAAAAAAATATTTATTTTTAATTTGGATTAATGCAAAAATTGATTAAATTGTTTAGTTTGTTAAGATACAACCTAAAATTTTACATTTAATGCCAAAAGTAATTGAATAACTTACAAACCATAATTTAATTTTAAAATCGTGCTAAGCATAAAACTAAAAATAACGATGAAGTCTATTGAAAGGAATTTTATCTCTGTAATAGAAGAAAATATTGTTTCGACTAAAATACAGAACGACTTGAGTATATATTACGGACGTCAAAAATTATGAAGAAAAAATTTGAGTACGTGTTTCGTGTACCTGATACGTATGCAAAAGTACCCTACGAAGTACCGTACGCCGCTAAGTATCCAGTACAGGTACGACATGTTTATCGAAGTACCCATGCTTCATAGCATATTGTCAATTTGTGCCACTTCAACTTAAACTAAAAGCTTTTTGTTTGCCATTTTTGCCATAACCTTTTGTTTTCTTCTTCTTGTAATTAGTTTGATATTTTAATTCATCCGCATGGAGAGCTCCTCTATTGAGTCCACTAATTTGATGTACTTGTACTTACATCTCAAGGTAATGTACATTTTTTATGCTGCCTATTGGCAACTGTTGCTTTGCAGTAACTTCGGTGAGGTCAGCCAGGCAAGTGATTGATGCACTGAATGCTGAGGGGCCAGACATAGATATCATTTTGTCTGAAGTTGACATTCCTATGGCGAAAGGATTGAAGATGCTGAAATACATAATGAGGGATAAAGAGTTGCGACGCATTCCTGTGATCAGTAAGTTTGGCCTTGTTTACATCACTGTTTTCCCCAAATGTTTGCTTTCTTCTATTGTAGTAGATTAGAAACTGATCCTCCTTTTCCTGTTTTTGTTTTTCCAAGTGATGTCGGCACAAGATGAGGTATCTATCGTTGTCAAGTGTTTGAGACTTGGAGCAGCTGACTATCTTGTGAAGCCTTTACGCACTAATGAACTGTTAAATTTATGGACTCACATGTGGAGGAGAAGGCGAATGGTACGTAATGCTTTATGTTCTTTTGTTATTTGAAAGCTCCCCTCTTCCCCTATCATGCATTTTCCATTCAAGTCAAAGAATGCATGGTATTAATAATTTCTAATAGCCAACCAAACATTGTTTTCTATATTTCATATCCCATTCTGACACTTCCTGTCTGAATGTTGTTTATTGTATAAGTGTATGCTTGTATGCTGGTATGCTTTTCTTATGGTTTTTGTATTATTCATCTCATCTCTAATTTATCAACAACAAAAAAAAATATTCATCTCATCTCTATAGAGCGATATTCTTATTGTCATTTATTCTTTTTTGTGGGCAGCTTGGATTGGCAGATAAGAACATGTTGAACTATGACTTTGATCTTGTGGCATCAGACCCTAGTGATGCTAATACAAACAGCACTACTCTGATCTCAGATGACACAGACGACAAGTCCCGGAAGAGTGCAAATCCAGAGATATGTGTGTCAACCCATCAGGAAGATGAGGTCATAGTGATACAGAGGCAAATTATGGTAATTTAAAGATCACTAAAAAACCTTTTTATGCTGGTGACACTAGATTGTGCACTGAAAGACATTAGACAGGGTTGTTCATATGATTTTATGAATAGTTTGATGAGAAGTTATCCCTTTTGAAATCTGAAACATTAGTGTGATCCTTATGTGTCTTGTCTATGAACATCATGCTTTTGCCACATTCCAATATTGACCCATACTATTTTTAGGAAAATGAGTCAGAAAATTAATGTTTTATTTGGCATTGAAAAATGATCTTAAAGCTGACATATGGCCTTGGTTTGATAATAGTGGTCACTACCTAACGTTTAGTTCAAGCGTGTGATGTCATCTTCAAAACATGTGTTTTAGGAATTTTTTTTTTGAATTAATTGGTCATTTCAAAAACATGAGTTTAACAGAATTGGACCTTTTTAGGAAAAGAGTAAAAGGGTTGGTTGGGGTTACTGAGGCAAGTGGGTAGCTTTAGTCAGAGGTCTACAAAGGTGGCCAGTTGGCTCTTTGTTGATGGATGTGGGCTACTGGTCAAAGTGGAAGAATGAAGAAGAGAGGGAAAGGGAGAGGACCTGGTGCCGTGGTGGTTGTGACCACCAAAGGTGGAGGAGAGAGGATAGAGTGGCTAGTCGTGGCTGATAGCCCTCCATCTCTATATTTTTGCTTCCTTCTCTTTCTCTATATGTCCAATATCTTTCTCTTTTTCCCCAAATTCAAGATGTCTCCTGCGTGACTTAATACTTTATGTAATATATATATATATATATATATATGAAATCTAGATTAAGGGTGGACATTTAAGGGCAATTTGGTTGAGGGCCAAGGTTGAATTTTTTTTGGAGATGATGTTAGTCCATTAACTAAGGTTGCTCTTATCTAATAATAAAAATAAGATTTATTATTATTGTCTTTTTGTTTTCTTTTTTAACAAAACTAATTTTCATGGTTAGAATTTCACAAAAATTAGCTAGATGCATTTTTATATATTTGAAAATAGCATTTCCATTATGCAAAGAAAAATAATATTTAGTTTTATAGAAAATTAACAAACAAACAGCCCTCCATTTTTTATTAGATTTTGATAAATATTTTTTTAAAAAATAAATTGAATACTATTATCTGAAAAATTAGTTTTGCAATTTCTTTGACAGCGTTTTTAATGACTGATGAAAAAGACATTAACAATATAAATAAAAGAAAGCAGAAAAATTTTAGATTGTTGAATAATGTATTACAAAGTAGAAACTGATATTTGTATTATGTATGCACTCAGATACAGGTGTGCAGTTGTGTAGTCTTGAAATTTTGTGTCCTCAAACATGACTGGTGGGCAAAATGGGTGTCAACATCCTCTGTACATGTTACTAATGAAGGTGATATATAATAGGTTGCAAGAAAGGCTGCTAGTTAAGAGCTTACATATTGTGTATGAAATAAAAGGCTTTTTTTTTAATGTGGTATTGAAATATGAATTTTTAAGGTATACAGTGCTTGATAACTTCGAGAAAACTACATGAAAAATGAAGGAACTAAGGTATAGAAAATGTAAAAGATTTTAATAAATGGATAACTTGGTTCAAATATATGGAAGTTAGGAACTGGTATTTATTGTCTACTGTGAGTTAGTAATTGGTGAAATCATTTCAAGGGGGACGGGGGCTGTGAAATTTGGATAAGCACAATAAAATTAAAACAGCAAATTTTCCTATTAAAGAAGAGAAGATGGGAAGGAAATATATTCTATGTTCTTCCGAAGACAGTGGAATTAGGCAATTATTGAGGAAAATTTATCATTATTGTCAATGTGCCACATTTTAGCTGCATATTTTTTGGCATGATGGTATTTAAGATACACATGATACTTGCTATAAAATGTGGGTTACATATGATACATATGCAGTTATCATGCAATACATATACAGTTGTAATGGTGGTTGTGGTTTCAGAAATACCATTAACTTGACATTTTTTAAATGCATTACTGTTTGTTGGCTTCCCCAACTATTTTACTGCAACAACAGCGAAGGATTCACTGAGAGAGCTTTACTAATCAAGTGCTGTTTCCATCTGTAAAATGACTTGAGGCTAGTGTTTATTCTGTAGCTGTTGTATATAGTTAAACAATTATTTTGCTTTGTGAGTAGCAATATCTAAACTAACATTTTTTTTTGTGTGCACGTTTTTTTCGGTGTGCATCTGTACTTTTCAGTTAAATGCTCCCACTGCTGCTGCTCCTGTAGAGCCTTCACTAACGGATTCACTGGATTATCAACCAGTTGTGCCGGGAATTAGTGACCACCGAACAGGTGAGCACTCCTCGTGGTTTTGCATCAACTGCCTTTTGCATGTGGTTTGTTTGGGTATCAAACAATAGCTTTGCTGTTTACACAGTCTGTTAGCTTGATATGCATTGTTGGGTCAATTTTCTAACAGCTTAAACTTTTGGGACTAGTGTTGATTGCTGTTTTAACATAGTATTGAAGTTTTGATTCCAAGAAGTCCGGGTTCAAGTCTTGCCACCCCTGTTATCTTTGTCATTGTGCCTGGGCTCAAGTCTTGTCACCTTTGTTATCTCTGTCATTGTGCACTATGTTCTGCCTGTGTTTGTGCATTTTGTTCACTTGATCTGTTTGCCAATCCAAGTGCGAGATGGGTTGCATGTGAGGGAGGATGTTAGCCTGATATATATTGTTGGGTCCATTTCCTAACAACTTAAAACTTTTGGGACTAGTAGTGATCTAATAGTGTGTTAGCTTCAATTTAAACTAGCCAATTTATGGTCTTGCTCATTCTTTTAGCTCTTGTTTTGCTGTATGTTAAATAATTTACATCAAGAATGACATTTCAGGTTTCTTTACTAATAAAAAGTTGTGGGAATATTTTCAGGACAATTCACATCATGTCCAAAGAAGAATAAACTAAGAATTGGTGAGTCTTCAGCCTTTTTCACTTATGTCAAATCAAGCATGCCCAAAAGCAATACCCAAGGGGTTGCCCCTGATGATGAAATTGC
Organism: Camellia sinensis; assembly: GCF_055761805.1. Lineage (NCBI taxonomy): Eukaryota > Viridiplantae > Streptophyta > Magnoliopsida > Ericales > Theaceae > Camellia > Camellia sinensis. The sequence continues at coordinate 155,247,423 of NC_138964.1, forward strand.
TACTCGAGATTTGAGCACTGAAATCAAACTTAATGCACGGGTTGGACAAGCGGGCAATGATACCCAAGATTGCGAGAATGAAGAGGCACAGGAAAGCCATTTTCAAGGAGATGACTTTCCAGGCAGTAGCAGTAACCCTGATTCTCTTTGTATGGAGAGATCTTCCACTCCCCCTGTGTTAATGGAATTTCCACAACAGAACAACTCAAAGATGGAAGAGTTTGCTCAGTTGCATATGCATCTGAACAATGAGTTTCACGGAGATGTATCGGGATTTCATGCGCATACTGCTTATCCATATTATATTTCAGGCGTAATGAATCAAGTTATGATGTCATCGGCACAAATGCATCAAAATAATCTTCAAGATCTGCCAAACCATATGTTGCCTCAGTATGGTCATATTCCGCCGCATTGTCGTCCTCATGTTCAAGGTATGGCATCATTTCCCTATTACCACCCAGTTAGCATATACACACAACCGGGTCAAATGCCTGCAACCCATCAATGGCCTTCACATGGAAGTCCATCGGCCAATGAAGGAAAAATAAGTAAAGTTGATAGGAGAGAGGCAGCCTTGATGAAGTTTAGGCAGAAGAGGAAAGAACGTTGTTTTGACAAGAAGGTTAGGTATGTTAACCGGAAAAGGCTTGCCGAAAGGAGACCTCGTGTACGGGGACAGTTTGTAAGGAAGATGAATGGTATAAATGTGGATCTTAATGGGCAGCCTGCTTCTACTGATTTTGACGAGGACGAAGAAGAGGATGATGAGGAAGAGCAATGTAGCTAGGGATTCTTATCAATATGCCAATGAACTTCTGTTCAACTAGGTATGTTTTTTTCCTCCCCATGCTAAATCTATTTTTGATTCCCATGCCTTAAAAATATCCCACATTCTGCCATCATGCTCAATATGAAGCGGGCACGTCAGCATCTGGTAATCTTGATTGAAGAGCGAAGATCACATCAAGTTTTGAACCTGCCCCGTGATGTGATTATACGGGGTTTTCTTGATGCGAATGCTAAACTACCCTTGATCAACTCACTTGGTTGAGTGATGACAGAGAAGGCACAATCCAATGGAATCATTCAATCAAGATTTCACCTGCAGAATGTGGATTCCAAGGGCGGGAAACTTTGTATTTTGTAATATATGTTGTTTAAATCCAAAGAGTTTGGTGGCTTTTACCATCTAATTGTTTGGAGAATTGTTGAACTCTCCCTACTTTAGTTGTTCTCAAAGAAGACAATTTTATCTGGCTGTTTCAAAGTGAAAAAGAAAGGTAATGAATCCAAAACTTGCGGGTGCTTTTAAATACACTCTAAAGAATTCTCATCACTCCCATCCCCTCTCGCAACTTCGCAAGGGATGGATGAGGAGAGAAGGTTTTTGGGTGTCTTTAGAAGCACCCAAACTTGCGGAGAGCTTCTAAATACACACCTCAAATTTCTCTTTACACCTGCCACATTATATGCCTGTGAAAGATGTACATGTAGGTGTGGAGAGACATTTATTGATGTAATTAGAAGCTCTCAAAATTTTTGCATGTGTGAATGATGACCAATGAGCAGCTATGTCCTTGAGCAACCCCCCTTATTTATTTTGTCAAAAGTTGTGGCATGTGAGCATATAACAATGAGAAGTGATGAAGCATCAAAATTTTGAGATCTCTCAAGTGCATTTTATGTGTTCTATGGACAGATTCCAGCTCAATTGAGTGTGGGGGACTCCTTTTGCAAAAAAAAAAAAAAAAAAAAAAATTGTTATTCTATGAAGAGGCTTGTCAGGCTGTGACACAAGTTGCTTGTACTGGTTTGTGTATTTGCTTGCGACTGTTGGCAGGAGGAGATACCAAGAAGGTTGATTGTATGAGATTGAATGTTTGTTTCAAACTACACAAGCTCTATGGCCAACCTGGTGAAGGAGATCATGCATATCTAGACAGTGTCATGCGAAAGTGATCGGCATTTGTCAGAGCAGGAAAACTAAGAAATATCATATTTCAGTGGCCCTCTGATTTCACCTTCTTTGTGATCCACAAGAGCTCCTTCGGCTATAATGACCTTCATTATGTATGATTTTACCTTTAGCGACAGCCATTATGTATCCACCTTTGGTGCTGCCTGCTATGTTTATGAGCTGGATCTAAACAGCTTCCAAAGTCGAGGGTTCATGAATTAGTAGTGGAGACCACATGGAGAGACGCTGAATATGCGTAGGAGTAAACATAAGGAATGCTGAAGCAGTTCAAGAAAAACATTAGGCTTTTACTTGAACTCTGGTGAATGATTCATGTAGGAATGCTGAAGCAGTTCAAGAAAAACATTAGGCTTTTACTTGGAACTATGGTGAATGATTCATGTGCGCTTCTTACTCAGGCAATGTGGTTACGTTACATTGATCGAGCGACACCTTGAATTCACAGAACAAAAGCTTTCACACTCCAGACATTTCAGTGTTGTTATTAACAATTGTAACATTGATGTATGGAGTGTATTTATACACACCTATTGGTTACCAATCAAAAGACACCATCCAATGGAAAACCACCAGCTATGAGCTCCTGGTTTGGTCCAAATTCGACCTAAAGTCTAACACAACCACGTACATATATATGTATTATAGGTTGGGTTTTTCTCATGTTAAGATCTTAGTATGAGAAAACTTGAGAAGCCTATAGAGTTCATCAAGAGTTTCGTTTCGATGACCCAAATCGTTCATTATAGGGCTCTTAATGCATATTATCTATAAAAAAAAATTAGTTAGATTCAATAATCATAATTTTTTTATTTTGTTGCATTTATCTCTGAAAAAATAGACGATAAATATATTTTTGAAATTGAATGTCTATTTTTTTTAAAGACAAATGTAATAAAATGAAAATGTTACGATTATCAGATTGATTTAAATTTTTTCATGGATTACATTGACGGATTTACAAAATGAATAGTTTAGATCATCAAAATGAGACTCGTAGTAGATCTTACGAGCCTTTCAAATTCTCTCATGTTGACATCTCAATATGAGAGAATCTTAACCCTATATATATATACAAAATATCAAATGTTAATTAATTGCATAAGCTATTTACTATTCGAGTTTTGTTATATTTCACATTTTATCACCGTCAATTGTACCTCTAATGAGGTGGTAAATAATTTTGAAATGAGAGAGAAGAGTTTGAAAAGAATTAATTAATTAATTAATATTGTTTGTTAACTTATTAAAGGTCTAATTAGAGATGATAAAATAGGTGGTTAAGCATTTCTCTTACTATCCAAACCAATACAAATGGCAAAAGAAACCGAAAAGTTGGGCACAATAGAGAAACTACAAGATGGTGCTTTGCTTTCCTGTCAAAGTTGTTGATAATATATGAACCGGACAATGAAAACAACCAAACAGAAAATGCACGGGAAAAAAAAAAATTCAAATTTGTGTATTAAAGAAAATAAACAGAAACCCCAGTTATTACTACCCATCTTAGATAATGTTTGGCTTGGAATTTTAAAAATTTGATGTATATGAATTTTTTTGAGTGCAGTAAATTAATTTTTATTAAATAATTTGTGAGTTAATTGTGTAAATGGTTCTCAAAGTTTGTAATCTAACTTTGATCTCTAAAATTAGCACGGTTCAAACTTAATAACCGAAGAAGGAATATTTTCATAAATTTACACACACAAAAAATGTAACAAAATTAAAATATGAGGGACAAAAAAATGTTTTAAAAAAAATACATAATTTGGAGATTAAAATAAAATAAAACTACATATTTTGGAAATTAAAATGTTACAAAATGCATACTTTCAAATTCTGTGTGTATTTAGTCATTTTGATTTTCTTGAGATTTTTTTGTAAAATTTCAAAAAATACTCCCAATTCCATTATTGATTTTGAATGACATTTATGTTAAAAACTGACACTGTGTTTCGATATTTAGGAGTGAAAAGAAAAAAAAAGATTTGTTAAATTATGAGAGAAAAGAAAAGAAATAATTGTGATTTTTCTTACACTTGTTTGGTTAAATGGAAAAGAAAATGTACGGGGAGCAAACATTTGTCGCTATCTGTATTCCTCGTGTCCAGACTTCGCTTCGCTCCGAATAATTTGAGAATTCAACGATAGTGAGCTACCCAACGGGTATGCTGCCAGAAAGTTCCTCCGATGGTCAAGTTAGCATCCTTAGAGAGGAAGAGAGAGAGAGAAGACAAAGTGGTAGGTGAGCTCTGATCACAAGATTTTTTTAGGCTTGTTGTACGGAGGAGCCGCACAGTTTAAATAGCTTTTGTGCGCACCACTCTGTTCGTCCTTTTTTGGATACATGGTTGTACTACCTTTTTTATTCTTTACACGTGTACAATATTTGGCCAAACCACCAAACAGTATTGACGCACAACTACTAGTGGGTTTTCCTCCTCGCACTCCAATTAGGCCACATAGCGACTCCTGTCGTGCTACTCATAACCCGGCACAAGGCCGTTTACCAACTTCCATCAATCGGCTCAACTCCGAGTTGTCCAACCGGTCAACCGCGGCTCGGCCAAACATTGCTCGATCTATACAGAGGACGGTGTCATTAGCTCGGACTATCCTTAGGTCGGCCCATTTCACATGTAGTCCGGTCCTTTGTTCAGTGTAAATTCCCCTCAATTGCATACATAGCTCAGCCCACACTTCTCCACCGAGCACATACATAGCTCGGCACATTCTGCTCATTGGGTTTTTCCCTCTCAATTGCCCCCTTAAGCCCATTGATTGCAACCTGAATGGGATTACTTTATTCTTGTATAATCTTCATTTCAACTTGATTTATCATCTAGCTTCATGATAGCTCAGTCAAGTTTCATCACTTGTTTTCGGGGCCCGCGCTGCACTGTTACACAAATCTTCATAGCTCAAAATTTTTAAAATATTCTTTGATTTTCGTGTTAACCACTTAACCAGCTTCGCTCTACGATTTACTTCGCGGCGAGCGAAATCAGTGCAACTCCTTGGTAAGAAAAATAAACTTAGCTCGACGATTTACTTCTTGCGAGCAAAATCGACTTGGTAACTTCCTTGGCAAATCAGCTCGACAAGGAACTCCAAAGTTGGCGAGCAAGGTCAGCTCGGCAACTTACATCTTGGCGAGCAAAATTAGCTAGGCAAAGAACTCCAAGCTTGCGAGCAAGGTCAGCTCGGCGACTTGCTTTTTGGAGAGCAAAATCAACTCGGCAAGGAACTCCAAGATTGGCGAGCAAGGTCAGCTCGGCAACTTATATCTTGGTGAGCAAAATCAGCTCGGCAAGGAACTCCAAGGTTGGCGAGCAAGGTCAGCTCGACAACTTGCATATTGGCCAGCAAAATCAGCTCGGCAAGGCACTCCAAGGTTGGCGAGCAAGGCCAACTCGGCCACTTGCTTCTTGGCGAGCAAAATCAACTCGGCAAAGAACTCTAAAGTTGGTAAGAAAGGTCAGCTGGGCAACTTGCATCTTGGGGAGCAAAATCAGCTCAACAAGGAATTCCAAGGTCGGGGTGCAAGGTCAACTCGGCAACTTGCTTCTTGGAGAGCAACATCAGTTAGACAACTTGCTTCTTAGCGAGGAAAATCAGCTCGGCAAAGAACTCCAAAGTTTGCGAGCAAGGTCAGCTCGGCAACTTGCATCTTGACAAGCAAAATCAACTCAGCAAGGAATTCCAAGGTCGGCGAGCAAGTTCAGCTCGGCAACTTGCTTCTTGGAGAGCAAAATCAGCTCGGCAAGGAACTCCAAAGTCAGGGAGCAAGGACAGCTCGGCCACATACTTCTTGGCGAGCAAAATCCAATCAGTAAGGAACTTCAAGGTTGGCGAGCAAGGTCAGCTTGGCAACTTGCTTCTTGGCGAGCAAAATCAGCTCGGCAAGGAACTTCAAGGTAGAGGAGAAAAGTCAGCTCGGCAACTTACTTCTTGGCAAGCAAAATCAGCTAGGCAACGAACTCCAAAGTTGGCGAGTAAGGTCAGCTCGGCAATTTGCTGCTTGGAGAGAAAAATAAGCTCGGCAAGGAACTTCAAAGTAGCAAGCAAGGTTAGCTCATCAACTTGCTTCTTAGCGAGCAAAATCCGATCGACAAGGAACTTCAAGGTTGGCGAACAAGGTCAGCTTGGCAACTTGCTTCTTGGTGAGCAAAATCAGCACGACAAAGAACTCCAAGGTCGGGGAGCAAGGTCAGCTCAGCCACTTGTTTCTTGGTGAGCAAAATCTAGTTGGCAAGGAACTTCAAAGTTGGCGAGCAAGGTCAGCTTGACAACTTGCTTCTTGGCGAGCAAAATCAACTCGGTAAAGAATTCCAAGGTCGGCGAGCAAAATCAGCTCAATAACTTGCTTTTTGGGGAGCAAAATCCGCTCGCCAAGGAATTCTAAAATTGATCAAAACCATTAACAAATCTATTGCAGAACAAAATTTACCCGGTAAGGAATTCCAAAGTTAAACAAAACCATCAACAAATCTCTTGCTGAGCAAAATCCGCCCAGCGAGGAATTCCAAAGTTGAACAAAACACCAACTTTCATCTTGTCGTGCAAAATCAGTCTGGCAAGGAATTCTGATCTTTCCGTCAAAATGATTAGCAATTGCCCTTTGGATCACACTAAATCTGCTTGGTGAGGTGAAAATACAATTATTTTCAAGAAAACAGTCTACTTGTTTCATTACATCAATAGTAGAATGGGTTACAAAAGTAGAACTTAGAATAAAACTTCAGATTGACAGTGTTCCACGTTCTGGGAATAGATTGGCCATTTATATCTTGCGAATTTTATGCCCCTTTTCCTCTGCCTTCTTACTGACTAATTCCAAAACCGAACTCCCTAGATCTCTTTATGGTTGTTTGCATGGTCATCCTCTTGTCCTACTGCTTGAATCTTTCCCGTTGCTTTCTTGTTCTCTACTACTAGACTTGCTTCTGTAGATGTGCCCGAACGTCCCGGCACCACGCGCGAATGGCGCGAAATCCGGTTTGTTCATTAGCTGCTACAGTTCGGACTTAATGTCACGGTTCTAGATCTAATCTCACAAAGTGCAATGCAAGATCGATAAATCACCAAAGAGTCCAAATCCGATAAATCATTTTAAAAAACTAATTTTAATAAAGAAATGTCAAACATGGATTGCTTTGCTAGATACAGAGTCGCCACCTAAATGTTTTTTGTTTTGAGAAATTTAGGAAATCCTGACTCGTGCCTAAGGCCACGTGTCCGTCATCACCAAAGTTGCCTCGGCTCGGGAACTTGGGTACGAGAGGGGAAGGTCATGCAATGGGCACCCCCGCTCACCCGATCAAAAAGATCGGCCTTTACTAAGCATGATATGTTGTTTTTGAAAACACATGTGTTCTTATTCCGGATTATTAGCTAGCTTACTACGTGATGCGCACAGCATGCAAGTATAGACTAAATCGCCTAAGTCGGAACAAAACATCTCATGTTTTTTTGTTTGAAAATGGTTTGAAGATGCTACTCGCAAGTAGGCTAAGACGTGGATTTGCCACCCTCAAGTGGGCTTAAAAAAACATGATTTTGCCACTCTCAAGTGGGCTTAAAATGCGCATTTCGATGAATTGTTTCAATTCAAGTAATGAAGCCTTCATCCACAGACATTCATGCAATTAATCACTTAAGCAGTTAGCCTCATGGCAAGCATGCTAAACATGGCAACACTAACACACATGCAAGATGCTAAAGCATAAACACTTACAGTGTACTCCGAGCCAAAACAACAACTAGTTAGAAATCATGCATGATCCTAGTTATGTTAGGATGTCTAATGCAGCACATGCAAAAATGCAACTAAATAGGCTTGGCTAGTCTAAGATGTCATATGAAATGCAACTTGATAACATGCTGTTGAACACGTATTCAAGTAAATGTATTGAAATACAATGCAGTTTGTATGATGCGTCGAGCCCGGTGCATGCAAGACAGATGAATGAATACAAACATGCAAGCGTAAGGATGCTAATCAAAATATGACCTAGAACTAACCATTGTAAGCGGTTAAGTAAAAGGGAGAAATATGTGGGGTTGGAAAACATTCACACACATACGCACACTTATTACAAAATTCGCCCTCTCAACGAAGGGTCCGAATGATAAACTAACTAGCTACGCTAAGCTAATTAATTACAAACCAACTAATTAACTAATTAATTATTACACAACAAATCAAATGACTAAATTACACGAACTAATCATAAATACTAAAATGGCCTCGCGGGCGATGAAGAGATGCATGCTCGGTCGGCTTCGCTCGGAAATCCGTTGCCATGCCTCATGTTGCCTCTGTTTGCACTGTTCTGCACCTCTGAAAATTATGCCAACTTCTGTAATGCTTCTAACCTACCTCATGGACATTCTAAGAGGCCATCGGCCAAGAGGTAAGGCCATCGGCCAAGAGATGAGGGTCATCGACCAAATATGAGGCTATCGGCCAAACATTTCTAGCCGATCGGCACACCAGATAGCCAATCGGCCATCTCTTCCTCCCAACTGCTCATTTTGCTGCAGCAGAGTACAAACAGAGGCATGGCAATACATTTACAAGAAAATGCTGTGCAACCTCACCCCTTATCATGTTCAAAGCTCAAAGGAGTGTAGTGCTCGACCCTCGAGCCATCAATCATGCATTTCGATGCATGATGGCCAAAGAGGCCGAGTTGCACAATTCAATGTGAATGAAATGCACAAAAATACATAAATGCCTTAAACTCTATCATATTGGATCAAGAGTGTCGGCGACCGAGAATTGAGGCACGTTTTATCACTTCAAGTATGAAACGTCCCTCGTTCCTCGTGTTTGGCTTGACACCCAAACCAAACACAATGCAATGCATACAACATGGAGATGCTATACAATGCAACATAAGCATGCCAAATGCAATGCAACAATGTTATGCAAGGACGAGCATGCAACAACACGCAAAAGATAGACAAGCATGCAACAACATGCAATGTGACAAGCATGCAACAACATGCAAAGATGGGCTTAAACCAAAATGGACAGACCTCAATCATGCCCAAATCAGTGGCCAAAATGGTTAAATGGTGGCATGAAAAGTGAGAAAATGCATGCGCATGCAATGGCCCATCAACTAGGCACAAAATCACAACTCTCAAACATGAGCAAGGAGTGACAAACATGAGAGTGTGACAATGAAGTAAACTCTGAAATTACATTCCAAATGAGGCTAAATCATGCACAAATGACAAACAAAGCATGCTAGTGAGCTCAAAGCTTAAAGCTAGCCAAGGGACTTACACCACGGCCACATGAATCAAGCCCCAAAGGGTCAAGGACAACCAAAATAGTCTTAGATCATGCCAAAATGAGTCTAAAACATGCATGGAGCATAATCAAAACAAGTTAGCATAAAGGGCATGAAGCATGGGGTATGCGGGGCCAATAAGGAAGGTTACACTACACCTACCAAGACCAAGCATGAGATGACTTTACCAATAAAAATCAGAGTTATGGCATGTCAAATTAACACCAAAAAAGGGCTAATACCAAGTCAACACATGCTAGAATAACAAGCTCACTCATTAGGCATACAAGACTAGCAAAGAGGACTTACACTACTAGTGTAAGAAACAAATGAGGGATGCCCTAACAAACCAAAAACAGAGTTATATCATGGAAAAATAAGACCAAAAACACACTGAAATGGTGGTCCAAAAGCCTAGGCAAGATGGCATACACATGGGCTCTTTTTAAGGCATAAAGCATGAACCCTTCAAAGCATTGAAGGAGTGAAAGATATGAGTGCATGGCAATGAAACATGCTCTGAAATCACATAACAAATGATGTCAAATCATGCAAATGGTCCAAGCAATGCATGCTAGATACTTGGAAACTCAAAGCTAGTTAGTTAAAATGCACTATGGCTATACAAAGCATGGCATGCATGACCAAAAAAACATAAACCAGACCTTAAGCATGCTGAAACATGCCAAAATCTTCTTGGAGTTAAGCCAAAATCACACTAGAATGATGGTCTAAAGCATGATGCATGTTGGGCTAATGTGCAAGTTTACACTACAAGTGTATAAAGCATGCAAGAGGTGACCAAACCAGCCTAAAACAGAGTTATGGAAGGTCCCAAAAGTCACAAAAATGAGCCTAAACAAAGCCACAAAGAAGTAAAAACACATGCTCATTTGGTTGGCCATCAACACTAGCAAGTAAGACAGATGGAGAGGGGACCACCCTCTCCTATTTGGGGCCTCAAAACCACCTTTTCACCGCTAAAATTCCTCTGGAATTCAGTGGTTTAAAGGCCAAAAAAAGTTGGTTTAAAAGGTGGTGAAAGATGGCTCAAAAGGCCTCACAAGCCAAGGAGCAAAAGGGAGAGACAACCCCCAAGCCAAACAAGGCTTAAACCACCATTTTAGAACCTCAAAATCAGAGTTTTTTATGGTTCAAAACCAGCCCCAAAATAGTCCAGAATAATGGAAAAAATGATGGTGAAGCAAGTGTGAAAGACAAGCTTAAAGGGGTGAGTGATTACTTTTGGAGCACTTGCAGCAAAACAGCCACTTTTCTTGAGCCAAAACCACCTTTAGCAGCCCAAAACAAGTTCCAAGAGACCTCAGCCCAATGGTGATCAAGTCTTCTTAAGGGTTGATAGGTTGAAGATGGTTGTATGCAAACCTTCTAGCACAAATGCTCAAGAGAGAGGATTGTAGAGAGAGAGGTTCTAGTGTGAGAAGCTCCCAAACCTTTTACCAAAAATGTTCTCTGTTTTGTTCTCCTCTTCTAACCCTTGAAAAATGAGATATAAGGCTTCATTATATAGCAAAATATCAAGCTTGGTCAAAAATATCTGAGCTAGGACAGGTGGCACAAGCTGGAAACAGCTGGAGGAGAAATATCTTCCAATTATGGGCTTTCTGGATATTTTTGGCCGATCGGCCAACACTTGTGGCCGATAAGGTTCACTTTTGGCCGACCTATAGCTGTTGAGCTCCAATTGTGGCCTATGCACTTCCATAGAGGCCGATGGCAAAAATCAATCCTGGTCCCTGACTTGAAGAAAGCCTAACTCCTTCATTTGGACTCATTTTCAGGTCATTCTTGAGCCTAAACTGTAGCCCCGGAAGTCTCCTTTCCAAATTTGGAAGCCTCACCTCAAAATTCCATGTGTGCTAAGAGATATATCTCTTTTAGTGAAGGTTTCTCAATTTCGGTCCAACCGGAATGATGCCCAACTTCAACCAATCATATCTTCTCCATCCGGACTCGGCTTTAGGAGATTCTTAAGTGAAAAATGAAGCCCCGGAAGTAAGCTTTCCAACGGTGGTGGCCTCATATCTGAAATCCAAGTATTCAAAAGGATAGGTCTGATTTAGCGAGGGTTGCTCGACTCTCTCTTAATGATTCATGCCCAACTCCTTCCCCAACTAGGTTTCTTCCCTCTCCTTTTCTTTTCTTCAACTCCAAACCCCCTAAGCAAGGTGTTTTGAAAGATTTTTCAAAGTTTTCATCTCTCTTTCATTCATTTCCACTTTGTCCTCACTCGATTTACTGAAAAGCGTAACATTTGACAAAATGCGAGCCTTGGAACATTGTAGAAACTTCTTTTCAAAAATATTTTGAAAGAGAGGATTTTAAGGTCTAAAAACCATTCAAAATAGCTTTGGTCCAAAATGGGGTGTGAGGTTTGGATTTGATGCTCTCCTTGCCAAAGAAATCGAACTTTTGCTCTGCACATCTCCCATCACCAAGTAAACCATCAGCAACGCCCAAGTCTTAAGAGCGGTCAAAAATGGGGTGTCTATAGTTGTCCCTCTTTGAAAGAACTCGGAAGTCATGAAGTGACGTGAGTGAATGTCAAAGCCCAGAGACGACCCGTTTTTGACAAGGCCGAAGACTTGGACAAACAAATAAAATACAGATAAATAAATGGTTGTGCCCGCGGGCTGCCTACGTATCCCTTTGCAAGGAATCAAACCGGCGTAGTTTAGGGGCAGGATGCAACATGATATGCAATATTACAAAACAGTGTAAATGATATACAATATAATGAAACAATCAAACCACAAGCAGTGCAAAACTACACAAATGTCATAAAGGGATAGAGATGCAAAATCAAACTACGTGTAACATAGAAAAGGTGTTGAAGCACTCTAACCACAATTCTCTTAGTGGAATAGGTGCATGCACAGACAGAACTACGTGTTTCGCGGAAAGAATACAAGTAATTGGGTGGCATGATATAAGTGAGGAATGATCTGTTGAGGAAAGATCATGATCCTAAATGCTGGATGTAGTGAATAAGGCGCGCGGCCAAACCACATTTTGCCTAGAAAAGGCATAGACACAAAACAAATCACGTCTAACACAAAAAAGGTGCCGATGCCCTCAGGCTACAATTCTCTTAGTGGAATAGACACGTACACATAATCACAGAACCATACTTTAATGCGAAAAGTATGGGCACATGCCAGACTAAGCTTAACATGGAAAGGATGCAAGCGATAAATAGACAATGCAGTACATGCATGCAATATATTCTATATGCAATACAATAGACATAACAGATGTGATGCAATAGATAATAGATGCGATGTAACAGATAGTACAGTAAATGCAAAGGGTGACATACTCCAAACACGCTGGAATCATGAAAAGAGGAAAAAAAAAAATCCCAAACACACCAAAATCGTGTAAGGAAATGAACACTTAAACCAAGCTAAAATCGTGAGAAGAGGCCTGAAAACAATCGCTCAGGGTAAACTTAGAATCAAAAATCGTACAAGATCACGTTTCACGCGTCCTGAGATACTCTAATCGCGCTGAAATCGTGAGAAGAGGAAAACAAATTCCAAACACGTTGAAATCGTGTACGGAAGGGCACACTCTAACTACGTTGAAATCGTGAGAAGAGGTCAGAAATTGCTCGGGCTTGCGCTTCACGCGTCCCGAGATAAAACCCGTCCAGGCTCGCGCATCACGTGTCCTAAGATAAATTCCAAACACGCTGAAATCGTGTGAGGAAAGGAACACTCTAACCACGCTGAAATCGTGAGAAGAGGTTAGAAATAACTGCCCAGGTATGCGCACAACGCAACATGAGATAAAGTCCAAACACGCTGAAATCGTGTGGAGAAATGAGCACTCTAACCACGCTAAAATCATGAGCAGAGGTTCGAAATTGCTCGGGCTCGGGCTCGGGCTTGCATTTCACGTGTCCCGAGATAAAACATGCCCAAGCTCGCGCATCACGCGTCCTAAGATAAATTCCAAACACACTAAAATCGTGTGAGGAAAGGAACACTCTAACCATGCTGAAATCGTGAGAAGAGGAAAAGCAAATTCCAAACACGCTGAAATCGTGTGAGAAAGGACAAACTCTAACCACGCTGAACTCGTGAAAAGAGGAAAGACAAATTTTAAACACGCTGAAATCGTGTGAGGAATGACAGACTCTAACCACTCTGAACTCGTGAAAAGAGGAAAGGAAAATTCCAAACACGCTGAAATTGTGTGAGGAATGACAGACTCTAACCACGCTAAACTCGTGAAAAGAGGAAGGAAAACAACTCGGGAGCGCGTTCCACGCATCCTAAGTTAAGTCCCGGGGGGACAACGATCCTAAACGCTGCACAGCGTGAAAAGATAAACGATAGAAGATAACACAAGATGCAAATAAATGCAATAAGTGCGATGATACGATACATGTTACAAGCAATGTAGAGCATGATGTTTAGGGAATGCAATAAACAAACAAAGCGGCGCTTTAGAAAGCACCTCATGGGGTGAGTGGCGGTGAACCACTCTACTCTGACGGGGATCTCCTCTTGTGTTCTTCGAACACTTACCTTCAACTCGCAGTACAAAGGTCCGGAAATGTTGACAAGTAGCGACATCTGCATGTAGAAACCACAAATGTCGTTTTCCTTCCTGATCATATTCATAACTTTCCCTATTCTCCAACGGGGTGACAGACTAGGTTGGTTCAATATCTAGAATTGAGGCGCATACACATGCTATCTCAATCTATGGGGCTGCCATACAGATTTCAAGCCGAGGATACACCGCTGGGTATTTAAGCCAGACTTTAGTCTCAGAAATTCCAAACCTTTGTGTTCTAGGCATCAGCCATTCGAACTCTAGTTTCCACCATCGCGGTTGGTCTCCTAGGAACTCATTATAAACACAGGCAAGATAACTCTGGCGGGGAATGGTACTCAGGGAGAGCACTTCTGATTGCCATTCTGGCTTTGAAGCAGGCTTGATCATGCGCTTGAGGTAGAGGCACACTCATACTTCGGAGCATTGACAAGGCCTAAAGAGGTACACCCAGAATGCAATCATGGAACTTTCTGAAGTTGAAACAAACTCAGATGCTCCCAATTTTCCCTCTTTTCTTTTGCTTTGCAGTCTGGAACCTATATAGCTTCAGATAGGTCCTTGTTCTATTGTTATCATGTGACCTGGGTTGAACCCTGCAGTTTTATGAAAGAACATATCCTGTTTTGCACATTTGTGGAGAACGGCACAGCACTCTGAGCACAAAACTATTTTATTTTTGAATTTGAAATTGAGAAACGAGTTCTTCACCGGGTATTGAACCTACGAATGACCACAGCCAAAACGACTCGACAAAGGAAAACAAAGGTAAACAACCTAAACACATCTATTGACACTTGAAACAACTCAAAACAAGAATCGAGACAAACAAAACAAAAGACACGACACTCAGACGTATTCTAATGGCAAGAGACCTCTCGGTTCACGAGGAGCCAGTTTCTCCGGGTATTGTTTCCCACCCTTTTCTCATTTGTGATTCTCACATCACTCTGGCACTTAATCTCTTTTTCTCTGAAAAGCCCTTTCCTCTCTTTTTCTCTCAGCGCAGATCTCTCTATTCTTTAATCACTCTTTTTTTCTTTTTTTTATCCCTCCCCTAGGTGGTTGATGGATAAATTAGAAGTTGCGGGCTCTTGCTCCTAGCATTCTGCTAGATTCTTATTCTTCTGCGCACAGCAGTGAGCTTTCCCATAGAGGGGTTGCGACAGGATGTGCAGTAGATCCGCATCTGACATTGGTTGACGATGCCCTTGGCTAGTTTGGATGTGATCAGACCTGTCCAGATGAGAGAATGGAATATATTGATCCATTCCAGTTTGTGCTTCGCACTTGACTTGATACCTCGCTACTTAGAGGATAAGAGAGCTTTCAGGCCTTTGCTGTTAACTTTAGTTGTGCCCTTCTTAGCGAATATGGTGCCTTTTTTGGCAAGTATGGTGCCCTTTTTGGCAAGTATGTTGACAACGGGGAACAAACAAGAAGCCTAACTCAACTGTGCCCATAGTTCATCATTTTGACCATTTTTTGTTTTGGCTTTTTAAAACAATTTTGATCAATATAAGAGTTAGATTAACATACTTGTTCGATTTTCTGATTTGAAATCATGCAAATCAGGTCATGAGCACTGAAATTTTTCCTTTTTTGGGTCCAAGAAATGGTCCAATTTTGGAAAAATTGAATAATTTTCAAAAGAATTAGTCAACCTCATTAAAAAAATCCTCAAAACTATTTTTTACAAATGGCCATTGCTCGACCAACACAGAATTTACTTTTGAGATGCACAACCTCAGATCCAAAACAATGGAAAATTGCCCCTTGTCTAAATGACACCGCACGGCAACGGAAAATTGCCCCTTATTTGAATAGCACCGCAGCATACTGTAACCAATTCTCATAGTGAAGATCACAACCGAACTCTTGGATACAGAAATGGCAAAGATGACCCGTTCAATCTCATGGACAGGACAGTTGAATTTGAAGTATTTATGACTGGACTTCAGAATGAAGTTGCCTACATATCCCACAGATGGGAATCAAGCCTTATGTAGTTCGGGGTTAAGGTACACTCGGGTATTAACCTCTCATTTTGCGCTCTAACTTTTGCCAAGGCCGCCATTTCTGGGTTTTCAACCTTGTGAGCTACGTTTTTCTTTTCTTTCCATTTCTTTTCTATTTCTTTTCATTCTTTTCTTCTTTTCATTTTTTCAGAATTTTCTTTTTTTTTCTTCTTTTCTTTCTTTTTTTTTCTTTTCCTTTTTTGTTCTTTTTCTCTTGCTCTAACTTTTGCCTGGGTTGCCCTTCTGGGTTTTCGGCCTAGCGAGCCTCTCAAGGGTAAAAGTGTAGCTTTGTCCATGTCAAATGGTTTTAGGATCTCGAAGCCATCTGAATCAAGGAGAACGGCCGCTATTCGTTGATGATGTAAAAGTCCATCTAATGGGGGGGCTGAATTTGCCTCTAGTGTTGTGGATAGAAACTCAGTTGTCCTTCAACAAAACTTTCTTCTTTCCTCCCCTTCTGGGATTTGGCATTCTTGCCGATCTTCATTGCTTTGAGCAATGTCCTAATTCTTGACTCTTCGAACACACCTAACCTTTTTTGCCCCTAGTTCAAGGGATGTTTTTCATCCAGCTTTGCAAGCTTTCTTTTGATCATGTCTGACCTTCTTGCCCCTAGTTTAAGGGTTGCTTCGAATTTGGCTTAACGGACCTCCCTTGATGTTGACTATTGAACATTCTGAATTAAGGTTTAAGGTTTGAAAGCAAAAGGGGTTGAGTCTTAAGACTGAGAGCGATCCTATGCTGCACAATCTCAAGAGCGATTCCACACAGGTCTTCGCGGGACCACGCAAAATATTTTTTGAAATCTTTTAAGAAAGCGACTAGTCACTCGCGCTGAAGACAATGTAAAACCAATCTAGATCAAGCCAGGATCTTTCCCAATACTCACATTAACAAATATGATTTCATTCATTAAGAGCTTAGCATGCCTCTTTTCCTCTCAATTGATCAAATTTTATAAATCCCGAGGAATTCCTTCCTCTTTGTTTTCATCACAATGTTCAAAATTTTTTGAAAAACTTAGGTCAATGCAATGAGTTCAAGGCATAGAAAAGTAGGTGAAATGCACTGCCGTTTCATTCAAATCTTCTGGCACAACTGGCTTCAAGGCAGAAACAAACTCAAAAATGTGAAAAACACTGTTGTTTCATTCAGATCTGTTGGTGCAACTGGCTCCAAGGCAGAAACAGACTCAACAGAAAGCGAAAAGACAAACACAAAACAAGATAGTGATGTCCGAAGTAACACCCCTAGAATCACCCGACTCCAACGCAACAGGACTGACTCGGTACAACAAGACAGACCCGACTGACTCAGTACAAAAGGACTGACTCAATGCAATACAACAAAACTGACCCAATACCCAAGTCAAAAAGTAAAGTAAACAGCATTTGCACATTGCCCAGAACAGTGCGTGCCATCCCCACATCTGAAGTAAAATGAGCACCATCGGCAGCTGGTTCATCCCCCGATCAAATGATCACATTATCTCCCAAGTTCACTGACCCAGTGCCGATAGACTTTGCAGGGCCCGGTGCGACGATGACCTCTTTATCAATCAGATCTTGTATTTCGTGGTGAAGACGGTAACAACTATCAGTCCCATGACCGGTTTGTTGATGGAAGGCACAGTATTTGGCCGAATCATGGGAGAGAAGAAGTTTATTCGGTAATGGTCGCGACTCCTGGGGCTTCAAATGCCCTTGTCCTATAAGGATTTGGGAAACTTTGGACAAATTCATGTAGAGGGGATTGAAGACCCTCTGGCCTCGGGGTGGGTACTTCGAGGTTTGTGGAGTTTTACTGGATGCACCAGCAAAGGGATTGGTAGGCGCTGACTAGGTTTGCTGATCTCTTTTGAGTATAGGTTTAGAGCTGAAAGGAATGCCTCTGGTATGACAGCCCTTCTCCTGGCTTGCCCCTTGATTCAAACTGCCCCCAACTTGAATGGCGAAAGTGTCATCCACAGCCTTTACAACAACTGCAATCACTTGTTGTTTGTCCAACCCTTCGGCTTTCAAAGCCTCAACAGCCCATAGAAGGTGTTCACGAGGATCAATGTCTACCCCTACCTTGTTCTTTCCACTCGCCTCCACTTTGCCAAGGGATTGGCCTTCCTCAAATGCAGCCCGTCCCAAGATTGGGGAACCTTTTGGCATGAAATTTCTGGCATGTAATGTGGTCGATGACAGAGCCAATATCCCAAAGGCCAAATCTGCCACAGTTCTTTGAAGATCTTCAAACATCCTCATCAGCTCAGAAATAGTGGGCTCACGGGTTTGAGATGATTGGGGTTCAGGTGTATCCATTATGCACAAGTCCGTGCTTTCTGGAATGAACACCTCAGGTTTGGGTAGATGGGCTGGGGTAATGTATATGTTGGGGTTGTAGCCAGATGGCAGTATATGGATCTGATTGAGATGCAGAGATGATGGGTCAGTACTGGCCCGAGGTCCTTTAGGTGGAGGTATGGTCTCTTCGTCAATAAGATCCTGAATCTTATGACAGAGGCGGATGCAACAGTTAGTATCATGATTGTGTTGTTGATGATAGACACAGTATTTAGCTGGGTCATATCTTGGTGGAAGAGGATTTGGAAGGGGTTGAGGTTCTAAAAGCTCTAGGTGCCCTTCCTCTCGCAGCATTTTCAAAGCTTGAGAGAGACTCATATAAAGATGATGAAAATTTCAGGCTTGGGGCCGATTTGAGGTGGTTGGTTTTGGGCCATTGAGGGAAATGGTGATAGAGTCTACTTCTGAGCATTTCACAGTTGTGCTACCTTCAGTAGTAGCATTGGAACTGTGAGCAATATTCCTCTTCAAAGGCTCATTATCTTCTGTAAAGATTCCTTGTCGGATGGCATCCTCGATTTGAATCCCCATTCCATGAAGGTCTGGAAAGGTAAACAGAGGTAGAACGATCATCTTCTGTAGCAACTTGCCATGCAGATTCTGAACAATCATCCTCATCTAATCTTTGTCGGAAGGCCTCGTGGTCACCATTGAGGCCTTTGCTCTCTATCTCGTCACGAACTCTGAAAAACCCTCCTTTGGCTCTTGGCGGGTGACTTCGAGATCACGAGTAGTGACCTCGATCTGTGTGTTGTAGGAGTATTGAGCAATAAAGACCTCAGCCAGCTCTTCCCAGTTCTATTTCACAGAGTCCTCTAATTTTGTATACCAGATTGTGGCTATCCTAGACATGGTTCGGCCGAAGAGAGACAACTTCTGGGCTGTGGTCAAACATATTGGCCTCAAGATATCAGAAAATAGGTGGAGATGCACCATTGGGTCTCCAAAGCCATTGAAGTAGTCGATAAGCGGCATTTTAAACCGCTCCGGTAAGGTAACTGCAGATTCAGTATACCCGTCCTCTAAATCCGGGATGAAGTTCACTCCTTGTGCCCGCTTGAATAACTCCTCCAGTTTATTGACCTTAAGTGCAGTTGAGTCAACCTCAAATTCAAATGGAGCCTCGCTTTGATGGACAGGAGCTTTAGAGGTCTGTGCTAGGATTGGCTCTGCCGGATTGCCTTGAGTTATCGGACATTAGCAGTATGGGCAGTGGCTCCGGGTGTCGGGTTACCCGTGGGAGATACATGAGATGTAGAAGCCACAACCTGCTATGGTTGTTGTTGTTGTAGCTGGGTTATCACTTCAACCTGACGAGCCATGACTTCAGCCTGACGAGCCATGACTTCAGCCTGACAGACTGCGTCTTGCTGTAATGCCTCAATTATTTGTTGCAAGTACCGCATCTGTTCTTCCATACTGGCTGGGGGATACTGAGCCATGGGAATGGGTGATTGATCTCGTGCTGAGTTGAATGCAGACAACTATTCCCAGACCAGACTAGACCCGAGTGAACTGAGGTGTAACTGCTGTAGAAACTGTACTGGTGAATTCTGCTTGAACCTCCTTTGTCTTGTAACCGGTGGAGGTGAGGCAAACACAGGTTGCTTCTGAACCAATTCTGACTTAACAAAGTCTATCAATACAAGTCCAGTGTACCTGGGGGATATTAGAGCCTTCTGAAGCTATGGTTCCGAGACTACCATGCAAAAGAAGAAAACAAACAGCATCTCAGCCTGATTTCACCAAAACAGATATGAGCATAGCTGAATGACTACACTCTTTACTGAATTATGTCCAAAATTCTGCCTGTAAACTGATACCCTTAGGCCGATACTCAAACTTGCAACTGATACAGACCATCATGTAGAGACACACCCTAACAGCACATATCAAGCAAGTAAGAGCCAAAACACCCATATGGTGGGGTAGGGTTTCCCTGTCCTATTTTGTCAGGAGCTAGGGTTTCACTGCACAGGCAGCTGTTTCAAATAACCTATAATCAGGTAAGCAAACTATCTTAGCTTGGAATGGTCACTACAGTTTTCGATATGCACTAGGTCGAATAGTCAGAAAGGGTGCCCCGGTAAAAATCAAGATTTGTGTTCCTGTCGTGGCAGAGCCCACAACCGGTCAGCCTTATGGCATGCTTCTCAAAGCAAGACTCCAGCAAAATCGTTCAGGAATAGCATACGGCAAACACGGTGTCGTAGGCGCACCAATGCAAATGCAATGTAAAGAGATACATAAGTGTAGTCAAAACAAGATATCATGAGTTCGAGTCAAGTTCTCTAAATCCCCAGCAGAGTCGCCAGAAACTGTAGACGTGCCCAAACGTCCCGGCTCTGCGCGCGAATGGCGCGAAATCCGGTTTATTCATTAGCTGCTACAGTTCGAACTCAATGTCACGGTTCTGAATCTAATCTCACAAAGTGCAATGTAAGACCGATAAATCACCAAATAGTCCAAATCTGGCAAATCGTTTTAGCAAACTGATTTTAATAAAGAAGTGCTAAACATGGACTGCTTTGTCAGATATAGAGTCGCCACCTAAATATTTTTTGTTTTGGGAAATTTAGAAAACCCTGACTTGTGCCTAGGGCCACGTGTCCGTCATCACCAAAGTTGCCTCGACTCGGGAACTTGGGTACGAGAGGGAAATGTCATGCAATGAGCACCCCCGCTCGCCCAATCAAAAAGATCGACCTTTACTAAGCATGATATGTTGTTTTTGAAAACACATGTGTTCTTATTCTGATTTATTAGCTAGCTTACTACGTGATGCTCACAACATACAAGTATAGACTAGATCGCCTAACTCGGAACAAAACATCTCATGTTTGTTTGTTTGAAAATGGTTTAAAGGTGCTACTCACAAGTAGGTTAAGACGTGGATTTGCCACCCTCAAGTGGGCTTAAAAAATATATTATTTTGCCACTCTCAAGTGGGCTTAAAATACGCATTTCGATGAATTATTCCAATTCAAGTAATGAAGCCTTCATCCACAGACATTCATGCAATTAATCACTTAAGCAGTTAGCCTCATGGCAAGCATGCTAAACATGGCAACACTAACACACATGCAAGATGCTAAAGCATAAACACTTACAGTGTACTCCGAGCCAAAACAACAACTAGTTAGAAATCATGCATGATCCTAGTTATGTTATGATGCCTAATGCAACACATGCAAAAATGCAACTAAATAGGCTCGGCTAGTCTAAATGCAACTTGATAACATGCTGTTGAACACGTATTCAAGTAAATGTATTGAAATACAATGCAATTTGTATGATGCGCCAAACCCGGTGCATGCAAGACAGATGAATGAACGCAAACATGCAAGCGTAAAGATGCTAATCAAAACATGACCTAGAACTAACCATCGTATGCGGTTAAGTAAAAGGGAGAAATACGTGGGGTTGGAAGACATTCACACACTCACGCACACTTATTACAAAATTCGCCCTCTCGACGGAGGGTCCGAATGATAAACTAACTAGCTACACTAAGCTAATTAATTACAAATGGTGTGTTTGGTAACGTTTACGTTTTCAGTTTATATTTACAAAACTTTTATAAACTGGTTTTTGTTTATTTTTAGAAAAACATAAACTACAAACGCGTTTGGTAATTGACAAAATGTTTAAAAAAATTTAAAAATATAAAAAAGAGTGAGAAATGGCAAGTGGTGGCAATTGGCGACGGAAGACGGTGGTGGAAAGTGGTGACGGTGGGTGGTGGGTAACTGGTGGTGGCGGGTGGGTGGTGGTAGTGGGTGGGTGGGTGGGTGACGATGGCGGGTGGTGAGTGGTAGCGAGTGGGTGGTGGTGGTGGTGGTGGTGGTGGTGGGTGGTGAGTGGTGGTGGCAGGTGGGTGGCAAATGATGGGTAGTGGTGGTGGGTGACGGTGGCGGCTGGTGTGTGGTAGCAAGTAGGTAGTGGTGGTGGTGGTGGTGGTGGTGGTGGTGGTGGTGGTGGTGGTGGCGGGTGGTGGTGATGGTGGGTGGGTGACGGTGGCGAGTGATGGGTGGTAGCGAGTGGGTAGTGGTGGTGGTGGGTGGCAGAGACAGGTGGGTAGCGGATGGCGGGTGGTGGTGGTGGTGGGTGGGTGGGTGACGGTGGCAGATGGTAGGTGGTAGCGAGTGGGTGGTGGTGGCAGGTGTGTGGTGGGTGGGTGGTGGTGGTGGGTGGGTGACAGGTGGCTGGTGGTGGTGGGTGGCTGGTGGTGGATGGTGGTGGCAGGTGGGTGGTGAGTAGTGATGGCAAGTAGGTGGCGGGTGATGGTTGCAGGGGGTAGATGGTAGTGGCAGGTGGTGGGTGGTGGCAGGTGGATGGCAGGTGGGTGGTGGGTGGTGGTGGTGATGGTAGTGACGGCGGCGAGGGGTGGATGGTGGTGGCGAGTGGGTGACAGGTGGGTGGTGGCTAGTGGGTGGTGGTGACAGGTGGGTGGTGAGTGGTGGTGGCAGGTGGTGATAGGAAGTGGGTGGTGGGTGGTGGTGGCAGAAGACGGCGGTGGAAAATGGTGGCGGGTGGCGGCTAGTGTTGGGTGGTAAAAAAAAAAAACTGAAAACTCAAAATGGAAACATATTTTTTGTGTTTTCGTTTTTTGGCCAAATTTATAAACTGACACCACTGATTTATAAATCAAAAATTTTAACAAACAAGTTTTTATTTGAGTTTTTAAAATTTTTGTAAATATAAATAGAAAACTGAAAACGTAAGTGTTACCAAACGACACCAAACCAACTAATTAACTAATTAATTATTACACAACAAATCAAATGACTAAATTACACGAACTAATCATAAATACTGAAATGGCCTCGCGGGCGATGAAGAGATGCATGCTCGGTCGACTTCGCTCGGAAATCTGTTGCCATGCCTCATATTGCCTCTGTTTGCACAGTTCTACACCTCTGAAAATTATGTCAACTTCTGTAATGCTTCTAACCTACCTCATGGACATTCTGAGAGGTCGTCAGCCAAGAGGTAAAGCCATCGGCCAAGAGATGAGGGTCATCGACCAAATATGAGGCTATCGGCCAAACATTTCTAGCCGATCGGCACACCAGATAGCCGATTGGCCATCTCTTTCTGCAAACTGCTCCTTTTGCTGCAGCAGAGTACAAACAGAGGCATGGCAATACGTTTGCAAAAAAATGTTGTGCAACCACACCCCTTATCATGTTCAAAGCTCAAAGGAGTGTAGTGCTCGACCCTCGAGCCATCAATCACGTATTTCGATGCATGATGGCCAAAGAGGCCGAGTTGCACAATTCAATGTGAATAAAATGCACAAAAACACATAAATGCCTTAAACTCTATCATGTTGGATCAAGAGTGTCGGCGACCAAGAATTGAGGCACGTTTCATCACTTCAAGTATGAAACGTTCCTCGTTCCCCGTGTTTGGCTTGACACCCAAACCAAACACATTGCAATGCATACAACATGGAGATGCTATACAATGCAACATAAGCATGCCAAAGGCAATGCAACAATGTCATGCAAAGACAAGCATGCAACAACATGCAAAAGATGGACAAGCATGCAACACCACGCAAACTAGCAACCATGCAACAACATGCAATGTGACAAGCATGCAACAACATACAAAGATGGACTTAAACCAAAATGGACAGACCTCAATCATGCCCAAATCAATGGCCAAAATGATGAAATGGTGGCATGAAAAGTGAGAAAATGCATGCGCATGCAATGGCCCATCAACTAGGCATAAAATCACAACTCTCAAACATGAGCAAGGGGTGACAAACATAAGAGTGTGGCAATGAAGTAAACTCTGAAATTACATTCCAAATGAGGCTAAATCATGCACAAATGACAAACAAAGCATGCTAGTGGGCTTAAAGCTTAAAGTTAGCCAAGGGACTTACACCATGGCCACATGAATCAAGCCCCAAAGGGTCAAGGCCAACCAAAACAGTCTTAGATCATGCCAAAATGAGTCTAAAACATGCATGGAGCACAATCAAAACAAGCTAGCATAAAGCGCATGAAGCATGGAGTATGCGAGGCCAATAAGGAAGGTTACACTACACTTACCAAGACCAAGTATGAGATGACTTTACCAATAAAATCAGGGTTATGGCATGTCAAATTAACACCAAAAAAGGGCTAATACCAAGTCAACCCATGCTAGAATAACAAGCTCACTCATTAGGCATGCAAGACTAATAAAGAGGACTTACACTACAAGTGTAAGAAGCAAATGAGGGATGCCCTAACAAACCAAAAACAGAGTTATATCATGGCAAAATAAGACCCAAAACGCACTGAAATGGTGGTCCAAAAGCCTAGGCAAGATGGCATACACGTGGGCTCTTTTTAAGGCATAAAGCAGAACCCTTCAAAGCATTGAAGGAGTGAAAGATGTGAGTACATGGCAATGAAACATGCTCTGAAATCACATAAAAAATGATGCCAAATCGTGCAAATGGTCCAAACAATGCATGCTAGATGCTTGGAAACTCAAAGCTAGTGAGCTAGAATGCACTATGGCTATACAAAGCATGGCATGCATAACCAAAAAAACATAAATCAGACCTTAAGCATGCTGAAACATGACCAAAATCTTCTTGGAGTTAAGCCAAAATCACACTAGAATGATGGTCTAAAGCATGATGCATGTTGGGCTAGTGTGCAAGTTTACACTACAAGTGTATAAAGCACGCAAGAAGTGACCAAACCAGCCTAAAACAAAGTTATGGCATGTCCCAAAAGTCACAAAAATGAGCCTAAACAAAGCCACAAAGAAGTAAAAACATATGCTCATTTGGTTGGCCATCAACACTAGCAAGCAAGACAAGAGGGAAGGGGACCACTCTTTCCTATTTGGGGCCTCAAAACCACCTTTTCACCACTGAAATTCCTCTGGAACTCAGTGGTTTAAAGGCCAAAAAAGGTTGGTTTAAAAAGTGGTAAAAGATGGCTCAAAAGGCCTCACAAGCCAAGGAGCAAAAGGGGGAGACAACCCCTAAGCCAAACAAAGCTTAAACCACCATTTTAAAACCTCAAAATCAAAGTTTTTTATGGTTCAAAACCAGCCCCAAAATAGTCCAAAATAATGGAAAAAATGATGGTGAAGCAAGTGTGAAAGACAAGCTTCAAGGGGTGAGTGATTACCTTTGGAGCACTTGCAACAAAACAACCACTTTTCTTGAGCCAAAACCACCTTTAGCAGCCTAAAAAAAGTTCCAAGAGACATCAGCCCAATGGTGATCAAGTCTTCTTAAGGGTTGATAGGTTGAAGATGGTTGTATGCAAGCCTTCTAGCACAAATGCTCAAGAGGGAGGATTGTAGAGAGAGAGGTTCTAGTGTGAGAAGCTCCCAAACCTTTTACCAAAAATGTTCTCTGTTTTGTTCTCCTCTTCTAACCCTTGAAAAATGAGATATAAGGCTTCATTATATAGCAAAATATCAAGCTTGGTCAAAAATATCTGAGCTAGGACAGGTGGCACAAGCTGGAAACAGCTGGAGGAGAAATATCTTCCAATTATGGGCTTTCTGGATATTTTTGGCCGATCGGCCAACACTTGTGGCCGATAAGGTTCACTTTTGGCCGACCTATAGCTGTTGAGCTCCAATTGTGGCCTATGCACTTCCATAGAGGCCGATGGCAAAAATCAATCCTGGTCCCTGACTTGAAGAAAGCCTAACTCCTTCATTTGGACTCATTTTCAGGTCATTCTTGAGCCTAAACTGTAGCCCCGGAAGTCTCCTTTCCAAATTTGGAAGCCTCACCTCAAAATTCCATGTGTGCTAAGAGATATATCTCTTTTAGTGAAGGTTTCTCAATTTCGGTCCAACCGGAATGATGCCCAACTTCAACCAATCATATCTTCTCCATCCGGACTCGGCTTTAGGAGATTCTTAAGTGAAAAATGAAGCCCCGGAAGTAAGCTTTCCAACGGTGGTGGCCTCATATCTGAAATCCAAGTATTCAAAAGGATAGGTCTGATTTAGCGAGGGTTGCTCGACTCTCTCTTAATGATTCATGCCCAACTCCTTCCCCAACTAGGTTTCTTCCCTCTCCTTTTCTTTTCTTCAACTCCAAACCCCCTAAGCAAGGTGTTTTGAAAGATTTTTCAAAGATTTCATCTCTCTTTCATTCATTTCCACTTTGTCCTCGCTCGGTATACTGAAAAGCGCAACGTTTGACAAAATGTAAGCCTCGGAACATCGTAAAAACTTCTTTTCAAAAATATTTTGAAAGAGAGGGTTTTAAGGTCTAAAAACCATTCAAAATAGCTTTGGTCCCAAATGGGGTGTGAGGTTTGGATTTGACATTCTCCTTGCCAAAGAAATCGAACTTTTGCTCGACACATCTCCCATCACTAAGTAAACCATCAATAACGCCAAAGTCTTAAGGGCGGTAAAAAATTGGGTGTCTACAGCCTCCACAGTAGCTGCGGCTGCATCATCTTCAACTCGAATGTGCTCATTAATACGTTGCATGAGCAGTTCCATGGCCAACGGTTGATTCATTGTGAGCGAGTCTCTCAGTCTATGTCCGATTGGAAGACTGCACTTATACTGGGTGATTACTAGGTTCGTCGGGTAATCAAGAACCTCAGTGAATGTCTCCCAATACTTGGCATTATACTCTTTCAGTGAGTCGCTTGATTCCATCTTAATTCCCAGAAGGTAATCGACTTCTTTAGGGGTTTTGGTGTTGGCTTTGAATCGAGTCACGAACGCCTCCGCCAACTACTGACATCTCTTGATACTCTCCTCTGGCAGTCTCTCGAACCATTTCAGGCCCAATTCATCCAAATTCGATAGGAAAATAAGGCACATGAGTGCATCATTACGCCTATACCCCGCCATAACTTACTGGAAATGGCTTACATGCATGTATGGGTCAGTTTTCCAGTCATAGAGCGTGAACTTTGGCTGATGGAACCCGAGGAGAAGTGGTGTGTTCTCGATCTCTACGAAAAAAGGGGTGGCACTCAGCCTTGCCAACTCTCTATCTGGTGGCGTGGGTGTCGCCAAGCGTGGTGGTGGCATAGCGACCTCTTCACTGGCTCGCCCTCTAGGGACTAGTTGCTGCAATGCAGGCACCTTCTGCGCTTCTCACCGGCGAGCGCACTCCTCCAACACATCCCTCGGGTCTTTCGAACGATCGAAGCGAGAATATCTCGACACTGTCGTCGGACGTCAGGAGTGGTAACTGTTGTCTTGCGTGCGAGATGTCGTCGTCGGCACAATGTAGTCTCCAACTCTGAAGCTTTTTGTAATGGAGAGTAAAGGGGTGCAGCGTCTATTCTAACTGCCGGAATGACAGGAATGGGCGTGCTCACTGTGGTTTCTCGTTCTAGCGACCCCCTTTCCCTTCATCTGGCATCTCATGGCCTCCATCTCCATCGCCATTTTCTTGATGATGGTATCTTGGTTTCTCAACTTGTCTTCCAAGTGCTAAGTGTGTGAATCTCGCCGTCAGCGACGCTCTTCTGGACTGACAGAGCACCTAAAACTCCTTACGTGCTTGTCTCGCACATTTTTGGGAAGTCGTCGCGCAAAGGTCTCCAAACCAGCATGGCAGGCAGACAGGCCATCTCTGTGCCAAACGGACTCTGGAGTGATGTCATCGATGGTAGATAGCGTAACGTCGTCATTGTTCGCCATAAAGATGACTGGAAAAGCTTGGAGGACAAGGTTTTGTCTGTCGGATTCCCACAGACGGCACCAATTGTACGAGGAGCAAATATTCGTCGCTGTCCGTACTCCTCGTGTCCAAGTTTCGCTTCGTTCCGAATAACCTGAGAATACAACGACGGTGAGCTACTCGGCAAGTGTGCTGCCGGAAAACCCCTCCAACGGTCAAGTTAGCACCCTTAAAGAAGAAAAGAAAAAGAGAGAGAGAGAGAAGACAAAGTGATAGGTGAGCTTTGATCACAAGATTTTTTCAGACCTGTTGTATGGCGGAGCCACACAATTTAAATAGCTTCTACGCGCACCACTCTGCTCGTCCTTTTCTGGACGCATGGTTGTACTGTCCTCTCTATTCTTTACACGTGTACGCGTCAATGCTGCCAAACAGTATTGAAACGCAACTACTGGCTGGTTTTCCTTCTCACACTCCAATTAGGCCATGTAACGACTTCTGCCGTGCTACCCATAACCCGGCACAAGTCCGTTTACCAACTTCCATCAATCGGCTCAGCTCCGAGGTGTCCAACCGATTAACCACAGCTCGGCCAAATATTGCTCGGTCTATAGAGAGGACGGTGTCATTAGCTCGGCCTATCCTTAGGTCGGCCCATTCCACATGTAGTCCGGTCCTTTATTCGGTGTAAATTTCCCTCAATTGCATATATAGCTCGGCCCACACTTCTCCACCGAGCACATATATAGCTCGGCCCATTCTGTTCATTGGACTTTCCCCTCTCAAAAAAGAAAAGAAAAGATAATATGGTAATTTCCTTCAAATCTTGTTTGGACAAATTATATAAAAATAAATAAATAAATAAGAAAGAAAGAAACTCTTATAGACTATTTCACCAAAATAACCCTATATATATATATATATATATTTGTAGGTAGGTTGACAATTTTGATAACAGACAAAATTAATAATCTTTTTATTTATTTACTTTCCTAATCTCTCTAATTTTAGAGAGATTTAAAAATTGAGTCATGTGGGAAATATTTCTCCTCACTTTTTTCTTATTTAGTAATCTAAACAAGTTATTAAAGTTAAGAGAAATTTTTATTTTTATTTTTATTTATTTTTTATTTTTTATTTATTATTTTTTTTTTTCAAATCCCTCCATCCAAATGAGGTGTAAAGCATAACAAATGACAAACATTACCAAAGTGAAACAACTAAGGTTGCGTTTGGTAGAGTTTTGTAAATATAATTTGAGAGTATAAGTTGTATTTTGAGTTTGTGAGTTGTGAAATTATGATTTGAGTATAGAAAATTTGTTTGGTTATGATTTTTTAATAGAATGTTGAATTGAGTGTGGAATTGAGTTTTGAAAGTTTGATTTAACATGTGAAGTAAGAAAATTTGTTTAGTTATGAGTTTTGGAAAGAGTTTTCAAAACTTAATTCAAATTATTATAACTCATAACAAAACACACTACTTTCACACTATTGAAAATTCTAATCAATACTCTTAACCAAACTCTTTTTAAAATTCAATTAAAAAAATTATTATTAACAGAAAATAACATTATTCAATTTTTTAATTGAAAATACTACAAAGGAAATAATATTTTTTCAAAATAAATATTCAAAAAATTTAACTCATAAATATTTAAATAATTTAAATAATCTAAAAAATTTAATAAGCAAAAAATTAAAATAAATATTCAAAAAATTTAAATTGTAAAAATTTAAATAATTTAAAATGTTAATATTTTAAATTTAAAATAACTTTACACTCAAATCGTAATCAAACACATAAAACAAAACTCAATTAAGAAATTATTTTTAAAACTTATAACCAAACACATAACTCAAAATTTCATACTACTTTCACAACTCTACACTCATATCGTAACCAAATACATAACAAAAATATATATATATTTAAAAATATTTTTATAAAATAGAGTTTAAATTTATTTTTATAAAATATTTTAAAATTTAAGAAATTTAAATCGTAATATTTTAAAATTAAAATATTTAAAAATAATCAAAAAATTAAAAACATCGTAACATATTTAAATATTAAAATATTTAAAATCTTAACAAAATTAAAATATTTTTAAAATATTTAAATATTTAAAATATTTAAAAAATTAAAATATTGATTTGAATTGAATTTTGAAAAGAGTTTTGAATTATGTGTTTAGTTATAAGTTTTGAAAAGTAATGATTATATTTTGAATTGAGTTTTAAGAAATGGGTGTAGAATTATGATTTGAAAGCTCCAAACAAACAACACATTCAAATCAATGGATAAAATTATATTTTGAGAGACTTACCAAACGGAGTCTAAAATTTTGAAAACCCAAGTGTAATAATTTTGGCTTAATTCCAAAAGTTTAAAAGATTGGTTTGATTTGGTTTGGTTTCTTTTCTATAAAATGGTAAAAATATGGTTGTTAAGTTACCTTATAAATAATGGGCAAATAACAAACACTCCTCGCGATTTGGTAAAAATACAGATTCTCCAATGAGGTTTGAGAAATTATAAATTGTTCTCTGAGGGTCAAATTTTCATAACAAATCAGAAAAAATTAGGGAAGAATCTGTATGAAAATAAAAACTTCAAAGGATAATTTATTATGAAAATATAAACTTTAGAGACGAGATCTAATTTCTCAAACCAAAAATCTATGTTTTCACCAAATCACCATGTTTGTAATTTGCCCTATAATAATCGATCGGAGGAAATAACAGTTTCGGTTGCAAGTTGCAACACATGAACCGCATGGGGAGGCTCGCGAAGGCCTGAAAATTGAATTGGATATAAAGCTGAGACTACGATTCGTCCAGTTAATCAACAACGAGCTCGGACAATCAGAGTTTTGTTAACTGGGTTTTGTCTTAATCAGTCTCAAATCGGTGATTTATGACTTTTTACAAATCTCAGTGTTTTTGCCCTCCATCTGTTCGACATATTGCCTCAACCAATTTCTACATCATCACCAATGGTGTAGGCTTTGGTCTTCCATTGCATCAGAGAGACGAATTCAAGTTTTCTCTATCAGGGTTCAGACCATCTGTTTGATAGATTGCCTTAAAGAATATGGTGATCCATTACATTTGCAATTTCATGTGAACTTGCCTATATATGATTGATAACCTTGAAGTGAACGACCCTTTCACCGATTTGCTTTGGAAGAGATGTTTTTCTTGCAGAAACAAAAATGGCAAAGATTGTCGCTGCAAACTATCATTACCCAGAAACCAAAAGGCCCAAAACAACATTTTCCATCTCTCTACTGCACAATGCCACGTACACCGTTGTGTTCAGACTTGCAAGAGCTGTGTAGTGTTGTTTCTAGCTGCATTGGCGGCTTAGATGAGCTCGAAACCAGTCTTAGTAATTTTAGTATTCCTTTCACATCATCGCTTGTTACCCAAGTCCTTGATTCTTGTAAAGACGAAGCACCCACTAGGAGATTGCTTAGGTTCTTCTTGTGGTCAGGCAATAATTTGGATGATAAATTGGAAGATGAGGATTATAATCATGCGATTCGGGTGTTTGCTGAGAAGAAGGACTTCAGGGCGATGGATATATTGATATCGGATCTTAGTAAGGAAGGTCGGGAAATGGAAACCTGGACTTTTAGTCTTGTAGCCGAGGCATTGGTTAAATTGGGGAGGGAAGAGGAGGCTTTGGGGATCTTCAAGAACTTGGAAAAGTTCAAGTGCCCACAAGATAGAGTTACAGTCACAGCTATTGTCAGTGCTCTTTGTGCCAAAGGGCATGCTAAGAGGGCCGAAGGGGTTGTTTTGCAGCATAAGGATAAGATTTCAGGTGTAGAGCCTTGCATTTATAGGAATCTGCTTCATGGGTGGTCTGAACAGGAGAACGTAAAGGAAGCACGAAGAATTATCAAGGAAATGAAGTCTCTTGGTGTTATGCCGGACCTTTTTTGTTATAATACATTCCTCAGGTGCCTTTGTGAGCGAAATTTGAAATCAAATCCATCAGGTCTTGTTCCTGAAGCTTTGAACGTGATGATGGAAATGAGGTCCTATCGGATTACCCCTACCTCAATCAGTTACAATATATTGCTATCTTGTTTGGGTAAGACACGAAGAGTCAAAGAATCTGTTCAAATTCTCGACACGATGAGAAGTACAGGTTGTTCTCCTGATTGGGTTAGCTACTATCTTGTTGCTAGAGTTTTGTTTTTGACAGGGAGATTTGGCAAAGGTAAGCAAATAGTTGATAAGATGATAGAAGATGGGTTGGTGCCGGAACGAAAGTTTTATTATGACTTAATTGGTGTTCTCTGTGGAGTGGAGAGGGTGAATTATGCTCTTGAGCTCTTTGAGCAAATGAAGAAAAGCTCGTTAGGTGGATATGGGCCTGTTTATGATTTGCTTATACCAAAGCTTTGTAGAGGAGGTGCGTTTGAAAAGGGCAGAGAGCTCTGGGATGAAGCAACAGCTATGGGTGTCGTTCTTCAATGTTCAAGTGATGTGTTGGACCCCTCAATCACTGAGGTTTTTAAGCCGGTGAGGAAGGTGAAGGAAGAAATGAACCTTCTTGACTACACACCTAGAAGTGGACTGGAAGTTGCAAAGGTTGTCAAAAAGAAGAATAAGGGTAAAAGGAACAAAAAGAAGGAAAAGAATGCTTCTCGAACTTAATTGGTATTTTATTTCTTCTTCATTTGTTGCTCTTTGATTGTGCTTTCTTTTTCTTATTATTGTTATTTAGAAAAAAATCCCTTCTTACTTTCTTTTATTTTTTATTGTGATTGCAAGGAAATGCATTTATTGCTCTTTATCAGGATATTGTTGTTGCTATGTGCTGACTCTTGAGTAACATGCTATCATTTTATTACTTATCCCCAAAATTAATAAATCGTTGCTTTGATATAAACCAGGGATTAGTCTTCACAACTTTCTGCAGTTTTAGATCTCAAAACAAACATGTGCGTGTTATTATTAGTAACATCACTGAATCACATTCCTTTCCTCATTCTTTCATCTTTCCGATGCATATTTGGGCGTGTTTGTTTGCCAATATCATAATCTGATCCAAGGATATTGTGCACACAGGGCATCTCGGGTCATGTAAATGGCAAGGGCAACGTCCTGCTTGCAAGGAGCCATTCTTATTGCAGAGTGCAAACACAAGAAAGAAACATCAGATTTCATGTTTTACGTTGAGCACACCTCTGGTCTTGAGGACTGTTTCTCTTTGATTTACTTAAAGTTTTATGGGTTATTTAGAATGGTTTTTGGACTTTGGATGAGTTGTTGCAATGACAATTCATTTCCCAGATGATACTATCATTGGTTTAAGCAAAACGCTGGTATAACTCACCCCAAATGGGTGTTTAAAAAACAGAGGCAGTCTCGTTACAGAACCTAAAGCCTGTTGCATTTGGTATCAAATTTAGTCTTCAAATTCTGTGCCTTGCCTTTGCTTCTTTTTTTTAAAAAATCTATCCGTACCAGAAATTTTAGTTTGACCCTCCCCAGATCCCACAGTGACAAGAACCTTGTGCACTAAGACTGCCTTTTTTTTAGCCAGATTGTTTTGCATTCAATTTCAAATACTTGGAGAAGTCTTGTTGAAATGCTCATCTCATGGTATGCCATATTAGTTCCTAAGATTCAAATATAAAGGTCCAATTTTCCGGAGTGGTTTTTGATTTTGAAGTATTTGTGGGTGGGGGCAAATGCATAGTTGAATATGAATTGCCCTGCTATACTCTAGTAAAAGAGCACCATGAAAGTTCTTGATTTACCAGGCAACCTTAGCTGTAACTGTGAGTTGGCTTTACAAATGAACCAATAGCCTCCTGAAATTGCAGACAGACAAGCTTATAGTTTAGGAAGATTTATTTGTCAGTTGGTAAAGTTTCCGGTTCAGGTCGTGTTAGGGGCTCTGATGGGTGCAACCGAGTGATTAGCATTTAACGACACGTAGCTGATGCTCGGTTCCACTGTTTCCCCCAACAGTTCTTAACTGCAATCAGAAAACACACATTCAATTCTTACATCCTGATTCTAACATAGTTCTCTGATAGTCAGCATTCAAATTTACTTGGTCCAAGATCAGACTCTATATATCAGGGTTTGTAGTCAAAGCTCACCAACAAAAGCCACTCACTGTCTTGCAATTACAATAACCATATTAGAACTGCATTTGCTGATTTATCCCTATGACAATGACAGTCTCCCTGAAATAAGGGGTGAGGGAAGAAGGACTGGGGTGGTGGTGGGTGGTATGTAGGGTTAGGATTAATTTTGATATTAAGTGGAGTGTCAAAAAATTTTAACAAAATTTAAAATTAGTTTGTGAGGGTTCCAAGTAATAGTAACATTTTTTTGATTTTTAATTTTTTTTATTTTAAAAATAGAGTAACTAACATGTTGAAATGTAATAAAAAAGAGGAAAATGGGACAACAATGGCCCCACCAGACGGAGAGCGGTGGAGGATTAGTAGTAATAGTAGTCGTAGTGGGCACATGAGGTAGCAAGCGCACATGGGGGGAAGACGGCAATCAATCAAAGCCATAAGAAGATGATCTTCAATAGACACAATAGTTTTGATTGAGATGAGATTCCCTTCAATCATGTGCCATATGTATGTGTGCACATCAATGTCCTATGTATATCATATCTTGGTTATTTACACCAAAATTCTTGAGATTGAGTTTGATTAAATAGATAATATAGGAAAGTAAAAGAAAAAGAAAAAAAAAAAGATAATTTTTTTTATGTATTTGTGTAGGTAGACAGTCTTAGAAAGTAAGGAATCTAAATTTTTTTTGTACAACTCAAATTAGTTTGATGGTTAAGTTAATAATTTCTTGTAAAATATAAAGGGAAATTTATTTTTTCACGCAAATCTTTCTTTTTTACTCATGTTTTTCTCTACAATTACATATTATGTAGTGATTACATATTTTTTTTCCCATCATTTTCTTATAGAATTTTTCATCTATTCAAATGCATGTAAGAAAATAAATTTTCCTTTGTTTCACTTCGTTTTTTACTGTTTTCATACTCTATCATACGTTTCTTTCTAAACAAACAGAGCCTAAATACTTGAGAAGTATTATTTTATTCTTTAAATTATAAAAACGTACAAATTAAATTTATAAATTATAAAAATATTCAAATTGACCCCTAACAAAAAGGATCAACGTGAAATATGTCAATAGTTGTGGATGTTCATTTTTAAGCTTTTATAATTAAGAGGTAAACTAATACTTCTCAAAAATTTATTTGTATATTTTTATAATTTAAGAGATCAAAATAATAATATTTCTTAGGGTTTTTTATTGATAAATCCCATTTAGAGGTGTTTTAACCCAATAAGTCCACCAAAGAAAATTATAATCTAATTAGTCCCATGTATTTATACTTTTATTCCATGAGGTCCTTTTTTCCTAATTTATATTATTTGTTGGACTATTATACCCTTATGTCTATTTGTTGATATATATTATATACAAAATAATATACATGTTTTCCTTTGTTTTTGTTGTGGTAGGATTTCGTTCTTATAAGAGAAAGGACGACGGCACATAGTTCGCGGTAGCGTTTCATTGCGATACGGTTTCATTCCTGTAGAAGAGAAGATGACGATTCAGAGTTTATGCTCTGTGTTTTTTTTTTTTTTTTTTTTTTTTTTTTTGCCATAGTTATGATTTCAGCCAGAAATCAAAGGAAGAGAAAAGAATTTGAATCAAAGAAACAAGGGTAATGGCTTACAAACTTGTTCAGTAGATTGACTAAAACCCACATTCAACTGGATTGAATAAAAAAGAAAGATGAGATGGATTTGATTACTTGTTCCTCGAAGGTGGGTTTAATTTGATTTGGATTGGTGGAATGGTGAAATTACACGGGTTGTTAATGATAGTGATATGATGAAACTGAAGATGTGGGTGATAATTTTTTGTTTTCAGAGAGATTGAGTTTTTTTTTTTTTTTTTTTGGATTTATAATTCCATTGCTGCCATTATTTTTGGTTTTTCTGTCAATCAATGTGAATGTTCACATTTCATATTGTTTGGAAGCTTAAGAAATGAGTGTTAGAATTGTGAAGAATGAGGTTTCTGATACAGTAATGTAGCTTTCTTTATAAAGAGATGAGGTGTGTTTGGTTTGATTTGGATTACTGTAATGGTGAAATTGTAAGAGGTGTTAATAATAGTGATAATGATGAAGATGGAGACAAAAATTATGAAGATACAAAGGAGGATTTGTGTGATTGTTTTTTTTATTTTTTGAGAGATTGAGATTTTTGAATTTGGAGAAGACGAATACTGTGCTCTGTTTGATTATATTGTCTTAAGGTTAGTATGTAATGGATGCATGTCATTTGTGATTGGATTTATATGAAGTGTTGTATGCTCTGTTTTTTACTTCCAATTTAATTTCTAGAATTGATGGACATGCAAGTTTTTTTTTTTATTGTATGAGGTTATGGATTTTGGCTGGTTATGTGGTTGAATTATGACTCTGTTTTTTTGAATGTGGTGAATATTCACATCGCATTGAAAATGTGAATGTATATGAATGATTGTATGATCTATTTCTTGCTTTCAACATTATTATCTAAATTAAATTTTGGTTGGTTATATGAGGATATGGATTTTTCCTGGTCATGTATATTGTAAGGCATGCATGTGTGTGATGTGAATATTTACATTCTTGTTACCATTGACAGTATCAAAGTAGTTAACATGAATATTTATATCACTGTAACCATTCACATTACCAACATATTACCAAATCATTTATGTGAATATTCAGATTTGTATTATGAATTGTCATTGTGAGTGTTTTTTGCTAGCAAAATGGGATGTTGTTGTGTATATTATGATGCATGCATGGGCGTGGTGTGAATATTGACATGTCTGTTACCATTTACAACATGAAAATATATGATGTGAATATTTACATTCTTGTTACCACTGACAACATCAAAGTAGTTAACATGAATATTTATATCATTGTAACGATTCACATTATCAAATCATTTGATGTGAATATTCAGATTTGTATTACGAATTGTCATTGTGAGCGTTTTCTGATTACAAAACGGGATGTTGTTATGTATATTATGATGTATGCATAGGCGCGGTGTGAATGTTGACATACCTGTTACCATTTACAATATAAAAGCATATGATGTGAATATTCATATCATCTGTAACTATTAACATCATCAAATTATTTGCTGCGAATATTCACTTATGTGTTAAGAAATATGATATTCACAC
The DNA here is from genome assembly GCF_055761805.1 of Camellia sinensis. Taxonomy (NCBI): domain Eukaryota; kingdom Viridiplantae; phylum Streptophyta; class Magnoliopsida; order Ericales; family Theaceae; genus Camellia; species Camellia sinensis. Next base: position 155,284,570 of record NC_138964.1, read on the forward strand.
CGGTTACATTGTGTTACAATAATATTTTAAGTAATATTCACATCAATGTGAATGATCAACACGAAATAAGCCTTAAAATACATATATATATATATATATATTGAATGAAATTGGAGTACAAGCATTGATACAGAATTGATTTACACTTAAGCTAGTCTGCTCCAATATGTCAAAACTATTGATACTAAAATATCTTAAATGTGGATAACAATTATGAATAACAATTACAGGTGGACACCCCCCACCTATAGGTTTTCATATTGTACTGTCTTTGTGTGATTCAGAAAAATATGTACAATGAGTCTCTTATTTGACACCATTCAAAGCGATTAAGGCTGTCAACAAGTTCCTCACGGTATACATGCACCCTGATGATGTAACACACTGCGGGCCCGCAATTCACCCTGAAAATGCAAAGTTGTTATTAATAGAATTTGAAATTTAGGTGTGTATAATGGATGTGGGAGATGTGTACAAATTGATTTAAGGCTTACCATTGGTTTGTAGTCATTATCAATATCTAACAATTTGATGTAAATATTGACATTGTGTACAATAAAATTCAGATTAAACCAAAAAAGGATTGACAACCATTCAAGATTATGGGCTTTTCATCAACAAGCAACAATACTAACAACTTTGTTAATATCTACATCATATTCCATTGATAACAGAAGGTGAATATTGACATTGATGTTAGAATGTGAATATTGGCATTATGTTCAGAATGTAATTATTTCATCACCATCAACAACCAACAACATTAACAAATCTGACATTGACACAAGGGAGGAGATAGTGAGTGTATTACAAAAGAGTGTATTACACGTGACAATTTAAGACAAACAAGTCATTACCAATATATAACAGTCTGATGTAAATATTGACATTATCTATAATGAGATACACATTGAACCAAAAGAGAGTTGACAATCATCCAAGATTAAGAGCTCTAATTGCTTTATAACCATTAACACATAATAATACCAACAACTCTGTAAATATTTACATCATATTCCATTGATGTTAGAAGTTGAATATCTACATTATATTGATAATGTGAATATTGACATTGAAGTAGATATTTACATCAATGTCAATATTTACACTATATTCACATCATATTTGATCACCTTTTAAATATTATACAGATTATGTATAATGGAATACACATTGAACCAAAAAAAAGTTGATAACCATTCAAGATTAGGGGCTCTAATTGGTTTATAACCATCAACACGCAACAATACCAACAACTCTGTAAATATTTACATCATATTCCATTGATGTTAGAAGTTGAATATCTACATTATATTCGTAATGTGAATATTGACATTGAAGTAAATATTTACATCAATGTCAATATTTACACCATATTCACATCATATTTGATAACCCTTTAAATATTGTATAGATTATGTATAATGGAATAGACATTGAACCAAAAGAGAGTTAACAATCATCCAAGATTAGGAGCTCTAATTGGTTTATAACCATCAACACGCAACAATACCAGCAGCTCTATTATATTCCATTGATGTTAGAAGTTGAATATATATATTATATTCATAATATGAATGTTGACATTGAAATTAGAGATGTGAATATTCACATTACTGTTAGGGTACAAATAGGAGTGAGACAACACCAATATATGTTGATTTTTCATATTGACACAAACAAAATTTCACAACATAAAGGAAACAACACATGTGAAATAGCTAGCCTTAGAATGTGAATGTTCACATTGATTGTTACTCAATAACATATAATCAACAAACAACACAAACATTGATTGTTACTCACATTACTGCTAGGGTGCAAATAGGAGTGAGACAACACCAATATATGTTGATTTTTCATATTGACACGAACAAAATTTCACAACATAAAGGAAACAACACATGTGAAATGGCTAGCCTCAGAATGTGAATGTTCACATTGATTGTTACACAAACATTTGAGACTACGAAACTGAGAATAAAGCAGATAATCAACAAACAACACAACAAACATCATAATGTAAATTTATAAAATAGCTAGCCTTAGAATGTGAATGTTCACATTGATTGTTACTCAATAACAAGAGAAACAATAAGATGTTATTATTTACAACATGCCTACAAGAATTCACATTGAACTAAAACAACGTTGACAACCATCCAAAATTAAGGTTGTAATTATTTGATCACCATGAATAACCAACAACACCAACAAGTCCGACATTGACATAAGGAGGGAGATACAACATACCCCATAATGTAAATTCATAAAATGGCTACCCTCAGAATGTGAATGTTCACATTGGTTGTTACTCAATAATAAGAGAAACAATAAGATGTTATTATTTATAACATGCCTACAAGAATTCACATTGAACTAAAATAGAGTTGGCAACCATAAAAAATTGGACATCAACACCAACAAAAACAATGTAAGTTTATCCAGTAATGAACAGTAATGTGAATGTTCACATCATCTATGTTTGCAAAATCAATTCCGAAAACATCAACAGTTATAGGGCAATGTAAATGTTTACATGGGTGATCACATTATGTTATAATTAGCTGAAAAATAAAGGGTGGAACCAACAGCACCAAACAACACCTAACAACACCAACAAGTCTGACATTGATGTCACAATGTGAATGTTTACATCATATTCCATCACATTGTTGAGTGAAGATTGGGGGTTCTATGGACATCAACAATCAACATTATCAACAGTGACAGTAATGTGAACATTCACATTATTATACACTGATGTGAATGTTCACATCAGTGTCTACTAATGTAAGTTTATCCAGTAATGAACAGTAATGTGAATGTTCACATCATCTATGTTTGCAATAACAGATATAATATGAAGTTCACACATTGAATGAATAAGATCATATACTATGAAGCTCACTACTGTAGAAGTTCATATTGATGAAATGGGTATAGGAGATTCACATGATTAAAATATACAACAACAACAACAACATCTGAAATAATTGGCTTGGCCCAACATTTTTCATTCCCATGTAAATGTTCACAGCTTTTGACAACACAACGTAATTGCCATTCCATTATTTTTGGGTGAACAAAACCATATACTTAGAGATTGGGATTGAGGGGTTCACATTAACAATTAGGGCATGCACGATAAAAATATGAAGTTCCACACATTGTATGAATAGAAACAGGGGATATTAGAAGTTCACAATGGTGTAATTTGAACAAGAGATTTAAGATTTGCATACAAGATTGGTGAGATTACTTACTCTTTTTCCATATTGATGGCTGGGTTGTCACAAATGGTCATCGGTGGTGATTTTGACGAAGATGGAACTTCAGGATGTTCACCAATGGTGATTTCCACGTTTCCGTAGACAGATGGTGGAGGTATGATGAAGCCGACGATGAGACGTTGCGACGATGGAACAATGAGATACGTATGAGTGTGAGACGATATGGAATACGATTTTGGGTTTTCGAAAGGATAGAGATATTGTGTGTGATCTTTTGCAAAAAAGAGAGGGGAAGAGGGACAATTATTTGATTCAAAAAGAGAGGGGAAGAGGAGAAGGGTGTTTGGGTCTTCTAATATAAAATAGGATCTGATGGAATAGTAGAAAACACTATGGGGTTTATGGAATAGGATTCTTAGATAATGAATTTATTAAAAAAGCTCCCTATTTCTTAATAATTTATGATATCTATATTATATATAAATAACCCTCTTATCTTCGGCAAGGGCTCTCCACGCTCTTCCCACATCCGCGTCCTCATTTTTCATCCATTGCTCTCCACCGGCTCTACCTACCGAACCCAGAAGAACAAACATGAGTTTCAAACCCAATTCTGTTTTGTTTAATTTTTAAAATTGCTTTTGACTTTCTTTTTTTTCTTTTTTTGTGTTTTAATTAATTTTTTTAGATTTATTTTAAAATATGAAATTTTTTGTGATTTTTTTTTTTAAAAAAATTATATATGAAAATGTATAAATATTTTATTTTTTAAATGTATATATAGATTAAGTAGATTTAAAAAGTAAAAAAAATAGATTAAAACATGGAAAATATTTACTAAGAAAAAACCCTATTTTAAATAAGAAAATATTCACTATAAACAAAACTCACTATAAACAAAACTCTTTATAATAATTTTTTTTAACATGTACATTAAAGACGGTGGGAATTGATTTCTTGAATTAATCGGTCTAATGAGCCAAATACCGAATTATCAAAAAGAATATATATATAAATTAAAGACACATTAACAAGATCTTATTTTAAATACTAATACAAGTATGATTCTGAATACAAATTTTAAGTTTATTGTCATAAATTATACAATAATGTCATAAAACACTAACTAGTGTAACTAACAAACATAATAACTAAACACAATGTTAAGTTGGTTTCACATCAAGTGATAAATCTTACAAATGGTAGCATTTTTTTTTATGGGAAATGATTTGTCTCCCTAAAAAAGCCCCCCCTAATCCCCCTAATGCCCAAAACGACGTCGTTTTGGGCTTCTTTTTTTTTTTTTTTTTTTTTGCCTTGGTTTGAAATTTAGGGGGATTAGCGGGCCAAAAATTAGGGGGATGTAGCATGACCCTTTTTTTATCTATCTATCTATCATCTAGCACTTGATCCAAATGCCACAAAATATGATAATGACTAACTGTTGAATTGTGAGTCTTTAGATCAAGTATTGGGTAATGGCTGGGTGAAGAAAGGCAAAACATTTTTGGCCTACAAAAAGTTCTTACAATTTAATATACAATGATGTTTATATGACAGGGGTCAATTTTTAATTTGTTATACATCTTATGATATAAAGCTCAACTCCTTGGACATATCATTGTGAGTCTTTAACATTTCTCGTGGAAAGGGTTGGAATTAGAATATGAATTTTAAATTCATGTCTTGTATCTTAGTTAGTATAGTAAAAGTGGTGTTTACCAGTGTTATTGCAAATTATGGATGGTATTGCTAATCACTATCCTTGTTGTGTTGGTTAAAGAGATACAGACAAAAAAAATTTGAACTTAAATATACATTTTACTTATTTTTATACATGTTTTTATATATTTTAAGAAAAATATTTGAGGGTCACAATTTTTGTGGCTCAAATGGCTCAAAATTGCCAAAACGACGTCGTTTTAACAATTTTGAAGTTGTTTTGTACTCAAAACGACGTCGTTTTGGTAATTTCGAGCCATTTGAGCCACAAAAATTGTGACCCTCAATCATTGCTGATATTTTGAATATATTTTCTAACCTTAATCAATGTCCTAAAAGCAGTAGTTAGCACTCTCCAATTATGTATTTAACAAAATAAAAATATCTATATCTGTTCATAAAATTTAATATATAATTGGCCTTCTTTTAATTTAATGAGCATAATTTTTTTTTTTAAATCATTCCTTAGCAACATAATTTTTTATAAATTATTGTTACCATCGTAGTAACTTGTCTCACATTGCTAACGTGAAAGCTTTATGCAAATGTGAAGCCTTTTGAGTATTCTCTCTTACACATCAATTTTAAAAATAAATGGGTAAATTACTTACCTCCCTTAAGATTTTTAAATTTTTGACAATTACAGAAACTTTTCTTATAGTTTCAATAATTACACTAACTTCTTTTACTTTGAAATCATTATTAAGATTCTCTCACTATTAGATTATTTAATAGAATTTGCTGATATCACACTGATGTCATACCAAAAATAATGAAATTGCCCATCAATTACTTTATCTATTCAAATGAGAAATTTTATTCACCCCCTAAGCTTTGTATATATACCATCAAAAACACATACATATTTTACCATTATTTAATAAAATCCTTAAATTTCATGCAATATTAAATAAAATTCTTAAATTGTTAGGATATTATTAAATCATTTAATGGAAGAAAAAAAAACTTATTTTTTATTGATAAAATACTTAAAATAAAAAATCTCTCTAAAATTAATGTCAGACAATATCTTAATAATTTAATATAAGATTTATTTTACACCACATAAATAACCTAAAATTTATTATTTTAAGTTATGCATTTATTATTTGAATTTTTTTTAAAGTTAAAATAAATAGATTTATTTTTTTCCTAGTAATTTGCATTACTTATTTATTCATATGTAAAAAAATATTATTTTATCTTTTCTTAATCATATATTATTCTCAAATTTTAATTTTAATTTTTGAGTCATTAAATTTCTAAGCGATATATATTTAAAAAAAACGCAAGCTAATATTTCTTATATGATTAAAATAAAATAAAAATAAAAATGAAAGTAAAAAAAAAAAAATCTAATCGCCTCATAATAAATTAAAATTAGTTAACAGGAAAGATCAAGAAATCATTTGAGAATAATAAGCAATTCAAACAATTTGTCATTTCTTACACCCAAAATTAAAATTAATCTTTACTATGATTTGTTATGTATGATATTTAAAATTTATTTCTCCATCTTTATTTATCTCATTTAAACTATTTTTATTAAATTAAATCTTAAAATTAATTTTTCATCTTCATTAATGGTTGAATTTTTATTTTATTTTTTATTTATAAATTTCAAAAACTTGTGGAAAAAAATAGAGTCAAGAAATTACATTTATATTTTTAAAAAATTATGAAAAATAAATAATAATTTCATATATATTTAACAGGGTAAATTAAATTACATTTGTGTTTTTTTTCTTTAGAAAGTGTTTTATTTCGTTGTGTTTAAATTAGTATTATAGTCTGGTTTCTCAGTCTTGTCAATAAATTTATATGAGTAATAGATATAAAGAAAAAGTAAAATTAGATAATTTAAATAATAACACTTCGTATAAATAATAATAGAACAAAATAAATGTGAAGAATTAAAAAATAAAATAAAAACTCAACCATTAATGAAGGTAAGAAATTAATTTTAAGATTTAATTTAGTAAAAATAGTTTAAATGTGAAAAATAAAGATGGAGAAATATATTTTCAGTATCTGTAGACACCCCATTTTTGACCGACCTTAAGACTCAAACGTCATCGATTGAGCGCTCGGTGATGGTGCATGTTGTGCTCGTTCTGAGGTTTCGGAGTTTTGGCTGAGAACCTTGCCTTCGGGCCTCTGAACTCTTTGTGCTTTGGCTCGGTTTGCGGACCAAGTCTTGTTTTCCCTCCCCAGAGGGAGGGAGTAGTCTTGTAGACCATCTCTCTGTGGTCGTAGACTACTTTTCGTGGTCGTAGGCCACTTTTCCTGTTTGGAGACTAATTTCTGATTTTTCGAGCCTTTGGCCACGCGCCTTGTCTTGGGACCGCTTAACATTCTCCGTTTGGTGTGGTTTTTGAACCACACCTTGTTGCCTCTTCCTAGAGGAACACTGTGATCCGGGAGACCACTTTTGTGGTTGCATACCACTTTTGGTGCTCAACAGCTGGGTTTCGAGGCTCCCGGCTGCGCGCTTTGCCTCCCGAACTCTCATTTTGCATCCGTGTTGGTTTGTTTTTGGTGCAAACCTTGTTTTTCTTGCTTGGAAGGTGGTACGAGGGTGGGAGACCAGTTTTTTCCCTTGGAGGCCACTTTCCTTCCCGCCAGCCGATTTTCTGGTCAGGAAACTGATTTTCTTGGTCTTTGGGCCACCTTTTCTAGTCTCCCACCCCATCATTGGCTTGCTTTCAGTGTGGAGACCACCAATTCCCTCTGCCGACCACTTTTTTTCCTAAGAGACCACTTGAAGTGGTCGGCCGACCACTACAAGTAGTAGGGCGACCACTTTAAGTGGTCGGCAGCTCTCCCCTTATTTTGGCAGACTGTGTGGATGCTAGTTGTGCCAGTTGGAGGGCACAAACTGTATCCTCCATACACGTGTATGGAGGGATAGCATCCAAGTTTGAGCTTCTCCAAGAAGCTTGAACCTTTGTTTTTCTATAAGAGAAGCTCTCTCTCTCCATGGCCGAGGTTCTAAAAATTTTCCTAAGGCATAAGCATATATCTCTCTCTATATCTTTATATTTGGTGCCTAAAGAGTGTGTTGTTCTTCACTTTTGCACCACAACCCTTAACCATACATGCCCCATCATTGAACTGAGGTTCTTGGAGGACATTTTTGGAGGTTAAAAAAGCTGATTCTTAGCTGAGAAATTTGCTGGTTTTGCAGTGCTTCAAGGGTAACCTCTTTTCCCCCTTTTAAGCTTTATTTTGGTTGCTCTCTTGGTCTCATTTTCATGCTTATTTAGGTTTTGCTTTCAACTGGAAAAATTTTTGTATTTAAGTGTTTTTTATGTTTGTTTAAGGCCTCTTGGGTGTTGAGGGTCTTCTACCCTCTTGCATGCCTTGTTTGGCCTTGTTTTGTGCCATGGTTTAAGGCCTTTGAACTAGTCCTTGCTTGGCCTTCTAGCCACTGAAATCCAATGGATTTTCAGTAGTAGGCATATGGTTTTGAGGCCTCAAATCAAAGGGGGGTGATCCCCTCTCTTCTTGTTTTGTTTGTTTGCATTTTTGGCCTATCAAAGGAGCATGCATCTTCATACTTTCAAGGCTTGGTTCAGGAACTTTTTCATGACTTTTAGGGTCTACCTTAGCTCTGTCTATGGCTGGTTTGGCCACCTTGTGTTTGCTTCTTGTATGTGTAGTGTATTCTCATTTGTGGCTCATCAAAGTAGCATGTCTTTCTAGCATGTATTGGCTCCATTTCAGTAGATTTTTGGCCATCATTTGACATGTCCTGACTCTGGTTTTGGCTGGTTTGGTAGTCTCTCACATGCTCCATATGCTTGTAGTGTAAATCTTGTTTACTAACTTTGTATGCATGATGTGTTGGCTCATTATCCTAGCATATTTTGGCTATGCTCTAGCATGATTTTGTTCTTATTTTAGGCTGTCTTAGCTCTGTTTTGAGACTTCTTGGTCGGATGAGGCTTGTCATGCATGCTTGTAGTGTAATAGCCTTGACTAGCTTTGAGTTTTGAGGTCTCTTGCATGCTTAACTTGAGGTATTTGCATGTTTTGGCATCATTGAAAATGATATTTCAGAGCATGTAAGGCTGTTACACTTCCATATTTTTTATTCTTTAAGTGCTCTTGAGGGTTGTGCTTTTGTGTCCTATTTGTGAGCCATTGCATGAGTCTCATTTTCGTGCCTTTCAAGCCATCATCCCAACTCATTTTTGCTACTGTTTTGGCCTGCATAGGGTCTGTTTGGGGTTAGTTTGGCCATTTGAGCATTATCTTGCATGCCTCTAGTATAATACACTTCACTAGCTTTGACGCTTGAGCCTTTCAACATGCATTACATGGGTTGTTGGCATGATTCTAAGTCATTTTGCATGCCATTTCAGTGCTGGAACATATGTCATTGTACCCCATGTTTCATCCTTTCAATGCTTTTGGAGAGTTGTGTTTTGAGTCTTAAGCTTAGGCCGATATGCATGCATGTTTGTATAGCATTTTGAGTTTCTATCTTAGTATGTATGGCCACTGATTTGGACATGGTTGAGGCCTAACCATTTTGGTTTAAGTTCATTATGCATTTTGTATGCCATGTTGTTCATAGCATTGTGTATGCTAGTATGTTAGTTGCATGTTTTCATGCTTGTCCCTTGCATCGTGTTCATATGATTGTTTCATTGCATTGAATGTTTGCATGCTTGAGCCTCATTGTGTATGCCATGCCATGTTGTTTGTTGCATTGTGTTTGGAATAGGAGTTAGTCCAAACACGGGAAACGAGGGACGTTTCATACTCGAAGTGATGAAACGTGCCTCAATTCTCGATCGCCAACACTCTTGATTATACATGATGGAGTTTTAGGCTTTATGTGTTCGTGTGTGCATTCATTTCATATTGAGTTGTGCAATTTAGCTCCTCGGCCATCATGCATCGAGATGTGTGATTGGTGGCCCTAAGGTCGAGAACCACACCCCCTTGAGTTTATGTAATGAGAGAGAGGGTGGTTGTGCATACATGTGTTGCAAATACTTTGCCATGCCCCTTTCTTGCTCTCTGTTGCAGCAAACTGAAGTCTGGCAGCAGAAACTGGTCGGCCGACCAGATAAAGTGGCTAGCTGACCACTGTTTCTGGTTTTCAGCATAGAAAGTGGTCGGCAGGTGGCCTCCAATGCCAACAACTGGTCGGCAACCCTCCTACAAATTCCCATGATGGAGTTTTAGCCTTCCGGAGCTTCTTTTTTTTTTTTGCAGTGTTCTGAGACCAGTTGCAAACAGAGGCAAATCGAGACATCGCGATGGATTTTCGCACGAGATGACCGGGCACGCATCCTTCGCCATCCAAGGCAGAGTTGAGGCAGCCTATTTTATATAGTTTACAAGCTTATTCAATTGCTAACTTAGTTAATTTGTTAATTAGTTAGAGTTATGTAATAATTAGCTGTAGCTTATTATTCATTCTGTTGTGTAATAACTAATTTAACTAGATTAGCTCAGATTAGCTAGTTGGTTCTATATTATTCATTCGGACCCTCCGTCGAGAGGGCACAGCTATTGTAAATAAGTGTGCGTGTGTGTGATGCATGTCTTCCAACCCCCATTTCTTTCTCCCTTTTATTTACCAGCTTACGATGGTTAGTCTTAGAGCATGTTTCAATTAGCATCCTTATGCTCGCATATTTGCATCCATTCATCTGTCTTGCATGCACTAGGCTCGGCGCATCATGCTAACTGCATTGTATTTCAATTCCTGTTTGAATACATGTATCAAATTGCATTTCACATGACATTTTAGAATAGCCGAGCCTATCTTAGTTGTATTTTGTATGTGTTGCATTAGACATTCTTGACATAGCTAGGATCATGCATTGATTTCTAACATAGTTTTTGTTTTGGCTCGGAGTACTCGATAAGTGTTTATGCTTTAGCATCCTTGCATATGTGTGAGTGACTGCCATGATAGCATGCTTGCCATGAGGCTAACTGCTTATGTGATATAACTGCCTGAATGTGTGTGGGTGAAGGTTAGATTACTTGAATTAGAGCAATTCATTGATTGCGAGTTTTAAGCCCACTTGAGAGTGGCAAATCACCATGTTTTCTAAGCCCACTTGAGGGTGGCAAAATCCGAATTTTAGTCTACTTGCGAGCAGCAAACCGCTTTCAAAAACAAACATGAGATGTTTTGTTCCAACTTAGGCGATCCAGTCTATACTTGTATGCTGTGCGCATCACATAGTAATTCTAGGTTAATAACCGGAATAAGAGCACATGTGTTTTCAACAACAAGATATCATGTTAGTAAAGACCGAGCATTGATCAGGCGAGCGGGGGTGATCATTGCATGACCTTCCCCTCTCGTACCCAAGTTCTCGAGCTGAGTCAACTTTGGTGATGACGGACACGTGGCCTTACGCACGAGTTAGGGTTTCCTAAATTTCTCAAAAAAAAAATATTTAGGTGGCGATTTTGTATCTGGCAAAGCAGTTCACGTTTGGCACTTCTTTCTAAAAATCAGTTTTTCAAAACGATTTGTCGGATTTGAACCCTTTGGTGATTTATCAATCTCGCATTGCACTTTGCAAGATAAGATTAAGAACCGTAACATTGAGACCGAACTGTAGTAGCTATGAACCACGATTCGTGCCCTCGCGCGCGGAGCGGAATTCCGGGCGGTCTACAGTATCATACAATAAATTAATTGATTATTTTAGTATTCTCAAATAATTTATCATTCAAGTAAAGTACAATTTTAATTTTGGGTGTAAGAAATGACAAATTGTTTGAATTGTTTATTATTCTCAAATGATTTTATAGTGATCCCGGTTTTCCTTTCTTTATTTGTTGTATCCGGACTTAGGCTCCGTGAAGTTGGTTGTTGTATGTGTCTCGTTTACATCCTTTACTCTTAATATTTGAGTCTTGGGTTGTGTTGGGCAAGTTTGAAACAGGTTGGTTGAGCTTAGAAACCAAAAGTAGTTGCCCAGAATTTAGCCTTCACGCTCGAGCGGAGATTTTGACGCTTGAGCTAGGCCTTCTTTGTTCCTTCTACGCTCGAGCGGGGGTTTTGGCGCTCGAGCGGAAATATCCATCTCCCAGTATTTTCCTCTGCAGTGTTGACACTCGAGCGGGAGTTTCGACGCTTGAGCGTGAGTTTGTGTGTGACGCTCGAGCTGGGAGTTTTACGCTCGAGCGGGGACCTGGTTCTGTAAAAGTTCTAGAAGCGTGTATCCGGCGCTCGAACGGGTATTTGGACGCTCGAGCGTGAGTCTGTGTCTGACGCTCGAGTGGGGAGTTCCACGCTCGAGCGGGAAGACGTGTATATCACTCCGAGATTTAGTTTTTTGGATCATTTTTTCAATTCCATTTCTCTCTCTTACTTTTCAAAACAGCCATTGGAGAGCTTCTCTCACTAAAACCTCCACTTCTCTCTAGGGTTTGATCTAGTTAGAGTAATCTTTCAACCTTTGGCCTTTGTAAAAAGTGTGTTGATCGTCGAGGGCTACATTTTGATCCGAGAATTTTGGGATTTGGAGCATCTTCGTTTTCTTCATCTCCTTCGTTGGGTTTCATCTTTTGAGGTAAGGATTCCTACTCACTTTTATGGGCTTTGACCTAGATTTTTAGCATGTTGTTTAAATGGTTTGATTTTGGGACTTAGGGTTTCAAAAGGTATAAAAGAGGGCTTTGTTATTTTGATTCTTAAAGATGCATTTTGGGTCTCAAAATGATGTTATTGTTATTGGTTGTTGATATTTGAACCATTGGGTTAATATTGAGAGATGGGGGGAGAAAGCCCTAATTTGTGTATAAATTAATTAGTATAATTAATTTGAGAAAGTTATGTGTTTATGAAATTGAGTCGAATGAAATAGAATGGTAGAGTTGGATTTATAAATCGCTCACTTTTAAAAATGTTAATTATATATCTGTTGAGACATTTATTATCTGTTTATAAATAACTGCTTTGGGCTATCGGTGAAGGATAGTCTTGATTGTTGTAGACACGGCATGATGATTAGGTAAATTGAAACTAATCAAGTTGTGTATTTGAACACATGGGTGCCGAGTCCCGCAGATGAAATTTTCGTAAAATGGCCATCTGAATATCTATACATGGGTGCCGAATCCCGCGGACGCAATTTTCGTAAAATGGCAATCTGAATATATCTATACATGGGTGCTGAGTCTCACGGATGAAATATCCGTAAAATGGCCATAAGAGAATGAAAATACATGGGTGCCGAATCCCGCGGACGCAATTTCCGTAAAATGGCTGTTTGTAGTATTATTGGCATGAGATGTAGTCTCCCTTCAGTTATTTGGCCAGGTACTGAGCCACGCTTTTTAAGTTGAATTTTGTTGAGTTAGACATTTATCAAGTGCTAATATTTTAGTTATTGCTCATACTATGTTTAGCATATCTCTACTGGGCATTGGCTCACCCTATATGGGACATCATTTTCAGGTACAGGTAGCATGCCATCTCCAAGGACGTAGCTTGGGAGGCTTGAGACTGTTGGACTGTTTTGTGTTTTTTGTTGTATTACATGTATAGCAAGCAGAGGGCTTATTTTTGTGTAAAGTTAGTACTCTCTTGTCCTAACCAAGTGTTGGCTTGAAAAGTTGTAAACCCATAGGACATTTACTTTTGATGTCAACATGTAATACTTTTTGTAAGAATACTCTGATTTTGTAATATAATATCTCCTTTCAGTATCTTGAATGTATGAAATTATGAGTTTATTTTGAAGGCGTTACAACTTGGTATCAGAGCATACCGGGTTCGAATACTTTGGGTACGCGGGATGTGGTTAGTGCCACAATGGGTTCGTCTCGCTTGATAGAGACTTAGATGCAGTGTTATATGCTTATGTGATAACATGTTTATGTGACTATTTGGGTATGGGATTTAGCTTCTAGGATGATTAACTGGATCCTTGGGTTTCTATGAGTCTTGTTGGAAAAGCACTTGATCAATGCTGTTTCTGACCGGAACTCTAGTAACGCCTCGGGACTCTCATTATCCGGAAATGAAATTCGTAGGTGCTTATGTGATTACGTGCTTACGTGGAGTGAATTACAGTTATCCATTACATTAGGACGCGAGTGTTATAGCTTCGGCACATTTGTGAATGTGCTAATGTTCTTCATTACCGTTATTAGGATGTCAGGACGAGGACGTGGTGGTAGGCGAGGCAGGCCTAGGAGGCAGGAAATGCCTATACCGGATGATATTATGGCGCAGCAGAAAGGGGTTGGTCAGGCCAATGTGGCCGAGCCAGTAGGACAGCAGGCTATGGGCGCCTTAGCCCGTGGGATAGCAGATGCTTTGAGGGAATCCATGGGTATTCTCAGAGCTGAGGCTCCAGTTCAGGCTCCAGTGCAGGCCCAGGTTGTTGATGCAGGGCCTTCCTTTCAGAAGAGGGAGTTCTTCCGGTCTAATCCGGAGGAGTTTGTTAGGGATCCAAAGGAGCCACTCAAGGCTGATGAGTGGTTAGAGCATATGACCAAGACATTTGAAATGGTTATCATCGAGAACGGGTTATTAAAGGTGACCTTGGCATCTTTCCAGCTTAAGGGGGATGCGGGTCAATGGTGGAAGTTCACGAGGGGCTGTATTAGTGGCGCCTGGGAGGCTTTTGTTGATGCTTTCCAGGAAAAGTACTTAGCCCCAGCGATCAGGGAAAAGCTAAGGGATTAGTTTTGCCAGCTTAAGCAGCTAGGTTTGTCAGTGGCCGAGTTTGAGGCCGCCTTTACCAGTTTGTCCAGGTTCGCACCAGAGCTCGTGGCGTCAGAAGAACGCCGTTGTATTGAGTTCGAAAGGAAGTTGAGGCATGGCCTCAAGATGAGGGTTGGGGGATCCATGATCTGGGAGTATGGGCATCTTGTGGATGTCGCGACCCATATGGAGTCTATGATGGAGGAGGAGGAGAGGATGAGGGGCTCCAAGAGGAGTCAGGAAGGCCAGGGGATGGTAGGAGGCAGAGGGGTTCTAACCCTCAGCAGTCCCAGAGTGCTTTAGCGAGATCTACCTTTCCAGTGCCGAGTTCAAGCTCTGGGAGAGGCAGCCAGGGGGACTTCACCTGTTTCAAATGTGGTCAGTTTGGCCACAAGTCTCCAGCTTGCCCACAGAGGGGAGGAGGTCAGGGAGCCGCTTCATCTTCAGCTCGACCTCAGAGCCAGAGTTAGGACAGAGGCCGATCGTCCTCTTGTTATCAGTGTGGTCAGACAGGACACCTGAAGAGGTGCTGTCCACAGTTGGGTGGTACACCCGGTGCGTCTGGTTTGAGACAGACGCAGAGTTCGCAGCCAACATAGTCTGTTCAGGCCTCGAGGGCCAATCAAGGGGCTTCATCGTCTCAGTCTGTGCATCAGTCCTTTGCTCCGAGAGGTGAGCAGGTAGATCAGGGGCCTACAGGGCACCTGTATGCTGTTACCGCGCAGGATCTTGTACCGGCTCCATCTGTTGTGAGAAGTACCATTTTGTTTTGCAACTCGGTTGCCAATGTGTTGATTGATACGGGTGCATCTCATTCCTTTATATCTGCTGCATTCGCATCTGTTTTGGGATTGGAGTTAGCACAGTTAGCATCTCATGTTTGTGTTATATCACCTGTTGGGGGCGAATTGATTTTGAAACACGGATGTAGAGGTTGTGACATAGAGGTCGCCGACGGCCAACTTTCATTTCCTTTTGTAGTTATGCCCATGTTGGGTTTTGATGTTATTTTGGGTATGGACTGGTTATCGTCATACCGGGCAGTTATCGATTGCTAACGCCAGAGGGTCACAGTATATACCTTGAGCGGGGAGTGTTTCCATTTCTTGGGGGATCGGGTTGGTAGTGTGTTGCCACCGGTGTATGATCCGCGAGGGCAGAGTGAGCTTAGTGGTCTACTTGCTAGCTTTATGAGCAGTGAGTGTGATGAGACCCAGATTATATTGCCGATGGTGGTTTGTGAATATTCGGATGTTTTTTTCGAGTATCTCGTTAGTTTGCCACCTCACCGAGAGATAGAGTTCTCTATTGATTTAGTGCCCAGCACGGCACCGGTTTCTATGGCACCTTACCGTTTTGCTCCAACCGAGTTGAGTGAGTTGAAGATTTAGCTCCAGGAGTTATTAGATAAGGGTTTTGTTCGCCCTAGTGTTTCACCGTGGGGAGCACCGGCCCTCTTTGCTAAAAGAAAGATGGTGCCTTGAGACTTTGTATCGATTACCGGAAGTTGAATCGGGCTACGGGTAAGAATAAGTACCCTATGCCCCGTATAGATGACTTGTTTGACCAGTTAAAAGGGCCCCGTTGCTTCTCCAAGATAGACTTGAGATCGAGTTACCATCAGTTGAGAGTCAGGGAGGAGGATATTCCTAAGACGGCATTCCGTACGCGGTATGGCCACTATGAGTTTCTGGTGATGCCATTTGGGCTCACCAATGCGCCGGCAGCCTTTATGGACTTGATGAACCGGATATTCTGGGAATTCTTATATCGCTTTGTGGTCGTTTTCGTAGACGACATTCTCATCTATTCACCTTCAGAGGAGGAGCACGTGGAACATTTGAGAGTGGTGCTTGAATTGCTTATAGCCCATAGGCTGTATGCCATGTTTGGGAAGTGTGAGTTCTGGCTAGGGGAAGTCAAATTCTTAAGCCATGTGGATTCCGGGGAAGGGGTGTTTGCTGATACATCCAAGATTGAGGCAGTGCAAGATTGGACACAGCCTAAGAGTGTTTTTGAGATCCACAGTTTTCTGTGATTAGCTGGATATTACAGCTGGTTTGTGAAAGATTTCTCCAGGCTAGCTTCGCCGTTGACTTGATTGACGCAGAAAGGGGTCAAATTTGTATGGAGTGAGACTTGTGAAAAGTCGTTCCAAGAGTTGAAGGTTAGATTGACCACCGCTCCTGTTTTGGTTATTCCGGAGAGAGGTTTGGGTTATGCGGTTTATTGTGATGCCTCACGAGAGGGTTTTGGTTGTGTGTTGATGCAAAAGGGGAAAGTGGTTGCCTATGGCTCACGTCAGTTGAAAATACACGAGAGAAATTACCCTACACATGACCTAGAGTTAGCTGCAGTGATCTTTGCCTTGAAGATTTGAAGGCACTTCCTTTATGGTGAGAGATTCGAGGTATTCTCGGATCATAAGAGTTTGAAGTACCTGTTTACACAGAGGGACTTGAATTCGAGGCAGAGGAAGTGGATGGAGTTCATTGAGGATTATGACTTCGAGTTGCACTATCACCTAGGAAAGGCCAATGTTGTGGCCGATGCCCTTAGTAGGAAATCCATTAGTGATGTTGCCTGTATAGCCATCCGGGAGTGGGAGATGCTAGGTGCACTGGGCGAGTTCGATTTGCTTCTGGGCGAATCCATTGAGGCTGCAGCCATGTTTTCTGTTATTGCACAACCTACACTTGTGAATCGAGTGTTGGAGGCACAGAGAGGTGACCTTGAGGTAGAATCCTTTCTAGATAAGATCTCCAGGGGGAAGGCTGAGAAGGGTTTGACTGTGTATCCCGACCAGAGTGTGAGATACCGAGACCGTCTGTTTGTGCCGGAGTCTTGCCGAGAGGACGTACTCCGAGAGTTTCATCATTCACGCCTTGCGGTACATCCGGGAGGTACCAAGATGTATCGTGATTTGGGTCCCCAGTTTTGGTGGCGGGGTATGAAGAAGGATATGGCAGTTTTCGTATCTAAGTGCCTTACTTGTCAGCAAGTGAAGGCCGAGCATCAGAGGCCAGCGGGTTTGTTGCAACCCTTGCCTATTGCTGAGTGGAAGTGGGAGCATGTTACTATAGACTTCGTCGTAGGTCTTCCGAGGACTCAACGGGGTAGTGATGCTATTTGGGTGGTTGTAGACCGGTTGACTAAGTCAGCGCACTTTATTCCTATGCGCGTGAGAGATTCGGTAGATCATCTTGCCGACTTGTATATTCGGGACATAGTGAGGTTGCACGGAGTCCAGTGTCGATCATCTCTGATAGAGATCCTCGTTTTACGGCTAGGTTATGGCAGAGTTTGCAGAGTGCCTTGGGCACTAAACTGACCTTTAGTACAGCTTACCATCCTCAGACTGACGGACAGTCCGAGTGTACTATTCAGATCCTTGAGGATATGCTTCGAGGTTGTGTCCTTGACTTTAGTGGGACGTGGGAGAGGCACTTGCCCTTGGTGGAGTTTGCCTACAACAACAGCTTTCGGTCTAGTATCGGTATGGCACCGTTTGAGGCCTTGTATGGCCGACCTTGTAGGTCTCTGGTTTGTTGGGCCGAGGTGGGTGATGCACCTTTGTTGGGCCCGGAGTTGGTGAGGGAAACGACGGAGAAAGTTGAGCTTATCCGTAAGAGGGTTGTTACAGCCCAGAGTCGCCAAAAGCGTTATGCCGACCGTAGGAGGCGGCCTTTGGCATTTGAGACGGGTGATCACGTTTTCTTAAAAATATCACCTAGGCGGGGTTTGATGAGGTTTGGGAAAAGTGGGAAGTTATCCCCTCGGTTTATCGGTCCCTTTGAGATCCTTGAGAGGATTGGGGAGGTTGCTTATCGTTTGGCCTTGCCGCCGCAGTTATCCGGAGTACATGACGTGTTTCATGTTAGTATGCTTCGGAAGTACGAGCCGGACCCATCGCGCGTGTTGGATTGGACCGACTTGAGGTAGATGAGGATGCCTCATATGAGGAGAGACCGGTTCGGGTCTTGGATAGGCAGGAGAAAGTCTTGCAAGACAAGACGATTCCCTTGGTAAAGGTTTTGTGGAAACATCACGGAGTGGAGGAAGCCACTTGGGAACATAAGTTGGAGGTCCGTGAGAAATATCCGGACTTATTTGTTCATGTGTAATCATGTTTTGAAAATTTTGCAATATTGATAAACTTTAAGAGCATTGATTGTGTCTTAAGTTGTAAAACATGGCGTTTGTTTTGGGTTTATGGAAGTTTAATGTAACACTGCATATGTTGGATGCATTGTAGAAATGGAAATATATTATGAGCATTGAATATGATATATAGTTGTTGAATATGGTATTGAAATTTGTGGAATTTCAGGAAATGCATATTTATAATGCATGTTGTGGAAAATGTTGTAAAATACCTCTTCAAAAGAGATGAGAATGCCTAAATTTTGCATTGTAAAAATGTGGTAATTGAGAAAATTTGTTTTTGAAAAACTTGTATTTAATTCCGAGGACGAAATTCTTTAAGAGGGGAAGGTTATAGCGATCCCGGTTTTCCTTTCTTTATTTGTTGTGTCCGGACTTAGGCTCTGTGAAGTTGGTTGTTGTATGTGTCTCGTTTACATCCTTTACTCTTTGTATTTGAGTCTTGGGTTGTGTTGGGCAGGTTTGAAACAGGTTGATTGAGCTTAGAAACCAAAAGTAGTTACCCAGAATTTAGCATTCACGCTCGAGCGGAGATTTTGACGCTCGAGCTAGGCCTTCTTTGTTCCTTCTACGCTCAAGCGGGGGTTTTGGCGCTTGCGCGGAAATATCCATCTCCTAGTATTTTTCTCTGTAGTGTTGACGCTCGAGCTGGCGTTTCAACACTTGAGCGTGAGTTTGTGTGTGACGCTCGAGCGGGGAGTTTTATGCTCGAGCGGGGACCTGGTTCTGTAAAAGTTCTGGAAGCGTGTATCCGGCGCTCCAGTGGGAAAACGTGTATATCACTCCGAGATTTAGCTTTTTGGTTCCCTTTTTCAATTCTATTTCTCTCTCTTACTTTTCAAAACAGCCATTGGAGAGCTTCTCTCACTAAAACCTCCACTTCTCTCTAGGGTTTGATCTAGTTAGAGTAATCTCTCAACCTTTGGCCTTTATAAAAAGTGTGTTGATCGTCGAGGGCTACATTTTGATCCGAGAATTTTGGGATTTGGATCATCTTCGTTTTCTTCATCTCCTTCGTTGGGTTTCATCTTTTGAGGTAGGGATTCCTACTCACTTTTATGGGCTTTGATCTAGATTTTTAGCATGTTGTTTAAATGGTTTAATTTTGAGACTTAGGGTTTCAAAAGGTATAAAAGGGGGTTTTGTTATTTTGATTCTTAAAGATACATTTTGGGTCTCAAAATGATGTTATTGTTGTTGGTTGTTGATATTTGAACCATTGGGTTAATATTGAGAGATGGGGGGAGAAAGCCCTAATTTGTGTATAAATTAATTATTATAATTAATTTGAGAAAGTTATGTGTTTATGAAATTGAGTTGAATATAATGAAATTTGCTCATTATGAAATAGAATGGTAGAGTTGGATTTATAAATCGTTCACTTTTGAAAATGTCAATTATATATCTGTTAAGACATTTATTATCTGTTTATAAATAACTGCTTTGGGCTATCGGTGAAGGATAGTCCTGATTGTTGTAGACACTGCATGATAATTAGATAAATTGAAACTAATCAAGTTGTGTATTTGAATACATGGGTGTCGAATCCCGCAGACGAAATTTTCGCAAAATGGCCATCTGAATATCTATACATGGGTGCCGAATCCCGCAAACACAATTTTCGTAAAATGGCAATCCGAATATATCTATACATGGCTGTCGGGTCCCGCAGATGAAATATCCGTAAAATGGCCATAAGAGAATGAAAATACATGGGTGCCAAATCCCGCGGACGCAATTTTCGTAAAATGGCTGTTTGTAGTATTATTGGCATGAGATGTAGTCTCCCTTCAGTTATTTGGCCAGGTTTTGAGCCATGCTTTTTAAGTTGAGTTTCATTGAGTTAGACATTTATCAAGTGCTAATGTTTTAGTTATTGCTCATACTATGTTTAGCATATCTCTACTGGGCGTTGGCTCACCCTATATGAGACATCATTTTCAGGTACAGGTAGCATGCCACCTCTAAGGACGTAGCTTGGGAGGCTTGAGACTGTTGGACTGTTTTGCGTTTTTTGTTGTATTACATATATAGCGAGCCGAGGGCTTATTTTTGTGTAGAGTTAGTACTCTCTTGTCCTAACCAAGTGTTGGCTTGGAAAGTTGTAAGCCCATAGGACATTTACTTTCGATGTCAACATGTAATACTTTTTGTAAAAATACTCTGATTTTGTAATATAATATCTCCTTTCAGTATCTTGAATGTATGAAATTATGAGTTTATTTTGAGGGCGTTACAACTTGGTATCAGAGCATACCGGGTTCGAATACTTTGGGTACGCGGGAAGTGGTTAGCGCCACAATGGGTTCGTCTCGCTTGATAGAGACTTAGATGCAGTGTTATATGCTTATGTGATAACATGTTTATGTGACTATTTGGGTATGGGATTTAGCTTCTAGGATGATTGACTGGATCCTTGGGTTTCTATGAGTCTTGTTAGAAAAACACTTGATCAATGCTGTTTCTGACCAGAACTCTAATAACGCCTCGGGACTATTATTATCCGGAAATGAAATTCGTAGGTGCTTATGTGATTACGTGCTTACGTGGAGTGAATTACAGTTGTCCATTGCATTAGGACGCGAGTGTTATAGCTTCGGCACATTTGTGAATGTGCTAATGTTCTTCATTACCGTTATTAGGATGTCAGGACGAGGATGTGGTGGTAGGCGAGGCAGGCCTAGGAGACAGGAAATACCTATACCGGATGATATTCCGGCACAGCAATAAGGGGTTGGTCAGGCGAATGTGGCCGAGCCAGCAAGACAACAAGCTATGGGCGCCTTAGCCCGTGGGATAGCAGATGCTTTGAGGGAATCCATGGGTATTCTCAGAGCTAAAGCTCCAGTTCAGGCTCCAGTGCAGGCCCAGGTTGTTGATGCAGGGCCTTCCTTTCAGAAAAGGGAGTTCTTCCGGTCTAATCCGGAAGAGTTTGCTGGGGATCCAAAGGAGCCACTCAAGGCTGATGATTGGTTAGAGCAAATGACCAAGGCATTTGAGATGGTTGGCATCGAGGACGGGTTATTAAAGGTGACCTTGGCATCTTCCCAGCTTAAGGGGGATGCGGGTCAATGGTGGAAGTTCACGAGGGGCCGTATCAGTGGCGCTTGGAAGGCTTTTGTTGATGCTTTCCAAGAAAAGTACTTAGCCCCAGCGATCAAGGAAAAGCTGAGGGATCAGTTTTGCCAGCTTAAGTAGCTAGGCTTGTTAGTGGCCGAGTTTGAGGCCGCCTTTACCAGTTTGTCCAGGTTCGCACCTGAGCTCGTGGCGTCGGAGGAACGCCGTTGTATTGAGTTCGAAAGGAAGTTGAGGCATGGCCTCAAGATGAGGGTTGGGGGATCCATGATCCGGGAGTATGGGCGTCTTGTGGATGCCGCGATCCATATGGAGTCTTTGATGGAGGAGGAGGAGAGGATGAGGGGTTCCAAGAGGAGTCAGGAAGGCCAGGGGATGGTAGGAGGCAGAGGGGTTCTAACCCTCAGCAGTCCCAGAGTGCTTTAGTGTGATCTACCTTTCCAGTGCCGAGTTCAGGTTTTCGGAGAGGCAGCCAGGGGGACTTCACCTGTTTCAAATGTGGTCAGTTCGGCCACAAGTCTCCAGCTTGCCCGCAGAGGGGAGGAGGTCAGGGAGCCGCTTCATCTTTAGCTCGACCTCAGAGCCAGAGTCAGGACAAAGGCCGATCATATTCTTGTTATCAGTGTGGTCAGACAGGACACCTGAAGAGGTGCTGTCCACAGTTGGGTGGTACACCCGGTGCGTCTGGTTTGAGACAGACGCAGAGTTCGCAGCCAGCACAGTCTGTTCAGGCCTCGAGGGCCAATCAGGTTGCTTCATCGTCTCAGTCTGTGCATCATTCCTTTGCTCCAAGAGGTGAGCAGGTAGTTCAGGGGCCTACAGGGCACCTGTATGCTGTTACCACGCAGGATCTTGTACCGGCTCCATCTGTTGTGAGAGGTACCATTTTGTTTTGCAACTCGGTTGCCAATGTGTTGATTGATACGGGTGCATCTCATTCCTTTGTATCTGCTGCATTCGCATCTGTTTTAGGATTGGAGTTAGCACAGTTAGCATCTCCTGTTTGTGTTATATCGCCTGTTGGGGGCGAATTGATTTTGAAACACGGATATAGAGGTTGTGACATAGAGGTCGCCGACGGCCAACTTTCATTTCCTTTTGTAGTTATGCCCATGTTGGGTTTTGATGTTATTTTGGGTATGGCTGGTTATCGTCATACCGGGCAGTTATCGATTGCTACTGCCAGAGGGTCACAGTATGTACCTTGAGCGGGGAGTGTTTCCATTTCTTGGGGGATCGGGTTGGTAGTGTGTTGCCACTGGTGTATGATCCGCGAGGGCAGAGTGAGCTTAGTGGTCTACTTGCTAGCTTTATGAACAGTGAGTGTGATGAGACCCAGATTGTATTGCCGAGGGTGGTTTGTGAGTATTCGGATGTTTTTTCCGAGGATCTCGTTAGTTTGCCACCTCACCGAGAGATAGAGTTCTCTATTGATTTAGTGCCCGGCACGGCACCAATTTCTATGGAACCTTACCGTTTTGCTCCAGCCGAGTTGAGTGAGTTGAAGATTCAGCTCCAGGAGTTGTTAGATAAGGGTTGTGTTCGCCCTTGTGTTTCGCCGTGGGGAGCACCGGCCCTCTTTGCTAAAAAGAAATATGGTGCCTTGAGACTTTGTATCGATTACCGGAAGTTGAATCGGGCTACGGTTAAGAATAAGTACCCTATGCCCCGTATAGATGACTTGTTTGACCAGTTAAAAGGGTCCCGTTGCTTCTCCAAGATAGACTTGAGATCGGGTTACCATCAGTTGAGAGTCAGGGAGGACGATATTCCTAAGACGGCATTCCGTACGCGGTATGGCCACTATGAGTTTCTGGTGATGCCATTTGGGCTCACCAATGCCCCAGCAGCCTTTATGGACTTAATGAACCGGATATTCCCGGAATTCTTAGATTGCTTTGTGGTCATTTTCGTGGACGAGATTCTCATCTATTCACCTTCAGAGGATGAGCACGAGAAACATTTGAGAGTGGTGCTTGAATTGCTTAGAGCCCATAGGCTGTATGCCAAGTTTGGGAAGTGTGAGTTCTGGCTAGGGGAAGTCAAATTCTTAGGCCATGTAGTTTCCGGGGAAGGAGTGTCTGTTGATACATCCAAGATTGAGGCAGTGCAAGATTGGGCACAGCCTAAGAGTGTTTTTGAGATCCGCAGTTTTCTGGGATTGGCTGGGTATTACAGCCGGTTTGTGAAAGATTTCTCCAGGCTAGCTTCGCCGTTGACTAGATTGACGTGGAACGGGGTCAAATTTGTATGGAGTGAGACTTGTAAAAAGTCGTACCAAAAGTTGAAGGTTAAATTGACCACCGCTCCGGTTTTGATTATTCTGGATAGAGGTTTGGGTTATGCGGTTTATTGTGATGCCTCACGAGAGGGTTTGGGTTGTGTGTTAATGCAAGAGGGGAAAGTGGTTGCCTATGGCTCACGTCAGTTGAAAATACACGAGAGAAATTACCCTACACATGACCTAGAGTTAGCTGCAGTGATCTTCGCCTTGAAGATTTGGAGGCACTACCTTTATGGTGAGAGATTCGAGGTATTCTCGGATCATAAGAGTTTGAAGTACCTATTTACACAGAGGGACTTGATTTTGAGGCAGAGGAGGTGGATGGAGTTCATTGAGGATTATGACTTTGAGTTGCACTATCACCTAGGAAAGGCCAATGTTGTGGCTGATGCCCTTAGTAGGAAATCCATTAGTGATGTTGCCTGTATAGCCATCCAGGAGTGGGAGATGTTAGGTGCACTGGGCGAGTTCGATTTGCTTCTGGGGGAATCCATTGTGGCTACAACCTTGTTTTCTGTTGTTGCACAGCCTACACTTGTGAATCGAGTGTTGTAGGCACAGAGAGGTGACCTTGAGGTAGAATCCCTTCGAGATAAGATCTTCTGGGGGAAGGCTGAGAAGGGTTTGACTATGTATCCCGACCAGAGTGTGAGATACCGAGACCGTCTGTTTGTGCCAGAGTCTTGCCGAGAGGACGTACTCCGAGAGTTTCATCATTCACGCCTTGCGGTACATCCGGGAGGTACCAAGATGTATCGTGATTTGGGTCCCCAGTTTTGGTGGCGGGGTATGAAGAAGGATGTGGCAGTTTTCGTGTCTAAGTGCCTTACTTGTTAGCAAGTGAAGGTCGAGCATCAGAGCCCAGCGGGTTTGTTGCAACCCTTGCCTATTGCCAAGTGGAAGTGGGAGCATGTTACTATAGACTTCGTCGTAGGTCTTCCGAGGACTCAGCGGGGTAGTGATGCTATTTGGGTGGTTGTAGACCGGTTGACTAAGTTAGCAACTTTATTCCTCTGCGCGTGAGAGATTCGGTAGATCATCTTGCTGACATGTGTATTTGGGACACAGTGAGGTTGCACGGAGTCCCAGTGTCGATCGTCTCTGATAGAGATCCTCGTTTTACTGCTAGGTTGTGGCAGAGTTTGCAGAGTGCCTTGGGCACTAAACTGACCTTTAGTACAGCTTACCATCCTCAGACTGACGGACAGTCCGAGTGTACTATTCAGATCCTTGAGGATATGCTTCGAGGTTGTGTCATTGACTTTAGTGGGACGTGGGAGAGGCATTTGCCCTTGATGGAGTTTGCCTACAACAACAACTTTCAGTCTAGTATCAGTATGGCGCCATTTGAGGCCTTGTTTGGCCGACCTTGTAGGTCTCCGGTTTGTTGGGCCGAGGTGGGTGATGCACCTTTGTTGGGCCCGAAGTTGGTGAGGGAAACGACGGAGAAAGTTGAGCTTATCCGTAAGAGGGTTGTTGCAGCCAAGAGTCGCCAAAAGAGTTATGCCGACCGTAGGAGGAGGCCTTTGGCATTTGAGACGGGTGATCACGTTTTCTTAAAAATATCACCTAGGCAGGGTTTGATGAGGTTTGGGAAGAGTGGGAAGTTATCCCCTCAGTTTATCGGTCCCTTTGAGATCCTTGAGAGGATTGGGGAGGTTACTTATCATTTGGCCTTGCTGCCGCAGTTACCCGGAGTACATGACGTGTTTCATGTTAGTATGCTTCGGAAGTACGAGCCGGACCCATCGCACTTGTTGGATTGGACCGACTTAGAGGTAGATGAGGATGCCTCGTATGAGAAGAGACCGGTTCGGGTCTTGGATAGGCGGGAGCATGTCTTGCGAGGCAAGACGATTCCCTTAGTAAAGGTTTTGTGGAAACATCACGGAGTGGAGGAAGCCACTTGGGAACGTGAGTTGGAGGTCCGTGACAAATATCCGGACTTATTGGTTCATGTGTAATCATGTTTTGAAAATTTTTTAATATTGATAAACTTTAAGAGCATTGATTGTGTCTTAAGTTGTAAAACATAGTGTTTGTTTTGGGTTTATGGAAGTTTAATGTAACACTGCAAATGTTGGATGCATTGTAGAAATGGAAATATATCATGAGCATTGAATATGATATATAGTTGTTGAATATGGAAAATGTTGTGGAATTTCAGGGAATGCATATTTATAATGCATGTTGTGGAAAATGTTGTAAAATGTCTCTTGAAAAGAGATGAGAAGGCCTAAATTTTGCATTGTAAAAATGTGGTAATTGAGAAAACTTGTTTTTGAAAAACTTGTATTTAATTTCGGGGACGAAATTCTTTAAGGGGTGAAGGTTATAGCGATCCCAGTTTCCCTTTCTTTATTTGTTGTATCCGGACTTAGGCTCCATGAAGTTGGTTGTTGTATGTGTCTCATTTACATCCTTTACTCTTTGTATTTGAGTCTTGGGTTGTGTTGGGCAAGTTTGAAACAGGTTGGTTGAGCTTAGAAACCAAAAGTAGTTGCCCAGAATTTAGCATTCACGCTCGAGCGGAGATTTTGACGCTCAACCTAGGCCTTCTTTGTTCCTTCTACGCTCGAGCGGGGGTTTTGGCGCTCGCGCGGAAATATCCATCTCCCAGTATTTTCCTCTGCAGTGTTGACGCTCGAGCGGGCGTTTCGACGCTTGAGCGTCAGTTTGTGTGTGACGCTCGAGCGGGGAGTTTTACGCTCGAGCGGGGACCTGGTTCTGTAAAAGTTCTGGAAACGTGTATCCGGCGCTCGAGCGCGTGTTTGGACGCTCGAGCGTAAGTCTGTGTCTAACGCTCGAGTGGGAAGACGTGTATATCACTCTGAAATTTAGCTTTTTGGATCACTTTTTCAATTCCATTTCTTTCTCTTACTTTTCAAAACAGCCATTGGAGAGCTTTTCTCACTAAAACCTCCACTTCTCTCTAGGGTTTGATCTAGTTAGAGTAATCTCTCAACCTTTGGCCTTTGTAAAAAGTGTGTTGATCGTCGAGGGCTACATTTTGATCCAAGAATTTTGGGATTTGGAGCTTCTTCGTTTTCTTCATGTCCTTCGTTGGGTTTCATCTTTTAAGGTAGGGATTCCTACTCACTTTTATGGGCTTTGACCTAGATTTTTAGTATGTTGTTTAAATGGTTTAGTTTTAGGACTTAGGGTTTCAAAAGGTATAAAATGGGGTTTTGTTATTTTGATTCTTAAAAATGCATTTTGGGTCTCAAAATGATGTTATTGTTGTTGGTTGTTGATATTTGAACCATTGGGTTAATATTGAGAGATGGGGGGGAGAAAGCACTACTTTGTGTATAAATTAATTAGTATAATTAATTTGAGAAGGTTATGTGTTTATGAAATTCAGTCGAATATAATGAAATTTGCTAATTATGAAATAGAATGGTAGAGTTGGATTTATAAATCGCTCATTTTTGAAAATGTCAATTATATATCTGTTAAGGCATTTATTATCTGTTTATAAAAAACTATTTTGGGCTATCAGTGAAGGATAGTCTTGATTGTTGTAGACACTGCATGATGATTAGGTAAATTGAAACTAATCAAGTTGTGTATTTGAATACATGGATGCCGAATCCCGCGGATGAAATTTTCGTAAAATGGCCATCTGTATTTGAGACAGACGCAGAGTTCGCAGCCAGCACAGTCTGTTCAGGCCTCGAGGGCCAATCAGGGGGCTTCATCGTCTTAGTCTGTGCATCAGTCCTTTGCTCCAAGAGGTGAGCAGGTAGATCTGGGGCCTACAGGGCACGTGTATGCTGTTACCGCGCAGGATCTTGTACCGGCTCCATCTGTTGTGAGAGGTACCTTTTTGTTTTGTAACTCGGTTGCCAATGTGTTGATTGATACGGGTGCATCTCATTCCTTTATATCTGCTACATTCGCATCTATTTTGGGATTGGAGTTAGCACAGTTAGCATCTCCTATTTGTGTCATATTGCCTGTTGGGGGCGAATTGATTTTGAAACACGGATGTAGAGGTTGTGACATAGAGGTCGCCGACCGCCAACTTCCATTTCCTTTTGTAGTTATGCCCATGTTGGGTTTTGATGTTATTTTGGGTATGGACTGATTATCGTCATACCGGGCAGTTATCGATTGCTACCACCAGAGGGTCACAGTATGTACCTTGAGCAGGGAGTGTTTCCATTTCTTGGGGGATCGGGTTGGTAGTGTGTTGCCACCGATGTATGATCCGCGAGGGCGGAGTGAGCTTAGTGGTCTACTTGCTAGCTTTATGAACAGTGAGTGTGATGAGACCCAGATTGTATTGTCGATGGTGGTTTGTGAGTATTCGGATGTTTTTTTCGAGGATCTCGTTAGTTTGCCACCTCACCGAGAGATAGAGTTCTCTATTGATTTAGTGCCCGGCACGACACCGATTTCTATGGCACCTTATCGTTTTGCTCCAGCCGAGTTGAGTGATTTGAAGATTCAGCTCCAGGAGTTGTTAGATAAGGGTTGTGTTCGCCCTAGTGTTTCACCGTGGGGAGCACCGACCCTCTTTGCTAAAAAGAAAGATGGTGCCTTGAGACTTTGTATCGATTACCAGAAGTTGAATTGGGCTACGGTTAAGAATAAGTACCCTATGCCCCGTATAGATGACTTGTTTAACCAGTTAAAAGGGTCCCGTTGTTTCTCTAAGATAGACTTGAGATCGGGTTATCATCAGTTGAGAGTCAAGGAGGAGGATATTCCTAAGACGGCATTCCGTACGCGGTATGACCACTATGAGTTTCTGGTGATGCCATTTGGGCTCACCAACGCACCGGCAGCCTTTATGGACTTGATGAACCGGATATTCCGGGAATTCTTAGATCGCTTTGTGGTCATTTTCGTGGATGACATTCTCATCTATTCACCTTCAGAGGAGGAGCACGAGGAACATTTGAGAGTGGTGCTTGAATTGCTTATAGCCCATAGGCTGTATGCCATGTTTGGGAAGTGTGAGTTCTGGCTAGGGGAAGTCAAATTCTTAGGCCATGTAGTTTCCGGGGAAGGGGTGTCTGTTGATACATCCAAGATTGAGGCAGTGCAAGATTGGGCACAGCCTAAGAGTGTTTTTGAGATCCGTAGTTTTCTGAGATTAGCTGGGTATTACAGCCGGTTTGTGAAAGATTTCTGCAGGCTACCTTCGCCATTGACTAGGTTGACGCGGAAAGGGGTCAAATTTGTATGGAGTGAGACTTGTGAAAAGTCGTTCCAAGAGTTGAAGGTTAGATTGACCACCGCTCCGGTTTTGGTTATTCTGGAGAGAGGTTTGGGTTATGCGGTTTATTGTGATGCCTCACGAGAGGGTTTGGGTTGTGTATTAATGCAAGAGGGGAAAGTGGTTGCCTATGGCTCACGTCAGTTGAAAATACACGAGAGAAATTACCCTACACATGACCTAGAGTTAGCTGCAGTGATCTTCGCCTTGAAGATTTGAAGGCACTACCTTTATGGTGAGAGATTCGAGGTATTCTCGGATCATAAGAGTTTGAAGTACCTGTTTACACAGAGGGACTTGAATTTGAGGCAGAGAAGGTGGATGGAGTTCATTGAGGATTATGACTTCGAGTTGCACTATCACCCGGGAAAGGCCAATGTTGTGGCCGATGCCCTTAGTAGGAAATCCATTAGTGATGTTGCCTGTATAGCCATCCGGGAGTGGGAGATGTTAAGTGCACTGGGCGAGTTCGATTTGCTTCTGCGCGAATCCATTGAGGCTACAACCTTGTTTTCTGTTGTTGCACAGCCTACACTTGTGAATCGAGTGTTGGAGGCACAGAGAGGTGACCTTGAGGTAGAATCCCTTCGAGATAAGATCTCCAGGGGGAAGGCTGAGAAGGGTTTGACTGTGTATCCCGACCAGAGTGTGAGATACCGAGACCGTCCGTTTGTGCCGGAGTCTTGCCGAGAGGACATACTCCGAGAGTTTCATTATTCACGCCTTGTGGTACATCCGGGAGGTACCATGATGTATCGTGATTTGGGTCCCCAGTTTTGGTGGCGGGGTATGAAGAAGGATGTGGCAGTTTTCGTGTCTAAGTGCCTTACTTGTCAGCAAGTGAAGGCCGAGCATCAGAGGCCAGCGGGTTTGTTGCAACCCTTGCCTATTGCCGAATGGAAGTGGGAGCATGTTACTATGGACTTCGTCGTAGGTCTTCCGAGGACTCAGCGGGGTAGTGATGCTATTTGGGTAGTTGTAGACCGGTTGACAGCGTACTTTATTCCTATGCGCGTGAGAGATTCGGTAGATCATCTTGCCGACTTGTATATTCGGGACATAGTGAGGTTGCACAGAGTCCTAGTGTCGACCGTCTCTGATAGAGATCCTCGTTTTACTGCTAGGTTATGACAGAGTTTGCAGAGTGCCTTGGGCACTAAACTGACCTTTAGTACAGCTTACCATCCTCAGACTGACGGACAGTCCGAGTGTACTATTCAGATCCTTGAGGATATGCTTCGAGGTTGTGTCCTTGACTTTAGTGGGACGCGGGAGAGGCACTTGCCCTTGGTGGAGTTTGCCTACAACAACAGCTTTCAGTCTAGTATCGGTATGGCGCCGTTTGAGGCCTTGTATGGCCGGCCTTGTAGGTCTCTGGTTTGTTGGGCCGAGGTGGGTGATGCACCTTTGTTGGGCCCAGAGTTGGTGAGAGAAACGACGGAGAAAGTTGAGCTTATCCGTAAGAGGCTTGTTACAGCCCAGAGTCGCCAAAAGAGCTATACCGACCATAGGAGGAGGCCTTTGGCATTTGAGACGGGTGATCACGTTTTCTTAACATTGTGCATATCAATTACTTTTCATATTTTAACATTCTATACTATCTAAAAAATATATATTTTTTAACATTTTATAAGTATTACCCCTCTCTTTGACAATATTATATATAGACTATGAAAATATGTATTATAAAATTGGATAAATTACACTTTAACTTTACTTAAAAAACATGAAACCCCTCTATAGTTTCATTTGTAACACTTAAACCCTTTGAACTTCATACCAAAATGCAATTTCGGATGGAATCGTTTGTTTCAATAGAGCATGTGTTGCGTAACCATAAAACCAAAATTTTCCCCCCTCAACCACACTGGATAATTCCTGAGCTTCTTCTTCTTTCCAATTTTTTTGAAAACTAGAAAACTTTGTTCTCTCTCTAAAATGCTTCCCTCTCTCTTCAGCTTATCTCTCTCATTTCTCTATCTTTCCTTTTTATTTCATTATTCTTTTTAAAATTTATGCCTATCATTCTCTTAACTCAAATAAACTTAATCTAGAAATTAAAGTTAAACTAGCCAAGCTCAACCTCTCCTGCTTCTACTCCTCCATCCACCATCTCACTGTTCCCTTCATTGTTTGTTTGGGTATAAAATACAGATATATATATATATATATATATAAGTGTTTGTTGCCATCACAACCAGAACCAAATATTTCACCTTTTTTTATTTAATTTTTTTCTTTTTCTTTATTCTTTTCTCCTTTCTCTTTCATTAGCTCACAGCCAGTACCTCTTCTTTCAGCTAAAAGAATCGACCCAAAAAGGTTTTTCAATTTCAAAGCACATAACTACTGCCTCTATCTTGTAGATCATAATCAAAATGTTTTTTCAAATTAAAGCCATGCACACACATACATATATATACTATGTATATGTAAATATGTATTATATATATCATATATATCATATATGTATAATTGAAACTACCCATCAATTCTTTCTTTGGCTACATTAGCAATGGTTTCTATCTTTCCCTTCCCTTCCCTTCCCTTCTTTTCTTTTCTTTTTTTTCCTCCTTTTTTTTTCCTTCTTTTTTTGGCATAGAAACTACCATGACTGTCCTAGCCAAATTAGGCAAGAAAAAGACCCCACACAGCCCACGAATATATAAATACATACATATATATTCAACAGTCATGGCAAAAAAGAAAGAAAGAAAAATAGAGAAATGAGATAGTGGGACAGTGGCAAGAAGAAAATGGGTAGTGGTGGGTATTGGTTGAATGGAGGAGATGAGATGAGCTTGGTAGGTGTTTGTAGCTATGGACAGTTTGTTTAGGTCTAAATTTGGGTGAGAGAGAGAGAGAGAGATGCATGTTTGTTTGGGTCTAAATTCTAGAGAGAGAGCTATGTATTTGATGATGGTATGATAGGGATGTGTGTTGCCATGGGATGAAAAAGAAATGAGAGAAGAAGAAGAAGAGGTTATAAATACGAAAAGATTAAAGAAAAATGAGAGAGAATGTTTTGGTTTGTAATGGCATTAAGAAGAAAATTAGAGAAAGAAATAAGTCTAATTTAGACTT
The DNA here is from genome assembly GCF_055761805.1 of Camellia sinensis. Lineage (NCBI taxonomy): Eukaryota > Viridiplantae > Streptophyta > Magnoliopsida > Ericales > Theaceae > Camellia > Camellia sinensis. The sequence goes on from NC_138964.1 coordinate 155,317,056, forward strand.
TTTACAACTTCTATTACGTTTGTTCGAAATTGCACTCTAGTATGAAGTTCAGGGGTTTAAGTGTTACAAATAAAATTACAAAAGGACTCCGTGTTTTATGGGTAAATCACAAGGGGTTAAAGTGTAATTTGTCATACTCCCTCTGTCCCAAAATAATAGTCTTTTTGAAGAATCTAATTTTTTTCGATAGTACAATTATTACACTTTAAAAATATTAGTTTTCTAAAATTATCCTTTGATAGTATATTTTTTTTGAAAATATTAATTGTCATAATTATACTTTTTGTATTGTTAATGGATTTAAAAGAAGGATAAAATAGAAAATTTATATTATTTTAATTATTAATTTTAAAAAGGGTATATCAGTGTGTTTGGTTTGAGTTTTTTGAATTAAGTTTTTTGAAAATTAAGGCTCTGTTTGGTTGTGAATTCAAAATGTAATTCCACAGGTGTATTTCAGTATGATGTTTGGTTGTGTGTTTGGAATCAACTTTCCAAACTTCTGCAGAGAGCTCTGTATTACAGCCGCGTTTTTTGTGAAAATTTTGGCCAGGGAAAGACCACCCGAACGTCCTTAGGGACTACCGCCCGGATGTCCTCTGCTGTACAGGAATTTTTTTTTTTTTTTTTTTTTTTGCAATTGATTTATATAATTGGAAAAAAAAATTTCTGAAATTTTTTTAATTTTTAATGTGCTTTAAAATAATTTTGAATTGTATATTTAGTTACGAGTTGTAAATTTTTGTATCACATATCAAATATCACATCAACAATTCCCCACTCAAATCAAACCTCTTTTCCAAAACTATTTTCAAAACTCTTTACCAAACAAATTTTCTACACTCAAATCATAATTCTACAACACACAAACTCAAAATACAATTCATACTCTCAAATCACATTTACAAAACATAACCAAACGCAGCCTAAGTTTTTTGATTTTCATGTTTTTTTGTTTTTAGTGAATATTTTTTAAATTTTAAACATTTTTTTTTACTTTTTAGATGCACCTTACTTAGATATATCTAAAAAGTAAAAAATTTGTGAAAAAATGTTTTAAAAATTTAATAAATACATAAAAATGCAAAAAATGTACTGAATTCTCGTATTTTTTTTGTATTTTGGGTATTTAGTGAATTTTTAAAAGGTTTTCTTCACAAATTTTTTACTTTTTAGATACATCTAAGTTAGGTATGTCTAAAAGTTTTAAAAAATTGCTTAAAATATTTTTAAAAATTAGTAAAAACAAAAAAAATATGAAAAATAAGAAAGTAGAATTTTCTAAAAAGTGTTTTTTGAAAAGTGAAACCAAGCATAATATCTTGAAATGATTAAAAATAAAATAAAAAATTAATCATTTAAGATGGAGGGAGCATAAAATTTTGTGATCTATGCCTCTGAAGATAGATTTTTCACAAAAACCTAATTATTGCAGGCACAAAAACCACCTAGGCCCCAAACATATTTTTTATTGAGTGCCATTTTGAGAACATAGCAAAAAGTCATATTTTTAGACAAAATGTCTAAAAATGCAAGTGCCAAAAACGCCAAAAAATTGGTTTGGCAAGTGCTAAAAATGCAGGTGTAAAATTACAAATTAGGGCCTATGAAAAAAAAATAAAAAAAAATAAATTTCTTATGTTGGGTAAGGGTATTTTGGTCATTTTAATTTGATTTGACACCATAAATAAATATTAAATTAAAAAGCAAAAAGTCAATTTTTTACCAACTTTCCAAATCACTTTCTAAAAAACTAAAAAACTTGATAAAAAACTAAAAACTAGCTTTTTACCAACTCTCCAAAACACCCTGAGTACCGTGTTTTCTTATGAACCCTCCTAGGCATTCGTAAGGCTCGAATTGATTGTGAAAATTCAATTTTAATAATTTGAATTATTTATTTTTAAAATTTTTCTTTGTACAATCATTCATGAATTTTTTTTTATTTTATTAAATTTTGAAAAAAATAAACAAGTGTTCTTAAAAATAGATCATTCGTTTTTTTAAACACAAATGTAATGAAAAAAAAAAAAGTTATACATGAAGTATTTTATAAAATGAACCATTTGAATCATTAAAATAAAATTAGTAATAAGCTTCACAAGTCTGAACATAACTGTTAAATTCAAATTTAAATTTAAGAAAAATTTAAACTTTTTTAATCAATAATATTATAAAAATGTTATGATGTGCACCCCTAAAAGATGGGCATACGATATACATTCTATCACAAAAATATGTAATTTTATCACAAAATTTTATAACATTAATTACAAAATACATAATTTCGTTAGAAATTACTGTAATAAAAAATGTCATAACAAAGTTACAAACTTTTGCAATCAATCACAAAATTTATAATATTTTTATTACATTAATTTATGATGATATTACACATTTTATAATTAATATTAAAAAAATTATGATAAAATTATATATTTTGTGATAGACGTAGGCCAAGTTTGGCATCTCCCGAAAAAAATAAAAAGTCAAAAAGTTACTCAAAAAGTTAAAAAATTATCACTACTCACCAAAAAATAATTAAAAAATTAATTTTTCACACAAAAGTACAACTCACCAATCATGTATGTTCAGCGCTGTGCAGCATTTGTTAAGAAAAATTGCACAGTTTGGGTGTAATTTTCAGACACTGCTGTTCGGCCCATGGGGGCCCATCACGAGTCCCGTTTTGATAATCTGAACCATTCAATGTATAGAATTCGCCGAGTACTATATGTCTATAAAAATCATATTGATCGGATATCGATAACTACATAATCAAATCAGTTTTGTAAAAAAAAAAAAGATGGTGTTATAATTAATGATTAAAAAAAAACAAATCTAATCAGATAGCTATCGATATCCGATCAACGTGATTTTTTTATAGATATATAGCACTCGACGAGTTCTACACATTGAACGGTTCAGATTATCAAAATGAGACCCGTGATGGCCCCCACGGGCCGAACAAAACCATCTAGTGCAATGTCCAGAAAGTAGCCAATAATTTCTTACTATCAATTCTGTTGTACAGATTGTACAGTTGTACAATACACATCTCTAATCTTCTTCTACACACTTCTTTATACAATTTTTTAATACACATTTTTCTATAAGAAATTAAAAAGTTAACATAAATATCTATATTTTTTTCTCAATTTTTTAGTCTAAAAAAACAAAAAAAAATAGTTATTTAGGACACTCCAAACTAGGGGTGTGTATAATACCGCTGAAACCGTTGAAACCGCCGAAACCGCCAAAACCGCACCGAACCGCACCGCCAAGGCATATTCGTTATTATTTGCCAATCGAACCACCGGTTTTTGGTAAGAAAAATGGCAAATTCTAATGACACTTTTATCAATCCGTCGATTTTTATTTTTCTTCCAAACCGCACCGACCCACACCGCTATTAAATCATGTTTTATAAGATTCTAAAAATTCTTTTTTACTTAAGTTTGCTTGTTATTCTATACCTTAGAATATAATATTTCATTACTGCTCGAGGAGAATTCAAGATGTCAGTAATCCAAAATAAAGTTGAATTTCAATTCACTTTTCAATCTTATTTTTTTCTGGCCATGTTGCAAACTTGCATCAGCTCACTTTTCAATCTAACTATTTTTCAACAGTAAACATTTTCAAAATATTGTAAACCCTGAATGATATGTATTGTATTTGATCATTGTAACTTCCACAGATGCTTGTAATGAACTGATGGCATAGTCATTGATATTATCATGTTGTTGCTACACTTGTTGCATCAGAAAAAAGCTTCGCAAGATGCTTAATATCACAGTATCTCTCTTCTTTTTTTTACTCTTTGATTTAAGTTTTGTAATTTGAATTATATTTTTTATAAACCGCCAATTCGCCCGAACCGCCAAGGCAAATCCGTCATTATTTGCCAATCAAATCGTCGATTTTTTATAAGAAAAATGACAAATTCTAGTGACACTTTTATCAATCCGCCACCCGTCATACAATTTCCATTTTTCTCTTAAACCACACCGACATACACCACGCACACCCCTACTCCAAACAACCCGCGCCACACCATAAGATTTATACGATGTGCACACCGTAGGGTTTATATAATAATGTTTGATAGTATAGTGGAGAGGCGCTAGGTGATTTCCGAGATTTACGCGTTAAAGACATTACAGCCCTGTTTGGTAGAGCTGTGGGAAAGTGCTTATAGCTTATGCCTAAACAGCTTATAGCTTATAACTTTCAGCTTAAGCTGATTTCCAGCTTATTCTTAAAGCATCTCCTGCCCCACTCAAAGAATAAGCTGTTTTCTGACTTCCACAAAGCTATAAGCTATAAGCTATAAGCTAAACCAAACACATCAAAATAGCTTAAATTAAGCTGAAAGCTGAAATAAGCTGAAATTAAGCTGTACCAAACAGGGCCTACGTGCAAAGAGTTGTCCCCGTAGACAGCGGGATCGAACTCAAATAAACTAATATCCCTTTTAGGTATTGTTTGGTTGAATTTAGTTTTGACTTGTTTTTGTATGCATATTTTCATTCACTTCGTTTATTTGCACATAAATCAAAGCAATCCTTTTATTTTTCATGCAAGTTTAAGGTCTCATTTAGCAACTTGAAATTTTAATTAAAAAATTAAAAAATTATTATAAATTATTATATCATTTTTTTTATTTTTCTGCACATATTTTTTCAAAGAGTAAAAAATTACTAAAATAGTCTCAAACCAAGCCTAAGACATAAAAATGAAAATTTTTATGTAAAAAAATTGTAAATAATTTATGTCTTTATAGACTTTTCTATTTTTATTTTGGGATTTTAAATTTGGATGCTCGGATGATAAATCCAATTTCGAAACTCCTTTGCCTATATGTCCAAATGTTCAAACACTTTATAAATAAGGACAAACTCGTGTAAAATGACTAAATTACCCCTGTATATGTATGTTATACGATTTATCCTCATTTCAAAACTCTAATTCTCAGGCCTCTCTTCTTATTCTCTTTCTTCCCCCCTACTCTCTCTCTCTCTACCTCTCCGTTTATACGCCTTTCTTCAAACCAAACCCTACTCTCTCTCTTTGTCGACGGACTCCATCGTTGTTGTCCTCTTCGATCCGCCATCGTCAACAACCTTCCCAACTGCCGCAACTCCTCTATCCATCGCAGCCCTCTTTTTCCTCATCTCCTCTTCTCTACTGTTCACGATGGTATCCACTGTTCCTCTCGAGATCCAAAACCCTCCTTTGCCACCATTCGTTGCATTTGCCGCGTTCACATCACGATCGAGATCCAGTCTGATCACGATCTACACAGATCTTCCATCATCATCTCCAGATCTACACAAATCTCTCTCTCTCGACGAGCCACTACATCGTTGTCGTCTCTTATTTTCTCTCTCTCTCTCTCTCTCGCTCATCTCGTCTTCTCTTTCGAACTAGAGCACCGACTTCAACAGCGGCTTAGCTAATAGTAGAGGATTGAGCTCTATTAGGGTTTTCATGATGTCCACAATATCCATCTCCTTCTAGATCGACAACGATGACAGTAGTAGGATCTTCGCTATGTCGATTGTGTCACCGCTATTACGAATCTGTTGAGATCCGTTACAATATACTCTGGATCCGTTGAGATCTAAACAAATGCACTCTCACTCTCTCTCTCTCTCTCCTTTCTTTCTTTCTATCTATGTGTGTGTCAATGGCATCTCCATCAAACAGATAAAAAAAAATTTGGTGTTAATTGTTTCAGATTTGAGTTCTCTCAATAGAGATTTGTGAAGAAATGATTGAAATTGCTTTAAAAACAAATATTGTTTCTCACTTTACTCTTTTCTCTCTTTACCATTGCAGTTTTGATGGTGTCCATTGTTGAGAAATGTTAGAACATAGAGAGAGAAAGAAAGAGAGAGAAGAACAAAGATTTCAACAGATAGTGGATAATAAAAATTGAACAGATATTTTCAACAGATAAAACATGTAAAAAGAAAAAAAAAATTTGAACAAATAGAAGTAAAAAATTTGAACAAATAGGAATTTTAACAGATAAAAAATTTCAACAGATAGAAAATAATTTCAACAGATTGTCGACAAAAAGTCAAATAGATAAAAAAAAGTCAAAGGATAAAATTGAAAATAAAATGTTCTTCAGAACTTCTCGCCAAATTATTTCACAAAACGTGGACCTCTCATCAATAAAAAATATCTCTTGGACCTAATGTCTTATACCCTCCTTATATTAGATTTATCACCAACTAACCCTTTAAATTTTCCATTTTCTTTGCTTCAATAGGAGTGTTAGTTTTTTTTTACAAAATTGTAAGTACTTTTTATTTTTGTGTATTTTTTTTAGGGTAAATTGTACTGACACCCCATGAGGTTTCTATTTGATACAGATCGCCCCTCAAATTTGAAAATTTACCTTTCCCTTTCTAAGGTTTGTAATTTCATTACAAATTGCCCCTAGATTGCTAACGCCATGCCTTAAAATTTTCTAAATTACCATATTGCCATTTTTTCTTCCTATCATGATTACATTTTACGACTTCTAATAATTAAATTCTAGGGGTACTTATGTATAAGTCCTAATAAATGAACTTATTGTCTAATAGGTCCTATAAAAAAATTTGTCTTAAAAAAAAGGTCATTAATTGTAAGTTTTAGTGACAATTTATAAAAAATTATGACAAAAAAGTCACTAATTATCAATTTTTAACGACGCATGTAAAAAATTGTCACAAAAAAATTATTTTGAACGACAATTTTATCAAAAATTATTTTCAATAGGACTTGATGAGAATTAAGTCTAATTATTATGACCTATTGGTAGTTTACCCTAAATTCTACCTAAACATATTTTTATTGAGTGATGATATACAAATATAAATTTTATATAGAATTTTCAAACACAGTATTATAGCTTAATGGTGACCTTTCACTTTAAAACAAAACACTCATAAATATAATTTATATTTATAACAATATTACTATGACAACATTTTTATGATATTTTTTGTATAAATTTTTATATATAAATATAATTTTTTTTTCACCATTATATCTAGATTAGATCAATTTAATTTAAATATATTTAAAAACTATAAAATTTGTACAAAAATCTTTAAAAAAAATTTTTTGAATATAACAAAATAAGATAATGTATTGAATTTTTTTTAATTGTTTTGTATTTGGTGAATTTAAAAAAAAATACAAAATATTATACTTTTTAAGTATATCTAAATTAGGTGTATATAAAAAATAAGAAAATTGATTAAAATATTAAAAAAATAATTAAAAAAACACACATACAAAAAAAAAAAAAAAAAACTCAATATTTTGTGTGAGTTATGCCAAAGAAGATGATTATTATTTCTCTTAAAAGATAAATATGTCATTTTAATCTGATAGAAAAATTAATGTAATTTTTTAAATGTGAAAAAAAAATTATATTAAATAAAAATTTCAAGGTGGCAATGTAACTTACTTTTTTTAAAATTTTAAAAATAACTTTTCGAGATGAATAACGACATGAGAAAAAAACAATGGCGGTAGTGGAAATTGGGGAGAGGTGGGAATGCAAGGGAATGAGCTATTAGCAATAAAGTATCATTTGGCAATGACTTTTTTAATTAAATTTTCGATTTTTTTAATTTTTTTAACTTGAGATTTTTTGTTTATTTGATTTTTTTGGTTGATGTTTTGACCTTGGAACAAGTATTTTTTTGTCTTTTAGTAATTTTTGACTTTCTAATTTTTTTTTTTATTCTTTTGTAATTTTTTAACTTAGCCTCCGTTTGGGAAGTGGGTTGGCTTTTTGGCTTTTTGAATTTTTTGGCTATTTTAGCCTGGGCTAAAAAGCTTGGTTTGGGAAGGGCTTTTTGGCTTTTTGGCTTTTTTGACTTTTTTTGTGAGAGAAGAGTGTAATGATTATGGGTTGGATGTGATGTTTTGTTTTTTGTGGCTAAAATAGCCTATTTTGTCTTTTGTGGCTAAAATAGCCAAAAAAGCCCCCAACCCAACTTGCCAAACGGAGGCTTAGAAGAAAAACCAAACCGGGCCTGAATGTGGCCATAGAGGAGGTTGCCGGCGAGGATGGGTGTAGTAAGGAATACTAGAGAAGGGTGGCAGTGACGGAGGTGTGGAAGGGTATATTTGGTAATTGACAAAAATAGTTAAAAAATGAAGCAGTCAATACAAAGTTTTGTTTTTTGTTTTTTTTTTTTCTTTGACGTTTTTTTTTGTAAATTTTTCTTAAAAATGCTAAAAAAAAGTCAATTTCCATCGAAAGAGTATAAACTAGTACTATGGTGAATAGTCTTAATGTAAATTTTTGTTGATAAAAATACTAAAGAAAGTCATTATAAAAAATTTATATTAAGATTTTTTAAATTATTGAAAAATATCACTTTAACTTTTTAAATTTTAAAAATATATAAATGAATCTCTTAAATTATTGAGAAATATCACTTTGTCTCCATAAATTATAAAAAAGCGTAAAGTGAGCCCCTAAACTATTAGCGTGTTTCATTTTGACTCATTCTGTTAACAATTCAATTTGTATGTTTTTATAATTTATGAACATTTATAAGTTTTTATAATTAAAAGGATAAAATGATATTTCTCAATAATTTAAAAATTTTAATATAAATAACACAAAAAAAAAAATGGTTGTAAGCAATTTTGGTGAATAAGAATGCAAAGATGCACGGTGTTCAAAGTAAAAATAAAAAATAAAGGGTATGTTTGATTTGTATTTGGGAAATGAGTTTTAGAAAAAAATTTCTAAAAAATTGTTTGACTTGAGTTTTTCTCAAAAAAATTTCAAAATCACTTTCTCTCTCTTACACATCAATCAATCACTTTTTCTCTCTCCTCTCTCTTTCTCAATCACTTTTTCTCTTACACACATCTACTCAAATTCTCCCAAAATATTTAATCATTCTAAACTCTCAAAAAAATAACTCTCTCAAAATATACAACTAAATAAATCAAAAAAAATTTTAAACTCTCTCTTCAAAACTTTTTTAAAAAATAACTCTCCCAAACATAAACCAAACAAGTCCAAAAATTTGGGAAGTAGGACACTCATTTTAATATGATTCAAAAACAGTGGGAGTTAAATTAAGACAATCTCCTATATATACTCGTTTACAATCATCAAAATAAAAATTAAAAAAATAATTAATTAATTAATTAAGACACAGAAAATCCAGTGAGGATTAGACTGTGTTAGTCCCCCTCAAATTCGGTCGGCGCTCTTCACTCCTTTCTCCGTATCTTCCCCCCCTCTCTCTCTCTCTCTCTCTCTCTCTCTCATACATACAACTGCAACTCTCCCCCCACCACCACCATCATCAACATCCCCAGCTAGGGTTTTACACTTCCCTCATTCTGTCTCCTAACCCACTTCTAGAGAGAGAAAATAGTTAAACAGTGAGACGACAGAGTGCTTGTTTGTGTTAGAGAGAGAGAGAGAGAGAGAGAGAGAGAGATGGGTCAAGACACTGCGACCCCTCTGAAGCGCGGCGGCGGCGGAGCAACACTTCCAACCACCACCGCCAACGGCGGAGGCGGCAGAACCAGAGTCTCCTCTCTGATCCCTCCCCGCCGCCAGATCCACCGAACCTTCAACAACATCAAGATCACTATCCTCTGTGGCTTCGTCACAATCCTCGTCCTCCGCGGTTACATCGGCGTCAACCTCGGCACCTCCGACGCCGACGCCGTCAACCAACACCTCATCGAAGAGACCAATCGGATCCTCTCCGAGATCCGCTCCGACAACGACCCGGATGACCTCTCGGACCCCGAGATCAACCTTAATGTCACCTACACTCTCGGCCCTAAGATCACCAACTGGGACGAGGAGCGAAAGATCTGGCTCGATCGAAACCCTGATTTCCCCAACTATGTTAACGGTAAAGCTCGAATCTTGCTTGTTACTGGTTCGCCTCCTAACCCTTGTGATAATGCAATTGGAGATCACTACTTGTTGAAATCGATTAAGAACAAAATTGACTATTGTAGATTACATGGGATTGAAATTGTGTATAACATGGCTCATTTGGATAAAGAGCTTGCTGGGTATTGGGCTAAATTGCCTTTGATTAGGAGGTTGATGTTGTCTCACCCTGAAGTTGAGTGGATTTGGTGGATGGATAGTGATGCTTTGTTTACTGATATGGTGTTTCAACTTCCACTTTCTAAGTATGATGGCTATAATTTGGTTATTCATGGATACCCTGATTTGTTGTTCGATCAGAAATCGTGGATTGCGTTGAACACCGGGAGTTTTCTGTTTAGGAATTGTCAGTGGTCTTTGGATTTGCTTGATGTTTGGGCACCAATGGGTCCGAAGGGTCCTGTTCGTGATGAGGCTGGGAAGATTTTAACTGCTAACTTGAAGGGTAGGCCGGCTTTTGAGGCGGATGATCAGTCAGCATTGATATATTTGTTGATATCTCAGAAGGATCAGTGGATGAACAAGGTGTTTGTTGAGAATTCTTACTATTTACATGGGTATTGGGCTGGATTGGTGGATCGGTACGAAGAGATGATTGAGAAGTACCATCCGGGATTGGGCGATGAGAGGTGGCCATTCGTGACCCATTTTGTGGGCTGCAAGCCTTGTGGGAGCTATGGGGATTACCCGGTTGAGAGGTGCTTGAGCAGTATGGAGCGGGCATTCAATTTTGCAGATAATCAAGTTATTAAGCTATATGGGTTTGGGCATAGAGGCTTATTGAGCCCCAAGATCAAGCGAATCAGGAATGAAACAGTGACTCCTTTGGAATTTGTAGATCAATATGATATTCGGCATCCAGTACATGGAAGCAGTGGATCACGGAGCTAGCGAGTTTGTCATGTTTAATGGGTGATAATCTTTAGGTAATATATTTTTTCAGTTGAATTGCAGATTTAAACTTGATAACAGTTCAAAGTTAAAGTTAGTTTTGCTGTCATATTGCCTTGCCTTTTGTATTGTACTTGAGAACGCGAGCAGAATTCTTTTGTTGACTTGCAATTTGCAATGTTGAGTAATCTCAAAAAGAAAATAATATTTCTCAACCTGTTGTATTATTTTTCTTTTCCATTGTAAAGCTGTCATTAATTGCAAATCATAATTTACAACTTTTTACTTGGTAAGTCAATGATGTGCATGTTTTGAATCCAAGATCTGTTGCATTAGACAAGTAGAGCTAGTTGCTTGAACTAATAGATCTGTTTGCTGATTCATGTTGGGAAGTACATTTCGTTTTCAAGTTTATGGTGATTGGCCTTGGAATTGTCCTCATAACGCTTTCATGATAATGTAGATTTTGCAACACTTGATGCTTAATAGAAATCTGAAGGTTAGGCTGTTTTATTTCAATGAGTGTGGTGCTTTTGTATCACATGTAGTCTCCACTAAAAATAGATTCAGGAAGATCGTATATACTCATTCAAGTGAAAAAGGTCGTATTTAACTTGTGTTTGTGGTAATATGTCTCTTAAGATTGTGAAACACGAAGACACGGATTAGGACAAATTTTCTAGGTGTATTTTGATTCACATCTTAACCCTCACGGCTTAATAGTTTTCAAATTAATGTATGTTTCATTCGCAAAGTTGTCCGTATCAAGAGCTTTCAAAACATTACAATTTTAACCATATGGATGGTTCTTGTAGATTATGCCAACTGTTTCCACAAATTAAGCAAATTCTACCAGTTCTTCAGGATTTTAATGGTTGTTGGTGCTAGCAAGGACCTTGGATTACAAACCATTCTTTGTCAATCTACAAGCTTGTTGATAATAGTTCCTTTGTTTGTTTGGCAAATTTATATGAAGTGTGTTGGGTTTTACCACTTTCTACCAAATTTGCTCACCTCAAAGGAGATGACACAGAATTGTGAGCTGTACCCATAAAGGAGTAGAGGTTGGGTGGGCAAAGAAACTTACGGAATCCTAATTTTCTACCTATTTTCTTAGTAGAATATTAGACTAGTAAGCAAAATGTGCAATATAGTCAATAGTCTTGCAGCCTCAAAACCCTCCAAATGTAAACATATGGATCTGCAACAGTAATTATGTGGTTTTTTTATTCGTTTATTATTCTTAGAATTTTGGAGTGTGGACAACTGGAATTTGGCTGGAGTTCAATCTTCTAGCATTGATAATTTTTTAAGTTTGGCATGATGTGACATCATACCTTCTTCATTATTCAACATTAAACAAGGTTTGTATGAATTTCCTTTGAATATTGAATGGCTTCATTTTTATTATACAGCCTACTATGTACATATAGGTCAATTCCTCCTGGTCAGGTGGTTCTGGGTCTGGTGCCAGAGGAGGAGGGTGCGATAGAAGTATAGGTTCAGAGTTCGAGATGTCCGAGCTTCACTTGTCTAATGTTATAATAAAGTTGCCCACAGGAGTAGTGGGATTAAATATTCTCAGAGTATTGTGTGTGCGCTCTCTAACTAATCATCATTCAATAAGTCCCTCATTTTCTCCAATCACCTAACGTAATACCTCACTTACTCACCTTTCTCCACCAATCATAATACTATGGGATACTACGTGTGTATGTTTCAAGATTACTGAATAATTACTCAGTAATAGTAAACTCTGCAATGAAAGCAAGATCATTTTTCTTTTTCTTTTTCTTTTTCTTTTTTGGTGGAATTTAACGAGTAAGCGAGATCGAAGGTAAATACACGTAATTTGGGCAACTTTCTCCTGCCCGATGTGAGGAGCAGTCGGTAGGTGTGTTAAAAAAAACCCGTCAAACTGGAGTCTACCCGTGTGGTTTGAGAAGATGAGGGCTTAAGTGGGTTGGATGATAAAATTGACAGATTGGTTGGTCCGTGAATTAAAATTTGTCAACTTACCTACAAATTGATCAAACTCACTAGTATTTATATGCAAAATTACTGTCCACACATATTATCTCCCTAACCTTAATATCATTAATTGGATGATACCGGCCCTTTAATTTCATTGCATGTTTTCTCTTAATATGATTATTTTGTGAAATATGATTTTCGATAGCATCATACATTCAATTGATTTATGAGTTTTGTGTCAAAATTTGAGATAATATTAACTTTTTTATTTGCAATTGTGGGGGGAAAAAAAAAGGTTGTATGTTCACTAATGGTTTATTTATTTATTTTATTATTGTATTTCTAACTCATCCATCTTGCTTAAACCGTTAAAATATTCAACTAACTAACTGGTTTTGAGAATCGATGAATTGGCAGTGGATTAAAAAATTCTTAATTCATCAAAGGTGATTTATTACTTGTTAATTTTTCCTCAAAACCTAGGTAGACAGAACATAAGAATGCAAGTCAATGGCAAGTTAGGCACTATATTTTACTAAGAAATAAAATGAGTTGACGTCATGAAGTCATTTAGTCGACGTAAACTGATTGTCTACAAAATGATCACAATAAATTGGGCTTTTCTATGTAGAAGCTAATCATTTTAGCTGTATTTAAATCTTAAATATTTTTAGGCAATAAATTTGATTTTTTTATTAATGATTTTGATGAATTATAAGCAATCAACTCAGTAAAAATAAATCTAGGGCCTTCAATTCAATCATAATTGATCAAAAATATGAATAATATAATTTTCAATAATGTGATAGCTCTAAACTACCAAATATGGTTTTGACAACTGGACCGTCAACCGGTCTAAGGTCCAAACTGGGTTAACTCTCAAACCCGTTATGTGTTGAAAACCGACTTATTTGCATTAAACCGGTTAGAACTGTGGGTGCCGGTTTCTTTGAACTGGCCGAGCGCTCATTTTGCTAAATGCCAAGCAAATTTACAAAACTAAATTACCTAGGAGAGTTAAATGTAAAACCACATGAACCAGTATGACAAATAAATAAACACCATGTCACATTCAACTTTTATTTATATTTGGTAAATATATATATTTATTACATTTTCTTTCAAACATTATATATAATTAATATATTTTATAAATAATAAATATAAATATATTCATATAATTATAAATTTATTTTTAAATTTAAAATAATTTAAATAAATATTTTTTAATTCTCATATTATTATTAATTAATTTTTAATATATTTATAAAATAATTCTAACACCACAATTCGATTTCAATTTGATTGGACGATTAAACCAGTGATTCGTGTCACTTTGCTTGGTTTGAGTTTTTTAAAAACACTTTTTAGAAAATTTTACTTTCTTATTTTTCATATTTTTTTGTTTTTACTAATTTTTTTAATATTTTAAGCAATTTTTTTAAATTTTTAGACACACCTAACATAAGTATACTTAAAAAGTATAATTTTTGTGAAAAAAAATCTTTAAAAAATTTACTGCATACCAAAAATATGAAAAAATACAAAAAATCAGTATATTTTTCATATTTTTATATATTTATTATTTTTTTAATATTTTTTCACAAATATTTTACTTTTTAGACACATCTAAAACAGATGCATCTAAAAAAGTAAAAAAAATATTTATTAAAAAAATCACAAAAAATAAAAATCTTAATTTTTAAAAAACTTAATTCAAAAGCTCAAACCAAACAGTGATTCGCGCAAGCTTGCTTGGTTACACTTTTTAAAAAACACTTTTCAAAAAATTCTGCTTTCTTATTTTTCGTATTTTTTTGTTTTTACTGAATTTTTTTAATATTTTAAGCAATTTTTTTTACTTTTAGACATACCTAACATAAATATACCCTAAAAGTAAAAAAATTGTGGAAAAAAACTTTTTAAAAATTTGCTAAATACCAAAAATATAAAAAAAAAATGACAATTCAGTATATTTTTTATATTTTTATGTATTTATTAATTTTTTAAAATATTTGTTTACAAATTTTTTATTTTTAAGATACATCTAAGTAAGGTGCATTTAAAAATATAAAAAAAAAATGTTTAAAATTTTAATAATATTCACTAAAAACACAAAAACAAAAAAATTTAATTTTTAAAAAATTTAATCCAAAAAACTCAAACCAAAGGCATTTTGTTTTTCAAAACATTGCTACCAAATATCTTGTGCCAGCTCTGCTGGTTTCAATTGACTGATTCAACTCGTGACTCGTGGGCCAGACAAGTGGGCCCCATGATTGATTGGATGTGTTGTGTAGGCCTCATCAGGGGACCTGAGTGATCAGGTCCAATTCATCATGGGCTTTGCTGGCCTGGGCTGGGCTCCAGGGCAATTGTTGTAGGCTGTATTTCAGAACTAACTAACCTCCAAAAATGGGAGTTGGGTTCCTGCTATACCTTAGCAGGCTTCTGTGAGGTCCATTACGGGCACGTCTCTAGTTTGTTTCGATGATTCGAACTGTTTATATTACAAGGTTCGTTGAGTAGATCGTCCATGCAAAAAAATCAAATAAATTAGACACATTTAGCCTCATAATACTATCACATTTGTTTTTTAAAAAATAAATGGTTAACATAATTTTAATAATTTTTTTAAAAAATAATTAGTTCTTGATTATGGGATTACCGATGTCCGACTAACTTGATTTTTTATATGAATTATTTACTCTACAAACTTTATAATATAAACAGTTTAAACTACCAAAATAGGTTCAGGAAATACCCTTAAAAGCCCTCATGGCCGGGTGGATGTGCCATAACCCTCTATCTCCATAAATGAGGTGCACAAAATGAGAAAATGATTAATAAGCAATTAGCCATTGGTAATTAAGGGAAAATTTGGGACCTTTGATAGTAATAGGAAAAATTAGTGAAAAATCTAATTTTTTGGGTGAGTACGTGGTGGTGATATAGACAAATAAGTAAATTAGGTAAACAGATAGGTAACGTGAACAAATAAGGAATGATACGTAAACAGATAAATGATACATAAGTAGATTTGTGACATGGATAGTTAGACAGATAGGTAAAGATAATGTGATATTTTATAGTGTTATTATTCTTTTGGATGGTCTCAAAAATTTTGAAATTAAACTTATCATCCAAGCATCCTACACAAAATATAAGCTTAATTTGATTTAAGCAATTCAAGTAATATCCACTAAACTTTTATAAGATATGTTTTATTTATTTTTATTTAAAAGAGAGAGAATCAAACCTATAATCTCATAGGCTGTATTTAGTTGGGAGATGTGGAAGAGAGATTTAAAAAAGAAAATAAAAAATGTATGTGAAATTAAGTAAAAAGTATATATATTTTATTTACATTTTACTTATATTTTATCTTTCTAAATCATTTTTAAAATCTTCCAACCAAATACAGTATTACTAAAATATTGGAATTCGAATCACCAGACTATCTCGTGTAGCTAGCTTTTAAGAATGTTTTAAACCAAGAAAAATTGTACACTAAACCAATTGGCCAAATCTCCCAAAATCAAATCAAATTTTTAGAAGGTTCGTTTGAGTTGTGAGTTGGCTTTTTAATTATTTTAACTTATGACTGAAAAGTTTCGTTTGGAATAAGCTTTTTGGCTATTTTGATTTTTGTAAGAGAAAAAATATAATGATTATGACTTAGATGTGACATTTTGTCTTATTAACTTTTTACTCTATTTTATTTTTTTGTAACTATTTTAATTAAAAAGCCTCAAATGTTTTCTTTCCAAAGGAACCCAGAACTAGACAGTCAAAAAGATTGTACTACCACCAAATCCAACTTCGAAACAATCCAAATTTCTAATCTACTAATAAATATAAAATAAAAACATATTAGTGACTTTGGACTGCTCTTTTAAATACGGTTGGTTCCAAAATGTCATACACTAAAAGTTACATTATTTTTAAATGAATAAATGAGTAGTATTAGTGAGATTCTTATCCGGCAATTTGTTACTATAACGAATTCAAATACTATATTAATTAAGCCGCCAAAGATACTAATCACAATCACATTACCTTGTGTTCATAACATGTTAAGCAAAAGCATAATGGCTAATCCTAGTTAGTTGAGACAATTAATAATGGAAATTTGTTTGGCTTTGTTACATATTTTTGTAATAAATGTTACGTAACGTACTGATATAGTTACAATAATTTGTGATTTATAAATAAAAGTCATAAAAATTTTTACTACATTTTTTAACCATAAAAATTATGTAATTTCATTTTTGATTTACAATTTAAATCTCTAAATTCACTTATAATAAAGTAAAAAATGAGTCTGGTTTATATGATTGAGTTTGTGAGTTAATATGTCACGTTATTGTGAATAAAATTAAATGAAGTTTTTAGGGATCAAATTACGGGAGGCTTTAAATTCCATTCAAATTTTGTTTTATTTACTTGATGTTGTATAAGTAAACAAGACTCCTATCCAGTCCAAGTGCCCCCAAATTCTGTTTGTTTTCATGATTGAAATTTGAGTGGATAAGTGTTTGAGTAACTTGATTGTGAAACCAAAATTATTATAATTTTTTTTCACCATAATTCCTATAATTATTATTCAATACAAAAATAATAGAAATATCAAAAAAAAATTATCAAATATTCTGCACACGTGTTCAAATACAATTGATGTAATTGTCTCCAAAGATTTGTTAGGTTGAGTGAAACGGAATCCACATCTTTGTATATTTAAATATATTATTTTAAATACATAGCAATTTTAAAATGAAATATATCTTCGCATGTTTTTTTAATTAGGCCTCGTTTGGAAAGAGATTATTTTAATAATTTTTTGACTTTTTAATTAAAATATGAGGTAATAAAAATTAGTATGTTTGGGATTATTTTGTTAGTTTTTACGAAAAAATGTGCAAAAAGTAGAGAGAAAATTGAATCTTTAACTTTTTTGTATGAGTTATAAATTTTTTAATTTTTTAAATAATTTTTTGACTTTTAAACTAAAATAACTACTTGTCGAACGAGGCCAAATATAACGTATCACAGATGAACCACTTGGCCCAACAAGAAAAATCTCTTTCTCTAAAATTATTTAAACTTAGGAAAATGCATTTTACCCGGGGTGACACCCAGTGAGGTGTCAGCTGGGGATTGATCCGAAAAAAACAATTTTTTTTTTTTTTTTTAATTTTCGATCAGTGGGGGCGCGCCACGTCACTGGGTGTATGAAGCAAAACCCTTAAACTTAATAATACTATAACAAATATATGGAGTTTATAATTTGATGCTCGTACCCCGAAGATGTCATACACAAGATGACTACCCCACTAGAGATGCGGCCGCCATCGAGTTCGGATCCTCTCCTTGAGGAGGGTCCTTGAGTTCATGCGGGCAACGGCTCAGATCAGCCGTTGGTCATCCAACGGCTGAGATTATTAAAAAAAAAAAAAAAAAAATTAAATTTTTTTGAGTTCCCGCCCAAACAAAACAACAACACAGCCTTACTGTCTCACTCTCTCACTCTCTCGGTTTCAATGAGCCTTACAGTCGATCGTGGTCGTCCACCGAACCTACCCTCACCGGCGAACCGGCGACCAGTCCCAACGGCGACCCCACGACGACCACAGCTCCACCGCTTCAGCCTCTACGCTGCGTGAACTCCACCGCGACGACCACCATCAGTTCAGCATAGATCACGAACCAGGTTGGTCTTCAAACGTCTGAAATTAAGAAGTTAGGAGTCTGAAAAATGTAGGGCTTTAGAGTTGGAATTTCTGAACAAATTTAGGGATTTTCAGATTTGGAATTTCAAAATTAGGGCTTTGATTTGGGATTTTGAAACTTCTGAAAAAATTTAGGGCTTTTAGATTTGGAATTTCAAAATTAGGGCTGTCATTTGGGATTGGTACGGCTACAAATTTAGGGCTTTGATTTGGTTTCCTCTTCTTCTTCTTCTTCTTCTTCTTCTTTTTTCCATCTCTGTCCATATGCATCACATTGGTCAACTAGTGGGCTGTTTATCAAGCAAGACAGATTCATGAAATCAATTCAGCATTCCTCTTTGATCTGAAAATGCGCAAAAGAACCAACTTATCAGATCTTTTAATGTCCTAAATCTGTCTAGAATGAGGATTTGATTTTCACAGCTTGTATGAATCTTGATATTGTTTACAATCAGAAATAGGTATAACAAGAACACACAACTGGGTTTAATGCCAACCTTCCATTGTATGTTTTGTTAAGTAATAGATTGTGAGAATATACATGATTTCGAATAGATTGTGAGAAAAATTAGAAATAGGTATACCATGATTTATATACTCCAAACATTGCTAATTTTTATATACCATGGTATTGTATGATATCAATGGTAAGACCTTCCATTGTATACTATGTGATTTATATACCATGAAATAGGTATACCATGATTTATATACTCCAAACCCAGCATTGCTAATATGTCTTACTAATTTATATACCATGATATACCATGATTTCGAATAGATTGTGAGAAAAATTAGCAATGTCATATCATGGTATACCTATTTCTGATTGTAAACAATATCATAACAAAACACACAACTGGGTTTAATTCCAAATTTGAGATCATTTGTTTATATACATTTTCTACATATTTCACTACAAATATGTTGAACTAACAATCTGCAATCTGCAAGTCATGTTGAACTAACAATCTGCAAATATGTTGAACTAACAATCTGCAAGGTGCAAGTCATGTTGAGAGCTGCAAGCTGCAATTTGGATTTTTGACAATCCTTATGTCCATATTTTCTTTTATTATGTGTGGAACTAACAATCTCAAATAAGAGTATTAGAATTATGATTTTACAATAAAAAATAGGCACATGATAAATTCATTATTTCCAAATAAAGAGTACTAGAATCTAGATTTTAAAAGTATATAGAGTCAATACACTCAACTCCACTCTAGAAGGTTAGAATAAAGATTTTGTCAAGTCTCTCATAGAGCACATTTTGATTAAGGGCCAAAATTTGTTTTTAATGATAAATATATTGACAATAACCTCCAATAATCCACTAACCAATTGATTGATAAGAAATGTAGTTTGACAAATAACTAAGAGCCCAATACCAGAAAAGCATTGCATAAGACACATAATTAATGAAAAATCAAAACAAATGTGAAATTGTTTTTTTTTATTGAAATAGTGAATTTCAACTAAATATGAACATGGAGTTAGTGTCACCACTATCAACGGTGATTTATATTCACAGCCACTCACTTTGTATTGCCATTTATTTTTGGCTAATGTATCGATGGCTAAATTTTTTTGATTACTCTGCTCCATGTCTTAATGTAATTTTTTTAATCAAATTTATTTATTTATTTAAATTTAATCATCAACGTAGTAAGGATTACATTAGAAAGCTCAATGGTTGACTCAAAAACTGAAGTTCCCACTTGCTCCTAATGCACACCCATGTCTTCAAAAGTAGCAACCACCATTGATGGCAATCCTTGCAAGCGTATTTTGTTTGGCAACAATTGAAAGTAGTTTTTATTTTTTTTGGGTTCATATTTGTGTCTCTGCATAGTGCACCACAGCCTTACCAAGGTTAAAAGGTATCCATTCAAATGCCTCCCAAGAAAGTGTTAAGTTTGTGTCACAAATTTTGGTTCACTCCATATGAAAGTTAAAATTGAAACCTGGGCTGTTCTGACCCTAGAAAAGGAGGTCAGGGCAAAACCATAACAAAGCATATTTATAAGATTATGAGAGATTGTCCAAATTTTATCAATTTTGTAATTTACCTATTAGTTTGAACTTCTCTTTAATTTCATTTTTATATGTTTATTAGATCATGTAAGAATCTTAAAAGACAAAAATCTAGTTATAAAAGACAAGAATCTTAAAAGACAAAAAAAAAACACATAATTATATGTTTATTAGATCATGAGAAGGGCAGTAGCATTGTTTTCCTGAATTCAGTGCAACTAAACACTTTGAGACCTAATCAATTTGTATGTAGAACTAGAATGCTGAATAACAGATAGAATAGGTTTTTATGAGCCCACTACAATGTTGGTTTCGAAACTAAATTGGTTTCTCGAGGGCTGACTGTTTGTGTTGTATTGTCTATGTAGATTTAGAAATGGCTTCTTCTTCTAATGACAACAGCAACATAAGATTAAAACCGAGAATGTGCAATTGTGGAAGAACAGCTGCCATACATATCGTAAAAACTAATGAGAATGGAAATAAAGGGCGTTTGTTCTTTGTTTGCCCATCAAAATATGTAAGTATTGTATTGGAAATATTAAATATGTAAGTAGTTACAATTTAATTTGTTTTAATAGACTAACTAATTGTTGGTTGCATTGTAGACTGAAAATCCCAATTGCAATTACTTCAAGTTCGTGGCTGAAGATGACGAAGATGTGACTTCCACAATCCGTTCCAACACTAGAGCTTCTGATGGTGTTACAGTAGAAGACTTTAACGAGCTGAGGAGGAGGCTGTATGACGTGGAAAATGAACATGGCGACTATGGTCGAAGGCTTCGAATGGTGGAAATTATTTTGAAGGCGATGGTGTATTTGATTGTATTTGCTTTACTTTTGTACTTTATGATGTAATGTTATTATGGATTTATGGATTTAAAGTTATTATGGATTTATGGATGTAATCTACTTTATGATGTAATGTTAGTATCCGAAAAATTTGACTAATGTTATTATGGATTTATGATGTTTGTACTTTATGATGTTTTTATGAATGGAATTTGGGAAGTTGGGAATGATTTGAGATGGTTTTTATATGGTTTATTGTCCTAGTGGATTTAATGAACTTGGGAATGACTTGGATTTTATGAACTTGGGAATGTTTTCATTTACAGGACAATCTGTGACATGGTTTTTTGTAGGCTGGTTCTGCATGTATGTTGGTTGTGAAATCTGCTACTGTTTATTTTGCATAGGCACATTTCACATGTTCTGTTGCATATGAACCAAATTATAATTGTTCACTTTTAGTAATTTATCAACAGTTCTTCAGTGTTAATACCTTTGAGTGATCTAATTGTGAAGTAGCAGAAAATATTATATTAAGAAACAAATCAAAAGTGAAGACAAATTTAACACATCACAATAACCAATTTAAAGTTCAAATAAAAAATACTGTTGTTTGATGCCTCAAACAATCATCTACAATTCTCAAGCATGCATACCCATACCAAGAAATATGAAGACAAATTTAACACATCACAATAACCAATTTTTCAGCTGCAAGTCAGAACAAAAGGAGATTAATAACAAGAAGGCTAGGGATTACAAGGGCAACAGCATAAATAAGGACTAAAATAACGTGTTACCTTATGGATCAGCAAGTCTTGTGGTGTTGTCTGTTGCTGCACAAATACGTTTTTCTATTCTCTCTGAAAAAGTGACTGTGGCTAGGGGTGTTCGCGGATCGGTTTTGTGCGGTTTGCGGTTCAGTTTTGACCCGCCCGCATCTATGCGGTTTAGGAAAAAGTCAACCCGCAACCGCCCGCAGTGCGGTTTGCGGTTTGTGCGGATAGGGTTTGTAAATGTGCGGGCGGTTGCGGGCGGTTTGCGGTTTACACTTTTTTCTTTAAAAATTAATTTTTAAGTTTTTTTTTCCCACCGAATTTAGGCATTAGATTCATTTTATATATTTGTGATCAATTGATAACAATTTTCTGATGAGTTTACAAATAAAAATTGAATATCACTAGTATTTTTGTCATGAAAAAAATGTATATCAATGCATTAAAGGTTGTACTCAATTAGAATTGTCAATTCAGTAATCAATAATCAAACTAGAAGCTTCATCGATCACCAGAAGAAAATTTTTATTAGAAAAAAGTGGATGAGACATCAATGAAAATCATATAAGAAACCAAGTTTAAGACTTGATAATTCTACGACATTAAGAAAGTTGAGAAATACTTAAAAATAAGGATCCTAGTGTCATAGAGAATATAATGGTGCTCCTGTTAAAGTTACAAAGTTGGTATATAAAAAATAATATTAATAATACTAATTAAAGTGTGGGCGGTTTTTGCGGGTTGCGGTTTTAACCCGCGACCCGCCCGCAACCCGCAAATTTTTCATATTTCAAACCGCATCCGCCCGCATTATATTTGCGAAACCGCCCATTTATATGCGGGTTGGGCGGGTTGGGCGGTTTGAGCGGTTCGGATAAACCGTTGCCCACCCCTAACTGTGGCTGTTACAAAGACTAGACAAACCAAGACTTGCTGATATGAATGTCAATAAGGACTAAAACCAAGACTAATGTTTGCAATAAGGACTAAAACAGAATCAGAATCCAGAACCAGCATACATATATTGAACAGAACCAGCATACATATATTGAACAGAACCAGCATACATATATTGAACAGAATCCAGAATCCAGAACCAGCAATAAGGACTAAAACAGAATCAAGCTAGACAAACCAATAAACTCAAAATCAAACTTAAATATGAATGTCAACTATGTAATTATAATTTGATAGGTCCATGGCCACAATCCAGTAACTTATATTGAACAGAACCAGCATACATTGTTCAAAACAGAATCAGAATCCAGAACCAGCATACATGTTCAAACTAATGTTTATTTTGCATGTTATTTTGCTACTGTTTATAACTTTTTAGTGCTCAAACCAGCATACCAGAACCAGCATTCAGTGTTCAAAACATAACCTGCATAACAGGGTTAAAAAACCATTTTCTGCTACTGTTAATAACCATTTCAGAATCTGAACATGAACCATAAGAACCAGCAGAGTATACCAGCAGACCTGGTGAATTCTCCTACTGGTAATAACCATTTCAGAATCTGCATAACAGTGTTCAAGGGTCCTAAATGAACATCAACCAACACCAACCAAGTTAAATTAACATGTTCAATACAGCATGTTCAATACCAGTTTCCTGAATCTGAACATGAACATCAAGCAACCAACACATAAATTTAAAAAACAAATGCTGAATAACAGAATCAGTACAACTTTAACAATAACCAACATCAACCAACATCAACCAAGGTAAATGAACATTAACAATAACCATTTCACTTGGGTTTAACATATAAATTAAAATCAACTGTAAATGAACATCAACCAGTACAACTTTAACATCTAAATTAATTCATTGGTCCTTAAAAATTGACACATTAGTCCTTTAACATCACTTTCCAGCAACAGTTTGCTTGACAGTTTCAGAGGCCATGACTTCACGTTGCAGCCCAATTTCAGCATCAGTTTGGTTCCGTTCATGGTTGTCCATAGCCTACAAAAAAAAAGACAGATTTTTTAAGCAACTATAAATACATGATATCACAGAATTTTCAGCAACTATAAACTAAAAATACATCAACGACGAACCTGACTACACATTGGAGTAGTTGATTCTTGAGAATATCGAAACCCAATGTCATATCCACATGAACCTTGTAGTAGTGACTGGAATGTTGGTTGAGTTGGCAAATAATTTGGCACTACATACATCTCCCGCAAATTGTTCGCCTACAAGAATGTCATATATGCTTTCAGTTATGGTTTTAGTCACATATTATATCCACACAAAAAATACAATGTTAACGTAAAACTTACATGATATGTGGAATACATCAATGGCGGAGGAATGTAATTACCACCCATGGGCAAAGATCGAGGAAGAGGATGATGGGGAGGAAGAGGTTGAAGCGGAGGAACATGTTCACGAACATACATATCTCCTCCAATAGATAATGGAGAAGGTGCAACCGTTGAACTTGCAATAGATTGTGACGAAGCCAAGCTATTAGCACGGGATTTTTTTTTGGAGTTCGCTACCAACGCCGCTTCGAATCCACCTTTGACCCTCCTTTTGCCCTTACTAGTTGCCACCTTTTTCTTCAATCCTTTTGGTTGCACAACATGATTCACATCTTCGCATTCCACTTCAAAGCTTTGGGTATCATCATCATTACGTGCTTCATTTCCAACACCAAAATGAGCACTTAACTTGCCTTCAACATCTGCACCTAATGTAGCAAGCTGTGCAATACAAAAATCATATGTTTCTTCAGTTTCAGCAGCTCTACTTGCTACTGCTCTAAATGCAGTCATCAATGTCTTATACCGCGAAGCTTGTTGGAATTTCACATCTACTTGAATGTCATTTTCGTTAATGTGCTGCACAGTTTCGGCTCTTGCTTGTTTGGTCCACCTCTTCAGAATGTATTGTGGAGGAACCTCTTTCATCTTCAATACGTCTCTAATGACCTTCAACGAGTGAGAACACAAGATTCCTTCCCTTTCAAACTTTGTACAATTACAACCCAAAGAGCCATCCCTCTCCAACTTCACTTTCCTTGCATGTTTGTTACCAACATCAACAACTGTGTAAATGGTACTAGCTTCGCCATATTCAATTGCTTCTATGTCTGATTCAATGGATTGAAAGTACTCATTTTGAAATTCCTCAAAGATCTTTTTTGTGTAGACGTTACCCATTTGAATTAACATTTTTATTGTTGCTTTCACCTTTGGTAACCTTTGGCACAAAGCATAGCCCGCTTCTAACTCCTTGTATCGCTTCTCATAAAGTACCCTTTCGAAATACATGAAGAATTCATTTAAGTTGAAATCAGAACGAATGTAATCTTTCAAAAAAGCATTAAAAGATTCACTAAGTTGTGTGGTACTCATTCCCGCAGCCCATGTTGATCTAACATAAGGCCATCCCCATTTTTCTTTCACCGCAAAAGTCAATTTCAACCAATGGTTTTCATGCGCATCATATTTATCAAGCATTTCCGCCCACTCTAATTTCCATTGATTTGCATCTTCAATGTGAAAGAAGAATTTATTTAGTACACCCTTGACCCCCTTATCTTGGAACAAACAGTTAACATGTTTTAATGCATTTTGCATCAAATGCCAAGTACACAATCGGTGACTTGTGTCAGGCATAACGATGGGTATGGCTTTAGCCATTGCAGCATCTTGATCGGTGAACAAAGTTTTCGGTGCCTTCCTTGACATAGCCTGTAGAAAGTTTTCAAACAACCATACAAACGATTCGGCGGTCTCATCATACAACAATGCTGCACCAAATATAACTGTTTCCCTGTGATGGTTGAATCCCACAAAAGATGCGAAGGGTCTATGTTCTTTGTTTAACTTGTAAGTCGTATCAAATGTGACAACATCACCAAATTGGGCATAATCCATGATCATTTGTGCATCGGCCCAAAACATATTGGTTATTTGCTCCTCATTATCTAATTGAACAGCATAGAAGAATGAAGGATTTTGCAAAGATTTTTCTTTAAAGTATTGCAACACATTGCCTACTTCCCCATATGCTAAACTTTGTTGTCTTTTGGTTCTCAAATAATTTTTAGAATCTAACTTCGTAAAACCAAGACATTGCCTTCCACCAGCTTCCCTACCCATGAGTTCAAAAGATTGGCCTAAACGAAGACCAGATTGTGCCGCTAAATCTAATTGAATTGCTTGGGTAGTGGAGATCTTTCTTTGTGATGGCAACATGTGGGCACACTCAGGTGATACAAGATCGTGGTTGTGTTTTTCTTTGAAATCAGTCACAACATATTTTCCATTACCCTCATGTAATTTAATATAAAGTCGAGCCTCACACCCAGTCCTAGTTTCAGCTCTAGAGTTTTTTGACAATGGGTCTCGCTTGTCAACCTTTCGAAATCCCTCCTTGTTGCAAACCAAAAGTCTATGAATAAGTTGATTAGTGAACTTGTCCTTCTTACAATAATCTCTTCTTATGCTAAACCCCATTCTTCCTCCATATGTATTATAAAATTCATACGCACATTGTTCAGAATCAAATATCATTCCCAATTTTGGCTTCCAATCACAGTCATTCTCAGGTTCCATATCGATATCAAAATGCAACTGAAAACCCATATAAATAAAATCTTAAGTTAATGATAGTTGAGCTTCTTAATAAGATTTTTGGGTTGCAGTTAATAACACAAGCATTTTAGTTATTCATAACTAGCAGTCTAATGGGTCAAAAATTATTCATGAGATTCAATATAACATATCTACACACCAGTTAATAATTGTGGCAGTACCAGTAGTTACCGCCATAGTAGGGGTGGTAACAGTCAGCCATGTTGGACACAAGCACCCAATGGGGGTGATCAATTGTGAATACAAAGCAATGGTAGACATTATTATTGATACAGCAGCAATTAAAGCCCAAAGATAAATATATTTAATGC
This sequence comes from Camellia sinensis, assembly GCF_055761805.1. NCBI lineage: Eukaryota > Viridiplantae > Streptophyta > Magnoliopsida > Ericales > Theaceae > Camellia > Camellia sinensis. Next base: position 155,344,140 of record NC_138964.1, read on the forward strand.
CATTGCACATTCAATCCCTTAAGCATGTAGTGTTGTGAGTTTGAAACTAAATACCATAGGCCAATCATGCCCAAAATCAATTACACCATATCTGTAGACCCAAGTATAGTTCCATAAGTTTCCTATTCGTTGATGAGTCATCTTAAGCTTGTCTTTTATGTTTACTTTATATTAGAATGCCAGCTTTGGTTCTTCAACCTAGTCACTTGCAGTATCTAAATTCTAAAATCTCTTGAAAATCCAAGATAAATGAAGTCTATAGTTTCCAAATAAAATAAAATAAAATAACAAAAAGGTCAATATTTTCCCTCTAGTTTACTAAAAGCGTCCAGCAACTTAGTGCATGATTACTGGTAACAAGGTCTATGATATGTCAAAGTCAATAAAAATATCCACAAACCCAACCTCAAAAGAGTTTTCATAAAATCTTGTTTTCCAGAGATGACCGAGGTAAAGACATTAGATTAATGGGATGGAAATATGACTGTCATATATCTTTCAGGCTAAAGGTCGGTATGTGATATGGAATCACGAAAAAGGCCAAGTAAAAAAAAATGGGGTTAGCCAAATCATCAGTTGCATGTTAAATTAGTGCCCTCCAGGAATCTGTTAAGTTCATACATTTTCCCCAACAGAAAGATTTCAGACATTCTGACACTGAATAATGTTCCATCATTTTAGTTCACCATATTAAGTTTGGTTTGTGCAGCAGTGGATAATTCCTATTGGAAATTTAACACTATTATCAAAAAACTCAACTCTGCCAGAAGTATCACGTTAAACAATTTATTAAAGGATTCAATTTCACGCTAAATTAAATTATAATCAACTGGACAACAATCCATTACAGTACAAAACTATAAATACAAATGGATAACAATAAAATTCATCAACTGACAGCCAAATTTCAACACAATGGACACCAATTTCATCCAAGGCCCAACTCATTCTTATTACTGCAGGATAGTATATCAATATTGGGAAACGGACAGCAAACACAGACAGAGAGAGAGAGAGCATAAGAAGAAGAACTCACTGAGGAGTGGGTCGCCGTCGGGGGTCGCCGTCGGGGGTCGCCGTTGGCCGTGGGTTCGCCGGTGAGGGTAGGGGTGAGTGAGGAGAAGGGGGCTGCGTGGAAATGGAGAAGGTCTGTGCTGGAATGGAATGGTTGGAATGGTGGGAACAGAGCTGTGTGCATATACCGTTTGGGCGGGAAGTCGAAAACATTACATTTTCAATTTTTTTTTTTTTTTATTACAGCCGTTGGATCTGTTTCCACAGATCTGAGCCGTTGCCCGCATGAACTCAAGGACCCTCCTCAAGGAGAGGATCCGAACTCGCCGCCATCGGGCTATGGTGAACCAAAAATGCTGACAAAAAGAAACATAAATTACATTCACCTCTTTTAAATTTTTTTAAAAACATAATTAATTTAACATAACTATATTAAATTCTCTCAAAATTTTAATTTATATAATTCTTAATTTTCTTTGTTACTATCATATAATTAATTTAACATAATTATATTAAATTCTCTTGAAATTTTAATTTATATAACTCTTAATTTTCTTTGTTACTATCACATGATATTCTTAAACTATGTTTGATCAGTAACATTAAAGGGGACTTATGTATAAGTTCTAATAGATAGACTTATTGTTCAATAAATCCTGTGAGAATTAATAGTATTTTTCATCAAACACTATTAAAAAATGTCACTAATTGTTAATTTTCAAATATAGTTTGAAAATTTTATCAGAAAAAATGTCACTAATTATAAGTTTTAGCGACAGTTTAAAAAATCGTCACAAAAAATGTTACAAATTTTTAACTTTTAGTGACAATTTGAAAAATTTGTCATAAAACATGTCACTAATTATAAATTTTAATGATAATATATAAAAATCGTGATTAAAAAAAGTCGTTAATTGTCAACTTTTAACAACATATACAAAAAAATTATTTTTAACGACGATTTACTATGACTTATTTTCAATAGGACTCAATGGAAATTAAGTTAAAGTATTATGACCTATGTGAGTGGATTAACAATCCATGGAATTAGTGTAAGATTTGTTATCCAGGTGGATTAGTGAAAGAAATAATTTTCTCTTATTCATGTTTATTTTGCAATAAAATTGGAAATACATAATTTTAATTATATGTTTGTCTTACATTATTAGTTGTAAAATTAAAAAATATGTCAATTATGTTAGGTCAAATATCCATTGAAATCTAATTTAGATAATAAAAAGTACAGCCAGACAATAAAATGCTAGTTCCATAAATTAATAATCCTAATCTTATATTATAATTCACACAATTAAACAAGCCCTTAACATATCTAATATTTTTTCTCAAATTTTGAACTGATAAATAGGACATGAAGAAACCAGCTTTGAAAAGTCCCACTTCAAAACAACTGCCCCATATATTGGCAGCTAATGGTGTTTTGGCAAGACTAATAATAACAATATTGGATTATATGAAGTTTGATGTGTAGTTGGATTAAAATCGGGACCAAATAAATACAAGTATGGACAAAAAAATTAGAAGAAAAAAAAAAACCCATTTTGGTAATGTATTACAGGGAATATATTTGCTTTTGAAATGGTGGATGTCATCAATGGAACGTGGCCACCTTGTAATCCCAAACAAATCCTTCCACAACTTTATATAATTCTTCATTTAAAACTAAAATAAAATAAAAGTAAATTGCCTCATTTTCTCCCTACTAGCCACCAAAAAATTGTGTGATTACCATTTTTTTTTTTCATGAAAAGGGAGATTAAAGGGCAGTGGAGTTGTGTTCTACATCTATTAATAAAAATTCTTTAATACACAAAATTAGATCTTTTATTTATTTGTACACTTTAACAAATAGTTTTTACATCTCTATTGGAGATGTTCTTAGCTTGTTATTAAGTGGTTTTGGCTTAAACATTTTGGGTCATATTGGTAGATCTACTCTATTCAAGTTAATGAACCAACATGTTATGAAGCATTATAAATTAAAATTAGTGCGGACTATATTCCTACAAAGATGCAATTGTGTGGTATTCTATTTGTGGTTACTCTCTAAAGATATGTAGTAGTGCAACATGGAAATCATTGTCGGAAGTGAGACGGTAAAAAAAACTAAAATTATGCCCTACATTAACCAATAAAAAAAATTATTATGTGAATTATCAAAAAAATAAACAATTGAACTTAACAATTTTAAAATTATATTACTAGATCCACTTTCTTCAAGTTAGTTGAGTCAACAAATTGTGAAAATTCATTAACAAAAATATCATGTATGTCAATCTTCAATAATCTTATAAAAGAAATTTGGTAAAAAAAATAATAAACTTAAAATTTTAATTAATTGACATGATAATATTAGAATAATGCACTTTAAAAATCGTTACAAAAATGTGGGCTAAAATCGTTAAAAACGCGGGGGTAGGAAAAATCGAGTGTGAACGAGGTGCATTTGATAAAGACCGAACTACATAGATACATATACATATATATATATATATATATATATATATAATATGTATGTATAGTGATATTGAGGGAGGGGAAGTGAAGAAACACGTAAACTAATAGGGTCCGTGTATGCAACTAAAGAACACGATTCTTCTTCTTCTTCCATTCACCATCGTTTTTCTTCGATTCGCAAATCGCTTCTGTTCCGATCGAGCCTCTCTTCGTCTCTGCAAATGAAGAAGGAAGCTTCATCGATTTTATTGAGCTCGGAAGGGCTCGAAGACGTCGATGAGTTCGTCGGGGTGAGCCTTTCTTTCGCTTGTTTGGTTAGTGAGAAAATGTATATGATGAAACGAAATCAAATTCTTTGAATTTTTGTTTTTTCGAGTATTCGGCAGAGTTTCGTAGAAAAGCTGTGTTTTCATTTTGTCAGACGAAGTGAGGTTTATGTATTTTTTTTTCGTGGACGAATTTGTGAATCTGTGTGTGATTTTTTTTGATTGAGAGTGTGTGGATTGAAATGCAGGCGAGCGAAGTCGGTTCATCCGTGACGTTTGAACGGTTTTGTCATGTTTCCGATCTCATGCAGATTGGGAACCTAGCTTTCCGAGAAAATCGCTTCGAAGAGGTGAAATTCTTACTCCTTTGGTTGCTTTTCCCTCATATTCCTGGCAGGTTTAGTTGTTATTTTTATTTTTGTTTTTTTTTTGTCGTTTTTTGTACTTGAAAACTGAGTGGGCAAGAGGAACTAGCTAGAGATTTACGAGTTTGATTTAGTTGTTTTAACAAGTTGGTCGTTTTAACAAGTTGTTGAATGTACTCTGTTCCCCCCCCCCCCCCCCCCCCCCCCCAAACAAAAAAAAAAAAAAAAAAAAAAAAAAAAGAAGAAAGAATCCTAATTAAGTTAAATTGGGAAGTATAATGGTCATTGTGAATTGACTGGGAAACTAGTGATAAGCATATACATAACAATTGAATTCTATATACATAATGTTCCCTGTCCAAATGGTGTAGAAAAAAGTTTAATTTGATGCATTGCTTCAATTTTTGGTTACAAACCTATCAAATGCATCCGAATAGCTAGGATTCATGGGATGTGTCAAATTAAGCCTCCTTATGCCATTTGACGACCTAGTATCCAACCGCAAATAACGTACATCAACATTGCCCTTTTCGCTACTTGCCCTTATGCAACTCAACTTTAGTATTTGCATTTTGATTTAATACCAGCAGAATTTTGATACTAATCAAGAACAGATATCATGCAGGAGCAGAGCCAAGGATAAAATAGTCAATTCCTCAATCAGTCACAAGATACTTTTGGAATATATCAAGTAATATTGAATTCTGATTAGTATAATATAGTATTTATTTAATTTTTTTTTAATTTTTTAAGGAAACAAATTAACGAGCTATAAGCACTAAAAAAAGTTACAATTTCATGGAATTTTTTAGAGGTAATGACTTGGCATGATGACAAGTGCTATCTGCCCTAGCATCGTAGGGCGTGTTCAACTCATGAGAATCAGTCTAAAAAAAATGGTGTGGTTAAGGATGCATACCTACTACTCTCCCTAGCCCTGCAATAAGGGGACCCTTTGCATTGGATATTACTTCTATAATTTTTGTTTTGTCTCATGACAAAGAGTATTGGATTTTTGCATGCATCATAACTACACTTGTAATGCATTATTTGAAATTTGTTGAGTAATTGGAGTGAATGGTATTTCTGTTACCTGTTTTCCAAGGGGATGGTCATATATAGTGGTGAGATTCATTGCAATTCTTTGAATAATGAAGTACTGTAAGGCTTGGGCTCTTTTGTATAGTGGCTTCTCTAATGGCAAAGTAAACTTGTCTCTTATGTAGTGCAGCTATTTCTTCATTGTATTGGGTGTTTATGGTCAAGAGGTAGGGTCCAAGTTTGAACTCATGATGTTCTGGAAGTTTTTGCACCTTTCAAATAGAGGCAATGTGTCAAAGAGTTTCCTTATAAGCGTTTTCCTTCTTTTGTTGTTTGGCATGACAAAAAACCACCACAAGACAAGGTCTCTTAGTGACCGAAATTCTGATAATGAACCTTTGGTTTTCTAATTTCATATCAATTTGTATTGTCTCACTGATAATTCATTGTATTTCTTGTGCAGGCTATCAATTGTTACTCAAGAGCTAACACTGTTAAACCAGGTGATCCCATCATTCTTAGCAACCGATGTGCTGCTTATCTCAGGTTAAACATTTTATCATGATTATGTTTTGATTATGCATTCTTGTTCCACAGCCCGCCATCATTCAGTTGAATTCTCAATTTTTTAACTTAACTTTTACTGTTGCAATAGATATTTGCACTGATAACAATTTTTTGGTTCTTAAACTTAAACCAGGATTTGCCAATTTCTGAAACACAGACCTCCATCAGCTTCTGAACATAAACCACTGACTGGACTGGATCCTACAATACATGCTGAAGTTTGTCTTCTTGCTTTTTGGTTGTGTGTTCAAAAGAACTGCCCTCCCCATTTCATGATTTTTGCACATATGACTAACATGCTTTTAACTGTCATTTCAGCTTGCATTGAAGGATGCTGAGAAGGTTATAAAATTCCGAAATGGCTCAGTAAAGTCATACATTTTGAAGGCCAATGCACTCATTTTGGTAAAAGCACTATGTTTTATTTAAATCTGTCATTTCTAGAGGCGGCATTCTAATATATATATGTATCATATACACAAGCATGAAAAGCTTTTGGTAGTTAAGGTTTGAAATATCAGGATGTAGTTCTTCTGAATGAAACAACCCAACCAAGTGTTTTTTCTTGATTTCCTTCCTCCCCAGTTGAATGCAATGCATGTTTGGTTTCTTAAACTCTTATGTCAAAAAGGCCCATGGCTTTATTTACACTCAGCATGTATGGGAATGTGCTTTATTTCCATGTTTCATTGCCTCGCACCCAGTTCTTGTTGAAGTCTAAAGTAAAAGCTGAATTATTGGTTGAAGAATGTGCTTGAGTTTTGCATTGATTGGAAAACTATATTATTTGAGAACACTGAAAGTAAAAGTTGACTTATTTGTTGAAGGAAGGTGCCCGAGTAATTTATGTTATACTATTGGATCAAATTTGTATTGGGTGATATATTATTACCTTTCATACATTAACACTACCTTCATATCAATTGGCAGTTAGAAAAATATGAGCTGGCTCGGGATGTCATTCTTTTAGGTCTTCAGATTGATCCTTCAAGGTAATAGTTATTACAAATTTAAAATATGACCTGGATGTTATTTATTATTTATTTGGGCGAAGCCCCCGAAAAAAGTAATACAGAATGATTGGCATGCAATGTTCCTATGTTAAAATCCTTTTTGGTGTTTGTTTGTGGTGATATGTAGCAATCCTCTTAAGGCTTTGGAGAGAACAACTGCCAGCATGATTGGCAAGAGAGACCATGGGAAACCTGAGCGTACTGATGACTTTGATTGCACTCTTTGCCTGAAGTTATTATATGAACCTATTACAACTCCTTGTGGACATTCCTTTTGCCGCTCATGCCTGTTTCAATCAATGGACCAAAGTAATTTTCTGCAGCTATATGTATATATATACACACTCTTATATTTAATTGAATCATTGTGTCAACTTTCCATTCTGACCCTTGAATAAAATGCTAGGTAACAGATGTCCATTGTGCCGAACAGTTCTGTTTATTAGTCCCAGAACATGTGCAATTAGGTGAGTTGCTTTCATTCATACTCAATTGGAACACTTGTCTCAACAATGTGAAATGAGACTGCTTTGCTTTCCTACCCATGCCTTTTGCATTCAGCATGTGTAGTTGGTCAAGGAGCTGCCATTCATTCCTCATTGTTTTAACTGTATTTTGTAGATTGTTTGTTAACATTTTAGTTTGTAGACCCAAATTCATTTATATTAATGTTGAACCATAGAAAAAAACACAAAGTAGACTTGAAAAGGAACTCAATATCTTTTGGGGAGGCTGATTGGAGAACTAGATCCATGTTGCCAACCCCAAGTAGTTGGAATTAAGTCTGTTGGAATCAGGAAATAGTGATATTATAATTATGGTAGTATTAAATTAGGAAATAGTGAATATTGTAATTATGGCAGTGTGTATAAAATCTGTGATTGTTTCAATCACAGTTTCAATGCCTTTTTTTTATCTTCGTTTCCTATTTTGTTCGTTTCCTATTTTGTAATATTGTTTCATTATAAATACAAGGCTCTACCTCATTCATAAGTAAGCCAAAACAATTCTTTTCATCCTTTTTGGTAGCAGAGCCGAAGATCAGCCACCCTAGCCCTCCTCTTCCTCTATCAACACGACCCAGTCCCACCTATCACCACCGCTAGCCTTCTTTTTTCTCTCTCAGCCACCGACAGCCCTACCCACACCTTCTAGACCACCAAACAGCCCTACCTACACCTTCTAGACCACTCAACAGCCCTACTTACACCTTCTGGACCACTTAACAGCCCTACCTACACCTTCTAGACCACCCAACAACGCTTCTTCTTCCCTGTTTTCTCCTCAATAGGTCTCTTACACTCCTATCGAGGCTCTGTTTGCTGCTAACCAGACTTTGTTTTGGTCTTGTGTGCTTCGGCTACCCCTCTAGGGTGGTCCGGGGTCCTTTTTCCTCTTCTCGGAGTGTTGTGCTGATGTTTTAGGCATCTTTTTTCTGTCCTCTTGATTCATTGGGCTACTGGATTTGTTCGGTAGCATTTATTTGGATAAGTCGTTGAGTTTTTTCTGACTTCTTGTATTATTTCAGCCATTATTGCTGTGATTTTGTGTGTTTTTCAGCCCCTATTCTTCCACCATGACTGAGCCATCTCTTATTGTCTTGTCTCTTCACATATACCCACCAAACCTATTCCTGTTGGTTCTGATTTTTCTCTCTCATCACACTCCTGTTCATCATATTATGAGTGTGGTATTGAATGGGAAAAATTTTGCTGCTTGAAGCCGTTCCCTTAAACTCTATCTTGGGGGAAAGGGAAAAGCCCATTGGCTTTTATCTACTATTACCCCGCTAGCTGCGACAGACCTTATACGTGCTCAGTGGGATATCGATAACTGCACTATATTGGGATGGATGTTCAATTCCATAGAAGATCGGATTTATCATATGTTCCTTTATTGTGATACAGTTCCGAGTTTGTGGCAGGCATTGTCACAAATGTACACTTATGCTCACAATGATGCTCGTATCCTCTAGCTTTACCAGGATATAGCCTGGGCCTCTTAGTCTTCTCTTGGCTTTTCTGTCGCTGAATTCTTTGGATATCTTTAGGCTCATTGGGAGAAACTTGCTTAATATGAGCCTTTAACTGACCTTCCACTAGCAGCCGTCTCCCTTGTATACAAGAGGCTTGCCCGACAGCACACTTATCAGTTTTTCATGGTTTTAAACTCTGAATTTGAACCTCTTCGAATTTAGATTCTAAACACATCACCCATGCCATCTTTTTATAAGGCTTTTTCCACTATTGACAGTGATGAGCGTCGCCGGCGATTGGTTCAGCCTAGTGTTCCTTCAGTCCCTCCAATTTTAGCAGATCAGATGGCTCTTGCTGCGAGTTCTGGTTCTCAAAGTTCCATCAGTTCTGTTACTTGCCATCATTGCGGTGCGCCTAGACATGTCAAAGCCCGTTGCTTCAAACTTCATCCTGCGTTGTGGCAACGCCCTTTCCGTCCTTGTGGTCCTGCTCTACGTGATTTTGGCTCTGCTCGCACTGTTGCTTTGCTGGAAGTTACTCCTGCTTCTGAGCCTCTTAATGTCCCTAATTTACAGCAATTACAGACTCGAATTGGTCAGCTCCAGGCTCAACTTGGTTCTCTTCACCACTGGTTCTCTTGGTCCATCATCCTCTACTGCCACCCTTGCTACAGGTACTTCTACTGCTTTCGGTCTGCTAGTCCTTTATGGATTCTAGATTCTGGGGCTATTGATCATATGACTGGTGAGTTTTCTTTTCTTTCCTCTCCTGAACCCACCATTGTTGCCCTATCTGTATATCTTGTTGATGGTTCTTGCTCTTCTGTCCAATATAAGGGTGTTGTGTCTTCATGCCCTGCTATCACTTTATCTTCTGTGTTGCATGTTTCCAAGTTTGCTTATAATCTTTTATCTGTTAGTCGTCTTGCCAAAACCTTTAACTGCACTGTTATCTTCTTCCCTTCTTCATGTCTTTTACAAGACCTGAGTTCGAAGAGGATTTTTGGCAGGGGATATAAGTGCGACGGGCTATACTACTTTGGGGATCCACCAGACCAGCCTTCGACTTTAGCTAGTTTTCAGGCGTTTGTTTTGCCTACTTCTATATCTTGTATTTTTTTCTATTCAAACTTTAGAGTTATGGCACGCTCAAATGGGTCATGTTAACTTTCAATATTTATGTCAACTTTTTCCTTTATTAAATAAAGCTTGCAAGGATTCTAAATTTCATTGTGTTACTTGTGAGTTGTCTAAACATATCCGTACTAGTTATATACCACATATGACACAGGCTCCTAGTACTTTTGACTTTATTCATTCTGATGTTTGAGGCCCCTCATCTGTTTCTACTTTATCGGGTCATCGTTATTATGTGACTTTTATTGATGATCACACTAGGTGCACTTGGGTCTATTTATTTCGCTGCAAGTCTGATGTGTTTCCCATATTCGTTCAGTTTTTGCAAATGGTTAAGACACAATTTCATACAGTTGTTAGGAACATCCGCTCTAATGATGGTGGGGAATACATCTCTAATGAATTTCGTTCCCACCTTAATCGAACGGGTATTCTTCAACAACTTACATGTCCTCGGACCCCTGAACAAAATGGTGTGGCTGAACGTAAAAACCGTCATGTTATGTCTGTCGTGCGTTTTCTTCTTCGTGGTATGTGTGTGCCCAAGTCTTATTGGCACATGGTTTTTCTTACTGCTATCTATCTTATTAATAAGACTCCTAGTTGTGTGTTGCATGGCCTTACCCCATTCCATATTCTTATGCCTAATCAAGGTTCTGAAAAGCAGTTGCAGTCGCCGTAACGGTAGCAGTGGCGCGGTTGCGGTTGCAGAGTGTAAAGGCCGTAGCGTAACGGTTGTGGTAACCGAAACCGTGAATTTTTTTATTTCTTACACAATTTGAAAAAAACTTACTGATACGTATATTTTTTTTCCACAATCATAGTTATTGGGTTTTAAAATAAATATTTATCAATTTTTGTAAATTTTTAAATATGATTCAATATATTTTATATTTTTAAATCACTATAAACTAAGTTTTTTACATTTTATTTTAATAATTAATGACTTTATATGTCATAAATTCATATTATGCTTGTGGCAACCAAAAAAAAATTATTGGACTTAGATGTATAAAATTATTTTTTTAATTATTATTTATTATACTTGTGGAAGTATATGTAAATTTTAACTTGAATGGTTTCAAAAAATAAATTATATATGCTAATGTAATCATATAAAAATTAAAAAAATAAATTATAAAGATTTTTTTTTTTTTTTTTGAATCACTTGAATATTCATTCTCTTTTTGGATAACATGTAAATAAAAATAAAATAAACTAATGAAAAAGAATTGACATGTATACAATATGTATTAATATATAGTTATAGGTATTATGTTTTGTAGATATTTTACAAAAAAATCAATCACTAACTATTGTATATAAGATAAACAGTGACAAAAATAAGAGAATAAATAAGAGCCTAAATATATATATATATATATATATATATATTTTTAATCAAGCTAAATAGATAATGACTACACTTATTATTATTATTATTATTATTATCATTATTATTATTGTTATTAAACAATATATAGATAGACACACACAAACAAAATAGTTGAGTAATAGCAGCTGAATAGAATAGTATAGGTCTTACAGCTTCAACAAATCAATAACATGCTCTTCATCTTCTCACTTCTCTCTCTCTATCTTACTCTTCCATCTTTCCTCTTCTCCCATTTTTAGCTTCTTCTTTTTTTTTTCTTTTTTTTTCTTTTTTTAAAGAAGCAGTTTGGAACCGTTATGTAACGGTATGTAACAGGCCGTTACGGCCATTACAGCACTGTTACGATTGCTACGGCAGCCGCTACGGCCGACACACCTGTGAATTTCAATCACACCGCAAAAGCGGCCGTAACGGGTGGCGATAACCACCACAACCATTACGTAACGGCATTACGTAATGGTTGCGGCCGCTTTTTAAAACCTTGTGCCTAATACTATCTTTTTTTCTCTTTTACCTCGTATTTTTGGGTGTACATGTTTTGTTTAGGACCGCCGTCCCACTTGCACTAAGTTGGATGACAAGTCTATTTGTTGTATCTTTTTGGGGTATTCTTCTATGTCTAAAGGGTATAAATGTTTTGATCCTGTGTCTCGTCACTTTCACCACACTCTGGATGTTATTTTTTGTAAGGATCTTCCTTTTTTTCGTCCTAACCCCCCTTTGCAGGTTTCCCCTTCAGATACTCCAAGGGTTCGCCCGGTCCCCATTTTAGACAAGGCTGCAGATGTGGTTGCCCCCCTCCCTCATCCTCCACCTTCGCCTCTTTTCCCTCCCTTGCAAGTATACTCTCGCTGCCCTCGTGCTCAACCCCCTCCTGCTACCTCTCTGGCTCTTGGGTCAGGTAATTCTTCCCCTTTACATATATCTCCTTCCCTTCCTCGTCATAATCCTCCTCGGGATCAACATCCCCCCTACCGTTGGGGTTCTCTGTGTAGTACTGATTATCCCATTTTTCAGTTTCTCTCATAAGCCAGGGTTTCAGCCTCATATCATTCTTTCCTTGGCAAGCTTGAGTCCGAGTCTATTCCTCAGTCTATGTCCGAGGCCCTTCAGAATCCAAAATGGGTGGTGGCCGTGCAGACTGAAATAGCAGCTTTAGAACAGAATCATACTTGGGATTTGGTTCCTTTACCTTCTGGCGAAAGTACCGTGGGTTGCAAATGGGTCTTTGCTATTAAGTACCTACCTGATGGTTCCATTAACCGTTATAAGGCCCGCTTAGTGGCCAAGGGCTTCACTCAAGTTGCTGGCAAGGATTTTGGTGCTACCTTTGCCCCTGTTGCCAAGTTTACATCTGTTCGTCTACTCATCTCCCTTGCTGCATCCCATTCGTGGCCCCTTCATCAACTTGATGTCAAGAATGCCTTTCGACAAGGGGACCTTCTTGAGACGATTTATATGGCCCCTCCTCCTAGTTTTCGAGCTGAGGGGGAGTATTTGGGGAAAGTATGTCGACTGCGTAAGTCTTTGTATGGCTTGAAGCAGTCTCCATGAGCTTGGTTTGGTCGTTTCAGCTCAATCATTATCTCCATGGGCTTTGTTCAGTGCCATTCAGACCATACGTGCTTCATCCGTCGTAATTTCGCAAGTCAGTGTATAGTCTTGTTGGTTTATATGGATGATATCATTCTCACCGATAATGACTCTATAGGCATTGATAAAGTAAAATGGGATTTGGGACACACCTTTGATATTAAGGATTTGGGAAATCTCAAGTATTTTTTAGGGATTGAGGTGGCTCGCTCACAGCAAGAGATCTCCTTATCTCAAAGGAAGTACACTCTTGACTTACTTAAGGATACTGGTATGTTGGGGTGTAAACCTGCTTCTACTCCTATAGATCCCAATGCCAAGCTCACATCAGAGTCTAGCGAATTACTAGAGAATCCAGGCATGTATTAGCGTCTTGTTGGGCGTCTCATCTATTTGACCAATATTAGACCTAACTTGACATTTGCGGTTAGTGTGGTTAGCCAATTCATGCATGCACCTCGTACAGAACATCTTGATGTGGTTCATCACATCTTGAGATATTTGAAGACCTCTCCTAGCTTGGGATTGTTCTTCATAGCTGATCCTCAATTTGGACTCTCCTGTTTTACTGATGCTGACTATGCAGGATCTAGAACAGATAGGCATTCTACTTCTGGCTTTTGTACCTTCTATGGTGATCATATTATATCACGGATAAGTAAGAAGCAAGCAGTTATTTTTAGGTCTTCTGCAAAAGCTGAGTATAGGGCTATGGCACAAGGCACTGGTGAGATTCTATGGCTATATTCTAATTCGGCAGAGTTGGGATTTGAGGAGACTGCTCCTGCGTCTTTGTTTTGTGACAATAAGTCTGCTATTATGTTGTCTTCTGATGCTGTCCTACATGAGCGTACTAAGCATATAGAGGTTGATATACATTTCATTCAAGAGAAGGTTCGGATTGGTATTGTGAGACCATCCTTTGTCTCTTCTTCTCAGCAGTTAGCAGATATGTTTACCAAGTCCGTAGGCCCAACAATACTCCAGTCTTCTATCGGCAAGCTGCGTTTATTGAATATCTTCACACCGGCTTTAGGAGGAGTGTTGGAATTAGGAAATAGTGATATTATAATTATGGTAGTGTTAAATTAGGAAATAGTGAATGTTGTAATTATGGTAGTGTGTATAAAATCTGTGATTGTGTCAATCACAGATTTAATGTCTTTTTATCTTCATTTCCTATTTTGTTCGTTTCCTATTTTGTAATATTGTTTCATTATAAATACAAGGCTCTACGTCATTCATAGGTAAGCCAAAACAATTCTTTTCATCCTTTTAAGTCTTCATGATTTTGATTTAAGTTTGGTTGAGTTGTGCATGCTAACCTGTCTAGTTTAGTGAGCATGTAAAACTTGTGCTACTTTTTGGTTTATGTTGTCTGTGGTATGACTTATGCTTGGTTGCAACAGTGTCACACTGAACAACATAATACAGAAGAACTTCCCTGAGGAGTACGCTGAAAGGAAGGATGATAATGATAGTTTGACAAACTTTGGTGGTGATTTGATGCCTCTTTTTGTCATGGATGTGGTCCTACCATGCCAGAAGTTTCACCTTAACATATTTGAACCCCGCTATAGACTTATGGTGAGCTGGTCAAGTGATTGCTCGTTTTTATATTTAACTGCTATATATTGGTATACTAAAATTGAGCAGCATTGGTTTTTAGCATAGCACGCACTCTTAGTGTATATGTTGGTTATAATTAAAATGGCAACATGACACAGTTTCTAACTCTAGTGAAGCATGAAACTTCTTTTTTATTCCTGTCCATTGCCTAGTACTGAGTGTAATTCACTCCTGGAATTGAAACAGGAAAAATGACTGGTTGGATATCCTGAAAGTTGATAATTGGACTATTCAGTCTCAGTCAATGAACATATATTACATAATTTTATTCTTTTTGTTTTCGTGGAATAGAAAATAATAGTGTCATTATTATTTTTTCTTAAATACTTGAATGACAGGTTAGGAGAATAATGGAAGGAAATCGCCGTATGGGAATGGTAGATTATTGTGACTGGTCCTTTCTTTCCCTTTCTTCTTTAAGGTTATATTGGACGGTCCTTTCCTTTCCTCACTATTACTGGCCGTTAATGCTGCAGGTTATCACTGACACTTCGACAGGTTCAATAGCTGATTTTGCTTGTGAAGTGGAGATTACTGAGTAGGTGTTATTGTTTTGTATGAATCACTACTAATTGTTTTGTCATATAGTCTTCATTATTTTATTCATCACAAATAATTTTCTATTTCTTTTCCTATAGGTGTGAGCCACTCCCAGATGGACGCTTCTTTCTGGAGGTGAAATATCAGTACTTTCTTATATTTCTTGTTCCCCTTTTACCTGTTTCATGCAATTTATTACCCTGCATTTGAAAAATCCTAAATCTCTTTGCTTCTGTTTGGACGTTTTTCCTTTCTTGCCTATCCTCATTTTTGTATAATCGAAGAACCCTCCAGTTTCCTGGAATGTGAGGAAAGAATTTCTTGGTGGTGGATAGCTTTGGGTTGAACATGATTATGTTCTTTACATATTTTCAATACCCATCAAGCTATTACACTTGACATTACTTGTTGAAAATCTCATGTGTACTAATGTGAGTGCAGACTTCCTGTCAAATTCTTATAAGCCTTGTATCCACAAAGCCTCCATTTTGGGGAAACTTATTATCATTCCTGATAATGGATAGCTTTCAAACCCACACTGGTAGTTGAGTCCACCGTCAGAGGATTAGGAACTAGAACTAGAAGTCTCAGGCTCTACTATTTGTGCACTTACTGAATGCATGGTCAACCCACCCAGTGTGTGTTGGGTCCCAAATCGGAGAGTGAAAGGGAAATCTTGGGTTTATAAGTGGCGAGTACAAACCCAATTAATATTATATTGACCCTGGAGGATCTGGATAGTCACCTATAGTATTAAGGCCAACCAGTGCATGTGAATTAATGGTTCTTTGGAGGTGGTGTTATTAGAGAAGTAAATTGATCATTTGTTGATATGCAAATCCTATAATTCTTCGTGGTGAAATGAAGAAGCACCATATTATTTTATATGCACATCAATCAATATCCCCATATTTAAGTCCATAAGCTCCTTCTAACATGACCATGCAGTGTGTGGGTAGACATTCAGTTGGATGTGGAATCCCCTTCACCTAGACTAACAGATAGTTTTGTAGAGGTAAATATTCAGAAGAAACACCACATCATGAAAACATTGATTTTGTTTTCAAACAATTCCAGTTACCATTCAAATCAATCATGCTATTAAATTGTTTGTTTGTTCGAGCTCTCTCATTAACAATTATTCAGGGATTCATTATCCTTGGATAATGTATTGAGTTGGCATCTGGACATTTTTAAGTTCAGATAGGAGAGATGCTTCAAGGACATTTCTTTTTGTGAAGTTAATTTCTTTTCAAGTTACTTTTTTTGTATTTTCACTAATTCTGATTGTCTAAGAAGTGCACAATTCATGCAGCTTGAAAGCCACAGGAGATTCCGCATCCTTCGGAATTGGGACCAAGATGGGTTAGTTTAATCACCTTTTCATTGTCAGATATCTATTATGGTGGCTATTCATATGATTGCCATTTTATCCAGTCATCTGGTTTTTGAAGTAGGCCTTTTTTTTGGTCCCTCATGATTTATGAAGGTATCGCGTGGCTGAAATTGAATGGGTAAAGGATATATATCCATCAGAAGGAACAAGAGAGAGAACAGATGTAAGTGTTACTGCAATTTGGCTTACATCTATCTTGCATTTGATTTAGTAATGATAATGAGAAATGCTAAGGGGTATCTGACTGCATTTAGTTGCAAGCGTTAAGGGTATATTAGACTGCATTTATTGCAAGCGTTAAGGGTATATTAGACTGCATTTAGTTGTACGCGTTAAGGGTATATTAGACTGCATTTAGTTGTAATAGGAATTTGTAAGGCTTTTCCTGAAGATAATATGTTTCTAAAATGCTGTAAAGCTTACAGAATCGAGCAGAGGAGAGTGTATACATCAAAAGCCAAGCTGGGATTTTAGATGCACCTTTTGTGCCTTTCTTTCCCTTGGTTCATGAAGCCCATGTGTCATGTAATTAAACCGTTCATGAGGCCTCTGTAATCAGAATGTACAGAAGAGGAGACAGGATTCCTTGCCTTTATCCCCTATAGGTTTGCTACAGAACTCCTTATTGTAGAGAGAGAAAATTGAATCTACCTTCTGCATGTAGCTCCAAATCTCATTCTCTCCGTCACATATAACAAAAAATTACATAGGTTTGCTAAAGATCTGCTTATTGTAGAGAGAAATTGAATCTACCTTCTTCATTTAGCTCCAAATCTAATGCTCTCCGTCACATATAACAAAAAATTACGGTTCACACAATCATAATTTGTAAGCATTTTCCATGTCAAGTTTGCACCACTCCAGGGACTCCACTTCTCAATTTCAAGTCTATACTCATTTTCCACCAAACCTACATCGAAAATTTGTCTTTTCTAGAGAAGCTTTTGAGATTCTGACACAACCCCACCCAGCACACTTCAGTCTAAGTGTCATCAATTTAGCAAGTACCTGGAGACACATGAACCATACCTGGATTGAAGTCTCACTCGCTTGTGGTCCAATAGTTCAGATAGCTGCATATGTTGTATGCATGCATCTGGAAGAGATGCACCAATGTCCCCTTATGTTTACTATGATGGTGCATCCAATTAATTTCTGGAAGGTTACAGTTACAGGAAATGACAAATAATGCAGCTGGATTTGCTCAGTCATGGATGAGGACGGCACGGGATGCAGCACAGCAACGACAAGGTAAAAGGATGATAACCTTAGGCCTCCCCTTAAGCTCAAATATAAATACTCCCAAAACCTTTCCTAAAATTTCAAATCTTAACACAGATCTTTTCCAGATATGAGTAAATAATTCACGCTCCTAATTAGGACTGTTATCTTAATTTATTATGTATCATTCTAACAATTTGACAACTATGATAGCTATGATCAATCAACAGTTCTTCTGGATGCCTTATTCATTTGAATAATTTGAAAACTGTTCTTTTGGAAAATTTGCCTACTGTTCTTAATCTTACTCACAAATATCTCTGAAGTTTCAATTTCACATCTAGAAACATTGATTTAGTTTTCGTTTGGGAACAGACTATTTTAGTAACTTTTTGGCTTTTTGGCTAAAATATGAGGTAAAAAAAACTAGTATGTTTGGAATGACTTTTTGATTTTTTACGAAAAGTTGTGCAAAAAGTAGAAAGAAAAGATTTTAGTATAGATTATAGACTTTTTGGTTTTTTTAGTAACTTTTTGACTTTTAGGCTAAAATAGACACATGCCAAACGAGGCCTTAGAAAGTAGTCTAATGTTATATACCTATATCAATTATCTACCTATGTTTGCTAGATTTGTTTCAATTTCACATTGAAATTTGGTTATTGTACTTTTAGCAATAAAGTTATTCATAATTTGAAATGTTCAATTGATTAGCTGGCTAGGTTAAAACTGTCGTGCAAGGAACGATATATTCCGTAAGTGAAACACTCTAGACACATGCCATGCCACGCCACCATATAGATTGATAGACATTAGCACACACTGCCCTTTTATTTTAGTTAATTACATTTTTATGCTATTTTATTTCTGTTCAAAGCTAAAACATAATTTTATTATTATTTTTAATTGTTGTTAATCTGGGTACATTTTTCTTCAAAAAAAAATTGAGAGAAGTTCTCATCCCTTTTAATCTACTATGAAAAGATAACCAATTGAAATCTCTTTTCTTGGACATGTTCATTTCCAATTTTACAAGCACAATGATACTTTCACCTCTCCTTTCCGTAATGCAACACTTATGTTTCATGATGAATATGCGTGCAGATAGAAGTAGACTTGTGGAACTCGATAAAGTGGAATCGATGATGCCCACGACAGGGGATCCTGAACGCTACAGTTTTTGGGTATCCATATTCACAATTTATTCTGTCTAGAACCTGAATGTGGTTTTTATAGTCTCATTGTTGATCTATGCTTTATTGTAGCTTGCTACTTTAACAAACCGGAGGCCATCAGAAAGATTGGAACTCCTTAGTTTAAGAGATACAAATGAGGTATTGGATCGTAATCCTTTTAACAAATTCTATGGTTTAGTTTCCATGCTTGGCTGATTGTGAAAATGACGATGATATTGATTTACAGGAATTCTTATGGAAATAATGTCCATAGGATGATTATATTGGTTACATTGTGCTTCTCCATATTAACTAGAATGCATATCGTTCCAGTATGTGAAACGGAAATGTGAATGTGAATGTGATGTGCCACATTCTCTAAAATGTGATACTATAGGGTTAGATTAGATTAGACTTGTTAGATTGCTATGTATGAATTTAAGATAATGCAAATTATCTTGTAAAACCACGGCTAAAACCATTATAGCCTTTTCGGATCGCTAAATTTACTATTTTGGAATGTAAGTGCACTATGTTTCAGAACGAGTTTTCCATTAACTCTGGTGCTGCTTATTTAGATTTCCTTTGTTGGGTGTGCCATAAATATGGTCCCTCTTGGAGATGTCATGGTAACATAGTTTCCTCGAATTGAAAACAATTTTTTGAATTCAACTTCATTATTATTAATTTCTCGTTTTTTTTTATTTTTTATTTTTTTCTCCTGGAATTTTACCTGCAGAGGATAAGACGGGCACTCGTCTTCATGAGAGCAGAAGAACAAGGCTGTAGACTGCAATGATCAAAATCTGTAATATATTTCACTACTTCAATTTTCTTTACATGCTATTCAATATTCTTTGATCCACATTTTTTTTTATTGTAAAAATTTATTGAACCCAAATTGAGTCAATATATATTGACCACATTTTTCATTTGCTTTCTCTTACTTTTTAAATTTTCTGTATACATTCTACTCTTGATCCCTTTTTTGAAATCAAAGGTCCAATTAATTATACTGTTTTTATTACTTTTTGATTTTTACGAAAAGATGTGTAAAAAAGAAAAGAGATAATATGACAACTTGTATTAAATAAGCAAATAAGTTGCTTATTCCCAAACTCAAGAGGCAAAGTTTAGGGCATTGGATTATTTTTTTGTTCTTTTATAATCAACAAGTGATTGGACCATTTCCATTTGATTTTTACTAGTTATTGTTGTTGCTATTATTATATGTAGATTAGCCTTATTAATTCATCACTATTCCCCCCCCCCCCCCCCCCAAAAAAAATAAAAATAAAAATAAATAACACTACAATAAAATGGCCCGAGTAAATGAGTTTGGTATAATAAGTTGGGAGGTCACCAAACATATTTGACCCTACACCAAGAGATGTAATTGGATTGCTCTTACATTCCTTCTAAGCTAATCAACCCCATATTATATTATATTATATTATATTATATTATATATATATAGGGCAAATTACATATACACCCCTCCAGGTTTGACAAAATTACAGATACCTCCTGAGGTTTGAGAAATTACGAATTCTCCCCTGAATGCTATATTTGCATAAGAAATTAGGGGGTAATTTGTTATGAAATATAAACCTCAGGGGGTAAATTGTTATGAAAATACAAACATCAGGGGGCGGGATGTAATTTCCGAAACCTCAGGGGGGTATCTGTAATTTAACCAAACCTGGAGGGGTGTGTATGTAATTTGCCCATATATATATATGAGAGAGAGAGAGAGAGAGAGAGAGAGAGAGAGAGAGAGAGAGAGAGAGAGAGAGAGAGAGAGAGAGAGAGAGAGAGAGACTAACTAACCAATTAGTGAGTTTAGGTTAAGCGACTGGGCTATAGGTGTTGGTTAGGGAATACCTAATAATTTTCTGTTGGTTAGTAAGTTTTTTTTTTTTGTTTTTTTAAACTTATACAAGTTACAAATTATTGATGAAAATGGGAGTAAAGTGTTTTATAAATTAAAATTTTAAGGAATTCTTATGTAATTATGTTGAATTTGTAAAGTTTGATATATATATTTATATATATATATATATTTCAAATCTCAAAATAGTATAAATTACACTAAAATAAAATATAAAAATATTGAAAATTCAACTTCAAGAAGCACTAATACAAGTTTTGCTTTCTACTACAAGTCTTTTGCAAATTGATTACAAGTTACAACCTCCTAGGAGCAATTATGTCAAAGGCATTAGGAGTACAACCACTTACATTAGGAAATTTCTAAATACACTAATCTAATTTTTCTAGGAAAATGTTATGTAAAATTATATTTTTTATCTTATTTTCTCACTCGGAAATATAAGTGAGTGGGTCTTATGTGTAATTTTTTTAAATAGATCTCCATTATCTTGTGTCAAGCAATAAAATGATGCCAAAAATATTTCTCATTAATCTGTGCACCGACATATACATACAAATATGAGTGAATTTAGAAGCTTTCATTTCTATTACTTCTAAAGCCATATACCATCCATGCCTATAAATAACAAAAAAACATATGATTTTTATGTGAATGTAATCCTTTCTCACCCTATGGCAATTATTTTGGAACTTTCATTTCTAGTACAATTACTTTTTTATATTCTCTCTTTAAGTTGTAATTTTTTAATTTTTGTGGTCTAGTTTTTTTTTTATTAATTAAATTTTCTACACTGACATATACAAATATTTTTTCTTGACGTACAAGGGTCACCATACTACATGTGTGAAAATGAGTGAACTTAGAACTTCTCCATTCACTACTTCTAAACCTCATCCAACCCATGCCTATATAACATAACTAACCCAAAAAAAATATTTTTATGTGAAATAATCATTTCCAAAGATGCTGTTGAAATGATCAAATCTCTAAAATATCATCCTAGGCATACTTTTAGGAATGGGTCAGGTTGCAATCAATTTATTGCATTATATTTGTTTGAAAAATAATCTGTAAAAACATATTATAATAAATTGTGCATGTAAAGTTCATTTAGGATGTGTTTAGATAAAAATTTTGAGTGATTTGTGTGGGTTGGAAATGAAAAGTGAATGAAATAAAAATTAAATTTTTGTCACATGTCCCTTTCATTTTCCTTTTCCACCACAAATGAGAATGTTGTGTATAAAAAAAATTTCAAACACAGATGTGAGACAAAAAAATTGGTATCACATATGGTCTTTACTTATGTGGGTCTCCTAATTTTGTTCCACATTTGTGTCTCATTATTTGAAAATCTTCTATCTCCCTACCATACTGCACCATAATTCTATTCTAAAATCCTACTTCTAAACACAATCTTTAGGCCTCGTTTGGGAACATACTATTTTAGCAATTTTTTGGCTTTTTATGAGAAGATGTAAAGAAAAATAGAAAGAATGATGTGACAATTTATAACGACTTTTTGACTTTTTAACTAAACTTAAATGTTGTCAAACGAGACGTTAGAGGTGCTACAAGGGAGAGTTAGGCTAGAAGAGTACCTTATAATCAACCTAAAATAAGCCCTCTTTGCATCACCAAGCAAAAGACACCAAAAAGCTATACATTGTGTATTTCACACACTTGAAAAGGGTGAGTGCTCTTTCAATATTTGGAGATCACAAAGACGCAACACCCCCAACCACAATGAGTCCAAAACAAACTCATTGTTAAAAACTAAACTCATTGTTAAAACCTAAGTTCAAAGACCACCTTCCCATTTGTTTGATTTTGTAGTTGTTGGCCAATCTATTCATCCAAAACACCAACTCCCCAAACTCCTCCAAACTAGAAAGAGAGAGAGAAACCATTAAAGAGAATTTGAAATTTGAGGAAAATTCAATGACTCCCATACTACTCTTCCATTCATATAGAGCCCATTGTTGAGAGACATAGATATACCCATATCATCATTTCCATCTCCAAGCTCTCAAATGGAAGAAGAATACCCATCAATCCCAATGGGGAGAACAAGGAAGATACTTAGAACATCAATCCACACTTTCCTTAAAAACTACCAATACTTCACCATAACTTCCTCTCTCCTCTCTCTCCCCTTCTCAGCCTCAGTCCTCCTCTCCCAAACCTTTGTCCCCTTCTCCCCTCTCCTCCCAACAATCTACCACCGCCTCCGATCCCTCTTCGACGCCGCTTCCTTCCCTCCCTCCTCACAATTCTTCACCATTCTCAACCTCAAACTCTCCCAAACCATCACTTCCTCCATTCTTGTCCTCCCTTTCACTCTCTCCTTCCTCCTCTTCGCTAAGGCCTCGGTAATCCAAGCCCTCCACCACCACAAACCGCCTCTTCACCCTTCTCTTGCTTCATTCATATCCATCTACAACCCCATCCTTCTCACCCAAATATGCAATTCCATTGTCATCCTCTCCGCGAATGCCACTTGTTTCTCTCTCCTCTTCTTGGCATTCAATTTCCTTGAAGGGTTTGGCTTCTCTTCCCCTAACTCCCTCCTCTTCCTTTCTGCTACCGGGGCTGTTATGTACTCTGTAATTCTTGCCAATGCCTTCATAATATGCAACTTGGCATTGGTTTTATCCGGGGTAGATAAATGTGGCGGTTTTCAAGCAATTCTCAAGGCCTGTGTTCTGATTCGTGGCAGGACTGCAACAGCATTGGCATTGGCTCTGCCTGCCAATATGGCTCTCGCTGCAATCGAAGCCTTGTTCCAATACCGGGTAGTGAGGGCTTATTATTTCACGAAGAGTTCAAATTCTTCTACTGCTTTAGAAGGGATGTTCATCGCTTACTTGTACTCCATCATTGTTGTCATTGACACCATTGTGACTTATGTGTTCTTCAAGAGCTGTAAATCAGCTTACCGGGATATTATTAGCAGTGTTGAAAATGTGAAGAGTTTAGATGACATTCCATGAATTGTTTTGTGAGAAATTTGCCGGGAAAGGCTACAGATTAGTTCATACAAATAAGGCGGTATCCGCAGAAAAACTCGGTTGCTCAGGAAAAAAAGGATACAATAATTTGTATAGGTAACTCCATATGCATATATTTCAGTTGGAGTAAGCTCAAGAAATAGGCAAATTTGGGTATAATGCAAGCTGTTTACTCAATTTCTCTGTTTCAGTTATTCATTTGATTTTGTATACTTTGTAAAAGAATTTTGTTGCAACAGTTTTTTGTATATCAGTTTAGCATTAAGATTGGGACAACACAATCATGACATTGTCAAGAATCTCATCAATAAATCAAAAAACAAAAAGAAAAAGAGAAAGAAAAAGAAAAAGAAGAAAAAAATAAAAGAGTTTGATAAAAGAATATTTGTGTCATGATATCTCATTCAGAAAATTCCCTACTAGCTAGATTTTCATGAGCTCATGCCAAGGACCATTGGGCTTTTAAGTTCATACTGTGGTGTAGATCACACCCAAAAAATGAATGTGGTAGACATATCTCATTTTTGGAGTAGTTTTTGTTTTTTTTTTGTTTTTTTGTGCGCATGTCTTTTTGATGGCTTATATATCAAGACAAACCCCTTTTGATGATTTACAAATCCAACCTCAAGAAAATTGTAGCATCTCACAAAGTTTCCAAGCTCAGTGGAACTTCGTGACATAATGGTAAAAAGTACTGGTGATTTAAGGGTTGTTTGGAATGATCTAAATAAATGCACTTTTTGACTTTTTATAAAATATAGATTGAGTTTGGATTGGGTTTGAAGTGATGTGTTAGAGAGGTGATGTGACTTAAATAAGATGATGTGACTTAAATAGAATAGTGACTTTTTAACTTTTTATCTTTTTTCAAGTATGCCAAACTTGGCCTGAATTTAGGGCTCAATCAATTCTTATCGCCGGAGAAAGAAAAATTACTACCATGAAACTTCTTTCTATCCTTGGTCACTATTGGACAATTGGTGAAAGTCAATTTCATTGGACTTGATCTTAATTTTTTTCTCGATTCTTAGTCTTAGCATTGTACTTTCAGTTTTCCCTGTAGTGGAGTATATATCATGGACTTTCAGACTCCAAGAACCTGTGCATTCATATACACTGGTTAAAGACAGAAATAAGTGGCTAAAAAGTTGTAACATCCCAACAAACAAATCTTCTGACCTATTATTCTTGCTCGGTATCATTTTTCAGAATGATACTACCATTCCAACTCTGTTCTCGAATTCCCTTAGCGCTGTAATTTCAGTTTTCCCTAGTGGAATATATTCTTAGTCTTGGCACATGTTGGCAAAACTTCAGTTTAATGCCCCTAAAAAGTCATATCCATCACACAAAGCTACTGATTACAACATGGTCTGAGAGACGGAGGTAATACCACTTGCAGCATGCCTTGACACATAGGCAGCCTAACGCCCACTTTTGTGCGCACGTGTTAAAAAGCACCAAAATACCAACCAGATGATTATGATCTTCCAAATGGTGTTTCGAACCTGTTGGTGTTAATGCCCTACTCAAATGCATATATATCAAACAAGAACAATGAAGCAAATTGATTCCACATACACAGCTCGAATTACCAAAGAGGCCGATCTCAAGTACACGGGAGTATAAGATGAGAAGATAAGTTTTTAGGTCAAATAAATGAGAATATACTTCCGAGTAAATATGAATCAATGAAAGAAACAAGCAGATTCTAAACCAACAGCCTATACTAAAGTTATATTACAATTGCAACAAAAGAGAACCTGTCTCCTACTTCCTCTTCTTATCCTCCTAACCTTCTATACAACAATTTCGTGATGAATTCCTGCCAAAATCTCAATACGAGAGGGGGAAAAAACAAAAAAAAAGGGGTCATACTTTTTTTGTTCCTAGATAATTTGAGATCCTACTTCTATGATACAATGAAAAGAATCAAATTTGAATGTTAAGTACAAGGTTAGAAGCTCTGTACATGTTTCATGTTACATTGTGGGGTTGTGCTTTACAGTCACAAGGGCAATCGCTCTCTGGTGCTGAAATGCCAAATGAATGGTGAAAGCCAAAACTGTGCCTAGTGTATTGAAGAACCGACCCAAATATTACCAAAATCTTCTTCTATACATGAACTGAGAAAGGGCCAGATCCATTCCTCCAATAACTAAGATAACCACTGATAACGGTTTTAAATAACAGTATCAGGATACATGTCAGGATCAATGATACGGTCATATATCAGACAGTATTGGCCAAGTGATGTAATCATATTCATGCATCTGACCTGTTCAAAAGACAGTTTAAGGTCCGCAAGCCTCAGGAAGGGGCCTTTCCCCTTCATTTTCTTGAATCCCGTAAAAGGCGTACCATTACAACAATACTGGAGAATACTGGAGAGGGACACTCCTTGCCCGTCTTTGAATACGTGTCCTTGGACACCGTGTAAGCAACCTGGCAGACCTCTGATGGAAGAACCATAATTCCCCATTGCCGGGGATTGAAGCAAACAATCTTAATTATTTCCCACTTTTCTTTGTTAGATTAACCCCCTTTGCCTTTTCCATTTCAACTTCCTTCTGAGCTTTTTTCTTTTCCAATTCAACCTGTTTACAGTTCTCTTCATGTGCTTTTCGGAACAACCTCACAAAGTTTAAGAGGGTCACAGTAACTGCATAAATCAAATGAATATGATTAACGAGGCCAGCTTTAGCATTGCCGCATAAAAGAACCAAGAGAGTGGTGAATCACATGAATAAATCAGCCCAGTTCAAGCCTCGATGCCCAATTTTAAAAACAATGAAGGAGAAATCACAAAGATTTCTAAGACAGTAACAACATATTATCCTTTCAGTCATTTTGTTCAGGGTCAAATTTTGCAGATACAGCAATTCTTCACATGAAAAGAAGTCCATGGCCAAAACCAATCCCCAAACTAATGATTGGTGGTGTAATAACCAGCGTTCATTATGTTAATGCAATATGTAAAAGAGTATTTAACCGATGACAATAATTTTTAATATTAAAGTAATGTGCATAGAATAATGCACCAAAAATTCTTACACAAGATATTTAAAATAAATATTGTAACAAGAAGTCAACACCCAATCACCGTTTTTTAACTGAAACGCCAATTTTACCTGTATGTATTAATATAATTTTACCTCGTCACATCTGATATAAAAATGGTGAAATTTAAAACTAATAATGGCAACTTTGGGTAGGGATTTGATGACTGTGTTACTCATATGTTACCTTGTTCAAATGGGCAACGGGCGGGGTCCTCACCAAAATATAGGGCAAGTGCATCTGCGTTTCTACCCTGTCCAAAAAAAAAAAAAAAAAAAATTTGCTAGAAGATTTTAGGAGAGAGAGAGAGAGAGAGAGAGAGAGAGATGCTATAAATAATTAATTTGATAGTTGATGCGCTTAGAGACAATTACAGCCACTGAATACAAATTCGTTACAGCTGCCACCTCTGTCTCAGCAATACCAATGAATTCCTTCAGTGTCTACATAACAAATAATAACAATCAATAATCAATTAAGAAAGTAAATCGATAGCACCAAAAAGAAAAACAAACTCAATAACAAAATATTTAAAATATTTTCTATATAAAAATTACTTCAATATTCAGACTGCAAGTCACATGTCTACATTTACAAGATTTTCTAGATAACTAAAAATAAATAAATAAATCATTTCAGAGTGAAGGCCATATGTCTACAGTGAAAGACCTATGTAGGGTATAATCCACATTGTACTTCCACAATTTGAAGAAAGTATTACAACTTGAAATTCAAAATTTATCCATAGGGGACAATTAAAAGTAGTATCACCAAATGAACATGTGAAATTACTGTTGCTGAATGAAAAACTTACAAAGGATGTACCTTACGGAAAACTTCAGATACAGGACCATCATTTTCAGATGCACCCAGCTCCTGCTGTAGCTTTTCTAATCCTTTGATAATAGCTTGCATTTCTTCTGCTAAGGACTTCAATTGTATCTGCAAGGAAGTACATCCCAGTTGAAACAATCCAAACATTTTTTGTCACATACTTCAAATCAGCAATTAGAAAGAGAGCATGTTAACCTTTGTTGCAGCTTCCAGGTTATTAAGATCCACATGAAAGTCCAAAAGAGGTGGTGACTTAGAGGCAAGGACCTGAGGCACAAGACAATCCAGTATTAAGACTAGATAAAAGATCTGTTTTTTTCCTTCTTTTTTTTTTTTTTAATTTCAAAAAAAAAAAAAAAACTATTATTCAAAAAGTGCTAAAACGGGTGACCTCTGTACTAGTATACAAGGTCAAAATTGAAGGCCATCAATAAAATTAATTTCTCCTATGAAATTTACAAGGGTAAAAGTAGATTGACATAGCTTCCCTTCAATAGAAAAATGAAAAGTGAAAACTATGAAGTAATGACAAGTGACAACTTTAGCCTATGTACCACCATCTCTACACCCTCAAAAGTTCTGCAATTCCTGTCCCTCCGTACACTCAACTCAACATTACACACATAGGCACCACCATTCAAACTGAAGGAGACTGTACCACAATGTGTTTTGAGAGTTGACAAGACAAATAATTTGTCAAAAATTTTAAATATAAGAAGTCAATATTGCCCATGTCTTCATCTTCTTATGTGAAAACCTTTAACCCTCACTAACCCAGCCACCCCAGCCATCTTCCCTGCCACCCCCGCCCCAATTATTGGGTTTCTCCTTGCTGGTAATGGACTTTTAGTCTCATCTATTGCCATCAATCTGTTCAAGCAGCCCTCACCCTCTCCCCCCCCCCCCCCCCCCAAAAAAATAATAATAATAATAAAAATAAAAATAAAAAATAAATAAATAAACAAACCTTTCAGGTTGTATTATGGTGATGCCTGGGAAGACCTTTAGAGGTTATTATTGTGTGAATTAATGCACTTTGAATGAATAAAAGACTTTAATGTAAATGCCATTCAGTTTCATAGCACAAGAAATGAGTGCACCAAACTACGAAGCAAAGATTCATGGAATGAACATTTAACGACTTCATAGGTTTCGAAAACTACTATAGAATGAAGTAATCCAAACCAACACAAAAATGCTTCTTGAACCCACTTTAGATTAAGGACAAAGGGGGGGAATTAAGATCATTTTACATATGTTGTTTTGTTGTTGAAAGCAATGTTTTGAAAACCGGACCGGCCGGTTTGACCGGTTGACTAGTCTATGGTCCAGTTCAGATATACCCTCTAAACCATTCTCACTTGAAAACAGGGCCTTTTCTAGCTAAACTAGCAAAATTCGCAGTTAAACCAGTACGGGTTGAAGCAAACAAACCAGGTTTGCTAGCTCCAGAAATATTTGATCCAACATAAAAAAAGGGGGTGCTGCAAAGAGTTGAACCCAACACCTCAAGCTCGAAAGGAGAATGAACTTCCACTATGCCACCATGGCTCCTCGTTAATATATAAGAGATATATAATATTTATTGCATTCAAAGTAATATCTCTCAAACACATGTATAATTAATATTTTTACAAACAATATTAATAAAAAATATATATATATGAACATATATATTTGGAAAATATATATCTTAAATTATAAAAATATTTTAAATGAATGTATTTTATTTATTTATAAAATAGTTATGAAGTCACGGTTCAATTCCGATTCAACTTGATGGTTAAATCGGTGACCCGTCCACCCAATCCTTTTTCTAATTGAGTAAGGATCCTCTAGAGTTTTTTTTTCTTAAATTTTCTTAGAGTGGTGTGTTGTATGGTTGAGATTTAATGACAAGTCACATCAATTTTTTAGCATTAAATCTCACCCATACAACACACCACTTTAGAAAACTTTAGAAAAAAAAAACTCTAGAGGATCCTTAGTGTTTCTAATTTGCTCACCGGTCCAGTTTTTAAAACCTTGGTTGAAAGTGTTAGGCATTTCACTTCAATTCAAAACCACATGAGGGTTTTTTGGGCTATTTTTAAATTTCAGGGGGTGAAGATCTTATTCTAGGTTATGTTCCAAGAAAGATCCAACATAGTTTTATACGCATACTGCATAGAGTCAAAACTGAAGTCCGTCCTTATGATTCAACTAGAGGCATATAATTTATCGACTCTACTACAAGGACTGCAAGACTAGTGACTGGAATGAAGTCAAGGTAGCTGTACTGGAAGGTGCAGAGGGATCACCTCCTTTTCAGCGAGAGCTAATGCTTGTAAAATGAATTTTGCCTCAATATTTTTATTCAACACAATTATATATATATATATATATACACTAGTCAACTAATACAATGAGAATGGACAACCTACAGTTCGCCAGAAAGATCTGATTCAATAACAAGAAAAAGCAAATAAGCATACCTTGCAAAGATAATGCATCAATGTCATCTTGCTGTTGGAAGCACGTGTATCAGTGAGTTTTAAAAGACTGTCCAACTTGAATCCAACAGCAGAACCTAGAAAAAAGCAAAAAAAAAAAAAAAAAAAAAACTTTCATTTTAAGAAATTCGTTCAAAGATGTGATGTATCATATGTGCCTTGTACTGTAATTACATTTCTTTTAAAGCAGATCTGGATGCTCTGACTAAATTGGGATGCCCCCAGTATAATTACTTCAAGATATTTAAATAGGCAAAACAGTAACATGATATACTTGACATAGCAAAAGTATTTTACAGAATCAAGAGCAAAATTTCTTGCATCACTCTTAACATGTTTGCATTCCTGAAAGGACAGATCTAACAACATTTTTTTATAAATGCATTCGTAGAAGGCAATTTAAGTAACATTCAACACTTCGGGAGTATAAAGGACAGACCTTGTGGTATGAGTCTCATGGATTCCTTTAAGCATTACTAAACCTCTACTATAGTTGACTGAAGTCGTAGAAGCTACCAAAATTGAAAATTAAACTGAGTCTAACCAACATATTCTTAATGAGAAGGGAGACAATCAATTCACTTCATATGATGTCACATTTATTTGCAGAAATCTCCTTTGTTTTCAGTAGTCCAGTATCAGAATTCGGAGGCACAGGTTGCAAAAGTCTTCTATATGGGCCACGAAATAGACCCTAAACTATTAATCGTCAGCAATTATCAGAGACTACAGGGATAACTGGACCGAGGTTGTTAAGATCGGAATCCTACACAAGATCGTTTTGGGGGTCTACCGGATCGGATCGGGGATCGTAAGATCCTACTAAAATGATTAAAAAACACAATAATTATGATATGACCAAGT
Organism: Camellia sinensis; assembly: GCF_055761805.1. Classification (NCBI taxonomy): domain Eukaryota; kingdom Viridiplantae; phylum Streptophyta; class Magnoliopsida; order Ericales; family Theaceae; genus Camellia; species Camellia sinensis. Next base: position 155,375,098 of record NC_138964.1, read on the forward strand.
AATATTATCAAAATGTATATAGAATGACCCCCCAAAAAAAGAAATATAGCAATTCAAGGTAGCATTCAAACATTTTTTCAGAAAAGAATTGGCATAGAGTTGTGCTGAACAAAATTTATGGTTCAAATTAAAATAATTTTTTTCCAGCAAAGTTCAGGGAAAAAGAACCAAAGAAGAACAGCAACAGCAGCAAAGAAGAACCAAGAAAAATGAAGAAGAAAAAAGTAGGAAAAATGAACAAACAGGGGGAGGGTCGGGGGACGTGATTCAAAGTTCTTGTCAAATGTTTCAATCGGAGTTCTGATTTTCAGTCTCTCATATGTTCGCTTTGATCAGGAACAAAAACAGAACAGACAAAAAAATAAAATAAATAATATACAGACAAGGACAGTCGAACTACAGAACAAAGATGAGAGAAGAGGAGGAACAAAGAAGTCGGGAGAAGAAAAATGGTGATTCGAACTACAGAGAAGAATCGAACACATAAAAGAAGAAGAAGAAGAAAGAGGAGGAGGAGAAGCAGAAGAGCAGCGAAGAAGGAGAAGAGCAGCACGAAGAAGGAGAAGAAACAAAGAAGACAGAAAGGAAGATTCGAAGAAGGATACCAGGTTCCACAAAATCTGAAGCTTTGATGTCCAATTTCTCTTTCCCCAATTTGTATTGCCCTAATCGCAGCTCAATGGGTCAATTTTTCTTCGTCTTTTATCTCGATAAAGGGTTGTTTGCTTTAAAGTTGGCAAAAAAAACCCTATAAATCAGGATCGCATGGAATCGCGATCCCGATACTATCCCACCGATCCTACTGATCCTAATACAATCCTACCATGATCTTGACATGGGCCCAATCCAAAATACAAGTCGGTTCGTAGGATTGTACAATCCTACAATCCAGATCGCGATCTTAACAGCCTTAATCTGGGCCCAGCAAGTGAGGTTGGTATTGGTCCTCTTTGAGGTTGGTAAGTATCACAAATATATTCACAATATCAAAATTTAAAACACAGTACGCAGCTTGTACAGGTGCAAATTCCACCTCCAATTACCACAAGAAAGAATTCATCAAACATGGATATCAAGTTGCATCCTCTAACCTATGCTACATGGATTCGGGTACAAATATAGGGTGCACAAGTGTCAGATTTTTCTAAACCTAAATCTTAAGATATTGGAATATGCATCCAAAAGTTGGGTATGAGTCCGGGGACTCGTTTTAAAAACTTATACATGTTCCATACTGTATAATATTAATAGGTAAGATGTTGTAAATTGTTTAGAAATATTTTTCATATTAAATAGGATTTAGAGAAAATATGGAATTATATCTCCCATTCATGTGAGAAGCTAGTAATGTTTATTTACTAGCAAATATGAGCATCTTCTTCTTCAAACATCATATAGCATTAGAGGTTCTGTCTATCTAAATTGAGTACGACTGTCAGACATATATATCTGGTGGACACAGGTACACTAGAGAAAGCAGAAGAGTCCACGGAACACAGCTTCTAACCCAAATGTAGATACTTAAAGAGCCTCACCATTGGCATTGCAGAATGTCACTAGAGCAATACTCAAAGGAATGGACTCAAATCATTTATTTTCATATCTTGTTCTTCTGCTCTAATTCTTGAATCTTGATCTTCAGTGAAAAACTCTTAGGATGAACATAATTAAAAGAGTTACACAAACCCCAGTTAAAGCAAGATCGAAATAAACCATTTCAATTTGCCCACTACCTAACAGATGAAATTTAAGAAGACATTCTGAATCAATATACAGGTCCTTACCTCTGGCAGTTCCTTGATTTAATGTATTCCCCAGATATAAGATTTTCTTCATGATTTCCTTCAATTTAAGGGAATTCCGAACCTAATAAACCAGTGAAAATCATATTAGATCAAAACAAAATGAAGTTGCTGCATGAAAAGCTTAATTATTTCCAGAGGAATACCTCTTCACATGCAGAGTTCACAGTGTTCAAACTCTGCTTAAAATCTGAAATCTGCAATGTAGGTCAAGAATTAGACAACTGAGGCTACATGCTAATTTAAGAAATCTCTTAGAAGTACCAATAAAATTTCCAGATACCAGACCTGAGAATTAAACTGAATCTTGAAAAGAAACACTCTTAATTTAGACTCCACCCTTGGCACCTTCATCAGCTCCAGAAAAAACTGAAAGGGAAAAAGTACCAGAATAAGAATAAGAAACAGCAATGTAGATAGTCAAAAAAATTAGAATAGGTAACACCCATGGTTCCATAAAAAACAAAAGCATCACAAAACTTATGAACAATAATCACTGGTAACAGCAATGCATCCACATTACTGACAAACAGTGGAAAAGCATATTCTTAGAAGTTCAAACAACTAATTGTTAGGAACACATGACAACTTTTAGTACATCACTCAAATGGCAACTTCCAATACATCACTCCTCTCAAATAAACAGTAGCTACAATCAAGCCTCACCAAAGCTATTCCATTATTCTTCAGCTTTCACCTGGTAATTCTGTAGACTTCATCTTGCACTATCACCACTTCCACTGTCCTCATTCTTCCACACGCCCAAAGCATCTAATTTGACCCTATTTAATTTTCATCACTTGAATCTACAAAATATATATCCGGCTCATACTACACATTTGTAACATCAATGGCCCCATAATAACGGGCGACCTCCTTATTTTATTTTGCTAATCACAAACATACTCTCTCCAAAAATATTTGGAATGATATGCTAAGAACGTAAGATGTAATTTCAGAAGTCCAATTTATCCACAAGCACACACCCCAAAAACAAGAGAGAGAGAGAGAGAGAGAGAGAGAGAACTAATTTTGCGGAACTTTGGCAGACAGGCTATTAGGGAATTTGTCAAGTCTATTCTTGTCTAAAATTGATTTTACTCATAAGCCTTTTGCTGAAGTAGTTTTACATGCCATGAAAGATAAATGATTCTAGTTTCATTTCCAACTAATGGAAATGAGAATTATGGTCATAAACAAGGTTATAGAAAATTGCCTCGTGAAAATTATAAATAAATTGGCAGGATCCATCACTCATTCCAGTCAATTAAATCTGTTTAGAACTGTTATATGGTCATAAAATTTTGATAGTCCCATTGCCATTTTTTTGATGGCAATAGTCCCGTTGCCTTTAGTTATTATTTTATCTTATATGATGTGTGAAGTTTCAGAGTGTGCTTAAAAACTCCTCTTTTGGGCCCTCCTTCAACAGCAACAGAATTCCATACTTGATCCCATACAGACATAGAGAATTCTCTGGAAAGCCGTATTTGATGAAAGTCGTATTTACGGCTTGGAGGGAGATCATTCATATCTTTCGAGATCCAAAAAAGTGGGAAAAAAAATATTTGAGGCCTATTGAGTTCTCAAGTAAACAGATAATCCACACATTATATACAACTACACAAAACCAAATCAAATTTCAGTGTGTTCAAATAATTTGGTCAAGTACAATATATTCATTAATGCAGCAAAGAGAGCACTTTCCCCTGTCCATACATTCAGATCCATAAAGCGCTCAAATCTTTTGAGCACTACATAAATAACTGAGTATGTGATCTGGTTTACTGACCTGTTCACATTTCCCCAGGTTCTCCTTATCACCAGTGTAATTCTAAAGAGTCACAAATAAGAAAGTCAATACAAAAATTAGGGGAAAATGAAAGAAAAGGGACCAAATGAAACTATTGAAATTACTTCTACCCAGCAGGAAACCATCTCATGTCAAAAAGAATGATGATACAGATAATAGAAAGTTGAAGTCCATGATGCTTTACACTAGAGCATCACCTTAATAAGCTCCATTTCTTCTTTAGTAGGACAAAATTTTATAAGATTTTCCACTTGATCAGCATCTAAAATGGAACCATCCATCGCTAGTACTGCAGCCTGTGGAAGTTGAGCATAAATGCAGTTACTACTTTTATTTGAAAGGAAAACCTCAATATTGGAAGACAAACACCAAACAGCATTGACGACCAATAGAGGTCCTATTTAGGGTCAACAAATTCATTGCTCATAAAATGTACCACTTGTCTAAAGAAAATCTAAGTATACAAAAAAATAATATCAACAAAGCAAATAACTAACAAAAGGTTGCAATTTTCTCAGGTACTAAAACCAAATTTGTTTCTCATTTGATCCTGATTCCAAATGATGTTTATAATTTATTTATTTGTTGGTAACATTGAAAAGCAGGACTTAAATAAGATAACTTTCAGACTATGAAAATGGAAATTGTTTTTAGACTATAGAGCATATCAAGTCATACAAGTTTCAAAAAAATATGTTTCATAGAGTCTTCTTAATTCATGAAGTACCCATGTCAGACACATGACCTCTTGGTAAGGTATGGGATATGCATCCAACATTTATAGTTGGACATGCAACAAGCAAGCATTTCCGAGTAATCCAAGTTCACTATACAATGGACATAAACCTCATTAATATGTTACTTCGAAGGACAGATTTTTCAAAATGAGTGAAGCAGCCATGCTTAGTTCTCTATGTTCCATAACCATTTACTCTAGGAATCCTGGGATAAATTTAGATGAATCCATTGCTAAGATTCATACCTGCCCCAACAAACATACCCTATCCATGTAGCATAGTCAATTTCAACTTTTTATTTGATAACAAGTGACTGCACAATCCAACATGCTCTTCCATTCTCTCATAATTAATATAAATTATTTTACATGTGTTATCTCAGCTAACATTTTAGGCTCTAAGTCCCAATTTAAAGATTTCGAGTTGGTAAGATTTGTCCCTCTCAAAACTCAAGTACAAGTATAATAATTATAATTCTAGTAAACTCTGAGCATTTTTTAAAAGACTTTCTGGTGGAGGAAGCAAAAGCATCACTAACTTTTCTCTTCATCCTTTATGTTTTTGAAATAATATTTTTTGAACTAAACAGCTAAATTGAAATAAAATTTGTTGCATTATAAAAGTATGCATGTATAAAATATGCATCATATATAAATGATGAGATCACATGTATATACACAAAATTAGTCTTCGCCATAATTTTTATATCCCTCGTAAGTGATGCCCATGTTGCACTCTATACTCTAATTTTCTTAAAATTTCACATCCCATGGCAGTAAAAATTGCTGCATTCTCTATATTATGTCCATCACAATTATTAATGTTGAGTACATTTAATTTTCAAATCAATATATATTCTCTATCAAGAAACTCATAGGTTTAATTTAGATTGTATAGACACCCACAACACAAACATATAATAAAAGTATACAATTCGCACAAGGAATTGGATGGACATCCTAGAAGAAGAGGCAGTGTGGTTCTAATTTGTAAAAGCAGATAAAAAGTTCCTGACACTGCTCTTCCCCGATGGTCATAACGGGGGAGCTTTCACACTTGAGGCCAAAGCTTTGGCACAAGAACCAAGTGCCATGGCATATTCAGGGATGATCTGTAGAACAATAACAGGTTAAATCCTTGGCCACCGGTTGACCAATTTTACTTGCTTTAGAAGATATAGATGGAACCTCATCTTTCTTGGAAAAAATTCCTAGGGTTTGTAGAAGAGCTAAGAAGCATGGACATGACATGACATGACACAGATACAGACACATCGATACACTAATTTTTAAAAAAATGCAGGACATGACACGTGGGGGACACACACAAAATATAAGATTTTATATATTTATTTTATGTCATAAATATGAATATATCATTCAAAGATAATAAAAAAATGTAATATAACACTTATTTTATAAATTTACATTATTTTTTCTCTTATTATTATATCCTAAACTATTTAGTTCAAACTTATAATTAGTTTTATGTGTGTTTATTCGATGGACAAGTGTATTTAAGCAATAGACACTAGTGTCTGAAGAGTGTAAAAAATGTTTTAAAAAATAAGACACGTTTTGATGAGTATCGGATACGTGTCAGGAAGTGTCCAATGAGTGTTGGAGTCCGACACGAACATGACATGGATACACCACCTTCTTAGAAGTGTTCGTACTTCTTAGTAGAAAAGCATGTAATGTTTCAGAAGTCAAAGTAAGATGGGATATTGTGTTTTCAAGAATACAAGCAGGGTTAGTTTGCTAACATTTATTTTAGGTAATTCTATTTTTATTTTTTTATTTATTTTTTTTGTAGTTGGGAACTATACTTGAGCTAATTATCTATAAAGAAGAATGATAGGCTTATAGTCACAATGGAAAGGTATCTATCAATCTATCTATCTATACTATTATAAAGAGTAGGCTAGAATTGGTGTTGATGTCTCATTTTCTGGATTTTCCCAAAACAACCCAATAGCATTTATGCCTTATATTTAGTTTTATTTTATTTTATTTCATTTCAAATCTCTCAACTGTTGATCATTTTAGATTCATAAAATATTGAATTCAATCATACATTTCACAATCTCATTTCTCTAAATGATAATGATCATATGCACATGCACCGCATGTACCCACCACTTCTAGTACATATATATGTAAATTGATCATAAAACAAGATCCTTCCTTTTCTTTTCACAAAAGTAGTTCAATAATAAATTTTTTAATTGTATGTATTGAATATGAGTAGGAATATATGATCTTATGCACAACATGTTTATTTTGACTAGTTTTTATCAAATCAATATAATTTGATAGAGTAAATTAAGGAGATAATTTGAGAATCAATTCAAAGTTCTACTATAATTTTGTATTTTTTTGAACTACTTGAAATGTAAAATACTGGTTCAAAGCCTGTCGGAGACTGTATTTACTGGTTCAAAGCGGTAAACGTCCGGATTCTCAATGCTTTCCGGAAGTTGTAATTGAAGAGGCATTCTATCTTGTACACCCCCTGATTGGCCGGTCTGGACATGTCCACTGCTTTGAACCACATCGGGTTTGTCAAAGTATCGTAGAAGACCCCTAATAGCGTCCCCTCTCTCCAATGGATGTGGTTTGATACATCCGTTGATGTGGAATAACGAACACCCGTATTGGAAGTGGAATATCTTCCTGCGTTGGGCCTTCTTCTTGGCATTACGATGCCTCTTCTTGATTGGTTCTGGCGAACAGGGGCTCGTCGACTGTATAGAATTCTGCGTTTCGGATTGTCCACGCTTTGAGCCCGGCGTGTTCATGTTTTTCCAAAAACTCATTGTAACTGGAGTCGGCTCCGGGGTTGCATAATATAATACTTGGAATCCCGCCCTTTCTCTTCTTCGGGCGGGCATATTTACAATTTGAAAAAAAATCCCGTTGTGCTCCAATAAACTCCCGCCAATGTTTCAAAAATTGTGGGCCCACATCATCGATTATGTTGTAGAAAGCGTCGTCCTTGTGGTCCCTCAAATCGATGTGGCCAGAATAATAATTATGCGGCCCCAAAGACCGGGCCCAACATGTTTTACCAATTCTAGATGGGCCTTCAACTATAATGCTCTTGGGCCTATGCGGTCTTTGGGCTTCGTCTCTTATATTGTCTGCAACCCATTGCTGTATGGCTGTTGGAACGATCCATACTGTTTCTGTAAATGGATGAACATACGGCAATGGTGGATTAAATGAAATCCGATCATAATTGGATGACAACTTGTCATAATTTAACCAGAAACATTTTGGATCGCCATTTCGTACCAGTGCCAGTGCTTCGTCCTTGGTGCCGGCTGCAAGTGCGGGAATAGACAAGTTGCGGCGCTTGCCTTGTCTTGTATTGAGAAAAAAATAAATATATATATATATATATATATATATTAACATAAATAGAGGTGTAGGTGTATTAAAAAAAAAAAAAATTAAACATTTACACTCTACAAATCCACCATAAACCCATGCACCTCCATATACCTAAGTACCTCTCTTCTCACCCATTTCAATCTCAGACTGGTAATGCTCCATGTATATCCATTTCAATATCAGACTCGCATACATAATACAACCACAAACAATCCTCTCTCTCTCTCTCTCTCTCTCTCTCTCACAAAATGTTGACCGGAAGTTGTAGAATTCCGTCAAACCCAGAAAAATTCAGATTTAGATCGTCGACAAAAAAAAAAAAAAACCAGAAACAGAAATAGAACAGAGCACAACAACAAAAAATAGAGATGTATCCGACTGTATCGGCCCGTATCGGCCCATGTATCGAATTCAAGCCGCTACGTACCGGGACTCGGACGCTACGGACGCGAAATTCATTCTCACCGGTATACCGGTGAATATCTGACTCAACACTCCAATTTTCCGGTACGAACCGGCCGGTACGGCACGTACCGGCAGATATTTAGAACCTTGAGTGCACCTCAGATTGGGCTAGGACAGGGTTCTTGCCAAACCAAAACTACCTAGAGCAGCCCACATATCACCATAGAAAAGGGTCAATGGCAAGCATTTAACCATGACTGTAGTACTTTCTCTAGATATTGTGTTACGCGCAAGGTTCTGAAAAGCAGTTGCGGTCACCGTAGCGGTGGCGGTGGAGCGGTTGCGATTGCGGGGTGTAAAGGCCGTGACGTAACGGTTGCGGTAACCGGAACTGTAAATTTTTTTATTTTTTGCACAATTTGAAAAAAACTTACCAATACACATATTTTTTTTTCCATAATTATATTCATTGGGTTTAAAATAAATATTGATTAATTTTTGTAAATTTTTAAGTATGATCCAATATATTTCATATTTTTAAATCACTATAAACTGAGTTTTTTACATTTTATTTTAATAATTAATGACTTTATATCATACAAAAAAACCAATCACTAACTATTATATATAAGATAAATAATGACAAAAGTAAGAAAATAAATAAGAGCTCAAATATATATATATACATATTTTAACCAAGCCAAATAGATAATGATCGCACTTATTATTATTATTATTATTATTATTATTATTATTATTATTATTATTAAACAATATATAGATGGACACACACAAACAAAATGGTTGAGTAATAGCAGTTGAATAGAATAGCATAGGTCTTACAGCTTCAACAAATCAATAACATGTTCTTCATCTTCCCTCTTCTGTCTCTCTATCTCTTGTTGCTCCATCTTTTCTCTTTATCCTTCTTTCCCCATTTTCAGTTTTTTTTTTTTTTTTTTTTTTTTTCAAAAGAAGCAGTTTGGAACCGTTACGTAACGGTGCGTAACAGGCCGTTACGACTGTTACAGCAACATTACGACCGCTACGGCCGACACACCTGTGAATCTAAATCACACTGCAAAAGCGGCCGTAACGAGTGTCAGTAACCACCACAACTGTTACGTAACGGCGTTACGTAACAGTTGCGGCCGCTTTTTAAAACCTTGGTTACGCATCATTTCTTTAGCTATCAAATCTCAAACAATAAGTATAAATTCCTCCACACAAGTGGTTAGTTTATTAACTAATTTAATGAGATGCATATTGACAACCATTGACAATCTAGATTATCTCGCTAATTATCATGTCAACCCAATTTGCATCATATGCAAATGGAAGGTTTTAATTTACATTTTCACAACGTGGGATGTACATGGATATACTTCCCTAAAAATGATAAATTTTTCTTAATTCATGCCCCAAGGTTAAGTATCGTTGTGTTTATTATATGGCAAAAACATTTTCCTCATTAATAGAAACCACAACCACTTTAGATTTTCCACAAAATCCCAACACATAAGGTTTGAAAGGAAACATCACGCTAAGCACCTTCAATCATGTCAAAGAGAGAAAGGAGGTTCTATGTACACAAATCACAATGTTTGATTCAGTCAAGCTTACCATCATGTCCGACAATGGCATCTTAACCTTAGTAAGCATAATTTCAGTGTTATAGGCCCTCCTGAGATCAACCTGCCCAAGCATGAAGAAGAACATTTATCAGTAACAGACTAAAAATTGTGGAGAAGAAATGAGAATCAAATTGTAAAAGTCTAATTGCAAAGCTAATAACAATTTTTTAGGATGATTTTGTGACTAATTGCTCTACTACCATTAAATTTAAAAACTCTGTTATCAGAATCTTACGATTCGCAATTCAATTTACGATTCTATAAGTGAATCTATTTTGGAAAAGAATCTCTAGTGAATCGCACGATTTACAAACGATTCATACGATTTTTGAAATTATTGTGTCCAACATATTTTTGACTCTTTTCTTCTCCATTTTTTTCGTGAAAATGACATAATACAACTTCTAATAGCATTTAATATCAAAATAACCAACATATACACATGATTATCATGGAGTTTTTAATAGGATTCAATCAGATTCAGTCAAACCCAACATATTTTTAACATTTCCTCTCCCTTTAAAAAATTATAATATATCTTCTAAAGATATTTACGATTAAAGTTATACTATGAATTATCTATTACTATTTTATTATATTGAATATTACATGTATGATGTCAATTATACTTTTTAAAATGTTTTAAACTTTAAAATAAAAGATTCTAAATAATTCTTTCTTATGGTTTGCTCACTATTACTTAGAAAAATATATACTTATTGTCCAAATATCAATATTACTGTTAATTATTGTTACTTTGGAAATTGATAGTTTGTCTATTTAGTTAATATATTAATTAAAAATAGTCGATAAGAAATATCTAAAAAAAAAAAAAAGGTAAGATGATGATCTTACATAGGAACGTTTGTTAACTTTTTACCTATTAAACTACGTGATTATCATTGAAAATAATATTTTCATTGATTCTAAATATTTCGTATTCATACGATATATTTAACATCTAAATATGTAGATAATTGTTTTTAAGTAATTTAGAAAAAGTGACTGAATCTTTACGATTCACGATTCGATTCGCGATTCGGTACGAGACCCATTTCAATTCACGATACGAATCCCAATTTGGCAACTATGTTTAAAATAATAATAATAAATTCAGCACCACACAATTATTTAATGAGTACGTATATAAACATTATTTTTTAGGATGAATAAAGTTCTCTTATTTATCCCCAAAAAAAAACATTATCTTTCAGAGAGAGCAGAATGAACAAGAAGAAACAGATACATTTCTTTCGAAAGATCTAGTTACTTTCTTCATTTAAGTTGTCCCAAAAGTTAAAAACAGGAATCCTTTTTTTTATGATTATAAAATTACATTAAAAAGCCATTTCAATAGGGTCTGTTCCACCTCTCTGTAAAAATTCATATTCAAAGGCCTCTAAAAATACCAGAAACTGGTTCAATGACTGATTAACCATCCCTGAAAACCAACTGTACCAAAAAAACAAAAAACAAAAAAATTAATCTACTTTTTAACAGCAAAATTGAATCTTTCATGCCATCAAAAGTCTGCCTATTCCTTTCGCCCCAAACTATCCACATAAGAGCCAACGTAACCAAATCCCAAGCCTTCCTCCTCCTCACAAGATCCTCTCCATCAATACAAAAACTCCTTCACCTTCTTGGAAAACACCCAAACAATGGCAAACATGACAAGGAGGAAAAACCATAACTCTCCTGCCACATCACAATGGATAAGAAGATGGCTAATAGATTCCCCATCATACTTACACATACAACACCAATCAACATGCACTTGCCTTCTTCTAATCAAGTTATAAATTCAAAATGCTTCACTTGTATTTATTTTATTATTCAAAGTTAAAAAATAAAATAAAATAAAATAAAAAGGTATGAAGCTAGAAGTGGAATGTGGATATCATTACTTTTATTTTATTAAAAAACTTAAGTCCTATGATCATTTAAAGTTATACAAGTAACTTAATTACACAACATACAACTTACAAGTTACAACTACAAATATAAATTATGTTTGGTATTCATGGTTGAATGCTGAGTAAATAAATAACAAAACAGAAGTTGAAAGAGGAGAAAGGAAAACAACCAAACACAAAAAATGACTTTTAAATGTAGCAAATGCTGCCACTGTTACTTAACAGAAGTAACGGTCATAATGGTGTCATAACAGCCCAGCCAAACACCTGTGAAATTCAATCACACCTCTATAGTGGCTTTAACGCGTAGCAGTGACTGTCCATATAGCTACATAACGATTGCAGCCCATTTTCAAAATATTGCTTCTAACATTAGAAATAGCAAATGTAAAGACAAAAGCAATTCTGTCAAGATCTAAAAGTGAATATGGCATGGACAGGGGATGAGAGCATCAATTAACCAGCCCCACAATAAGTCATCTGCGTATATGCTATGCCTTTGTCATAACCTCGTGTAGCCATTCCAAATTGATCAATATCTTTTTACATTCACCCACCCAATAGACTGATTAACTAGCTTATACTTTTGCTATTCTATGATCATACCACTTATTCTTGTTTGATAAAAACAGAAGCCGTGCATGTGTTAAACAAACATATAGTTATTTACAAAGGGTCATGCTAACGATAGCGGAGGGAAATGCCAAAAAATTTAGAATCTTAAGATATTTTTTACACATCCCAAAGCACTTTCACATATTTCTGTACAAATTTCAATGCACCTTTCACATGCATACCGAGACTAATTACAACCTTTTGGGAGGTCATTAGCATTTTCCATTTATAAATTATAGTTCACAAAGCATGATAATCAGAAATTAATCACAAGGATCAGTTAAAAGAGTTTGCAAATTGATCCCATAAATTTTTACAGCATCATCTTTTACAGAATAAAATCTTCCAAAATAGGATGTTTCAAAGAAAAAGTATTGAAGTCATTTTTGCATTACCAGGGTAATTTTGTCAGTTTTAGATCCAGCAGACTTCCGCCGCTCTCCAGATTTACCTCCGGACGACTTTGGGACTATAGCAGAGAAAAGAGTCTCCAGCTCTGACACATCAAATTCTGTCGCACTAGGATTAGAGAGTACATGATCAGTGAGTTATATGGGGCAACAACAAAAAGCAGAAAGGTACAGAATCACATTTCAAAATGTCACAACTTAGAACTTTATGCATTGGTATCTAAATCTATTTCTGCATGTGGGGAAAAAAGAGATCCACTTAGAAGCAACCAAGCAGTTGTAAATGGCCTTGAACACAATACCGAACCACAACTCAAAAATTATTTGGAATTAGAGAAATTTTAATTACGACCAACCACAAATATCATGGTAAACTACGGAATCGGATTCAAAAGAGAAGTTTCATTACCTTTGAGGCTCTCCATGTCTTTGCAATTCTTCCCATAAGCTTCCTTGCAATGCCCTGGTTACCTTGCTCCAATGTAATGGCTTTAAGTTAGATCTTCGAGGGGCTGAAGCAGGTCCTGCAGGACGTGAAAGCCCACGGCCTCTTCCAGGAGGTGGGGGAGGTGCACCACCTGCTGGTCCTTTGGAACCAAACGGTGGAGGTGGGGGAGGTGCACCACCTGGAGGTCTAGGTGGGCCAGGTGGTGGTGGAGGGCCAGGTGCATGACCTCCAGGAGGAGGAGGTGGAGGTGGGGCTCCATGCAATGAGGGAGGTGGTGGAGGTGGTGCTCCAATTGAAGGAGGTGGAGGAGGAGGAGGTGGGGCTCCACAACTTGGATGAGGAGGCGGAGGTGGGGCCCCACGGCTTGGAGGAGGAGGTGGTGGAGGTGGGGCCCCACGGCTTGGAGGAGGAGGAGGTGGTGGAGGCGGTGTTCCATGCATTGGAGGAGGTGGTGGTGGAGACGGTGCTCCATGCATTGGAGGAGGAGGTGGCGGAGGTGGTGCTCCATGGATTGGCGGAGGTGGAGGAGGTGGGGCTCCACGGACTGGACGAGGTGGCGGAGGCAGTGCTCCATACATCGGAGGAGGTGGTGGCGGAGGTGGTGCTCCATACATTGGAGGAGGTGGTGGCGGAGGCCTTGCACCATACATTGGAGAAGGAGGTGGCGGAGGAGGTGCTCCATGCATTGGAGGAGGAGGTGGAGGTGGAGGTGGAGGTGGAGCACCATGTGGAAGGGGTGGGGGCGGTGGAGGAGAAGGCATAACTCCATACACGGGTGGGGGTGGGGTTGGAGGTGGAGGTGGAGGTGGAGGTGGAGGTGGAATAGAAACTCCAACTCTGGCAGGTTTTGAAGTTGCATATTCACTTAGAGTAGGAGGGGGTGGGGGTGGGGGTGGGGGTGGAGGAAGTGGAGAACTTGACACTGTCACAGCAGCAGTTGCAGAAGCCCCAGCCCCACCCTTCCAAGGTGGTGGAGGCGGCGGAGGGGAAAAAGCCCTACCGAAATTCTGCATGCTTGATGGAGGTGGAGGCGGAGGTGGAGGCGGAGGTGGAGGAGGGGTTCCTTGAGGAGTCATCCTTAAGCTTGCAGGTGGAGGAGGAGGAGGTGGAGGAGGAGGAGGAGGAGGTGAAGGAGGTGGTGGAGAAGTCACAAAAGTAGCATTTCTCGTAGACAATGGCAGTGGCGGTGGCGGCGGAGGAGGAGGAGGAGGATGTGGAGGGGACAGACTTTTTGCTGGCACCTGCAAAGAGGGAGCAGGTGGCAAAGAAAGATTATCCAAATAAGTATGCATTGAAAAGCTTGAAGAGGGAGGCGGAGGAGGTGGAGAAGCTGCCTGTGCTTGCAGACCTTTTGCAGGATCTGGTTTGGGAAAAAAATTTGAAGACTGGTAGAAAGATGGAGGAGGAGGAGGAGGAGGAGGAGGAGGAGGAGCCACTGAAAGTGGGCCTGGATGTAGTGGTGGTGAAGCTGAATAAAGAGGGGAAGTTACTTGAAGTGGTGGTCCACCCAATGCTGGCGGACAGGAAGTATGTTTCACCGGTTCAGTGTCTGCACCTCTCATACAATCCACTTCACGACTAGTGGATTCAGAAGCATCATCAGTTGGAACCACAGCTCCAGAAGTAGCAGAAGCCTTTGATTTGCTACCTGCACGAGAATCCTTTGCAACGGCCAGGACAGGTGGTGCACTGTTATATCTTGATGGTGGATAGTATACATGCATTGAATTAGTGTAAGAGCCTTTGTTAGAAGGAATCCACCGAGATACTGTGTTTGGTTTTGCCTGTCTCATAGGAGTGCCTTGAGATTCTTGCTGTTTAATTTTTTGCTTTGTAACAGTTGCATTTGAAGTTGGCTGTTTCTTTGGTGAAGGTGGGATTGACTTATCAGATTTTTGTCTACTGATAGGAGCACTTGACTTCTGTTGCAAACCCTGCCTTTCTAAGTTCTTCTGTATAGCACAGTCTTCTCTGTCTTGTCTACTCTCCATCTCTTCCAACTTGCCACTCACATCTGCAGTTACTACCTTGGTTTCTAAATTGCTAGGCGCATCGGCAACCACTACGGAGGAACCTAACTCATCCCTATCATCTAAAGCAATGGATTTTACCTCATTAGAATTAAAAACAACCTTCCCATCCTGTTTGTGATTGTCTTCGCTAGATAAGTGCCCATCCTGTTTATGATTTGCCTCATCAGCTGCACAGTCTTGAAATGTGTGAGGATCCAAAGCCTCTGTCCAAACTACTTTATTGTTCTCATCATCCTGCGCATTGTCTTGAACTATCTGAGAACCCAAGTATGCTTTTCCATCCTGCGCATCCACTACACTGCTGAAAATCTCCTCAACCTCAAAAAACTCCTCAGGTGAAGCACTTTCTGCCTCATTCTCATCTTCACTTTCCACTTCTGTGGTGATGATAGATTGCACTGCATCAGCATCCGAAAAGAGTACCTGACACAAATATGAGTATGTATTCAACCCCTACAGCATCAGACAAAGAACATTCCACCAAAGTAAAACAAGATCATACCTCTGCTTTGAACTCCCTTGGGAATTGAACCTTCGCATCCCACAAAACATCAACTTCATCACGGTTCAACATTAAAACATTTGAACGGACAAATGCAGTGTGGAACATAACTCTGAACATCATTTCCTCCCTTACTAGATCATCATCCATGTGAATGCACTCAAGAACAACATCCCCTTGAACGCGGCGATGAATATCTATTTTCACTAGCTCACACTCTTCCTGCAGTTAGAAGCCATTAAGTACACAATAAATCCTTATCAAATGATATACTTCAGCTTTGAAATAAAGTGAATTTGGCATTACCTGTTGGTAAAGGCGAGCACGTTTCTTTGTCTTTGGAGTCGAAAACAGAAGCTTAGAACTTCTACTGGCTGTGGTAGAAGGGTCCTGACCATAGACACGAACAATGGGTCGGCAACCCTTTCCTCCATCAAACACGGGAACAATTCTAAGTATAACACAATCCACACCTAAAGGTGTATCTGAGGGCGGCCAGTCTGAACCCAAATTACGTCTAGAAATGTACTGAAGATATCTCAATTGGGAAGGTTGGGGATTTAAAGGAGACAGAAGATGAAGAAGAACCCTTGGAGCTTGCTTGTACACCATTTCAAGAGTTTTTTGCTCACCACTGTACTGTTTTCGGTATAACAAAAGACCCGCAAGCATGAATGCAAGCACGGGCCATCCACCCCTTTCACAGTGCATCAAAAGTACATTTTGTTGACCCTCCAATGACAACCAGCTCTCGCTGGACCGAAGGAAGTGGTGAATCATCTCCAATGGTAACAGAGGACACCCCTCGTATTGCCGTGGGTAATCCATGACTGTCATGTCATACTGAGTTAATAAATCTGAAATCTGGCTCCTCCTTTCCCCTTCTCTGAAGTTGAAAACCATGAAAGAAGCATCGGGATAGTAGTCTTGTAGCTGAGCTACAATGCCACCCATGTACATTTTGTATTCATCTTCTTCCAATACGTCCGTGGAAAAGCAACAATCAAACACTACAAAATGGAACCCAAAACAATGCACAGGGCACAGTCAAAAATCATCATCACAAAATACCCAATTCACAAAACAATGACATTAACAATACAACTTCAATAAATTATCGATTAATCCTCCAATTCACAAAATACCCAAAAGTAGAATCCCAAAAAGAAGAACAAAAGTTCAACAATCAAACAAATTAAACCCAAAAAAATGCACAAATTTCTACATCCTCTGCCGAAGCTGAAGAAATTCCAACCCTAAAAAAAAATTTAAAAAAATAAAAATAAAAATAAAAAAGCGAGACTTGATTGTGAGTTATGAGCTAAATGAGGAAAGGAAGAACAAACCATAGACCCGCTCGGAGATCTCGAGAAGCCGATCCGGAGGCTTCCGATAGAAGAATCTTCTGAACAGCGCCATTGGATGGCGCTGTTACTCCCCTGATCGGATCCACACCGTTAATTGATTCAATGATATACTACCACCTTCCAGATCAAAATTGCACAAAATCAGACGACAGATCTCGAAACAGACCAATTCAATCACGTAACCAATGCACAAATTGACCCAACTGATCAAGAGAGAGAACCCGAAATGCGATCCAGAGAGGGAATTGAATGAATGAGGAATGAATTTGTGGAGAGAGAGAGAGAGAGAGAGAGAGAGAGAGTAGAGGAGGGAGGAAGTGAGGGAGTGTTGTGTTAGGGTTTGATGATAGGGTTTGCAGAGAGAGGGAGAGGTGTGAAATGGACGAGGAGGAGGGACATGAGAGACAGACAGAGAGAGAAAGAGTGGACTGAGAGGTGAATGTCAAGACATGCACAAACTATCTCTCTTCTTCCTCCGAAGGCTGGCTCTCTCTGCAACTTTGGGTTGGCTCCAATCGAACGATCAGTGGTTGTACACGTGGCACCGTAACAGAGATAGACAGACAGAGGAGAGAGAGAAGAGAAGAGAAGGGAAGATAAGAGAAGGCTCAAATTTTCATCAATTTCGGCCTTATGCGTTCATAGTTAGGTTAAGAAAAACAATTTTCCACGTCAAACAAATTATTTAAAAACAAATAAAATGTTATTTGTCCATCATCTCAACTTCATACAAATCTTCCTCACATTTAAAAAAATATGATTAAATTAATATATCTACCTTTAATCTTTATACATATAAAATAATACAAATATTTTATTCATATCATTTAAGAAAAAATAACAATTATCTTTTTTTCTTTAACTCACACAAAAAATTGATTTTTTTTATTTTTATTGAATTTTTTCAATATTTTAAGAATTTTTTTATTTTTAAATACACTTAGTCTAGATATATTTAAGAAATATAATATTTTTTAATTTTTTTAAAATTTACCAAATACAAAAATTCAATACATTATCTTATTTTATTGTATTCAATGAATTTTTTTAAAAAAAAATTGTATAAATTTTATACTTTTTAAATATTTCTAGAATTAATTGATCTAATCTAGATATAATGATGGAAATAAAATAAAAAATTATACAAAAAAATATTATAAAAATGATGTGATAGTAATATTATTGTAAATATAAATTACATTTAAGGATATTTTATTTTAAAATGAAATATCACTATTAAGTTTATATCATTGTGTTTAAAAATTACAATATATAAAAATTATGTTTGTCTATCATCACTCAGGGTAGTTTTGGAAAGTCGGTTATAATCCACTTCCCAGATTATAACTCACTTCCCTCTCTCACAAAAAGCTGATTATAATCAGTTTTTTTAAAAACTGATTATAGCCATCTTTTCGAAATAGCCCTCAATAATAATATGTTTAGGTAGAATTTAATGATAAAAAGCTGAAGAATGTAGTCGTGATGAAGAATAAATGGTAGGAAAAATGACAAGATGGTCATTTGAAAAAATTTAGGATATGATATCAACAATCCAATGGACAATTTGTAATGGAATTACAAATCTAAGAGAGGCAAATGTAGGCCTTATTTGGTTTGTATTTGAGAAACATGTTTTGAGATAAAAAGTACAAAAAATTATTTGGTTTGATTTTTTTTCAAAAGATATTTTGAAAAATTATTTTGAGAGAGAGTTTTGGAAAAAGTGATTGATTTGATGCGTATGAGAGAGAGATTTGTTTGAAAAATTTGTAAACTAAACAAGTTTTGAAAATTTTTTTTGAAAAAATTTGTTTGGTTTGATAACTTTTGAAAACTTATTTGTAGAGAATTTTTTTTCAAAATTTTTTGAGAAACACAAACCAAACAAGGCCGTAATTTTTCAAATATGAATGAGGATTTATATTAAACAGAAATCTTAAGAGTATCTGTGTAATTTACCATATTTATATTTATGGTGAAAATGTTAAAATTTGTAAATAAAATATTTATTTGGAAAATCCTTAAACAATTGTCAAGCATGGATATGTGAGAGTGAGATGTAAAAAACTGGAGACAATTTGGTCATTTCATCGTCTTCATTAACTGTATCAGGTGTGTGGCTTTTTAATGATTAAAAATATTTTTAATTATACATTTTTATAATTTAAAGATAGAATGACATTACTAAAGGGTAGTTTTGTCATAAAACAACTAAAATCTTGACACATCGTTTTCAACCTCACAATTTACTCATTTGGCAAGTTAGGTTTTATTTTTTTATTTTTTTTTGCTAAAATTTATAAAAAAGACAAAATAAATTAAAATATCTAATAAAATAAAATATCACATCAAATCTATAATCATTTCACTTTTTCCTCACAAATATCACATCTAACTATAAAAAAATTAACGGGCAAATTATATTAACGGTTCCTATAGTTTGGGGTTTCTGTCACTTTAATCCCTAACTTTTCAATTGTGACGCGTTTGACCCTGAATTTTGAATCTTGTTCCAAATAAGGACAATTGAATATATTATTGCTTAATTTCAATGGCAAAATCGTCAATTTGATAAAATATAAACTAATTTGATAAAAATAAATGTCAAAAAAATATTTTTGAATATTTAAAAATTATTTCTACCTACTAAAAATAAAATTATGTAAAATTAATAAATCTTTCAGACATTTATTTATTTATATCAAATTAATTTTTATTATGTGTTTAGACGATGATCATGTAAAGTTAAGCAAAATCTTCAATATTTTATTAAATATTTTATTTTTGTTAAGTTAGTTTATATTTTATGTAAAATAAATGACATTTATTAGATGATGATCATATAATTTTTCGTGAGATTTATTAGAAATAATTTTAAAAATTTTTAAAATATGCTTTTGACATTTATTTTTGTTAAGTTAGTTCATATTTTATCAAATTGAAAATTTTGCTCTTAAAATTAAGTAATGGTATCTTTAATTATCCTTATTTAAAATAAGATTCAAAATTCAGAATCAAATGTATCACAATTGAAAAGTCAAGAATCAAAAACATATTTTAAAATTTTTAAAAATTATTTCTACCCATCAAAGATAAAATTATGTAAAATTGATAAATTTTTTAGACATTTATTTATTTATTTATTTTACAAAATTAATTTTTATTATATACTTGGATAAGACCATGTAATGAGTGATTGTTAAGATTATAATGTGTAATCGATATATTTAATATATGAAATTAGTTTTGAATTTTTTGATTTAATGGATTGGTTTAATAATGATATTAAAGTTGTCACCATATTTGACATTTGAAAAAATAGAAACTAATTTAATGCAAAATAAAAACTACCCATTACATGATCATCATCTAAACACATAATAAAAATTAATTTGATATAAATAAATAAATGTCTAAAAGATTTATCAATTTTGCATAATTTTATCTTTAGTGGATAAAAATAATTTAAAATATTCAAAAATATTTTTTGACATTTATTTTTATCAAATTAGTTTATATTTTATCAAATTGACGATTTAGCCCTTGAAATTAAGTAATAATATATTCAATTGTCCTTATTTGGAACAAAATTCAAAATTCATGGTCAAATGTATCACAATTGAAAAGTCAGGGATTGAAGTAACACAAGCCCAAAACTATAAGGACCGTTAATGTAATTTGTCCAAAATTAAACTATCTTCCAAATATAAAAATTTTAGCCTACCAAAGTCTTCGTTTGGCAACTTGGGTTGGGTTGGGTTGGATTTGGGGCTATTTTAACCACAAAAAGATAAAAATAGGTTTTTTAGTTTAATAAGATAAAATGTTATATTTAACCCATAATCATTACATTATTTATCTCATGAAAAGTCAAAAAAACCTATAAAGGCTTGTTAATCCCAAGCTAACCCACATCCCAAACGAATTCTAAAATAGTTAGCCTCCGTTTGGGAAGTGGGTTGGCTTTTTGGCTTTTTGGCTTTTTTGGCTATTTTAGCCTGGGCTAAAAAGCTTGGTTTGGGAAGGGCTTTTTGGCTTTTTGACTTTTTTGACTTTTTTTGTGAGAGAAGAAAGTAATGATTATAGGTTGGATGTGATGTTTTGTTTGTTATGGCTAAAATAGCCTATTTTATTTTTTGTGGCTAAAATAGCCAAAAAAGCCTGAAAAAGCCCTTGCCAAACACAGGCTAAAATAGCTTAAATAGTCAATTTTCCAAACGAAGTCAATTTGTAAGTTTTTAGTGTAGAGACCAAAGTAATAATTAACAATAATTATTTATATACACAATTTTTTATTTAAGTTTATCAAAATTAAAAAATTATAAATAAAAACTCGCATAGCATTTAATTTAATTTTTTAAAAAATTGTAAACATTTTTTTCACTTCATAAAAATTTTAAAAATTAAAAAGTCAGACAAAAAAATCCAAACGAGACCTAATAAAATACTACACCCCTAATCTTATTGAACTTTACACAAACAAATAGTACAAAGCCTATTAATAAGCATTAATGTAACAGTTATTTATGAAAGGGATTGGATGTTTCCTGTTCATAATTGGATTGGAAGTATTGTTCAGCTCAATTGGTCAATTTTTTGATTCTATTTTGATAATTTGAATCATTCATATTTTAGGATTTGGCAAATGTATTATTACTACAAAAAATCAAGTCGATCAAATAACCAAAACCATTTGTTCGAATTAATTTGTATGAACCGTTCTCATCGTTTATTTTTTTTATACAAAACTAATCTAAACACATAGTTATCGTTATCTGATCAACTTAATTATTTATAAAAATAATATATTTAATAAATTTTAAAATGTAAACGATACAAATTATCAAAATAAATCCAAGAGTAGGCCCAGCCCAATCATTCAGTCCGATGAGGGACTTGAGAGATGCCATAGCCTTTATGAAACACCCTCTTTCTTGAATAGCACCAAAATTTGGGGATATTCATTAATAACTTCTTTGCCTTTTTTTACTTGTCAGTGGTCTGAAAGAACTTCACGAGATGATCCACACCACCAAAAGATTATTGTTTTATATGGAGGTGGGTAGAAGTTAATTTTTACCTTTTAATCAAGTTTTTTTGATTTTTTCAAAAAGGTATTTGAAAAATTAGTAAAAAGTTATTTGTTGACTTTTTTACTTAATATTTATTTATATTGTCACATCATAATTAAATGATCAAAATATCTCTACCTATTTTAGAAAATAATCAGTTTCACTCATATTGCTCATTTAAACAACAACAATGATTCATCCCACTAAAAACATCACCACTAATAGTACTAATGCATTAAAAAAGTAAAAAAAAAAAAAAAAAAATACAACTCCAAGACCAAAACATCACATCATTAATGGCGGGACCCACTGCCACCTAATTAGTGGAAGCACTAATTAGTGCTCCCAAGCATTTTTCTTTAAACAAATGGCTCAAGTAGGCAGCCCAAATTAAGCACCTTCTTTCTCTAGCTTGAGAGTTTTTCTCTCTAAACTTTTCTCCTCCTAAGGTTTTCAAAGTTGTGGCTGCCGGCGGTGGAGGAGGGGTTTCTGGCGGCCTCCGGCCTCCTCTCCCCTCCTCCTACCCCTCTTTTGCTCTTTCCTTTCTTTACTTTGTGTTCCCATAACTTGGAAGCTTAGGCTTTTCTTTCTCTCTCTCCTTTGTGCGGTGTTTTTGTCCTATCCATTCACTCCGGAAGTGGCCTTCTTGGATCCGCGCCTTCATCGCCTCTTCCCCGCTGTCCTCTCCATAGCCTGCTTCACCGACGTCGGATTTGCCTTCCCCGCCTCCTTCACCTCCTTTTCTCCACCTCCCCCGCTCTTTTCCGGAGCCTCTTCCTCGCCGTTCTTCTCCATCGCCGGATTCGCCGACGCCGACGCCGACGCCGAATTTGTTTTGGTGGTGGGTTTGTTTTGGTTTTTAGTCCTATGTTGTTTTCTTTGCTTTCTTTTCCTACGATTTGTGTGTGTTTTGGGACTGTTTTGTTAGAGTCCATATGTGCAGTGCAAATTTGTTAAGCTTACCCTCATTGTGATTGGGATCTATAATTTATTTCGAACATGCTCTATTGCCAAACGACTATGATCGGCTCTGCTTTGTAACACGAGCACGAGTACGATATGTACGTCTGAGTATTTTCATCATTTTTTTCCTTAGTGCTTCTTGCTTTATTTTCATTTTGTTTGGTATAAGTTTTGGGTTGAATGGACTCTTATAAGTGCCGTTTGGCTTTCATTTTGAAATATTTATTCTGATCAAAAAAAAAAAAAAATGGCCCAAGATGCGAAACGTAACTTTTTTCTTTTGTTTCCAAATGGCACCATGTAAAATGGATAGTGTAAGAAAAATTTTGGAGTGAAAATTGTTTGTGTCCTATCTTTTATTTTATTTTTTTAAAAAAAGACAGTGAGATGAAAACTTTGTTTGGAAAATTCTATGGAAACACCCCTTATTTAAGAAACACATAAAATTCTTTTTAATTTTTTTTTTGTGGGCAGGGGAGGGGGAACGATATGAAAATAATAAGTGTTCTAGATTTTTTCATTATTCTTGTGTTAAAAAATGTAAAACGAAAAAATTTGAAAATGATACAAAACAGGGAAGTTGCTACTTTTAATATATCTACGTCACCAAAAAAAAAAATTGTAATTAAAAAAAAAATATATTATTAAAATTTGCGAAATGTAAAATGTGAAAACTAAACGTTTTTTTATCTGACAAATTTTTGGTACAATTTTGCTATTAATTCAAATATTTGTTAGAGAATCAGTGGGTGTTTGGAAAATGGCGGTGTTGGGGAAGTTTGAGACTTGGATTTTTTTTTTGTTTTTTTTATAAAAAAACAAATTTTTTTGTAAAATTAAAAAAAATACATTCAAACAAAATATCACATCCAATTCCATAATTATTTTACTTTTTTTTTTATAAACGTCACATCCAATCACAAAAAAATCAAACTATCTTTCCAAACACCAAAATTGTTTTCTCCAACAATATCCTATAACTAAAAAAACCTACATAAAAATCCACTTTCCAAACACCCACATTATTTTAGTATGTTATTTTACTTTTTGGCTATTTTAGGATGCTAAAATTTTTGTATTTGCGAAGATAGTTTAATTTTTTGTAGTTGAATATGATATTTGTGAGATAAAAAGTAAAATGATTATGGGTTTGATGTGACATTTTGTCTTATTGACTATTTTTACTTATTTTGTCTTTTAACGCTATTTTAGCCAAAAAAACAAAAAAAAGTTACTTCCCAAACACCTTCTCACACGTATAATCCACATGGGGTCGTTTGGAAATTATGGTAAAAAGTCAATTTTTTGGGTTTTTAGATTTTTTTAACTAAAAAAGTCACTTTTTTTCCTCAAAACAATCTATTTTTTTGCTAAAACAGTCACAAAAAAAAGTCAAAAAATCAAAAAGTCAGATTTTTACCAATTTCTCAAAACACCACTTAGATAGGCAATATTTTACAAAAAAAAATTAGTTGGATCCATTTTTAAAAAATGTTATCCGAACATTTAATCATTTTAATTTTTTTTTTTAACATTGGTTATGATATTCTCATGTTACTAGGCTTCGTTTGGAATAGTCTTTTTAGTAACTTTTTGAATTTTTAGCTAAAATATGATGTAAAAATAATTAGTATATTTGGGATGACTTTTGATTTTTTACGAAAAAAATATGCAAAAAATAAAAAATAAAAAAAGAAATCTTTGACTTTTTTATATAAGTTATTAACTTTTTGATTTTTTTTTTTTTGACTTTTTAATTTTTAGGCTAAAAAGTGATATTGCCAAAACATATTTGGACAATTGACATTCTACATAAGCTCGAACCCAAATCTCCTCTTAAAAATGTAGAGATACAATTAGGGGTGTGTGTGATGCAGTTCGAGTGATTTAATAGTAAAATTATGAGGTGATTTGGAAAGTTGGTAAAAAGTTTATTTTTTTGCTTTTTTAGCTTATTTTATATTTTTGTAGGTAAGTTATGTGAGAGGTGATGTGATTCAAAATGGGTAAAATGCTGAGAGATGGCTTTTTACCAACTTCCCAAAAGACTCTTATAAATCGAATGATAGATTAGCGAATTGATAAATTGACAAATTGTAGTTTGAGCAGTTTTGGATGGATTGACAGATTAAAAAATATTCAAACCAATTATCAAGTTTTTGCATAATATATAACACTAACTTGCATAACATTTTGAGAAAATTGTTGAAAAGTCCAATCTAATGAAGGTATAAGGCATTAAGTCTAATGGATATTTTTTATTAGTGAAAGGTTCACAATTTGTGAAATGGTTTGGTGAGAGGTTTTATTGTTAGTTTTAGGAGACATCTTGTTTCCAATGTTACCCTTTAATTTATATGTTGACTTTTTTTTATCTGTTGACTTTTATTGACTATCTGTTCAAAAAATTTCTTATCTGTTCAATTTTTCTTATCTGTTCAATTTTTTCCTTATCTATTCAAATTTTTTTCCTACCTGTCCATATTTTTTCCTATTTGTTTAATTTTTTTCCTTATCTATTTAAAATTATATGTTCAATTTCTTATCTGTTTAATTTTTTTTTTACCTATTTAATTTTTTTATCTGTTCAAATTTAAAACATATTTTATTATCTGTTCAAATTTTTTTCTCTTTATCTCTCTCATCCTTATCTGTTCAACACAAAAATAAAAACACAAAAACAAAAAATTATCTGTTTGATTTTGATCGTCGTCGTCGTCATCATCATCATCATTATTAAACAACAATAACAACAACACTACCACCACCACCACCCTTATCTGTTACAATACCAAGCCAATCCAAACCCTATTTGTTCAATTTTTTTCTATCTGTTAAAATCTCTCTCTCTTTCTCTCTCTCTCTCTCTCTCTCACACACACACACACACTCATATAATCTATTTCATCATTATCTTCGTCAACAACAACTAAAAAAAATTAAAAATAAAATAAAATTGAACATATCTCAAGTTTGAGAAATACACCATTGAACAAGAACTAGAAAATAAAAATAAAAATGATGACGAACTATGATGATACTCTACAAATATCAACACTTACTGTACATATACATATATACGTACATACATAGATAAATAGAGAGTACAGATTCATCATAGAGAAACATGAGCGCAGATTCATCATAGAGAAACATGAAGCACAAATTATTTCTCTTTCTTCAATAGTCGGCCTTGTTGATGACGTCCTAATGAGTCGCCGTAAATAAGAAATGACAGATTAGCTAGCGTGAGGGAAAGAGAGAAATAACACTTTTGAATGAGAGCGAGTAGAGAGAATGGTGGGGGGGCATGTAACACTTTTTTGACTTTGATGGTTTTGCAAATGGTAATGGCAAATGAATTGGTGTGACAGAGGGCGAGTGAGTGATCGTGTCTTGGATCTTGAATCTCAAATCTTGGATCTTGGATTTGAGTGATAGCGTTGTTGATCTTGTGCGCTCCACTGTGGTTAAGATTCTCTATTTTCAAATAAATTTTTGATCCACTAAAATGAGGGCTCTGCCGTGAGGTGGTGGATGGATCCGACTAATGAGACACAATAAGAGTTGAAAAACTAGTGGTCCGCCGTGCATCGTTAGCGGATGGTGGATAAAGTGGTTATGGTACTATTAGTTGCTCAACAGTGGCACTGCTTGCTCCTCCTATGGCGGCGATCTAAGGTTCAGTAATGGTGTTGTGGGAGAGATCTAGGGTTTGGTGCATAAAAAAAGAGAAAATAAGATATGGAGAGAGAGAGAGAGATATGAGGATTAAGGGAGAGAGAGAGAATGAGAGAGGGTTTGGTTGAAATGAGATTTCAACAATTAATTTGTTGAATACGTAGAGACAGGCACACATATGTATGTAGAATGGGCAGTTTGGTCTTTCGGTAGAAACTAGAGGTGGTCACGGATCGGATTTATGCGGTTTACGGTTTGGTTTTGACCTGCCTGCATCTATGCGATTTGGGAAAAAGTCAACCCGCAACTGCCCGCAGTGCAGTTTACGGTTTGTGCAGATAAGGTTCACGGATGTGCGGGCAGTTGCAGATGGCTTCCGTTTTGGACTTTTTTTCTTTAACAGTCTATGAAGAATAGATTCAATTAATCAACACAATGTTTTGTAATAGATTCAGGCCTCGTTTGGCAACCAAACTTTTTAGCCAAAAAGTCAAAAAGTTATTAGCTAAAAAGCCAATAATCTATACCAAAAAGTCAAAGATTCTATTTTCTCTCTACTTTTTGCACATCTTTTTCGTAAAAAACCAAAAAGTCATCCCAAACATACTAATTTTTTTTTAGCTCATATTTTAGCCAAATAGCAAAAAAGTTACTAAATTAGCATGTGTCTCAAATGAGGCCTCAATTTCTGATTCAATTTCAATTAATTTAACAATCTAACAAATTTAATTTCAAAATAAATTAAAATTCAATAATAGATTCAATTAATCAAACAATGTTTTTGTACAAGTCCATGAAGAACAACAACCAATTCAATTTCAGATTCAATCAAATAAAATATAAACAAATTCTGTAAAAAATTCAATAACAGATTCAATTAATCAAACAAAGATTAATATCATCATTAAACACAGATATTAATAACATATTGAATTAATCAAACAAGGATTAATATCATTATCAAACACAAATATCAACAACAGATTCAAAGATGAACATATATCATCATCAAACACTACCTATTGTTGCCTTAAAAACAACTGTAGATCTT
This sequence comes from Camellia sinensis, assembly GCF_055761805.1. Taxonomy (NCBI): domain Eukaryota; kingdom Viridiplantae; phylum Streptophyta; class Magnoliopsida; order Ericales; family Theaceae; genus Camellia; species Camellia sinensis. Next base: position 155,402,945 of record NC_138964.1, read on the forward strand.
GTAAATTTGCATCTTGTGGGAGAGAGAGAGAGAGAGAAAGAGAGAGAGAGAGAGACAGAGAAACACTTAGCTGAGAGTTGTCGGAGAGAGAGAGAGTTGATCTTGCGAAAGTCGATCGGGGAGAGAGAGAAGAAAGAGTGAGAGAAGATCTTACGAAAATGGATCTTGCGATGACGGATTAGTCGATCGATGGATCAGGATCTTGCGAAGGTCTTGCGAAGGTAGATCGGTCGATTAGTGAGAGTTGTCGAAGACACAGAGTGGAGGTCGATCGGTAAGTGAGAGAAGATGGAAGAATGAAAAACATAGAAGGAAAATGACCGAGAGAAGAGAGCTAGGGATTAGGATTAGGGTTTGGTTTATTTGGGCAGCACAACCAAAAATATATAGGATATAGATCATAGATGAACAGTCTAGGTATTTTCTTTTTTTTAAAAAAAAAATATATATATATATATTCTAAGTGTGGACGGGTCGTGACGATTGTAGGTCAAACCCACACCCCGTTTGCAACCCGAATAATTGTTATATTCCAAACTGCACCCAACTTTGTGAAACCAAAACTGCCCACATGTGTGCGGTCGGTTCGGGTAGGGCAGTTTGTGCGAGTCGGATAACCTGCTGCCTAACCTTATTAGAAACTTGTCTTTATGGACAAAATAATTTAACGAACTGTTAGACCGAAAAAGTTCAAAATTGGACTTTTGGACTAAACGCTCTAATATTTTTTACGTATATAACACAAACTAAGTTTTTATATGTATAACTATTAATTTGTAATAAATTTCACATATTAAATCTATCTCACACTCATTTTTACTTTAATATTTTATTTTAGGTTAACAAATATATATGTATTAACTATAGCGGAGCGGAACAATTTCAAAGATGGATTATAAATTTTAAAATTTAAACTGCGGTTAATGATTAGAATAGTGCGAATTAATACGGATTGATGCGACTGTAACGGATTGAGCGGAGCAGTTTCAAAAATGAATTATAAATTTTAAAATTTAAAACTACGATTAGTGAATAGAATAGTGCAAATTGATGCGATTATAACGGATTAAACAATATTTTACTCAGTCTTAAATACAGTTCACTTGTCAACTTTCTTTCCTCATATCTTTTGTAAGACTAAAGTTTTATTTGACAAGTGACTATGTTAGATAAAAAGCTTTAAAAATAAAAAAATAATAACAACTTAACTCATATAAAAATAAAAAAAATATTTTTTCATATTGCTTTGTATTTTTTTAAAAAATAAAAAATTGAAAAAATCTTTTTTAAATATATTATTTTGTTCATCTTATATTTTAATAAAAAAATATTAAAAAAGCCACTTGTCAAACAGAACTTGAATCACTGATGCGGGGGCAGAACAAATTTGCCATAGCAAGTCACAAACACCAAAAAGCCATACGGTAGAAAGCAAAATAACCATTTGGATTTTAGGGAAATGAGCATCTAAGTGGAGACCATCAGGGAAAAAGAGGATGAAGATAGCATTCCTCCTCCATGTGCTTTCCTATTATACAACAAAATCCAAAACATAGAAAAGACAAATGAAAATCTCAAAAGTAATTAACTCCCTTGTTTAACATTTTTTCATTGTAGGTTTCTTAATTAATTAAAAATTATTTGATTCTCATAATATTATGTGGTATTATAATATTTTTTGATTAATAAAAAATCATAATACATATTAAATTAGTTGTTCTTTACCTCCTAATTATTAATAAAGATGAGTCATAATATATGCAAATTTTTTTACTGTTAGTTTGAAGCGCCACATAAATATGATATTATGCAACTACTGATTATTACCCCAAAAACTATAAGTGAAAAAACAAAAAAACACAAAAACAAAAAAACAATTGTGCGCTACTTACTTGACACCTCTCCCTCTCTTGTCAATTTTCTTGATCATGTATGGATAGAGGCTAAAGGGAGTATTTTTCTTTGTCATTTATGCATCCCAATTATTTTAAGTGTGATTTATATTTCATTAATTTTATATTTACATCATAAATTTTATTTTGAAGATAGATTTCAGGACATTAATTAATGGTACATAACATTTTTCTTTTGCAAATGAAAAACACAATAGTGATTTGACGGTATTATTTAACTAGTAATGATCCATATAATCCCACACAATCAAAAGTTAATTATAAATAGAGAAATCTTCGACACATATTAACAGGTCCGGCCTTGAGATTTTCGGGCCTAAAGTCAATAATCAACTAATAAATTTTTGGGGCTCTTCACATTTTTTTTTTCATTAAATGAAAAAAAAAGAAAAAAAATATGAAGATAAAAGACAAAAAATTTGTGTCAAAATCACAAAAAATACTTAGTATTACATCACAACAATTAATAAGTGTCGCTTGATCCTCACTCTTCTTGCATTTTTAGAAGCAAATAAATTAATCATACTTGCATAATCTAGTTTTTTTGCAAAATCATTTTCAATGGATAACAATGCTAATTATTTTAAATGGGTCTTTCAATTTTTTAATGGGTCAATTTATTTTTAGTTTGGGTCTTCCTTAATTTTTTTTTTGATTTAAAATATACCTAATATATTACAATAAACTAATAGGAGGACCCTTTTTTGGGTTTATTTTCGATGGATAACAATGTTAATTTTTTTGAATGGGCCTTTTAATTTTTTAATGGGTCAATTTATTTTAAGTTAGTTTGAGCATTCTTTAATTTTTTTTTTTAAACTTAAAACATACCTAATATATTACACTAAACCATAATAGAAGGGGCCCATTTTTTGGATCTATTTTGAGGGACCTTACGCCATGGCCTTGTTGGCCCATTCCCAGGGCCGGCCCTGCATATTAATTAGTAAGAAAAGTACAATATAATGTTAATATCATACCATCATTGATACTGCTGTCTAATAATAATCATATAATTATGATTAATTTCACCATGTATATGTGGCGATTATATAATTATATTGAAGTGAGTAGTTGCATTTCAAAGGTAGAGTTCACACTTTCATATATACATTTATTATTAATTGATAATATCACATATCAATAACGACGTGTATTTCTGTTATATTGAATTTTTATTCATTAGTTACATTCAACATGTCTAAAGACAGTTCAAGCATTAATCATTAAATCATTTAACGTGTTACCTAAAAACTTGAGGGTTTGTTTCTTTTCTTTCCTTTTTTTTTTGGAAAAAAAGAAGAAGTTATTTTAAAGGCCAATGTAAAATAATATCTCATTTTGATGATTAACTTAAAATCTCAAAAAACTTTAAACTGCTCTGATTAAGTGTGACATTTAATCAACATGTTCGTAAAAGCTCAACTTGATGGACAATTTTGATGATCATATTAAGTGGGGCACACCACGTGCATGTCATGTGAGGCCTAATGCTGTAAGCAAATAACATTCCAATTGGGGGAGATGATGATGATAATGATGTGGTGATCTTTGGGATTTCAAAGTGACAAAAATATGTAACATTCTTGGTTTTTGAGGAAACATTGCATGGTGAGGGGGGTGCCATCATGTGTAGTAATAATGGCATCACTGTTCCTTATATTATTACAAATCCCATTTGGTATTTGATTAGGACCCCCAATTCCAAAGTGAATGTAAGTTGAGCTTTGAACAAGCATCAAATGACCCTGCCCAAGCCCAACTTACTCAACCCAAAATTTATAGTTTAGCTAATATTGTTTCTTGATATTAGTTGTCTTTATTGTCTTGTTTGGGGATAGATTATTTTAATATTTTTTTAATTTTTTACAAAAAAATATCCAGAAAAATAAAAAAAATGACATGACAATTTATAATGACTTTTTGACTTTTTAATTAAAATATATAGTTGATAAACGAGACCTTAGTAAAGGCATAATCAACATATTGCAAAAGTTATAGTTCAATGAAATAGTTGTATTGGGTAACAAAAAATTTAATTTTTTATTTTTAAAATTATACTTGTCATGTATTATTTTTAAGATAAATATTATTTAATTTATAATTTTAATATTTGTTCAATCTTTTTTTTTTTTGGCATGAATTATCTGCTTTGTTCAATATGAATAGTTTAAACCAGTAACACGATTCCAAAATGGACTCAATTCCAAAATGGACTCAATAATGTGCCAATTGAACCCCTCTAATCCGACTAAGGACCTAAGAGAAGCATCATTCGGATAAAACTATTCTCCACATTTGATTCTCATTCATTAAGGAGGTTGTGCGGGGGGATGGCTTGGGTATTAAAACAGAAGGATTGCTAAAGATTTATAATTTTGAATTTACAATTCACTCAAACTGACATTGCAAAGTAATAGAATTTTACATAGTTAAGTTTGTGATAAGTTGTCATGCCATTATAGGTAAAGAATCTCAACTTTATAATAAAATAAAAAAGGCATTTGTATTAATATTACTTGCATTAAAAGTGATTGCAGTGAAGTTAAAACTCAAATTAGCACATTTATCCACTTTTTATGATTGCAACAAACAACTCAAGCATTGATTATCCTCAACCAAGTAGAATTGTTGAAAATTGAGGAAAACTAGTAACCAATTAATATCTGATGAATTAATGGCCGAGAATAAGAGGTTAACTATAAGTGATCTTCCTATTTTATTTTATTCACTTTTTGATAAAATTGTGACATGTATAAATTTGGTTTTTTCTAATATTTAATTTTTTTTTTTATTTAAAATAATCATACTTGAGTACTATTAATGTGTAATTTACGCAACTCCATGGAAAATTAATTTAGAGCCGGTGTTTTATAAATGAAAATGACATCATCAAATAATGTGACTAGTCCTATGTATGATAGATACTACATTAGCCTCCGTTTGGGAAGTGGGTTGGCTTTTTTGCTTTTTTGGCTATTTTAGCCTAGGATAAAAGCTTGGCTTGGGAATGACTTTTTGGCTTTTTTAATTTTTTTGTGAAAGAAGAGTGTAATAATTATGGGTTAGATGTAATGTTTTATTTGTTGTGGCTAAAATAGCTTATTTTGTCTTTTGTGACTAAAATAGTTAAAAAAGCTCTTGCCAAACAGAGTAAAATAGCGTACCTAGTATAATTGTTTCTCTTAAAACAAACATTTACTTTTAAAAAAAAAAAAAAATTCAAATATAGATATTTGATTGATTAAGTCTGTATTAGGTATGGAAAAAGGAAAAAATGTATAAAATTAAATGAAATGTAAGTATATTTTATTTACATTTTACCTATCTTTTTTCTATTTCTTGATATACTTATATTTTACATAATTTTATAATATTTTTTTTCAAATTTCTTAACCAACCACGATGTAAGAGAAAAAACCAAAGGCAGTCATTTTCTGTGGTGGTGACATACTGGTCCATTGGACCCTTTTCCTTTCTTTATCATTATCATGTTTGGAAGAAAGTTTCTACACACGCTCAATTTTTCTTTACACCCGCCTCATCCATTTGTATATTGTACCTTGTGAATCAACACTTGTACATATGAGTGTTCAAGAGAAAAACAAGTGTATTTTGAACTTTGAAATGAGCAATTCTATTCACACAGCATATATAATCTCAATATACATTATTTAGGCGGTACAGATATTAACTTTTCAACAAAAATTAGTTATTCAAATGTCAATAATTGAACTTTTTATATTTTTTTTTGGGTACAAAAGTTAGGCCTCGTTTAGTAACATACTATTTTAATAACTTTTTAGTTTTTTAGCTAAAATATGAGATAAAAAAAATTAATATGTTTGGAATGATTTTTTGATTTTTTATGAAAAGATGTACAAAAAATAGAGGAAAAATGAAATCTTTGACGTTTTGATATATGTTATATAGACTTCTTAATTTTTTTAGTAAGTTTTTGACTTTTAATTTAAAACTTCTGCATGTCAAAAGAGGCCACATATCGGAATATTACTAAAATAAAATATGTGCACATAAAAAATTATCTTTGGAAATAGTTTTTGTAGAGTCAAATTACCAAAAACACCCCATGTTATGATTTGCCATCATGTCCCCCCCCCCCCCCCCATTGAATGTGGCTTTTAGTGGAACTGTTTCCCATTATCACCCCAAGATTGTGATGGTGTGTGTCCTCATCTCCAATGATGTTCACATTGCAACTACTGATGATATAGATCGATTTTAAACCTCCTGTTTTTAAGGCTTATCTCAACTTGGAAATGATAGCTCAATTTACACAATGTATATGCACTTTTCTACTAATCAATACTTTGTATTTTCATCAAACTTCGACAACGATTCTCTAAAAATGAAAATCCAATACATAAAAGCTCACAATGTGTCATGTCTTATAGCTTGGACTAAAATTTGGTTGCTATCAATCATAAACATAGATATATATCAAGATATAGACAGGAACCAAATTACTTGTATCTAGTCAAGAAAAATTCACATGATACTTTATTTTTTTTCATTTTCTAATAAACACAAAAAAAATTGGTTTTGGCAATTATTTCCAAAAACTATTTTCTATTTTGTTTTAAAACAACCCACTTTTGAGAAACATCTATTTTCGTGTAGAAAAAAGAAGAGTTTTTCAAAAATTTTAATAATTATTTTTATTTCTAAAAATAATAAAACAAAAGGGAAGAAAACAAAAAGCACAGCCAAATAAATTTTGCTTTTGTCTAAGACATTGAAAATTAATGTCACTTAGAATCAAATGTTTCATCCTTGCTTTTCTTATTGGTGTTAGAGATATCAAAAATTTTGTCAAAATACACTCAACATGGGTACACGTGTATTTTGGTGAAAACTTTTATGTTGTGATTAGTTTATGAATTAGCAGAGCGAAAAATTGAAATATAAGTTAGGGGTTTTTTGGAGTGTCATTTTTGTCTTTTTGGACTAAAAAATTGAAGTTGAAAATATAGATGTTTGGGTTAATTTTTTGACTTTTTATGAAAAAATATGTAATAAAAAATTATAAAAATTGATTTGTAGAGAAAAATTCGAATTGGGAGTTATGCAGTTATAATTGTCGACTTTTGGTGAATAGTGTTAACTTTTTAACTTTTTGAGTAACTTTTTAATTTTTTAACTTTTTTATAAATTCCCAAACTTGGCCTTAATTAAAAAAAAAGTCTTATTTTATTTTCTCTCCACAAATTTGTAATTCACATCGGATTTTCTCACTTTTTCATTTGGTTTTAGCTAGTTTTTGGAACACTCTCTCTCTCTCTCTCTCTCTCTCTCAAAATATATTTTGAGATTCCAACCACATGGAGAACATTTCTAGCATAATAGGTCATTTTTTTTAAGAATAAAGCTTGGGACCCCCAGTGGGGGTGCTGGGGGTCCATTGTGATTGGTTGAAAAAACTGTTTTTTTTTTTTTTTTTTTTTTTTTTTTTTTCTTTGTGTTTGGCCATTGGCAGCCCCCCATGTGGCACTGGGGGTGCTGGGGGTGCCAAAATGGTGGGGGTCTGTAGCATTTCCGTTTTTTTTTTTTTTTGGGTAAATAGAAATCTGGACCTTTTCTTGATTTGTGTGTCATCCTTGTCCATGCTAATCTTCTCTCTATTGTTCCAATTTTATGGGATGTTTAGGCCAAATTTGGGAAGACTAAAAAAGTGCACTTTTTGTCTTTTTGGACTAAAAAATTGAGGTTGAAAATATGGATGTTTGGGTTAACTTTTTGACTTTTTATTGAAAAATGTGTAATAAAAAATTGTAAAAATTGATTTGTAGGGAAAAATTTGAATTGGGAGTTGTGCAGCCGTAATTGTTGACTTTTGGTGAATAGTGTTAACTTTTTAGCTTTTTGAGTAACTTTTTGACTTTTTGACTTTTTTGAATCTTCCCAAACTTGGCCTAAATCAGGAAGTAATGGAATAATTGCGCCAGATCAGTAGCTTTGGGCCCAGCACTTAATTCAAAACGGCCTAAAAGAAGAAGCCCAAGCCCACAACTTTAAAACCCAATGGGCCTTTGGTGAAGTACATTGAAAAGACTAAGCGACCAATTTTAGCTTGGGCTGTCAATCCAGGCTTCGACCTATGAAAGGTTCAAACTGTGTAAGGGCTTTTGGTGCAATTGGAAAAATACCAGGCCTAGGGTTCATTTTTGGAACTGAATTAGAACTGTTAATTTTGGAATTACTAAATTCTTTGAATTGCATATCTTATTCAACGTTTGAATTGACCTACGATTATGAGGATTTGATAAATAAATAAAAAAAAATTCAATTTGTAAGTTAGCAATAAGGCCGAACCTCTATTTAATTCCCATTTTGTATTGCACCTCCGACTTGAGATTTAGAGGTTGTTTGGGATGACCTAAATAAATGTACTTTTTGTCTTTTTATGAAAAGATGTGTAAAAAAATAGAGAGATAATGTGATAAAAAAAGATAAAAAAATAAAAAGATGAATTATTTTGTGTATGCCAAACTTGGCCTTAACAGTTCCCATATTTGTATCATGTCCAATGTTCAAGTAGATTATTAGTCCATATCCCAATATTCTTAGCCAAACTTGAGATTGTGTATTTTATTGAACTATTAGTCCAATTTCAAAAACATATCCCTAAAACAACCAGGGCCGGCCCTGGGCATGGGCCAACCAGGCCATGGCCTAGGGCCCCTCAAAATAGATTAAAAAAATGGGCCAATTTTATTATGGTTTAGTATAATATATTATGTATGTATTAAGTTCAAAAAAAATTAAAAAAGGTCCAAACTAATTCAAAATAAATTGACCCATTAAAAAATTGAAAAGCCCATTCAAAAAAATTAAAATTGTTATCCATTGAAAATAGACTCAAAAAAATAGTCCTCTCCTATTAGTTTATTGTAATATATTAGGTATGTTTTAAATCCAAAAAAAGTTAAGGAAGACCCAAACTAACTTAAAATAAATTGACCAATTAAAAAAATTGAAAGACCCATTTAAAATAATTAACATTATTATCCATTGAAAATGATTTTGCAAAAAAATTAAATTATACAAGTATGATTAATTTATTTGCTTCTAAAAATGTAAGAAGAGCAAGAATTAAGCGATACTTATTAGTTGTTGTAATGTAATATTAAATATTTTTTGTGATTTTGACACAATTTTTGTCTTTTACCTTCATTTTTTTTTTTTTTCATTTTTTTTTTCATTCAATGAAAAAAAAAAATGTAAAAGACCTAAAATTTATTAGTTGATTATTAACTTTGGGCTCAGAAATTTTAAGACCGGGCCTGAAAACAACATGACCTTATAAAATAAATCCTTGATAACTATATGTATTAATTAAGACTGAATGCAACAATAAGCGAAATCCAACCAAAAACATTAATTATGTGGTTAAAGTTGAGTTGAAAGCCCTCACCTTAAAGTACCCACAAAAATATCTTTCTAATTACAAAAATACCACTATCCTTGCATCATTATAGAAAATAAATTTTATAAGATTTCTTCTTCTTTTGATAGCCAAAATCCACCCTTACTCTTTCCAGGGTAAAAGCAAATAGCCCATATTAGGGCCTACAAGACTTGGAACCTAAGACACTTCCACATGTGTACCCATTGCCATGGTTCAACATTATTTGTAAAATTGCCTACAAATGTCACAGAACTATTTACCACAGCAAAGCCATTAATAAAAAAAAACCACAACAAAAAAATAGAAGAAAGAAAATAAAAATAAGCCGGATGCTAGAAGCCTCATGAACCATAGAAATATACATAGATCATCCGTAGGACCTATGAAATGCACTATATACATTGCCGGGGAGAGAATTGGTCGATCTGAAAAGCTTAAAAAGAAGAAAAAGAGAAAATGAGAGGGAAACAAGTAGGTAGTGGATATTATAACCTAGAAAAAAACTGAATGCTTTGCTAGAAGAAAAGAATGAGCTATCGATGGCTTCCTCTTCATGGCCTCTGTCTGAGCTTTGCAAACTAGTCATTTTTTATCCAATTTTCAGTACTCATGCAGAAAATTTCATTCAACTGAATTCAACTGACAGTTCATTTGTGTAAGCGTTGGGTTTGTTAGCTCTGTTAGCAATTGTCCTACATCTTCGTGCTCCTCTAAACGAGTGACTTGAGCCCAAGTACACCTTACGATCATTTCCCATGTTTTTTACCTGCAGTCAAACTAAATTATCGGTCATGTGTGATAATAATATACATAAATTCACAACTATCAACTTCGCAATGTTTTCAACATTCTTACTAATGATTAGTTGTATCTTCTCAAATAAATTAAGTAAATTTCAATAACGGCAGTCATTTCCAATCCATCGCCTAATCTAAGTTGCAAAATTTAGCAATCCAGTAATAGGGCTACAAGTGAGATGATGAACTACAAATTTCTTTAATAAAAATAACAAATAAAAATAAAATGAAAGAAGGTAGACTATATATGAAAGTTCGTGAAATCATAACTTGCGTGGTTTCAGTTTTTGAAACCTTTCTCTTTTTTTTTTGTGTGGTGTTTTTCTGTCATTTTTGTCAAATTCTTTTAGTAGATGCAGCTAAATTTTTTTATATTTACTCATAAAGATTTTACTTTTTAGCTGCATCTAGGCTGAAATTTGGAATTAATTAAAGAAAAATAAAAAATAAAACAAAAAACTTAAAAACAAATTTTGAGTTTCAAAACCAAACAAGATAAATTTAATCTTAATTTTTGGTAATTTTCTACAACTTTTTACCTCTTTGGAACCATGATCTCCGAACTGCCTGGCGGATGTGCCGCTCATGCCTCTCTAAGAGCTCATCGACTCTATGTGATTGAGACAACAAGGGTCCTGAAAACTCAACCTTGTCTCCTTGATCCTGATAAACCTGCGTCGAGTTCAATGTGAAGAATATTAGCGAAATTGAGAAGAGATCAAGAATTTAAATAATTATATCTTTTTTCCCCTTTTTGTGAAAACGTCAGCTTTTCATGCATTATGCAAATACAACTAAATCACATTAAATCGTAGTGAATTGCAATGATTGTAGTGGATCACTATTGAATCGTACGATTCACTCAATTTAAGATTTAAAAATAGAAATCAGATCATTTTTGTTGAAACTCAAATCAAATCGTAAATCAAATTGTGAATCATAAGGTTCTAATAACCATTGCCACATAGAAGTTTGACGGTCTCTAGCTTCGTTAGGAAATTGTAGCACTAAAACCAAAATTAAAGTTGAAATTGATATCAAAATTAAAAATCACAAAATGTTGTCAAAATTATGAACTTACCAAGCTCATCCTCTTAGTTGCCATCTCCTCTCTTTGATATAGTGCCAACGACAATTCTTGCGAGTGGTACCCGTCAGAAGCATCGAAAGAATCTGGACGTTCTAATTGGCTCCAATTTTTTAGCATTGCATGCTTGACAATCTCGTAGGAATCTTCACCCCTAGAGCTAGTGCGACTTCCAAGTACAACTTCGACATTTTCATGCCTATTTGACTCGGAATCATTCTTTGCATGCAATGGACCTGAAGGTTCTAAAATGAGGCTCCTTGAACTAGACCTACTCCGTGATCTCATTGATGATTCATCTATTCGCCTTTTTGCCCATGCAAATCCGCTTGACCCTGAAACTTGTAATGGACCCGGAAAGGGGACATCCCCTTGAGATGCATGCTTTACGTGGGAAGCCTCTTCCGTTACCTCAATTGATGGCTTAGGTGGCTCCATCGCTAAGATGATATCTCCTTCCTTACGAATAGTTACTTTATGACTGTTGATTTTTTGGGCACTGTGAGTTTGGGCTGGCAAAGACTGCACACGTGTAATAAGTTAATTAATGTGAATAAGATTTCCTCCACAATTGAAGCAATTACAACCTATGTTATATGGACTCAGGTATGAGTATCAAGTGTTGGTGTGTGTTCAAGCATCAAATATAGGGATATTGGAATATTTATCCAAAACTTGGATATATAGATACATACAGGGATACGTCATGGAAACATATATATTGCGTCTTATATAATATTCCTAGATAAGACATTGTAAATTATGTGGAAATATACTCGAAACTAAGTAGGATTAGAAAAAATAAAGAATTTCTATATCTCACCCACGTGAGAGGATATAAATGTTTCATTACTAGCATATATGAGTTTCTTTCTTTTCAAACATGATAAAAAATAAAATAGAAAGAGTAAAGGATCCAAATGTCCAAATTGGGTATGAGTGTTCGAAACACTCTTAACCTTGTCATATCTAGTGGATATGGGTACTTTCGGGAAAATATAAAAGTCCATGGAACACAGGCTACAACACATGCCACAGACAAAAGAACACATGGATATAGTTTTACGATATAGAGTTATAGATGTAAAATGGAAAGAGGGAGAGAGAGATACCTCTGCCGGTGCCAATTTATTGATTCCATTTGGTTTTCTAGTTAGCTTAGCTCTTGTTTCAGGTCCTCGAACTCTCCCACCAGGCTTCTTCCTGCAAACCCGGTGCAAGTCGGTTATAATTCTCAAAAGACAACTTGATTAAACAAAAATATGTATTTTCCCTACACTTTTATATATTTCTATACACTTTTCAGATATTTCATTACATTTTTTATACATAAATTAACCAAATGGCCAGTGGTTAGCATTTCCCTTTAATAAATGACCTCAATTTCACAATAGTAGCTTGCAATTATGTTGTTGTTCAAATATTTCTTGTACCATTATTATTGATTTTTTTTTTTTTTTAATATTGCAAAAACTACCTAAATGCTCCCTCTGTTTTAGATGCTAGGCTACAGTGGATTCGGCACATGTTTTGCTGCCAAATTCTTCCATGTACCGCTAAAAAAAGGAGATGAGAAATCTTACCTTTGTGCCTCCTCACGATGTTTGGCATCAATCTCTTTATTTGGTGGATATTTTGGCAAGGTCAACGGGTCACATGCATAGGGCTTTGTTTTGAAATACTGAGGATAGCAAGTACAAGATGAACATTAAGCATATTCATGATGCAACTGAAGATAAAACACAAATAATTACAAATAGTTTCTGCATGACACCTCAGATGCAAGAGCGGAAGATGCGGTTCCACGCTTGTATGGTTCCACAGAGAGTAAAGTTTCTATCAGATTCACAGCCGTTTTTGGTAAATCTTTGAAAGTCACCCCGAGAGAGCTTTCATAAGGATGCTGGGGCTTAAATAGAGTAGCATGAGGAAGTTTGGACTTTCTCCAGTAATCATCAGGGGGGGACCCACAAAGCTTGAAAATTTTGTGTAATTGTTCAACCTGTAGGTAAAACAAGAACATTTCTTCTTGAATTTCAACTGGAAAAGACATCAAATTTAAATACAGTAACATCTATATATTTATTTGATAGTTGTATATGATAAAGCATGTTATTTTTACTAGTCCGTAATAAACTACAAAAACATTGCCTCATGAGTTATGATCATCCAAGGACATTCACACCTTCAGATATGTAGCATCCAATTTTTAGTTATCTTTTAGCTGTCTCATTAATGGCAGTGTTATCAATTGTCACTACTAAATGGCTATACTAAAATGAAGGGTGAAATCTCATTATGTCCCCATAGATTTGTATATGCTCCTTAAAAAAAAAAAAGACATCACTAAAAGGGATTGATTTGGTTTGACATACTTGTTTTGACATCCCATCCTATGGAATCTAGTTGAGAATCTCATCCATAGTCTCTATCCTTTGGATATAAACATTTTAGGAATTAGGAGTAACGTGCTCATACACAATTTAATCCTTCGTCTAAAAGGATTTGAGCTAGCATAGTTTGAGACAATTGCACCAAAACATTTTTAAAAAAAAATTTATTTCCTCAAGATTTTCACAAGGTGCATGCCAAATCCTCTATTTGAATTGCAATCACAAGGATGCATATATTTGAAGGTCTCTGCAAGGAGCCCAAGATTGTACAAATTTGAACCAACTGACAAAATATCATTCACAAGAGTCATTAAAAAACAAAAATAACTAAACTTCCAAATAAGCATTTACATTACACTAAGGTGAACATCATGGAGCAAGATTCTGCAAAAGAAATTCCAAGAACTGATAGAATGTGTTTCCTTTCCCAGGAGAAACATATCTTCCTATTATGATGATAAGATCTACCTCACTTTTTTGATCATGCAGCAATGATTAAGATTATATCTGGGGTAAATGACAACAGCAGTCCTTGTAGTTTGGTCCTTCTGTCATTTTGGATCCTATAATTTCAATTGACTCAATTTTGACCCTGAATTTATGATTTTGCTTCAATTTGGTCTAATTGATTGTAACTCTTTACGTATATATATATATATATATATATGAACAATATGCATATAAATGGCATATGTCATATTTTTAAGAGCAAAATTATAAAGTTGCTCAACTCAATGAGTTAACCTCAACTAATTTAGTGATTATTTTATGTCAAAAACACTAATGAAATTATCAATTGGACCAAATTGACACAAAATTCAAAATTAAGGATCAAAATTGAGTTAGTTGAAAGTGTAAGGATCAAAATGATACAATGGGCAAAATGTAGGGACTACCGACATAATTTGCCCATATATCTGAGAATCATAAAATCATTTAGTAAGGTCAAAGAAGATTACCTCAGTTCTGCCCTGAAGGATGGGGCTCCCGAGGAGTAGTTCAGCAAATACACAGCCAACACTCCAGAGATCCACTGAGGCTCCATAATCCGTGGAACCCAACAAAAGTTCAGGAGGACGGTACCATAAAGTGACGACTCTACTGGTTAGAGGTTGTCTGTGCCCCACAGGGCCAGTACCACAGAAGTTTGCCAATCCAAAATCAGCCATCTTCAAAACTCCTTCATTATTTACAAGAAGATTTGCACCTTTAATGTCCCTATGCATTATACCCCGAGAGTGGCAGTGCTCAAGCCCAGATAACAACTGTTTCATGTAGCATTTAACCTACAAAACATAATCAATTTCAGTTGAATCTTACAATCAGTTTCATCAGTAATTTGTTAGTCATATGAATGAAAAAATGATGTTATATCATCTCTTTTACACTAAAATGTATATTTCCCATTGTTTATCTTTGTGTCTTTACACCATTTGCATTAATTCTAGTCCCTTTAGCCCTATTAAAAGGAAGCTTGGTGTAATTAAGCCAAAACTATGGAGCTTACTGTATTTTCTCCAAATCTTTGGGAGGTCACTATAATTTACCCTAGAAAATATTAACTCGTCCAGTAGAACGAAGGGGCATTTGAACACGAGAAATGAAAGTATTCCATTTCTTAGCATTTCAAAATAGAATGTGCATCTTTCAGTATTTGACATAGCAATTAACTGATTGTGCTTAGCATTCACTAACATTTCAAAATTTCAGGAAACTGAGTTTTCCTCACATTGTTATATTCTTATGCAGATGACTTTTACAAAGCAAATGACAAACCAAAATGTCCAATGCTACTGAAACCCAAATTAGGGTGTTTCATTGTGATGTGATAAGCACACACTAGTTATAAGTTTGTTGAATAAAAAAAAAAAATCAACATAAGCAAACCTGTGCTTCACTGAACTTGATGTCAGGGGAAGATAAGAGTCCAGAAATGTCATGTTCCATGTACTCGAATACAAGGTATATGCTACATGACAATCGGGAGGTAATTAAGCCCTCCAGTTTTATGATATTTGGATGGTCAAGCCTGCGTAGTATCATTATTTCTCGTGCCATAAACCGAACGCTTTCGGGCTCAAAATTATCAAATCGCACCTTCTTCAGAGCGACAATCCTCCCAGTTTCTAAGTTGCGTGCACGGAACACGCTGCTGTAAGTGCCCTGTCCTACCTGCCACATCAGTTGAAATTGTTTATTAAAAAAAAAAAAATTAAAAAGGAAAAATAAAGAAAAAAAAGAAAGTCAGAAAACCTGTTTAAACCTTTTAGAAGCAAACATAAAGATACATGTAAAAGAATAATCCAACAAAAGTGACTTTTTATTATTACATCAACCCTGGATATTTTGATAAAAGAAAAAGAAATTATTAAATTTATGCTCAAGTGAATGAGCAACATTTATAATGGGGGAAAAAAGTAATAATCATCAAGTTAAAATGTAATTGGTAGCTCTAGAATAGTAACTGTATTAACTGTATCCCACCGATTAATGAAAAAAAGGCTTAAAGCATTATTGACTAAACAATCCAGGTAAATAAAAATCCTTCAAAAGGCATTATGAAGTCTTTGGAGTTGTGGAATTACTTACACTTTCAGAATATTCATAGAAGTGAATCACCATTGTAGCAATGTAAAAGAAAGAAGAAAATAGGGAACGGAAAAATGAATAAAACATGCAATTGCGATATGATGTCAAGATGAAACAAGTTATGATCAGCAGTTTGTAAATTTGCTACCGAAATACGTTTTATAAAACTACAAAAAAACATGAATAACACAATGACAACCCAATTTGGGAAAGAAAAAAGACCAAAAAAATAAAAAAATTCAATATATCTGAAAGCTCATATGCTGTTCTGCAACTGAAAATAGGGAAATTTCTCAACTTCCATGATAAAAAAGGACAAGCTTTAAGATCCTTAGTAGAGTATCCAAATAAGACAACAAAGTCCAAAAAAACAAAAATAAAAACAAAAAAGAGTCCTACTGAGTTAATCAAGATCCTAGAGCATCCAAATAAGACAATGAACTAAATTAATTTTTATGTTTTGGTTGTATATGCACTAAAATTAAAAGCATCAAAATTGAGCATTTTCAATATTTAACGCGCCATGGAAACTGATAATTGGACCACACACAATGTACATAGAGAGAGAGAGAGAGAGAGAGCAACCTTTTCCAGCTTTTCGAAAGAGTCAGCACTGAGAGGCACCCAACCGTGAATGGCTTCGCCGGCAACGGCGCTGAGCCATGCCGGCCAACCGGCGGCGACTTGCTCTCCTTCTACATACTTCTGCAAATTCCCCAACCTAAAACTCAGTGACTCGCCACCACCTCCATTAGAACTCACCCTCCCTGATTCACCCAACTCGTTCTCACTCACCCCCGAGTCAGTCCTCTTCTTCTTCTTCTTCTCCAAGTCCACCACCCCACTTCCCCGGCTCCTCCCCGAGCCCCCCGCAGCAGCATTGTCTCGAAAGGCGCCGGAATGATCGAGAGCAGGGGTCACCGACACCGCCTGCTTCGAGGTCACACAACCCATGAAGAAAAACCAAAAAATTGTCACCGACCCAGAAACATTGGTTGAGTTTGGAGACAAACCCAGATCGACCCAGATCAAGAAATGTGGCAAGTGAAGTGGGTTTTGAGTTTGGACAGCAATGGTGGCTGCACGAACTGTGAAGATGTGAGAGGAAATGGGCTATATACCCCCAAAAGGGCCAAAACCCTCTTTACAGAGCTGCTCTCTCTCTCTCTCTCTCCTGCTTTTTGTTCAATTGTGCGAGAATTGCGGAAGGTGTAGAGAGGAGAGAGAATTGTTGTATGATGGGGGGTTGAGATGAGAACACAAATCAGCGGAATCAGCGGGAAGATAGATAGACCTGTAATGGTCTAATGCTTCTATGGTGTGTATCGTCGTTGCGTCTGTTTTGTTTTTTTTCAAAAAGTAATGGAAATGGAGTCGTTGTGACTTGACTTTTTTGAGTTTGTCTGTAGGAAGTAGGATGAGAGACGAAAGAGAGAAGGTGAGGGGTAGACTTTTAATTCTGTGCAATTGTTTGTATGCGTGATATCTTGCTTTCAACTTGAAACCTGTTCCCAAAAAAACACAAAAAAAATCGAACTTAGAAGTACATAACATGGTATTAAAAAATAAAATAAAAATTACACTATATTCTTTTTATATTTAGGTTTTATTTGTCATAATTTAAAAAAAATTAAAAAATTACTATCCTATTTAAGTCACGTAATTTTATTTAAGCCACATCATCTCCCTATCACATCACTGCAAACTCAACCTATACTCAATCCATATTTTATAAAAACTCAAAAAATGTACTTGTTTATATCATTCTAAACCACCCATAGTCACTTTTTTATTTGATTTTTAGAATTTGTTTTTCTTTTTACTTTTAATTCTTCATATTTCAAATTTTTTTAGTTAACTCTCAAAACTAATTTCTATTAAAAATTAGATACAAAATTGTACATTAATAGTCATGTAATATAAAAATATTTTCTTATATATTACTCATACTTATAGAGACTCAAATTCTAATATAATAATATATTTTTTTATGTTATGTGATAATTATCGTGATTTTTTTGTCTAATTTTAAAATAAATTAACTTTTGGAATAATTTTAAAAAACTTAAAATATAAAGAGTGGAAGTGACAAAAAAAAAAAAAAATTTAAGGACAGATATAAAAAAAAATGACCTGGGCCTAGTTTGGGAAGACTAAATAAGTGCACTTTTTGACTTTTTATGAAATATGGGTTGGGTTTGAAGTGATGTGTTAGAGAGGTGGTGTGACTTAAATAAGATGATGCGACTTAAATAGGATAGTGACTTTTTGACTTTTTATCTTTTTTCAATCATGCCAAACTTGGCCCTAATATAAAATAGACAAAATGTAATTTATACATTATTAAAAAAAAACACAAAAAAACTTATAAGGAGTTGGTTGTATTGTAATTTGTATATGCAGCAGAATATCGTCTTGGGAACGGTGTCAAAGGCACGGGAGCTTCTATTTACCCACAACATTTTATTTCAGGGTACACCACTATTTAAGGCACACATTAGGAATTTGATAAATACAAAATTTACTCAATACACATCACAATCTTCCATCATTGCCCTTACTCACACACCCCACTCATATCTTCTATTTTCGCCCTAGTGTCTGTCGAACATTAATCTTTTGTCTGGAGTGTTTCTCTTGAACAAATTCCATATATTCAACATTTTAGTGTCGAACATAAGTAAACTATAGTAAACTATTCGAACTTAGTCTGTCGAACAATTTCAATATGTTCGAAATGTGAGTGTCGAACAAAATTGAATCGCGACTATTGGATCTCACAGTTTGAAATTTAAATTAGTTTAAGACAAGATGACTTTAGTGACTTCAGAACTCACAATATTCTAGCAGGCTTATAAAGGCCCTTTCACACTATCAGTTCTTGATGGTACAAGAGTTGTAAGCCAAGCAAAGTTCGACACTATAAAATCAAACATATATAATTTGTTCGGTTATAGATAGTCAAACATGGATATATTGTTCGACTCTGGATAACCGAATGAATACAAAAGATTTGTTGGAAATGGTGGAAAAATTCTGGGTAAAACCAGAATTTTTTCTCAAGTTTGGTCTATTTTTTAGGTGGGCCCCGAGTATCGATTTACTCGGGTCAAAGTGGTAACGCGTTCTATGCCGCGTTGTGATTCACGTGGTATATTTGATTGCTCAAAACCATTACCGAGTGAATGGGAAATTGAAGCCAAAGTGTGCTCCATGGAAATGGAGTTATGGTGGAAATTCCTTAAAGTTGTAAATTGGCTTGTCCCACATTGATTTGGTGGGAAGTTTTGAAAGGGTTTATAAGGCTTAGGGTGAGATACTTGGGGTGTGCCCCAAGGGGTACCCAAGTGTTTTAGAGGGAGAGGTTATGGGCAAAATGGGCTAGACCCATTGGACCCAAAAATCACCACACGCGCGCCGCCGGTCGTCCGGGCGGCCTGGGCTTGGGCCAAAAACATTTGAATTTAATTTTATTTTTTATTAAAATAAAATCCAGAATTCAAATTAAACTGGTTTGGATTTATTGTTCATCCAAACAGGGCCCTTCCCGTTTTCAAACAGAATTAAACTGTTTTGGATTTATTACTCATCCAAACAGAGCCCTTCCCGTTTCTATTTGTTTGAATAAACAGATTCAAATCTGTTTAAATTTGAATCTAACAGGTTTCATACCTGTTCAATTCAAAACCAAAAGCCACATTTACATCTATAAATAGACTAGCCTCCCATTTGGATTTAACTCAAATTTTTCATACTCCATCCTCTGCAAATTATATTCTTCATCTTGCTGCATTTTATTTCCGAAAAAAAAAATGTAAACACTTAGTGTGTTCGTAAGGCAAACAATTTGTAGTGCTGCTATTGTTTGTGGTAAGATCATTTCATCCTGGGAGATAGACGTCCAAATTCTGAAAGTACCGTGGAGAGGACGAATCTGTCTTAAGGACACAGTGTTAAACACTGGACTTGATCAGAAAAGTTATTCAAATAAATTAACCAAGTAAGTTGTTTAATTTTATTCTGTTTTTTATTTGTTTATTTAATCAGATTTTATTTTTGTTTTTGTAACAAAATAAAATCTGTGGTTTTATTTATTTATTTATTATTTCGAGTTTGATTTTTGTAATCAAACAAATTCTCTCATTTTTCTTTATTTCTTTAAATTCTTATTGTTGTTGTGTACACAATAGAATTAAATCTTTTAAATACAGTGAAAATTGTCCAACAATCTTAAGACAGATTCCTTTTTGGGTATCTTCATTGTATTTAATTTTCTGTGTTTTCAAATTAATATTCTGGTTGGAAAAACAAATAGTGATTTATGCTATTTGACAGATAGTAGTAATATACTGTCTCTTTTCTTTGACAACAACTAGTAGTACGATACTGGTGCCATTAACAATTCAGAATATTATTTGGTATTACAGAAAATTCTTGTGATATTTTATTTTTCTAGTTTTAGTAACAAGGAAAATAAAATTATTTTGTTGTTATAATTTATTTTCTGGTTTTAGTAACTAGAAAATTAATTTGTGTTTTATTTTTTTCTGATTTTTGTAATCAGAGATTATGGCTACTACAACTGAAACTGCATCTGGCAGTGGTACTCCTATTGTTACACCTACATCGGTCCCTATCCAGAACCATGTTCATGTACCAATCAATCATGGAGAAAAACCGGAAAAATTTAACGGTACCGAGTTTAAGAGATGGCAGCAGAAGATGCTGTTCTATCTTACGACTCTTAATTTGGCCCGGTTTCTCCATGAAGAGGCTCCAGCACTTAAAGAGGGTGAAAGTGATCGGCAAGTTGTTGCCACTGTAGATGCTTGGAAACATTCAGATTTCTTGTGCAGAAACTACATCCTAAATGGCCTTGACAATATGCTGTATAATGTATACAGTCCTCTGAAAACAGCAAAAAAATTGTGGGATTCTTTGGAGAAGAAATACAAGACAGAAGATGCCGGCACGAAGAAATTTGTCGACGGTAAATTTCTGGACTTTGTTATGGTAGACTCCCAAACGGTAATATCTCAAGTTCAAAGTTTTCAAATAATTTTGCATGATATTCATTCAGAAGGTATGTCTCTTAGCGAGTCATTCCAAGTCGCTGCTTTAGTGGAAAAGTTACCACCGGCTTGGAAAGATTTCAAAAATTATTTAAAACATAAACGCAAAGAGATGACTATGGATGAATTGATTGTAAGATTAAGAATTGAAGAAGATAACCGAAAGGCTGAAAAGAGGAATGGGAAAAATCCCATGAGTCCAAGGCTAATGTGGTTGAACAAGTTCATAAACCACATAACAAAAAGAGGAAGTTTACTGGAGATGGTCCTAAACAAGGCGATAGTAGCAAGAAGTTCAAAGGAAAATGTAATAACTGTGGCAAAACTGGACATCGAGCTTCTGACTGCCGCCGCCCTAAGAAGGATCATGGAAGTACAAGTAAGAAGACCACCAATCAGGCCAATGTAACAGAATTGGATTACATCTCTGACGGAGTGAATGACATCAACCTCTCTGCTGTGGTGTCTGAGGCTAACTTGGTTGGAAATCCCAAAGAGTGGTGGGTTGACACTGGAGCAACTCGTCACATTTGTGCGGACAAGAAGATGTTCACTACCTACAATGAGGCTGCAAATGGTGAACAACTTTTCATGGGAAATTCTTCTACTTCTACTGTGGCTGGACAAGGGAAAGTGATCTTGAAGATGACATCAGGGAAAGAACTGACCCTCAACAACGTACTGCATGTACCTGACATCCGGAAGAATTTAGTTTCTGGGTCTTTGTTAAGTAAAAATGGTTTTAGGCTTGTATTTGAGTCTGATAAATTTGTATTAACAAAGAGTGGTATGTATGTTGGTAAGGGATACATGAGTGATGGTCTCTTTAAGTTGAATGTAATGACAGTTGTACCGAAAGTTGCTATGAATAAGAATAACACATCTTTTGTTTATATTCTTGAGTCAAATTTATGGCATGGTAGATTAGGACATGTGAAATTTGATGCTTTGCGTAGATTAATTGGTTTAGATCATATACCAAAGTTTGAAATTAATCCTAATCATAAATGTGAAATTTGTGTAGAAGCGAAACTAACTAAAGCTCCATTTAAATCGGTTGAAAGAAAAACCGAACCTCTAGAATTAATTCATACTGATGTATGTGATTTAAAATTTATTCAAACTAGAGGAGGCAAAAAGTATTTCATAACATTTATCGATGATTGCACAAGATATTGTTATGTTTATTTATTTAGAAGTAAAGATGAAGCCTTAGAAATGTTTAAACTCTACAAAACAGAAGTTGAAAATCAACTTGGTAAAACCATTAAAATGGTTAGAAGTGATAGGGGTGGTGAATATGATGCACCATTAAATGAATTTTGTGCACAACATGGCATTATTCACCAAACTACAGCCCCTTATTCTCCACAGCAAAATGGAATTGCTGAAAGGAAGAATAGAACCCTAAAAGAAATGATGAATGCCATGTTACTAAGTTCAGGCTTACCACAGAACTTGTGGGGGGAAGCAATATTGTCTGCTAATTTTGTTCTTAATAGAATACCCCATAAGAAAACCAACAGCACTCCTTATGAATTGTGGAAAGGTCGATCGCCTTCCTACAAATACTTAAAAGTGTGGGGGTGTTTGGCAAAAGTTGAAGTTCCTGTTCCTAAAAAGACTAAGATTGGACCAAAAACAATAGACTGTGTGTTTATTGGTTATGCTCAGAATAGTAGTGCATATCGGTTTCTAACTTATAAATCAGAAATACCTGATATAAATGTGAACACTATTATAGAGTCAAGGAATGCTGTGTTTTTTGAACATGTCTTTCCTTACAAGAAATGACAAGAATTAAGTTCGCAGAAAAGAACTTATGATTGTACACAAAGTCAAGAGATTAATGACAATCAAACACAAGAGACTAGTAATAGTCTCGACCAACAGGATTTAACTAATGATGAACCTAGGCGAAGTAAGAGAGCAAGAACATCAAAATCTTTTGGTCCAGATTTTCTGACATACTTGTTAGAAAATGAACCTCAAAGCTTTAAGGCAGCAATGATAGGTCCTGAAGCACCTTTGTGGAAAGAGGCTGTTAATAATGAAATTGAATCCATTATGCAAAATCATACTTGGGAATTGGTGGATCTTCCACCAGGTTCTAAACCTCTTGGATATAAATGGATATTCAAGAGAAAAATGAAAGCAGATGGTTCAATTGACAAGTATAAAGCAAGACTTGTTGTTAAAGATTACAGACAAAAGGAAGGTCTGGATTATTTTGACACATATTCCCCTGTGACAAGAATAACATCCATTCGCATGCTTATTGCTATAGCAGCGTTGTTTAATTTAGAAATACATCAAATGGATGTTAAGACAGCTTTCTTAAACGATGATCTAAATGAAGAGATCTATATGGAACAACCCGAAGGGTTTGTAGTATCAGGGCAAGAAAAGAAAGTTTGTCGACTTGTAAAATCCTTTTATGGATTAAAACAAGCACCAAAGCAATGGCATGAAAAATTTGATCATGCAATGCTTAGTAATGGGTTTAAGATAAACGAATGTGACAAATGCGTCTATGTTAAAAACACTGACCAAGGATATGTCCTAGTTTGTCTTTATGTGGATGACATGCTTATCATTGGAAGCAGTCAAAACATGATCAAATCAACTAAGCAGATGCTTAACAAAAGATTTGATATGAAAGATATGGGGGTCACAGATGTTATATTAGGAATGAAAATTACTAAAACATCTGACGGATATGCATTATCTCAATCTCATTATATTGAGAAAATTCTTGATAAATTTATCAAGGATGATTTGAATTTAGCTAGAACACCTGTAGACATCAGTATTTATTTATCAAAAAATAAAGGTGATGCAGTGTCTCAGTTAAAATACTCCCAAATCATTGGAAGCCTAATGTACCTAATAAATTGTACTCGTCCTGATATAGCTTATGCTATCAGTAAATTGAGTAGGTACACTAGTAATCCTGGAGAAGACCATTGGAAAGCAATCATTCGGGTTCTTAGATATCTAAGATTCACTCGTGATTATGGTTTGAACTTTACTCGATATCCAGCAGTACTTGAAGGTTATTGTGATGCAAATTGGATATCGGATACTAAAGATTCAAAATCCACTAGTGGATATGTCTTTACTTTAGGAGGCGCTGCTGTTTCTTGGAAATCCACCAAACAAACATGCATCGCACGATCCACAATGGAATCCGAGTTCATTGCTTTGGACAAAGTAGGAGAAGAAGCAGAATGGCTTCGTCACTTCTTAGAAGACATTCCAATGTGGTCAAAACCTGTGCCAGCTATTTGCATTCATTGTGATAGTCAATCTGCAATAGGCAGGGCACAGAATTATATGTATAATGGTAAGTCACGACATATTCGTCGTCGACATAATACCGTACGACAATTGTTGTCAAACGGAATAATCTCAATAGATTATATAAAATCTAAAGAGAATATTGCGGATCCGTTAACAAAAGGTTTGACAAAAGAGCTAGTGTATAGTTCATCGAAGGGGATGGGATTAAAGCCTATTACATAAGAGTCGTCATAATGGTAACCCTACTTATATGACTGGAGATCCCAAGAACTAAGTTCAAAGGGACAACTAAGTTATGTATGGCTCACCAGAAATCACCGAGGGATTAAAAATTCCCTACTCATTCCTATGGTGAGTGTGATATCTGCAACATATGTTGTATGCAGGGGTATAAGGATAAGCTTTGCTTTTAATGATTACTTATATCTTGATTAAGGTATAAAATCAAGACGAGTATAAGGAGATACTCACAATAAGAATCACCTATATGAGTGTCGAACTGGGGCCGGTTCTATGAGAATGAAGAGGTTAAATTTTCTAGACACACTTATGAAAACCAGGCGCGTTCAAGGCCAAAATGAACACAACAGTGAGAACCACGATGTGTTAGAAGATATTTTGTGTGAAATCTATTGTCTTGGCTTACACAAACGGCTGAACAATTCAAGGCATCGCGTCCATTGGTTAGCCAGTAAGTCCGATAGGTTATCACTAGGGAAGGTTCAAGGCCGAAAACTATCTATCCTGATGCAAGATATTTTCGACTTATACTCTTTTGTTAAAGTCTGCATATTGTTGCATTTCCGTTGTCATCAAATTGCATTCATGTAGGGGATTGTTGGAAATGGTGGAAAAATTCTGGGTAAAACCAGAATTTTTTCTCAAGTTTGGTCTATTTTTTAGGTAGGCCCCGAGTATCGATTTACTCGGGTCAAAGTGGTAACGCGTTCTATGCCGCGTTGTGATTCACGTGGTATATTTGGTTGCTCAAAACCATTACCGAGTGAATGGGAAATTGAAGCCAAAGTGTGCTCCATAGAAATGGAGTTATGGTGGAAATTCCTTAAAGTTGTAAATTGGCTTGTCCCACATTGATTTGGTGGGAAGTTTTGAAAGGGTTTATAAGGCTTAGGGTGAGATACTTGGGGTGTGCCTCAAGGGCTACCCAAGTGTTTTAGAGGGAGAGGTTATGGGCAAAATGGGCTAGACCCATTGGACCCAAAAATCACCACACGCGCGCCGCCGTCGTCCGTCCGGTCGGGCGGGCTGGGCTGGGCCTGGGCTTGGGCGCGTGGTTGGGTTGGGCTTCTAATCTTTTTGGGCCAAAAACATTTGAATTTAATTTTATTTTTTATTAAAATAAAATCCAGAATTCAAATTAAACTGGTTTGGATTTATTGTTCATCCAAACAGAGCCCTTCCCGTTTTCAAACAGAATTAAACTGTTTTGGATTTATTGCTCATCCAAACAGAGCCCTTCCCGTTTTCAAACAGAATTAAACTGTTTTGGATTTATTACTCATCCAAACAGAGCCCTTCCCGTTTCTATCTGTTTGAATAAACAGATTCAAATCTGTTTAAATTTGAATCTAACAGGTTTCATACCTGTTCAATTCAAAACCAAAAGCCACATTTACATCTATAAATAGACTAGCCTCCCATTTGGATTTAACTCAAATTTTTCGTACTCCATCCTCTGCAAATTATATTCTTCATCTTGCTGCATTTTATTTCCGAAAAAAAAAATGTAAACACTTAGTGTGTTCGTAAGGCAAACAATTTGTAGTGCTGCTATTGTTTGTGGTAAGATCATTTCATCCTGGAAGATAGACGTCCAAATTCTGAAAGCACCGTGGAGAGGACGAATCTGTCTTAAGGACACAGTGTTAAACACTGGACTTGATCAGAAAAGTTATTCAAATAAATTAACCAAGTAAGTTGTTTAATTTTATTCTGTTTTTTATTTGTTTATTTAATCAGATTTTATTTTTGTTTTTGTAACAAAATAAAATCTGTGGTTTTATTTATTTATTTATTATTTCGAGTTTGATTTTTGTAATCAAACAAATTCTCTCATTTTTCTTTATTTCTTTAAATTCTTATTGTTGTTGTGTACACAATAGAATTAAATCTTTTAAATACACTGAAGATTGTCTAACAATATTTACCGCTCAGCAAGTAAACGAAAACCAAAAAAAAAATGAAAATCTAACCTTTTCCTTGCTCTGTTGTTCCAAACCATCAGATATATCCATCATTCAGTCCAATCAAAATCTTTAATAATACGTATATTTTTGGTTGTTTCTTTAAGGGTTTTTGATTTTTATCTCAGGATTTTTGAATTCTTTAGAGAGAACATACGTAAATAATGTTTGAGATACTTGATATGTATTATATTCATTATAGTCTTTCATGGTAATTTTATAAAAAGTGTGTGTCATAGTCCTTGTCTTTTGTGATCCTTTTACATAAAATTAATATTATAATAAAAATTAAATCAATTAATAATGTACTTTGAGATGAAAGGTAGTGTGCAATTAGAGACTCCCAAAGGCACAGCATTACAGCTGCCCCATTAAACGGTTACGTTTTGGCTAAGCCATTGCCCTTTTGTCTGGCTGTCTGTTTGCAATTTTTAATACACTTCACATAATATATAATATCTTTAATTATTAACTTTTGACAGTATCTCAAATATTTGCGTAAAAAAAAAAAATTGTACAAAATGCTTAACTAATAAACGTTTAATTTTTTTTTTGAAAAAATTATAAAAAAAAAAACTTCGGCATTTGCCCCTTATAACAAAATAAATCTTAACTTTTTTAATTTTGTCATTTTAAATTTATTTTCAATCTAAACTATTTACTTATTTTCATTAAGTAAAATTGTTGAAAAAGTGATATTTTAGTCATTAAACTCAACTTAAGGGTACATACAATGTACAAACATTCTTTTTTTCATTAAGTTTAATGACTAAAATATTATTTTTCAATTGATTTTATTTAATAAAAATAGACAAATAGTTTGGAATGAAAATAAATCAAAATTTTAATGTTTAAATTGATAAAATTAAAAACTCATGATTTATTTTGTTATAATGGTCAAACTCTGAGAGTTTTTTTTTGTTGTAATTTTTCCTTTTAAAATATATATATATATATATATATATTATAAAAAATTGTTCTAAACAGATTTACAACTTATTTTAAATTTGTAAACTACAATTATGAAAATCAACTTATAAGTGATACCAAATAGACCTACAATTGATTAGACCATTGTTTTAAGTCATTTTGTTAATTGATCCAATCAAGTTAAAAAAAAATATATATATACGCTTGTCTTTGATTTTTAAAATAAAAAAAAAGTAGTGGCTAAAGAGGCCAAAATGAATGTATATTGTTATGAAGACACATCAATTATATTGTATGAAGACCCAACAATGCACAATTTAAAATGGGCAAATTACAAGCACCCCCTTGAGGTTTGGTAAAAATACAAATTTCTCCCGAGGTTTGAAAAATTACAAATTGCCCTATAAGGTTTATATTTCCATAACAAATTGCCCCCTGAGGTTTTTATTTTCATACAGATTCCCCCCTAATTTGTTATGCAAATTTGACCTTTAGGGGGCAATTTGTAATTTCTCAAACCTCAGGGAGGAATCTGTATTTTCACCAAACCTCGAGGGGGTGTTTGTAATTTGCCCATTTAAAATATACATCTTAATGTAATAGAGATAACAATATAATTTTTTTTTTATAAATACGATTAACAAATTTCTGATGAAAAAGAAGTCAAATATTATATGAATTAAAATCTTAAAAAGACGTGTAATTATACAAATTTATAGATTATATTGTGTTTTTTTCCAAATTTTAAGGGGGTGTAATTTGTCCTAAATATTATACAAGTGCAATATGGGAAGGTTGTTGATTGTGCATGGATAGATCATTCAAGTGCACAAAACCATCAGGGAATGGCTATGCAAACCTTGGAAAGCATAATGGTTTAACAAGACACCAATAGAAAAAGTCTCAGCGAAACCATCAGTGAACTATGGTTTAGATTCTCAGCAGGCACCCCCAAATTCATGTAAAATACAATGTTCATATTTAGATTTTTGTCTTCTTAAAATTTTTTGACTGACAATCTTCTTTTTTTAGGGGATAATTCGGTAAAATACATTAGTTCACTCACACTTTTTTGTGACTCTAATTGCGTTTGGGAAGGACATTTTTTGTTTTTTTTCACTAAAAGACAAATTGGTTACAAAATTAAAAAAAAAAACAAATCCAAACAAAATATAACATCAAACCCCATAATCATTTCACTTTTTCTCTTACAAACATCACATCCAACCACAAAAAAACTCAACATCTTTTCATACACAATTTTTTTTTCTCTAATAATATCCTACAACTAAAAAAACCTACAAAAAAATTCACTTCTCAAACACCCACAAAGTGTGCTAATACACTATTTAGGTTTTATTTCTATAGTTGATTTTGAAGTTAAAAAAAGTCAAAAATTCAATACAAAAAATTGTATTTGTCATGAATTGTTAAAACCAACATACCATCAATTTTATATCAACTATCTTGATTTTTTACAAAGGACAAAATAAGAATTTAAGACAAAAAACATGACATATTATGCCATATCAAGCATATTTTTTTTATATAATTAAAAAAATATAAATGTAAATGTAAAATCCCAAATCATTGATTTAAAAATGTAAATGTTATATTTAAAAAGTATATTATTTCACTTAAATTTGTAGGCTTTACATTTGAACTAATTAAAAAAAAAATTATTCACACATAATGGTGTTTGGGAAGTGGGTTTTTATGTAGGTTTTTTTAGTTGTAGGTTTTTATTGAATAAATTTTTTTTGGTGTTTGGGAAGATAGTTGGGTTTTTATGTGGTTGGATGTGATGTTTGTGAGAGAAAAAGTGAAATGATTATGGGGTTGGATGTGATATTTTGTTTGGAAGTGTTTTTTTTGGTTTTGTAAAAAGTTTGTCTTTTAGTGAAAAAAATGAGAAAAAAATTTGGAACCTAGGTTCCCAAACACCACATAATAGTGTGTAAACAAAGTCGGATTGGTGTTGACTAATGTGTGTTTGGATTCTTGCTTAATTATTTGCTTATAAAAAAATAAAAAAATAAAGACAAATTACCAAATGAGAAGCATGATATATATAAATGCATGAATAAGATTTTATAGATAGATTTTACTAATAAATTTTGTAAAAATTTATCTATTCATATATGTACAATCCGTGTGATTTTATGATTAATTTTTGTATTCAAAATATTTCTGTGTTATTTCTCAATCATTAATATAAATATAATAAATAAATTTCACTCTCTAAACCAAATAAGAGAGAAAAGAAACCATCATGTAAAAATCTTATCATATCAGCATCCAAAAAATTGCTTGGTTCGAAGGCTGTGGTGAATGATTGATTAAAGAAGAAAAGCAAAAGTGAAAAGAATTAAAAGGGGACAAACAAAGCACATTTTACTTTTTCTTTTCAATTTCTTTTCCCATTTTGACATCCTCTATAACTTTTTGTAACTATTTGTTTTTGGTTTTCCCCCCTTCTTTTTTATTATAGTAAATATATTTATATAAAAAAAGTTAATTTTATTTTTATCCTATAAATTATCATTATTTTTTATATTTTATCTTTAACTATCAATTTTGTTTATTTAATTTTTAAATGATTTTGTCTATATATTTAAATTGGTTCATTGAAAATAATAACTCGAGGAAGGAAAGTCTTAGTTGTAAAATAGACTCGAACATTTACATTTCACTAAGAAGCTAACGATTATAACCAAAGTATAAAGTTAATAGATAATTAACAAATGACTAATTTAAAGTCAATATGCCTACCTTAAGGTTCTTTCTTACGTTTCAATTCAAGTAATGCAATTATTTTTGATTTGGCATTTTCTTGATCTTACTATGTTTATAATTATTTTTTTGTAATGCTCGAAGGCAAGCAAGAAATTTGACGAATTTTTTCTATGTTTGTTGTCATACTATTTAACACACAAATCTCTTTTATTTGGGGTTGGGATTGGGATCGGTTATATAACAGGATTGAATGACAAAACCAAATCCATATAATCAACTCTACTTGATTAAGATACAAGATTTAATTTACTTTCATTTATAATTATAATTTTTATGGGAGTTGACCCTTTTGCTAAACTAGAGTTGGGACCATCAACTAAGCATGAGGATTTGATTAGTAGTACCTTTGTTAATAAAAGGTTATTATAAAGGAGAGGGAATTAAGAACTAAAAGTCATTTGGGCCTAAAAAGGAATGTTTATTCCAAACCACATGTATCTACAAGGATAGGTGTTCTTTTTTACTTGAAAATAAAAATAAATAGTTGACATTACTGAATTCTTGAACATGATTGTCTACTAGAATAAACAACATTAATTAGTTTTTATTTTACTTTTAAACATGATGAAAACCTAATCATAGAAAACACCCAACATTAATAAAGTTGTCATTTTTTCTTTTACTTTTTCTTTTTCTTTTTTTCTATTTCAAAACTGTCGCATAATTTTTTGTACACTTCAATTAAATTTGATCTTCTTTGCAATCACACATAATCCTACATCATCTTACATAATCCAAAATTGCTTCAAATTTGCTATTGTTTTGATTTTATTTCTTTATTCACGCACGCATTGTCCAAAGGCTAATTATGATGAAGGTAACACTAATTCATTTACAAAGAATTTTAAAAAAAAAGAGGAGATTACTAATTAATCCTTGGTTTTGCACAAATTGATAAGTTCAAGAATTGTTTGGAAGTCAAGAAAAGAGATAAAAAAGAGAAAGAGAAAGTGTTCATTAATAAACACCTCAAAAAGTTGGGGCTAGGTCTTTTAGTTTTGCAGTACAACCAAAAAAACCTCAATGTATGGTATCTATCCCAAGAAATTAAGTGAAAACTCAATTTAAGATCACAAAATTAACACTAAAACTGTAATAATTCTGACCTCCGATTAATGCTAATCCATGACTAATTATGCCTAACAGTAATTTAGAAGGAACCCGGAATTAATTTGCTTGTGTATTGCATCATTCTTGTGTTTATATCTGTTAGGCGTAGAAAGATCTGTTCATGTTATTAGTTTTGAATTGCGAATTGAAAACCTTATCGATGTCCGAGTCAGAAATTGACTTGATATATGTGCTAGTTAGGATTTATAGAATTTTATGGTAAGTTTAATTAAAATTCGGTTCGGAACGATTAAATTAAATTAAATAATGCTAGGTTAAACATAGGTTAGTTGAATGCAAGTAATTACATTTTTGCCCCTTAGTGGGCCACTTTGTTCAATCTTGATTAGGAGCTTTTGGTACATATCTCAGCCATTCTTTCTTAGACTCAAAACCGTGAGAAAGAGGGAGAGTGAGAGAAGCTTGGTTTCATCAAAAAACTTGGGATTGGAAATCTGAGGATTTGTAGAAGAACTACACAATTGAGCTAGCACACCTTGAACTCAAGACGTAAGGTAGGCAATTCATCATTTCAATTAGGAAATTGAGTTGTTCTTGCTAGGTCCATGGTGAAATTGATATTTAAAGTCAAAACTTAGCTCAAAGTGTTGTTTTGAGAGTCAATCCATGTATGCATGCATAAATTTCTATGTTTTGAGTTTACCTTTCAAAGAATTCCTTCATGCATGTGTTAATTTCGTTCTCACTTTGGAAACACAATGAGTTTCATGTTGTTTGATAGCATTTGATCATTATTTGGAGAGCCTTAGCTCAAAAATGTTCATGCATGTCATGTTTTGGATCTTTTATAAAGTTTAAGTTGAGTTTGTGCATAATTGGTTTACTCTTGGGCCATGATTTCTTGAATTGAAGCTTTAAACATGTGTGTTTTATGAGTTACCAAGGGTTTTCCAAAGTTTTGGCCCAGAAAAATGAGTTTTGGGATGGTTGATTGTTAAATTTGAGCTTGGTGATCAAATCTGGAATTTTCAGAAATTTGATCCACGCTCGAGCGTGGAACTCTACGCTCGAGCGTGCACTCTGAGTACGTGCACTCCGCTCGAGCGACGATGTTTACGCTCGAGCGTGAAATGTATATACCTAGAAGTTCTTGTGTTTTACAGTCCGCTCGAGCGAGGGAATCCACGCTCGAGCGAGGCTCTGAGTCTCAAGCTCGAGCGTAGGTCGAGCGCCCGTCGAGCGTAAAAATCATGCATCCAGCATTTTTTCATGAGTTTACAGTACGCTCGAGCGAAACTTCATTGTCAGCATGTCCGCTCGAACGATGAAAGCTACGCTTGAGCGTGGACCTTATTTTTAGCAAATCTTGAGAAATATTTTCCAATGCATTTTTGCATCCTCATTCCATCGTAGGCATTTCTAAGCCATGTTTAAGACTCCACAATGAGGATTAAAGGTTAGAAGCACACTAAGAGCAAACGACATAAGTTATGTACAATTCGAACGTATATTTCAAGTGTGTGTTCGTATGTGTGTTCATGTAGGTCACGCGCCTCAGAACAAGTGAAGGGCCGTCTTACCATCTAGTTAGGGCTACCAATCATCAGTGAGTAATAACTTTGTAAAGTTATGTTTAATGTTAATTATTTTCTGAATATTAAGATGCGAAGCAATTAGTTCTCTAAAATGTCATGCTATATTCGAAATGAATGAATGGTTGTCCAAAATTCTGAAAGTTATTCGTGGCATCCTTAGCATCATATGATATGCGTCCCTTTATGGGTCACCAGGTCCCTTTATGGGTCATCAGAAACATCTCTGTGCACATGAGTCATCAGAATGCCTTCAAGGCTATCCCTTTATGGGCTATCGGGTTTGTTAACGCTAAGGGACGTACCACGTATGATTATATGCAAAATCTGAATATGGTAATGATTATGAATATGATTGTGAATCTGTTTCTGATAAGAATTTGATTTTTAACTCTGTGATGGACATCATTCATTAAATCCTTTACTCTGTTATTATTCATTGGGCTTTAGCTCACAGTTTATATTATGTATGTAGGTGAGCTGGCGTGTGACCAGGGCCAGAGTTGACGGCCTTCATTTTTGTTTTTGTCAGCCAACCGTTGTGCCTCCCGAGGAGGTTCTAATCGAAGTCTAGTTGTATGGCTGTTTTTTGTACTTATGCTAGTTTATTAATGTTTGTAAAGTCAGGTCTTGGGAACTCCACTTATGTAAATGGTTTGTAAATATTGAGGTCCTCCGACCGACACGCTTGTTCATATATATATAAATAAGTTTTAAAATGTTATGTCCCATGTACGTTATCACAGCTCATTGGACCTTGTCTATTTTGTATTATTGTTTTCGCAGCCCCTTATTATTTACTAATATGTTTAGAGGCCTTTGGTAATCCACGAATTACTGGCCGGTTACAATGCTAAACCTACAGGGGCCGGTTTGGGTCGTGACAGAGTGGTATCAGAGCACGTGTTCTACCGCACACACTGGTCCACATGAGCTTAGGAAGTCCTAGCAAGAAGTAAGGGCATTTCGTCTGCATGTTTATGTGTATTGTTCGAAAGTGAAAGCATAAGTTCAAGTATAAACATGTGAATTTGAATACATAAAGTTTTGTTTACCTATAGCAAATGGACAATGCAAGGAATAATGACACAGCATGGTCCTCTGATGCTCGAATGAATAGAATGGAACAAATGCTTGCAACCTTAACCGAAGTGGTAATGCAACAACAGAGGCAACAACCTTTACCACCTCCACCCCTGCCGGCTCAAGTTGAAATGGGCACCGGTGACGTCATCAACTTGACACAGAAGTTCATGAAAATGAAACCGCCAACATTCTATGGTGGAATTGAACCATTGAAAGCAGAGACGTGGTTGCTTGAGATGGAGAAACTGTATGAGGTGTTCCCTTGTTCTGAAGTCCAGAAAGTCCTCCTAGCCACCTATACTCTGAAGGATGAAGCCCAAAGGTGGTGGTTACTGATTCGAAATGGCCACGAGAATATGACGTGGACTCAATTCAATACAATTTTCTATGACAAGTACTTTCCCCAGTGTTTCCGAGACCGGAAGGTTTCAGAATTCTAGGAACTCAAACAAGGCAGAATGTTTGTAGCGGAGTACGAGGCTAAGTTTACTGAGTTGGCAAGATTTGCTTCTCACATGGTGGACACAGACTACAAGAAGGCCCGCAAGTTTGAGGGGGGATTGAATTTGGACATATTGGATAGGGTGGAAGTCCTGAACCTACCCACGTACGTGAATGTTTTGGATAGGGCATTAATGGCAGAGTCTATTGTAGCAACGAAGAAACAAACTCTCGCCCCACGAACTGATTGGACAGGGAAAAGATATGGAAACAATTTCAAAAAGGGTCGTTCATTTTCTAGAAATAAGAGGCGAAACACAGGATCTTACAATAGCTCAAGCCAAAGTAATGGTACTATACCGACTTGCTCGGAATGTGGTAGGAAACACAAAGGGGATTGTTATTGAGCTTTGGGCGCCTATTTTAGGTGTGGAAAAACTGGTCATATGATGAAGGATTGTCCTATCAGGTTCAAAAATACCAACCAACCAGCGGCAAGCTCAGCCGGATCCGCTTCTGCATCCAAGACGAATACGAGGGCCAATACTGGGAAAGAACCTCTGAGACAGGGTCGAGTGTTCGCCTTAGTGCCTGGTGACGTACCAAATACCTATACCGTGGTGTCAGGTACACTCTCTGTATGTTCTCATGATGCATGCGTATTGATAGATTCTGGTTTTATACATTCCTTTGTATCGTATGCTTTCTCTCAAAAATTGACTAGACCATTAAAATTTATGACATATGTGTTATTTGTATCTACGCCGTCTGGGGATTCTATGATGTGCACTCATATTTATCCGGCATGTGACGTTATGATTGGCGATATGATGTTATATATGGACTTATTACCCTCGGACATTAATCATTTTGATTGTATTTTGGGGATGGATTAGTTGACTAAATACTGTGCTACCATCGACTGTGCGAATAAAACTGTCGTGTTTAGACCACCGGGTATGCCCGAATTTACTTTTATTGGGAATGGGGTAGTTCCTTCCTCATATTTGATTTCGGCTATGAAAGCTGTAAAACTGCTTAAGAAGGGATGTAGGGGTTACTTGTGTTGTGTACTGACTGCGTCATCTGACGAAACTAATGTAGAAACTATCCCTGTTGCTTGTGAATTTCCCGATGTGTTCCCGACTGACTTACCTGGGGACTTAGTTGATAGAGAGATTGAATTCACTGTTGAGGTGTTTCTGGAGACACAACCTATTTCTAAGACCCCCTATAGAATGTCTACCTCAGAATTGAAGGAATTAAAAACTCAACTTCAGGAGCTGTTAAATAAGAAATTTATCTGTCCGAGCACTTCACCTTGGGATGCTCAAGTCTTGTTTGTCAAAAAGAAGGATGGATCTTTGAGGTTGTGTATAGACTACCGAGAATTGAACAAGTGACTATTAAGAACAAATATCCCTTACCTCGAATAGATGATTTGTTTGATCAACTCCAAGGAGCTAAAGTGTTCTCTAAAATTGATCTTAGGTCCGATTATCATCAGTTAAAGGTTTAAGCAAAAGATGTAGAGAAAACTGCATTTAGAACTAGATATGGACATTATGAATTCCTGGTAATGCCTTTTGGAGTGACAAACGCACCTGCAGTTTTTATGGACCTAATGAATAGGGTTTTCAAACGATATCTTGATGAATTCATTGTCGTGTTTATTGATGACATTCTGATTTATTCTAAGAGTAGGGGAGAACATGGGAACCATCTGAGAACTACTTTGCAAATTTTGAGAGAAAAGAAACTGTATGCTAAATTGTCCAATTGTGAATTCTGGCTTGACAATGTAGCATTTTTGGGACATGTGATCAATGAAGACGGTGTTTCTGTTGACCCTCAGAAGATTGAAGCTATTGTGGATTGGCCTAGACCGACGAACGTAACAGAAGTTAGAAGTTTTCTGAGACTTACAGGTTACTACCAAAGATTTGTGAAAATTTTTTCCAAACTTGCTATGCCATTGACTCAGTTAACTCAGAAAAATGTGCCATTTGACTGGAATGAACAAGGAGAGGCGGCTTTCCAAGAGTTGAAAACCAGGTTAGTGACTGCACCAATCTTAACCTTGCTTAATGGTACTGATAGGTTTCAAGTGTACAGTGATGCTTCCTACAAAGGGTTGAGGTGTGTACTAATGCAAAACGGAAGAGTGATTGCCTATGCTTCCAGACAACTTCGACCCCATGAAAAGAATTACCCAACATATGATCTTGAATTAGCGACTGTGGTGTTTGCTTTGAAAATATGACGTCACTATTTGTATGTGGTGACTTGCGAGGTGTATACAGACCATAAGAGTTTGAAATATTTCTTCACCCAAAAGGAATTAAACATGAGACAGAGACGATGGTTAAAACTAATCAAGGATTATGATTTGCAGATCTTATATCATCCAGGAAAGGCTAATACCGTAGCAGATGCCTTGAGCCGAAAATTTAGCGCGAATTTGTCATGTTTGCTATCCAACCGAAAAAAATTGTTGACTGACCTAGAACAAGATAGGCTACTTACTGCTATTGCCGCTCAACCTACAATTCTTGACGAGATCAAACAGAAATAGTGCGAGGATGAATACCTGAAAAAGATCACGGAGGAATTTGATTCAAAGCCGAGGCTAGGATTTGTGTTTGAGAATGATGTGCTAAAATTTCAGGACCGTCTTTGTGTGCCCGATTGTTATGATTTGAGGAAACGTGTTATGACCGAAGCTCACAGTAGTAAATTTGCTATGCATCCGAGGAACACGAAGATGTATTATAATTTGAAACAGCATTTTTGGTGGCCTGGAATGAAATAGAGTATTGCAGACTTTGTGGCTAGATGTCTACATTGCCAGCAGGTTAAAGCTGAACACCAACGACCCGCTGGTTTGTTGCAACCACTCTCAATACCGGAATGGAAATGGAAGCACATTACCATGGACTTCATTGTGGGGTTGCATCGTTCTTCTCGAGGTATAGACTCTATCTGGGTTATAGTTGACCGTTTAACTAAGTCTGCCCATTTTCTGCCTGTCAAAACTATTTATGACGCTGATAAATTGGCCAATATCTATATGATTGAAATTGTGAGATTGCATGGAGTGCTAGTATCTATTGTGTTTGACAAGGACTCAAAGTTTGTATCGAGATTTTCGCAGAGTTTGCAATAGGCTTTGGGGACTAAATTGAGACTGAGCAGTGCCTATCACCCGCAGACAGATGGCCAAACTGAACGAATGAACCAAACTTTGGAGAATATGCTCAGAATGTATGTATTAGACTTCCAAGGGAATTGGGAAACCTATCTGCCATTAGCTGAATTTGTGTATAACAACAGTTACCATTCAAGCATTGGAATGGCTCCTTATGAAGCTTTGTATGAACGAAAATACCGTTCTCCAATATATTGGGCTGAAGTAGGTGATAGACCTTTGTTGGGACCGGAACTTGTGCAAGAAACAACCGAGAAAATGAAACTGATACAACAGCGTCTGAAAACTGCACAAAGTCGGCAGAAGAGCTATGCTGATGTTCGAAGAAGAGATAAGGAATACGAAGTTGGGGACCATGTGTTCATTAAAGTGACGCCGATGAAGGGTCAAACTTGGTTTGGTATTAAAGGCAAGTTAGCGCCAAGGTATGTTGGACCTTATGAGGTCCTTAAAAAGATCAATCTAGTGTCGTATCGGGTAGCCTTGCATCCAGTCATGGAACATATGCACAACGTCTTTCATGTATCGATGCTTCAGGAATATTTGAGAGATCCACGCCACGTCATCGAACTGACACATGTGCTTTTGAAAGATGACTACACTTATGAGGAAAAACCTATCCAGATTGTGAATCGTCGAGTCAAAAGATTGAGGAATAAGGAAATACCACTAGTAAAAGTTGATTGGCAAAACCACGGAGGGACCTATGCAACTTGAGAAATCGAGGAAGACATGATGAAAAGATATCCAGATTTGTTCCCGTTGGACCCAATGCTGTTCCAGAATGAAGGTAATTCGAGTTTGGGGACCAAACTCTTTTAAGGGGGGAGACTGTAATAACCCCGACCTCCGATTAATGCTAATCCATGATTAATTACGCCTAACAGTAATTTAGAAGGAACCCAGAATTAATTTGTATGTGTATTGCATCATTCTTGTGTTTATATCTGTTAGGCGTAGAAAAATCTGTTCATGTTATTAGTTTTGAATTGCGCATTGAAAACCTTATCGGCGTCCAAGTCAGAAATTGACTTGATATATGTGCTAGTTAGGATTTATAGAATTTTATGGTAGGTTTAATTAAAATTCGGTTAGGAATGATTAAATTAAATTAAATAATGCTAGGTTAAACATAGGTTAGTTGAATGCAAGTAATTACATTTTTGTCCCTTAGTGGGCCACTTTGTTCAATCTTGATTAGGAGCTTTTGGTACATATCTCAGCCATTCTTTCTTAGACTCAAAACCGTGAGAAAGAGGGAGAGTGAGAGAAGCTTGGTTTCATCAAAAAACTTGGGATTGGAAATCTGAGGATTTGTAGAAGAACTACACAATTGAGCTAGCACACCTTGAACTCAAGACTTAAGGTAGGGAATTCATCCTTTCAATTAGGAAATTGAGTTGTTCTTGCTAGGTCCATGGTGAAATTGATATTTAAAGTCAAAACTTAGCTCAAAGTGTTGTTTTGAGAGTCAATCCATGTATGCATGCATAAATTTCTATGTTTTGAGTTTACCTTTCAAAGAATTCCTTCATGCATGTGTTAATTTCGTTCTCACTTTGGAAACACAATGAGTTTCATGTTGTTTGATAGCATTTGATCATTATTTGGAGAGCCTTAGCTAAAAAATGTTCATGCATGTCATGTTTTGGATCTTTTATAAAGTTTAAGTTGAGTTTGTGCATAATTGGTTTACTCTTGGGCCATGATTTCTTGAATTGAAGCTTTAAACATGTGTGTTTTATGAGTTACCAAGGGTTTTCCAAAGTTTTGGCCCAGAAAAATGAGTTTTGGGATGGTTAATTGTTGAATTTGAGCTTGGTGATCAAATCTGGAATTTCCAGAAATTTGATCCACGCTCGAGCGTGGAACTCTACGCTCGAGCGTGCACTCTGAGTACATGCACTCCGCTCGAGCGACGATGTTTACTGTGACAACCCTCACTCCTGTTTACTGATAATAACACTGATTAGTGCTAATCTATGATTAAGCATGTTAATTGACTGACTGACTAAAATTCTGAATCGATTGATTGATTATGCTAGTTTGAATGCAATTCTATCTGTTGACTGTTAAATTATCTGTTCATGTTTTATGCTTTAAACTGCAAATTGAAGGCCTTATCGGCGGCCGAATCTGAAATTGATTGATGTTTTGTGCTAATTAGAATTTATGGGATTTTATGGTATATTTACTTGAAATGTGATTTGGTATGATTAAATTAGATTAAATAGCATTGAAGCACAAAAGTCCAAGTATTTACCATATTGCCATGTTAGTGGACCACTTAGGCAACACATATTGAAGCCTTATTACATTCAAACAAAACATTTGTTCAGCCATTCTTGAGCCCTCAACCGACTAAGAGAGAGAGTGTGAGAGAATTGAGTTGTTCTTGAGAGTTTTAGCTTGGAATTTGAAGAATCATAGAAGAGATTGCCTACTTGAGCTTCTAGTCTTATAATTGGAGACTTAAGGTAGAGTTTATACCTTCTTGTTCATGAATTCAAGTCATTTTGTTGCATGGCATGGAAGTCTAGAGATTAAAGACATGAATTAGCTTCATATGTTGAATGAAGAGCTTAACCCATGCATGCATGTTGCCATTCTTGAGTTTTGAATTTAATGTTCATGAAATTCCACATGCATGTTCATATTTTTGCAATGGACCATGAATTCATCTTGTTTTGGAGGAAATTGGCTCATTAGAGTATGTAATTGAAGCTTTGATCTTGGTTAAATACTTGCATGTCACATTAAAGCTATGTTCTTGAAATTTGGTTCAAAATTGTGTTTAATTGAACTACCCTTGGGCTTTGATTTCTCAAATTGATCTTCAAAACATGTTATACTATGAGTTTTAAAGTGTTTTCCAGAAAATTAGCCCAAAAGGATCGAATTTGGTATATTGAAACTTGTTTTTGAGCTTGAGGTTCAAATCTGGAAATTCCAGATTTTGGACTCACGCTCGAGCGTGAAATTCATGCATCCAGCACTTTACACTGTTTTACAGTCCGCTCGAGCAGGGTATTGGACGCTCGAACGAGGACTTGTGTCACACGCTCGAGCGGGTATCGAGCGCCCAATCGAGCGTGATTTTCACACATCCAGTACTTTTGGCATGTTTTACAGTCCGCTCGAGCGGGGTAACTCGCGCTCGAGCGGAGTATTTTGTTTGCCTGTACACTCGAGCGGGTAAACCCACACTCGAGCGGGACCTTTGTTTTCTAAAAATTCTGAAAATGTTTTTAAAGTGCATCTTTGCATCTTCATTCCATCCTAGGCATTCCTAGGCCTAGTTTAAGGTATCTTAATGAGGATATTGATGTAGAACCACACCGAGTCAAGATAGGGATTAAGTTATTATTTTCCCAACTGTGTAGCTTAGTGTGTGTTCACTCTGTAACTGTGTAGGGTTGGCATCCGAGGACGCGCACTAGCTTATCTGTAGCCCAGAACTCTGTGAGTAACAACGGTGTAAAGATATGTTCAATAATGATTATCTTCTGAACAATTGAACTGTACTGTTTTCTGAAATGATACTGTTACTGAATGAATGATATCCTATTTGTGAACTGTACTCGTGGCATCCATAGCAATTTACTGTTACTGAACTGTTACTGCTACTGTTACAGAGATCTCTGTCGGTTCCCACGTTTGGAACCATTATTGATGGCCATTAACTGACTGTTCGGTCTGATAAGACCTACTGTACTGTTTTGCTATTGGATGTACCACATATGACTGCTATAACTGAATAACCGATATACTGATTCAATTGACTGTTTTCAATACTGAAAGGACGTTCATTCTTAACCTCTTTACGCATTATGTTATTCACTGGACTTTAGCTCACTGCTCATATATATATGTAGGTGTACAGGCACCGGACCGTTGCTAGAAGCGTCAGGGTAAACTCCAGTTTTGTCAAGCCAACCAACGTGCCTCATTGAGAGGTTCCAAGTCCTTCAAGCTATGGCTTTTGGGGTGTTTTAGTTTCTTCCTTTTTGTATCTGTTTTGTAATTACTGTATAGCCTGAGTGGTCTTGTACTGTACTGTTCTAATAGGGATTAAGTCCCTGTCCTAAATGATTGTATATATTGTACATACTGTTTTGGTATTGATTATATATATATATATATATGAAAAGTCTTTTTGCATACAGACCGTCACAGCTCATTGGACATCTTTTAATTACTGTTTTGGCTTCCGCCAGCCCCTGTACTCTGTATTACTGTATTACTGTTAAGCAGGCCTTCGGTAATCTCGGATTACTGGCCGGTTACGGTGCTAAACCCATAGGGGCGGGTTTGGGTCGTGACATTTACGCTCGAGCGTGAAATGCATATACCCAGAAGTTCTTGTGTTTTACAGTCCACTCGAGCGAGGGAATTCACACTCGAGCGAGGCTCTGAGTCTCACGCTCGAGCGTAGGTCGAGCGCCCGTCGAGCATGAAAATCATGCATCCAGCACTTTTTCATGAGTTTACGGTACGCTCGAGCGAGGAAATCTACGCTCAAGCGTGGACCTTATTTTCAGCAAATCTTGAGAAATATTTTCCAACGCATTCTTGCATCCTCATTCCATCATAGGCATTTCTAAGCCATGTTTAAGACTCTATAATGAGGATTAAAGGTTAGAAGCACACTAAGAGCAAACGACATAAGTTATGTACAATTCGAACGTGTATTTCAAGTGTGTGTTCATATGTGTGTTTATGTAGGTCACGCGCCTCAGAACAAGTAAAGGGCCGCCTTACCATCTAGTTAGGGTTACCAATCATCAGTGAGTAATGACTTTGTAAAGTTATGTTTAATGTTAATTATTTTCTGAATATTAAGATGCGAAGCAATTAGTTCTCTGAAATGTCATGCTATATTCGAAATGAATGAATGGTTGTCCAAAATTCTGAAAGTTATTCATGGCATCCTTAGCATCATATGATATGCGTCCCTTTTATGGGTCATCAGGCCCCTTTATGGGTCATCTGAAACGTCTCTGTGCACATGAGTCATCAGAATGCCTTCAAGGCTGTCCCTTTATGGGCCATCGGGTTTGTTAACGCTAAGGGACGTACCACGTATGATTATATGCAAAATCTGAATATGGTAATGATTATGAATATGATTGTGAATCTGTTTCTAATAAGAATTTGATTTCTAACTCTGTGATGGACATCATTCATTAAATCCTTTACTCTGTTATTATTCATTGGGCTTTAGCTCACAGTTTATATTATGTATGTAGGTGAACTGGCGTGTGACCAGGGCCAGAGTTGACGGCCTTCATTTTTGTTTTTGTTAGCCAACCGTTGTGCCTCCCGAGGAGGTTCCGATCGAAGTCTAGTTGCATGGCTGTTTTTTGTACTTATGCTAGTTTTTGAATGTTTGTAAAGTCAGGTCTTGGGAACTCCACTTATGTAAATGGTTTGTAAATATTGAGGTCCTCCGACCGACACGCTTGTGCATATATATATAAATAAGTTTTAAAATGTCCTGTCCCATGTACGTTATCACAGCTCATTGAACTTTGTCTATTTTTTATTATTGTTTCTGCAACCCCTTATTATTTGCTAATCTATTCAGAGGCCTTTGGTAATTCACGGATTACTGACCAGTTACGGTGCTAAAACTATAGGAGCAGGTTTGGATCGTGACAAAAACAGAAAAAGAAAAATAGTCGTAGCTCATTATATGATAGGTCCTACAAGTACATCAAGTACCCAAATTTTTTTATTAGCAATTTCACATGAATGAAGGTTTTGGTGGTCAGTGGACCACATCACTTGAAACTAATTAATTTCTACTTCATGTCATGCAACTCTCCTCCACATCTACTGCAATTTTTATTTATTTATTATTATTTTTTTTTGAATTTCTTAAGCCAACAAAAAACTATTGTTTGGCTATGCCTTTTTTAGCCACTTTATAACTATTCAAGCCAAAAAAAAGTTAGACCATGACAGCAACTTTTTTAGTTGACAATTGTAAAAAAAAAAAATTGTAATTTTTTTTTTAAAAAAAAAACAAGATTCATCTATGTTTGATAACTTCTAAATTAGTCATTTTTTTTTTTTTTGTCTTTAGTTTTGTTTTTTATTTGCATTGTTTTTTTTCTTTTTACTTTTCAGGTTCTTCTAGTCTGTAACATTTGCCAAGCCCATTAGTGTTTTTTTTATAAACAACTTTATCCTAAAATAATTAAAAAATTACTGAAAAATTAATTTTCAAAAACCCAACTTAAATAAAGAAAAACACAAAAACCATATTGTAGCATTACTAGATTTGAACAATCCACATTTTGAACTATCATTTATTGTATATAGAAGGAAGCATATAAAGAAACTGGCAGTTCATAAAAACCTAGAGTTGGATCCTTTCATGCATGGTGGTCCACCATTATAAAAGACATAATAGACTATTCAAAATAGCTGTGTATGTGTAAATGATTCATTGCAAGTCTCTCCTACCAGTCCATATGTGTATATATATATATATATATATTTTTTTGCTACTTTAAAAGTTCTAAAAAAATTTACCAACCTCACAGCCTAAGCAATGACAAGTGTCATTTATTCTTAGATGTGGCATGGATTTAGGCTGAAGAAGGCTGTCGACATATGATTGTTTTCAAATCATGATGTAAACAAAAGACTTGTCCTGTTTGGTGTAATTGTTAAAACACCTTATAGATTATAACTTAACAGATTATAGATTATGACTTTAATTAGAAGTTGTTAATCTGTTTGGTGTAGCTGTTGGATTATTGATTTAAGTTGCTGAGTAGTGTTTGTTAAATAAACTGTGAAATAGCTTTTTCAATTAACTTTTATTTTTTGTTTGTCTACATTTCTCATAAAAAATAATAATAATAATCTATAGTCCATTTGGGTCTTTTTCTATTTTTAAAAAAATAAAAAAATAAAAAAATTTAAGAGTATAACCATAAATT
The DNA here is from genome assembly GCF_055761805.1 of Camellia sinensis. Classification (NCBI taxonomy): domain Eukaryota; kingdom Viridiplantae; phylum Streptophyta; class Magnoliopsida; order Ericales; family Theaceae; genus Camellia; species Camellia sinensis. The sequence continues at coordinate 155,447,809 of NC_138964.1, forward strand.
AACATGTCCGCAGCAGAAGCTGATAATCAGAAGCAAGGGGTGAGCAGTTTCTCAGAATCAGCTTTTTGAGTTAAAATAAGCTGTTAGAATCAGAAGTTGTTTGAAATAAGTTTAACTAAACAGTCCAAAATAACTTTTTCAAAACTAAAAGCCATAAGTTAGCTCTGAAAAGCTAAAACAAACATCCCCAATAGATATGACTTTTTTTTAGTATATATTTTTATAATTTTTTATCTCATATTTTGGCATATAGTTCATATAGTGATGGCAAGCAAGAAGGATCATAGCTATCCTCTAATTTTCTCACAAACACAAAAGGGAAAAAGAACAAGTGTCTATTCACAAGACAATTCTTGTTACAAATTCGTTTTAAATAATTTTTTTAAGCCACAAAAGTTCAGTTCATATAGTTTTTTTCTATTTGTTATCAATTAATTTTGTTGAATGCTTCCAATAAATCTAACATGATATCAGAATTAGGTTTAAGTGATTATGTAAACAAAATCTCTATCTTAAATATGTTTCTCTCGTTTCTCATTTTTCTATATTAGAGACTAGTTCCATATTGCTAAACTTAGTTCATATACTCAAGGAGCCCTACCCCCTCAACAAATTTATAATCTAATCCTATTTCATTGGTTGTTTTTCAGTGATAGTAGATATGCTCAAAGCCAACATAAGCGAAATTTTATCTTAGCAAAAAAAAAAAAAAGAAGAAGTTTTTTTTAAAAAAAAAATCCCAATATAATTAAATAAGAAGTCCGATAAAATAATTAGACTGGTTGGTAGAACATAAAAGCAATTGAGATGTGAAGGAATCTGTAGAAAAAACCCTTTAACAGAACATGCCCTAACTTGATTCAAAAGATTGTCAAAGAAAAGGGATGAAGTGGCAAAAATAGGACCATAGTTTTGAATTGGGAACCACTCTTCTGATTCATTTTCCCTCCTAAACCGACCCATAAATGACCCAAATTTATTGCACTTACAAAGGTTGTCTTTCTAAATTCACCCATCCTAGAAAAAAAATTATTAGAGTGAAAAATGTTTTGAAAATATTTAAAAAGTTCAAAAATGTTAAGAAATTGGTGAAAAATATTTTGAAATTGATAAAAAGGCTCCGTTTGTTTAGAAAAAAATAAATTATGGAGAGTGAAAATGGTAAAAAGTAAAGTGAAAGAAAAGAAAAAGAAAATAAAATATCTTTTCTCATATCAATTTGATTATGATGAAAATTTTGTAAGAAAATAAGAATTCTAATCATAAGTAACTACTTTTATAACAAATTTAAACTTTCTTGTATTTTATTTATTTATTTATTTATTTATTTTCTTCAAGGAATTGGAAGTTTAATTACCTTGCTATTATGAGTTGTTCAAGAAAATTAATTTTCTTGTAACTTCCACCACATTTATACTAAACAAATTTAGAAAAATTTAATTTTTTTTCCATTTCTTTCACTTTCTACCATTTTCATCCTAACCAAACTAAATTTTTTTTTTTCTTCTTCTTCTTCTTGCATTCCTTGAAATTGAGGAACGACATGAGACAATTTTTATTAATTTTTAAACATTTTTTTATTGATTCAAAATTCTTGTAAGTTTTCAAAATATTTTTTTACCTAACTTCTTATAAAGAATGTCCCAAGATGGTCACTAATATTTGCCTTTCTTTTCTATATTTTTTCTTGTGTCTAATGTCACTCAACAAATTTTCAAAGAATTCAACTACCTTCTTGACTTGTCATTGTTCTAATTAGTATACTACAGGCACAAGATTAAGACTGTGTTTGCATTTTATATTTGTATAAAATGGTAAGTAACAGAAATAGAGAGAAAAATCTAAATTTTCTTCACATTTTTTTTTTTGATCCTCACAAATCTCTAATCAAAATCTATTGACCAAACAGAAGTTTGCGTCTCAATCAGGTTTTGTGCTGTCAAAATTTTTTTTTTTTAAAAAAAATCATGTTTTGTGCTTGTAGCTTACTCCATTTTCTTTCTTCTTCCAAAAGACCTTGGAAAATATGGCAAAAACACAATTTATGTGGATGAATGAAAAAGCAAGGAGTTAGAAAGAGAGTACAATCAATTCACTTTATGTGGATTTAAAAAGTGGTCACTGAGGACAGTACTGAACCAAAATAAGGATGTGACAAGAGAATTATATTGGAATGCTAACCATATTTGTAAGCATGTGCAAGACTCTGCGTACTGGGAAAAAAACAAAGCAGAGGTGTCAAAATCTTATTGAATACTAAGAAATTTTTTATTAAATTTGAATAAAAAAATGAGTATTTTTCAATTTGATACTGAATATTTTAATGGTTGATTTTTATCAAATTTGCTTTAGCCTGTGTTTGGCAAGGGTTTTTTCAGGTTTTTTTGGCTATTTTAGCCACAAAAAACAAAATAGGCTATTTTAGCCATAACAAACAAAACATCACATCCAACCTATAATCATTACATTCTTCTCTCACAAAAAAAGTCAAAAAAGCCAAAAAGCCAAAAAGCCCTTCCCAAACCAAGCTTTTTAGCCTAGGCTAAAATAGCCAAAAAAGCCAAAAAGCTAAAAAGCCAACCCACTTCCCAAACGGAGGCTTAGGGACAACCGGCTGGTCGACTGGTAAGGTAATTTTTTTTTTTGAATTGTTTGAACCTACCTATTTGAACTGTTTGAACCTTTTAGTAGTCGACCGCGGCTAGTTGACCGGTAAGGCAAAAAAAAAAAAAAATATATATATATATATATATTGAATTGTTTGAACCAACCCATTTGAACTGTTTGAACCTTTTAGTGGTCGATCGGTTGGTCAATTGGCCAGGCAACCGGCTGGTTGACTGGTTCAACTCTTTCAACGGTCAGGAACAGTAATTTGATAAAATTTGCAGCTTATTCTCAGTTTGATGAATTTTTTGGTGAATTCTCAATTTGATACCGATTTGGTGTAACCGTTGGAGCACCAAACAGTGACTTTTTCACTAAAATTTAAATTTGATGTTAAATTTAGTGAACCGTTGGAGATGGTCTAAAAGGGAAAATGAAAACCCAAATGAACATGCATTGTTGTTGATCAATCAAATATCAACCTAGTACTTAAAGGCATACTCAACAAAATTTAAGTACAAAAATAAATAAATCAGAAAAAAAAAAACTTAAATTATTATGTTATTTGATAGTGTGTACGATTATTCAAAATAAATCAATTTAAACATGAATTTTCAAAATTATTCATAGGTAATTTAGATATAAATATTCCATTTACACCAAATATTAAAAGTATTGACATTTTCATTTTATAAAATGAAGTAATGAAAATACCAAAAATAAAATAAAATAAAATGATAAAACAAATTAAATACACCAATTGGTGCTCTACAATCTAAAAGAAAATTATAAATACCAAACAAAGCACACCAACTAGTGCTGTTAAGATCAATCACATAAAGAGCAAATCATACAAGATCCACACATATACTGTAGGTTTATGCATAAATGACACAAATCATAATCATTTCTACAAAAACTAATATACTATAGTAAGGAATAAATGTTAAAATCTCAAGTTAGTTAAAAAAATTAATATGTTTGACATATGATTTAGAGTTTTTAAATTAAAGTTGATTTTTTGAAAAAAATGAGTATACTCAAATGATTTAGAGTTTTTTCAGACAATTTCAAAAGTAGCATATGATACTTGAATTTAGCTTGTGTTTGACTAGTTAAAATTTTGTTTGAAATCAGTTTATTGTGTAAACAAGTCAACTTGAACTCGTTATGAAGCTCATCAATTTTTTGAGCTAGCTAAACTTGGTTTGATAAACTCATATGCACTTTATAATTATATATATAAGCTATATGATCTTGACTTATGATTGACTTGATCAAAACTTGTTTGAGAATTGCTGGAAAAATAATTAAATCAATTTTAAAATAGATTTAAAATTTATGAAGTTCCTAAATCAAATTTAAATTTGAGCGTAGCGCAAGTGATCATATCTCTAAGTTTCTAGTTTAAACATCCACTATTTAGTTAAAAAATAAATAAAAATTAAACACCAACTATTTAGTTTGAACTCGGTTTATTTATATCACTACCCATATTATGTAGACATATAACACAATTTTATCACTTAGGATTCTCTTTTAGGAGATGCTGTACTTTTGTTTTGGACAGGTTTTGTATGTGAAAAAGATTGAAGACTTGTAAAAGGTTTATTCATAATGACATGGTAATTTAAGTGTAAATTTTAAATGTATAAAAAAAATCAACTACATAATTTCCTTATTATGTTATTATAAATAAATTTTAAAATTTAAATTAGGAGTCTTTTAACGCTAATGGTATCATATAAACCTGGGTGTTCTACCACTACTGTCATGAGCACTCATTTTGAGTCATAATTGCTGCCCCCCCATTCCTAATGCTACTGAGGTACTCATTTGTACTCATTTCCCCCATACAAAAGTAAGCATAAACAAAACAAAATAATGCTAAAAAAAGCAAATTAATAAATCTTCAAGAGATAATTTATTGTGCAACTTTGGGCTTACAGTTTATAGAGGTTATTCATAGGTTTTTTTTTGTTTTTAATTTGTATTTTGAGAATTTGTCTCATAATGTTTGCAGTTTGCTTGCACCATATGAAACTCTACATTGGTCAACAAACATAATCCTATTCAGAAATTTATGTCTACAATTGTTAAATTTCTCACTATATCCATTTTGCACATTATAATACTTGTACTTTATAAAAAAAAAGTTTTTACATATTTATAAAGAGATGTTAACAAGATGTAAAATCAGAGTCCGGATCCCCTCTTTGCAATTCCTCCTTGCAACGGCTGAAATTAGCTGTTGCAACATCTAACGGCTGAGATCAGCTGCTAAAGAAATTAAAATCAGCCGTTGGATGTTGCAACAGCTGATCCCAACCGTTGTAAGGAGGATTACAAGGAGGAGTTACAAGGAGGGAATCCCAACTCGTAAAACCAACCCTTGTGTGGACTCTATTTTCTTTTAAAAGTAAAGAGCCATTATAAATGTGCTTTTTCACCACAGTTGTTAACTAGTCATAAAGCATCTTTTGAATGAAGATATTAAATTAAACTCCACCAAAACCACCAATACCAATTTAAAAATTATAAATAGGATATAGATATCAATCATCCAAGAGAGAGAGAGAGAATGGGTAGGTCAAAGGGGGGTCAAGTGGTGTGGCCAACCCATCCCCCATGATTGTTCAACAACTTCACTCTTCATACTTTTTAAGTGGGCAATTTTAAAGGTAATAGCTTTAGTTTCAATGTAGTGGGTGTAGGAATTAATTTAGCATTTATGATTGAGAAATCTCTTCACAAAACTGTATGCCATTTTGATAATTATTCATTATTCTAATAACACTATTTAATATTATTTATGTAGTGTTTTGAATTAATAAATAGTAGAAAATTTTATGAATAAAACATTTTGATTCACCTTTGTTAGAAATTTGAGAGATAAAAAATAACTTATTAATATATATTTCATTCTATCATTTATAAAAAATATTATATAAACAATGTCACATAATAATATAAGAGTATCTAATAATTTTTCGTTTTCAGGACGCTTGCAAGGGCCAAGATTAAGGGCACCTGCTAAATGACCCTCCAACGTGTACAGTAAACGCTTATGTTAATTAATAATGGTATGAAAAATAGAGTAATATGTTTGGTACAATTTTTTACCATCCGTGTTTATTGGTAAAAAAATCTTATAAAATATAGAGTAATACTAGAGACCCCAAATATTCTACCAAAAATTTTACCAAATGTCTCACATGGGTGTGGGACCCACACAATGTGGGTCCCATGTCGGTCCCACACCCATGTGAGATATTTGGTAAAATTTTTGGTAGAATTTTTGGGGCCTCTAGCATTTTTGTAAAATATATAATCATACGCGAGCATGCGTGCAGCTAATTAGTGAACAATTAGGCACCCTAATTACAACAATTAATGAAATTATTTATATGCTTTTTGAGCCTTATAGCAACCCTTTATTACAATAAACTTCAAACTTTCTTAGATAGGTCATCGGAGAAGGGATCTCAGGAGTTAACCTCAGACTAGTGAGCTTGACTGACTTCAAGGGATCTGTTTCTATTGCACTATTGATCTTTGCTCACCAAACTAGGCTACTCTTTCACTAACTCTGATTTTAGGCCGAAGATTGATTAGATTTGCCAACTTGGTTTTTTTTTTTTTTTTTTTTTTTTCCCCTATAACTAGCAGTATTAATCTGAGAATCTCCAATCATTTTATTTTATTTTTCTAAAAATAAAATAAAAAGAGAAATGGAAGAGGCACCAAAGAATAACAATGGGCTTTCAAGGTCTGGCTAGTCCAGATATCCAGGTGTATCTTGGGCTTCATGAGATCTTGCACATGTAGGCTTGTTTTGTTTCAAATCATTTATCAAAACTTACTAGGTCATTTTAGGTGGTTTATGATTTAGAGTTTAGTTATCTAAAAGGTATTTAGTCATTTTGAGAACTTAGGTAATGTTTGGTTTAGGATTTAGAGTTCAGTTATTTCGAGAAAGGTATTTTAGTCATTTTGGGAAGAAATCATTTTCTTCGGATAAATAGTCTCACCTAGACAAAATTATCTCAAATATCCATATAACAAAACAAGGGTGCTTTTGAATTAAGATGGGACATTTGTCTATGTGTTAAAATGTAGACTGTCAGATTGATTCAATCTAAGGGTTAGATATATAACTTGAATAAAAGGGTACGTTCATTTTTACTCCAGATCCAACGGCCCTCCTACAATCCACCCTCATATGGCCGTTGTGTTTCAAATTTTGAAACTCCAATCTATAAATTCTGCAGAGCTCTCCTTCTCAGTCTCCTCATCTCATATATCTCTCATCTCTCTCTCTCTCCCCCCTTTATCTAAGCTCCAACCTTGCCCCTTCCTCTTGGACATCGCCTCACCACTTCCTTACCTCAGCCTCATGTCATAGCAATGGTAAGGCTTAGGGATTGTTTGATTTACTGCTTCATTTTGCTAGAGTTTGAAGTCGGCAATGAAATTGATTCCAAGCTCCTGTAGTGGCATTGCAGATCGAGAATCCTTCAACTTGATTCTCTTTGGTTCAAAGATCCTAACAACAAATCCAGTTGATGCTATCCTCTCTCATATTTTCGTTTTCGGTTTGATTTTGTAGAGAAATTGGAATCATCCCAATAATTTTTTAACTTGCTTTTGGATAATGGGAATCATCCAATTATCAATATTATTCTTCTCTTGATTTCTACTTCTGGTTCCGTGTTCTGTTATTTTTTATCGATTTTTCTATGTGAGTTTTCTGAGTTTATGCCTAAGTTGCAATGATGTTGTGTATATTTTTTCTTTCTTAGGAATAAACATCATTTCTTTACTTGCATTTAGCTGAACCTTTTCGATTTATTTTTCTAACATTTATACCTTTCAGATTCACTTTTCTAACATCTATAAAATTTTGATGACACATAAGCATTCAATTTTGCTATAAAATTGTTGGTTATCTTCTTGATCATTTTGGTCAGGTAACTAATTGCAAATTTTGCTACAAAGTTGTGGCGATTGTTTTTAATGATCAAATTTTGAATATTCTGTAAAGGAAAATGTTTGAAGGCCACAATTTTTGTGGCCACAATAACTCAAAACTGCCAAAACGACGTCGTTTTGGGTGCAAAACATGCCAAAACGACGTCGTTTTGGCAGTTTTGAGCCATTGTGGCCACAAAAATTGTGGCCCTCTAGCATTGTTGTTCTGTAAAATGCCTCAATTAAAATATTTTATTTTCTTTTGGTTAAACCAACTGCTTATATAAATTATACTTTTTTGTTGTTCAAATAGTGAGTGAATCTACCATAACAGGCAAAGTAAATGACTAAACAACTTTTCCTATAGAGAGTTTGATTAATCATGCTTGAATGCACTTAGTGCTAGTAATGTGAATGTCCTAATTGATCAAAATTATCTCATAGTTTATTCTACATTTTCCTCCCCAAATAGTGAATGGCACATGCCTTGGATATTTGGTAAGGTTAACAAAAATAGAGGTATATTCAAATTGGTGAATCAATCCGTGGGAGTTGGATCTTATTTTTAATAACAAATAGGGGGCAATTTTTAGGGAGTTGATTTTGGATAATGGATAATGGAGCTTGCTTACTTATATTTTCTATTCTTCCTTTTGCTTCAGATACATATGCCTTGGCTTGGAAGAGTGTTTGATTAGCTCATAAAAAGTTGTTATGGCTTTGTTTGCTACAATGGTTGACTAGGTTGGTCTGCCTTCCATTGATGGATTTGTCAATAATTTGTTGCTTATCTATTGTTCAGCTTGGCTTCATTTTACATGTTGTGAAAATTAAGAATCTTAAATTTTTATTAGCTAGGCTTCATTTTACATGTTGGTTATCTTCTGGATTATTAACTAGGTTCAGTTTATGTTTTTGTTCAGAGACTGTAGAAAAGCAAGAACCAAGAAAAGCGAGTACTTGATTTTTTAATGTTGATAATTTGTGTCTTCTATTTTAATTTTTGAATTTCATACAATTCTGATTATAATCATTGTGATAATTTTTACTATAATTTTAAAAATTAGCATTGTTTAAAATGCCTTTATGTTTGATTTTATTGTTTTTAAAAACAAGATGTTTTACTTTGTTTTGATTAGACTTGAAAATTTTGGATTATACAATGACTGGAAGTGTTGTGTGGGTCTATTGGTGAATGTTTCAATAAATGGAGAGCAACGACATAATGACCCATTGAACAAGTGAGCCTTTTTTTTTTTCTTCACAATTTTAGATCTTTGTTTGGGGAACTAGAAGTTTATTTATTGAGTTTCTTTTTATTGGAATTTTTCTTCTAAGAGATTTTGGGGGTGGAAGAGAAATTTAGATTATGTTGATTCAATAGAATAACTTTGCCTATTACTTTTTTCACACCCTATAACTCTATCAGTGCTTATAATCAATTAAAATTTTCATTTTAAACACTGTAGGCACAATTGTATATTCATTTTAAAATAGATGTGACAAATGTGACTAAAAAAATGTGGTTATAATAAATTAAAATTTTGATTAGATGGGTTAGAGTCAAATTTTTTTTGTCTCTTCCCTTTACCCCTGTGAGACTCAATATATTTTAGTTTCATTGGGTGAAAATTGTATGTAATTTTTTACAAGAGCCGAGCCTATTCTTTCCTTTCGTCTTCTTCTTCTTCTTCTTCTTCTTCTTTTTTCCTTCTCATTTTTTTTTCCCTTCTCATTGTCTGTAATTTTTTTTTTCTTCTTCTTCTCATTTTTTATTTTACTTTCAGAGTGAGGATTGTAAGTTGTGATAAAAAATAATAATAATAATTATATTTTCAGCTTTGCCAATTATTTTGTAAGACTCTATAAACAAAGCTGAGATTGGCTCAATGAGGTCTAAAAAGAATTTGTAAAAAAAATAGTAAAGAAGTCTAGAGTAACAAGCCAATTGGCCGTTTCAATTTTTCTTCAAACATTTAGTTTTGGAACTAAATTAATTCAGTAGACCATCTATGTTATTAGTTAGTTCTCCTGAAGTACTGAGGGATGGCATAAACTTACTTTATACTTGAAGTAGTTTAAACCTGCTTTATACTTTTAATCGGATGATTATGCATAATAGTACCTTATGAGTGAAGAATAAAGTGGTTTCACTTTCAACCCTTAATGTTGGTGAAGTGCTTGATGGCTTCTCCTTTTTTGTTTCAGCTATTCACTTTTGTATATATTTATTTTATTTTATTTTTTGTGTTAAAATAATAAAGTTCTCTAAAATAATCTACTTGGATATTTGAGGTTCAACAAATGGATGGTAGCTTCTTTTTAATTAGATCCAATTCATGTCTTACTCTTTCTCATGCGTGTTGTTGTATGTGTGTTCTTTTTATAGGTGTGTTGTTGTATGCATTGTTCTTTTGTCCCCATTTTTTTGTATGTGTTTATTTAACATAATTGTTGTACCAAAGTTTCGAGCACAAAAATACATGCTATTACAAACAGTTTTTAGATGTCAGTTTTAGTTATATGTTGAATTATGTGAAGTAATTAGAATTAATAATGTGAAAGTAATTAGAATTATATTTTCGTGATGGATAGTTCAAACTTTGTATGTGTTTTGAGATTATTTTTAGGTACAGGCCATTCGTTGACCTCCCTTCTCTCTCTAATAGCAAGAGATCATGTCCGCATTTTTTATTCCTTATTTTTCACTTTTCTTTATCCTCACTTAATAACCAACATGTTATCAATCATCTAGAAAGTATACAAACTAACTAATCCCTTTTTCTTTTCTTTTTTAAGTTGGCAGGTCAATTGATTGGTTTGAGGCAAAGGTGCTGTTGGGTATGAAGTGAGAAAAAGCCGTGAATTTCATGTAATAATATTTTGAAATGGTTTAGATTTTAGAAACCCATCTTCATGTAATGATTTTTTTATTTATTTTTAAAATGGGTTAGATTTAAATGTGTTTCTGAATGGTTTTGATTTCAAAAATATTAAAATAATAAATGAACCAGCACAATTATTTAAATGAGTTTCTAAATAGATTTCCAAAGGGAAATAATGCATCCCCTAAAATGGAGCTCTAAACAATGCTTAGAGCTCTATATACTTGGCAATGAAAAACAAAGAAGACCAAAACATCATATCGCATGAGACCCACCACCCCTTAGAGCCCCATTAGAGCTCTTATTTTAGAGCTCTAAAATATTTTTGATTTCTAAAATCAATTTTCATGTACTGATTTTCGGAAAACCTATCTTTTTTTTGTTTAATTAGTTCCCCTATGTAACTATTCTGTTTATATCAAGCATTAATTATGTTTTTCTCATTCTCTTTTCAACTGTTCCGTTTCTCTACTTAATGTTTAATTCAGTTTCATTCTCTCTCTTTCCTTTTTTAGTTGTGGTAAGTATCTTTTATAAGTATTTGGTTGTAATCTTTATTTTAAAAAAATAGTACACTTAATTTTATTTAATGAACATTGGATTTATTTTTAGTTAGATTTGCCCAATAACATTGATTTCAAGTTTGATTCTTTTTTTTGTTGCCTACTAATTGTTGTACATAATGTTTCAACTAGAAAATGAGGTATGCATTATCACAGGGATGGAAACTCAAAGGAGCATGATCATCCAAAAATGGATACTTCACACATGGTAAGCTTTAATTGTTTTAAAATTTAATTCTGTTTGGTTTTACAGCCTTCAAAAATTCTTTTTCCTTATAACAAGACTTTCTTAATCATAATAAAGAAAATTATTCGCTCCCCTTACAAAATTTCAGTTTAATTCTATTTGGGAGGTGTATGATTTATCGACATTCTTAATTGGTCTATCTATACTATTATTTGCTTTTCTATTCATTTGTTTACTTTAGTAATGCATACATATGTCTATTCTCACTTCACCATTGACTGACATAATTCAGTTGACCATAATAATTATGTTCAGTTCTTCTTAATTCATAGCAATTGATTTTCCTATTTCTCATATGTATTTTGATACGATTTTTCATGTTACAGTTTCTTTTGATGCAATTATTCTTCATTACAATTTCTTCCAATTTCTCATATGCATTTTGATGTAATTTTTCATAACTATTGGGTTTTTAAAGCGAATTTAAGCAAGTGATTTTGTTACAGGTGACTAATCCGTATTACAAATGTTGGGTTATATTACTTCTATCTGTGCGTCGTTGGTCGGCTCTCTCATTCTAAACAAAATGATTAATATATTTTTTTTGGTTAGCTAGGATGATTCTTTTGCATCAAAATGTTCATTGACCTTTATTTAAAGACATTGAAATCTGATAAAGCGAAAGGTTATTTGGACTTTAATTTTGAAATTTGTAAATGCTTTCACTAATTCAATGTGTTGAAACAATTTCAGTTTCTTATATATAAAGTTTTAAATTAGAGTGTTATTACCATTTTGAATCGATTTATGACCATTGAGGGGTTGTTTGGGATGTTCTAAATAAGTGTATTTTTAACTTTTTATGAAATATGAGTTGGGTTTAAAGTGATGTGGTAGAGAGGTGATGTGAATTAAATAAGATGATGTAACTTAAATAGGATAGTGACTTTTTGACTTTTTGACTTTTTAACTTTTTTTAAAGATGCCAAACTTAGCCTGAGTTTCAAAGCACGTGGTACCAAAAAATTTGTCAGTAGTGCCTTTAGGCATGGATTATCCCTAGATGAAGTTGTCCGCATGGTCACAAATAGTGAACCAAACCCAATATGATTTGATTTTAAAGATAACTCAAGGACCGAGGACATGTTAATCAATTTCCAACAAAATTCCGCACTCTCTCTCTCTCTCTAATCCAAATCATGTGTTCAACTCCGCTATGTAGCTCGAATGGTTTAGAGCTCGAATCCCCCGAAATCCCAAAATGACGTCGTTTTAGAATTTTTTTTTTTTTTTTTTTTCTTTCTTTTTTCCTTCTCTTTTGTCTGAAGAAGAAGAAGAGTCTGAAGAAGTAGAAGAAGAAGAAGAGGAGAGGAGAGAAGAAGAAGAAGATCTGATTCAACCACAAAATTGAACACAAAATCAAAATCAAACCCACCCACCCAAAAATCAAACCCAATCAACAACAACACCGACAACAGATTTGATCATCCACAGATCAGAGCCAAAAAAAAAAAAGAAAAAGAAAAGAGCAACAGATCTGGATCATCATCAACATCTTCATCAACATCACCATCATCACCACATCATCTTCATCTTCAGAGCCAAAAAGGAAAGAGAGAGAGAAAACAGAGTCTAAACCTCCATCACCGTCCACCATCGCACCCTCCATCACCGTCGCCCCCGCCCCGCAATCACCGTCGCCTCTCTCTCTCTCTGTTTCCGTCTGTCTTCCCTCCTCCTCTCTCTTTCTCCCTCTCTCTCTCTCTCTCTCTCTTTCCCTCCCTCTGTTCAGATATAAACGAGGAAGAAAAAAAAAAAACATTGCCAAAACGACGTCGTTTCAGCAATTCGGGCCATTCGGGGAAAAAAATTTCGAGCTATAAAACATTTCTCTTATGTGTTTATGTGACGAGCATGTGTTTTATTGTTGAGAAGTTTCACTATACACACTCCACAAAAAAGATACAGAACATATACACTTTCGGGGGTTGGATCTAAAGAAATTCTGACAAATACAGTAAACTTTTCCAAGGAAACAGTTAAGGTTCATTACAGTGCAATTTATGCATTAAATCAATGATTAGTGACATGATTAGTGACATTTCTAACAATGCAGAGAAAAACAACTGCTACAGAATTTTCATACCCAGCCATTCCGGCAAATGGGTCGGATAGATCAATCAAAGCATATCAATCATGAATGGAAAATTACAAATTTGATTGCCAAATATGGTTAGTTTCTTCTCAATAGTCGTGCAATTGAGTTTTAAAAAATCCTTGCCTGCTACGACGATTCACCACTCTGAGGCAACTTGCAAGCAGCCATGCGGTCTTTGGACTTGTGTTTGCCAAGCATTTCTGCAACAGTTCTGCAACGACATTGATTTCCTGGCCGGATTACATCCCCATAAACAGCCATCTCAACTATGTCAAGCTCTTTATCTGCAAGTAGTAGGATAAACATGTAATTTGGTGGTCAATTCACCTCCTCCTTGAAACAAATGTCACAAATGCAAGAACATCAAGACTAGGCACACTTAGTGATTCAAGCAAACAAAGCAATCATGGTTGGAAGGGGTCCTTGGTGAGCAACATGTAAAAGAAAGTGAGGTAATGCTGAAAATTTTAAGATGCACAGGCACAGAGGCAAGACACCAATTTTGAAAAAAGTAGGATAGACTGACAAAAAAGAAAATTATATATTTTTAAGAAAATAATTTATTTTTATTTGCTATGTATGTGGGCATAGAGATATAAGAGACATTGATGTATATGTGGGTTTATTTTTATTTTTATTTTTATTTCATTGTTTGTTTCCACATATTTTACTTCGACTCCAAATTAGCTTCCTAAAATAATTTTTTTTTTTTAAAATTCCAAAAATTTGTCCTGATACTCTCCACGCTACATTTACACTATGTTTAGTCGGGGGATTTGGTTGGAGCATTAAATCAATTGTCCTTTTTTTGTACATCAATTCACAAAATCTGTAAAGAAGGAACTAATTTCTTAACCCAAGGGGCGTATGCTGATGCAATCTATACTAGATTACCTGTCTCAATAAACACGAATCACCGCCCTAGTTGTCTGGAAGCAGTAAACTACTATCATCTAAATTTACACATGGATGCCAAAATACAACATTTTATGCCTGCAGTTGGAGACTTCCAATGACAGTAGCTACCAATCTAATTATTATATGAATAATTAAAATGAGGCAAACAAAATTATCCCCATCTAAAGTTCGGGTATATGTGGTTTATGACCAACAGTTATAGCTTGAGCTGTATCTCTTTCCTTCTAGTGGCAGACCTAGGATTTAAGCTTGGTAGACCCAAAATTCGAACTTCGGGAGGGACGAAATGAACATGAATTGATTCGGGTTAATACCCAACCAAACCTCCACAAAATTTTAGACAAGCATTACCCATGGAGTAACAAGGGGCAAGGGCACAAAGAGGGCTAAGAATGGTTGCTATTATATGTGATAAGATAATATAGGAATGAAATTTTGTCAAAATTAGAATTAATGCACCTAATAAGGAAGTGATCAGATGGGTTACTCACAATTGAGAAATCCAATTCCAAATACCAGTGGGTTTTAAATACACAGAATTTGAAGATTCGAGTAAAAAGCTTGTAGATAAATATACATAGCCTATAGGCTATAGGTATATAGATGGAGAGAGACATACCAAGAGTGATAGACTGGGAGAGTACAAAATAAAAAGATAGTGAGACTTGAGACTTGAGAGTAGAGAGACTAGAAAAGAATAGAAAGATATAGTGCAATTATGTTGAATATAAAAAAAAATTGTGGGAGTGACATCTCTCAATATAATAGGTTAACTTATGAGACATGGGACTTTAAAGGGGATTATGGGTTATGAGACATGAGACTTGAAAGGGGTGTAATGAATTGACAGAATAGAATAGAAAGACATAGTAAAATTATGTTGAATATACAAGATACTTTCATCAATTTCAAAAATATCACGTCTTTAGACTTTCATATACCATCTAAGTAGAACACTAAAAATTTAACAAACCAAACCAAACTAAACTAATTCTTGTGTCACATTCAAGTGGGGTCAGCAACATGAATTCTTATGAAATAGTCTGGCTCAAAGGCCACTTAGTTATTAAATATGAATGACCAAAAAGAAGTTACCATGACAATATCCTAAAACTTTGAGAACGTCTAATCACTTGCAATGATCTACTCAAAAAGGTTGTGTGTAATTTCTCCTTACCATGACAATATCCTAAAACTTTGAGAACATCTAATCACTCTCAATGATCTACTCAAAAAGGTCGTGTGCGTAATTTCTTCTTTCCAAAAAGCATCTATATTTGAAGTCTTTCTATTTTTATTTTTAATTTCTATGGGGGCTTGCAGTCTATTGTTGAGCTTTGATGTTATGGTTTGCACTGTAAGTGTGACTGTAGTGTTGAGCTTTGACCTACTTAAAGTTAAATGTGACTGTAAGTGTTGACTGCACAAACTAAAGAACATTCATCATTTCTCCTTCAGTCCCCACAATGCAAATATGAGACGATTATTAAACAACAAAACATTTATATGAAATTTCAAACCCCGATTCTAGATTGCACTGGATTCAAATTACATTTCAAACACAATCCCACAGATGGCAAAGTGACAATAACATGCTACTGAAATATGTCAAAGTTAAGTAACCAAGCAAGCAATTTAGGAAGACAAAGGCTCGTATAAAACCGCACATTTACGCATTAAGACAGAAGGAAAGAGAATGAAGCAAACATACCAGTGAACTTGATATCACAAGAGTAGCCTTTCAATTCAGTGGTGTCCACCCCATCTTTATCTGATTTGAACCTGTTTACCCTGCTTTGCAGAATCTGACAGTTCTCTGCAACAGATTCACCTCCTGCAACACAAAGCTCTAAATTAGAAACAAACACCACACACACACAAAAACAAAAAACTAAGTTCAATTTTAAACACCTAAATAAACCCAACCATCAAAGGGATCCAACCCAACAATTTATTAACACTAACCAATTGATCAAAATTACACGAACCCATAATTTTGTTCAACTGAAACAGCTAAAATTTGCAATTTAAAAGACCAAAAAGTTAAACAAACGGAGTGCAAATTAATCAATCGATCAAAACCCCACAAACCCATAAATGTATTTGATTGAAACAGCTCAAAATTGCAGTTAAAAAGACCAAAAGGTTGAACAAATGGAGTTAACAACTAAATCAATCGATCAAAATCACACGAACCCAAATTTTATTCAACTAAACAGCTAAACTTTACAACTAAAAAGACCAAAAACTGAAAAAAGGGAGTGAAAAACGAGTCAATCAATCAAAATCCCAAGAACCCAAATTTTATTCAACTGAAACAGCTAAACTTTACAGCTAAAAAGACCAAAAACTAAAAAAAGGGAGTGAAAAACTAATCAATCAATCAAAATCCCAAGAACCCAAATTTTATTCAACTGAAACAGCTAAACTTTACAACTAAAAAGACCAAAAACTGAAAAAAGGGACTGAAAAACTAATCAATCAGTCAAAATCCCAAGAACCCATAAATTTATTTGACTAAAACAAACAGCAAAAAATTGCAGTAAAAAATACCACAAAGTTGAACAAATGGAGTTGTACTTTAAGCGATTGTAGAAGCCGCGGGGGGGGGGGGGGGGGGGGGGGAGCATTTCGTATTAAACCCAAAGCTCAATTTACACACCCAAACAAACCCAACACTCAAATAGATCCAACAATCCATAGCATTATTAATCCATCGATCAAAATTCCACAAACCAAAAATTTATTCAACTACAAAGCTCAAAATTGCCGTTAAAAACACCAAATAATCGAACAAATGGAGTGAATGCGAGGGAGGGAGAGAGAGAGAGAGAGGGGGGAGGGGGCACCTTTGGAGTAAGGGATGATGTGATCGTACTCGAAGCAGAGGCAGCCGAGGCAGTTGAAGAAGCGCTTGCAGACAATGTTGCCGGCGGCGTCCTTGCGCCACCTCTCAGGGTGTCGACCTGGGACGATCTGGGCATTGGTCCAGCACATGTTTTTGGCCTTGGAGTCGAACGACCGAGGTCTCTCCTCTTTTACTTTCTCGCCGCCTCCTCTATGATGTTGCCGCGACGAAGAAGAAGAAGAAGAAGAACTACTAGTCATGTAATTGGTCTCCGGCGAGAAATCTGAGGCGGAGACAGAATGCGTTATGGGGGGTGTGGTTGTCTCTGGTAAATTGCACATACACCCTTCAAGTATGTCTTTAATACTATAATTTTCTCCGAGGTTCTGAAAACTAAAAGAAAAAATTAGTAGAATGTGAAAGTGAAAGTGAAAGTGAAAGAAATAAAATAAAATAAAAAATATTTTTTTATAAGCATTGGATTAAGATGCAAATTTTTGTATGAAAAAGGCAAAAAAAAAATTAAAATTTTAATTATAGATAATTCATACTTTCAATTTTTTTAAAGTAAAAGATTAAAAATTAATTATAATACTAATATAGATTGTACAAGAAAATTAATTTTCTTCTACTTTTCATTATTTTTAAGTTTATCAAACTCATAAAAGTTAAAAAAAAAAAAATTATATTTCCCTCACTTTCTACTTATTTTGACTTATTTCAGGAAATAGGTTAAAAGTTAACTTTTTAACTTTTATTAAAAAAAAGTCCAAAAAATAAAAATAAAAAGTAATATCACCTAAAAAAATCAAAATGTTAATAAACTGACTTTTAATTTATTTACCAAAAGAGGCTTCATCTTAAGTAAACGGAGCCTTAACATTCTTGATAGAAAATTTAAAATATTTTTTTCCTTTTCTTTTTTTGTTTTTTCACTTCTTTTGGTAGTAAGCTTCTTCTCCATGCCATCCCATTTTCCCTATTGACATGTAGGGTGATTTGAGATGATCTAAATAAGTATATTTTTAATTTTTTATGAAATATGGATTGAGTATAGATTAGAGTTGAAATGATATGTTAGAGAAGTGATGTGACTTAAATAAGATGATGAAACTTAAATAGTATAATGACTTTTTAACTATTTAACTTTTGACAAACAAGGCCTTAATTGATTTTTTTCACTTCAGCGTTTGTCATATCTATTGCAATTTGTTAGAAATAGAAAAGACATCCCAACTACTATTATCCACCCTACTTCCACCATTATCAACCACCACAACTATCATATCTCCACTCATGTACACGTGACACTTGCACCAAATTACGTTTCTCAACAAGAGAACCGGGAGGGTAGAGCGAGGGTTGGATATGACAGAGGAGGGTAGAGCAAGGGTTGCAGATCACAGGACAGAGTATGTCAATTTTGGTTGGCAATAGGCAATTGACCATCAGAGTTGCAGAGTGAAGATTTGTCAAAATTTCACCTCAATATAGTTACTTTTGAATACTTCATTAAGTTGGCAATTTTGAAAAATATCTCATGATTTGCAAATATTTCACTACAATTTTCCCAATTTATGCAAAAAAAAGAAAGAAAACAAACAAACAAACAAACAAACAATACCAAGAAACCATAAAGTTTAACATTCATAAACACATAAATCCATGTGGCGGCTCAAACTGAATACCCTCAGTCTTAGAAAAAAAGCTGGAAAATGATCTTATAAAAAACATCTTTCCAATAGATTTAGACAACTGTTTGTAAAGATGAGACACTACTTTGGGCCAATGTCCTTGAGAGCACAGATCTGCTCTTCTCCCATCGCAGACATCACACTCACGACCAGGTCTTTCCCCTCAGCAAAGCCATCCTTGATCTGCACACCATAACCAACACAAGAAAAACGTTGAACAATGACGATGAAAAACAAAGGCAAAGCAGGGGTGAACAGAACTCTATTTAGCTCACACACACACAGATCCAAGTAGAACATCTTAAAAGCCCATAACAGCCACAAGTAAATATCAACTGGCACAACAAATTAAAAAATTGGGTTAATTTTACTCTTATCCTATTTCATCCCTCAACTATCAAGTTCATCTATACAGTCCCTTAAGTTTCTGATTTCAATTTATATGGTTCAATTGGAGATAGTGAATTCCAATCAATAATGGTGGAAAACCTAACTTAATGAGCAAAAATATAATTTTATAATTTGGACAACCAAACACCCATCTTCTTACTCACACTATATTAGACAACTTACACTAGACAACTAAACACTCATCTTCTTCTAAGACCCCTCATTTCAAAATAGTGAATAAAAACTGTGTTTGATTGTATAGTTTAAGCTGTTCAGATTTTGAAATGACCCTTTTGTCAATCAAATTAGGTTTAATTTGAACAACCGTTTCCAAGAAAAATACTAACTAGATGAAATTAATAGCTCAAGGATGAAATACAAAAAATAATTATAGTTTAGGGGATAAAAGTATAATTAGCCCTAAAAGATTTAAATCTCCAAGAAAAAAAAAACAATAATTTTAAAATTCATCCAGGAGTGACGCAAGTTCTTTGCTGAGAAACAATTGCAGGCCAACTTACCTGGGACAGCAGATTATCATCGGTTGGAAGCTTCAGGTCATCCTTGGTGTTACCATTGTCAGTCAGCAAACTCACCTGAAATATGTAATTCAGTAAAATCAGAATGCTCGGAGACAAACAATATAGCCAAGCAAGATCAAGAAAACAAATTTAAATTAACATACAAATCCATCCTCAGAAATATCAATCAGTTGGTAGTCAGTACGGTTGACATGAGGAACCTGCACAACAGGCAAACTTCTTGGATTTGCAAGTAATGCAAAAAGAAAGCACCAATAGAAAAACTACTTTCAACAAGACAAGTCCATACATCACAATTGTGGGAAGATGGTACAATATCTTCAAGCTTTTTTCCATTGAAGATGTCGATTGCAACAAAGTGGCATTTAGCATGACCATGTTTGCCAGTCTTGGAGGTAGAAACTTCTACAACCTACAACAAGAAAAGTGTCGGGTTATCAAGCAATCAACAAGAAGAAAGGAATCTATTAGCTGCAGAGTACACAATACGACAATGGGTTTAGAACAAGTGCACCAATATAAGATACAAAAACTAATGATCAGAAACTCCTTTTAAGACTCAAGACTTAACTACCAAATGTAAAGAATTCAGATCATCAATCACCAAATTATCAGAAGAATACATTTTACATGTGTAAAAACACAATTCTTACATGTTACAAATTACAAACTAACAATCATGGTTGTTAGAATCATACAATTCACGATCAATTCATACAATGCGATACAAACTTCAACCAAAACAATTCGATTTGTATTGTTGAATCTTAAATTGAGTGAACCAACCATATAAATTGAAACTTAAGACTCACAATTCATTATTTTAACAAAACGATTTACAGCTCGACAACAATGCTTACAATTAATGCCCTTCCTATGATTTGAACCAACCATGTAAAAAATAAAAATAAAAACTCTCATTGTGGATCTCAATCCAACCTAATCCATGTAATCAAAATCATGAACCCTAACTATATGGCATATAGGCAAATGCTCTGACCAATGCATTTGTGCTCTTGTGCCACTTTAATACATACGGACAAATGTTCATATCTGGCTACACCAACTAATATAGCAACAACAGCTATATCAGCCATGGGTCAAATTGCCATGGATAATATAGCAACTAATACACCAACTAATAAACCATCAGAAAATTACCAACAACAGCTATATCAGCCATGGGTCAACTTGTCAAGATTGGCCAAGGAAAAATGGGGAAGTGGCCAACTACAGCTATATCGACCATGGTTAATAAAAGGAGGACAACATGCAAGCAAAGGAAAAACATCCAATCCAACCAATTCAACCAAAATCGTTTCAAGCTTAGCCTTCCGTTGCTTAATGTATAACATACATTCAAATTCCAATTACTATTTCATTAGCCTTCAGCTAGTTTGTTTAATGTCCAAGTCGTTCACTATACTTGTCAATTTTCATTAATGGCAAACCATTCTCATTCAATTCGGCATTATCCTTTACATTTAGTTACATTCATTCACATGAATGTTTTGAAAGGCGAAGCTGAGGAACGCATTGAGGCCCGGAACGCATTCAGGCACGCATCAGGGGGAGGCGGGGCACCCCTCAAGGCATTCAATCTTATGCTCAACACCAACTAGGCGTATGCACCTTGGCCAAGGCGTTCACCTAAGATACGCATTTTGCAACTTTGACCTACAATGGTCGAGGTGCAAGCCTCATGAGAGTATTGAAGTATAAATTAACAAAAAAGAAAAGAAAAAGAAATATGGAAAAATAAGAGGCATCTCAAAAATACATGGAGGCAAACGTAGGGTTTTGATTCAACAATTCATTGGCTTCTGGTCTATGAAGACAATTTCAAGCTTTGATTCTTCTTTTTCACCTTCAGTTTGTTGCTTCTCAAGTCAGATGTGCAGATTTGCACAACCCAATACGTAACCCTCTTTGTTTCTCTCAATCTCTCTACCTACGTCTCTCAATTCTCTCTCTCTCTCAATACTCGATTCTGCCGCTCGATTTTCTCTCTTGTAATATGTAATTTTGTGGGTGGCCTCTTTTTCTTTTTCAAATAGATACAAAATATATCTGTACACCAATATATACAAATGTTTTTAGTAATGATACATATAGTGGGTGTTTGGAAAGTTGCTATTTTAGTAGGCTATTTTAATTTTTGGCTATTTTAGTAGGCTAAAATTTTTGTGTTTGAGAAGATGATTGGATTTTTTTGTAGTTAGATGTGATATTTGTAAGAGAAAAAGTGAAATGATTATGAATTTAATGTGCCATTTTGTTAGTTATTTTAGCTTATTTTATTTTTTTTTGTAAATTTTAGCCTAGCCTAAAAGACACTAAGGCTGTGTTTGGTTTAAGTTTTCCAAATTTGATTCCAAGTCACATTTGAAAACTCAATTGAAAACTTGTTTGGCAGCACAGTGAGTTTTTGAATTTTGAATTTTAAAAAGAGCGATTTTGGTCTACCTAGTCGGCCTCTCGGACATCACCCCAGATGTCTGGTCGGTCGTTCGGCCAGTTGATCGGAACAATTTTTTTTTTTTGCAAATGGCACCTATTATTTTGGAAGAAAAAAAAAAAAACAAAAAAGAAAAAGGAATTTGTTTTTTATTTTTTTTAACAAAAAAATATATTTTTTATATTTTAAATCAAAAATATTTTTAAAAAATAATTCGAACCAAGTATACAATAAAATTTATTTTAAATCAGTAATTGAATATTTATTTTGAAAAAAAAATATTTCTTTTGTAATATTTTCAATTAAAAAAATTGATTAATGTTAGTTTTTGTTAATAATTAATTTTTTTAATTGAATTTTAAAAAGAGTTTGGTTATGAATGTTGATCAGAATTTTAAAAAGAGTTTGGTTATGAATGTTGATCAGAATTAATAATTCATTTTTTTAGTAGTATGTTTGGTTATGAACTATAAATCATGGGTACTTCGAAAAATATGCCGTACCCGTACTGGGTACTTACCGGCATATGGTACCTCGTATGGTACTTCTGCATACGTATCGGGTACACGAAACACGTAACCAAGTTTTTTCTTCTTAATTTTTGACGTACCCAAACGTACCTACTATATACCCAAGTCGTACCGTACCTCAGTTGAAACAATATTTTCTTCTACTATAGAGATAAAACCCCTTTAACTAAACTTCTTTTTATTTTTAGTTTTATACTTAGCATGTTTTTAAAATTAAACTATGGTTTGTAAAATATATTGACATTTAATTTTGATTTATACCTTTACTTTTGACATTAAATGTTAATTATAGGTTGAATCTTAACAAATTAAACCATTTAATTAATTTTACATTATTATAAATTAAAAATAAATATTTTTTTACAAGCGTACCAAGCCGTACCCGTACCTTGCCGTACCCGTACCTTACTTTTTTTTAATTTTACCATATCGACGTACCCATATCGTACCAGTACCAGTACTCGTACCCGTACCCGTGCTTCATAGGTTATGAATTATAACAATTTGAATTAAGTTTTGAAATTATTTTTCAAAACTCATAACCAAACAAATTTTCTTATTTCATATGTCACATCAAACATTCAAAATTCAATTCAACACTCAACTCAAAACTCAATTCAAAACTTTTTCAAAACTCATAACTAAACAGATTTTCTACATTCAAATTATAATTCCAAAACTCACAAATTCAAAATACAACTCTATTCTCAAATCATATTTAGAAAAATCTACCAAACGCTACCTAAAATTTTTCTTGCCAAACACCCCAACAGTGGGTGAGAAGAAAAAGTTTGTGGGTGTATTTAAAAGCTCCCTTTGTTGCTTGGAATAACTTTTATGAATTTTAGTAGTTATTATTATTTTTTAAACTCCTTTTTATACCCTTTTTTTAAATAAATCCTTTTTAAACTATTTTTAATTAATTATATTTTATGAAAATTTAAAAACTCAAAAATCAAAAAGCTTAGTTACGCCCCAATGCCTTGAGGCTTAAGCCTCGCCCTGTGAGGAGTATAACGCCTTGCCTGGCACTTTCGGCCTTAAAAACTTTAATTCACACCAAAGAAATTATGAAGCCCTCTTCATTGAAGTAGGAAAAAGAATCAGGTAGTTTCTTTGCCCTAAAAGCTACACACAAGAGCTTGGTAGGGGTTATATTATTTGGACTACATTTTCAGTCCTAGCATGCTTGCATAACTGCATTTGTCCCAAGTTGTTTTTAGAGAAGAAACAACATGCTACAATTGCAAGGTATTACTCATGCTAATACAATTTTGCAACTACTCTTTTTCTTGTATTTCATTTCCTTTTCCTTTATATTAATTAGAGGCTAAATGATGGTTCCAAATTAATTATTAAAAAGCTTGATTAATATTCATTGGAAATGGCTATAACTAGAATTTTTGGTGTTATCCCTCGCTCCTTATCGTCTTAATACTTTTCAGCAATAAATTTCTTTAGAGTGTTCAAACATTACAATTAAAATATTCTCTTCTCTCATCACCCTGTTACCCAAACTGTTCATATAACAGACTAGTAAAACTTAATTCTAATCCTAAACCATGTTCATGCCCTAATTTTTTTATTTTTTTATTTTTTTCTGATAAGTAAACAAACTTAGCATCAAGGTGATGCAAAGAATACAAGAAAGAAACCAACCCAAAATGGACTGCAAGAACACACTATCTAAGCAAATCCTCCACAAAATGTACAAAAGTCAACACGTCAGGATCAATCGAACCGGTAACCCAACTATGGAATACCATAAGAAGCCTACTCTCTAACCAAAGAAAGGAATGACACATATTTTGAAACACACACCTATTACGCTCCAACTAAACCAACCATAACAAACAATGAGAAGCAAGTAACCAAGCCTTCCGCCGCCTCTTACCCACCCTCGCTCCGCCCCAACTAAGCAAGACATCCAACACTAATCCCGGTTGCACCCAAACCAACCCAAAAAGAGCAACCACCCTACACCAAAGCCGTGACACCACTGGGTAGTGCACAAGCAAATGATCAACCGTTTCCGCATCGCTACAACACAAACAACACCGATTGACCAACACGTGCCTCCGCCGGATCAAATTATCAATGGTAAGGATACAGCCCAAAACAGCTGTCCAAACAAAGAAAACTACCTTGGAAGGAGAACCTATTGCCCAAATACATTTCCACGGAAACACACCACCAACACCCCTAGCAAGCGCCCGATAAAAAGAGGACACTGAGAAAACACCTTGAGAACTCTAGACATCCCATACCATAGAATCCATCCCATCCCCTCCCTGCTGCAACCCATACAAAAAACCTAGGAGATCCACCAATTGGTCTAGCTCCCAATCTTGTACAGCACGACGAAAACGAACATTCCAAACAACGGATTGCCCTTGCGTCTCCCTAACCGAAGCAACCACCTCCTCCCCATCAGCGGCAAGAACATAAATCAAAGGGAACGTGGCTGCCACAGTTAAGCCATCACACCCCGGTCTTGCCAGAAGCAAACTCGATCACCAACACCCATGGTAAACCGAATCCTCTCCCAAAAGATGTCCCTCCCCAACCAAATCCCCTTCCACAAACCACGACCATGTGGTTGAACCACCCTCTTCGAACACCAACTCCCCCTTTCCTCCCCATACTTAGCCACCACCACCCTCCTCCATAGCCTTTCCCGTTCCCCCACAAAACGCCACAACCACTTACCCAATAAAGCCCAGTTAAACACCACCAATTTCCGCACGCCCAAACCCCCCCCCCCCCCCCCTCTCCTTCAAAGCACAAACCCTCTCCCAAGCCACCAAATAATAATGAAAACCCTCCCCACATGCATTTGATGGTGTGAAATATGGTACAATGGATAATGTCTAGACAACTTTTACTAGACATGAACCAAAACCTAGTGCTCATTGGAATTTCTTCAAAAACACCAATTCACTAGGCCCTTCATTCGGTTCACAAATTTGGCCAAGCAAATAAAAGGAAATGCAAAGTAAATCACTTTTCCTTGTTTAGCCACCACGCAAAATACAGTGGGAAATCAGTTTTCTTTTAGGCTATGTTTTGGAGCATGGATTTTGGTAGGAATTTGAAAAAGGGGAAAATTGTGTGAAATGTAATTATATTTCATTCATATTTCACCTACTCTTTCCCTTCCAAATCCCTACTCCAATCCATCCTCCAAACATAGCCTTACTCTTTCTTTTCCTGTACCATATTCTAAAATCATAAAGTGCCCAAGGAAACTGCAGACATTGAAAAACAAATGTGGCATGTCATGGCATGACAAGGCAAGCCCTTTTTAGGTTACCAAACCCTCTCAATCAGACAAAAACCTGATTGGTACAGCTTTTTTTTAAGCTGAAAATTGATAATAAAAAAACCAGAAGCTAAAAGCATGCTCTTCCACAACTTTCCAATAATCAGTGTATTCAAGCACCTTTTTGTCTTATAAGAAGTTGCACCAAACAATTTAACACATTCCAAAAGAAAAAAAATACCCATAAGCCAAACAGTTAGCAATAGATAAGAAAATATTTAAAACAGTTAGTACCAAAATTATGATAATCTACAGTGTAAAAGATGGTGTTGAACACCCAGATAAAGCAATCAATCCAAAGTCCAGAATAATCAATTTCCAGCAAACATTTTTCAATAATCAAAATCAAATCAACACTCAAAAGTTACAATACAAAATCATAAGAAATTAGACAGAAATCGACAGCAATAAAACGAAGAAATAGATCAAAACCTTGCAAGCGCGTCCTTTGATGACGATATGACCTCCCTTGCGAATGGTACCGGCTTGTTGAGGATAGGTTTTGGAAGCTCCCGCATCAGCCTTCGATTCGAAATGGTGTTCTTCGTCCGACATGACTCGGTTTCACTCACTCACTCGGGTAATTTTGATTTTGATTTCGATTTCAATTCCAAATCCAAATCCAAATCTAAATCGAGTGATTGAGTGATGAAATTGCAAAGATTCGAAATTTTGTGAGATCGAGATCGAGATCACATTGATCAATTATATATGATTAGAATTTAGGGAAAAGGCGAAATTAGGGTTTTCAGATTTTCCTAAGAAAAAATCCAGTGGGACCAGATTGATCTCTGAAAGCGGTGGCCTAAATTACACTTACCTCCTTGAGGTTTAATAAAATTACAGAAACCATTTTTGAAATATCTTCGGCTTTGTTAATCATGATTTGAAAGGAAAAATTTTCAAATCATTTTTTAAAATTTATAATTAAACATATAATTTAAAATTTAATTCAAAATTCAAAACATCAAACTCTTTCGAAATTTTATTTTAAAATAAAAAATTCAAAAAGTATTTTTTTATTTTATTTTTTAGAATCATGATTTGAATGTATAGTCGTATTTTGAGTTATGAGTTTTAAATTTAGTTTTAAAAAGAGAAAATTTGTTTGATTATGAGTTTTGAAAATAGTTTTTATTTGTATTTATTTATTTTTTTGAATAAATATTTTATACTTTAAATATTTAGTTATTTATTTTAATATGCACTATATTTCATACATTTATGTGTTGTATTTTTTTTAATATTAAAAAAATTTAAAATTTTTATTTTTTATTTTAAATGTATAATTTTTATTTTAAATATATAATTTTTATTTTATAAATATATTTTTAAATATTTTTTTTTTTGTTATATGCTAGTTATGATTTGAGTGCAGAGTTTCAAGTTATGTGTTTGGTTATGAGTTTTGAAAATATTTTTTGAATTGAGTTTTGACTTATGTGTTTAGTTATGATTTGAGTGTGAAATTATATTTTGAGTTTAAAATATTAAAATTAAAATTAAAATATTTACAAAATAAAATAAAATGTTTAAAATAAACAAATTTTTAAAAATTTAAATCAAAATTATATATTTAAAATAAAAATAAAAATTTCTTAAATACTTTTTAATATTTTAAGAAAATAATTCAAAAAAATTCAAAATATAACTCGAAATTCAAAAACTCAAAATACAATTTAAAACTTTTTTTAAAACTTAAAACTCAAAACTCTTTTTAAAATTCAAAAACTCTTTTCAAAACTCCTTTCAAAATTCATAACCGAACAAATTTTCTCTTTTCAAAACTCAATTCACAATTCCACATTCAAATCACAATTCCAAAAAGAGAATCACAATTTCAAAATAAAACAAAACGCATCCTTAAACTTCCATTGACCACCAAGGGTGGTGGCCTAGTGAAAAAGGCACCATTCTCCGTAGGTATGACCCAGGTTCGACTCATAAGGAGAGCGAAACGCGCGGGTAATTCTAGTAGACCTCTGTCACGACCCAGATCTGCCCCTATGGGTTTAGCATTGTAACCGGCCAGTAATCCGTGATTACCAAATGCCTGCTTAACAGTAATGACAGTAATACAGAGTAAAGGGGCTGGCGGAAGTCAAAACAGTAAATAAAAGATGTCCAATGAGCTGTAACAGTCTGAATGCAAAAAGACTTTTATGAACAAGTCACATTCGTAACCAAAACACATTTACATACAAGATATACATACATACAAGTTAGGGATTCAATCCCTATGCCATAACTGTACAGTAGGAGTCTATAACACCTATTACAAAACAGAAACAGAAGAGTGAATCCGAACACCTCAAAACAGTTGTAGCTTGAATGGACTTGGAACCTCAGGGCGAGGTCCAAAGGTTGGCTTGACAAAACAAGAGCTAACCCGACACTCCTAGCTCCGGTCTGGTGCTTGGACACCTACATATATATATATAAACAGTGAGCTAAAACCCAGTGAATAACAATTATGTAAAGAGGTTAAGAATGAATATTCTTTCAATAATTAAACGGTCATATCAATCACTTAGAACCCATAGTAGTCATATGTGGTGCATCTCATAGCAAACACAATACAGTAGGTCTTAACAGACCGAACAGTCAGTCAGTGGCCATCATAACAGTAACAGTAGTGGTTCCAAACATCACCAAGGATCCTCTAGAGTGTTTTTTTTTCCTAAAGTTTCCTAAAGTGGTGTATTGTGTGGTTGGGATTTAATGCTGAAAAATTGATGTGACTTGTCATTAAATCTCAACCACACAATGCACTACTCTAGGAAACTTTAGGAAAAAAAAACTCTAGGGGATCCTTGCTCTCTAAACATGGGAACCGACAGAGATCTCTATGTCAGTAGCAGTAACAATACAGTAACAGTAAATTGCTATGGATGCCACGAATACAGTTTACAAACAGGGCAAATATTCATTCATTAAACAATAACGTTTCAGTAAGCAGAATAGTTGATCATTCAGGAAATAATCATAATTGAGCATATCTTTACAATATTGTTACTCACAGAGCACTGGGCTATAAGCAGCTAGTGGGCGTCCTCGGGTGCCAACCCTACACAGTTACAGAACGAACACACACTAAGTTATACACTCGGGAATCAACAACTTAGTCTTTATCTTGACTCGGTGTGGTTCAACATCAATATCCTTATTAAGATGCCTTAAACATGGCATAGGAATGCCTAGGATGGAAAGAGGATGCAATGATGCACTTTAAAACACTTTTCAAAATTTACTGAAATAGGGGTCCACGCTCGAGCGTGGCTTTCTATGCTCAAGCGGACATGTAGACAAAGGAGCTCCGCTCGAGCGTGACTTCCTATGCTCGAGCGGACTGCAAACTTCATGAAAATTACTGGATGCATGCAATTCATGCTCGACGGACGCTCGACCCCCGCTCGAGTGTGAGACTCAGGTCCTCGTTCGAGCGTGAACTTTCTCGCTCGAGCGGACTGTAAACACATGAACTTCTGGACATATGCATTTCACGCTCGAGCGTGACTTCCTACGCTCAAGCGGAAGTGCATGTAATCAGAGTGCACGTTCGAGCGTGGGTCCAAAATCTGGAATTTTTAGATTGAATCTCAAGCATGAAATTCAACTTTTAAAGCTTCAAATTCGATCTCCTTGGGCTAATTTTCTGGAAAACTCTTGAAAACTCATAGTATAACATGTTTTTAAAGATCATTTGTAAAATCAAGCCCAAAGGTAAGCCAATTGAACACAAAAATTAAGTGTAAGCATGAAAAACATTGCAAGATCATATATGCATGAGTTCTCATGAACTCTAGTGTTTCAAAACAAGATCAAATGCAATGTTGAGCTCAAAATCATGATGAATTCATGGACCATAACAAAAATTTGAACTTGCATGTGGAAATCCTCATGAAACAACTCCAAAATTCAAGAATATGCACAGACATGCAAGGATTAACTCTCAATTCAACATTTTAAACTAATTCTTGACATTAATCTCCAAATTTCCATGAATCATGCAAGAAACAACTTAAATACATAAACCAAAGGATGAATTCTCTACCTTAGGTCTTGAATTCTAGGTATGGAAGCTCAATTTTGCAATCTACTTCAATTCCTCTAAGTCTCCAAGCTAAACCTTGTTGAAATCAAGTTTCTCATACTCTTCCTCTCTCTCTCTCTCTCTGTTTTGGACTAGAAGATGGACAAAACGATGCACCAACTGATATGAATTAAGTCTCAAAGTGTTGTATGAAAGTGGCCCACTAATGGCAATTTGGTAATAACTCAAACTAATGTAATTTAACATTATTTAATCCAATTTAATCGTTTCAAATCAAATTCAAATTAAACCTACCATAAAATCACATAAATAACAATTAGTATATAGCACTAATCAATTTTAGATTCGGTTGCTGATAAGGCCTTCAATTTGCAATTCGAAATTCAAAACATGAACAGATCAATTAATGACAAACAGATAGAATGCAATTAAAGCAACATACGCATGCAATCAGTTCAGAATCTCATTCTAATCAGTTACTTATCATGCTTAATCAGAGATTAGCACTAATCAGAGGTGAGGGTTGTCACAATCTCTACGGAGATCTTGCTTTGTACTTCGATCAAATCCTAGACTCGTCTGTGGCATGTGGTTAAGCTTTGTTGGTGTTTCGGTGATGTGTCTCTTTCTATGGATTGGATTAAATCAGGCTGGCAACTGGTTACCCGGGGCCTAGACCTACAGATGCAATGATGACACCTCAGAGCATCATTTTTTGGGTTAAAAAAAAAATCCCATTAAAATTTAATTTTTTTTGTTTATAGATAAAATACAAGTACTCTTCTTACAATTTGTTTAAAATATAAATTATTCCTTATAATTTTAAATGTTACAAATGCTATATTAAAAATTTTTATTTAACAAAATTAATAGAACAAAATAAAATTTATAATCACTCTCTTATACAATAATAAAATTATTTAAATTCTTAATTGAAATATATTTATGACATTGTTAAAAATGTTAAGTGACTTGATAATTTATTAATAAAAGAGCTCATTTGTTATGTGATTAGAAATTTGAAGGGACAAGATGTAATTTTCAAAATCAAAACAGACAATTCATATTTTAAACAAATCTCATAAAGTTTGTATTCATAATTTATCTTAATTTGTAATTACATCGACTGACCTCCCATAAGATTTGAGATTATTTTGGATGATCTAAATAAATGCACTTTTTGACATTTTATGAAAAGATGTGCTAAAAAGTAGAAAGATGATGTGATCCAAAAAAGGTAAAAAGTGCACTTTTTTTTAGTTACATCACTTCTTTATTTTTTTGCACATCTTTTTATAAAAAGTCAAAAAGTACATTTATCTATATATCTATCTATCTATATCTATACTATATATTAAGCAAAAGGGGATTTGTAACCCCAAGCCTTGTAGGAGATCCAATCTCCCAATCTAAATTTCTTGATTTTTTGATTTTAAAAAAAAAAATCTTAGCATTTATTAATTTCTCCTAACTTCCAAGTCTCACCATCATAATAACATTTTAATGCATTAAGAACAAGCATATATTTTTTTTTAAATCTAACACATATGAATTCCTTGAAAAGTCCCAACACATATGATTATTATTCCTCATAATAACACTTTAATGCATTAAGAACAAGCATAAAAAAAATTTCTTGAAAAGTCCAACACATATGATTATTATCAAAATATTAAACTGTAATATAATATAATAAAAAAAATTTAATTCCTTAAAAAGTCCAACACATATAATTATTATCAAAATATTAAACTTTAATATAATATAAAAAAGAAAAAAAAAAGATATTTAAAAAAAAACATTTGAAAATCACAATTCACATATATAGATAATTGTAAACATAATTTGTGCATTGCACGAGTGATATGCTAGTCTATACTATATATTAAGCAAAATGGAGTTTTAACCCCAAGCCTTGTGGGAGCTTCCATCTCCCAATCTAATTTCTTGATTTTTTAATTTAAAAAAAAAAACCTTAGCAGTTATCAACTTCTCCCAACCCCCAAGTCTTACCTTCATAATAACACTTTAATGCATTAATAACAAGCATTTTTTTTTTGAATTTTAACACATATGAATTCTTTGAAAAGTCCCAACACATATGATTATTATCCCTCATAATAACACTTTAATGCATTAAGAACAAATATAAAAAAAAATTTTGAAAAGTCCAACACATATGATTATTATCAAAATATTAAACTGTAATATAATATAATAAAAAAAAAGAAATTTAATTCCTTAAAAAGTCCAACACATGTGATTATTATCAAAATATTAAACTTTAATATAATATAAAAAAAGAAAAAAAAAGACATTTAAAAAAAAAACATTTGAAAATCACAATTCACATATATAGATAATTGTAAACATAATCCGTGCATTGCACAAGTGATATGCTAGTCTATACTATATATTAAGCAAAATGGGGTTTTTAACCCCAAGCCTTGTGGGAGCCCCCATCTCCCAATTTAAATTTCTTGATTTTTTGATTTAAAAAAAAAAAACCTTAGCATTTATCAACTTCTCCCAACCCCCAAGTCTTACCATCATAATAACACTTTAATGCATTAAGAACAAACATAAAAAAAATTCTTGAAATCCAACGCATATGAATTCTTTGAAATGTCTCAACACACATGATTATTATCCTTTATAATAACACTTTAATGCATTAAGAACAAGCATAAAAAAATTTCTTGAAAAGTCCAACACATATGATTATTATCAAAATATTAAACTTTAATATAATATAATAATAATAAAAAAAGACATTTAACTCATTGAAAAGTTCAACACATATGATTATTATCAAAATATTAAACTTTAATATAATATAAAAAAGGAAAAAAAGAAAACATTTTTTTTAAAAAAAAAATTTAAAAATCACAATTCACATATATAGATAATTGTAAGTACAATCCGTGCATAGCACGGGTGATATGCTAGTCTTTACTATATATTAAGCAAAATGGGGTTTTTAACCCCAAGCCTTGTGGGAGCTCCAATCTCCCAATCTAAATTTCTTGATTTTTTGATTTAAAAAAAAAATCTTAGCATTTATTAAGTTCTCCCCACTCTCAAGTCATACTCTTATAATAACACTTTATGCATTAAGAACAAGTATAAAAAAAATTCTTTGAAATCCAACACATATGAATTCCTTGAAAACTCCCAACACATATAATTATTACCCCTCATAATAACACTTTAATGCATTAAGAACAAGCATAAAAAAATTCTTAAAAAGTCCAACACATATGATTATTATCAAAATATTAAACTTTAATATGATATAATAATAATAAAAAAAAGACATTTAATTCCTTGAATAGTCCAACACATCCATACTTATTATATATTAAGCAAAATGGGATTTTTTAACCCCAAGGCCTGTGTGAGCTCTAATCTCATAATCCTAATTTTCAAATTTTTTGATTTTAAAAAAAAAAAACTTCAGCATTTATTGACTTCTCCCAACCCAACCTCAGCATTTATTGATTTCTTCCAACCCACAATCTCTTTTGACTTCTCTCATAATTATTACAACATCCTTTTCAATTTCTCCCATATACTATGGTTACACACAAAAATAAAAAAAAAGATAAGAATTTAGCTATAAATCGCAAAAAGATATAACATCTAAATTTGAATTATGATTTAATAATATAATTATGTATTTTTTTTATGTATATCTATCAAAATTTTAAATCACTTAATGAAAAAAATTAATCAATTTTCCAAAATTATTGATTTTTAATTTACAAAATAGATTAAAAAAAACTATTGATCGATTTATTTATTTAATAACAAAAATATTTCATAATCTCTCCCTCCTAATCTCTCTCACAAATTTTCAAAAAAAAATATTAAAACTTGCATTCTTTTTCTCTTCCACAAAAAATTAGATAATATTTTTTTATTAAAGTTATAGATATCTACCTATATTTTATATATTATATTATAACATAACAAAAAAAAACTAAAAAACTAATTTTTTTTTTAAAGTTTATCTAAATAAAGTTTAAATCAATAAAACTCACATGTCTATCACATATCTAACTCACATCATAACTTACCTAAATAATAATAATTAATTTTTTGATTTAAAAAAAAAAATCTCAGAATTTATTGACTTCTCCCAACCCAACCTTAGCATTTATTGACTTCTCCCAACCCACAATCCCTACATATGATTATTATCAAAATATTAAATTTTAATATAATATAAAAAAGGAAAAAAAGAAGACATTTAAAAAAAAAACATTTAAAAATCACAACCTATCTATCTATCTATAAATCTATTTATCTATCTATCTATACTATATATTAAGTAAAAGGGGGTTTTTAATCCCAAGTCTTGTGGAAGCTCTAATCTCTCAATCTAAATTTCTTGATTTAAAAAAAAAAAAAAACTTAGCATTCATTAATTTTTCCCAACCCCCAAGTCTTACCCTCGTAATAATACTTTAATGCAGTAAGTACAAGCATGAAAAAAATTCTTTGAAATCCAACACATATGAATTCCTTAAAAAGTCCCAACACATATAATTATTATCCCTCATAATAACACTTTAATCCATTAAGAACAAATATTAAAAAAAATTCTTGAAAAGTCCAACACATATGATTATTATCAAAATATTAAACTTTAATATAATATAATAAAAAAAGAAGACATTTAATTCCTTGAAAAATTCAACACATATGGTTATTATCAAAATATTAAAATTTAATATAATATAAAAAAGGAAAAAAAAAGACTTTTAAAAATCGCAACTCACATATATAGATAACTGTAAATATATTAAGGAAAATGGGGTTTCTAAACCCCAAGTCTTGTGGGAGCTCCAATATCTCAATCTTAATTTTTTAAATTTTTTATTTAAAAAAAAAAACTCAGCATTTATCGATTTGGTCAAAATCTCCTGATCAGCATTTATTAACTTTTTTCAATCCACATGTCTGCATTTATTGATTTGATCAAAATACCTGATTAGCATTTAAAATTCTCTCATAAAAATAATTATAGATACAGCCTGTGCATAGTTACTACAGTAGCCTTTTTAATTTCTCCTGTACACTATGGTTAGTGATAAGATTGTTAAATTACTTTTATAAAAAATCTTAAAAAATATAATTTATATATTTAAAAAAATTAAATACAAATATAAATATCTATAATTATTCCGTGCATAGCACGGGTGATAGGCTAGTATATATTAAGGAAAAATGGTTTCTAACCCCCCTAAGCCTTGTGGGAGTTTCAATATGCCAATCTTAATTTTTTAAATTTTTTATGTAAAAAAAAAAACCTCAGCATTTATTGATTTGGTCAAAATCCTCTGATTAACATTTATTAACTTTTTTCAATCCACATGTCTTTTCCATGCTTACATTTATTGATTTGGTCAAAATCCCTGATTAGCATTTAAAATCTTCTCATACAAATAATTATAGATACAACTCGTGCATAGTTACTGCAGTACCTTTTTCAACTTCTCTCATATACTATGGTTAGTAATAAGATTGCTAAATTATTTTTATAAAAAATCTTAAAAAACATATTTTATATATTAAAAAAATCTAAAACAAATATAAATATTTATAATTATCCCGTGCATAGCACGGGTGATAGCTTCTAAATAATCTTTTTATTTACTATTTTAGTGATCCTTTTTTTGAATTATTATTTTTATTATGAGAAAAATTTGATTGTAGTTAGATAGCATTAAAAAAAAATGTGATTTGTATGATTGAAGTTATCTCCTTTTGTTTATAATTTTATTTTTTAAATATGATTGAAATTAGATAAACATAAACACTCAAAAAAAGAAAAATGTGATTGTCGTTTGTTTAATGCTTCTAAATAATCTTTTTATTTACTATTTTAATGGTCCTTTTTTTGAATTTTTTTTTATTATGAGAAAAATATGATTGTAGTTAGATAGCATTAAAAAAAAATGTAATTTGTATGATTGAAGTTATCTCATTTTGTTTATAATTCGATTTTTTAATATGATTGAAGTTAGATAAATAGAAACACTCAATGGGGTTTTTAAGGATTATGGAGTTTTTAACCCCAATGTCTGTGGGAGTTTCAATGTCTCAATCTGAATTTTCTAAATTTTTTATTAAAAAAAAAAACTCAACATTTATTGATTTAGTCAAAATCCCCCATCAGCATTTATTAACTTTTTTCAATCAACACGCTTGCATTTATTGATTTGGACAAAATCTCCTGATCAATGTTTAAAATCCCCTCATACAAATAATCATAGATACAATCTGTGTATAGTTACTGCAGTACCCTTTTCAACTTTTTTCATACACTATGGTTAGTGATAAGGTTGTTAAATTATTTTTATAAAAAATCTTAAAAAACATAATTTATATATTAAAAAAAATCTAAAACAAATATAAATATCTATAATTATCCCGTGCATAGCACGAGTGATAGGTTAGTATTATATAAGGAAAATGGGGTTTCTAACCCACAAGTTTTGTGGGAGCTCCAATATCTGAATCCTAAATTTTAAATTTTTTGATTAAAAAATAAAAATAATCTCAGCAGTTATTGTCTTCTCCAAACCCACTAACCTTTTTAGCTTCTCTCGTAGTTACTCAGCACTCTTTTCAACTTTTCACATACACTGTGATTAGTGAAGGGATTGTTAAATTATTTTTATAAAAAATCTAAAAAAAACTAATGATTTTTAACCAACAAGCTTTGTGGAGTTCCAATATCTCAATCCTAATTTTTTAATTTTTTGATTAAAAAAATAAATAACCTCAGTATTTATTGGCTTCTCCTAACCCACTAACCTTTTTGACTTCTCTCATAGTTACTGCAGCACCCTTTTCAACTTCTCCCATACACTATGATTAGTGATGATATTGTTAAATTATTTTTATAAAAAATCTAAAAAAAATAACTTGTATATTAAAAAAATATCTAAAACAAATATAAATATTTATATCTATCTATCTATCTATACTATATATTAAGTAAAAGGGAGTTTTTAACCCCAAGACTTGTGGGAGCTCCAATTTCCCAATTTAAATTTCTTGATTTTTTGATTTAAAAAAAAATAAAATCTTAGCATTTATTAATTTCTGCAAACTCCCAAGTCTTACCATCATAATAACACTTTAATGCATTAAGAACAAGCATAAAAAAAATTATTTGAAATCCAACACATGAATTCCTTGAAAAATCCCAACACATATGATTATTATCCCTCATAATAACACTTTAATGCATTAAGAACAAGCATAAAAAAAAATTCTTGAAAAATCCAACACATATGATTATTATCAAAATATTAAACTTTAAATAATATAATAATAAAAAAAAGACATTTAATTCTTTGAAAAGTCCAACACATATGATTATTATCAAAATATTAAACTTTAATATAATATAAAAAATGAAAAAAAGAAGACATTTAAAAAAAGAAAAAGAAAGCATTTAAAAATCATAATTCATATATATAGATAATTGTAAACACAATCTGTGCATAGCACGAGTGATATGCTAGTATATTATATAAGAAAAAGAGGGTTTCTAATCTCTCATTCTAAAATTATTGAACTTTCAATTTATAAAATAGATTAAAAAAACCTATTAACTGATTTATTTATTTATTTATTTTAAAAATATTTCATAATCTCTCCATCATTATCTCTCCCACCAATTTTCAAAAAAAAATAAAAATAAATAAAACTTGCATTCTTTTTCTCTCCTTAATCAGATAATATTTTTCATGAAAGTTTTAGGTATCTGTCTATATCTTATATATTATAACATAACAAAAAAAAAAAAAAAATCAGATATACAAATAGATAAAATTAATAAATTAGATTTTTATTTATTTAGTTAAAATATTTCTTTTGCCTCTCAATATCCAATTTTAAATTTTAAAAATCTATAAAGTCTATCTAAACAAATTTGATTCGAAAATATCTCCCACTATTATACTTTAAATTAATAAAACTCACATATCTATCACATATTTAACTCGTATCATAACTTACCCAAATAATAATAATTAAAAACAAATAGAAACCACAGATAAATTAAATTTAAAAAAAATAAATAATAAAATAACCCATAACTTTATCTAAAATAAATTGAAAAAAAAAATAGAAACCACACAAAAATAAAGAAGATAAAAATTTAGATATGGATCTCAAAAAGATATAACAATATCTAAATTTAAATTATGATTTAATAATATAATTATTTATTTTTTTGATGTATGTCTATCAAAATTTTAAATCACTTAATAGGACAAATTAATTAATTTTCTAAAATTATTGATTTTTCAATTTATAAAATAGATTTTAAAAAAAAACTATTGACTGATTTATTTATTTCATTATTTTAGAAATAATAATTATCCTTTAATTTATGAATTTCAAATGGAAATCTATCAAAAATATTTCATAATCTCTCCATCACAATCTCTCTTACCAATTTCCAAAAAAAAATATTAAAACTTGTTTGCCTGCTCTCTTCTCCAAAAAATCAGATAATACTTTTCATGAAAGTTGTGAATATCTATCTATATCTTATATATTATATTATAACATAACAAAAAAAAAAAAAAACTAAAAATCAGATATACAACAAATCTAATTAATAAATTTGATTTTTTTATTCAATTAAAATATTTCTTTTACATCTCAATATTAAATTTTAAATTTTAAATTTTTTTAAAGTTTATCTAAACAAATCTAATTTGAAAATATCTCATACCATCATACTTTAAATCAATAAAACTCACATGTCTATCGCATATCTAACTCACATCATAACTTACCTAAATAATAATAATTATAAACAAATAGAAACCATAGATAAATTAAATCGGAAAAAAAAAGAAACTCACTACTCCATCTTAAATAAATTGGGAAAAAAAACCACACAAAAATAAAAAATAAAAAAATAATAATTTAGACATGGATCTCAAAAAAATATGACAATATCTAAATTTAAATTATGATTTAGTAATATAATTATCTATTTTCTTATGTATATCTATCCAAATTTTAAATTACTTAATGGAATAAATTAATCAATTTTTAATTCTTATTTAAAAAATAATCTGATTAGTCATCCCAACACTTAGACTTCGCGGGCACTGACAGATGAGCTAACAGATTGGGTTAGGAGAGGTCTAAGTTGTTGGAGGTAACATTCTTTTATTCCATAAATTTATTTATTTTTTAATTTTATTTTTTTCATGTGTGATTCTCTTTCTCTGCTGTTGGATTGGTTTT
Organism: Camellia sinensis; assembly: GCF_055761805.1. Classification (NCBI taxonomy): domain Eukaryota; kingdom Viridiplantae; phylum Streptophyta; class Magnoliopsida; order Ericales; family Theaceae; genus Camellia; species Camellia sinensis. The sequence goes on from NC_138964.1 coordinate 155,487,221, forward strand.
GGTTTTGGTTTCGGTTTGGTTTTAGTGAGGTTTATGTGTTTGTTTATACGTTTGCATGGTAGAGAAGAATTATTGGTAATTATGGTTACAATCAAAATATCTATGTCCGTTCTGTACCAATGATTTTGATCGGATTTTATTTTTTTCAATGAAGGCCATAAAATTGAAGTAAAAAAAAAATAGGTGTCAAAATTTTTATTTTTTATTGTCATTTTATTTGATAGAAAATGTGAAAATTTATTGAGAATTCAAAATTTTACTCTAACATTAGGTAAATTTAAAACTTTTTAATATCATTGCGTTATTTATTTTTATCATCTTTCTATCTCATTATACAATTACAACTATTTGTTAGTTTGTTAATTATAATTCAATTAATTAAAAATAAAAGCTTAATATAACTTTTCATATATATTATAGTTAATTTGTTGCATCTATAGTTGTATCTAATAGCATAATATATAGGGATAATCTCTAAATATAATTTCTATTTTTTTATGTGATTAAATAGTCCATCTTAAATAGTATATAGAATAGTTAGATGGCTTATTTTATCTCTAAAAAACCCAATCTATTTTTTTTTTTTTTACTTTTAAATTTTTAAATTGAAGCGTCAATTGTTTATGTCCATAAAACAAAACTGATAAACACATATCAAAAAGCTACACATTTTTTAAAAAAAAATATGTATGATATTTACAAATAGAAAATGTTTGACACCTCAATTTTTTTTCCATAATTTGATTTATAATGATGTAATTATAAGTGTCAATTTTTATATAAATATAAGAACATAATTAATTAAATTATATATTTCAACTAACCACATACTCAAACTTTGACTATTTCAAGATGTTATTTCACTATAATTCTAATTAAGAGAATCTACAATCCTTAATTTTTTTTTATCAAATTATAATTTGATAAAAATTAAAAAAGATAAAAAAATTAAATGCCTGTGTTTGGTTGTGTTCTCAAATCATGATTCTGCACCTTGATTTAAGTATGATGTTTGGTAGGAGTTTTGGAATCACGTTTCCAAAACTCTACAGAGAGCTCTGTCTCAGCCGCGCTTTTCAGAATTTTTTTTTTGGAAAATTTTGCCTAACCTATCGTCCGGCTGGTTGACCGGAATAGTGATTTTTTTTTTTTTTTTTGCAATTGATATGTTAATTTTTATATAATCAAAAAAAATATTTTCTGAAATTTTTAAAATTTTTTATGTGTTTTAAAATAATTTTGAGTTGTATGTTTAGTTATGAGTTGTAAATTTTTGTATTAAATATCAAATGTCACATCAACAATTCCCCACTCAAATCAAAACTCTTTTCAAAACTCTTTACCAAACAAATTTTCTACACTCAAATCATAATTCTAAACCCCACAAACTCAAAATATAACTTATACTCTCAAATCATAATTACAAAATTTTACCAAACGCAGTTTCCATCAAAATTGGTGAAAAGAAAAAAAAATGGGATAAGAATGAAATTCTTTTAAAAATTGATAAAAATTTAATGAAAAAGTAAAAGTAATTCATATAGAATCAAAAATTTTATTCAAATTTAAAATCAAATTAGATAAAAAAAAATTAAAAGAAACTAATGAAAGTTTGAAAATATTTTGAAACCTTCTTATTATTAAATACTAGAAATTCATGTGTGTATTATATTCATATTGTATTTTTAGTTATGAAATTGAAATTAAAAGAAATGTGACTTAAATTATTGGATTAATAATATCATATTAATTATTGTTAAATATCATTTCACTTCACATTTAATAATAAAATTGTATATTTGTCTTGATTATAACTTTTAAATTTGTATATTTTCATAACAAGAAAAGGTATGTCATAACTCATTTAATCTCATTTAATCAGATCTAACTTTTTTTTAATACAAATTATCAAAATTGTACTTTAGACTTATATATATATACTAGCCTATCACCAGTGCTATGCACAGAATAATTATAAATATTTATATTTGTTTTAGATTTTTTTTAATATATAAATTATGTTTTTTAAGATTTTTTATAAAAATAATTTAACAATCTTATCACTAATCATAGTGTATGAGAGAAGTTGAAAATGGTACTATAGTAACTATGCACGAGTTGTATATATAATTATTTGTATGAGGGGATTTTAAATGCTGATTAAGGAATTTTGACCAAATCAATAAATACAGGCATGTGGAAAGACATGTGGATTGGAAAAAGTTAATAAATACTGATTAGGAGATTTTGACCAAATCAATAAATACTTTTTAAAATAAAAAATTTAGCAAATTAAGATTGGGATATTGAAGCTCCCATAAGGCTTGGGGGTTAGAAACCTCATTTTCCTTAATATATATTAGCCTATCACCCGTGCTATGCACGAGATAATTATAGATATTTATATTTGTTTTAGATTTTTTTTTAATATATAAATTATGTTTTTTAAAATTTTTTATAAAAATAATTTAACAATCTTATCATTAACCATAGTGTATGGGAGAAGTTGAAAATGGTGTTGTAGTAACTATACACAATTTGTAACTATACTTATTTGTTTGAGAGGATTTTAAATATTGATCAAGGGATTTTGACCAAATCAATAAATGCAGGCATGTGGAAAGACATGTGGATTGAAAAAAGTTAATAAATGTTGATCAGGAAATTTTGAAAAAATCAATAAATGCTGTGTTTTTTTTTTAATAAAAAATTTAAAAAATTTAGATTGAGATTATTTAGAGCCATTAAACAAATTACAATCATATTTTTCTTTTTGTGAGTTAACTTCAATCATATTAAAAAATCAAATTATAAACAAAAGAAGATAACTTCAATCACACAAATCGCAATTTTTTTAATGCTATCTAACTACAATGACATTTTTCTCATAATAAAAAAAATAATTGAAAAAAATAACCATTAAAATAGTAAATAAAAAAGATTATTTAGAGCTATTGAACAAACTACAATCACATTTTTTCTTTTTGTGAGTGTTTATATTTATCTAACTTTAATCATATTAAAAAATAAAATTATAAACAAAAGGAGATAACTTCAATCATACAAATCACAATTTTTTTAATGCTATCTAATCATCATCAATAATTAAAAAAACACAATAATTTATTTTTCAAAAAACATAGTGAGTTAAAAAGATCAATTACAATTTTTTTGGGTCAAAATACAATCTAATTATCATCAATAATTGGTACATTATATGACTCTAATGAGTACAATCCATTTTGTTTTTCAAAAAACACAGTGAGTTAAAAATCAAATCACAAATTAAATGAATTGATAGTTAAAAAAACACAATATTTTTTTTCAAAAAACACGGTGAGTTAAAAATATCAATTACAATTTTTTTTCTTCAAAATACAATATAATCATTATCAATAATTGGTACTTTAAAAATCAAATCAAATCACAAATGTTTTTATACTATCTAACTACAATCATTTTTTTTTCCATAAATAATTGTAAAGAAAAACTTTTAAAACAGTAAATAAAAGATTAAATCACATTAAAAAAAAGAACCATTGAACAAATACAATCACATTACATTTTTCCCATAATAAAAAAAATAAATAAATGAAAAAAAGAACCATTGACTAACTACAATCACAGTAAAAAAAAAAAAGAACCATTAAACTAACTACAATCACATTTTTTTTCTTTGTGAGTGTTTATATTTATCTAACTTCAATCATATTAAAAATAAAATTAAAATAGTAAATAAAAAGATTAAATAACATTAAAAAAAAATACCATTGAACTAACTACAACAATCATATTAAAGAAAAGAGTCATTGAACAAAATACAATCACATCACATTACAATCACATTTTTTTCTTTGTGAGTGTTTATGTTTATTTAACTTCAATCATATTAAAAATAAAATTAAAATAGTAAATAAAAAGATTAAATAACATTAAAAAAAACCATTGAACTAACTACAACAATCATATTAAAAAAAAAAGAGCCATTGAACAAACTACAATCACATCACATTTTTTCCATAATAAAATAAATAAATGAAAAAAAAGAACTATTAAACTAATTACAATCACATTAAAAAAAAAGAATCATTTAACTAATTATAATCACATTTTTCTCTTTGTGAGGGTTTATATTTATCTAACTTCAATCATATTAAAAAATCAAATTATAATTTTTTATTCGCTAGACAAATCACAAATATTTTTATGCGCTATCTAACTACAATATTAAAACAGTAAACAAAAGAAAAAGTCAAGAAGGAGAAAACAAAAAGAAGACTTATTGTTCGCATACGTGGTCACTGCAGTTGGAAGTGTAAAAGTGAGAAATCAAGCAAGAGAAAACAAAAAGGAGACTTACTGTTTGAAATAGGTATGTGAAAAGTTAAAAAGAGTGTGTGAATTGGAGAAATTAAAAAGACTTGGAAGAATTTAATAAGTTCTAAGTTTTTTTTTTCAAAAAAAATCAAAAAAATTAAGAAATTAAGGTTCAGATATTGGAACTCCTACAAAACTTGTGGGTTAGACATAGATATAAATAAATAGATAGATATAGATATAGATATTTATATTTGTTTTAATTTTTTTTAATATACAAATTATTTGTTTTGGAAAAGGTACTTCAGTAATTATGAGAGAAATCAAAAAGTCTTGTGGGTTGAGGGAAGTTAATAAATGCTATGGTTAATTTAAAAAAAAAAAACAAAAAATTAGAAAATTAGGATTGGCATATTGGAGCTCCCACAGGCCTTGGGAGCTAGAAACCCCATTTTGCTTAATATATAGTATAGATATAGACTAGTGGTAACCAGTGCTATGCACGAGACTTTATAAATTAAAAAAAAATCATTATAATTATCTTAAAGTAATTTAATATTTTATCTTGCGGTATATATGAAATTTATAAATTAACTTTTATGTTTGTAACTTTTAAAATTATTAGTTTAAAAAATTTAAATATATATATATTTAGTGTAATTTTGATAATTTGTATTTGAAAAAAGTTAAACCTGATTAAATGAGATTAACTGAGTTATGACATATCTCTTCGTGTTATGAAAAAATACAAATTAAAAGTTATAATTAAAACAAATATATAATTTTATTATTAAATATGAAGTGAAATGATATTTAACAATAATTAATATGATGTTTATATTATTAATTCAATAATTTAAGTTACATTTCTTTTGATTTCAATTTCATAACTAAAAATACAATACGAATATAATACGCACACGGATTTCTAATCTTTATGAATAAGAAGGTTTCAAAATATTTTCAATTTTCATCATTTTCTTTTGATTTTTTTTTTATCTAATTTGATTTTAAATTTGAATAAAAATTTTGATTTGATATAAATTACTTTAACTTTTTCATTAAATTTTCATCAATTTTGAAAAGAACTTTCATTCTTATCCTTTCTTTTTTTTTTCCCACCAATTTTGATGGAAAAAACAATAATTTCCAATGTTTCATTTTTTTAAATTTTTATCAAATTATAATTTGATAAAAAAATATATTAAGGGTTGAAGATTCTCTTAATTGGAATAATAGTGAAATAACATCTTGAAATAGTCAAAATTTGAGTATGTAATTGGTTGAAATGTATAATTTAATTAATTCTTTTTTTGGTTTTTATTCTTATCATATTTTAAAATTTTTTTAAACTAATAATTTAAAAAGTTAACTTATAAATTTTATGTATATCACAAGAGAAATATTAAATTATTTAAAAATAATTATAATAATTTTTTTAATTTATAAAATGCGTGCATAATACGAGTTACCACTAGTTGATATCATCTAAAAACTTTCTTTGAGTTTAATTTTCAATTACGCTCCATTGAAAATTAAAAGTTAAAGACAGTAGGTTGTTTTCGAAAAATATGTTAAAAGTTAGTTTTATTTATTTATATTTTTTAAAAAAATTATATAAAAAATAAAAAAATAATATGATTTAAAAAAGAATAAAAACCAAAAAATTGCTTGTTTTTTATATCCTTTTAGCACTTTTATTAACAAGCAAGAAAACAACTAACTATAAACCAGCTGATAACAGCAACCGAGAATGATAGGGGGTGTTAGCAAGAAAAATTGTTATTTTGTTTGGATTAAAATTTATAAAAAAATAAAATAGATTTAAATAATTAATAAAATAAAATGTTAGATCAAATTTATAATTATTTTATTTTTTTTAATAAATATTATAAATTATATTTATAAATATAAAAATTTTAATCTATTAAAATAATTTATTAAAATAACAACTTCACAAATACTCCACAGTGAGGATTGAGACTTTTCCTTGCGAGGTCGATCGCTTCAAGAAATAGTTAGCCGCTCCAATCGGACAGTGAGGATTGAGACTTTTCCTTGCGAGGTCGATCGCTTCAAGAAATAGTTAGCCGCTCCAATCGCATGTCATCCAGTCACAAGTCTAACAAATCCTCCCTAGCCCCCAAAACAGTACCTCCTCGGTACCTCCGAACAACCAACATTACAATTTTACTAATTTATTGGAAATATGTTAAGAATTTGAAATAATTTATTAAATTTTTATCAAATTTTATATGATTGTGAGACTTATAGCATATGATTTTGTTCCACCCATATGCAAAATTTAATAAAATTTTAATAAATTGTTTGAGATTACAACATTTTTCAAATTATTATTATTATTAATTCAAAGCAAAACGATAAACCCAATGATTACTCGCTCTTCGTCTCTTCTCCCACCCTATTTTCTCTCCCCCATCTTTCAATTTTCCCGGAAAGTTTCCACTCATTCCTGGTAACTCTCTTTCTCTGCTTATTTGAGTTGTGTTTTCTTTATTTAGTTTTTGTAAATGCATGAAAGATTCAAAATTCAAAATTTCTTCTTCCTCAGCCTAATTTTCTTTGTATACAAACAGGGAATTTTCTTTGTATACAAACAGGGTTTTCAAATGTTGTTGTTGTTGGTTTTCTAAATTCTAGGATTTATTATGTTGGGCAGAATTCAGATGACCAACTTGTCCAATGAAAGTTTATATATATGCAACTGAGTATATTGATGATTAACATATTTTATGTTTGTTTCGTTGGACCTGATTACATGAGATTAGGGGTGATAGCTGAACTAAACAGCTTGTGCTCAAATCTTGTTGGGTTTGTTATAAGTTCGTTAAATATTAATTCATTAAGGAAACAAGTCAAGTTTGAACACCATTTGAAATTGGTTAAAGTTTTTAAACCAAGCTTAAACAGTTAATTTCTCGCTTGGCTCGGTTCGATAAAAACACCAAATTATTCAAACTCAGCTCGATAAAAGCTTGTTTGTGATTCGATCAAAAGTTTAACGAACTAAGCTTGAACAAATTTGAAGCTTGTTAAAGTTTTTAAACCGAGTTTGAACAGATAACTATTTGGTTCGTTTGGCTCATTTATCACCCCTACCCTACCCTACATGAGATGAGATGTTATGAGATTATCAACTCTTTAAGATTATAAATTATCCCATGTTTGGAATTTACCCAGATTAGGAGGGGATTAGCATAATCCCATCCTATCTCATTGCTAGGAATCACTAGAAATAAGAAACATGGTGTTGTGACCATAGTTTGAGGACATTTTGGTCTTTTAACTCCCTAATCCTGACCTCCTTAATCCCCCATTTTGTATCTCCATTTGGAGGATATACAGTTTGAAGGACTGTCAATCTAAACGTCGACTTTTGTATTCGAACGCCAGGATAAATAGTCATTATGTAATCCGATGGCCTAATCCCCCAAACAAACGCAACCATTAGAGACATTCACTAGACACCCACTGACATTTCATTTTGCTTCCATAAAGCCCTTTTATATTAAAGGCGTATTTGGATTATGAATTTGGAAAGGGAAAGAAAAAATGTGATGGAAATGGAGAAATTTTTTAGCTAATACGTCATTTACTTTTTCCCTAATTTTTTTCTTTCTCTCCACAGATCCTTACCCAAATCCTAGATCCAAATACAGCGAGCTGAAGTGTGTAACCTCAAAGTGTTTTATTTGATGTTTTAGAATGAGAAATTTTACTATCTCATGTTTCTTTTATGGTTCAACAAGGCCAACAAGAATGTTCTACCTAGTCTGTCATGTTCATTGTTTAGGCCCTTAGTAGATTGCATTTTCTCTGCACAATCCATTTATTTTTTTTTTTCCTTCTTGTAATTTCTCTAAGCTATGCTATGGTATCCTCAAAAATCTGATAAATGTGACTTACAGGATTTCTTGGGCTACATTAGGGATATCTTTTGACAGAAAGGTATGGGTGTAGTTGATACATTAGGGATTTCTTGGGCTACATTAGGGATATCTAATATGTCATTTACTTTTTCCCTGACTTTTTTCTTTCTCTCCACAAATCCTCACCCAAATCCTAGATCGAAATACAGCGAGCTGAAGTGTGTAACCACAAAGTGTTTTATTTGATGTTTTACAATGAGAAATTTTACTATCGCATGTTTCTTTTATGGTTCAACAAGGCCAACAAGAATGTTCTACATAGTCTGTCATGTTCATTGTTTAGGCCCCTAGTAGATTGCATTTTCTCTGCACAATCCATTATTTTTTTTTTCCTTCTTGTAATTTCTCTAAGCTATGCTATGGTATCCTCAAAAATCTGATAAATGTGACTTACAGGATTTCTTGGGCTACATTACGGATATCTTTTGACAGGAAGGTATGGGTGTAGTTGATACAAAATCAATTGAATCAGTCCAAGCTTCATTATCTTTGTTTGGTGAGAGAAGTGATCAGAGGAAAAACCAGTTTACCAGCTGCGATGTAAGTTGGGAATGCACAGTATTTGGAGGTTTTATTGTGATTAATCAAATTAAATTTGGACTGGTTGTGCATCTGAGGATTTAATTTTAAATCTGAACTATTTCTTTCCGTGTCCAACACGTGTCTAATTGTCAGCACTTCTCAATTCCAAAACATGTTGTACATGTTTCCAAACAAGTTTTTTTTTTTTTTTTTATAGACTTGGACATGCTTCGGACTCACTTACATACAAATGAAACATATTGCAGGTTTGAGAATAATAACTTAAGATAAAGAAAAAAACTTTCGCTGATGGAAAAAAAGAAAAGAAAAGAACAATTAGGATTTAATGATAAAAGAAAAGCAATGTGCATTTTTACTTATTAATCCATCTTCCTTTAGATTTTGAAAATTCATGATCTGTTGCATATTTTTATCAAGTTTGAATGAAATATTCATGTGTGTGTGTGTGCATATGCACACGTGTGTCCCTCACGTGTCTTGCATTTTTTAAAATTATTGTGTCACGTATCTGTGATGATAAGATGTTTGTTATTGCCATTGCTGATAGGAGTTGGAGAGAGAGAAAGAACTTGAAGACCTGTTGAAGGACTTGGCAAACTACAAGGTTCAATTAGAAGCGAAGGACTCTGCCTACAAGCAAGCCCTTCTCAAACTAAACCACTATCAAAAAACAGCCGATGAACTTTCCATCCTGGTGAAGAGTTCCGAGTTTGAGAAAGAGATATACATCAATGAATGCAGAGAAGGTCGAATACGTGTGCACGAACTTGAATCTGAGATGGCTGATATGTCTGATCAACTATCCAAAAGTGGAAAGATGCGAGAACAACTTTCTCATTTTATGAGTGAGTTGAAGACTTCCCGAGAAGAGTTACTTATAATGGAAACAGATCTTGCTGCTGCCATAGATGTGAAGCTTGAGGCCTTGACACAGGTGGAATTGATGGAAACCGAATTGCAAATGGAGAAGGAAAGGACTGATGAGCTTCTGAGGCATGTGTCGGAGCTGAATGAAGCTATTATGCATTCAAAGATGGCATCTAATGAAGGAGATAAAGAGATTCGTGCTGTTCTAGCAAAAGAAGAGACTGAATTAGCGTTGGCGACAACAACAGCGGTTGAAGCAGAGGAAAAGTTGGAATACACGAGAAAACTACTAGAAGTTATGCGGGATTTGGAGAATCAGCTCATGAACAAGTCTGTTTTTATCGATTTGCTACAATTGGAACTTAATCAGGCTAATGAGCTACGCGGGTCCTCTGAGAAAGCTGCTCCTGATGCCATTAGTGAGTTAAACCAGGTAAAATCAGAGTTCAAAATTCAGGAAAGAAAGAGCTCAGATCAGTTGGGTAAGATTGAGTTTTTGGAAATGGAGTTGAATCAGCTGAGACTAGAACTTAAAAATGAGAAGGAAGAGGTGGAGCGCTTGGATTCAGAGGCTAAGAAGATGGAAGGTGAATTAGAGAAGGCAAGAAATGAGATGGAAGAGATTGGAGGAAGAGAGAAGGAAGCGCAAGTTGAGATAGCGATGTTGAAATCTGAGGTTCATAAAGGGCGGTCAAGAATCGCTGCAGCCGAGGCAGCTGAAGTAAGGATCAAAAGCGAAAAGTCAGGACTCTATCAAGCGGTTCAACAGCTAGCATTAGAAGCAGACGAGGCCAAGAAAGAGAATCGGAGGCTAAAAGAAGAGTCTGAGAATTCTGTTGTTGATGAAGATGGAAGAGACGAAACCGATGCTTGTATCAAGATTTCGAAGGACGAGTACGAGGGCTTGATTGAGAAGGCAGAGAAAGTTGCTGAGCTTGTGCCAAAAAATGAGTACGAATTGGAAAATTTGAAGAAAGAGTTGGAAATTGCAAGGGTGAAAATCGGGGAGTTTAGGAATAGAGCGGAACAGGCTTCCAGTAGAGCCGAGGCAGCTGAAAAGGTTAAAATGGCACTTGAGGATCAGATGAAGAATTGGAGAGAGCAAAGGCAACGGAGAAAGATCGCCTTGGCTGCCCTTCGGGAGGAATCGTTTCCCAAGGAAAGCAGCAGTAGCTTTAGCTATGAGCAGCCTCCTAAAAACTATCAGCCACTCGGTAAGGTTCTCAACATGAAATTCTAGTCTCACAACTTAAATTATTGAGGTTAACTGATTTGGCCACCAATTTTTTTTGTTCTCCTAAAATAGAAAAATTAAAAAAAAAAATTGTGTACGAAATATGCTTGAAGTGGGTGATATCTGATATCCTGTCCTATTAATGAACATTTATCAGTTCTGTTGGCTTAAATTTTATCATGAGAAAGTTGAATGAAGTATGTGAGGTTACAAATTGCACAAATGCTCTAGTTTCTTCTTGCTTGCTTTGCACAATATTTTGAATCGCTGACTTTGGCTTTCTATCTCTATATGCATGTCTGATAACTGTTCTAAAACAACTCAATTTTTGCCCGTAAAAATACTATATTTGATGTTGTAAATACCATCACCAGCCCTATAGGCACAAATTGCCATTCCCATGCCCTAGTGCTACAATAATTGTGAACTTTCTCAAATAAAAACAAGAAAGGAAGTCTTGCTAAACAATCCTTTAGGGTTGCGACGAAACATGGCGAAGATGCGCCTCAATTTGACACAAAAGTCCCTTTGTATCCTGCAAAAGATACATAGGCGTGTCTTTTGGTTTTTTTAACCACAAGGATGACTAAGAGTATCATGATTCCACAGAATCCACTCGCTATAGAGGCCACTATCACAATGAAGATTGCGAAAAAAACACTCAAACCTTCTAGGCTTTTTTGGCTTCCCTTCATTGTTTGTTGTTAGCTATATGTGGAATTGTCAATGAAAGATGGAAGGTGTAACAATGGGTTGCCAAGTTAAGACTCTTTCTCGAATGTTGACAACTGTTCAGTTACTAGGATTAACGCAAGAAATGTTGAACTTGCTCAGTCCAGATAAATTGTTCAAGCTGATTGGGATAGTTCCAGAGAAATTGGCATATGACAAAGGTTTTGTAAGCACACATACAACAAAAAACATTGAAAGAAGATGAAGAGGGAGAGAAAATAGTGAAAAGTCCATGGTGCCCTAGAAGATGGTTGCGTGTGGCGCATGTCCCATTTTGTCAAAAAACAAGACAACAGCCATCAATTGTCCTTTGTTGACACAATGTTAAAATTTTAGGTTAAATGTGTCACAATTAGAAATTGAGTGTTCAAATTGACAGTAAATTTCATTAACATGATGTGTTTTTAAGACTTTCAGGACCAAACATGGAATACATATTTCAAGTAATTTTATCCTAATCTTGATATATGAGCATAGAGGCTGAACATGTCATTCGTGTATGGATATATATGTGTGTGTTTAGATTATCGCAAGTTGGTCATCTCAATTTGAAAGAGTATTTGGGTTTGGTGAGCCCATTTTGGGGCCGACTTTGGTGATTTGAACCATTCACTTTTTAGTACTTATTGAGTAAATTATTCATGCAAAAAAATAAGGTGATCGGCTATCGGTAACTATATGTTTTAATCGTATTTGTATTACAAAAATGATGTCTACTCTTGAAATTATAATTGTCGTCTATTTTTTCAAACAAATGTGATTCAAATATATAGTTACCTATGTTCAATCATCTTACTCAACGAGTCTTAAAAAATACACAATTCAAATTATCAAAATCAACCCCAAGATAGACCTACCAAGACCAAACACACTCTCCAGTTGGATGGCTTTCAACTTGAGAGAATCCAATTCCCATATATAAATATGGGTTCTCCTTTGGCGGGCACACCCTTACCACAAAATGTGTAATCTCGACACAAATTAGCGTAACAAAAAATATTAGGGCAAATTACATATACACCCCTCCAGGTTTGACAAAATTACAGATACCCCCTGAGGTTTGAGAAATTACGAATTCCCCCCTGAATGCTATATTTGCATAAGAAATTAGGGGGTAATTTGTTATGAAATATAAACCTCAGGGGGTAAATTGTTATGAAAATACAAACCTCAGGGGGCGGGATGTAATTTCCGAAACCTCAGGGGGGTATCTGTAATTTAACCAAACCTGGAGGGGTGTATATGTAATTTGCCCAAAATATTATAACAAAGCCACGAACTTTTCAACATCAACCACAAAATTGTGGACATTTTGGTATGCTAACTTGTAGTAAGGTTACGCATTTTGTGATTGATATTACGAAATTTTGTGATAAAATTACACATTTTGTGGTAGGGTACATATGGTATACACCCCTAAAGGGATACACACTATAGCATATTCCTGGACTTTGATCATCTCCATTACATGTATGTAATGGAATATTTCCATTACATATCTAATACTAGGGCTGCTCGCGGCTTGGTTTTGGACGATTCGGTTTGCAGTTTGGACCTGCCCGTATATGTGCAATTTGGGGAAAATTGAACTCATAACTGCCTGCAGTGCAAGTAGCAGATTGTGCAGATAAGATTCGCGAATGTGCGGACGGCTGCGGGAGGATTGTGGATGAGACTTTTTTCTTTAAAAAAGTATTTTTGGGCATTTTTTTTCCGTTTTGTAAATATCTATTTTGGACCCTTTTTTTCCTATTTATTAATAATTAATGAATTAATACTTATAAAATTAAAAACACAACAAAATTAATTCTTAACCCAAGCAAATCATTCAAAATCGTAAACTAAATTATCAAAATCATTCACTACCCAACAATACAATTAAAGTAAAATCATTCAAAATCCTAAACTTATCCAAAAGTAATTCTTTATTAACTTTTACATTCATCCAGAATGCAATAATAAAATAATAAATTTTTTTTATCAAATTTCATCCCATTCAAACCTATTAAATAAAATAAAAATATTTGCAAACTTGTAAACCCCATCATAAAAATAAAAAAATAAAAAAATCTAAATGCGGGTGGATTCTTACTAGTGCGAATAAAACTCGTAACCCGCCCGCAATTTACAATAATGCCATATTCCAAACTGCATCCACCCACATTGTGTCTGTGAAAACCTCCATTTGTATGTGGATCGGTTCAGGTTAGGCGAGTTGGATAACCCTATACCCAACCCTATCTAATACTATAAAATAGGAATGTAAATTTATAATTATTTTAAATTAAAAAAAGATCATAACATTTACCATTGAATGATGTAATAGAATTTCTCTATTACAAATATGCAATGGAGAGGATCACAATCCCATTTGCCTATATATATACTAGTAGTCACCCGTGCGATGCACGGGATTTTACAAAGTGAACATAATAAATTTTTAAAAAAAAATTATGCTATTTAGTTGTATTTTCTAATATAAATAAAATATTTTTATTTAATTTATGTATATAAATCTTATTATACATCATTCAAAATTTTTAATACTTCACAACATGAAAAATTAAAAAACATATCATATATAACATATATCAATTTAATAATTGCAATCAATTATTGAAATGAATTTTTAAGATATCATATATAACTAATAATTAGATCAATAGAGACTCAAAAATGTATATTAGTAGTTATACCAAATATTATAGGACAAATGATATATTTAAGAAACATGCATAATATATACATATATATATATTTATTATGGTGAGTTAAAATGAAGTGATTGATAATTGTAATATGCACGAATTATTTAATAAAAATTCTTTTCAAGTACTATCACAAAATGCATTCGAAGATATATAAATCTAGAGCAATTGCATGAAAAAGTTGATAGACCTAAGTAGATTTTATGTAAAACCATATATAGACCCTATGTAAATTTATATGAATTTGAACATATTGCTTGAAAAGATCTATCATTAAATAATACAATAGAATAAAGATGAAAAAAAAATTACATGAAATTTTATGACTTCAAATAGATTTCAATTAAAAAAATGATTAACCTCGAGATATTGCTCGCAAAGCTCTATGTATATTATAATCTTCCCTAGAGAGGAAAAATAAATAAATTATTGGAGTTAGGAGATATAAAATATTAATACCTTAAAGAAATTTTTATGACCACCACTGCGTTAAGAGGGGAGAAAAAAAAAAAGAAAAAAAAGGAGGATGTTGTTGAGGGTTTGTTTCCAATGTTGGATTTTGTTGGTGGTTGTTCAAATTTATATGGAAACTTAATTTAAAGATAATGTGTTTTGGAGGTTTAGTGTTTAAATTCAAATTTAATTTTTTTGATAAAGATAAGGAGCTAAAGATATCATAGAAAATCTTATTTTAAAATTTTAACATCACATTTAAAAAAAAAAATACAAATCAATTATTTTATTAGCAAACATTTATCTAATAAATGCGAACACTTATCTTGTTGTTTATTTATTATTTTTGATCTTTTTCATCTTAAATCATCGCATAACAAATAGATAACAAGAGCTAGTTAAGACAACCAAAAGTGAAGTAACAAAAGCATACTAAAATTATAATTAATCAAAATGACTAACATTAAATAAAAGAATGCTATTTTTTCATTTTTTTTCAATCAATAAGAGATATTATGTTAATTATCCCACACAATATAATGAATTAAAATAAAATAATTTTTTTTCTTTAATTTTATGTTGATTCACTAAACATAAATAGGTTTGAAAATGCATTAAAATTGAACGGACAAACATAAAGAATAGAAATATTTAAATTATTCAAAAAAACCTATCATTTTAAATATGAGATCGCTTGCATTTGCTCAGGCTTTGAATCTGCATAAAAAGATATTTAAAAAAAGAAGAAATTTGTGGTTTAGGTCTCAAAAGAAATGAGGTCTTGAAAATTAATTTAATCATAAGTTATTTCAACATGGCAATCAACAACCAAATATAATTGATGATTAAATTTAAAACATAAATCCATATCCAAATAAATTTTGATGTTCTCTTCGCTTCCAATATAACATCTGCACTCAAAATAATTAAACACAAATGGTCAATAAGTGAAAGAGTCACAAATTAATAGTAGTACTTCAAAGATAGAATGAAATCTCAATTAAATGACACATTATTAGTCAAAAAAGAAAGAAATAAAAAAATACAGATTGTAGAAAAAAGAAAAAGAAACAAAAACATAAATAGAATTTACAGCAAAAATAAAATAATAATATTCATTTACATAAACTCCCTTTTCCACAAAGGCAAAAACTCATGTAAATACACATTTCAAATGTAAAGTTGATACAATTGAAAAAAAAAAAAAATCACTTGTGACTTGAAATTTAAAGCAAAATTTTTTAGGCACCGTGAAGGAGAGTCGAAAAGGGCACAATATTGATTGTATTTTTTTTTCTTTTTCTTTTCAATGTCATGTTCATGGTTCCTTTTTCAAGCACTTGTTTTTATATTGAAAAGATTAAGCTTAGACAAAAGATATACTTGGAATTATATCATATTTAAAATTTATATGGATAATTAATTGATGATTTTTAAAGGTAAATAAAGTTCAACTTGAAGATAAATTTTGAAAAGATTAAGCTGGAATATATGAAAATCGACAACAATCAAGTTCAAATAGAAGATAAACTCAAAGAGATAGGAAGTTCTGAAGAAAGTAAAATTTTAAGTTCAAATTTAAAGATAAAATAATATAAACATGAGAAAATAGAACAAATTAAATAAAATTTCAACTTTGAAATCTTGATCTTATCTATAGGCTATGAAATTATTTTATTTTTTAAAAGCAAACGTGAATCAAATAAATGCTAACATTTTATTATATATATATATATAAATATAAAATAAGTGGGAATAAGAGTTGTGAGAGTTGTGAGTTCTTTTTTATTATTATTATTTAAATTTATGTGATACGGTGATAAACATGTGGGGTTCTATATACATATGTATATCTACAACTCCAATGAAAGATATTATTTGATTTTTTAAAATATTTTTTAGATAACACAATTGGGAGATGAAGTGTGAATACTTGAACAGTGAGAAGAGGGGCAAAGAGATGTGCCACGTATTTATTTTATTTTTCCAAAATTATGAAGATTTAGGATTCAAGTTTTGGAGTCTTTTGACCTAACAACTACATTTAGTTATATATATAGTATATATATATATATATATATATATTACATTAATTTCAAGGTCTTGGTCTTGATTTGAAGTTATAAAATCTCATGCAAACTTACACAATTTATTCGTAGTCTTGGTCATTTTTCTGAAAAATCAAATCTCCTTCTCGTGTTGTCATGCATGTTATGCAAACTCAATTCACACCATTTAGTCTTTGGTCTTGCTTTTGAAAATGTATTCCCTATCTAGGAAGTATATAGGGTGGGCAACAATGAAATATTGAAAGCATCTATTTTATTTTTATTTTCCAAAAAAGTATGCTGGTCAAATGCCCCTATTATCTAAAGTGATGTGGCTTGGTCATATATTTCTCTATTTGGATTTGGGTATGATATCACATTGTCTGTTTAATATGGCTATTAGGGTTTCTATAGTTTAGTCTGTTTTGCATCACAATCACCCAATATACCTATTATATAAGGTTAATAATTATCATTGGTTCCTTTGTCTACTATTGGTTTGCTTTCTCTTTTTTTCTTTGCTTTTCTGTTTATATATATATATATATATATATATATATATATTTTAATTGGAGGTGGAATATAATTATCAAGAATCTATGATTTTAAAAGCTAACGCCACAACCAATTAGGGTTTCAAATATACAAATTTAAAGATAAAATTACCTTTGAAGGATAAAATATCTTAGTTGTTAGAAGTGTTATTGTTACAATTTTAGTGATGAAATTAGATATTTAATCATGAACTTCTATCTTTTGGAACTAAAATTTTCGTCTTAAGAAGTAAATATTTTTTGCATGAAATTATTTTATTTCATAAAATATATTTATTAGCGATACTTTCAAAATTTTGTCGCTAAAAATTATTTTTTTAGCTTTTCAGAACAACTTTTTAGTAACGACTGCAGTGACATAGTTTTCACTTTTGAGGACAAAAATGTTTGGTCCTTGAAACATTTATACGTACGTTGTAGTGTGAGAAATCTAAAAGATAAGTAATTATTATGTCTTCTAGGAATAATACCTTATTCATGTGTCATAGTTTGAAAAATAAAAATAATAATAGACAACTCACAATATTGGTTAGATATATGGCCAAGTAATATTTTGAAACCATGGGGGTGTTTGGGATAATTTTTTTTTGGTTTTTTTGGTTAAAATAGCATTAAAAGACAAAATAAGCTAAAATAGTTAATAAAATAAAATGTCACATCAAATTCATAATTATTTCACTTTTTTTTTTACAAACATCACATCTAATTATAAAAAAATTTAACTTTCTTCTCAAACATAAAAATTTTAACCTCTTAAAATAGTTAAAAACTAAAATAGTATACTAAAATAACAACTTCTCAAAGACCCATATAATAATTTATGCTAAAAAGCCACTTTGAAATATTCGGTAGGAAATTTTTGTCATCACATATTCATGTTGCTTTCTTCATGTCTCCTTTTGGAGATTGAGTTCATGTTCACTCAATAAAACGTGGCGTTTCTAAGCTTTAAATGAATGACTCTTGTGTAAATGTTTTTGTTTGTGTAGTGACACTTAAAAGAATAAAAAAAAGAGAAAAAGTGTGATGAAACTATATGAGGGCCGGCTTTGAGTTTTCGGGCTAAGACGAAATAATTTTTTGGGACTTTTTTAGATATTTAAAAAGAATAAAAATAAATGAATAATGCTTGAGACCCCCTTTTGGGGGTCACCCCTTCACCCCCCTTTGTCACGTGGCGGGTGGTGATTGGAGGAGCAGGAAAAAAAAGAAAAAGAAAAAGAAAATGTAACCAATGAGAGAGAGAGGGGGTCAAAGGGGGTGAGGGGAAAAGGGGGGATGAATCATTGTTGAAAATAAAAATCACTCTGTTTGATTTAAAGTTTTCAAAAGGGGGATTTGGTCATCACCCCATCACTATCTAATTTCTCTTTCAAAAGGACAAGAATTATATAAGTACTTTCAAAACCCCCAGATATTTTAAAATTTGTTTCTTTTACTATATTACCCTCATATCTATCAGCTCTCCTATTAAGACATTTTCACTATGTATTTCAGAGTAAAATTTTACTCTGTATGAAAGTAAAATTTTACTCTGAATGAGAGTAAAATTTTACACTCTGAAACTAAAAGTAAAATTTTACTCTGTATAAAAGTAAAATTTTACTCTGAAAAATAAGTAAACTATAAGACTCTGAAGCTAAAAATAAAATTTTACTCTACATCATTCTCTCTACATTTTCACTATGTATTTCAGAGTAAAATTTACTCTGTATGAAAGTAAAATTTTACTCTGAATGAGAGTAAAATTTTACACTCTGAAACTAAAAGTAAAATTTTACTCTGAAAAATAAGTAAACTGTAAGACTCTGAAACTAAAAGTAAAATTTTACTCTGTATAAAAGTAAAATTTTACTCTGGTTCTGTCAAATGAAAAAAACAAAGCAATAGAACCAGAGTAAAATTTTACTCTGGTTCTATCAAATGAAATTTGATGTTTATTCTGAAAAATCGATGGAACTTTGAGCTATGAGCTTTGAATCAGGCCTATAATCCTTGAATCAATCGATGTTTACTTTGAAAAACATTGAATCATGCCTATAATCCTTGAATCAGGCCTATAATCTGAAAATTTTAGAGAAATATCAATTTTTCATACCCCGGTTCTTCAGATTTTTCAGATTTTACAGATTTTTCAGATTTTTAAAACTTGGAGCTTTCAAAAATCTATATATTCGAATTCAAATATCAAAACACACAAACACACACATATATAGATATATATATATTCGAATTCAAATCTCAAAACACATATATTCGAATTTAAATCTCAAAACACACAAACACACACTCGGGAGATTAGAGATCGGAATCGTTCATGGTGCACAGATTTGAGTTGAAACCTTATATCGAAAGAGGGAAGAGAAGCTTGCGGAGGCTCTGGAGGATGATGAAGTCATGGAGAGGTAACGGTCGAGGACGGAGTCGATGGAGGGGTCGCCGAAGGCGAAGGTGTTGCCGGCGTTGGAGAAGGTGATGACAGCGGCTTCGGTGTCGCACAAGTTGCAGAGCTCGCCGGTCTTCTTGAAGAGGCCATCTGTGGAAAGGAAGAGAGTGGGGAAGAGAGTGGGTATAATAGTCATATAAAATATTTAAATAATAAATTTGTCCTTTATGTAAGACTTTATAATTATGAAGGGGTTTAGAAAGTATAATTTTTTTCTTAATCCTTTTAACAATGAAAAGAAGGTAAACGGCGTTTATAGCCAAATTTCCCATTTCAAAAATAATTATCTAAGTTTATAATTTGTATATTTTTATATTTTTTGTATTTGGTAACTTTTTTTTTAAAAAAAAATATAAATATTATAGTTTTTAAGTGTATCTAAATTAGATGTATCTACAAAATAAATAAATAAAAATTGTGTAAAATATTTTTTTAAAAAAATACTAAAAAACACAAAATTGGGCCATAAAGAGAGAAAAAAATAGGCCATACAAAATTAGGCTAACGACTAATATATATACATGTATTAGGCCTCGTTTGGTAAGTGATTTTTTTAGTTAAAAAGTCAAAAAGTTACTAAAAAAATTAAAAAGCCAACAACTCATACCAAAAAGTTAAAAATTCATTTTTCTCTTTACTTTTTACACATCTTTTCGTAAAAAGCCTAAAATTCATCCCAAACATACTAGTTTTTTTTACATCACATTTTAACCAAAAAGTTACTAAAAAAGCCTGTTCCCAAACAAGGCCTTAATATTTTATTTTTTTAATTGGACAAACAACTAAAACTTATAAATATTTTTTAATTGGGCTTTTTATCAATTGAGCCAAATAGATTTTACGAGGCTTCCTTTAGAATGGCCTAAATTAATTAAATAGAATTGGGCCATTTTAAGTTTTTAATATAGTGTAAAACTAAATCTGGGACTCTTTTTTTGGACATAATTTTTGGGGCCCTAGGCACAGGCCTCACTAGCCTTAGTCCAGGGCCGGCCTTGCACTATATCCACAAATTAAATTACAATAACATTATATTTTCAAATTTTTACTCAAAAAAAATAAAATAATATAAGGTCCAGATTTATTTTAGGGGTATTTATACACAAGTCCTAATTTATGAGCTTATGCTACATTAAGTCCTAATTAAGATTTTTTGAACTTTCAAGTCCAATTAAATTTTTAATAGTCGAAATTGTTTTTCAAATAATGATTGTTCATCATTTATGATTATTAATAAAGGAACATAATGATTTGACATTTATTTTGATTTTCAAAACTTTAAAATATCAACTTTTAAATTGAAAAAACTAAAAAAAAAAATTATGAGCAAAAAAATATATATATAATTTTTTTTTGAAAAAATTGAATTATTTTTTTTGTGTAAAATTGAAAATTTTGCATCTATAAAGAAGCATGATGATGGAACATTGAAGTGCAAAATTTAAAATTAAAAAAAAATGAAAAAACTGATAATGTTTTTAATTTTACAACTAGAAAAAATTGATAATATTTTCGATTTTATTGGATAGTTGAATCAAACCAATAAGTAGAAGGGCAAAAACGTTTAATCTCATGTTCTGTTTTTTTTTTCTCAGTTAGTGAAACAATTATTTGAAACATTACTATGCAAAATTGATCATGTTCTTAGTTTTAAAAATTGGAAAAAACTGATAATATTCTCAGTTTTATTAAATAGGACTTATTGGTTCAAAAAATCTTAGATAAGACCTGAGTTAGTTAACTCTTTATTTTAATACACTAATTAAATTGCAATTATACTTCATAAATTTCTTGAAAATTTTTCTAAGTGAGTAGAGTTTTCCATTAAATTAACAAGTGTTTTTGTTAATTATTTTTTAAAATGACATGCACCAAGTACAAATACCGATTGTATAAATAAAAAAGTTTATATATATAGTTACCATCGATTTTAATAAATTCATATTATTTTGAAAAATGCTTGGGAGCACTAATTAGTGCTCCCACTAATTAGGTGGCAGTGGGTCCCGCCATTAATGATGTGATGTTTTGGTCTTGGAATTGTATTTTTTTTTTTTTACTTTTTTAATGCATTAGTGCTATTAGTGGTGATGTTTTTAGTAGGATGAATCATTGTTGTATTATTTTTTATATTATGATAATATAATCGTATGGTTTGTAGGGCAGATGCATATATATGTATTTGAAGCATTTTGTTTTGATGTCCCATACACTATAAATAATCTTTGGTTTAGTAGATTAGTTTAATGCAAATTATAGCTTCTTTTTTATTTTTTATTTTTTATTTTAAATCTATATTTTTATTATAATATTTCTTTTAAAAGGTTTTAAGTACTTGTTTGGCTCTCTTTTGCTTGGCACTTTCTTTTCAATTTACATGCCTCATCACAGTGGCCAAAAAAACAAGAAAAAAAAGAAAAAAAGAAAAAAAGAAAAAAAAACAGAGCCACATTTAATGTGAATATTCTAAGCATTTTTATATGTTAAATTCAGCGACAATGTTACGTAGCTCAAATTTTGTGGCTCAAAAGTGACTCAAATGGCCAAAACGACGTCGTTTTGAGTACAGAACAACATAAAAATAGCCAAAACGACGTCGTTTTGGCCATTTGAGCCACTTTTGAGCCACAAAATTTGAGTTACGAGACATTTTCCTAAATTCAGTGTATTGGAACTGGTAATGTTTGGTTCTTTTGTTGTTACTATCTGTAAATTGGGAATCTGGACTTGTTTGGTTTGTTTTTCAGAAAAAATTTTGAAAAAAATTCTTTACAAATAAATTTTCAAGAATAATCAAATTAAATAAATTTTTTCAGAAAAAATCTCAAAATTTTGTTTAGTTACTTACTTTTCAAAATTACTCTTTTTCTTATACACATCAAATCAATCACTTTTTTTAAAACTCTCTCCCAAAATAATTTTTCAAAACCATTTATGAAAAAAGACAAACCAAACAAATTTTCATACTTTTTATCTAAAAAATTACTCTACAAACACAAACCAAACACACCTCTGTCTCAAAATTTTTATATATCAAAATTTATGCAATCAATATCAGAATTGTACTTATTTTAAGATAGAATGATAAAAGAATTTGAACATAAAAACGAAACAAATTGTCTCTAGTTGGCTACCACCACGCTATTGGGTCTTGGTGGTCATATCACAATGTCTAACTCAATGAATTAAATCGTTTATTTTATAAATAATCATACTAGATCTCTTATTATAACACTTTTATTTTGATCCCTAATAAGATGGAAGAAAAAGAGAGATAAAGAAAGAAGTGTGTGGGTTCACCCTTCATATCGTCTATTCCATATAATTAGAGGTGTTAAATTAGTACTCCAAAATATTTTTCTTTTATAAAACTCTTTAAGCAGATCATTCTTATAAGAAAATAAACTAATCTATCAACTATAATCACATGATTATTTCAAATTTGTCATAAAAAAGTAATAATAAATATGATTTAAAAATTTGACCATCCATTAAATCATGTGTTTACGATTATTTAATTAATTTTATTTTTTTGCATAAATATCAACGATTCCCATTATCAAAAGAGGAAGACTACAAATTCAAAAAAATTTATTCAAATTTTGTCTAGAAATAACAATCAAAGACTACAATCTATTTCACTCATGAACCTTCATACTTTAATAATTTAATCTCCATCATATAAATCAATTCTATCAAATTCTAAGATGATAAATCTGGTTTCCTAACTTATCAAAATAATTAAGCCTCAATGGGATGGTCCAATCCCTATCTCAGCCTTGAATTCTGATTGGACAATGATATAAAGGAAGAATTGTTTTGGCTTTAAAAATAAATAAATAAATAAGATGATTTTTTTTTGACTCGAATGACTCAGTCTTGATTGTTGTTTGATATTTTATAGACATCACCCTAAATCCAACGACATACTTTTAACAATTGACTCGTGGATTGCACGTGCGTTCTGGTTCATTTCTATTTTAGTCTTCCTCCAACGAGGTTAGAGAGAGAATATAATATTCCATTCACAAATTAAAGTTAAGATTTTTTATTTTATTGTTTTTAAATTTTTTTTTGGTTCTATTCCGCTAGATAGGTTGAAAAAGTTATTAAAAAAATATATAAAAATTCTGTTTGGTTTAGTTTTTGAGAAGAATTTTGAGTTTTAATTTGAGTTGTATTTTAAAAGATAAGTTGTTAAAAAGGATTTTAAAAATTAAAAATTTATTTAATTATGAGTTTTGAAAATAATTTTGGGATAATTTGCAAATTTTTTTTAATTAAATAGATGGGTGTACAAGAAAATTTAATTAATTGACCTGTAGAATATGAAAGAATGAGAGAAGAGAGAAGAGAGAAGAGAGAAGAGAGAAAAAAAAGTGATTGATTAATTTATTAATAAAAAAAAGAAGGAGAGAGAAAAAATAATTTTAAAAAGAGTTTTGATAATTTGTTAACCAAACATGTTTTTTTGATTTTTTTTCATCCAAATATTAATTTAAAAACTAACCCAAACATTACCTAATTTTTTTAAAAAATATGTAAAATTTAATTTACATTTTTTTTTTTTACTTTTTGAATTCATCAACATAAGATGGCCTAAAAAATATAAATTTTTTCCAAAGTTAAAAAAAATTTAGAAATTGATATTTTTAATATGTCAAACTCACCCTAAAAATATAAGATGGAACACCGATGTCTCGTACATTTGTGTCCCATTCTATATTTTTGTATCTATGCACTTAACACTGTTGTTATTTTAGCCATACAAAGCCTACGTTTGGGAAGTGGGTTGGCTTTTTGGCTTTTTGGCTTTTTTGGCTATTTTAGCCTGGGCTAAAAAGCTTGGTTTGGGAAGGGCTTTTTGGCTTTTTGGCTTTTTTGACTTTTTTTGTGAGAGAAGAGTGTAATGATTATGGGTTGGATGTGATGTTTTATTTTTTGTGGCTAAAATAGCCTATTTTGTCTTTTGTGACTAAAATAGCCAAAAAAACCCCAAAATTTTCTTCCCAAACGTAGGCAAAAATGTTTTGTGACAAGTTCATCAAGTTATGATGTAAGTTTTGTAGAGTTTCTCATAAGTTTTTCTTTAATTTCTTTGAAGTTTCCATTTACCATTTTCAAAAGTATTCAAACCTTTCTTCAAAATTTTTGAAAGAGTGTCGTACTGGTATTGGAAGAATGTTTCCCCTTAATTTCCTGGAAATTGTGTTTTATGCACTTTGATTTTTGTTATTATAATATAATTTTGTTCAAAATTGATGTAGTGAAAACGTGCAAGAGTAAAATTTGTAGCACTAAAATACTACAATTCTTTCATAATTTTGCTGTCTCGCAAAAGAATACAATAAAATTAAGAAGAAAAGGGCTAAATAAGCTCCATGTTATTCATCAAAGTTAAAAATGCAAAATAAACTTTTATTAGGACGGTTAAATTAATAATTTAAAAGTCTAAATAAAATAATTCACCTCAAATTTGGCTTACATTATGGTAAAGCAACAAGTTTTACTTGTCGGGCAAATCTTTCTGAGCCTAGAATCATTATTTTATTATTCGATGATCAAACTATTTTAAGTATTAAGTTGCTATCAAGTCTGCATAAAAAACTTCAAAAAAAAAAAAAAAAAAAAACTTCAAGAGTCAATAAAAGTAGTTCATAAGGTAGAACAAAAATAAAATTAATTTAATCCACATATTTTATGTGTTGATGATGATGGTCACTTTCGAGCAAATTTTATTTTATTATTTTTTTACATTGCCGCAATACTAATAGCGTGTACAAACTAGGCATGAGGAATGAGAATTGACCAAAAAGTAATTAAAAAATGGAAATCAGTCATTAGGTTCTAGAACTATAAAAAATTATAAAGTAGTGCTATATAAATATTTTTACAAATTTACATCGATTAATAAAAAGGCATTTGGATAAATTATACTTTTCACTTTTAAATCTTCACTTAAAATTTACTTTTATCCAATTTTTCAATTGCAATAATTAAATTTTTGATTCGTGTTTCAATATGACCCTCCCAACTCCTTACTATTTAAAATTTAAATGAAAGTTGAGACATAAGGGGCAAAAATAAAATTTGAATAAAAATTAAAGAAGGAAAAGTATAATTTTTTTTCCTTCGCTTTTAAAATGTGCTCACATAGCCCTTAAATGAGCACTTTCCATTCAAAATTTTAATGGTAAGTAACATGAGAATCACATAATAAAGTTTGAGAACGTTATTGAAATCAAAAGATGAGCAATTAAAATTGAAATTCAACTGAAAAATATAATCTATCCATAAAAATTTTATAAGGAAAATTTGTTTGTACCACATCAATGCTTATATGTAAAGTAAGGGAAATTCTATGGGCACCATAGTTACAACATTTATAATATTTGGTTATGATTTATGAATTGTGTGGTGTTAGTTACTATTTATTGGTTATGATTCAAGATCTCTTTAATTATATATTTTTTATTGTAATTTTTTTTTAATTATGACTCTCATAAGATTGAGTTGAGTTATGATAATTGTGATAATTAAACTCACATATATTATAACGTACATAACATCTATCTATATATAAAGAGGACATTTTTTGTCATATGAAGCTTTGGCTTCTTATACTCAAACATTGGACTTGGGACAAATGAAGAAGACTTTTTCACTTAATTAACACAGAGTATATAGTAAATATTTTATTTTATTTTTACTTATTTAAATTACATGCATATCGTGTGTACTAATTGTTAATAATTACTCATAAAATATACATGGTATAGATGCCAAATAATTCTTTTTTTTTTTTCAAACAATGTCTCCAAAGCGGTTATAAACTGCTCCAATTCACTCCAACTGCTTCAAATGACTCTGATAATTATCCAATTCAATTATAAATTACACACGTGTGTTTTCATTTAAAAAAAAAAAAAAATAAACATTAAAATTTAAAACATACCCGCTGACTCTTTTCCTAGAGAGAGAGAGCCCAATGTTTGCATGTAAAGTCAAAAGGGGCGGCTCTTTTTCGTCCCTCCTGCTGCTACACTACACCTTCCCTCCAAGTTCTTCTAACCTCCTCGTGTTCTTCTCTTCACCAAAGCAAACAACATTAGTCTTTAACACATCAAATATTCAACTCTTAAAAATAAAACGATAAAAACTAACCCATCAAAATTAAATTTAAACACTTTCATTTCCTACATTCTATATTAATCTGTCTCTTTCTCTCTTAATCTAACACCCATCCAACAACTCTGAATGAACTAGAAAAAACAGAGAAGAAGAAAAGGAAGATTAGATTATACGCACAGATCATGTCAAATGACAAAGTCGATCATCATGCTTTTCGCGTCACGTTAATCTTTTTATTACTCTTAATTACAGGTACTAATCCAATTCATTCTCCCTCTACTTTTGATTCTTGTTTTTCTTTTTCATTTGGGTTTTGTGATCCAACTTTCTTGTCAAGCTTTCCATGAAAATTCAGCCTCAAAAATTTGGTTTTGAGCTTTGAAAGATGATAGATTTTGTGGGTTTGATTTGACATTGATAACCCAAAAATCTTTTGAGTTAAATTTACTGATGATTTTAAAGATTTAGGTACAATTGTTGTGGGAGATTTATTAGACTCTGACAAAGAAGTATTGCTGAGCTTGAAAATCTACCTCGAGTATCAGAATCACATGCATCGAGGAAGATACTCTGACTGGAATCAACCCAGCATGCCCCCTTGCGCGTGGCCCGGAATTTCATGCTTCGGAGATCGTGTCACCGGCATTGATCTCTCTGGCAGCGAAATCTCCGGCGGCATGTTCGGAAACTTCTCGGCTTTCACCGCCCTAACCCATCTCAATCTCTCCGGAAACACCATTTCCGGTAAAATTCCGGCAGACTTAGGGCGGTGCCGGAGCCTAAAATTTTTGAATTTGTCTCACAATCTCATTGCGGGCGAGCTCAACTTGACCGGACTCAATAAATTGGAGGTTCTCGACGTGTCCATGAACAGACTTTCCGGTGGAATTCAGTTAACTTTCCCTGGAATTTGTGACAGTTTGGTTTTAGCCAATTTATCAACCAACAGTTTCACCGGTACTGTTCTCGACCACTTCGATTCGTGCCGGAATTTGCAGTTTCTTGACCTGAGCGCCAACAATTTCTCCGGCAAAGTCTGGCCGGGTTTCGCGAGGCTTCAAGAATTTTCTGTTTCCGAAAACGTGTTAATTGGGGTGATTTCCCCGGCAAATTTTTCCGGAAATTGTACTCTGAAAGTGTTGGACTTGTCGGGAAATGCTTTTGCCGGGGAATTTCCTAAGGAAATTTCCAACTGTAGAGAATTGGAGGTTTTGAATCTATCGGAAAACAATTTCACGGGTCAAATTCCAGCAGAGATTGGTGAAATTTCGAGCCTGAAAGGACTTTTCTTGGGAAACAACACTTTCTCGAGAAAAATTCCAGAGTCTTTGCTTGGGTTGGGAAACTTGACCTTTTTGGATTTGAGCACAAACAATTTTGAAGGTAACATTCAAGACATTTTCGGGCGATTCAATCAGGTTAAGTTCCTTGTATTGCATTCGAATTCATACACCGGTGGGATGATTTCATCAGGAATTCTCAACTTGAAGAACATTTTCAGATTAGACTTGAGCTTCAACAACTTTTCAGGTCCATTACCGGTCGAAATCTCTCATATGACAAGCTTGAAGTTCTTGATTCTTGCTTACAATCAATTTACTGGAAAAATTCCTCTCGAGTATGGAAATTTGCAAGGCCTTCAAGCTCTTGATCTATCCTTCAATATGCTAAACGGATCAATTCCACGAAGTTTTGGAAATTTGAGCTCACTCTTGTGGTTGATGCTTGCCAACAATGCACTAACCGGTGAAATCCCACCCGAGTTGGGGAATTGCAGGAGCTTGTTGTGGTTAAACCTTGCGAACAATCAACTTTCCGGGCCAATCCCATCTGAGTTGACAAAAATTGGGATTAACGCAACGCCAACATTCCAACAAAATAGACAGAATGATCGGGCTATTGCTGGTTCAGGCGAGTGTCTAGCGATGAAGAGGTGGATACCGGCAAACTACCCTCCATTTAGTTTTGCGTATACACTTCTTACAAGGAAGAAATGTAGAAGCATTTGGGATAGTTTGCTTAAAGGGAATGGCATATTCCCGGCGTGTGTTGGTGGTTTGCGGACATTTCAGATCTCGGGTTATGTTCAACTCAGTGGTAATCAATTGTCCGGTGAAATCCCAATTGAGATTGGTAAGATGCAAAACTTTAGTATGCTGCATTTGGGGATTAATGGATTTTTTGGTGATCTTCCTCCAGAGATTGGACTAATGCCACTCGTAGTGCTCAACATTTCACAAAACAAGTTTTCTGGCGAAATTCCAGCGGAGATTGGGAACATCAAGTGCTTACAAACCCTTGATTTATCTTGCAACAATTTCTCTGGAGCTTTCCCAGCAAACTTGAACAATTTAAGCGAATTGAACAAGTTCAACGTGTCATACAATCCATCCATCACTGGCGTAATCCCAGCAACCGGACAATTGGCAACATTTGAGAAAGAGTCTTTCCTCGGCGACCCATTTTTACGCTTGCCTTCATTCTTGAAGAACACCACAGATAGTCCAACAACGAAAAATGAAAAGAAATCGATGAAGCGTGTAAAATTAGGTCCATTTTTGGTGTTTACGGCTCTGATAATGGCTTTACTAGTGTGTGGGATTCTGACACTCATAATCTTTCTTGTCGCGAAGAATCCAGTATACACGCCAGGATATGTCTTGAAGGATACAAAGGTCCAACATGATTTTTTGTCAAGTTCAGGCACGTCTTCTCCATGGTTGTCAGGTACTGTAAAGGTCATTCGTCTAGACAAAGCAGTATTTACACACGACGACATTTTGAAGGCTACAATGAACTTCTCGGATGACAGAGTTATCGGGAGGGGAGGATTTGGAACCGTGTACAGAGGATTGTTGCCCGATGGGAGAAAAGTAGCGGTAAAGAAGCTACAAAGAGAGGGTATCGAGGGTGAAAAAGCGTTCCGAGCAGAAATGGAGGTTCTAAGTGGAAATGGCTTCAGTTGGCCACACCAAAATCTTGTGACACTCTATGGGTGGTGCCTTGATGGGTCGGAGAAATTATTAGTTTACGAGTACATGGAAGGCGGGAGCTTAGAAGATCTTGTTTCAGATCGAACAAGGCTTACATGGAGGCGTAGAATTGATATTGCAATAGACGTGGCACATGCTTTAGTCTTCCTACACCATGAGTGTTTCCCTGCTATTGTGCACAGAGATGTCAAGGCGAGCAATGTCCTGCTTGACAAGGATGGGAAGGCTCGTGTCACAGATTTCGGCCTTGCAAGAATTTTTGATGATGGAAATAGCCACGTGAGCACGACGGTGGCTGGAACGATTGGCTATGTTGCTCCTGAATATGGCCAGACGTGGAAAGCCACTACAAAAGGCGATGTGTATAGCTTTGGAGTACTAGCAATGGAGCTAGCTACCGGGAGGCGCGCTTTGGATGGAGGGGAAGAGTGTCTAGTTGAGTGGGCCAGAAGAGTCATGGGAAATGGAAACCGAGCCATGATACCAGTGGCGGTTTTGGGGTTTGGGCTTGCTGACGGCGCAGAGGAGATGTGTGAGTTACTAAAGGTTGGGATAAGGTGTATAGCAGAAGTGCCACAGGCTAGGCCAAACATGAAGGAGGTCCTAGCCATGTTGGTTAAGATTTTAAGCAG
This sequence comes from Camellia sinensis, assembly GCF_055761805.1. Lineage (NCBI taxonomy): Eukaryota > Viridiplantae > Streptophyta > Magnoliopsida > Ericales > Theaceae > Camellia > Camellia sinensis. The sequence continues at coordinate 155,517,829 of NC_138964.1, forward strand.
CCGACCTGGTTGTATCGGTTATGGCTCCTCTTCTCCTCCATTTTTATGAAGGTGTTTGTTTGTTTAAGGCTTGTATACTTGCGCACAAAAATCTATTACATAAAGGCATTTCCTGAATTCTTCTTGTAGAAAGACATTAATTCATCGTTCATTGTTGTAAATGAAGAAGACATTACTTCAATTTTGATCAGAAGATTTTGATGTGAAATTTCACAAGAACACATGTACATAAGACTTTGTATCACATTTCTTAATGTAACAATTGATATCAATTCCTGGCTTGGTGTGATCCCCAAAACTGGCCAATTTTGGAGGTTGAAGATGTGCATGGGATTACAAATAATAAGATGTCTAAGAATTTTTTAACTAGCCGTTAAACAGTCAATCTCAAAATTGGTATTACGGTCATCTAATTAATGGTATTACGGTTAAGGAGTGATTATGGGTAGACAAATACAAGATAATTTTGTATATATGTATATGGGCATGTTAGTGGCTTGATAATTTTTAAAGAATAATATTAGAGATCATGAAAAAAATATCATAAAATGCATCATGAAGATTTTTCATCATTTGATTAGTTTGTGGTGTATTATTGTATGTGTAATCCAAAGATGAAGAATTTTTCATAATCATCTTCATGATATTTTTTTCATGATCCCTAACATTACTCATTTTTAAATCACATGCCAACTAATTTGTCCCAGTTATCATTTCAACTAAGGTTTTTAGCATCATCAATCAGGTTTTAAATATTGATCATTACCTATTATATCATTGGATAAAGATTTTTCCCCCGAAATTCCCCCTCCCCCCCAACAACCAGAAAGAGAGAAAGAGAAGAGAAAGAGAGAAAGAGAGAAAGAGAAGAGGGAATGGAGAGAGAGAGAGAGGGCCCCTCCTTTGCCTCCGCCGCCGCTGATCGATGGTAGGTCGACCGGCTGATCGTCGCAGCAGCAGCTCCAATTGTCGCAGCTCCGGCCCCACCTCCGCCTCCAGCCCGATTTTGTTGGCCCCCTCCTCTCCAGTTCTCCTTCTTCTTCTTCTTCTTCTTCTTCTCCTCCTTCTTCCTCTGATTTTCTTCTTCTAAAAAAAAAAAAAAAATTCAAAAACGACGTCGTTTTTTGAATTCGGGGGATTCGGGAGCTCAAATTCGAGCTACCAATCACTACTCTATATCATTCATTAACGTAATCATAGCCTTTCAAATCGTTTTTTTATTAATATATCATTATTCTTTTATATTAACTAATATATAATTATATCATCGATGTCGATATATATTCCGATAGTGTTATTTAAAATCAAGTCACCAACGTAGAAACAGAAGTATTAGAACATGGTATTTAGCAGTGTTGTCTATCTAGAATGTTGAAGAAATCTTCATTAATTGGTCATGTTTTTCTGTTGTACTAATTCTGGAATAGTCAATACATGCATTGCACTAGATAACTTTTGAAAAGTCTGAAAAAGCAGCTGGTAATCCATTTTCACATGGGAAATTTACAAATTAATATGTCTAAATAAGCTGTACAATTGATATTGATCTGCTTTCTTGATCATGATCTAAACCATTCTTCCTCCATTTTTTTTTTTAATATTTAGATCTGTATGGACTTTTGACTGGAATAGAACTAGGTGCTATAAATCTGAAACTCGTGTCGGTTTTGTTCTCTACTAAAAAAATATTTTTTTTGCAAAAATAAAAATTAAGACTCTTAAAACGTCGCATCTAAATTGCCTTCCAATGACGTAAACTTAATTTGTTTAGGACTCGGTCAATTAATAAGTAAATTTTATTTGTTTAAGAATCAGTCAACTAATATTTAATTTCCTAATAAATCAGTGGACATAAATTTTGGAGTGATATTTTAGGATCACCGGCGCTACTTTAAACAAATAATAAGTAAATTATAGATATATCTCTTGAAGTTTGCTTCAACTACAAATTATTTCTTGTGATTTTAAAAATTATATTTTATCCCTTCAAGTCTCTAGTCGTATAATAGCTTATTCTTATTAATAATACATCATCAAGTCAATTAATAATTTTTAATAATGTTATAAATATATTTTAATTAACAACTTAAGTGATTTTATTATTATATATGAGAGTAATTAAAAATTTTATTTTTTCCGTTCATTCTATTTAATTAAAATTCTTATAAGGAAGTTTTTATAATTTTCAAAATTATAAAAAATAAGTCATATTTTAAACAAATTTTAAAAAATATATTTGTAATTTATCAAAAAAATATTAGCAATGGGGTCAGAATTGATGGGGGTAGCAAATACTTTTTGAGATGTTAGGTATTTGATTCCACCTTTTACAATGACAATAAATTTGCGAGATCCCCAGTTTTCAAGCACCCCACCACCCCACACACACGTAAGGGTTTGATTATTTGATCAGAAAAAAAAAGAAAAAAAAAAAAATAAACCAATCACACCCCAATAGGGCCCTGGGGTCAACCCCAATGGAAGTCTGACTCTTTTTTCAATTTGCAACAACAAATTCCCACGGTCAGTACTATAATTTATTTTATTCATCAACCAATTGTAGTGGTCCAAAATTTTTGAAGACCTGGTTATGTTTATTTGGTGAACTTTGCTACAAATATAGAAACAGTGCAAAAAATTAATAACAAATAAGACACAAATGGTAGGTTCTATGTGGGTTCACACAGATGGGACTCACCATGTTTGTTTCGCGGTGTGGGAGGCCGGATTGGACTAGCAATGCTATGGATCCCATTCATAGCACGTTTGGTGATGGTTTGGATGAGCAGATTGATACTCCAACCGGCTTGCTAATCAGTAGGGGGATTAGTTTAGGTGAATTTTTGGTAAGATTAGGAAAATAGTGAAGGGATTGAGTCTATTTTATATAAAAATTTTATTTTTTTTACCAAGTGCACCTATTTATTTTAATATTTGTTTTATTTTTTTTAATATAGAAATAATTTATTTATTTATTTTATATAAAAATAATTTAACAATCCTATTACTAACTATCTCTCACACTATCATAAAAAAAAACACACTTTTACTTAATCCCCTCACTAACAATCTCCACATTAATAATCTTTTCACTAATAATCCTCTCACTAACAATGCCATCCAACCTAATCCACCAAACAAACATGGCCCATGTGTCTTATCTATGACTGGGCACTATTTTTTGTACACATAGCTTTCTCTTATTTGGTTTTTTTATTACTTATTTTTTGTTTTTAGTGAATTTTTTTTAAATTTTTTTAAAAAGTTTCTTCTAGATTTAGTTTGAAGAGTGAATCAGAAAATTATTATTTTTTAAATTAAAAAAAAGTCTAGAAAAGATTAAAAAATAATAATAATACTTTTTTTGGCCTTATTTTGACATTTTCAAAAAAAAAAAAAAATTAAAAAAAAAAATTTTGTTTTACTTTTTAGATTTGTCTATACAAGACGGACCAGAAAAGCAAAAAAAAAAAAATAAAAATAAAAAATTACATAATTTTGAAAAAAATTACTAAAGAAAAAAAATAAAAATAAAAAAAAGGGGTGACTTAGCTAATAAATAAACATCCCAAACACTTCCTAAATATTTTTTGGAATAAAAAAATTCAAAAAAACAGATAACTTATTTAGCTATTAGGAAAACACTCCCTAAATATTAAAATTAAAATGGACATTATCTAATTACGCTTTTAAGATTTAATTTTTTTTTTTTTTTAAAAAAGGTATTTCTTGGTGGCACTATTGTAACCGCTAAGCTTCGGTGTATAGGTCAAATTTATCTCAACCCAAAAGAAAGGACTTACCATCGGGTAAGCGAAGAATGCATCAATCTCCAACACAAGAGTCAGAGTCATGAGTGGTGTGGGGACATTTTGTGAATGACAGCACGTGACCATGGTGACACCGAAATGCCAGCCTAGGTGCCACGTGGCCTGGTCCTAATGCCGAGGTGATCTCGGCTAGGCCGAGGTTATCTGCGGAGATACTGGAATTCGAGATGAGAGGATAAGGGACAAGAGTCCTAAAATAGGGGAGGATCTCAGTCTGGATAAAGATAAAGTTTTTAGGGAGTTTATCCCTATCTAGCTGAGAATCTAGAATGAGCATTGAGCCTGAGTCCACTGAAGTGAGGCTTCTACAGGGATCAGGTCAGTGCTAGCTATAAAAGCAGGGCACCCCCGTGGGTCTCAGGTATGTGTGAAACACTGTGAGCAATAAGTTCTTTCTTGTGAGTTTAAGTACAATTTGCTATCTTTGAGAGATATTGATTATTGACTTGATCATCGGAGTGCCCTCGGGTGAAGGAACCACCGCTGGATTCTTATCTTTCTGTGACAGGTTGTTCGGGTTTAATCTATTCTGCCGGTGCTTTTCTGCTGAGTTCCCGTTTGGTTGTGTGGTAAAAAATCAACACTCACAATTTGGCACCGTCTGTGGGAACGTAAGGAGAATAAATGGCTAACGATGGGCAGAAAGAAAAGGTCGGGGATGGCGTTCTATGTGGGAGTGGTAAATATGCCGATCCTAACATCGAGGAAGAAAATCATAATGAAGGAGGATGGGATCAGAATCCTGGGGATAAGGACGTTGACAAGGTGGCAGACGCCCCGAAGAAATCAGGCCGAGATGAGTATTACAATGAAAGCGATCTCAAGGTATGGAAAGATAGATGCTTAAGGAGGGACAACGAAATGAAGGGAATAGCTAACAAGTTGGCAGATCTACAATCAGTTGTCAATTTCATGATGCAGAACGACGTCATGCAACCGCCGTTTCTATTGCAGGACACACCGATGCCAAGGGGCAAGACTGACCACAAAAAGGAGGGCAGAAAACAATCCCAACAGTTTGATAGTATGGCAGGGAAAATGAGCCCTTACATCGGCCTTCACAGGATGTCAGGCGCAGAAAGTCGATTAGAGGTGACTCGTAGAGGACACCTCAGACCAGGGGGACGTATGTCAAAGAGCTCCGGAATATCCAAGGGAAGGGCTTGTGTTTTGACACGGTGAATGAAGAGAAGTCCAAGAGGACACATAACGACACTGGGAGTAGCGTACCAAAAAGACTGAAATCTGTTGACAACCAAGCTCCTGGTCGGACTAAGGAGGATTTAAGGGACTACCTCCAAAGGAAGCGGCAGAATGTTGAAGTCACATCCCCTGTCAAGCTGAGAACACTGTTCTCCGTAGAGTTGGATAGGTTTAAGGCCCCAAAAAGGTTCTACGTGCCAAGGTTCCAGATTTATGACGGTAAGTCCGATCTGAACTTTTACGTTGGCTTATATCTGAATTCAATGGCTTTGTATACCGGGAATGAACCATTGCTGTGCAAGGTGTTCCCCTCATCCTTTGGGAAAATTGCATCGGATTGGTTTCACAAGTTGCCGAAAGGAACTGTGAAGAGTTGGGAAGGCCTGGTCGAGATGTTTGTGGCCAGGTTCATTGCAGACAAGTTGCAGCCTCTAAGGGTAGATTTCCTGATGGCTCTGAAAATTAGCTAGGGTGAAGACCTCAGGGCTTATGCCAAGAGGTATTATGAGGTGTTCAACTGAATACCAAGATGCAACCAGGAATTGGCGGCCGTGTCTTTTAAGAATGGCTTGGAAGATGAATGATCGCTTCGAAAGTCGTTGGCAAAAACTCTACCAAAAAGTATGGAGGAGCTCATGGCATGGATTGAGAAATATGCCAAAGCAGAAAAGGACACGTTGGGAACGAATGCACCGAAACAGAAGAAGAGAAACAGCTCGCCAAAGCGAGGCTGAGGTAATACTGGTTTTAACAGGTAGGAAACAGGGCTGAGGGTTGCACAGGCAGTCACCGCTGTGTTCCAGATCTCGGGTTACAAAGTTCTAGAAAGGATCAGGAACCAGCCGTCTTATAGAGCACCGGAGAAAGTCCCTGGCTAGTTCATGGAAAAGAGCCTTGGGAAGCACTATGCTTACCACAATGAGGATGGCACCTGACTTAGGGGTGCAGAGCCCTGAAGAGGCACTTGGAAGACTTGGTCAGACAGGGTCACTTGAGGGACCTAGTAGATGAGGCCAAAACAAGGGAAGAGCGTGCAAGGCTTCTCCCGGCACCGGCGACACCACCACCACCACAACCACAGCAAGCAGAACCTCGGGTGATCAATGTGATTTACGCGAAGGTTAATGAGAATGATACGCAAGGAGAGACCCAAAAGCTGAGGCACTTACAGCATGTGTATCAGGTCCAGCAAAAGAGGCATAGGGCAAACGAGTACCAGGGATCGATGATGTCCTTTATTGAGGCAGACCTAGACATGGTGCAGCATCCGCACAACGATGCTCTGGTAGTGACCCTCAAGGTTGGAGAATACCAGGTAAGGCGCATTTTGATCAACCAAGGTAGCTCTTGTGACATCACGTATGTAAGATGTTACAAGGAGCTTGGCCTTCACCGAGATGATTTGGAGCAGTCTAATAGCCCAATGGTCAGGTTCAATGGAACACCGACATGGCCCCTGGGAACAATAAATTTGGAGGTGCAGGCAGGCAGGCACCAGGAAGGTAAGCATAGAGTTTACAGTATTTGACACCTCATCCTTTTACAATGTTATATTGGGAAGGCCATGGTTGCATGTAACGAGGGCTGTTCCCTCAACATTCCACCTGCTATTGCGATTTCCAACTAAACAGGGGATTGGCGAAGTCAGAGGAGATCAAGTGCAGGCAAAGAATTGCTCCATGCAGTAATAAAATCCAACTGCAATGTGCGAGAGGTAGAAGAAGTGGAAATTGAGGACGAGGACATGGAAGTTCTAGATGATGTCGGCAAAGAACCGGCTGAGAAGAGCAATGAAGCATTGAAGAAAATTCTGGTCCAGAAAGGAGATGAAGAACGTTTCTTCCTTCTCGGTTCAGGCTTGGCCGAGGATGAGGAAAGGGAGTTAGAGGCTTTTCTACGGGGCAACATGGAAGTATTTGTCGGGACGCCATATGAGATGCCAGGCATTGACCCTAAGATTACATGCCATACGCTTAATGTAGACAGGTCGGCTAAACCTGTCATCCAGTGAAGGAGGAGGCCAACATTAATGCATGTTGAGGCAGTTGAGGAGGAAGTGGACAAACTGCTGGAAGCCAAAGCCATTCACGAGGTGAACTACCCTACTTGGCTATCCAACATTGTGGTAGTGAAAAAGAAGAACAGCAAGTGGAGGGTTTGTATTGATTTAACCAGCCTGAATAAGGCTTGCCTCGAGGACAGTTTTTCACTACCCAAGATTAATCAGTTAGTAGATGCCACTTCAGGGCATGTGAGGATGAGCTTCCTGGATGCTTACAGGGGATACCACCAGATAGCGATGTATCCCTCTGATGAGGAGAAGACTGTATTTATTACCCCAAAAGGGCTGTACTACTACAGACTGATGCCTTTTGGGTTGAAAAATGCAAGAGGTCGTCAGATTGCAGGGTTGAAGTTGGCAGTAGCAATGGAGGCTGATGATGTGGTAGTCTTTCGTGACTCCCAACTTATTGTGAATTAGGCAACATGCGAGTATGCAGCCCGAGATGAACAAATGATAGCCTATGTTAAAGAGGTCGTCAGATTGCTTTCCTTGTTCCAAGATTGCAGCTACAGCAAGTTAGCCGAGATAACAACAGTCACGCTGTAGCTCGCATTTTTCGCGCCCCCTTTTGGAAGTTTGAAAGAAGCCTTACAGTTCGGACTCCCACGGTCCTGAATCTAATCTCACAAGTGCAATGCGAAATTAATAAACACCAAAGAGTCCAAATCCGATAAATCTTTTGGAAAATTGATTTTGAAGCAAATTGCCAAAAATGGACTGCTTTGCCAGATACAGAGTTGCCACCTAAATATTTTATTTTTGAAAAAATTTAGGAAACTCATGACTTGTGCCAAAGGCCACTTGTTCGTCGTCACTAAAGTTACATCGGTTCGGGAACTCGGGTACGAGAGGGGAAGGTCATGAATACATTTGAGCATCCCTGCTCGCCCGATCAAAGATCGACCTCTACTAATCATGATATGAATCTTATTTACTTATTTACATTATATGCTCTTGTTTCGGTTTATTAGGCTAGCATTACTATGTGATGCGCACACAAGGTATAGACTAGTTTGCCTGAATTGGAACAATTCAATTTCATGTTTGTTTTTTGAAAAGGGTTTGAATTTGCCACTTGGCAAAGTGGGATTAAAGTTTGTGAATTTTCCACTTAACAAAGTGGGCTTAAACGTACATTCATTGAATTATTCCAATTCAAGCAACAAGCCTTTATCTACAGGCACTCAAACAGTTATAGCAAGTAAACGTTTAGCCTCATGGTAGGCATGCTAGTCATGGAAATCACTCACATTCATACAAGTATGCTAAAGCACTAAAAACTCACCTAGTACTCCATGCTAAGATAAAACAAAAGAGTTAGAAAAATGCATGATTCCTGACTATGCGATATGACTAATGCAACACATACGAAGAATGCAATTAATAGGCTCGGCTACTAAACATGGCATATGAATTTAATTAAATAGCATGTGGTCTAAGCACATATTCAATGAAGTATTGAAATGACAATGTAGTTAGAATGATGAACTGAGCCTCAGTGCATGCAATACAAGATGAATGGATGCAAGTATGCGATATGCTAATTGAAACATGTCCCCAAACTAACCATCGTAAGTGTCACGACCCAAACCCGCCCCTATAGATTTAACATCGTAATCGGCCAGTAATCCTTGGATTACCAAAGGCCTCTAAACAGAACAATATATGAACAGGGGCTGTGGAAGCAAATATACTAAACATACATAGTCCATAGAGCTGTGCAGACATACATGGGATAGAAAATTTTCGAAACCAACTTATATTTATATATAGATGTGACGTCAAAAATGCATTAGTCACACGTCACTGGATTCACATATACAGAACTACCAAAACACATTCAACAAACATCAGAAAGTACAAAAATTCTAAAGGCTCAAAACTTGGTCAGATCTCAAAAGCGGAACCTCCACGGGAGGCACGACGGCTGGTTGACTCCAGAACTTGCCAGGCAGCAACTTAGGCCCGGTCACGCGCCTGCTCACCTACATACATAAAAAGAAATAGTGAGCGGAAGCCCAGTGAATAATAACAAAATAAAGGGGTTTTAATGAATGATGTCCATCACAAAGTTAAAATTCAGAACTTATATCAGAAACAGATTCTTATACACGTTCATATTCACATTCATATTCATATTCAGACTTCGCTTAAGATCATATGTGGTACATCCATTAGCCATCATATTAACTTGGTTCTGAGACTTATATATATATAGTCGATACCGACAACCATAAAGGTCCATATCTTGCGTGCTAGTAGCCACGGTATTGTTACCCCCAGGCAAGGGCATGTGAATATAGGCCTCGGTATTGTTACTCCCGGGCAAGGGCAATGTGAATATAAGCCACGGTATTGTTACCCCTGAGCAAGGGCCACGTGCATATTGGCCACGGTATTGTTACCCCTGGGCGAGGGCTACGTGAACTAAGGATGCCACAAATATATTTCAGAAAAAAAATGGACATTCATTCATAATTCATAAAATAGCATTTCAGGAAACATATCGTATCATATCAGGTAGAAAATACTTGTAATTAAATATAACTTTACAGAGTTATTACTCACAGTTAACAGATGGCTCCAAGTAGACAAGTAGAGTAGGTAATTTACTTAACCCGTGGCGCGTGACCTACATAGCATGATAGAGACATACATCGAAACACACGCTTGAATTGCACATAACACATTTTCTTGTCCTAAGTGTGTTTCTAACCTTTATCCTCATTATAGTGTTTTAATCATGGTCTAGGTATGCCTAGGATGGAATGAGGATGCAAAAATGTACTTGAAAACATTTTGCGAAATTTGCTGAAAGTAGGGTCCACGCTCGAGCGTGGCTTTCCTTGTTCGAGCGAATATGCAAAATGTGAGGGTCCGCTCGAGCGTAACTTCCTTCGCTCGATTGGTCTGTAAATTTTGAAAAAGTACTGGTTGCTTGTTTTTCACGCTCGACGGACGCTCGATCCCCGCTCGAGCGTGACTTTTATCGCTTGAGCGTGCTGCAAAACATATGAACTTCTGGGTACATGCATTTCACGCTCGAGCGGAAGTGCACGCACTCAGAGTAGTTGTTCGAGCGTGAACTCCTACGCTCGAGCGTAGATGCAAATTTTAGAATTTCCAGATTTGATCTCCAAGCTTCAAATTCAACTTCAAAGCTATAAATTTAGTTCTTTTTGGCCAAAAACTTAAGGAAACTACAGGAAACTCTTATAAATGGTAAAACCATGGTGAATTCAAAACCATTTCACAAAGCCAAAGCTCAAAAGCTTGTTAATTATACAAAACCCAAACTTAAAATGTTGAAAACAAGACTTGCATGTCATGGTATGAGTTTAAACCTTCCAAACCTTAATCAAATGAGGTAAAAACATGTAAAATGTGATGAACTTCCAAAATCAAGCCATGATCAATGCATGCATATGAGACTTCCTCAAAATCAAGCTCTAAATGCAAAAGAATTTGCATATAATCATGATTAACTTCTTAATTCTTCTTCCTAATCTTAATTCTTAGCTTAATTAACTAATTCCCTTGAATTCATGCATTAAAGACTACAAATATACAACTAAGGGAGTGAATTTCTACCTAAAGCCTTGAATTCTCAAGTGTAAGAGCTTAGTTTTCCAAGTCCTCTCTAAATCCTTCTCTTTTCTAACAATTCCTTTTAATTGAGCTCAAGTCTCACAAAATTACCAAACTTAGAACTAAATCTTCCTACTCTCTCTCTCTCTCTCTCTCTCACGTTTTTGTGTGTTGAGAGCTCAAAGATGTATATAAAATGAAGGAAAAGAATGAGTGGGGAATAAAAAGGTGCCTTATATAGGCTTAGATCAAAATTTCATTAGTTAGGCTTAATTGAGCATTAATTATTCTAATTTAATTGTTCTGAATCAAATTTCAATTAAACCTACCATGAATTCTAAAAATCCCAATTAACACATAAATCAAGTCAATTTCTGAATCGAATGTCGATAAGGCCTTCAATTCGCACACCGAAACGAAAACATGAACAGATCTTTCTACGTTAACAGATATACACACATATATATAATGCAATGTACGATGCAAAAATTCACTTTAATTTCTTTTTAAGTATAATTAAGCATGGATTAACGTTAACTATGGGTCGGGGTTGTTACAATAAGCTAGTAAGTAAAAGGGAGAAAGAGGTGGGGTTGGAAGACATACACGTTATTACATTGTGCTCTCATGAAGAAGAGTCTGAACGAATAAAGCTAACTAGCTAACTAAGCTAATCTAATTAAGCTAATTATTACAAATCAAAATGAATAACTAGCTAAATTAATTAACTAATTATTACAACAACAAATGAATTAATTGGCTCACTAAATAATTGCAATACAAATGTAAGTAAACTAAATAATTAAACTAAACATCTAACTATTCTGCCTCGGGAAACGAAGGATGTGCATTCGCATGCTCGAATATCACTCGAAAAGACCACTGTTTTGCTCCCGAATGCCTCTATTTGCACAGTTGAACATTTCCAGGACCATTTTGCTCCACTTTACCAACACTCTGCTGAGATTTGCATCAGTGGCCAACCGGCCACTGGTAAAGATTGCTGGCCACTTGCCGACCATGGATGGTGGTCTGCTGGCCACTTGTGGGCCATAGAAAGTGGCCTACTGGCCACTGATGCACTGGTTCATCTTGCTCTTAAAGAGGAATGCTTATTTGAGTTATAAACCACAAATTTCACACTCTTAAGTGCTTCAAGAGCTCAAATTCAAGCTCAAATCATCTCAACAAGAAGTCCTCTAGGTTTGGTTTGGTGTGTTTGGGCATAGGCTATGCAAGTTGCAAAAGAGAGAGAGGATTGTAGAGAGAGGATTTTTCCAAAAATATTCACTCCTAAATGTTTTCTAACCTTGAAAGATGAGAGGGATGTCTTTTATATATAGAAAACCATGTGCCTATCTCGAAAATATCTGAAAAAAGATAGCTGGAACTTTGTGGAAACAGCTAGAGAAAATATCTGGTTTTTACATTGGTGGCCGGAAGGCAAAAAATAGTGGCTTGCCATCCACAAATGGTGGCTGTCGGCCACTTGCCGGCCATGCTTCCAGACCTGACTTCAAATAGACATATCTCCTTTATCCGGACTCGGTGTAAGGTCATTCTTGAGTCCAAATTGAAGCCCCGGAAGTCTACTTTCCAATGGTGGTAGCCTCATATCAAAATTCTAAGTGTGGAAAGAGGTATGCCTATTTTAGTGAAGGTTGCTCAGTTTTGTCTTAATCAGATTGATGCCTAACTTCAAATAGCCATATCTTCCTCATCTGGACTCAGCTTTAGGAGATTCTTGAGTCTAAAATGAAGCCCCAGAAGTCAACTTCCAATGGTAGTGGACTAATAACTAAAGTCTAAGTGCACAAAAGGATAGGCCTGATTTAGTGGAGGCTGCTCAATTCTCTCTTAACGGTTTTAAGCCCAACTTCTTCCCCAACTAGTTTTCTTCCCTCCCCTCTAATTTTCTTCAACTCCAAACCTCTAAATAAAATGTTTTAAAGATTTTTTTTCAAAGTGTTCACCTCTCTTTCATTTATTTCCATTTTTCCCTTGCTCGGTTTACCGAAAAGTGCAATTTTTAACGAAATGTGAGCCTCGGAACATCGTAAAAACATTTTCAAAAATATTTTGAAAGAGAGGGTTTTAAGGTCTAAAATAGTTTTGGTCAAAAATATTTTTGGTCCAAAATGGGATGTAAGGTTGGGATTTAGAGCTCTTCTTGTTGAAGAAATCGAATGTTTACATAGCATAACTTTCATTATCGAGTGATCAATTAGTGGAGCACAAGCCTTAAGGGCGGTCAAAAATTGGGTGTCTACACATGCCGACGCCTTGGTAAACTTGACTAGTGCAATGAAATCAGGTGAGGCAAGGACCATAATGGTTGATTATTTGTCAGGCCCAATTGTGGAGCCTTAGATCACAGAGTGCAAAGCAATGTGTGTGGAGATAGGGCCAAGTTGGATGGATGCAATAGTAATGTTCCTTAGGAATGGCAAGCTACCAGACGACCGAAAAGAAGCACACAAGACCAGATTGAAGTCGGACAGGTTTAGCCTAACAGTAGATGGCCATTTCTACAGGAGATCCTTCATTGGACCCCTTCTGAGATGTGTACATCTCTTCCAGGTTGAGGACTTTCTGTATGAGATCCATAAAGGAGTCTGTGGAAGCCATGTTGGGGGTAGATCACTTGCTTATAGGTGTAGACACCCCATTTTTGACCGCTCGCAAGACTTAGGCGCTTGGTTTGATACACTCGATGGTGAAAGTTGAATTGTATGCTTTGAGTTCACAACCATTCAAATTTAGTTAGGCTCTCGAAATAACCTCAAATCTTCAACATTTACCTTGTTTGAACCTGTGAGTTTCATTTTTGGACCTTTTTCCACCTTGAGCTGAGTTTGAACCAAAAAAATAGAGGAGGGCATCATAGCTCGGCCGTGCGTCAGTGATGGTCGGTTGTGGCTATGAATGGCTAGTCAGCCTTTGGTGGCGAAAAAACATTGTTTTGGGTAGGAGCCCACTAGTTGTCCATTTTTGAAGATATTTATCACCTTTTGAGCTCAAATTCTATAAAAACGAAGCTGTGTTATTGTTTTGAGGGTTAAACAAAATTTAGAAAGCCTATATACACCTTGAGAGCTCATCCCTCCTCATTCTTCCATTGCAAGCAACCTTTAAGCTAACCTAGCTTCCTTGTGTCATCTCCATACACCATATACAAACTTGTCTCACCATCTTAGAGCCTTGGTTGATCTTGGAGAAGCATAATTCAAGCTTGAGAGTGGGTTGAGACTAAGTTTGGATCACAAACAAAAAGCTTACCCCTTGAGAGGTATAAGCTTGTTATCTCCTCTCTTGTCGTCATTTCTTTCATTTTCTACATAATTCTTATTGTTTTGTGTTGTTTTGAGTCTATTTGAGGTGTTTAAGATTGGGTTTGAAGGGCTACCAAAAGGGTAGAGAGAGTTTGCTCTTTCTACACGTTTACTTATAACTCAAACCCTTCCTTTTCCACTCTTTTTCTTTGATATCTACATTGAGTTTCAGAGTTTTAGAAATGCCAAAAATCATGTTTTAAGGTTTCAAAAGTAGAGGGGTTAGCCACCCCTCCTTGTTCTTGCTTCATAGTCTTGTTTCATCTTTTTGTTGTTAGGCTTTTTAGGCTCTTTTCATGCATTTTTAGCCTCTATTTTTCATGTGTTAAGGGCTGTTTTAGGGCTGTCCAAGCCTTTTAAATTGGTTCATGCTTTGTTTAGTTTAGCTATTGTCTCATAAGTTGGCATACATAACTTGTCATATTGTTCTAAGCAATTCTTTACTTATTTTCATGTTTAAAAGTCTAATTTTAACAATCAATCCACCATTCATCTCTTTCATTCTGAGAATGATTTCAACCGATTGAGGTTGTTCAAGACATGTAAGAGAGACTCTTACTTAATGGCTTAATCTTTTCGGAGATTCATTGCCAATGGTGTGGTCTCTCGCTCATGCTTTAGAAGAACCTCTCGTTTGACATTACTTCTTGTTTAGAGGACTTTAACATCACCATGGACAAATGGACTAAAGAATGGCAAGGCTTCATAAAATTGGCTTAAAACTTGGATCAACCCATATAAAGAAAATTGCTTAAAATTGCTTCAACTTGGCTAGACGTTACGCCAAGTCCCTTGTGTCCAGAGTCGTCACATGCTAATTTATGGCATTTTGATAATTCTTGAAGTGATTCAACCTTCCTCTTTGAGTTTATACCATGACAAGAGGGAGGGGTGGTCTCATTCTTTGCATTTTATTGATTTTTGTCCAAAATTGCATCCAAGACCATCAAGCAATCAATTTGCTCATTGATGGCTTTGGAATCAATTTCAACCTTCTCTCAAGGTTTTCCCTTGACTGAGAAGGAAAAAAGGGACAAACAGAGCTTTAGGACACTCTGTCTGCACTGGTTCACCTCAGAATACAAAAATAGAGTTTTGCACCAAATTGATGCATGGCCGCCCATCTGTAGGCCCGGCCGGCCATCAGTAATGCACGGTCGGCCCTCAGTGTGTGGCCAACAGTGTAGTTTTGCAAGAAAATAGAGGCAGTGGCTGAAGGTAAAACAGAGTTGGCTCGAACAGACAGAGTAGCTCTCAGGCGCTGTGCATGTAACCTTCATCCATCTTCACTCACACATTTTGTCGACTGTAATTAATTATTGCATTCGTGTTATAATTATCGTAGTTGTAAACCAATCTTGTTGTAATTAATTAGTTGTAGCTAGTTAAATGTGTAAAGTGTTGTAATTAATTAGTTGGTTAATTACTTATTCAATTTCGTTTTGTAATTAGTTAGTTAATTTATATTCATTTGCAATAATTAGTTAAGTAGTTTAGCTAATTTTATTTTATTTTTTGTAATAATTATAGTCATAATTGTATAGTTAGAATCATGCATTTTTCTTACTGATTTTTCTTTTGGCTTGGAGTACTAGGTGAGCTTTTATTAGCTTTAGCATGTTGCATGTGTGTGGTTGTTGCCATGTTTCGCATGCTTACCACGAGGCTAATTGCTTAAATGCTAAACTGCTTGTATGCCTGTGGATGAAGGCTTATTGCTTGAATTAGAATAATTTAAGTAATGTTTATATGTAATCACTTTTTCAAGTGGTACGTATTTCAAAACAATTTTCAAAACAAACATGACTCGAGATGTTCCAATTCTTGTGATTTAGTCTATAATTGTTTGTGCGCATCACATAGTAAATGCTAGTCTAATAAACCGGAACAAGAGCATATAACGTTGATAAAATTCATATCATGATTAGTAGAGGCCAATCTTTGATCGGGCGAGCTGGGGTGCTCAAATGTATTCATGACCTTCCCCTCTCGTACCTAAGTTCCCGAGCTGAGACCATCTTGGTGATGACGGACACATGTGTGGCTCCCCTTTTTCACGCCTCCTTTCGGAAGCTCGGAAAGAAGCCCTATAGTTCGGACTCCCGCGGTTTTGAATCTAATCTCACAAGTGCAATGTGAAACTGATAATCACCAAAGAGTCCAAATCCGTCAAATCATTTTGAATAAAAAAGTGCCAAAATTGGACTGCTTTGCCAGATACAAAGTCGCTACCTAAATATTTTATTTTGGAAAATTTAGGAAACCCATGACTCGTGACAAAGGCCATGTGTCCATTATCACTAAAGTTGCCTCGGCTCGGGAACTTAGGTACGAGAGGAGAAGGTCATGAATTGAGACCCCCCGCTCGCCCAATCAAAGATCGGCCTCTACTAATCATGATATGATTTTTTATAAACATTATGCGCTCTTGTTCCGATTATTAGGCTAGCATTACTATGTGATGTACACAAGCAAGTATAGACTAGTTTGCTTAATTCAGAACAATTCAACTCATGTTTGTTTGCGAAAATGGTTTGAATTTGCCACCTCAAATGGGCTTAAAGATTGCAGATTTGCCACCAAACATAGTGGGCTTAAAGCATGATTTGCCACTTAACAAAGTGGGCTTAAAACGCACATTGTTGAATCGTTCCAATTCAAACAACAAGCCTTCATCCACAGGCATTGAAGCAGTTTAGCAAGTAAGCATATAGCCTCATGGCAAGCATGCTAATCATGGCAACATTCATACTTATGCAAGTATGCTAAAGTGTAAAAACTCACCTAGTACTCCAAGCTAGGAAAACATGAGTTAGAAAAATATGCATGGTTCCTAACTATACAAGATGTCTAATGAAACACATGCAATATGCAATTAATAGGCTCGGTTACTAATATGGCATATGAAGCAATTTGATAACATGCGGTTAAACACGTATTCAAAGAAGTATTGAAATTGCAATGCAGTTTGAATGATGCGCTGAGCTTTTGTGCATGCAAGACAAGATGAATGGATGCAAGCATGTGATATGCTAATTAAAACATGTCCCTAATCAACCATCAAAAGCAATTAAATAAAAGGGAGAAAGACGTGGGGTTGGAAAAACATACACGCACGCACGCACACTTATTACAACATTACGCCCTCGTGAAGGAGGGTCCAAATGAACAAAAGCCAACTAAATAGCTACGCTAATTAAGCTAACTAATTATTACAACACGTGAAACTAATTAACTATTCTAGTTAACTAATGATTACAGAACGAAATAACTAGTTAAACTAACTAATTATTTATAACTCTTAATTATCTACAACTAATTAATTACAACACATATTTAAGCTAGATATTTAAGTGTTAAATAAGCTTGAAATGTGTAGACGTCCCCGAACGCCCCGAGAGGGAAATCCCGTGTTGTTCATTGGGCTCACTACAGTTCAGGACTCAATGTCACGGTCCTGTATCTAATCTTGCAGAGTGCAATGCAAGACCGATGAAATCATCAAAGAGTCCAAAATCCGACAAATCATTTTTTGAAAACAGATTTTTTGGAAAGAAGTGCCAAATCATGGACTGCTTTGCCAGATACAGAGTCGCCACCTAAATATTTTATTTTGAAAAATTTAGGAAACCTTGACTCATTGCCTAAGGCCACGTGTCCGTCATTACCAAAGTTGCCTCGGCTCGGGAACTTGGGTACGATTGGGGAAGGTCACTTCGTGAGCACTCCCGCTCGCCCGATCAAAGATCGGCCTCTACTAACCATGATATCAGGTTTTGAAAACATTATGCGTTCTTATTCCGGTTATTAGCCTAGATTTACTATGTGATGCGCACAGCATACAAGTATAGACTGGATCGCCTGAATTGGAACAAAACATTTCATGTTTGTTTTTGAAAATGGTTTGCTACTCGCAAGTAGGCTAAAATGTGAATTTGCCACCCTCAGGTGGGCTTAGAAAACAAGATGATTTGCCACTATCTAGTGGGCTTAAAACTTACAATTGATGAATTGTTCCAATCCAAATAACCCAACCTTCACCCACAGGCATTCAGGCAGGTATCTCATATAAGCAAATAGCCTCATGGTAAGTATGCTATCATGGCAGTCACTCACACACATGCAAGGATGCTAAAGCATAAGTACTTACCGAGTACTCCAAGCCAAAACAGAAACTATGTTAGAAATCCATGCATGATCCTAACTATACAGAAATGCCTAATGCAACACATGCAAAAATGCAACTAAGATAGGCTCGGCTATTCTAAAGATGGCATGTGATGATGCTACAGCTAACACATATTCAATTTGGAATTGAAATACAAATGCAGTTAGTATGATGCGTCGAGCCCGGTGCATGCAAGACAGATGAATGAATGCAAGCATGCTATCATACTGTATGCTAATTGAAACATGCCCTAATCTAACCATCATAAGCTGGTAAATAAAATAGAGAAAGACGTAAGGTTGGAAGACATACATCACACTCACGCACACTTATTACAACATTGCCCTCGCTCGGAGGGTCCAAAAGAATAATACAGTCCGAATAAATAGTTACAGTCCGAAATGAATAATTAAATATTACAAAACTCTAATTAATTAACAAATTAATCTAGGAAAGCGAGTAAATCAGCATGCAAGCCCATGGACTGCCTTAGCTCTGTTCCGAATGATGGGAGATGCATGCTTGAGTTGCCTGGCGCGGAAATCCATTGCGATGCCCCGATTCGCCTCTGTTTGCAATTAATGCCGGAATGCTGTGCAAGGCTTTAGAAAGCTGCTGATTTCTGATTTGCTGCAACAGAGAGCAACAAAGGGGCATGGCAAAGTATTTCACATATGTATGCATGACTACTCTTCAGAGAGTGTAGTTCTCGATCCTCGTGCCACCAATCACGCATATCGATGCATGATGGCCGAGGAGTCGAATTGTACGACTCAATATAAAATGAATGCACATGAAAACACAACAAGACCTAAACTCCATCATGGGTAATCCGGAGTGTCGGCGACGGGGAATTGAGACACGTTCCTTCACTCGGAGTACGAAACGTACCTCGTTTCCCGTGCTTGGGTTAACTCCTATCCCAAACACAATGCAAATGAGATGGCATACACAATGCGGCTAACATACAACCTAGTATACGCAATGCTATGAATTGAAAAGGCATACGCAATGCATAATAGACTTACACCGACATGAGTGGACCTCAGCCGCACTCACATCAGTGGCCATTGGATGAAAATGAAACAATCGAAACGCGTGCACACATGCACGCATACCGAGGACCGAACCTAAGGCATCAAATGCCACTCTACCAAAGCATGGCAAGGATGAAGCATGGCATTCAAATATGTAAATTTCAGCACTGAAACATGATGCTAAATGGTCCTGAAACATGGAAATATGGCATCCGATGCATGGAGTAAGCCCCAAAACTCAAAACTAGGCACATGTATTGACTTATAGCTATACAAAGCATGCATTATTTGACCATGAAGCACAAAGACAGAGCCAAGGCAATCCCAAAACATGAACATTTCTAGTTCAAAGCATGACCAAAAGATGCTAGCATGATGGACTAAAATAGCATGCAACTTTGACTAGCAAACATGGTTTACATGGCATGCATATGAAGCATATGAAATCTCACCAAACCAGCCAAAAACAGTGAATAAAATATGCTAAAATATACCCAAATAATCACTGAAATGCAACCAATACATGCAAAAATGAGGGGCTTCTTTGGAAGACCATTCAAGGGGTTGTTAAGCACATATAAGATAGACACTTAGCATGACCAAACCAACTCTGGAAATGAGTTATGACAGCCCTAAAACTCACAAAATTGACCCTAAAATCAGTCAAGGAAGCATACGATGAAAGGCCCCCTCAAAAGGCCTTGAATGGAATTGTTCTACACATGCACTATAGACATAAAATATGATCAAAAGGGCCCCGGACAGACCTAAGGAAGACCTTAAAACCCAAAAAATTGGGCCCAAAAAGTGACTTCAATGCATGCAAAATAGACCCCCTTTGGAAAGCCAATGATGCTAGTAAAGAAAATGAGGGGTGAGAGGGTCACCCCTCTATGATTTCAAAGCTCAAAATCTCATCAAAGCCACTGAAAATCCCCTGGATTTTAGTGGCTAAGAGGCCAAAACAAGTCCAATGCAAATGCTCTAATGCATAGCCCTAAATATGAAGGAATGAAGCATGCAAGGAAGGAGATGACTCCAAACAGAAAAGTAACCTCAATAAAACTTAAATAGGAGGTCAAAAAAAGGATTTTTCCAGTTTATAACAAATCTCAAAAATGCTCACAGGTAAGGCTAAAGTATGATGCAAAAATAGCCCTAAAAGAGAGATAGAGGGTAAGGGGAAGTAGATGGCCTCAAACAGTAAAGATCCCTTCAACAAAGTTGAAGAAACGCTCAAAATAAGGTACTTCACAGTTTGGCTCGAAGCCCAAAAATGCTCAAAAATAGGGCTAATATCTCATGCAAAATAAGCCCCAAAAGAGGGATAAAGCACAAAGGGGGAGTAGAAGACTTCAAACAGAGAAAAGTCCTTAATCAAACATGAATATGAGCTCAAAATAAGAATTTTTTTAGTTCAGGCCGAAGTCCAAAAATGTAAGAAAAAAGGGCTAAGATATTGAACAAAATAGTGCAAAAATGGAGAGAATAGGAACTTACCCTTGTAGCCTAACTTTTCAGCAGCCTTTGGTCCAAGGAAATGAGCTTTCAACCTCTGCAAATGACTTCCAAGGGGCTGGAATGGATGATGGTGGTGTGGTGCTATGGGTTGTAGTGTAAATGGACCAAGGAAGTTAGGGTTTTGGAGCTTGGAATGGTATAAATGGAGGGAGAGGTATATAAGCCTTGGTCAAAAATCTCCAACCTCTATGAACAAAGAGGAGGGCCTCTCTTATAGAGAAGAGAGGCCAAAGCTTCTCTTGGAAGCTTGAAAGATCCTCCATACACGTGTATGGAGGATGCCCCAAGTGATCCCCAACTGGCACAGCTGGATTACACTCAAAGAGAGGAAAAACAATAAGGAGGCCGACCATTTCAAGTGGCCGGTCGGCCACTCCCCCTGGTCAGCCGACCAGGGGTCAAAAGGTTCAAGAACAATTGCTGGTCGGCCTACCCAGAAAGGTGGTCTCCCAGATGAGTAGAACACAGCCCTGTGGAGAAAAACCAGAAAAAGTGACCTAGGAGAGAGAAAAGCTAGGTTTTAAACAAGGTTCAAAAGGGTCAAGGTGAACTACTGGTCGGCCTACCCATATTGGTGGCCTCCCAGATGAGTAGATCATAATGGTGGTATGAAAATCCAGAAAATGTGGCTCCAAAGTGGGAAAAGCCAGCTTTCTGTCAGAAAAACCGGCTTTTGGAGAGAGAAAATGAGAAAATTGGCTTTTCAGGAGAATAGGTGGCCGGCCACCATCCCACCACTCTCCTAATAGTGAAAATAGGGTCCCTACAAAAAACGGACCAAAACGGATGTATAACGAAGGTTCGGGGGCCAAAACGTGCGGTTCAGGGCCCCGAAAACAGGCTGTTGGGCACTGGAAGTGGCGTATGACCACGAAGGTGGTCTCCCAGGCCACAGTGTCCCTCTAAAGGGAGAAAATAAAATGTGTGCCAAAAATCGGAGCAAACGGAGGTAGTTAAGCGGTCCCGAACTGAGACACACGGCCGACGGCTCTGAAAATCAAAAACCGGGCTCTAAACGGGAAAAAAGGGCTACGACCACGAAACGTAGCCTACGGCCACTGAGAGATGATCTACGAGACCTCTCCCTCCCTTCGGGAAGAGAAAGCAGTGAAAATAGGGCCTGATTCGCAAACCGAGGCAAGGTACAAAAGAGCTCCGAAGTCCGGAGGCAAGGCTCGCAGCCGAGACTCTGAAACCTCAGAATGAACACAACATGCAACATCACCGAGCGCTCAACTAGTGACGTCTAAGTCTTAAGATCGGTCAAAAATGGGGTGTCTACAGTTGCCCCTCTTTGACAGAACTCGGAAGTCACACGTGACGGGAGTAAATGTCAAAACCCAGAGACGACCCATTTTTGGCGAGGCCAAAGACTTAGACAAACATACAAGATAACAAAGATGTGCCCACAGGCATGCCCGCAGGCAGGGGAAAAATGCAAAATGATGTGCACAAAGCCGGATATAACTCATGATCATGCAAAGCAGCAAGCTGTAATGAAGCAAATATATGCAATAAATGCAACAGTTTTAAGCAAGAATACAAAGCAAACTACATTACGTGCAGAAAGGATATAAGAAGATTATGCAATCTTAGCGAGCATGTGCGATAGATATACAAAAGTGGACGAGGTGTGATAGATACACAGAGTGAGTAAGCATGTGCGATAAACATACAAAGCGAGTGTAATGATAGATACACTAAAGTGAACATGTGATGGATACACAGAGCGTGCGTGTGATGGATTCACAAAGTGAATGTGTGTGATGGATACATGAAGTGAACGTGTGATAGATACACAAAGTGAGCATGTGTGATGGATACACGAAGTGAACGTGTGACAGATACACAAAGTGTGATAGATGCACTAAGTGAACAAGTATGATAGATATACTGAAGGTGAACACAAAGTGTGATAGATGCACTGAGTGAACAAGTGTGATAAATACACTAAAGGTGAACACAAAGTGTGATAGATGCACTTAGTGAACAGAGTATGATTGATATACTAAATGTAAACACAAAGTGTGATAGATGCACTAAGTGAACAGAGTATGATTGATATACTAAATGTGAACACGAAGTGTGATAGATGCACTAAGTGAACAGAGTATGATTGATATACTAAATGTGAACACGAAGTGTGATAGATGTACTAAGTGAACAGAGTATGATTGATATACTAAATGTGAACACAAAGTGTGATAGATGCACCAAGTGAACAGAGTATGATTGATATACTAAATGTGAACACGAAGTGTGATAGATGCACCAAGTGAACAGGTGTGATGGATACACAAAGCGAATGTGTGTGATGGATACACGAAGTGAACGAATTGAATATGTGCATGATAGATACACAAAATGAGGATGTGTGTGATAGATTGTAACAATGCCCGCGAGGGACCCCGCTACAGTTCGGACTCGATTTGTGTCACGGTTCTTAATCTTGAACCAAAGAGTCCAAATCTGGCAAATCGTTTTGAGAAAACAGATTTTTTTGAAAGAAATGCCAAACATGGACTGCTTTGCCAGATACAGAGTCGCCACCTAAATATTTTTCATGGGGGAATTTAGGAAACCCTGACTCAGTGCCGAAGGCCACATGTCCGTCATCACCGGAGCTGTCTCGGCTCGGGAGCTTGGGTACGATCGGGGAAGGTCAGCTATGAGCACCCCCTTTCGCCCGGTCCGAAAACCGGCCTCTACTAACCATGATATCCGATTTTGAAAACGTTATGTGTTCTTAAACCAATTATTAGCCTAGCGTTACTATGTTATGCGCGCAACAAACAAGTATAGACTAGATTGCCTAATTTGAAAATAAGCATTGCATATCCGTTTGTCTTAAAAAAGTACTTTGGAATTTGCTACTCGTAAGTAGGCTAAAATACGGATTTCAACGAGTTTTTCCAACTCAAACAATCCAACCTTCACCTACAGATATTCAAACAATTTATACACATAAGCATCTAGCCACATGGTAAGCATGCCGTTATGATAGCATTCACACGCATGCGATATGCTAAAGCATAAATACTTACATCGTACTCCGTGCTAAAAACAGGAACATGTTAGCAATCAATGCATGGTCCAAGTCCATGTTAAGTGCCTAATGCATCGCATACAAAATGTTACTAGATTGGGCTCGGCTAACCTAAGCATGGCATGTGAAATGCAATCAATTTGATGCACGTATTCAATTTGAAATTGAAGTACAAATGCAGCTGGCGTGATGTATCGAGCCCGGTGCATGCGAGACAAATGTATGAATGCACGCATGCATTGCATAAGGTATGCTGATTTAAACGTGCCCTAATACTAACCATCAAAGCAGGTAAATAAAAGGGAAGAAAGAAGTGGGGATTGGAAGACATACACACCACTCACACACACTTATTACAGATTTGCCCTTGCCCGGAGGGACCAAATAAATAATACAAATTAATTAACTACGCAAGCTAATTAAATATTACAAATTTCCTAATCAGCTAACAAACTAATTAAGCTAGGAAAAGCAGTAAACCGCCTCGGGAGGAGAGCCAGATGCAGCGCACGCTCGGGTCCCGCTCGGAAGTGCACGGCCATGCATAGTCTGCCTCTGTTTTCCCTGCTCTGCCTCTCTGAAGACTGCCAAAGTCTCAAGGATGCCTCTCTGGATACTGGGAATCACCACCGGCTGAGTAGAATTACCACCGGCAGTGGTATGTGGTCACTGGCACAAAATGAATCCATCGGCTGATGATTTACTGCCGGTCGGCAATTTATACTGCCGGTCGGCAAAGAATGCCTGCAGAACCTGCAACTCACAGCAGCAGAGGACAGAACTTGCATGGCAATACAATTCAAGCAATGTATGCACCAATCATGTCCCCTATCATGTTTGTGACTCAAAAGGACATATGTCTCGATTCTCGGACCGCCAATCACACATTTCCATGCATGATGGCCCAAAGAATCAAGTGTGCAACTTTCATGTCAAATGAAATGCAAACCAAACAAACAAACCAAGGCCCAATTCCTATCACCAAGTCAAGGAATAAGGCATGCATGCAAGATGCAATGCAACCTAGGCATGCGAGCTAAGGATGTAACATGGCATGGCAAGACACTTATGCAAGCATACAAGCAAACATGAGGCAATGCAAATTGATGGAAAGGTGGACTTATACATGATTTAGGCAACTCTGAATAGGCCTAAAACAGTGGCCAAAGTGACCAAAATAAAGGACTAGACACATACACACATGCACATGTTAAAGGAGCCAACACTTAGGCACAAATGGGACAACTCTCAAACACATTTGAAAGAAGGTAATCATGGACATATGGCATGCAAGGTAAGCATTGAAAATCATGTTAAAACATGGTGCCAAACCAAGTAACAAATCAAGCTAAACATGCAACAAATGGCCCAAGTGCTTGAAGCAAATCAAAGGGGCTTGAACCATGACCAAGCCAACCAAGCCTAACAAGGCTAAGAGGACTTAAAATAGGTTCAAGGCAGACCTAGACCATGCAAAGGGGACCCTCTAGATGGCATCTAAGTGGCTCAAATTCAAAGGCATGTACAATGGCCAAAACATGGAACATGCTACACAAGCTTTCAAAGCATTAAGGAGACATCCAAGGCAAACATATAGGCATGCAAAGGGGACTGAAATGACATGGTGGATAGTTCCAAACCACTAAATCAATGCAAGAATGTCATGCTATACATTCATACACTTAGGGCCAACAAGCCGGAATGCAAAGGAGCTATACTAAGCATGCCAAATCCAACCCAAACAACCTAGGACAGACCTTAAACATGGCAAAATGAGCACAAAACCTTCACAAGGCTAAGCCTAAAACATGCTAGAACAAAGGCTAACAACCTAAGGCATATTAAGGCAATAACATGGCATTACATGGTAGGTATGCTAAGCATGCATGGTGTACCAAAACCAACACACAGCAAGGTTATATCATGGCATAATAAGCATGGAAAACAGCCAAGACATGATCAATACACACTCTAACATGATGCCCTCTCAAGAGGCCAAAAAGGGTCCCTTTCAAGGACAACAAGGAGAGGGGGTGGCCCTCCCCTTTTGGAGACTTCAAGGCACCATCTCCACCACTGAAATCCCTCAAGATTTCAGTGGTGAAGAGGCCCAAACACCAAAGTCTCGAAACTTGCACAAAATAGCACAAAATGGGGCCTTTCAAGGCCTAAGAGGGGTCAAACACCTCCAAACCACAAAACACTCTAAACAAACAATTTAGAGGGCCTAAAAAAAGAAATTTTTTGTATTATACACTAAGATCAAAAACAATTTTAAGACAGGTAGAAAAGCAATGCAAAAATGGGGAATAAAAGGGAAGTTTCTCACCCTTGTAGACCACCTTCACAAATGATGCTCCAACAGCCCCTTTTAGGTTGAAAATAGCTCCAAAACTTCAAAACCAACCTCTTAGAACCTCAGTAGCTAAGTGAAGGTGAAATACTATGTGTTTGTGCGCAATAGTAAGACACAAACACACTTAAGCACACACAAGAGGGAGATATAGAGATAGAAAGTGTATGGATTCTAACCCTAGAACTCAAAACCCTAAAAATGGTTGTCTAAAAATATCTAAAGTGTCTCAAGTGTCTAACCCTAAAGCCAAGAGAGAAGGCTCTCTCTTATAGAGCCTTTTGTCTTGTAAAGCTTACAAGACAAGCTTCTAAAGAGAGAGATCCCTCCATACACGTGTATGGAGGGGAGCCAAAAGCAAGACAGCTGTGATAAAATATCTGCAAAAGCAGATGCACAGTAGTCGGCCGGCCAAAGATGTTATTTTGGCAAAATGGAGTGCCGATCGGCAACAAAATGTGCCGACCGGCAAAATAGATTGCCGATGGAAACAAAAACCAGCCGGTGGCCTCTGGCCATGGCCGGTGGTGTGTGGGGATGCCTCACAAGGCATTTCCTGCCTCTCCAAGGCAAAACACAAGTGTTTGGTGCAAAACCAGACACAAAACGGTCAAGTTCGGAGATCCTGAGGCAGGGCGCGTAGCCGAGACCTCCGGGAACTCCAAACGAACACAAACATGGATGATCACCGAGTGTTCCAATGGTGACGTCCAAGTCTTGAGGACGGTCAAAAATGGGGTGTCTACATAGATACAGAAAATGAGAATGTGTGTGATAGATACAAAAAATGAAAGAAGTGTGATTGATACACTAAGTGAAGAGAGTGCGATTGATACACTAAATAAATGAAGTGTGATTGATACACTAAGTGAACGAAGAAAGTGTGATAGATACACTAATGGTGAATGAGGTGTGATTGATACACTAAAGAAATGAAGTGTGATTGATACACTAACTGAATGAAGTGTGATTGATACACTAAATAAAGGATCTCAAACGGAACTTCTTTGAATGAACCGTACATACAATATCGTGCATGAATGAGAAAGAAACTTGATAGGTACAATACACTACAATGCATGATGTTTAAGGAGCGTAATAAACAAGTGTAGCGGTGCTTTAAAAAGCACCTCATGGGGTGAGTGGCGATGAACCACTCTACTGTGACGGGGATCTCCTCTCGTGCTCTTCGAACACTAACCTTCAACTTATAGTACAAAGGCTCTGAAATACTGACAAGGGTTCTTCACGTAGAACACTTTGGATGCCGTCTTTCTTCCTGATCATATTCATAACTTTCCCTATTCTCCAACGGGGTGACAGACTAGGTTGGTTCGGTATCCAGAATTGAGGTGCATACACGCTATCTCAACCTATGGGGCTTCCATACAGATTTCAAGCCGAGGACACGCCTCTGGGTATTTAAACCAGACTTTAGTCTCGGAAATCCCGAACCTTTACGTTCTAGGCATCAGCCATTCGAACTCTAGTTTCCACCGTCACAGTTGGTCTCCTAGGAACTCATTGCAAACATGGCCAAGATGTCCCTGGCAGGGAATGGTACTCAGGGAGAGCACTTTTGATCGCCATTCTGGCTTGAAGCAGACTTGATCTTGAGCTTGGGGTAGAGGCACACTCGTACTTCGGAGCATTGGCAAGACCTGAAAAGGTACACACGGAATGCAATCTCGGAACTTACTGAAGTTGAAACAAACTCAGAAACCCGACATTTTCTCTTTTTTTTTCTTGCGTTGTAGTCTGGATCCCATATAGCTTCAAATAGGTCCTGGCTTTACTGTTCTGACATGACCTAGGTTGAACCCTGCGGTTTTATGAAAGAACGAATCCTGTTTTGCACAAATGCGGAGAATGACACAACACTCTGAGCACAAAACAAATCATTTTGAAATTGATAAATGAGTTCTCGACTGGGTATTGAGCCTACGACTGAACATAGTGCACCACGACTCAACAAAGGAAAATAAAGGCAAACAACCTAAACACAAACACAGATACTTGAGACGACTCAAAACAAGAATCGAAACAAACAAAAAACAAGAGACACGACACACAGACATGTTACAAAGATGAGAGACCTCTCAGTTCGCGAGGAGCTAGTTTCTCTGGGTATTGCTTTCCACCCTTTCTCATTTGTGATTCTCACATCACTCTGGCACTCAATCTCTATTTTTCTGAAAAAGCCCTTTTCTCACTTTTTCTCTCATCGCACATCTCTCTATTCTTCAATCTCTCATTTTTCATCCCTCCCCTGGGTGGTTGATGGATGAACAGGAAGTTACGGGCTCATGCCCCTAGCATTCTGCTAGATCCTCTTTCTTCTGCTCACAACAGTGAGTTTCTCCCATAGAGGGGTTGTGCTACAACAGGATGTGTAGCAAATCTGCAGCTAACATCGGTTGATGATGCTCTGTCGGGGAGTTTGGACGTGGTTAGACTTGTCTAGATGAGGGAGTGGGATATCTTGATCCATTCCAGTTCGTGCTTCGCACTTGGCTTGATACCTCGTTGCTTGGAGGATGTGAGAGCTTTCTTCATTTTTGTGGTCAGCTTCAGTGGTCTCCCTTTCTAGCAGGTAGAATGCCCTTTCTGGCAGATTGAGTGCCCTTTCCAGCAAGTGTGTTGACAATGGGGAAAAGACAGAACACCTGACTCAACTGTGCCCCTAGTTCATCATTTTGACCATTTTTTGTTTTTGGCTTTCTATTAAAACAATTTTGACCAAAATGAGAGTTAGATTAACACGCTTGTTCAATTTTCTGATTCAAGATCATGCAAGTTAGGCTATGAGCACTGAAAATTTTCCTTTTTTGGGTCCAAGAAAAAGGTCCAGTTTTGGAAAAATGGAATAGTTTTCGAGAGAAACTCAGTCAACCTTAGTAAAAATTCTCAAAAACTATTTTTGCAAACGGCCACTGCTCAACGAGCATAGAACCCACTCTCGAGATGCACAACCTCAGATTCGAAGGAAAATTGCCCCTTGCTTGAAGGACACTGCATGGCAACGAAAAGTTGCCCCTTGTTTGAATAGCACCGCGGCACACTGTATGGCAACGGAAAGTTGCCCCTTGTCTAAATGGCACCGCAGTGCATTGTAGTCAGTCCTCAGAGTGACGATCACAACCGAACTCTCGGACATAGAGAAGGCAAAGATGATCAAAACCAATACATGGACACAATCGAATTTGAAGTGTTTTATGGCTGGACTTCCAGATGAAGTTGCCTACGTATCCCAAGGATGGCATCAAGCCCTACGTAGTTCGGGGTAAGGTACACTCGTGTATTAACCTCTCCTTTTGCGCTCTAACTTTTGCCAAGGCTGCCCTTCCGGGTTTTCAACCTTGCGAGCTATGTTTTTCTTTTCTTTTCAATTCTTTTATTTCTTTTATTTATTTATTTTTTTTTTCATTCTTTGCATTTTTCTTTTTTTTGTTCTTTTTGTTCTGTTTCTTGCTCTAACTTTTGCCAGGGTCTCCCTTCTGGGTTTTCGGCCCAGCGAGCCTCTCAAGGGTAAAAGTGTAGCTTTGTCCATGTCAAATGGTTTTGAGATCTCGAATCCGTCTGAATCCAGGAGAGTAACTGCTGTTCGCTGACGATGCAGGAGTCCATCCAATGGGGGGTTGAATTTGCCCCTAGTGTTGTGGATAGGAACTCAGTTATCCTTCACCAATACGTTCGTCTTTCCTCCCTTCTGGGATTTAGCATTCTTGCCAATCTTTGTTGATTTGCAGAATGATCCATCTTCGGCTCTTCGAGCACAATCTGGCATCTTTTGCCCCTAGTTCAAGGGGTGCTTTTGATCTAGCTTTGCAAGCTTCTTTTGACGATATCTGATCTTCTTGATCTGACTTCCCTTGCCCCTAGTTCGAGGGCTGCTTCAAATATGGCCACACAGGCCTCCTATCATGATTGGCCTTGAAACATTCTGAATCCAAGTTCAAGGTTTTGAAATTAAAAGGGGTCGAGTCTCGAGGCTGAGAGCAATCCTAAGATGCACAATCTCAAGAGCGATTCCACACA
Source organism: Camellia sinensis (assembly GCF_055761805.1). Lineage (NCBI taxonomy): Eukaryota > Viridiplantae > Streptophyta > Magnoliopsida > Ericales > Theaceae > Camellia > Camellia sinensis. The sequence goes on from NC_138964.1 coordinate 155,548,010, forward strand.
GGTCTTCGTAAGACAGCGCAAAATATTTTTTTTTGAAATCTTTTAAGAAAGCGACTAGTCGCTCGCGCTGAAGACAATGTAGAACCAATCTGGATCAAGCCAGGATCCTTCTCAGTACTCACATTAACAAGCACGATCTCATTCATTAAGGGTTTAGCATGCCTCTCTTTCTCTCAATTGATCAAATTTTTGCAAAACCTGAGGAATTCCTTCCCCTTTGTTTTCACCGCAGTGTTAGAAAAAGTTTTGAAAAGCTTAGGTCAATACAATGATTTCAAGGCACAGAAGAGCAGGCAAAAAGTACTGCCATTTCATTCAAATTTTTGGCACAACCGGCACAAGGCAAAAGCAAGCACAAAAGCATAAAAAACTACTGCTGTTTCATTCAAATCTTTTGGTGTTACTGGCTCCCCGGCAGAAACAGACTCAAAAGGAAGCGAAAAGACAGACATAAAACAAAATAGTGATATCCGAGGTAATGCCCCCGGGATCACCCGACTCTAACAAAATAGGACTGACTCGATACAACAAGACAGACCCAACTGACACAGTACAAAAAGACTGACTATGCACAAAACAACAAAACTGACCCAATACCTAAGTCAGAAAATACAAAAACTAGCATTCACAAATGCTCAAAACAGTGCGTGCCATACGCCACATCTGGAGTAAATCGAGCGCCACCCGCAGCTGGTTCATCCCCCGATCACATAATCACATTATCCCCCACAAGTTCATTGATCAAGTGCCGATAGGCTTTGCAGGATTTGGTGTGGCAATGACTCCGTTGTCAAACAGATCTTGTACATCATGGCGCAGACGAAAACAACTGTCGGTGTCATGACCGGTTTGTTGATGGTAGGCACAGTATTTAGTCTGGTCATGCTTTGCAGGGATAGGATCGGGTAGGGGCCGTTGTTCCAACGGTTTCAAATTTCCTTTCCGAAGTAAGACCTCTAGAGCCTTTGACAAAGGCATATGGAGTGGGGTAAAACCCTCTTGACTCGAGGTGGATATTTGGTTTCTTGTGAGCTACTTCCGGACGCACCGGTGAATGGGGTAGCTGTTTTTGATGCGGAGGTGGTAACCATGCCCACTTCAGAAGATCTTGCAACAGCATCCCCACTGGTGGTCGTATTTGAACTGCGGGAAAATGCCCTCCTGGGCTGCTCTTTCTCCTAGTCAAGAAGGCCCTGCTTCATAGCATCCTCAATTTGTACTCCCATCTCATGTAAATCTGAAAAGGTGGGAAAGGGGAGAACGATCATTTTTTGCATAAGCTTGGGCTGGAGATTGCGCACAATCATCCGAATTTGATCTTTGTCAGTGGGCCTAAGGGTCATCATTGAGGCCTTGGCCCTCCAGCGGGCTACGAAATCAGAAAAACTGTCCTTAGGCTCTTGCCTTAATGTCTCAAGATCACGGGTTGTGACCTCGATTTGCGTGTTATAGGAGTACTGCACAACGAAGGGCTCGGCCATCTCATCCCAGTTCCGTTTGACATCACAATGAAAGCTTCTGCAGTCTGGTGAGGCCCATCGGCCGTAGTATATCTGAGAACAATCGGAGATGCACCAGGGGATCCCCAGATCCGTCAAAGCGGTCGATATGTGGCATTTTAAAGCGGTCTGGCAGCGTCACGACCGCATCGGTATATCCATCCTCAATGTCTGGGATGGACTTGACGCCCTGAGATTTCTTGAACATTTTTTCAAGCTTGCTCACCTTCAATACTGTGGGGTTCACCTCGGACTCAAAGGGAGAATCCGGCAGGTTGGTGGGTGTTTTGGGTAATTGAGGTAGGATTGGGGGCGGAGCCAGTCTTGTCAGAATGTTCGTATCTCCCTGGCCATTTGGTGCCTCCTCGGGTACTGGGACTCCTGGTGGGAGAGGGGCTTGGTGCGAAGCAGGTGCTCCGATTTGCTGCTGTAGCCAGGTAATTAACTCTGTCTGTTGAGCCATGATTGCAGCCTGCTATTTGGCAAATTCCGTTTGACGGGCAGCGTCTTGCTGCATGAGTTTCATACTTTCTTGGAGTTGACGCATCATTTCCTCCATCTCTGCCATGTTCTGTTGTTCCAGCTGACTGACTGGTGGGGTGACTAAAAACTGAGGCCTTAGCCTGACTATTCACTGGTGGGGTGGATAAGGGCCACTGATCTGGTAACTGCTGAACTGGTGATCTGTGTTTGACTAGCCCTTTTACCCTGCCTCTGGTGGAGGAACACTGATTTGCCCTTGAACTGAATCTCTGACCTGACAAAGTCTATCAGCACAAGTCCGATGAACCTCGGGGGATATCGGAGCCTTCTGAAGCTATGGTTCCAAGACTACCCTAGCAAAAGAGAAAATATGCAGCATCTGAGCCTGATTTCACCTGAACAGATATGAGCATAGTTGAATGAGTGTGCTCTCTACTGAATTCTGCCCAAAATTCTGCCGGTGAATTGATACCCTCAGGTAAAACTGATTCCCAGATACTGATGCCCGCAGGCCTGATATCCAGACTTGCAAACTGTTACGTGCATTCCTGTAGGGACACACCCTAAAAGCACATAGCAAGCAAGTGAGAGCCAAAACACCCCTATGTTGGGGTAGGGTTTCCCTGTCCTATTTTGTCAGGAGCTAGGGTTTCACTACGCATGTAGCAGTTTCAAACAGCCTACAATCGGGTAAGCAACCTGTCTTAGTTTGGAATGGTCACTACGGATTTCGATATGCACTAGGCCGAATGGTTAAAGAGGGTGCCCGGTAAAATCGGGGTTTGTGTTCCCATATTGGCAGAGCTCGTAACTGATCAGCCTTATGGCAGGCAGCCTCTGGCAAACCGTTTAGGAATAGCAGATGGCAAACACGGTGTCCTAGGCGCACCAATGCACATGTAATGCAAAGAAACACATAAGTGTAATCAAAATAAGATATCATGAGTTCGAGTCAAGTTCTCTAAATCCCCAGCAGAGTCGCCAGAAACTGTAGACGTCCCCGAACGCCCGGGAGGGAAATCCCGTGTTGTTCATTGGGCTCACTACAGTTTAGGACTCAATGTCACGGTCCTGTATCTAATCTCGCAGAGTGCAATGCAAGACCGATGAAATCATCAAAGAGTCCAAAATCCGGCAAATCGTTTTTTGAAAACAGATTTTTTGGAAAGAAGTGCCAAATCATGGACTGCTTTGCCAGATACAGAGTCGCCACCTAAATATTTTATTTTGGAAAATTTAGGAAACCCTGACTTGCTGCCTAAGGCCACGTGTCCTTCATCACCAAAGTTGCCTCGGCTCGGGAACTTGGGTACGATTGGGAAAGGTCACTTCGTAAGCACCCCCGCTTGCCCGATTAAAGATCGGCCTCTACTAACCATGATATCAGGTTTTGAAAACATTATGCGTTCTTATTCCGGTTATTAGCCTAGATTTACTATGTGATGCGCACAGCATAGAAGTATAGACTGGATCGCCTGAATTGGAACAAAAAATCTCATGTTTGTTTTTGAAAATGGTTTGCTACTCGCAAGTAGGCTAAAACGTGAATTTGCCACCCTCAGGTGGGCTTAGAAAACAAGATGATTTGCCACTATCTACTGGGCTTAAAACTTATAATTGATGAATTGTTCCAATCCAAATAACCTAACCTTCACCCACAGGCATTTAGGCAGGTATATCATATAAGCAAATAGTCTCATGGTAAGCATGCTATCATGGCAGTCACTCACACACATGCAAGGATGCTAAAGCATAAGTACTTACCGAGTACTCCAAGCCAAAATAGAAACTATGTTAGAAATCCATGCATGATCCTAACTATACAGAAATGCCTAATGCAACACATGCAAAAATACAACTAAGATAGGCTCGGCTATTCTAAAGATGGCATGTGATGATGCTACAGCTAACACGTATTCAATTTGGAATTGAAATACAAATGCAGTTAGTATGATGCGCCGAGCCCGGTGCATGCAAGACAGATGAATGAATGCAAACATGCTATCATACTGTATGCTAACTGAAACATGCCCTAATCTAACCATCATAAGCTGGTAAATAAAATAGAGAAAGACGTAAGGTTGGAAGACATACATCACACTCACGCACACTTATTACAACATTGCCCTCGCTCGGAGGGTCCAAAAGAATAATACAGTCCGAATAAATAGTTACAGTCTGAAATGAATAATTAAATATTACAAAACTCTAATTAATTAACAAATTAATCTAGGAAAGCGAGTAAATCAGCATGCAAGCCCATGGACTGCCTCAGCTCTGTTCCGAATGATAGGAGATGCATGCTTGAGTTGCCTGGTGCGGAAATCCATTGTGATGCCCCGATTCGTCTCTGTTTGCAATTAATGCCGGAATGCTGTGCAAGGCTTTAGAAAGCTGCTGATTTCTGATTTGCTGCAACAGAGAGCAACAAAGGGGCATGGCAAAGTATTTGACATATGTATGCATGACTACTCTTCAGAGAGTGTAGTTCTCGATCCTCGTGCCACTAATCACGCATATCGATGCATGATGGCCGAGGAGTCGAATTGCACGACTCAATATAAAATGAATACACATAAAAACACAACAAGACCTAAACTCCATCATGGGTAATCCGGAGTGTCGGCGATAGGGAATTGAGACACGTTCCGTCACTCGGAGTACGGAACGTACCTCGTTTCCCGTTCTTGGGCTAACTCTTATCCCAAACACAATGCAAATGAGATGGCATACACAATGCGGCTAACATACAACCTAGTATACGCAATGCTATGAATTGAAAAGGCATACACAATGCATAATGGACTTACACCGACATGAGTGGACCTCAGCCGCACTCACATCAGTGGCCATTGGATGAAAATGAAATAACCGAAACGCGTGCACACATGCACGCATACTGAGGACCGAACCTAAGGCATCAAATGCCACTCTACCAAAGCATGGCAAGGATGAAGCATGGCATTCAAACATGTAAATTTTAGCACTGAAACATGATGCTAAATGGTCCCGAAACATGGAAATATGGCACCCGATGCATGGAGTAAGCCCCGAAACTCAAAACTAGGCACATGTATTGACTTATAGCTATACAAAGCATGCATTATTTGACCATGAAGCACAAAGACAGAGCCAAGGCAGTCCCAAAATATGAACATTTCTAGTTCAAAGCATGACCAAAAGATGCTAGCATGATGGACTAAAATAGCATGCAACTTTGGCTAGCAAACATGGTTTACATGGCATGCATATGAAATCTCACCAAACCAGCCAAAAACAGTGAATAAAACATGCCAAAATATGCCCAAATAATCACTGAAATGCAGCCAACGCATGCAAAAATGAGGGGCTTCTTTGGAAGACCATTCAAGGGGTTGTTAAGCACATATAAGATAGACACTTAGCATGACCAAACCAACTCTGAAAATGAGTTATGACAGCCCTAAAACTCACAAAATTGACCCTGAAATCAGTCAAGGAAGCATACGATGAAAGGCCCCCTCAAAAGGCCTTGAATGGAATTGTTCTACACATGCACTATAGACATAAAATATGATCAAAAGGGCCCCGGACAGACCTAAGGCAGACCTTAAAACCTACAAAATTGGGCCCAAAAAGTGACTTCAATGCATGCAAAATAGTGCCCCTTTGGAAAGCCAATGATGCTAGTAAAGAAAATGAGGGGTGAGAGGGTCACCCCTCTATGATTTCAAAGCTCAAAATCTCATCAAAGCCACTGAAAATCCCCTGGATTTCAGTGGCTAAGAGGCCAAAACAAGTCCAATGCAAATGCTCTAATGCATAACCCTAAATATGAAGGAATGAAGCATGCAAGGAAGGAGATGACTCCAAACAGAAAAGTAACCTCAAGCAAACTTAAATAGGAGGTCAAAAAAAGGATTTTTCCAGTTTATAACAAATCTCAAAAATGCTCACAAGTAAGGCTAAAGTATGATGCAAAAATAGCCCTAAAAGAGAGATAGAGGGTAAGGGGAAGTAGATGACCTCAAACAGTAAAGAGCCCTTCAACAAAGTTTAAGAGGGGCTCAAAATAAGGTACTTCACAGTATGGCTCGAAGTCCAAAAATGCTCAAAAATAGGGCTAATATCTCATGCAAAATAAGCCCCAAAAGAGGGATAAAGTACAAAGCGGGAGTAGAAGACTTCAAACAGAGAAAAGTCCTTAATCAAACATGAAGATGAGCTCAAAATAAGACTTTTTTTAGTTCAAGCTGAAGTCCAAAAATGTAAGCAAAAAGGGCTAAGATATTGAACAAAATAGTGCAAAAATGGGAAGAATAGGAACTTACCCTTGTAGCCTAACTTTCCAGCAGCCTTTGGTCCAAGGAAATGAGCTTTCAACCTCTGCAAATGACTTCTAAGGGGCTGGAATGGATGATGGTGGTGTGGTGCTATGGGTTATAGTGTAAATGGACCAAGGAAGTTAGGGTTTTGGAGCTTGGAATGGTATAAATGGAGGGAGAGGTATAAAAGCCTTGGTCAAAAATCTCCAACCTCTATGAACAAAGAGGAGGGCCTCTCTTATAGAGAAGAGAGGCCAAAGCTTCTCTTGGATTACACTCAAAGTGTCACGACCCAAACCCGCCCCGAGAAGGTTGGCATCGTAACCGGCCAGTAATCCTAGATTACCACAGGCCTTTCTGTACAAAACATACATAACCGGGGCTTGCGGAAGCGAAAACAAAACACTAATAGTCCAAAGAGCTGTGCATTTATATGAACATACATTACATGCCAAAAATGTTAATTTACCCACTACATTACATCACATATAATCAAAATTCATGTACAAAACATAGGCTCACGCCACATGTACAGCCAAAACCAAGCTTCCTAACGGCCTTCTAGGCCTAGCCCCAACTCGGAGGCACCAAAACACCGGGTAGGCTTCAAAACGGCGGCTCAGCTCGGACTCCGCCTAGGCTTGACTCCCAGAGTGCTCACCTATAAATACATATATACAAACAATGAGCTAAAGCTCAGCAAGTAACATTAAAGTAAAGGAGTAGTGAACGAATTCCGCATTTCATATATCCATAAAATAAATCATTCATAAACATAATCATCTCATATCAGAACATACATAATGGCATACTCCATAGAACATAACATTTGTCGTCCAACGACTAGAGTAACCGGTCCCGGACACCGATTAAACACATACCGAGATCTCGTAAACTGGTCCACTTAGGACTATCTATGGATGCCATACTAGATTCGCAAACTGGACATTCGTTCACAGAAAACATTTATCATTTCAAAACCATAGCATAACGTAGCACTTTTAAACATAGATCATACTAACATATCTTTACAGAAATGTTACTCACAATGGGTTTCCAAAACCGGTTGCACGGTCTTCGCCTCCTGACCTGCAATTATCAACATATAACACATTTCTTCAATACACATTATCATTAAATCACTTAATTCATGCCATTCTATCATTTCTTTACTCTATTTCATGATTATGAGATGCTAAATGATGTAAATGACATGTGAAAATCATGTAATTCAACTTCTCAAAATTTCCTGAAATAAGTCCCCCGCTCGAGCGCCACTTTGTCTGCTCGAGCGGACTGCACAAATCCAAAACTGCTGGGAGGCCGATTTTCACGCTCGAGCGGGAATCCCTCCGCTCGAGCGGACCACACAAAAATCTGAAATTCTGGACTCTTCTCAAGCTTCAATTTCTCTTTGCCAAAACAACTTCAAAGTGATGAAACCCAAGTCTCAAAACAATTGACCAACAACTTAAATTAAACATCAAATCTCTTAAAACAACCCACATGAATCCTTTACAAGATCAAACTTTGAATTAAAATAGAAAACCATGAACATGTACATACTAGCTTCATTTCTTACATCCATGGAGGTTCTCCCTCAAATGTGACAAACATGCAAGGAAACCATGATTTTGACCATGAACTTCATACTATTATGCCATAATCTTGAGATCAACATGCTAGAGGCCAAGAAGCAACAATCTATTTCATGAAAATCTTACCTTAGATGGTGAATTGGAGAAGTTAGCTTGTTTTTCCCCTTTTTCTTCTATCTTCTTCTCCTTGGTTTCTCTCTTCCACGAATTCACTCTCTCTCTCTCTCTCTCTCTTAGATATTTTCTTTCTTTTGTTTTGAGTCAAAACATGGTCAACATCCTTATCTATATGTACATATATGTCATAAAAATAGAATTGTGCCATAATCTTGAGCCAAACAAGGCTTAACGAATCAGACGAAATTCAGTCTTCAATTTATTGTCCCAAATGGCTCTAAAAATTCCTGGTATCACATAAGCGTGCTCAATTTCGTTTTCTGAACCCATTACGGTCATCAATTTCAGTCCCAAAGTTCTCATCTCAACAGATATTCTTCTAATTCAAATAGATATTCTTCAATTAATTCGCATAAACACATAATTAATTACTGATAAATATGGCACATGTTTTGGGATCATTACACAAAGAGAGGAAAAGCAATAAGCAGGCCGGCCATTTCAAGTGGCCGGCCGGCCACTCCCCCTGGTCGGCCGACCAGGGGTCAAAAGGTTCAAGAACAATGACTGGTCGGCCTACCCAGAAAGGTGGCCTCCCAGATGAGTAGAACACAACCTTGTGGAGAAAAACCAGAAAAAGTGACCCAGGAGAGAGAAAAGCTAGGTTTTAAACAAGGTTCAAAAGGTCAAGGTGAACTACTGGTCGGCCTACCCATATTGGTGGCCTCCCAGATGAGTAGATCACAATGGTGATATGAAAAGCCAGAAAATGTGGCTCTAAAGTGGGAAAAGCCAGCTTTCTGTCAGGAAAACCGGCTTTTGGAGAAAGAAAATGAGAAAATTGGCTTTTCAGGGGAATAGGTGGCCGACCACCATCCCACCACTCTCCTAATAGTGAAAATAGGGTCCCTACCAAAAACGAACCAAAACGGATGTAAAATGAAGGTTCAGGGGCCAAAACGCGGGGTTCGGGGCCCCGAAAACAGGCTATTGGGCACCGAAAGTGGCGTATGACCACGAAGGTGGCCTCCCGGGCCACAGTGTCCCTCTAAAGGGAGGAAATAAAATGTGTGCCAAAAATCAGAGCAAAGGGAGGTAGTTAAGCAGTCTTGAACCGAGGCACACGGCCGACGGCTCTGAAAACCGGAAACCGGGCTCCAAACGGGAAAAGAGGGCTACGACCACGAAACGTAGCCTACAGCCACTGAGAGATGATCTACGAGGCCTCTCCCTTCCTTCGGGAAGAGAAAGCAGAGAAAATAGGGCCCGGTTCGCAAACTGAGGCAAGGTATAAAAGAGCTCTGAAGTCCGGAGGCAAGGCTCGCAGCCGAGACTCTGAAACCTCAGAACGAGCACAACATGCAACATCACCGAGCGCTCAACTGGTGACGTCTAAGTCTTAAGGTCGGTCAAAAATGGGGTGTCTACAAAATGCAAGGGAGGCTTATGCACGTGCTCGGTTTCCACCCAAAAAGCTGCTGTTTTGCTGTTGCAAGCCTCTGTTTGCACATTTGAGCATTGACAATGCTGCCCACTTCCAGAACACCTCTGCTCCATCTTACCAACACACTGTGCAAATTTCATTGGTGCCCGACAGAGGGCTGGTCAGCTACCAATGATGGCCGGTCGGCTACCTGTAGACCGCCCCAAACTTCCTCCTCGCGCCCTCCTTTTGGAGAGGGCGCGGATTTGGGTTCTAGCTACTACAGTTCGGACTCCTGTCATGGTTTTGAATCTAATCTCACAAAGTGCAATGCGAGACTGATAATTCACCAAAGAGTCCAAATCCGGCAAATCGTTTTGAAAAATCGATTTTAATCAAAAAGCGCCAAACATGGACTACTTTGCCAGATTACAGAATCGCCACCTAAATATTTTACTTTTGAGAAATTTAGGAAACCCTGACTCGTGCCAAAGGCCACGTGTCCGTCATCACCAAAGTTTCCTCGGCTCGGGAACTTGGGTACGATAGGGGAAGGTCTTGAAATGAGCACCCCCGCTCTCCCGATCAAAGGATCGGCCTCTACTAAGCATGATATGTTGTTTTGAAAACACACGTGTTCTTATTCGATTATTAGCTAAATTACTATGTGATGCGCACAACACACAAGTATAGACTAAATTGCTCGATTTGGAACAAAACATCTCATGCTTGTTTTTCGAAAATGGTTTGAAGATACTACTCGCAAGTAGGCTAGAAAGCGGATTTGCCACCAAACAAGGTGGGCTTAAAACATGATGATTTGCCACTCCAAGTGGGCTTAAAACTTACGTTTTGACGAATTGTTCTAATTCAAGTAATGAAGTCTTCATCCACAGGCTTTCATGCAGTTACAACAATTAAGCAAATAGCCCTATGGCAAGCATGCTATCATGGTAGTCACTTACACACATGCAAGGATGATAAAGCGAAAACACTTATAGTGTACTCTGAGCCAAAACAAAAAGCTAGTTAGAAATCATGCATGATCCTAGCTATACAAAATGCTTAATGCAACACATACAATAATGTAACTAATAGGCTCGGCTATCTAATCATGACATGTGATTCAACTTGATAACATGTTTTTAAACACGTAGTCAAAGAAGTGTATTGAAAAACAATACAATTTGTATGATGTGCCGAGCCCGGTGCATGCAAGACAAATGAATGATGCATGCATGCAAGCATAAGGTATGCTAATTGAAAATGATCCCTAATCTAACCATTGAAAGCGGATAAATAAAAGGGAGAAAGACGTGGGGTTGGAAGACATTCACACACACACACGCACACTTATTACAACATTTGCCCTCTTGACGGAGGGTCCAAATAAACAAGCTAAGCTAATCTAAGCTAAGCTACTTATTACAAACCAACTAATTAACTAATCTAAGCAAAACAGTTAAAAGGCCTCGGGGCGAGGGATGCATGCATGCTTGATCGGCTTCCTCCCGAAAATCTGTCGCCTTGCCACCGGTTGCCTCTGTTTGCATTCGCCTTGATTCCTGAACACCAAACCAATCTCCAGGTTGTTTCTGCTCTAGAACCAGAATAACTTTGGACCACCTCTGAGCCTGAGAACTGTCGGCCACTTAAGGAGGCTATAGCCCACTTCACTGGCCGGTCGGCCACTTGCTTTCGCACACTCCAATTTTGTTACAAACAGAGTACAAAAGGGGCAAAGCAAGGTATTTGCAGGGTATGTGTGTACAACCACCCTCCTTATCATTTCTCAAGCTCAAAGGAGTGTGGTACTCGACTCTTGGGCCACCAACCGAGCATGACAATGCACGATGGCTGAGAAGCCAAGTTTGTACAAGTCAATGAATGCACAAATAACACACAAGACTCAAGAGGCCTCCACCCTATCATGCACAATCAAGGGGGACGACGACCAAGAAATGAGGCACGTTTCATCACTTTGAGTATGAAATGCCCCTCGTTTCTCATGTTTGGATTAACGTCCGATCCAAACACATGCAATGCAACTCAAACATGTTATCTTGGCATGTTTTTACTTTGATTCATTTTGTTTACTCATTTTAGATTACCGATAAGTCCTTTAACCGGTTAAGTCCAAAAGTGAGAAGTCCTTTAATTGGAAAGAGGGTCCAAGCCACAAGCTTCTTGAGCATGAAAGAAGCATCATGTCATTGGTTAGTAAAAACCCTCAAGAGAAGGCTAAAACTATTAGGCATGAACGCCTCAATTTCGTGCTCAAACCAACAAAGAGCTTAAGACCTCTTTCAAAGTGATACAACAAATTAAAGATGGCATGCAATGGTATACATTTCAGCACTGAAATGGGATGCTAAAGACCTTAAGGCATGCAAACAATGCAAGCATAACATGTTGAAGGCCAAAAACATTAAAGCTAGTAAAGAGCATTTCACAAGAGGCATGCAATACTAAGCTTAAATGACCAAACCAACCCCGGACAGAGGTTAAACATGCCAAAACAGTGGCCTAAACATGCTGAAATGGGAGCTCAAAATGCTAGAAGAACATGCACACATGTTGGCCTATGAGCAAGGCATAATACACAACCCTCAAAAGCTATGAAGAAGTGAAGTATATGAGAGTGTGACTACACTATATGCACTGAAATTACATGCCAAATGGTGCCATACCATGCAAACATCACATACACAACATGTTAAAGGCCCCAAAACTCAAAGCTAGTCAAGGCCCTTTAGACTACAACCATACTAAGCAATACTCAAATGACCCTAACCATTCAAAACAGACCTAAGGTAGGTCGAAATAGTAGCAAAAACATGCTAGACTTGCAACATAGATGGCAAGAAAAATAAGCTCATGTATTGGCTTACAAACAAGGCATAATGCTCAACTTCTCAAAAGCATTGAAAGAGTGATTTAAGTGGAAGTATGGAAAATATATAAGCTCTAAAATTACATACCAAATGATGCCATATCATGCACACATCACAAATAAGGCATGTTAGAGGTCTCAAAACACAAGACTAGCAAAGCCAATTATACTATAGCTATACAAAGCAAGCCCTAAGAGGCCAAGACCACTCAAAACAGTCCTAAAGCATGTCAAAACAATTCCTAAAACATGTTGGAGTGTAGCCAAAATAAGCTAGAATGATAAGCCAAATCACCAAGTACACTAGGTTAATGAGCATGATTGCATTACAAATGCAAAAACCAAACAAGAGGTGACCCAACCAACCAAAATCAGAGTTAAAGCATGTCAAGTAATGGCCAAAAACATGCTGGAGTAGAGCCAAAACACGCTAGAATTATAGGCTAAGACATGAAGCATGTTAGGCAAGCAAGTAGGATCACACTACAAGTGTATGAAGCATGCAAGAGGTGACCAAACCAACCAAAAACAGAGTTATAACATGCTAAAATAAGACCAAAAACATGTTAAGATGGAGCCCCAAAAGGGTAGCAAAACATGCCAAAGAGTGAGGCCATCAACACATGCAAACAAGGTACAAGGGGGAGAACCACCCCCACCTATTTTGGGTCCCAAAACCCACTTTCTACCACTAAAATTCCTTTGGAATTCAGTGGTTAAAAGGCCAAGAAAAGGTGATCTCAAAGGCTTTAAAACATGGCTCAAAGCAAAGCAAAATAAGCCACAAAAGGGGGTAGACCACCCCTAACTCAAACAACCATTTTTAACACTTAAAAACAAAGGTTTTTTTAGTTGAAAGCTAGGCCTAAAACAGCATGTAAAGGTGGCCAAACACTTGATCAAAATAAAGCTTAAAGAGGGAAGACACTCACCCTTGAAGCACGACTTTAAAATCAGCAACCTTTGAGCCACAACTAGTCTTTAAGAGTTCACATGAGACCTCCAAGCACCTTTGCTTCAAGGTGAAGGTGTTTGATCAAGAGTCCCTTTGCAAATGCACCAAGAATTCCCACTTTCAAGCACTTTCAAGCACAAAAATATATATAGAGAGAGAATTCTAGAGAGAGAGAGTAGGATTTTTTGCTCTAAAAAATCTAAACCCCCAAGAGGCACGTCTCCTTTTATAGAATTACAAGCCTCAAGCTTGTTTAACAAGCTAGAAGGTTGTTACCATCCCTCCATACATGTGTATGAAGGATGCATTCTGTGCCCAGCAGCTGACATAGTTGGCACCAAAAATATCTGCAAAAATAAAAAAATGGCCGTCGGCCACTTCCACTAGCCTATAGGCTACTTCAAGTGGCCTACAAGAGGAAAAAGTGGCCTACAGTAGCCAAAAGTGGCTGACAGGCCCTCCCCTCCCTCCAGGCAAGGGGTGACAAGGTATGGTCCAAAAACAAACCAAAAGGAAGGGATCCAAGAGGCCTTGAGGCAAGACGCTCAGCAGAAAGCCCCGAAAACTAGCCTACCGGCCACTGCAAGTGGCCTACAAGAGGGAAAAGTAGCCTACAGCTACAAAAAGTAGCCAACATGCCTCTCTCTTCCTCCAGGCAAAGGCACCAAGGTCCGGTCCAAAAGCAAACCAAAAGAAAAGAGTTAAGAGGCCCCGAGACAAGGCGCTCAGCCGAAAGCCCCGGAAACTCATAACGAGCACAAACATGCGCAATCACCGAGTGCACAAACGATGATATCAAAGTCTTGAGGTTGGTCAAAAATGGGGTGTCTACACTACCATTGGTGACCGGTCGGCTACTGGTGGTCGCTGTCGGCCACTGATGTCCTAAACTTCCTTGCTGCAACAGAGAGTAAAACAAAGCAAAATAGTGTATTTCTCAAGGGCTGTATGCACACTTTGCCTCTCATTTTCATGGGAAAATCAAAGGAGGGACAAAATTCGGTTCATAAACAATCAATCAAGAAATTTCATTGCGTGATGGCTTGTAAAACAAATTGTGCCAGTTCAATAAGTGCAAAACAAGACTCAAAAGACCATCACCCTATCATGCATGATCATGGGTAGTGGAGACCAAGGAAAGTGGCACATTTCATCACTTTTGAGTATGAAATGTCCCATTTTCCTTGTGTTCAAATTAACGTTCGATTTGAACACATGCAATGCAACACAAAGAATACTTATCTTGCCTTTTTTACTTGCCAATTTTGTTTACTCATTTTAATTACCAAACCATTCCTTAATCCATTAAGTCCATTGGTAAGTGTCCTCTAATGGAAAGAGGGCTCAAACCAAAGGTTGTTTTAGGCATGAAAGAGACCTCATGCTGTTGGTAATGAACCCCAAAAGGGATTAAACCATTAAGCATAAAATCTCAATTTCATGTTTTAAACAAGCAAATGGTTTGAACCTCTTTCAAAGCAAAAATAAAATCAAGAAAGGAGGGAGATTGCAGAGATGATCAAGTGCTGGAAATGAGTGACAAAAGCACTAAAACATGCAACCAACTCAAACCAATGGTAGTTAAAGCCTTAAAACAATAAGCTAGTGAAGGAACTTACACTATAACTATGCCATACATGGCTCAAAAGGGACCAAACAGCCAAAACAGTGGCAAAACAGTTTAAAATAGAGTGTAAAACATGCTGGACTTGAGCCACAAAAAGCTAATACATAGGGCTAACTAGGCATACAAACAAGACTCAAGGAGGGGAGACTAACCCCTCCAATTTTAGACTTCAAAATGAGTTTTTTACCACTGAAAGACCTCTAAAATTCAGTGGTTAAAAGACCCAAAAAAGTTGGTTTGAAAGTAATGAACAAAGGTACAAAAGCTTGAAGAACTAAGATGCAAGAAGGGTGGACTACCCTTTAACTGAAAATAGCCTCAAACCAACACTTTTAAGCCATAAAAATAGAACTTTTTTTAGTTCAAAACTAGCCTCAAAACAATTGAAAAGGATGGCAAAACAAGTATAAACAAGGCAAGTGTTATATTTTTGAAGCAAAACACAAGTTGGCCAACAATCCAAGCCAAAAATCACCTTTTAGAGCTCAAAGAGGGTCCCAAGTTACCTTAGCCCAAAGACTAGCAACTTTGGTTACAGTAGTGTATGTAATAGTGTAGAGAAAACAAGCTACAAAGCACAAAATTGTAAGAGAGAGAGAGAGAGAGAGAGAGGGAGATTTTTTGTTCCAAAATTTCTAAACTCTCAACAATGGGGGAGGAACCCTCATATATATAGAGAAACAAGCCTTGTGCTTAGAAACATCTCACTCTCACTATACACGTGTAGGGAGATGTAGCTCAGTGTGCCAATAGCTGGCACAATTGTCAACAAATATCTAGAAAAGCACATTGGTGGCCGATGATAGCCAATCAGCCACCACTAGTGGCCGACCGGCCACACCAATGGCCTACAAGCACAATCCATGGCCGATAGCCTATGGTGGTGGCCGACAGGTCACCAAGAGGTTCCAGACACAAAAACAACAAGATTTGGACCAAAACCAGGCAAAGAAAAGGCCAGGCTTAGAGGCTTAAAGACATGGCGTTCCGCCGAGGAATTCGGGCGCTCAAAACGAATACAAACAAACATAATCATCGAGGGTACAAGCGATGACATCCAAGTCTTGAGGACGGTCAAAAATGGGGTGTCTACAGTTGTCCATCTTTGACAGAACTCAGAAGTCATGAAGTGACGGGAGTGAATGTCAAAGCCCAGAGACGACCCATTTTGACAAGGCCGAAGACTTGGACAAACCAACAAGCAAGACAAAAATGGTTGCGCCCGCAGGCTGCCTACGTATCCCTTTGTAAGGAATCAAACCAGCGTAGTTCTCGAGCAAGATGCAAGTGATATGCACGATGCAGGAACATAACTTATGATCATGCAATGAGGCTGTAATGAAACATTTAGATGCAAATGCTATGCAATGAAAATGCCACATTCAAACAAATCGAAACAAGGAATATCAACCTCAAACACAAGAGTAAGTAAGTAAACATGCCACACGTGGGAATTACGAACCAAACTACATTTCATACAGCAAGGATGTAAGAAAATTATGCAAACTTAACTACGCGACGCGCAGGAAAGGCGAAGAGCGATCGTCGGGCACACCCGAGGTCTCAACCGAAATCCTAATGTGTTGCACACATGAGAAGGAAAAGGGGAGTGTGAACACCGGGATGCACGCGAATGTTCTTAATCGAAGGATTGGTGTGAACACCGGAACGCACCCGAATGTGTTTAACCAAAACAAACAATCCCAACGTGTCTCACGCACGAGGAGAAAATGTGGTGCAAACACTAGGACACACTCGAATGTTTTTAACCAAAAAGAGTGGTGTAAACACCAGGACGCACCCGAATGTTTTTAACCAAAACAAGTGGTGTAAACACCGGGATGCCCCCGAATGTTTTTAACCATAACAAACAATCCCAACGCATCTCACACGCGAGGGGAAAATATGGTGTAAATATTGGGATGCACCCGAATGTTTTTAACCAAAAGGAGTGGTGTAAACACTGGAACGCACCCGAATGTTTTTAACCAAAAGGAGTGGTATAAACACCGGGATGCACCCGAATGTTTTTAACCAAAAGGAGTGGTGTAAACATCAGGACGCCTCCGAATGTTTTTAACCAAAAGGAGTAGTATAAACACCAGGATGCACCCAAATGTTTTTAACCAAAAGGAGTGGTGTAAACATCGGAATGCCCTCGAATGTTTTTAACCAAAAGGAGTGGTGTAAATACCGGGACGCACCCAAATGCTTTTAACCAAAAAGAGTGGTGTAAACATCGGGACGCACCCGAATGTTTTTAACCAAAAGGAGTAGTGTAAACACCAGGATGTCTTCGAATGTTTTTAACCAAAAGGAGTGGTGTAAACATTGGGACACACCCAAATACTTTTAACCAAAAGGAGTGGTGTAAACACCGAGACGCACCTGAATGTTTTTAACCAAAAGGAGTGGTGTAAATACCGGGACGCACCCAAATGTTTTTAACCAAAAAGAGTGGTGTAAACACCGAGATGCACCCAAATATTTTTAACCAAAAGGAATGGTGTAAACACTGGGACGCACCCGAATGCTTTTAACCAAAAAGAGTGGTATAAACACCGGGATGTACCCAAATGCTTTTAACCAAAAGGAGTGGTGTAAACACCGGGACGCACCTAAATACTTTTAACCAAAATGAGTGGTATAAACACCGGGATGCACCTAAATGTTTTTAACCAAAAAGAGTGGTGTAAACACCGGGATGCACCCAAATGTTTTCGGTATATACTTATTCTACACACCATACTTGCATCTGATAAACATACTGTGGCTGACATATGACAACTGTCTTTTCAAGTCCTACCCATACTGACAGCACCGGCGTTAGCTGCAGCACCTGCACCAGCGATGCCTCCTCCAACAACAGAGAGGAAAGAGAGACAGGCTCCGGCACGTAGTTGAGACAAAGCCAAAGGTACTCGAGATGCGAGTGGTCCTTTAGAGCCTATTCTGAGCAATGATGATGTCGAGACGAGTGGCTCCGAGGAGGCAGTGAGTCCACAATCTGAGTCCTCTGAGAGTGGAGACAACGGCGACTCTGGTTCCAAGAGTGGGGATGCTGATGTCGAGGCAAGTTTAGAGAGAGAGAGTGGAGATGACACCGGTTCAGACTCTGGTTCAGATTCAGACAGTGGTGTCGACGGAGACAGTGCCCCAGAGTCCCTTCCTCCGAGGAAGAGGACGAAGAGGGCATCATGAGCCTGAGGCGACTGGCACTGATTTTCTTGTAGTTTTTTTGCTTAGCTTCTTTTTGTTAGTAGTGTTAGCATATGTATAGCTTCAGACAGGTTTTATTTTCTTTAAAAACTTGTACCAGACTTTTGTAAAAGATAACAACCATGATCGGAATGAAAACCATCTTTTATTTGAAAAAGTGTTGTATTTTGCATCATGAGCACCGCATCCGCATCGCATGAAAACGAGATTGAGTTTGATAATGAAATTTGGACATGGTATTGGCACAACTCTCTTAATCAAGTAATGAACCAACCAACACTAACAAACAAAGTAATACAACTCGATAATCAAAATAGCAACAATTCGATAAACAAAACAAGACAACATGATAAACAACAAAACAACTCGATAAACAAAACAATTCATATACAACTCAACAAACTTGCCAAAAAAAAAAAAAAAAAAAAGCTAAAAGGACTCAAAACAAGACCTTAAAATGCACAAAGAATAGGACAAAACACATGCTTTCAGCATTCTCAACACACAGGTGGACAACAGGTCAGAAAAGAAGGTTGTCGGCCATGAATAGATGTTGTCGGCCACCAAGGGTGGCTGGTCGGCTACTAAAGTGGCCTGTTGGTCATCACTAGTGGCCGGTCGGCCATCAAAGTGAGGAACCTCCAGATTGTTGTCACCTGGCTTCCATTCACTGCCTTATCTTCTACAAAAGGCTGAGCTTTGTAGTTTCTTCATTTCAGCTACAAATTCTTCACAAAATGGAGCCATTCTTTGCCGAAAAACTCTCGAATTGGATTGTAACTTTAGATGGCTCGAAAAAAACTAAATTTTTAGGGTTTCGACATAAATGCACTATTCCCGCTGAGTCGTTCTCCGCTTTGTTTTCTGTTTCTACATGCCGTGACTAGATGTTGGAACCCAATTACACATGTTTTTAGCTTCGAGGGACAAGAGCTATGCTCGATAATCGAAGAATTTCAAGTGCTAATGGAGTCCCGGCGCGATGAGAAAATCTTGCCTTAGCCTCGTTTTGGTCACATCCAAGCTTTGGGACAGATGTGCGGGCTTACTCTACGTGAGGCCCGTTCTTTGGTTCATAGCGGAGAGCTGGACATTCCCAGTTTGATCCATCAATTTTCTGACACCGGCAACCGCAGTGACCTTCTTTGGCGGGGTTTTCAACAACATGCCATTTGTTTGTGCATGTTGGTACATTTTCTTATTGTCCCTAGTTTTGGAGGGTCTAGTATTCGGCTAATTGATGTAATAACCCGACCCTCGTATACGCTTTATATCCCTGGTTCTATGAGAAATTACATGTTTAATATGAAATCCCATGCCAAGTTATGCTTATATGTGTGAATTGTTTGATTACAATTCCTATCTGTTGATCATTGAAACACATCTGTTAAAATTAAGATGTTAACTTGAAAATTGTAGACCGTAGAGGCCTGATAAACTGAAATTGAGCATGTGAACATGCTAGTGGGAATTTTTAAAGACACTTGGGAGGTTTAATTGAAAATTTATTTTGTCTGATTCGCTAGGGCTCGTTTGGAAAGTCCAGAATTGAAAACTTATATATGTGTTATATAAACCCCTCTTTGAACTCATCTTTTTGTATAAAATATGTGTTGAGTGGAAAATCTTGAGAACCTTGAAAAAGAGAGAAAGAAAAAGGGAGGAGAGGAGAGTCAATAAGACTTGGAGATTGAAGAACTTACTAGGAACAATTGAAGAATCCAACTCAAGGTGAGTGTAGATCATTAGTTAAACTTTCAATTCCTCTTTAATTAGTTGTAATTAAGCTTTAACTTAAAGTATTCTTCCTCCATGAAAGCTAGGGTTGTGATTGGGAATGATTGAATCTCATAATGGGCCATGTATCTTTTAAATAAGTATGATGGGAAAACTTAGTCACTTGATTTGCGTATGTTCTTGCCTAATCTCAGACTTTTGTATGTTTGATCTCACATAAATGGGAAGCTAGACATTGTATATGTATATTTACAAAGTATGAGTGAGGGAATCATGAAACTTTTGAGAGGTAAAGGCCAAAGGGCTAGAATTCCATGTTTACAAGTTTATATGCTATGTTTCTAATGTTAAAACTACCTTAATTTTGGTTTTGTGGCTGCCCTTTATGAACTTGAAATTATTGAGTTTCGGACAACAAAAACAGGGTAAAGGACCGCACGTGCGGGGCCCATGGCCGCACGTGCGGGAGGCACAACCGCACGTGTAGGGCTCACAGTCGCATGTGCAGAAAACAAGGGAGAAGGTTGGGTGTATTATGCTAAAAAGGCACGTGCGGCCCGCACGTGCGACCTAGGCCGGGAAATTCTGTAATCTTCTTTTGGTCTGTTTAAGCCTCCAGATGTGTCTAAATGTCCATTTGATATTTCGTTAATCCGTTTAATTACCCGTAACTTAACGAATTGGACATTTGAGAAATAAAAGAAAACTAAGGAACATCAACATATTTGATGTACTTACGGGTTATGTATTACGTGTAGGGCATCTACAGGAGGGGACCATCAATCACCCGTATCACTGTGAGTGGTAGTAGTGTAATTAATGCTCTGTTTATGCATTATGTTTGTACACGTGTTGTTTAAGACTCCATTCACTCCTTAGTGAATACCTTATGTCATGTAAGATATGTTGATATATGTTGAACTTTAGCATGCAAAACATGGTCCTAAGGTCGTTCTGTTTGTTAATACGATGGGCCCAAGGCCGTTTTGTTACTATGATGGGCCTAAGGTCGTTCTGTACAACAATGAGCCTAAGGCCGTTCTGTATTCTGTTGGGTCTAAGGCCGTTCTGTCTTATGTGGGCCCGAGGCCGTTCAGGAAAGGAAAAAAAAAGGAGTGGAACTCTAATTTAAGAATATGTACTATTGACCCAAGTTCATTCTTTTAATTCATTTATACTACTATTATTCATTGATCCTTGCTCACTGTACTTTCCTGAATGTTTTGTAGGTAACCAGCTTGCTGGTTAACCCTAGGTCAGCCAGAAGCTTGCAGCTGTACACGTTTTGCAGAGTCACCTGAAGTGACCCTTTTGTCATGTTTTGGAAAAAGAAAACCCTACAATGGCATGTTATGACTTAATTTTTTGAAAACTATATATGTATATAGGTGTTGTTAATACCTAACTTTCGAGTTGATTTCTTTCTGTATTCAGTTCTAAATATGGCATGTCATATATGTATAGTAATGTAAAGATCTTGGCATTTAGACACAGCTCGACGAATATTATTAATTTATTTTATTTATTTTTCTTCCGTTAGGCCCCGATGTTGAGAAAACTTTAAGATGTTTTTGAATTTGAGGCCTAAGGTCGGGCCGGTCATGTCCAAACTTCTAAGGGCAGGTTTGGGTCGTGACAGTTGGAATCAGAGCACGAGTTGCTACCTCGCGGACGAGTTCATTGAGCTTTAAGGCGTCTAGTAAAGATTTAAGTCATATGCATGTGACATTTGGTGCATATACATATTGGTAATGATCATGATCCATGCCTACTTGTGCATTTGTATATATTATAATTAATCGCTATGTAGAGCATGGTGAGAACCAGAACAGATGATCTGGAAGATGCAACTGCTGCACTGTTGGATAGAATGGAAATGATGATTATGGAGATGGCAGAAACGTTGAGACAACAACAGCAGCAACAACAACCACCACCACCACCAATACCTGTACCACTGCCAGAGGCACAAGATTACCAAGTAGAGGATCGGACAATTACACTCATGAAGGAATTCAAGAAGATGAAGCCGCCTTCGTTCAAAGGAGGAATTGAACCAATGAAAGCAGAAGCGTGGGTGTTGGGCAGAGAGGCTATTCGAGGTTTTTCTGTGTACTGAAGCTCAGAAAGTGCAACTTGCGGCCTTCACACTTGAGGACGAGGCAGGGAGGTGGTGGATGCTCACGAGAACTGCACATCAAGGGTTAACATGGGTTAGATTTCTGGAGCTGTTCTATGATAAGTATTTTCCTCAAATTATGCGAGACAAGAAAGTGACTAAATTTGAGACCTTGAGGCAGGGGAATAGGACTGTTGCAAAGTATAAGGCGCAATTTGCTGAATTGGCTCGTTTCGCACCACATATGGTGGATACGGACTATAAGAAGGCAAGAAAGTTTGAAGGTGGGTTGCAGACTGTTATTCTCGACCAGATTAATGTGTTAAAATTACCCACGTATATTGATGTATTGGAAAGGGTAGTAATTGCTGAAGGTAATGTTGTTGCTCAAAGCCGGGTCTCAGATTGGAGGAGAAAAAGACAGAATACTCAAACCTCTAAAGGCTCGATGACACCGCCAAGTAAGAAGTTGAACTCGGAGTCTTCTAGTGCATCCGCCTCTACCCGTGATTCTGCACCAATTTGTTCGGACTGCGGGAAGAGACATCGTGGGATATGTTATCGAGTAATAGGGGCATGCTTCAAGTGTGGGAAGACAGGTTATTTAGCCAGAGAATGTCCGCAAAAGAATCGGCAGAATGGGAATAGAACCACCGCAAGTTCAGTTGGATCAACTCCTATCCCAACTACAAAAGCAGCTACGAAACCCACCAACGCTAAGGATACCATCAAACAAGGGAGGGTGTTTGCACTAATTCCGGGCGAGGTACAAAATACCGAGGCTGTGGTATCAGGTACATTTTCTATTAATGGTCATTCCGCACATGTGTTATTTGACTCGGTCTCTACCCATTCTTTTGTATCAAAAGCATTTGCTAGGCATTTAAATAGGCCAATGGAACCACTACCTTATGTTTTGTGTGTGTCCTCACCATCGGGGGAGTCCATGGTATGTGCATTTATTTATTTTGCATGTGAAAATCCTAATTGGGGATATTTGGGTAGATGCCAACTTGTCGCCTCTTGATATGGCTTACTTTGACATAATTTTGGGGATGGATTGGTTAAGCAAGTATCACGCGACTATAGACTGTGTATCAAAACAAGTTACTTTCCAACTCTTAGGACAATCTGAATTTACTTTCAAAGGCTAGAGGGTAGTTTCTCCACCCTACTTTATTTCTACAATTAAGGCGTGTAAGTTACTACAAAAGTGGTGCCAAGGGTATTTGTGTAGTATTTTAAACGAATAAGCAATGAATGGGGGCATAGATGCAATTCCAGTTGTGTGGGATTTTTCGGATGTTTTCTCAGAAGAGTTGCCGGGAGAGCTAATGGATCGTGAAATTGAGTTTACAATTGATATAGTGCAAGGAACTCAGCCTATTTCCAAAACCCCTTATAGAATGTCACCTACTGAAATGAAAGAATTGAAGGTTCAACTACAAGACCTCCTTGACAAAGGATTTATTTGCCCAAGCATTTCCCCTTGGGGCGCACCAGTCCTTTTCGTGAAAAAGAAAGATGGAACCCTTCGGTTGTGTGTGGATTATAGAGAGCTTAACAAAGTAACTATATAGAATAAATACCCTTTGCCCAGGATCGACGATTTGTTTGATCAGTTACAAGGTGCACAAGTTTTCTCTAAAATAGATTTGCGATCTAGGTATCACCAACTAAAGGTTAAAGCTGAGGATGTCGAGAAAACTGCTTTCCAAACCCATTACGGACATTACAAATTTCTAGTTATGCCATTTGGGGTCACTAATGCACCGGCGGCCTTCATGGATTTGATGAATCGAGTTTTTAAGGCCTACCTGGATGACTTTGTGGTTGTATTTATTGATGATATCCTTATTTACTCAACAAGTATGGCAGCTCACGAGAATCATTTATGGTTAATTCTTCAGACTCTTCGAGATAAGAAACTGTATGTAAAATTAAAGAAATGTGAATTTTGGCTACATGAAGTGAGATTTTTGGGACATGTGGTGACAAAGGAGGGTGTTTCTGTTGATCTACACAAGATTGAAGCTATTGTGAATTGGCCGACGCCTACAAATGTGTCAGAAGTGTGTAGTTTCTTGGGTTTGGCCGAATACTACCGACGGTTTGTTAAAGACTTTTCCAAAATTGTGGTGCCGCTTACACAGTTAACCCAGAAAGGTGTATTATTTGAGTGGTTGGAGCAACGGGAATCTGCCTTTCGAGAATTGAAGACAAGGTTAACTACAACACCTATTCTAGCCTTGCCATCGGGTAACGAAGGATTTGAGATGTATAGTGACGCTTCTCACAAAGGTTTGGGCTGTGTACTTATGCAAAATGGGAAGGTCATAGCATATGCCTCTCATCAACTTAAACCCCATGAAAAGAACTACCCCACACACGACCTTGAACTAGCTGCAGTGGTTTTTGCTTTAAAAATATGGCGTCACTATCTGTATGGGGCTAGATGTGAGGTTTACATCGATCACAAGAGTCTTATATGTTTCTTCACCCAGAGAGAGTTGAACATGCGACAGAGACAGTGGTTGGAACTCATTAAGGACTATGACCTACAAATTCATTATCACCCCGGTAAAGCTAACATAGTTGCAGATGCCCTTAGCCAAAAGAGTACAGGAAATTTGACAAGTTTACTCACAAGGCAGGAGGAGCTACAATACAACTTTGAAGGAATGAATGTAGACATTGTGTGACATGACCAAAATGGGATGGTAGCAGGAATATCAGCACAACCGGCGTTTATGGAAGACATTAAACAACAGCAAGTGGAAGATGAATTTCTACAGACAATTTGTGGTGAAATGGAAACAAAGCCAAAGTCTGGAACCATGATTGAAAACTCGATATTGAAATTTCAAGGCCGATTGTGTGTTCCAAATGTGCCAGAAGTTAAGAGGAAAATTATGGAAGAAGCTCACAACTCCAAATTTGCAATACATCCGGGTAACACAAAGATGTACCACGATTTGAAGCAGAATTTTTGGTGGCCGGGAATGAAGAGGGAAATTGCAGAATTTGTCTCAAAATATTTGCACTATCAGCAAGTGAAAGCGGAGCACCAACGACTGACGGGCCTACTACAACCCCTCCAAATTCCAGAATGGAAATGGGAACACGTAACTATGGATTTTATTGTAGGTTTACCACGAACTCCCCAGGGTATGAACTCCATATGGGTTATTGTAGACAGATTAACTAAGTTAGCTCATTTTCTCCTTGTAAAGACTCAAAACAATGCAAATAAGGTAGCCACCTTATATGTAGATGAAATTGTGCGTCTACATGGTGTTCTAGATTCAATCGTGTCTGATAGGGATCCAAAGTTCGTATCAAGATTTTGACGAGGTCTGCAGGATGCCTTGGGAACAGAATTGAGATTTAGTACAACCTTTCACCCTCAAACCGATGGACAATCTGAGAGAACCATACAGACGTTGGAAGACATGCTTCAAATGTGTGTTTTGGACTTCAAGGGAAGTTGAGAGACTTACCTACCGTTAGTGGAATTTGCATACAACAACAGTTACCACTCAAAAATAAGAATGGCACCCTATGAAGCTTTATACAGAAGGAAATGTCCCTATCTCATATGCTGGACCGAAGTTGGTGACAAATCATTGATTGGGCCAGAGATTGTGCAATTGACAACGGAGAAAGTCAAAACTATTCAAGAAAGGTTAAAAACAGCACAGAGTAGACAAAAGAGCTATGCAGACCACCGACGAAGGGACTTAGAGTTTGAAGTGGGTAACCATGTTTTTGTAAATGTTACACCAATGAAGGGGCACCCAAGATTTGGTAAGAAAGGTAAGTTAGCACCCCGATATGTAGGTCCGTTCCAGATCCTAGAAAGGATTGGCCCCATAGCCTATTGTGTTACTCTTCAGCCTGGTATGGAGCAAGTGCATAATGTATTCCATGTCACAATGTTACGAAGTTACTTGCAAGATCCATCCCATGTTATAGATTATTAGCAAGTTCCTTTGGATGATAAATTGGTTTATGAGGAAAAACCAATTTAGATTCTGGACCATCAAACGAGACAATTACGAAGTAAAGAGGTTCCTATGGTGAAAGTGGAATGGCAGGAGCATTATGGAAAAGAAGCTACTTGGGAGCGAGAAGAGGAAATAAGACAACGGTACCCATGTAGACACCCCATTTTTGACCGCCCTTAAGACTTGGGCACCACTGATGTTTTGCTTGGCGGAGAAAGGTGTGCAGGGAAAATGTTCAGTTTCTTCGGCAAGGAGAGAGGAAAATCCTTCAAAACACTTTGTTTAGGGGTTTGGAGTTGAAGAAGAGAGGAAAGGAGAGGAGAAAACTAGTTTGGGAGAAGTTCGGCATGAATCCGGGTAGAAGTGAGTCGAGCAGCCCTCGCTGAATCGGGCTTATCTGTCTGTACACTTTGAGTTAAGGTATGAGGCCACCACCGTTGGAACGAATACTTCCGGGGCTTCATTTTTCATTCAAGAATCTCTTAAATCCGAGACCGGAGGGCGGAGATATGATTGGTTGAAGTTGGGCATCATCCCGGTTGGACCGAAACTGAGAAGCCTTCACTAAAACAAGCATAACTTTTTGCACGCTTGGAATTTTGATGCAAGGCTGGTGCCATTGGAAAGATTACTTCTGGGGCTTCAATTTTGACACAAGATTGACCTGAAAAGGAGTTCATATGAAGAAGTTATGCCCGTTTGAAGTTGGACCTGTAGAGCAGATTTTTCCTGCCGACCGGCCAAAACAAATGGCCGACCGGAAAAATAGATGGCCGACAGGCAAAATAGATAGCCGACCGGCAAGAAAAGATGGCCGACCGACCAAGTTTGCTAGCCGATGACCTTCTGGAGTATTCTACAGATTGAATGGATGCCAGCTGTGGCAGCTGGAATGCACAGACCCTGCTCCCCATGCACGTGTGTGGCTGTTTTGCACCCTTTGCACACCCTTTGAACCCCCTAACCTTCTAGAAGCTTGAACCCTTTGGCCAAGCTTCTCCAAGAAGCTTGGCCAGCTGTTTTAGCTTCCTCTAGAAGCCTTGCACCCCCCTTGAACCCCTTTGACCCCTTTCCCTTTACTTAGCTTGTAAGTTAAGTGCTTCCCTTGCCTTATATAAGCACCATTCCTCTCCCTTTGTCTAGGTTGGATGGATTTTTGGAACAAAAAACCAGAGATATATAGATATATCTGATATATACATACATATATCCCTTCATCTCTCACTATATCTCTCCCATTCAACCACCAAACACCCTTGTTCTTGGGCCATTTCTTCATCAACTCATAGCACAAGGCATCCTCACTCCATTGCAGCAACTTGAGGCTGTTCTTCAGAGCTTAGGAGCACCTAAACTTGGTCCAAGAGGTGCTGGTTTGCTGGTCTTCAAGGGTGAGTCCTCCTCTTCCCTTTTCTAGTCCTTTCTTGCTTCATATCTAAGCCATAGTTGCTTGCATTTTTGGGCTCCGACCCAAACTGTAAATCATCATATTTTGAGGTCCTCTTCATGTTTGATTGAGGACCTCTTGCTGTTTGAGGACAGTAGCTTGCACTTGCTTCATTACCCCTCTTTAATGCCATTATCTTGCATGTTATTCTTGGCCTATACGTGATCTGTTTTGGAGCATGATATAAACTGTAAATAGGCTTATTTTGAGCCCTTCTTCAACATTGAAGAAGGGCTCAACATTGTTTGGGACCTCCATGCTATACTTGCCTTTATATTCCCTCTTTGGTCCCCATTTTTGCATGTTTTGGCAGCCTATTATGCTTCGATTTTTGGCCTTTTTACAGTACTAAAAATAGTCTTATTTTGGCCCATTCTTCATGTTTAATTAAGGGTCTTTGGCCGTTTGTGGAATATTTTGTAGACTTTGTGTTATAGCCACTTTTGAGCCTCATTTTGCATTGCATTTCTAGCATGTTTGTATACTGTTTTGGGGTTTTTACAGTTCTGTAAATATGCTTATTTTTGGCCCCTCTTCAATGTTGTTGAAAGGCTCTAACCTATTTGGATTTAGCAGCTGTGAGTTGCTTCATAATCTCATGTTTAGGGCCATTTTTGCATGCCATTGTTGCCCTATCTTTGCTTGCTGTTTGGCCATGATTTGTACTGAAAAAATGCTTATTTTGAGGCTGCCTTGCTTCTGTCTTTTCATTCCATGTATCAATTATGCATGCTTTGTATAGCTGTAAGCCATTTTATGTACTTAATGTTGCATTTCGGTTTAATTCCATGCATCGGGTGTGTTTTCGCCTAATTTCGGGGCTGTTTTTCCCCACATTTCAGTGCTGAAATTCCATTAGCATGTTTGCATATCATTTTCCATGCCATTGCATTGCGTATGCCATTACCTCGGTTTGCGTGCCTGTGTGCACGCATTTTGAGGCACTTCATTTTTCATCCATCGACCTCTTATGTGAGTGTGGCTGAGGCTCTCTCATGTTAGTATAAGCCCATGTTGCATTCTATATGCCACTTTAGCCATTGCATTGCATATGCCATTGCCTCGGTTTGCGTGCCCGTGTGTACGCATTTCGAGGCACTTCATTTTCATCTTATGGCCTCCTATGTGAGTGTGGCTGAGGTCCACTTGTATTGGTGTAAGCCCATCTTGCATTATGTATGCCATGTTTCAAAGCGTTGTGCATGTTATGTTGTTAGCATTGTGCATGCCATGTAGTTGCATAGCATGCTTGTATTCTTGTTTGCATACCTAGGTTGCATTGCATTGGCATGCATGCCTTGCCTATTGATCATGTGATAGAGGTTGGGCTTTATGTGTTTGTTTGGTTTGCATGACATTTGAAATCAAAGCGCATACTTGGTTTCTTGGACCATCACGCATCGAAATGCGCAATTGGTGGTCCGAGAATCAAGGAACATACCCCTTTGAGTCAAAAGCATGATAAGGGATGTGTTGGTGCACACATTTGCTTGAAATTTCATGCCATACACTGCCTGTCCTTTGTTGCTGTCAAAACTGTCTTCTGCAGGAAGTTTCTGCCGACCGGCAACATTCAGTGCCGACCGGCCATTTATTCAGTGCCGATATCTTTATCTCCAGCCGATGGATATTGTACACGGTTGGTGGCCATTCCTCCCAGCCGATGATGTTCTGCAATGCTCATAGAAGGTTCTCTGGGACTTTGACAAGTTTTCAGAGAAGAAAAGGCAGTGAAAACAGAGGCAGTAGTGCTATGGCAACGAGTTTCCGGGCAAGTTGGATCGAACGTGCATTATTCACGCATCCCGAGGCGGGGGCTGCGGCCATCTTCCTTTGGCACCTTTTTTTTGATTAGACTAGAAGTTTTGTAATAATTATTCGGGCTGTATTATTATTTTGGTCCCTCCGAGTGAGGGCGTGTCTGTAATAAGTGTGTGTGCGTGGTGTGCATGTCTTCCAACCTCCACTTCTTTCTTCCCTTTTATTTACCTGCTTATGATGGTAGGTTAGGGCGCATTTATTTTAGCATACCTTATGCTATGCATGCGTGCATTCATGCATTTGTTGACATGCACCAGGCTCGGTACATCATACAAACTACATTGTACTTTTCAATTCCAAATTGAATACATGTTACTTGTAGCATTTCATATGCCATTTTAGGGTTAGCCGAGCCTGTTTAGATTGCATCTTTGCATGTGTTGCATTAGCCATTTTTAACATGAACTAGGATCATGCATATGATTACTGACTAGTTTCTGTTTTGGCTCGGAGTACTAGGTAAGCTTTTATGCTTTAGCATGTCGCATGCGTGTGAGTGTTGCCATGACAGTATGATTACCATGAGGCTAGCTGCTTATGTGATATAACTGCTTGAATGCCTGTGGATGGAGGTTGAATTACCTAAATTGGAATAATGTATTAAAACTGTGAGTTTTAAGCCCACTAGATAGTGGCAAAATCATCTTTTCTAAAAGCCCACTTGAGAGTGGCAAAATCTACATTTTAGTCTACTTGCGAGTAGCAAACCATTTTCAAAACAAACATGAAATGTTTTGTTCCAATTTGGGCGATTTGGTCTATACTTGTTTGCTGCGCGCATAACATAGTAATTCTAGGCTAACAATTGGTTTAAGAATACATAAAGTTTTCAAAAACGGATATCACGGTTAGTAGAGGCCGGTCTTCGGACCGGGCGAAAGGGGTGCTCATAGCTGACCTTCCCCGATCGTACCCAAGCTCCCGAGCCGAGACAACTCCGGTGATGACGGACATGTGGCCTTCGGCACCGAGTCAGGGTTTCCTAAATTCCCCCATTTTAAAATATTTAGGTGGCGACTCTGTATCTGGCAAAACAGTCCATGTTTGGCACTTCTTTCAAAAAAATCTGTTTTTCTCAAAACGATTTGCCGGATTTGGACTCTTTGGTTCAGACTTAGAACCGTGACACAAATTGAGTCCAAACTGTAGTAGTGAGGTCCCTCGCGGGCGCTGTTACAACCCACAGTTATTTACGACCTAAGGTAAAACAAGTTTGGGGACCAAACTTATTTAAGGAGGGGAGAGTGTAATAACCCGACCCTCGTATACGCTTTATATCCTTGGTTCTATGAGAAATTACATGTTTAATATGAAATCCCATGCGAAGTTATGCTTATATGTGTGAATTGTTTGATTACATTTCCTATCTGTTGATTATTGAAACACATCTGCTAAAATTAAGATGTTAACTTGAAAATTGCAGACCGTAGAGGCCTGATAAACTGAAATTGAGCATATGAACATGCTAGTGGGAATTTTTAAAGACACTTGGGAGGTTTAATTGAAAATTTATTTTGTCTGATTCGCTAGGGCTCGTTTGGCAAGTCTAGAATTGAAAGCTTATATATGTGTTATATAAACCCCTTTTTGAACTCATCTTTTTGTATAAAATATGTGTTGAGTGGAAAATCTTGAGAACCTTGAAGAAGAGAGAAAGAAAAAGGGAGGCGAGGAGAGTCAATAAGACTTGGAGATTGAAGAACTTGCTAGGAACAACTGAAGAATCCAACTCAAGGTGAGTGTGGATCATTAGTTAAACTTTCAATTCCTCTTTAATTAGTTGGAATTAAGTTTTAACTTGAAGTATTCTTCCTCCATGAAAGCTAGGGTTATGATTGGGAATGATTGAATCTCATAATTGACCATGTATCTTTTAAAATATGTATGATGGGAAAACTTAGTCACTTGATTTGCCTATATTCTTGCCTAATCTCAAACTTTTGTATGTTTGATCTCACATAAATGGGAAGCTAGACATTGTACATGTATATTTACAAAGTATGAGTGAGGGAATCATGAAACTTTTGAGAGGTAAAGGCCAAAGGGCTAGAATTCCATGTTTGCAAGTTTATATGCTATGTTTCTAATGTTAAAACTACCTTAATTTTGGTTTTGTGGCTGCCCCTTATGAACTTGAAATTGTTGAGTTTCGAACAACAAAAACAGGGTAAACGACCGCATGTGCGGGGCCTATGGCCGCACGTGTGGAGGGCACAACCGCACGTGCGGAAAATAGGGGAGAAGGTTGGATGTATTATGCTAAAAAAGCACGTGTGGCTCGCACGTGTGGCGCACCTAGCCGCACATGCGGCGAAGACTTCCGCACGTGCGGCCCAAGCCGGTAAATTCTGTAATCTTCTTTTGGTCTGTTTAAGCCTCCAGATGTATCTAAATGTCCGTTTGATATTTCGTTAATCCGTTTAATTACCCGTAACTTAATGAATCGGACATTTGAGAAATAAAAGAAAACTAAGGAACATCAACATAATTGATGTACTTACGGGTTATGTATTACGTGTAGGGCATCTATGGGAGGGGACCATCAATCACCCGTATCACTGTGAGTGGTAGCAGTGTAATTAATGCTCTGTTTATGCATTATGTTTGTACATGTGTTGTTTAAGACTCTATTCACTCCTTAGTGAATACCTTATGTCATGTAAGATGTGTTGCTATATGTTAAACTTTAGCATGAAAAACATGGACCTAAGGTCATTCTGTTTGTTAATATGATGGGCCCAAGGCTGTTTTGTTACTATGATGGGCCTAAGGCCGTTCTATACAACAATGGGCCTAAGGCCGTTCTGTATTCTGTTGGGCCTAAGGCCGTTTTGTCTTATGCGGGCCCAAGGCCGTTCAGGAAAGGAAAAAAAAAAGGAGTGGAACTCTGATTTGGGAATATGCACTATTCACCCAAGTTCGTTCTTTTAATTCGTTTATACTACTATTATTCACTGAGCCTTTCTCACTCTACTTTCCTGAATGTTTTGTAGGTAACCAGCTTGCGGGTTAACCCTAGGTCAGCTAGAAGTTTGCAGCTGTACCCGTTTTGCAGAGTCACCCGAAGTGACCCTTTTGTTATGTTTTGGAAAAAGAAAACCCTACGATGGCATGTTATGACTTAATTTTTTGAAAACTATATATGTATATAGGTGCTGTTAATACCTAACTTTCGAGTTGATTTCTTTCTGTATTCAGCTCTAAATATGGCATGTCATATATGTATAGTAGTGCAAAGATCCTGGCATTTAGACACAGCTTGATGAATGCTATTAATTTATTTTATTTATTTTGCTTCCGTTAGGCCCCGATGTTGAGAAAACTTTAAGTTGTTTTTGAATTTGAGGCCTAAGGTCAGGCCGGTCATGTCCAAACTTCTAAGGGGTAGGTTTGGGTCGTGACAATTGAAGTGGCGCAAGGCCTAAAAAAGGGCAATAGTTGCATGGGCTTGACATTAGCTGAAACTTTGATGGGCTTAGAAGTCTTTCATCGGCGAGAGACAACTAAATTTGCGGGGAGTCCACTACTTCAGGTAATGTTTCCCACCATTTCTAATATGTGTTTCTCACATCTCTCGGTACTCATGCTCTGTTTTTCTCTCAAAGCCCTTCTCTCACTTTTTCTCTCAGCGCACATCTCTCTATTATTTAACCTCTCTTTTCTTTCATCCCTCCCCAGATATGGCTTATGGATAAGCTGAAGGTAGTGGACTCTTGCCCCGCATACTTAGCTCAAGCATACTTTTTTCGCCAACAGTTAGTTGATTTTCCGAATGAAGGATGGTGGTGCCACTGGATGTGCAACAGGTTGGCTGCTGACATTGCTTGGTGTTGCCCCTAGCTTAATCTGACCGAAATGAGCTACAACATAACTGGGCAACCTGGCATTGACTTGATTGGCCTTACACACTGTGTATTCAACTTTCCGTTTCGGTTCAGGTGCCAATTTGGACATGATCAGACTTACTCAGAAGAGGGAGTAGAATACCCGGTTTCATTCCCCCGTCTGAGGCTCACATTTGGCTAAGTATCTCACTGCTTGGAGGACGAGAGAGCTTCTGGCTCTTGCCCCTAGTTTTAGTTGCGCACTTTTTGGTGAGTGCCTGACTTGGCTTGAAGATGAGGCGCAATCCGGGACCACTTTAGCATCAGAAGCTTCCACAAGCACAAGTGGGGGACTCAGGAACACCTGACTCATCTATGCCCCAAGTTTATTGCTTTGATCTTACTTTTCAAGCTTTATGAATGTATTAAAAGCAGCTTTTGATTTGTATC
Organism: Camellia sinensis; assembly: GCF_055761805.1. Classification (NCBI taxonomy): domain Eukaryota; kingdom Viridiplantae; phylum Streptophyta; class Magnoliopsida; order Ericales; family Theaceae; genus Camellia; species Camellia sinensis. Next base: position 155,581,533 of record NC_138964.1, read on the forward strand.
AAGAGTTGGAGAACTTTGTACTGAAATCAATGAAATTGAAGTTGAGAGCACTGGAAATTTTCTTTTTGGTCCAAAATGGTCTAAGTTGTACAAGGATTAATTTGAACAAAAATCAACTTTTATCAAAACTTTTCAAAATCATTTTTGATAAGGATCACAACTTGACACACACAGAATCTATCCTCGAGATGCACAACCCCGAATCTGAAGACAACAAATTGCCCCTTGACTGAATAACACTGCTCAACACTGTAACTAACTCTCACAGAGAATCACAACCAAACATCCAGATAAAGAATGGACAAGGATAGCCTGATCATCATATGGACAAGACAGTTGAGTTGGAGGTTGTAGACCCAACTTTCCTCGCGTGCCCCCCTTCCGGAGAGGGCACGAATTGGTCTTACAGTTCGGACTCCTGTCACGGTTCTGAATCTAATCTCACAAAGTGCAATGTGAGACTGATAAACACCAAAGAGTCCAATCTAAAAAATCATTTTGGAAAATCAGATTTTGAATCAAATAATGCCAAAACTGGACTACTTTGCCAGATTACAGAGTCGCCACCTAAATATTTTATTTTTGGAAAATTTAGGAAACCCTGACTCGTGCCAAAGGCCACGTGTCCGTCATCACCAAAGTTGCCTCGGCTCGGGAACTTGGGTATGAGAGGGGAAGGTCCTGAAATGAGCACCCCCGCTTGCCCGATCAAAGATCGGCCTCTACTACCATGATATGTTGTTTTATAAACACGTGTTCTTATTCCGGTTATTAATCTAACTTACTATGTGATGAGCATAGCATACAAGTATAGACTAAGTCACAAGACTTGGAACAAAAAAATTCATGTTTGTTTTTGAAAATGGTTTAAAGATGCCACTCACAAGTGGGCTAAAACGCGGATTTGCTACCCTCAAGTGGGCTTTAGAAAACATGATATTTTGCCACTTCGCAAAGTGGGCTTAAAACTCACAATCATCGAATTGTTCCAATTCAGGCAATAAAGCCTTCACCCACAGGCATTCAAACAGTTAAGTATATAAGCAAATAGCCTCATGGAAAGCATGCTATCATGGCAACACTCACACTTATGCAAGTATGCTAAAGCGTAACACTTACAGTGTACTCTGAGCCAAAACAAAAGCTAGTTAGAAAACAATACATGATCCTAACTTATACAAGATGCCTAATGCAACACATGCAATAATGCAACTAAATAGGCTTGGCTATCTAAGATGGCATATGAATGCAACAATTTGATACACGTATTCAAATAGGTATTGAAATACAATGCAATTTGAATGATGCGCCGAGCCCGGTGCATGCAATACAAATGAATGGATGCAAACATGCAAAGCATAAGGTATGCTAATCAAAATGTGCCCTAATCTAACCATCGAAAGCGGTTAAGTAAAAAGGAGAAAGAAATGGGGTTGGAAGACATGCACACACATACGCACACTTATTACAACATTGCGCTCTCGCGAAAGAGGGTCCGAATAAATAAGCTAAGCTACGCTAAGCTAAGCTAATTATTACACACCAACTAATTAACTATTCTAGCTAATCAATTACAACACAATTGAAATTGAATAACTAGCTAATCTAAGCTAATTACAAACCAAATTAATTAATTAAACACTTAACTAATTAATTACAAAAAGACTAAGCTAATGAACTAATTAGCTAAGAAATTCAAATGAACGGCCTCGGGAAGCGAGGGATGCATGCATGCTCGGTAGGTTTCCTCCCGAAAATCCACCACCTTGCCTCTAGATGCCTCTGTTTGCACATCTTTGGACCTTTGAAAATTATGCCAACTTCCAGACTGCTTCTGTTTGATCTCAAGAACACACTGATGACTGATTGGCCATGATTGGTGGCCATCGGCCACTACTGATGGCCGGTCGGCTGGCTTTGGTAGCCGGTCGGCCACTGCTTCCTTGAAATTCTTCCTTTTGCTACAATAGAGAGCAAACAGGGGCATGGAAGTGTATTTGCAAGGGAATGTGTGTACTGCCACCCTCCTCATCATATCTCAAGCTCAAAGGAGTGTGGCACTTGGCTCTCAAGCCACCAATCAAGAATCTCAATGCATGATGACTAAAAAACCAAGTTTGTACAAGCTTAGTGAATACGCACATAAGACTCAAAGTGCCACCACCCCATCATACATGATCAAGGGTGACGACGACCAAGAAATGTGACACGTTCCATCACTTTAAGTATGAAACGTCCCACTTTTCTTGTGTTTGGATTAACGTTCGATCCAAACACATGCAATGCAAACAACATGTTTAGCTTAGTCATGTTTTACTTGGCTCATTTTTGTTTACACATTTTACATTACCGATTAATCCCTTAACCGGTTAAGTCCAATGTGAAAGTCCTTTAATGAGAGAGGGGTCAACCAAATGGTGATTTAGGACACGAGAGAGATTATGCCTTTGACTAGGAGGAACCCTTAAAAGAGGGTTAAAGCCATTTGAGCACAAACTCTAACTCATGCTTAAACACAACCTTAAGGCCAAACAACCCTCAAAACAAATTGAAAAAAGAAGAAATGGGGGAGGTTGCGGATGTTTTTAGTACTGAAATGGCATGGAAAATAAGACTATAACATGCAAACAACTCATGTACAACATGTTAAGAGCCAAAAACATTGAAACTAGCGAAGGACACAACACTAGAGGTATGCAATACAATGCTCAAATGACCAAACCAGCCCAAAACAGAGCTACACCATGCCAAAACAATGGCCTAAACATGCTGAAACTTAGGCACAAAAGGCAAGAAAAACACGCTCGCATGTTGGCTCACAAACAAGACACAAAGTAAAACTCTCAAAAGTATTGAAAGAGTGGAATATGTGAGAGTATGACAGTGATATATGCTCTGAAATTACATGCTAAATGATGCTATGGCATGCAAACAATCCAAGCAAAGCATGCTATATGTTCCAAAACTCAAAACTAGTAAAGGCCATTTACACTACAACCATGCAAAGCAAGCCTCAAAGGACCAAGATCACTCAAAACAGAGTTAAAGCAAGCTAAATCAGTAGCAAAAATATGTTGGAGTTAAGCTAACACAAGATAGAATGATAGGCCAAATCATTAGGGATTCAAGGCTGGTAAACAAAATTACACTACAAGTGCAAGAAGCAAACAACAGGTGCTCCAACCAGCCAAAAATAGAGTTATAACATATTAAAATAAGGCCAAAAGCATGCTTAAACTAGGCTACAAAAAGGTAGAAAAGCATGCTCAAATACTAAGCCATCTACACATGCAAACAAGCTATGAGGAGGGGGGAGCACCCCCTCCTATTTTGGTCTTTAAAACCAACTTTCTACCACTGAAATTCCTCTGGAATTTAGTGGTTAAAAGGCCAAAAAAAGATTGTTTTAAAAGCTTTAAAGGATGGCACAAAGCTTAGCAAATAAGCAATAAAATAGGGTGGACCGCCCCTAACTCCAAAAAAGGCTTAAACCACTATTTTTAGGCCTTAAAAATAGAGGTTTTTTCAGTTGAAAACTTGGCCAAAAATAGCATGCAAAGGTGGCTAAACAAGCAACTAAAACAAAGCTTTAAAGAGGGTAAAGCCTTACCCTTGAAGCACAGCAACTAACAGCAAAATTTCTGAGCCAAAACCAACTTTAGGAACTCCAAACAAGCCTTAAAGAACCTCAGCTCCAAGATAGGGGTATTTGATCAAGGGTCTCTTTGCAAATATGTGAAGAAAACTCACTTTAAGCACAAAATATATATATAGAGAGAGAGTTCTAGAGAGAGAGAATTTTTTTGCTCCAAAAAATCTGAACCCCCTAAAAGGGAGAGGAACCTCCCCTTACATAAAAAACAAGCCAAAGGGTTTGTTTCCATCCCTCTATACACGTGTATGGATGATGCACTAAGTGATCAACAGCTGGCACACAAAATATCTGAAAAAGGAGAAAAATGGTCGATGGGAATAAACCCTGGCCGATGGATTGTAGGGATGGCCGGCAGGTCACCATCTCTTTCAGAAGCAAAGAAGCAAGCATTTGGTCCACAACCAAGCACAAAAAAGACAAGTTTCAAAGACTCAAAGGCAAGGCACTCCACCAAGAACTTCGGGCGTTCAAAACGAACACAAACATGGATAATCATCGAGTATTCAAGCGATAATGTCCAATTCTTGATGATGGTAAAAAATGAGGTGTCTACAGAGGTGTTTACAGCTGAACTTCAGGATGAAGTTGCTTACGTATCCCAAAGTTGGGAATCAGGCCTTACGTAGTTTAGTTCGGGTTCACTCGAGTATTAACACTCTCCTTTTGCGCTCTAACTTTTGCCAAGGTCTCTTTTTAGGGTTTTCAATCTTGCGAGCTCAGTTTTTATTTATTTCCAATTTTTTTGTACTCTAACTTTTGCCTAGGTCACCCTTTCGAGTTTTCGGCCTAGCGAGCCTCTCAGGGGTAATTTTTCTTCAACTTGTCCATGTTGATTGGTTGGGAAAATTCTAGGCCATCCAGGTCCATAAGAATAACAGCTCTATCTGACTAGATAATTTTGATGATGTAAGGACCAGTCCAATTGGGTCTGAACTTGCCCCTAGGGTCATGAATGGGAGCTTGGTGATACCCCTGTTCCGTAGTATGCTAACTGGTTCTTAATTTGAGTATGATTATGTGTTTAGCATGATTTTATGTGCCACTATGTGAATATATGTGATTTTGAAATTTTATTTGTTCACCGCAGGAATATCTGTCAGAATAGTCTGTTTTGGAAATTAAATTGAAGGCCTTATCGGCCACGGAACCTGAAATTGATTACGCCATTGTGATTGGCATAATTTTTAGAGCCTACGGTGAAATTTAATTGGAAATTGATCCAGGTCAGGTTAAATTGATTTAATTGATGAATTGAGTACCCAATTATTTCATGTTGAAATAAAATGTGAGTGGGGCTATTATAAGCCTTATTAGAACCAATTCCTTTCCCTTTACATTGATTTGGCTGATCAACTCTAAGAGGAAAAGAGAAGGGTCGGCTATCAGAGAGAGGGAGGAGAGAAAAATCTAAGTTTTGCTCTTGGTCCTTGAATGCCTTGAAGATAACACCAGAATTGCCATAGATTGTGAAGATTAAACCCCTTGGTGAGTAGTTCATGTAAATTTTTAACTATCATTTTGTGAATTCAAGGTTGAAAGAGGGTCTAGAGCATGGAATTGTCTGATCATAAGGAAATTGAGTTGAATTTGTTATAATGGAGACCCATATATGCATGCATGTGTGTGATTGTCTTGAATATTGCATGTTTTGAACTCAAAGGGGGTATGATCCATGTAAATTATAGTTGAAACTCATGTTTTGATCACCAATTGTGCATCTAAGTTGAGAATGTGGCTAATTCATCACATGCATGTATAACTTGAGAAGATATGAGCTTGAATGCATGAGTTTGTTATGTTGGTGTTGAGGATGGCATATTTTGGGACATGCATGTAGATAAATCAAGAAATTGAGCCTCGTGATGTTATAATCTTGCATTGGTGCCATATTAGTATGATTATATTTGAGATTTGGGCCATTGCATGCAAGTAATGTAGCTGGGAATTCGAATTGGAGCTCAAGAACTCAATCTGGAAAACCCAGATTTTTGATGTCCGCTCGAGCGGGGGAAGAGCCGCTCGAGCGGGAAAATCATGCTCCCAACACTTTTTGCAGAGTTGGATGTCCGCTTGAGCGGGATATCTCACGCTCGAGCGGGGAGCTTTTATAGACAGGCCTTCCGCTCGAGCGCTCTATCCCACGCTCGAGCGTATTTTTCATGCAACTAGTACTTCTGTAGGCCTTAAGGGTCCGCTCGAGCGGATAAGTTGACGCTTGAGCGGGGACCCTGTTCTCTGAAATTTTGTATGCTCGTTTTGTGTTTTGTTTTCCGTTCTCTTTCACTTGTAAGCACTCTTAGGCATATGCTAAGCATTGTAAATGAGTTAATGAGATAAGAATAAAGCCTAAAGAGGAATATGTGAATCAAAGAACGGATTGAACTGTTAGTGACCCTCTTGTGTTCATGAAATGTGTAGGGTCAAGCTCCAGGGCAAATCCACAAGCCGATCACTGTGAGTAATATCGATATTCGAATAATTGCGAATGTCCAATTGTTTATTCCCTTATAAGCTTTATGAATTGCTGATTGGGATTGTGGACAAAAATCTGACATGGAAATAATTGGACCTAAGGTTGTTTTGATAGAAATGAATGGACCAGAGGTCGTTTTGATAGAATTGACTGGACCAAAGGTCGTTTTGATGTATATGAACGGACCGAAGGCCGTTTTGACATACATGGATGGACCGAAGGTCGTTTTGACATGAATGAGTGGGCCGAAGGCCGTTTTGACACGAATGAGTGGGTCGAAGGCCGTTTTGCCACAAATATATGGGCCGAAGGCCGTTATGACATAAATGAATGGGCCGAAGGCCGTTTTGACATAAATGAATGGGCCAAAGGCCAGTATGTTTAAAACTACAGTCACTCAATCTAAATCTTGCATAAATGTACATATGATAAGTAGGAACATGAATTGTGCCCAAGGCCGTTTGGAGTATGTTGTCTTACATATTGTTTATATGACTTCTGTATTTGATATTATTCACTGGGCTATCGCTCACGCTCATTCATGTGTTTGTAGGTGAGCCGAGGGAAGTCCAAACCCAACCCCAGTGAAGTCTGCCAGGAACAACATGAGTTTTGAGAAAGTCAGCCTTGTGTCTCACGCACGAGACCTATCCTTGCCATTTTGTTATGTAACTATATTTTGTCTTGCTGGCAAGGACTTTATGTATATTTGTAAATAGTCGGTCATGGGTTGACTTAGTTAGATGATCCTGTCTGTAAAGAATTTTATGGTACTATACTTTTGACGTGAGTTATTAGCGTTTATGAGTATGGTTTGTTTTGTAGTGCATATAAGCACGGCTCTATGGACAAAGTTTTTGATTATTGCTTCCGTTTGGCCTCTTTACTCTGTTGAGTTCTGTCTATTTTGGTTTGAGACCGCAGGTAATCTCAGGATTACTGGCCGGTTACGTCCTTAACCCATAGGGGCGGGTTCGGGTTGTGACAATCCAGGTCCATAAGAATAACAGCTCTATTCGACTAGATAATTTTGATGATGTAAGGACCAGTCCAATTGGGTCTAAACTTGCCCCTAGGGTCATGAATGGGAGCTTGGTTGTCTTTTAGTACCAAATCCCCTTATTTGAGGTTCAGAGACCTAACCTTCTTGTTAAAAGCCCTGGCAATCCTACGTTGATAACCCTGAACATGGGCCCCGTTTGGTATAGCTGTTAAAATAGATTATAGAATATAGCTTAACAGATTATAGATTATGACTTTAATCAGAAACTGTTAATCTGTTTGGTGTAGCCGTTGGATTATAGATTTAAGTTGCTAAGTAGTGTTTGTTAAATAAGCTGTGAAGTAGCTTTTTCAATTCACTTTTATTTTTTCTTATTCACTACTTATCTACATTTCCCATAAAAAATAATAATATTCTATAGTTCATTTGGGTCTTTTTCTATTTTTAAAAAAATAAAAAATAAAAAAATCTAAGAGTATAACTGTAAATTAACATGTCTACAGCAGAAGCAAGAGGTGATCAGCTTCTCAGAATCAGCTTTTTTGACTTAAAAAAAGTTGTTAGAATCAGAAACTGTTTCAAATAAGTTTAACCAAACATTCCAAAATAGCTTTTGAAAAGTTAGAAGTTATAAGTTAGCTCAGAAAAGCCTAAACAAACACCCTCATGGTATAGTGCTTTTAGCCTTCTCTTATCAAATAGCATCAGTTCTTCGAACTTGCTCTGTTGCCAATCTGCCTCTGCTATCTGACACTCAGTCATAACCCACGGCGACGAAACTTCTATTTCAATCGGTAAAACAACTTCCATCCCATAAACAAGAGAGTATAGGATTGCCCTAGTAGACATCCGAATTGAAGTCCTATAACCCCAGAGTGCAAATGGCAGTTTGTCTGGCCAGTCCCTGTAGGTCTCAACCATTTTCTTTAAAATATGCTTGATGTTCTTGTTGGCGGCTTCAACAGCTCCGTTGGTTTGCGGTTGATATATGGATGACTTATGAAAAGCCACGTTGTATTTCTCCAACAAGTCGATCACTTCTTTCTTGAAATGGGAGCCATTAGCTGAAATGATCTCATTCGGGACTCCATAACGGCAAATGATGTTATTTCAGATGAACTTAGCCAAATGCGCTGCCTTCAACACTGCAAAAGACTGAGCTTTCACCCACTTTATGAAGTAATCAATTGCCACCAAAATGTATTCATGCATATTTGACCCTTTTGGTGTAACTGCGCCAATGACGTTGATTCCCCAGACTGAGAAAGGCCATGGTGAAGTCATGTTGTACAGCTTTGACAGTGGAATATTCATGCGATTGGCATGAATCTGACATTTGTGGCATCGCCAAACAAAGTTGATACAATCCTCCTCCATAGTAGACCAATAGTAACCTTGCTTGAGAATCTTCCGGGCTAACATTACTCCGTTCATATGCGCTTCGCACTCTTCTCCATAGATGGCTTCCATTAGGCACTTCGACTCCTCTGCGTCGACACACAACTTGTGCATTCCTAGATGACCTCATTTGTAGAGTTTACCTCCGCAGATGATAAATTGAACGGCCATCCGCCGCATTGCCCTCTTATGTTTGGCATTCGCCCCTGGTGGATAAACCTCATTTTCCAAGAAGTTCCAGATATCATAGAACCAAGGGTTGTGATCTTGCACTTCATCTATTGCGGTAATAGATTCGTAGACCGGCATATATCTCTGCTCAATAATGATCGGACGCATCCGGACTCCAAAAGGGATGTCTATCATAGAAGATAGAGTTGATAAGGCGTCAGCGAACCTGTTGTTCTTTCTTAGTTGATGTGTGAAGGTCAGTTTCTCAAACCTAGGAATTAGAACATCCAGGGTCTGGTAATAGATCTTCATCTTTTCTTCTTTGACCTTCCAGTCTCCTTTTGCTTGAGACATAACTAGGTTCGAGGCCTCAATGACATCCAACCTTTTTGCCCTAGTTCCAGGGCGGCTTCCAAACCAGTGATACACGCCTCGTATTCTGCTTCGTTGTTGGATACTTTGAATCGAAGTTTGAAGGCTAAGGGTATATGGGAATTGTCGGCTGCTATCAGCAACACCCCTATCCTATAACCGTACTGGTTAGACGCTTCGTCAAAGTACATTGTCCAAATCTCTTCCTCGACTTGCAAAATAGCTTCATCTGGGAACAGGTATTCTACCGCTTCATCCCTTTCTAGTGAATGATCTGCCAGAAACTCTGCTACTGTTCTCTCTTTAACAGACTTGCGAGTAACATCAAATTAAATTCAGAGAGGAGTAGCAACCAACGAGCTAGCCTACCCGTAAGCGCTGGTTTCTTGAAAAGATATTTGATGGGATCTAATCTCAAAACCAAAATTACAGAGTGAGCTAACAGGTAGTGCCTCAACATCCTAGTAGCTTATACCAAGGCTAGACAAGCTTTCTCTAACGGGTCTCATAATCCAGCATTTTCTTACTCAAGTAATAGATGGCTTTCTCCACCCTATCCTCAAATTACTGAGCAAGCATGCATCCCATCGTTGTGTCCGTTACTGATAGATACAAAATCAAGGGCTTCCTCGGCTCTGGCGGCGACAACACAGGTGGATTTTGAAGGTATTGCTTGATCTTCTCGAAAGCAAATTGACATCGGTCATCCCACAAGAATTTCTTTCCTTTCTTTAGGAGACCAAATAGTGGTTCACAAGTCAAGGTTAATTTTGAAATAAACCGTCTTATGAATTGTACTTTACCCAAAAAGCCTCGCTCCTCCTTTTCAGTCATTGGCGGTGGCATTTCTAGGATGACTTTAATTTTGGAAGGATCTACCTCGATGCCCCTCTGTGTGATCAAGAAACCCAACATTTTCCCTGTTGTTACACCGAAAGTGCATTTCTGCGGATTCAACCTCAATCGGTATTCTCTGGTTTGTTGAAAGAATTTTTTCAAGGCGGTATAGTGGCCCTCTCTTTCCTTGGACTTGACAATCATGTCGTCCACATACACCTCCACCTCTTTGTGAATCATATCATGCAAAATCGTGGTTGTAGCCCGTTGATAGGTGGCCCCAGCATTCTTCAACCCAAACGACATCACCCTATAGTAGTAGGTTCCCCACGGCGTAGTGAAAGCAGTTTTCTCTCTATCCTTGGGTGCTATCAGAATCTAGTTATACCCAGAAAATCCATCCATAAAGGAGAACAACGCATGGCCTACAGTGAAGTCCACCAGTTCATCGATGTGCGGCAGAGGAAAGTCGTCCTTCAGACTGGCCTTATTCAGATCTCTGAAATCCATACACTCTCGAATTCTGCCATCTTTCTTTGGCACTAGAACAATGTTGGCCAACCAAGTCGGATACTCAGATACTAGCAAAAACCCTGCGTCTATCTGCTTGGTGACTTCTTCCTCCGTAGCTTCTATTTGATGGGTCAGGCCTCGGGGTCAAGAAGGATCCGATGCTGTACAATCTCAAGATCGATTCCAGGTATGCCTTCATATGACCACGTGAAAATATCTTTGAAATCTTTTAATAAAGTGACTAAGCGCTTGCGCTCCTCCAAAGACAACGCGGACTCGATCTGGACCAGACGCGGATCTTTCTCCGTTCCCACATTAATTGGAATGATTTCATCAACAAGGGGTTTTACAAACCTCTCATGCTCTCGATTAATCAAATGTTTCAAAACCAGAAGAATTCCTTCCTCATTGTTTTCATCAAAATTTTGAAAATCATGGATCAATGCAATAAACAAGAGGCACAGAGAACTACTCAAAATCTGCGGTGGCTGTAACAACCCTCGCTTTAACTTAGTCATACTTGTATACATTTATGTATGATCTTGTCTTGTTATGTTACATTTGCAAATCTTGTCTTGTTTTGCTTGAGTGTTGCCTGCATGCTTTGTTCTTCCCTGGTGTGTTGCCAAGGTCATCTTAAGCCTAGTCACCTTTGAACCTTTTTACACTTAGAACTATCTTGGAATCACTTTGGTTGACCTCCACCATCACCTAGGCATATTGGCTGAGATGCCATCATCTAGGCCGAGGTGTGCATCACCTAGGCCGAGATGTGCATCATCTAGGCCGAGATGTTATCATCTAGGCGTCCTAGATCCTTGATCCTTGCACCTAGTAATTTTGTTCCTGGATTGGTATGACCTAGACCGAGGTGTGGCACATCTAGGCCAAGGTGTGGCACAGCTTAGTCAAGTGTTGTCCTTCCAAGCCGATGTTGTTGTCACCCTACTTGCCGAAGCTTTGCCCTTAGCCGAGATCATCACTTGCCAGAGTGCTCTTGCCCTCTAGCGTGTTGAACACACTTTGTAATGGTCTTGTCTTGTCAGTCAGTCACCTTTTTGAGTAGAGCCAATCAGCCGATGCCACGTGTCCCAGCAGAGGGTTAAGTTAGTGACTGTGGAGAAAACATATCATTTTGTATCAAATCTTGTCTTTTAGAGAGAGAGGCTCTAGGAAGAAGAAGGAGAAGCTTTTGAGTGAGAGAGTGGACTTCCAAGCTTGATCGTTGGAGTTTGAACCGTTAGATTCGAGTTTTGAGGTTAGAATCTTAATTTACTCTTGTTGTTCTTATTGATCGTCCAGCTGCATTGCATGATCGAACCTGTTCTGCATGCCCTGCATTGATTTAAGTTGGTTTTAGTAAGAGAAAATAATGTTCATGTGTTCTTGAAGAAAAGTCTTGTTTTGATCCGAAAGTTTGCATCAAGAACCATGTTTTTGTGTTTGTTTTCACAAGATCTTCAAGTATGGGCACCCAGGTCCATGTTTTCGAACTCATATCATGAAATCTTAGACTTTGTAATAACAAGTTATGATTTAAGCATGCATCTTCTCCATCTTCATGTTCTTCATGTTCCTCAAAGGGAAACCCAAATTTTCCTGACTTCGCTTTTGAATGTGGCCGTCGGGACCACACCTCGGCGAGAAGGTGTGGGACCTCGGCCAAGACCTGGTTGGTGCCCAGCATGTTTTCCCGAGATGAGAAACAGTGTTTTTTTTTTATTTGACTTAGTTTTTGAAGAATGTCGAATCATCCGTTTGCATGTGAAGCTTGTTTGAAAGTGCGTTCAATAGACTTTGCCATGTGTTTGTAGGACTTGGACTTTTGCCTTGACCCCGATGTTTGAAGAACTAAGTGAGTGATATTTTTAATAAAGTTATGTTATAAAGTTTTGATAAAGCTTTGCTTTGCCTCGTTTTGGTAAAAGTATTTGTTCAAGCATGAATGAATATCCCTATTTTGTATATCAAGTATTATCTTGTTTTGATGACATTCTTGAAGTCCTTAGTGCCAGGGGACTATAATGCAACTGCACCCTTGTCTTGAAAGTCCTTAGTGCCAGGGGACTATAATGCAACTGCACATCTTGCTTTGAAAGTCCTTAGTGCCAGGGGACTATAATGCAGCTGCACATCTTGTTTTGAAAGTCTTTAGTGCCAGGGGACTATAATGCAACTGCACCATCGTTTGAGATATCTCCCTTGTTTTGTCTTGTTTTGCCACTGACGGTTTACCGCGTGGGTTTGTTTGTCTGGAATGTCATTGTTTGGAATATGTTGATGCTAGTAAGCATCCCTTGAAGCTTTGAAGATTTGTTAGATGAACGTGGTTCATCCCTCGTTATATAAAGTTTGATATGTATTGTTTTGAAAAGACTTCAGCTATTATTCATGCAAACCGTTTATTATTTATATCATTCACTGAGTACCCAAGCTCACCCTCTCCATATATATATATGTAGGTGATGAGCAAGAAGGCGGTGACGCCTAGATGTGTTTCGCAAGCTTGTTTTGGATTCTTGTTATGTCAGCTTGACTTGTATTCATGTCGGCAATCTTGAAGATTATGCTTCTCGACTTGTAACACTTGTATTTTGCATACGTCGGCTTGAGAAGCCTTTTGATCAAGATGTAACATGTACTTTACTTTATTTGTAACTAAGTTGTAACCCATGTTAAGATGTATGCCATTCCATTTGATCTATGCACGGCTCTTATGGACCACTTGTATTTTAAATTATTGCTTCCGCATTTGTAAGCCCCTATGAATACTCTGTTTGTGTGTGAATCTTTGTTGGTTGGCCTTCGGTAATCTCGGATTACTGGCCATCATGGCACCATCCTACTAGGGGCGGTTTGGGGTCGTGACAGTGGCATTCTCATTCAAAAGTTCCATCTCATCTAACTCATCGGTTACAACCGACTCAAAAGAAAAGAAAAAAGACGACTGGGACAAAATCTCGGCATCCGGGTTATCAACCCTAGGGATGTCGGACCCAGACTTAGAAGAATCGGAATCTGATTCTAACACCACAGACTCTATGGAAATAGATTTTGGTTTAATACCTGACTCAAAACTGCTGGACATGTAGCCCTCTTCCAACTGCCAAGTGAGGGTGTGGTGTGTCAGATGCATACAAGATACCACTAGAAGGGTTTGCACCCGGTTGGTCTCCGATCATGGACACGGTTAGGTCATCCCCCAAGCTCTCTAAGTTGATCTAAGGATTCGAAAGGAGACATGCCAGTGCTGCTCCTACTTTGATTTCATTGCTGTTGGAATCTCTTCCTCTGCCCTTTGTAGCCTCAGCCGTTAGTTCAGTCTATTCCTCTGTATCATTCTTTTGCAGCTACAAGTCAAAGAAAATCTCAAAGCCAGGAACCCACTGCCTCTTAGAGTTAAACTAAGGCTTAGAGAAACCACATAATGGGAAGTCTTCTCCCTCCCGAACAAAATAGCCATTCAGGGTTCCCCGAATTAGTCGGTGCACAAGCTCATAGTGCTTTCCAGTCTGCTTAGCTCTGGCTCTTCTTGCCATTTCTTTCCCTTTCCTCACCCAGTCCTTTTTGGTGGGCGTATAGCCCAAACCAAAGGCATGTGGGTTATGTGGCACATCAGCTAACGTAGTGACGCCTTTCCAGTCACTCATTCCTAGCTCTATTCCTGGCATGTGTTGGAGTTTGTTCATGAAGTACACAGATTGGGTGCTAACATACAAACCCTCATCGATAGCCAGGATACTCTGTACTACCCGTGCCTCAGCCAAGGTAAACCCCAAAAGGAAGACATCCTCTTCGCCATGCACAATCTCCAGCACAGGTGTAGTGACCTCTGGCGGAGGATGTATAGATGAATTCTCGAAAACTATGGCCACCCCTTTCCCATGGGGGTACTTCAGCATTTGGTGGAGGGTGGGAGAGACAGCTTTTACTTGGTGCAGTCAGGGTCACCCAAGTAGTAAGTTAAAAGTGGCCGGGACATCTAGGATATAGAACTCGATGTCCTAATGAGCTGGGCCAACTTGTACTCTAATCTGCACTGTCCCCATCACCTCTCTAATTGTATTGTCATACACCTGGATCACCTGGGTTGTAGGCAAAAAATGGGCCGGTTTTGGGCCAATGGCGTATGCTGTACAAGTTGGGTAGACGTTGATTACTAACCTAGTATCAACGAGTACCACTAGCACCCACTTTTCTCTGCACTCTACGGATATGTACAAAGGCTTGTGTGTGCAGAGCCCTCTGGCGATAATTCCTTGTACGAAAATGTTAAAGTCGGCGTAGCGCCTCCCGGGAAGACTAATCCCACCAGTTGTTCCGGGGTGGTGTCGATGGACAACTTGGCTTTATCCATTGCCGTCAATACAGCCTGCTTGTGCACTTGTGAAGCCATAAGCAGCCCCCAGATAGATATATCAGCTTGAATCTTCTTCAACTATTTCAGCATAGCCTCTTCTTTTAACTACTTTTCCTTTTGTTTCTCAACTTCTTTATCCTTCCCAGATGCCTCGGGTTGGTCTAGATGCGGTGGTTTGAAATATCAGCCACTTATTGTCATGTGGTCGACTTCTTCCATACACCAGGTATTGTCAAGAAGGCCTTCACCCCAATCCTCGACAGTGTAGGCAAGATGCAGATCATCATCTTCCTACCATATACCTCCGGCAACCGACAAGCAATTGTTCGATTTCGATCTAAGTGTTCTCTCAACAAAAACATTCCCCGCGGGGCGTTAAGCCAGCTTTCTAATCACTTTCACTCATTTCTTGCCCAAACCGCTTCGACACGGCTTCTTGTTCTATATGTACAGTACTAACAATGCCTAGTTCCTAAGCCAATTGTTCTTCACCGGTGTTTTTCGGTAGTTTACCCTTTCAATCGGTCGTTTCGGTCATTGCAGCGGTTGCCGTTTTCTGTTCTACCAGCTTCAATTCGGTTCCCTCATCTATATCAGGTTCATCACTTAGCCACCCAGAATTGTCTGTTGACCCATTCAGATCGAACCAATCAATATGCACGTCCCCTTGATCTTGCTCATCAAAGAATTGCAAATTGTCTATATCCTCCTCCAGGTCGGCTAGATCATCTAATCCCTGGCTTGATCCATCTTCTCAAACTACATTGACCTCCATCCCAGTTGGCAACACCACTTCCGGCTTAGCTTGATTGATTGGCATAACATAGCAGCTCGGGTTGTACACCTCATCAGATAAGTCCTCAGAGTACTCAGGCAACGGACTGACATTCTCTACCAAGGCTGACCTCCCTTCATCTTTCACTGTCACCACCACTAGTTCGGGTTGGAGTAAAGATGTGCTCACTATGCACAAGTCTGTGCTCTAAGGGATGAACAATGCCGGCTTAGGCAAGTAGGAAGGGGTGATGTATATATCGGGGTCATAAGGGACGGCCAGTGTATGGATGGGGTTTATATGCCGAGGTGGGGGGGACTTGGTTATGTGGTGGGAAAGGATTTGTATTAATGTTGGGTTTTTCGGGAGGTGCTATCACCTTATTATCAATGAGATCTTAAATCTCATGATGCAGCCTAAAGCACTGATCAGTATCATGACCATGCCATTGGTGAAAAGCACAGTATTTGGCAAGGTTGTGTTTTAGAGGGAGAGGATTGAGTAGTGGGCGTTGTTCTAACGGCTTAAGATGCCCTTTTTTTTATTAGGATCCCTAAGGCTTTGGACAAAGTCATGTAGAGCGGAGTGAAGACCCTTTGGTTTCGGGCTTGATGGCTTGAGGTTTGTGAGGTTGTATTGGATGTACCGGCAAAAGGGGTGGCAATTTTGGGTGTGGTGGTGACCATGCTCACATCCGAAGGCCGTGCAGAGGTGCCACCAGTCGTTGTTGCATTGGAGCTGCGTGTAAAGGGCCTTTTGGGCTATTCCTTCTCATGGTCTATCAGCTCCTGCTTCATAGAATCCTCAATTTGAACTCCTATTTCATGGAGCTCAGCAAATATAAACAAAGGCAAGACTATCATTTTTTGTAATAATCTTCCTTGCAAGTTAAGGACCACCATTCTGATTTGGTCATTTTCAGACGGCCAGATAGTCATCATAGAGGCCTTTGCCCTCCATCGAGTCACAAAATCTGAGAAACCCTCATTCGGCTCCGGACGGGTAGCTTCAAGATCACGAGTAGTGACCTCGATCTGGGTATTGTAGGAGTACTACGCGATGAAGGCCTTAGCCATTTCCTCTCAGTTTCTCTTCACAGAGTCTTCAAGCTTGGCATACCAAATGGCAGTTATACCCGATAGGGTCCGGCCGAAATGCAACAACTTCTATAACCTGGTGAGACCCATCAGTCATAGGATATCAAAGAATAGTCGTAGATGGATGATAGGATCCCTGGAGCCGTCAAACCGGTCTATGTGCGGCATCTTGAATCTGTCTGGCAGAGTCACTGCCGAGTCAGTGTATCCATCCTCAATATCAGGGATTGAATTCACTCCCTGCGCCCCTTTGAAGAATTTTTCTAACTTGTTGACCTTCAATGCGGTGGGGTCAACCTAGAATTCAAACGGTGCCTCCATTTGGTAAACTGGTGCCTTGGAGGTCTGAGGTGGGATCAGATCTGTCGGGATGCCCATATTCTCTTAGACATTGATTGTGACCCCGAGTGCTGGAATTCCTGCTAGGGGTGCATGGGATGTAGAGGCTACTGCCGGTTGTGGTTGTTGTTGCTGAAGCCTATCTATCACTTCTACTTGACGGGCAACATTTAGCTGCATAGTCTCAATGGTCTGCTGGAGCTGACGAAGCATATCTTCTATGCTGACTGGGGTATATTGAGCTATCAAAACTAGCGAATACTCTTTTTCTGGAGTAGAAGCAGAAGACTGGGCCCAACTAGGCGTGGGTGAAGTAAAAGCTGATTGCTGGATTGGTGAATTTTGCCTGATTCTCCTTTGTCCGGTAACCGGCGGGAGTGAAGCAAACACTGGCTGTCGTCTAACAAGATCCCCAGATCTATAAAGTCTTCTCACTTGGGTTCGGAGTGCTTGGGGGGTAACAGAATCGTCTGAAGCAATGGTGAAAAACTACCTTGCAAAAAAAAATAAAGCAAAAAGAAAACAAAAATTAGAAACTGTACAGCACCTCTGCTCAGATTCTAATCAGTACACTGATGAAATCAAAGCTGTAGAACCATGCTCAAAATTGAATTCTGCCTCCCAAAAACTGATACCTAGACTTGTGACTGATACATACATTCTTGTAGAGTTTCACTCTTTGAGCACATATCAAGCAAGTGAAAGCCAAAACACCCCTATGATGGGATAGGGTTACCTTGTCCTAGTTTCATCAGGAACTAGGGTTAGCTATTCAAACAAAGTGTTTCACACAATTCTGCATTCGGGTAAGCAACCTGTCCTAGTTTGGAACAGTCTCTATGGTTTCCAATACGAAACTAGGTCGATTGGTCAAAAAGGGTACCTCAGTAAGACTACCTAATATACCTCTCACACCTAACACTGAGAAGTGAAAGGAGGATCAAACGGTACAGCTGTAGTCCAGATCCAAAAGGTTGTGTTCCCATTGTGGCAGAGCCCGTAACCAGTCAGCCTTTTGGCAAGCTTTTCCAAGCAAGCCTCTGACAAACCGTTCAGGAATAGCAGATGACAAACATTGTGACTTAAGTGCACCGATGCAAATGAAAATGCAAAGAAACACAGAAGTGTAGATAAAATGTTATATCATGAGTTTGAGTCAAGTTATCTAAATCCCCAGTAGAGTCGCCAGAAACTGTGGCTCCCCTTTTCGTGTCCCCTTTCGAAAGCTCGGAAAGAAGCCCTACAGTTCGGACTCCCGCGGTTTTGAATCTAATTTCACAAGTGCAATGTGAAATTGATAATCACCAAAGAGTCCAAATTTGACAAATCATATTGAAAAATTGATTTTGAATCAAAAAGTGCCAAAATTGGACTGCTTTGCCAGATATAGAGCCGCCACCTAAATATTTTATTTTGGAAAAATTTAGGAAACCCATGACTCGTAACAAAGGCCATGTGTCCGTCATCACCAAAGTTGCCTCTGCTCGGGAACTTAGGTATGAGAGGGGACAGTCATGAATTGAGCACCCCCGCTAGCCCGATCAAAGATCGACCTCTACTAATCATGATATGATTTTTTTATAAACATTATCCGCTCTTGTTCTGATTATTAGACTAGCATTACTATGTGATGCGCACAAGCAAGTATAGACTAGTTTGTTTAATTTGGAACAATTAAACTCATGTTTGTTTGCGAAAATGGTTTGAATTTGCCACCTCAAGTGGGCTTAAAGATTGCGGATTTGCCACCAAACATAGTGGGGGTTAAAACATGATTTGTCACTTAACAAAGTGGGCTTAAAACGCATATTTGTTGCATCATTCCAATTCAAACAACAAGCCTTCATCCATAGGTAATCATGGCAAGTATGCTAATCATGGCAACATTCACACTTAGTATGCTAAAACGCAAAAACTCACCTAGTCCTCCAAGCTAAGAAAATATGAGTTAGAAAAATATGCATGGTTCCTAACTATATAAGACGTCTAATGCAACACATGCAATATACAATTAATAGGCACGACTACTAATATGTCATATGAAGCAATTTGATAACATGCGGTTAAACACGTATTCAAAGAAGTATTGAAATTGCAATACAGTTTGAATGATGCGCCGAGCCTTGGTGCATGCAAGACAAGATGAATGGATGCAAGCATGCGATATGCTAATTGAAACAGGTCCCTAATCAACCATCAAAAGCGATTAAATAAAAGGGAGAAAGATGTGGGGTTGGAAAAACATACATGCACGCACACACACTTATTACAACATTACGCCCTCGCGAAGGAGGGTTTGAATGTACAAAAGCCAACTAACTAGCAATGCTAATTAAGCTAACTAATTATTACAACACTTGAAACTAATTAACTATTCTAGTTGACTAATGATTACAAAATGAAATAACTAGTTAAACTAACTAATTATTTACATCTCTCAATTAGTTAAAACTAATTAATTACGACACATATTTAAGTTAGATATTTAAGCGTTAAATAAGCTTGAAATGAAAGGGAGGCTCATGCACGTGGTTGGTTTCCATTCGAAAAGCTGTTGTTCTGCTGTTGCAAGCCTCTGTTTGCACATTTGAGCACTGACAATGCCGCCCATTTCTAGAACACCTTTGCTCCATCTTACCAACACACTGTGCAAATTTCATTGGTGGTCGACAGGGGGCCGGTCGGCTACCAATGATGGCCGGTCGACTACTGGTGGTGGCTGTCGGCCACTGTTGTCCTGAACTTCTTTGCTGCAATAGAGAGCAAAACAGTGTATTTCTCAAGAGCTGTTTGCACACTTTGCCTCTCCTTTTCATGGGGAAATCAAAGGACGGACAAAATTCGATTCATAAACTATCAATCAAGCAATTTCATTGCACGATGGCTTGTGAAACCAATTGTGCAAGTTCAATAAATGCAGAAATAGACTCAAAAGACTATCACTCTATCATGCATGATCAAGGGCAATGGAGAACAAAGAAAGTGGCACATTTGATCACTTTTAAGTATGAAATGTCCCATTTTTCTTGTGTTCAAATTAACGTCCGATTTGAACACATGCAATGCAACACAAAGAATAATTATCTTGCCTCTTTTACTTGCCAATTTTGTTTACTCATTTTAATTACTAAACCATTCCTTAATCCATTAAGTCCATTGGTGAGTGTCCTCTAATGGAAAGAGGGCTCAAACCAAAGGTTGTTTTAGGCATGACAGAGACCTCATGCCGTTGGTAATGAACCCCAAAAGGGATTAAACCATTAAGCACAAAATCTCAATTTCATGTTTTAAACGAGCAAATGGTTTGAATTAGTTTCAAAGAAAAAATAAAATCAAGAAAGGAGGGAGGTTGCAGAGATGATCAAGTGCTGGAAATGAGTGACAAAAGCACTAAAATGTGCAACCAACTCCAACCAATGGTAGTTGAAGCCTTAAAACAATAAGCTAATGAACGAACTTACACTACAACTATGCCATACATGGCTCAAAAGGGACCAAACAACCAAAAACGTGGCAAAACAACTCAAAATAGAGTGTAAAACATGCTGGACTTGAGCCACAAAAAGCTAAAATATTAAGCTAATACATAGGGCTAACTAGGCATGCAAACAAGACTCAAGGAGGAGAGGCTAACCCCTTCAATTTTGGACTTCAAAATGAGTTTTTTACCACTGAAAAACCTCTGAAATTCAGTGGTTAAAAGGCCCAAAAAAGTTGGTTTGAAAGTAATGAACAAAGGTACAAAAGCTTTAAGAACTAAGATGCAAGAAGGGTGGACTACCCTTTAACTAAAAATAGCCTCAAACCAACACTTTTAAGCCATAACAATATAACTTTTTTTAGTTCAAAACCAGCCTCAAAACAATTAAAAAGGATGGCAAAACAAGTATACAAAACAAGTATAAACAAGACAAGTGTTATACCTTTGAAGCAAAACACAAGTTGGCAAACAATCCAAGCCAAAAACCACCTTATAGAGCTCAAAGAAGGTCCCAAGTTACCTTAGCCCAAAGACTAGTAACTTTGGTTAAGGTAGTGTATGTAATAGTGTAGAGAAAACAAGCTACAAAGCACAAATTGTAAGAGAGAGAGAGAGAGAGAGAGAGAAATCCAAAGAAAGAGATAGATTTTTTGTTCCAAAATTTCTAAGCCTCAACAATGGAGGAGGAACCCCCATATATATAGAAAAGCAAGCCTTGAGCTTAGAAACATCTCACCATACATGTGTAGGGAGATGCAGCTCAGTGTGCCAACAACTGGCACAACTGTCAACAAATATCTGGAAAAGCACACTGGTGGCCGACCGACCACACCAATGGCCTACGAGCACAATCCATAGCCGACAGCCTATGGTGGTCGCTGACAGGTCACCAAGAGGTTCCTGACACAAAAACAACAAGATTTGGTCCAAAACCAGGCAAAGAAAAGGCCAAGTTTAGAGGCTCAAAGATAGGGCGCTCTGCCGAGGACTTTGGGCGCTCAAAACGAACACGCACAAACACAATCATCGAGTGTACAAGTGATGAAGCCCAAGTCTTGAAGATGGTCAAAAAATGGGGTGTCTACAACGTGGCCTTTGGCATGAGTCATGGGTTTCCTAAATTTTTCAAAAATATTTAGGTGGCGACTCTGTATCTGGTAAAGTAGTCAATTTTTGGCAATTTGATTCAAAATCGATTTTCCAAAAGATTTGCCGAATTTGGACTCTTTGGTGTTTATCAATTTCAGATTGTACTGTGAAATTAGATTCAGAACCACGGGAGTCTGAATTGTAGGGCTTATTTCGAACTTCCGAAAGGGGGAGCGAAAAAGTCGAGCTACAATTTTTGGTGACTCTACTAGGGATTTAGAGAACTTGACTTGAAATTCATGATATGAAATTTTATCTACACTTATATGTTTCTTTGCATTGCATTTGCATTGGTGCGTTTAAGTCACTGTGTTTGCCATCTGTTATTCCTGGACGGTTTGCCTGAAAAGCTTGCCAAAAGGCTGACCGGTCGCGGGCTTTGCCACGATGGAAACACAACCCTTGGATCTAGACTACCACTGTACCGTTTGATTCTCCTTTCACTTCTCGGTGTTAAGTGTGAGAGGTATATTAGGTAGTCTTGTTGAGGTACCCTTTTTGACCATTTGGCCAAGTTGCATATCGGAAGCCATAGAGACTATTCCAAACTAGGATAGGATGCTTACTCGAATACATGATTGCGTGAAACCGCTTTGTTTGAATGGTGAACCCTAGTTCCTGACAAAACTAGGACAGGGTAACCCTACCCCCTCATAGGGGTGTTTTGGTTCTCACTTAACTGGTATGTGCTTTACAGTGAAACTGTACAGGAACGAGCGTATCAGTTGCAAGTTGGGTATTAGTTTTGGAGGCAGAATTCAGTGTTGAGTGCAGTTCTATAGCTTTGATTACATCTGTGTGTTGTTAACATCTGAGCTAAGGTGCTATGCGGTTTCTGATTTTTTTCTTTTTTTTGTTTTATTTTTGCTAGGTAGTATAACACCATAGTTTCAGACAGTTCGGATATCCCCCAAGTACTCTGGACCGTGTCAGGAGGCTTTACAGATCCGGAGATCTTGTTAGGGGACAACATGTGTTTGCTTTGCTCCCCCCGGTTACTAAACGAAGAAGAGTTAGGTACAATTCATTAGTCCAGCAGTCACCCTTCACTTCACTTGTATCTAGTCAGGGGCATTTTTCTACATCTAGTCCAATAAGAGATTACTTGCCAATTCTGATGGCACAATTCCCCTGGTTAGCATAGAGGACCTAGTCCACCACCTTCAGCAAACAGTTGAAACCATGTAGCAAGACGCTGCTCGCCAGGCAGAGGTAATAAACAGGCTACAGTAACAACAACCACAGCCGACAGCGACTTTTGCATCTCATGCACCTCCTACGGGTATCCCAGTATTTGGAGCCACACTCTATACCGTTAATGCTCAGACTGAAAATCAGGGCAACTCGACAGAGCCGATCCCACCACAAGCCTCCAAAGCACCCGTGTATCAGACCGAAGCTCCATTTGAGTTTGATGTTGACTCGATTGTGCTTTAGGTTAACAAGTTGGAGAAGCTTTTCAAGAGAGCGCAGGGTGTGAACTCTATCCCCGACATAGAAGACGGGTATACTAACTCTGCAGTGACATTGCCAGACCGGTTCAAAATGTCACACATCGATCGGTTCGAAGGCTCTGGAGACTATATGGTTTATCTTTGGTTGTTTTCAGACATCCTACGGCCAATGGGCCTGACCAGATTGCAGAAGCTCTCATTCTTTGGTCGGACCCTGTCTGGTATAGCGGCCATATAGTTTGTGAAGCTGAAGGATTCTGTGAAGCAGAGTTAGGAAGAAATGACTGAGGCTTTATTGCACAATACTCCTACAACACACAAATCGAGGTCACAACTCGTGATCTTGAGGCAACGCTCCAGGAGCCAAAGGAGGGCTTTTCAGAATTCGTGACAAGGTGGAGGGCCAAAGTTTCAATGATGACCAGATGACCTTCTGAGAAAGACCAGATAAGAATAGTAGTTCGGGATCGGCATGGGAAATTGCTGTGGAAAATGATAGTCCTACCCCTGTTCACATTCACTGAACTCCATGAGATGGGGGCTCAAATTGAAGACGCCATGAAACAAGGGTTGATAAATGATGAGAAAGATCAGGCCAATAGGCCTTTTGTGCGCAGTTCCAATGCAACCACTAGTAGTAGCACAGTTATGCGGCCGTTTGATGTGAGTGTTGTCACCACCACAACTAGGGGTGTTCGCGGATCGGCTTTGTGCGGTTTGCGGTTCGGTTTTGACCCGCCCGCATCTATGCGGTTTGGGAAAAAGTCAACCCGCAACCGCCCGCAGTGCGGTTTGCGGTTTGTGCGGATAGGGTTTGCAAATGTGCGGGCGGTTTGTGGTTTACATTTTTTTTCTTTAAAAATTAATTTTCGAGTTTTTTTTCCCAGCGAATTTAGGCATCAAATTCATTTTATATATTTGTGATAACAATTTTTTGATGAGTTTACAAATAAAAATTGAATATCAATGCATTAAATGAAAGTACCCAAAACAAAGAGACTCTACACTAACATTTTTGCCATGAAAAAAATGTATATCAATGCATTGAAGGTTGTACTCAATTAGAATTGCCAGTTCAGTAATCAATAATCAAACTATAAGTTCCATCGACCATTAGAAGGAAAATTTTATTAGGAAAAAGTGGATGAATCACCAATGAAAATCATATAAGAAACTAAGTTTAGGACTTGATAATTCTACGACATTAAGAAAGTTGAGAAATACTTAAAAATAAGGATCCTAGTGTCATAGATAATATAATTGTGCTCCTGTAAAAGTTACAAAGTTGGTATATAAAAAATAATAATAATAATAATTAAAGTGCGGGCGGTTTTTGCGGGTTGTGGGTTTAAACTGCGACCCGCCCGCAACCCGCAAATTTGTCATATTTCAAACCGCATCCGCCCGCATTATGTTTGCGAAATCGCCCATTTATATGCGGGTTGGGCGGATTGGGCGGTTTGAGCGGTTCGGATAAACCGTTGCCCACCCCTAACCACAACCAAAATTGCCAATCCCTTTGCTAATACAACTCCACAAACTTCAAACAACCCTGCCCGATCCCAGAGGACCTTCACTTCATTCTACATACCTTTATCCCAAGCCCTGAGGGTGTTGATTAAAAAAGGGCACCTCAAGCCATTAGAACCTCGCCCCACTACCCGATCCTCTCCCACCAAAACACAACCCAGCGAAGTACTGTGCATTTCACCAGCAGCACGGTCACGACACCGACCAATGCTTCAGGCTGCGTCATGAGATTCAAGACCTCATTGACAATAAGGTGACTGCACCACCCCCAAAGGCGAATGTAACTACAAACCCTCTCCCGACCCACAATCAAGTTCCCCCATCTCACAATCTAAACCTAATCCATACATTGGCCATCCCCCACGACCCCAGCGTATATATTACCCCTTCCCACCTACCCAGACTGACGATGTTCATTCTTGAAAGCACAGATTTGTGCATAATGGACACGCCCACACTTTAACCTGAACCTGTAGTGGTAACAGTAGCAGAAGAAGGAAGGTTGGCTTTAGAAAAGAGTACGAGTCTGTTGCCTGAGTGTTTTAAGGACTTGTCTGAGGGAGGGTAAAATCTGTGCTGATACATTCTGTTGGTTGATCAAGCCAAGCTGGAAGTGGTATTGCCAACTGTAGTGGAAGTCAATGTGGTTAGGAAGGATGGCCCGAGCCAAGGTTTGGATGATCTGGCGGAAGTAGAGGAGGACTTAGACAATTTGCAGTTCTATGACAAACAAGATCAAGGAGATGTGCAGATTGACTGGTTTGATTTGAATGGATCAACGAACAATTCTGGGTGGCTCAGTGACTAGCCGGACAAAGAGTAAGGAACTGAAACGAAACTAGAGGAAAAGAGAGCGGGAATTGCTGTACTGGTCGGAATGGCCGATGAAAAGGAAAAACTACCAAAGAACACCGGTGTGGAGAAATCAGCTCAGGAACTGAGCATCGTGAGTTCTGCGGACACAAAACAGGAAGCTACGTTGAAGCAGTTTGCAAGAAAAATGAGTGAAGACAACCAGAAGGCGGTAGTGGCTCGACACCTTACGGGGGATACTTGTGATGATAAATTGATCAGAATAGAGACGGACTATTGTTTATCGGTTGCTAGAGGTGTATAATAGGAGGATGACGATCTATATTTGGCCCACACCAATGAAGACTGGGATGAGTCCCTTCCAGCTAACACGTACGTTGAAGAGATAGGCCACATGACAAGAAGTGGGCGGTATTTTAAGCCACCGCACTTAGACCAAGCTGAGGCATCCGGGAAAGATAGAGAGGTTGAGAAGCAGAAAGAAAAGCTGTTGGAAGAAGAGGCAGTACTGAAGTGGTTGAAGAAAATTCAAGCCGTCATTTCAATCTGGGGTCTACTCATGGCCTCCAGGGTGCATCGACAGGTTGTACTATCAGCAATAGACAAAGCTAAGCTGTCCATTGACACTACCCCTGAACAGCTTATGGGATTGGTCTTCCTAGGTGGCGCTGCGCCAACTTTAACCTTCTTGGACAAGGAAATGCCACCGGAAGGCTCAACACACAACAAATCCCTCTGCATATCTATTGAGTGCAAGGAGAAATGGGTTCCGATGGTGTTGGTCGACACCGGTTCAGCTATCAATGTCTGTCCTTCTCGCACAGCTTATGCCATCGGCCATAAACCAGCAGATTTTGTGCCCACAACCCAAGTGATTTAGGCATAGGACAACACAAGCAGGGAGGTCATGGGCACGGTGCAGATCAGAGTCCAAGTAGGTCCAGCTCAACAGGATGTCGAGTTCCATGTCCTGGATGTGCCAGCCACTTTCAACTTACTGCTAGGGAGGCCCTGGCTGTACCTGGTGAAAGCAGTCTCTTTTACTCTCCACCAAATGCTAAAGTACCCTCATAGGAAGGGAGTGACGATTGTGTTCGGGAATTCATCCATCCATTCCTCGTTAAAGGTAACTACACCAGTGCTGGAAATCGACCATGGTGAGAATGATGTATTTCTCTCAGGGTTTACTCTGGCCGAGGCCCGGGAAATCAAAACATCTTGGCAGCTGATGAGGGCATGTATGTCAGAGCCCAATCAATCTATTTCATGAACAGGCTCCAGCATGTGCTAGGAATGAGACTGAGAAGAAGTGGCCAAAAGGGCGTCACAGCATTGGCCGATGTGCCGCATAATCCACATGCCTTTGGTCTGGGAGATGTATCCACCAAAGAAGACTGGGTTAGGAAAATGGAAGAGATGGCAGGCAGAGCTAGAGCCAAGAAGGTTGGGAAACACTATGAGCTCGTTCACAAGCCGATCCAGGGAACACTGAATGGCCACTTTGTTTGGGAGGGAGAAGATTTCCCATTTTGTGGCTTTCCCAAGCCCTGAATGAATTCTGAGATGCAACATGTTCCTGGTTTCGAAATCTTCTTCGACTTGCAGTTACAAGAAAGTGATATCGAGGAGAAGACTGGACCCAATACTGAAGCTGGACAGAGTATGGAAAGTGACTTGGACAACAACAAGCTTGGAGTAGGGATAGCATTGGCATGTCTCCTTTCAGATCCTCTGACCTACTCAGAGAGCTTGGGGGATAACCTTACCATCTCCATGAGTGGGGACCAACTGGGTGTGAGCCTGTCTAGCAGCATTTTGGATGCATCTAAAGCACCATCTCTTGTCTGGCAGCTAGAGGAGGGCTACCTTTCTAGTTCTGAGTCGAGTAGTGAGCCAGAATCTGATTCCACAGAGTCTGTGGAGTCGGAATCAGATTTCGGTTCTTCTGAGTCCGAGTCTGGTATTCTTAGGGGTAATAACCTGGATGCCAAGGTCTTGTCCAGGTCCTCTTTTTCTTTTGCTTTTGAGTCGATTGTAACCGAAGAGCTGGATGAGCTGGACTTTATGAATGAGAATGCCATCGCCGATTCTGAGTATTTCTCTGTGCCGCTTGTTTATTGCATTGACCAAGATTTTTAGAATTTTAATGAAAATGAAGAGGAAGGAATTCCTCTGGTTTCAAAAAATTTGATTAATTGAGAGGAGGAGAGGTTTGCAAAACCCTCTGCCGATAAAATCATTGCTATTAATGTGGGTACTGAGAATGATCCGCGTCTGGTCCAGATTGGGTCCACGTTGTCTTCGGAGAAGCGCAAGCACTTAGTCACTTTATTAAAAGATTTGAAAAATGTTTTTGTGTGGTCCTATAAAGACATGCCTGGAATTAATCTTGAGATTGTATAGCATCGGATTCCTCTTGACCCCGAGGCCCGACCCATCAAGCAGAAGTAGCGCAGAATACGTCCGGATTGGGCTTTGAAAATTAAGGAAGAAGTTACCAAACAGATTGAGGCAGGGTTCTTGCTTGTGTCTGAGTATCCAACGTGGTTGGCCAACATTGTTCTAGTCCCAAAGAAGGATGACAGAATCAGAGTCTGTCTGGACTTCAGGGATCTGAATTAGGCTAGTCCGAAGGATGATTTTCCCTTGCCACATATTGATGAGTTGGTAGACTTCACCGTGGGCCATGCATTGCTCTCCATCATTGATGGATTTTCCGGGTATAACCAGATTTAGATGGCGCCTGAAGACATAGAGAAAACCGCCTTTACTATGCCATGGGGAACCTACTACTACAGGGTGATGCCGTTTGGGCTGAAGAATGCCGGGGCTACCTATCAAAGGGCTACAACCACTATTTTGCATGCTATGATCCACAAAAAGGTCGAGGTGTACCCGGACGACATGATTGTCAAGTCCAAGGAAATGGAGGGCTACTACACTGCCTTGGAGAAATTCTTTTAACGGATCAGAGAATACAGACTAAGGTAGAACCCGTAGAAATGTACTTTCAGTGTAACAGCAGGGAAAATACTAGGCTTCTTGATCACACAGAGGGACATTGAGGTAGATCCTTCCAAAATTAAGGCCATCCTAGAAATGCCACCACCAAGGACTGAAAAGGAGGTGCAAGGCTTTTTGGATAAAATGCAATTCATAAGACGGTTTATTTTCAAATTAACCTTGATTTGTGAACCACTTTTTGGTCTCCTGAAGAAAGGGAAGAAATTCCGACGGGACGATCGATATCGATTCGCTTTTGAGAAAATTAAGCAATACCTTCAGAATCTGCCTATGTTGTCGCCACTGTAGACACCCCATATTTGACCATCCTCAAGACTTGGATGTCATCGTTTGTGCAATCGATGATCGTGCTTGTTTGTGTTCGTTTTGAGTGCCTGAAGTCCTCGGTGGAACGCCTTGTCTTTGAGCCTCTAAACCTTGCTGTTTTGTGCATGTTTTTGGACCAAGAGCTTGTTGCCTCTTGCCTGGAGAGAAGGGTTACTTGTCGGCTAGCCTTGGGGCTTGTCGGCCATCGCTTGTCCTTGTCGGCCACCAGTGGTGGCCGACAGCCATTGATCTCCTTTTTTAGATATTTGTTTGCCAGCTGCGCCAGCTATTGCTCACTGAGCTGCATCTTCATACACGTGTATGGTAGCATGTATGCAAGCTCAAACCTTGATTTTCTATATAGGGGGTCTCCTCCCCCATTTTGGAGGGTTAGACATTTCAGACCAAATATCTCTCTCTCTCTCTCTCTCTCTCTCTCTCTCTCTCTCCTTATTTTGTGCCTTAAAGTCTAGTCTCTCTACACTTTTGCATATCAACCCTTGATCAAACTTGACCACCTTGGAGCTGAGATCTCTTGAGGCCCTCTTTGAGCTCTAGAAGACGATTTTGGCTTGATTTAGCTTGTTTTGTTGCCCTAAATTGCATCTTGTCTTTAAGAGGTATAACACTTGTATTTTAAGCTTGTTTTGAATACTTGTTTTGCCATCTTTTTACACAGTTTTTGAGCTGGTTTTGGACTCCAAAAATCTCTATTTTATGGTTTAAAAATGGTGGTTTGAGGCTATTTTGTGTTAAGGGCTAGTCCACCCTTCTTGTTGCTTAATTGTTTAGCTTTTTGTGCCATCTTTCATCACCTTCAAATCAAACTTTTTGGGCCTTTAAACCACTAAAATTCAAAGGATTTTCAGTGACAAAAAACTACTTTTGAAGTCCAAAATTGGAGAGGATAGCCTTCCCTCCTTGTGTCTTGTTTGCATTCTTAGTTAGCTTCATATGTTAGCATGTTTTTGTAGCTTAACTTAGCTTATTTCCAGCATGTTTTGGCCTTTGATTTGGGCTGCTTTGGCTTTTTTTTGGGTTATTTGTGTTGTATGAGTAGTCTTTTGCATAGTTGTAGTGTAAAGGGCTTCACTAGTTTAGTGTTTTAGGCTTTTAAACATGAATTGCTTGAGTTGCTTGCATGTTGTAGTGCTATTTTGCATATAATTTTAGCATCATAAGCTCTGTCACATACTCCTTTGTCTCACTCTTTTATTTGCTTTTGAGAGTGGTTTCAAGTTTGGGATCCTTTAAGCTTGAGATTGAGTTCATTGCTTAATGGTTTAATCCTTTTTGAGGGTTCATTATCGACGGCATGAACTCTCTCTTGCCTTAAATCATCCATTGGTTGACACTTCTTTCCATTAGAGAACACTCACTTTTGGACTAATCAATTAAAGAATGGATTAGTAATCTAAAATGAGTAAACAAAAATGAACAAGTAAAAGAGGCAAGATAAACATCTTTTGTGTTGCATTGCATGTGTTCAGATCAGACGTTAATTCGAACATGAGGAAAATGGGACATTTCATACTCGAAGTGATGAAATGTGCCACTTTCCTTGGTCACCGTCACCCTTGATCATGTATGATAGGGTGGTGGTTGTTTTAGTCTTGTTTGTGCATTCATTAAGCTTGTACAAGCTTGGTTCCTTAGCCATCATGCATGGAAAATGATTGGTTGATGGTTTGAGAGCCAAGAGCTACACTCCTTTGAGCTTGTGTAATGATAAGGAGGGTAGCAGTACATACACTCCTTGAGAATACACTGCTTTGCCTCTGTTTGCTCTCTGTTGCAGCAAAAAAAGAAGTTCAGGGAAGGGGTAGCCGACCGGCCACCAGCAGTAACCAACGGCCACCAATGGTAGCCGACAGCCACCATTGGTAGCCGACAGCCACCATTGGTAGCCGACCGGCCATCAATGAAGAAAGTTGCTCAGTGTGTTCCCGAGGGGGATCGGAAGTGTTCTGGGAGTTGGCACAATTTTCAATGTTCAAATATGTTCAAACAGAGGCTACAATGGCAAGGCAGTGGCATTTTCGGGTGGAGAAGCCGAGCATGCATGCATCCCTCGCCCCTTGAGGCCATTTACTTGCTTTGTTTAATTAGTTAGTTGTAGCTAATCCATTCATACAAGTGTTGTAACTATTTAGTTAATTAATTCGTTTTGTAATTAATTAGCTTAATTCGGTTTGTAATATTGATTAGCTAGAATAGTTATTTAATTCGTTTTGTAATAGCTTAGCTTAGCTAGTTAGCTTATTCTTTCAGACCCTCATTCGCGAGGGCATAATGTTATAATAAGTGTGCGTGCGTGTGTGTATGTCTTCCAACCTCACATCTTTCTTCCTTTTATTTAATCGCTTTTGATGGTTAGATTAGGGAAATATTTCAATTAGCATATCGCATGCTTGCATCCATTCATTTGTCTTGCATGCACCGAGGCTCGGTGCATCATTCAAACTGCATTGTCAATTTCAATACTTCTTTGAATACGTGTTTCAAAGCATGCTATCAAAGTGTTGCAAATACCATGATTAAGTAGCCGAGCCTATTTAATTGCATATTACATGTGTTGCATTAGACATCTTGTATAGTTAGGATCATGCATTTTTCTAACTAGTTTTTATTTTGGCTTGGAGTACTCGGTAAGTTTTTATGCTTTAGCATACTTGCATGAGTGTGATTGTCATATTGCCATATTTCTCATGCTTGTTATGAGGCTATGTGCTTAAATGCTTAACTGCATGAATGCCTGTGGATGAAGGCTTGTTGTTTGAATTGGAACGATTCAACGAATGTATGTTTTAAGCCCACTTTGTTGTGGCAAAATCATGTTTTAAGTCTACTCTATTTGGTGGCAAATCCGCATCTTTAAGCCCACCTGACAGTGGCAAATTCAAACCCTTTTCGCGAACAAACATGACATGAAATGTTCCAATTCTTGTGATTTAGTCTATATTTGCTTGTGCGCATCACATAGTAATGTTAGATTGATAACTGAAATAAGAACACATAATGTTTATAAAAGATCATATCATGATTAGTAGAGGCCGATCTTTGATCGGGCGAGTGAGGGTGCTCATTTGAGGACCTTCCCCTGTCATACCTAAGTCCCGAGCCGAGGCAACTGTGGTGATGACAGACACGTGGCCTTTGGCACGAGTCAGGGTTTCCTAAATTTCTCCTAAAACAAAATATTTAGGTGGCGACTTTGTATCTGGCAAAACAGTCTAATTTTGGCATTATTTGATTTAAAATCAATTTTTCAAAAAGATTTGCCGGATTTGGACTCTTTAGTGTTTATCAGTTTCACATTGCACTTGTGAGACTAGATTCAGAACCGCGGGAGTCTGAACTGTGAGGCCTTCTTTTCAAACCTTTGTTGAAAGGTGAGGCGCGGAAAAATACGAGTCCACAGTCGCTAGAGCTGGGAAAGCCTTTGGTTTTGTATCTATCAGTCATAGACACCACAATGGGATGTATGCTTGCTCAAGAATCTGAGGATAGGGTGGGGAAAGCCATCTACTATTTGAGGAAGAAAATGCTAGATTATGAAACCCGCTACACTCCGCTGGAGAAAGCTTGCCTAGCCTTGGTATGGGCCACCAGGAAGTTGAGGCACTACTTGTTAGCTCACTCTGTAATTCTGGTTTCGAGATTAGATCCTATCAAATATCTCCTTGGGAAACCAGCACTCACAGGTAGGCTAGCCCATTGGTTGCTTCTTCTCTCCGAATTTGATCTTAAGTATGTTATCCGCAAATCGGTCAAGAAGAGAGTTGTAGCGGAATTCTTGGTCGATCACCCAGTAGAAGGGGATGAAGCGGTAGAATACCTATTCCCAGATGAAGCCATTCTGCAAGTAGAGGAGGAGACTTGGACAATGTACTTTACCGGAGCATCCAATCAATATGGTTATGGGATAGGTGTGTTGCTGATAGCACCTGACAATTTCCATATACCTTTAGCCTTCAAACTACGGTTCAAGGTGTCCAATAATGAAGCAGAATATGAAGCGTGTATCGTTGGTTTGGAAGCCGCCCTGGAACTAGGGGCAAAATGGTTGGATGTTATCGGGGACTCAAACTTAGTTATTTCTCAAGCAAATGGAGACTGGAAAGTCAAAGAAGAAAAGATGAAGATTTATCACCAGACCCTGGATGTTCTGATTCCTAGGTTTGAAAAGCTGCCTTTCATGCATCTATTGAGAGAGAACAATAGGTTTGCTGATGCTTTATTAACTCTATCTTCTATGATAGACATCCTGCTGGGAGTTCGAATGTGTCTGACCATCATTGAGAAGAGATACACGCCAGCCTATGAAACTATCACCGTAATAGATGAAGCGCAAGATCAAAACCCTTGGTACTATGATATTTGGAACTTCTTGGAAAATGAGGTTTATCCACCAGAGACAAATGCTAAGGACAAAAGGGCAATACGACAAATAGCTGCTCAATTTATCATCTTTTAAGGTAAATTGTACAAGAGAGGTCATCTGGGGATGCACAAGTTGTGTGTCAAAGAAGAGGAATCAAAGTGCCTGATGGAGGCCATCCATGGAGGAGAGTGTGGAGCGTACATGAATGGAGTAATGTTAGTCCGGAAGATTCTCAAGAAGAATTACTACTGGTCTACCATGGAGGAGGATTGTATTGGTTTTGTTCGACGATGCCACAAATGCCAAATTCATGCTAATCACATGAATATCCCGCCGTCGAAGCTGTACAACATGACTTCACAATGGCATTTCTGAGTCTGGGGAATCGACGTCATCGGTGCAGTCACACCAAAAGGGTCGAATGTGCATGAATATATTCTGGTGACAATTGATTATTTCACGAAGTGGGTAGAAGCTTAGTCCTATGTAGTTATGAAAAGCAGTGCATGTGGCTAAGTTCATAAAAAACAGCA
This sequence comes from Camellia sinensis, assembly GCF_055761805.1. NCBI lineage: Eukaryota > Viridiplantae > Streptophyta > Magnoliopsida > Ericales > Theaceae > Camellia > Camellia sinensis. The sequence continues at coordinate 155,615,200 of NC_138964.1, forward strand.
TCATTTGCGGATACGGAGTCCCAAATGAGATCATTTCAGATAATGGCTCATTTATTCAAAAAGGAAGTGATAGACTTGTTGGAGAAATACAACGTGGCTTTTCATAAGTCATCTACATACCAGCCACAAACCAACGGAGCTGTTGAGGTTGCCAACAAGAACATCAAGAATATTCTGCAGAAGATGATTGAGACCTACAGGGACTGGCCAAATAAGTTGCCATTCGAACTCTAGGGCTACAGAACTTCAATCCGGACGTCTATAGGGGCAACTCCTTGTTCTCTTGTCTATGAGATAGAAGCTGTTCTGCCAATTAAAATAGAAGTTCCGTCATTGCGAGTTATGGTTGAGTGTCAGATAGCAGAGGCGGACTGGCAGCAGAGCAGGTTTAAGGAGTTGATGTTGTTTGATGAGAGAAGGAGAAGGCTGAAAGCATTGTATCATGTTTAGGGATACCAACGCAGGATTGCTAGGGCTTTTAACAAGAAGGTTAAGTCTTGGAATCTCAAAGAGGGGGATTTGGTGCTGAAAGAAAACCAAACTTCCATCCATGACCCTAAGGGCTAGTTCAGGCCTAATTGGACTGGTCTTTACATCATCAAAACTATTTGGTCGGGTGGAGCTGTTATTTTCATGGACTTGGATGGCCTGGAATTTTCCCAACCAATCAACATGGACAAGTTGAAGAAATACTATCCCTGAGAGGCTCGCTAGGCCGAAAACTCGGAAGGGCGACATAGGCAAAAGTTAGAGCATTAAAAAATTAGAAATAAAGAAAAACTGAGCTCACAAGGTTCAAAACCCTAAAGGGCGGCCTTGGAAAAATTTAGAGCGCAAAAGGAGAGTGTTAATACTCGAGCCAACCCGAACCGAACTACGTAAGGCCTAATTCCCATTTTTAGGATACGTAGGGAACTTTATCTTGAAGTTCGGTCGTAAACATCTTGAAATCAATTGTCCTGTCCATGTGTTTGATCAGGTCATCTTTGTCTGTTTTTTACCTGAGGGTTCGGTTGTGATCCCTACTTTGAGAGAAGAGCTGGTTATAATGCAGAATAGTGGTGTTCAATCAAGGGGCAATTTGTGATCTTTTGATTCAGGTTTGTACATCTTGAGAATTGATTCCATGCGTGTCAAGTGGTGATCCTTTTCGAAAATGGTTTTGGAAAGTTTTGATAAAAGTTGATTTTATTCAAATTTTACCTTTTACAACTTAGACTATTTTTGGACCAAAAGGAAAATTCTCAGTGCTCTCAACTTTAATTTCATTGATTTCAACATAAAAGTTCTCTAACTCTCTGATACAAATCAAAGTTGATTTTATTACATTCGAAAAACTTGAAAAGAAAGGTCAAAGCAATAAACAAGGACATAAATGAGTCAGATGTTCCTGCGTTCCCTACTCATGTTTATGGAAGCTTCTGTAGCCAAAGAAGGCTCGGTTTGTACCTTATCCTCGAGCCAAGCCAAGCTAAGCCAAGCACTCACCAGAAAGGGCACAATTGAAACTAGGGGCAGGGGCCATAAGCTCTCTCATCCTCCAAGCAGTGAGGTACCTAGCCAAGTGTGAACATCGGATAGAGAATGAAACCGGGTACTCTGCCCCCTCCTTCGAGTAGATCTGATCATGCCCAAACTGACATCTGAACCGAAAAGGGAAGTAAAAAACACAGTGTGTCAGACCAATTAGCCAAATGCCAGGTTGTCGAGCCATGTTGTAACTCATCTCGGTCATATTAAGCTAGGGGCAATGCCAAGCAATTTCAGCAGCAGATCTGTTGCACATCCAGTGGCACCACCATCCCTCATTCGAGAAATCTACTAGTCAGTGGCAGAAGGAATAGCCTTGAGCTGAGTACTCAAGGAAAGAGTCCACTAGCCTTGAGTTGAGTACTTGGGAAGGGATGAAAGAAAAGAGAGATTAAATAATAGAGAGATGTATGTTGAGAGAAAAGTGAGAAAACGATTTTGAAAGAAAAATAGAGCATGAGTGCCGAGCGATGTGAGAAACACATATGAGAAAGGGTGGGAAACATTACTTGCAGAAGTAGTGGACTTCCCGTAAATTTGGTAGTTTCTCGTCGATGAAAGGCATCTAAGCCCATCAAAGTCTTGACCAGCACCAAGCCAATGCAACTCTTGCCTTTTTTCAAACCTTGGGCCACTTTGACCAACCGAATGTTAGACCCGCTGAAACTAGGGACAAGAAGGAAATGAACAAGCATACAAAAGCAGAGGGTGTATTGCCGAAAACCCCGCCAGAAAATGTCGCCTCGGTCATCGACATTAGAAAATCGATGAATTAGGCTCAGAATATCCAACTCTCCGTTGTGAACCAAAGATTGAGCCTTATGTAGAGTGAGCCCACACATCTGCCCCAAAGCTTGGATGTGGTCAACATAGGGCTGAGGCATGATTTCCTTATCGCGACAGGATTCTATTAGTGCATGAAATTCTTCAATTGTCGGGCACATTTCTTGTCCCCCGAAGCTAAATACATGTGTGACTGGGTTTCAACATCAAACTCTGGCATGGAGGAATGGAAAGCAAAGAGAAGTGCAACTCAAAGGAAAAATAATGTTTAGGCTGAAATCACAGAAATTTACTTTTTCTGAGCCATCCAAAGTGGCTATCCAGTCTCGAAGCCTATTGACAAATAACATCTCCATCTTGAGAGCAAAATATCAAAGACTTGTGAGTTTGCCAGAAAAACAGCATGGGAGCACTATTTATAGAGTTTGAGAAGAAACTATGCATGATAGCTGGACAACACTGACCGACATCACACTGATGGCCAACCGTGCATCAGTGAAGCCTGGCCGGGTCTTGGTGCTGGTCCAGTGCAGCTCAGTTGCAGCAAAAGCTAGCCTTTGTTCGGTTGGACCGCGACTATTATTTTGAGTCTTGTTTTGTTTTTACCAAGTTTGTTTTTAGTATTTTTGAGTTGTTTTCGTCTCATTTGTTTATTATCGAGTTGTATTTTAAATTTTGTCCGATTGTGGGTTTTTATCTGATTCAAGAATGAATTTAAGAATCGATAGTTGTCGTTTGAAGTCTTATGTAAAGTTACTGTGCAAGGGTACACCATTTATCACATGCAAATGCTGTTCATCATATTGTGCAAAGAGATCATTTAACAAAACTTGACTTTTCTTAACTAATGGGACTAACCCCGGTCATTTGTTTTACACAGCAAAAAACAAAAGAAAAGTCTTCGAAAAATAAAGAGGTCTATTTGAAGCTAGTTTTTAACTATATAGCAAAGCGAAAGCAAAAAAGAAAAACAAACAAAATAGCAAATCATCATCATCATCAGTAGCCCATCCTAGCTCCATCCTAGATCTCTTCTTCCTCGGCTGTGAAGGAGGTGCATCACTGTCATCGTTAGGGCTGCTTAACTGTAAATCAATCTCCTCTCCCTCATCCTTGGGGGTCGTGGACTAGTCAAAAGACTCCTCAAAAGGAGAGCGCTGCCTCGTTCGGCCCCTCCCTCGGTCAGCTCCTCCATAGCATCTCACTGAGCCCCATCTCCTTCTCCTTCTAGTTTGAGGAGGTCTTGCAGGTGCAACTGGTACCGACTCAAGCTAAAAAGAGGACATATATTAGTATGAATAAACAAAGTGTATAGTATGGCAACAAGTACAGTATGACAACAACAGTAGACTACAAACAGAATGTATCTCGATCCTATGGGTGACTAAGGCAGCCTGTCTCCTTCGCACCATGAAGAGTAGTCGGTCGATCGTCCGAAAGAGCTTGTCACCAAATGTTCGGGGTTTTTGCGAAAAGAACAAGATATGAGAAAGGCAGACAAAAGTAATAGCAAACAATGAATAGAAACGACAGAAAACAAGTTACAGTGCAAAATGGATTAGCGTAAGAGAATGTGTACCTGTTCGACGCCAAGGGCAAACACGAGTCAACGATCCCTCTCCTTGATGTGCTCAAGTGGGATCTGTTCGATCACTCCGTCTGGACGCATGTATACGATCTTAGTGGGGATCACAATAAATCCGGGAATGAGAGTAACGGCAGGGGCACCTCTAGCAGGCACATCACCAGCCCCAACAATAGCAGCAGTAACAACAGCAACCTCTGGCATAGCTCGAGCCACACCTGGGGTAAGAGATGCCATCACTCGGGTGTGTAAGAAGGTAGTAAAGTCGCCAGGCTCATGATGATGATCGCCGTCCTCACCTATCATCAAGAGGTTGAGCTCAGGACTGTCTTGTAGATCATCCACTACCCTCATGCCAAGAAGAGGAGGATGTGGAATGTCAGGGTCAACAACGCCCCATGTCTGGCGGATGAACCTCTCTCCCAAGTAGTCAACTCGGCCAAAGGGGCCCTCGAACAAGATCCTCATTGTGGAGGCATGCCAGACAGCAGCGTAGATTGTCCTCGACACCTGGAGAATGCCCGCCCAAGGGTGCCATTCAACCTGTGAAATCAGTGCAGTGTCAAAAAATAAGTGTAGTGTTAGATCAGTGCAGTATTAGATCAATGCAGTGTCAGATGAGAATGGTGGTGCGATGTCAGAAGTTAGTGCAGTATGAGAAGGGCAATATGGTATATATGCAACAGTATAAGAGTGACCATGTAGTGTGGGATATGCAATGTGTAGACCCGAAGCTGTAAACAAAAGGCAAACAGAAGACATGAGAAAATAGATTAGATAAATAAGAAATGCAACAGTGAACAGAATGTAAAGCATATTAGAAAAGTGAGTGCAGGGTATACCTCTCAAACCCTCCAGTAACCGCCAAGTGAATCCGCCTTGCGGCGGAAGATGGAGCTCATGTAGTATTACAAGGTGGCTAGGCCAGCACTACCCCAGTCGTACTCCACCACTCGAGGAAGGTGTACCAGTGCCCCTAGAATGTATAATCCCATGGTATTTTCCCTGTTCGCAAACAGGGTAGTATCGAGAAGATATATGAGAAAACTGTGGGTGTACTGGGCAACCTCATCTGCAGTAGCTGGTTGAGTGCTGAAAAAATGCTCTAAGAACCAGCTGTGGCGCACCATCCCGTGGCTGGTGGTGTCTAGGATCGCCCCGAGAAGCTAGAGCTGTGCGGCTCTCCACTGGGTCATATCCGAATCAAAGGGGACTGGGCTGCCGACCTTGACCTGCAAATCGGTCAACATCGAGAAGTCGTATGGGGTCAGTGTCATCTCCCCGGTCAAAGAGAAGTGGAATGAGTCGGTGGTATCCCACCATCTCTCTACTAGGGCCCCATAAAGCCAAGACTCGGCCCTCATCTATAAGAGCCCAGAGCAGAAGGGACCGAAGCTAACAGTATCTACTAAAGTGCGGACCTCTGTGGGAAGCCGCTCGTACCAACACCGGGGGCCAAATATCGAGCCATAGCCGCCTATCCTCTTGGCTATCACCTATTGATAGAAAGTTTTATTAGTGTATGTACAGCAGAGACGCGTGGTTTGTTCATCAGTTTCAATATTTCAACATGTGTGCAAAGCAAAATAAGGAGAAAAGTTGTGTACCATAGAGGTGTCAACAGATACATGCTCCATAGGCTCTCACAGTAGAGTGCCCTCATCTAGCCCTAGAATGAAACCCTCAAATCTCAAGATGTTGCTTGGGGGTGGCACATGTGTACGTGGTTGGTATGTAGCCACATCAAAGGGCCTCTCGACAAGGGGAAATAATGTAGTAGCCTCGTTCACCTCCATGTATGCACCAAGGGTGGCGCCAATCCATGCGGCGGGGTCGGGAATAGGTACTTCGCCACTAGCCATAGAGAGGAGTTGAAAAGTGAAAAAAAGTGAGTGGTTGGGTGTTTTTGGAATGAAAATACAAAACTAAAACCCTTGGCGAGAGAAAGTAAATGGGAGGATGGAAAATCAAGGGGGGAACAAGACAAGTGTGGGCAAATGTGAAAAAAAGAAGAAGAGAAAACTCAAAATTTCACCAAACCAAAATCCAATCGATTCAAAAGGTGGAGGATCAAGAGGGTTTCAAGAGAAAATTTTGAAAAAGTTGTTGGGTAACTCAAGAGGAATGGAAATCTAGAGAGAGAGAGGAAGGTTAGAGAGAGAGGATGAGGTGTTTTCGGATGGGGAAATGTGAGGAAATGGGGGTTGGGTCGTGTTTAAACAGCCACGGGTGTCAGTTTTATCGATCTGCCCCTGTCCCGCTGTCGAAGGCCGGCCGGTTGTGTCGAAGCCCAACCGTGTATCGACGAGGCCCGGCAGGCCTTTGGTGAATTCAGTTCTATTTTTTTTGTTATTTTTTTGTTTGTTTGTGTATGTTGTTTGTTATTTTATTTTATTTTATTTTATTTCATTATTATTTTATTTTTGGTATTGTTTGGGTTTTAATTTTTTTTGGGTTTTAATTTGGGTGTAATAATGAGTTGTATAATAATAATAAGAGTGAAGAAAAAGAAGAAAATAACAATGAAGTGATGAAAAAAAAAACAATGAAAGAGAAAAATAAATAAAAAAGTAGTGAGCAAAAGAAAAAACAAGAAAAAGATGACATGAAAGAGAAAACAAAAGAAGAAAAAGTTGAGGAAAAATGAAAACAAACAAAAGAGGGAACGTATTTATTTGATTTTTTTGATCTGATTTGTTTAAGCTTGTCTGTTTTAATTATTTTGCTTGAATTGTAGTTCGTTCCGTTATGTTATAACCAAACGATATTGTATGTACGGTTCATTCAAAGGAGTTCCAGATAATTCATTTGTGTCTCGGTAGGAGAACTTGCATAGCTTAGTAGCCATGATCATTAGTGCATCTATTGCGCACATTCACTTGTTTACTTTGTGCATCTATCGCACATATTCACTTGTTTACTTTGTGTATCTATCGCCCACATTCACCTATTTACTTTGTGCATCTATCGCATGCCTCTCTCTTTTACCTCGGGACGTGTGAAACACGACCCTGAGCGATTTTTGTTTCTTAAGACGTGTGAAACGTGACCCTGGGTGGGTTTTACCTCGAGACATGTGAAACACGACCCCGAGCGGTTTTTGTTTCTCAGGACGTGTGAAACACGACCCTGGGCGGGATTTATCTCGAGACGTGTGAAACATGACCCCAAGCAGTTTTTGTTTATTAGGACGCGTGAAACGCGACCCTGGCCGGGTTTTACCTCGGGATGTGTGAAACACGACCCCGAGCAGTTTTTGCTTCTCAGGATGGATGAAACGCGACCCTGGGAGTGTTTTATCTCGGGACGTGTGAAACACGACCCCGATTGTTCTTTCTTCTATCTCAGGGCGCGTGCAACGTGACCTTAGGTGTGTTTTATCTCGGGATGCGTGAAACGCAATCCTAAGTGATTTTGCTTCTGTCTTAGGACACGTGAAGTGCGACCTTAAGTTGTTTTTATTTTATCTCGAGACGTGTGGAACACGACCCCGAGCGGTTTTTGTCTTCTTGTTTCTCAAGATGTGTTAAACGTAGCCCTGAGCAGTGTTTTCTTTTCTCATCCTGTGTTTTAGCATAGGTAGAGTGTGTTTTTGATCTCTTCACTTTAAGCTTGAAGCTTCTCATTCATGTGTTGTTATTTCGTTATCTTGCATATTGTATTTATTATTGCTTATTGCATCATCTTGCATGATCATAAGTTTTCAAAATAGCCAGCTTTGTATAGGGAGTGAGTCCAGCTTTCCAAGTTGCATTGCATATCATTTGCATCTTGCCCCAGAACTACGCTCGTTTAATTCCTTGCAAAGGGATACGTAGGCAGCCTGCGGGCGTAACCATTTATTTCTGTCTTGATTGTTTGTCCGAGTCTTACGGCCTTGTCAAAATGGGTCGTCTCTGAGCTTTGACATTCACTTACGTCATTGTATGACTTCAAGCTCTGTCAAAGAGGGGCAATTGTAGACACCCTATTTTTGACCGTCCACAAGACTTAGGCGTTTGGTTCGATACACTTGATGATGAAAGTTGAATTGTGTGCTTTGAGTTCATAGCGATTCAGATTCAGTCAGGGCTCTCGAAATAACCTCAAATCTTCAACATTTACCATGTTTGAACCCGTGAGTTTCATTTTTGGACCTTTTTCCACCCTGAGCTGAGTTTGAACCAAAAAAAACAGGGGAGGGCATCATAGCCCATCCGTGCATTAGTGATGGCTGGCCATGGCTATGAATGGCCAGCCGGCCCATGGTGGCGAAAAAACACTATTCTGAGCGGGAGCCCACCAGCTGTCCATTGTTGAAGATATTTATCACCTTTTGAGCTCAAATTCTATAAAAACGAAGCTGTGTTATTGTTTTGAGGGTTGAACAAAATTTAGAAAGCTTATATACACCTTGAGAGCTCCTCCCTCATCATTCTTCCATTGCAAGCAACCTTTGAGCTAACCTGGCTTCCTTGTGTCATCTTAATACACGATACACAACCTTGTCTCACCACCTTAGAGCCTTGGTTGATCTTGGAGAAGCATAATTCAAGCTTGAGAGTGGGTTGAGACTAAGTTTGGATCACAAACAAAAAGCTTACCTCTTGAGAGGTATAAGCTTGTTATCTCGTCTCTTGTCTTTATTTCTTTCATTTTCTACATAATTCTTATTGTTTTGTGTTGTTTTGAGTCTATTTGAGGTGTTTAAGATTGGGTTTGAAGTGCTACCAAAAGGGTAGAGAGAGTTTGCTCTTTCTACACCTTTACTTATAGCTCAAACCCTTCATTTTCTACTCTTTTTCTTTGATATCTACACTAATTTTCAGAGTTTTAGAAAGGCCAAAAATCATGTTTTAAGGGTTCAAAAGTGGAGGGGTTAGCCACCCCTCCTTCGTTTGTGCTTCCTAGCCTTGTTTCATCTTTTTGTTATTAGGCTTTTTAGGCTCTTTTCATGCATTTTTAACCTCTTTTTTTCATGTGTTAAGGGCTGTTTTAGGGCTATCCAAGCCTTTTAAATTGGTTCATGCTTTGTTTAGTTTAGCTATTGTCTTATAAGTTGGCATACATAACTTGTTGCATGTTGTTCTAAGCATTTCTTTACTTATTTCCATGTTTAAAAGTCTAATTTTAACAATCAATCCACCATCAATCTCTTTCATTCTTGAGAATAATTTCATCTGATTAAGGTTGTTCAAGACATGTAAGAGAGACTCTTACTTAATGGCTTAATCTTTTCGGAGATTCATTGCCAACGGTGTAGTGTCTCTCTCTCATACTTTAGAAGAACCTCTCGTTTGACATTACTTCTTGTTTAGAGGACTTTGACATCATCATAGATAAATGGACTAAAGAATGGCAAGGCTTCATAAAATTGGCTTAAAACTTGGATCAACCCATATAAAGAAAATGGCTTAAAATTGCACAAACTTGGTTGAACGTTATGCTAAGTCCCTTGCGTGAAGAGTCGTTAAATGCTAATTTATGGCACTTTGATGATTCTTGAAGTGATGCAACCTCCTTCTTTGAGTTCATACCATGACAAGAGGAAGGGGTGGTCTTATTCTTTGCATTTCATTGATTTTTGTCCCAAATTGCATCCAAGACTATCAAGCAATCAATTTGCTCAATGATGGCTTTGGAATCAATTTCAACCTTCTCTCGAGATTTTTCCATGACTAAGAAGGAAAAAAGGGACAAACAGAGCTTGAGGACACTCTGTCTGCACTGGTTCACCTCAGAACACAAAAATAGAGTTTTGCACCAAATTAATGCACGGCCGGCCAGTAATGCACGGCCGACCCTCAATGTGTGGCCAACAGTGCAGTTTTGCAAGAAAACAAAGGCAGTGGCTGAAGGTGAAACAGAGTTGGTCGGACAGACAGAGTAGCTCTCAAGCGCTGTGCATGCAACCTTCATCCATCTTCACTCACACATTTTGTCGACTGTAATTAATTATTTCATTCGTGTTATAATTATCATAGTTGTAAATCAATCTTGTTGAAATTAATTAGTTGTAGCTAGTTAAATGTGTAAAGTGTTGTAATTAATCAGTTGGTTAATTACTTATTCAATTTCATTTTGTAATTAGTTAGTTAGCTAGAATAGTTAGTTAATTTATATTCATTTGTAATAATTAATTAAATAGTTTAGCTAATTTCATTTGTTTGTTTGTAATAATTAGCTTAATTAACTTAGCTTTAATTAGTTAGTTAATTACTTAGTTTATTTGAACTCTCCTTCGTGAGAGCGCAATGTAATATTGTGTATGTCTTCTAACCCTACGTCTTTCTCCCTTTTATTTAACTGCTTATGATGGTTAGATTAAGGACATCATGTTTTGATTAGCATAAATCATGTTTGCATCCATTTGTATTGCATGCACTGAAGCTCGGTTCATCATTCTAACTGCATTGTTAGTTAGTTTCAATACTTCTTTGAATACGTGCTTAGACAGCTGTAGACACCCCATTTTTGACCATCCTCAAGACTTGGACGTCACCGTTTGAACACTTGGTGATCATCCATGTTTGTGTTCGTCTTGAGTTCCCAGAGGTCTCAGCTACGCACCCTGCCTCAGGATCTCTCGACTCGACTGTTTTGTGTTTGGTTTTGCACCAAACACTTGTGTTTTGCCTTTGAGGGGCAGGGAATGGCTTGTTGGCCATTCCCACACATCACCGGCCATGGCTTGAGGCCACCGGCTGGGTTTTGTTGCCATCAGCCAAATATTTGGTCGGTCGACACTCTAGATGGTCGGTCGGCCATCTATTTTGGTCAAATTACATTTTTGGCTGGCCGACCACTATGCATCTGCTTTTGGCAGATATTTTGTGCCAGCTGTGATAGCTAGCACCCACTTTGCTCCCCTCCATACACGTGTATGGAGGGATCTCCCTTTTGACTAGCTTACTTGAGAAGTTTTGCAAGAGTGAGCTCTATAAGAGGGAGCCTCTTCTCCCTCCATTAAGGTGACACAAAAAAAATACAGAGGGAGCTTTGAGTTAGGGTTAGCTCATAGTTGTAGCTATTCTATCTCTATATCTCTCTCTTTTTTGCCTTAAGGTGTTTTAGTCTTACTATTGCACACAAACACATAGAGTTACACCTTCTCTTGGTTTCTGAGGGGCCAGAGAGCTGTCCTTGGTGTTCTTGAGTGGATTCAAGCTTGAAGAACCAACTGGAACATTGTTTGTGAAAAGGGTCATCAAGGGTAAGAACTTCACCCTTTATTCTCCATTTTTGCATAGCTTTTTAACCAATCTTGCAACTGTTTTTAGACTTTGTATATAACTAATAAAAGTCTTGATTTTGAGTGCTTAACATAGTTGTTTAAGGTTTCTTTGTCGTTTGAGGGTGTTTGACCCCTCTTAGGCCTTGTTTGGCCCTATTTTTGTGCTATTTTGGTGAGCTCCGGGACCACTTTGTTTGGGCCTCCTCACCACTGAAATATTGAGGGATTTCAGTGGTGAGGATGGTGCCTTAAGGTCCTAAGAAGGAGAGGGCCACCCCCCTCCTTGTTGTCCTTGAAAAGGGCCCTTTTTGCCTCATGTGTGAGCATCTTGTTTAAGTGTATGATGGCCATGCCTTAGCTGTTTTTGTGCTTATATTGCCATGTATTACCTCTGTTTTTGCTTGGTTTAGACACACCATGCTTGCCTTGTATACATGTCTTGTAATGCCATATTTTTGCCTTAACATGCTTTAGGTTTTAACCCTTGTTCTAGCATGATTTCGGCCTAGCTTTGTGAAGCTTTTATGCTTGTTTTAGTATGCTAAGGGACTATTTTTGGTCATTTGAGTCATCCATGCTTTGCTTTGTATAGCTACCATGCAAACTCTCTTGTATGCCTTGAGCAGTGACCCCTCTAGCATGTCATCCTTGCATCATTTCAGTGGTTTGGCACTACTTATAGCATCATTTCAGTCCTCATGGTATGCTTGTATGCTTGCATTTGATGTCCCTTTAATGCTTTACAAGGTTGTCATCTTATGCTCCATGTGCGGCCTCTTTTGTATGCTTGCATGCTTAGACCACTTAGATGCCATCTAGGTGTGTCCTTAGCTTTGTTTAGGTCTGCCTTGGACCTGTTTTAAGTCCTTTTAGCCTTGTGAGGCTTGTTTGACTTAGCCATGGTTTAAGCCCTCTTAGGCTTTCCTTGAATCTTGGACCATTGTTACATGTTTAGCTTGTCTCGTTTACTTGGTTTGGCACCTTTATAACATGATTTTCAGAGCTTTCTATGCATGCTATGTGTCCATGTTTATCTTCTTTTAAGTGTGCTTAAAAGTTGTCTCTTTGATGCTTAAGTGTTGGTCCATTTGCATGCATGCTTGTATGTGCATTTGGCCCCATCCTCATAGCTTTTGGCCACTGTTTTGGGCCTAGTATAGAGCTGCCTAAATTAGTCTAAGTCCACTCTTTACATGTTGTTACATGTCTTACACTCCGCATGCTCTGATTGCATCATATCTTGCATGTCCATTAGCCTTGCATGTTGTGGCATACCTAGCCTATCACATGCTTGTTTGCATGCTCGAACATCCACATTACACCTTGCATACTTGTCATTAGCCTGATTGTCACATGCCTTGTATGCTTGTTTGCATTGCCATGTTGCACACTTAGTTCGCATGTCTAGGTTGCATTACATTGGCATGCATGCCTTGCCTTTCGATCAAGTGATAGAGGTTGGGGCCTCATTTGTTTGTTTATATGCATTGCATTTCATTTGATATCAAAATGCACACTTGGTTACTTGGGCCATCACGCATCAAAATGCGTGATTGGTGGTCCGAGAAACAAGGACCATACGTCTTTGAGTCATGAACATGATAAGGAATGTGTTGGTGCACACATTTGCTTGAAATGCATTGCCATGCCTTGTTTTGCCCTCTGCTGCTGTCAAAACAGGTTCCGCAGAAAGATTTGGCCGGTCGACTGGATGGAGTGCCGATCGACCAAATATATTTGGCTGAGAGCTCAACCAATGGTCGATGACCATCCGGACATGGTCGGTGGTGTTTCCACTTGGTCGGTGGTGATCCACAGTGTCCATGGAGCACACCTTGGAACTTGTGCAATTTTCAGAGGAGTAGAGCAGGGAAAACAGAGGCAGCTTGTGCATGGCGACGGATTTCCGAGCAAACTCGAGCACGCATACATCGGACCCTCTTCCCGAGGCTGTTTATTGCTTTCTACTAGTTAGGTGATCTGTAATAATTAATTAGTTTGTAGGTTAGTTAATTTGTATATTCTTTTGGTCCCTCCGAGTGAGGGTGAATTTGTAATAAGTGTGGGTGCGTGTGTGCATGTCTTCTAATCCCCACTTATTTCTCCCTTTTACTTACCTGCTTTTGATGGTTAGTATTAAGGCATATTTACTTTAGCATACCTTATGCTATGCATGCGTGCATCATTCATCAATATTGCATGCACCGGACTCGGCGCATCATGCTAATTGCATAAGTATTTCAAATCTAACTTGAATACATGCCATCTGTCGCATTTCACATGCCATCCATAGATTAGCCGAGCCTATTCTAGTGACATTCTGTATGCGATGCATTAGCCATTTTAACATGAACTAGGATCATGCATGATTACTAACTAGTTCATTGTGTTGGCACGAAGTACGATGTAAGTATTTATGCTTTAGCATCTCGCATGAGTGTGAATGTTAACATGACAGCATGCTTACCATGCGGCTATATGCTTACGTGATATTACTGCCTGAATGCCTATGGGTGAAGGTTGGATTGCTTGAGTTGGAACAACTCATTGAAATCCGTGTTTTAGCCTACTTGTGAGTAGCAAATTTCAAACCATTTTCCAAACAAACGGATATGCAATGCTCTGTTCCAAATTAGGCGATCTAGTCTATACTTGTTTTGCTGCGCGCATCACATAGTAATTCTAGGCTAATTAACCAGAATAAGAATGCATAACGTTTTCAAAATTAGATATCATGGTTAGTAGAGGCCGATCTTCGAATCGGGCGAGAGGGGGTGTTCATAGCTGACCTTCCTCGATCGTACCCAAGTTCCCGAGCTGAGGCAACTTTGGTGATGACGGACATGTGGCCTTAGGCAAACAAGTCAGGGTTTCCTAAATTTCCCCATAAAAAATATTTAGGTGGCGACTCTGTATCTGGCAAAGCAGTCCATGTTTGGCACTTCTTTACAAAAATCTATTTTCCAAATCGTTCTGCCAGATTTGGACTCTTTGGTGATTTATCAATCTCACATTGCACATTGTGAGATCAGATTAAGAACTGACACAAATCGAGTCCGAACTGTAGCATGAGGCCCAAGGGCGCGTCTACAACAGCATGCTATTTTTAATTGTTTCATATGCCATATTAGTAGTTGAGCCTATTTAGTTGCATATTGCATGTGTTGCATTAGTCATAATTGCATGGTTAAAATCATGCATTTTTCTAACTCATTTCTCTTTTGGCTTGGAGTACTAGGTGAGCTTTTATTAGCTGTAGCATGTTGCATGTGTATGGTTGTTGCCATGTTTCGCATGCTTACCATGGGGCTAATTGCTTAAATGCTAAACTGCTTGTATGCCTGTGGATAAAGGCTTATTGCTTGAATTGAAATAATTTGAATAATGTTTATATGCAATCACTTTTTCAAGTGGTACATATTTCGAAACAATTTTCAAAACAAACATGACTTGAGATGTTCCAATTCTTGTGATTTAGTCTATAATTGTTTGTGCGTATCACATAGTAAATGCTAGCCTAATAAACCGAAACAAGAGCATATAACGTTGATAAAATTCATATCATGATTAGTAGAGACTGATCTTTGATCGGGCGAGCGGGGGTGCTCAAATGTATTCTTGACCTTCCCCTCTCATACCTAAGTTCCCGAGTTGAGACCATCTTGGTGATGACGGACACGTGGTCTTTGGCATGAGTCATGGGTTTCCTAAATTTCTCAAAAATATTTAGGTGGCGACTCTGTATCTAGTAAAGCAGTCCATTTTTGGCAATTTGATTCAAAATTGATTTTCTAAAAGATTTGCTGGATTTGGACTCTTTGGTGTTTATCAATTTCACATTGCACTTGTGAGATTAGATTCAGAACCGCAGGAGTACGAACTGTAGAGCTTATTTCAAACTTTCGAAAGGGGGTGCAAAAAAGTCGAGCTACAATAGGGCGATCACTCAGGGGTACTGGTGGCCCTACATGCAAAAGGATGCTGAAACCTACGTTAGAAAGTGCGAAAAGTGTCAAAAGTTTACATCTTTGATACATCAACCAGCAGCTAATTTGAATCCCGTATCCAGCCCTTGGCCATTTGCCCAGTGGGACATGGATCTTGTTGGACAACTATCCCAAGCGACTGGGTAATGGAAGTTTCCATTGGTAGCAACTGACTACTTTACCAAGTGGGTAGAGGCTAAACCCCTTGCGATGATTCGAGATATTAATGTAAAGAACTTCATATGGAAGAACATCATCACCAGGTTTGGGATCCCAAGGGCAATAATAGCAGATAATGGTACACAGTTTGACAGTATGCTAATCAAAAGCTTCTGTGCAAAGTACAAAATCAAGAACTACTACTCCACTCCAAGTTTCCCTCAGAGCAATGGTCAGGCAGAAGCATCCAATAAGACTATCTTGGATGGGATCAAGAAGATGCTGGAAGCAGCAAAAGGGACATGGGTGGAAGAGTTGCGCAATGTGCTCTGGGCATATTGGACTACCCTGAGAAGATCAATTAGGGAGTCTCCTATTACCATGACTTACGGCACTGAGGCAGTTATCTTACTGGAAGTTGGCATCACTGGAATCAGAACCAAGGGAGTGGAAGATTGGGCCAATGGAGCATTCTTTGCCCGAGATCTGGATCTATTAGAAGAAATAAAAGAGAGAGCAGCAATTTGGCTGGGGATATACCAGCAGCAGTACCGTGCTAGGGCTTACAACAAAAAGTTCAATCCAATAGAGTTCAAAGTTAGGGATCTCATCCTGAGGAAAGTTGTCGGCAACAAAAAGAATCCTAGGGAGGCCAAGCTTGGCTCAAACTGGGAAGGGCATTGTAGAACCATCTCTGTTGCCGACAGTGGGGCATATCGGGTTAAAGAAACTGATGGCAAAGAGTTGCCAAGACCCTAGAATACTTGCAATTTGAAGTTTTTTTGTCATTAGTTTTTTGTTTTTCGAAGTTCATGTCATAATTTCATTAGCCAAAGTAATAATAAAATGCTAGTTTCATTTTTATAAATTTGAAATTTGTGCGATAGGACTAACCAGTCCTATGGCGATGTTTCTAAATGAAACATGACGAATGACTTAGACTTATTATATGGCAGAGTTGAATTATACTTGCATATAATAGAGTTGAACTAAGTTGGCGATGTTTCTGAATGAAAAATGATGAATAACTTAGACTTATTATATGGCACGGTTGAATTATACTTGTACATAGAGTTGAACTAAGTTGGCGATGTTTTTGAATGAAACATGACGAATAACTTAGACTTATTATTTGGCAGAATTGAATTATACTTGCATATAGAGTTGAACTAAGTTGGCAATGTTTTTGAATGAAACATGACAAATAACTTAGACTTATTATTTGGCAGAGTTGAATTATACTTGCATATAATAGAATTGAACTAAACTGGTGATGTTTCTGAATGAAACATGATGAATAAACTTACTTATTATATGGCATAGTTGAATTATACTTGCATATAATAGAGGTGAACTAAGTTGAATTAACCGAGGCTTGCCATGTTGGCAGAGTTAAACTCAGAATAGAACTAAATTTGCTTTAGTTAGATTAACAGAGAAACCAAGGTTGAACACCTCGGCTAGTCTTTGTTTGAATCTGACTTCGGCAAAAGACCATAAACGCATAATGTGAACTTAAGTGGAACTTAGGTTCACATTAGGGAGCAGGGAGCAGGAATGATAAATAAACTTGAGAGCTTGGGACTTGTTGAAATTTTTAGAAAAGTTTACAAGCTCTGCGCAATTAGCCGAGGTAATAGTGAAAGATATATCTGAGGTACATCCTACCCGAGATGACCAACCAAGTTGTCAAGCTTGGAAGGGTTGGAAGGGTGAAGTCTTGCTAGAAGACAACAAGTACAAATGAAGGAAGAACACTTGTAAAAATATTTGAATAAAATATTCTTAAGTGTGGTTTGACCGAGATCATGGTAAAACAAGAAGTCCGAGGTTATTTGGACCAAGGTGACCAATTAAGGGTGCACCAGAGAAGACTTGGGTCCGAGATGGTGCTTGGCCGGGGTATTCTAACCCGAGGTGATCACACAAGAAACTCGTACTTAGAAATATTCCAAGTATGGAAGCATACAAGGCATAAAAGAAAAGCAGTTTAAGCATACATGAAAAGAAGTATTCAACACTTAGTGAAAATGAGAACTTACACTCAACAAAAGGTTCCTTGTTCAGATACAAAAGGAGGCACATCGGCCAAAATAAAGACTGATTGTTCAAACTACTAAAGAGTTACAAATGTTCAAAGCAAAAAGTACAAAGTAAAGACATCTTATGTCACAATCCGCTCCCCGTACCCAAGGGTTAAGCATCATGATGGTCAGTAACTGAAGTTACCTTCGACCAATTCTTGAACAAATTAATAAATGCGAGCGGAAATAATATTTAAGTGAGGGTACCAAAATAATCATTGGAGCTTGTATTTTTATTACAAAATGTATTGACCAAAAAGGCCGATATTTACATATAAAAATATCATAAAGGTACTGTGTGTGTCTATTTCACAGTCCTACATCTAAGACTTTTCAAAAGCTATTTTTGAATTGCATTGTTTCCTGAAAATTGGTAAACAGCTATAAGCACATGGCAGTGTGAGAAATATTATGCCAAGAGTATAACGGACACAAAATAACCATGGATAGTTATGTAACTAAAATATTTAAGATAACTTAGTCTGAACAAATAATCATTTAAGTAGCAAAACTGAGATTATGTAAATAAATAATCATAACTACGGTACCAAACAGAACAGAACAGAGGTCACATGAGTGACAGTCAGAACAGAGGTACGAATTCAATAGGTGGCTCGTACGGATTATAGAGGTGGCTCCCACAATAGTGTAGCACTTATCTCTGCACAGCACTTTGCTCTGCACAGAACAGATGTCAATAGATCCATGACAATAGAGGGCCACGAGGTGACCAAACAGAGGCCAATGGTTATTTAAATCCCCCAAGGCGTGGGACTCCCGTGGTGGTACTTACAAAATATAATTGTTTATAAGGTCATAGTCAAATATTCTTTAAAATATAAACAAACATATCCATGGGTTTCATTTTAAGTAAACAAAGGTCAGAAAATAACTCACGTAATTGAAATATTAATATAATTTATAAAACATAGTTGTATAAAATAAATTATGATAAGTCAAAATATACGTAAAATATATTATGGTAACTCAAAGTATAATATAAGTCACCTTAATATTGACCCTTACTATTTTCTTCTTATTTTTACTACCTTCTCACGGTTGTTCCTTCACTCTCATTCCTTTTCCCTTTCTCTCTATCCTCTTTTCCTTCCTTTCTCTCTTTTTTTCCTTTTTTTTTTCTTCACCCAGTTGATCACCTCCTCCCTATAATAGGGAGGTAAGAACGTGGCCCGCGTATCCCTCTCCAGATTTGATAATAAATTAGATGGATTCATACTTATCTTTAATAAATATTTAAGATAATTACACTTTGGCCCAGTTTTCTAATATAACTATATAAATAAATTAATCCCTAATTAAATTACACTCTATCGTATATCAATAGAAAATTAATTATTTATTTTACTACCACACCCATTATTATTATTATTATTATTATTATTATTATTATTATTATTATTATTATTATTATTATTATTATTATTTATTTATTTATTTATTTACACTTACTTTTATATTTATTTATTTACTATCTTTAACTTTAATTTGGCCCAACTAGTATTATAATTTCATATTTCTGTTAATTTGACCCCAAATAATAATCCCTAATTAATATCATATTTGATAATCCAATGCCAAATTAGATTCTGTATTTATTATTATTTATTTAATAATATATTATCACATACAACCATAATACTAGTATAAAATTTAAGGGACAACTTAAATTTTCGAGTTGTTACATCTTAAGTACTAGAAACATCGGGAATTGCCTCGGATTGCTCAACCTCGGCTGTTGGTTGTAGGTTGGCCTCGATTGGCTGTAGGGCTTCCTTCTCCGCTGCGACCTCGGCGTCTATCTCGAGCAAGGTTAGGTCTAGGCTCTTCTCAGTGGCATAGACTTTGGCCTCAGAAGTTGTCTTCTTCGGGAAGGCACTCTTGGTAACCTCGTCCTCATCATCTTGAGTCAAGTCTAGGACTTGCTCATTCAGAGTTGGGGACTTGGCCCTAGTAGCTGCAACTTCTTCAGACTTGTCAGCTTTGACATCCTCCTCTGTCTCAGCCTCATCATCAGATTGGCTTGGAGTGGGAAGGAATGGTAAAACAAGTCAGCTTTTTTCTTGAAGAGGCGAGTTGTTGGGAACAACCAACTCCTTCAATGCAGCCATTCTTCCAAGGGTATAACCCTTCTTGTATGCCTGGTTGACTTGCTTCTTATAGGAGTCCCGGACATCAATTGCCCCTTCAGCATACGCCTTTTCATCAGCAGCTTTGAGCTCGAACTCTTTTGTGGTGAGCACCGTTCAAAGCTCGGTCTGAGCCTCGGCCTTCTTCTCCTTTACTTCTTTTACTTCGGCCAGTGCAACCTCGGCAACATTTTTAGTTGCTTCGGCTTTCTCCTCGACCTTGCTTTGGGCAGCCAAGGCAACCTTGGTCTGGTCTAGCAAGCTTCGGATACGAGCCTCGGCCTAGTTTAGCGAAGAAAGGAGCTTGGATGCCTCCTTTATTTTGTCGGCTAACTTCTTCTTGAATGCCTCGGTCTTTACCACAAAGGAGTGACCTTGCTGGATGGCTTGCAAGAAGAAATTAGAAATTTTGGTTAAGTGTAAGCAAAAACTCAGAATTGAAATTGAGTGACAAGAAACAAAGTACATAAAGCTTACCAAAACACAGTGCTGCATCATTAGAGCATAGTTTTCATACTCTGTTAACTCGGCCATTCGATTGATGTCGACCAACAAAAGAACGGTGGTGGAGATGGCGGCACCGACTTCTACGTCATCTATAGCACTGTCCCCGGCCAGCAGAGGTCGGTCTCTGACCGTGAACGTCGGGGTCCAAGGTTCGTCGGCATGGAAAATGCCGGGTTCGGACCATGGGTTCTTGGATTGCGGTTCGTCAAATGGATCATGCCTTTTCTCAGTGGCAGATGATTGTTTCTTGATCTCGGCTAAGTTTGAGATTGGTACGGTATCTTCAAACTCAATTTTTGTAACAGTGGCCTTTGCCTTAGCCATTTTTACCCTTTTTACTCTAGGCTTTGGCTAGGACTGAGAAAGAGAAGAAGAGTGAACTGTTACCACGCCCGGGATATCGGCAAGAAGGTCGTTGGGAACAATTTTTGCATGACCCATTTCGTCGGCGGTAGTAGTGACGGTGACTTTTGTGCCAAAATGGATCGCTGACAGGGCAATGGGTGGGTATGCTAGATCGTGTGCCGAAGAGTCAGAGTCTCGACGCTTGCGAATGTGAGTTCTACTGGTGGGAGCGTTAGCAGGAGCTCGGCGTCAGTGTTGGTGCTGGGCTGGAGGGATTAACTGAGGGGCCGAGGTGGATGACTGATTTGTAAGATCAGATGAGGAGACTTAATCTGGCCTAGGAGATGAAGTAGTTGGAGGAGTCGAGGCGGAAGGTGAAGTTTTGCTGCGTTTAAGGACGTCAAGCAGAGGGCTCCTGTACGTAGGGATGAGCTGAGGAGGACTGGAGCCTTGTGCACTTCAATAGGCAAGCCAAGAAGACGCACCAGATCCTTGCTTGGCACGTAGTATTGGCGAAAATCCTTTTCGGGCTGAGGAAGGGCTGCAAAGACACAAAGAGAACATTAGAAATAGAAAGATGGTTAAGTAAGGTAACAGAGAAAGGGACTTTAGGAGGGGACTAGGTCCTTACCCTTGTCATCCCTAAAAACTTTGCGGCGTAGGGGGAAAAGGTGGAGTTTATCATGTGGGGCAAACTCCCAATTGCCTGAGACAATTAGGTAGTCGTCTGCTGTGCCTTTATTAGAATCTGGGATATCGGCTATCAACTTCTATTAAGTAGATCTCAGTTTGAGGTAGTAGGTGTAGCCTTTGGTGGTTTTTAAGCTACACATGGTGTAGCAATACTAGATATCAGAGAGGGTGATTCTGGCATTCTATCGACATGCCAGTTCGACAATGCCATTGATGATCCTAAAAGAGTTAACGGCCAACCATATGGGATTGAGTTTATAATAGTGGAGGACTTCCTTAAAGAGGATATCTATGGGAAACCTAACTCCTCCTTCAACAATAGAGACGATTGAGAATGGCATGTAATCCTAACCAGGCATAATTGAGTCGTCCTTCCCAGCCAACCTCAGGTGGACATCAGCCGGGATGGAGAACTCCTGCCTAAAGTATTCTAATTTGGTTGGGGTGTCTACCCTTCACCTAAACATACCCATGATGTCGGCTTATTAAAGTTGATACAAAATTTCAAAAAATATTGATTGATAGAGGTTTGAAAACCTCGGATAAACCCTAAACAGGCACTGGGAATAGGGTTTTTGAAGATCTAAGGGGAAATTTGTCTCAGTTTTTCCTAGGTGAATGAGTTCTAAACCAAAACCCTAGCCTAAAAATTATGTTGAAACAAGGCTCAAAAGTAACAGATCTGAAATAATCAAGAAAAATAGGAAAGAAAGCATGATTCAGAAATCAAGAATGGAGCAACAAACGACAAATACGATTTACACACATAGAGCAAACAGAGTTCATGAACATTGAATAAGTGTGTCCAGGGCAATGTGCAAGAACCACAAGCAATACAAGCACTCTAGACCTCAGGGACAGATTGTGACGCATAAAAAAGATTCAAGAAACAAGAAAATTGATTCATAATACAGTTGTGAATACAAGATTCATTGATAATGAATGCAGTGAAAAGAGTATAAGGCGAGTTTAGAGAAGCTGTACGTTAAGAGAACAATACAAGACTGAATAAACGAACGCCGGAGTCAGACGACTAAAGTATTCGGAACCAAATGGCTAAAAGCTCGCTGGAGGAGGTGATTCAAGCAGTCGCAGAGAGCTTGAAAAAACAACAATAAAGGTTGAGGAATTGTTAGAGAGAGAAAATCTTGAGCACAGAGGAAATGCAAGAATGCGGAGTGAGAAGACGAAGAGAGAGAGAGAGAGAGAGAGGGTTTTGTTAAAAATCTAAAAGGTGGCAAAACAAAATAAATTAGCCTTGGACAACGTGCCTGTCAGGCGGCGTGTGCAGAGGCAACACGACCTGATAGTGCGTGTTAGGTACGAACTAATAAGAAGGAGACGCGTGGAGGAAACGGTTGAAAAGACCATGCGTGACAGCTCATGCGTTGATAAAACTCATGGAGTTCTTGATTTAATGAAGCAAAAACCTCGACTAGAGGAACGATCTCGGTTAAGATACTCAAAGAACTTGGTTCTTGGTCCTTGATCCCTAATAAAAATGGACAGTTAAGTGTTGGGTACTTGAAGCCAACAAGTAATGATCTTGGTCGACGGGAAGGAATGAATTTTTAGCTGACATAGTATTTGAACAAACGATGTAGGTTCCATCACCTCAAGATGCTAAGGTAATAGAACCTATGGGGCAGTTGTGGGGACATATTTTGTGAATGACAGCACGTGGCTAAGGTGACACCGAAGTGCCAGCTGAGGTGCCACGTGGCCTGGTCCTAATGCCGGGGTGATCTCAGCTAGGCCAAGGTTATCTACAGAGATATTGGAATTCGAGATGAGCAGATAAGGGACAAGAGTCCTAGAATAGAGGAGAATTTTAGTCTGGATAAAAATAAAGCTCTTAGGGAGTTTATCCCTATCTAGCTGAGAGTCTAGGATGAGCATTGAGCCTAAATCTACTGAATTGAGGCTTCTACAGGGATCAGGTCAGTGCTAGCTACAAAAGTAGGGCACCTCCATGGGTCTTAGGTATGTGTGAAATACTGTGAGCACTAAGTTCTTTCTTGTGAGTTTAAACACAATTTGCTATCTTTGAGAGATATTGATTACTGACTTGATCGTCAGAGTGCTCCCGAGTGGAGGAACCGCCACTGGATTCTTATTTTTCTGTGACAGGTTGTTTGGGCTTAATATATTCTGCCGGTGCTCTCCTGTTGAGTTCACCGTTTGGTTGTGTGATCAAAAATCAACACCCACAAGTGGAGTATAATACTGTCAACTTCATTAAATAAATGAATCACTAATTGTACTCTCAAAAATCAAACCTTACTCAACTATATAAAAGGCCATCCCCTTTCCATGCCATCACCACCTAGTGGTGCTTTTTAGAGGTTGAGTCCTTTAATAACAAGAATTTTTTTTTATTTTTTGTTTTAAAAAGTAACCTAATAATTAAAGCACTTGTGTGACAAATAATTTTTATTTTTGATAGATTAAAATAATAAAATGAGCCCCACTTAAACCAAGCATTCGGATTCTCTAGGGTGAAGTTTGTTGTAGTGTGTTTTCTACAGTAAAATAGAATCATCATCCAGAGCTTAGATCTATTACTGTAGCAACTAACTCCGATCAAGGATGAAAACTATATAGAAAGAGTATTTAAGTTCAAAAATTAAATTTAGTGATGTGTTAGAAAAATAATTGATTAATAATTAAATATTTTTTAATTATTAATGTGGGAGCCGAATTATCTTGGATCAATGGACAAGTGGACCAGTCCGATGCAGAACATAACCTCTATTCGGCATTGACCCTATTCAATTGAAGAGCCGAATAAAATAGACGGCATTCCTATCAGTAGAACAAAGGCCGAGTATGAGTACATGTAAAGGATCAAGGATGGGCCAGGCCCTAAGGCCCAAAGAGAATACTATAAATACAAGATCCTCAGTTCGAGAAAGGTATGTGAGAACCATTATATTTAACTTAGAATACAAGTAATCTTGAGTGTTGAGACTGACTTGACCGTCAGAGTGCTAATTCCGGCACCCCCGACCGGAGTGTTTATTCCTTTTCAGGTGACTAGCAGAGGATCACGAGCGTCTCCCAGGATCAGAAGAGTATTTCCAAACCACTTCTCCACAATTGGCGCTGTCTGTGGGAATACTCAAACACATCCATGGCGGGCGTAACGGAAGACCCTCCGATAGTCACTGATAAAACCACGCAGAGAGACGACCTCACTCCAACAAACATGCTTGAACCGGAGACTATCCCCACAAGACGCGCTTTGAACTTCGCCTCCCCCTCGACTCCAGAGCATGAGGCAATGCAGGCGATCATGGAACAAGCAAAGCAAAACGAACAAAGATTGGAGAACATGATCGCTGAGAACGAACGTCTCCATTAGGATTTGGCCTGGAAGTGGCAAAGTCTAAACCAATGTTTTACAAACCGGACCGGTGAACGAACTGGAAAAGGCATCGGGTGGACGGGTCACCGGTTCAACTGTCGGGTTGAACCGGAATCGAACCGTGACGTAATAAATATATTAAAATTATATTTAAATAAAAATATAAGTAATAAAATTATAAATTAAAAATATTAAATTATCTTAAATATTTGTCCTAATATTTTTTTTACTGAAAAATATAATAATATATTTTAAAATATTATTAATTTTAATTTTGGAAGATGAAATCAAATATTTAATATTTCCTCCATATGATTTTAATTCAAATAATTTGATTGAAAAGAAAGCAAAAATTTTGGAGGGATATCAAAATTTCAATATTCCCTCCAATACATTTGATTGAATCCCACATGGATTTCTTGAGTTTTTTTGAAAGAGTTTTTTTCTTATAAATAGGTGAAGACTTTCACAATAATTTCATCAAGCTCTTAATGGGATTCCTCACAAGAGGAGACCCTTGAAAAAGAGTTTCAAATTAAAATTTTCTTATATTCTTACATTATATATATATATGTATATATATATATATATAAAATAAGAAAGAAAGGAAAAAAAAAGAAAGAAAGGAAAAAAAAAAATTTGAAACCGGTCCGGTTCGATCAACCCGTGACCGGGTCGACCGGTTCACCAGTTTAACCGGTGGGTTCACCGGTTTTCAATAAATAGGCCGGTTTTTACAACTGGTCGGTTTAAGGGGGCTGACCGGACTGGAACCCCATCCGGTCACCGGTTCAACCGGTTGAACCGGCCAGTCCGGTCCGGTTTTTAAAACCATGGTCCAAACAAGCTGTACACCAAGATTCGAAACGACCTGTGAGGGTAGGTGGTCGACGATCTCGAGTCCGACAACAAGACACTGATAGCGACTCCGACTCATTATCCCCGGAGCCCAAGAATAAGGAACGCTCTGAAACTTCCAGTTCTTCTGAAGAGAGTCCTCGTATAAGGCATAAGCGAAGAAGAAACAGTTCGGATGAAGATCAACACGATCCTTTTGTACGACGGATTGCAAAGGCAGTGCTACCCAAGAAATTCAAAGCATCGTCATTTACCTTGTACGACGGTAAATCAGACCCCACCGATCACATCCGCCATTACAAGCAAGCCATGACACTGCATACAGATGACGAGGCTTTGATGTGCAAAATATTTCCCAGTAATTTGGGACCACTAGCTGTCAGGTGATATTACAAACTGGAGCCGGCTTTGATTAAAAGCTCCCACCAACTCCAAAAACCCTTCAGGGCAAGGTTTATCACTAATGAGGTCCAGCCAAAGCAAGCTGATTCCCTCTAGGCAATGCAGATTTAACCGGGGGAAACCCTTCGTGCCTACTCGGCACGGTATTGGGAATGTTTCAATCTGGTAGACGACGCTTGCAATGACTCCATGGCTATCACCGCCTTCAAGATGGTGTTGCATCCCGACAGTGCCCTCCGCAGCTCTTTGACTAGATGGCCCCCCAAAACAGTTTGGTCGTTGATGAAGAAAGTCGAAGAATACTGTAAAGTGGAAGATGATGCCTTGCGGGTTAAAGCCAGAAATGTGACCAACAAGACGGCTCCTGCTGAAATTGCTCAGCCGTTAAACTCTGTAGCACCTCAGAGCCCTGAACCACGGCATCAGGCAAAACAAGATAAGAGACGGGATTCTTGCCGATCAAGTGACCAATGCTCCCACCGAGCGAATGAATAGCTGCAAGTCGACAGTAGGCGCACAAGGTGCACCGACAATAAATATACTGAGTTGTCAGAACCGATCAGCACGGTCATGTCCAAAATCCAACATCTTCCGTTCTTCAAGTGGCCATCAAAGATGGTGGGACCTCCCGACACTCGAAGACGGGATAGGCGGTGCGAGTATCACAAGGATCATGGCCATGAAATTGAGAGTTGTTATGCATTGAAGGATCACTTGGAGGACTTGGTACAGGATGGTCGGCTACAACTGTACGTCTGAAAGGGCAACTAAACCAAAGCAATAACCTTGAGACAGGATTCCCCTCCACTCGGCGTGATCCACATGATATACAGCCTGCCGATTTCATCCGCGGTGCATACGATTCAGTCGAATCTCAACCCTCAAAATCAACTTACTTCGGCTAAACGACCCCATGAAGCTACAAGCATTTCTTTTGATGATTCAGATCTGGCTGGAGTAACACTTCCTCACATTGATCCCTTGGTAATTGAGCTACGCGTAAACCGATTCACCGTTGAGCGCGTACTCATTGATCCCGGGAGCACATCAGAGGTTATGTATTACAAGACATTCACCAAACTCAGCTTCTCAAAATCAGATCTCTCTCCGGCTCCTTATCCATTATTCGGCTTCAACGCCAATTTAGAATACCCAATGGGGAAAATCACATTACCAGTCCGAGCCGGCTCCCGAACAGTGGATGTGGAATTCTTAGTCGTTAGGCTGCCATCGCCGTACAATCTCATCATGGGGCGATCCTGGTTGCATGTTATGCAGGTTGTACCAAGCACCTATCATCAGCTGCTACGCTTCTCGACAGAATGCGGCATTGAACAAATCCGTGGCTCTCAGAAATCGACACAAGCATGTTATCTCCTTGCTCCAAAGACGCCAAAGGAATTGCAAGTGAACTCTATCAAGGTAACAGATCGCGAGAGCCTCAACGACCTTGGGCGGCTCCCAAATGAAATGGCAACGGAAGACCTAGATCGAGTTGAAATCAACAGCAACCCAGATAGGTTCTTCATGGTCGACACCTCCCTCAATCAAGCCGACCAACAGGAGCTAATTTCCTTCCTGCTCGGCAACCTTGATATATTTACGTGGACTCCATATGAGATGCAGGGTGTAGATCCGTCTGTTTCACAACACCGTTTAAATGTTGACCCTAAATACAAGCCGATCATCCAGAAAAACCGGAGATCAGCCGCAGAGCACACTGCCGCAGTTGTTGAAGAGGTTGACCGATTGCTTGACACCGGGGCAATCAGGGAAGTGACCTACCCTACATGGCTCTCTAATACTATGGTTGTGAAGAAGAAGAATGGGACCTGGCGAGTCTGCGTGGATTTCACGGACCTAAACAAAGCCTGCCCCAAAGACTGTTTTCCTCTCCCAAGGATAGACCAACTAGTAGATGCTACAGCACGTCATCAACGCATGAGCTTCCTCGATGCCTGCAGAGGCTACCATCAAATTGCCTTGCATCCAGAGGACCAAGACAAGACTGCATTCCTCACTCCAAGAGGATCCTATTGCTACAAGGTTATGCCTTTTGGGCTAAAGAATGCAGGGGCAACTTACCAGAGACTAGTTACCACCATATTCAAAGAGCAACTTGGCCACACTATGGAAGTATACATTGACGACATGGTGGTCAAATCCAAGAAAGAGCAGAATCATATAGCCGATCTGGAGGAGACATTCGGCATTCTACGCAAATACAAAATGAAGCTGAATGCTTCCAAATGTGCGTTTGGGATCGGCTCTGGCAAGTTCTTGGGTTACATTGTCAACCACCGAGGAATTGAGGCCAACCCAAGGCAAATCACAGCAATCTTGGAACTCGACTCCCCTCGTTCGGTAAAAGAGGTCCAAAAATTGATGGGGATGGCCGCCGCACTCAACAGGTTCATCAATCGGTCTACAGATCGCTGCCAACAATTCTTTCATACATTACGACAGGGAAAGGCTTTTGAATGGTCCTCCGAATACGAAGCCGCTTTCAACGGCCTCAAGACCTACGTCCACTCAGTACCACTCTTGACAACACCTGCTGTTGGCGACCCGCTCATTTTGTATCTGGCAGTTTCCGATAGGGCTGTTAGCGCCGTACTAATAAAGGAAGAGCTGGGGGAGCAGTGGCCAGTGTATTATGTGAGCAAGGCCATGGTTGACGCCGAAACACGCTACCTTCTGCTGGAAAAACTCATCCTAGCCTCAGTCATAGCAGCAAGAAAACTGATACATTACTTCTAGGGACATAGCATTGGGGTGCTAACAAATTATCCCCTCCGATCAGTACTACGAAGTGCAGAAGCATTAGGACATGTTTCAAAGTGGGCTCTTGAACTCGACCAGTACGACATTCAGTTTCTACCTAGAACCTCCATCAAAGGGCAAGTGCTTGCCGATTTTGTTGCCAAATTCACCGGGGGTCTTGCCGATTTCAAGTCTGATGAGACTGGAGCTGAACTGGAGAATTTATGTTGGGGACATTTGGCAGTTGTACTGCGATGGATCATCTAATCAGCAGGGCAGCAGAGCTAGAGTTGTAATCATGACTCCCGACGGCGCAATAATTGAGCATGCCGTCAAGCTCGGTTTCGAAGCGTCAAATAACGAAGTCGAATGCGAAGCCTTTCTAGCCAGTTTACGGAATGCACATCTTCTGGGTGCTCGGTGTTTGCTGGTATTTTGCGATTCAAAACTGGTGATCAATCAGCTAAAAAGGGAGTACGTGGCAAGAAATGACCGTATGGCGGCTTACATGAAAATGGCCAACTCTTTGCTGGCAAAATTTGACCATCATGAATTGAACTAGATAACACGTGATCAGAACACACATGCAGATGCCCTTGCTTGCCTAGCCTCTGCCATTAATTCAGAGATTAAACAGACCATCGAAGTAGGTTTCATCCCGGAACCGAGCATTGGCCCTTCGTAAGAAAGTCCAGGTCAATGTTATAGAATCTAGACCGAGTTGGATGGATCCCATCGCCGCATTCCTGTCCTCCAAATAGCTCCCAGAGGACAAGAAAGAAGCGCACAAGTTGTGAAATAAAGCCCTGCGATACTACTTGGATCCGCAAGGAAAGCTATATAAAAAATCCCTTTCTGATCCATACCTAGAATGTGTACACCCGGACAAAGTTGAAGAGCTTCTGACTGAAATACATGAAGGCAGTTGTGGTGCCCATTCTGGCGGGCGCTCTTTGGCCCATCGAGCTATAACATAGGGGTGTTACTGGCCGACAATGAGAGCTGATGTCGAATGCTACGTGAAGAAATGTGAACAGTGCCAGAAGTTCTCCCCGTTAACCCATTTGCCTGCTGAAGAGTTAAGCTCCATTACCAGTCCCTGGCCGTTCGCCTAGTGGGGACTTGATATCGTAGGACCATTGCCGAGGGCCCCAAGGAACAAGCGATACTTGATCGTCGCGATAGATTACTTCACAAAATGGGTCGAAGCGGAGGCATTAATGTACATTCAAGATGCTGATGTTAAGCGCTTTGTATGGAGAAATATCACAACGCGATTCGGCATTCCAAGAGCTCTTATTTCAGACAACGGCACGCAGTTTGACTGTGGCGTCTACCGAGAACTATGCAGCAAGTATGGTATCCGGCCCTATTTTTCTACGCCGGCTTACCCACAAAGCAATGGTCAAGCTGAAGCCTCTAATAAATCCATCTTGGACGGTATCAAGAAGAGGCTAGAGAGAGCTAAAGGCAAATGGCTCGAAGAATTGCCGAGTGTTTTATGGGCTCATTGAACTACGCCGAGGCGATCTACTGGGGAAACGCCGTTTGCTCTATGCTTTGGAACCCAGGCGATCATACCCTTGGAGATCGGCCACCCAACCCTGAAATCTCAAGTTTTTGACATGGGCCGAAACGACATGATGCTGGCCTTGGATTTGATTCTGATTGAAGAACGAAGAGACCGTGCTCTTGTATCTATGGCGCGGTACCAGCAGCAGCTTGCCAAGTCATATAATCAACGTGTTCAGCTGCGCCCCTACATACCAGGGGAGTTGGTCTTGAAGAAGGTACTTCCAGCTGCCAAGAAACTGGTTGATGGAAAATTGGGTCCTAACTGGGACGACCCTTATCAGATTGATTCGATCGCAGGAGTAGGGGCATATCGGCTCAAAGACATGTCAGGAAGGAGTCTGCCTCGGCCTTGGAATTTCACACATTTACGCAAATTTTATCATTGACCTGACTTGTGGGGCATGATACTTGTTCTGAACGGTTCGCCATGTACGTCTCATTTTCTGTAATACAAAGATCGCTACTCTTACTTCAAAATCCAGTTCAAAGGTGTTCTGATAAAGCCTCCTGATTCGGAGCGCCCTTCGTGGATATCACGATTGGCCAAATAAGTCTCCGGATTCAGAGCCCCATCGGCGCATGACGTCTTTGGGCCGATTAAGCCTCTGGATTCGGAGCGCCTTTCGTGGATATCACGATTGGCCAAATAAGTCTCCGGATTCGGAGCCCCATCGGCGTATGACGTCTTTGGGCCGATTTAGCCTCCGGATTCGGAGCGCCCTTCATAGATATCATGATTGGCCAAATAAGCCTCCAGATTCGGAGCGCCCTTCGTAGATATCATGATTGGCCAAATAAGTCTTCGGATTCGGAGCCCCATCGGCGCATGACGTCTTTGGGCCGATTAAGCCTCCAGATTCGGAGCGCCCTTCGTGGATATCACGATTGGCCAAATAAACCTCCGAATTCGGAGTGCTCTTCGTGGATATCACGACTGGCCAAATAAGTCTCCAGATTCGGAGCCCTGTTGGCGCATGATGTCTTTGGGCCGATTAAGCCTCCGGATTCGAAACGCCCTTCGTGGATATCATGATTGGCCAAATAAGTCTCCGGAATCGGAGCCCCATCGGCGCATGACATCTTTGGGCCGATTTAGCCTCCGAATTCAGAACGCCCTTCGTGGATATCACGATTGGCCAAATAAGTCTTCGGATTCGGAGCCCCATCGGCGCATGACTTCTTTGGGCCGATTAAGCCTCCGGATTCGGAGCGCCCTTCGTGGATATCACGATTGGCCAAATAAGTCTCCGGATTTGGAGCCCCATTGGCGCATGACGTCTTTGGGCCGATTAAGCCTCCGGATTCAGAGCGCCGTTCGTGGATATTCGGGTCGGGCGTAACATAATTATGCCAATTAAATACTTAATGTAGAATGCTCTCATTTCAAGCTGCAAAACCCGTTTATACTTCAAAGCATATAAACATTCGAAATGATGTTTCTACAATGTAACACAACATGCAAACACGTGTGTGCTGAATGAAAATTATAACGAAATATTTCAAATAGAACATTTTATTCAAATCAGGCGATGATTACATAGTTTTGAACGCGATCTGCGTTTAAACATTACAATGAGTATTTTTATACGGCGTCGCCCTCATCCTCACTCTGCTCGACTTCAAAGGCGGAAAACGGAAAATGATTTCGTTGGTAGAATGACGATGCCGAATCATTGCCTGACGCTCGGAGAGCTTTCGCGGCTTGAGATGCCTTGATCCAACCATGCTTAAATCCACGATTTTCACATCGGCAAACCTCTTCGGCGAGTTTCTCCTTGGTCTTCTGAATTCCGACCTTTCGGTCGTCATGGAAACCTTTTCCATAGGCCGCGGCCCTCGCAGTCTCAATCGTGAACATGCTAGCCGTGTTACGATCGGCGATCGCATCACTAATCAACCTTTGAGTAACCCTCTCTTCGACAATCGGGTTAGGGTGGCTGGTTGATTGGGGCTCGGCAGACTTGATTTTCCTTAGCTCGTGCTCGGCCTTCTCAGCGCAACCTTCTAACTTCTGAATGCGTTCATCTCTTTGTTCTATGTCGCGGCGAGCGACATGGAGACGCATGTTGATCTCATAAGCCGTGTACAGTCCCCTCACCGCCCCGTGAACGCCTTCACGAAACACTTCGAAGTCCTGCCGACCTACCATCGACTGTTGAACTTTGGGTGGAAAAATCTATCAAGCAAACTCGACTGCCACATTTGGATCTCAAACGATTGAATCCGCCTCTGTCATTGGTCTATTACCCACGAAGACCGCAAAACTCAATGGACGAGGAGTCGTGTCGGATTCCCTGCCAGGACGGGGTTGAGGAGACTTATGCTGTAGCTGCTTGTCCCTCCTGGGCAACCTACTTCGACGACGAGGAGATTGGTGTCTCTCCCGATCCCTCGAAGTCCTACTTCCCGTGCGTGCAGGTTCACCGCTTCGACTCATGGCTCCTCCCAGCTCAGCTAGCGTCTTCGCTTCACCTCTGCTGT
The DNA here is from genome assembly GCF_055761805.1 of Camellia sinensis. NCBI lineage: Eukaryota > Viridiplantae > Streptophyta > Magnoliopsida > Ericales > Theaceae > Camellia > Camellia sinensis. The sequence goes on from NC_138964.1 coordinate 155,647,678, forward strand.
TGAAGAAAAGTCTATTTGACATTCACACTTGTTTAATCTTCCTCAAAGAGCTGGACTGAGTTGCTGACTGAGCACAGAAATACGACCCTCGTTCATGAAGTACGCGCCCATTTATTCCCTACGAGGGCAGCACCTCCGAGGCAATCTCATTAATATTGAAACGTCAACAACCCAGCCCCGACTGAGTCATATGCCCCAATCGCCCCATCAACCACTGATATTCGGCGTTCTACGATCATGAACTAGCTGGGGCAAGGGCAGATTCATCAATCAGATTTATCAATCTAGTCGGCTTGAGTGCCCCAGCCGCTCCACGAATAAATTCATAAGTAACGTGTTATTCGGCATTCTACGATCTTGAACCAGCTGGGCAAGGGCAGATTCATCAATCTAGTCGGCTTGAGTGCCCCATCCGTTCCATGAATCTATTCATTAGTACAAGATTCATAAGTAACGTGTTATTCGGTGTTCTACGATCATGAACCAGCTGGGGCAAGGGCAGATTCATCAATCTAGTCGGCTTGAATACCCCAGCCACTCGAATCGAATCATCATAAGTAACGTGTTTTTCGGCGTTCTACGATCTTGAACTAGTTAGGGCAAGGGAAGATTCATCAATCTAGTCGGCTTGAGTGCCCCAGCCGTTCCACGAATCGATTCATCAGTACAAGATTCATAAATAACGTGTTATTTGGAGTTCTACGATCATGAACCAGTTAGGGAAAGGGCAGATTCATCAATCTAGTCGGCTTGAGTGCCCAGCCGTTCCACGAATCTATTCATCAGTACAATATTCATGAATTCATTTTGTTTATGATTAAATCAAATCCCTAAATTTACTAGGCTTCTAAGTCTGCCGTCTCACGTAATCTTGACATTTTATTCTAACTGCTGATTCTTCTAATTATGTACGCATACAACAAACAATACGAGAAATAACTTGAGGGCATATAAAATTTTCATTCATAAATTGAGCACTAGTAGCGGACATTTTACATATGAAAATCCAAAAAAAAAATGAAAGTGAACTAACAAAAAACATACATTGAAATTGAGAAAAACCTAACAAAACTAGAATGTCACCCAAATCAAGTCTCAGGATCAGACTCAAGCGGCTCAACGTCCACTTGCTCGTATGGAATTGGTATGGCCAATGTAACTCCAGCGGCAGCGAAGCCTTTGACCCAGCTGTGTTTGAATCTCCAATTCTCAAATTTGGGGACTTCTTCTACGTAGTCATTAAAGGCGGCGCTCTTCCCAGCCTCGAACGCCACGGAAGCCTCAGAGTCGGCTTTTTCCTTGGCCTACTTCAACTCTTCTAACTCGGCATCCTGTTTTGCAAGTGCCTCATTGGCTAACTTGATCGATTCCTCGCTCGCGTTTGCCCTCTCCTCGGTGTTAGATTTGAGTTGATCAGTAGTCCTGGCCCTCTCATTCTTAGCCTCGGCCTGCACATTTTCCATTGCGGCTCTCATTGCCTCAAACTCTGCCCTGCTCCTTTGACCATCGACTTCCGATTGCAAACGGCCAATCCTTTCAACGGCTTCATGCTGGCGGTGGCCTAATTCAGTGATCCTTCTAACCATCTGCAAAACAAAGGATCGTCACATTCCAAAAAACATCGAATGCAAACCAAACCAACAAGGGAGTTAGTCACGTATCACAAGGGCCTACTGGGCAGCTAATGCTACTGTTACCAAATCCGACTTGGCACGAAAGGTCACCTTGTCAGCCGGCAAGGAGACCGAGTTAGCCAAGCTCAGTGCCACAGCTGGATCTTTCAAAACCGACGCTTCAGAGGAGATCGGCTTGTCTTTTATCTTTGACTCAATAACAAAAGGAGCAACCACAGCCGACTCCTCTAAGTGTGGTTGTTTATTAATGGGTCCCTCTTCAGAGCCGTCCTTGCCCTCGGCACTTCGTTTTTCACCCCGATTCTCTAAAATCGGCCGCTCTTCTGTAATTGGGCGCTCGACATCCTTTTCTGTCTCAACCACGACAATGTGAGCCGTTTCTTATACAGTAATAGGTTGAACAGATTCAGTCGGAACAAGTCCGAAATGGATGGCCTCGGCCTTTTGTCGGGCGGCCATGCGTTCGGCGTTTCTCTTTTGCGCCATTTGCATTAGATTTTTCCCAGCCATATCCTCAGAATAATCGTTGGGAAGGTCTCCCAAGTTTGTAAAAATATCTTCGAAGGCGTCCCCTCGGCCTGATGTAAACGGAGGGCCAGAAGAGTTCGATCCGGTTTCCTCAAAGGCCGAATTAATAGCTTCGTCAACTTCCGCGGCCAACCGGTCCGGGACCTCGGTGATCGGTTCGGCCACTTGTTCTTCCACGTGTTCAGAATCAGATGATTCCAAACCGATCTGTCTTAAGTTTTTGAAGCTGGGGAAGATGAGGGCTGTAAAATGATTGTCGCCTTGCGCGATCAGAATGTCGTCTGCCACCGAGAACGTTGTGTAAGTTGGCTCGTACCGAAGTAGATTATGGGTTGCCCTCTCTTGTTTTTGAAGGTTTCGACGGCCGACGAACTGTAGTGCAGTTTTAATTTTTGCGAACACAACGTTGTCGTCTGAAACCAACACTCTCTTCAAATCGCTGCCTGTATAACAAAACGATTAGATGAATATAGTGCCGAATAAATATATATGTAAATAACATAAAGTGATCTAATCGGCCACCTAGTTCGCCTTTTCGCCTTGGTACAGGGTCTAGGCGATCTTTACCTTCGCCGAATTCCCAATTGCCGCGGACAACGACCATCACGCCATCGACACGCTTGCTAGAGCTGGCAAGCATGGTCACTAAGTGATGATCAGTATCCTTGGCTCTAAGAAAGTAGCGTCCTAGCCGGCCGGTAGATTTGGCTAGGACATAACAGTGCCGAATGGCGGGAATACCTAAATTAATTCTAAGACGCCGATTTATCTCTACAATTCCCATTATGATGCGAAAGAAGTTCACATTGGGTTGAGAAGGGATGAGACCCCAGTACCGAAGAACGACCCTCAAAAGTGGGTGGAGAGAAAAGCAGACGCCGCCCTCAGCAATTGATAGGAGAGGAAAGACGATTGAGCTCTCATCTTCCCTCTCCATATCAGTGGTGCTGTCTGCCAAAAGTGACAGATGGACGTTGTCGGGGATAGAGAAATGGCATTAAAAGCCGAAGATTCGATCTGCAGAAAGGAGCTCCTTCAGATGTTTTGCCATTTCGACCAACCCAAGGATTATGGAAAACTAAAAGCAAACAAAGGATGAGGACAAAAGTGAAGGAGAAGAAAACTTACAGGAGACGAAGGAAAGAGCGAGAAACAAGGGGTTGCAGAAGCCACAAAATGTAGGAGTTACACTAGAAGGCGAGCTAGATGTCTTTGAGTACTTAGAACATACATTCGAAGAGATAATTTCAAATCGCATTAAATGGAGGCAGTGTACGAAGGGGCAGGAAAGCGTTACAATGACCAAAAAGCATGTACGCGTTCTGACACGCATCGGGAAGGGGATTAACTGCCGAGTTTTTGACTTCCCAGACTAAAAGCCAAACATGCCGACTGAAGTTGCTAGTGGGGTGTTTGGGGGACAATTGTGGGAGCTGAATTATCTTGGATCAACGGAAGAGTGGACCAGTCCGATGAAGAACATAACCTCTATTCGGCATTGACCCTATTCAATTTAAGAGCCGAATAAAATAGACGGCATTCCTATCAGTAGAACAAAGGCCGAGTATAAGTACATGTAAAGGGTCAGGGATGGGCCAGGCCCTAAGGCCCAAAGAGAATACTATAAATACAAGATCCTCAGTTCGAGAAACGTATGTGAGAACCATTACATTTAACTTAGAATACAAGTAATCTTGAGTGTTGAGATTGACTTGACCGTCGGAGTGCTAATTCTGGCACCCTCGACCGGAGTGTTTATTCCTTTTCAGGTGACTAGCAGAGGATCGCGAGCGTCCCCCAGGATCAGAAGAGTATTTCCAAACCACTTCTCCACAATTAATCAATTATTTTTTTTTACTGGATCTAAAAAATAAATTTATGTCATTTTTCATATGAAAATGCTCCAGCCCAAATCAATTAAAGCACTTTACTTGGTCGGTTGGTCGATCATGATAGACTTCTAACCCAACCCATGCTATGCGATGCCATGCCATGAAAATGCATCGTAATCTGAGCCCCTCTACTTCTTATCCGTTGTGTGGCACCCACAGTGAAACTACCTATGGGGACATATTTTGTGAATGACAGCACGTGACTAAGGTGACGCCGAAATGTCAGCCGAGGTGCCACGTGGTCTGGTCATGCTGCCGAGATAATCTCGGCCAGGTCGAGGTTATCTGTGGAGATACTAGAATCCGAGATAAGCGGATAAGGGACAAGAGTCCTAGAACAGGGGAGGGTTTCAGTTAGGATAAGGATAAGCCTCAAGAAGAGTTTATCTCTATCTGGATGAAGGTCCAGGATGAGCATTGAGCTTGAGTTCATTAAAGTGAGGCTTCTAATGGGGTCAGATCATTGCTGGTTATAAAAGTAAGGCACCCTCGTAGGTTTGAGATAAGTTCTTTCTTGTGAGATTAAGCACAATTTGCTATCTTTGAAAGATATTGATTATTGACTTGATTGTCTGAGTGCCCCCGGATGGACGAACCACCGCCGGATTCTCGTCTTCTTGATATAGGTTGTTGGGCTTAATCTATTTTGTTGGTGCTTTTTAGCTGAGTTCCCCGTTTGGTTGTGTGGTCAAAAATCAATATCCACAATTTGGTGCCGTTTGTGGGAACTTAAGAAGAATAAATGGCTAATAACGGGTAGGAAGAAAAGATTGGGGACGATGTTCTAGGTGGGAGTGGTAAACATGCTGATCCTAACATCGAGGAAGAAAACCATAATGATGGAGCGCGGGATTAGATTCCCGGGGAGAAGGACGTCGGCAAAGAAGGAGACGCCCCAAAGAAAGCAAGCCTTGATGAGTATTACAACGCAAGTGACGTCCAGGTATAGAAGAACTGATGCCTGAGGAGGGACGGCGAGATGAAGGGGATAGCAAACAAGTTGTTAGACCTATAATCAGTTGTCAACTTCATGATGCAGAACAACGTAATGCAACCACCGTACCCGTTACTGATGCCCAGAAAGGAGGGCAAAAACTGATCCCAGTAGTCCATCAGCATGACAAGGAGAAGGAACGTTCACATCAGCCTTCACGAGATGTCGGGCGAGTAGAGTCAGTGAGAGATGAGTCTCAGAGAACGCCTCATACCAAGGGAACTTATGTCAAAGAACATTGGCACGTCCAGGGGAAGGGACTTTGCTTTGATACAGTGAATGAAGAAAAATCTAAGAGGACGCACCACGACGCCGAAAGCAGCACCCCAAAAAGGATGAAATCTGTTGATAGTCGAGCTCCTAGAGGAACGAATGAGGATTTGAGGGACTACCTCCAGAGGAAGTGACAAAATGCCGAGGTTACATCCCCTGTCAAGCCAAGAATGCCATTCTCAGTAGAGTTGGATAAGGTTAAGGCCCTAAAGAGGTTCCATATGCCGAGGTTTCAGATTTATGATGGTAAGTTCGATCTAAACTTTTATGTCTGCTTATATTTGAACTCAATGGCTTTGTATATTGGGAACACGCAGTTTCTGTGCAAGGCATTCCCCTCATCCGTTGGGGAAATCATATCGGATTGGTTCCACAAGTTGCTGAAAGGAATTGTGAAGAGCGGAAAAGGCCTGGCCGAGATTTTTGTGGCCATGTTTGTTACGAACAAGTTGCAGCCATTAAGGGTGGACTTCCTGATGGCTTTGAAAATTGGCAAGGGAGAAAGCCTCAAGGCATATGCCAAAAGGTATTATGAGGTGTTCAACCGAATATCGGGATACAACCAGGAGCTGGCGGTCGTGTCTTTTAAGAACGGCTTGGAGGATGAATGCCCTCTCCAGAAGTCACTGGCAAAAACTCTACCAAAAAGTATAGAGGAGCTTATGGCTCGGATTGAAAAATATGCCAGAGCAGAAGATGATAAGCTAAGAAGAAAGGCTCCAAAACAAGAGAAGAGAAATGGTTCGTCGAAGTGAGGCCGAGATAACACTGGTTTTAACAGACAAGAGACAGGGTTGAAGGCTGCACAGGTAGTCACCACTGCGTTCCGGATCTCGATTTACAAAGTTCTAGAAGGAATCAAAAACTAGCCGTATTATAGAGCACCAGAGAGGGTCCCTGGGGAGTTTATGGGAATGAGCCTTGGGAAGCACTGTGCCTACCATAATGAGGATGGACACTTGACTCAGAGGTGCAGGGCTTTGAGCCGCACTTGGAGGATCTGGTCAGACAAGGTCATCTGTGAGACCTAGTAGATATGAGGCCAAAACAAGGGAAGAGTAGGCAAGACTGCCCTAGGCGCCGGTAGCTCCACCTCCGCCACCACCACCACAACAAGCAGATGGACCTCGGGTGATCAATGTTATTCAGTCAAAGGTTAATGAGAATAAGGTGCATGGGGAGACTCAGAGAGTGAGGCACCTACAGTAGGTGTATCAGGTCCAACAGAAGAAGCCTAGGACCAATGAGTACCAGGGACCAATGGTCTCTTTTACCGAGGTAGACTTGGATATAATGCAGCATCCACATAATAATGCCTTGGTGATAACGCTGAAGATTGGAGACTGCCAGGTAAGGCACATATTGGTCGATCAAGGCAGTTCTTGTGACATCATGTATGTTAGATGTTACAAGGAGCTTGGCCTTCACCCAAATGATCTGGAACAATCTAACAGCCCGATGATTGGATTCAACGGAACGCCAACTTGGCCTCTAGGAACCACGAATTTGGAAGTGCATGTAGGCATGAAGAAGGTAAGCACAGAGTTTACAGTAATTGACACCTCCTCCCTTTGCAATGTTATTTTGGGAAGACCGTGGTTGCACGCAATGAGGGTTATTTCTTCAACATTACACTAGTTGTTGCAGTTCCCAATGGAGCATGGAATTGAGGAAGCTAGAGGGGATCAGGTGCAGGAAAAAAATTGCTCCATAGTAGCAATGAAATTCGTCTGGAACTTGTGAGAGGCAGAAATAGTAAAAATTGAAGGCCAGGACATGGAGGTCTTGGATGACATTGGCAAAGAGCCAGCCGACAAGAGTGAGGAAGCCTTGAAAAAGATTCTGGTAAAAGAAGATGTTGTAGAGCACTTCTTCCTTCTTGGCTCAGGCTTAGCTGAGGAGAATGAGAAGGAGTTGGAGGCTTTCTTGCGAGCAAACGTAGAAGTGTTTGCCTGAACGCCATACGAGATGCCTGGCATTGACCCCGAGGTCACTTGCTATAGGCTCAATATAGACAGGTCGGCTAAACCTGTCACTCAGTGGGCAATGAGGCCGACATTGATTTATGTAGAGGCAGTAGAGGAGGAAGTGGATAAGCTGTTGGATGCCAAGGCTATTCAGGAGGTAAACTACCCAACTTGGTTGTCCAACACAGTAGTTGTGAAAAAGAAGAATGGGAAGTGGAGGGTTTGTGTGGACTTCACCAGCTTGAATAAGGCTTGTCCTAAAGACAGCTTCCCTCTACCTAAAATTGATCAGCTGGTAGATGCTACTTCAGGGCATGGGAAGATGAGCTTCCTGGATGCTTACAGGGGATACCACCAGATAACAATGTATCCCCCTGACGAGGAGAAGACAGCATTTATCACCCCAAAAGGGTTGTACTGCTACAGAGTGATGCCTTTCGGGTTGAAAAATGCAGGTGCAACCTACCAGAGGTTGGTAACCAAGATATTCAGACATCTAATTGACAAAATAGTATAAGTGTACTTTGATGACATAGTCGTGAAGACCAAAGAACTTAGGAATCATCTGGCCGACTTGAAGACACTTTTTGATATCCTGAGAACATATCGGCTTTGACTCAATGCTTCAAAATGCACATTTGGAGTCGGGTCTGGTAAGTTCCTGGGATACTTGGTTACCAGAAGGGGCATTGAAGCAAGCCCAGACCAAATCAAGTCCATTCTTGACTTAAAAAGCCCGACGTCAGCCAAGCAGGTCCAGCTTTGACCGGCAAGGCGGCAGCCCTAAACAAGTTTATCAGCTAAAGTTCTGATAAGTGTAAACCATTTTTTTAGTTTGTTAAATAAGGCCACAGATTTTTTGTGGACAGAAGAGTATGAAGTCGCCTTGGCCGACTTGAAAAAGCACCTGGGAACAGCTCCAGTTCTGTCAAATCCAATACTTGGAGAAGAATTGTTCCTATACTTGGCAGTTTCAGAACACGCAGTAAGTGCGGTAATAATTCAAGAGGAGGAAGGAGAACAAAAGGCGGTATACTATGTAAGTAAGACCCTACCAGGAGCAGAAACCAGATACCTGTTCTTGGAGAAACTAACACTAGCCCTGGTGATGGCTTCGAAAAAACTGAATCACTATTTCCAAGCCCACAAAATTATGGTGCTGGTTGAGTATCCGTTGAAGTCCTTGTTGCAGTAAGAAGATCTGACAAGCAGGGTAGCCAGATGGGCAGTAGTGCTGGGCCAATATGACTTGGAATTTAGGCCCAGAACGGAAATCAAAGGCTAGGTTCTGGCTGACTTTGTGGCCGAGTTCACCATTGGTGCCATCCCGCGTTAGACTCCGGTGAGCAGTGGCTTGGGATATCCAGAGGAACAGGAAGAAACCTAACTGGGGCCTAAGAACCCCGCTCTAGCAAAATAGGAGAAATAAGAGAAACCAAAGCCCTGCGACATCTATATCAGCGACTCCTTCCGCCTGTTTGTTGATGGAAGTTCGAACCATCAAGGAGCGGGAGCAGGAGTAGTGTTAGTATTGCCAGATGGGCGAATGTTAGAGCAGTGTATTTGCTTGGGGTTCAAGGCCTCAAACAATGAAGCAGAGTACGAGGCACTGATTCCAGGGTAAATTTAACAACAACAATAGAAGCCGATGAGGTGGTAATCTTCTGTGACTTCCAACTTATTGTGAATCAGGCAATAGGCGAATATGCAACCCGAGATGAAAGAATGATAGCCTATGTCAAAGAAGTTGTTAGACTGCTAGCATTGTTCCAGGATTGCCGGCTACACCAGGCTAGCCGAGATGATAGCAGTCATGCCGATGCCTTGGCTAACCTGGCTAGTGTAATGAAATCAGGGGAGGCAAGGACAATAATGGTCGATTATTTGTCAAGCCCAAGTGTAGAACCACTGATCACAGAGTACGAAACAATGTGTGTGGAGATGGGTCCAAGCTGGATGGATGCAATAGTGATGTTCCTTACGGATAGCAAGCAGCCAGATAACCGAAAAGAGGCGCACATGACAAGATTGAGGTCGGCCAAGTTTAGCCTAACAGCAGAAGGCCATCTCTACAGAAGGTCCTTTACTAGGCCCCTTTTGAGATGTGTGCATCCCTCCCAGATTGAGGACTTCTTGTATGAAATTCATGAAGGTGCATGTGGAAGCCATGTTGGGGGCAGTCACTAGCCCATAGAGTCATATCCTAGGGGTACTAGTGGTTATACATGCAGAAAGATGCTGAAGCTTATGTGAGAAAATGTGAGAAATGTCAAAGGTTTGCACCTTTGATACATCAGCGAGCAGCAGATCTGAACCCAGTGTCCAGTCTTTGGCAACTGGACAGAGAAAGTTCTTGTTAGTAGCCACAAACTACTTCACAAAGTGGGTAGAGGCAGAACCCTTGGCCAAGATCAGAGATGTGGATGCAAAGAATTTCATTTAGAAGAACATGATCACTAAGTTTGGGATTCTGAGAGCCATTGTGGCAGACATGGTACCCAATTTGAAGGTCTTTTGATTAAGAGTTTTGTGCTAAATACAAAATTAAGAACTACTACTCTACTCCTAGTTTTCCCTAGAGTAATGGTCAAGCAGAAGTATCCAACAAGACCATTTTAGATGGGATCAAGAGGAGACTGGAAATAGCCAAGGGCAAGTGGGTGGAAAAATTGCCTAATGTTTTGTGGGCATATCGGACTACGTCGAGAAGATCAACTGGGGAGTCTCCGTTTGCCATGGCTTATGACACTGAAGCAGTCATCTGACTAGAAATCGACATCCCTAGAATCAGAACCCAGGGAGTAGAGGATAGATCTAACGAGGCATTCTTGGCCCGAGATCTAGACCTGTTGAAAGAAAAAAAGGAGAGAGCAGCGATTCGGCTGGAGGCATACCAGCAGCAGCTTGCTAGGGTTTACAATAAGAAGGTCAACCCAAGAGAGTTCAAGATTGAGGACCTTGTCTTAAGGAAAGTTGTTGGCAACAAGAAGGATTCTAGGGAGGGCAAACATTATTAGTTTTTGTCTTCTTGAGATTTATGTCATGATTTTATTAGTTGAAGTTTTAATAAAATGCTAGTTTGATTTTGCTTTTATAAATTTGTGAGATATGACTGAAATAGTCTTATGGCGATGTTTCCGAATGAAACATGACGAATAACTTAGACTTATCATATGATAGAGTTATATTATACTTGCCATATGATAGAGTTGAACTAAGTTTGTGATGTTTTCGATTGAAACATGATGGGTAACTTGGACTTGCTACTTGGGCAAAGATGAACTAAGTTTGATCTAGTAAGATTGATAGAGAGACTGAGGTCACAAGACTCGGCTAAATTTTGTTTGAATTAGACCTCGGCAAGAACTAGAGTTGCTTACTTAATGTGAATATAAGTGGTAGTTAAATTCACATTAGGAGGGCAGGAAGCAGGAATAAGTTTGACAGTTGTTTAAAATTTTGAAAAAATTTACAAGTTAGAGTCAGCCAAGATATCGAGATGAGGGGACATTCGAGTTGTTCGTTACCTAAGATCACCAACTAGGTCGTCAAACCTGGAAATATGGGAAGGGTGTGAAGTCTTAATAAAAGACAATAAGTACAAGTGGAGGAAGAACACTTGTAAATATGTTTGAATCAAATATTTTTATAGTGTTGGCCGAGAAAAACAGCCAAGGTTTGTATCTGAGGTAATACTTGTCCAAGGTATTCTAACTCGAAGTGATTACATAGAATATACTTGGAAGAAGTAGAAAACTATTCTAAGTATGGAAGCATGCAAGGCATAGAAGAAAAACAGTAAAGCTTAAAACGAGCATACATTCAACACTTAGGAAAGAAGGAAGAAGGCATGCATTCATTCAAAAGAAAACTTGTTCATTTACAAGGGCACATCGGCCAAAAGAAAACTGAAATTGTTCAGATGACAAACTGTTACAATTATTCAAAAGTAAAAGGAAACAGTTTAAAGCAAGACAAATTCCAAAAGTAAACTATCATGCTTCGGCTGTAAAAGGTGTTTCAGCCTCGGTAGACAGCTGGGAGGACTTCTCAGCAATCTTCTCGGCCTTAATCTCGAGTAGAGTCTGGTCAAGACTCTTCTCAGTAGACTGGATCTCGGCCTTTTGGAGAGCGTTCTTTGAAGAAGAATGTTTGGAGACCTCATCATCTTCCTCATCCTGAGTCAAGTCTAGGATTTGCTCATTCAGAATAGGGAACTTGGCCACAATGGCAGCATCCAACCCTTTGTCAGTATCCTCAGCTTCAGCTTCCTCCTCTTCGACTTCGTTGTCAAACTCTTTGGGAGAGAGAAGGAATGGCACGCTGAGTTGATCAATATCTCAAAGAGGAGAGTCCGTAGAGATGGACAGTTTATTTAGGGCTGCAGTGCAGCTGAGGTAATAACCCCGGCGGCAGGCTTGGTTGACATGGGCTTTATAAGCATCACGGACGTTGGCTTGACCTTCGGCGTAGGCCTTTTCATCAACCGCCTTGATCTCAGCCTATGTGCTATCCAAGGCCTTCTTTAGTTTTTCCTCGGCTTGAACAGGTTCGGCCTCGGCGGTTTTAGCCTCGGCTTTGGTAGCTTCGGCAGCAGCTCCAACTTTCTTGATCTTGTTCTCGACCTCGGTTTGCGCAGCTCTTGTAGCCTTGGCCTTGTCCATCAGGTGACGATTGCTGGCCTCGGCTTGATTGAGAAAGGAGAGGAGATTGGTTGTTTCTTAAGTCTTTTTCACCAATTTCTTCATCGTCATCTCGGTCTTAACCGCATATGAATGCGCATGTTGGATGACCTGCAAGAAATGAAATAGATTAGTAAAAATTTGGCTAACTATTGGAAAAACTTTAACAGATAAAGTAAAGAGACTTACCAAGATGGAGTGTTGCATCATAAGACCGAAGTTCTCATATTCGTGAAGATCAGCCATATAATTCATGTCGACGGGAAGGAGCACGGCAGTCGACAGAGCGGCACCAACCTCCACGCTCTCGATTGCACTATTACTGGCTGTCAATGGACGATCTCTTACCATGACCTCAGTCGCCCAGATCTGATCGCGGGGGAAGCTGTTGCTACCCTCTGGGAGTTCAGACCTCGGCTTCTTCGGTGGAGGGACATCGGAAGTTGCGGCCTCAGCAGGCCTCTTCTCAGCAATAGAAACGCTTTTCTTGGCCTCAACTAATTTTGAGATTGGTAGGGTGTCATCAGTATCAATTTTGTTGACAGAGGCTTTTGAGGTAGCCCTCTTCACCCTTTTTGGTTTTGCCTTGGATTGGGTTTGAGATGGGGAAGAAGAATGAACAGTTACCATCCATGGTAAGTTAGCCAAAAGGTCTTCCACAACAGCTTTGCTGCGGCCCATGTCGTCGGCAGTGGAGGCAATAGTAACTCAGGTGCCAAAGTGAATGGTAAGTAAAACAGTTAGAGGATTAGCTGGATCGTACTCTGATGGCTCAGAATCTTGGCGTTTGCAACTATGAGTTCTGCCTGTAGGCGGGTTTGGTGGGGCTTGACGTCGGCGTCTGCGATGGTGCTGAGATGACGGGATAAGCTGGAGGGAAAATATGGATAGCTGTTTTACTGGGTCTGAAGAAGTAGCCTTGTCTGACCTTGGTGAGGAGCAACTGGTGGAGTTGATGTAGATGGGGGAGTCATGCTTCAGCCGGGAATGTCGAACAAACCAAACTTATAGGTAGGGATATAATTAAGCAGCAAAGGGGCCTTGTGCTTATTGATATCCAAACCTAGAAGCCTTTTCAGATCAGGACTGGGGAAGAAGGTTTGGCAAAAATCCTTCGCTGGCTGAGGTAGAGCTGCGAAGAACAAAAAGCACAAAACATTTAGTACAGATGAAAGAATTGGCAAGTATAAGTAGAAATAGGGTTATAAGATGACTCAGTTCTTACCATCACCATCTTTAAACACTGCTCGGCGCAGAGGAAATAGATGAAGATCATCATCGGGTGCAAACTCTCAGTTACCCGAGACAACCAAGTAATCATCTCCAGCACCTTTGTTGGAGTCTGGAAGGTCGGCTATGAGTTTGAAGGCAGTGGATCTGGGCTTGAGGTAATATATGTAGCCTTTTTCTGACTTAAGGCCACACATTGTGTAACAGAATTGGATGTCGGCCAGTGTAATCCTAGCCTTTTCTCGCCGTGCTAGGGCGATTATACCATTGATAACCCTATATGAATTGATGGCTAGCTGCATACGGTTGAGCTTGTAGTAATGAAGGATTTCCCTACAGAGGGTGTCTAGGGGAAACGAAGTCCACACTCAATGAATGCAACAACGTGGAATGGAATGGAGTCTCCATTAGGTATGATAGAGTCCTCTTCCCAGCTAACCTCAAGTGGACATCGGCTGGGATAGAGAACTCTTGCCTAAAGTGTCCAAGTTTTTATGGGGTGTCTACCCTCCACTTGAACATACCCATGATGTCGGCTTAGTGAAGTTGGAGCAAGATTTCGGGAGAGGGTGACTGGTATGAGATTAAAGACCTCGGCTAAATCCTAAACAAGCACTAGAGCTGGGGTTTTTGAAGATCTAAGGAGAGTTTGTTTCAGTTTTACCCAAGTGTTTGGTTTTTAGGCAAATCCCAAACCTAAAAACTAAGCACGAAAACAAAGTTGCAAGGGCGAGATCTGGAGATAAGCAAGAAAAACAAAAAGAAGAACATGATTCAGAATCAGGAAAACAACAGGGATTCAAGAACATGGAGTGGGTGTGTGCAATAATCAGGAGCAATGACAAATTGATAGAGATGGAAGCACAGATGTGGCATGAACAATGCCAAATATTCAAGAACACAAGTATGACCAGTGCAAGGGTGAGCACTCAAGAAGTAGGGAAACAAGAAACCGGATTTTCATGCGCAAAACAGTCGAACTCGTGAAACATTGTGTGCAAATGTACAATAACAACACTATTAAACAATCCAGAAATATAATTTAGAGCATGAAAAGAACAATATAAAGAACAGAGTACAACTGTGAATATAAATGCAAGTTCCGCAGCAACAGCTCAAGATGGAACACAAAGCTAAGAATAATGGAAGGCAAAAGGCAAAAAGAAGAAATTAAGGACTTACCGAATATGGCTGACAAAACGGACGTCGAAATAAGGCTTGCTGAAGACAGACGGTGGAAGTAGACGACGGAAAAGCTCGCCGAAGGAGGTGATTGCAGCAGTTATAGAGAACTCGAGAACATGACAATGGAGGTTTGGGAATGTTTAGAGAGAGAAAGTCTGAAGCAGAGAGAAGACGCGAGAATGAGAAGTGAAGAGACAAAGAGAGAGAGAAGGAGTTTTGTCAAAAACACGAAAAGGCGGCAAAAATGTTTTGATGGTGCCTTAGACGACGTGCCTGTCAAGTGGTGTGGACTAAATCGACGTGACTTCATGGCGCGTGTCAGGAACAACCTAATGAAAATGGAACATATGTATGGAACGGTTGGAAAATCCATGCATGACAGCTCATGCGCAATTAGAACTCTTAGAATTCTTGAAATAATGATACCGTAACCTCAGTTAGAGGAGGGATCTCGATTGAGATATTTAAAGAACTTGACTCTTCGTTCTTGATCCTTGATAAAGATAGACAGTTGAGTCCTGGGTACTTGAAACCGACGAGTAATGACCTTAATCGAAGGAAAAAATGAATTTTAGCCGGCATAATATATGAACAAGCAATGTAGGTTCCATCACCTCAAGTTGCTGAGGTAAGAGAACCTAGGGGCAGTTATGGGAACATATTTTGTGAATGACAGCACGTGGCTAAGATGACGCTGAAATGTCAGCCGAGGTGCCACGTGGCTTGGTCATGCTGCCAAGATGATCTTGGCTAGGCCGAGGTTATCTACGGAGATACCGGAATCCGAGATAAGCGGATAAGGGATAAGAGTCTTAGAACAAAGGAGGGTCTTAGTTAGGATAAGAATAAAGCTCAAGAAAAGTTGATCTCTATCTGGATGAAGGTCCATGATGAGCATTGAGCTTGAGTCCATTAAAGTGAGGCTTCTAATGGGGTCTACTCACTGTTGGCTATAAAAGTAAGGCACCCTCGTAGGTCTGAAGTAAGTTCTTTCTTGTAAGATTAAGCATAATTTGCTCTCTTTGAGAGATATTGATTATTGACTTGATCGTCGGAGTGTCCCCAAGTGGACGAACCACCGCTGAATTCTCGTCTTTTTGTTACAAGTTGTTGGGCTTAATCTATTCTGCCGGTGCTCTCCAACTGAGTTCCCTGTTTGGTTGTGTGGTCAAAAATCAACACCCACACTACCCTACATGCTGTAAGAGACTCTGATCCACCACACCAAATATGGCTTATGGATCAAGATTAATAATTTATGAAATTAATGTAAATTTCATTATTCAACTGAATTAGTAAAATAAATAATTTTCTCTTTTCTCATTTATTTTGCAATGAGTATGAAAATATGTATTTTAATTATATGTTTATTTTTTATTATTAGTTGTAAGATTAAAAAAGTCAATTTTGTTAGATCGAGTTCCTGTTTGGAAAGAGGGTTGGGCTAAAATAGTCCACTAACGCTGTGTTTGGTTAAGAAATTTGAAAAAAGAAAAGGAAAAAAATATATATAAAACTATGTGAAATGTAAATATATTTTATTCACATTTCATCTACCTTTTTTCTTTCAATTTCTAAATCCCTTCTCAGATCCCCCAACTAAATACAAAAGACAAAATAGGTTAAAATAACTAATAAGATAAAATGTCACATCTAATTAATAATCATTTCACTTTTTCTCTCACAAATTATATAAAAAAATCAACTATCTTCTCAAACATAATTATTTTAGTCAAGTAAAAATAGTCAAAAAGTCAACTAAAATAGTCAACTTGTGGTATAGTTACACATTTTGTGATAGGGTGCATATGGTATACACCCCTAAAAGGATACACGCCATAGCATATTCTTGGATTTTGATCATCTCCCTTCTATGTATGTAATGGAAGATTTCCATTACATATCTAATACTAATACTATAAAATAGGAATGTAAATTTGTAATTATTTTAAATTAAAAAAAAGATCATAGCATTTACCATTGAATGATGTAATGAAATTTCTCCATTACAAATATGCAATGGAGAATATCACAATCCCATTTGCCTATATATATATATATATATTGCATTAATTTCAAGGTCCTGGTGTTAATTTGAAGTTATAAAATCTCATGCAAACTTATTTACACAATTTATTCATAGTCTTGGTCATTTTTTTGAAAAATCAAATCTCCTTCTAGTGTCGTCATGCTTGTTATGCAAACTCAATTCACACCATTTAGTCTTGGTCTTGCTTTTGAAAATGTATTCCCTATCTAGGAAGTATATGGGTGGGCAACAATGAAATATTGAAGGCATTTAGTTTTTTTTTTTTTTTTTTTTTGCCAAAAAAGTATGCTGGTCAAATGCCCCTATTATCTAAAGTGATGTGGCTTGATCATATATTTCTGTATTTGGGTATGATATCACATTGCCTGTTTAATATGGCTATTAAGGTTAATAAGTATCATTAGTTCCTTTGTCTACTATTGGTTTGCTTTCTCTTTTTTTCTTTGCTTTTCTGTTTATATATATATATATATTTTTTAATTGGAGGTGCAGTATAATTATCAAGAATCTATGGTTTTAAAGGCTAACGCTACAACCAATTAGAGTTTCAAATATAAAAATTTAAAGATAAAATTATTTTTGAAGGACAAAATATCTTAGTTGTTAGAAGTGTTATTGTTGTAATTTTAGTGATGAAATTAGATATTTAATGATGAACTTTTATCTTTTGGAACTAAAATTTTCATCTTAAGAAGTAATTATTTTTATTTCGTAAAGTACATTTATTAGTGATACTTTTAAAATTTTGTTGTTAAAAATTATTTTTTTAAACTTTTCATAGCAACTTTTTAGTAACGACTCCTGTGACGATAGTAATTAGTATCATTATATTTTTTATAAAAAAACTTTTCACTTTTGAGGACAAAAATGTTTAGTCCTAAAACATTTATATGTTGTAGTGTGAGAAATTTAAAAGATAAGTAATTATTATGTCTTCCACGAATAATACCTTATTCATGTGTCATAGTTTGAAAAATAAAAATAATAATAGACAAGTCACAATATTGGTTAGATATATGACCATATAATATTCTGAAATTATATAATAATTTATGCTAAAAAGCCACTTTGTAATATTCGGTAGGAATTTTTTGTCATCACATATTCATATTGCGTTCATGTCTCCTTCTTTTGGAGATTGAGTTCGTCTTCACTCAATAAAATGTGGCATTTCTAAGCTTTAAATGAATGACTCTTGTGTACATGTTTTTGTTTGTGTAGTGAAACTTACAAAAATAAAAAAGAGAAAAAGTGTGATGACACTATATCCACAAATTAAATTACAATAATATTATATTTTTAAAATTTTTACTCAAAAAAAAATTTAATATGAGGTCCAGATTTATTTTAATACACTAATTAAATCGCAATTATACTTCATATATTTCTTAAAAAAATTTCTAACTGAGTAGAGTTTTCCATTAAATTAACAAGTGCTTTTTCAATTATTTTTTAAAACGACATGCACAAAGAACAAATAGCGATTGTATAAATAAAAAAAATTATATATATAGTTACCATCGATTTTAATAAATTCATATTATTTTTTATATTATGATAATCGAATCGTATGGTTTGCAGGGCAGATGCATATATATGTACTTGAAGCATTTTGTTTTGACGTCCCATACATCATAATCTTTGGTTTAATTATATACAGTTTTCAGTTGTAGATTAGTTTAGCGATTTTTGGTGAAATCCCCCTTTTGAGTTTTTTTATTAGGGTAAAGGATAATTCAATTAATTTTCTTTCAAAAAGCCCCTGAGTAGGAAATGCCTGCATTAATAAGGACATTTTATAATTTTTATTTTTTTATGACAATATTGCTCTTCTATATATATGTATCATATATTTGAAATCTGAGCTCATATATAGTATACGAATTTGCTACAATTTGCGAAATTAGGAACGAAATCAATGAAGACGATCTCCAAATCAGAAGATCTTGCAGCCAAAGATCTCTCCATTGGTCAACAATAGACGATCTCACCGCCAACGATCAATACTCTCAATTAAACGAGAGTTTCATTGAGATTTGTGAGTGTTGATAGAGTTTTAGAGGTTTTTTCTCAATTAGGCATGTTGATTTGTTGATTAATTTTTTTTTTTTTTTTGATTTATTTTTGTTGTGTTTGATTTGATTTCGTTTGACAGAATCAAAGTAAAATTTTACTCCAGTTCTATTGCTCTGTTTTTTGTTTGAGAGAATAAGAGTAAAATTCTACTCTGGTACGTGCTCTGTTTTTGTTTGAGAGAATGAGAGTAAAATTTTACTTTGATATGTGTTTTGTTTTTGTTTGATAGGTAAAATTTTACTCTGGTGTTAGAATGACAGTAAAATTTTACTCTGGTATTCTATACTTGTGTAAAATTGTGTTTTGGACTTGTAGTGACGGTAAAATATTACTTTGATAGTGACAAGTGGACTAATGCATATTTTAAAGGACAAAAATATAGTGAAATGCACTCGAATGTGACAGAGTCTTTAAATTCATGGATCCGTCAAGCTCGTCGTTTGTCCACTACGAAGATGATTGATTCAATTAGGTAGAAGATCATGGATTTGATGTCAAGAAGGAGAGAACAAGCTAAGAAATATAATACTTTTCTTTGTCCGGAGATGGATTCAACATTAGTAAATGCTTTTAAAAGTGGAAGAACTTGGTTGGTTAGTCGTTCAAGTGATCATGTTTTTGAGGTTCAATCCCGACCATCGGTTAGCGTTGACCTTTTGAATAGAACTTGCTCATGTTACCAATAGCAATTGAATGGATTTCTTTGTGCTCACGCGGCGACCGCTATCCAAAAGAGCGGAGGTGATTTGTATGCACATGTGGAACCATTTTATTACACTAGCAAGTTCAAAGCTTGCTATGCTGAGTCCGTTTATGCAATACCCACTGTTGAGAAACCCCTTGTAGCTATGGATGATCTTGTTGTCCTTCCTCCAATTTATAAGAAGCCACCTGGTAGGCTAAGGAAGAATAGGATTCCATTTAGGAGTGAGAAGATAGGACAAGTACAGTGTGGTAAATGCGAGAAGTACGGTCATAATAAGAAGATTTACAAGTAGACATTGCCATGAAAGACATTGCTGCTTTTGTAATAAAAGTATGAAAATAATGCAGTTCTTCTGCAATAAATAGTCCATAGCAATAATAGTATAGTCTTTTAGACTAGATTTGTAAGGAGGCATTGCAATAAAAGACATTTTTACTATGTTCTTGAATGGTTGTCTATTCAAGTTTCTGATTTGCTTTGTGGTTAAGTTTGACATTTTAATATTTTTTTTAATGTGGTTGAATAAGTTTCATGTAAATGAACTTATAATAGAGTTTGTTCATTAGGTGTGAAGGTTTGAAATGGCTGTGCTTAACCTGTGCTTTCAAAGTAAAATTTTTCGGTATTTCAGAGTAAATTTTTACTTTGTTGCTAAGTAAAATTTTACTTTTTCCGGAGTAAAGCATTAGCTTCATTCACATGAAAGTAAAACTTTACTGCCTTTCAAAGTACAAATTTACTATGTTGTTGAATGGTTGTCTATGGGTATGATGAACCTCTGGTTTCATAATATAATTTTACTTTATTTTAGAGTAAAATATTACTTTTAGAGTAAAGTTTTACCTTATTTTAGAGTAAAATTTTACTTTTATGCAGAGTAAAATTTTACTTTTAGATTCAGAGTGTAATATTTTACTCTTAGATTCAGAGTATAACATTTTACTCTTATTTTAGAGTAAAATTTTACTTTTATGCAGAGTAACATTTTACTTTATATTTAGAGTGTAACATTTTACTCTTATGTCAGAGTAAAGCAAAATTTTACTTTATTTCAGACAGTATGTTAGTCCCTTAGAAAAATATTTCCAACCTACACCAAAATTTACCACAATACACAAACTCCCTTGATGCTCATCATGCAATCTTTGTACAAAAATAATCTAACAACACAACTACATATATCATCAAAGATACACAAGTATAACCTGTACCATTGTATTTTATCCATAACAACATTCATTCCTAATCAAAACACACACATACACACACACACTCTCTCTACACATCTGTAATAATATTTCTATATTGATGTGTGTGTGTATATCTGATTCCCTGGTCCAAGCTATTGGTTTCTGTGTTCAAAAAGAGAGGAGAGAGAGAGAGTTGGTAAAATATCTGAGCATTTGGAGATCTGTTCTTGCAATTATTATGTGGCGTTTGGTTGGAGCGTTTGAAGATCTCAACTAGAGTACGTAAGTTTTATTTATTTATTTCTCTCTCTCTCTCTAGAAAGATCAGATCGAGCTCTAATGGAAAGCAAATAGAGAAAAGTGAAGCTCGCTCTAACATGCCTCTATGTCCCAAGCATAGTAAAGGACTCGCCACCATTGATTCAGTCCGCTAGGAGGTTCTCCAGCAGCAACGAGAGGCTCAGACTTTTCAATGCCTACGACGCCGATTTCTTCTTCTTTTGGTCTCTGGTTGCCCAAACATGGCTCCAAGTCATCTAAGGTTCTTCTTATCATCAAAATATAGCTTCAGAAATTATGCTTAGATTTACTTGCATATACATACATACATTCATATATATATAGATATAAGAGTATTATCCCAAGCAAGAGCCAGTTACTTATATGGAAGGGTATTTCAGTCTATTCATCATATTTTTTTAATTGAGGGGCTTTTGGGGCCATTGTTTTATTCCGTGGATTTCACACAAAAAAGGCCCAATGAGAGGGACTTTTCACAAAAAATTCCATTAGTTTAATGCAAATTATAGCTTCTTTTTTATTTTTATTTTAAATCTATATTTTTTTTTATAATATTTCTTTTAAAAGGTTTTAAGTACTTGTTTGGCTCTCTTTTGCTTGGCACTTTCATTTCAATTTACATGCCTCATCACAGTGGCCAAAAAAAAAAAAAAAAACAATAGAGCCGCATTTATTGTGAATATTCTAAGCATTTTTATGTGTTAAATTCAGTGTATTAGAACTGGTAATGTTTGATTCTTTTGTTGTTACTATCTGTAAGTTGGGAAACTATGTCTAAAAATTTTTATATATCAAAGTTTACACAATCAATCTCACAATTGCACTTTTTTTAAGACAGAATAATAATAGAATTTGAAAATAAAAACAAAATAAATTGTCTCTAGTTGGCTACCACCATGCTATTGGGTCTTGGAGGTCTTATCACAATGTCTAACTTAATGAATTAAATAGTTTATTTTATAATAATTATACTATATCTCTTAATATAACACTTTTATTTTGATCTCTAATAAGATGGAAGAGAGATAGATAGAGAAAGAAGTGTGAGTTCACCCTTCATATGGTCTATTCCATATCAGTAGAGGTGAATTGGGAGTGTCAAATTAATGCTCCAAAGCATTTTTCTTTTATACAATTCTTTGAGTAGATCATTCTTATAAGAAAATAAATTGACCTGTCAACTATAATCACATGATTATTTCAAATTTGTTATAAAATAATAATAATAAATATGATTTAAAAAATTGACCATCCATTAAATCATGTGTTTATGATTTTTTAATCAATTTTATTTTTTGCATAAATAATATGAAAAGACTTCATAAGATCAACTATTCTCATTATCAAAAGAGGAGTAATACAAATTTAGAAATTTTTATCCAGAATTTATTTAAAAATAACAATTAATGACTGCAATTCATTCACTCATAAACCTTCACACTTTAATAATTTTAATTTCTATCACACAAATCAATTCTACCAAATTCTAAGACGGTGAATCTAGTTTCCTAACTTTTTCCTTATCAAAATAATAGGATGGTCCAAGAGTCTATTTTAGGATGGTCCAATAGTCTATTTT
Organism: Camellia sinensis; assembly: GCF_055761805.1. Lineage (NCBI taxonomy): Eukaryota > Viridiplantae > Streptophyta > Magnoliopsida > Ericales > Theaceae > Camellia > Camellia sinensis. The sequence continues at coordinate 155,669,964 of NC_138964.1, forward strand.
GGTCTTCCTCCAATGAGGTTAGAGAGAGAATATGATATTCCATTCACAAATTAGAGTTAAGATTTTTTATTTTATTGTTTTTAAGTATTTTTTGGTTCTGTTCTACTATATAGATTGAAAAAGTTATTAAAAAAAATATAAAAACTCTGTTTGGTTTAGTTTTTGTAAAAAAAAAAAATAAATTTTGAATTGTATTTTAAAAGATAAGTGTTGAAAAAAGTTTTAAAATTAAAAATTTATTTGATTATGAGTTTCGAAAATAATTTTTGAATGATTTGTGTGGGGATATATTTTCTGAGTACCAACACGTGGCAAGGTGACGCCGATGTGTCAGCCGAGGTGCCACGTGTCCTGGTTGTGGCGCCGAGGTTATCTCGGCTAGGCCGAGGTTATCTCCGAAGATATCAGAATCCGAGATAAACGAATAAGGGACAAGAGTCCTACAATGAAGAGGGGACTTAGTCAAGATGAGGATAAATCACTTAGAGAGTTTTATCTTTATCTCTTGAGGAGTCCAAAGTAAGTACTGAGTTGGAGTCCATAGAAGTCAGGCTTCTGGTGGGATTAGGATTAAGTAAATTATAAAAGAGAGGCACTCCCGTGGGTCTAAGGTACGCAATTTTTTGCTTTGAGCAGTGAGTTTAGCACTTGATTATCTTTGAGAGATATACTGACTTGATCGTCGGAGTGCCCCCGGGTAGAAGAACCACAGCCGAAGCCTTTTCTTTCTGTTACAGGTTAGCTGAAGCCATCTATTCTTCCGGTGCTCTCTAGCTGATTACTAAACGGGCAGTGTGATCAGAAAATCACTCACACAATTTGGCACTGTCTGTGGGAACTTAGAATAATAGATGGCCAGTAACGGATAGAAGGAAAAGATTATGGACGACACTCCTGCTGGGAGTGGCAGGCCAATTGATCTTGACGTTAAAGGAGACAACCACAATGCAGAAACTCATGACCAGGGCCACGGAGAGAAAGACGTCGGCCAGGAGGGCGACACTTCGAAGAAGACAGACCAAAGCAAGTACTATAACGAAGATAACCTCCAGGTATGGAGGGATAGGTGCCTGTGGAGGGATGAAGAAATAAAAGAATTGATAAACAAGTTGGCAGATCTGCAGTCGGTCGTCAACTTCATGATGCAAAACAATGTCATGCAGCCGCTGTACCCGCTGCACGACACGCCGATTCCAGCAACTAATACCTAGAAGGGAGGAAGGAAAACAATTCCCGAAGCTCCTCAGCACACCAGAAGTGGAAAGCACTCTCACCGACCATCCAGGGAAGTCGGACGAGAGGAGCCGAGACAAGAGGAGTCCCGAAGGACGTATCACACGAAGGACCCAGAGCCCAAAAAACATCGGCATGTTCAAGGGCAGGCACTCTATTTTGACACAACCCATGGAGAAAGATCAAAACGGGCTCACCACGAGGCTGAAAGTAGTGTACCGAAAAGATTGAAGTCCAAAGATAGCCGAGCTCCAGGGAGGAGTAAAGAAGACTTGAGAGATTACCTCAAGAGGAAACAACAGAATGCTGAAGCCGAGGTAACTTCCCCGGTTAAGCCGAGGACACCATTCTTAGTGGAATTGGACAAATTTGAAGCACCAAAGAGATTCAGTATGCTGAGGTTCCAAATATATGATGGTAAATCAGATCCCAACTTTCACGTTGGACTATACCTGAATTCAATGGCACTATATAGTGGGAACGAGCCGTTGCTCTGCAAAGTATTCCCCTCATCCTTTGGGGAGATTGCATCAGATTGGTTCCATAAACTACCGAAGGGAAACGTAAAGACTTGGGAAGGCCTGGCCAAGATGTTTGTGGCCAGGTTTGTGACAAATAAACTACAGCCCCTAAGGGTCGACGCACTGATGGCTTTAAAAATCACCAAGGATGAAGGCCTTAGGGCCTATGCAAAAAGGTACTACGAGGTGTTCAATCGAATACCTTAATGCAACCAAGAGGTGGCAGTCGTGTCTTTCAAGAATGGCCTGAAAGATGACTGCCCACTACGGAAGTCTTTGGCAAAGACATTGCCAAAAAGCATGGAAGGACTCATGGCAAGAATTGAGAAGTACGCCAGAGCCGAGGAGGATACATCGGGAAACAAAGAGACAAAGTAGGAGAAAGGAAACGGCTCGCCGAAGCGAAGCTGAGGTAACAATGGACCGATCAAACAAGAAACAGAATTGAGGGCTAAACAAGCAGTGACGACTATATTCTGAGTCCCGATCCACAAAGTCCTGGATCAAATACGAAACCAACCCTATTTCAGAGGACCGACAAGAACACCAGGAGAATTTATGGGAAGAAACGTCGGTAGGCATTGTGCTTACCACAATGAAAAAGGGCACCCAACTCAGGGTTGCAGAGCCCTAAAAGCACACTTAGAAGACTTGGTGAGGCAAGGCCATCTGAGGAACCTTGTCGATGAGGCCAGGACAAGGGAAAAACAAGCAAGATTGCCTCAAGCACCAGCAGCTCCGCCTCCCCCAGCACAGCAACCACAGGCAGGAGGACCACGGGTGGTTAATGTAATTCACTCAAAAGTGAACGAAAATGACATACGAGGGGAGACCCAGAAGGTAAAATACCTACAGCACGTGAACCAAGTCGGACATAAAAGACTTCGGCCTGAAGAATGCCAGGGACCGATGATAGCCTTTACTGAAGCCGACCTAGAGATGGTCCAGCATCCACATAATGATACCTTGGTAGTATCCCTCCAGGTTGGGGAGTGCCAAGTGAAACGCATCCTGATTGATCAAGGCAGCTCTTGCGACATCATGTATGTTAGATGTTACAAAGAGCTGGGCCTTCATCCTCATGACTTGGAGCAATCTAATGGCTCGATGGTCGGCTTCAATGGAACATCAATGTGGCCACTGAGCGCAACAAGCTTGGAAGTACAAGCCGACACTAAGAAGATCAGGATAGAATTCATGGTGATTAACACACCTTCGCCATACAACATCATCTTAGGAAGGCCATGGTTGCATGCAATGGGGGCAGTTCCCTCAACGTTGCATCAACTACTACGGTTCCCAACAGAGCATGGGATTGAAGAAATCAGAGGAGATCAACTGTAGGCAAAGAATTGCTCCATGGCAGCAATGAAATCCACCTGCAACATTCGAGAGCCAGAAAAGGCAGAAATTAAAGATGAGGACGTGGAAGTCCTAGAAGACGTCGACAAAGAACCAGCCGAGAAGAGCGAAGAGGCGCTAAAGAAAATCCTCGTCCAAGATAGGGATGAAGAACGCTTCTTTCTTCTCGGCTCGGGCTTAGCCGAAGAAGAAGAAAAAGTGTTGGAGACTTTTTTAAGAGCAAATATTGAGGTGTTCGCTTGGACACCTTACGAAATGCCTGGCATTGACTCCGAGGTCACTTGCCACAAATTGAATGTTGATAGATCGGCCAAACCTGTAATTCAGCGAGCCAGAAGACCGACGTTGATACACGTCGAAGTAGTAGAAGAAGAAGTAGTTAGACTTCTAGAGGCCAGGGCCCTTAGAGAAGTACACTACCCAACGTGGCTATCCAATACAGTAGTGGTAAAGAAGAAGAACGGTAAATGGAGGGTCTGCGTAGACTTTACCAGCCTCAACAAAGCCTGTTCCAAAGACAGCTTTCCCCTGTCCAAAATTGACCAGCTAGTAGATGCCACTTCAGGGCATGGAAGAATAAGTTTTCTGGACGCCTACAGGGGGTACCATCAGATCACCATGTACCCCACAGACGAAGAAAAAATCGTATTCATCACCCCAAAAGGCCTGTACTATTATAGAGTAATGCCTTTCAGGTTGAAAAACGCAAGAGTAACTTACCAAAGACTGGTAACCAAAATGTTCAAACACCTGATTGGCCGAACAGTAGAAGTCTACATCGACGACATGGTCGTGAAGACCAAGGAACCTAAGGGTCATCTTGCCGACCTAAAAGAGGTCTTTGATATACTCAAAACATACCGACTCCGACTCAACGCATTGAAGTACGCGTTTAGAGTTGGATCAGGTAAGTTCCTGGGGTACCTGGTAATAAGAAAGGGCATTAAGGCCAGCCCAGATCAAATCAAGGCCATCCAAGAGTTGAAGAGTCCGACGTCGACAAAACAGGTGCAGATGCTAACTAGAAGGGCCGCAACCCTAAACAGATTCATCAGCAAGAGTTCAGACAAATGTAAACCTTTCTTCAACCTGGTGAAGAAGGCTAAGAACTTCCTATGGACTGAGGAATGTAAGGCCGCTTTGGCCGACCTAAAAAAGTATCTGACCACGGCCCTAGTCCTCTCAACACCTGAACCTGGAGAAAAACTGTTTTTGTATTTGGCAGTTTCAGAACACGCAGTAAGTGCAGTGCTAATCCGAGAGGAAAAGGGAGAGCAAAGGGCTGTTTATTATGTAAGCAGAACCTTGGCCGATGCAGAAACAAGGTACCTACCACTGGAGAGATTAATACTGGCCTTAGTAATAGCCTCAAAGAAGTTGAACCATTACTTTCAAGCGCACAAGATTATAGTGCTAACAGAGCACCCACTGAAGTCCTTGTTACAACAAGGAAACTTAACTAGAAGAATAACAAGATGGGCAGTGGCCTTGGGACAGTACGACCTGGAGTTCAGGCCGAGAACAACAATTAAGGGCCAAGTTTTGGCCGACTTCGTGGCTGAATTCACGCCAGAATCCATCAAACAACGGACTCCCTTGAGCCAAGATGAACGATGTCCAAGCAAACAAGGAGAAGCCCAGCCAAAGGCAAAAGAACAAGGAAAGGAAAAACTCAGACCCTACAGCATTTACATCGACGACTCCTTTCGCCTGTTTGTCGATGGGAGTTCAAACCGGCAAGGAGTGGGGGCAGGAGTAGTGTTAATATCTCATGATGGGGAGATATTGGAACAGTCTATTCGATTGGGGTTCAAGGCCTCAAACAATGAGGCAGAATACGAAGCACTGATTGCAGGACTAAAGCTAGCAGTGGCAACAGAAGCAGATGAGGTAATAATTTTTTGTGATTCACAACTTATAGTAAATCAAACAACAAGAGAGTTTGCAACCCGAGATGAGAGGATGTCAGCATATGCAAAGGAAGTCATCAGGCTGGCAGCCTTGTTTCGCAACTGTCGACTTCTTCAAGTCAGCCGAGATGATAACAACCACGCCAACGCGTTGGCCAACTTGGCAAATTCAATGCAAACTGGAAAAACAAGAACAATAATGATTGATTATCTGTCAAGCCCGAGCATAGAATAGCAGATCACAGAGCAAGAAGCAATGTGTGTGGACTTGGGACCAAGCTGGATAGATGCAATTGTTGCATTCTTGAAAGAGGGAAAGCTGCCAGAAGACCATAAGGAGGCACACAAGGTCCGATTGAAGTCGGCAAGATTCAATCTGATAGCGGACGGACATCTTTAGAGAAGGTCCTTCACTGGACCCCTTTTAAGGTGCGTACACCCTTTGCAGGTTGAAGATTTTCTATATGAAATTTATGAAGGGATTTGTGGAAGCCACGCTAGGGGCAGATCACTAGCTCACAGGGCCATTACCTAAGGGTATTGGTGGCCCTACATGCAAAAAGATGCAGAAGCCTACGTGAAAAAGTGTGAACAATGCCAAAGGTTCGCACCTTTGATACACCAGCCAGCTGCTGACCTGAACCCTGTATCCAGTCCATGGCCATTTGCCCAATGGGGCATGGATCTCATTGGGTAGTTGCCCCAAGCAACTGGGCAAAAGAAGTACTTGCTGGTAGTAACAGATTACTTCACGAAGTGGATAGAAGTAGAACCTCTTGCCAAAATCCGAGATGTGGACGTTAAGAATTTCATATGGAGAAACATCATCACCAGATTTGGCATTCCAAGAGCAATAGTTGCCACAACGGAACGCAGTTTGACAGCAAACTTATCAAGAACTTCTGTGCGAAATTTAAGATAAAGAATTACTTTTCAACACCAAGTTTTCCCCAAAGCAATGGACAAGCAGAAGCATCCAACAAAGTAATTCTGGATGGGATAAAGAAGAGACTACAGGCAGCAAAAGGAAAGTGAGTAGACGAGTTGCCCAATGTACTCTGGGCATATCGGACTACGCCGAGAAGATCAACAGGGGAAACCCCCTTTGCCATGGCCTACGGCACAGAAGCAGTCATTCCACTGGAGATCGGCATCCCAAGGATCAGAACCCAGGGAGTAGAGAATGGGACCAATGACGTACTTCTAGCTCGAGATCTGGATCTCTTAGAAGAAAGAAGGAAGAAAGCTGCAATTTAGCTCGCAGCGTACCAGCAGCAGCTTGCTAGAGCTTACAATAAGAAGGTCAATCCAAGGGATTTTCAGGTCGGCGACCTAATTCTAAGAAAAGTTGTTGGCAACAAGAAAGACCCCAGAGAGGGCAAGCTTGGCCCAAACTGGGAAGGACCCTACAGAATCACTTCGGTATTGGGCAATGAAGCATGCCAGCTTGAAGATAATAAGGGCAAAGCATTACCAAGACCCTGGAACACTTGTAATTTGAAATTTTTCTAACATTAGATGTTCCTTGTTATTTTTTACCGACATCATCAATAAAATTTTAACAGAGTTCTCCAAAGACTTGTGAATTGATAAAAGATGCATAATGATTGTTTCTGAATAATGAGAACCCAAGTGGAACTCAGGTTCACATTGGGGGCAGAGAGAAGATAATAATGCTTAACGCTTGTTGAAATTTGTAGCAATTTACAAGTTAAGCGGAGATAATTGTTTATCTTCACTTGTTGAAATTTGTAGTAATTTACAAGTTGAACTTAAGCCCAGATAATTGTTTATCTTCACTTGTTGAAATTTGTAGCAATTTACAAGTTGAAGTTAAGCCGAGATAATTGTTTATCTTCACTTGTTGAAATTTGTAGCAATTTACAAGTTGAAGTTAAACCGAAGTAATGCTTAACGCTTGTTGAAATTTGTAGCAATTTACAAGTTGAAGTTAAGCCGAGATAATTGTTTATCTTCACTTGTTAAAATTTGTAGCAATTTACAAGTTGAAGTTAAATCGAAGTAATGCTTAACGCTTGTTGAAATTTGTAGCAATTTACAAGTTGAAGTTAAGCCGAGATAATTATTTATCTTCACTTGTTGAAATTTGTAGTAATTTACAAGTTGAAGTTAAGCCGAGATAATTGTTTATCTTCACTTGTTGAAATTTGTAGCAATTTACAAATTAAAGTTAAACCAAAGTAATGCTTAACGCTTATTGAAATTTAAAGCAATTTACAAGTTGAAGTTAAGCCGAGATAATTGTTTATCTTCACTTGTTGAAATTTGTAGCAATTTACAAGTTGAAGTTAAACCGAAGTAATGCTTAACACTTGTTGAAATTTATAACAATTTACATGTTGAAATTAAGCCAATAGATATTGCTAAGCACTTATTATAAAAGTTTATAAATATTAAACCAGTATATGTTTATCTTTGTTAAAATTTATAAGCAATTTGAATGACAAGAACTTGCCGAGGTAGATGATCGGTTGGTATAACTGAGAAGGTTACACAAAGAAGGAAGAGTATACATATGCAGAATATTCTAAGTATAGAATCATGCAAAGACAAAAAAGAGAAGACATGAGTGCAAGCACTTAGAAAAGAAAATTTACATTCATTTACCAAGAAAATGGCATATCGGCCATACAAAAAGCATACATTGTTCCAAAAGATAAAGAAGCAACAAAATATAAGTAAGCAAAAGAAGAACATAAAGCTAAGACTCCTCTCCATCAGTTGGTTGAATTTGAAGGTCAGTTGCTTGTTGAGAAGACATCCCAGTAGCCTTATCCGCCGCTATCTCGGCATCAATTTCTTGCAAAGTTTCTTCAACACTCTTGTCCACAGAGCAGACGTCGGCAAGTGCATTCTCGGGAACAGCTTCTATGGGAACCTCATCACTTTCCTCATCCTGAGTCAAGTCTAGGACTTGCTCATTCTGATGAGGGGACTTGGCCCCATCAACATCCTTGGATTTTCTCACCAAGGCCTGATCCTCATCCTCATCATTTTCCTCGGATTCGGATTTGCCGACGTCTTGATTTGGAGGTTGAATTGGAGGAAATGGCAAAGGAATGGCATCAGATTTTTTTAATGACGAGTCCTCTAGGACGTTAGGTTTCTTCAGAAGGGACATCCAACCAAGGGTAAAACCCTTGTTGCATGCCTCCTTCACTTGCTGTTCGTAAGCATCAGTAACATCAGCCATGCCTTGGGCATATGCCTTTTCATCAGCATCTTTTATTTCAGCCTCTTTAGTGGCCAAGGCTTCTTGAAGCTCTTTTTCGGCTTGGGCCATCTTCTCTTCGGCCTCATTTCTTTGGGACTCAGCTACTTTCCTGATAGCCTCAGCCTTCTCTTCGGCATTATTCTGAGCTTTAACTGCAGCCTTGGCTTGATCCTCCAGCTTCTTCATTTTTGATTGAAGGCCCTTATTGATCTTTTAGAGAGAAGAGAACTCCTTCTGCATGTTGGCTAGCTTTTGCCGATTTTCAAAAAATTGCACAGAAAAGGAGTGGGCATGCTGGATTACCTGAAAGAACACAAGACAAAAATTAGCTCAAAATTTTCTAAATACAAAACAGAAAAAAGAAAATTACCAAGAAGAAAACACTTACTTGAACGGAGCGTTGAAGCATCAACGCATAATTCTGCGTACTCGCTCAACTCGGCGTTGCGATAAAGGTCGCCGGGAAGGAGCAGAGCTGTGATTAGGGCTACGCCGACATTGATGTCATCGGCACTGTCAGTAGCCAAGACTGGCTTGTCCTCCAGAGTAATTTTTGGCGACCAGGAGGCATCACTCTTCTTGGATCCCGAAGTCGTAGCGAAAGAAGACCACGGCTTTTTGGATTTTGGGGACTCTGATGGCTGGGTTTCCGAGCGCCTCTTCCCAGCAGAGGGTTAAGGTTTGTCACTCTCCGCCAACTTTGAGATAGGCAGGCTATCTTCGGACTCGACCTGAGTTACCTTAGGCTTTGGTTGAGCCTTTTTTATTCTCTTTGGCTTCGATGGAGGAAGGGTTTGGGTTGGCTGCTCATCAACAGATGATGGAATGCTGGCCAGAAGATCTTTGGCAGTAGGCTTAGGGCGACCCATTTCGGCAGTAAGGACAAGTCGTCGCTGACGTTTTCTTTCTGCAATTGGAATCAAGTATGGAGCTGAAGAAGATGGCTGATCAGCTGGATCAGATGTTGATTCTTGATCTGTTCGTGATGTAAATGCAATCAATGGGGTTGTAGCAGAGGGTAGAGAAAGGCTTTTTTTCTTCCTTTTGGAAACGTCGGGCAAAGTCGACTTGTATGATGGAATAAAATTGAGGAGCAGAGGCGCTTTTCTCTTATGGATTGGCAAGTCCAGAAGTTTCTTCAAATCCTTGCTGGGAACAAAAGATTGGCGAAAATTTTTCGGTGGCTGACGAACAGCTGCAAGAAGAACAAACGTCAGAAACAGACAAAGTATTTAAGACTTTGAAGAAACAGGCAAAGCTGAATACTGGGCTCTTACCCTTGCCCTTTAAAACTGATCGGGGAAGAGGGTAGAGATAGATGTCCTCTTCTGGAGCAAACTCCTAATTTCCCGAGGTAATGAGATAGTCATCTCCAGCCCCCTTGTTGGAGTCTGGGAGGTCGGTTACGATTTTGAATTCTGTAGACCTCGGCTTAAGGTAATAAATATAGCCTTTTTCTTTCAAATTAAGGGCACACATGGTATAACAATACTGGATATCGGCTAGGGTGATCCTAACGTTTTTCTGTCTAGCTAAGGCAATTATATCAAAGATCACTCGATAGGAATTGATTGCCAGTTGCATAGGGTTCAACTTATAAAAGTGAAGAATCTCGTGAAAAAGGATGTTGAGTGGGAGCCGGAGTCCACACTCAATAAAAGCTACAATGGGAAAGGGCATGGAGTTTTCTGTAGGCATGATGATGGAGTCATCATCCCCAGCCAGCCTTAGATGGACATCGGCAGGGATGGAGAACTCTTGCCTCAAGTACTCAAGTTTGGTCGGGGTATATACCCTATGTCGCCACATACCCATGATATCGGCCTAAATTATAAGGGTTGAAATTTAGAAAAAAGATGTTTCTTATTGATGGGACCTCGGCAAAAACCTAGGTTTGGGCTGGTACAGAAATTTGTAAGAAATGTTTCAGTTTTGCCCTAAATCGTGGGTTCTACAAACAAATCCTAAACCTAAAACTATGGAGATGAAGATCAAAGGCACAGATCTAGAAAAGACACAAAAATCAGAAAGCAAGAATGGAATTTCAGAATCAAGAACAGAGGTGGTTTATCAAGAGCATAAAAAATACAAGAAATATAGGGCCAAGATTAGTCACAAAGATACAGGGAAGTAGTGAAACAATGCGTGTGTTCAAAATATGGGCAAAGGCAAAATCATGAGAATGACACATTCAGGTGTATGAATCGCAAAATCAAAAGTTTCAACAGATGCAGTAAAGGCCACAAGTAATGAAGAATATTAACAGAATTGAAAACAAAAGAAACAGTTGCTTACCAGAAAATATGAAGCCAGTATGAAGATTGCCGAAGTCAGACGACAGTTACAAATGTAACGAGGACGACGAAAGCTTCACAGGAAAGGAGAACGGAAGACAATTGCAGAGCTTGAATACTGGAACAATGGCGTATCCAGGAGCTAGAGAGAGAAAAAGCGAAGAGAAATCGAATGCAAAGTTGAAAAATGAAGAAAGGGGGAAAAGTTTTTGTCAAAAATGAAAACGGCGGCAAAAAGTAATCAATACGCCTAGAAGAACGTATGCGTCAGACGGCGCACGTGAGGGAGAGACGGCTTGCAAGCGCGTCATGAACATGGTCCAATGAGGTAAAGACGCGTGAATGAAACGGTTGAGTAAATGATGCGTGACAGCTCATACACGTGAAAGAGTTCACTGGAATTCTTGTTCTCTGAAGAGAACATGTCAACCTGAAATGAATGATCTCGGCTGAGGAGTTCTTAAGCCGATATACAAGAGGAAGTATCGATGTAGGTTCCATCACCTCAGAATGCCGGGGTAATAGAACCTAGGGGGCAGTTGTGGGGATATATTTTCTGAGTACCAACACGTGGCAAGGTGACGCCGATGTGTCAGCCGAGGTGCCACGTGTCTTGGTCGTGGCGCCGAGGTTATCTCGGCTAGGCCGAGGTTTTCTCCGAAGATATCGGAATCCGAGATAAACGGATAAGGGACAAGAGTCCTAGAATGAAGAGGGGACTTAGTCAAGATGAGGATAAATCTCTTAGGGAGTTTTATCTTTATCTCTTGAGGAGCCCAAAGTAAATACTGAGTTGGAGTCCATAGAAGTCAGGTTTCTGGTGGGATTAGGATTAAGTAAATTATAAAAGAGAGGCACCCCCGTGGATCTAAGGTACGCAATTATATGCTTTGAGTAGTGAGTTTAGCACTTGATTATCTTTGAGAGATATACTGACTTGATCGTCGGAGTACTCCCGGGTGGTAGAACCACCGCCGGAGCCTTTTCTTTCTGTTACAGGTTAGCTGAAGCCATATATTCTGCCGGTGCTCTCTAGCTGATTACTAAATGGGCAATGTGATCAGAAAATCACTCACACAATTTGTAATTTTTTTTATTTTTTTTTATTGAATAGATGGATGTAAAAGAAAATTTAATTGATTGATGTGTAGAATGTGAGAAAATAAGAGACAAGAGATGAGAGAAAAAAAAGTGATTGATTGATTTATTAAAAAAAAAGAGAGAGAGGGAAGGAGAGAGAAAAAAATAATTTTGAAAAGAGTTTTGATAATTTGTTAACCAAACTTTTTTTTTCCATCTAAATATTAATTTAAAAACTAAACCAAACATTACCTAATTTTTAAAAATATATATATATATAATTTAATTTACATTTTTTTCTCCTTTTTAAATGGGTAAATTACAAATACATCCCCCGATGTTTGTTTAAAATGCAAATTACCCCCTGTAATTTGAAAAATTACAAATACCTCCTTATTACAACTTTTTATTTAACAGAATTAATTAAAAAATGAAATTCATAATTGCTCTTCTATACAATAATAAAATTACCTAAATTATTAATTGAAACATATTTTTAACATCATTAAAAACTGTTAATTGACTTAATGATTTATTAATAGGGCCTGGCTTTGGTCCAGTCCACCATCGGACTGGACCGTGCTGTTGGGCTCGCGGGGGGCCCACCACGGGTCCCGTTTTGAAAATTTGAACCGTTGAATATGTAGAACTCGTCAAGTACTATATGCTTGTGAAAAATCACATTGATCGGATATCGATAGCTATGTGATCAAAACAGTTTTTTATCAACCGTTAATTTATTCACCGTCCATTTTTTTTTTATATAAAACTGATTTGATCACATAGCTATCGATATCCGATCAATGTGATTTTTCTCAGCCATATAGTACTCGACGAGTTCTACACATTGAACGGTTCAAATTTTCAAAACGGAACCTGTGGTGGGCCCCCACGGGCCCAACAGCACGGTCCAGTCCGATGGCGGACTGGACCAAAGCCAACCCTATTAATAAAATAGACGATTTGTTATGAAATTAGAAATCTCAGGAGTGGAATGTAATTTTCAAACTACATGAGGGATTTATATTTTAATCAAATCTCAGGAGTGTATTTGTAATTTATCCTTTTTAAATTCATCAACATAAGATGGACCTAAAAAATATAAATTTTTTACAAAGATAAAAAAAATTAGAAATTAATTTTTTAATATGTCAAACTCACCCTAAAAATATAAAATGGAACACTGATGTCTCATACATTTGTGTCCCATTCTATATTTTATATCTATGCACTTAACAATGTTGTTATTTTAGCCCTACAAAAATGTTTTGTGACAAATTCATCAAGTTTTGATGTAATTTTTGTAGAGTTTCTCATAAGTTCTTCTTTAATTTCTTTGAAGTTTCCATTTACCATTTGAGAGGGTAATTTTTGGGAAAATTGGGCCGAGCTGCGAGTTGGGCATTGAGGCCCAAAACACGAAGGACTAGGTAAAAAGGCCATAATGGATACTCCGGCCCAGGAGAGCAATGTTACTCCGACCTTGGGGAGACAAAGTTACTTCGGCTCACAAATGATGAAGTTACTTCGGCTAAAGGAATGGCAAAGCTACTCCGGTCCGGAGGCAACTCAGAGTTAGGCCGGTCTAAAAGTTAGTCCGGTCACAGTATGTTCTGGGAAGGCCGGTTTCGGAATTAGTCCGGTCGTGACTTACAATGGTTAGGTCGGTCAGAACTTGTTACTTGGAAGTTTGATCTAAGCACATCAAGGTTGAACAGGGCAGCCGAAGTAAGGAGTTAGAGGAGAAGACCGAGCTAAGGATAGTTCGGCCCTCTGTGGCTCGGTATAGCCAATTTTACTTCGGTCAAATGGAAGTTCGGCCATAAAGAAAACCATCCCACTTGGTTTAAGCAGTGGGGGAGGGTATAAAAGGATAAGCATTATCCTTAGGAGAATGAATCCTAGGAGGACTCTGCATGGAGAAGTACAAGCCCTACTAGGATTGCGCCACGGGAAACTTATAAAAGCTCACAAGCATCACCTTGGAGGAGGTAATTGAACATAATTCTTTCTGAAAACATTGAGCTTTGTCTATTTGTCAAGTTTTCTGACTTAGGCATCGGAGAGGTTTCCGGCACACACCCGCCGGCTAGCTCACATTTGTATTTTCAGGTGACAAAGCGACGTCGTACGGAGGAGCGTGGACTTGGTCAACAGGATTATACGAGGAGAATTATTTCCTCCCCGTACAATTGGCGCCGTCTGTGGGAAGAACAGACAAGAACAAAAACCTATTGACTAAGCTTCTCCTGTTCTCATTCAATGGCACACATTGAAGACTTGCCGCAGTCCGCCGTCGACGGACTAACTCCAGAAGGGGGCGCAAGGCGTGAAGGATTACCTTCTGTCCCTCCCATGGCGGATTTAGAGCCCCAACAACATAATTCCAGGAGGAGTGGCAGGGAAAGGCGGAATAGCAGCCCTCGACATTCTCAGAGTCCTGACAGGCAAAGGAGGAGGATTGATCCTCAAGCCCTGGAAGACCGCGTGAAGGAACAAGATGAACTAATTCGAAAGATGGCGGCGGACATGGAGGCTTTGAAACGCCAGATGAAGACTAAAGATGTGGCGACAGGAGAGGGGCGCAAGCACAAGACGCCCGCTCGCCACTCAGAGAATCGTAGTAGGAATACTGCACCCTCCCAGGGAGAGAGCAGAAGCCTCAGGACAGGCAACACTCACTCCTTATCTTCAAGGACTCGTCACTCCAGGTCTGAGAGGACGAGATCCGAAAGATCATACACTGAAGGAAGCACGTATTGGCCTTCACATTCACACCAAACCAGATCCAGACAAATAGAGCTACCCAGGTCATCCGACTTACGAACCGTGCTAGAAGAAAAAGCACGATACGAGGATGCCAGGACAAGGGATCCACACCGAGTTTCGGCCTTACAACGGTTGGCTCCTCGGACGCATGGAAGCGTCGAGGTTGGAATGCCAAAACCGCGACCGGCCTACGAACCAACGGACAAGGCATTGGCAAGACTACAGACTTCGCCGTTTGTCCCAGCGATCGAAAACACGCCCCTGCCATCAGGCTTCCTTCAGCCGAAATTCAATACATATGAAGGGAAGACGGACCCATATACACACCTGAGCCACTTTCGCCAAGTCATGGTTGTGTACAGGCGAAACGAGGCCTTAATGTGCATACTCTTCCCGTCAAGTCTGGGCGACCTAGGCTTGACTTGGTTCGAAAAGCTCCCAGAGGGCAGCATAGCCTCCTGGGCCCAATTGGCAGAAGCGTTCGTAACAAGGTTTCGGACAAATACTAAGACACCGGTGGAGATAGACCAGTTACTCTCCATCGACATGGGTGAAAAAGAGACCCTCAGATCTTACAACAGTCGCTACTGGGAGACATTCAACCAGATTAGAGACTGCCCCACCAATCTAGCCATTGCGCAATATAAAAGAGGCCTACCAGTAGGGAACTGACTAAGGGATTCAATTACCATAACGCCACCCCTCACCATGGAGGCCCTGATGGAGAGAGTGCATCAGCACATCAGGGTAGAAGAGGATGGCGCACGTGCAAAAGCGAAATCTAGTGCAACCATAGTACCAGAAAAGAAGACCTCAGCAAAGGTCAATACAGTAGATCGGCAGAATAAAAACGGGCGTGGCAGACGAGATAACGGAGAAGACCCAGACAAAAGATGGTTGAGAATCCGCACTGCCATAACAACAGTGTTCAAAAAACCAATATATCGGATTCTGAGTGAAATAAAAGACAAGCCTTTTGTCAAGTGGCCAGCCAAGCTAGGGGAAGGTCAGAAAAATTACGATGACAGATCACGGTGCACCTTCCACAAAGAAAAGGGGCACCGAACTGAGAATTGCACGCCACTGAGACAGCACTTGGAAGAATTGGTGGCAGCAGGCCACTTGGACGAATACATTGAAGGAGGAGCACAACCGGCCCCCCAAGATCATAATGACCATCCCAACAGAATGCCAAACGATGCACCACCACAAGGCATTATCAATGTAATTCATGGAGTTTTTGAACCTGAGCGCGTATGCGAGCTCAGAGGTTCAATCAAGAAGGCTGAGCACTTTAGGGAAGTATTAAGTGCCCAACCTGCCATCAAGAAGGGGAGGACAGAGGCAACAAACGTCATGTCCTTTTCGGATAAGGACTTGGAACGAATTTACTGCCCCCATAATGATGCCCTGGTTGTCACTCTCCGAGTCAAGGATTTTGACGTCAAGCAGATTCTGATTGACCAGGGTAGTTCATGTGAGATCATGTATTACGACACATTCAAGCAACTGAAACTGCAAGACAAAGACTTGGCACCGGCAGTTTCTCCCCTGATTGGATTCAACTCCATGCCAGAGTGGCCTGTCGGCAAAATAATCCTTCCAGTCAGAGCAGGAAGTGTAACAAAACAAGTGGAGTTCTGGGTATTGAAGGTCCCCTCCACCTACAACATCATCCTGGGCAGAACATGGCTGCATGCCATGCGTTCGGTAGCGTCATCATACCATCAGGTAATGCGGTTCCCCAATGACGCCGGTATAATTGAAGAAGTCTATGGCGATCAGATCATGTCAAAACAGTGCTTCGCCACAGCGAATGGAAGCCGAGCTGCCAAAGGATACGTTCATTCGGTGGAAGAGCCAGAAAGTAATGAACTATTCGCGGACGTCGGCAAAGAGGCTGATCAGAAAGCAGTGGAAGACTTGGTGGAGGTAAAAATAGATGAGAAGAACCCGGATAAGTTCTTCTTGCTTGGCTCATCGCTGTCCAGCGCTGAGAGATTAGAGATCTTGGAATTCTTGACCTCTAATATCGAAGTGTTTGCCTGGACACCTTACGACATGCCAGGTATTGATCCAAACTTCATCAGTCACCAACTCAATGTCCACCCAACCGCCAGACCAGTCATTCAACGCACACGCAGATCGGCACTCCACCACGCCGAAATAGTGGCAGAAGAGGTAGGCAACCTGCTGGAGGCAGGAGCAATAAGGGAAGTGCACTACCCAAGGTGGATCTCCAACACAGTCGTAGTGCCAAAAAAGAATGGTAAATGGCGTGTCTGCGTCGACTACAAAACAGTCAACAAGGCGTGCCCAAAAGATAGCTTTCCTCTACCAAGGATAGATCAACTGGTGGACCTAACGGCAGGGCATAACCGTCTCATCTTCCTGGATGCATACAGAGGCTACCACCAGATCGCCATGCATGAACCAGACCAGGAGGTCACATCCTTCACAACACCAAGAGGGTTATATTGCTACAAGGTCATGCCCTTTGGCTTAAAGAACGCAGGGGCGACATTCCAAAGGATGGTCACCAAGATGTTTGAACCATTGTTAGGCAGAACAATGGAGGCTTACATCGACGACATGGTGGTCAAAAGCAAGGATGAGAATGACCATCTGAAAGATTTGGGCGAGATGTTCTAGATCCTGAAGAAACACAAGTTGCGCCTCAACGCGTCCAAATGCGCATTCGGAGTTGGATCTGGCAAATTCTTGGGCTTCCTGGTGACCAACCGAGGTATAGAAGCAGACCCCTCTCAGATCAAAGCAATCCAGGAGTTGAAGAGACCAAACTCAGTCAAAGAAGTGCAGCATCTCACTGGTATGGCGGCTGCACTCAACCGGTTCATAAGCAGGTCATCAGACAGACTACGACCATTCTTCCAAGCTTTAAAGGCCAAATTTGAGTGGGATGAAGAATGCGACCGAGCTCTGGAAAGCTTGAAGGAATACATGTCTTCCCCACCACTACTTGTTACTCCGGTACCTGGTGAAGAACTCTTTTTGTACCTGGCAGTCTCTCAGCACGCAGTCAGCGCAGTGTTGGTTCGTGCAGAAGGAATACAACACTTGCCCATCTTTTATGTCAGCAAGACATTGTTGGGAGCCGAAACAAGGTACTTGCCATTGGAGAAACTAGCATTAGCATTAATGATGGCATCCAGAAAATTAGCGCACTACTTTCACGCCCACACCATAGTCGTCCTCACAGCCTTTCCACTAAAAGCTCTATTTGAAAGGGCGAACTTTAGTGGGCGAATCTTAAAATGGGCAGTGGAGTTGGGACAATTCGACATTAAGTTCCAACCCAAGACCGCAATAAAAGCCCAATCTCTGGCAGACTTCGTCGCAGAGTTTACTCCTGGAAGTCATCATATCTGCCCAGTCGACCTGACTGACACAACCGAACTAGGGACGGAAGTTGACGCCGGAATAGCGCAACCCCTAGTGGAAGGTAGTCAATCAAGCACAAAGGCAGACCATACTAAGGACAACAAGGAAGAGCCAAACAAAGGCTCACCAGCAGTTCAAACAGAGGACGAAGGGCAGACAGCCAACCTGGACTTTGAAGAAAACACCATTCTTGACCTCACGACATCGTCTGATCCTTCCACTTGCTGGAAACTATTCGTTGGAGAGATGTGGAAGCTCTTTGTGGATGGAGCATCCAACCGACATGGTGCAGGGCTTGGCATAGTCCTCATCTCTCCAGACGGCCTGGTTATAGAGCAAGCAATCAACCTTGGCTTCCCAGCATCCAACAATGAAGCGGAGTATGAGGCGCTTCTCGCAGGACTCAAGTCAGCACACTTCATGAAAGCAACCGAAATAATGGTATACAGTGACTCTCTGCTGGTGGTAAACCAAATTTCTGGCGAATACGAAGCAAAGGACGACAGAATGGCCAAGTACCAAGAGTTAGTCAGAACGGAGATCAAGAAGTTTGATGTGGTAAGGATAGAACAAATTGGTAGGGAGGAAAACAGCCGAGCGGATGAGCTAGCAGGCCTGGCCTCAATGGCAGATACATCAATCCCTCATCCATTACTCATCGACTTCTTACCAAGACCAAGCATAGAAGACCCCGAAGCAGAAGAAGTATGTTGCACAGAATTAGGCCCTTCTTGGATGGATCCCATCATCCTGTTCCTAAAAGACGGCATCCTACCAGAAGAGAAAAAAGAAGCCAACAGAATAAGGGCAAAGTCGCAGCGATTTTGGCTATCTCCATCTTTGGCATTATACAAGAAGTCGTTCTCTGGGCCTTACCTCAAGTGCGTTCATCCCAGCAAAGTAGAAGCATTCCTGTTTGAAATACACGAAGGGGTGTGTGGAAGTCATCAAGGGGGAAGGTCGCTCGCTTACAGGGCTATTTCGCAAGGATATTGGTGGCCATATATGCAAGCAGACTCAGAGAAATATGTGAAGAAGTGTGAAAAATGCTAGAAATTCGCACACCAAATACATCAACCCGCAAGAGAACTCCTACCCTTAACTAGCCCATGGCCTTTCGCAATGTGGGGTTTGGACATAGTAGGACCACTTCCAACTGCACCTGGCGGCAGAAAATTCTTTCTCGCAGCAACAGACTACTTCACAAAGTGGGTGGAAGCAGAAGCATTGGCGTCAATCAAAGAAAAAGATGTGAAGAAGTTTGTTTGGCAGAATATTATTACTCGGTTTGGCATACCAAAAGCACTGATCTCAGACAATGGAACTCAGTTTGACGGCAGAATCTTCAGAAGCTTTTGTGAAGAATACAAGATAGAGTTCTACAATTCCACACCGGCATATCCTCAAGCGAATGGACAAGCTGAAGCATCGAATAAAGTCGTCTTGGATGGACTAAAGAAAAGGCTAGAGAAAGCAAAAGGCAAGTGGGCGGATGAACTTCCTCACGTCTTATGGGCTTACCGCACCACTCCTCGGCGATCAACTAGAGAAACACCATTCTCCTTAGCCTATGGAATGGAGGCAGTGATCCCACTAGAAGTTGGCCTCCCCACAATACGAAGCGAAAATTTTGATCCAGACTTAAATGGAGAAGCCATAGCCCTAGAACTCAACCTTGCAGAAGAAATAAGAGAAAGAGCATTAGTCCGCATCGCCTCATACCAACGAGAGTTAATCAGAAAATACAGCAAAAAGGTTCATCCAAGACAATTCAAAATTGGGGATTGGGTACTACGCAAGGTAATGGGAAACACCCTGATCCCAGGAGACGGCAAGTTAGGCCCAAATTGGGAAGGTCCTTATAAGGTGGTTGGGTTAGCAGGCAAAGGGGCATACCACCTAGAAGACAAGGATGGCAAGGCAATCCCTAGGCCATGGAATACGGCCAATCTCAAGTTATTTTACTTTTAGCTTTTCTTTTTTCAAACATATGTAATTTTCTCTTCCTTCAATAAAATGAGAAATTCTTTTTAGTACAAGTTGTTCCTTGTAAAAATTAGCTTTAGTAAAGATTAGGCGCATTGCAAGCATTCTATTCTAAGTTAGCTGGAAAAACTAACTTAGAGGTTCGCTGGATTAAACCAACACCCTTCCTAAGCCCAGGATAAGGATCCAGGCTGCAGGACATTTGGTCGGAATAACCAAATACTATAAGTTAGCTGGAAAAACTAACTTCAATAGTTGGCTGGAATAAACCAACACCTGTTACTCTTCAGCCGAAGTAAGTGCAAGGCTGAAGAGTGGTTGGCTGGAATAAACCAACACTTGTTACTCTTCAGCCGAAGTAAGTGCAAGACTGAAGAGTGGTTGGCTGGAACAAACCAACACTTGTTACTCTTCAGCCGAAGTAAGTGCAAGGCTGAAGAGTGGTTGGCTGGAATAACCCAACACTTGTTACTCTTCAGCCGAAGTAAGTGTATGGCTGAAGAGTGGTTGGCTGGAATAACCCAACACTTGTTACTTTTCAGCCGAAGTAAGTGTATGGCCGAAGAGTGGTTGGCTGGAATAAACCAAACACGTTGTACTCCTCAGCCGAAGTAAGCATATCGGCTAAGGAGTGGTTGGCTGGTAAGCATAGTTTAAAAGCCAAAACCGAAATAGAAATTGGTGTAATAGAAGACATTACAAATGCAAGCATACACACAACAACCGGAATAAGAGTTGCGTAAAATTTTCATTCAAAGAGAAGTCATTACATGGGCATACTTCGGTTACAAAGAGAAGAAAAAATTAAGAGAAAAGTTCTTCAATTTCAGCATCAAAAGCCGCATCATCACTAACTCGAAGACCGGTCTCAAGAGGAAGCTCACTCTCGGCTGCCATGATTCCTTCGGTTGGAACCACGTCTTCATTCGGCTGTTCGTTAGGATGGTCCTCTACCATGGGTTCCAACCGAAGTGATGGGTCGGCACCAACAACTGGAATGTCTTCAGGAGCAGAGGAGTCATCAGTGTCAGAGTCCTCCAGGAACTCTTGTTGCAAGGCATTTGCATACGCCGCAAGGGACTTCGGTATAAAGTACGCTGGAGGGTCGAAGACCTCGGTCTGTTCATCATGACCGAGCTTCTCCACAGCCGCCCTCCAGCCGCACTTGAAGAAAAGCTCCTTGGCGGCGTCGCATTGTTTGGCATAGGCCTCCTCTGCCTCCTTGAAACCTCGCTTGTACCCCTCCTTTTCGGCCGCCTCCATGTTCTTTTTCAGTTCGTTTATTTCGGCGTCTTTTCTCTTCTCAAGCTTCAGCAGCTCACGCAGATATTTGTCTTTCATTACAATGGCCGCTTTTTGCTTCTCCGCTTTAGCCGAGTTAACCAGCTCGGCAAGTCGGCCGTTCTCCGCTTGAAGCTCGGTCATTCTCCTTTCGGCCTCCACTAGTTCGGCCGCCTTTGCTTCGGCTTCCGCCATCGCTTGCCTTGTGGTCTTGCGGAGTTCTTGGACTTTCCTATAAGTGATATTGTTCTTTTGCAAGGCCTGGCAAAACAAAGATTTCTTCTCAGCCGAAGTAAAAGTTGGAAAAATTTAGACAGAAAAAACAGACAGAGCTACTTACCAAAATCATGGACTTGGATGCAGACCGAATTGACTTCATTTCGGTGTTCAATTGCTTTAAGTGGTGCTCCATGTCCTTGGGGAGGCACACACTTTTGGCCAGATTAAAAGCCAATTGGTGATCTTTTTCAGCCACGACCGAGTCAGTAGCTTTGATGTCTCGGTCGTTGAAGGTCAGCGGCGGAGCCCACTTCGGAGATTCAGCTCGGTCAGTTTGCTCCGGTTGGGGGGAAGGTTGAGGACTTTGGGGGATGGATTCAACCTCATCGACAAGTTGCTGTTCGGTCGATGTAGATCGGGCGCGTTTGAAAGGGCGAGACAAAGAAGGCCGTTGAGAAGGGAGGGCCACAACGGCAGGCTGCGCCTCAATAGTTGGTGGTACTTCGGCTCTGGTTGTTGCGGTCAGAAGGGCCCTAACCCTGCTTTTCTTTGCCATTTCTTCCTCAGCAGTTAAGGGAACAAGTCTTATTTCGGGCAAAGTTGGGTCCGACTCTGGTTCTTCCTCAAGAAGGAAATCGGTTACCCTTGCTTTTCGGCGACCGCTGTACCGGTAGGTCGGCTCGAAGTTCAGAAGCTTAGCCCAACTTCTTTCTTTAATCCGTAGTGCGGCTCGCAAAACCGCAAGGTTGGGATAGCTATAGAGGGAATGGAGGTGGGCGAAATCTGCAAAAAAGAAGAAGTGTTAGTTCGGTCAGTAGATTAAAAAACCGAGATAACATACAGGGAACAAGACCGAAGTTAAATTACCAGGCTCTCCCATTTTCCAATTTATAGGACGGCCAGGAATTGGGGCTTGAAAATCCTCAAAATTCCCAAAGACCCAGAAGAAGTCATCGTCATTAAGGTCTTTGTCCGGGGTGTGCTTAACAATCTTCTCTCGGTGGCGATGGATCCTAAGGTAATAGACCCATCCAGCATCTTTCGAGCCGATGGAATATTGATGGAATATTTCGGCGAGGCCAAGATTTAAACCGGTTTGGTGGTTTAGTGCGGCTATTCCCATAATAATACGGTCTGTATTGGTGGACAGTTGGGTGGGGCATAACCTAGTTTGTCTAAGGAACTCACAGATCAACGGTTGTACAGGAAACCGTAGTCCGGTCTCAATTATGGATTGAAGAGTAAAAGGAACGAAACCTTCGTTGTCCCATGGAATGACGTCATTTTTTGCTAAAGTCAAATGAACGTCATCCGATATATCATAGTCCTTCCTGAATTCGGCCATGCCACCAGGGGTTTCGACTAAATACCTATACTTACCCATTTGTTGTATAAATTACGGATAAGTTATTTCGGTGCAAAAATCGTGCTCAGTAGCTCGGTTGAGCGCACGCGGGAGTGCCTGGGTAACCTAAGTCTGCAAAGTAAAAAACAGAGGGGGTTAAAGCACTGATCAATGGACCGTGCTACAATTTACAAGCAAGGTATAAAAGCCCTACTTCGGCCTCAAAGAACTGGTTCTTTCATCTGGTCTGGTAGCTCGGTTGGAGCAAGTTGTTTGATAGACCGGTTTAACGTCTAGGGGCAGCTTTCTGAGTTCGGTCTAAAAAACTAAGGAAGCTGGTTTAGTCCCAAGGCCTAAATCGGTTGCAGTGTGAGGAAAGTTATTTCGGTTGAGCCCCTAGGGGCGGTTTTCTAAGTTCGGTTTAGGAACTAAGAAAGCCGGCTTGGCCCCGAAAGATTAGCTCGGTATGTGCACGTTTGTTCGGTGATCTTAGCTTGGCTAGAGTGGTTGAGAAGAAACTACTGATATTCCTACAAGTTCTAGTTCGGTTATTGGCTGAAGTGATCTACCAATATTGGACAAACAGTATCCTAGTCCGGTTGCTATATGATTTTGGATCTAAGACTGGTTTTCTACATAATAGTTCATACATACATGGGGTTCTACTGGTTTCTTCATAAAAAGTACAAAAGCAAAGCAGATAAATGGAGAAAAATGTTTGCAAAAAGCATACAAAACAGGAACGGATGGTAAAGCAAATAAAAAAGAGCAAGAAGGGTAGGCTTACTTACCAGATTGAAGAACAAGAAGCTGAAGATGGAGCAGTAGCAGCGATGAAGAGCACAGATTTGGAAGCAAAAGAAATGAAGACAGAGAGAGAAGGTAGGGTATGTGAATACAAGTGAGTGATTCAGTAAGGAAGGGGTGTTTTGTGAAATATGAGAGAGGGATGAGGAAAGGAAAAAGCGGGAACTGTTTCAAATTCACGAAGCACGAAGACGGCGTGACAGCCGTCCTTAGCCAACCAAAACATGCCACGTGTCATAAGAATGGGAAGCGTTACAGACACTATGATTGAAGAGACGTTTTTGACCAGACAAAATAGGGCCCGGAGTAAAATTAGCTCGGCTTAAAAGTTCGACGGTTTTTAGTTCGGCTGGAAAAGCTTAAAACGACGCCAGCTCGGTTGGTGGACTGGTAATCCCAATCATGCTCTGCAGATGGAATTAAGGGGCAATTGAGAGGGTAATTTTTGGGAAAATTGGGCCGAGCTGCGAGTTGGGCGTTGAGGCCCAAAACACGAAGGACTAGGTAAAAAGGCCGTAATGGATACTCCGGCCCAGGAGAGCAATGTTACTCCGACCTTGGGGAGACAAAGTTACTTCGGCTCACAAATGATGAAGTTACTTCGGCTAAAGGAATGGCAAAGCTACTCCGGTCCGGAGGCAACTCGGAGTTAGGCCGGTCTCAGAGTTAGTCCGGTCACAGTATGTTCTGGGAAGGCCGGTTTCGGAATTAGTCCGGTCGTGACTTACAATGGTTAGGTCAGTCAGAACTTGTTACTTGGAAGTTTGATCTAAGCACATCAAGGTTGAACAGGGCAGCCGAAGTAAGGAGTTAGAGGAGAAGACCGAGCTAAGGATAGTTCGGCCCTCTGTGGCTCGGTATAGCCAATTTTACTTCGGTCAAATGGAAGTTCGGCCATAAAG
This sequence comes from Camellia sinensis, assembly GCF_055761805.1. Lineage (NCBI taxonomy): Eukaryota > Viridiplantae > Streptophyta > Magnoliopsida > Ericales > Theaceae > Camellia > Camellia sinensis. The sequence goes on from NC_138964.1 coordinate 155,694,310, forward strand.
AAAACCATCCCACTTGGTTTAAGCAGTGGGGGAGGGTATAAAAGGATAAGCATTATCCTTAGGAGAATGAATCCTAGGAGGACTCTGCATGGAGAAGTACAAGTCCTACTAGGATTGCGCCACGGGAAACTTATAAAAGCTCACAAGCATCACCTTGGAGGAGGTAATTGAACATAATTCTTTCTGAAAACATTGAGCTTTGTCTATTTGTCAAGTTTTCTGACTTAGGCATCGGAGAGGTTTCCGGCACACACCCGCCGGCTAGCTCACGTTTGTATTTTCAGGTGACAAAGCGACGTCGTACGGAGGAGCGTGGACTTGGTCAACAGGATTATACGAGGAGAATTATTTCCTCCCCGTACACCATTGAAAGAGTATTGTACCAGTATTGGAAGAATGTTTCCCCTTAATTTCCTGGAAATTGTTTTTTATGCACTTTGATTTTTGTTATTATAATATAATTTTGTTCAAAACTCAAAAATCATTAGTCTTTAACACATCAAAGACTAAAAAATCAATAGTCTAACCTCCGCGGCTTCAAAATTGAAGACTAAGGAGTTGTTTGAGATGTTCTAAATAAATATATTTTTTAATTTTTTATGAAATATAGATTGGGTATGGATTGAATTTGAAGTGATGCGATAGAAAAGTGATATGACTTAAATAAGATGATGTGACTTAAATAGAATAGTAACTTTTTAACTTTTTAATTTTTTTAAGAGATGACAAACAAGGCCTAATGATTTTTGAGTTTTGAAAAGCGGCGGCTCTTTTTCGTCCCTCCTGCTGCTACACCTTTCCTCCAAGTTCTTCTAACCTCCTCGTGTTCTTCTGTTCACCAAAGCAAACAATATTAGTCTTTAACACATCAAATATTCAACTCTCTTAAAAACAAAAACTAACCCATCAAAATTAAATTTAAACACTTTCATTTCCCACATTCTATATTAATCTCTCTCTTTCTCTCTTAGTCCTAGTTTGGGAAGACTAAATAAGTATATTTTTTGACTTTTTATGAAATATGGGTTAAATTTGGGTTAGGTTTGAAGTGATGTATTAGAGAGGTGATGTGATTTAAATAAGATGATGTGACTTAAATAGGATAGTGATTTTTTGACCTTTCGTCTTTTTTTAATCATGTCAAATTTGGCCTTAATCTAACACCCATCCAACAACTCTGAATGAACTAGAAAAAACAGAGAAGAAGAAGATTAGATTGTGCACACAGATCATGTCAAATGACAGAGTCGATCATCATGCTTTTCGCGTCGCGTTAATATTTTTATTACTCTTAACTATAGGTACTAATCCAATTCATTCTCCCTCTACTTGTGATTCTTGTTTTCTTTTTCATTTGGGTTTTGTGATCCAACTTTCTTCTCAAACTTTCCATGAAAATTCAGCCTTGAAAATTTGGTTTTGGGCTTTGAAAGATGATAGATTTTGTGGGTTTGATTTGAAATTGATAACCCAACAATCTTTTGAGTTAAATTTACTGATGATTTTAATGATTTAGGTACAATTGTTGTGGGAGAGTTATTAGATTTTGATAAAGAAGTATTGGTGAGTAGGGGTGAGCAGCGGATATACCGATCCGCCAAAACCGACCGAACCGAACCGATCCGCCGCATTTTGGACGGATGCGTGATGACGAACGGACGGTTGCGGATTGATTTTCTCCAATCCGCCAATTTGGCGGACGGATGGCGGATTTGAGATTTTGTGGCCGCAACCGAACCGCCAAACCGCCAAATCGCGAGCACCCTTAGTAATTTATAAGACTTTATATTTTCAATTTGTTTAAATATTATGTTTGTGTTTTCAATTAAAAAATAGTTTAAATATTCTGTTGAAAAAAAGTTTTCAACTTTAATATATTTTTTGAATTGAAAAAAATAAACGTATTATTCATCTATATTTTTTAGTTTTTAAATATAACTCTAAAAATAATAAATAGAAAATATGATATATGCTGGTTGGTTTTTATTTTCAAAAACATATGTAGATACTGCTCTGTTCATGGTTTTAGTGGTTTGAATTGTTATTATATTTTAAGAATCACAGATTGTAATACTTTATGTGGCTGAATCATGCTGTGATTGTAATATGTGGATGAGGCATGCAGTGATCGTGATGTTCTAAAGTTTCAAACTTTCTTTCTTTGAATAAGGCATACAGTGATTGTAATACTTTTTTAAGTCATTGACTGTAATACTTTTTTTTTTTTTTGAGGTAGTGCATAAGTTAAATTATGTTGAAAATTTATAAAATTTTAAACCGCCAAACCGATTCGCATCCATCCGCCAAACCGCCAATCCGCTCAATCCACATCCGCCGGATTGGCGGACGGATGCGGATTGATTTTCTTCAATCCGCCAATCTGGCGGACGGATGGCGGATTGGAGGTTCCGTGGCCGCAACCGACCCGCGCCCACCCCTATTGGTGAGCTTAAAAATCTTCCTCGAAGATCAGAATCACATAAATCGAGGAAGATTCTCCGACTGGAATCAACCCCGCACGCCCCCTTGCGCGTGGCCCGGAATTTCATGCTTTGGAGACCGTGTCACTGGCATTGACCTCTCCGGCAGCGAAATCTCCGGCGGCATGTTCGGAAACTTCTCGGCTTTCACCGCCCTAACCCACCTCAATCTCTCCGGAAACACCATTTCCGGTGAAATTCCGGCAGACTTAGGCGGTGCCAGAGCCTAAAAGTTTTGAATTTGTCTCACAATCTCATTGCGGGCGAGCTCAACTTGACCGGACTCAATAAATTGGAGGTTCTCGACGTGTCCTTGAACCGAATTTCCGGTGGAATTCAGTTAACTTTCCCGGGAATTTGTGACAGTTTGGTTTTAGCCAATTTATCAACCAACAGTTTCACCGGCTCTATTTTCTATCACTTCGATTCATGCTGGAATTTGCAGTTTCTTGACCTGAGCGCCAACAATTTCTCCGGCAATGTCTGGCCGGGTTTCGCGAGGCTTCGCGAATTTTCTGTTTCCGAAAACCAGTTAGTTGGGGCGATTTTCCGGGCAAATTTTCCCGGAAACTGTACTCTGAAATTGTTGGACTTGTCGGGAAATGCTTTTGCCGGGGAATTTCCAAAGGAAATTTCACACTGTAGAGAATTGGAGGTTTTGAATCTATCGGAAAACAATTTCACGGGTCAAATTCCAGCAGAGATTGGTGAAATTTCGAGCCTGAAAGGACTTTTCTTGGGAAACAACACTTTCTCGAGAAAAATTCCAGAGTCTTTGCTTGGGTTGGGAAACTTGACCTTTTTGGATTTGAGCACAAACAATTTTGAAGGTGACATTCAAGACATTTTCGGGCGATTCAATCAGGTTCAGTTTCTTGTATTGCATTCGAATTCGTACATCGGTGGGATGATTTCATCAGGAATTCTCAACTTGAAGAACATTTCCAGATTAGACTTGAGCTTCAACAACTTTTCAGGTCCATTACCGGTCGAAATCTCTTATATGACAAGCTTGAAGTTCTTGATTCTTGCTTACAATCGATTTACCGAAAAAATTCCTCTCGAGTATGGAAATTTGCAAGGCCTCCAAGTTCTTGATCTATCCTTCAATATGCTAAACGGATCAATTTCGCGAAGTTTTGGAAATTTGAGCTCACTCTTGTGGTTGATGCTCGCCAACAATGCACTAACCGGTGAAATCCCACCCGAGTTGGGGAATTGCAGGAGCTTGTTATGGTTAAACCTCGCAAACAATCAACTTTCTGGGCCAATCCCATCTGAGTTGACAAAAATTGGGATTAACGCAACGCCAACGTTCCAACAAAATAGACAGAATGATCGGGCTATTGCTGGTTCAGGCGAGTGTCTAGCGATGAAGAGGTGGATACCGGCAAACTACCCTCCATTTAGTTTTGCGTATACACTTCTTACAAGGAAGAAATGTAGAAGCATTTGGGATAGTATGCTTAAAGGGAATGGCATATTCCCGGCGTGTGCTGGTGGTTTGCGGACATTTCAGATCTCGGGTTATGTTCAACTCGGTGGTAATCAATTGTCCGGTGAAATCCCAATTGAGATTGGTAAGATGCAAAACTTTAGTATGTTGCATTTGGGGATTAATGGATTTTTTGGTGATCTTCCTCCAGAGATTGGACTAATGCCACTCGTAGTGCTCAGCATTTCATAAAACAAGTTTTCTGGTGAAATTCCAGCCAAGATTGGGAACATCAAGTGCTTACAAACCCTTGATTTATCTTGCAACAATTTCTCTGGAGCTTTCCCAGCAAACTTGAACAATTTAAGTGAATTGAACAAGTTCAACGTGTCATACAATCCATCCATCACTGGCAAAATCCCAATAACCGGACAATTGGCAACATTTGAGAAAGAGTCTTTCCTCGGCGACCCATTTTTACGCTTGCCTTCATTCTTGAAGAACACCACAGATAGTCCAACAACGAAAAATGAAAAGAAACCGATGAAGCGTGTAAAATTAGGTCCATTTTTGGTGGTTACGGCTCTGATAATGGCCTTTCTAGTGTGTGGGATTCTAACACTCATAAGAAGAGTCCGGTATACACGCCTGAATATGTCTTGAAGGATACAAAGGTCCAACATGACTTTTTGTCAAATTCAGGCACGTCTTCTCCATGTTTGTCAAGTACTGTAAAGGTCATTCGTCTAGACAAAGCAATGTTTACACATGACGACATTTTGAAGGCTACAATGAACTTCTCGGATGATAGAGTTATCGGGAGGGAAGGATTTGGAACTGTGTACAGAGAATTGTTGCCCGATGGGAGAAAAGTAGCGGTAAAGAGAGGGTATCAAGGGTGAAAAAGCGTTCCGAGCTGAAATGGAGGTTCTAAGTGGAAATGGCTTCAGTTGGCCACACCAAAATCTCGTGACATTCTATGGATGGTGCCTTGATGGGTCGGAGAAATTATTAGATCTTGTTTCAGATCGAACAAGGCGTCGAATTGATATTGTATATATGTATATGGGCAGGTTAGTGTTTCGGATCGAACAAGGCTCACATGGAGCTTAGATTTTTTTCACATTAAAATCTAAAGCAATCAAATTAGGGGGGAAATGCAATAAAAATAAGGGTGAAGTGTCATCTAATTAATGGTATTACGGTTAAGGAGTGATTATGCGTAGACAAATACAAGATAATTTTGTATATATGTATACAGCAATGATAGGTATTATGAAAAGTTTTTCATGAAAATAATCATGAAAAATTTGTGATTTTTGAATTACACTTAGAATAAAACACCACATACTAATCAAGATAATCTAAGGGTCACAAATCTTTCATGATCATTTTCATGAAAAAATTTTCATGATCCCTAACATTTCTCATATGTATATGGGCATGTTAGTGGCTTGATAATTTTTAAAGAATAATATTAGGGATCATGAAAAAAATACCGTAAGGTGCATCATGAAAATTTTTCATCATTTGATTAGTGTGTGGTGTTTTATTGTATGTATAATCTAAAGGTGAAAATTTTTTCATGATTATCTTTATGATATTTTTTCATGATCCCTAACATTACTCATTTTTAAATTACATGCCAACTAATTCCCCCCTCCCCCCCCCCCCCAATTACCATTTCAACTGGGGATTTTAGCATTTGTAATTTTTTGTTTCAAATGCGTGCAAATAAATGTCACCAGTCAAATTTTAAATATTGATCATTACCTATCGTATTATTCATTAACACAGTCATGACCTTCTAAATCGTTATTTATTGATATATTGTTATTCTTTTATATTAACCAATATATAATTGTATTATTGATGTCAATATATATTCCTATAGGGTTATTTAAAATCATGTGACCAACGTAGAAACAGAAGTATAGGAACACGGTATTTAGCTGTGTTGTCTATCTAGAATGTTGAAGAAATCTTCATTATTTGGTCATGTTTTTCTGTTGTACTAAGGTTTCGTTTGGGAGCAAGTTAATTTAGTATTTTTTTAATTATTTGACTAAAATATGAACTAAAAAAAACTAATATGTTTGAGATGATTTTTTGTCTTGTAAGAGGGGCTAATTTGAGCCCATTAAATTAATTAGGCCCAATAGTCCGAGATTGATGGGCCCGAATTTATCACCATCAAACGGGCTAAATGGCTCTAAGCCTCGAAAGGGTTCGGATCCACGAACCTAGAGACTTACTCGGGCCCGGACTCGAAAGGGTATTAAGCAAGCCTAGAGATCCGAGGCACTCGGACTCGAAAGGGTTCGGATCCACGAACCTAGAGGTCCTAAACACTTGGCTTCGAACGGATTTAGACGCAATCCAGAAGTCGCTCCGTTAATGAGTCCCAGAACACTTGCGGGCTCGGAGCTTTCCGGGATCTACGCACCAGAACCATGGGCGTAATGGAGTTCGAACAAAGGACCCGATCCCGAGGACGATGAGTGGAGATAAATTCACTCTTCGGTTAAACTAGCCTATACCCGGGTCGAGGTGGCACGACCCCGGGGGGTCCATGAGACTCGGCAATATTTTGCGGCAGGACGTCCTCTGGGACTACCCCTGACCCTTTGGGATGATTGGGGATCATTGGTTAGGTGTGGCTAAGAAGAAGGGTTCGCCGAGGGATTGATCTCCTCTTCGGGGTTTTCTCATCCTCGGAGAAGTCACCTCCTCGGAGAGGTCACCTCCTCGGAGAGGTCACCCCCTCGGACAAGGTGGTTAGAGAGAATATCCCCCATGTGCCTTGCACATGGGCTCCATCCTACATCATGAGGTGCCTATAAATAGCACCCACCCATAGCTTTACAAGGGATGGATTTTGGAGATTTTTAACTCTTGGGAAAGAACTAATTTCCCTTCTCCATTATCAACCTTGAGAGTGAAAGTGGGAGATCCATGGGAGAGCCTTGCCATTATTCTATTCTCTAGCCGTTTTGCCTTCTTCTTCACCCAATCTCTTATCTCCATCATCTCCTTTGTTGTCGTGTTCCTAAGTTGAGATTATTGAAGAATCTAAGCCTCTCATCATATTCTAGAGAATTCGAAATTGTTCTTCAAGGATCTTCGAAGATCTTCGAATTTTCCAACTCCTTTCTTGAACCCTCTCCTACATTTTGGCGACTCTGCTGGGGAGGCGGATTGGTTAATGGTCTCAACGAGATCTGGAATCCACACAACTCCAACAAGGATGGCGGGAGAAGATGAAATTCACCAACAAGGATCCTCTAATGGTGGTGATGACAGAACCATGGCTCCAGATCAACCACTTTTGCTTGAAGCCATTCAAGGACTTCAGAATACTCAGCAAGAGATTCTTACCACTCTTCAGAATCTCACTCACACCATGTTGGTGATGAGTTCTAACTTTGCACCGGCGCCAAACGGAAATCAAACTGGTGGTGGAGTTATTCCCGCCGGAGCGCAAAATCAAATCCAAGGAGAAGTAGGCCCCAATCAGCCTATGGCTCATGGCAACACGGCCACAGTAACACATGCTCAAACCACAGTAGGCGGCGGCAGTTTGCCCATACCCGGGCTCCATGGCGTGCCGAGCCAAGATCCAATGGTGACTAGGGGAGTTTCTGGTATAATGAATGGCACTCCAACGACTGCTGGTGTCCAGGAAAACATAAGGAGCATGATGGCGCAAAAGGGAGCTATGCCCGTACCTAATCTTGTTACGCCACCAGTGAATGTTACCCAAGCACTAAGCGGGCCTCCTTTGGTGCCAACAACAAATCTGCAAGCACAACCCGGTATAGCGGCGCCGTGCGGTGGACTCTATGGGCCTCAATTCAATATCCCATCACCAACTGGCTTGTCTATAGGCGCTGATGGCCAGTATCGTCAAATGTCCTCACCAATGATGAATTCGCAGCACCAGAATGGCCAAGACGCCCCTAGCTCAGTCTTCGGGTACATAAGCCAAGTCCCGGGAATACCACCATCAAACTCTCTCCCTCAACAGTTTCTCACTCTTGCCGATGTGCAGGCCATGTTCGATCTCGAACGGGGCAAGAGGACCTTACCCTCTTTGCCTGATCCAGACGTCAAGCCGCCTTACCCCATTGAGATGTTGAGTTATCCATACCCTGAGGGGTATACAGTGCCGGAGTTCATCAAGTTCGACGGCAAACAAGGAAATGCCCGAGAACATGTTGTGCGATTCATCGAGACTCTAGGTATTCATGGTTCAAACCACGTCCTCCGACTGAGAGAATTCTCTAAATCCCTCACCGATCGAGCATATAGTTGGTATGTTAATTTGGCCCCAAACTCTGTCCGAAGTTGGGAGGAAATGGTTAACAAATTCCACTCCAAGTTCTTTCAAGTGGCGGAGAAGGTGACCACACTTACATTGTGTAAAGAGAAGCAACAAGAAAGTGAAGACATCCTTGACTACGTCAAAAGGTTTCAGGACAAGGCCGTGGATTGTCATGAAGCAGTTGAGGAGAGTTATCTGGTTCAAATTTGTCTAGAAGGGGCATTGAGCAGGTACAAAATGTTTCTAGTTAACCACAAGCTACCCACCTTCTCGGCATTAATAGAAGCAGCTCGGAACATTAGCATTCCTCAGGCTCAGGAGTCCGGATTTAAAGCCAGTTACAAGACTAGTTTCAAGTCATCTCGTGGACCTATCGTTGCTGCTGCCTCTGCCCCGGATACCCGAAATTCACAAGGAGGAGGTCATAGAGGCCAGAAAAGAAAGCAATATAATGGTGAAAAGGGGAATGTTTCTTATCCATGTGGAATCGAAGAAGTGAAAGCTCTAGTTAAGGAATGGGTGGCTGACGGAGAGCTAAAATTGCCTTATGTTGAAGAAATGCCATCAAAAAAGGACCGTGAGAGCCCTGAATTTTGTGTCTACCATCGTACATTGAAACATCCAACAGAGAAGTGTTGGACTCTCGGGAAAATCTTCAGAGATAAAGTCGAGGCAGACGAATTGAGGTTCAAAAAGCGAGGGACTCAAGACATCCGAGAACAACCATATCCTCAACACCGAGACAAGGGCAAGAATGTTGCTATGATAGCCTATGAAGGCCCAATGATCGAGGCTATCGCTAATCTCGATGACGATGACTGTTATCTGGACGACATCCTCGAGCCAGAAGGTGAGCAAGTTTACTATGGAAGTGCTCCCTTTGATCCAGAAGGAGGAAAAGAATACTATGGAAGAGGAGGACACCATGTTTATGTGGCATCTTATTTTGAGGAGACTGAGGAGATGGTTAACTACGAGCCTCCAAGAGTGGAAAAAGATCCGGATCACTATGCCAAAACCCTGCAAGACTGTATAAAGTTCAAGCAGTTCTTTGACCAGCTTGGACTTTCCAGGGAGGCAAGAACGGAAATCACCAAGTCTATCATTAATATAGCTGAGGCACACCATGAGGAATGCATGTCGACTGAGGGGTCTATCCCGAGGAAGGCAAAAGAGCAATCTAGTGCCATTACTTTCTCCGAGGCTGATCGGAAGTATCCTTTTTCTCACAATCGCCCGCTTTATGTGACTGCTTTTATTAACGGGGTTGAGTTCAAAAGGGCCTTTCTAGATAGTGGAGCCTCTATCAACATTATGACTCGCGCTACTCTAGAAAAAGCCGGAATCTCTGAAGAACGCATTGTGAAGCAGCCGATAGTCATCACTGGCTTCGGTGGAGAAAGGAGAGTTACTATCGGATGCGTAACAGTTGATTTAGCCGTTGGAGAAATTCGCTCGGCCACCAAGTTCCATATTATCGATTCTGAGGCAAATTATCACATCATTCTAAGGAGGACCTGGATGCATAGATATGGGGCTGTACCATCGAGTTATCATCAGTGTGTTAAGGCTAAATGGGGAAAGAAGACGGTGACAATTCAGGCTACAGAAAGGCCGTTCGAGATCCATGAAGCTCATTATTCTGATGCCATCTATTTCACCGAACTGGCTGTCGAAGAAATTCCCACCACCTCTAAGCCTCGAGGGGTCAAAATTCCTCGTTGGGAGGATATCAAAGATGACAAGGAGCCGATGGCAGAGTCAAGTAAGCGGGCAATGTCTAGAACAGAAAGTCCACCTATTCCTCGGAAGGTGATGAAAGTTCGAGAAGGAGGCAAGATGGTGTATTATTTATGAAGGTGCAGGGAGTCGGTTTCTTCAGTCACCGACTCCGAGTCAAAAGAAGAGCCTCCTGACAATGATATAGTAATAAAGCCTGAAGTGGCTCCAGAATGTATGCAAGATGGGCCGAAGCCTCAGCCCGAACAACTTATCGAAATAGATCTGAGTGATGGACAAGATGCACCGAGGCCGGTATTCGTAAGTTCGAGCCTTAGCCCAGAAAAGCGGGAACAGTTGTTAAAGTTGATAAGCCGATACTCAGATGTGTTTGCTTGGTCATATAAGGAAATGCCCGGACTAGATCCTGACCTAGTCTCCCACTATCTTAACGTGTTCCCAAACTCCAAGCCAATTAAGCAAGCTGCTCGAAAATATCATCCAGATCTCGAAGAGAAGATTAAGGAGGAGATTGAAAAACTTCAACAGGCTGGTTTCATCCGGCCAATACAGTACCCCACGTGGTTAGCAAACATCGTGCCAGTAAAGAAGAAGAATGGCCAAATCAGAGTATGTGTAGACTTTCGAGATTTGAACAAATCTTGCCCGAAGGATGAATTCCCTCTTCCTCACATCGACACCCTCGTGGATACTACCTCGGGACACCAGATGTTCTCATTCATGGATGGATTCAGTGGATACAATCAAATTAAGATGGCTGAAGAGGACGCAGAAAAGACTGCTTTTAGAACACCTCTCGGAAACTTCTTCTATACAGTCATGCCTTTCGGACTCAAGAATGCCGGTGCAACTTACCAAAGGGCTATGACTGCAATCTTTCATGACATGATCCATCATGAGGTGGAAGATTATGTTGATGATCTAGTGGTGAAATCCAAGAAAGAAGAAGACCATCTCCGAGACCTTGAGAAGGTATTCAAGAGGTGCCAGAAATTCAAAATGAGGATGAATCCTCTCAAATGTGCTTTCGGGGTGACGGCCGGGAAGTTCCTCGGGTTTCTTGTACACAGACATGGTATCGAGGCAGATGAAGACAAGGTCAAATCTATCAGAGCAATGCCTCCCCCGCATTCTCAGAAGGAGTTAAAGAAGTTCCTCGGGAAGGCGTCTTATATTCGGAGGTTTATCCCAGCATTGGCAGAGATCTCTGCGCCTTTCGGCTCTTTGTTAAAAGGAGATGCCAAGTTCGAGTGGAACCAAGAGCACCAAAAGGCCTTTGAGAGAATCAAGGCGGCCTTGACCTCGCCTCAGACCATGATAGCCCCGCAGCCCGGGGTGCCTCTAATGTTGTATCTAACTTCAACCCCCAAGTCCATAGGGGCATTATTGGTCCAAGATGTAGATGGAATAGAACGCCCGGTGTATTACATCAGTCGGAAGATTCGAGGAGCAGAAGTCCGATATACTCCAGTAGAGAAACATTGTTTAGCTTTGGTATTCACTGCCCAAAAGCTCAGACATTACTTCCTAGCACATCAGATTCAGATTGTTACTAGAAGTGATCCAATCCGATACCTCCTCAGCAAGCCTGCTCTAACCGGGAAGGTGGCAAGATGGTTGTTAGCACTGGGTGAATTCGAGATCACATGTGTAGCCCCCAAGGCGATCAAAAGCCAAGCCTTAACTGATCTCCTTGCCCAATTTCCGAGTGGTGACTATGAACCAGTGAATGAAGAATTAAGAGGAGAGGTGCACGCAGCTATGGCTTCCGAGGAAAGCTTCTGGACATTGAGCTTTGACGGAGCAGCAGCCGGAGGGAAGGGAGGAACCGGGATAGTCCTTACAAGCAAAAGTGGGGAAAAGTTATATTTGTCTTATAAACTGGATTTCCATTGTTCGAATAACGAAGCCGAGTATGAGGCTCTTATTTTAGGCTTGATAGCAGCTGAGAAGCACAGTATCAAGAAGATTCGGATCTGGGGGGACTCAAAGTTGATAGTGAAGCAAGTTTCAGGACAGTTCGTCTTAAAGGAGCCTGCCTTGGCCACATATCGAACAGCAGTCCAAAGGCTTCTTGACAAATTTCAGAAGGTCGAAATAGAGCATGTGCCTCGCTCCGACAACAAGTTTTCAGATGCCCTCGCAACATTAGGGGCAAGAGTTGACATTCCAGAGGAAGAGGCAACAATTGTTATCAAGAAGAGAACAGAACCTTCAATAATACCCGAAGACAAAGGCCTTCCGGAGGACTGGAGAGGAGAAGTCCTCGAACAACTCAGAAGCAAAGTTGGAAAACTGACTATGGCCAAGCTTGCCCAATTCACAATTATTCAAGGTGAACTTTACTTCCGAGGAGGTACCGGATTCCTAGCCCGGTGTATTGGCCAACAAGAAGCAAGCTTCCGACTACAACAGATCCATGAAAAGTCTTGCGAGGATGGGGATATCAGTCTGTATAGAAGAATCCAAAGACAAGGTTATTATTGGCCCGAGATGGAGAAGGACTCGAATCAATTACAGAAGGAATGCCCCAAGTGTCAGTCATACATCCGGGAGGATGAGAGTTGTTTTGAAATTGATACCCCTGACTGGAGGCAAGTCTACATTGACTATCTCAAAGAGGGAACACTACCTGAGAGCCCGAGGGACATTGCACACCTCAAGAGGAGAGCGAGGCGGTACTTTCTTGATCAGGACAAGCTGTATAGAAGAAGTATTGAGGGCACTCCCCTGAGATGTCTCTCCAAGGAAGAGTCAGATCTAGTCCTCGGAAGAGCCCACGAGATTGAACATCAAGGAGGGGCTCGGCTGTTCGAGCAACTTATACACCTTGGGTATTACTGGCCGACCATGGAGTCAGATGCATCCCATCACGTGAAGAGGTGCCAGACTTGTCAGAAACACGGAAATTTGATCCATGCTCCAGCTGTAGACCTGCATAGTATCCGAACGCCATGGCCGTTCCATACCTGGGCTTTTGATCTGATAGGGCCCATCTCCACATCTTCTAAGGGGTACAAGTGGATTCTCGCAGCCACAGAATTGAGTACAAAGTGGGTCGAAGCAATTCCTCTGAAGAACGCTACGGGGCCTGCAGTTGCGAACTTCATCAAGGAGAATATCATTTGTCGATTTGGAGTACCAAACACCATCCTCTCGGATAACGGCACTCCCTTCATAAACAAATATGTGAAGAGCCTCCTAGAGACTTACCAAGTGAAGCATCACAAATCCACACCCTACTATCCAAAAGGGAACGGGCAGGCGGAAGCCACAAACAAGACACTGATAAGGATTCTGAGCAAGATGATGGATGAGTTTGGGGGGACTTGGTCCGAACAGTTGATAGTAGCCCTATGGGCGTATCGCACTTCGAAGAGAAAGCCAACTCAAGCAACTCCTTACTCCCTTGTGTATGGGTCCGAGGCAGTGTTACCTATAGAGTTGGAAACGCCATCTGCTCGAATGGCTCTCGCCTCGGGGATGGTATTGGAGCCTCGAACCACCAGATTGGAAGCATTAGAGGAAAAGCATGACAGAGCTGCAAAAGTCATGGAAAGGTATCATGAGTCCATCGCCCGAGCCTATAACCAGACTGTGGTACCAAGGAAGTTTGAAGAAGGTGATCTAGTATGGAAGATTGTAGACCCAATCATGCGAGGACAGCCTTTACCCAAGTTTTCTCCAAAATGGGAAGGGCCCTACAAGGTGGTTCAGGCAAGCTCAAGCGGGTACTACAAACTTGTAAGGGTTGAAGACGGCTTCCGAACTGGCCCGCTCAATGCAAAGTTTATCAAGCATTACTACCCATAGTTAGACTCATCTATGTTGAAATTCATTTTCACTTTCTTACTTTGTCTATGGTGTATGTTTTATCCCATCACTTACAGTGAATCTATTATACTTTTGTCAAGAAAGTTGAAGAACTAATGAAGCTTTTATAAACATATGCATATGATTGTTCTTTCCATTGTATCATTCGAAATAAATATTTTATCAAGTAGAATGAGAAAACAATGCGAAAATATCCAAACAACAAAAATTTTGTCATTTCATTGCATTGTCCTAGATAAAACATTTTTATCGAAAGGGGCAAGAAAGTAATGATAAAAAAAAAACTCAATCTTTCCTAAAGACACCCTCGAAGAAGCTGCCCGTCACATCTACATCTGGAGGACAAACAGTAGAGTGTGCTTCTAAAGTCTCCAAGGCCCGAGCATAACCCGACTCAAGTTCACGAAGAGTTGCCTTTATCTCATCTATAGAGGTGCGATAAGAGGCAAGCACAGACATAAGTTCCAGCCGATGACTGGCGTTCAAAGCTATATCCAGGCGCTTCCGAAGCCATGATAAGTCCACTTGGTGACGCTCCATGTCAGAGATCCCCTGATACGCCGTCTCGACTACTTTCCCATTAAGGTCACACAACCGTTGCCTGTCCAAGCTATATAAGATAGTGGCAAAAGACTCGAGAAGAGCAGTCTGAATGAGTGGACACTGGCAAGCAAATGAAGCAAAGGTCTCCGGGTAACTTGAATGCACAAGCTGTAGAACTGAAGCAAACTCAGGAGCTACCCAATAATGGAGAAATGATACTTTGCCAGAAGCTGAAGGAGGAATTGGGGCCGGAAAGCTGCTAGTCTCAGGAATCTCCCCAATGACTATCGGGTTAGATGAACCACCCGGAGGGGTAACTCCCGGCAGAGGTCCCGAGCCTGAGAATGCCGAACGATAAGGGGAAAGACCAAAAGCATCACTATCAATGTGAAAATCACTGAGATTGAAATCCAAAATATTCGAAGGCACTGGCGATGAAGAACCTCTGGCAGTCGTCTCAAAGGCAGGTGTTCCCCCTTGAGAAGGAGAACCGTGAGGAGTTACAAAGAGAGTCGGAATAGAGTCCGGGACAGGTGAAGACGAGACCACGGTAGCAACTAACACTGGAGCAAAGTCTGAGGCAGGTGAAGGCAGGACCCCGGTAGCAGCTAACACTGAAGAAAAGATAAGAAGGCCTTATTAGAAGTAGGGAACAGGAAAGTCATTTAAGTAAAGATTTCTCACAGATATAAGTAAATGACAAACTTCAGAAAGAAAGATTACCAGAGGGAGAATCAATATGCAAAGCCGGGGCAACTGAAGGACTCCTAGCATCAACAAAGTCACTTGGTCGTGTAGAGACCACCTGATCGATCTCAATGTCTGATGAAGCCTGAACAGTAGCAGTCATCCCTGAAGAAGGAAGGAGGGCCGGAGGATGAGAATCACCATAAGTACCAGAGCGAGTCTCAGAGATCTCTAGCACATCCACCTCCACACCATTCCCAGAGGCGCACCTCGTCTCTACATTGCTTCTAGAAGCATGGCCTACGGCATCAATTTCTGAGGCATCAGTCCCTCTAGTAATCTCAACATCAGAACGGTGAGCCCCAATAACCTCGTCACCAAGATAGCGCTCCTCCTCAGCTACGGTAGGGCGGTGACGACGCATACGTGGAATAAGGTCACAAAAATGGTCGGAGGACTCAGCCTCATCATCATCATCATCTATAACTGCTATACGAGAGGTGCGCATCTTCACAAGTCTTGCAGACAAAGGGAGGGTGTCGTCCAAGTCTGAGTCCGGCCTAGGGGAGGCAGCATGGCCAGGAGCCACGGTACTGAGAACGTCAACAACCGCAGGATCCTGCACAACATGGGCAAATAAAAGTTTTCATTTTTAGAAGGTATAGTCGCAAAAAGGAAAGTAGCTTCAAATCAAAAATTTCGGATACCTCATGAAGCCTTTTGGAAAGGCGAGGAGCGGAAGGACTGGCATCAGAAGTCCTCTTGTGAGCGATGTTCTTAAGGCGGGTCGTCCGAGGACCAGAGGCCTTATTCAAAGGGACTGGCTCCAGAGAAGTAATTGCCAAGCTAGAAGCAGATGCCCGAGCAGAAGGGTCAGTTGGAGCAGATGAGGTGAAGAAACTCTCGTACATGTGGTCAGATTTTCGGCTCTCGGGTAGCCGAAGAGAAGAATCCTTCTTATAAATCGGCGGAGGCAAACATACGGTCGGTCTGCTCTGGACAAATGCAATAAACGCATCGATATTCTTCTGCCAATACCGCCTGAAAGAGGGGGTGAAACCCCCTACTCGGCTCAAGCCTGGCATCGTCAAAGAGCCGGATATGGGAAGCACGGTGTGTACAAGCCCGCGACTGAAGCGCCCGTAGCTCGCTGAAAATGATAATAAAGGAGGTGCTGGCCCCGGGGCACATTGATCAAACCCGAATTGACATGCTACGCGGTCAGGCCTATAAACGGCACTATCAACGCCTTCCTCATGCCACACCGGTAATGAACTCGGACGGATCATAATCAGCATATCAACAAAGGGTGCAGGGATGTTCTTCGGCAAAGGAAAGGACACCGAGCGGGAGGAACCATGATAGATAAGCGGTGTGGCCACACCCACAAGTGGGCATACATACGGCTGTGCCACAAAGCGTTGGGGATCATCCACCAGAGTATTCAAGGATAAGGTGGAAATGGTACGTGACCACCGTGTAATCAACGGCTAGCAAGACTTCGCTTTCTCAAATGTCCGAGACCCATCAGTATCGAGCACGGGGATGCCATCTTTATCCACTATCTCCCGAAGAACTTCCGCCTCAAATACAGTCGGAGCAGGGGCAAATTTTGGGAACCTCTCGAAGAAGAAACATAGCAGGAACTGGCTGTGAATAAAGGAGACAGGCTCATATCGACCCACGGAGCGAACCATATCTCGATGTAGTAGATCCAGCCGATAGTAGAGATTCCCAAGGAATAGTGGAGCCAAAGGGATCCGATCTCCTCTGAAGAGCCTGACTGCCAAGGGGAAGACGAAAGGATTGAGGGAATCCGGAGGTGTGCTCGGAAGAATGAAGAATGAAAGGAAGCAAGCCAGAAATCCCAAGAAATAGAGCCTGGAGCCATACATAGGACCGGCCTCATACTCCCGAGAGTCAGGGTCAGCATCTCTGGCCAAGGGCTGAAGATCTTTGAAGAAGTGGCGGATCCATGCAGTATAGGAAGCACGGTCCGTCCTTACTCGACTAGTCCTCCTCGCTGAACCATCAAAAACGGAACTCCACCGACCACAAGTTTGAAGATTTAGCTTCAGAGATTGGATCAAAGAATCATCTTCGGGGGGTGTCTGCTCAGGGTCGAAGGCATCAGGGCCGGTCACTTCCAGACGCAGCAACATGAACACATCCTCAAGGGTGGGCCCCATCTCGTGCTGGCCAAGTATAAAGGTGTGTGTCTCGGTGCTCCACCGAAGAGCCATGGCTTCCAGGCTAGCATTGTTGCGACGGATGGATAGGGATCGAGATATTTTCACTGGGATCAATAGTCGGGCCTCTTGAAGCCGCTGACAAAAGCTCTTGTCCGAGAGGACATCATCGACCCACTCCCGCCAACCAAAAGGAGGGTTTGAGAAGGCCTTGAACTGAGGATAACAGTATGGAAAGTCCCCCCGCTCAATCCGAAAGCGTAGCACCGAGGAAGGAGAAATGAGGGCCTCATGTCCAGAGTCAGTGTCCTCAGTGAGACATAATGGAGCCGCCTTCGGAGATAGAAGAGAAGTGGTGGAGGTAGCCGCCCGCCAGAAGGGATCCTTCCGACCAAAATAAGGAGATTTCCTCCACTCAGATGCCGGAGGTACATCCCTTTCTTTCATGAGAGCCGGTTCCGATGACCCCGAGACAACGGGTTTCTTTTGAGAAGACATATGGCTGAAATAACCAGTATAAATATTAAAGAGTTGACCGTATTAAAATTCAGAATATTGTTACATGCAACATGATGGGTTTATCAACAAATTCAACTTCGGACGTCATCAACAATTCATTTTCTCGGATATTCTTCAAGCTCAACAAATTTTAATACCAATGGGTGCATCATCAACATATAGATTTTCGTCTTCTATCATCAATAAGAGGTGCAATGTCATAGGTCGCTTCATGATAAAGTTCAATCGGGTCAATTTCTTAAAGTCACTATGTTCCATATTAAAGGTTCAATTTATACGGGGCTCAAAATTTGGACAGAGTGAAGTTCAATAGCAAATTTCAGGTCCGAGATCCGAAGTATATTACATTGCTTATCAGTAGCAAGATTTGATGGATTGACGTGCAAGCTACAAGAATATTCCTCCCAAGTCAATATTATTTTTTTTTTTTTTTGCTCAATTCAAGTAGCAAATATTCTATTACGACGACAAAAAAAAAAAAAAAAAAAAAAAAAAAAAAAATCAGCAACAATAGTTCAAGTTATACAATAGCCCATAATTTCTTTGGCAAATTTCAAGTCAGAAAATCCAGTTAAATAAATCCCACATGGAAGTTCTTGCATGGATTCATTCATTTGTTTGTTTATTTTATTTATATATATATATATATATATATATAAATATGTATATATATATATATATAAGTAGTGCTGCCACCACACAAAGAATATACATATATAAGAATAAAATAAATAAATAAACAAAACACTTAAAGAGCTTACTCACAGGTTGGGCCAACGGAGGAAGTGCACGGCTGTGTTAGAGTCAATGTGGGAAGCAGAAAATAGGCCACGAATGGGTGGAACCAGTACCGAAGATAGCCGGAGTAAATCAATAATAGCACCGGCAGTGGACAGGACCACACACGTTGCGTTGAGTGGGCGAACGTGCGTGGTCGGCGTTGGACAAGTTGAAGCCGGAAGCAACGCTGGTACCACAGAAGAGTCAGCAACCACACACGTTGCGTTGAGAGGGCGAACGTGTGTGGTGTGCGTTGGAACCGTCGCAGTCAACAGTGGTCGGAGTTGCAGCAAAGAGAGGTCAGTAGACGAACTCCGAATCTGTCTCTGTTAGAGAGAGTGGGTTGAGAATGGGTTTGACAAAAAGGGTTTTAAGCTTGTATTTACAAATCTAACAGCAGCGGCGATGAACAACCTGCAACCTAAAAAAAAAAACATTCAATAGTGAGGAGAGGAAGACGAAGTTACATCAGTGTTCTTCAACAGTGCTCTTCAGTGGTTACAGAAGCAAAAACCGAGCTGTGCTGCATTGATTTAAAAAAAAAAGAGTTTTGTGATGGCTCTGTTTTTTTTTGATTTGCAGAAGCAGTGGCTATGGCCTTCAAATGGAATGCAAAGCAAGAAAGAGAAGGTGTATGTCACTGATTAAAAAAACAAAAAGAAAAGAGAAAGGAAGAGGAAAGTTGTGCTGTCGGCAGCTGTAGGCAAAAAGAAAGGAGGGGGTATTGATTAGGTTTGCCAAAAAACGTGTGAGCCTTTCTTTAATCAAAAAAAAAAAAAAAAAAAAGGAGCATTATCTTTGAATATTTCATTAGTATATTCTAATAATGTATATATAGGTAATTGATCTGCTGTATGCCAAACGACAAAAAAAAAAAATGCTTCTTTATTCTTTGGTTAAAAAATATATACATCTATATTCAAAAAAAAAAAAAAAAAAAAAAAAAAAAAAGAGTACAAAAAAATAAAATTTTTGCTTGTCATTTTTTTTTGTAAATTGAAGTGCGTCATCAACTTTATCCATAGACTCTGTCATGACAAAATGTTTTTTTTTTTGGGGAACGTGATGCGAAACAGGGTCGAAGAAATGACAGTATGCATGTCTGAGAAATTTAAAATTTCTCATACACGCAAGGGGCAAATGTAAGAGGGGCTAATTTGAGCCCATTAAATTAATTAGGCCCAATAGTCCGAGATTGATGGGCCCGAATTTATCACCATCAAACGGGCTAAATGGCTCTAAGCCTCGAAAGGGTTCGGATCCACGAACCTAGAGACTTACTCGGGCCCGGACTCGAAAGGGTATTAAGCAAGCCTAGAGATCCGAGGCACTCGGACTCGAAAGGGTTCGGATCCACGAACCTAGAGGTCCTAAACACTTGGCTTCGAACGGATTTAGACGCAATCCAGAAGTCGCTCCGTTAATGAGTCCCAGAACACTTGCGGGCTCGGAGCTTTCCGGGATCTACGCACCAGAACCATGGGCGTAATGGAGTTCGAACAAAGGACCCGATCCCGAGGACGGTGAGTGGAGATAAATTCACTCTTCGGTTAAACTAGCCTATACCCGGGTCGAGGTGGCACGACCCCGGGGGGTCCATGAGACTCGGCAATATTTTGCGGCAGGACATCCTCTGGGACTACCCCTGACCCTTTGGGATGATTGGGGATCATTGGTTAGGTGTGGCTAAGAAGAAGGGTTCGCCGAGGGATTGATCTCCTCTTCGGGGTTTTCTCATCCTCGGAGAAGTCACCTCCTCGGAGAGGTCACCTCCTCGGAGAGGTCACCCCCTCGGACAAGGTGGTTAGAGAGAATATCCCCCATGTGCCTTGCACATGGGCTCCATCCTACATCATGAGGTGCCTATAAATAGCACCCACCCATAGCTTTACAAGGGATGGATTTTGGAGATTTTTAACTCTTGGGAAAGAACTAATTTCCCTTCTCCATTATCAACCTTGAGAGTGAAAGTGGGAGATCCATGGGAGAGCCTTGCCATTATTCTATTCTCTAGCCATTTTGCCTTCTTCTTCACCCAATCTCTTATCTCCATCATCTCCTTTGTTGTCGTGTTCCTAAGTTGAGATTATTGAAGAATCTAAGCCTCTCATCATATTCTAGAGAATTCGAAATTGTTCTTCAAGGATCTTCGAAGATCTTCGAATTTTCCAACTCCTTTCTTGAACCCCCTCCTACATGTCTTTTTATAAAAAGATGTGCAAAAAGTAAAGAGAAAAGAGAATCTTTAACTTTTTAGTATGTATTATTGATTTTTTAATTTTTTTAATATTTTTTTAACTTCTTCACTAAAAAAAACAATTATCAAATGAGGCCTAATTCTGAAATAGTCAACATATGCATTGCACTAGATAGCTTTTGAAAAGTCTGAAAAAGCAGCTGGTAACCAATTTCACATGGGAAATTTACAAATTAATCATGGGGGTGACCCCAAAGGGGGTCGAATCAATTGATATTGATCTGCTTTCTTGATCATGATCTAAACCATTCTTCCTCCATTTTTTTTTTAATATTTACATCTGTATGGACTTTTGACTGGAATAGAACTAGGTGCTATAAATCTGAAACTCGTGTCGGTTTCGTTCTCTACTAAAAAATTTTTTTTTTTGCAAAAATAAAAATTAAGACTCTTAAAACTTCGCATCCAAATTGCCTTCCAATGACGTAAACTTAATATGTTTAGGAATCGGTCAATTAATAAATAAATTTAATTTGTTTAGGAATCAATCAACTAATATTTAATTTCCTAATAAATCAGCAGACATAAATTTTGGAGTGATATCTTAGGATCACCGGCACTACTTTAAACAAATAATAAGTAAATTATAAATACATCTCCGGAAGTTTGCTTCAATCACAAATTTTTTCTTGTGGTTTTAAAAATTATATTTTATCCCTTGAAGTCTCAAGTTAATTAATAATTTTTAATGATATTATAAATATATTTTAATTAACAACTTAGGTGATTTTATTATTATATACGAGTAATTAAAAATTTTATTTTTTCTGCTCATTCTATTAAATCAAAATTCTTGCAAAGAAGTATTTATAATTTTCAAAATTATAAGAAATAAGTCATATTTTAAACAAATTTTAAAAATATATATTTATAATTTATCGAAAACATATTAGCAATGGGTCAGAATTGGTGGGGATAGCAAATACTTTTCAAGATGATAGGTATTTGATTCTACCTTTTACAATGACAACAAAATACCCATGGTCAATGATATAATTTATTTTATTCATCTATCTATTGTAGTGGTCCAGAATTTTTGAAGACCTGGGTATGTTTATTTGGTGAACTTTGCTACAAATACAGAAGCAGCGCAAAAAAATTAATCACAAATAATCTATGTGGGTCCACACAGGTGAGACTTACCATGTGTCTTATATTCTGCGAATTACTTTTGTACACTTAGCTTTCTTTTATTTGGTCTTTTTTTTTATTACTTATTTTTGTTTTTAGTGATTTTTTTAAAAAAAATTCTAAAAGTTTTTTCTAGATTCAGTTTGAAGAGCGAATTAGAAAATTAATTTTTTTTAAATTCACAAAAAATCTAGAAAAGATTAAAGAAATAATAATAAATTTTTTGGACTTATTTTGACTTTTTCAAAAAATATTTAAAATATTTAATTTTGTTTTACTTTTTAGATTTGTCTAGATACAAGACGGATCAGAAAAGTAAAAAAAATAAAAATTGACATAATTTTGAAAAAAATTACTAAAGAAAAAAAAATCAAAAAAAAGGGGTGACTTATTTAGCTAATAAACTAACATCCCAAACACTCCCTAAATATTTTTTGGTATAAAAAAATTCAAAAAAAAGAGATAACTTATTTTGCTAATAAGCAAACATCCCAAACACTCCCTAAATATTAAAATTAAAATGGACATTATCTAATTATGCTTTTAAGAGGTTTTTTTTTTTTTTTTTTTTTTTTTCTTTCGTGAAGAATAGAAAAAAGGTATTTCTTGGTGGCATTATTGTAACCTCTAGGCACCCGTGTATAAGTCAAATTTATCTCAATCCAAAAGGAAGGACTTACCATTGAATAAGCGAAGAATGCATCAACCCCAGCAAATGAGGCAAAGTCACGAGTAAAATATAATACTGTCAACTTCACTAAATAAATAAATCGTTAGCCATACTCTCAAAAATCAAACCTTACTCAACTATATAAAAGGCCATCGCCTTTCCGTGCCATCACCACCTTGTGGTGCTTTTTTGAGGTTGAGGCCTCGTTTGGGAACAGGCTAATTTAGTAACTTTTTGGCTATTTGGCTAAAAAGGTAGGTAAAAAAAACTTGTATGTTTGGGATGACTTTTTGGCTAATTACGAAAATATGTGCAAAAAGTAGAGAGAAAAGAGAATCTTTAACTTTTTTGTATGGGTTGTTGGCTTTTTGGCTAATTTAGTAACTTTTTGGCTAATTGGCTAAAATAGCCTCTTGCCAAACGAGGCCTGAGTCCTTTAATAACAAGACATTTTTTATTTTTTGTTTTAAAAAGTAACCTAATAATTAAAGCACTTGAGTGACAAATAATTTTTATTTTTGATAGATTAAAATAATAAAATGAGCCCACTTAAACCAAGCATCCGGTTTCTCTAGGGTGAAGTTTGTTGCAGTGTGTTTTCTGCAGTAAAACAGAATCATCATCCAGAGCTTAGATCCATTATTGCAGCAACTAACTCCTATCAGGGATGAAAACTATATGGAAAGACTATTCACTTTGTTTGGTTTGGGTTTTTTAAAAACATTTTTCAGATAATTTTATTTTCTTATTTTTTATATTTTTTTGTTTTATTGAATTTTTTTAATATTTTAAATAATTTTTTTAATTTTTAGACACACTTAACATAAATACACTTAAAAAGTATAATTTTTGTGGAAAAAATCTTCAAAAAATTCACTAAATACCAAAAATACAAAAAAAATAAGAAAATTCAATATATTTTTCGTATTTTTGTTTATTTATTAATTTTTTGAAATACTTTTTCACAAATATTTTACTTTTGAAATATCAAGGTATATCTACAAAAAGTAAAAAAAAAATGTTTAAAATTTTAAAAATATTTACTAAAAACAAAAAAAATATGAAAAAAAAAATTTAATTTTTAGAAAACTGAAACTAAATACACTAATTATTTAAATTCAAAAATTAAATTTAGTAATGTGTCAGAAAAATAATTAATCGATAAATAAATATTTTTTAATTATTATCCAATCATTTTTTTACTACATCTAAAAAAAATAGATTTATATGTCAATTTTCATATGAAAATGCCCCAGCCCCAATCAATGGAAGCACTTTACTTGGTTGGCGGTCGGTTGTGATAGACTTGTAACCCATGCCGTGCCATGAAAATGCGTCGTAGTCTGAGCCCGTCTGCTTCTTGTGTGGTGCCCACAGTGAAACTACCCTTTTGTGATCCACCACGCCAAATATGGCTTACGGATCAAGATTAATATTTTATGAAATTAATGTAAATTTCATTATTCAACTGAATTAGTAAGATAAATAATTTTCTCTTTTCTCGTTTATTTTGCAATGAGTATAAAAATATGTATTTTATGATAAGCTATCTCATCCATCCAAGCCTTATACTGATCATGGTCAAGATGGTCAGTCATCTCCTCAGTTGCAGCTCAAGTCTCACATACCACAGTTGCAGCCTAAGCCAGATACAGGACAAACAGCAGCCGTATGAGCTACAGCTTCAGTTGTAGTTTCCTGCAGCTCAGCTAAAGCTTGGTGGTTTTTAGTTTGGTTGTTAGTTTGTTAGAACTAGAGTTAGATAGTAATTTTGGTTAGGTTAAGTAGTTAGGAGTTATAGTTAAGAGATAGCCTTATCTCTATAAATAGTCATTATAAATCTATCTGTAGTATTATTGAATATCAAGATCAAATTCTCTTTATGGTATCAGAGCTCTGAGCTTTTGCGAGCAGAGATCCTTGGAGATACTTCTATGGCTACTCCAAATCCTATATTTCCATTAACCTTCATGGTTATACCTTCAAGTTATTCTTTACCTGCAAATCATACACTATTGATTTCAAATCTGAATGCTTTTGTGCCTACAAAGCTTGACTCAACTAATTACATTGTCTGGAAGAGCCAGCTACTTAACATCTTGAAAGCTACGAAGCTTCTTGGATTTGTTGATGGTACCACAGTATGTCCATCATTTATTATGCCTAATTCTAACAATCAAGAAGTTTTGAATCCAGATTACACATAGTGGATCACCATTGATTCACATCTGTTGAGTTGCATCACTGCTACACTGTCTTCATCTATCTACACATCTGTCATTCATTGTCAGACTAGCACTGAGGTCTGGTGTGTTCTTGCCAAAAGGTTTACATCTCTTTCTAGATCTCACATTCATCAGTTGAAGAATAAGCTCAGTCGTATTGTTAAAAAAGGCTCAACAATGGAAGATTACTTGAGTTAATTTAAATCTATTTCGAATCAACTTGCTCTGGCTTCATCACTAGTTGAAGATGAAGATCTGGTTCTCTTAGTTCTTAATGGTTTACCAGATGAATACAATGCTTTCAAGACTACCATTAGAGCTCGATCTGATTATATTTCCATGGAAATTTTGTCTTCCTTGCTGTGTTCTGAGTCCATTCATGTTGAGTCTTCACTCAAACAATCTCATACCTCAAACATTCCATTTGCTTATTCTACAACTAGAGGGAACTATAGAAAAGGTAACAGAAGAGGTCACAGAGGTTCTTTTCGAGGCAGAGGTTCATCAAATTTTTCCAAAGGTTCAGAGAGTGATGGTAGGTTTCGAGGCAGTTCACAGCATGGTAGTTCTTTCAAAGGCAGTGGTCAATATCACAAAAATAGGTCCAATTCTAATCCTAATGCCATGGTTTGTCAGATCTGTGGAAAGTTGAACCACACTACCCTAGACTGCTGGTACAGAATGGACTCCTCATTTCAGAATAGTCCACATCAATCCTTTTCTACCTATCTATCTCCTACTATAACTCAAAGCAATCCTACATCCTATGTTGCTTCTACCTCATCTTTATGTGTAGCCTCAGCACCTTCATCCTCTTCCAACTAGTTTCTAGACTCTGCTGCAACTAGTCATATGACTAATGATCTCACTAATTTCTCCTATTATCAACCCTATTCTGGTCAAGATCAAGTTGCTATTGGTGATGGCAGCACTCAACCTATCACTCACACTGGTAATGGTCTCCTTCCCACACTTACATTTCCTTTTCAACTTCACAACATTCTTCATGTTCCTTCTATCTCTTCAAATTTAGTTTCAGTCCATCAATTAGCTAAAGACAACAACTGTTCTGTTACTTTTGATGGCCATTCTTTTCTGATCCAAGACAAGGCTACTCAGAGAGTGCTGCATAGAGGTCCTTATGCTCATGGCCTCTATCCTCTTTCTTCCTCACCTTTTGCATCTTCTTCTTCACCAGCTTGCCTCTCCTGTCCCAGGTAGCCTGCTGCTCTTAACTGGCATTTTCGATTAGGACATCATTCTTCTCAGAAATTTCAGTACGTCATGGCTCATAATAAATTCATGAATTTATCTTCGGTACATAGTCATAATAACTCTGCTTTGTGTGAACACTGCTGTGTGGCGAAGAGTCACAGGCTACCTTTTTGCTTGTCTAATTCTACCGTTAACAAGCCTTTACCCCTTACTCACACTGATGTTTAGGGTCCCTTTTCTGCCTCTTGTTCTGGTTATAAATACTATGTTCTATTCATTGATGATTTTAGCAAGTTCACTTGGATTTTTCGTCTTCATTATAAAAGTGAGGTTTTTTTCCAAATTTCTGGAATTTAAGGCATTTATTGAAACACAATTTACTAATCTTCAGGTTTTGAGAAGTGATAATGGGGTGAATATCTCAATCTTCCTTTTCAAAATTTCCTTAAACAAAAAGGCATTGCTCATCAGTTAACATGTCCTCGCACACTTGCTCAAAATGGTGTAGCAGAAAGAAAACACGGACATTTAATTGAAACCACTATCGCTCTCATGTATCATTCTTAACTGCCATTGATTTACTAGTTTGATATTCTTGCTACTATAGTCTTCTTCATCAATAGATTACCTACTCTTAAACTGAACAATCATACTCCATTTGAAGTCCTCTTTTATCACAAACCAGATTATCAGTTCTTAAGAGTTTTTGGTTGCAAGTGTTTTCCTTGGCTTAGGCCTTGTTCTTCTTATAAGCTCCAACCTAGATCTATTCCTTTTGTATTTCTAGGCTATCAACCATCTACTAAGGGCTATAGGTGTCTTGACCCTCTTACTCGGAAAATCTATGTGTCTAGACATGTGTGTGTTTGATGAATCTGTTTTTCCTTTTCAAAAGGCTTCATCTAGCTCTTCTTCTTTACCTGATATTCCTACTTTAGTTCATTTTTTCTAGTCTTCTTCTCCTCAGTCTACTTCCTTTTCTTCTTCTTCTCAGCCTGCTTTTACTACACCTGCTTCTCCTATTTCTATTCATGCTTCTTCTCCATCACATATTTCCTTTCTAACAACTTTTCCCATTGCTCTTTCTCATCATCTCTCTATAGTAGCTCTTTCTACATCTATAGCAACTCCTCCTACATCTATAACAACTCCATCTCTCCTGTTTACTCGTGCTTCTTCTCAGGTGCCTATTTCTTCTATCTATATTGATCTTCCTCAAGTACCTTCTTATCATACTCATTCTATGATCACTAGGCCTAAGAGTAAGTGTCTTGCTACTTCTTCCTCTTCTCTTTGTCTTCTTGCTTCTACAGCTTCTTCAGATTCCAGTGAGCCACAGACTTATCAAACAGCTGCTTAGTCTCCAGCTTGGCAAACTGCTATGTTAGATGAATATCAAGCCCTTCAGAGACAGGGTACTTGGTCTTTAGTCTCACTTCCTCCTGATAAACAAGCTATTGGCTACAAATGGGTTTTTAGGCTCAAGAGAAACTCAGATGGTTCTATTGCTAGACATAAAGCCAGACTAGTTGCTAAAGGCTTTCTTCAAACTGAGGGAGTTGCCTATCATGAAACATTTAGTCCTGTGGCTAAACAATCCACAATCAGAGTTCTCTTATGTTTAGCTCTTCATTATCATTGGCCTATTAAACAACTTGATATTTCTAATGCCTTTTTTTATGGCATTCTTGACGAAGAAGTTTATATGCAACAACCTCAAGGTTTTATTGATGCTACTCATCCCTTATTTGTCTGTAAATTGCACAAAGCTTTCTATGGCTTAAAACAAGCTCCTCAAGCTTGGTTCTCCACTTTCTCTTCTTTTCTTCTTTCTCATGATTTTGTTCCTAGTCACTATGACTCTTTTTTGTTTGTCAAACACACTTCTACTTCCATTACTATTTTGCTTGTTTATGTGGATGATATACTACTTACTAGGAGTGATCCTCTCTATATCTCCACCCTTATGCATCATATGCACTCAACCTTTTCTATGAAAGAGGTAGGTCTGCTCAACTATTTCCTTGGCATTTTTTTTGCCTCTTCTCCTTCATGTTATATTTTGTCTTAGCAGAAATATGCTTCTGAAATCTTAGCAAAGGCAGGTATGAGTGACTGTAAGCCTTATTCTTCTCCCATGGCTACTAAGGTTGCTCTTTCAGAGGTGGACTCTCATTTTTCTCAACCTAGTCTTTACAGAAGCTTAGTGGGTGCTCTTCAATACCTTACTCTTACTAGACCTGATCTCAGTTTCATTGTCAATTATCTGTGTCAATTTTTACAAAATCCTTTGAATAGTCATTTTGCTGCTATTAAAAGACTTCTCAGATATCTCAATGGCAACTTGAGTCATGGCCTACATTTTATTTCTGGCCCTCTTGTTCTTAATGCTTTTTCAGACTCAGATTGGGCTGGCAATGCTCTTGACAGAAGATCTACTACAGGCTATTATGTGTTTCTTGGTCCCAACCTCATTTCTTGGTGTGCTAAGAAGCAGTCTACAGTTTCAAGATCTTCCTCTGAGGTTGAATATCGTGCCTTAGCTTAGGTTTCTGCTGAGTTGAGCTGGCTTGGCATGCTTCTTGTTAAACTTCATGTCTTTGTGGATATTCCTACTCTGTGGTGTGATAACTTGTTTACCATAGCCTTGGCTCACATCCAGTCTTTCATGCTAGGACCAAGCATATTGAGGTGGACTATCATTTTGTTCGTGAGAGGGTTGCAGCCAAGAAACTTACTATTTGCCACATTGCCTCCACTGATCAAATTGCAGATATCCTTACTAAGCCTCTCTCTATCTCCAGACTTCAATATCTTCAGGGCAAACTTCAGGCCTTTCCCAATTCCCTTAGTTTAAGAGGGACTGATAAGCTATCTCATCCATCCGAGCCTCATACTGATCATGGTCAAGATGGTCAGTCATCTCCCCAGCTACAGCTCAAGTCTTACATACCACAGTTGCAGCCTAAGCCAGATACAGGACAGACAACAGCCGTATAAGCTGCAGTTTCAGTTGTAGTTTGATGCAGCTCAACTAAAGCTTAGAGGTTATTAGTTTGGTTGTTAGTTGTTAGAACTAGAGTTAGATAGTAGTTATGATTAGGTTAAGTAGTTAGGAGTTATAGTTAAGAGATAGCCTTATCTCTATAAATAATCATTACAAATTGAATATCAAGATCAAATTCTCTTTATTTTAATTATATGTTTATTTTGTATTATTAATTGTAAGATTAAAAAAGTCAATTTTGTTAGATTGAAATCCTGTTTGGAAAGAGGGTTAGGCTAAAATAGTCCATTAATACTGTGTTTGATTAAGAAATTTGAAAAGATAAAAAAGAAAAAAATTATGTAAAACTATGTGAAATGTAAATATATTTTATTCACATTTCATTTACCTTTTCTCTTTTCATTTTTAGATCCTTTATCAAATCCCCCAACTAAATACAAAAGACAAAATATGTTAAAAATAACTAATAAGACAAAATGTCACGTCCAACTAATAATCATTTCACTTTTTATCTCACAAATTATATAAAAAAAAAAAAAAAAAAACTATCTTCCCAAACATAATTATTTTAGTCAGACAAAAATAATCAAAAAGTAAAATAGCCAACTTCTCAAACAAGTCCTGAATATTCATTAGTATCTAATTTAAATAACAGAAATTACAATGTGAGCTCTATGTATTAATAATCTCAATCTTATGTTATAATTCATCTAATCAAACATGCTCTAATTTTGCAAGCCCAAAGCATATAGTTTTTGATAGAATTGGATAGCAAAATATAATTCATGTAGTGGATCCTACTTACTAGGAATACTATATTTAATTTAATTTGATTTGATTACTCTAATTGTGCAAATTTTTTTTTTATATTTTTTTCACATAATATCAAAATATTTTTTTAAAAAAAGAAAGACACCATATTTTGGCTACTGTCAATATTGGAGAGAATTTTTTTTTTTTTTTAAACTTGAAAAAAAAAATACCTCCTCAATTGTGGGTGAAAGTTGGCAAAATTACCACGACCAATGCTAAGAACAAAATACAAATCACAGCATAATGAAAGATTGGAGTTAAATAAGTTATAACGATATTTGCATTCAAAATAAATATCAACTTAACATTACATATTTCGCTACAACAAAATATACCTTTGGCGATTAAAATTGGTGACTAAATAAAATTTAGTCGCCAAAAGTTATGGAATTGGCGGCTAATATTTTTTTTAGTCCCCAAAAGTAAAATATTTAGTTACTAATTTTTTTTAGTCGGGGTATATTCATTATTGGCGACTAAAAAAAAATTAGTCACTAAAAATGCCAGAATTGGCAACAAAAAAAAAAACTTAGTCACTGTATATTGACTTTTGGCTATTAAAATATTTAGTCGCCGAATGGGAAATAAAAAAATTATTTTTTCTCTTTGGTGACTAAAGTTTTAGTCGCCAAATACTCACTTTCAGCGACAAAAAATTATTTTAGTCGCCTTTAGATGACAAAAAGTAATTTTTTTTATTTTATTTTTATCTTTGGTAACCTATCTTCAGTGACTAAAATTTAGTCGCCAGATCTGTTCAAAATTTTACTGGGAAAAATTTCATATTGGCGCCTAAATTTTTGCCCAAATCTATTACTTCTTCACACGGTTCTTTCTCTCTCTTGCTCTCCCTCTGTCTTTCTCTCTCACACAGAATCAATCACTCGTACTACTCTCTCGGCTCCCTCGAATCGATTGTGAACCCGGTTCAACCCACCTTGGCCACGGAGGACATGGGAACCGAACGCTTCACACTGAACATTTCTAGGGTTAATGGGTCGGTGGTGATCGATATAGGAATTGTTCAAGCTAGGGAGACACAGACTGTGTTTAATCGAAACCCAGTTGTGATTTTGGGGTTTCGAGAGTTTTGTTCCAGGTAAATATAATCTTGTTTTTGCAAATTTTTCAGCTTCATTTGTATTTGGTTCTAAAAATTTCTCACTATAACATGTTTACATGATTCAATCATTCGGTCCAATTACTTCTCAACGATAGAATTTTCTATTTTTTTTGATGTAAAACTGTGAAAACAAGAGCTTAATGAAAACGACAGGTTTGAGGATCCTGAGTTTTCTATTTTTTTTTTTGTTTCCCTTCACAATAGCTTCTCAATAATTTTTTCGTGTCTAGGATTCTTCAATTTTATATTTGCTACTTTCACCAGTTTTGTATTTGATTGCTTCTAAGAAATTCTACGTGAAATTTTTGCTTTTGATCTCAATGTAATAGAACAAGTCAGTTTTTGAAAATGTGTACAATTAGTTGGGTGACCGAGATTGATACTTCCTTAATCCTACAGTTAGATTTGTTTCTCAAACTTTCAATGTTCAGCCCCACGACTCTTCTTTGTCCCCTCTCCCTTCGACATTGTAAAACACATTAGAATATGTTGTTGGGTAAAGTTGAATAGTTGTTATCTACTGCCAATTTGAATATTTGGATATGAAATGAAACAATAAATCCTTGTGATTGATAACTTGGCGAAAATTCAAAATAGCCCCCGAACAACCTTGTGGCTCGCACGGATAGCTTTGCCATGACAAATAAGACTTGTGAGAACTGACAGAACGTAATTCGGACCCGTAGGGTGGGAGTTAGAGCCAAATACGCCCTAAACTTAGTCGAAAAAGAGCTTTTTGCGGGCAAAAATTCAAAACAGCCCCCGAACGACCGTGTGGCTTGCACAGATAATTTCTTCATGACAAATAGGAGTTCTGAGAACTGACGGAACATAATTCGGACCCGTAAGTTGGGACTTAGAGCCGAGTACGCCCTAAACTTTGTCGAAAAGGGGCGTTTCAGTGGCGAAAATTCAAAATAGCCCCCGAACCACCGTGTGGCTCACACGGACAGTTCTCCCATGACAAATAGGACTTGTGACAACTGACGGAACGTAATCCGGGCCCGTAAGTTGGGAGTTAGAGCCGAATGCGTCTTAAGTTTAGTTGAAAAAGGACTTTCCGATGGCGAAAATTCACAACAGCCCCCGAACTACTGTGTGGCCGACACGAACACCTTCCCCATGCCAAACAGGACTTGTGACAACTGACAGAATGCTATTTGGACCCGTAGGTTGGGATTTAGAGACGAATATGCCAAAACTTAGTCGAAAAAGGGTGTTTCGGGAGCAAAAATTCAAAATAGCCCTTGAACCACCGTGTGGCCGACACGAACACCTTCCCCATGCCAAATATGACTTGTGACAAATGACGAAATGTTATTCGGACCCGTAAGTTAGTATTTAGCACCGGATACGCCCAAAACTTAGTCGAAAAAAGGCGTTTCAGGGGCAAAAATTTAAAACAGCCCTTGAACCGCCGTGTGGCTGACACGGGCAGTTTCCCCATGCCAAGTAGGACGTGTGACAAATGACAGAATGTTATTCGGATCCATAGGTTGGGATTTAAAGCCGAATACGCCCAAAACTTAGTCGAAAAAGGGCGTTTCAGAGGGCAAAAATTCAAAACAGCCCCCAAACCGCTGTGTGGCCGACACGAACAGCTTCCCCATGCCAAATAGGACTTGTGGCAACTGACGGAATGTTATTCGGACCCGTAGGTTGGGATTTAGAGCTGAATACGCCAAAAACTTAGTCGAAAAATAGAGTTTCGGGGGTGAAACTTCAAAACAACCCTTGAATCGCCGTGTGGCTGACATGAACACCTTCCCCATGCCAAATAGAACTTGTGACAACTGACGGAATGTTATTTGGACCCGTAGGTTGGGATTTAGAGCCGAATACGCCCAAAACGTAGTCGAAAAAGAGCTTTTTAGGGGGCGAAAATTCAAAACAGTTCTCGAATCACCGTGTGGCCGACATGAACACCTTCCCTATGCCAAATATAACTTGTGACAACTGACGGAATTTTATTCGGACTCGTAGGTTGGGATTTAAAGACGAATACGCCAAAACTTAGTCGAAAAAGAGCGTTTCGGGGGCGAAAATTCAAAACAGCCCCCGAACTGCCGTGTGGCCAACACGAACAGCTTCTCCATGCCAAATATGACCTGTCACAACTGACAGAATGTAATTCGGACCCCTAGGTTGGGAGTTAGAGCTGAATACGCCCAAAACTTAGTCGAAAAAGGGCGTTTCGGGGGTGAAAATTCAAAACAGCCCTTGAACCGCCGTGTAGCCGACACGAACACCTTTCCCATGCCAAATATAACTTGTGACAAATGGCGGAATGTTATTCAGACCCGTAAGTTGGCATTTAGTGCCGAATACGCCCAAAACTTAGTCGAAAAAGGGCGTTTCAGGGCAAAAATTCAAAACAGGCTCCGAACCGCCGTGTGGCCGACACGAACACCTTCCCCATGCCAAATAGGACTTGTGACAACTGATGGAATGTTATTCGGACCCGTAGGTTGGGATTTAGAGCCGAATACGTCCAAAACTTTGTCGAAAAAGGGCGTTTCGGGGGCGAAACTTCAAAACAGCCCCCGAACCTCCGTCTGACTCTCACGGGCAGCGTCCCCATTACGAATAGGACTTGTGACAACTGATGGAATGTATTGTAGATATATAGTAATGAAAAATTATGAAAAAAATATTCAGAAACCAATATGAACTCAATTTACGCCTTGTTATAAACTTGCTAATTTTTTGAACGTACACACGTGTGTTATATTATATTTAGCTTTCATACAAGTATGAAACATACTCATGGTGTTTCTGAGGCCATGTGCGTCATGAGATATCAAGTATTCTTTCTTTGATGAACCATTTATAGATGTCTCAACATACATTTCTACATATTTCCTTTTATGATTGAAATTTATTTTTGTTATTATTTTTATCACATGTTCTAATATCCTTTCTAAAATGGCACTGACATACATTAATAAGTAGCGATGGTTTTATATCCAGTCTAATGATTCAAGTGCCTTTTGGAAACAAATAATGAGGAAGTTGGTAAAAAGAATACTTTCTATTCACATTAGGTTTTGATATTGGTTTAGCCACAGAATTTGGATATATTAGGATACAAATAGAAGATTGTTACATTAGCTTTATGTTACTAATGAAAGATTTAGTAATGATTGTTCTGCATTTAACAATATCCCTTATAACAAAAGACTTTAGAAAGACTGTAGAATGACTGATAATTGATTCATCATGGAAGGTTGCTTCTCACTTATTTTTATTTGTCACTTGTTGCCAAATTCATTCATGAAGTTGGGCATTTTTGGATCCAATTCTAATATTTTTTTTTTTTGTTTTTTGTAGATAACTTTGGTGCGTGGACTTCCAGAGATATTTTGGTGTATGGAGAAGAAATTGTACTTTTGTATAGAAGTAATATAATACTTTTGTCGTCTTCGACTTTTGTGCAGTTAACTATTACTGATATAGAAAACTTTTGGCAGCCAACAGATAATTATTGGCTTGGTAGATAGATCACCTGTCGTTGCCGTTCAGATATATGATTTTTTATCGTGGTACATAGATGTATTTTTTGGCTTGGTACATACATCACCTTTTGTCATGGTACAGATTACGATAGGAATTTGTACCATGCCAAATGGTTATTTCACATGGTATAGTAAATATAATTTTTGTATATAGAGGGCTTTACTTTTTGTATGATTCTATATTTTGTATGGAATTATTATTTTAGTTTGGACAATAGTTGGTTTGTATGTACTTGGACGGTTAAAGTAATTTATTTTTTGTATACGGATGCAGATTGTGGAATGATTGATAGTTTATGTATCATTTTATTTATATACGTATTGTAGGTTGTATGGAATACAGACATGTTATGGACATATTATAATATTTGCAATAAAACATAATATCATGTTTTTGCCAATTAAACGTTTTGTAGCCAAAAAAAGGGAAAAAAAAAAAAAAAAAAAAAAAAAAAAAAACTTTGGCTACTAAAAGTTTTGTAACCAAAATAAAATCAACCACTTGGCTACTAAATTTTTTGTAGCCAAAAGAAAAACAACCATTTGGCTATTAAATATTTTGTAGCCAAAAGAAAATCAAATCTTTGGCTACTAAAAGTTTTGTAGCCAAAAGAAAATCAAACATTTGGCAACTAAAATCTTTCATAGCTAAAAACAAAAGCTGAATAATAAAAAAAAAATACTTTTGCTGACTAAAAATTTAGTAGCAAAAAATGTGAGAGTGTAGGCGACTAAATTTTTAGTAGCCAAAAATGTGGAAGTTTAGGCGACTAAATTTTTAGTAGCCAAAAGAAACACTATTTGCCGACTAAAATTTTAGTAGCAAAAAAAGATTGACTTTAGGCGACTAAAATTTTAGTAGCAAAAAAAGATTGACTTTAGGCGACTAAAATTTTAGTAGCCAAAACACTTGTATTTGCTTTAGGTGACTAAAAAATTTAGTAGCTAAAAATTTTTTCGCAACTAAATTATTGGCTTTTAGCGACAAAAAAATTGGTCGGCAAAAATGTGTTATTTCATTAATTTTCCAACCTATTGGCCACTAAATATTTAATCGACAAATGAGTACAGTTGGCGACTAAATGAAGTTTAGTCGCCAATTAGCTTTCCCGGCTGTTCTTCAACTACTAATTTTTCGATCAAAAAATTTAATCGTTAAAGACTATAGGCGATTAAAAAATAACTTTTGACGACTAAAAATTTAGTCGCCAAAAGTAAAAATTCTTGTAATGTTTTATGACTCATTTTTTACTTTAATTTTATGTTCTCAACATTAGTGAATTATCTATCACCTATTGGCTGACATATTAGTCTTCAAACTAGTCATAACAAGCATGCCAATGCTAACAAGCATGCCAATGCCTAGCTAGGTTTAGACCAATACATGTCCACTTAACATTGGCAAAAATGAAACAACACACACATTGTACTTTTGAGAGCCTCTTGTCGATATGTTGGGCATGAAATGCCGACAATTGTCCAAATCAGAAGAGCAATTCATAGTGCATGTATAGAAATAGCATATATAAAGCAATGATAGTTGTAACCAGCTAGGCTTAATTTAATTGGTTACTATGACTCTTTTAAGAGTTTAATTTTTAAAAAAAAAAGTTATGCATGGATTTAACTCTTTTTAAGGGAGAGTTGAATTAAGAGGCAAGTAACAAATGCTTTGTAAGAGTGTGAATGTTATCTCTCATAGTTACTAATTTAACAACTAATAATTGATTATTGTCAAAAAAAAAAAAAAAAAAAAAGAAAAAAGCAACGACTGTTTTCTCCATCTTTTCCAGGGAACAAAAAAAGACCCACAAACTTTGTAAATTTTGTGTTCTTTTGCGAAAGCTTTCAAAAGTTCTTCACTCACCACGAAGCAAATAGCTAGAGATCTTAACGAAGTAAAAAATAGGTCCTCTAATACTATTACACACCCATCGATATATATAAATTTTTGGTCTTTTTGATATGTTAGTGAAAATAAAAATTACATATGTGTCATTTGATTCCTTATACGTATACGAAAAAATTGTTTCTAGCGTGTTGAAGCAAATTTGATAGAAACTCGATGTAGTGGGGGTTTACTGTTATGGGTAAAGAAAGTGTTAAGCACTCTATATCACTCTTCTGATACCGAATTCACCTAAACTTTTCTCTTGTTTTTATCAACCAAAATGAAAGTTATTTTTTTCAAAGCCAAGCCTTAAACTAATATGTTTTCTCAAATCAACCCTTCTTCAAAATTAAATCCTTAGTCTCGTGAATTTGATTTTGAGTGACTTCAGAACACTTGAACTCCTTGTTAGATGACTATTCCAAATTTTCAAAATTCACTGTATGAGTTCCCCATTTTAGGATGCTATTCTACCCATTGCATTAAGCTAAAATTTTCAAACCTGTTTTACAAAACTTGTTTTTTGGATCAAAATCGAGACGTGATGCATAGTCAATAGATAATAAGATCGATTCACAGTTGATACAGTCGGCTTGCTAACTTTAAAGGTTTTTTTTTTACTTGCTTACGAATGCATCAACCAATTTCCGATATACGCTAGTCGATACTCCCAATACTGTTACATCATAACGAATAGCAATTTTCCTCCTAATACCGGTATCATTGAGATAGGGGCCGTAATGCCAATATGAGATAATTATAGGGCCAATATGTTGCTTATATTAATTATAAAGGATTTGCATGGTGTGATTAAGTGATATCAAGTCGTGGATGCAAATATGGAGACATCTTTGCCATTCCTCACGTGAATACTCTTTTGAAACTACACTCGAGTGCTCCTCCACTTGCCAAACAAATGCATTGAATAAGGTAGAAATAGTTGGATAAGAAAAGAAAAAAATGGAGCTCTCTCTCTCTCTCTCTCTCTCATTTGCCAATAAATAAATATAGGATGAATGAGACTTGGTGAGAAGTAAATAACATAGAGAAGAGGAGATGGAGGAGAATTCTAATGGGTGTCCAAGAACCGCTAAGGATGTTTCACTTCAAGAACTTAGAGATAGGGTTGTAGAGTTTGCTAGAGTGAGGGGATGGGAACAATATCACAGTCCTAGGAATCTCCTTTTAGCTCTGGTAAGTCCAATGTGACATAGAAAATAGCATAAAATATAGCATGTCAATGGTAAGAGATTCTGTGTCTCCAAAAAGAAATATTTGTCTCTCATCTCGTAGACTTATAGATTGTGTGGTTATAAGTTTTGAAATAGGAAGATAAGCGTTTTATTTAGAGACTAAAGATCTTAGTCCCATCTCAACAACACGAGATTTTTTGTTTCTAAAAAATGCATATTCTTCTATCTCATACACTCATAGATTGTATGGTTATGAGTGACGAGTAGTCAGAAGAACATATACTGTTTTTAGATGGATGATCCTAACCCCATCTCAACAACATGAGATTCTCTGTCCCTAGAAAAATGCATGTTTTCCTATCTCATACACTCATATATTGTATGATTATGAGTAATAATGAGTCAGAGAAACATACGTTTTCTGAATAGAGGATTCTAACCCCATCTCCCACGTTTTCTTTCTTCTTTTCTTTTCAATTATATTTGATGGAATTGCATGTTGGATAGAGTGAATCTAGATAAATACTGGATACTAATCACATGACCCTAAATTTGGAGTAGGAGTGTTTTTTTTTATAACTATGCAATTTTAACCTATTGTCCTAATTCTACATATATATAGTTGAGGAGGGGACGCTTCCTTTGTATTTTCATTATAACCTTTTCCAATCATCAGTAAAACAGCATCGGCCATGGATATATAATTCTGATTTTGAGATGAATTACATAAATTTTGTGTTATTACGTTTACATATGGTTTATAATTTTTATATATTTATTTTTTTTTTATTTTCGTGTCTTTCTGATTCTGATTAAGTGCTATGGATTCATAACATTGTGAAGGTGGGAGAGGTGGGAGAAGTATCAGAGATATTCCAATGGAAGGGAGAAGTTGAAAGAGGACTACCCAATTGGAGCCCTAGTGATAAGGAGCATCTAGAAGATGAACTCTCTGATGTTTTGCTCTATCTAGTTCAATTAGCTGATGTCTGTGGTCTTGATCTTGGCCAGGCTGCTCTATCAAAGTTAATCAAGAATGCCCACAAATACCCTGTTGTTAATCCAACAACCACCACCTCTCCCACCATCTAGCGAGCAGTCGCATGTATCTCGAGTTTGTACTTTTCAGAGTAAGTTCAAAATAATAATAATCGCATGCCTAGGATCGATTCTTGGTTATTGAACAAATCAAATTAAATTAGAACTTTCCTACCCATGCTTACTTATATGTATGTATTATGAACTGCTAGAACTTTGTGACTTTCCTTTGATCAGTATCAACCTTGTCTATCCATTGTTATATATGTATGAGGAATATTATATTATATGAACAATGTCTTCTTGGAGCAACTGTATATTCTTTGTTATCTGAGACACCTTCGGGGATATAAATATTAGGCTAGAAAAGCCTCCCCATACATAAGTAATTCTACATGCATAGAAACAATTTTTTTTTTTTTTTTTTTTTTTTTTTTTTTTTTTTTTCAAGATGTGTCTAAAAAAATGACTGTGACGCATTAATTTTTTTGTGCACTTAGTATGATTGCCCATGCATAAATTAATGGCACTTCAAAAGTTATTTTGTAATTTATTTGAGTTGTTTATAACTTATTTTATTTTGGGAGTCTGTTATAAACTATTTGGTGCAACTTTTACTTATAATTTATTAGATAAAACTAACGTAAATAAGTAAAAAAAAAAATTAATTATTTAAAAACGTAGAGGGACATCTTCTAGTTTTTGTTTCTTGATTATTAGCTTTTAACTCAAAGTTGTTTTAGGAATTAATTTTTTTAATGATTTTTATTTTTTATTTTTTATTTTTTTACAAAACGACATGTAAACAAATAGAGAGAAGAGTTGACTTTTTTGTAAGATTTTTTGACTAGGCCTATTTTGGGAAGTAGGAAAAAAGTTAAATTTTTAACTTTTTTTTGTGTCTTTTTTTGAAAAAAACGTGCAAGAAAGTAGAAAGGTGATGTGATCTAAATAAATTAATAAGCCAATAAGTTGATTTTTTCCTAGTTGCTAAAATAGGCCAATGCCTTCCCAAAATAAGCTTTAAAATAAATGGGGAGTTACGGGCACCTTTAAACCTGATTTAAATCCCATAAGGTCCTGACCCAAAATAA
Source organism: Camellia sinensis (assembly GCF_055761805.1). Taxonomy (NCBI): domain Eukaryota; kingdom Viridiplantae; phylum Streptophyta; class Magnoliopsida; order Ericales; family Theaceae; genus Camellia; species Camellia sinensis. The sequence continues at coordinate 155,734,013 of NC_138964.1, forward strand.
TTTAGCACATCTTCCTATTTTATCCTTGACATTCAGTCCACATGTAAAAATCGCTCAACCGTTCCACACACACTCTCTTTCTCTCTCTCAACCGGCTACCAATGACCACTTCCAACCTTTGACAATATATATATATATTGGGTAATTTTCCATTTCCACCATGTCAATACCGTCATGCTAGCAACAAGAGAAAAAGAGAAGAATAATGATGAAGAAAATAAAGGAGGGGGATAAGGAGTCCTTACTAAAAAATAATTTTTCACATTTGCAGATCAACACAAAGATTCAAAAGACAAATCCAGTAAAAAAAAATTATGATTGACACATTCAATAATAAATTTATCACTATCTGTTTGTTGAAAATTAAAAAAAAAATCTCATAATCACAAATCAACATAAGATTTAAAGACTTACTCAGTGATAAATTTATCACGGATAGACACATTCAGTGATAAATTTATTACTGACTGTTTGTTAAAAAATTATAAAAAGAAAATCTCATCATCATCGTCACAAATTAACACAATATTCAAAGACATATTCAGTAATAAATTTAGCAGTGATAAACACATTCATTGATAAATTTCTCACTAGTTGTTTGTTAAAATATTACAACAACCAAAAAAAAATCTCGTCATCGTTGTTACAAATCAACACAAGATTCAAAGAAATATATCAGTAATAGATTTATCACTGATACAACAGATTTGGTTTAAGATAAATAAAAAGAGAGAGAGAGTGAGAGAGAGAGTGAGAGAGAGAGAGAGGGGAAAAGAGAGGTGATAAATATAACATGAACAAAAATTAGTAATAAATTTATCATTTTATTAATATCAAAATTCCAACAGCAGTAATCCAAAATATATTAAACAAATAAGTGATAAATTTATCACTAAATTAAGTGATAAATTCATCAGATTAGTTGAACATGTTTTATAAATGTAAATTTTCACCAACACACTGTAGAAAGAGTTTTGATCTCATTGGCGACCATGTAAAGTACCAGATTGCTGCCGAAGATGGTGTAGATCAGCATTGAAAACAACTAGATTTGAAGCCATTGGTGAAGTTCGACGTTGAAGTGGTGGATCGATGATTGAAGAAGAACGACGGTGATGGCATATGAAGGATAGAGGATGGAGGAAGAGCGATTGTAATGGCAAAGAGGAAGGAAGACGACAACGTTAGTCGAGCGAGTCAAACGGTTGAGAGATGGTGAAGGTGGTGGTGGAGATGGTTGGTGAACATTGGTGGTGGTAGTAGCAGCCAACGAAGGTGGTAGTGGTGATCGGTGGAGGTAACAATGGTTAGTGACAGACGATGATGGTGGTTGTGAGTGGATGGTCATGGCCATAGCTACAATGGTGGTATTTTCTAGAGAGAGGGAGAGAAAGATGAGAAAGAATAAGAGTTTTGGAAAAATAATCAAGAGAGAAATTAATACAAATTGAAAAAATTAATGAATAATAAATATTATAAACAATTAAAGATTTAGAAAATGTTTGGGATGATTTTAATATGAATTTTACCAGCTGGTAGCAGGGGCAAAATCGAAATAAAAAAAATATAACAAGACCTCCTAGTGTATGAGATAGAAAGTTAAGACCTAATGGGTAATAGATTCAATTACTAGGACCGACTGGAAAAAATCCCTAACGTAAACTGCACCAAATGAGCCTATTATGCAAGCTAGATAGAAATCTTAAGGCTAAATTAGAGATGGACAAATCCTGGGTTGGGTTGCGTTCGAGCCATGTCAGTACTATGTAGTAAGAATATGTGTGTCATCTCAAGTCCAGCTTGACCCTAAAAGAATGTCTAAATCTCAAACGCGCCCACTTAACTCAATAAATATGAACTATTATTATTATTATTTTTCATCTTAAAGGACTATTAAATTATTTAAAGGAAATTTGGCCATAAACGCCTCTTAGCTTTCTTTTCTTGTTAAAAGGATAAAAAAAAATTTAGGACTTTCAAAACCCCCTTATAATTATAAAATTCTATATAAAGGAAAAAAATTATTATTTGAATATTTTATTTGACCATTGTACCCCCTCTTTTTTCCATTTCTTTTACAGCACACACACATACACACACACACACACACACACACACACACACACACACACATACACACACTCTCTCTCTCTCTCTCTCTCTCTCTCTCTCTCTTTCTTTTCACCAACTTGATGGTTGTTCATCGTCTCCACCATCTTCATCATCTATTAGCATCGCTTATCCTCAGCGTCGATCGGCAACTACCATTTTACCGTTAAACCACTACCATATCAGATTTGATACCTATGAACTCATATTTGAGATTAATAACTTCAAATCAGAGATTTAAAAAAAAAAAAAAAAAAAAAAAAAAAAAAAAAAAACACTTAGATTTGACAAAAAAAATGAGAAATCGAGATATTACAATGAAAAATTAAAAGTTTTTTTGTTTATTTGTTCATAGATCTAAAGGTAAAATTTGGCTCTGGTTCGTTTATTTAATATGTACTCTGTTTTCGTAACAATAAAATTTTACTCTAGTTAACAACATACTGATCTGCATAATGACAGTAAAATTTTACTTTGAATCATAGTAAATTTTTGTCACGATCCAAACCCGCCCTTAAAGGTTTAGTATCGTAACCGGCCAGTAATTCGTGATTACCAAAAACCTGTTTAACAATAATAACAATTATACAGTAAGAGGGGCCGGCGGAAACTTGTAAGTATTAAACCATCCTGTCCAAAGAGCTGTGAGGACTTAAATGAATAAATAACTTAGATATATATACCAACATTCATATAAGTCCAAAACACATCTCTAAGTACTAAATAAAAGACATGTTAGGGAATTAAATCCCAAAGCCCAAGCAAATTATATAACATTCACTTGACTTTATACAACATTCAAAAAGGGTGAAAATAGATCTCCTAAAAAGCCTTGACAATAACGGTTCGGAACCTCGTAGTGAGGCACAATAGATTGGCTTGACAAAACGGATTCAGGTCGACGCCGCTAACTTTGCCCCGATGCTTGACCATCTACATATATATATATATATATATATATATTAAACTGTAAACTAAAACCCAGTGAATAACAAATGTATAAAGGGATTAAGAATGAATGTCCTTTCAACATTTAAAACAGTCAATTGCATCAGTAGATCATTTGTTCGATCAATATCTCATATTTCATATCATATTGTCATATAGTAATCATAGTAGTCATACGTGGTACATTCAATAGCAGAACAGTACAACAAGTCTTAGAAGACCGAACAGTCAATTGATGGCTATCAAACAGTAAACAGTAGTTCCAAAAATTAGAACTGACAGAGATCTCTGTAATAGTAGCAGTAGCACTAACACTAACAGTAGCAGTAGCAGTAGCAGTAACAGTCAGTTGCTACGGATGCCACAAGTACAGTTCATAAATTAGGACAAACATTCATTCAGTAAACAATGTCGTTGTAGAAAACAGTACAGTTAATCATTCAGAAAATAATTATAATTGAACATACCTTTACAATATTGTTACTCACAGTAGACTCCTTGAAGTACATGCTAAAGTTATACTAAGGATGCGGCGTCCGACCTAAGCAAACAATTCAAGCACGATAACTCAATACACAGTTCAGTCAATCAATCGGTTCTATTCGTTGGCCACTCGTTCGGTTCTAACATTTTGTTCTTTATTTCATTTGTGTTCATGAGATGCGAATGCAATGAAAAACACTTTAAAACCATATAAATAGAGGCCCGAAAGGTAGAAAAATTGAGCGAAAACAAAACTGGGACCATCCTGAAAAACCGCACGTGTAAGGGCACTGGCCGCACATGCGGAACCACCACCGCATGTGCGCCCCGCACGTGCAATTAAAATAGAATGCACACTCAAATCTGTCATGTTTTCCGCACGTGTGGGACTCCAAGCTGCACATGTGGTTCTGGGTTTGTTCAATCCGAAAATTTGCTTTGAATTGGAACTCAATCTTTTCAAAAACCAACTCCATTCCCATGTATTTCAAGGCCCAAAATCCATAAAAACAACTTGATTTAAACATTTATAACTTTAAACAAAAATCATAACTTTAAATTCAAACTTAATTGCCATACAAAAAGTCAAATCTTGAATTTAACATGTAAAATCATAACCCATACAATCTTGAGTTCCATAATCACAATCCATGAGATTTTCTCCTCAAATTTGAGGAACCAAACAAGATTTCAATTATATGAGCAAGAATGAAGCCATGCATCTAAAAACATTATGAACTCAATTTTATCAATTGAAGGATCAAAACTACAATTAAAATGAAAAACTATAAAACATATATACTATGAATTCAAACTTCAATATCATGGAAGTTTTCTCTCAAATTTTCATGAATCATTCATGAACTGTAATATATGAAGGAGATTTCCATGAAATATGCCATGCATGTCAAGCTCTTAAACTAATTCTTACACTTTCTTGCTTATCTTGTTCATACATATATTTTGCTTCAACTTATTCCATAAAGCCATCAATTAAACTTAGCTCTCTCTCAGGAACTCTCTCTCTAGTTGTATATTCTCCAACAAAACCCACTAAATTCTTCTTTTCTACTTAAATTGATGAATAGGTTTAGGAAGCTTAATTAATCTCTAATTTCCTCAAAGCTCAAACAATAAATTCTATTGAATTAAATTATAACAAATTCACTTTAATTAAATTAATTCTCAACATATTATGATCTCAACTACATTAAATTTAATTCCACTAATGTGAATTAGGCTTTAACTATCCATCTCTAAACTCAATACAAGCAATGAGAGCCAAACATGACTTTATGAATCAGACGAAATCAATTTTTAATTAAACTTTTCAGATGATTCTAAAAATTTCAATTAACATATCCATGTACTCCATTTTGTTTTCTGAACCCATTTCGGCCGTCAATTTTAATTTCAAAGTTGTCTTCTCAACAAATAATTTTTCAATTTGGACAGATATACACAAATTGAATTCTATAATCCACAATTAACACATGGATAATCCAAATAATTATGATTGGCATTTTGGGGTGTTACAATTTTACTTTGAATACTCTCTCTCTCTCTCTCTCTCTCTCTCTCTCTCTCTCTCTCTTAAATTACAAAGTAAAATTTTATTCTGAAGTAGAGTAAAGTTTATTATGATTCAAAATAAAATTTTACTCTGAAACAAGTTGTAGGGATGGCTTTACAGGAGAGTATTGTGTCATGAACTAGAATAAAATTTTATTTTTGAAAGAACAGAGCATCATGAGAAGAAGAAAGAGAGATAGAGAGACAAAGTTTGAAAACAGATGATCAAGAGAAGAATAAGAAGAAAAAGAAGAAGAGAGAGAGATAAAGAGCACAAACCATCAAAACCAAAGAAAAAGAGTGAGTAAAGGATATTAGATTTGAGGTTTGCGAACAGTCGCAAATCGCCATTTTCCGATGACAACAATTGTGAATGATCTCAGATCTGAAGTTGTGGATGCAGCAAATGATGGTGGTGATGAAGGCGATAAAAAAAGAGTTCCATGATGCGCGGCGGTGGTGCCGATGGAGAGTAGTGATGGCACCGATGAAGTGAATAGTGATAAGTGCGAGACAAAGGGAATAGAGATTGAGTTGGGACAGAGTGATTACAAGTTGATACACACACACACAGAGTAAAATAAATAAGTTTTAATACACACACACATAGTAAAATAAATAAGTTTTAAAATACTAGGAGATTTTAAAAGGATTTATATAATTCTTGTCCTTTTGAAGGATAAGTTAGACACTGAAGGATCTATCACCAAATTTTCCATTATTTAAACCCTTTTAATAATTATTTGAATTTAAAATATTCATAAAACTCAATTATAAAATAAATATAATCTTGTAAGAAGTCCTTTGGTTTAAGTTATAGAAAGAATGTATTTTTTTAATCTTTTATTATTTTTTTAATTTATTTTATAACTAAATAATATAAAAATTAAAATGAATATCTTATAAATGCACGAGCTGAACTAAAACTTTTTATTTTAAGTCCAATTTGAAAATTAAATCGATTCAAAAATTTCATTCAACCCAATGCTATGAGTTAAATATTTTTTTTTTAAATTTTAAAAATATCGAACTGGACTGGGTCTGGCCAGCTGAGGCTGAATGTCTACTGTTCTAAAATCCATATTTCTCTATTTTTTATTTCTATTTTAATATCTTTAATAATTTAAAAATTTCCAATGACAAAATATATATATTTCCAAAGAGTAATGTTTGAGGGCCCGAAATTCGTGGGTCGAATTTGGCTCAAAACCCAAAACGACGTCGTTTTGGGTTTTGATTTTTTTTTTTTTTTTTTTTTTCTTTTCTTCCGCCATTTTCTTCTTCTTCGTCTTCTTCGCAGAGAGGGAGAGGGAGAGGGAGAGAAAGAGAAGAGAGAAAGAGAGAGAGAGGGAAGACAGGTCGCCGGTCGCCGATCGCGTCGCCGCGCCTCCGTCGCCGATCGCCGCCTCTGCTCGTCGCCGTGCCTCCGCCTCCGTCGCCGATCGCCGCCTCTGCTCGTCGCCGCGCCTCCGCCTCTGTAGCCGATCGCCACCTCTTCTTCCTCCGTCTTCTTCCTCCATTTTTTAGGCCCCCTCCAGTCCTTCCTCCCCCTCCTCCTCCTCCCCCTTCCCCCTCCCCCTCCCCTCCCCTCCCCTCCCCTCCTTCTCTTCTTCGTCTGCTAAAAAAAAAAAAAAAAAAAAAAAAAAAAAAAAAATTCGGGGCATTCGGGGGTCCCGTTTTCGGGCCCCCAATCACTACTGTATTTCCAAATTCGAACCAAGCCTTTAGACAAAAAGATGTATAGTAGTGTGGGGCCCAAAGCCCAAACTAGGAGGCCCATGAACAGTGAAAGCGCATCTAGGAAGGTACGGCTACGACAAATTGTGGGTCGCTAATAAACGAATAAGGACAGACCAGGGCAATATCGTCATTTAATTCATACACAAGTGGCATCCTCGTAGTTTTCCCACAAAACGACGTCAATTTTTTTAATGTAACCAACCAATCGTGTGTGTCTGTGTTCCGTTAACGTGCCAAATATTTCAGGAACACAAACATAAATCCGCATCGAATTTAGAGCGAGAGAGAGAGAGAGAGAGAGAGAGAGAGAGAGGGGAATTTGGGCCGCAATTTTCAAAGCTTCTACTTGTCCTGAACTCATGGCCTTACTTTTATTTGCAAAATGACCCCCACAATTATTTCTATTTACAACTTTCCCTTTTCTTTGTTTGCACTATTCACTCTGACCCCACAATTAATTTTCTGGATTTGTGCTTTTTTTGTTTTTAATAAATATTTTTAAAACTCTAAGTAATTTTTTATATTTTTTTAGATACACCTTATTTAGATATATTTAAAAAGTAAAATATTTATAAAAAATATTTTAAAAAATCAATAAATGCATAAGAATACGAAAATATATTAAATTTTTATTTTTTTTTATATTTTTGGTATTTAGTGAATTTTTTAAAAAAAATTCCAAAAATATTATACTTTTTAAGTATATTAATGTTAGGTGTATCCAAAAAATTTTTAAAAAATTTACTTAAAATATTAAAAAAATCAATGAAAACAAAAAAAATATATATATGAAAAATAAAAAATTTAAAAATTTTCAAAAAAGTGAATCCTGAATTCTAAAACCAAACAAGGTGATTATTATTATTTTTTAAAAAGTGGCTTATGGCCATCTTCACCCCCAACCTTTAAAATTTGGTATGTTAAATTTTTTTGAAGGATTAGGTTACAAATTGGCAAATGTCAATTTGACATGAAAACTCTTTCTATGCCAAATCTATTATTTTATTATATTTTAAATTTGAACTCTTTTATTTTAAAAGAAGGCATGAAATAGAAACATGTCAAAATTAACATGAAGAAGTGATGCCAAATGCCCACATCAGCTTTTGCCACACTGAGTGGAGTTGATACTTGATGTCAAAGTATGATCGTTAGAGTACCAAATTATATTTGAACTATCAAGTGGAGATACTTTTAATTGACCTTATTTGATTTGTGTAGATCTTATTTTGGTGATATGAGTTATTCAAATTGTAGATCTTTATATGCAAATTATTTATTAAATATAGCAGTTTATTTTTTAAAATAAATATAATAAAATTATTTAATTATGATTATTATATTTATTTTATTTTTATTTCATGTATAATTTACATATAAAAACCATTTAAATCATTAGACTAGAACCGCTTACCGGCCGAATTGGACGGGATTATTCTGTTCTTCAGTGGGAGAGAAATTTATCCTTCTTTTTCTTTTGTTTTTAAAATATTTATTGTTGCATGTTTTCAAATTAAGATAGTTGAATAAACCGGAAAAGAAACTAAGGCCTACTTTGGGAATTGAATATTTTAGTTTATTTTTTAATTTTTTTATAAAAGTATTTATAAAATATTAAAAAGAATGATATAATAATTTATAATATTTTTTTATTCGTTTAGCTAAAAACTCTACGCAAAGTTAAAGGTCATAAAAGTCAACTAGAATGATGTTGTGATGTAATAATTACCATATAAATAAATCAAATATATAAATAAATAGGTATTTACATTCATTTGATTTATTTTTATAGTAATTTCTTGTAAAAAAAAATTAAGAGTATTGCTATTTAGACTAAAAAATTAGACAAACTTTCTAAATCTAATGATGTGGCACTCTATTAATTGCAGTTAGAACTTGCGTTTTCATACTCTCTCTCTCTAGAGAGCCAAGGTTTCCTCAAGGTGAGGACTTTGTTTCAGTTTGCTTCAATTTGATCCCAGTACTATAGTTAACCTGTTCAGTGTTCTTTTTCAGCATTCATTCACACTGCTTCTTACTGGTGAGTAGATTACTGTTATTACTTTTGTCTTGGGTTGGTGAACCTTTTTCCCTAAGAGATTGTTTGGGGTGTCCTAAATAAGTGCATTTTTTGTCTTTTTAGGCTAAAAAGTTGATGTTGAAAATATGAATGTTTGGGTTAACTTTTTGACTTTTTATGAAAAATGTGTATTAAAAAATTGTATAAATTAATATGTAGGGGAAAATTAGTATTGAGAGTTGTGCAGCCGTAATTGTTGACTTTTGGTGAATAGTGATAACTTTTTAATTTTTTGAGTAACTTTTTGACTTTTTGGTTTTTTTGAGACTTTCCAAACTTGACCTAAGTAAAAGTAGTCTAATAGTGTGTTTCAGTCAAAGTGCTCAATGTCAACGGAGGTAGGTCCCTCTGAAAATCCTTAGGCCATTTCCTTTTGGGTAAACAAACGTGGGTCTTCCAGCTGTGGTAGTTCGAGTGGTCCCAAAGGGAAGTGAGGTCATCCATAGACGTGGAAGTTGATGGCTACTCCCTACTTACGTGAGGGTGGTTGGACCGATAGCAATGGAACTGAAGTCGGTAGTGAATATTCAGAGGAAATGAGGAGCCTTCGTCCCGACCAAGTTTTTCATCCACCCATGTGTCACCATTTTCGGAGTGGTCTGAGTATGGAACTGGATGACTCAACGTGGCAGTTAGAACAACATAAGCTTGAATGTTGTTTGATTGGTTGTGTTTCAGATGTGCGTCGTTTTGGCTCCTATATTATGCAACTTCATGTTAATGATTTATGGAATCTGGAAGGGTTAATGCATCTTTATGGATGTAGCAAAAATCACTGTCTTTCTCTTTGAACGCATAAGTGATATGCATCGTGTTGCTGACAATGGTCCATATGCCATTCAAGGGGCGTTACTTATCGTTGACTGTTGGAAGCCAGATTTGGTACTAGATCGATTGACTTTTGATAAAATGATGGTATGGGTTCAATTGTATGGGTTACCGTTGAATGCTTCACTGAAGAAGCCGAGCTCAGTTTAGGACGAGCTATTGGAGAGGTGGTTAAAGTAGATATAGACTCACTAATGCCTCGCAACACTTGGTTTCTTCGAATCAAAGTGTGGGTATCCCTTGATTGTCCATTGATCAGTGGATTTTTCCTCAAGTTTCGTGATGGTCAACAACGCTGGATAAGTTGTAGCTATGAGCATTTGTGTAAGGTCTCTGTCGGAATTGTGGTCGAGTAGGCCACACGCTTACAACTTGCTCTATTTCTTTTGAAGAGGCTCAACAGCAAATCGATGCCAATCTTCAGGATATGGAAAGGAGACTCTATTCACAAGTGATGATTCAAGAAACGTATTCAATGTATTCTGCAAGCATTTGAGCCAACGCCCACAGGCTGGACCGTCACACCACTCGTATTTTTCAAAATACGAATAACTCTCATAATGAGGTACTAAAAGAAATTTATTCCTCTTATAGTGGACATCATGACAACATGGAGGATGATTTTACAGCTATGTGGGAGAGAGATTGGGACATTGGTCTACAATAAGGGTTGCCTGAAAGTAGTGAGGCACCACCGCCGGCTATCAAGCGGGATGAAGTTCTTCCGCCAACATCTTCAACAGATACCCCGTCCAGTTGCATCCGACGTACTTTCGGGTTTGGGTCATGCTCTGGTGGATTCGGTAGGTGAGCTAGAAGTAATGTGGAATCAATGGAAGGGTCAACTCTCATCAATGAGTATTAGACCGGGGCAGTTGGTGATTGAAGATGTCGGCGAGTTGACAGCTTCTTCGCGTCAAGCGTAGCATAGTGATCCTAGAGCTAGCTCCATTAATGGTCTTGATCAGGCCCCATTAACTGAGGAACATAAGGAGGTGCTTAGAGCTCTCAAACTCAAAGGGCCTAGCCTACGATTGAATATATCCATGGGTAAGGCCCCAATTCTTATTCAGACCTTTAAGAGAGCAAGCCCAAGTATGTTGATGAATTTGGGTTCAGCCACTTTTGAAGTGGGCCAAACTAGCTTGGTGATGGAAAATAGACCTCAAAGTTCAACTATAATAGATGGGCCTTATTCACTCAGTCCTTCTCTATTAACAAAGAGTGGGCCTTCAATAAAGAAGAGACTGCGAGAAGTGGGCTCAAGTTTTGAATTTATATATGACACAGAATCAGTGGATGCTATAGAAGAGTTATGTGGACAATCATGGGATCGAGAGACCGAGCCAGCCATGTACAGATCTGGAATGGCTTCGGATTCCATGTGTTATCCTCACTGTGTGGGCTACTTCTTACGCAAGTAATACAGTCGCCTGAAGAGGGGCCGACATTCCCTATCGCCCTTCACATCACGTCCTGCTATTCTGTATCGAGAAGACGATGGGTTAGTTGGGTTTTTGGCCTTGTGTCGTCGTCGAAAGTTATGATACAGGTCAAGACAACTCACTACTGTAACCGGTTCTGGTTCAGGTCTTGTATACCGCCTTCATAGGGCTCAACTCGGCGTTAAACTAGAGGACGTCGAGGACGTCGGTTAGTTCTCGTGGGCCCACCTGTACAAGCTTCCCTAACTTCAGAATCGGGCTACGATACTAGAGCAAGCTCGCCGAAAACCTGTGAATTTTGTTATGAGTTACCACTGTCAAGTACGCAGTTGGATTTAGCTTATGTTAATCAATAGACTACTCGGTTTATGGCACTAGCATTGGATTCTGTTCATGCATCGAACATTAGGGTTTTTAAGAGGTTGTCCCACAACAACCTCCTCGAACGCCATGAAAATTTTTAGCTGGAACTGCAAGGGTCTGGGTCATCCCCTGACAATTCAAGAAGCCAGAAACTTAATCAAGAAGTACAGGCTGGACATTTGTTTCTTGATGGAGACTAAAAGCACGGTTCTAAGGGTTAACCAAATTGGGTATACTTTGGGCTTTAAAAATAATTGTGGGGTAGATAGTTCTGGTAGAGTTGGTGGATTATGGGTTGGTTGGAATGATGGTAATCTAGTAGAGATCTGTAAGCGTGCTGCGAACTTCATTATTTTAGAGGTTAAAGACAATCTGCAAGGAAATTGGTATATTGTTTTTATGTACGTATCTCTTTTCATTCTCAATAGAGGACAAGTGTGGAGTATAGTAGAAGCAAAGATACAACAGTTTCAGAAGCCATTTATAATTATAGGAGATCTTAATCAGGTACGAGGTTCGATGGAAAAATTAAGTTCACATAGGCGACCTATTGCTGGAGCCACGGCTTTTAATGCGTTAATATTCCGCAACCGGCTAGTTGATCTTCCATCTCAATGGGTGTGGTATACTTGGTGTAATAATCGAAAAGATTCAGATGTGGTTTATGAGCGTCTGGACAAGGTGTTGGCCTCATCCAGTTAGGTTGCAGCTTTTAGTTACTTTTCATTAGCAACATTGCTTATTCAGAGGTTAGATCATAGCCCTTTACTTCTCGACACAAGTTGAGTGGATCTCCAAGGTAAGAAATGGGGCAGATTTGAAGTAGTTTGGTTGACTGATCCATCAACACTAGGAATAGCAACGGGACAGGGCGGGGCCGGGGACTACACTCCTCGTCCTCGATCCCCGAAGGCTGAAAAATCCCCGTCCCCGTCCCCGCCCCCGATCCCCGGCAGGGGAACCCATCACCCCCCCGTTCCCGTCTCCTAACGGGGTTCAGGTTTCCCCGACCCCGAAAACTCCCCGAGCTTCAACACAAGAACAACAAATCAGATCTAAATTTAAAAAAAAAAATTAATCATAGATCAGATCACACACACACACACACACACACACACACACAGATCTAACAGTGGTTGGCTGTGGCGGTAGGTTCGGTGGTGGTGACGCGAGATTGAGAATGGCTGGCTGTGACGGTAGGTTTGGTGGTAGAGACAGACCTTGTGCGGTGGTGGTGGTGGTGGTGATGTCGCCGTCGGTAAGAGAGATGAGGGGTCGGGGCCAACGGTGGTGGTGATGTCACCGTCAGTGAAAGAGAGAGGGGAGTCGGGGCCAGAGAGAAAAACGAAAGTGAGAGAGAGTTGAGATGAGAGTGAGAGTGAGAGAGAGTGAGAGATGTATCAGAGTTGGAGAGTGAGTGTGAGAGCAACACATCAGTAATTGACTCATAAATAAATATACACAGATTTGGTTTATTATAAATATAATATACGGTTTGGTTTATTATATATATATATATATATGGGGTATAAAAGTAATTTTATTTCGGGGAAATTCGGGGATGGGGCCGGGGCTTAAACACTAATCACCGTCCCCGGCCCGAAACAGATCGGGGATTGATTTTCAGATACCGTCTTCTCCCCGTCAGGGGTATTTTTCGGGGAAAAATCGCTCAAATTGGGGTCGGGATAGGGGATCCCCGTCGGGTCGGTTTCAAATTGTCATCCCTAATCAACACAGGATATTATTCACAAAGTTTGGAAGATGTCTCTTCAAGGCTCAGAATTATTTCTGTTGGTACAACGCCAAGCCATAATCCTCAAACACTTGAAGAACTAGAATGCTTTGTCCTACAGGAGTATGCAAGGTCAAATTGATAACATCCACGCTTGATTACAGCAAGTTCAGGGTTCGCTTCAGACATTATGACCATATTTCTATGAGCAGGATTTGCGATTTCAGCTGGATATTTTGTTACAGAAACAAGAGTTATATTGGGCTTAGAGATCTAAACAACACTGGATGAATTAGGGGGACCGAAATACAAAATAATTTCACCGAATGGCGTCCCGGAGCTGGAACTGCATCTCTTTCATTCAGGATAAAGATGGGAATGTTATCATTCACCCGTAGGAAATTCAAAGGGCATTTGTGGAGCACTTTCAACGTCTTTTCTCACCTTCCGCGGAGGCTCACAACGAGTCACTGGAAACAGGTTCCTTTCCTTCTCATTTTAATTTGCTTAGTGTTATTAATTGTCAGTTGACCTCAAATCATTACAATTTACTGGAACAACCATTTTCCACTGAGGAAATACAAAAGGCTGTGTTTCAAATGGAGAAGTTTAAGGCACCAGGACCGGATGGGTTTATAGTAGGTTTTTACCAAAAACATCGGTCGATAGTAGGACAATCGGTAACTGGGGCTGTTTTGGGGTTCCTTAATTCAGGGCATTTACTTAAACAACTCAACAAAACTTTCATTTGCTTAATTACAAAGACGAAAAGTCCTCTTACTGTGAATGATTATCGGCCTATTAGTTTGTGTGATGTGCTTTATAAAATAGGCGCTAAGGTACTAGCTAATCGACTCAGTCTGGTGTTGCTAGATTTAGTAGTTGAAAATCAATGCGTTTTCTTGAAGGGTAGACTTATCTTAGATAATATTTTGTTAGCCCATGAGATTATAGAATACATAAAGAAAAAGAAGCATGGGTGTTTATCCTGTTTTGGGTTGAAGTTGGATATGAACAAAACTTATGATAGAGTTAGTTAGGTTTTTCTTGAGGCGATAATGGTTAAAATGGGGTTTTCCTCTAAATGGATCCAATTGATCTCTTAATGTGTTTCTACTGTACAATTTGTTGTCCTGATCAATGGAATCCTATTTGAATTTTTTGTACCTCATGCGAGACTTAGGCAATGGGACCCTCTTTCGCCTTACTTATTTTTTTTGGTGATACAAGTATTATCGGAGGGATTTGCTCATTTGGCATCCCTTAACATATGTCGAGAAATAGCTATTAGTCGACACTCCCCCTCTATTTCACACATGCTTTTTGTAGATGATTGTTTCATTTTCCTAAACTATAAGCCAGATGAAATTTGGTGTCTTCACTGGTTCTTAAATGCATTCTGCTATTACTCAGGGTTACGCATAAACTTTCATAAATCTGAACTTTTTCTAAGCCCTAATTTCTTACATTCAACTAGAGACTGGCTTGTTTCCCTTTTTGGTGTTAAAATTGTATCCAAACCTGGGATCTATTTGGGCGCTAACTAAGGGTTTTAAGGGTGCACTAAATCGGAGATCTTTAGTTCCATTTTGGGTAAAGTAAACTCCAAATTACAATGGTGGAAATGCGAGTTATTGAACTTTGCAGGCAAGGGAATTTTGGTTAAACATGTCCTCCAGTCTATTCCTATGTACTTAATGTCCGTTTTCCGCATGTCTGATTCATTTCAGAATCAACTTACCGCTATCATTCATCATTTTCTTTGGGCTTCATCCAGGAGTAAAAGGATATCATGGAAAAAATGGACATATTTATGTTTTCCCAAAGAATAGGGCAGTTTGGGATTTAGAAATCTCAAGTGTTTCAATCAAGCTCTATTAGCAAAACAGGCCTAACAAGTTTTGTCCTCTCCTAATTTATTGCTTTCAAGAGTTCTGTTAGGAAAATATTGTCAGAGAAGTCCTTTTCTTGACACCAAACAATCTACTTCATCATCATGGGGATGGCGTAGTATTTTATGGGTACAAACGTTGTTTACTTTAGGGCTTTAGTGGGTAGTTGGGAATGGACATTGTATTAATCCATTTGAGGATCAGTGAATTTCGACGGTTTCAAATTCTTATAAGGGAAGAGGCTTGAGTAGCATTTTTCCTGGAATGCAGGTTGAACATTTTATTGACCCAACACTTTATTCTTGGCTAGTGGATTTATTGAACATGTTTTTCTCAGACAATATTTTATCTCATATATTATCTATTCATATTCCAGAGACTGGGATTGAGGATAAAATTGTTTGGGCACCGACTAAGTGTGGAGAGTATTTTGTAAAATCGGGTTACAAGCAAGCTCTAATCCGACAATTCCCCGACTATTGTCGGCCTGATCCTGATTGGATAGTTTGGAAGCGATTATGGAAACTTAAGATTCCTCCAAAGTGGATTCTATTTTTCTGGAAATGTCTTCATAACATTCTCTCTGTGAAACGAGAACTCATGAAACGGGGAATGGATATTGATCCAATTTGCAAAAGGTGCTTTGCTCATGAAGAATCTCTTGAACATTTATTTTTTGATTGTCCAATATCTCAAAGGGTTTGGCCTGGGTCTACATTGGGACTAGATTTTAGTGTTGGTACTCCACTCTCCTTCCTCTTATGGTTTAAAGGTTGGGTTCAGCAGATTCGTGATTCTGAGATTTTAATTCAATCTATTGCCATTTTGTGGGTTATCTGGTTACAAAGAAATTTTGCTGAATTTCATACTATGACCATGTCCATTGAATGAACATTAGCAGCAGCTTATGATTTATTATCAATAGTTCTTTTACCACGGCATCATGTCACATATGATCAATCTCATTCTTGTTATAACAACTACAAGCTATTCTCTAATCAAGTTCTTTTGCAGCATATGGTCTCAAACACTGCAGATTTCCAGAGGAGGTGTATTGTGGCTGATGGGTCTTGGCTCTCAATGGACGATCATACTGGTTTGGCTTGGGTCTGTTTTGATGAATGCAATCAGCTTGTTCATCAGAAGGTAGTTACAGGGCCACCAATGCTTTCTGTAATAACCCTCATCACTGCTTACCGATAAACATTGATTACCGTCAAACTGACCTGATTATGACTGATAACTGAACTGATTATGACTGATAATTAAACTGATTAAAGTACTGAACTGACTGACTGAAAACTGGAATTGAATTGACTGAGTATGTATGTTAATTTGTATTCTATCTGTTTGATTGTTTATTTGATCTGTTCATGTTTTATGTTTAAACTATTAATTGAAGGCCTTATCGGCGGCCGAACCGAGAATTGATTGATGTTTTATGATCCTCATAATTAATGTGATTTTATGGTGTATTTATCTGAAATTTGATTTAGTATGATTAAATTAGATTAAATATTGACTTAATGCAAGGTTACACTTATTTACCATTTTGCCATGGTGAGTGGCCACTACCTATACATCTTTGAGCTCATTACACTTAACCAAAACAATTCATCAGCCTTTCTCCTTGCCATTGCCGACCATAGAGAGAGAGAAACTAGAGGAGGGGTTTTCATCTCAATTTTGCTTGTAAATTGCTTGGTAATTGAAGGAATTGGAACATAGGTTGCAAATTAAGCTTCCTCACCTTGTAACTAAAGCTCTAGGTAAGGAACTCAACCCCTCTTTGTTGTGTTTAAGCTTATTCATGCAAGATTCTTGAGCCTCTAGTGATTTAAGTCTAGAATTGGTTCATTGTTGTTGATATAGAGCATAATCCATGCATGCATGTTTGTAATGTAGATGTTCGAGTTGTTTTCATGGCAAAGGTTACATGCATGTCCATAATTTTGTAATAGTCCATGTTTTCAACTTGTTTTTGGATCAATTGGCTCCTTAAAGCATCAAATTGAAGCTTGAATTGATTTGAATTCATACATGTTTGCATGCTCTCCATGTTCATGAAAATGGTTTGAAATTGAGTTTGAATAAAACACCCTTGGGCTTTGATTTCTCAAAATTGAGCTTTGAACCATGTTATTCTATGTGTTTATAAATGTTTTCCAGAAAATGGGCCCAAGAGGATCGGTTTTGAGTGCTTTGAAACTTGGTTTGAGCTTAGAGGTGCAATCTGGGTTTTCCAGATTTTGCACTTCCGCTCGAGCGGAGAAAGTGGCGCTCGAGCGTGGAATCCGAGCATCCAGTATTTTCTCTGCACTGTTTTACAGTCCGCTCGAGCGGAAGATTGGGCGCTCGAGCGAAGGCATGTGTCTCACGATCGAGCGGGCGTCGAGCGTCCGTCGAGCGGAGATTTCACCCATCCAGTACTTTTACAGTACGCTCGAGCGGGAAAGTTGACGCTTGAGCGTGTACCTTTGTTGCATGTCCGCTCGAGCGGGGAAACCTAAGCTCCGGCGGGACTCTGTTTTTCTGAAAATTTTGAAAATGCTTTTAAAAGTGCATCTTTGCATCCTCATCCCATTCTAGACATTCTTAGGCCTAGTTTAAGACATCTTATTGAGGATATAGATGTAGAACACACCGAGGCAAATTAGGGATTAAGTTATTATCTTTCCCAGCTGTGTAGCTTAGTGTGTTCAATCTGTTAACTGTGTAGGGTTGGCGACTGGGGAGACGCTCTAGCATACTGTAGCCCAAGCTCAGTGAGTAACGATTGTGTAAAGATATGTTCAAAAATGATTATTTTCTGAACAACTGAACTGTACTGTTTCTGAATTGAATACTGTTAATTGAATGAATGTATGTCCTATATTCTGAACTGTATTGTGGCATCCTTAGCACCTACTGTTTACTGTTTACTGTTACTGTTACAGAGATCTCTGTCGGTTCCCTTGTTGGAACCACTACTGTTTACTGACTGATGGCCATCATTACTGTTCGGTCTTTTAAGACCTACTGTTATGCTAATGGGTGTACCACATATGACTGTACTGACTGAATGACTGAAACACTGTTTAAATGAACTGTTTTCATACTGTAAGGACATTCATTCTTAACCTCTTTATGCATTATGTTATTCACTGGGCTTTAGCTCACTGCTCATATATATATGTAGGTGTACAGGCACCAGACCGCGGCTAGGAGCGTCAAGGTTACTCCAGTTTTGTCAAGCCAGCCTATGTGCCTCACTGCGAGGTTTCGAGCTTATCGTGTTAAGGCTTAGGGGTGTTTTACAATTTCCCCTTCTGTACTGTCTTACTGTTCTGTATAGACTGAATGTTTACTGTACTGTTATCTAGGGATTAAGTCCCTAGTCTGAATGATTGTAAATATTGTGTATACTGTTCTGTACTGTTTATGTATAAATGTATGAAAGTCTTTTTGCATACAGACTGTCACAGCTCATTGGACATTGTTTATTTACTGTTTTGGCTTCCGCCAGGCCCTGTACTCTGTTTTACTGTTCTACTGTTCTGCAGGCCTTCGGTAATCTCGGATTACTGGCCGGTTACGGTGCTAAACCCATAGGGCCGGGTTTGGGTCGTGACAGAGTGGTATCAGAGCGATACTTACCACGAGTTATACCGCACACACGTGTCCAAATGAGCTATAGGGTGTCCTAGAAAAGTAATTAGGGCATCTCATGAGCATGATAAGTGTGTGATATGACTGACTGAATACATGCTAATGTGTTAAACTGTTAAACAAATGACTGCTTATGTTTAAAACGGTTATAACTGTTTATGGTGAAATGGATAACGCAAACACTGCAAATGAAACTGAATCCTCATCCTCTCAGGCCAGAATGGCCAGACTGGAACAAATGATGGAACTAATAACTGCAAGACTGGACCAACAACTGAACCAACAGCCCCTACCTCCTCCTCCTCCGGCTGTACCGGAACAAAATGTGAATTTGAATGTACAAAATATGAATGTAAATGATGGGGACATAATTGCTCTCACCCAGAAGTTCAGCAAAATGAAACTGCCACCCTTTCAGGGAGGCCTTGAACCGTTAAAAGCTGAAGCTTGGGTTCTGGAGACTGAAAAATTATTTGAAGTTTTCCCGTGCTCTGAAGCACACAAAGTACTGTTAGCCACCTTTACATTGCAAGAAGAAGCTAGAAGGTGGTGGATGCTCATCCGTGATGAAAATACCGTTCTGACTTGGGCTTAATTCAAAGGAGCCTTCTTTGAAAAGTACTTCCCTCAGTGTGTAAGGGACAGAAAAGTAACTGAGTTTGAACAGCTGAGACAAGAGGCAATGTCCGTGGCTGAATATGAAACGAAGTTCACCGAGCTTGCTAGATATGCACTGCATATGGTGGATACTGATTATAAGAAGGCTAGAAAATTTGAAGGCGGCCTTAATGTTGCAATTCTTGACCGAATAAATGTTCTGAAACTACCGAATTATGTAAATGTCCTTGACAGAGCCTTGATGGCTGAAACAAACATTGAAGCACTAAAAACTGAAATGCCATCGCCTGAATGGTGGGGTAAAAGGCAGGGATTTAAATTCAAGAAAGGCAAGCATAACCCATTGAATAAGAAACAGAATACGGGGTCAACGACTAGGTCTAGTCAAGGAAACCGTACAATACCGCCCTGTTCTGAATGTGGTAAAAATCACAAGGGAGGCTGCTACAAGATATCAGGAGCCTGTTACAGGTGTGGCAAGGTGGGCCACGTGGTTAAAGACTGTCCCTCTGCTCCACAAGCTAGTAGTAAAGCTACACCAAGCGTAGCGGCATCAACTGTTACACCGAAACCGAACCCCAAAGCTACCGGGAAAGAGCCTATGAGGCAGGGCCGAGTGTTCGCCCTAGTACCGGGAGACGTCCAGAATATTGAGACCATTGTGTCAGGTATTCTCTCTATTTGTACTCAGAATGCATATGTACTGATTGATTCGGGGTCTACGCATTCTTATGTGTCGCATGCTTTTTCGCGTAAATTGAATAGACCCTTAGAACCTATGAATTATCTGTTAGCTGTATCATCACCCGTTGGGGGATCTATGACCTGTGCATACATGTACCCTGCTTGTGAAATTATTGTTGGAGATGCACATCTGTTTATCGATTTACTGCCATTGAACATTGATCATTTTGATGTTATATTGGGGATAGACTGGTTAACGAAATATCATGCCACCATAGACTGTGTAACGAAACAAGTAGTTTTCCATCCATCTGGTCTACCTGAATTTGTGTTTAATGGGGTTGGAGTAGTACCTCCCCCGTATCTGATTTCATCTGTGAAAGCTGTAAAATTGATTAGAAAGGGCTGTAAGGGATATCTGTGTTCTGTATTGACTGTGTCTACTGATGATAATGCTAATGTGAACTGTATTCCTATAGTCAGAGAATTCCCAGATGTTTTTCCAGATAATCTTCCAGGGGATTTGACTGACAAGGAGATTGAATTTACTGTTGATGTGTTTCCCGGAACACAGCCAGTTTCTAAAGCTCCTTACCGAATGGCTCCAACAGAACTGAAAGAACTGAAGGTGCAACTGCAAGAACTGTTAGACAAAAAGTTCATCAGACCTAGTACCTCACCGTGGGGCGCACCTGTTTTGTTTGTAAAGAAGAAAGACGGCTCACTGAGACTGTGTATTGACTATCGTGAACTGAATAAGGTAACTGTAAAGAATAAATACCCATTACTGCGTATTGATGACCTGTTTGATCAGTTACAGGGTGCTCAAGTATTTTCGAAGATTGATCTCAGATCCGGATACCATCAGTTGAAAGTTAAATCAGATGACATTGATAAAACTGCTTTTAGAACGAGGTATGGACATTACGAATTTTTAGTTATGCCTTTCGGAGTTACCAATGCACCTGCTGCATTCATGGACCTCATGAACAGAATTTTTAAACCATACCTTGACAATTTTATTGTTGTATTTATTGATGACATATTGATTTACTTCGAGAGTATAGAAGAACATGAACATCATCTGAGACTTGCCCTACAAACCTTAAGAGAACAGAAACTGTATGCTAAACTGTCTAAATGTGAATTTTGGCTTGACCATGTTATGTTTTTGGGGCATATTGTTAGCAAAGACGGAATTTCTGTTGATCCGCAGAAAATCAAAGTTGTAGTGAACTGCCCTAGACCAACCAACGTGACTGAAGTCCGAAGCTTTTTGGGTTTGGCTGGATATTACAGAAGATTTGTCAGAGATTTCTCCAAAATTGCTTTACCATTGACTCAACTAACTCAGAAGGGGATATCATTTGACTGGACTGACCAAAGAGAATCTGCTTTTCAGGAGTTGAAAACTCGATTAGTGACTGCACCTGTTCTGACCTTACCTTCAGGTACGGATGGTTTTACCATATTTAGTGATGCTTCTCATAAGGGTTTGGGGTGTGTTTTAATGTAGAATGGGAGAATAATTGCCTATGCTTCCCGACAACTGAGACCACATGAAAAGAACTACCTGACCCATGATCTGGAACTTGCTGCAGTGGTATTTGCCTTGAAAATCTGGCGTCACTATCTGTATGGGGCAACGTATGAAGTATACACCGACCACAAGAGCCTAAAATATTTCTTCACACAGAAAGAACTGAATATGAGACAGCGGAGATGGCTAGAACTGATCAAAGGCTATGACCTACAGATTTTGTACCATCCAGGAAAAGCCAACACCGTTGCCGATGCATTGAGTCGGAAATCAATTGGAAACTTAACCTGTTTACTCACTGGACAGAAAGAGGTACTTTGTGACCTTGAAAAATCTGAAATTGAAATTGTTTTACGAGAACAAGGTGGAACCTTAGCTGCTATTTCTGCTCAACCGGCACTGATTGAAGAAATTAAAGAGAAACAGCAACTGGATGACTTCTTGAAGAAGATCATCGAAGAAAAAGAAACTAAACCTAGACTGGGTTTCAAATTTGAGAATAATGTACTGAAATTTCAAGAAAGACTGTGTGTACTGAACGATACTGAACTGAAAAGAAGAGTTCTGCAAGAGGGCCACAACTCAAAATTTTCTATCCATCCAGGGAATACAAAAATGTATCAAGACCTGAAACTGAATTTCTGGTGGCCGAGAATGAAGAAAGAAATTGCTGATTTTGTATCGAAATGTCTTAATTGCCAACAAGTTAAAGCCGAACATCAACGACCCGCAGTCTTATTGCAGCCCTTACCAATATCAGAGTGGAAATGGGAGCATATCACCATGGATTTTATAGTGGGATTGCCTCGCTCCAGTAAAGGTATAGACTCGATTTGGGTTATTGTTGATAGACTGACTAAATCTGCTCACTTCTTACCTGTTAAGACAATTTATAATGCGGACAAATTGGCTATACTCTATATTGATGAAATTGTTAGGCTGCATAGAATGCCTGTATCCATTGTTTCTGACAGGGATTCGAAGTTTACATCGAGATTTTGGCAAAGCCTACAGACTGCACTGGGTACTGAACTGAGACTGAGTAGTGCCTATCATCCTCAGACAGATGGCCAGTCAGAAAGGACCATCCAGACTCTGGAGGATTTACTGAGAATGTGTGTCCTTGATTTTCAGGGAAACTGGGAAAGCCATTTGCCATTGGCTGAATTCGCCTACAACAACAGCTACCATTCGAGTATTGGTATGGTGCCTTTCGAGGCATTGTATGGCAGCAAATGTAGATCTCCGATTTGCTGGGCAGAAGTTGGAGATGGGCCTTTGCTTGGGCTCGAGATTGTATATGAAACAACCGAGAAAGTGAAACTGATACAACAGAGATTGAAAACCGCACAGAGCAGACAGAAGAGTTATGCTGATGTTAGAAGACGAGACAAAGAGTATGAAGTGGGTGATCACGTATTTGTGAAAGTCACACCGATGAAAGGCCAGACTCGTTTTGGAGTCAAAGGCAAGTTAGCACCGAGATACGTCGGACCATATGAGACTATTGAGAAAATCAATCCAGTGGCGTATCAAGTTGCGCTTCCTCCTGAATGGAGCATATGCATAACGTCTTCCACATTTCTATGTTGAGAGACTACCTCCGGGATCCTTTCCATGTAATAGAGCCTACCCGTGTAGTGCTAAGTGATGACTACACTTACGAGGAACGGCCCATACAGATTGTAAACAGACAGATCAAGAAACTGAGAAACAAAGAAATCCCGCTGGTAAAAGTCGACTGGCAAAACCATGGTGGTGTGTATGCCACTTGGGAAAGGGAAGAGGACATGGCTAAAAGATATCCCGAACTGTTTCCACTGAATCCTGTTTTCTTCCAGAATGAAGGTAACTTGAGTTTAGAGGACTAAACTCTTTATAAGAAGGGGAGACTGTAATAACCCTCATCACTGCTTACCGATAAATATTGATTACCGTCAAACTGACCTGATTATGACTGATAACTGAACTGATTATGACTGATAATTAAACTGATTAAAGTACTGAACTGACTGACTGAAAACTGGAATTGAATTGACTGAGTATGTATGTTAATTTGTATTCTATATGTTTGATTGTTTATTTGATCTGTTCATGTTTTATGTTTAAACTGTTAATTGAAGGCCTTATCGGCGGCCGAACCGGGAATTGATTGATGTTTTATGATCCTCATAATTAATGTGATTTTATGGTGTATTTATCTGAAATTTGATTTAGTATGATTAAATTAGATTAAATATTGACTTAATGCAAGGTTGCACTTATTTACCATTTTGCCATGGTGAGTGGCCACTACCTATACATCTTTGAGCTCATTACACTTAACCAAAACAATTCATCAGCCTTTCTCCTTGCCATTGCCGACCATAGAGAGAGAGAAACTAGAGGAGTGGTTTTCATCTCAATTTTGCTTGTAAATTGCTTGGTAATTGAAGGAATTGGAACATAGGTTGCAAATTAAGCTTCCTCACCTTGTAACTAAAGCTCTAGGTAAGGAACTCAACCCCTCTTTGTTGTGTTTAAGCTTATTCATGCAAGATTCTTGAGCCTCTAGTGATTTAAGTCTAGAATTGGTTCATTATTGTTGATATAGAGCATAATCCATGCATGCATGTTTGTAATGTAGATGTTCGAGTTGTTTTCATGGCAAAGGTTACATGCATGTCCATAATTTTGTAATAGTCCATGTTTTCAACTTGTTTTTGGATCAATTGGCTCCTTAAAGCATCAAATTGAAGCTTGAATTGATTTGAATTCATGCATGTTTGCATGCTCTCCATGTTCATGAAAATGGTTTGAAATTGAGTTTGAATAAAACACCCTTGGGCTTTGATTTCTCAAAATTGAGCTTTGAACCATGTTATTCTATGTGTTTATAAATGTTTTCCAGAAAATGGGCCCAAGAGGATCGGTTTTGAGTGCTTTGAAACTTGGTTTGAGCTTGGAGGTGCAATCTGGGTTTTCCAGATTTTGCACTTCCGCTCGAGCGGAGAAAGTGGTGCTCGAGCGTGGAATCCGAGCATCCAGTATTTTCTCTGCACTGTTTTACAGTCCGCTCGAGCGGAGGATTGGGCGCTCGAGCGGAGGCATGTGTCTCACGATCGAGCAGGCGTCGAGCGTCCGTCGAGCGGAGATTTCACCCATCCAGTACTTTTACAGTACGCTCGAGCGGGAAAGTTGACGCTCGAGCGTGTACCTTTGTTGCATGTCCGCTCGATCGGGGAAACCTGAGCTCGAGCGGGACTCTGTTTTTCTGAAAATTCTGAAAATGCTTTTAAAAGTGCATCTTTGCATCCTCATCCCATTCTAGACATTCTTAGGCCTAGTTTAAGACATCTTATTGAGGATATAGATGTAGAACACACCGAGGCAAATTAGGGATTAAGTTATTATCTTTCCCAGCTGTGTAGCTTAGTGTGTTCAATCTGTTAACTGTGTAGGGTTGGCGACTGGGGAGACGCTCTAGCTTACTGTAGCCCAAACTCTGTGAGTAATGATTGTGTAAAGATATGTTCAAAAATGATTATTTTCTGAACAACTGAACTGTACTGTTTCTGAATTGAATACTGTTAATTGAATGAATGTATGTCCTATATTCTGAACTGTATTGTGGCATCCTTAGCACCTACTGTTTACTGTTTACTGTTACTGTTACAGAGATCTCTGTCGGTTCCCTTGTTGGAACCACTACTGTTTACTGACTGATGGCCATCATTACTGTTCGGTCTTTTAAGACCTATTGTTATGCTAATGGGTGTACCACATATGACTGTACTGACTGAATGACTGAAACACTGTTTAAATGAACTGTTTTCATACTGTAAGGACATTCATTCTTAACCTCTTTACGCATTATGTTATTCACTGGGCTTTAGCTCACTGCTCATATATATATGTAGGTGTACAGGCACCAGACCGCGGCTAGGAGCGTCAGGGTTACTCCAGTTTTGTTAAGCCAGCCTATGTGCCTCACTGCGAGGTTCCGAGCCTATCGTGTTAAGGCTTAGGGGTGTTTTACAATTCCCCCTTCTGTACTGTCTTACTGTTCTGTATAGACTGAATGTTTACTGTACTGTTATCTAGGGATTGAGTCCCTAGTCTGAATAATTGTAAATATTGTGTATACTGTTCTGTACTGTTTATGTATAAATGTATGAAAGTCTTTTTGCATACAGACTGTCACAGCTCATTGGACATTGTTTATTTACTATTTTGGCTTCCGCCAGGCCCTGTACTCTGTTTTACTGTTCTACTGTTCTGTAGGCCTTCGGTAATCTCGGATTACTGGCCGGTTACGGTGCTAAACCCATAGGGCCGGGTTTGGGTCGTGACACTTTCTCTACAGCAAGCGGAAGCGGCAGCTGTGCTTTAGGCTCTGCGGTGGGCACTCAAACAGGGCATAAGGCATCATCATTTGCAAACAAACTGTCAAGTTTTGGTTTTGTTGTTACAAAATCATGATCGAACTAGTGACTGGCATCTTCAATCCATTTTAAGTGATATAATGTACTATAGTAAAGGTTTTGATTATGTTGTTTTAGAAAAGGTAGGAAGAGAGGTTGTCCAATCTGCTCACTACCTCGCAATTGATGTAAGAAAACGTTTTGCAGATTAATTTATATTATTATATGATGTTTCGTCCTAAAAGAAAATAATTAATTGCACGAATTTGATTAGTGAGTTGAAAAATGGCTGACTTTTCACCTGACTTTCCTAAAATTGCTATTAGTTTAGGCGTGTTTCCTGCTGATTCAAGAAAAATAGACTAATTTCTATTAAAATTGAGTCTAATAATTTATTTGGATCAAAACCTAAACTAGTCGACCAGTCAATCAATAAAACCAACTAATTTAATTTGATTTTAAAAATAGTGTGCAGAACTTATATATATATATATATATATAATGATATGATTGAATTATGCAAACAAAGTGCTTACTAAAAATGACTTTATTATAAAATAATAATAAAAAATCCCATTACCACATTTTCATGGTGAATTTTTTTGTATAAATATTATTTAAGAATAAACATTTCATTGATTCACTACAAGAAAATAGGGCAAATAACACGAAGCTTTTTGCGACGGGGTAAATGCTGTCGCAAAAAATGGTTTTTTGCGACGAAGTGTAGTTGTCGTTGTCGTCGCCAAAAAAAGTCTGTTACGACGGCGTGTATCTGCCATTGAAAAAAATGACCTTTTGTGATGGTACTGACCCCGTTGCTAATGACTGTAAAGGAAAAATGCAGGAACATTTGCGATGCATGGTTTACCATCGCAAAAAATATTATTTTACGACGGGAAAAAGTTACTGTCGCAAATAGTGGACCATTTGTGACGACAAAAGCCCATCACAAACAAATATTAGTAAAACGGCGTCGTTTTGATTGGTTAATATGTATCATTTGTGACGGTTGAATTATATTGTCGCAAAAAATAAAAATTTTGTATCCCGCTCATTTGTATCCCTTTCGCGGTCAAGTGTGCCCCAAAATCCCTAAAATCGCCCAAATCCTCAAAATTTGAAACCAAAATCCCCAAAATCCCTAAAATTCTGAAACTAAAATCCTCAAAATCCCTACTCGCATTCAGCATTGTCAGAGTGACGAAGGTGAACGGCGGCCTTCGTCGGAGTGACGAGCAGCAGTGACTGTAAACGAGTTTTGTGCTCCAAATCTCACTCCACTCTCAACTGTCTTCCACTCTCAACTCCCTCCTCCTTCCATTTCCTCCTCTAGATCTTATTCCCGTCGGAGCTTCCTTGTCAGAATTGCCGAGTTTCGTGCTCTAGATCTTACACACACTCTCCCTCTCTGCTTTATTCGATCTCAGCTCTATCCCAAACTTCACCCTCTCCTTGTCTCTACACAGAATTTCCGCGATTCGATTCGCCATTAAAGCTCAGATCCAAAACCTAGAGTTCTGTTTCTCTTTCTTAGAGGTCGTCATCGGACTCGCCGTTCAAATTTTCTCCTAATCGCATTTTTTACCTTCTTCTTTATCGGTATGTTGATAATTTCTCTCTATCGCTCTCTCAATATCTTCTTCTGTGTCTAATTGATGTTAATTATATGAAAAATGTTGTTTCTTTGAGGCATTATATGCATAAAACATAGGGGAAATAACATTTTAGTGTTGATTTGTTAAGAATTTCAAATTAATGGTATCTTTCGAATTTTTTTCTCTCATGTTGGTGATCATAATTAGAGAAAATCCTTCTTCTTCTTCTTCTTTTTTATTTTTTGTTTTTTTATTTTTGGAGGGAATCAAAGAAATGGCTTCTTTTGTGGAGCTATTTTTTTTCAGGAAGTTTTAATTAGGGCCCTCAATCTTCTTTCTGAAATTTCTACAGCAGGTTTTGTTTTCCAGGAAGATTTTTCTTCTGTCTGTTGGTTGATGCATTCATAAATCAGAAAAATTGTGCTATGAGATTTTATAAATTATCTAGCTTTTTTTGAAGCATAACAACTGAATATGTCAATTAAGTTCTTGAACCACCCCAGTTGTCTTTTTTCCCAAAGATTTGCTTGTTAAACCAATTTTTTTGTTGCTTTTTTTAATCAATGAAAACTATTAACAAAGCTTCTACCAATAAAATTTGTCTCTTGTTACAAAAAATATATGCAATGAAAATTTGGCTTTGTTTTGAATAGTGGCAGCTAACCACCTTAGGAAACTATGATGAGCTCAAACTTTATTGAAGTCTGTTTATCGTGCATTGTGTATAGTTCTCGAGATTTTCATGGGTTTGAAATAACTATGATTGGCTAGTTGCAACTTATATATAAATTTTTTTAGGGCAGTGGGAACTAAATGAATTAAATATCTGTAAACGTTGATTATTCACATGGCAGTTGTTGAGTCTTTTAAAAGTAATATTTAAATTTGCCCCTCTGTCTCTCACCTTATCCACGCACGAGAAAGAGAGAGAGGGGGGGAGAGAGATGTTGGTGCAAATTGTTTTCATTTTTCCTTTAATAATGAAGGGCTAGATGGATGTAGTTCAGAAAATTGTTCTTGTTACAAATTTCTTTACAAGGTTCTTACTAATTTCCACTACAAACTAGAAATTTATTTAACAAAATGTTTGCTGATAAATTTATTTACCCAAACTTGTAGGAATGGGCCATAATTTAAATGGGGTTTCATTGAAACTTGTAAATTTTAAAAAAGGGAACATGTAAGAGTTTTTGAATTAATTCTGGGTATGTCAAAATTCTGGGAATAGATATTGATTATGGCCTCGTTTGGGAAGTGGCTATTTTAGTAGGCTATTTGGCTTTTTGACTATTTTAGTAGGCTATTTTAGTTTTGTGTTTGGGAAGTTGGGTTAAATTTTTATTTGAGTTGGTGTATTAAAAAATGTGTTGAAAAGATGTTTGTAATTAAAATGACCATTTTGTCCCTACAATTATATTTTTTTTAATTTCCGGCTGAGGGGCAAAATAGTAATTGAGCTGTTGATGTAACCATTTCCGGCTCAGCGCTCCGCCTATATTTTTTTTTTTGGAAAATCAAGAAAAAAGTTGCTACAGTGTAGGCTTTTGGGCTGATTTTCAAAATTAGGCTATAATAGCCTGAAACTCATGTTCCCAAACAGCGTCTATATCTAGGCAGAACCTCATTATTTTCCTTCTCTTCTCTTCCTTTTCTCCCCTTTTTTTTTTTTAGCTCACTATTTCATAATTTTATTTTTTTTGTTAGGTCATTTTTTCTACTAATTTTTTTCCTTTTGCTTCTAGGTTCTAGTTTTCTTCTCTTGTCCTTCATATTCTCTGATTTTCTGCTCTGTTTTGTTAATTTTCTATTTTGATTTTCTCTTCCCTTCTGCTGGTTTGCTGTTATCTGGAAATTGGAACAATTGTTGTGGAGTTCTCATGCATAAAAAGTTCCAAATTGAGCATAACAAAGCTTAAAATGAGAAGTAGACCAAGCATATAAAGTATCTTGAGGGTTATGACGTGTGCAACCTCGTTTTCAGGTTTCAAGAAAAACAGGTCATTCCTCTCTCTCTTTCTCTCTTTCTCTCTAAAATTTTTCTACCTAAAACTCCTTTGCACTTTCCCTTGATTGGTTGATTTTTAATTCATTTTTTATATGCATATGTTTTTCCCTTTTTATATGCTACAGCACAAGCTTTTTTGCACCTAGGGAAACAAGTTTTATTTTTTTTTTTCATCATACTGCTATTGCTTAATTAATCTAATGGGTTGGTGCAAATTAATTTATAGACATTATATCATTATCAATTGTTATTTTTATGAATGATATTTTGTTAGTAAAGGAGTCTATGAATTGATTGGAATAAAAGAAAAGGGCTATTGAGATCAAGAAAGCCCCCTACTTTGATGGCTTGTATTGTGTGTGGTATGGTGTGTCATTCCACATCAAGTAGCACCCTTATTTAGAGAATTTGTTTTTTGCTTCAATTCTAATATTATAATTTCAGGCAGCCCATTGCAAGGGTGCAGGGACCCTGCTCACCCAGGTTGGACAATTGTTGATTGAATTTCAAATTGTTGATGTATGCAACTAATAATGATAGTGATGATCATAAATGAGCATGAATTTTTTTTTTTGTATGTTGCAACTGAATTTTTATCATGGATTTTGAATTTCTTTCTACTTAAAGGTTGTAGGAATTTTCAAGATGGTGGTCCTTCCAATCCTATGCCAACTTGCTAATGAGTATGGGCGAAAACCACTGCTCATTCTCACTTTATCTACAACTATAGTCCCTTTTGGTATTGTTTCTATGAACATTTGTACACTGACCAAAACTTTATGTTGAACAATTCTAACTGCATTTGATGTTGGTATCTGCATTTAGCTGTGAAAATTTCCTTTGGTATAAACTAGAGTGGTGATACTTGAAAGCTAAGAATCACAAATATTTCTATAGAAGAGGTTTGTCGTGTTGTACATGTATATTGGACACACTTCTGTATATTAATGTTCTGCAATTATTTTTCATTTTTTTATAGTGCAATTGTTTCATGCTGTTACATGAATGATGATTTTTAAGTTATGGAATATATGGCATTTGTGATGACCGGGTCTTGTTTTTTCTTTCTTTTACTTTCTTCTTCATTTTGTTCTCTTCTCGCACTCATTGAGTTTGAAACATTCGAGGTTATGCCCAAACAAAGTCTTTGTTCTTGTTTGATTCGGTGTTGAAGTTCCTTTATTCCCGGGGAGCGTGAAGTCAGGTCCGGAGTGCCGAGGGTCGAGCCAACAATTTTTCTGGGCTGCTTGGCTAGCCGCACGTGCGGGGGCCTAGGGCCGCACGTGCGGGTTGTGAGGCTGCACATGCGGATTTCAGGGGGGATGGGATGCTGCACACTGCCTAAAAGGCATGTGCGGAGGGAGGTGCGGCAGAGGGCCACCGCACGTACGGAGATGAAGGCCGCACGTGGGGGAAGGGGCACTCCGGACGTATGGGAAGGGGCGCTCTGGACGTGCGAGAAGGGGCGCCGCACGTGCGGAAGACGGGCAATCCGAATCTCTATTTTTTGTATGTCTTTTGGCTGAAATTATATCACATTTTGAGCTTCTTCCTCTCACTCTAAACCTCATTTCTCTCATCCTTCTCTCTTGAAACACTCATCAAAACACTAAAACACCTTGATTCTTGAAATCCTTGGGTTTAGATCATCATCATCTCTCTCAATCTTGAAGATCTAGGGCAAGAGCTTCTCTTGGTGTGGTAGAAATCCAGCTCCCTCTCTCTTCCTTGAAGTTAGGGTTTCATCTCCTTTCCTCCATCAAACTTTGAGGTAGGGAAATTCCTTGAGTTACATATATATTTATGTTAGATTTGGTTGATTTAAAGGTTTTATTAATGATATTGAAAGTTAGTCTTGTCTCATAAATGCTAGGGTTTCAAAAGTGGGATTGATCTCTCTCCCTTCCTAAACTATCTTCTTGAGGTTTTTAACTCACATAATAGGATGTGTGATTTCTTGAGAGAAAACCCTTTCAAAAGAGAGGGAGATGTTTGTTTTGGTTTTTAACATAAAACCCTAGAAATTTTGGGGATTTTGAAAGATGTAAACATGTTTAGGGGTATCTTGTTGTTTTGTATTAAGAAAGTGAACTTTCATCATGCGTTTAGCAAAAATGACAATTTACTTGGTATATGAGAAATGAGATATTATTTTAACATTATTGTTAAACATTTGAAAGTGTATTGTTGTGAAATAACAAATGGTTGTGCACCTTGGATAGTGAAATTGTAAACATTGGAGTTGATGTTTGAAAGGCATCACATGTGGCCTTGAAGGGTACTTGTTGTGAATTGGGCATGATGAGAGATTGTTATTGCTATAAATTGATGGCATAGTCATTTGTGAAATAATATTGAGGAGAAGAAATGAATAACATAGTAAATTGATATTGTTGTAGAGATGTTTGAAATTGAGAAATGTTATGAGATATTATGTATTGCATCATGTTCTTGTTCAATTTATTATCATTATCGCACATCTTGACATGAATGGGAGAACGTTTACTTTGAGAAAGATTATGTTGTAATGAAAACTATGGAAAATGTTTAAGGGTAAGTCCGGTTAGGAGGTATAGATGAATTGATAAGTTGGCCTAAGTGTCCGAGGTGAAAGACCGAAAACACGAGCGGAGGAGGTACCACTTCCCTTCTGGTTAGCAACCGGTAAAGTGGGGTTATTGGTAGTGCTTGTTGAGTTTACTTGCAGACACCAACCTAGGGATTACATGTGTCGTATTTAACGTCCTCTTATGATTTAAAACTTGAATTTTTGAAAATGGATGAGATTGCAAAAATGTTAATGAAAAAAAAACATGGTGTTTTTCGAGAAAAGAATGATATAACATTATTTTGAAAATACATTGCATCGCACTTGCACTTGCATTTAATATTGGATGTCCTACATAAATGTATATACTTTTTTAGGGATTTCTCTACTGGGCTTATTGCTCACCCCTATGAGATTTTGGTGCAGGTAAAGATGTGGTGATCTTGCCGAATTGATGGCGTGAATAGTCTTGTGAAGAGTAGATTGCTCTCTTATTTTTGTTGTAAATTTTTGTAAGCCAAGGTCTAGACGTGTATGGATCCGAGAGACCATTTTGTATAACCAGGCTATTGCCTTGGAAGATGTAAGCCCTTAAGGGCATTTTATTTGTTTTGAGACTAGATGTTTCACATGCTATAGATTCATGTGTTTTTTTTTATATCGTTGAATGTATACCCGCATATGAAACTTTTGTATTAACTCTTTTATTAACTACGCAATGATGATAGGATTATTGATATTGTTTAGTGAATGTCAATTAAGGTGGTTAGTTCACATTGATTTATTTCGGGGCGTTACAGCATTTTAATTTTAACTAATATTATGTTGCTTTTATTTTACTTTTGAACAAGCGTCATAGGCGTATCATGTCCGGCATTTTTTTTTTTTGTTGGAAGTCGTCGTGTCGGCTTGTCGCTTGTCCTTGTTTGTGCTACTTATGTTGAAAGTTAAATGTTAGTTAGTTCTTTGTTAAGCTTAATTCTTAATTTTCATTTTCAGCTGTTCCAACATACAAGCACCATCTTAGACAGCCCTTAGCTCTAAAGAGACTCTAATTTAACTAAAAATTGAATCAAGAAAAAATTTCTTGAAAGTAAGACATGTTGCAGAGCTTCTGCTATCTCTTTATCATCATCATTCAACCAAAGGATTGTGTATGATAAGACATTTGTGGTTTCTAATTGATGTCAATTTTCAAGCTTCATGAGTGACACAAGATAATTGGCAGATGCAGCGTGGCCTAGATGCCAGGACAATATGCACAAAACATATGATTTTCCTTCTAATGAACATTTTATGTGCCATAATGTGTTAATTAACTTACTTTAATACAAGCGCCTGAAGTTAATGACTTAGCTTCAAAGAGTTTATGTTTTCAAATTGATCGATGATTATTTCCAGTAGGCACATGTGAGTATATTATGATGTACGAATTACCACATTGATTCATAATGATCACTTTGCTCACTTTCCTATTTTGCTATTTCAGTTTTGCTTGCTATCAATGAGTCAAAGGCCTCTGTTTATGCTTATTACGTTCTTCGTACAATTTCATACATTATAAGTCAAGGGAGTATTTTCTGCATTTTTGCTGCTTATGTGGTAAGGGTTCTTCCTCAATGCTAATTAACAAAAAAATTACAACAAGTGTGGGGTTATTTGAAATCACATTTTCCCTCTCTAGCAGGCAGATGTTGTCGAAGAAGATAAGAGGGCAGCATTATTCAATTGGATTACTGGCATCTTTTCTTTCTCACATGTATTGGGAAATGTCCTTGCACGTTGTAACAACCCTCATACTGTTTACCGACTTATGACTGATTGTTACCGTTAAACTGAATTGATTACGACTGATAATTGAACTGATTAAAGTACGGAACTGACTGACTGAAATTTGGAAACCGAATTGATTGAGTATATGTTAGTTAAATTGCATTCTATCTGTTTGACTGGATGATTATCTGTTCATGCTTATATGTTTAAACTGCTAATTGAAGGCCATATCGGCGGCCGAATTAGAAACCGATTGATGTTCCATGATCCTCAGAATTAATGTGATTTTATGGTATATTTATCTGAAAATTGATTAGGTATGATTAAATTAGATTAAAATTAGTTAATTGCAATAGTTGCTCTATTTACCTTATTGCCATTGTTAGTGGGCCCTTATTATAACATGTTAGAGCCTTGGTATGCTTGAATCAAACATTTTGCTCAGCTCATTTCTTGCTTTTGCCGACTAGAGGGAGAGAGTTAAGGAAGAGAGTTAGATTTCACCTCTTTTGGCTTGGTTTTGCTTGGAAATTGAAGAAATTGTTAAGGAGATTGCATATTTGAGCTCCCTTCTTGAACTACAAGACTAAAGGTAGCTCCATTGTCTTCTTGTTCATGTTTTGAGTTGATTGTTGCATGGTCCAGGTTAGATTGTAGAAGCTAAGTCATGTTTTGGGTCATTAATGTTGAATTGAAGCTTGATTGTTGCATGCATGTTGCCGTTCTTGAGTTTTGAGGTTGTAAGTTCATGTTTCCTCACATGCATGTCCATAATTTTGTAATGGTCCATGATTTCATCATGTTTTGGAAACAATTAGCTCCTTAGAGCATAAATTGAAGCTTTGAAATTGGTTTGAATTCATGCATGTTTGCATGTTCTTCATATTCTTGAAATTGGGTTTGAATATGGTTTTAATTGACTCACCTTTGGGGCTTGAATTCATAAATTGAGCTTTGAAACTTGTTATACATTGAATTTAGTTGTGTTTTCCAGAATTTGGGCCCAAGAGGTCGAGTTTGGAGTGGTAGAATGCTTGGTTTGAGCTTGGGAGGCAGATCTGGAAATTCCAGATTTGGCTTCCTCGCTCGAGCGAAGGATTACCCGCTCGAGCGAGCACCTTTGTCCAGGGCTCCGCTCGAGCGACCATCGAGCGACCATCGCGCGCAAAATCTCAGCATCCAGTATTTTTACTGTTTTGCAGACCGCTCGAGCGAAGGATTACTCGCTCAAGCGAAGCCTTTGATTTTGGACTTACGCTCGAGCGGAGAAAGTCTCGCTCGAGCGAGGCTCCTAGTTTCAGCAAACCTTGCGAAATGTTTTCTAAGTGTATTTTTGCATCCTCATCCCATCCTAGGCATTCTTAGGCCTAGTTTAAGACATTTAGATGAGGATATCGTTGTAGAACACACCAAGGCAAATTAGGGATTAAGTTATGATATTTCCCAACTATGTAGCTTAGTGTGTGTTCAACCTGTGAACTGTGTAGGGTTGGCAACTGGGGAGACACGCTCTAGCATACTGTAGCCCAGAACTCTGTGAGTAACAATTGTGTAAAGATATGTTCAACTGATATCTTTTGAATATTGAACTGAACTGTTTACTGAACTGGTATTACTGAATGAATGTATGTCCTTTATTTCTGAACTGTACTGTGGCATCCTTAGTACCTACTGTTTACTGTTACTGTTACTGTTACAGAGATCTCTGTCGGTTCCCTCGTGGAACCACTACTGTTTACTGACTGATGGCCATCATTACTGTTCGGTCTTTTAAGACCTACTGTCACTGTTATGCTAATGGATGTACCACATATGACTGTTTACTATACTGAACAACTAAAATACTGATTGAATTGAACTGTTTTCATTACTGTAAGGACATTCATTCTAAACCCCTTTACGCTTTATGTTATTCACTGGGCTTTAGCTCACTGCTCATATATATATGTAGATGTACAAGCACCAGATCGGAGCTAGGAGCGTCAGGGTAACTCCAGTTTTGTCAAGCCAGCCTTTGTGCCTCACTGCGAGGTTCCGAGTTGCCATGCTATGGCTTTGGGGTGTTTTGTTTGTTTCCCCCGTCTGTCTCCATACTGTTTGGATTATTGTATAGACTGTCTGTTGCTAACTGTACTGTTATCAAGGGATTAGGTCCCTGTACTGTGTGACTGTAAATTTTGTATAGACTGTACTGTTTGTGTATGTATGAATGCATGAAAAATCTTTTTGGCATACAGACTGTCACAGCTCAATGGACACTATTTACTTACTGTATTGGCTTCCGCCAGGCCCTGCACTCTGTTTTACTGTATTACTGTTAAGCAGGCCTTCGGTAATCTCCGATTACTGGCCGGTTACGGTGCTAAACCCATAGGGCCGGGTTTGGGTCGTGACACACGTTTTCTGCCTGAAGATTTCATTTTTGAGGTATGTTGGTGTTGTGACTTTCGACATTTGCTTATGGTGAATCTCTTAATCATCCTTATATTGTTTTAGTCCTTCTAATAATGCTTATTGTTTCAGGTTTCAATTGCTTTGTTATTCTTTTGTCCGCTTTACATGCACCTGTTTCTGGTTGAGACAGTCCAATCAACTCCAAGACATCGCCAACATGCTCCTTGGTTGCACGAGGCACTGAAGATTGTCAAGGAACGATACAATTTAATGAGGCATGCAACAACTATTGTTATAAGCAGGTGCTTTTATCTGTAAACCATCAGTGATGCTTTTAGTGCCCAATCCCAACTAAATTTTGCTAGATCTTATGGTGACATGCAATTGTTATTCAAGTCCCTTTGCTACCTCTACAGTACTATCTGAAGGCAGCCTTTGGTTTCAACAAAAATCAATTTTCAGAAATTCTGATAATGGTGGGAATATGATTAATTGTTTCCCAGGCATTCTTTCTAAAGATCATTTTCTTTTCTTTTGTCACTTTAACAGAAGGAGCCCATTAACTCTACTTTTTGAAATGTTCTTTAAATCTGGAGTTTCTCTACTCACCATATGTTTCTTATCATGGCATTGTTTCAAGATTCTGATTCTTCCTCGCATCAATCCATTTGTTGGAGCAAAACCGATACTTTGCATAACCTTACTTTCATCAATAGCTTATGTGAGTTGTCCTTTATTTACTTAATTTAAGTCCCTGCAGCTTTGGACTTAATCATAGTCAAAAGTATGTATAAATTTTATCTCATGGAAGTGTTTTATGGCTTGGCATGGGCTTCTTGGGTATGTACTCTTATATAATAAATGTGTAGTTAGCACCAGTTTTGAAACTACATTATGGGTAATTACATGTTCCACCATTAAACTTCCTCCTAAAATTTCGCTTTAGTCTCTCATTTTTAGTAAAGACGACCTACATCATTATTGTAATTTAGGTTCTAATTCCTTGCAAAAGATACAAGAAAATTTATTTTCTCATGAAAGTTGGTATATGTTATAACTTTCTCTCAAAAAAATTATCTTAACCAAACACATACTAAAAAAATAATTTTTCATTTGAGGTGTTGACGCCCTAAAATCACCAAACGATGTCGGAGTAGCACGAAACTTGGCACACACGACTGCCTAGGCACGAGAGACTTGTGGAAGAAGACGGGACTCGAATCGAATTCTCGATTTGGGAGTTAGAGCCAGATTTCACTCTAGACAAACAAGTTTCTTAAAACACTTAGAATTTGAGGTGTTAGCGCACCAAAATCACCATATGGTGTCGGAGTAGCACGAAACTTGGCATACACGACGGCCTAGGCACAAGAGACTTGTGGGAGAAGACGAGACTTGAATCGGGTTCCCGGTTTGGGAGTTAGAGCCGAATTTCACTCTTAAGAAACAAACTAGTTTCTTAAGAAACTTATAATTTGAGGTGTTAATGCCCTAAAATCACCAAATGGCGTCGGATGAGCACGAAACTTGGCATAGACGACCGCCTAGGCACGAGAGACTTGTGGGAGAAGACGTGACTCGAATCGAATTCTCGGTTTGGTAGTTAGAGCCGGATTTCACTCTAGACAAACTAGTTTCTTAAAAAACTTAGAATTCGAGGTGTTAACGCACCAAAATCACCAAACAGCGTCAGAGTTGCACGAAACTTGGCACACACGACTACCTAGGCACTAGAGACTGGTGAGAGAAGACGAGACTCGAATCGGGTTCCCGGGTTGGGAGTTAGAGCCGAATTTCACTCTTAAGAAACAAACTAGTTTCTCAAGAAACTTATAATTTGAGGTGTTAATGCCCCAAAATCACTAAATGGCGTTAGAGTAGCACGAAACTTGGCACACATGACCGCCTACGCATGAGAGACTTGTGGGAGAAAACGAGACTCAAATCAGGTTTCCAGTTTGGGAGTTAGAGTCGGATTTCACTCTTAAGAAATAAATTAGTTTCTTAAGAAACTTAGAATTTGAGGTGTTAATGTCCCAAAATCATCAAACGGCATCAGAGTAGCACGAAACTTGGCACACACGACCATCTAGGCACGAGAGACTTGTGGGAGAAAACGGGACTCGAATCGGGTTCCCGGTTTGGGAGTTAGGGCCGAATTTCCGTCTAGGCAAACTAGTTTCTTAAGAAACTTAGAATTCGAGGTGTTAACGCTCTAAAATTACTAAACGGCATCAGAGTAGCATGAAGCTTGGCACACACGACCTCCTAGGCACGAGAGACTTGTGGGAGAAGACGAGACTCAAATCGGGTTCTCGATTTTGGAGTTAGGGTCGGATTTCACTCTAAGGAAACTAATTTCTTAAGAAACTTAGAATTCGAGGTGTTAATGCCCCAAAATCACCAAACGATGTCGGAGTAACACAAAACTTCGTACACATGGCTGCTTAGGCACGAGAGACTCGTGGGAGAAGACAGGACTCGAATCGGATTCCCGGTTTGGGAGTTAGAGTCGGATTTCACTCTAAACAAACTAATTTCTTAAGAAACTTAGAATTCGAGGTGTTAACGCCCCAAAATCACCAAATAGCGTTGAAATAGCGTGAAACTTGGTACACACGACCACCTAGGCACGAGAGACTTGTGGAAGAAGACGGGGCTCCAATCGGCTTCCCTGTTTAGGAGTTAGAGGCGGATTTCGGTCTAGGCAAACTAGTTCATTAAGAAATTTGAATTCGAGGTGTTGATGTCCCAAAATCTCCAAACGGCGTCGGATTAGCACCAAACTTGACACACACGACCGCCTAGGCATGAGAGACTTGTGGGAGAAGGCTGGGCTCGAATCGGGTCCTCGGTTTGAGAGTTAAAGCCGGATTTCACTATAGGCAAACTAGTTCCTTAAGAAATTTGAATTGGAGGTGTTGACGCCCCAAAATCACCAAACGGCGTCGAATTAGCACGAAACTTGACACACACGACCGCTGAGGCACGAGAGACTTGTGGGAAAAGACGAGACTCGAATCGGGTTCCCGATTTGGGAGTTTGAGCCGAATTTCGGTATAGGCAAACTAGTTCCTAAAGAAATTTGAATTCGAGGTGTTGACGCCCAAAATCTCCAAACGGCGTCGAATTAGCACGAAACTTGACACACACGACCGCCTAGGCACGAGAGACTTGTGGGAGAGGACGGGGCTCGAATCGGGTTCTCAGTTTGGGAGTTAGAGCCGGATTTTGATCTAGGCAAACTAGTTCCTTAAGAAATTTGAATTGGAGGTGTTGACGTCCCAAAATCACCAAACGGCGTCCGTTTAGCATGAAACTTGGCACACACGACCATCTAGGCACGAGAGACTTGTGGGAGAAGACGGGATTCCAATCGGGTTTCCGGTTTGAGAGTTAGAACCAGATTTCTGTCTAGCCAAAATTATTTACTTAATTATCTTTGTAATTATATAGTAGTTAATTTTTTATGTTTTTTTTGTAATTAAAATATTAACACATAATTATATTGTCATTAATTATTTTTATTTTTTATTTTCAGATATTTCCCGAGTAGGAGTTGGCTTCTTGTGAAATGCTTGCGTGTGAAGATTGCGACTAACTTTTGTTTTTGTTCCACGGAAGAATCATGAGGAAAACTTTTGTTTTTCATTTACGTTATTTTGAATTGTGAACAACATTATGTATTTAAACATTATATATGTATTATGCAACATTATGTAGTGAGATAGTTTTGCTGATGTATTGTTATGAATGCAAGAATATTTTTATTATTGATGAATTGTTATTTTTATACTGAAATTTTTATATTATTATGTAATTATTGGTTTCTTTTTCAGTTATTTTTTATTTAATACATGTAATTTTCATATTTTTATTGCAGTTTTTTTTTTTTGGTGACGGCACCACACCGTCTCAAAAAACATTAGAACCAATTTTTTTTTGCGACGTAGGCATTGCCGTCGCAAAAAATATTGACAACAGTTGAAACGAAAAACCTTTCGCGACGGTATTCTTTGTCGTCGTAAATAATCTTTAGGAATGGCAGGTATTCCATTGCAATAAAAAACACTTTCGAGACGGCATTTTTGCCGTCACAAATAACACTGTTAGCGACAGCAAAATAGTGCCGTCGCAAAAATTTTCAAATTTTTACATATTAATGTCAACAGCAGAATTTCGTCACAAAAAGATAATTTTACCGTCGCAAAAAAAAGCGATGACATGGTGTCGTTACTAAAATTATTTAGTAACGTTGTTTATTGTGACTTCTCATTTGTTGCCGTTAAAAAGTCAATTGTCATTGTAAAAAAATTTTAAAACGAAGTTTTAAATATACGCGACGATAAAAATTTAAAATTTTTGTAGTGATTATTTTTAAGACTTGGTCATGAAACTCATTCAAATTGGATCTTCACTCCTCATTAATAGTCCAACCACTAGCTTTATGAGAGTGGTAGTACTTTTTAACTTTTTCCTAATCCTTTGGCTGACTTGCCATTTCTTTTCTTCTGGCTTTTTTTCTTTACAACAATGATTCATCCCCCCTTTTCCTCCCACCCCCTTTGACCCCCTCTCTCTCTCATTGGTTACTTTTTCTTTTTCTTTTTCTTTTTTTTCCTGCTCCTCCAATCACCACCCGCCACGTGACAAAGGGGGTGAGGGGGTGACCCCCAAAAGGGGGTCCCAAGCATTATTCTTTTCTTTATAAATTTATTCTTGCATTAATTAATTAATATTTTAGCCTGTCCTTGTTGATTGGA
The DNA here is from genome assembly GCF_055761805.1 of Camellia sinensis. Lineage (NCBI taxonomy): Eukaryota > Viridiplantae > Streptophyta > Magnoliopsida > Ericales > Theaceae > Camellia > Camellia sinensis. The sequence continues at coordinate 155,775,182 of NC_138964.1, forward strand.
GACTGTTATATGGGATCAATGGGGTGTTTGGTGGAGTTTTTTTAAGTTAATTTATGACTTTTGATTTTTAAAAAGTTATTTTGGATTGTTTGGTTAAATTTATTTCAAACAATTTCTGATTCTAACAACTTATTTTAAGTCAAAAAAGTTGATTCTGAGAAACTGCTCACCCCTTACTTCTGATTATCAGCTTCTGCTGTGGACATGTTAATTCACGGTTATACTCTTTGATTTTTTTATTTTTTATTCTTTTAAAAATAGAAAAAAACCCAAATGGACTATAAAATATTATTATTATTTTTTATAAAAAAATATAGACAAATAGTAAATAATAAAAAATAAAAATTAATTGAAAAAGCTACTTCACAGCTTATTTAACAAACACTACTCAGCAACTTAAATCTATAATCCAACAGTTATACCAAACAGATTAACAGCTTCTGATTAAAGTCATAATTTATAATCTGTTGAGTTATAATCTATAATCTGTTTTAACAGTTACACCAAACAGCACCAATGTTCAAAAGAAATTTACTCCTTAGATTTGGTTATCCATCTCACAAGTTCCATCTCTCCCATTTTTATTTTAGATTGGCTGAAACTTTTGAGCGAACGTCTCAAGCGTAACTTTTAAATCCTTAAAAAAATATATAATAATGCACATAAAAATTTCATAGAAAATATAGATAAAAGATAAAAAGTGAGATCTATGTGAAGTTGGCACATATGGGTCCACCTGTTTGTCTCTTATTTAATTGTTTTGTGAATTTTTTTTTTATGCATATAACACAATTGTAAGAATCAGGATCCCCTCTTTATTTACCTTTCTTGACGTCTTACTTGCTGGGTAATCGGACCTACTTTTAGGCCAAATTTTAATGATTCGAACCGTTCACATTTTAAGATTTGTTAAGTATATTATACTTGTAAAAAATCAAGTTGATCGGATATTAAAAAGTATGTGTTTGAAAAACTGTTTATTAAATTTTTTTAAAAATGATTTTTAATTCGATGATCCGAACACATACTTTTTGATATCTGATTAATTTGATTTTTTACAGGTATGATATAATCAACAAATCTTAAAATATGAACGGTTCGGATTATAGAAATTGGGCCTAAAAGTAGACCCAATAGCCCCGCAAGTAAAAAGTCAAGGAGGAAAGTTAAGGAAGGGATCTTGACTCCAATTGTAAAATCAGTTTGAGATTTGGATAGTTTTTATTTTTAATTTTTTTTCCAATTATGTTTATTCTTGACAAATATTAATAAGCAACCCTAAATATTGTTTAATATTAGAACTAGTGTAAGAAATATTTTGAAATTTATGTAAAAATTAAAAGAAGTTTTAAATTTAATGAAATGTGTTTTGAAATCTTTAAACAGTGTTTTGTATTTTTAATTTTTTTTAATCTTTATCATGTGCCTTAGAATGTGTTACCAAATGGCACATAAATGTTTGGTTTGGCTTGATAGAGTGATTTTGGAAAAAGATTTCTAAAAAACTTGTTTAGTTTATAATGTTTTCAAAACAATTTCTAAAATTACTTTCTCTCTCTTACACATCAATTAATCACTTTTTTATTTCTCTCCTCTCTCATTCTTAATCACTTTTTCTCTCACACATCTACTCAATTATAACAAAATACCAAATCATTCCAAACTCCCAAACTCTAAAACTACTTTCAAAATATACAACCAAACAAACTAAAAAAATTTATAAATTTTCTCCCCAAAACAATTTTAAAAAACTACTCTCTCAATACCAAACCAAACATTATTTTTTTGAATAATACTATAAACTCACATTTATCAACTTAGAAATTATTTAAAAATTAATCTCTACTACATCTTACATAGACTCTACATTAATTCTATACTATACAAATTAACCTCAACCATACAATCGTCCATCCAAAAAATTCTAAATGGGTAAGTTTGGATTTCTAGACTTTCTCTTATTTTTTAACTTTTTAATGATTATTAAGATGAATTTGGATGTTTTTACCAGAAGCCAAAACTAAAATATTGAAATAGGCAAAAAAAAAAAAAAAAATCAATAAAAAAATAATAAAAGGTTGGAAAAAATTGGTTCCAAAGGAGACTCACTTCACTCTTTTTTTCTTGTTTTTTTTGGAGTTAGCAACAAGAGCTGAGTGTGGGTCACACAACTCATTATCCAAATATCTAATGTGATGAAAGCTTAATTAGACTAACCAACATTGTTTCACAATTTGTCAAACTACCCTTTCTTTAAATGAATTTATATATTTCTCATTGATTAGTTGATTGCAATAGGTCACCTTCCATTAAACGTCACGCCATGTTTGGATTGAGAAATTTTCCTTGTATGGAGTTGTATAAATTTGTTCGTTAGAAATTTAAACTGGATGTTAAATTTGTTGAGAGAAACGAAAATAAAAATAGTTATACATATTTAATTTTTTTATGGAGTAATCAAAAAATATTTTTAGGTAAATATATTTTGATGTTCTTCTCATTTCTAACCTTAAGGGTTTGGCTTGATAGCTAGTCACTTGCCTCTTACGCCTTGTTTGTTTTACTGGATATAAAATGAAAGATATAATATGATGTGAGATTTAGTCAGGATATATAATGAATAGGATATAGGTATTGGATAATATATTCACATTGATATATAACATTGGATATATATTATCCATGTTTGTTTTACAAAATATATTATAGGATATAAACAAGTAATTTCCAAGATTGCCCTCGTAATATTATATTATATTAAATTCAAAATTTATATTAAATTATATTATATTCAATTCAATTCAATAATATTATATTATATTAAGGCCTAGTTTGGGAAGACTAAATAAGTGTAGTTTTTGACTTTTTATGAAATATGGGTTGGGTTTGGATTGGGTTTGAAGTGATGTGTTAGAGAGGTGATGTGACTTAAATAAGATGATGTGACTTAAATAGGATAGTAACTTTTTGACTTTTTACCTTTTTTCAATCATGCCAAACTTGGCCTAAATTCAAAATTTGTATTAAATTATATTATATTAAATTAAATTCAATAATATTATATTATATTAAATTCAAAATTTGTATTAAATTATATTAAATTAAATTCAATAATATTTATATTAAATTAAATTCAATAATTATATTATATTAAATTTAAAAAATATATTAAATTATATTATGTTAGATAGACAAAAGGGTAAATTGGACTTTTTAAATCATATCCCAACCAAGGGGATATGATATAATGAGGGAGTGGTGGTATTGTATATTCTCCACTTTTATGGGATATACAATCCCATAGTATATTATATCCTCTTTGAAAAAAATTTGTAAACATGAGATATGTAGACCCTACAAGATATAATATCCAATCACACTCTTTATATCCTGTAATCAAACAGGGCGTTAGTGCCTGCAATTATATCTCAAAATTTTTCAAATTTGTGTAGACGGACGCTTTGCATCAGTCTTTAGGATTGGTCAAAGTTTACTCGCATACTTGATTATCAAAAAATATATATATATATTCTTCTCATTTTTCTAATCTAACCAAAAAAAGGACAGAAATTTAATTTTTTACTTCATCTTCTTTTCTTAAATTTTTCCTTTATTTTCAATTCTGCTCACAAATCCAATATCCAAACTATCAAAGAGTTCAATGAGTACTCTTGAGTTTTTTGGCTATTTTAGTCACAAAAGACAAAATAGGCTATTTTAACCACAAAAAATGAAATATCACATCTAATCCATAATCATTACATTCTTCTCTAACAAAAAAAATTAAAAAAGTCAAAAAGTCATTCCCAAACCAAACTTTTTAGCTCAGGTTAAAATAGCCAAAAAAGTCAAAAAGCCAACCCACTTCCCAAACGGAGGCTAAGTTAGACAGGGTTTAACAAATGTTTTTTTTAAAGTATTTTTGCGCATTTTTACTTTTCTTTTTAAAAAATAGTTATTAATAAAGCAAATGCACTTGGAAATTCGTTTGGGAAGCCATGGTTTGGGCTTTTTTGGCTATTTTAGCCACAAAAAACAAAATAGGCTATTTTAGCCATAACAAACAAAACATCACATCCAACCCATAATCATTATATTCTTCTCTCACAAAAAAATTCAAAAAAGCCAAAAAGCCAAAAAGTCCTTCCCAAACCAAGCTTTTAAGCCCAGGCTAAAATAGCCAAAATAGCCAAAAAGCCAAAAAGCCAACCCACTTCCCAAACGGAGGCTTAATAAAGTTTATATTTTTTATAGTGAAAAACTTGAATGAAAAAATTATTTTCTTTCCTTCTATCAACTAGTCATTACTAATAATCAGTGATGGAGTTAGAAAATTAAATCAGAAAAGATATTTTTTAATTACAATTTTAATTTTTTTTTCATAACCAATAATAAGAAGATAAGTAATAATTTTTGAATTAATATTAAGTACAAAAACTTAAATAAAATTACTACAAAAGTATTTCACATAAAATTTTATAATTAACTTCGAGTAAAATCGAAAAAAAAGTATTACGTGTAACTCCTGTATCATGGACAATGTAAAAATAGTCATATATTTAAGTCTTAAAATAAATTATATAATGGTAAGATAAATCAAATTTTTACAAAATTTGAGTAAAAATTTCATATAATAGTGATATCACGTCATTATTGACATATGATATCACCAACCATAGTAAAGCAACATATGAAGGGTGAGCCTCACATGCAAATATAACTAACACTCCTAAAAATTTTTACATATGTATAGTGAGGTTAATTATATTTGCATATCAATAATGATGACTATTACCTTTATATTGAGATTTTTTCATAAAATCTTCATATATAAAAATATAATTTGTTATAGTCACTTCATTTTCAATAAAACATTCACTATTGTTTTTATAAATTTAAAAATACCCTTGACATTTTATTCTAAATATTATTTTTGTTTAAAATTTTATTTATATACATATGTAAAAAAATAAATAAATAAATAAATAATCCAAGGGGCCTGTGCCCCCTAAGCCCTATGTGGCTCCGCCACTGCTAATAGCAAAACTTTTTTTTTTTTTGATTGAAATAGTCAAAAAGTGACTATTCAGTCAAACCAAACAATCATTAGGAAAAAAAACAAAGGTAACGTTTGGTAGAGTTTTCTAAATATGATTTGAGAATAGAGTTGCATTTTGAGTTTGTGAGTTTTGAAATTATGATTTGAGTGTGAAAAATTTGTTTGGTAAAATAGTTTTGAATTGAGTTGTGAATATTTGATGTGACATATGATATTTGATACAAAAATCTACAACTCATAACCAAACACACAACTCAAAATTCTATTCAAAACTCATAAAAAATTTTAAAAAACTCTGAATTTTTTTTTATTTAAAAAATAAAAAATAACATGTGCCAATTGTAAAAAAAAAAAAATTAAAAAAAATATCACTATTTTAGTCAACCGACCGGACGTCTGGGAGGATGACCGGTTAGCCCAAACTTTCTCGCCTTGGAAAGAATTTTTAAAAGTAGGTGTGAAATTAACTTTTAAAATTTGTAAACAAAAAATGGGGGTATAAATATGTTTGGAGAGCTCTACCAAACAGAGTCAAAGACTAAATTTTTGTTAACATAAGCAAAAATTATGAAAGTTTTTATTTTATTTAATAAGAACATCTCCAACTCACCCTCTATAACTTCATATTTGAAGGATTTGTTCTTTCAACCCATCCTCTAAATCCATCTCTATTTGGAAGGAGGATGGGTTGATCCTCTATATTTAGAGGGAAGATCATGAAAAACCCATCCGGAAGATAGCATCCATCCAAAAGAAAATAAATGTTTGTGATTAAAACTTGAATGAGTAGTGATATACTCTATATTTATTTTTTGAATAAAAAAAATTATTTTCATCCTCTTGATGAGAAAATTGGGTTGGAAATGCTCTAAGCAATGTTGTATGAAAGAAAGGCTCTATACATATTAACACAAACTTCTCATCTTGAGTAACGTACCATGGTCATGTTCCTGAGTTTTTTTTTTTTTAATAGTCTAAAAAAAATAATAAATTAGAGAATTGATTCACATTTTAAATTATTTAGGCTTGGTTTGGGAAGTGAGTTAGCTTTTTTGACTATTTTAGCCTGGGCTAAAAAGTTTGGTTTGGAAAGAGTTTTTTGATTTTTTGACTTTTTTAACTTTTTTTGTGAGAGAAGAGTGTAATGATGGGTTGGATGTAATGTTTTGTTTGTTGTGGCTAAAATAGTCTATTTTATTTTTTGTGGCTAAAATAACCAAAAAAATCTCAAATCTTGCTTCCCAAACGGTGCCTTAATAAACTAATCTGCTTTTTGAAATCGCATTTTAAAAATGGGATTTTGAAATTAAAATTGCATATTCAACATGTAATTTCACCTTAAAATCACATGTTGAAAATACAATATATCTTAGTGAAATCTATGTCATCATAAATTGCATTTTCAATTTAAAATTGGATAATGTTTGGTGGCCATAAATTCTGTGGTTCAAATGACTCAAAAATGCCAAAACGACGTCGTTTTAAACGGCGTCGTTTTGACATTTTCAGAGTTATTTTGTACCCAAAACGACGTCGTTTTGACATTTTCAAGTTATTTGAGCCACAGAATTTGTGACCACCAATCATTGCCCTTTAAAATTACATTTTTAAAATGTGATTTTAAAAAACAGGTTAATTTCTCAAATAACTTGAAAAGTGAGTCAATTTTCTAAATTATTTTTGTTTTTATAGAATATTTTTTTTAAAAAAAGCTCCATGTTCCTTGGAGTTTGAACTCTTTGTTTGAACCCTTTGTTAAGAAACTTGCATACGTCCTTTCGTAATTTTGTTCAGTATATTTGGTTTTAATTTTTTTAAAATTGATTTTTTTATATATTTTTATTTTTAGTGAATATTTTAAAATTTTAAGATTTTTTTTTTATTTTTTTAGACACACTTTACGTAGATATATTTAAAAAATAAAATATTTGTTAAAAAATATTTTTAAAATGAATAAATACATAGGAATACGAAAAATTTATTAAATTTTTGTATTTTCTTTTTGTATTTTTAGTATTTAGTAATTTTTTTTAAAAAAAAATTTCCATTAATATTATACTTTTTAAGTGTATTTATATTAGGTGTATCTAAAAATTAAAAAAAATTACTTAAAATATTAAAAAAAATCAATAAAAATAAAAAAAACGTGAAAAATAAAAAAATTTAATTTTTTAAAAAATAAATTTAAAAAATATGAACCAAACAAGGTGATTAGATTCTTTAGATGTACACACAATCTAAAGAAAAACTCATGACCAACAAAAGAGGACAAGAAAAAAATATTTAAAAAAAATTAATCATAGACCATTGAATAGATCCTGTTTGTTTTCACTAAGATAATAACTATTTTATGAAAAAAATAAAGAAATTCAGAACTCAATTTTAAAAAGTTAGTTATTTCAATTTGTTTTAACAAGAAAACAAATAAGTTGAAAATTAAATTTGTGTAACCAAACACAATTTTTTAGTATGCAATTAATAAAACATTTTTTTTTTCAAATTTTAAACTTAAATAAATTATAAATAAGTTGAAATTTGTCTTGTACCAATTTGACAATGGCTTATCTAGCTGACAGAAGGAAAAATAAAATAAAAATTCTCACTCTCCTTACCATAAGATAAATGTAACAAATGCCTTGAGACATTGTTTAATATTAAGATTTGTGTTAAAAATACGTTGAAATTGATGAAATTTTTTGAAAGTTTTAATTTTAATGAAATATTCTTAATTTTCTTTTGTCTTTTGTCTTTCTTTTTTTCTTTCTTTTTCTTATTTGTATTCTTATGAGCAAAACTATTGATTAAAAAGTACACCTTTTTTTAACATTCGTCAAATGCATAATTTTTTTTTCTTCTAATAACTAGTTTAAAAAAAAAACTAAATTTTTTTATTAAAAGAACATTTGCCAAAGTTTAGCACAAAGACACCCAGATTTCATTGACAATTGTTTATAAGTATGAGAAAATCATGGTTGGTTAATTTCTCTCTCTCAGTTTTGCGGTGTTTTGTAGCAAATTAGGTTTGGTGTTGAGTGTTGACTATTATCTCTCTGTTTTTTTTTTCTTTTTGTGAAAGAAAAAGAAATAGATAATTATCAAATGACTTTTATACACATACACCAAGAAAGAAAAGGTGGTAGAGAGAATCTCAACATACCTTCTGAATAAAAAATTCCAAAAACAGATACAAATGAATAAAAATTGTGAAGATAGACCCAGGTGTGGACAAATCTTATGTCCCTTCTCATGTAAGTTTATTCCTTCTTTCAGATTTCGTCTCTCTCTCTCTCTCTCTACATTTTCCTTCTCAAGAACTGGTCCCAACACGTTCTTCAGATCCAAAATCTCCAATTTCTTTTCAAGTTTTCTCTGCTTCATCAAGATCCAAGTCTTTTCATGCCTTTTCAACACTACCCGTTTTCTCATTTCAGCTCTTTCAGCCTCTGTGCTCTGTTTTACGGAGTCATGACTTGTTCAATGAGTCAATTCATGGTGGGTTTTTGAAGAGGAAGTTCTAAGACTTTGTGGGTTCAAGGTCACCTTCCAAAATCCCCTAATTTCCAATAATTTGAAGATTTTTTTCTTTTTTATTATCTTCTTTTTCGTTCTTCATTTTTAGGGGAGATTTGGTTGAATATGTGTCTATATTTCTTGATATTCGTTTCGAATTCTTTATGGGTTTGATGAGCTCAATGATTGGATCTGCACATTGTGATTGAAGTTTTCCTCCTTTTTTTGATATATTTTTGGTGATTTATAATTTTCTTTGAGATTCTACTCAGTTCTGATCTCAAACCCCTTTAGTAATATAGAATTCTTTCATCTGATTGAGGTTGAGGTTTATTACTCAATGTGTTCAATTTTAGTGTTTGATCAAAGTCTTAAAATTTTGTTTCCTCCTTGTGATGATAGTGAATATATTACTTTGTGGGTTTCAATTACTGTGAAATCCCATTTTTTGGCATCTGATTCTGATTTTATTACCCTTTTGATTTTTTTATTTATTTTAAAGTTCTTACTGATACTATCAAGAATTTTATGGTTGCTAGATAACATATGCCTTGTCTCAACTGTGCAAATTTCCCAGATTACATTAGAATTTCCCTTATTTATGCAATTATCCCTGCTTTTTTGGGGAAATCATGAGGATATAGGTTTATTTTTTCATTTTACAATGGATCTTTAATGTTGTTGTGTGCAAGTAGACACCAGATATTTAGTTTTTTTTTTTTTTTGGTTTTTTTGGGGTCCAACAGTGATAGGCTACGCAATGGGGTAGCCGTCCTGCAGTCCATGAGCAAGGTCGGATTTGATCCCAAGTCCTGGGAGCCACATGATATGGGTTCCGTGGGATATTTGGTAGAACATTTGGTAAAATATTTGGAGTCCCTAGCATTTTTCGTCTCTGATATGACTATCAGGAGATTGTACGACCTAAGATAGCTGACTCCTTAAATATTTAGAGATGATAATATTTATTTTCTTTTCTTTTTGGCCCTTTTATTATTCTTTTCTCAAATCATGTTGGAATTAACTCGGTAGAATATGGATTTAAGAATTCCCATCACCATGTCATAATCCACTAATTTGTGTTGTGTTGTGTGTGTGTGTGGAAGAAAATACTTTGATCTCTGTCAACCACTTTTGGCAACGGAATTCGAGCTTAATATGCATACACATATGTTGAAAGTTTGAGCTAACACGTCTCATTGAGTGTTTTATGTTGAGCTAGAGAGTCGCGCTTGTGTGGTGTTGTTACATGCTGTTCATTCAGTTAACATTTAGCTAAATTTCTTTCAAGTTTGGAAATGTTAGCTGGAAGTCCTTTCTAAGTAGATGCTTCTCTAAGTGAAACTAGGAAAAACCGTTTACACGTTATTACTCAACCTCGTGGTCCTTTTCTAAGTAGTCCGTGTCATTTCTTTCATTTCTTATCTTATTGGTTTTGTTGTGCATGCTTCTCTAAGTGAAACTAGGAAAAATCGTTTACATGTTATTAATCAACCTTGTGGACCTTTTCTTTTTTGGCCAATTTCAGGTATTGAAGCAAGTATGCAGTGTACGAGCTTCCTCCCGGGATGCTACTCCAGTAGAGATCTTAATGCGAGTGCTAATGGTGGTGCATGGCCCCTATATGATAATGATATAACCTTGATGAATGGCCATTCCTACAATCTTTTCTTGCCACCACCAACGAAAGACCAATTTGGAGTCAGTGACAAGGAAGTATTGAGGCAGATGATGCTCAAGCATGAATCCATATTTAGAGATCAGGTATGTTCAGTATCAATATTCCATGTTGAGCAGCTGAGTTTTTGTTGTTAGGTTTCATTTTCTTGGTTGGATATGAGCATTTGTCAATGATGAAATCCTTTCATTCAATTCTCAATATATCTTTTGGCACAAATCTATATTTTTAATTTTGCTTTTAGGAATGGTAAAATTCATTCAAATCCTTGAAGTGAACTTAAACAAGAAGCAGGAGAAGCTCTCTTCAAATGCTACAAGAAACAAAATGCTCCCATTCTAAGCTACTATGCATGTATCTATTAAAATAGTTCATTTTTATGGAATATTGCAAGGCAATCCATTGGTTTTTGAGTTAATAGGTTTGACTTTCATGTTCTTTCTGGTGATTTTGATATAATATTTGTTGTTTGGGTATATTGTTTTTGGAATACCATTTATCAATTTTTGGATTTTAGACATCTACTAATCCCAAGGTTGATTCAGAAACTATAAAAGCATAACTACTTCAAGTGGCCAATAGGTCCTGAGTTCTTGTTTTCTCTATATGGTCGAGTTTTCAGAATTTTTTTTTTGAAATTTTTTCAAATTATCAAACTAAGTTCTAAATTTCAATTTTTTTTTTCTTCTAAAAACTCAACCAAACGTATGCTTGCTTTATAGAAGAGAATGGATATTCTAGAAGTTAAAATGGAAGTGTTTTTGCCAAATGCACGGTCCATGCACTTCGCTCATCTTCAACCATGTACAAAGAAAATGTTCATCTTAATAGGCCTTTTATAAACTATTTGGTTATGTTTTTTAGGAAGTTGATTTTCATCATTCATACATTCTTCTGGCATCGGTAAATGGTCATTGAGATAGGCTGTGTTTGGATCTAGGATTTGGGAAGTGATTTGTGGAGGGAAAGGAAAAGAAAATGGGAAAGCTTCTATTTCATTCACTTTTGAGTTCATATTTCCTTTCACTATACAAATCCTTTCCTTAGATCCTTGATCCAAACACAGCCTAAGAAGACCAGACAAACATATCATTCTCTTTAGTGTACTATTTATAATTCTTAAATACCCAGATGCATTTGAAATATGTTTTAACCATCCAGGTCCATGAACTCCACCGCCTTTATAGAAGACAACAGGAATTGATGGATGAAATCAAAAGGAGGGAGCTATCTACGCACAACAACCGGCTTCAGACATCTCAGTCCAGTTCTTTTTTGTTTAAAATTTCATCCGAGGCTGCCCAGAGGACATGGCAAACCCCGAGCTTACCCTGGGTAAATCCTGCTGCTAATAGATTACCAGTTTTGAGTTCTGAAAACTTCCTATCAACGTCAAGTTTTCCCGTGCGGAGGAACGTGCAAGCGGGTCCCAATACTGCCCAAACAGAACACAGTTTAAAAGACTGCAAATCGTTGCAATCCAATTGTGAGAAGCCTAGAAAGAAAATGTTGGACCTTGAACTTCCGGCTGAGGAATACATCGATAGTGAAGAGGAGAATGAGTTTGGAGAGGGAAAGGTTTCTGAAGTACCTGCAGTGCCATTTTATCCACCAAAGAGAATGATAGAGGTTTCCGAGAAGAGTCATTTAAAACTGTTTCATTGTGGTGGTCAAGGAGGTTTTTCTAGTCTTGATTCTCTTTCTAGGAGGACCAATGATTTGGCTGACTTGAATGAACCTATCAGACTTGAATCACTCCCGTGCTTTAATGTTCCCGTGCCATTTAGTAAGAGTACTAATTCATCACCGGCAAGCCCTCCGGTTAATGGAAACAAGTTCCATTGTAGCGGAGATTTTAGAAGTAGCCCAGGTGTTGGAAATGTGTGCCAAAGTGGAAACAGTTTTTGTGTCGGTTCCCAGTCAGATTCCAGGATGGAGGATTGCTTGTCCTTGATTGGCTTTAATCATCCGAAGCGTTCAAGTGATAGGAATATGAATTTTGGGATTATGGACTTGAATATGCCTCCTAGCTGTGTTCTAGACTCAGAAGTGTCTGAACAAAATGTCAGGACTCAAAATGGAGTAAAGAAGCTTGAAGATTCACGAGCAATGTTGTCTGGGTCCACTGCAAAGCCTGATTGCAGTAACAAACCGGACAAGGAAAGGGAAGATTTATCCCAGACAGATTTGGGTTTTTCACAAGCTTTTCCAACATCTGTCTGTGATGTTGAGCCAAAGAGGTTCAAGACTACCGATGAATCAGAAAATATTGACATTAAAAGTAACGAGAAAGCTACCCGGGGTAGCTATCATGTACTTGACTCAGGAAAACATTGCACAACAAAAGATCAATCTTTAGATGTTGTAGTTGATAGTAAGCTTTCATGGGCTAGAAATCAAATTGACTTGAACTCATGCATAGACGATGTAGACGAGTCTTCTCCAATGTTTTCCATTCCAAAGGTCCTCATTGAAACGGTGACGGAAATAGATCTTGAAGCGCCTGTTAGTCCTGAAAACAAGGAGTCCTCTCCGCCTAGAGGTGAATCAGAGGAGAACCAACTCGAGACGCCTATCCGGTTGTCAAAGCCCATGGATAGGGACACGAATGATGATGAACTTGCATTCAAGACAGCAGCAGAGGCTATAGTCTTGATTTCTACACCCGGGTTTCAAAAACCGTTAATCAAAAACACTGTTTGTGAAGCATCGGAAGTTTCTCTTGGTGACTCCCTACATTGGTTTGCCGGGGTAGTTTCTTCTGTGGCCGATGATCATGAAAATGAGGACAGTGACGATCGACACGAGCTTTTGTCTGATGTGAGTGATTACTTTGAAGCCATGACATTGGAGCTAACTGAGACAATAGTGGAAGACTATCGGTGTAAGAACAATGGACAAAATGAGGAAGAAACTGAGGCAAATTTATTGCCGAGTCAACCAAGGAGGGGTCGGGCAAGGAGGGTGAGGCAGCGAAAGGACTTCCAATCGGAAATTTTACCGTCCCTTGCCTCTCTATCGAGGCATGAGGTGACTGAGGATCTTCAGATGATTGGAGGGCTGATGGAGGCTGCAGGTTTTCCAGTGGGAACATGTTTGGGAAGAAGAAATTCGGGTAGAAATGGGTGTTCAAGATCAAGAAGGCGGTCAAGTAATTCGATTTGCCCAGTTTTGAAGCCAGAAAACAATGAAAGTGAGTTGGGTTTTGGAGAGAAGAGCCTGCAAGGTTGGGGGAAGATGAATAGGCGGCGAAGGGGGCCGAGGATTCCAGCAAGTAATCGTCGGCTTATATTCGTTTAAGAGTGTATTAGTGACTGATTTAGGCGAGAGAGAGAGAGAGAGAGGAGTGGGGTGGATTTTGGTTTTACTATAAGATGGTAAGAAAGAAGAACATGGTTGCATGGCTTCTGAGACATGGGATTGTTTTGTACATGTCATTTTAGGCCAAAAATTAAGTTTTAGGCCTCTTTGTATATGAAAGTTTACAACCATCTTGTGTGCAAATATATATATACATACTACTGAGTAGAAAAGCCCAAGGCACAGGTGAATGATAAAATGAAAGTATTATATGAAAAAATGTAATTTAAGTGAATGTGGGAAAGTTGGTTTATTAGTTAAAAAAGTTAGATCTTTTTTCAAATTTTTATCTTTAGTATTTTTTTTTTCAAACTTATGTCAAAATTTTTTACTTTTTTAATTCTCCTTATGTGGATGAATCTAAAAACTAAATAAAAACAAGAAAAAAAATTCTAAAAAAAAAAATTGAAAAAGCTTAAATAAACACAAAAAAAAAAAAAATTATAATTTGTTTTTGACTTTTTTTTTTTGGTCTTTTCTGGACTTTCTTTGAATTTATTTTATTTTATTTAATTTTGCAGTTCGTCTTATTGAACTGAATTTGAAAGTCTAAAACCTTTTGTATACTTTTTTTTTAAAAATTCACTTTTATTAGGTAATTAAGAGATAAAGATGACTCTATTAGTGTTTTTACAATTGTCATTAATCAAGAGTACTATATAAATAATATCACATAATATTTTTGAAGAATATTTAATAATTTTTTCTACAAATTCATTAATATTCAATAGACTATTATACCTAGGCGACGGTTTACTTTTTAGGGTGTCGTTGTCATTACAATATAAAAATTAAAAATTATAATTTAAAAATAATAATTTTTAAATTTGATCTTATATTCAACATTTTTTTTTTTTTTTTGACAAGTAGCTTTTCATTTGATAAATTTAGCATTTAGTTTTTAATAATTAATTTTCAACATTCACCTTTCAATTTTCAATTTTTTTAAACACCACCTTACAATTTAAATTATTACAATATATCTCCCACTAACAAGATATGTGTTAATTTTTAATTTGTTAAAAATTCAACTATACTAGAGTTAAAAACAAAATTAACTTTCAGTGGTTTCATAGAAAAATTTATAACTTTAATTATTAAAATTGATAAAAATTACCATTATTTTAAAATTATTTTTAAAAGGGAAATTTTTTTTAAGGTCCCTAATAATAATAATTTAGAGGATAAATGACACCAAAAAAAAGTGTGATGCGTCAGGTCATTGAACAACATGGCGCGCATTTTTAATCATTTTGTAGACCAAAATACCCTTCACAAAATCAACACAGAAACGAAATTGATTCTGACGACTGAGTTTCATTCCAAGCATCCAACCATCTTCACAAGTAAGAAAACAGCAGAATTAGGGTTTCAATATCATTTTCACCATCGACATTAGAGCTCCATTATCTTTTGCAAAAATCATTCCCATTCATTCCTCACAAATTTCCCTAACCTCGTTTTCACTGTTCATCGTCATCTCAGTTTATCTTCGTCACATCGCATCTTCATCTCAGGGCATAGCAGTTCGTAATTGAAGTTTCATCCTAACTCTGGTAAGTTTTTTTACAATCCAACTAGATTTTCTCTGAAAACACAGTTAATTGCATTTTATATTAACCTTCCATAAATTAGGGTTTCAATTTCGTAATAAAAAGCTACATGAATTTGAAAAAAGTTATTTCTCTGTGTTTTGAACTTATTCTTGATTTTATCTGTAAATTTCTCTAGCATTTGAATTTCTCTGATTTTTGTTTGATGTATGTTTCTTCTTTGAATTTTTTTTGGCATGTTTATTTTGAAAAAAGTTATTTATCTGTGTTTTGATCTTATTCTTGAACATGTTTCTGTGATTTTGTCTATAAATTTCTTTGCTTTGTAAATTTCTCTGGAATGTCTGCTACTCTCTTGTCTGTGTCTAAATTTCTCTGGCATTTATAATTTTCTCTGGCCATATCACTTTTCTCCCTTGTATGTCTCTATCTTGTTTAATTTTCTCTAGTTGTGTATGTAAATTTCTCTGGCATTTTAATATTATGGACTTGAAATTTTCTCTAGATTGGAAATTTTCTCAAGAATGTGTAATTTTCTCCGGAATGTGTAATTTTCTCTAGTATGTTTATTTTGTTCAATTCTTCGTTTCAATGTTGTGTAATTTTCAGTGGCATGTTTACATTGCGTTGTTTAATTTATCTTGTTAATTGTGGAATGAAAATTTTCTTTGGCTTGCCATATTTACTTTTCTCTATCATTCATTTTCTGTGCTTGCTACACATATGTTTCTTTTTTGAATTTTCTCTGGCTATATTTTACTTCTATATGTAATTTTAACAATTATTGAAAATTTCTCTGTCATGTTTATGTTGCTTTGTTGATTTTCTCTGGGAACAAAATTTTTTTGTGGCTAGATATATTCCACAGGAAAACAATTAGTACTCTGACATTTAATTTTTAGTGTCTAATTTTGTCTGACATTTATAATTTTTCCTGGCCACCTTAATTTTCTCCCTTATGTGTAATTTTCTCTGACATGTTCAATTTTTTTTGGGATTTAATGTTGACATCTTTATGTTTTCATCATTGTCTAGAAATGGCAAAACGTAAAAGCAGCAAAACACCGGAAACACTAAGCAAGAAACAGAAACTCTCTCAGTCTTCTTTTGATCTAAGATAAAAAAAAACTAGAAAGACACCACAAACTCCTTGCCAAAACACACAAGTCCAAGGTAATGAAGCAACTAGCATCAAGATGAGTACCCCAACTACAAAAGACTCAAGCTCAAGGGGGGAAAAATCTGTTAAACTCCAAAGAAAAAGAGCTCATTACAACATTCAATATCGATCCAACCTCTCATCTGTTGTCTCTTTTTTTCAAACACTTAAATTCAATTCAAATCAACTTGTAGAGCTTCAAAAGACCTCATTCTGGTATTTGATCTAAGCTCTAACCACTAGAAGGATGGATCCAAGGAAATCTAGGAAATCTGATGATGATGTAGTTGCAATAATCCAATGTTACAATGAAAACAAAAGCATTCACAGTTGGTAAAAAGAACTTGACCTTCACAACCAATGACATGACCTTGATTTTTTGTTTGCAAGGAGGTAAAGGAGCCATGTCATTAAGATACTCTAAAAAGCTAAAATCTGTGTTCCTAAGGAGAAGATTCCCAAAAGACACAAGGCTCACTGGTCCTATTCTTAAAAATGCATTGGTCAAAGCAATGAAAGGCAAGCAATCAACTGACTACAAAGATGTAGCAATCATTGTTACATTGTACTTGTGTCTCACCCTATTTTTTGCAACAAGTAGGAATTCAGTAGGGTGGGTTTTTATAACGTATGTGAAACCTCTTGAATCAATGAAACAGTATGATTGGCCAAAAGCAATCACATCAACATTGATTGATTCTATCATATCATTGCACAAAACTCCAGAAAAAGTTACAGGGTGTATCATTGCATTCCTAGTAAGTATAATTTCCATTCAAATTTGCAGTTATTATACTTACAAATTTGTGTGTTTAGCAAAATTTAATTACTTCAATTTCCATTACAGTATTGGCTATGTGAACATGCAAATATCATTGACTCGGAAGATAGTAACACAACTGACTTCCCAAGATGTGCTAAGTGGAACCTGCAAAACTTGACGAAACAGCTGCAGAAGACACCAGTCCACTCTCTTGCACCTCGACATGTTAGATTTCTATCGCCACTGAAATCTCAGTGAAATTTTAAAATTTCTCTGATCACTGGTTTGTTTCCCTCCTTGTGCCTTGATTGACTAAGATCAACTTTCTCTGAACTATCAATTTATGTTTCTTCTTTGATTACCACTGGTTTATTTCTACCATTGTAATCAATTTTCTCTGCAATCTAAATTTCTCTGACCACAATTGTAGCACATTAACTTATATGCCCTGATTGATTTTTTCTAATATATGAATTATGTTGGTTGTTTCATAATTTTCTCTGGTCCATAAAATTTTTTCTCTTTGTGTGTAATTTTCTCTGGCCTTTTGGTTTTGGTAGGGGGCAGTGGTGTCTCATGGTCAGATGTTGATGTTGTTTATTTTAAGGTTTAAGGTGTTTTTCATGGCGTTTTCTTTGTTGGATGGTGTGGGCAGGGTGATGTGGGTTGTAATGCACGTAATGGTAGGTGTTCATTCTAGTGTAACCCATTGTTTTTTCTTATTGCAGGAATGAAGTTCATTGTGCTGTTGTTGTGTACATATAGGCAGACGAATGTGGTGCTTCATCTTAATCAAGATTCCACTTTTGCACAATTGGTTGATGGTGTGTGTGGGAAGTTGTGTCGGGATTGGTGTTTTTCTTGTTTAATATACCCGAGTATAACAAGTTTAAGATTGTTTGTGATGATGATGTTCAAAAAATGTTGGGACTTATGTGCCTTGCTTCTTTGATTAACACTGTTTATTTCTACCATTCTAATGAATTTTCCTTAGAATCCAAATTTCTCTGACACAATTATAGTAAAACATTAACTTATATGCCTTGATTGATTTTCTATGATATCTAAATTATGTTGCTTGTTTCATAATTTTCTCTGCCTCATAAAATTAACTCCTTGTCTGTAATTTTCTCTGGCTCATACATTTTTCTCTGAAGTTTGTTTCCCATTAGTATCATTTAGATGAATTTTATTTTCCTTATTTGAATTTTTTCTTTCAGTGAATTTTGTAACATTTCTCTAATAAAAGAGCCTCCTGTTACAGATAGATAATAAGGAGCTAGTTAAAAACCCATCAGAAGAGTTTTGCCTTGGTAAAAAGAAGAAGAAAGATTCAAAAAATGCAATTGTCAAATTCAAGGAGACATTAGAAGATTCATCTGAAGAACCAGGGAATGAAGAAGGAGAAGGCAACATAAAAGAACACGAAGCTAGCAATGGACAAGAAGATCAAGCAAGCAGTGGAGAAGCAGAAGCTAGAGAAGAAAGTGAAGAAATAGAAGTAGAAGATAAAGAAGAAAATGAACAAAAAGAAGAAGACAGTGAAGAAGAAGATGATGGCACTCAATGTAAACAGCAAAAAGAAAATAATGAGAAAAGTGATGAAGAAGAACATAATGAGCCGATGGACCAACATAATGATAGCATTTGTAGGTCAACAATGCATCAGCCTCGAGAATTTGAAGAATCAAAGGATGCCCAAATTGCTGATCTACATCAAAGACTAAAGGCACTTTCTAAATCTAAAATAGAAGAAGAGAGAAATTGGAATGAGTTACTTGCAGAAAAGAATATTGCAATAAGAGCCTTGACATCACTTAACTCAGAACTTCAAGAAAGAGACAGCACAATCCAAATGAAACTAAGGATGTTGGAGGTTCAAAAAGAAGATGATACAAAAACAATTCAATAGTTGAGGTATTCAATTTCAGAGCTTGAAACTGAGAATGCTAAATTGATGAACAAATTCAAGAATTATCCGTCCAACTAGCAACACAACCTTATCGAACACCAACATAAGTTCAACCACAAGGTCAGTGAAAATCTTGAGCCACCAAAAGTTATGTCCTTGTGTCAGCATAACTCAGAGAAATTTCTATTTATTATAATTTTCTCTGGAAGTTAAATTTCACTGACCACATTAGTTTCTGCTGCTTATTTCTATTGATTTCTACTGCTTATTTGATTTTCTCTGTCTATTTGCTTATTTGATTTTTGGGGCTTATTTGATTTCACTGTGTGTAGTTGGAATAGAAGTGGAACAACAACCAATAACCCAGCAAAAACAAGTGGCACATAAAGAACAACGAAAACAAAAGACAAAAGTCTATGGTAATTGGAAAATATTGAATCAAATAAATTTACGTATTGAACTATCATCTCCTACTTCAGAGAAATTTCACTTTTACTGATTTTTTCACTGTTTACAGTGAAAAAAGATCCTACATCAATGATAAAGAATTTAAAGGCAAAAGAAAGGAAAGAAAAGCAGCAAGATCTAGAATTTTAATATCCCAAAGTTGCAAAGGTGACTAGAGTTTCAAAACAAGCTGCAAAGCAAACAGAGCAAACCACCAAAGACAAAGAAGTACTTGATGCCGATGCGTACGTCTTGCCTCCACCAACAAACATCAGAAAATCTTGGGTTTTTCCACAAACTCTACCAGTTTCAAGATTAATAAAAGAACATATAAAAGACATCTTGCAGCACACATCAAATGTGTTTGGACTCGAGTAAGTACAACAAATAAAAAAGAAGATAACAAATAACAATTTACTAACTTATATTGCATTAACAACTATTAAATTCCTTCTTTGTCATCTTGTAGGGCTTTAATCTGGACAAGTGAGTTGAATCTCATTACTTTTGAAGATATTGGAAACCTAATAAAGCAAAAAGAAATAGTCAACAATGTAAGTCTTTCATCAAAATTTCTCTGCAATGTTCCATCAACCTTTATAAACCAATGTTACAATTATAAATGATATTTTTCAGGTCATTGATAGCTATGGAGAGATCTTATTTGCTGACCAAATGAGAAAATGACAACAACCAACTTTATATTTTTTCACATCTATGAGCTTAGTATGTTACTACACTTTTATTTGATTTTCTCTGAAATTTATTTATTACTTTCTATCGTTAAGATCCTTCTTGAAGCCAGTTGTGTCCCTGGTCTAATTTTCTCTAGCTAGTAGTGTGTATTTAAAATTTCTCTGTGTATATTTCTTAAATTCTTGTCATTTCAACTTTCTCATAACATAACCATTTTTTAATTTTCTCTAACCGCAGAACTTCATCAAGATGACGGAAAATTAAACTTTTCAAGTCTCATTATTTGACAAGCATCTTGAAACAGCATGAAGGAATTACAGGTTCCTCTATTTCCCAATAAATACTGGGGGTAATGAGAAGTCAACAGATAGAAATCACTGGACCTTGCTAGTCTTGGACAAACAAGACAATTTATGGAGGTTCTACAACTCACTAAGGCCAAGGAGGGATGATGCACAAGACAAATATATCAAAGATGCAAAACAATTGATAACGAGTTCAAATTTCTCTGATGCATCATAATGTTTATGTGATGATAATTTTCATAGAATCCCATTGATTTGTCTGTAAATTTCTCTATTATTTAAAAATTATTTTTTTGCAGTAAGATTATGTAGAGAATTTTTTGAAAGCTTGCCTTGAAAGAGAGGCACAATCACAACCCTCTTTCAAATTGATAGACTTACAAAACACAAATTACGACTTTGAATATGTCAACAATGCTCCACAACAAGAAAGTGAATCGTAAGTTTCATACAACATCTATAAATAAGACAATCTAATTTGAATGTTTCTTAAAACTAATTATACTTGTAATTTGTATGCAGCCTAGATTGTGGCCTCTTTGTATTCTACATAATGAGACAATACAACAACCATGAACCTATCAGCTCGAAATTGTCTACACAAGACGTAAGGTTGATGAGGGTAGAAATCATAGAGAGATTTGTGACCGAAGTTGGCCAGTCATGGACAGAACTAATTCAAATACCACCAGAAGAAGAACCAAAAGTATAGTAGTAAAAGTACACTAGTGAAAGGAAGATAATGTACACAATGTAATTAGGATTAACCATTCAATTTGTTTTTTCATACATTGAAGGAATGATGATGTTTGACATATATGTATATATCTTTTTTTGACTAATTTAAATTTCATAGCTATCAATGGTTATATATATATTTTTATTGTGATTGTCAACACAATCCACACAGAGAAAATTTTCTGCAGAAATTTCTCTGATATGATGTTACCAGAAATTCACAGAGAAATTTAACTCGTATTTTGCCAATAGCAGAAATTTATCTCGTATGATGTCTATATAATCATGTAATCTATAATGCTATGTGTTGGTACAAAACAATCATCAAATTAAGAAAAACACAAAGCGTACAGTAATTTTCTCTACTATTGGCAAATTTCACTGGATGAATTCGAAGCTTCAAAACACAATGCACAAAAAAATTTTCTCTGCTATTGGAAAATTTCACTAAATGAATTTGAAGCTTCAAAATACAATGCACAGATAATTTTCTCTGCTAGTGGCAAATTTGTCTAGATGAAATTGACTGGTATTATAAAGACAATGCCCATAGTATGTTTCAACAAACACAATGCACATTGTAATTTTCAATGCTATTGGCAAATTTCTCTAGATGAATTGGACCTCACAAAACATAATGCTCATTTCAACAAGCACAATGCCCATAGTAAATTTCTTTTCTATTGGCAAATTTCTATGGATGAATTTGACTGGTATGAAGTTACCAGCAATTCACAGAGAAATTTCACTCGTATCGTCCCACAGAGGGTGCCTATATGATCATGTAATCTGTAATGCACTGTGTTGGTAAAAAACAATTATCAAATTCAAAAAACACAATGCACACAGTAATTTTCTCTACTATTGACAAATTTCTCTGGATGAATTTGAAGTTTCAAAACACAATGCATAGAGAATTTTCTTTGCTATAGGCAAATTTCTCTGGATGAACTTGACTGGTATTATAAACACACTGCCTATAGTATGTATCAACAAACATAATGCACACTTTCACTGCAATTGGAAAAATTTTCTGGATGAATTTGATAGGTGTTATTATATACAATGTCCAAAAAATACATTTCACAAAACAAAATACACAAAGTAATCATCAAATGTATTATTTAATCAATAAAATGTATTATCCTCAACTATTTAACAAAGGTTCCTTGCATGTCCTCTTAGTATGGCGACCAATACTCTTACAACGACTACACTTAATCACCCTTTTAAGCTCTCCAGTAGAATAAATTCTGTTCTTTTTTGGCCTCCCAGCTGGTCTCTTACTAAATGGAGGTAAAATCATAGCATCATCAATGCTACACACAGGTTTTTCAACAGTCGGAACTGGGCCAATCGAAAATGAGTATGCTTGACGATACATATCAGCATGAAAAAATGGTTCAACAAATGAATTTAAATTCTTTCCACTCCTAAAAATTGCAGCAACAACATGTTGACATAGATACCCATTTATTTCCCATTTTCGACATAAACAAGTTCTCAACCCAAGATCAACCATAACTGAAGGAAAATAATGCACTTCAAAGACATTATTAGATGATAAACTCACATTCCATGTCCTCCCATCCAAGAAAGCCTTCTCCAATACACTATCCATACGAGGACAAAGAACTTTATTCCATTTACTAGAGAGCAGCCTCCTATCAAACCTCATATTCATGATTTGCAACCATCATATCCACCAAATTTGTTATTGGCAAGTACCGAACGTCTCGTATCCATGAATTGAATGACTCAGCAACATTTGAATACATCTCACCATAACGTTTCCCCTCAACATATGCATCACTCAAATTTTCAAATGGTAAACTTCTTAGGAAAACACTACAATGTCTCCTCCATCACTTTTTAATTCATTTAACTTGAAATGAAATGATGCCTTTGTTGGCGCATATGCACATTCTAAAAACTTGGACACAATCGTCTCCCTAACCAAATTTGTGTTTCCACTTGACAACTTGTCCCTCAAATTTCTCTTTAGATGTTCAAGACAAAATCCATGAAAGCAATTAGGGAAAAACCTAGCAATTCTTTCCACAATACCACAATGTCGATCTGATATGAAACTTATCACTCTTTCCGATCCCAATACTTCACATAAATATACAAGGAACCAACACCAATTGTTTTTATTCTCAGCATCAACAACATCAAAAGTCATAGGAAAAAAACTTATAAAACAAATAGGAACTAGCGTATTAGAGATACACATGTAGAGAAAATTAGAACAATAAACAACCACAGAAATTTGACACTGCCAACATCCAGAGAAAATTCACACAATGGCAACCTCCAGAGAAAATTCACTTAGTGACAAACTCCAGAGAAAATTCAATAGTGACCAACTACAAATAAAATCCACACATTGTCAACATCCAGAGAAAATTCACTTAATGACAATATTTAGAGAAAATTCACACAATGACAACATCTAGAGAAAATTCACACATTGACCAAAATCTAGAGAAAATTCACACTGGTCATAACTAGAGAAAATTCACACAATGGCCAAAACTAGAGAAAATTCAAAGTGTCAGAGAAAAATCACATTCACTCAATTCCTACATGTATAGAAAACTCACATACTTAGATAAAATAAGATATATTTACAATTACCTTTATTTCCATCTTTCCCTATCGCAGCAAGCTTAACTTTTTTGTATTGTCCTTTCAAAAATGTTCCATCAAGAAACAACAATGACTGACAATATTTGAAACCAGCAATGCATACATAAAAAGCCACAAACACTCTTTTGAAACGGTTGTTATCGTCAAAATCTACTCAAAACGACTACCTGGATTGTTTTTCAATGCCTCATCAAAATATCATCGTAATTGATCGAATGACAAACAAGAATCTCCATATGTATTATATTTTGCTTTTTCAACCCTCAACCAACCACAGTTATAACTGATTGAGACCCCATACTGGTCTTTCATTTCTTTGACAACATCCACTGGACGAGTTAAAGGTTTTGCACTTACCTCCTCAAGTATTAGCCCAGAAATTAAGCTGGAAGTCATCCTAGCATGTTTACTAGTACGAACGACCACACCACACGTATGTTCATTGTTCAAAGTTCTTACGTAAAAGTACCTATTTGTTTTTTCAACTGAAGCATGTACACGCCACATACATCCCCTTGATTCCTTATATGCACATTCTGCCGTAACCCTCAGCTTGTCATTTTAACATAAGTAAACTGAAAGCCAACCTCAATAGCATACTTGCATAAAACAGTACAGAACTCAACCATACCACCCTCAAACTTTTGTCCAACACTCGTAATATTATTTCGCCAACCAACTGACAATAGCACATTTTCTTGGTGAGAACAAAACTTAGAGAGTGAATTCCTTTCAATATCCACCAGCCTATCACATTCACTATGCACAAAATCTAACCAATTAGACCCCACTTCATCCTCTTGATCAGAAGTACTACACCTAGTAACTGAAAATCAACTATATCAACACTACGTGCACAAACAACCCTCAACATATTCAGAAAATCAATATCATTTCGAACCATACAATTCAGATGGCCTACAATAGAATATGAAATACACATCGTCTCAGGTTACAAATTCTCCCATGTTTTACACAAAATGCCAACCAATTCCTCAAAATTCAATTCGCATGAAACATTAATGACAATAGTATCATTCCCATATTTGCACAGCAACGACACTGCACTGTCCATTGAAACTGAAAGAAAAAACAAGAAACATAATTTGTGAAATATAAAAACATTTCACAAGAACAACATAAAAGTCCAGAGAAATTTCTAATAATTATAATTTTCTCTGGATTATAATAACAAGCTTATAATTTTCTCTGGACTCAAATAAAAGTCCAAAGATATTTACAAACTTATATTCACCTTCAAGATAACAAAAACAAAATCACAGAAAAATTAATGAATCCAGAGAGAATCACAAAGAAATTTACTGCTAACTATTAAACACAATCATAGACAAAAATCACACAGAAGATCTGTTATAAAATTATAAGCTTCTCTGTGATTTTCACTGAAGTACAAGCTTACAATTTTCTCTGTGTCATTCTGTAATATTACACTCATATCAAAATCCAGAGAAATTTACAAACTCATATACACCTTCAAGATAACAAAAAAACACTGCACTGCCCATCTAAACTGAAAGAAAAATCACAAAAAATAACTTTTGCACAGAGAAACAAAAACTTATATTCATTTTCTATAAACTTATAATTTTCTCTGAACTACAAACTGAAAGTGAATAATTTTCTCTTAACTACAAATAGAAGTCCAGAAAAATTTAAGAACTTACATTCACTTTCTCAGATTCTATCTGCATTAGAAACTTCTAATAATGTCTATATGAACTTATAATTTTCTCTGCCATTTTCGTTGGATTATAATAACAAACTTCAATTTTCTCTGGACTATACCAACAAAAGTGCAGAGAATAAAATTTCTCTGGTTTGAAAAAATAGAGAACAAAACTTATCATTGATCAGCATGTTGATGAAAAACAGAGTACGAAAAATGAACTCTAAACATCAAAATCAACTACATTGTCAACACTCTTTGAAATTGATCAAAAAATAGAGAATCAAAAATTAATTCCAAAAATAAAAATCAACTCTATCAAGATGGCCTTTGTCTAAAATTGATTAATAACAGAAAATGAAAAATCAACTCCAAAAATCATAAACAACTTCATTGAGCTAGCCTCTCTTTTAAATTGATCAAAACTAAAAACAAAAACCTAATGCAAAAATACAAATCAGAATCCTTACATAAAATTCAAAACAAAAATCAAAATTCATGTGGAATCTTTATTGAAACCATACCTGATTCAATTCTACTGAAAAACCTACGCTATCAACACACTGTAACACCTACACGATCGTCGTAATCTCTATCGTCAAGTTCACTGCAACACTTGAGAAATCCCTACGAAATCTCCGACAAAATCTCCACCGCGAAATCAGTTCCCAAAATCTCCACCGTGAAGTCAACAATAGAATATTCAGTTTGCCAAAATCCAAACAAACTTATGTTATAAAGAAGGGTAAATTAGGTATTTTATAACATAAAATAAAGTTGAGGGACCTTAGCCATCAAAACATATTATTGTGTACCTCTCCTCCGATCAAAAGTTAGGAAGGAACCTTAGACCAATTTTTCCTTTTTCAAAACATACACTTTTTTGTAATTTCCTTAATAAAATAAAATAAAGATGAAGCAAAATGTCAAAGCAATGGTATACCAAAATCAACCACCACAACCATAAAGAAATTACCACAGTTATTATAGGTAATTGTAAAATTCTAAAGGTATAATGGGCAATTATTTATCAAGCTTGCACAGACCTTCTCTAGGGAATTCTACTATTTAACATCTACTTAATATCTTTGAACCCTTACCTAATTAAATGATTCTCATTTATTTTCTCTTTGAACTCTCACCTTAATTTCAACTATACCACTTTTCTTTTGGATCCAACTTTTATTCTTTATCGGCACTACTACCTTGCTGCCGTAACCCACCTCATTTTTCTTCTTCTTCTTCTTCTTCATCCTACAAAATCCATCTTCGTGAGTCTCCTTCGCGAGCCCCCTTCTCTTAGGGATGGCAATATGAACTTGGCCCGACGGGGACCCGAACTCCGTCCCGATAAATAGGTTTTTCCCTGAAAATTATTCCCCATAGGGTCAGGGTTGGTATTGAAAAATACATCCCCAATATTTTCAGGCCAGGGACGAGGATAAATTTCTCGGCTCTGACCCCGGCCCCGGCCCCGACCCCGACCCCGACCCCGACCTCGACCCAGCCCAGGCCCGACATTTTCCCGAAGGATCCCCGCGTATGTACTACTTATATGTTTAGTTGTATTATATTTATATATCTGTTTAGTTGTATTATATTTATATAACTCTCACTCTCTGACTCATATACATCTCTCTCTTTCATATACATCTCTCTCTGACTCTCATCTCAACTCACTCTCTCTCACTCTCTCGTTCTTCTCTCTCTGTCAACTCTCTCAAACACACGTCGATCCAGACCAGATCCAGTGCGTCTCCACCTTCGCCAAGGTCACCATCCTCAAGAACCGCCGCTCCGACATCCTTCGTCGCAGTACCATCGCATCACTTCCTCTGCCATCCTCAAGAACAGCCGCTCCGCCGTCCTCCATCGCAACACTTCTTCTGCCATACTCCATCGCAGCACTGTCGTAGCACCTCCTCTCTCGCTTCTCTCTCGCCGTAGCACCGTGGTTTCAGCCATGTTTCGGCGTAAATCCAAGTCGATCTACATGGATCCGTGCGCGATCCATACAGATCTGTGTATATGTATACATGTATGTATGTGTGTGAGTGTGTATCAGTATTCATTTTTTTTTGGTTCATCTGTTGTATATGTATACATGTGTGTGTGTGTGTGTGTATCAGATCTATCCATTTTTTTTTTGGTTGTAATGTTGTGGTTGTTGATCTGTTGGGGTTGTGGTTGTTTGTTGTGGATGCTGTTTTTGTACGTGGATTTTTCGGGCTCGGGGATCCCCAATCCCCGTTAGGGGACGGGGGCAGGGAGGGTGATGGGTTTACCGCTGGGGATCGGGGACGGGGACTTTTGTGCCTTTGAGGATCGAGAATGGAGAGGGTGATCCCCAACCCCGCCCCGTTGCCATTTCTACCTTCTCTCTTGCTATCTTGATTTGGAAAACCCATATCTCTCGTCCCATCATAGCATCAACGCTGCATCGCCAACACCATCGTTGCACCATTGCAACTGCCAAATCTCTGTTGCGACTTCTCTGTGTATATATATATATATAGGCCTATGTATAATGATGAGTTTGAAGATCGAAGCTATGAGAAAACTCCGAGCAATATATTCTAACCCAGATGCTATCGATTGTTCTTTAGACAAAGAAAAAGAAAAAAAAAAAAGAAAGAAAGGAAAAGGGTTAACAGTGGTGTTGTGATGATGGTGGTGGATTTAGATCTAGGGTTTCAGGAAAAGAGGAGGTGGAAGAAGGAAGAAAGAAGAAAGAAGGTGAATGGTGGTGCTGCGATGGTGGCGATGGTTGGAGGGCTGGTGGCGATGGTTGGAGGGCTAGTGAAGCTAGAGGTCATGGAATTAGGATTAGGATTTGGGAAATTAGGATTGGGGGATTAGAGATGATGGTAGAAATAGAATTTTATTTTTAGACAAAATTAAATTTAAAAAAAATAAAAAAGAAAGGATCCAAAGAAATAAGCTAGATGCTAATAGCATCCCTCTCTCCAGGCACTTCTGACATTTTAGTAAATTCATACATGCATCTTTTGTCCTAAGCTGATGGCCGGTGGACATTTTACTATTCCGTCGAAATATTTATGAATCTAAGGGGCAAAACAGGATTACAAAAATAAAATAAAATAACAAGTGGGACTTCTATAGTAAAGCAATTCTCTTTTATATATATATATATATATATTTTTAAGTAGGTATTTGTCATGTATTAAAAAAGTACATTTTTTATATATGTATATACTTATTTAGGTTATATCAATCAATATATCCTCTTTACTTTTTTACCTATTTTTTTTACTTTTCTACATATTTTTTTTTTTGTAAAAATAAAAAAATATACTTATTTAGAACATCTCAAACTTTGAAACATCTCAAATCAACATATTTAAGAATACATGATTTTGTGATAAACAAAATAAAAAATGAAAACATAACTTCCAAAATGTAAAAAATTCACAAAATATGCATTTCTTGTTTTTTTATTTTTTTAATAATTTGGATTGAAAATGTATTTTCAAAACATTTTTGTACATCAAATAAAATTTTGATTTTATTTTTACAAAACAAAACAAAATTATTATTTTTTGTATTTTGTGAAAACACCTAAATATTTTTCAACTTGCTTAGAAAATTGTGTACCATTTTTGATGTACTTTTCTTGTTTTTTTTAAATCAATGGCTGCTATTATCTTTTTTTGTTAGGAAAAAAAAAATTTAAAAGAGAAACCGATCTCTTCCAAGAATGGATAATTTATGGGTCTGTCTGCAATGGTTAGGAGCCAAGTAATATATAAATAAAAAAATTTGATATATATTTCACATATTTTTATATATTTGTTGAGAAATAACAATATAGTTGGACAATAAATTTTTTTATAAATCAATGAAAAAGTTTATATATTTTAATAATTAAAATACTATACTTTTTTATGATTTTGTATTTTTTTTGCTGTCACCACTTTGCAATTATTTCCCCTTTATTTTTTACATAATCAGTAATATTAGGAAAAATAAATGAAATTTACACATACTATTTTCTTTAGAGGGTTTGGATTTTTTCCAGTTGAGGCCCAACTATATAGACATTGTTGGGCCCTCTCCGCGACTTACTTTAGTGATATGAACCATTCATCATTAAATGTTTTATTGAGTAGAATATTTATGCACAAAATAAAAATATAAATCAAAGACGATTGGATATCAATGGCCGCACGATAATATCCTAATCATATTATAAAAATTAAATATTTTATTCTCAAAATTATTTATGCTTTTAGGATAATTTTGATTAAATTATGTAATTATTAATGTCTGATCAATTTATTTATTTACATGCATGATCTTCTTAGGCCAAGTTTGGCATTTACTAAATAATACAAAAAGTCAAAAAGTCACTATCTTATTTAAGTCACATCATCTTATTTAAATCACATCACCTCTCTAACACATCACATCAAATCCAACCCAAACCCAACCCATATAAGCTAATAAGTCAAAAAGTGCACTTTTTTAAAACATCCCAAACCAACCCTTAATAAGTTCTTCAAATTAAAGTTAGTGTAGCTTAATATAAGCAAAAGAAACCAAAATCACTTTTTTCTCAACTTCTAAATAATTAATTTTTTTTCAAATTATTCGAATTATTTTTACCTAATAAACTGTAAACAAAATTAAATGAAATAATTTGATACAAATTTTCACAATAAAAAGAAAAAAAGCGATATAAGCATAACAAACAAACATCAAAGAATTCGAATTATCAAGATGGCCCCAAAACAAGACCGCCAAGCCCTTTCCTTTTTCAGATGGGCCCCTTCCTTCGCTCCACACTCTCTTTGTAGAAAATAATCTGGGAAAAAAAAAGAGAAAGAAAAAGAAAAAGAAAGAGATTTTCTTCTAAATTCACCCAAAAATCTGCCATTGGTGGCCTCCCTAGATTTCCTGAATCCAAACTTTGGTGTCCCGAGCTGACCATTCTTGGGTTTCTTGTCATTTGCTTTCCCATCAACAATATTGCAACAAAGGGTATGATCTTGACCCAATTATTATTATTATTTTAAAAAAAAAATTATCTGATTTTATCTCTGACAACGAGTCAATTTCTAACTGGGTTGATCCTCATTTTGTTAATGGGAGAGTAAAACAGGTTCCTAATGGTCTTTGTTGGTTTTTTCAGCCTAAATTTTGATTTTTCCTGGTTTTTTGTTTTGGATGATGAATTGAATTTGTGGAACATTTACAAATATATGGTTTGGTCTCTGTATTGCATCTACATTTGGGTGTTTTGGATTCAAAATTGCATTTCTTTTTTCCTTTCTTCTTCTTTGTTTTTGTTTTTTCATATTTGGAAGTGAGGATTTCTTTGTGTCATGCAAAATTGGATATATATACATATATATTTTTAATTTTTTTAAAGAAATATGGGTTATTGGAATTTAACAAATGCTTGTTCTCTAGAGATGTATGTGTTTATTAATGTTGTATTCAAATATCTAGAATTAAATGATGCTATTATTCTTGCTCCCATTATTGTGTAGATTCTTTCCCATTGCTTTGAGCTTGCATTTGTTCACATTATCATATACATCCTGCATTTTTCATTTGATTCAATGATTGATTTTTCATTTTGTGATTGATTCTTTTAAGATTTTTGTTTGATTCGCTAATGTACATATATTTTATTTGGCATTCTTGAATTGAAAGAATTCAAAGATGATATTTTCAATCCACATGTTTTCTCATCTCTTATTTAGATTTGGCCAGTTTGGTTTCATTTTGACATTCAATGAATTAAAAGAAACATGTTCTTCTTGTTGTTCTAGTTCAGGAATCCATTGAAGAAAATGGGTAGTTTTTTTTTTTTTTCTTTTTTTTTTAATATTGTTGAATGAATGGTTCTAGGGTTCTAGATTATTGGCTCATGTAAAATTATGTACTCTCTCCCCTAGCATGTGTCTCTAGCCCATTTCAAATGGTTTGATCTTCTCCTTTGTTTTAAAAATTGATTTATTCTTTTATGTGGCTTCTCAAACATTAGTTATTCTATTACTAGATTGTCTTGGATAAAAAATCGAGAAGAGTGATTATTATGGCACGATTGTGTTCTCTCCTTTAAGATTTTCAAGTCCTTCCTGAGTTTCTCAGAACTGAGAAAACTGTGTTGTTCTCATTTTGGTTTTTAAATGGTCTGACATAGTTTAGATTACGTTTCAGTTTTAAGTATTTAAATTAAGTTTATGTAACTTTCTGAGCCCCCCAGAGCACAAATTTGTTAGAAACACTAGATGGTTGTTTGGATGTATCATGGAATTTGAGTCAGTCGATATTGTTTTTCATAATTTCTTATATTGGAACATAAAAGTTGGGAGTTTGACACAGACATTATGGTCACTGAAAATGAAATTGTTGTTTCATGAATCCTGTGAGTGCCAAGGGAAACAATTAGGTCCATCTAAATCTATGTTACCTGGAATGCGGATCATTCTGGTACGTGGAATAGAAATAGGAACATAGTATGTTACATGCTCTAAAATGTGGGTATCGTATGTGTATACTTGTATGGGTTACATTGTTGAAATTGAGGTATTTCTAGAGTAATTTTTTTAACAATCAGACATTTAATAAAACATAGTCTATATCTCAATCAATCAAGTAAAAAAACATTTCTAGGAGCATTATGATGCACATTTTACATTTTATCCTGCTAATACTCCATTTTCTCTAGATTTTAGATCATTACATTTATTTATTTCTTTTAAAGACTCCTTCATGGAGATAAATAGGGAACTTTTGTGGATTTTTTTGAATTCACTATTTAGGAATGAAATTGTGCCATATTTTGGAGCATTCATACCCATATGTAAATTGCTAGTATTAGCGTGGTAACACTGATTTGAATGTTGTCAGAAACACAATGATTTCAAGGCCTCTTGCTAGAGTTCATAATGGATGGATTTGTTTGGTTTGCAAGGGATATCCAAACACCAATCACAAACTATTTTAGTTGTCTCTGATTTTGAGATTAAGATCATGATTTGACACGGTTGTTGTTGAAGTTTATGAGCATCATCAGATCCTAGAAACATGTTTTGAACCTCATTTTTCCAGGAAGACAAGCTTGTGAAGCTTTGGAACTCACCATCATAGTACTGTTGCATAATTGTATTTGTTGGCGAAATGCTCTCTCTGTCTCTTTCTCATTGGTGTCATTTTCTGCAGGTTTGTTAGTTCAAAACTTCCTCAACTACTCTTGTATCTCATTTTAATGGCCAAGGAGACAATTGATATCCCGGAAACCCCAGAGAAAATTGAGCTCGAAGGTGATAATACAAGGAGGTACTCCACTGGAAACTTAATTATTTCAAAGAACGAAGTGAAGGTGCTACCTCGGTATCTCAGTGATTCGATGAGTTCGTGCCATGATTTATGCAAATATGGAATAAATACTAGCCTTGAGAAGGCAAGGAGTCTCACACCAAAACGAATAACAGCAAGATCATGGGAAGGCCAAGATCACGTTAAAGATGTAAACTTACAGGAGAGAGAGAAGAAATCAGTAATCAATCCAAAGCATTTGCCTGATTCAAAGAGCCAGACAACTGACAAACACCAAGTCATTGTGAAAGAAGCTCCCACATCAGCCAAGAAAGTAACTGTATCTTCAAAACGTTTCTCATCACCTGGTTCCAGAATGGATGTTTCTGCAAAACATGCTACTGATTTAAGGCCAAAGCCTGTCCAATCAAAGCCACCTTCATTCTTAAAAGCAGGACATTTAAGCAGTGGAAGATACAGTAACACAAGCAAGGACACGAGGATGCCCAAATTTGGGAAGATGAAAGATTTGGTGCCACCAGCTGTTTCTTTGTCTCTGAGACCGTCTATCAAGAGGGAATTGGGTGCAAAGTCTGGAAACAATAAGGACCTCAACAAAGTGTCTCATCTGAAAAGTCGTAGTGTTAGAAAAGCAGAATCCAAGCAACCCATTAATGAAGAAGTCCCAGAGAAGACAATTTATGTCATTGAAACGCAGCCTGATCACCTAACTCAAAATGGTTGTGACACCTCTCATTCCCCTCAGTCCCTAAATCCATCCTCTGGGGACAAAAAATTGAAATGTGGTCGAATTGGGATGCATAGTTCTCGATCATCACCATCCTCTGAGAAGAAAACATTGGAACACAACCAAAATGGTAGTCAGGCCACTCAATCATGTTCATCTTCATCCTCATCTCTGTCGTCTCATAAGAATAGTTTGAGACACAACGCTCCATCATCTTCGTCTTCACTATCGTTGTTGTCATCGTCCTCATATGCATCCGAGTCTGTGAAAAGCAATGAAAGTGACCCTGTTTCTGAAGGCATTGGAACTAAAATTGAGAACCAAAAACCAAATCATGAAGTAGAAAGCACTAGCGAGCCTAGACAAGTAGAAAGAATAAGCTTGGAAGATAAAGTGGGCTCACCCCAGAAGCTAACTTTCAGGATAGGAAAGGTGGTTGATGTTCCTTCTGAGAACACTAGTCCAAGTAGACACAGATTTAAGGAAAGAGTAGTGTTAGGTGAGAACCAAATTGGCAAGGCTGATACCGAACAGAGAAGCTTGAAGAAAGTAGTTGCTATTGATGAGTTAAATGGTTCTGAAACTGAAACAATGAGAGTTGTTCTTAGACACCAGGCTGTAGAAGTAGAAAAAGGGAGAGGCCAACAGCGTTTTTTAAATAATGTGATTAAAGAGACTGCAAGCAAGCTTGTCGAAACCAGGAAGAGTAAGGTTAAGGCTTTGGTGGGTGCTTTTGAAAGCCTAATCTCCCTCCAGGATAGCAAATCCTCGGCAACAATTAATGCACCTTGAGTTGCTAAAGGTTAGTCTCTCGTTATGTCCATGTAGCGATTCTGTATATAAATTTTGGTAGATAATTGATGATTTGAAGATAACATGGGACTGAAAGTTACATGATTTTATGACAACATAAATCAGAGGAAGATCCATTCAAGTTGAGGACGCTTGGATGAGACACTGGCTCGTCTGTGTTGTTCTGCACATCTGCTCAACGGTGCATTACTCATTAATTTAATTTTTATATTATCTTTTTTACTGAATCTTTTTATACTTAATGATAGGCAATTTTCAACCTGCACGTATATTGTTCAATGAGTAGTTCATGTAGCTTTTTGAGATTGTTGTTATTTTCCTTTCTTTGGAATGTATTAGAATTATTTGCTGTTTCAACATTGAAATCATGGTGTAAGTGTGCTATGTATAGTTTAGCATACAGGGACTGGAAGTTTAGAATCCAAAGGAGATTTAGGAATCTGAATAAATATACAGAGAATGTATTGAATGTTTGACTTTTGAAATAAATGAAACAAGCTTCAAATAGTTGAGAGATGATATTATGGTAACGTAAACAATGCTGAGGAAGCTTTCTATGTTGTATGCTATACTTAATTAGACAAACATCACCAATGAGTTTCACACGAAAAATTCCTTTGGATCTGTGATGATAAGTATCATCCATGACAAACTAAGAAGGACGGACACGGACATGTAGCATGATAGAGAATCACACTCTTTCTTGGATTGAAATCTGAGTAGTTTTTGCATTTCTATTCAAAGCATGTATGTAGTTGGTTGTTCTACAACCAACCCACAATAGTCTCTACAGGATGGCACAATGGTCCCCATCAGTTATGACCATAGCATACATGTGGTGCACATTGAGATGGCTAGGTCCACTGTGATTGCACAAAATCAAACACTACTTTTAGCATGAAAGGAACTGGTTTTCTTTACTCCGTTCTGTACAAATTTAAAATCCAAACATAACCTAATTGTTTTTCTCTTGCATTTGAAAAATGGAACATGAGATGAAAAATGCTTAGGAAAAGAAAACATTAATATATTCCTTTCATTAATTTTTCTTTATAAACCAATATTGAAATATATATATATATATATATACACACATAACTTAAATTTAACATAAGTTAAAAGCAATCCCCTCTATAACTTTTCGATAATCATTTTTTTCGACTTGTTGAAACTAATTTTAATTCATAAGTTGTATGTAAAAACTCTATCAAACACACTGATACATATTTCCCCAATTTAAAAAAATAAGAAAAAGAAAAAGGAAAAAATTTATTACCAGCCCAACAAACACCAAAACTTTTCCTAGCTATTAACATTTTGGGTCAACGAGGCAAGCATCTGTGACATAAATATAAAAATGCCAATTTAGATATGTGTCCTTTAACCCCCTTGAACATGGCTTGATGGCAAAGGCTTGCTTGTTGGCTGTGTTGTTTGATTGACTTGTTGATGGTAAATTGCCGCCATCTTGTTGTATAGGTCCATATTCATAGACTGCATTCATTCAAAACAATGCATCAATTCATTAGAGAAAACTTTATCCCCCGGAGGGAAGTAGGTATCCTGTAGGATATCGTGCGATCTAGATTCCTCTTTAGGGTAGGAAGCAAAGATGCTTCCAACCACCCCCCTAAAAAAAAAGAAGCTAATCTTAGGATTTTTTTTTATTTGAAAGCATGCATGAGTGGTGTATTAATTTCTTTTTCTATGGGTGTGCTTAGAAACAACTTCAAAAAGAATGACTTTCAGAGAATTGATCATTGGTAAATGTCTTTAGTACTGCAAATAAGTTTGCCCCATCATCAAAATTCTATCCCTGTCCCCAATGCACTCTATTCATATGATTGTATCTCGAGAATCTTGCCATATCATGCAGTTAGAACTGTATTGGAGATAAAGATAAGGATTTTGAGACAGGATCCTAGCCCTACTACTAATCTCTAAAATTGACTTTTCAACCTCCCTCTAAGGCAAGAAAGACTATTACTATGTCTATGTGATAAAATGTTATTGAATAGTAATATCACGTTTCAGTGATAACGTGATATCACTGCTGTATTGATTTATTTATTTCTTTTACAGAAAATAGAGCCTAAGGCTTGCCTGATTCCATCCCCTTACCACCTCAACCAAGGCCCTGTGGAGGCCTTTAAAACTCATTAAAAGCTTCTTGTATTGGCTTACAATGACTATGAATCTAGAAACTAAACACATAATTGAACACAAAAAACATATTGATAGACAAGATTTTCTAGAAGTAGACCACCAACAAATATTGTAAAATCTTGTTCATTCATATATTTTTTGTGTTCAATTCTATGTTTACTAATCCTTTAAAAGTATGGGGCAACCAGCAATCATTCTTCCTAAAGTTGCTTCCAAGCCCACCTCAATAAGGCGTTCAATTTTCACTTACTTGAGCTAGAAATGCACAATAGGGATTGTTAAAAGGAAATGAATTGTTGATAGCTGCATCTGAAGTTGCCTGTGCCTGAGTGTGGCTTGGCATCATGGGAGGCACCACAAAGGGAGGGGGAACAAATGTGGGACCGGCTGTGACCGCTGCAGCCACGGTGGCCGGATGGAGGAGGGGAGAGAGAGACTGAGGCCGAGCCACGGTACTCATGTCGAGCATCCCCATTGGGCCCATTCCCAGCCCAAGCCCAACACCAAGGCCCATACGGGCCAGGAGAGACATGTGGATGTGTTGCTGCATTCCTAGTGGCATCATCATCTGTTGGGGCATGTTTCTTGCACTACTCATCATCTGAACTTGTGCTTGTAGTTGCTTCAAGTACGCAATCACCTCATCAAGCATTGATGCTTTATCAGTCTGCAAATTTGCAATCAAAAAAATATTTAAAAAAAAAATAAAATTAAAGAGATAAAAGCACATAGCTTTTTTACTCATATGATCATGCTAAGAAGAATAGAGACTTGTAATAAATATAACAAACTATATGTATCATGTCTTACGTTTGTTTAAAATTTATTGTATCAACGTATTCATATTGTGTCATGTGTTGTGTCTCTATTCAAGTTTTTGTTTCTTAGTGATCATAGTAACAAAATGAAATCAAAATTTCTCACCTTACTTGCATTTGGTACAAGCTTCTGCAGAGCTTTCATTTTCTGATTGATCCTATCTCTACGTCTCTACAGCAAAGTTAATAAATTAAATTTCCTTAAACCAAAAACCAAAAATAAAAAATAAAAAATTAAAGTTTTTAATATTAATAATTAGATATAATATAATATTACCCTTTCAGACTGATTATGTACAGCAGCAGCTCGACATCGCCTTGTTGAGTGGGACCGGCCTGTTTCCCCTTTCATTTCCCGCTCTTCATCTTGGTTTTCCTATTAATAAAATTTTAAGCAAAAATTTAATAGATGAATAAAATTTTTCAAATATATACATAAAACTAAAGAAGAAAGAATTAACATAACCTAGTATGTGAAGTTCACTTACTGAAAATAGTATGCTAAAAAAAAAAAAAAAAAGCAATTAAAAACAAAAATAAGTCTAAAAGAAAATATCTTGATTTATAAGTTGCAACCAAAAGAATCCTAAATAAATTCTCCCAAATTTATAGTTGCAACTACAATGTTTAAAAAACTACACATGTACCTAAAAAAATAAAGGCACTTATGAACCACATAGTTTTATTTCCTATGTACCTAAAAAAAAATATATATATATATATATACATAAACCTTTTACTTATGAAGGTGCCATATAAAATAGATATTCACAATTTTTTTTAAACATGATTATTAATTTATAGACTTATTTCCTAATCCATGCCAATGACTAAAATTTAAGCCATGACAACATTTTTAGTAATAATGTTAATATCTATCGATTTGTATTAACAGTCACGCTTTTTTTACCGATTCACCATTACAAGCTGAATCCTCATCCGTGGTTTTAGTCTTCAAGCTTTGAGGACGGGATTCGA
This sequence comes from Camellia sinensis, assembly GCF_055761805.1. Classification (NCBI taxonomy): domain Eukaryota; kingdom Viridiplantae; phylum Streptophyta; class Magnoliopsida; order Ericales; family Theaceae; genus Camellia; species Camellia sinensis. Next base: position 155,813,514 of record NC_138964.1, read on the forward strand.
AAGAAGCCCATGTCATCATAGTTGTGCCACTATCCTTAAAAATTGTCGCACTAGCACTAGCACTAGCACTAGCACTTCTATCGTCTTGAATACCACTAGCAAATTTTTTTTCGGATTCTGACCGCATCCGCTTCTTCGAGAATCCTGGAGACATCGGCATGTGTCCCACGGTTTCGGCACATTTTTTGGCGGAGGAGGTCGTCCTGTTTGGAGCCGGATTATGATGATGCAGATGGTCATGTGGAGGAAGTAGATTTAGATTTTGTTGGTGGCATGCAGCTAGATGGACTATGGATTCTAGCGTGTCGCCGGTCCTACCCCATGTGGGCTTTGTCGGGGCTGTGGGAAGGAGCCCACCAAGCCCATGCATGGCTAACTGCCCATTTTCCCATGTTAGCTCTGTAACTTCAAAATTAGACCTGAATTTGTGTACTCAAAAAAAAATAAATAAATCACATGAGTTTCAAGTATTTATAGTCTGAGTTAAAGCATTTATGAAAACCAAAAAGATACTAAACTTATTGTTAATGAAATCATTAAAACAAGAGTAGGTAATTGTTTAATGTTCCCTAAACAAATAAATCATAATTCTAATTAAAAAAAGATTATTCAAGCAGGAAAATCATTGAGAAGAAAATTGAAAAGGTTTGCTAATTAATTTGATAAAGTAGGAAACCTTTTTATACAAGCAAAGAAATTGTAAAGAAGATTACATTAAACCGCTGAAAAGTTGGATTTCCACAAACTAATATATTTTGTGAACAACAAATGAAAAGGATTGACTTCTTGTTGGCATGAATCAAGTTGAAAGACACAGAAAGCAAAGATGGAAGAAGTATGGATATGGATATGGATATGGATACAAATACAGACAAAGATACGGATACGGACAAAAGATATGGATACGGACACAAGACACGGTGATTTTAAAAAAAATGAGGACACGACAGGAATACTGAAATAAAATATATTTTTATTTACTATCTAGGTTAATATCACATTCATAAATAATCAATATTAACTAAAATAACTCTAATTCTATATTGGGTAAATTACACTTTGCCCCCCCTAAAGTTTCACCCATTTCCCACTTTGACCTTTTAAGTTTGATTTTTTCCTACTTTAACCCTTCATGTTTGCAATCCTTCCCACTTTACTCCTAAACTAACTTTCTTAAAAAAACTAGCAAAATCTACCACATCACCAACACATCAGCTCCATGTGTGATGTAAAAAATTTACTAAAGGTGTAAAAAATGAAAAATAGAAAACAAAAAAATTAGAATTTTTTTAGTCTTTAGTGAACTTTTTTTCAAATTTATTCATAAATATTATTATATTATAGATGCATCTAGATTAGATGCACCAAAAAAAAAAAAAAAAAAAAAACAAGTTCAACTGAAAAAATAAAAAAATTCACTAAGACGGAAAAAAAAACGATAATAATTTTTTCATTTCAAAATTGACAATACAGGTGTTTGAGTCAATATATTTTTATTTTCTTCATCTCTAGTAAACTTTTTTCTTTTTTTAGTTAAATTTGGTTTTATTTTTTTAAGTGCATCTAATCTAGATGCATCTATAATCTAATAATGTTTATGAATAAATTTGAAGAAAAAAATTTCAGAATAATAAAAAAAAAATTTCAATTTTTTTGTTTTCTATTTTTCCTTTTTTGCATTTTTAGTAATTTTTTATATCACACATGGCGTTGATGTGTTGGTGATGTAACAGATTCTGTTAGTATTTTGGATGAAAGTTAGGAGTGGTTTGAGATGTTTTAAATAAGTGTACTTTTTGATTTTTTATTAAAAAAAATATGCAAAAAAGTAGTGAAAGTTGTTAGAAAAGTAGAGAGAAAATGTTGATAGATGTGACCCAAATAAATGTACATATGTTAAAAAAAATGTACTTTTTTAGTTCTTTCCAAACACCATTTGGGAAGAAGGTTTGAAGGCTTTTTTGGCTATTTTAGCCACAAAAGACAAAATAGGCTATTTTAGCCACAACCAACAAAACATCACATCAAACCCATAATCATTATACTCTTCTCTCACAAAAAAAGTCAAAAAGTCAAAAAGCCCTTTCCAAACCAAGCTTTTTAGTCCAGGCTAAAATAGCCAAAAAAGTCAAAAAGTCAACCCACTTCCCAAACCAAGTGGGAAGGATTGCAAATGTGAAGGGTCAAAGTGGAAATGATTGCAAACATGAAGGACCAAAATGAAAAAAATCAAACTTAAAGGGCTAAAGTGGGAAAAATCAAATTTAAAGAACCAAAGTGGAAAATAGATGAAACTTTAGGGGGGGCAAAGTGTAATTTACCCTTCTATATTTTTTTAATAAAAAAAACACTTTTAAATTAACACTTATAGTTTATATATATTTTTTTATAGATGATCTATGAAGTATTTAAATTTAAGAAAATAATAATAAACATTTAACATTAGTCAAAAGTACTAAAGAAAATAAGAGAAAAGACAACTTGCCATATTCTTAATATGTCCCCGAAGTGTCTCCGGCTTGTTCTTTAAAAATAAATTAATTACATAAGACGACACGTCATATGGCGTGTCTACCTGCCATGTCCGCGTGTTCTCGAAGAACCTGTGTCTCCGACACGAATACGAGACTTATTTTGAAGCGTCGGTGCTCTATAAGCAAATATATCAAGAAATGCAACAATGTACTTGTGTGATGTAGATGAACTCAGAACACTAAAATGAAAAGAAAATTGAATCTTCTTCAATAAAATAGAAGAGAGAGAGAGAGACCTAAAAGAAACCGAAGAACTTGGTAAAAATAACAATTGTTGAGAATGGTGATTAACATGCTTATTCGAAGATTATTCATAAGGACTGTAGTAATAAAATTTATGAAGTAAAAAGAATATGGATTCGCGGGTATTTAAGATTTGTTCATAAGATCTTATACTGAATGACAAAGTAAGCTGATGTAGAAGAAAGTAAGCCGATGTAGAAGTAATAAAAGAGGGATTTCTCGGATCTACAAAAGCTTGAGAAAGAGAAGAGTAGAATAGAGTTTAACATATATAGTTGAAAGGTGGACAAAAATATATTTTACAAGAAAGAAGAAAAAGTGAAAAACTAAGAGCAGAGTAAGCATGCAGGTAATTTCTTGAGAGACACAGAAATTTGTATTCTCTTTACTTTCCTTAATAGTGAATGGACAAACTAATTGAGATTCCCCTACCAGAGAAAGAGAACTCCATAAGCAAAAATAAAAAGAAGAGAGAAATCACATGTTAGTAGCATGGTTTTAGATAATCACATTGAGATACTTATCGGTATCAGTAATATATATATATATATATATTAGGAAATATCAGACAATATCGATCGAGATATCTGCCGATGAATACCAGTATCGAAAATTGAAATCAGTAGTAGAGGAAAGAGAATCAAAAGAAACTTAGGAGTTGTGGGTAGTGCATACATAGGGACAATATGAGTAGTAGTGAGGTTGTGAAGATGGCTGTGCACGTGAGAGGATGTTTTCTCCTCTTCACCTTCAACTTGTTCTTGTCTTTGGTGCCTTGGATTCCAATTATGCACTATGCACTGATTCATGATTCCTTTCATGCTCTCTCTCTCTCTCTCTCTCTCTCTCTCCTAGTTAAGAGGAGCTTGAATTTTGAGTCTGGATTATCGCTCTCATATTGTTTTCTGGGGTCCCCTCTTGGAGGTCCCCTTGGTTTGGTAGAGATTGTACACAAACATGTGGTAGCAAGAAAAGCTTGAGAGGGAATTGGATATAGATTGGCTCCCACATCTAGCAGCCTTTATTAAGGGTATCTATGTCATTTCAAAATATACCCATCAATTATTATTTTTTATAATGTTTTTCCTAAAACACAAGAATGTGTATAGTTATGTCTTTTTAGTGGGGTCATTGTAATTTTAATTTTCCATTGTTTTTGTTTTTTGTGTTTTCTGAAAGCAAAATTACAAAATTCAAAAACTCCAATTGTTTACGATCAATTTTATTTTTGTGCAAAAACAATTTTACTTCCAAACAACGAGAGGTTCAAAATATTTATTAAAAAATAATTTTTGAATAAACAACCGTGCTGGGGACCCCCAGTGGGGGTGACCCCCAGCACCCCAGTCCACATGGGGCATTGTGATTGGCAGATAGGAAAAAAAAAAAAAAAAAAAAAAATTTCCAGCCAATAAGAAAACACTGGGGGTCATGGGGGTTTGAAAAATTGGGGGTCCAAATCATTTTTGTTTGAATAAATGAGAAAGGCCCATAAAGTAGAGTACACTCGCTAACCAATTAGGCTAGCCCGTAGATGTCATTTTACATCAATTTTAATTAAAAAATATAAGAAAATTTAAAAATTTTATCAAAATTTTTACCAAATATCTCAGAATGTGGGGCTCACACCCACGTGAAACATTTAGTAAAAATTTTAGTAGAACTTTTAGAGTTTCTACCATTAGTTATTTTAATTTGAATCGTTAAATTATATACTTTGCAAACATATCTTGCGATGATAAAAATAAAAAATAAAATTATTAAAAAAATTATGATAGATGAACCGACTCAGTTGGTTGGCCATTTAAAAAGGCATTAAATACAAGATCATTCTTGCCGCATAAAATTCAAGGTTTTAAGGGGATGATTGCCAACACATGTCCACCAATTGTTATCATCAACCATCGCAATTAATTTCCTCTATGGAGATTGTATTTGAATTATAAAATTAAATAATAATTTTAAAAAAAAAGAGTGTTGCTATTAGTATTTGTTAAAATTTTTTGGACCTCTCATTTTATAATTTTTTTATTACAATTATACCTTAAAATAAAATTACATTAAAAGACATTATGAAATGGAACACCCACCTATCAATAATAACTAATACTCTATAATATTAGACACCCACCCACACCCCCACCCCCAACTCCAACTCCAACTCCAACTCCAATTATACGTATTCCATGTTTGTAAACCCTAAATCTATTACTTTTCATAACCAATTAACATAAATCCTAAATCTATTATTTTTCATAATCATCTTAAATCCTGAATGTGTCATCTTCATCACCATCATCAACGCTATTGAACATGAAAGTTTTACTTCAAGTATAACGTATACTTCATCACTTATTTCATTGTGTAGAGCAATGGAGGACGAGAACAACATTCTCGGTCGTTTATCTATCTTGTATTAACATTCTCAGTCGTTCTCGGTCGTTCTTGTTTCGTTCAAGTTGTTCGGTACTGGTTTGCTGACTGTTACAATTATGTTCGGTAACACAGTACTGAACATAATCCTTTCGTTCAATACATAGGTTCCGAACATTAATGCAGATAGTCAATTATGTAATTTTCTTTGTTAAACTAACTTAGAATGGAAAAGAGTGAATTGGAATGGATTTAAGTTATGTATTTTGAATAGATTTAATTAATGTTATTTTAAGTTGTGAATTAGAATGGATTCAAGTTACACAGTGATGAACAAATTTTGTTCGGACATACAGTGCTGACGGGATCATTATTGTTCGACAAAACAGTTTTCAACAAAATACATTTTTTCGACTACACAGTGGTGAACAAATTGGGTGGGTGTGCATTTCATTGTGAAAATATGGAGATTAGTTTTCTATTATGAAAATATTATGGAGATAGTTTTCCATATATATATACATTGTTTTCTATTCCTGCAATTCGCATCAATCTTCACTTTCTCATCTGAATTTCCCAATCAATGGCAAATTCCAAAGAGACCAACGTCGTCGAAATCCTAATCAACGAAGAACACCAACCCCACAAGTAAATGCATTGTGTTTTTAGGAACCACTTTTTAGATGTGGTTAATGTTGGAGAGAGAAGAGAGAGAAAAAACTAGGGTTTTGAAAGGGTTTTGAGAGAGAGAGAGAGAAAAGAGAGAGAAGAGAGAGAAAAATCTTCACTTTCTCATATGAACAAAAGGGGTTTTGGGAGAGTGAGAGAAAAGAGAGAGAAAAGACATCACTGATGAGGAGAGAGAGAGAGAGAGAAGAGAGGGAGGCAGAGAGTAGGTGTGGTTGGGGGTGTGAATTGCGTGCATATGTTGGAATGGATTCAGGTGGGTGTGCATTTCATTGTGAATATGGGTATATTTGGTAATAAGTGGGATGTCCAAAAAAATATTATTAAAATTTAGGGTTTAGGGTTAGGGTTCAAAGAAATGGGGGGTCTAAAGAATTTTGGTAGGTGCTAATAGCAGCACTCAAAAAACATAGATGAAATACAAGTACATCTCACCTACATTTTTTAAATTTTTATCCAAATCAATGATTTGAACACAACTGAATGATTTAAGGGGAATTTTTTTTAAGGTCCCTAATAATAGTAATTTAGAGGATAAAGGACACCAAAAAAAAGAGTGATGCATTAGGTCCTTGAACAACATGACGCACATTTTTAATTATTTCGTGGACCAAAATACCCCTCACAAAATCAACACAGAGACGAAACTGATTCCGACGACTGAGTTCCATTCCAAGCATCCGACCATCTTCACGAACAAGAGAACAACAGAACTAGGGTTTCAATATCATCTTCACTATCGACATTAGAGCTTCGTTATCTTCTGTAAAAATCATTCCCATTCCTTCCTCACAAATTTCTCTGACCTCGTTTTCACTATTCATCGTCATCTCAGTTCATCTTCGTCACGTCGCATCTTCATCTCAGGACATATCAGCTCGTCATTAAAGTTTCATCCTAACTCTAGTAAGTTTTTCTACAATACAACTAGATTTTATCTGAAAACACAGTTAATTGCATTTTATATTAACCTTCTATAAATTAAGGTTTCAATTTCGTAATAAAAAGTTACATGAATTTAAAAAAATTTATTTCTGTGTGTTTTGAACTTATTTTTGAACATGTTTGTGTGATTTTATCTGTAAATTTCTCTAGCATTTGAATTTCTCTGGTTTTTGCTTGATACATGTTTTTTCTTTCAATTTTCTCTAATATGTTTATTTTGAAAAATGCTATTTCTACGTGTTTTCATCTTATCCTTGAACATGTTTCTGTGATTTCGTCTATAAATTTCTCTGTAATATGTATTTTTAATTGGAATGTCTATCTTTATCTAGAATGTCTATTACTTTATTGTCTCTGTCTAAGTTTCTCTGACCACATCACTTTCCTCCCTTGTGTGTCTCTATCATGTTTAATTTTCTCTGGTTGTGTATGTAAATTTCTCTGGCATTTTAATATTATGGACTGGAATGTATGTTTCTTTTTTGAATTTTTTCTGGCATGTTTATGTTAAAAAAAAGTTATTTCTCTATGTTTTGATCTTATTTTTGAACATGTCTCTGTGATTATGTCTATAAATTTCTCTGGAATATGTATTTTTCTCTAGAATGTCTATTACTCTCTTATTTGTGTCTAAGTTATAATTTTCTCTGGCTACATCACTTTTCTCCCTTGTGTGTCTCTATCATGTTTAATTTTCTCTGGTTGTGTATGTAAATTTTTCTGTCATTTTAATATTATGGACTTGAAATTTTCTCTAGAATGGAAATTTTCTCAAGAATGTGTAATTTTCTCCGGAATGTGTAATTTCCTCTGATATGTTTATTTTGTTCAATTCTTGGTTTCAATGTGGTATAATTTTCAGTGGCATGTTTACATTACTTTGTTTATTTTATCTTGCTAATTGTGGAATGAAAATTTTCTTTGGCTTGCCATGTTTACTTTTCTTTGTCATTCATTTTCTGTACTTGCTAGATATATGTTTCTTTTTTCAATTTTCTCTGGCTATATTTTACTTCTATATGTAATTTTAACAATTATTGAAAATTTCTCTACCATGTTTATGATGCTTTGTTGATTTTCTTTGGCAATGAAAATTTTCTGTGGCTAGATGTATTCTACAGGAAAACAATTAGTACTCTGACATTTAATTTTTAGTATCTGATTTTGTCTGACATTTATAATTTTCCCTAGCCACCTTAGTTTTCTCCCTTATGTGTAATTTTCTCTAACATGTCCAGTTTTCTCTGGCATGTTTAATTTTTTCTGGGATTTAATGTTGACATCTTTATGTATTCATCATTGTCTAGAAATGACAAAACGTAAAAGCAGCAAAACACCAAGCAAGAAACATAAACTCTCTCAGTCTTCTTATGATCTACGATAAAAAAACCAGCAGCAAAACACCGGAAACGCCAAGCAAGAAACATAAACTCTCTCAGTCTTCTTATGATCTAAGATAAAAAAACTAGCAGCAAAACACCGGAAACACCAAACAAGAAACAGAAACTCTCTTGGTCTTCTTATGATTTAAGATAAAAAACTAGTAGCAAAACACCACTAACTCCTTGCCAAAACACACAAGTCCAAGGTGATGAAGCAACTACCATCAAGATGAGTACCCCAACTTCAACAAGCACAAGCTCAAGGGGGGAAAAAACCTGTTAAACTCCAAAGAAAGAGAGCTCACTACAACATTCAATACCGATCCAACCTCTCATCTGTTGTCTCATTTTTTCAAACACTTAAATTCAATTCAAACCAACTTGTAGAGCTTCAAAAGACCTTATTCTGGTATTTGATCCAAACTCTAACCACTAGAAGGATGGATCCAAGGAAATCTAGGAAATCTGAAAAATCTGATGATGATGTAGTTACAATAATCCAATGTTACAATGAAAAAATAAAAGTATTCACAGTTGGTAAAAAGAACTTGACCTTTACAACCAATGACATGACCTTGATTTTTGGTTTGCAAGGAGGTAAATGAGCCATGTCATTAAGATACTCTAAAAAGCCAAAATCTGCATTCCTAAGGAGAAGATTCCAAAAGGACACAAGGCTCACTGGTCCTGTTCTTAAATATGTCTTAGTCAAAGCAATGAAAGGCAAGCAACCAACTGACTTCAAAGATGTAGCAATCATTGTTTCATTGTACTTGTGTCTCACCCTATTTTTTTTGCAACAAGTGGGAATTCAATAGGGTGGATTTTTATAAAGTATGTGGAACCTCTTGAATCAATGAAACAGTATAATTGGCCAAAAACAATAACATCAACATTGATTGATTCTATCATAGCATTGCACAAAACTCTAGAAAAAGTTACGGGGTGTGTCATTGCATTGCTAGTAAGTATAATATCCATTCAAATTTACAGTTATCATACTTACAAATTTGTGTGTTTAGCAAAATTTAATTACTTTAATTTTCATCACAATATTGGCTATGTGAACATGCAAATATCATTGACTCGGAAGACAGTAACACAACTGGCTTCCCAAGATGTGCCAAGTGGAACCTGCAAAGCTTGACGAAACAGCTGTAGAAGACACCAGTCCACTCTCTTGCACCTCGACAGGTTAGATTTCTATCGCCACTGAAATCTCAGTGAAATTCCAAAATTTCTCTAACCACTGGTTTGTTTCCCTCCTTGTGCCTGGATTGATTGAGATCAATTTTCTCTGAACTATCAATTTATGTTTCTTCTTTGGTTACCACTGGTTTATTTCTGCCATTGTAATCAATTTTCTCTACAATCCAAATTTCTCTAACCACAATTGTAACACATTAACTTATATGTCCTGATTAATTTTCTCTAATATCTGAATTATGTTGTTTGTTTCATAATTTTCTCTGGCCCATAAAATTGTTTCTCCTTGGGTGTAATTTTCTCTGGCCCATAACTTATGGGCCTTGCATCTTTTATTAACACTGTTTATTTCTACCCTTCTAATGAATTTTCTCTGGAATCCAAATTTGTCTGACACAATTATAGTAAAACATTAACTTATATGCCTTGATTGATTTTCTCTTATATCTAAATAATGTTGCTTGTTTCATAATTTTCTCTGCCTCATAAAATTAACTCCTTGTCTGTAATTTTCTCTAGCCCATACAAATTTCTCTGAAGTTTGTTTCCCATTAGTATCATTTAGATGAATTTTATTTTCCTTATTTGAATTTTTTCTCTCAGTGAATTTTGTAACATTTCTCTAATAAAAGAGCCTCTTGTTATAGATAGATAATAAAGAACTAGTCAAAAATCCATCAGAGGAGTTCTGTCTTGGTAAAAAGACAAAGAAAGAATCAAAAAAGGCAATTGTCAAATTCAAGGAGACATTACAAGATTCATCTGAAGAAGGAGGGAATGAAGAAGCAGAAGGCAACATAGAAGAACACAAAGCCAGCAATGGACAAGAAGGTCAAGCAAGCAGTGGAGAAGGAGAAGCTAGAGAAGAAAGTGAAGAAATAGAAGTAGATGATAAAGAAGAAAATGAACAGAAAGAAGAAGAGAGTGAAGAAGAAGATGAAGGCACTCAATCTAAACAGCAAGAAAAAAAAATGAGGAAAGTGATGAAGAAAAACATAATGAGCCGATGGACCAACATCGTGATAGCATTTGTGGCTCACCAATGCGTCAGCCTCAAGAATCTAAGGAATCAAAGGATGCCCAAATTGCTGATCTACGCCAAAGACTAAAGTCACTTTCCAAATCTAAAATAGAAGAAGAGAGAAATTGGAATGAATTACTTACAGAAAAGGATATTGCAATAAGAACCTTGACATCACTTAACTCAAAACTTCAAGAAAGAAACAGCACAATCCAAACGAAACTAAGGATGTTGGAGGTTCAAAAAGAAGATGATACAAAAACAATTCAACAGTTGAGGTATTCAATTTCGGAGCTTGAAAATGAAAATGCTAAATTGCATGAACAAGTTCAAGAACTATCCGTTCAACTAACAATACAACCATACCGAACACCAACACAAGTTCAACCACAAGGTCAGTGAAAATCTTGAGCCACAAAATGTTATGTTCTTGTGTCAACATAACTCAGAGAAATTTTTATTATTATAATTTTCTCTGTCAACGGTAATTTTCTCTGGAAGTTAAATTTATTTGAACACATTAGTTTCTGCTACTTATTTCTATTGATTTCTATTGCTTATTTGATTTTCTCTGTCTATTTTCTTATTCAATTTTTGGGACTTGTTTGATTTTCACTGTGTATAGTTGGAATGCAAGTGGAACAACAACCAACAACCCAACAAGAACAAATAGCACACAAAGAACAACCAAAACAAAAGACAAAAGTTTATGGTAACTGAAAAATATTGAATCAAATAAATTTACATATTGAAATATCATCTGTTACTTCAGAAAAATTTCACTTTTATTGATATTTTCACTGTCTACTGTTAAAAAAGATCCTACATCAATGATAAAAAATTTAAAGGCAAAAGAAAGGAAAGAAAAGTAGCACGATCCAGAATTTCAATATCCCAAAGTTGCGAAAGTGACTAGAGGTTCGAAGCAAGTTGCAAAGCAAACCGAGCAAACCACGAAAGACAAAGAAGTACTTGATGCTGATGTGTACGTCTTGCCTCAACCAACAAGCATTAGAAAATCTTGGGTTTTTCCACAAACTCTACCGATTTCAAGATTGATAAAAGATCATATAAAAGACATCTTGCAGCACATATTAAATGTGTCTGGACTTGAGTAAGTACAACAAATAAAATAGAAAATAACAAACAACAATTTACTAACTTATATTGCATTAACAACTATTAAATCCATTCTTTGTCATCTTGTAGGGCTTTAATCTGGACAAGTGAGTTGAATCTCATTACTTTTGAAGACATTGGAAACCTAATAAAGCAAAAAGAAATTGCCAACAATGTAAGTCTTTCATCAAAATTTCTTTGCAATGCTCCATCAGCCTTTATAAACAAATATTACAATTATAAATTATATTTTTCAGGTCATTGATGGCTATGGAGAGATCCTTTTTGCTGACCAAATAAGATAAAGACAACAACCAATTTCATTTTTTTTCACATCCATGAGCTTAGTACTACTATTTTATCTGATTTTCTCAGGAATTTACTTACTACCTTCTCTTGTTAAGATACTTCTTGAAGCCAGTTGTGTCACTAGACTAATTTTCTCTGGCTAGTTGCGTGCATTTAAAATTTCTCTGTCTGTATATTTCTTAAATTCATGTCATTTCAACTTTTTCATAACATAACCATTTCTTGATTTTCTCTGACCACAGAATTTCATCAAGATGAAGAAAAATCAAACTTTCCGAGTCTCATTATTTGACAAGCATATTTAAACAACATGGTGGAACTACAGGTTCCTCCATTTCCCAATAAATACTGGGGGTAATGAGAAGTCAACATATGGAAATCACTGGACCTTGCTTGTCCTCGACAAACAAGACAATTTATGGAGGTTCTACAACTCACTAAGGCCAATGAGGAATGATGCAGAAGACAAATATGTCAGAGATGCAAAACAATTGGTAACAAGTGCAAATTTCTCTGATCCATCATAATGTTTATGCGATGATATTTTTCATAGAATCCCATTGATTTGTCTGTAAATTTCTCTGTTACTTACAAATTATTTTTTTGCAGCAAGATTATGTGAAGAATTTTTTGAAAGCTTGCCTTGAAAGAGAGGCACAATCACAACCCTCTTTCAAATTGATAAACTCACAACAAATTACGACTTTGAGTATGTCAACAATGCTCAACAATAAGACAGTGATTCGTAAGTTTCACAAAACATCTATAAATAAGATAATCTGATTTGAATGATTCTTAAAACTAACTATACCTATAATTTGTATGCAGTCTAGATTGTGGCCTCTTTGTATGCTATATAATGAGACAATATAACAAACATGAACCTATTAGCTCGAAATTGTCCACACAAGACATAAGGTTGATGTGGGCAGAAATCATAGAGAGATTTGTGACCGAAGTTGGCCGGTCATGGACAGAACCAATTCAAATACCTCCAAAAGAAGAACCAAAAGTGTAATAGTGAAACTAGTGCAAGGAAGACAATGTACACAATATAATTAGGATTAACCATTCAATTTGTTTTTTCATATATTGAAGGAATGATGATGCTTGACATATATGTATATATCATTTTTTGACTAATGTAAATCTCATACCTATCAATGGTTAAATATATATATATATATATATTTTTATTGTGATTGTCAACACAATCCACACAGAGAAAATTGTCTGTAGAAATTTCTCTGGTATGATGTTACCAGAAATTCACAGAGAAATTTAACTTGCATCTTCCCAAGGGGATGCCTACATGATCATATAATCTGTAATGCTTTGTGTTGGTACAAAACAATCATCAAATTCAAAAAACACAAAGCCCACAGTAATTTTCTCTGCTATTGGCAAATTTCACTAGATGAATTTGAAACCTCAAAACACAATGCCCAGATAATTTTCTCTGTTAGTGGAAAATTTTTTTGGATGAAATTGACTAGTATTATAAACAGATTGCCTATAGTATGTTTCAACAAACACAATGTACACTATAATTTTCAATACTATTGGCAAATTTCTCTAGATAAATTGGACCTCGCAAAACACAATGCAAATTTCAACAAACACAATGCCCATAGTAAATTTCTCTTCTATTGGCAAACTTCTATGGATGAATTTAACTGGTATTACAAACCCACTGCCTATAGTATGTATCAACAAACACAATGCACACTTTTACTGCTATTGAAAAATTTCTCTGGATGAATTTGATTGGTATTATTATATACAGTGTCTAAAAAATACATTTCACAAAACAAAATACACAAAAGTAATCATCAAATGTATTATTCAATCAATAAAATGTATTATCCTCAACTATTTAACAAAGGTTCCTTGCATGTCCTCTTATTATGGCGACCAATACTCACACAACGACTACACTTAATCACCCTTTTAAACTCTCCAGTAGAAGCAATTATGTTTTTCTCTGGCCTCCCAACTGGTCTCTTACTCAATGGAGGTAAAATCATAGCATCATCAATGCTACATACAGGTTTTTCAACAGTTAGAACTGGGCCAATCGAAAACGAGTATGCTTGACGATACATATCAGCATGAAAAAATGGTTCAACAAATGAATTCAAATTCTTTCCACTTCTAAAAATTACAGCAACAACATGTTGACATGGATACCCATTTGTTTCTCGTTTTCGACATGAACAAGTTCTCAACTCAAGATCAACCATAACCGAAGGAAAACAATGCACTTTAAAGACATTATCAGATGATAAACTCACATTCCATGTCCTCCCATCCAAGAAAGACTTCTCCAATACACTATCCATACGAGGACAGAGAACTTTATTCCATTTACTAGAGAGCAGCCTCCTATTAGACCTCATATTCATGATTTGCAACCGTATCATGTCCACCAAATTTGTTATTGGGAAGTGCCGAGCTTCTTGTATCCATGAATTGAATGACTCAGCAACATTTGAATACATCTCACCATAACGTTTCCCCTCAAAATATGCATCACTCCAATTTTCATATGGTAAACTTCTCAAGAAAACACTCACAGTGTCTCCTCCTTCACTTTTTAATTCATTTAACTTGAAATGAAATGATGCATTTGTTGGCGCATATGCACATTCTGAAAACTTGGACACAATCGTCTCCCTAACCAAATTTGTGTTTCCACATGACAACTTATCCCTCAAATTTCTCTTTAGATGTTCAAGACAAAATCCATGAAAGCAGTTAGGAGAAAACCTAGCAATTCCTTCCACAATACCGCAATGTCGATCTGATATGAAACTTATCACCCTCTCTGATCCCAATACTTCACATAAATGTTCAAGGAACCAACACCAATTGTCTTTATTCTCAACATCAACAACAGCAAAAGTTATAGGAAAAAAACCTACAAAACAAATAGGAACAAGCACATTAGATATACACATGCAGAGAAAATTAGAACAACAAACAACTAGAGAAATTTGACACTGCCAACATCCAGAGAAAATTCACACAATGGCAACCTCCAGACAAAATTCACTTAGTGCCCAACTTTAGAGAAAAGTCACACATTGGCAACATTCAGAGAAAATTGACTTAGTGACCAACTACAGAGAAAATTCACACAATTAGAATATCCAGAGAAAATTAACTTAGTGACCAACTACAGATAAAATTCACACATTGGCAACATCCAGAGAAAATTCACTTAGTGACAATATCCAGAGAAAATTCACTTAGTGGCCAACTACAGATAAAATTCACACAATGACAACATCCAGAGAAAATTCACACACTGACCAAAATCCAGAGAAAATTCTCACAGTGGCCACAACTAGAGAAAATCCACACAGTGGCCAAAACTAGAGAAAAATCAAAGTGTCAAAGAAAAATCACATTCACTCAATTCTTACATGTATAGAAAATTAACATTCTTAGATAAAATTAGATATATTTACAATTACCTTCATTCCCTTCTTTCCCCGTCACAGCAAGCATAACTCCCTTGTATCGTCCTTTCAAAAATGTTCCATCAAGAAAAACCAATGACCGACAATATTTGAAACCAGCAATGCATGCATGAAAAGTCACAAACACTCTTTTGAAACGTTTGTTACCTTCAAAATCTAACTCAAAACGACTAGCTGGATTGTTCTTCAATGCCTCGTCAAAATACCACCGTAATTGATCGAATGACAAACAAGAATTCCCACATGTACTACATTTTGCTTTTTCAACCCCCAACCAACCACAATTATAACTGATTGAGACCCCATACTTGTCTTTCATTTCTTTGACAACATCCACTAGACGAGTTAAAGGTTTTGCACTTACCTCTTCAAGTATCAGCCCAGAAACTAAGCTGAAAGTCATCCTAGCATGTTTACTAGTACGAACAGCCACACCACACGTATGTTCATTGTTCAAAGTTCTTATGTAAAAGAACCCATTTGTTTTTTCAACTGAAGTATGTACATGCCATATACATCCCCTTGATTCCTTATATGCACATTCTGCCGTAACCCTCAGCTTGTCATTTTTAACATACGTAAACTGAAAACCAACCTCAATAGCATACTTGCATAAAAAAGTACGGAACTCAACCACACCACCCTCAAACTTTTGTCCAACACTCGTAATATTATTTCGCCAACTAGCTGACAATAACACATTTTCTTGGTGAGAACAAAACTTAGAGAGTGAATTCCTTTCAATATCCACCAATCTATCACATTTACCATCCACAACATCTACCCAATTAGACCCCACTTCATCTTCTTTATCAAAAGTACTACACCTAGTAACTGAAACATCAACTATATCAACACCACGTGCACAAACAACAAACAACCCTCAACATATTCAGAAAATCAATATTATTTCGAACCATACAATTTAGATGGCCCACAATAGAATATGAAATACACAGAGTCTCAGGTTTCAAATTCTCCCATGTTTTACACAAAATGCCAACCAATTCCTCAAAATTCAATTCGCATGAAACATTAATGACAATAGTATCATTCACATATTTGCACAGTAACAACATTGCACTGTCCATCGAAACTGAAAGAAAAAACAAGAAAAATAATTTGTTCAACATAAAAACACCTCACAAGAACAACATAAAAGTCCAGAGAAATTTCTAAAAATTATAATTTTCTCTGGATTATAATAACAAGCTTATAATTTTCTCTAGACTCAAATAAAAGCCCAGAGACATTTACAACCTTATATTCACCTTCAAGATAACAAAAACAAAATAACAGAAACTTAATGAATCTAGAGAGAATCACAGAGAAATTTACTATTAACTATTAAACACAATCATAGAAAAAAATCACACAGAATATCTGTTATGAAATTATAGGCTTTTCTGTGATTTTCACTGAACTACAAGCTAATAATTTTCTATGAGTCATTCTGCAATATTGCACTCATACAAAAATCCAGAGAAATTTACAAACTTATATACACCTTCAAGATAACAAAAAACACTGCATTGTCCATCTAAATTGAAAGAAAAAACACAAAAAATAATTTTGCTCAGAGAAACAAAAACTTATATTCACTTTTTACAAACATATAATTTTCTCTGAATTACAAACTGAAAGTGAGTAACAAACTTATAATTTTCTTTGAACTACAAATAAAAGTCTAGAGAAATTTATGAACTTACATTCACTTTCTCAAATTCTATCTGCATTACAAACTTCTAATAATATGTCCATATGAACTTATAATTTTCTCTGTGATTTTCGTTGGATTATAATAACAAACTTACAATTTTCTCCGGACTATACGAACAAAAGTGCAGAGAACGAAATTTATCTGGTTTGAAAAAATATAGAACAAAACTTACCATTGATCAGCATGTTGATGAAAAACAGAGCACGAAAAATGAACTCTAAACATCAAAATCAACTACACTGTCAACACTCTTTGAAATTGATCAAAAAATAGAGAATGAAAAATTAATTCCAAAAATAAAAATCAACTCTATCAAGCTAGCGCCTCTCTAAACAAAAATTCAAAACAAAAATCAAAATCCATGGGGAATCTCCATCGAAAACATACCTAATTCAACTCCACTGAAAAACCTATGCGATCAACACACTGTAACACCTACACGATCGTAACAATCTTTCTCGTCAACTCCACTGAAATCTCCGACAAAATCTCTACCGCGAAGTCAGTTTTCAAAATCTACACCGTGAAATCAACAATATAATATTCAAACAAATTTCTCGTCAACTCCACTGCAATCTCCGATGAAATCTTCACCGTGAAGTCAACAATATAATATTCAAACAAATCTATGTTATAAAAAAGAAGGGTATTTTAGATACTTTATAACCTAAAATAAACTTGATGGACCTTAAATATCAAAATATATTATTTTGGGCCTGTCCTCCTATCAAAAGTAGAGGAGGGATGTTAGACCAATTTTTTCATGATTTAATATGAGATTTGTAAACACAAAATGATACTGAGTTCAAAAAAAAAAATTTAAAATTTAGACATTAAAAGATACATTTCAACCATAATACCCTTGATAGATATAAAGCTCCCAATCATTTAACTGTCAATGTCTGCCTTCAAATATCTAAATTTTTTAAGCCTTTAAGCCCTCACTCTAAACCAGACATTAGTAAATGGGTTCTCTGCATCAACAATGGACACGTAGATCATCTCATAATTCACCACGTGGATACCTCCCTAGAGCTCAAAAGTCACCACGTGTCACTACCAATCATATTCTCCATCTATGTATATATATTTTTTCATTTAAATTCAGACCTCATACTTGATAACAGAACATTTCAATTACTATATTAATTTTTTCATTTTCTTTCAATGATAAATTAATAACTTTACACACCAACAATTAATAACTCTCAAAATAAACCAACTTAATAGCTAATTTGAGGCAAAACCTTCTTCATTTCTTTAACCAAAACATTTGCAATTGTACCTTAAAATGGTAATGTTTTAATTACTTCTTTTAGTGCAAGTGAGATTACAGATTAGTTTTATCCAAATTTGGAGGTGAGTTATAAATACATAGCAGCTAGTGCAAGTTTTTTTTGAGGTGGGTAGTAGTGCAAGTTATGATGGATGAAGTTTCACAAAATTTAGAGAGGTACAGCTGTGTGACAAAGATGGCCATGATTATCTACACATTTAATTCTTTGACGAATATAAAATTTAAGCATAGAATAATATAGAATATATTCAAAATATATATATTTTGTGTTTGGTTTTACGATCAATTTTTGTATTGTTAGACTTATTTAATAGGACATTATAACAAATAAGAGTATTACGGAACAATTTTTTTTTGTCTCGAAAAGTGAAAATGTTGTTGCAAAAGCATTTGGAAACCAATTATTGTTGCCACGATGATAGTCACTAAAAATTGTTTCGAAATAATTTTTATCTTCAAAATTTTAAAAATGTCGCTAATAAATATATTTTTAGGAAGACAAAAATCTAATCATAAAAGAATAGTAATTCATCACTAAATATCTAAATTTGTTGTTAGAAATATAATAATGATACTTTTGATAATAAAAAAAAAAAATTTCGCTTCTAAAATGATATTTTCTTCTTCAAATTTTTATTTGTAAAACCTTAATTTATTGTCGTAAGATGTACTTATCCAAGCAAGATCCGAAATATCTGCCTTATTAATATTACAAATTTAACAAACTTTTATTTGCAAGGAAGTCTCAAAGCAAAGAGGGGGCTAATATCTTTGTAATGTCTATCCATTTTATTGTGAATGCAATAATGTATAGAAAGTACCTCAATACAATAAGGAAAACGTTTAGGACTCCCACAAACAAGAACCCTTACGACCCCCACTAATATATTGATCATTGATGTGTTTGAATTTTTTTGAGAATTGTCTGACAGTGACATGAATGGTTCAGATCATTTTAAGGGTTGTGGGAGTTGTGTTTTGTAGGAGTCTCTATCATTATTGATACAATAATTCAACATGGATAGAACCAACCCATTTTATTGTGAATACAATAATGTATAGAAAGTACCTTAATACAATAATTCAACATGGATAGAACCAACCAGACAAGCTGATGTAGGGTGAGTAAAGATTACTTTCTTACAAGTAGCAAGTTTAGATTAAGTATATTGACAGCAGTAATAATAGATTTATAAGGCTGGATTTAGTGAGATTTTGTGACTGTAAAAGTATTTAAAAAAAATAAGAGTTTAAGGGTTTGTAAAAGGGTAAGATTTTGGAAATGAAAATACAAGTATTTAGGAATTGTTGAGTGGCTGTTTCAAGCACTGTGAAGAGTGAAATGAATAGTAACCTTGCTATGTAGAAGAAGAAGAAAAAGAAGAAGAGCTTCACCCTCACAAGGGATAGGCCAATCACACAAACACAATATCAAATTTTCATAGTATTAACTCTTTTCTTGAATCAGTGAGATTGTACATATATTTATAAACTAAAGACACTCCTAATTCTATTTCAATTATAATAGAAAATTTTAATGATTTCTAATTTTACTTCAATATTAAATAAGAAAATTTAGATTTTTGACCACTAAGATTATTTTAGATATAATAAAACCCATATATAATGACTCATTTAATAACTTGACTCAAAATAAAACCCATGAGCAACCCTACAACCCATGTCCAACAAAACTGAAATTACCATAATACCCTTAAGTACTAAACACTATCATAGACACTTCTCTTTGGACAAAAAGACTTTTTGAGGATCATAGGACCCTTAGACTTTGTGTTGGGTTTCCACAACCTATCATACTTGTTTAATCATGTAATAGATGTTGCATCACAAACCTTATGATTGAACACATAAAAGTGTTTAATTAATACATATATATATATATATATGTATACACATGTTTTTTAAAGTAGTTTGGTAGAATCAAAAGCAGAAACAAGTAACAGGAGCTGTTCCAGTTGATTTGATCCTGTTGGCTCTTTCTTTCACCTCAGTCTCTTCAATTTCTCTCTTTTCTTCCATTTGCACTCTTGCCTCTACAGCACTATGATCTATCCTTGCTAGCTTGTTCTTGTAATGTTGTAAATTCAGTGCATTTCTTAGCTCCATTTCGCTCTGCAGTTTCATCATTTTTCATGACCACTTCCTAATTAATATCATTTATTTGCATATGATAAAGTATGTAAACATACAAAAACCAGACAAAAAATGTATTGTTGGGTAATATGAATCCAGAAAATTATTGAATACTAATCCCACAACAACTGAGTAAGAGTACTTTTTGGTGTGTCATAGTTCTCTCCTATCACCCTAATACCATGTATTTATAATTAACGTGTCATGTCTTTTTGTATTGTATTATAATCTAGATCATAGACATACACTACACCATATAAAATTTTTAAGAACTAAATTTTTGATTTCTAAAATTGAAAATTTTGTTGTAAAAAATATTAGGAGTCCAAGCTCATCCGATCATCTTTTATAGATGGCGAACAAACTCTGCTGTTCGTTGTTGATGGCATCACCCCAGAGTTAATCCGGAGGAGAGACGCATCCCCCACTGTTCCGAACATGGCGGGCCTGGAGACTTCATCTAGAGGGCTCCCCAGAGATGCACAAGATAAGCGCGCTAGGAGCATCGATCACTCTTAGAGTCCAAACGGACACCGATGACGAAGAGAGTCGCACGCTCAACGCCTAGAGCACAAGCTGAGGGACTAAGACGCTATCATCCGGAGGATGGCGGCGGAGATGGTGGCGCTGAAGCGGCAAGTCAAAGGGAAGGGTGTTGTTGGAGTGAAAAACCATAATGAGCGCACCCAACCCCATCGCTCAGGCAGCCAGAACCAACAAAGGACGCCTTCCTTTCTAATCACCAAGAGCTATGGGGTTGGTGAGTCTGACCCACCGGTGGAGAAGTCGTGTGCACGAGATAGTAGCTACCGTCCCTCACGTCCGTCGACAATGTCTAAATACTCTTACTCCTCCCGTTCGAAGGACTTGAGGGACGTCTTGGAAGAACAAGCACGACGGCAGGAGGCGCAAAGGGTGCTAGCACTGCAGCGGCTGTCCCACGGAGGTCACACCAGTGAAGAAGTCATAATGCCGCCACCACAGCCAGTTGTACATGTCCCTTTGGACAGAGACTTGGCGAGGCTGAGCGCCACCCTTTTTCCCTTGAGATAGAGACTATGCCGCTCCCTGCAGGCTTTCACCAGCCCAAGTTTACGCTCTATGACGGAAAATTGATCCATACATGCATGTGAGGCACTTCCAGCAAGTTATGGTTGGCTACAGGCGGAACGACACACTTATGTGCCTTATTTTCCCGTTAAGTTTGGGTGATTTAGGCCTGAAATGGTTCGAGAGGCTGCCGGAGGAAAGTATCGAAAGGTGGCAGTAGTTGGTGCAAGCGTTTGTGACCCGATTCAAAACCAACACCAAAATACCCAAAGAAGTCGACCACCTTCTGAGCGTCAAGAAGGACTTGGGTGACTTATTCAAAGTGTACAATGCCAAATATTGGGAAACCTTCAACGAAATCCTTGATTGTCCGACCAACTTTGCGATCACCCAATACAAGCGCGGTCTCCCGATCGGACATAGGTTGAGAGACTCGCTCACCATGAACCAACCGACGACCATAGAGCCCACCTCAACCATAGACCCACCATTTGAAGGCCCACCTCAAATGGTCGTGAAGAGCAAATGTGAGACAGACCACTTGGTCGACTTAGCAGAGATGTTCGTCATTCTCAAACAACACAAGTTGCGTCTAAACGCATCGAAGTGTGCCTTCGGCGTGAGGTCAGGGAAATTTTTGGGATTTTTGGTCACCAACTGTGGAATTGAGGCGGATCCCTCTCAAATCAAAGCTATACAAGAATTAAAGTAGCCCAACTCAGCAAAGGGCGTGCAACATCTTGCCGAGATGGCAGCTGCGCTTAACCGATTTATAAGTCGGTTATTAGATCGTTACTACCTTTTCTTATAGGCCTTAAAATAGAAGTTTTTGTGGGATGCTGAATGCGACAAGGCGTTGGCCAAACTAAAGACATACCTATCCTCCGCTCCATTACTTGTCACGCCAAAACAGCGCGAAGAACTCTACCTCTACCTTTCTGTTTCCCAACATGCGGTCAGTGCGGTGCTGATAAGAGTGGAGGGCATACAACACCTATTGATCTTCTATGTTAGCAAAACCTTGCTCCCCGACAGAGTCAAGATACTTGCTGCTGGAGAAACTCACCTTAGCACTAATGATGGCCTAAAAGAAGTTGGCACATTACTTTCACGCTCACACGATCGTGCTGTTGACCGAGTTTCCTTTGAAAGCCTTGTTTGAGCAGGTAGACTTCTTTGGCCAAATTCGCAGTCGAGTTGGGACAATTCGACGTCAAGTTTCAACCCCGAACTGCTATTAAAGCCCAAGCATTGGCCGGTTTTGTGGCAGAATTCTCACTTAGCATTCACCCAATTTGCCTGGTGGACCTGATCGATGCAACCAGGCTGAGGAGGGTAGGCACGGCAGAAATTGCACAACCAACCCCCACTTCAGTCTAAGCCAGTCCTCTTAACAAACAAGACATTGAAAGTGACACGAAAGTTTCGCGTGCAACCATAGACCCACCATTTGAAGGCCCACCTCAACCTGGCAATGCGTTGATGGATTTGGGAATAACAGGACAACCTGTTGGATCTAACACCATATCACCAGAGGGAGGGAAAAAGAATGCAAGTTGCAATCATCGACGGCGCGCTTGACGCGGAATAGTCGAGCAGCCAAGCAACTCAGAACACTTGAACCTTCATAAATTCCATGATCCCGTAGAATATTGGAAGCTCTTGTCAGTGAAATGTGAAAACTTCTTGTCGATGGTGCTTCAAACAGACATGGAACCGGGCTGGGCGTAGTTTTGATCTCACCAAATGGACTAACCATCGAACATTCCATCGCACTTAGGTTTCCCGCATCCAACAATGAGGCCGAATACGAAGCACTGCTAGCCGGATTGAAAAGCGCGCTCTAATTGCAAGCATCTGAGCTAATAGTTTACAACGACTCCCAACTCGTTGTAAATCAAGTGACTAGGGAATACGAAGCCAAAGATGACAGCATGGCCAAATATTAAACTCTGGTAAAAGAGCAGATCAAAAAATTTTAAGCCATACGCGTTCAACAAATCGACCGAGAAGACAATGACCGAGCAGATGAATTAACCGATTTGGCTTCCATGGCTGAAAAATCAACCCCCAACCCCCTCCTGATTGAATTCCTCCCAAGACCCAGCATCGAGGGCTCAGTGTAGACAGAAGTTCTCTGCACCGAGCTAGGTCCCTTTTAGATGGACCCCATCAATCTTTTCTTGAAAGAAAGAATCCTGCCAACCGACAAGAAAAAGGCAAACAAAATCCAAGTGAAGTCTGAATGGTTTTGGCTCTCTCTATCTGGCGGCCTGTATAAGAAGTCCTTCACTAGCTCATATCTGAAGTGCGTACACTCAAACAAAGTCGACGCCTTTCTGTTTGAAATCTATGAAGAAATGTGTGGCAGCCACATTGGGGGAAGATCCCTGGCCTACCGTGCTATTTCACAAAGATATTGGTGGCCCTACATGTAAGCCGATGCACAGAAATATGTGTGAAAATGTGAAAAGTGCCAAAAGTTTGCTCACCAAATTCACTAGCCAGCTAGAGAACTCCTTCCCCTCACAAGTCCTTGGCCGTTCGCAATGTGAGGCCTGGACATAGTGGGACCACTTCCAACTGCGCGCGGTAACCATAAATTCTTCATTGCAGCAATCGATTACTTTACCAAATAGGTCAAAGCTGAGCACCTGGCAACAACCAAAGAAAAAGATGTGAAGAAATTCGTCTGGCAAAATATGGTAACGCGGTTTAGAGTTCCTAAGGCTTTGATCTCCGACAATGGCACCCAATTTAATGAAAAATTGTTCAGAGGATTTTGTGAGGAGCTGGAGATAGAGTTCTACAATTCAACACTGGCCTACCTACAATCAAATGGCCAAGCGAAGGTATCAAATAAGACAATTTTGGACGGGTTAAAGAAAAGGCTGGAAAAGGCCAAAGGAAAATAGACAGACGAGCTTCTAAATGTCCTCTGGGCCTACCGAACCATGCCAAGATGCTCAACCGGAGAGACGCTTTTTGACTTGGCATATGGCATGGAGGTGGTCATCTCACTGGAGAACGGCATGCCCACCATCCGCAGCGAAAATTTTGAGCCAGACTTAAACGCTGAAACCATCGCCCTAGAGTTGGACCTTGTAGAAGAACGCCGAGAAAATGCGCTGATCCATGTCGCAGCATACCAACATGAGCTGTTCAAAAAGTATAAAAAAACAGATCACCCTAGACAATTCAAGGTCGGGGATTGGGTTCTGAGAAAGGTGATGGGCAACACTCTAGTGTCGAGCGAAGGGAAGCTAGAGGTAAACTGGAAAGGGCCTTACAAGATAACCGGTCTTGCGAGTAAAGGGGTATACAAACTAGAGGACTTGGACGACAAAGCCATAACCCGACTATGGAACGCGGCCTATTTGAAGTTGTATTTTTTTTAGTTTCAATCTTTAATGTAATTTTTTGCTTGCGGAGGACAAGCATTCCCTTTCATTTACCGATATAATTCTTTCAGTTACTATGTGAATTTATGAAAGCTATATATAATAGAAATGAATTATTGTACTTATAAATTTTATCGTAGTTAATGGATTGCAATGAACAAGGGCAACTGTCTCCCGGCCGAGGTGTCTTTACCCGGCTATTGGAGTTGATGAATTGTTCAACTCAATGCTTTTAACCGAGGTGATTTTTCTGGGCTAAAAGAGTTGATGAATTGTTTAATCAAAGTTTTTCACCGATGTGATTTTGCCCGGTTAAAAGAGTTAATGGATTGTTCAACTCAAAGGTTTTGACCGAGGTGATTTTGCCCGGTTAAAAGAGTTGATGGATTGTTCAACTCAAAGCTTTTGAACGAGGTGATTTTTCCTAATTAAAAGAATTGATGGATTGTTCCATGCAAAGCTTTTTGCCGAGGTGATTTGGCCCGGCTAAAAGAGTTGATGATTTGTTCAACTCAAAGTTTCTGGCCAAGGTGATTTTTCCCGACTACTCGCTCAAAGGTTTTAGCCGAGGTGTTTTGCCCGGCTAAAGGAGTTGATGCTTTGCTAAATTCCAAATTTTTGGCCGAGATGTTCTACTCAGCTAAAGAATTGATGTTTTGGTCAGCTTTTGACTTTTGGCTGAGATGTTTTGCCCGGTTACGTGGATGGATGCTTTGATCAAGTATATTGTGCGGTTGAAAAGAAGGCACACAAGGTAATTGCATGAGACAAAAGTTGTAAAAATTTTCATTGATTGAGATTTTAACTACAAGAGTTGAGGCAAGCAGCCCGATTACAAAAGTCCAAATCAAAAAGGCAAAGAACTCTAAACTAGACTAAGGAGGAGAGGTCAGCGAAGTCGTCTCCAGTCCCCTCTGCGGTAGCTTCCAGGTCGACCACGACAGCCATTTCTTTATCGCCAGCCTTCTTCTGGCCGGTCTCCATTTGACTGCCTCCTTCCTCGGCCCTTTCACCGGTTTCTTCCTTGGCATCCTCTTGTAATGAGTTGAAGACGTTGTTCACGTAAGGCACGATATAGATCGATAAGAAAGCAGGGCAAAGAGAGGTGAACACCTCGATTTCAAATCCTTGACTGAGTTTCTCATAAGCTACCTTCCAACCGGACTTGAAGAAAATGTCCTTGGTGGCTTCAACCTGTTTGGAGTAGTTGTCCTTGGCCTCCTTGAAACCGAGATTATTGGCATCATCTATATCTGTCTGTCTAGCCTTTTTCAACTCCAGTAGCTTGGTATAAAATGCATCTCTCTCTTGCTCGGTGCTACCGAACTGACCAAGCAGTCTGGCGTTGTCTGCATTAGCAATTTCCAGAGAAGACTTGGACCTTCCCAGCTTGTTTTCCAGATGCTTGGTCACGTTCGAGAGGTCAGTCACCGTTTGTCAGAGCTTGTGGATGTGGTCCATGACAAGGTGTTGTTTTTGGATGACTTGCAAGAAATCAGAGGAAAGTTAGCTTAAATAAGAAACCAACCGCGGAAGCACTTAGAAAAATTTCATATATTCTTACCCTGGTCATAGACTTAACTACGAACTTCACAAGTGGGGTGTTAGGTATATGGCCACTGTCGGTTATGTCGCTTGGCAGGTGCAACGCCTTTGACAGATCGTAGGCCAAAAGGTGCTCCTTATCGCCTTTCACCGAAGCATTAACCAGGATGTCCTTCCCCCGGTGCTTCAACTCTAGCCTCTACGGCGGTGTCGGTTGAGCCTCCTACGCCGGCTACTCGGTGCTCAGTTTGGCCACGAGTTCAGCTGATAGATCTGCGGAGCGAGGGCTCTTGCCAGCTCGGCGCGTGTGCTTGGTAGCTCGTGTTGCGGCGGTTGAAGCCAAAGTGATCATGGTCCCAGATGTTTGACCGGTAGTAAAGGTAATAGGAGAATTACTCGGCATCTTGGTGGATATGGCAGTGATGAGATTCTTAATTTGGCTCCGTTTGGCCATTTCATGCTCCTCGGTTAACCAAATTAAGGGCACGTCCGGAAGTGTTGGATTTGGTGGTAGAGATGGCACTCGCAAGAAGTCTGTGATCCTGCTTTTTGCGAGGAGCCGAGTACCGATAGCTTGGCACGTAACTGAGAAGGTCGTGGCAATCTCAGTGATGGTACCTCAGCACGGCTCTAATTGCAGCCTCATCTGGGTTGAGATAATTCACTTACAAAGCTTCAATAGCTGCAAGAAGAAGGCAATCAGTACAAAGTAGTAAAGGAAAGTAACTTGACCGGTTAGAGAGCACAGTTTACATGATGAACCGAAATTCTTACTAATGTACCAACTGGGCATGTCAGCTGTTTCATAATTCCTGGACACCCAGAAGAAGTCATCTTCGTACATGTCCTTGTCCGGTGAGCCGGTTACTAGTTTTTCTTTGCTCGGCCTTATTTTCAAGTAATAATTAAACCCATAGGCCATGCGACCAAGGGTATATTGGCACAAGATCTTGGCCAACCCTAGGTTCAAGCCAAGACGGTGATTCGGCTCAGCAACTTTGTTTATTATTCTATATGTGTTCGTCAAGACTTGAGTCGGTGCTAGCCCGGTACGCCTTAGGAACTTGCAGATTAAGGGCTGTATCGGGAAGCAGAGACCTCCCCCGACAATTGACAGCACGGTGAAGGGGAATTGATCCAGCCTGTCCCAAAGAGAAATGTCTTCTTCACCGAGTTCAAAGTAGACGTCATCAGGGATGCCGTACTCCTCGTGAAACGTGGCCAATGTACCCGGCGTGTTTACAAGGAACAGATAGCGCCCCATTAGAAACCGACTTAGTAGCTCAGTGAAATTGAGTTGACTAAGGTGTGCACGGTGGCTACTCGGTCGTTGAAATCCCTAGTGTTGGTGTGCCTGGTCCTCTAGGATTCTGCAGTTAAAAATCAAGTATAAGTGATAGCGCGGTCGCGCATATGAGCTTGATTTTAGCTCGGTCACTTCTTATCTCGATCTGTATTATTTGGCAAACCCTAGCCCGGTTACGCGAGCGGGCTAGATATTAGCTCGGTCGCACGACCGTATACGCTTGATAACCCAGTTTTCTACTCTGACTCCATAAACAATAGATTTACTCAGTCACCTTTATTTTCAAATCAAAAGGGCATTTTTAAGCACGACCAAGCCCAGATCTTGTCATGTTCATCATAATGGATGATGAGCAATGCGAGGAACCAGGGGCGTTGAAGCTTTTCGATGACGAAAGCAGTGCGCAACCCTAACCATATTCAATTTTTGGTGGTTTTTGGGTGTTTCTATCTTCCTCAACAGATTAGTGTGGGAGTTAAAGTTCAAACAACACTAGAAAAGCATGAAGAAGAGAAGGACAGAAAGGAAGGAGAAAACTTACTGGTTAATACGCGAATTGAAGCTCTGATCGGTGAAATGCTTCACAGTGGCAACAGCGGAACCAACTTTACCAGGAAAATGCTCGAGAATGGGCAGAAAATGCAGGGGGTGGGGCTTGGGTGTGTTTTCACTCTTGATTGTCTATGGCAGATATAATGAACAGTGGAAATGAATGGTTGGTATGAAGAAGATGTATATGGAATGAGAAGGGGCGCCAAAAATTTGAATCCGAGGAGACGACGTGGAACAGTTGGGCTGGCTGTACGAGGCCAATGGACAAAGGACACGTGTCTTTGATGAGACCAGTGTCAATCTTGAAAAGACAAGCTGAAAAGTCGAAGTGCCGACCGAGCAGGTCGTAGGACCGAGCGTAAAAGTTAGCGCGGTCGAAGATAGTGAATTGATTTGAGTTGGATAACCGAGCAGGTGAATGAGCTTGGCCGAAGAAGGTAGTCCTGGTCATGCTAATGCAGATGGAATTAAGGGGCAATTAAGAGCGAACTTTATGGCCTAATAACAGGCTGAGCTAGTCTTGGCCAGAGTCTTGGTCTTTGTTTAGTCAGACGTTGGTTATGCATTGGACCGAGGGACTAGTCCGGTCAAGTTGAGACAACTCCAAGCTACTATCCCGGCAACGATATACGTTCTACTGAGTCGGATGGACTTTATCCTCAGGCCAGGTCTACTAAGTAGAAGCTCGGTTGAGATTGGGTAGCTCGGCTAAGCCCACTTCTAGGATTGACCGAGGAGACCAAACTGGTAGCGCGGTACTATAGTGAAGATGTGGCTCCGTGCTGAACATAGCTCGGCGGCCAATGTTATGTGGCGTGATGGGAGAGCGGGAAGAAGATTTCGCTATCCGTATGCGTCAATACAGTTTGGCGGTTTGATCATTTAGTGTTTGGCGGTATTTGTGCCTACACGTAGGGGAACCCTATTAGGGAACATATCCACACGTTAGAAGGAGAATAGACAAAAAGGAGCGCGCAGAAACTATATAAACGATGTTGTGTATCCATGCACAGGTCTAGAACATCTGATTTTCTGAGCTACCTCCCCCTTTGTCTCTCTCTCTCTCTCTCTCTCTCTCTCTCTCTCTCTCTCTTTCTCTCTGTGTGCTAACTTGATCGTCGGAGGGTTTTTCCGGCAGTACACCGTCGGGTAACTCACCGTCTTTTTTTGCACAGGTTAAGCGACGTTACACAGAGCTTGGACACGAGAAGTACGGAGAACGACGGATATTTCCTTCCTGTATAGGTAGCATGAATCCGAAAAAGTATTGAACACTAATCCCACAACAGCTGAGTAAGAGTACTTTTTGGTGTGTCACAGTTCTCTCTCCTATCACCCTAATACCATGTATTTATAATTAGCGTGTCACGTCTTTTTGTATTGTATTATAATATAGATCATAGACATACACTACAACATATAAAATTTTTAAGAACTAAATTTTTAATTTCAAAAATTGAAAATTTTGTTGTAAAAAATATTATTAGTCCAATTATAGTCATTAATAAAAAAAATTGACTGAAAAGTTGAAAAAAAGGGTCTTTAGCAACAAAATTTTAAAAATATTGCTAATAAATGCATTTTTGGGGACAAATTTTGTGCCAAGAAAATTTACTTTTTTAGACAAAAAATTTAGTCCCAAAAAGATAGTAATTCATCACTAAAAATACAACAATATGACACTTTTGGCTACAAATATATTTTGTCCCTTAAAAGCAATTTGTTTCTAAATTTTTATCTCAAAAACCTTAACTTGTTGGAGTGATGGACAGTCTTGTTCTGAATCATCTAAATTTTTGTGTTCCTTTATGCATGATTTTAGATTCTTATTTTATTTATATTTGTATTTCGTGGTAAGTGTATCAATTAAGAAATAATTTTTTTTTTTTAAAATGGACCATACTAACCATACTAACAAATTTTGGAAAATTTTACCTTTTGTTTGAATTCGTTATAAATTTATGTGTTTGTAACAAAAATCAATCCAAGTTGAAAAAGAGAATACCTTTTTCCTTTCCATTTGTAGTTTGGCTTTCATCTTCTTCTCATTCTCCCAAGCAAGAATCGCCGAGTTCATCTTCACATACCTAAAATTTAAGTGTTTTGTTTGTTAGTCTATGGGCCCACCACATGTCAATTGCGATGATCTAAACAGTTTATTTTATATGATTTGTTTATTTTTTATATAAAATAAATTAGATTGATTGAAGATTAGATACCATATATAATGCACAAAAAATAGACAGTATATTTTTAAAATTACACTTTTCATTCATTTTTTTGCATGAGGTTGCGATATAATCTTATGATTATTGATATTCAATTAATTTGATACTTTTTAATATATAAAATAATTGTGAGTTCTATAAGATGAACAATTTAGATTATCAAATTATACTTAAAATGAGCCATATAAATGGATTGGAAACAAATCTATTACAAAAAATTATTATAAATAGAAGTGTAATTGAGATTTAATTGATGTATAGTGGGGGTGAATATTCTAAATAATATTTGGATTGTGCAATACTAGTATTACTAAATATCATTGAAACAATGAATATATAATGCTTAACTAGCTGAGTAGCAGGTTATTCAAATTTAATAAGAAAACTTAATAACTTTTAAAATATATTCAAATTCAACTTGTTTACTTAATGAATCGATCTCAAATAAAAAAATTTAACGATTTGAACACAAATACCGTTTTTCAATCTTTGCCATGGCAGCTTTCTCCCAGGCATCGGCCTTGGCTTGTGAACTTCCTCGGCTTGTTGAAACCCAATTTTCGCTTTGATCCATTCGAATTCTCATGGAAGCTTCAATTTATTAAGATCATGAAAATATAAATATATAAATAGGGGTGTGTAACATGTCATGTTAATAATGTTCGTGTCGTGTTATTTTAGGTTTATGTCAAATTACCTTGTCACTAACTCAATTTGTTAAATTTTCGTGTTGGCTCATTCGTGTGTTAGCTTGTAATGTCAAAAAATTTCACTCTTAATTTAAAATGTGAAGTGTATGGCCACCGGTTAAATTTCAGGAAACTAATTTTTATGGGATGAAATTATGCATAAAATATTTGATTTTAAGTCAATTTATTTCCCAATTTAAAAAATTATACCCTATTATTATAATTTTTATTAAATTAAACCTAAAATAGGTGATAAAAAAATACATTACCTTAAATGAAAAAAAAAAAAAAACTACATAGCTGGATTGAGTTACATAAGAAATTCAAAAAGCGTCATGGCATGGAGTTATTTGTATCTGCTTAGGTTGAATATTGATCTGACCTATTTAATATTCATGATATCGAGTAGTATCATATTTCTGTTCATATAGAAACGTAATAAAAAAATTTACCGCCATCACGGGCTTCCCAGCCAGAAAATCGCGTAGAATTAGATATTTGACTCGATTCTGGGGGCTTAAATTGATCTTGTGTTGTGGTTCTGACTCTGCTAATGGGTATTATTTCAGTGGCATCTCTCAACTTCTTATTCTGGTATGATTCTGAATTGGATTCTTCAGCTGAATAGATGGCAAATGCAGCAGCAGCAATGGCAGATGCAAACTCACCCTCATATGATGAGTCATAATCAGTATGACTCATTTCACTAGAAAATTGCCTCTGCAGCCCACTCTCTGCCTTATTATCTACAAAAACATAACAAAAAACAGAGGACTAAGCTGTTTGCTAATGCTTATGATTTATTTTTATTTTAGTTCTTTACAGAAACATTAAATTTTTTATATTTATTTTTAGCAAAAACGAATTAAAATGCATATTTGGTATTCATATATTTATTTAAAAACATTATTTTGAAAACAAGTGACGGGTAGGTGAAGGTGGTTGTAGAGTGACAAAGGCCGTTGAAAGTGGTTTGCGGTGGCCGGTGGCCGAAGGTGATTGTTGATCGTCGGACTGGTGATGGAGGCCCGAGGTGGTGGCGCCCAAAGGATGAATGAATGAATTTCTTTTTTCTTTTAATGGTACAAAGATTTAGTAAATTTTATAAACTGTTTAAATGTATTTAAAAATTAAAAAATACATCAAATGAATTTTGTCTAAAATTTTCAAAATCTTTGTAAATAAAAAAAAAAATGTAAATATAAACATTATTAAACATGCTTGAAAGTAACATGCAAAGTGTACCAATATATTCTATTTTTTTCTCTTACATCAATAATATTCTTTTTTTACATATTCAAAAGTTATATATTCTCTGGCGCACCAAGAGGAATAATAACAAGTGTGTTGAGGAATAAAAATCTGATAAAAAAATGAAAAATTTAAAAACATTTATTATTTTTATATAATTTTTTTTAAGGTGAAAATGTTTTTTGAAGATTTAAAAATATTTTTTTGATATTTATTTTCGTCAAACTAGTTTTTAATTTTTCTATAAAAAAAATTCGAAAAGAAAGTTTTAAAAAAAAGAAAGAAGGAATAAAAGCAATGAAGTTGAAGAAAATGCTTGAAAAATAAGCAGACTATACCTCGAAAAGATTCTGTTCGCTGGCTTGGTATAATTTCTTCGCTTCTGCTATTGTCACTCCCTTCCTCGCTATCTTGTCCTCCCCCGGAAATTCTCACCCTGATGAAGTCATTGGCAGGACAGAACGAGAATTTTATTATTAGAGGGATCAAATAAAGAAATATTTTTTTTTTTCACCATATAACAATACACACATAAATGTATATATGATATAAAAATTATATATATATTAAAAAAATTTAAATACTATAGAAGTAATTTCTAATAGGATGAATAAGTTTTTTTTAGATGTAAAATAAAAAGAGAATTCAAAATGGAAGAAGAATAACATATATATTTTTTTTATAGTAGAGGCTATTTTATATATAAAATAATATATATATATATATATATATTTAAAGTTCTATGGAAAATAATATTCACAAAATAGGAGCTATGGCGTCTGATAGTCTTCTCTTAATTCTGTTCCTAAACATTGATAATCTAATTTTGAACAACAGCGAAAGCGAAAGCGAAAGCAAAAAGAAAACACAACAATAAAAAGTTTGATATATTGTTGTTCTCTCGAAGGACTGGTGAAAATATTTGAGTGAACAACTATTAATCAAGGCAAGCAAGTAGAGCTGCCTTTTTCTTTTCTTTGAAGTTGCACTTTCTGAAAATGTTTCTGTTTTCTTGATTTTGCTTTTGGTTTGTGTTTCTTGAAAATCTTGTGAAAAACAAAAGGGAATAGTGAATGATGAAGGGTTACCTTCTTCGTTGAATCAAATACTCCATTCTTTGATTCCAATGATCTGCTAATATTGTTCGTCTGATCTGTAAAACTTGGAAGAGAAATCTTTCAAGGCATGCTAGCTTAGCTCATGAACAGTGGTGGGAGGCAAGCAAAGGTGCAATATGCTTTGCATGCAACAACTGCTTTGTGAATGGAAAATGGTGCTTTTGAGGGGTTGGAAGCAAAGGATCTCTCTCTCTCTCTCTCTCTCTCTCTCTCTCTCTCTCTCTCTCTCTCTCTCACACACACACACACACACACACACACACACACACACACAAATTTTACATGTTTTCTACTAGCTATGAAAGGCAACTTTTCTAGCTTGGAGAAGGCAAGAAATGTGGATTGATAATTGTGAGTGCTTTATGGTATTCCATTCTAGCTTGATTCTTGTTTTGTTAACCCTATTCATCCATGTGAATTGATTCTGTTAACCCACCAGAGTGATTAAATTTGGTTTGGCTTCTCGCTCATTGGACTGAATGTTCTGTTCAAATTTCAGTAGAGAAGCTATGGATCTCACAATAGTGGACTCTACTGAGGGTTCACACGCTTTCATGTCAAATTGAATGACTAATCGTGTGTTGTGTTTGATTGAGAGATTTTGGACGATATTTGAAAAGAGAAAGAGAAAATATAAGTAAAATATAAATAAAATATATCTATATTTCACACAGTTTCACACACTTTTTCTTTTTTATTTTTCAAATCTCTTCGCATATCTCCCAATCAAACAGAACGTAAGTGTAATTTCTTCGAGAAAAGTTGTGAGCCACACAATAGTTAACTCGATAATGGGCTTCAACCTTTTTATCAAGGTGATTTTACCAAAATTTGTTGGAAAAATGGTTTGAAAACCACTAATAGGTGAATGAGAAATTGACTCCAAAGTATACCATTTGAGTATGGTTTTAAGACGAAATTTATTTAATTTAAAATTTTATTTTATTTAAATAAATTTGTTAATTTTTTGAGTCAAAATTAAACAGGATTCGATTTAGAATTTGAATTCTTTTAAAAAAATAATTATGTTTTTTTTGTTGCACCTTTTCATGGAAAGGAGGTGACTCACCATGATCATTCGAAGAGCTACCAATACACCTATATAAACAAGCCCCTCATTGCATTTATTTGGCATTGAATTCATCTTATGTTTCTTTCCTTCTGCACTCTGTCTTTTTTACAAGAGAATTCTGTACAGTAAGATTTGCCAGACTTGCAGTGGTAGAGTTGCTTCTATAAGGTTCAATCGTTGTATCTTGGGAGACAAACGTCCAATAAAAAACTCACGAGCACCGTAGCGGGAGACAAATTTGTTTAAAGGAAATTATGTCCAACACAAGTCTCGATCAAATTTGTTTTTCGTTTCCAGATATTTACAATCTGTTTGTAAGTTTTCTACTTTTCTGTAAGTATTTCTTGGTTCTCGGTATATGGTTTGATGTGATTTAACCCAAACAATTTACATTATATTCGACTTATAGTTTTTTTTATATATAATTTGGTAATATTTTTTGGCATGTTACAACTATACACATAATTTTTCCAACAATCTTAAGACAAATTCAGTTGTTTTGTTTATACAGAACTGTTATTCTTCTATATTTCCTTGATTTATTTAAACTTGTTTGTATCCAAAATTTAATTTGGTTCTGCATAATGTCAATATTTTATTCTCGGTAGAATTCATCTTTTGGAAATTGAGATTACATTGTTGTCTCAATTAAGTTTTATAAGGTAATATGGTTAATCTTGTTAGTTACATTTAATGAAGTTGAAATGGTGCATCTATTTCCGTTAGTAGGCAATGGGCTTTTGTCTTCTTTATTAAATTGTTTTGTAACATTAGTTTCAAAATGTTTAAACATAGATATTTTCCTTCTTATTATTTTTGACTAAACAGGATATGTTTATGGTTTCTAGGTTAATCTTAAATTTTAAATTTTTTATTAAATCGTTCTGGTTGATTTTCTAAGAATAGAAATTTCATGGGTTTAACATAAATTTTTTGAATCTGTTGAATAGATGTGCACTTTTCAATATGGGTTTTGAGAGGGTAATTTATATGAAAATTGGGCCGAGCTGGGTAATGGGCCGTTATGGGTCACAGTGCGAAGGGCTGAGTAAAAAGGCCATAAAGTTACTCCGGCCCAAGAGAGGTGTAAAGTTACTCCGGCCCAAGAGAGGTGTAAAGTTACTCCAGCCCAAGAGAGGTGTAAAGTTACTCCGGTCCCAAGGAGGTTAGCTCGGTCACCATACTAAAACTTATACCGGTTATGGCGCAGTATGGTTAGCTCGGTCTAAACCTTGCTAAAAGTTAGCTCGGTTTAGACCTACCACTGTTTGTACAGGAGGAACTGAGGTAAGGGCAGTAAAAGGACGAACCGAACTAAGGATATTAGTTCGGTCTGTTCTACGGCTAAGCATAGCCATGCGTACCTCGGCCACATTGGAGTCTGACCATGGTAAAACCATCTCACTTAGTTTAAACAGTGAGGGGGGTGTTGAAGGATAGGCATTATCTTTCAGGAGTATGAATCCTAGGAGGACTCTACATGGAGGAGTAAGAGTCCTACTTGGATTGTGCCACACGGAACCTATAAAAGCTCACCAACATCACCTATGGAGAGGTAACACAACTTTGATTCTCAAATACACAGAGCTCTTTGTCTTTGTCTATTTTGCTGACTTAGGCATCGGAGAGGTATCCGGCACACACCCGCCGGCTAGCTCACGTTTGTGTTTTCAGGGAATAAAGCGATGACGTACGGAGGAGCGCAATCTTGATCAACAGGATTATACAAGAAGGTTTATTTCTTTCCCGTACAATTGGCACCGTCTATGGGAATTCAGACAAGAACAAAACCTCTTGATCAAGCTTTTCCTCTTTAGAAGCAATGGCACACAACGAAGATTTGCCGCAGTCCGCCATCGACGGACAAACACCAGAGAGGGGTACAAGACGTGAAGGCCTATCTTCTATCCCTCCCTTGGCGGACTTAAAGCTACAGTGACAAAATCCCAGGAGGGATACAAGGGGGAGGAGGCGGACTAACAGCCCCCGTCACTCTCGTTCACGAAGTCCTGATAGACAAAGGCGGAGGATTGATCCTCAAGTTCTGGAGGACCACATTAAGGAGCAAGATGAATTAATAAGGAAGATGGCGGCGGACATGGAGGCCATGAAACACCAGATGAAGGGAAAAGGAGTGGCGACAGGAGAGGGGCGCAAAAGCAAGACGTCCCCTCGCCGCTCAGAAGACCGTGGAAGGCATTCCACACCATCACAAGCAGAGAGTAGAAGCCCTAGGACAGGCGATACTCAATCCAGAACCTCCAAAACTCGTTTCTCCAAGTCTGAGAGAACGAGATCATTGAGGTCTTACACAGAAGGAAGTACCTATCGACCCTCGTGCTCGCACCAGACATCATCCTGGCAGACAGAGTTACCAAGATCATCCGATTTACAGAACATGTTGGAAGAAAAGGCACGATAGAAGGAGGATACTAGGGCACGCAACCCTCGCAGGGTATCTACCCTTCAGCGGTTGGCTCCTCGGACGCATGGAAGCGTCGAGGTCGGAATGCCGTTGCCACACCCTGCCTACAAACCAACGGACAAAGCATTAGCAAGGCTGCAGACATCCCGTTCCGGCAATTGAAAACGAGCCCCTTCCTTCAGGTTTCCTTCAACCCAAATTCACCACGTACGAGGGGAAGACGGACCCCTACATACACCTAAGCCACTTCCGCCAGGTTATGGCGGTATATCGGCGAAATGAGGCTTTGATGTGCATCCTCTTCCCATCAAGCCTTGGTGACCTAGGCTTGACTTGGTTCGAAAAACTTCCAGAAGGCAGCATAGCCTCCTGG
Organism: Camellia sinensis; assembly: GCF_055761805.1. Lineage (NCBI taxonomy): Eukaryota > Viridiplantae > Streptophyta > Magnoliopsida > Ericales > Theaceae > Camellia > Camellia sinensis. The sequence goes on from NC_138964.1 coordinate 155,850,999, forward strand.
GCACAATTGGCGGAGGTGTTCGTCACGAGGTTCAGATCGAACACCAATACCCTGGTGGAGATTGACCAGTTACTCTCCATCGACATGGGCGAAAAGGAAACACTAAGATCCTACAATAGTCGCTACTGGGAGACATTCAACCAGATTGGGGACTACCCCACCAATCTCACCATTGCACAGTACAAAAGAGGCCTTCCAGTCGGAAACAGACTAAGGGACTCAATCACCATGACACCGCCCCTCACCATAGAGGCCTTGATAGAAAGAGTGCATCAGCACATCAGGGTGGAAGAGGATGGCGCCTGTGCCAAAACAAAATCTGGCACGACCGCAGTACCAGATAAAAAGACCACAGCAAAGATCAACGCGGTAGAACGTCCAAACAAAAATGGACAAGGCAGGCGAGACAACGGAGAGGACCAGGATAAAAGATGGTTGAGAATCTGCACAGCCATAACCACGGTATTCAAGAAACCGATCTACCGAATTCTGAGCAAAATACGCGATGAACCTTTCGTCAGATGGCCAGCTAAGCTAGGAGAAGCACAGAAAGACTACGACGAAAGGTCGCGATGCACCTTCCACAAAGAAAAGGGGCACCGCACTGAAAATTGTATGCCATTGAGACAGCATCTGGAGGAGTTGGTGGCAGCCGGTCACTTGGATAAATACATTGAAGGAGGGACGCAACCAGCCCCCCAAGACCACAATAACCCCAATGGAATGCCAATTGACGCCCCACCTCAAGGTGTGATCAATGTGATACATGAGGTATTCGAACCTGAGCGTGTATGCGAGCTCAGAGGATCGATCAAGAAGGCTGAGCACTTAAGGGAAGTACTAAGTACCCAACCTACCGTCAAAAAGGGGAGAACAGAGGCCACGAACGTCATGTCTTTTTCAGACAAGGACTTCGAGAGAATATATTGCTCTCACAACGATGCACTAGTCGTCACCCTCCGCATCAAGGACTATGACGTCAAGCGAATTCTGATAGACCAAGGTAGCTCGTGTGAGATAATGTACTACGACACCTTCAAACAACTGAAATTTGAGGACAAAGACCTAGCACCTCTAGTTCTCAAATAAATATGCTTTCTGCTCAACAATCAAACAACTTTAATGAGGAGGAGAATGATCTTTCTCCTTCACACATTTTATAAATACAAAATAATTTTTAGGGTATTCAGTCTCTTAATAAAATCCATTTTCCTCAACAAACTTCCAGAATGGCCTTAATAGAACCCAGTAGATATTATTATTCCCAACCTACACCTCAGGATATTCTATATGAGGAAGATTTCTTTCACACACAAAGGGCCTATCATGGCAAACCATTTATGAATGGAACATAGATGGCAAATCAGAATATCAAAATTTTGAAACTGTACATCAAATGTTAATGTATGGTACTGTTTGTAAACAGAATGATAATACTGATCATCAAGTTGCCCGCTTTATTGCTAATGACTTTACAGGGATTTTCAGGGAATGGTGGGATAATTTTCTCACTACCACTCACATAATGAAATACTTAATTCTTTTAAGATTGAAACTGACCGAATCACCAATCAAGCCCGACAAAATGAAGATGTTGTCTATACTCTCATACAGACTATCTTACGTCATTTTGTTGGACCCGAAGTAGGTAACAGCGATCGTAGCAGCGAGATTTTGTAGAATCTTAGATTCCCATCTTTAACTCATTTTCGATGGTATAAAGATGTTTTTTTACTTAAAGTTATGCAACGTAATGATGCCAACAGTGAACATTGGAAGACTAAATTTATTGATGTTTTCCCATCCTTTTTGTCGAAAAAATCTGAAAAAAGCTTAGGGACCACATTAATGGCATGCAAATTTCTTATAATCAATATACTTATGGCCAAATTATTGGCATTATTATAGAAGAAGGTTTTTCCCTTTGTAATGACCTTAAAGTCCAGTATCTTATGAAAAAATAGAATTTAATAGGCAGGATAGAATTAGGTGAATTTTGCAACCAATTTGTCTATGACACCAAAATTTAGTATCCTTCTAAATCTAAAAAAATAGAGACAATATAAAAGATCCTTTAGGAAACCATATTCCAAAAAAAACTAAATCTAATCCCCAACAGTCTTATCAAAAGCCTAGACAATCAGGTAAAGGAAAACATAAATCTTATCTGAAGAAAGATAACTTGCTATAAGTATGGAAAAACAAGACTTTATGCGAATAAATGCAGAGCTAAATTAAAACTGAAACTTAATGAGATGTCTCTGGATGAGCACCTCCAACAACAGATTTTGCAAACCCTATCGAGTGATGATAGTATAGCCAGTTCAGATGATGATGGTCTAGCCGAAATTTATTCCCCATTTGAGTCTAGTTTTGACTCGGATACTCCAAAACAATGTTTTTGTAAAATAAGTAATGTAAACTCCTTAACTGAAGCCTTAATTGAGGCTAATTATTGGAAATCTATCGTTGAAATGAATAGTTTAGACTTAGGAGGCCCTAGCCTTAATGTCTTAACTGATGACCAGAAATCTATGCTAGAATTAGCAAACCAGATTAAGGATCCAGAAATGAAATGAAATTAAAATTAAAATTTTTAGAGTTATGTTATCACGATCAAAAAATTGAAGAGGTTAGTCCTTTAGAACACTACAGTATGAAAGAAGTTTTGAGTAGGATACGATCCTCTCTGATTCTTGAAAAACCAGTAACTATCCAAGATCTTAAGATGAAAATTAATGTTCTTAAGACAGAAGTAAAACATCTCCAAACTGCTAACCAGTTTATTTTTAATAACATCAAGAAAATTAACAGTCAACTTAAAGATAAAGGGCAAACCTCATAACAGAAAGAAGATCAAGAAAAATCAGAAAATCAATATTTAATGCTTATGAATTACCTTTCAGAAATGGTATATCAAAATCACTTTTATAATCAAACCTGATTTTATTATCAAAGATGCCATCGCCCTAATTGATAGCGGTGCTGATATGAACAATATTCAAGAAGGATTAATTCCTACTAAATATTTTCAGAAAACCACTCAATTATTAACCAGTGCAAGTGGTAATTCTATGAAAATTAAATACAAAATACCAGAAGCTTTCATATGTAATCAAGGCATATGTCTTCCCACTGCTTTTGTTCTTATCAGAAACATGTCTCAAAGCATTATCTTAGGGACTCCATTTTTATGTTATTAATGCCTATTACAAAACTTGATTCCATAGGCATTCATACAACAATCAGTAATCAATCCATTATTTTTGAATTTATAACGGCACCTTATACTAAAGAATTAGATCAAATTAAAGATCTAGTTAATTTCAAAGAAAACAAATCAATTTTCTTCAAACAGAAATCAATTTTCTCACTATCGAGCAAAAATTACAACAGTCATCTTTACAGAATAAAATTAAAATAATTGAAAAAGAATTCCAAATAGAAATTTGTAGTGATTTCCCTAATGCTTTCTGGGAAAGAAAGAAACACATAGTTTCTCTTCCTTATGAATTAGACTTTGATGAAGGATTCATCACAACCAGAGCTCGTCCTAGTCAAATGAAGAAAGAATATTTAGAAATGTGCAAAAGAAAGATTCAAAATATTCTTCAAAAGAAGTTAATCATAACTAGTCATTCTCCTTGGAGTTATATAGCATTTTATGTTAATAAAAATTCAAAAATCGAAAGAGGAGTGCCAAGATTAGTTATTAATTATAAACCTCTTAATGATGTTTTGAAATGGATTAGATATCCAATTCCGAATAAAAAAGATTTACTTAATCGATTACAGGATGCAGTCATATTTTCTAAATTCGACTAAAAATCAAGATATTGGCAGGTACAAATAGCTGAACAAGATCGATACAAAACTGTTTTTACTGTACCTTTTGGGCATTATGAATGGAATATTATGCCATTTGGTCTAAAAAATGCTCCATTCGAATTTCAGCATATCATGAATGATATTTTTATTCCTTATACAGAATTTGCTATCTATTATATGGACGATGTTCTCATTTTTTCATCATCCATTGATCAGCATATAAAACATCTTAATATATTTAAGCATGTTATAATCAGAAATAGTCTAGTAATATCTGCACCAAAACTGAAACTTTTTCAGAAAATAGTATGTTTTCTTGGACATAATATTCATAATGGAACTATTATACCAATTAACAAAAGTATTGAGTTTGCTTCCAAATTCCCTGATGAAATAAAGGATAAAACTCAATTACAGAGATTTCTTGGCAGTCTTAACTATATTCGAGACTACTATCATCAGTTATCACAGGATGCTGCTATCCTTTACACCAGATTACAGAAAAATCCTTCTCCATAGATAGAAGTTCACACTGCTGCTGTACAAAAGATTAAGACTAAAGTAAAACAACTTCCCTGCTTTGCTTTACCCAATCTAGAATGACAAAAAATTGTCGAAACTGATGCTTCTAATTACGGTTATGGTGGTATTTTAAAACAACTTAACCCGACCCAAAACACAAAAGAATTATTACGATTTACATTAGGCAATTGGACTAAAGCTGCTTTAAATTATCCAGCAATTAAAAAATAATGTCTAGCTATTGTTAAAATGTGTATTAAAATTTCAGGATGATTTGCTAAACCAAATTTTTTTAATTCGTGTGGATTCTTCCGCAACTAAACAGATATTTAAGAAAGATGTTCTTAATCTTGCTCACAAATAGATATTTGCCAATTGGCAAAGTGCTTTAATTGCATTTGACTTTGATATTGAATATATCAAAGGAGAACAGAATTCTTTACCAGACTTTCTAACTTGTGAATATTTTCAGGGATAATGACCAGTAGAGATAGCTGTGGCCCGAGTCGCCAGGGCCGGGGCAAGGGCAACCTTTACCAGAATCCATATTTAACAGAATTTTCGGCATTACAAGCCTCTAATAGTAATCCGGGAGAATCCTTTGGCCAGTCCATCAAGGATGTCCTCCTTACTTCTGAACAGTACACTCCTAACAGTATCACTAAAGAAACAGTTCTTTACATTGAACCAGCTGATGAAAAATGGATGACCAATCCATGGGAAATTAAACGTCGTTATCTTATGACACAACAATTTTCTCCACATTTTGACCAATACCGTTATATTTATGAACAGATACTCATTGAGACTGCTGCCATGGAGATCAAGCATACTTTGCATGATCCTTCCAAAACTGCCAGTCCGATCCAATTCAGTAAAACTACCATTCACAATATCATTCCCATTGCGACATAGGACATTCCTCTGCATATAACTCGTCAACTTGACATTCGCAGTAGAGAAACTCGTTATAGCTATTGGGACTATATCAACGCATTTACTTAGTCATTCTACTACCAGAATCCTATCCATAATCATTCTTGGTTTATCCGAATTTGTCCCGATGTCCTTAAAAATGATATACCAAATCGGTTTATTGTTTGGTGGGATAAATTTGAGCTACAACTTGAAGTTTTACTAGTATCTATTCGTGTAGCTTTTAATGAATAGAAAATTGCTTATTCTCATTTACCAGGACAGAAGGATATTTCTATGACCAAATCTTTGGTACATTTTACTATCTGTTTCAGTATTCCATGGATATGGAAATGGGATTTCCAGTGTGATTACCAAAATAAAATTCCACATCTCAAAAGAGTTTTCTTTGTGAGATGGTAAAATAAGGGTATGAATCCCAACCTACCAGAAACTGTCCAGAAAATTAAGGCCCATACTCAAGCTTGTTGGGATACTATTCCCAAAACAATTCCTAGTTAACCAATTATTCAAAATCTTTTTTTATAAATTCAAACATAATTATGCCAAAAATGCCCGAATTTGTTAGAAATAGAATTAGTCATTTAAAGTATGGATTTCATGAAGGAATAATTTCTCCAGAATATTTCCAGCGATGACACCTCCATGAAATCCGTTACTAGAAGTCAAGACCAAGAAGATCCAGATCAGGATGAAAATGAATTTGTTGTTCTAGCCGGCGAATCACAAGATCCAGCAGAAGATGAACCCAAGTTTGGTGATTTTTGGGATTCACTCACCAGCATGATTGCCAAAAAGGTTGAAAAAGAAAAAGATTATAAAAAAAAAAAAGGCAAAGGCAAAGGTAAAGCATAATGGCCTTTACCAGCAATAATCTGTCCAACTAAGTGTCAACATAAAACGATAATCAACAGTAATTGTATATAATGCAACTTTTAGAAAAGCAGATTCCTTGTCTGCCATCCAGCACAGAGACCGACAATTGCCTCATATCAGTCTCAAGAAGATAAGGATGCTGATATCCACTCAGCTTTGGGGATATGGACGATCGACTCCAACCAACAAGCACAAGCCACATCTCCTCACCTTATCTTATATTTTTCTATAAAAGGGATGTCCTCACCCTGTTGAAGCAGAGTGTGTTTTTAGAATTTTCACTTTCAAGAATTTACTTTTTAGAATATTCTCTTTCAAGAAATTGCTTTTAAGTGTGATATCTGAGAGTGCTCTCTCTCTCTCTCTCTTCCTTGTAAAATATTTCAGTTTGTGATATATAAATTAAGCATTGAAGAATTATGTTGTTTTGAAGACTCTGGTTGTAAGTATTTTCTTCTTTATTATGTATGCCTGCAAATTTACTTGTTGATTTGATTAATGTTTTAAAATTTTATCTTGATAATGGAAATATATATTTACAACAGCTTCAAGCTAACGATCCATATTTACAATCGTATCTTTCTAATTAATTAGAAATTTGTAATCAACAAATAACCAGAATCCAACAGCAGATCTAGGAGCAGATTTGCCGGCGGGCGGCTGTCTTCCAGCCTCCACCTCAATAGTAAAACCATGAGACCATATATGTAGGAATTTAAATCTAATATAATAATAATATAAATTATAATATTCCTGGGATTGTGCTTAATAAGGGCAGAATAGAGTAAGGTTAGGTGGGACATCATCCAAGTCACGTACTGGTTAGAAGATCGTAGTTGCAGTGATTACGTATAGGTATGTTCCATTGTAAAGCGTTGACAGACGTGCTTAGCTATAACACTGTAGAAGCACCTTATTTAGCATTAGAGCCAAGTTTATTATTATCAATATTATTATTATATTTTATTTAAATTATGCATATATGGTCCCAGTACACCCATGTCTTCCACCGAACCTTCAGATATAGCAACAGTAAAATACCATTCTGGAAAAGATTTAAGAATCTGATATTTATTTAAATGAAAATAATACTATTTTTTACATGTCTCTAGTTGCTGTGAGGTATGGTAATTAAAATACCATATTCTAAAGTTCTGGTATTTAGATTGTATAAAATCCTGGTTTAAATATTTTCTAAGCTCACTTCCTGGAGAAAAATCCATTAAACTTCAAAATTCATGTCACTAACTGTTGGGCTATAAGGCCTTCAGGTTTCATATACTCCATGAGGTATTTGGTTTTCTGATATGTGAATACCCTGAATAACTGGATCTGTAAGTGGATCACTGGTGTCCTACTAGTTAATCTATAGGGCATTCCTTGTGTTACTGATTCAATAGGATCTGAAATAGATTGTCAAGATGATTCTGGTAAATCTACTCGATAAGGAGGGGTAGTTCTAAAGCTTGTACTAGACATGCTTCGGCTTAAAGGTCGTCAAAAATTAAGGTATACATTCCCGCCTTGAGTCTCTACGACCTGGTCAATGGTTTGTCTGATGACTGGTCTGGCCGGAACAACATTTGGAATATGCCATGTTTCAGGAAAGGTAATGTTTTGCCAAGGGATCATTCTTGGAACAGCTACCTGGCTGCTGAAAAGATTAGTCTCAATTAAGACAGTATGTCCTAATTCACTTTGTTTTCGAGCATAAAGATTTAAAGTTGTCAAGACCTTTAAGTGAATCCTAAAAATTGCAGATAATAAGGGGTGTTCCTAGCAAATACTGGTAACCATGAGTAAGAACTCTTAGTTCTAATACTTCTCGGATCCATGAGTGCAACACTCAGGTTAGGATAAATATTGAAATATACTAGTCCATATGATAAACTGGTTTCAATAGCTCCCATAAGGGAAGCTTTCCAATCAAGACACCTACCATCTCGTAGGGTACATTGAATACTGGTATTTTGGCCTAGCAGGTTAAAGGTTTAAAAGCTATCTGAACTAATCCTATGTATATGTATTTATATTTTCTGAAAAAATGTGCTAAGTCCTGGACATGACGTAATTTAATTATTTCATCATTATTCGGTAATGGTACTGCATGTTCAAAAGTTTTAATTATCTTTTTACTGGAGAAATCAAATGTTTCAATTTTATAAATTGTATCTGGTTTTACACTTGGGATAGTCCATTTATCTAGGGCTTCCTTGACATCCTGGTATGCAATAAGTTCTGCCACTTCTGATGTAGAAGCTACTACATTGGCTACTGTTGTTATATCTGAAGGTTTGGTGGAAGACATGGGTGTACTGGGACCATATATGCATAATTTAAATAAAATATAATAATAATACCAATAATAGGCGGTGTTTGGGAACTTGGTTTTGGGATTTTTGTTTTTTTTGTTTTCTTTTTTTTCACTATAAGACAAATGTTTTACAAAACAAAAAAAAAAAAAAAATCCAAACAAAATATCACATCAAACCCCATAATCATTTCACTTTTACTCTTACAAACATCACATCCAACCACAAAAAAACCCAATTATCTTCCCAAACAGAAAAAAAAATTTCTTCAATAATATCCTACAACTAAAAAAACCTACAAAAAAAACTCACTTCCCAAACACCCACATAATAAACTTGGCTCTGATACCAAATAAGGTGCTTCTACAGGGTTGTAGCTAAGCACGTCTATCAACATTTTACAACGGAACAGACCTATACGTAATCACTGCAAATACGGTCTTCTAACCTATACGTGACTTGGATGACGTCCCACTTAACCTTTCTCTATTCTACCCTTATTAAGCACAAACCCAGGAATGTTATAATTTATATTATTATTATATTAGATTTAAATTCCTACATATATGGTCTCATGGTTTTGCTATTGAGGTGGAGGATGGACGACAGCCGCCCACTGGCAAATCTGCTCCTGGATTTGCTGTTGGATTCTAGTTATTTGTTGATCACAAAATTCTAATTGATTAGAAAGACATGGTTATAAATATGGATCATTAGCTTGAAGCTGTTGTAAATATATATTTCTACTATCAAGATAAAATTCTAAAACATTAATCAAATCAACAAGTAAATTTACAGGCATACAAAATAAAGAAGAAAATACTTACAACCAGAATCTTCAAAACAGCATAATTCTTCAACGCTTAATTTATATATCATAAACTGGAATATTTTACAAGGGAGAGAGAGAGAGAGAGAGAGAGCACACTCATATATCACACTTAAAAGCAAATTCTTCAAAGAGAAAATTCTAAAAACACATTCTGCCTCAACAATGGTGAGGAAATCCCTTTTATAGAAAAATATAAGATAAGATGAGGGCAGGTAGCGTGTCCTTGTTGGTTGAAGTCGATCGTCCATATCCTCAAAGCTGAGTGGGTATCAGCATCCTTATCTTCTTGAGACTAATATGAGACAACTGTTGGTCTTTGTGCTGGATGGCACACAAGGAATATGATTTTCTAAAAGTTGCATTATATACAATTACTGTTGATTGTCGTTTTGTACCGACACTTAGCTGGAAAGATTATTACTAGTGAAGGCCATTATGCTTTGCCTTTACCTTTTTTATCTTTTTCTTTGTCAATCTTTTTGACAATCTGGCTGGTGAGTGAATCCCAAAAATCCCCAAAGTTGGGCTTATCTTCTGCTGGATCTTGTGATTCGCCATCTAGAATAGCAAATTCATTTTCATCTTGATCTGGATCTTCCTAGTCTTGACTGCTAGTAACTAATTTCATGGAGGTGTCATCACTGGAAATAGTTTGGAGAAATTGTTCCTTCATGAAATCCATACTTTTAATGACTAATTTTGTTTCTAACAAATTCGGGTATTTTTGGCATAATTCTGTTTGAATTTGTAAAAAAAGATTTTGAATGACTGGTTGACTGGGAATTGTTTTGAGAATAGTATCCCAACTGGCTTAAGTACGGGCCTTAATTTTCTGGACAATTTCTAGTAGGGTGGGATTCATACCCTTATCCCACCATCTCACAAACAAAACACTTTTGAGACGTGGAATTTTATTCTGGTAATCACACTGGAAATCCCATTTCCATATCCATAGAATACTAAAACGGATAGTAAAATGTTCCAATGATTTGGTCATAGAAATATCCTTCTGTCCGGTAAATGAGAATAAGCAATTTGTCATTCATTAAAAGCTTCACGGATAGATACTGGTAATAGATGTGCACTTTTCAATATGGGTTTCTTACCCATATCTATATTTTAGTCAGATTCTATTTTATGTTATATTGTTATTGCAGTATTATGTTTGGTTTTAGTTATTTGTTCTGGTTTGAATACATGATATTGTTGGATAATTTTCAATACAGATTTTTATTATGTATTTTCTGATTTGTTTAGATAGAGATTTTCCTGGGTAATTTGTTGTATGTCAAAATTTATTTTAGACATAATCCATTTATATGTTTGTGTATATAGTTTCACTTTCGGTTTTGGACAGAATTAATTTCTGTTTTTATTTTGTAGATAAAAATTGAAATTATACATACAGTGAACTTTCTACAGCACTTGCTTTGCTTTTGTATATATTCTTATATATGTTAATTCCCTTAAAATTCCATGGCATGCGTCTCTCTAACTTTGTATGAACAATGTACAAAGCCACATATTGGAAGTAATGCTTTTACGAACAGTAGGCAATGGTTAAATACACATGAAGAAGTGACTGTTTGTTCGGAATTTCAAATTTCAAAATTCTTGCATGGTGTTTTGTCCTCTTTGATTTTAAATTAAAAAACAATTGTGTTATTTTAATTATACTCAGATTTGTTTGTGGTTTGAGAATTTTTTATCTCAATTTGTGGTATGGTGCATGATAAATTTATCTATGTTAATCTGTTCATCGATCTATTCTTTTGAATGATGTGTATCATATGTTGGTATAGGTGTCAATTCATGTTATGATATGGTGACTCTATTAATATTTATTTATCATGTTATTGATGTTGTTTACATGAACGCATTAATTTTAGTCTTTTTAATTAATTTGGAATCATGTTGTCATGGATTTTTATGAAATCTTGGGTGATATGTGTTATTTTCTGATTAGTTTAAATCCAGTGTTGGGTTTGGATTTTAAATAAAGTTTATTTAAAACGTTGTGAACTTTTAAATAATTTTTTATTTTTACGTTTATTGGTTGTATGTCAGAAATAATGGCTTCTGAAACTAGAAATACTAGTTCTAGTACTGCTGTTATTGTTCCTGCTCCGACTCCTGTTCATGCATCAGTTCTGGTAACCATGGCGAGAAATCGGAAAAGTTTAATGGAACAACGTTTAAAAGATGGCAACAGAAAATGTTATTCTATATCACTACTTTGAATCTGGCAAGGTTCATCCGTGAAGATGCTCCTATTTTAAACGAAAATGAGATTGATCAATAAATGGTTCCTATAGTGGAAGCATGTCGATTTCCTGTGTAGGAACTATGTCCTTAATGGGCTGGACAACACTTTGCATAATGTGTATAGTCCATTGAAGACGACAAAGGAGTTATGGGAATCGTTGGACAAAAAGTATAAGACAGAAGATGTTAGCATAAAGAAATTTATTGTCGGTAAATTTTTGGAATACTTAATTGTAGATTCTAAAACCGTCATCAGTCAAGTACAAGAACTTCAAGTGATATTTCATGACATTCATGCTGAAGGAATGATTCTAAGTGAGTCTTTCCAAGTGGCTACTATCATTGAGAAGCTACCACCGTCACGGAAGGATTTCAAAAATTATATGAATAAATGCAAAGAAATGTCGCTTGAAGACTTGATTGTAAGGTTAAGGATAGAAGAAGACAATTAGGCTTCTAAGAAGAAAATAGGAGATTATCCTATGAAGGCTAGGGCTAATGTGGTGGAACAATCACAGAAAACCAAGAAAAGAAAGTTTACTGAAAATGGACCTAATGGTGGTGACAATAAGCGGTTCAATGGCAAATGCTACAATTGTGGTATACAAGGGCACCATGCTAAGGATTGTCGCCAACTGCATAAGGACAATGAGAACTCCAATAAAAGGTCTTTTCAGGCCAATGTTATTGAGATGGAGACTCTTTCTGATAAAGTCTCTGAATTAAATCTATGTTGTTAGGCACAAATAATTGTAGTCTATTTTTAGTTTTGTAACAATGAACAGTAAGCTCTATACATAGCTTTGTATTATTCATATTTTGTGATATGAAATGATTTGATTGTGATGTTATTCACGTAATTATGACTTGTGTAGTCATAATTATTCTGGATTTTTCTATTTCATAAATTTGATTTGGAATTTTATGATTCCAACACACCATAGTCAATAAATAATGGATGTTATATAGAGCTTCAAATCAGAATTATGGGGTGTATTGATATTTTCGTATGGTAATATCTTAATAAGAAAATTAATTTTTCTTAGAGTACTTAAAATGTGGAGGTGCTTGGAGGATTTTATCAAAGTAACGATTCCGATAGTAGGTCCACAAAGAATCTCAATTCTTTCTATAGGACAAAGTTAGAGTAGAAGCAAAAATGGTTTCATTAACTCCTAAGGAACACCTCTGTGTTTATTATTTAAATTTGAAAATGGGGTGACATAGAGTAACGGTAAGTCTCAATGTAATCAAAGACTTAATACTATAGGACATTTGCTTTCAGTTGTGAATATTGTCTAAGGATAATATAGTGGATTCACTAACTACTCAATGATATATAACTAAGAATGTCAAACGAAAAATAGTGGCCGCTAAACAAAAGGTTTGACCAGAGAGCAAATGAAGGAAAGTTCATCGAGGGGAATGTGACTAGAGCCTATTAATTTTGAGTCACCATAATGGCAACCCAATCTAGTTGGCTGGAGATCCCAAGATATAGGTTCAAAGGGACAACCGGATTATAGATGACTCACTAGAAATCACGAAGGGAGTCTATCTCCTATCTATTCCTATGATGAGAGTGATATCTGCAACATGTGTTGTATGCAAGGAACTTAAGGTAAGCTATACTTTTAATGATCACTTATATCTTGAAAAATCTAGAAGGGTAATTTTTCAAGAGAAATATTTAAGATACTTGAAATAAAGATCACCTATATAAGTGTGAAGGAGCCATTTTTATGAGATTTGATAAGGCTAAATTCTCCAAAGCACTCATGAAACACCAGGACATGCCCAAGGCCAAAACGGGCACAACCGTGAGAACTAAGCTGTGTGTGGAGCTATTCTGTGTGAATTCTATTGTCTTGGCTTACACAAACGGCCGAATAGTTTAAGACATTACGTCCACTGATTAGCTAGTAAGTCCGATAGTCTTTCAGTAAGGAAGGTTCAAAGCCAAAAGTTACCTATCCCCATTCAGAATATTTCTAATTGAATTCTCTTTGAGTCTGCATTGAGTCTTGCATACTTTCTGTCATTTCATTCATGTGGGGGATTATTGGAAAAATAGTTTGAAAACCATTAATAGGTGAATGAGAAATTAACTCCAAAGTGCACCATTTGAGTATGGTTTTAAGACGAAATTTATTTAATTTAAAAAATTTGATTTTATTTAGATAAATTCATTAAATTTTTGAGTCAAAATTAAACAGAATTCGATTTAGAATTCGAATTCTTTTGAAAAAATAAATTTTTTTTTTTTGCACCTTTTTATGGAAAAGAGATGACTCTTTTGAAAAGTCACCATGACCATTCAAAGAGCCACCAATTCACCTATATAAACAAGCCCCCCATTACATTCATTTGGTATTGAATTCATCTTGTGTTTCTTTTCTTCTGTACTTTGTCTTTTTTGTAAGAGAATTTTACACAATAAGGTTCGCTAGACTTCCTGTGGTAGTGTTACTTCTGCAAGGTTCGATCGTTGTATCCTGGGAGACGAACTTCCAATAAAAAATTTGTGAGCACTGTAGCGAGAGACGAATTTGTTTTAAGGAAATTGTGTCCAACACAAGCCTCGATCAAATTTGTTTTTCGTTTCCAGATTTTTACAATCTGTTTGTAAGTTTTCTACTTCTCTATAAGTATTTTTTGGTTCTCGGTATATGGTTTGATTTGGTTTAACCCAAACAATTTACGTTAAAAGAGAGATGATTGCAACAGTAGCAAGAGTAGGAAGATCAGAAGGACGGCAGCCAGTTCTGTATGGGAAATGAAGAATTGATTGGAGGGAGAGTAGTCATTGTTGGAACAATCTTCTGTGTAAATAAAATAACTAGAAATAAATTCAAACAAAATAAATAAATAACATACCGGATTTATTTTGTCGAACCAAATAAAATTACAAGACCAAGTCGAGTGTGTGACACTCTGTCCTTAAGACAGATTCGCCCCGCTATGGTACTTACGGATGAGTGGCGTCTATCTCCCAGGATACAATGATCTTCACAAATTGTAGTAGTACTCCAAACAATTTGTTCGGCGAACCAAACCTTGTGTTCTTATACTCTCTTTTATTTATTTCTAAAATTAGAATGAAGAATAATGCAAAAGTAGAAAAATCTGGACAGCAATGAGACCAAATTTTGACAGATTTTCGGGTATCTCAGAACTGAAGGAAGTGGATCTATATATAGGCACAAAGAGAGACCAACATTCTGTCCCAACAGGTGCAAACAATTGCCGAACAGATGTGACAATGTTTGAACAGGTTTTGTTTGAAATTTTGAATCTGTCCGTTGTAAAGAACATGCTTATCAAACAAAAGGATCCGTTGGTGGTGGTTATGCCTTTTCAAACCTGTAGGAACTTTTTGAATTAAACTATTTGAATATATATATATATATATTAAACTATTGAATATATATATTAAACAAATTGAATAGTTTAATAAATAAAGTAAGAGGTACAAATTTTAGGAAACCACTTAAGGAATCTAAAATTTAAATTTAGAATTAAATTAAATTCCCACAATAATTTTTTATTGAAAAAATTCAAAAGAATTTTATCTAAAAATTAATGTTAAACCCGAAAACGACGTCATCTTCCCATTCACTTATAAATGGTTTTGACGTTCCGTCTTCACCACTTCACCTCTTCGGACCCACCCCAAAAGTCGTTTGGGGTCCACCCAAATTGGGTTAAAAAAAATATGCCTATATAAAGCCATTTTCCAACAATCCCCCACAAGAATGGAAGTTGACGGAGAGAAAACGCAACAACATGATCTAATCAGAGAGTACAGAAATTGAAAATATTCTGCAAAGGATAGGTAGCTTTTGGCTTTGAACCTTCCCTTGTGAGAAACTATCGGATTTACTAGCTAACCAGTGAACATGATGTCTTGAACTGTTCAGCCGTTTGTGTAAACCAAGACAATAGAACTCACACAGTATATCTCCAGACACAGTTTAGTTCTCACTATTGTGTTCATTTTGGCCCTGAACAACCTGGTCTTTATGAGTGCTCTGAATACTTGTAGCCCTTCACAAATCTTATAGAACCAACCCAGTTCACACTCACATAGGTGATGCTTATGAAGAGTATCCTGCCATACTCCACTAGGTTTACCTAGATATAAGAATCATTAAAAGTATTACTTAACCTAAATCGCTGCAGACATCACTTATTTCATCATAGAAATGGGTAGGAGTTGGACTCCACAGTGACCCTTCTGAGTCAATCACAACTCGGTTGTCCCTTTGAACCTAGATCTTGGGATCTCCAGTCAACTAAGTTGGGTTGCCGTTGTGGTAACTCTTATTTAATAGGCTTAAGTCCCATTCCCCTCGATGAATTTTCAACTAACTCTCTTGCTAACCCTTTGGTTAGTGAATCTGCTATGTTGTCTTTAGACTTAACATATTCTATGGAAATAATTCCATTAGAGAGTAGTTGTCTTACGGTATTATGTCGACGACGAATGTGTCGAGACTTACCGTTATACATATGACTCTGTGCTCTACCTATTGCTGATTGACTATCGCAATGTATGCATATAGCAGGCACCGGTTTTGGCCAAATTGGAATATCTTCAAGGAAGTGGCGAAGCTATTCTGCCTCTTCCCCAGCTTTGTCTAAAGCTATGAATTCTGATTCCATAGTAGACCTAGCAATGCAAGTCTGTTTGGAAGATTTCCAAGATACAGCAGCCCCACCAAGAGTAAAGACATACCCACTGGTGGACTTCGAGTCTCTTGTATCCGATATCCAATTTGCATCACAGTATCCTTCAAGTACTGTTGGATATCTAGTATAATTCAGCCCAATGTTACGAGTAAATCGGAGATATCTTAGAACCCTTATAATTGCTTTCCAGTGTTCTACTCCCGGATTACTCGTATATCTACTTAATTTACTTACTGCATAAGCTATATCTGGGCGAGTGCAGTTCATCAAGTACATTAAGCTTCCAATAATTTGGGCATACTCTAATTGAGAAATACTTTCCTGTACATTTTTAGAAAGATACAAATTAACATCTACAGGAGTTCTAGCAAGATGATCATCATCTTTGCTGAATTTGTCAAGTATTTTCTCAATGTAATGAGATTGTGACAAAGCATATCCTTCTGATGTTTTGGTAATTTTCATACCAAGAATTACATCAGCAATGCCCATGTCCTTCATGTCAAAATGTTTATTCAACATTTTCTTGGTAGTTTTAATCATATCATTATTGCTACCTATGATGAGCATATCATCTACATAAAGACATACAATGGCATAACCTTTATCTGTGTTTTTAATATAAACAGATTTGTCACACTCATTAATTTTAAATTCATTTGACATCATTGCCTTGTCAAATTTCTCATGCCATTGCTTTGGGGCTTGTTTTAAACCATATAATGATTTAACCAATTTACACACTTTCTTTTCTTTCCCTGGAACAGAAAACCCTTCTGGTTGTTCCATGTAAATTTCTTCATTTAACTCACCATTTAAGAAAGCGGTTTTAACATCCATTTGATGAATTTCTAGATTGTATAGAGATGCAATGGCAATTAACATTCTAATGGATGTTATTCTAGTAACCGGTGAGTACGTGTCAAAGTAATCAAGACCTTCTTTTTGTCTAAATCCTTTGACTACAAGTCTTGCCTTGTATTTGTCAATTGATCCATCCGCTTTCATTTTCCTTTTGAAAATCCACTTGTACCCAAGAGGTTTACAACCTGGTGGCAAGTCCACTAATTCCCAAGTGTGATTTTGCAAGATGGATTCAACTTCACTGTTGACAGTTTCTTTCCATAAAGGAGCTTCAGGACTAGACATAGCCTCTTTAAAAGTTAAAGGCTCATTTTCTAACAAATATGTTAGAAAATCTGGACCAAAAGATTTTGAGGTTCTAGCACGTTTACTACGCCTAAGTTCCTCTTCCTCATTTTGATCTAACTCTTGTTCTTGATCATGTTCTTGATCCTGACTAGTAATAGCATCAAAAGATCTTTTATTAGTACTAGTCTCTTGTCCAGTCTTCTTTGGAAATACATGTTCAAAGAAAGATGCATTCCGAGATTCAATAATAGTATTTACATGCATTTCGGAATGTTCTGATTTATGAATCAAAAACCGATATGCACTACTATTCTTGGCATATCCAATGAAAATGCAATCAATGGTCTTAGGACCTATCTTAGTCTTTTTAGGACTAGGAATAGCCACTTTAGCCAAACACCCTCACACTTTTAAGTATTTGTAGGATGGTCTTCTTCCATGCCACAATTCGTAAGGTGTTTGATTCACTTTCTTTCGGGGTACTTATTAAGTATATAATTAGCAGAAAGTATTGCTTCCCCCCACAAGTTCTGAGGTAATCCAGAACTTATTAACATGGCATTCATCATTTCTTTTAAAGTCCTATTTTTCCTTTCAGCAATTCCATTTTGCTGAGGTGAGTAAGGAGCAGTGGTTTGATGAATTATTCCATGTTCTTTACAAAACTTACCAAAAGGTGATTCATATTCACCACCTCTATCACTTCTAAGTTTCTTGATTTTCTTACCAAGTTGATTTTCTACTTCATTCTTATATTGAATGAAAGTTTCCAAAGCTTCATCCTTGGTTCGAATTAAATAAATATAACTATATCTAGTATAGTCATCTATAAAAGTGATTACATACTTTTTTCCACCTCTGGTTTGAATTGATTTAAAATCACAAATGTCACTATGAATTAATTCAAGTGGTTCCGTACTTCTTTCAATTGAATGAAAAAGAGTTCTAGATAATTTTGCCTCAACACAAATTTCACATTTATGATTTGAATCAATGTCAAATTTAGGTAAACATTCCATATTAATTAATCTACGCAAAGATCCATAATTAACATGTCCTAGTCTACCATGCCATAAATTTGAAGACTCAAGCAAGTAAGAAGAAGATGTAGTATTATTAATAACTGAGGGTACAACGGTCATTACATTTAACTTGAAAAGGCCATCAGACATGTAACATTTTCCTACATACATCCCATTCTTAGTAAGTACAAATTTATCACTCTCAAAAACTAGCCTAAACCCATTCTTACTCAACAAAGATCCGGAAACAAGATTCTTGCGAATGTCCGGTACATGCAGCACATTGTTGAGAGTGAGTTCCTTTCCAGATGTCATCTTGAGTACAATCTTTCCTTGTCCTTCAACTTTGGAAGTTGAGAAGTTGCCCATAAAGAGTTGTTCACCATTATCCACTGTAGAATAAGATGTGAACATCTTTTTGTCGGCACAGATATGGCGAGTAACACTAGTGTTCACCCACCATTCTTTAGGATTTCCGACAAGATTTGCCTCGGAAACAACTGCAGAAAGATTGATGTCATCAACACCATTGGAAATATTGTCCACTTCAGCCATGTGGGCTTGAGCAGGCTTCTTGCTTGTTCTTCTTTTATTTTTACCTTTGCTACGGCAATCTTTGGCCCGATGTCCCTCTTTATCATAGATGTAACATTTGCCATTAAACTTGTACTTTTTATTATCCCCCCCTTTAGAGCCTTGTGATGAACTTTCTCCAGAAGACTTTCGTTTCTTGGTTTTTGAAGTATGTTCCACCACATTTGCCTTAGACTCCATAGGATGCTTACCAGCCCGCTTTTCAGAATTGCGGTTGTCCTCCTCAATCCTCAAATGCACAATTAACTCGTCCATAGAAATTTCTTTGCGCTTATGTTTGAGGTAGTTCTTGAATTCCTTCCAGCTTTTTGGTAATTTTTCAATTAAGGCTGCAACTTGAAAGGATTCACTGAGAGACATACCTTCTGCGTGAATGTCATGCAGAACGAGTTGGAAATCTTGAGCTTGGCTGATCACAGTTTTTGAATCAACCATTACAAAATCTAAGAATCTGCCAACCACAAATTTCTTTGAGCCGGCATCTTCCGTTTTGTACTTTTTCTCCAATGATTCCCAAAGTTCCTTTGCTGTCTTGATTGGACTGTAGACGTTGTACAATGTGTTGTCAAGTCCGTTCAAGACGTAATTCTGGCAAAGGAAATCGGCATGTTTCCAGGCATCAACCGCAGCAACCACTTGCCGATCGGTTTCATCCTCTTTCAGGATAGGAGCATCTTCACGGAGGAAACGAGCCAGGTTTAGAGTTGTTAGATAGAACAACATTTTCTGTTGCCATCTTTTAAAGTCAGTTCCTAAGAACTTCTCTGGCTTTTCACCGTGATTTACCGGTACTGTTACAACAGGAGAGGGGGTTGGCGTCATTGCAGCCACCACAGTAGTACTTATTTGGGCATTCGTTTCGGTAGCCATCAATTCTAATATATAAAACAAAATTATAATTAGAATTTACACTACACAGAAAATTAAACCAAATTCACATAATTAAATTCTGTAAAAATAAAAGAAACAAGAATGTAACTTTTATTTTCCAATTAATTTGAAAATAAAATAAAATTTTATTTAAACAAATTAATTCCACACAGAAAATTAAATTCTGAAAATAAAAGAAATAAAAACTATAACTTTTATTTTTCAATTAATTTGGAAATAAAATAAAATTTTATTTAACCAAATTAATTCCACACAAGAAATTAAATTCTATAAAATAAAAGAAATAAAAACTATAACTTTTATTTTTCAATTAATTTGGAAATAAAAAAAAAATTTATTTAACCAAATTAATTCCACACAGAAAATTAAATTTCTGTAACACTTCAATAATTAAAATATTGAAACAGAATTTTAATTAAAGAAAACTCAGAAAATAATTTCTAAAAACCAAAATTAGTTTTCTGACAAAATTCCACAAAAATATATTCTGAATTGTTAATGACACCAGTATCGTACTACTAGTTGTTGTCAAAGAAAAGAGACAGTATATTACTACTATCTTTCAAATAGCATATAATTACTATTTGTTTTTCCAACCAGAATGTTATTTTGTAAATTCACAGAAAATAATTTTTTCCTCCAAAATTATTTACGAAGAATGAAAAAAGGAAAACAAACGAAAAATTCTGTAAACAGAATAATTCGAATCTGTCTTAAGATTGTTGGAACAATCTTCTGTGTAAATAAAATAACTAGAAATAAATTCAAACAAAATAAATAAATAACATACCAGATTTATTTTGTCGAACCAAATAAAATTACAAGACCAAGTCGAGTGTGTGACACTCTGTCCTTAAGACAGATTCGCCCCACTATGGTACTTACGGATGAGTGGCGTCTATCTCCCAGGATACAATGATCTTCACAAATTGTAGTAGTACTCCAAACAATTTGTTCGGCGAACCAAACCTTGTGTTCTTATACTCTCTTTTATTTATTCCTAAAATTAGAATGAAGAATAATGCAAAAGTAGAAAAATCTGGACAGCAATGAGACCAAATTTTGACAGATTTTCGGGTATCTCAGAACTGAAGGAAGTGGATCTATATATAGGCACAAAGAGAGACCAACATTCTGTCCCAACAGGTGCAAACAATTGCCGAACAGATGTGACAATGTTTGAACAGGTTTTGTTTGAAATTTTGAATCTGTCCGTTGTAAAGAACATGCTTATCAAACAAAAGGATCCGTTGGTGGTGGTTATGCCTTTTCAAACCTGTAGGAAATTTTTGAATTAAACTATTTGAATATATATATATATATATATTAAACTATTGAATATATATATTAAACAAATTGAATAGTTTAATAAATAAAGTAAGAGGTACAAATTTTAGGAAACCACTTAAAGAATCTAAAATTTAAATTTAGAATTAAATTAAATTCCCACAATAATTTTTTATTGAAAAAATTCAAAAGAATTTTATCTAAAAAATTAATGTTAAACCCGAAAACGACGTCATCTTCTCATTCACTTATAAATGGTTTTGACGTTCCGTCTTCACCACTTCACCTCTTCGGACCCACTCCAAAAGTCGTTTGGGGTCCACCCAAATTGGGTTAAAAAAAATATGCCTATATAAAACCATTTTCCAACAGTCATAATAGTAGTGAGAGAATCTTTAGTATCTTCGTAGACAACATTCCATGGTCAATGAATCCTAAAGGGTTATTCTCCTTATTTTCATAGTTTGGAATTGTTAAGGATGTTTCCATCCCTAGTAAGACTAGGAAATCTACTAGAACGAGGTTTGGGTTTGTCTGATTTGATTGTCCAGTGGCAGCTGAGGTAGCCATTCAGAAAACTAATGGTATATGGTGCGAAGACAAGGAACTCTATGTGAAGAGGGCAGAGTTTGAGAAGGTAAGAGGTTTTGAGAAATGAGGAGGGTTGAATAGTAAGGTGGTTGATCCAAGAGGTAAATCAAAAGACTATATGGTCAGAAATGATGTTGGGGGAGGTATGAAGATGGTGGCTCATCAATCATATGCAGAGGTAGTACGATAGGAGAAAGGGAGAGGAAATGAAGAGCATGTTATAGTCGGGGTGGAAGCTAGTAATGGTTGGTTATATAATAGTGTCATTGTCACATTGAAAAGCTATGATGTGTTCTCAGAATTTTGGAATGCCGTATTACAGATTGGCTCTAAGGATATTGTTGTTAGAAAATGGGGGTAAGACAGCTGTGGTGTCGTTTATGTCAGTGGAAGACATGAAGGCACAGATGATAATCTTGGATGACTGTTTTAAAGAATGGTGCGAGTTAGTCACGAAGTGGAGAAAGGGATTACACTTAGTCCAGAACAGAGCAGTGTGGCTGAGCTACTTTGGAGTGCCTTTAAATCTCTAGAGCAATGATACATTTCTGAAGATAAGTAGATTATGGGGAGATATATTACGAATGGATGAGGCTACATCAAATCAGTTGGATTTTAGTTGTGGGAGGATCCTGATAAACTAATGTAATGTATCCCATTAATACCGTTATTCAGATCAGGTGCAGTGACATGGTTTATCCAGTTACGCTGTGTTTGGTTGGGGGATTTGGGAAGGGAAATGGAAAGAGAAATGGAAATGAAAGGAAAAGGAGAAAGAATTAATAGAATTCCAAATCCCAACTATGTTTGGTTGTGTTGGTTATAAAATAGAATTGATGTCCTAAAAGGTCTCCTATTTCTTTATTTATTTCTCACCCCCTTTCTTTTCCCATATATTTTTTATTATAACCAAACATAAATAGGATTACATTTCTCATTCCTTTTCCAAATCCCACCCCAAAAACCCCAACCAAACACAGCATTAGAGTTTGCGAAGAGCAAGTCATGGTAACCAAAACACTTAGTGGATCATATAAGTGTTTATCAGTCCAAATGAGGGAGGATCTTTGCAGTGTAGTAGGGTTGGAAGGTCAGGATGATGGACATGGTATGCTTCCAGAAAAGGAAGCTACTGTGGTGGAAAATTCTATCCAAATTAAGATGAACACGTGTACTGATGGGCTAAAATCTTCTAGGGCTGAGATGGCTCACAAAGTAGCAAAGGTGGCACAAGTTTTACCTGTTGATTGTTGTACATCGGTAGTGGAAGAGATGGCGGGCGTGGGCTTGGGAAGTCGTATGGTGGTTAATGCACGTGAAGGAATCAACCAACAAATTTTGAATGCTGAACAGCTAATTAATGAAGTTAGTAAGGAAGAAGAGGAAGCTGTTAATGGGTACGTGAGAAGCCTTAGTGGAGATGGGCCTGACAAAGGTAGAATATAATTGGAAGTTAAATTGGTTGGGTTATCAAATGGGCCTATTGAAAGTAGAAGTAAGTCCATCAGAGTGGGCTTGGATAACTCAATGTTTTTGGGCCAAGACATCGGGGTTGATTCAACATCTATTCAACCCACTTTCATTCGAAGAAATACTGGGTTGAAAAGGGAAGAGGTAAAATAGAAGAAAAAGTTGGTTAGGAGTAATACTAATGAAGGTAATATAGCTATGCGGCATTTGGTGGATAACTAACAAAAATGAAGGGTGGTAGCAGGGAGAGAAAAGGAAGTGCAGCGGCCATGGGCAGCTAGAGTAGAGGAGTTGTGTTCAGAGCAAATGCCGGGATGAGTGCAAGATCGGGGTCATTTGGTAGAGGCTCAAGTAAAGATCTACCTAGGTCGAAAGTTACACCGAAGCTTAATGGAAAGCTTTCTAATGTCGACAAGGCAATACAAGAGGAGGCAGAAACAACAATTAGTATGGGCAAAGCACTAGGTATATGTTTTGGTAGCAAGGAATAGGAAATGATTAGAAAAGTAAAGGATATGGAAGTCAATGATAAAGAAAGGGTATTACCCAGGAATGTAGAAATTCCTGTGGTGAATAATTTGCCCAACTGATTTGCTAAGTAATTGGGGGTTCATGGTGTGTTGCAAAGTGGATTAATGAAGCTCTTATCATGGAATGTTAGGGGTCTGGGTAAAGTCGAAAAGAGGTGGAAAGTTAAGTCTTTACTTAAGGAAAGGAAAATTGATTTTGCTTGCTTCCAGGAGACAAAGAAATCTGACGTTTCATCGGTATTCCTCAAGTCTCTTTGGCCTGATGATGAGCTGGAGTATATGGTTGTCGATGCCGAAGAAAGGGCAGGGGGGCTGTTGTGCATTGGAAGCCATCTGTGTTTAGACTTTCTCAGTGCTGTAGTACACGGCAATGTATTATACTTTCAGGGACTCTTTTTCCAGATTTCAATTGTGTTATTGTTAATGTTCATACACCAAACCAAACGAAGTGAATGAGAGAGGTAAATTTTGGAGTGTTTTAAGTAGGTTAAAACTTATGTTTCGCAGCCCCTGGTGTATAATTGGTGATTTCAATGAAATAAGAAATCCTGGGGAAAGAATGGGTTGTTCAAGAAGAGATAAAGGGATGAAAGAATTTAATTAGTTCATTCAAAATTTGGAGCTCATTGACTTACCCATGATGGGACGACAATTCACATGGTGTAATGCTAATGAAAGAGAAAGGTGGAGTAGGATTGATAGAGCACTAATGTCAAGTGAATGGCTGAGATGGACTAACTTAAAATTATGAGGCTGGAAAGAAGGGTATTGGACCGTTGCCTTCTATTATTGCAAGATGATGGTAGGGATTGGGGTCCAAGGCCGTTTCGATTCCTAAATGTTTGGACCCTCCATCCTAAATTCGAAACTATTGTTAAGAAATCTTGGGAAGAGTCTACATTTATTGGTTGGGCAGGTTTTGTCATAATGAATAAACTTAAGGAGCTTCGATCAGTGTTGAAAAAATGGAATATAGAGGTCTTTGGAAATGTCACTTTCGCTTTAAAAGTAGCAGAGGAGGAACTTCATGCCATTGCCTAGTGGCTGAATCCAGAAGTCTTGAAGAGGTTGAAATTAATAGAAGAAAAGAGGTTCGTAAGGAGGTATAGTCACTAAGTATGAGAGAGGAGCAGATGTGGAGACAGAAGTCCAGAGTGAACTGGTGTTTAAATTGGGACAAAAATGCAAGATTTTTTCATATTGTTGCTACTAGTAGGCAGAACAAGAATTTGTTAAACTTAATTGAGGTGGATGGGGAGCTTTATGAGGATCCACTTAGGGTTAAGCAAGAGGTGCTTAATCACTTTAGAGGGAGATACTCAAAAGATTGGATATCTAGGCCTAAGCTTGAAGGTATGTTCAGATCCATTGGTCAAGATATGGATTCCACTGGGTTAGTTGCACCATTCTTAGAAAAGGAACTATGAAGAGCTGTAAAGGAGAGTGATGGTAATAAAGTGCCGGGTCCAGATGGTTTTAACTTGTCTTGCTTTCAAAAATGCTGGAGGGTGTCTAAAAAGGATATCTTGAAGTTCTTTGAGGAATTCTATGATAATGGGTGTTTGGCTAAAGGCATTAACAACTCTTTTATAACACTGATTCCTAAGAAAGTGTGCCCAGATGGTATTTCTGATTATAGACCAATTAGCCTTATTGGTTCTTTATACAAAATTCTTTCTAAGGTCCTAGCCTCTAGGCTAAAAAAGGTGTTGCCCAAAATAGTTGGAGAATCTCAGTCGGCTTTCATCGGTGGAAAGAACATATTGGATGGGGTGTTAATAGCAAATGAAGTTGTGGATTGGTGGAAGAAGAAAAAACAGAAGGGGGTGATTCTAAAATTAGACTTTGAAAAAGCCTATGACATTGTAAACTAGGAGTGCCTTTTTGTCATGATGTCAAACTTTGGTTTTTAGAATAAATGGATCAGGTGGTCTAAGGAATGCATACAATCTTCTAGAGTTTCAATTCTTGTTAATGGCTCGCCCATTGCTGAATTTAGTCTTGAAAAATGACTCAGACGAGGGGATCCAATGTCACCATTTCTCTTAATATCGTGGTTGAAGGGTTGAATATGTTATTTCAAAGGGCTAAAGCATTGGGGTTGATTAAAGGAGCTGTAATAGGTTATAAGGAAACTAATGTCACGCACTTGCAGTTTGCAGATGATACAGTAGTGTTTTGTAAGGCTGAGGAGCAGGAAATTCTAAATGTGAAAAGAATTCTGAGATGCTTTGAAGTGTTGTCTAGATTAAGGATAAATTTTCACAAAAGTCATGTCTGTGGGGTTGGAATACAAGAGGAGGTTCTGGCTGATTTTGTTGAGAAATTAAATTGTTAGAGTAAAAAGTTGCCATTCATGTATCTTGGTCTGCCACTTGGTGCCAGCCCAAAGAGGTGGAGCATATGGTTGCCTGTGATCAATAAGTTTAAATCTAAGCTTGCTTCTTGGAAGAGAAAGCTACTTTCTTATGGGGGTAGGTTAACTCTAATCAAATCAATGTTATCCTCATTACCAGTTTACTACCTTTCCTTATTTAAAGTACCTGCTGGTGTGGCTAAGCACCTTGATAAAATTCAAGCTAGATTCTTATAAGGGGGGTTTGGAAGTTAAAAAGAAGCTTCATATGGTAAAGTGGGAGGAGGTTACATTGAAGAAAAGTTTGAGAGGGCTGGGTATTAAAAGGTTGAAGGATTTTAATGAGTGTCTTCTAGCTAAATGGTGGTGGAGATATAGTACTGAAGATACGGCATTATGGAAAGATATTGTGATTAGTAAATATGGTAGCTTTGGTGGGAGATGGAGACCATTCTTGGCTAATGGTGCCCAGTGCTCAAAAATTTGGGGAGATATACTTACTCTGGAACATAGTAGCCCCAATCTGTGGAGCTTTTTTATGAATAATTTTGTAATTAAAGTGGGAAATGGGTTGAGAGTTAGTTTTTGAGAGGATCCATGGGCATCTGATAGGTGCTTAAAGGATGAATTTTCCAGAATTTATGACCTATTAGCAGATAAAAAGGTCGCCATTTGTAGACACCCCATTTTTGACCATCCTCAAGACTTGGATGTCATCGTTTGAACACTCGATGATCATCCATGTTCGTGTTCGTCCTGAGTTCTCGGAGGTTTCGGTTGCGCGCCTTGCCTCAAGACCTTTCGACTTGTTTGTTTTGTGCTTGGTTGTACACCAAACACTTGTGTTTTTGCTTCTGAGAGCAAGGAATGGCTTGTTGGCCATCCCCACACCTCACCGGCCTTGGCTTGAGGCCACCGTTCCTGTTTTATTGCTACCGGCCAATTCTTTTGGTCGGTCGGCAATGTTTTTCGTCGACCAGCCACTTTTGTTGGTCAATCGGCCATATTTCCCAGCCGACCCCTTTCCATCTGCTTTTGGCAGATATTTTATGCCAGCTGTGACAGTTGGCATCCACGATACACCCCCTCTATACACATGTATGGAGGGATTTTGCTCCCTTATGTTAGCTTCTCCAAGAAGCTTAGGAATGGAATTCCTATAAAATGAGGGCCTCCCCTCCCTCACCAGAGGTTGAACGACTCTGAGATATATGATATATATCACTCTCTCTCTATATCTCCCTCTCTCTTTACATTTATGTGTGTAATAGTGTTCAAAAGGGGTTTTTGTTCTTAGGTTTGCACTAAGACACCTAGTGTTATACTATACTTTGGTTGCTGAGGTTTTAAGAGGTTGATCTCAGAGTTTTGAGTTGGTTTTTGATCAAAAGGAGGTGCTGAAGTTGGTGTTCTTGGAGTGTTCTTCAAGGGTGAGAACTTACCCTTTTATTCCCTATTTTTGCTTAAGGTTTTAAGCCTATTTTCATATTGTTTCAAGCTTAGTGTATAACTGATAAAATTTCTGTATTTTCATGCTTAAGATGTTTCAGTAAGGTCACTTTTGTGTTGGGGGTCGTGCACCCCCTCTTAGGCCTTGTTTGGTCTCTTTTTGTGCCTTCCTCTTTGGGCTTTGTAACCCTTTTGTTTTGGCCTTCTCACCACTGAAATCCAGAGGATTTTCAGTGGTGGAGAAGTGGTTTTGAGGTCTTGTATAGGGGAGGGACACCCCTCTCCCCTTGTGACTCATTTGCTTGCATTTAGGGCTCATAAAGGTAGTATGTTTGCATAGCTTTATTTGGCTCCATTTCAGAGGATATTTCGTGTTAGTCTATCATGTTAGACCTCTGTTTCATGTTGGTTCGATGGCCTGTTGTTTGCATCATGCACTTGCTTTGTAATCCCCTTTATTGTCATAACATGTATCATGCATTTAGACCATCATACTTGCATGTTTTAGCTTGACTTCATGAAGCTTTTAGTCATGTTGTGACATGATTAAGCTCTGTTTGGTGTTGATTCAGTCATATTTGCCATGTTTTGTATAGCCACCATGTATCCTAGCTTGTTAGCTTTGAGTGTATGAGTCATGAGCATGCTTTATTTGGGTTATTTCAGTGATTTGGAATCACTTATCGTGCCATTTCAGTCCATGCTCCATGCTTGTATGCTTGCATTCACCATCCTTTCAATGCTTTGAAGAGTTATTGTCTTATGCTCCTTGTTTGGACCATTGTATGTGCCTCCATGATTAGGTCTTTGGGAGGCCTTCTCATTGGGTTTGGGGGCTTATTTTGACATATTGTAACTCTGATTTTATTGGCCTAGTTCATGCCATGATTGGTTGTAGTAGGTGTAGTGCATTTCCCCTTTTGGGCCTTGTATGCGTCTTGTTTCGTGCTCGCCTTTATAGCATGTTTTGGCCTCATCCTATGCGTGTTCTAGCCTTGTTTTGGTCCGCCTTGGGACTGTTTTGGGTCATCTTGGCCCTTTGGGGCTTGGTTGATATGGCCATGGTGTAAGCCCTTTGGCTAGCTTTGAGCATTGAGTCCATTGACATGCTATGTTTCACTTGTGTTTATGATTTGGCATCATTCTTCACATGATTTCAGAGTTCATTGCATTGTCTTGTTCTCATGTTTGTCCCATTTTGCTCATGTTTGAGGATTGTGCATTGTTGCATAGTGTTTAGACCAATATGTGTACATGTTTGTTTCGCATTTCGGTGCCTTTTGGTTTAAGTCCATTTGGGCATGTTTGCATTCATGATATTTGCATGCTTGTATGGCATCATGTTTGCGTGTTCGGTATATTGCATGATACTTAGCTAGTTACATACATAACATTGTTGTATACTTGGCATGATCATGTTACATTAGTTTGACTTGCATGTTAGGTTGTGTTACATTTGACATGTTTGTTACCTTAATTTTGTGTACATGCTTGCATCACATTGTATTTGACATACTCATGTTACATTGCCTTACATTCCCATCTTGCATTGCATTGGTTACATGCTTTGCATTGTATATGGCATGCATACATTGCATTATGTTTGGTTTGGGGTGTCAAACCAAACATGAGGAATGAGGGACGTTTGTACTTGAAGTGACGAAACGTACCTCAATCCTCGATCACCGACACTCTTGATTCAACATGATAGAGTGTGTAGCATTCATTTGTTTTGTTGCATTCATTCATATTGATTTGCACACTTGACATCTTTGGCCATCATGCATCGAAATGCGTGATTGGTGGCCCGAGGGTCACGAGCCATACTCCCTTGAGTTCATAGCATGATAGGGAGGGTGGTCGTGCATACATTTGGCTTGCAAATTCCATGCCATGCACTGTCTGTCCTCTGTTGCAGCAAAACCAGTGTTCTGTAGAAAGAAATGGCCGGTCGGCAACTTTCAATGCCGGCCGACTACCAATATCCAACCGATGATCCCACTTTTGATCGATGACCATTTTTACATGGTCGGTGGGGTTTTCTCTTGGCCGGTGGCATTCCAAAGTGCTTAGGGAGTGGTTCAGAAGCAACCTTAGGATTTTCAAAATTCTCAGAGGTGCAAAACAATGCAAACAATGGCAACAAAGGCATGGCAACAGGTTTCCGAGCAAGGCGAATCGAGTATGCATCATCTAATCATTTCGAGGCGGAGCTGTGGCGGCCTTTTTGAGTTTCATACTTAGTTTATTTTGTAATTAATTTGTTAATTAATTAAGGGTCTGTAATAATTAATTAGCTAGAGTAGTTAATTATTTATTTGGTTTGTATTATTCTTTCGGAGCCTCCGAGGAGGGCAGTGTTGTAATAAGTGTGCGTGTGTGTGATGTATGTCTTCCAACCCCACGTTTTTCTCCCTTTTATTTACCAGCTTATGATGGTTAATTTTAGGGCACGTTTAAATTAGCATCCTTATGCTCGCATATTTGCATCCATTCATCTGTTTTGCATGCACCGGGCTCGGCGCATCATGCTAACTGCATTGTATTTCAATACCAAGTTAAATACATGTATCGATTGTTGCATCTCATATGCCATCTTAGAATAGCCGAGCCTATTGTAGTTGTATTTTTGCATGTGTTGCATTAGGCATCTTAGCATAGTTAGGATTCATGCATGTTTTCTAATTAGCTTCTTTCTTTGGCTCGGAGCACTCGGTAAGTGTTTATGCTTTAGCATCCTTGCATGCGTGTGAGTGACTGCCATGATAGCATGCTTACCATGAGGCTATGTGCTTATGTGATATAATTGCCTGAATGCCTGTGGGTGAAGGTTGGGTTGCTTGAGTTGGAATAATTCGTCGAAACCCGTGTTTTAGCCTACTTGCGAGTAGCAAACTTCAATCCATTTTCAAAACAATCGGATATGAGATGCTTTGTTCCAACTTAGGCAATCCAGTCTATACTTGTATGTTGTGCGCATCACGTAGTAATTCTAGGTTAATAACCGGGATAAAAGCACATAATGTTTTCAAAACTCGATATCATGGTTAGTAGAAGGCCAATCTTTGATCGGGCGAGCGGGGGTGCTCACGAAGTGACCTTCCCCAATCGTACCCAAGTTCCCGAGTCGAGGCAAATTTGGTGATGATGGACACGTGGCCTTAGGCACGAGTCAGGGTTTCCTAAATTCCCCCAAAATAAAATATTTAGGTAGCGACTCTGTATCTGGCAAAGCAGTCCATGTTTGACACTTCTTTCTAAAAATCAGTTTTCCAAAACGATTTGTCGGATTTGGACTCTTTGATGATTCATCAGTCTTGCATTGCACTCTACGAGATTAGATACAGGACCGTGACATTGAGTCCTAAACTGTAGTAAGCCCAAATGAACAAAACGGGATTCCCTCCCGGGACGTTCAGGGACGTCTACACCATTAAACAGCTATTGGACATGAGAAGTTTAGCAGCTGGGTGGTCCTTTAATTTCAGGAGATGTCTGAGGGCTTGGGAGGAGGATGAAGTGGGAAGATTCAGATCATATCTTTCTTCTCTTGAACCCATCTTATCAGACAGAATAGATTCTCTGGTTTGGAGTGCTTCATCCGCAGGTGTATTCACCGTTAATGCAACTTATAGTAGGAATGATGTGGGTCAAGGGTTGAGGTTTACAAAATGGATCTAGAATAATATTTCCCCACCAAAACTGAATTTTTTTGGTTGGCTTGTTTGGAAGGGTAGGATTAAAACAAGTGCTTTTGTTCAAAGGGTGGCTTGTCTCGGTCAGGATGCTAGCACTGAGTGTGTTTTTGTGGATATGGTGTTCAAACTAATTGTCATGTTTCATTACAATGCCAGTTTTCTTGGAGGGTCTAGATAAATATCCTGAATTGGTGGGGTATGCAATGGGTGGTACCTGCTAATGCTAAAGGTGTGATGGATTGGTGGAGAGGGTTCAAATGGGGTAAGTTGGAAAATAAAATCTAGAATGCAATTCCATTTGTTATTTTTTGGTCTATTTGGAATATGCGTAATGACTACATATTCAATAGAAAACATCATCTTTGGAGGAAGTCTGTGAGTTAATTAAGATTAGAGTTGTCATGTGGATCAAAGTGAATGCAAGTGAGTTATAGTACTATGTTCATGATGTAGTGGAGAATTTGTAGCAGGTTAGACAGTGTCTGAGGTGAAGTTTGTTTTTTGGTGCTGATGTTGGTGTTGTGATGCTATTGTTTGAGAGGTGAAGTTTGTTTTCTGTTATGTTTTGCACTGATCTGTGCTGTGAGACTGCTGTTTGAGTGGTGAAGATTGTTTGCTTTGTGGTTTGGCTCATATGGCAGAGTGGTTTTGGGTCCTTACAAAATTAAAGGGCTGCAAAATTCAGTGGGATTTGCTGATGTGTATTGTACCATGGGGAGTTAGGTGCCTCAGTAGTGGGAGGTGGTCTGATATGGCCTGATATGCTCTACTTGGATCTATTCTGAGAGGCTGTACTGATATGTTGTTGTTTTACTGCTAAGAGGTTGATATGCTCTACTTTGTTCTGTTGCTGTTAGTGGTGTTGTGATGTTGTTGATGATGTTAGCTGGGTGGGGTTGATAGTGGTGCCAACCTAGTTAGGATTGATTTGGCTCGCTATGATACTCTTTGCACTCATCCTCTTTTTCCTTTATTGATGTATTAGTTTTCTGCTTCATCAATAAAGTTCTTTTTTGCTAATCAAAAATATATATATATATATATTCAACTTATATTTTTTTATATAATTTGATAATATTTTTTGGTGTAATTATTGCATGTTACAACTATACACATAAGAATTATTCCAACAAAATTTGTGTAGACAACCCTAACTACTAAATAATTATTCATAATTTGACTACTTAATTAGCACAAACTTGAGGCATTTTAGATTTTCTAGATTACGAAAATGCAATGAGTTATATATATAACTATATTCAGAGATTGATCAAGAACACATTAAAACATTCCCAAGCTCATTTTTGAGAAAATAAAGACAAATTTTTTTTTTTTTTTGGTGTTAATTGAGTGTTCGAATTAGCTTGTGTGCACCATGACAAAAGTAATAATTGAGAAAATAAAAAATGAAGATAGTTAGTTATCTATATTATATATATCTAACTATATATTATATAAGAAAAATGGTGTTTTTAGTGAGAAGCTTTGTGAGAGTTTCAATATCTCATACTAATTTTCTTGATTTTCTTAAATTTAAATAATTAAGAAAATCTCCATTGGCTAGATTTTACTTGATAATCCTACATCGGGAAAAGAAAGAAAAAAATGAGTTGTTTTACTCATATAAAAGGAATCTTATACTCCCATCCCATTTAGTGAGGAGCCTTGTGAGAGTTTTAATGTCTCATACTAATTTTCTTGATTTTCTTAATTTTAAACACTTAAGAAAATCTCCATTGGTTAACTTTTATTTGATAATCCCACATCCGGAAAAGAATGGAAAAAATGAGTTATTTTACTCATATAAAATGAATCTTATACTCACATTCTATTTAATATTGTAGTGTTTTGCATGTTTTAATTCAATAAATTTTAAATTTTAAAAAATTTAATTAATTAATTATGACCTAGCGGATTAGGCTAAATCATTTTTAATTTGATTGATTTGTTGGTTTAACCGCGATTTTAGAGGTTTTATCAAAATATATTGATTAGATTTGTTTGATTCAAAATAAACTAAAGATTGATCTGATTAGAGATTGAAAGACTGAGATTGCTTGATTAGAAATAAACTTTCCATCTAAATAATTGTTAACTTTTATTTTATAATCTCACATTGGAAAAAGAAAAAAAATTGTAATATTGTAGTGTTGTGCATGTTTCAATTTAATATAGTTTAAATTTTAAGAGTTTTAATTAATTAATTATGACCTAGCCGATTAGGTTAAATCATTTTTTATTTGATTGATTTGTTGGTTTAACTGCGATTTTAACGGTTTTATCAAAATATATTGATTAGATTTGTTTGATTTGAAATAAACTGAAGATTGATCTGATTAAATATTGAAAAACTAAGATTGCTTGATTAGAAATAAACTTTTCGTCCAAATAATTTTTAACTTTTATTTTATAATCCCATATCGGAAAAAGAGGAGAAAAAAAAAAGTGAGTTGTTTCACTTATATAAAGTAAATCTTAATAGTATCGTATTGTGTATACTTCAATTCAAGACAATTTAAATTTTAAAATTAAAATAACATTTAAAAATTTTAATTAATTAATTTTTGTATAAATTGGTTGGTCATTTGACCTAACCGATTAGGTTGAACTATTTTGGGTTTAACTAATTTGCCGATTTAATTGTGATTTCTCATATTGATTTTATTAATATTAAACAATTTAAAAAAAAAATTACATTGGCTAACTTCCATTTAACCATATAAAAATAAAACTCTAATTAGTTTATGATTTATTTTATAATCCCACATCGGAAGAAGAAGAACAAGCAAAGTTTGTTTCACTATTCATCTATCTATATATTATATAAGGAAAATGGGGTTTTAGGGAGAAGCCTTCTAGGAGCTCCAAACCCTTATTCTAAAATTATTAAATTTTTTTTATTTTAAACAATTAATAAAATTCCCGCTGGCTAGCTTCCATTTATTTGTTATTTCACAATCCCACATCGGAAAAAGAAAAAAAAAAAGGTGAATTGTTTCACTTACATAAAGTGAATCTTATGCTCCCATTTATATAAGAAAAATGAGATTTTTAGTGAGAAGCCCTATGATCAATATTTCATACTCATTTTTTTGATTTTCAAACAATTAAGAAAATCTCCATTAGCTAACTTCCATTTATGTAACGCCCTCAAAATAATAGCCTTAAACCCATTAAATAAGACATGCATTGATATTCAAAAGCTCCACATTCTTTCATTTAACAGAGTTTCATTACAAAAAGTATTACTTGTTAACAACAAAAGCAAATGCCCTATGGGCTTACAGCTTTCCAAGTTAACACTTGGTTTCAACAAAAAAAAATACTAACTCAAACACGTTAAGCCCTTGGCTTGAATTTACATGTAATACATCAAGTAAAACAACAAAAAGTCCGCCTCTGGCCTCCCAAGCTACGTCCTTGGAGGTGGCATGCTACCTGTACCTGAAAATGATATTCCCATATAGGGTGAGCCACAGCCCAGTAGAAATACACTAAACCAACCATGAACAATGACTAAAAGATTAGCAACTGATAGACGGTCAACACTGACACTTCCATTTACATCTCCCTACGTTTCCATGACAGCCAAATCTATGTTACAATTCACTTTTCGTTTTTGTTCAACTTTGAGTTTGAAAACAAGGCTCAGTACTCTGACCAGAACATTTGGTGAGATTATAGTTCATCACTAGAACACTTTCGAAATCCAAGGTGGATACACATTATTTTGTTGTATCAATAACACATAAACTACTCCCATACTTCGCAAACAATGATGATATACATTTTAGTGCTATATCAAATCAAACAAACTTTTCAATAGATAAGCATATGAGCTATATCACTACTACAACAGATAAGCATATGAGCTGTATCAACACTTCAACCGATAAGCATATGAGCTATATCAACATTCCAACAACCGGTTTAGAGGTACATCCCCCATCTTCCCCTAAACCATTAACCGGTTTAGAGGTACATCCCCCATCTTCCCCTAAACCGTGGAGTACATCCCCCATCTCCTCCCATACACAAGTAATGCACATAAACACAGAATCACATATGCAATCAATCAATACATAAAATTAATGTATTCTATCAACCGACATGCTCTATGACACATCCAATTGATTAGTTTTAGTTTGCCTAATCATCAAGCATTGTCTACAACAATCAACACTACCCTCCACCGGTAGCCCAAAGCAATTATTTCTAAGCAGGAAATAAATGCACAATGGATATTCAATCGACATTTCAATTTGGTGAGTGATAAATAATTCAACTACACCCTTTAATCCCCATGCGCTCCCAATCTCAGCAATTCCATTTCATTTCCTCATTTCCCACAATTAATTATCTCAATTAATTAAACAATGTAATTAGGTCATTTTCCATAATTACCATTACCACCCTTAGGTCCCATTTTCATCAATGATTCAACATTTATTCCATTTCTCTATACCAAACATGCATCTAGGTTTATTACAAATAAAACCCCAACTTTTGTAAAATAACACAAATGGCCCGAACTTTCACAAAATTACCAAACCAACCCCAACATCTCAAATTACCAAAATTTAAAGACAAAATCCATAGAGAGGAGTAGGATATCCCTACCTCAAATTCAGAGCTCCAAGGGAGAAGATGAGTAAAAACTCAGAAGTGCTCCAAATCCCAAATTTCTCAGATCTCAACAAAGCCCTCGACGATCAACACACTTCTTACAAAGGCCCAAGGTGAGGAAAACACTCTAGGTAGATCAATCCTAAGAGAGAAGTTCGGTTTTAGAGTGAGGTGCTCTCCAATGGAGGTTTTGAAAAAGTAAGAGAGAGAAAGGAAATCAAAAAGTGATCAAAAAGGTGGTTTCACGAACTGATATAAAAGCAGGTCCGCTCGAGCGTACAACACCCCGCTCGAGCGTACAGACACAAGTTCACGCTCGAGCGTCCAAAGATCCGCTCGAGCGCCTGGTGCACTCTCCCAGAATTTTCTGCAGACGACCAAAATGCTGAGAGAAGGAAATTCACGCTCGAGCACAAAACCGCCGCTCGAGCGGAGAGACCAAAACCTGGGCAAAAATTTCAAAGCTTTAAAACACAACCAACTAATTCCCAACTCGCCCAACGCAACCCAAAACTCTAAAACAAAGAGTAAGGGATAGAAATGAGGATAAGACAACAACGAATCTACGAAACTGAGTCCAGATTATAGTTATACAACAACAGGGAATACCGGGATCGCTATAATTTAACTTTTATTTTACAATCATATATAGTTTTGATTTTAAAAATAATTTTGTATGAGATTTTGAAACTCTCATAATATTTAACTTTAAAATAATTACAATCCCACATCAAGAAAAAAAAAAAAAAAAAGTGAATTGTTTCACTTATATAAAGTGTTACAATCTCACATCGGGAAAAGAAAGAAAAAGTAAGTCATTTCAATATATAAAATGAATCTTATAAATGGAGTTTTAAGAGAGAAACCTTCTAGAAGCTCCAAACCCTCATTTTAAAATTATTAAATTTCCTTAATTTTAAACAATTAAGAAAATTCTCATTGGCTAGGTTCCATTTACTTTTTATTTTACAATCTCACATGAGGAAAAGAAAGAAAAAGTGAATTATTTTACTTATATGAAATGAATCTTATAAAGGTAGTTTTAAGGGAGAAGTCTTCTAAAAGCTTCAAACATTCATTCTAAAATTATTGAATTTTCTTAATTTTAAACAATTAAAAAAATTCTCATTGGTTAACTTCCATTTACTTTTTATTTTACAATCCCAAATCAGGTAAAAAAAGAAAAGAAAAAATGAATTATTTCATTTATATAAAATGAATCTTATACTCCAAATTATATAAATTATTGAAATTTTTTAATTTTAAATAATTAAAAAAATCTCCATTGATTAGCTTCCATTTAACTATTATTTTACAATACCACATCAGGAAAAGAAAGAAAAAATGAATTGTTTTACTTATATAAATTTAATATTACGCACCCATTTATATAAGTAAAAGAAGATTTTTAGTGAGAAACCCTATAATCAATACCAATTTTTTTTGATTTTCTTAATTTTAAACAATTAAGAAAATCTTCATTGATTAGCTTCCATTTAACTTTTATTTTACAATCTTACATAGACGTTTTAATTTTAAAAATAATTTTGTATGAAATTTTGAAACTCTCATAATATTTAACTTTAAAATGATACAATCCCACATCGAGAAAAGAAATAAAAAGTGAGTTGTTTTACTTAGATAAAGTGAATCTTATACTCTCATTTAATATTATAATATTGTGCATGTTCCAGTTCAAGATGGTTTAGATTTTAAAATAAAATTTATAAATTTTGATTAATTAATTTTGTTGTAAATTTGTTGGTCTTTTGACTTAGCCGATCAGGTTGAATCGTTTTCGGTTTGACTGATTCATTGGAGTTTTAGTTGTTTTATCAAAATATATTGCTTAGATTTGTTTGATTTGAAATAAACTAAGATTGACCTTATTAAAAATTGAACGACTAAGATTGTTTGATTAGAAATGAACTTCCCATCCAAACATGTAACAACTCAGATTTTTAATTATTCTGTAGAATTTATACTAATATTATTTAATTACAGTTGAAAAATATATGATTTATTTTGTATTAATATGTATTATTTTGTAAAATAATATAATTTATTAGTCAAAGTATTAATAAGTAAGTTTTGATAAGCTTGACTTAATTTAGATAGACTTGAATTAATAAAGATTAACAGGGGAGCGACACGTGGCTGTTGTCTTGGGGCTCACGAATATAATTTGTATAAGTAGGGAGAAGTTGACTCAGTAAGAGAAAAAAAAGAAGGAAAAAGAAAAGAGAAAGAAGGGAAGGAAGAAAAAGGGAAGGAAAAAAATGGAAGTTAAAAGGGTTTTTGGTGGTAGAAAGGAAGAGTAAGGTATTAAAGTTAAGGTGAGTTATATTATATCTTGGGTTATCAAAATGTATTTTACTTATATTTTGACTTACCAAAATCTATTTTATACAAGTTATGTTTTATTAGTATATTTATAAAAGTTATGTTTTATAAATGTTTCAGTTACGTGGATTATTTTATGAACCCTATTTACTTAAAAGGAAACCCATGGATATGATTGTTTTACTTTTAAAGAATATTTGGCTATGACCTTATATGAAAATATGTTTTGTGAGTACCACCACGGGAGTCTCATGCCTTAAGGGACTTAAATAACCATTGGCTAGTGATTGATCACTTTGTGGTCCAGTGTTTGTCGTGGATCCATTGACCAGTATAAGGCTTGGCACTTAGTGATGTACCGTGGTTATGGTTGTATAGTGATTTCCGTATTACATGTTAAATGATCTGAAGTATATGTCAAATGATTTCCATATTATGTATGCTATGTATCAAGTTCTTTTTGGCCCAACTAATTATCCATGGTGAATTTTATGCCTTATACTCTTAGTATAATATTTCTCACTCTGCCATGAGCTTATAGTTTTTTACCACTTTCAAGTGACATGTCGGGACCAGCGTGTGGGGTAGGCACAAAGCACTTTTATTGATGTATTTTGTTTATGTAAATATCGGCCTTTTTGGTCAATACATTTTGTAATAAAAATAGACACTCTAATGATTATTTTAGTACCCTTATTTAAATATTTCTTCCGCTTGCATTTATTAATTTGTTTAAAGATTTGGCCGGAGGTAACCTCGGTTACTGGCCATCACGATGCTTAACCCTTGGGTACGGGGAGCGGGTCGTGACAAATGGTATTAGAGCAATGGTTTATAAAATATATATATATATATATTATTGGAGCATAGGACACATGCACATTTAAGAAGTGCAATAACGGGTAATTAGTACCTAAATATTATATTTAGTTCGTCGATTTAATTATATTATAATTTTCTATGATTTTCTATATATATATATTAATTTTTTTTTTTGTGCATAATTTGTGAAGGATATTAGATATAATTTACAAATGAAAAAGAAACAAAAGATGTCAAACACCTACAAAAAAAATTATAATATAATTAAATATACATAAATTCTAATTTAGTATTCAAAAAAAAAATTCGACTTTTTAAAAGTGGGTTCCAATTTTAAAAATACTACTAATTTTGAAATTATTTCCAATCAATGAAAAGTTCATCTCAAATTTTTTTCAACTCTCACATATGATTATGTCATTGTGGTCTCATTTTATTTCCATTTATTTATTGTGAACAATACGAGTGAAAAGTTTTTAAAGTCACCAATTATTTCTCATTTTGGCCCAAACTAATTTTTGACAACTAGACAGCGAGTGGTTTTTGGTAAAGTTTTTTTTTGAGGTACTATTTCAATCAAATTAATCATCTAATACATATTTATCAGAGTGTGCAGCGGCTAGTTTGCACATATAACAAATTTCGAGGACGAAATTTTAAAAGGAGGAAAGATTGTAACAACCCAGATTTTTAATTATTCTGTAGAATTTATACTAATATTATTTAATTACAGTTGAAAAATATATGATTTATTTTGTATTAATATGTATTATTCTGTAAAATAATATAATTTATTAGTCAAAGTATTAATAAGTAAGTTTTGATAAGCTTGACATAATTTAGATAGACTTGAATTAATGAAGATTAACAGAGGAGTGACACGTGGCTGTTGGCTTGGGGCTCACGAATATAATTTGTAGGGTGATGCTAAGGACCCCCAGTGACTGGGCACCCCAGCACCCCTAGTGCCACATGGCACACTGCCAGTGGCTGAAGTCCAAAAAAAAAAAAATTTAGCCAATCAGCAAGGACCCCCAACACCCCCACTGGGGGTCCAACGCATTTTCCTAATTTGTATAAATAGGGAGAAGTTGACTCAGTAAGAGAAAAGAAAGAAGGAAAAAGAAAAGAGAAAGAAAGAATGGAAGAAAAAGGGAAGGAAAAATAATGGAAGTTAAAAGGGTTTTTGGTGGTAGAAAGGAAGAGTAAGGTATTAAAGTTAAGGTGAGTTATATTATACCTTGGGTTATCAAAATGTATTTTACTTATATTTTGACTTACCAAAATCTATTTTATACAAGTTATGTTTTACTAGTATATTTATAAAAGTTATGTTTTATAAAGGTTTCAGTTACGTGGATTATTTTATGAACCCTATTTTCTTAAAAGGAAACCCATGGATATGATTGTTTTACTTTTAAAAAATATTTGCCTATGACCTTATATGAAAATATGTTTTGTGAGTACCACCACGGGAGTCCCATGCCTTGGGGAACTTAAATAACCATTGGCTAGTGATTGATCACTTTGTGGTCCTGTGTTTGTCGTGGATCTATTGACCAGTATAGGACTTGGCACTTAGTGATGTACCGTGGTTATGGTTGTATAGTGATTTTCGTATTACATGTTAAATGATTTGAAGTATATGTCAAATGATTTCCGTATTATGTATGTTATGTATCAAGCTCTTTTTGGCCCAACTAATTATCCATGGTGAATTTTATACCTTATACTCTTAGTATAATATTTCTCACTCTGCCATGAGCTTATAGTTTTTTACCACTTTCAGGTGACATGTCGGGACCAGCGTGTGGGGTAGGCACAAAGCATTTTTATTGATGTATTTTTTTTTTTATGTAAATATCGACTTTTTTGGTCAATACATTTTGTAATAAAAATAGA
This sequence comes from Camellia sinensis, assembly GCF_055761805.1. Lineage (NCBI taxonomy): Eukaryota > Viridiplantae > Streptophyta > Magnoliopsida > Ericales > Theaceae > Camellia > Camellia sinensis. The sequence continues at coordinate 155,891,995 of NC_138964.1, forward strand.
CACTCCAATGATTATTTTAGTACCCTTATTTAAATATTTCTTCCGCTTGCGTTTATTAATTTGTTTAAAGATTTGGCCGGAGGTAATCTCGGTTACTGGCCATTACGATGCTTAACCCTTGGGTATGGGGAGCGGGTCGTGACAAAACAACTGTTAACTTTTATTTTACAATCCCACATCAGGAAAATGAGGAAAAAATGAGTTATTTCACCGTATAAAATTTATGCTCTCATTTAATATTGTAGTATTGTGTATATTTCAGTTCAACACAATTTAAATTTTAAAATTAAAATAAAATTTAAAAGTTTTAATTAATTAATTTTTGTATAAGTTAGTTAGTCCTTTGACCTACCCAATAGAGTGAACCGTTTTCGGTTTGACTAATTCCCTGGTTTAACAGCAATTTTAGCGGTTTTATTCAAATATATTGGTTAAATTGGTTTGATTCGAAATAAATTAAAGATTGACATAATTAAAGATTAAACGGCTAAGATTGCTTGATTTAAAATAAATTTATTGTCCAAACAATTGTTAACTTTTAAAAAATTAAGAAAATTCTCATTGGCTAGCTTTCATTTAATTTTTATTTTATAATCCCACATCGAGAAAATAAGAAAAAAGTGAATTGTTTCACTTACATAAAATGAATCTTATATTTCCATTTATATAAGCAAAATGAGGTTTTTAGTGAGAAGCCTTATGATCAATATCTCATACTAATTTTTTTTGATTTTCTTAATTTTAAACAATTAAGAAAATCTTGATTGGCTAGCTTCCATTTAACTTTTATTTTACAAAATATAAAAAAATTAAATATAATTATCATATTTTTATTAAATAATATATTATTTTATCCCGTGCAAAGCACGTGTGATATGCTAGTATATATACAAACAAATGTAGTGTGTTTTCAAAACACTCCAACAATACTAATTTCTCAAGGAAAGTGAACATTCTTTCTTCTATGTGGCAGTTCTTGAACTCTCCCTAGCACATTTTCCTAATTTTTAAAATTCTAATATAATAAATAGTTAAATTAAAATTAAAATAACAAAATTTAGATAAGGATATTGTAACGCTCCGAAAAAAAATTGGGCAAGGTATATCTATTTATACAATAAACCCACCTGATAGACAAACACACACATTTATATATATATATATATATATATATATTTATGGCTAATTATTCCATACATCCATTTCCATTTAACCTCAAATGCCAAATGTATGCCATTCACATCTCAATAACCCAGTTCCAATCCCAAGCAAGCATTTTATAAGAAGTATGAAATGAAAGCCAAACAGATAATAAGTGTTTTACAGGCTTACAAATTTATCCAAGAACATTCTTAGTAACACAAAATGGAGTTTCAACTCAACACAAATACAGCCCTGGGCTTACATTCAATAAATAATCATAAAACAAAAATGAAACCTCAGCTCCAAGTCCTCCCAAGTCAGTGCCTTGGCGGAGGCATAACACCTGTACTTGAAATGGTTTCCCTTATAGGGTGAGCCACAGCCCAGTAGAGATATACTACACAACATATGGACCAAAACAGACTAAAAAAAAGTATGTTCATGCCATGCTCATAATAAAACAGTTTATCTCTCTTTTTATAAAGCATGCAATGCTGAGATACAACAACAGATATAAAACCATTTCCATTTTAAACCATATTTGTTACATGAATACAGGCTCTATGAATCTCTATATGAGTGTCTGCACTACCACTGTCATTTTTACCAGTAAATTGGAAGGCTCGACACCTAACCGCGCAGTTTTGCACCCCCTACCTAGATTCACCAAGTATTCATGTTTTCGCAAGCAGATACATTTTCAAACATTTCTCAAAAATAGATACATTTCCAATGAAATGAATGTAATGCAATGTCCAATGCAGCAAATGAGGAATGTGGTTCAATTTACCCAAGTCTCATGCATTTCTACAACAATCATGGCTATCCTCCACCAATAGCCCAAAACAGATATTTCTAAACAGATATTTAAACAATTAAATTCCAAAAATTCAAATAAATACAATCTATTTCACATCTCATCAAATATGAACAACTACACTAGTTTTCATATCACAATCACGTCCAGTAACCTCTCAAGGTCCATTTCTAATCGTGTCGGTTTTATTCCAACAGATACATTAAGCAAAATAATGCCGTTAATGCCCAAGAAAACATCATTTTTTTTCCAAACTCATTCTCCAAGCATTATTCAACTATTACATCATATTTTAATCAAAAGCCCCAAAGGTTAAACATAATTCCTTTGTTTTCTTTAAAAATGCTATTTTGGTTGCAAACCGATAAAAATTTCAAAACCGATCGAGTCGGAGTGCGTTTTTGTTCAAATTTAAAAAATAGCTCTTTCATAACCTTACAAACATATTCCAAGTTTACACTTTTGCAATTTGGGCATCAACTCTTTATTTTTCTCAAAATTTCTCTTTTAAGCAAATAAATCACAAAATTTTCAAAAATTTTAATTAAATTATATACAACTCTAAGCTCCACATAATCAAGTAAAAGTGCATAAATAAGTGTAGGAAAAATCCCTACCTCAAGCCAAGAAGCTTTCAAAATTTTCGGCAACAGAAATTAAGATATGTTCGGAGCCAACGACGCATTTTCCGCCCTCTACGTTTTGATCCAAAGCACTAGGGGTCAAAAATGACTTACACTGGATCAAACCCAAGAAAAACCAACTTGGAGCCCCTTTTCTTTCTTTCCTCACGGCAAGAACCCAAAAGTTGAACAAAATATATATTTGATTACTTTATATAGATATATATATATATATTTTTTTTTTGTTTATATACACCTATATATATATATATCAATTAAAAATACATTTCAACATCTTTAATGACAAAAGTAAATATAATATTTTCTCACCACAAATTATATTTCGTTTAATGGTATACACCATAAATATTTACAACTCTTTTATGGTAATCAAATAATAATAATAAAACCACAACAATATTACATGGTTACTAACAGGTCACGATTCAATCAATTGGGTCCAAAATGAATAGAGTTTAATAATTTAAAATAGATCCCCAACTAAGATTAAAGTATAAATTCAATTTGATTCAACTCATTACAGATATGATTTGTTAATCTATATCTATCAAAAAATTTGTATCTAAATCTTTATTTTAATTTACTCCAATTTTTCCTCTCCCTTTATCACATATATTAAAAATTAAAAAATTTGAAATAATGAAATTTAAAAAAGATGTGATTTTTAATTATTTTTCAATCTATACTACATTTTATATATATATATGCGCAGATGTAATGTGTTCTAAAAAAATTTAAAATGATTATTCTTAAACTTTTGTAATTTTAATATTTCTCCCTTCTACTTAGCAATCCTCTTTGATTACATTTCATGTTTTCTTTTTTGCTTCATTTTTCACTTGTTAAATTAATTTTCCAATGGAAATTAATTTCATAGCCTATAGATAATATATAAATTTCAAAGTTGAAATTTTATTTAATTTATTCTATTTTCTTATGTTTATCTTATTTTATCTTTAAATTTGAACTTAAATTTTTATGTTCTTCACTTTTCAAAAATTATCTTCAAGTTGAACTTTATTTTATCTTTAAAAACCATCAATTAATTATTCATATAAATTTTAAATATGATAGAATTCCAAGTAAGCTTTTCAATATAAAAATAAGTGCATGAAAAAGGAACCACGAACATGAGATTGAAAAAAAAAAAAAAAAATCATAGTCAACATTGAGCCCTTTTCGACTCTTCTTCAAAGTGCTTAAAAAATCTTGCGTTAAATTTCAAATCACAAGTGATTTTTTTTTTTTTTCAATTGTATCTACTTTACATTTGAAATGTGTACTTACATGAATTTTTGCATTTGTGAGAAAAAAAGTTTATGTAAATGAATATTATTATTTTATTTTTCTTTAAATTCTATTTATATTTTTGTTTCTTTTTTTTTTCCTACAATATGTATTTTTTTTATTTCTTTCTTTTTTGGCTAATAATGTGTCATTTAAGTGAGATTTCATTCTGTTTTTGAAGTGTTACTATTATTAATTTGTGACTCTTTCACTTATTGACTATTTGTGTTTAATTTCTTTGGTGCAAATGTTGTATCGGAAGCAAAGAGATAATCAAAATTTATTTGGATATGGGATTATGTTTTAAATTTAATCATCAATTATTTTTTATTGTTGATTGTTATGTTGAAATAACTTATGATTAAATTAATTTTTAGGAACTCATTTCTTTTGAGACCTAAACCCCAAATTCTTCTTCTTCTTTTTAAATGTCTTTTTATGCAAATTCAAAGTTTGAGCAAATGCAAGTGCTCTTATATTTAAAATGTTAAGTTTTATGAATAATTTAAATATTTCTATTCTTTATGTTTGTCAGTTCAACTTTAATGCATTTCTAAACTTATTTATGTTTAGTGAATCAATATAAAACTAAAGAAGAAAACATAAGACAAATAACATGTAAAAAAATTTAACTGCTGTTGGCACCATAAATTTGTAATTTTTATTATTATTTATTATTTATATAATTGCAGGACATGTGACATCTTCCTACTCATTTGGAGGTTATGAGAAGTTATAAAATGTGAAAAGATGATGGAGAATAAAGTGGAGAACATGAAGCATGAATTGGAGGTTAAAAGAAGTTGTGAAGACATGAAAGAATATGTGGCATTGTGGGAATGAAAATGAAAGAGTGGGTAGTTTTAGGTGGTTATTGGGTAGTTATTGCTGAAAGTTTTTTCCTACAAATATTTGCCTATAAATAGTCATTCATGGCTACATTGTAAAAGATCCAGAATTCAAATAAAAGATAATTGATTTCAATATTTCTTGTCATTTTCCTTATCTTATGAGTAGTTTAACATAGATTTATATTTCGAAGCATTTATTTTCAGCACTTCTTTTTCGAAGCACCTTATGCACTTCATTTTCAAAGCATAGGAGTAGAAGTAAGTAATTATTACTTTGATTGTTCACTCAATCATCTTTTTTCGTCTCCCTCATTCTTCTTTTAATTTTTCTTTTTTCTACACTTGGCAATTTTGAAGTCCTCTTTGTTAAGGCAACAAAAACCGTCAACGCAGTCGCTTGATAATTGGCTTGAATTTAATCTGTAAGGATTTTTCAATCCTTGCTGGCACGCTCGCATTTATGATATTTTCCTTCGTAGGAAAAATAAGCCAACAATACGAAGGAAAATATCATAAATGTGAGCGTGCCAGTAAGGATTGAAAAATCCTTACAGATTAAATTCAAGCCAATTATCAAGCGATTGCGTTGATGGTTCTTTTGCCTTAACAAAGAGGACTTCAAAATTGCCAAGTGTAGAAAAAGGAAAAATTAAAAGAAGAATGAGGGAGACGAAAAAAGATGATTAAGTGAACAATCAAAGCAATAATTACTTACTTCTACTCCTATGCTTTGAAAATGAAGTGCATAAGATGCTTCAAAAAGGAAGTGCTGAAAATAAATGCTTCGAAATATAAATCTATATTAAACTACTCCTAAGATAAGGAAAATGACAAGAAACATTGAAGTCAATTATCTTTGATTTGAATTCTGGATCTTTTACAATGTAGCCATGAATGACTATTTATAGGCAAATATTTGTAGGAAAAAACTTCCAACAATAACTACCCAATAACCACCTAAAACTACCCACTCTTCCATTTTCATTCCCACAATGCCACATATCCTTCCATGTCTTCATAACTTCCTTTAACCTCCAATTCATGCTCCATGTTCTCTACTTTATTCTCCATCATTTTTTCGCATTTCATAACTTCTCATAACCTCCAAATGAGTAGGAGAATGCCACATGTCCTGCAATTATATAAATAATAAATAATAATAATAATTACAGATTTATGGTGCCAACATTACCCCCACGCGGCCTTTAAAAATGATGTTTACTTGAATTTTTGAAGGGCCGAGCTAAGCACATGACTAATCTAAGCAATAAAATGCTTTGAATAATATCAACAAAGTGCTTCGAATGATATAATATCACCAATAAAGTGCTTTGAATGAGCATGAAATTATGGCTAGATGTTGCGAATTATATATATAATTGAAGGGATATTATTACAGAAAAGCTTTGAAGGATAACCACATATTTTCAAGGCAAAGCTCATGATTCACCTTAGCAAACGGTTACACATGCTAAATAACCAACTTTGAAGGTGGTATAGAGGACCAAAATCATCATTCAGAGGTCAAAAGTGCCGACAAATGATGAATTACATCCTTGGAAATACTCAGCAAAGCTTCGAAAGTTTATAACCATCACTATTTTTTCTTCGAAGTTGTTAATGATGCAAGATGGAGTGCTTCGAAACTTACAAAATTATGACAAAAGGGCTTTTGAAGCAACTTGTGGCCAATATTGTGGTTATTCAAATTTTTTATATTTTAGTTCACACATAATTAATAAAAATATTAATTTTATGCTTCGAACCAATTATTAATTCTCCGAAGACACCAAAACCGTTATTCTTTGAACTAATTTTTGTAAAATACTAGTTACATTTTCATGTAACAAATGGCTATAAAAATATTTATCAGTAAAGCCACTAATTATCATGGCAAAATAGGCATTATTTGACAATTAATTAATTGCCATTTTACATATATTTGAAGGGAGGTACACATTTCGAAAGCCTTCTCGTTTCATGTTACATTTCGAAGGTGTTTATTGATGACAAAACCACCATTCGAAAGTCATGTATGTTATTAAAGGATCAAAGTTGTCCTTCGAGAGTGCTCACGACATCCCTTCGAACCAAATCCAAAGAGTTGGATTAACAACCCTCACATGTTCTTAATAACATGCTTCGAAGTGTCTTGGGACATGTTTCGAAGGTAACCACAAAACCAAATGGTGATGGTTTTATGGATCAACTAATAACCATATTTTTGGCCCAATATATTGCAATAACAAAATATTATTTGTTAGTCATTCCATCGAAGTCAACGTTTGATGTGATCCACAAATCCAATATGGATTTTGAAAAACAAAAATTATGGTATAGTGTGACCATGAAAATTCATACTTTTTGACATTTTGAAGAACAAAAATTTTGAATTCATGAACAGTGACTTGTTCATTCTTCTTGACTATGTTTGGTTTAAAAACATGACTTTCACCGAATTGATTTTCATAATTATTTAGCAAAGTGGGCTATTTTTTCATGTTAACCATTAATGGCTTATGAAAATCCCCCATAGGTATACTATTTTCATGACTTGACTCTTTAAAAAGTTTTTGAACCGCCCGAATCATGCATGGAACATTATTCTTAGCCAAATTTGGCTCAAAAACATGCTCTTTCATTATGTTAATTTCATAATTTGGCTCGTTTAACATGGGCTCTTGAACCCTCTGAGTCATTGATGAAATCAACTCTTTACTTTTGCTATTTTTAACCATGGAAAAATTTTAAAAAATTTCCCCAATTCCGACCATTAAAGCTTCAGTTAAAGACTTGGTAGTGAGAGTTGATAACTTATCATTCCATTGGCGAATTTTCATATTAAGTTGATGAATTTCTCCAATTAAATGGTGTCTTTTTTCTTCTACCAAATAATATTGTAAGGGATGAAAGTTTATTTCATCAAGAAAATGGATCTCTTCTTAAAGATTCAAAATTTTTTGTTTACGCCAATAGATTTTATCTAAGCTATTTGAAATGGATAAATCCAATTCATTTTTCATTTTTTACACTTGACATCCCACCGGGCGTGCCAAAAGTATATGTTGGTTTTTTAGCTTTCGAAAGTTATTATTGTAATTTTGAGCGTGCCTGTAAGCATCAATCAGTCGTTACAAAATATTAATTGCCAACCAATTATCAGACGATTGTGTTTTAGTTTTTTCAACCTCAATGAAGAGGACTTTTACTGGTGGCTTTGTTTAGGAGAATTAAGAAAACAACGATTAATATGAAGAACAATTGTAACATTTCATTAGGTAAAATGGAAGACTTACAAATATCCAAATTAGCCTCGTAGAGGTTTATAGTAACAAACTACTTGAAACTACTCCTAAGAACGAAGTGTAGTGCAGGAATTTGAAGTATAGAAATGTAAAGAACAAGAAATGTAAAAACTAGAAGGAAAATAAAGTAAATAAAACTGATTTTTTGGATCTGAGTCTGGGGGCTCTTTCTGGGGCCTTCTCTGCTATTTATACTTCTCAATGACAACCGTCAAAATGAACTTCTAACTGTCGAACCACCCCTCCATGATCGCTGGTGTTTCCTTACAGTTAGCTCCACTATGTCATATCTGCAGTTAAGCTACCCTCCTGATTTTGAATTTAAATATATGTATAACCGTTAAGTCACATCATCTTGTATCTCTTTGCTGATTCAGTGCTACATAGATATTTAATAACCAATACTAATTGTCACGTGTGTGATTACGATTGAAGATTTGAACTGCCTTCCTGTATTGCCCTTATCCTACCACGTGCTGGACTGTGATTGGCATGTACAAAGTATGTAGCCAACAATCGCTAACTGAATATAATGAAAATTAAAATTAATTTTATTTTAATTTATTATACTGTGTGGGATGATTAATATAATATCTCTTATTAATTGAAAAAAAAATGAAAAAAATAGCATTCTTTTATTTAGTCATTTTGATTAATTATAATTTTAGTATGGTTTTATTACTCCACATTTGGTTTTCTTAACTAACTTTTATTATCTATTTGTTATGTAATGATTTACATAATTTATAATAGTTTTCTAAAATTTTCTATGTTGTGAAGTATTAAAAATTTTGAATGATGTATAGTAAGATTTATATATACAAATTAAATAAAAATATTTTATTCATATTAGATAACACAACTAAATAGCATAATTTTTATTTTCTTTTATTTTATTCACTTTGTAAAATCCCGTGCTGACTACTAATTATATATATAAATGAATCAATTTAATTGTTTTGACACATCAATATGGACAATCAAAACAATCATATTAATCCATTTCCAGCGAGAGTCTCAATTTCAACATTGTTTATATATATCCAAAAAAAAAAATTGTACTAAATTATTATTCATGTCAACTCAACTCAAAAACCTCCAACAAATATAAACAATTAATTATTTAAATGAGTTAAAACAGCATTTATACTAGCATTTCAACATTACTAATCTAAAATAATTTGACATTGTAACATAAAATAATTAAAAATAATTAACAAATTTTTTAAAAAAAATTGTTAACAATATATTAGATGAACTTCACAATGTGAAACATAATATATTTAAATATAACTCGTGTAATAAACGAATTTCAAAATCTAAAATATAATTCATTTTTATAACATGATAGATGCCACATTAGGGCATGTTTGATTGGGTGGATTAGAGCATGGGATTAGGATTATTAATCCGTGGGCCCAATTATCTCATGTTTGTTTTAACATTTTGGTTTAGGATTATTAATCCAATGGATAATTAATCCAACAAATTTGTAGGATTATTAGTAATGGGGTAGGGGTGGGATTATTAATCCAATGGATATTAATCCAATTGGATAGTGAATCCTACACTAATTTAATAGGATTATTAATACTTCACTATTAATCTTTTGAATCAAACATGACCTTAGTGTATAAGGGAAACTTATAAACTTTTAACATAAGTAATTTTTTACCAAAAAACTGATTATAACTATATTCTCAAATATCTAATTTTGTAACAAGATTGATTATTAAAATAAAGATAAAATAAATTTGACTATACATATTACATAATAAAATTCATCTAAACCATGTTTCACTCAAATTATTCAATGTATAATTTATATGATTAATTCTATAATCGGTTATGGACTTGCTAGTTTTATGATGAGTTTTTATATTTATCTTTTTGTTTTTTTTTTCCTGACTTCATACATAACAAATTATAGTTTGACATAGTCAATTTTGACAAACAATGCAAGGGGAGAAAGAACATTCATTCCCACATAAACCTAAATGATTTGGTGAATGATTTGGGTTCATCATTAGTGACGATTTGGTTCACTAAAATCTTTCTCACCTACAGCTTGGAAATCTCAGCAACACCGCACCCCATCTGTCCAAAACACCACGCACGGCTTCTTTTTCCAACTCCTATGATGAAACCTAGGCCCAAAACAGCTTCAATTTCAGCAAAATCTGACGAATCTGAGACCTACCCATTTCATCTGATGCAGTTCTCTTGTCACTGAGTAGGCCATTTGTATCAGAAACCCCAAGGCAGATAGAGAAACAGCTCGTCTGTTTGCCTTCCCACTTCACATTCTTGGTGCAATTCTTCTTGAGGAATTGAGCTTCTAATCTTCATTGCCGTTAAGTGTCTTAAGGTTAGATTTCATATTGGTTGTCCTTAATTTCATGTGGGTTGTCTGCAATTCTCCCTTAATTTGGTTCTTCAATTTGGCCATGCACTGTTAGTGGGTGAAAAATAATGATTCTTTCTTGTTTACTACACCATTTTGGGATTAATTGTATATAACGTTGTAATTATTGTTTTTCTGTTAATGCTCTTTCTTGATTTTTGGAATATGATTCATTGATTTCAATTGGGGTTTTCATGAAATCTTATTATTATTATTATTATTATTATTATTATCATGGGTTTCTTTGCATTTACTTCTGGTATCTTTTTGAAGAGGAGAAGAAATGGTGATTGATAATTTTACATTTATTTGTGCATGCTATATCTGTAAATTCATGTGTCCATACTTGGTTACATATGTATGATTCTTCTAACTAGTCTTTCCAAGTTTTAGAGTTTCAAACTCCATTTCTCTAATTTGCATAATTGCAGGGTATGTGTGCGCACACACTCGTGTCTGTGTTGTATTGTATGCGACGGGTCCTATAGTTCACTAAAATCAATCAACTTGGATTTCCTTTGATTTCAAAGAATTAAACTGATTTTGTTTTCCTGTTTTTGCATCTTCTTTGAGGATTGGTAGGATAATTAATAAGAATTCCTTCTGAAATAATCTACACAAAACTATGTATGAAACCCTGAACAACTCTTCCCCCTCATTGTTTGATCTAAAGATTGTTGTTTATAGATCCTCAGCTGTCTAAACTAATTGTTGGCTTTTATTCCAACTTCTTCACACAAAAAAGGCAATGGAACACCTGTACATTTTCTAGGAAACTCGTCCTTTCCATATTCTGCAATTGTGTTATTCTATTTCTGTTTTTCTGAAAATGTTTTGTCATATAATCCATTTACAAAAAAGGGTAATGATAGCACCGGATCTTGAATTAATATACTCTTTTTGACTTTTTGTTGTAGTTGCTTTGACTGAGCGAGTTGGTGGCGCAACTGTTGCAATTGATCCACCAATGGGCTTTCGCCTCTCTTTTTTTCTGTTTCTGGCATCTCTTTCTGCAATTTGTGCTCAAGAAGCTGAAGATGCAACCATTGTAGTCAATGGAACTAAAGCAATTGCTAATACAGATACTAATTATATATGTGCAACGATTGATTGGTGGCCTCCTGATAAGTGTAACTACAACCAATGCCCATGGGGATCCTCATCCATTATAAATCTGGTAATGATTCAATGATTTTTAATATAGTTTGAAATTGATCAGCTTTCTAAAATTTGAACCATGTACTTCATGTTGATGAATAAAAACAATCAGAATATTGATTATTGTGTTTTCAATCTTGTCAGGACTTGTCACATCCTTTTCTTGCCAAGGCTATTCAAGGTTTGTGTTGCTGCTGGACCTCTGAGTTCATATCATTTAGGGTGGTAGCTGTTCTTATGATGATTAAAAATAAGCCCGATGAATAAGAATAAGAGTTCTATTTTTTCCGATATTTTCTGTATAATATTGCTACATTCGGGTAATATTCCATTTCTTCATTGGTTCCACAACAGCTTTCAAGCGTATGAGAATAAGAGTAGGAGGATCTCTGCAAGACGAAGTGTTGTATGATGTAGGAAATTTGAAATCCCGTTGCAATTCATTTACAAAGGCGGGAGAAGTGTTTGGATTTTCAAAGGGATGCTTACATATGGATAGGTGGGATCAAGTGAACTACTTTTTCAATAAGACGGGGTAAGATTTAGTCTCTTTCCATTTTTTCCTTCTGATTTTCTGTTTTGGGTTTTTGAGTTCAACTTGTAGTTTAATCCCTCGAGAGAGGGGGGGAAATCAGATAATGATGTGGTCAATTGGTATAAATTATCTTTCATAATCATTTGTTCTTCCATCATGATATTTGTCGAAAAGCCTCCATTGGTGGTCTGTTCGATTTAATGCGATAGAACAGTTCTTAATTGTCTCATCAAACTTTCTTTAAAAGACCTTTCTTGTGGCTGTGAGTAGTGCAGTTTCTTAATGGTGCATGTTTTTCCATTCTACCACTTTCTTTCAGAATTAGCTTCTGAAGGGGAAATGAGTGTTGTTGTGACCAATGCTGTCCATTTAAATTTCTTCAACTCTGAATCTTTTTTCACTACGCATCCCATCTTAACTTGTTCTTTATGGGACAGAGTGTTGGGCAACTAAGAAATAACATGTGCATAAATTGAGTCCAGTTGAGATGAGAATGATGGTTACATGGTTAGTTTAGAAAAAGATAGAATTGGAAATAAATATATTCGGGAAATAATAGGTGTAGCACCTATTGAGGATAAGTTGAGAGAGAAAAGGCTTTGATGGTTTGGTCATATACAACGAATACTTGTAAATACAACGGTAAGAAAGACTGATATGATCACCATAAATGGAGATACTAGACTGAGGGGAAGACCTAAGCTACATGGAATGTGGTAGTGAAAAAGATATGAATTTATTTACTCTAACTGAGCATATAGCCCTCGATAAGAGTTGAATTGTGAAAAATATTCATGTAAGCAATCTCAATTGATTAGAACACAAGGCTTAGTTTGGTTTCCACTTTCTTTTAGAATTAGCTTATGAAGGGGAAATGACCAATGTTGCCCATGTAAATTCCTTGAACTCTAAATCTTCTTCCATTTTGATTGTGCTGTGAAGACCTCTTCGAAATATCCCTATTCCACAGATATAAAAAAATTTCTAAGTTGCAAACTATTAAATCAAATGTTACAGATGAGGTCGTGTGAATGCTTAATATGGTGTGATTGTTTTTAAATGTCTTTCTTACAGAGTACTTGTGACATTTGGCTTGAATGCACTGTATGGGAGGCAAGAGATAACAAATAAAGTCTGGGGAGGGGATTGGGACTCCAGTAATGCCAATGATTTCATAAATTACACAATTTCCAAGGGCCACCGGATAGATTCATGGGAATTTGGTAACGTATTGTCCACAAATTTGTTTTCCTAACTTACTGTAATCTGCCTTTTAGCTTATCCTTGCATTCGCTGCTGTCAGGTAACGAGTTAAGTGGCAAAGGTATTGGCGCTAGTGTTGATGCTGCACAATATGCAGCAGACCTAATCAAACTTAAAACTATCATCAACAAGTTGTATAAGAACTTCCGCCCAAAACCTTTACTCGTGGCCCCCGGTGGATTCTATGATAAGGAATGGTACAATAAGCTCCTTCAGGATTCAGGTTCACTCGTGATCAATGCTATGACACATCATATATACAATTTGGGTGCAGGTTGGTGAATGGTTCAACTTGTTAAGATCCCACTATATCTTTTGTAATTGACATATGAACATGTTTTTGGTATAAACATAGTAACTATTTTATTACTATAAAATATAAATATTTGGGCAATATCCATTTTATCCCCTTGTAGTTTAGGCCATTTGCACTTCACTCCCTGTACTCTAGGCAGAGAGCCCCCTCGTGGTTTTGACTGTTTAGATATCTAAACTAGTTATACTCAATGCTAATCTGGACTTTTCATGTGTGGTAACAGTTCAAACTAGGGCTTTTATATATTAACGACAAAGCCTACGAAAATAATTGTGTCCTTCCTCCAGCCATTAACTTGTAGTTTTACTTTGTTTCAGGTGTTGATCATGATCTTGTAAGTAAAATTTTGGATCCCAATCATTTGAGCAAGATATCACAAACGTTCAGGAATCTTAACCAAACCATTCAAACGTACGGTCCTTGGGCTTCTGCTTGGGTTGGAGAATCCGGAGGAGCATATAACAGTGGTGCCCGTAACATATCTGACACCTTCGTAAACAGCTTTTGGTAATTCTTGATTTTCTCATTAATTTCATCAGTTCATTTCTAAGATTTCATGCTTCTTAGAAAATTTATTGCAACTCATTCATATATGAAATTTAGGTACTTGGATCAGCTTGGAATGGCAGCCACATATGACACTAGAGTATATTGCAGACAGACTTTAGTTGGAGGAAACTATGGTCTCCTTGACACAACCACCTTCGTCCCCAACCCCGACTATTACAGGCAAGGCTATTTATATTTTCCCTTATAAATTTTTTACTTGCTGAATATTGAGATAAATTACTTTAGAAGTTTCTTCATTTGTATGTGAAATGCACATCTAACGCCAAACTCTTGCTTCTACTGGACATTTTGTTCTCTACAGTGCCCTTCTATGGCATCGGCTGATGGGAAAAGAAGTTATTTCTGTTAATAGCAGCGGTTCACCATATTTACGCTCCTATGCCCATTGCTCAAAGGGAAGAGTAAGAACACTACTGTAATACAATATGTCTATAAGTAATCGTGGTTCATTACACCATCACTTGATGATTTTGACCACGATGTTATGGTCAACCTACAAGATTTATACATGCAACCATTGAATCCCATGGAGTTTTATCATGAACACTCGTAGGTGGTACCATATTGTGTGTTGGGTCCTACTTATTGCATGCTCATTGAACATTACATAACTTTAATTATTCCAAGTTGCCTGATGGGTGTGGTGAGGGGGATCAAGTATGAGGGAGATTGAAGACAAAAAAACACGAATGTGTACAGAAACGCTAATCGTCACCTAGGAATTGGGACTTCTTAGATGATACAAATCTCAAATTTGACCATCTGATTGAGAATTAGTCAAAAAAACTCGAGTTCTAAATAATTGGCTTTTAAAGCATGATGTCAAAACATGGCACGAATATTATATGGAAATGCAAACGTCACGTAGGTTGCGACCATTGCGACCATTGCTACTTGTTAGACGACACAAATCTTGAACTCTACACTTTGTCTTTTTAAAGTATTTATGTCATTTTTCTGCAATACAGCTTTTCTTGCCTTCATTATGATTCTTTGAGTAGATATGCATTTTTGGAAAACATTTTATTAAAATTCTTTTGTTAACAACATTTTTGCTATCTTTTTACAGTCTGGTATAGCTTTGCTTCTGATCAATTTAAGCAACCAAACCGATTACAACATCATGGTTCAAAACAGTATAAACATCGACTTACGTGTGAAAGACAAGACTGATGAGAATAGAAAGTCTTTCACACACGTTCTTAAGAGAGCTGTGTCATGGGTAGGAAGCAAAGCATCAGACGGGACATCTTTCAGAGAAGAGTATCATCTAACTCCAGAAAATGGTGATCTTCAAAGCAAAACCATGTTACTAAATGGGAATCCGTTGCAGCTTACAGATGATGGTGACATTCCGAGTTTGAATCCAGTTCGTGTTGCTGTAAATTCTCCAATGTCTGTCCCTCCTTTGTCGATTAAATTTGTGGTATTCCCCAATTTCGACGCGTCTTGTTGCAAATGATTCTTTACAGAAACCACATAGTGATAGGGTGTTGTTTTCTGTTATATATTAGTTGCAGAATCGCAAGTTTCTGAATTGGATGTAATTGTAGCTTGTAATACATTCACAATATTTTTCTTGTGGGAATTATAAGAATGAATACATATTTAGCCTCTGTTTATCAAATTAGTTTTTAATTATTTTTGATTTTTTTTAAAACTAATTCTGAAACCAAACCATTGTGTTACTTCTTCCAAAGGGTTATCCTTGTTATTCAAGAGTAAGTTATACTATGGGTCTTGTAAAATGTCACTTTAATTTTGGTAGTTTCAATTTAAACAATTTAGTTCCTCTACTTGCAATTTTGTTGTATTGTGAAGTATAATGATTTTGACCGACTTAGGCTTTGCCTGTGACGTTGGGACCATAGCTTGGGAGGAGCTTTGCGTGCAACAATGCTTGAACCCTTCATTTTCAGTGTAGTGTAATGATTTTGGCCAACTTCCGCTTTGTTTGGTTACAATTTTTTAAGCCACTTTTTTGGCTATTTAAACCCCCCAAAAAATATATATTATTGTTTATTTTAAATTAATTTAGTTGACAATTGAGAGAAAAATATATATATATATATATATATATTCTAACCAGATTTATTTTTATTAGGCAATTTCTAAAATAATCACATTTTAAAACTAACCTTTACTGAAATTATTAAAATTTTGTATTAAAGTTTAGAAGGATATATAAAGTAAAAAATATATATATATATACATATAAAAAAAAAAAAACACTAAAAACAAATATATATATATATATATATATATATGGGGATTTGATCAAAACTCCTCATAATAAAACAATGCATTAAGGACAAGTACAAAAATTTTGCTTTAAAAAATTCAACACATATCACTATTATTACAATATAGGAAAAATTATTTATAAGTCCCATTAGGAAGACTTATGCTACATATGGTCCTACTAAAAAACTTATGTTACCATAAGTTTGTTAACACATTTACCCTCAATATTAGTTGTTAATATCATAAATAATAGTAAAACCATATATGGGAAATTGAATATTACCATAGATTATATCTATATAAACGTAACGTAACGTGACACTTACATAAACGTAACGTGACATCTATACGTAATGTGACACCTACATAAACGTAACGTAACACCTATAATCTATGGTAACATGCAATTTCTTATATAGGAAATTGTATGTTACCATAGATCATACCTACATAAACGTAATGTAACGTGACACCTATGATCTATGGCAACATTTAGGGGTGGTTTGGGATGTCATAAATAAGTGCACTTTTTGACTTTTTACAAAAAGATGTGTAGAAAAGTAGAGAGCAGATGTTGATTGATGTGACCCAAAAAAAATAAAAAGATGGGCTAAAATAGGTTATGCAAAACCACCCCTTAATTTTCTATATAGGAAATTGAATGTTACCATAGATCATATCTACATAAACGTAATGTAACGTGACACCTACATAAACGTAACGTGATACCTATGATCTATGACAACATTCAATTTCTTATATAGAAAATTGAATGTTGCCATAGATCATATTTATATGAAACGTAACGTGACTTCAACATAAACCAGCAACATTTTCACATTCAATTTAAAAAAATAAAAACTCATTAAGTTTGCAAAACGTAACGTGACACGTTACGTTACGTTTATGTAGGTGTCACATTACGTTTATGTAGGTGTCACATTACGTTTATGTAGGTGTCACGTTACGTTACGTTACGTTTATATAGATATCACGTTACGTTACGTTTATATAAGTGTCACGTCAGGTTATGTTTATGTAGGATCTTGTGGAATATATTTCTATCTAAATAGGACTTGAGACTCTATAAGAAATTACATAGAACTTAGCCTACCATAAGTGTTTGAAAAATGACTTATAAATAAGTCTCCCTAAAATATACTTAATGAGTAATTTAATATTTTAAACTTTAAAATAATATAACTTTTGATCTAGATTTCGGTTGTTAATAAAATTAGTATTTTTAGAATCCTCTCATCAACATTTAAGATCTATGTTAATAAATAAATAAATAAAACCTTTGAAATTGATGTAAACATGTTATTCTGATTTACGGTAACATTTTACTGTTACAAAAATAGAGTACATATTAGATGAACCAATAAAAAATACACATAACACAACATTTTTAAACTTGTGTAAAATAAAATAAAAGTGTTGCTCGTCAAAAGAAATTCTGTGAGATACATATATGCATGGATAATATTATTCAAGAAAAAAAAAATTTACTCTGCCCTTTCTCAATTATGTGCCTTCTCTTTAGGGAGTTTATGAAGTAAAACAAATTGAGTTATCATTTTCACCAAATAAGGATCCAATAGAGAAATTTTGGTTAAATTTCCCTATATATACATCCACTTATCTAAACTTTTCCAATAACAAAAAAAAAAAAAAAGGCAAACTTTAGAGCATTTCTAACGGTATATCTTTCTTTCTTTTTTTCTTTTTTTTTTTTACTAAATTTGAGTAAAAATTTGAATTAAAACTCCATTTGATATCAAGTGCTTTAAGAGAGGATTTTCAGCTTTCATCAAAATACTGGTCGATCAGGCAAACGATCGAACGGATGTCCAGCCCATCGATTGGTCAGTATATTCTTTTTACAAATTTTTGTCTAAAGGTGATCATCTGGGAGATATCTGGTAGTAAAAATTCAACGGCTATGAACAGTGATTTGATGAAAACTTCTAGGCGTTCTCAATTTGGTGAAATTTTTTTGATATCCTCAATTTAATACTAATTTGATAAAACTATTGAAGTAGGAAGAAAATTATTTTTTTATCAAATTTAAATTTCATAAAAAATTAATGAATTATTGGAGATGATCTGACAACCATTCGTCAACTACATCAATTGTTTTAATAACTTTATTTTCAAAAATAAAAAAATAGTTGCTAAACACAATCTTAGCATCAGTTGGCTTTGGTGTATGGTCCACACAAAGTTTGATTTGTTAACATGGTTTGTAGTCATGTTTGTAGTCATGAGTTCTAACATGGTTTGTAGTCACTTTTTTTGGTTAGTAGTAAAAGTTAAAAGTTGGTTTTTTTGTCTTTTTTTTCATTTGGGAAGTTGGTTTTTAGCCAACGGTGAAATTACAATTTTACCCCTTATGGGTCAAAATGTGTTGCATAGATGAAGTTGAAAATATTTTAAATAAATGGGGATAGTTTGGTCATTTTATTATGATTTGACATCATAAACAAACATTAATAAAAAAAGTCAAAAAGTCACTTTTTACCAACTTTCCAAATCATTTTTCTAAAAAATCCAAAAGCTTGGTTAAAAGCCAAAAAATCACTTTTTACCATCTTCTCAAAATAAGCCGTCTATTGTTTGGGTTTTAAATGCTAGGATGAAATATTAATAAATCTCAAATGTGTAATGTTAAAGATTTTAGAAGTTTTATTAAATATTTTATACAAGTGTGGGATCCACGTGGTAAAAATTTTGATAAAACTCATAAGATTTCTAACATTTTTCATCTCATATGGTGATTTTATAAATTGTTTAGTATTTTTTTTTTTGAATTTTTTTATTTTGTGGACTCAAAGATCTTATTATTCTAGTGTGAATTATATAAAAGACCAAATATAAAAGTACGTGTGTTATGTCTTGAGGAACAAATGTAAATTTTCTCATAATGTTAAAATTACTAAACGTAATACTTAAAAAAAATTCCATAGTGCACTTTTTTCAAAATGTAACACTCTAAAAAAAATTTAATATACTTTTCTCAAATGTAATAACATCAGTGTGTTTGGTTTCAGTGTTCTGAAAATGGAGTTTTTGTTTTTTCGTATTTTTTTTGTTTTTAGTGAATATTTTTAAAATTTTAAGCATTTTTTTTTCAATTTTTTTAAATGCACCTTACTTAGATGTATATAAAAAAATATTTTAAAAAATTAATAAATATACAAAAAAAATGAAAAATATACTGAATTTTTGAATTTTTTTTTATATTTTTCGTATTTAGTGAATTTTAAAAAAAAATCAAGAAAATTATAATTTTTAAATATATTTATGTTAGGTGTGTTTAAAAATTTTAAAAAATGCTTAAAATATTTTAAAAAATCAGAAAAAACAAAAAAAAAATATGAAAAATAAGAAAGTAAAATTTTTTGAAAAGTTTTTTCAAAAAACTAAAAACAAACTTAGTGATTAGTATTCTTTTTCTAAACATAACACTCCAATCAATGTAACATACAAAACTACTTAGTATATTTTTTTTTCCAAATGTAACATTCCAAAAAAAGTCCTTAATGTATTTTTTTCAAACGTAACATTCTAAAAAAACTCATTATTGTATTTTTTTCAAACGCAACACTTCAATCAATGTAACACACAAAAACTCTTTAATGTACTTTTTTCAAACGTAGCACTCTAATTTAACACCAAAAAATTACACTAATAAAAATGTAGATTTCAACGCTCAGCAACCAACACTTCAACCACCAATTCACTCAAAAAGAATCTTTCATACCTCACCTTTCCATTTTTATCCCAAAAATGAATCAGAAAATTAGAAAAATGAATCAAAAAAGGGTATTTACTTAAATTTAAATGGCACCAAATCAAATAAATAAAACTTTTCGAAACAAAAAGGACTAACTAATTTATAAAAAAAACTCTTAGAACTAAATGAATTAATATTCACCCATATGAAATTTATGGATAAATTTTTCTAAATTGTATACATTTTATTTTTATTTTGGAAAAAAAAAATACTGCCTACTACTTTTCTTCTCATTTTCCTAACTCAATTAAACAAAATAACAGAATTTAGGATTCTTGTAAATTTTTGTTTCTGTTTTTTGTTATTCAAATCAACACCCCCCCCCCCCCCCGCCCAAAAAAAAAAAAAAAAAAAAAAGTGGAAGCACAGAAAAACTAATTTGATAAATTGAATGTTCCAATCAAATTAAAAACAAGTTACAATTAAAATAGTAGTAAGAGTGATACTACATACCCAAAAAAAATCATTTAGAAAAACCACACGCCAGAGAATGAATCTTACTTAACTATTAGAGAGAGAGAGAGAGAGAAGGGGGAGGATAAAGGTAAGTGGAGAGAGAGAGAGAGAGGGGGGGGGGGGATAAAGGAAAGTGAAGAAATTATTTATTTAAAAGCCGGGTTGCAACTTTTGATATGCCAATAGAAAAATTGCACTCCTCCCTTGTATTTGTAATTATTTTTGTCTTCACCCTAATTTGTAATTTTCTCAAAGAAAATTAAGAAAAGCAAGAACAAATAAAGCATGTCTGATGTCAGATCGTCTTCTGCATAAGTTTTTCAGAGTAGATACGAGATTTAAAATAAATTATTAATAAGTCCTAATAATTAGACTTAATTTTGATCAAGTCTTATTAAAAATAAGTCTTGGTAAAATTGCCATTAAAAATAATTTTTTTTGTGACAATTTTTTATATACATCACTAAAAATTGACAATTAGTGACTTTTTTTCATGATTTTTATAAATTGTAGCTAAAACTTATAATTAGTGACTTTTTTTATGACAAATTTTTTTTATAGGACCTAGGAGATAATAAGTCCACTTATTAAGATTTACACGAAAGATTTATTACTCAAGTAAATGGTAATAGCAATTTGGGTAATTTATAAATACACTTACATCCCACCTATTAAAATTTTTTTAATTTCAACTATTTTTATTAATAAATTATCAAGTCAATTAAATTTTTTTAATAATATCATAAATTTATTTCAATTAATAATTTAGATAATTTTATTATATTATATGAGAGCTGTTAGAAATTTTATTTTTTCAATTAATTCTGTTAAATACAAAATTCTGATAAGGGAGTATTTGTAATTTTTTAAATCACAGGAGACAATTCATATTTTAAACAAACCTTAGAAGTGTATTTGTAATTCACTTTATAAATTTTATTGAGAGAATTACCAGAAAAAAAAGAGCCCTAATTTATGACCTTTGTAACAAAATAAACTTTCAGTTTTTAATTTTAGTAATTTCTGTCAAGTAAAACTTAAATAGAAAAATAGTATTTTGGTCATTAAACTCAATGTAAACATACATAAAATATTTAAAATACCATTTTCGATTGAGTTTATTACTAAGGTACTCTTTTTCCTTTTGGTTTTACTTGACAGAACTAAGTGGTTTAAATTCAAAACAAATCAAAAGATTAGAGGTTAAATCGCTAAAATTAAAAACTAAAAATTTATTTTATTACAATAGTCAAACTCTGGTTTTTTTTGTAATTTTGCAATATTATTTTACTCTTAAATTATCATTCAAAAATCAATTCAATCATTCTTTCTTCAATTATATCAATTTATACCCAAACTATTCTACTTTTTATCAATTTCAACCCTACTATCAATTGTCATATATAATCACATGAAATTTGCTGACGTCACATGAAATTTGATTTTACTCTTCAAACTATCCATCAAAAATCAATTAACAAAATTAAAAGAAAGGTTTATAGATTTGTTTTTTACAAAGGTTATTATCTTTTTTTCCCTTTTCCTACCCGACTAAACAAAATAATGAAATTTATTGTGCTTCTCGTATCAATATATCATTTTTGTTTTTTCTTTTCTTTTCTGTTGTGTGTTCTTCAAATCAAAAAGAGAGATATTATTTCATTTTTACTCCTATACTTTATCACGATTTTCAATGACCCTCCCAAACTACTATTATTTTCACGCGTACCCCTATACTATTTAAGTTACTATCGATTTTGCTCTTGCCGTCAGATTTGAAAAGGAAAAAGTTAAAAAAATTACATTTTAGCCCCAAATTTCAAAAGAAAAATGCAGACCCACTCTTTCTTATCAGCAAACTACCACCAACAACCGCCACTTCAAACCCTTCTATCTCCTTCATCATAACTCCGTTTCGCCTCATTTTTACGTTGTTAGATTCAACTCATGGTCTAGTTTTCGTATCACATTTCACACATCTCGTTCTTCTTCTTTTTGCATGCTATCGGAGCTCCGAAAGTTGATAAAAAAATAAGACTTTTCTTCTTGTTTTCAACTTTTCTTCGAGTCATCTTTCGGACTTCATATCTTTCTCGATTCTTGATGGTTCTACTTCATTCTATTGCCATTCTCTTCACCTCACTTCCTATTTCGCCCTACACTACCTCGCTTTCTCACTTCTTCGTGTAATGGGCGGTTTTGGTATGCCGAAAGTTATACGAAAACTAATTTCAAAAATTTCAAAACATTCATCTTTTGTTTCTTTCTTCTCCATCTTCCTCATTCTTCTTCTTCACTTATAACATGATATGGAACATGGTTCTAAGTGGTAATGGAACTAGTAATGGTGGTGATGGCGGTAATGTAGTTTGGTGGCGGTGAAGTTGGTGGTTCGAGTAGTGATCTTTTTCTTCTTCTTCAATTATATGTGTACATATCATCTTTCCTACTGGAATTTTCTTAGTCCATTTGAATGGAACACCGTGCCCATTCAAACTTGGATTGTAAATGAGATGAAAACCTCAACTGTTTTTCCAAGAACAAAAGAAATTTGCATTGTTAAGAAAAATCTCATAGCAAATAGTTGATTTTGTATTAGAAGAAAAGTTTTGTTGTTATAGCCATTGATGTCAAATTACAAATTAATGAGCACCTATTAATTTCTCAATTTGCTATGACTACTTTATCATGATATGAATCTAAACATGTGAAATAAGAGTTTTTCTCCCAATTGAATATCCTCTAGGCTCTCTCTCCGAAATTACACCTATTTTCAATGCAACATCATACACATTACAAGCACTCAACCGTCTGCCTTGTCGATTGAACTTACTAATCAAAATGTCGAAAAAAATCTTTGTGGGGACTGAACTTCCTCAACGCATGAGGACTAATACCGACAATGCCTCCATTTTTCCCACGACACAAAGTGCTCGAATGACGTTGAAAGTGATATTCTTCGGGGCATATGAAATATCAACCATCAACTTCACCAATATCACCACCCAAACCATCAACTTCACCGCCACCGAACTCCATTATTGCCACCATGAGTATTACCATCACCACCACCTTATAACACCAAACCCACCACCATTGCCGGACCACCACCACCATCATCACAAGTTCCCTTACCACCTAGAACCATGTTCCACATCATGTTATAAATGAAGAAGAATAATAAAAATGAGCAAGATGGAGAAGAAAGAAACAAAAGATGAATGCTTTGAAAATTTTGAAATTAATTTTCGGACAACTTTCAGTATACCAAAATTGCCCATTACACGAAGAAATGAGAAAGCGATGTAGTGTAGGGCGAAGTAGGAAGTGAGGTGAAGAGAATAGCGAAAGAATGAAGTAGAACCGTCAAGAATCGAGAAAGATATGAATTCCGAAATATGGCTTGAAAAAAAGTCGAAAATGAGAAGAAAAGTCTCTTCTTTTTTTTTTGTTAATATCAACTTTCAGAGCTCCGATAGCATGCAAAAAGAGAAAGAACAAAATGTGTGAGATATGATACGAAAACTAGACTGTGAGTTGAATCCAACGACGTAAAAATGAGGCAAAATGGAGTTATGATGAAAGAGATAGAAGGGCTTGAAGTTGCTAGTGGTGGTTTGCTGGCAGAAGAAGGTGGGTCTACATCTTTCTTTTGAAATTTGGGGCCAAAATGTAATTTGTTTAACTTTTTTCGTTTCATATCTGACGGCAAGGACAAAATTGATAGTTACTTAAATAGTATAAAGGTGCGCATGAAAAGAAGAGTAGTCTGGAGGGTCATTGAAAATCATGACAAAGTATAAGGATAAAAATGAAATAATCTCCAAAAAAAAATCTAAAACAAAAAACTAACATGAAAAACGTGTTTTATATATAGTTTTTGAGTTTGGAAAAAAAAAAAAAAAAAATTGAATACAATCCTTCTTGAAAAACACCTTCAAGTCATTTTTTAATTTTAATTTTATTTTTATTTTTTTATAAAAAAAGGACAATATAAAAAGAATGCGTATTTTTTAATTTTTCAATGTTTTGTTTAATTCACTTTATTTTTTACATTTTTCATTTTATTTTTCTTTCCTTGTGCACTTGAACAATTTGGAAAGTTTGTGTTTTCATTGATATTAATAACTTAAAACTAAATAGTAATATATTGGAGGATTGATAATATTTAAATATCACATTTCAATTGTACTTTTCATTAAGCCATATTTTTTAACTTTTCGATGAAATAGTAAGTTAATATTTTTTTTAATTACCTAATGTTTGAATTATTGCATTCAATCACAACCTAAATGAAAATGATCCAATCAAAACAAAAACAAATTGCAATTAAAACTACTTTAAAAACCATTTAAAAAACCAACGTCAGACAATAAGCCTCACTTGACTATTAAAAGAAAAATAAATACAACACAAATTAATAAAGCGTGTTTAAAGAAGATAAAAACACATAGAACTCAAACTTATTAGGCACCAGACTGTTCTGTGTGTACTTTTCTAGAGTACATAGAATTTCTCTAGTAAATTGCAATATTCCACCAAAAAATAGCAAAAATTTAAAAATGAACAAAAATAGCCAATAAGATACAGTTGGGACCAAATTTAAAATAGTATCAATAATTTCAAATTTTGAATAAAAGCACTTTAATTAATTCCCTCCATAACCCAGTTCTTCCATTGTATCAATTTTCCTCTCTTATCTTCCATTGTTCTCCATATTTCCATCTCTTTAATTAAATAAATGAACCATAACAACAAGAATACAAGTAGCTTATACGAAAATTATGGCCTATGCGTTAGGTTCCCGCCGAAGGTACATTCTGTGGGCTTGTGGGATGCTAAAGACCCCTTCACGTATGCATTGCCGGCGTTGGAGGTCCAGATGGTCACCATTTTCTTTCTCACTCAGCTCCTCCATTATCCTCTCAGACGCTTCGGCATTCCCAGGATTTTCTCTGAGATCATGGTATGCTCTTTTTTTTTTTTTTTTTTAACCTTTCGTTTTTGCCTTTGTCCTTTCTCTGCTATGCTCATGAACTTCAAATTTCTGTCAAGAAAAAAAAAAATATTGTTAAATTTACATTTCGATTTTCCTTCTAAACAATTCATGTATTCTAACATGTGTTACAATAGTATGGATGATAAGGCAACCAAGGCAAGAAAACATAATAAGCTCTTTATTTAATAATATAAACATAATAAGCTACTAGTACAAGAGTTATGAAATAAACAGTCTGTTATGTTCTTAGGTTAGAGCTCTAAATGCATTAGTTTGTAGTCAAATGCATTCTTAATTTTAATTAACAGGATTGTCTTGTTACCCAGAACTCCATTGCTTCATTAGGGGACCAAGAATTCAAAATTTTGTAAAATATATGTTTTGCTTGATTTCGTTATGAATGTAATTTATTGAATTTCTCATAATATGATACATTGATAAATTCAAAAAATGTATTCCTAATTTTATGTTGAAATGGTGGTTTGACCAAATAAATTTGAAGGGACAATCTAAATAGGTTGTATTGGATCATGAATTTGGATTAGAATAAAGAAAGGAAAACATAAGGGATAAGTGTGAAAAAATAACTTGTGTTTCATTCATTTTTTTCTATTCCTTATTTTTTTTCCCTTTTGCAAATTCTTCCTCAATCTTAGAAATTTCCCTTCTCTTTTTAATTCCCTCTATACATCCCTCCCCAAATCCCAAAACCCAAACAGAACCAAAAAAAAACTAATCCGAAATTTGGATTCGAGTGGTTCTCACACGAAGATTGAGTTTGTAATATGAAGGTTTTTCCATAAAAGCAGGATTTTAGGAGAACAAGCCACAATATAAGCTAATTAAGGGGAGTTCTTGACTGCTTAGCTTAATTTGAATAATCATTTTTTGGCTAATAAGAAATTCGATAAGCAAATCCATTGTGGACCCTTTTGATGAAGCCCAAAATTGGACTTCTCAATCCTTGGATCACTCTTGTTATATCTATTTTTGGGATAAAACATCATAGATGTGATTAACTATGTTAAATTGTTTACCAGTTTGAATTCTCCATATTCTCTCTCTCCTAAGTAAACCTTGGCAACACGAGGAGAAATTTATTAATAATCTAAAACCAAGAGGGTGAAATTTTTCATGCAATACAAGAAAAAAAATGTACACAAAGAGAATCAATACTAGTAGACTTGAATATTCAAAATACCGAAAGCTACGAGACCCTTAACCAATACACGAAGCTCTAAAAAAGTAGAAAAATAAGAATTACCATAATCACAACCCCAATTAACTAACGCATTTGCAACACTATTTACTTCACAGTAGCGAAGAAGAACTAGAAAAACCTCGTAGTCTCACGTTGTGTTTGGTTGGGGAATTTTAGAATGAATTTGGAAAAGAAAAGAAAAAAAAAAGTGAAATACAAATTAAAATATATTTACATTTCACTTAGTTTCACACACATTAACCTTTTCTCTTTTCAAATCCCTTTGCAAATCTCCCAACCAAACACAATGTTAGTCTCAAAAAGATACAGACGCATAAAGTTCTAGACCAGTGTATTTTTAATGCAAATTTTGATTAACAAATCCTGGCAATTCCTGATCATCTTGCACTTTATGCATACTGAAATCTCATTTGGCAACCTTCAGTTTTAACCAAAAAGTAAAAAAGTCACTATAAATTGTCATATCACTCTCTCTACTTTTTTACACATCTTTTCGTAAAAGTTAAAAAATTACTAAAATAACCTGTTCCCAAACGAGGCCTGAGTAACTTATAAGTTTATTAAATTTGTGCGATACTCTTATGTTTTTTTTTGTTTATTTTTTCTTTGATTGTGAACTAGGTTGGCATAATCCTTGGACCCACACTACCCCAGAGTTTCAAAAATTTTACGAAGAGATTGTTTCCTATCGACACCCAAGGAATAATTAGCACGGTATCAGTGTTCGGTTACATGTTTTTCATGTTTCTAATAGGAGTGAAAACAGATTTGTCTGTACTAAAGCCAATAGGAAGGGAGGCGCTTATAATAGGTATTTCATCCCTAATTCTCCCTCTAATGATTGGTATAGCAATCGTACAAGTGTTCATAGGAGAACTTACAGGAGAAAAGGAGGGTTTAGAAAAGATTTTATACCCTGCAATTTTTATACAATCTGTGAGCCCATTTCCAGTCATCGCTCTCTTCCTCAAGGACCTCAAAATCATCAACTCAGAGCTTGGTCGATTAGCGGTATCTTCAGCTGTCTGCAGTGAAATGCTAAACATCTCTATGGTTTGCATTATTAAGATGTTTAAATCATTCATGGACCTCCGACAATCAGCAGCAGGTATAATTCAGAACGTTGGATTAACCATTGGTCTCGTACTCATCATCGTTGTCATTGTCCGGCCAACAGCGCTCTGGATGATCAGACAGACACCAGAAGGTAGGCCTGTCCGGGACTCGTACATTTACTCCATCATCCTGGTTGTTTTGCTGGCTGGTTCATTTACTCAATGGATTGGACATACTCCTATATTAGGGGCCATTCTCACGGGATTCGCCATACCAGATGGACCGCCACTCGCATCTGCATTGTCTGATAAGCTCGATTCCTTCGTTTCCGGTTTGTTTTTGCCGATTTTCATAACCTTGATTGCCTTGAGGGTGAATCTGCTATCCATCAATCTGCGTAGCCCTTCCGCGGTTTCCACTATCATCATGGTCCTTGCGACTTTCTCAGCTAAGGTTTTTGCCTGCATGATACCGGCATGGATTTGTAGGGTGCCCTTTAAGGATGCTCTTGCCCTCGGCTTCATCATGAGCTCAAAAGGCATTGTTCAGATGTCCCTTTATAGTATGTTCAGAGACGAACAGGTAATGAATCCAAGATCCAAATGCAACCATAAAATGAAAAATGATTGCTTTGTTTACCCCCCTTTTCCCTAAAATACATACTTATTGCAGATTTTCAACGAGGAGATTTTTGCATTGTTGGTCATTAGTACAGCAGTGCTAGCAATAGTTGTTCCAATCCTTGTAAAACAGACCTATGTTCCATCAAAGAGATACACAGGGTACCAAAAAAGAAGCATTGTGGATTCCGAAAATGACGAGGAGTTAAGGATGGTGATGTGCATCCATAGGCCAGGCAACATCCCTGCTTTCATCAACCTCCTAGACGTCTCATGTCCGAGTAGAGAAAGCACCATCGCAGTATTTGTACTTCACCTTATTGAGCTTGAAGGCCGAGCCGCTCCTCTCCTCATCACACACCACCTTCAACAGAAAAATGACAACACCTACTCTCAAGATGTCATCTTTGCCTTTCGTAAGCATGTGAGGCAATACCACGGCACCATATGGGCGCAGGCCTTCACAGCAATCTCTCCACGCAAGCTAATGCATGAGGATATATGCAATCTTGCTCTTAAGAAAGTAGCTGCCCTCATAGTAATCCCATTTCACTGTAAATGGGCCATTGATGGCTCCATTGAGATGGAAGACTTCAGCCTGAGATCCCTCAACTGCAAAATCTTTGATGCGGCTCCTTGCTCTGTTGGAATCCTCATAGACCGTGGTCGTAACCAAGTGCAGCAAGCCTCAACAACCCAATTGTCATCACAACGCGTTGCTGTGATCTTCTTCGGAGGAAGAGATGACCGGGAGGCATTGGCTTTCGCCATACGCATGGTTGGAAAATTGAGCACTCACCTAACCGTGGCTCGATTCACTACTACGGTAGGTGGAGCATACAGTGACAAGGAGGAAATACTTGACTCCGATGCATTGGATGATATTAAAAGAATTGGCAGGGACAGTGTTCCGTATGTCGAGCAGGCGGTGAAGGATGGCCCTGAAACTGCATTGATAGTTCATGACATGGTGGATGAATTTGACCTCATAATAGTAGGGAGACATAAGAATGTCTCTTTCCCACAAATATCAGGTCTAGAAGAATGGAGTGAATTTCCAGAGTTGGGGGTGATAGGAGACTTTCTTTCCTCATCTGATCACAAAGGTAGAGCATCTGTCTTGGTGGTGCAGCAACATCGACACAAGATCCGCTAGTGTGCAGGAAGACATAGCAAAAGCTATGTACCTTGAAAATGTAATCTGAAAAGCACTCTAAAGTAAAGTGTATGGCATAGATTCAAAATTAGTGTGGTGTGGGGAAGGGCGGAACTAAGATTATATCATGGGGGTTGCTGCCACAAAGAGAAGGCAAAACAGGGACTATAATTGACCATGGTAGGCGACGATGGCAGGTTTCCTCGAACAACATTTAAGATAGTGAGAGATTCACCTAGTTCAGGAGTGACTAGTGTGATGTTGAGTTTGAGCCAAATAAAGATTATATATTGTTTTGATGTATCTCAGACACCAAATAAATTATATACCTAGACAAATATCTTGTACAGGCACATTCGCTAGAAAATAAACATTTCTAACCTCTCATATGAATATGAGAGAAATTCTTCTTTTTTTTCCAAAATCTTATTTAATTGCAAGTGCATTTCTATATTATTTACAACATCTTTTCTAACAATACTATACACCACCGAACGTCCCAAAACTTCAATGTAAACATTCAGAGGCAAACATATCATACTTCTCAAAAAATCTTGAATTTGCAACTGCCATGAATCCGAACGATTTTAACCCACATAGATGCACACACACACGATTCTAACAACAATAAATATAAGCTATGAAAAAAGTAGATAATTTAGAGAACCAAAGTTCAATATCTCCACCATAGTCTTACCAACTACACTTTTTATCTAGAAAATAAAATGAACCATCTATGCACTATTTCCCTTCTTCAGTTGATGCAGAGCATTGAAGAAAATAACAATAAAATCCACAGGTGTATGCCAAGAAATTTTTTCTCAAACAGAACTCATAAAAGAAACCCAGAAAATTTTAGCTGATATTTTTTCCATCTTCATAAAACATAGGGACCTGCAGACCTACAAGTATATAATCCGCCATACGGCCCGCCCCTGCCCACAGATGTGATATCTGTATCAGTTAATCTATTAAATATTATGCTCATATCATACCTCCAGCTCCAAAACAATCGTTTTCAATTACAATTAAATAAATTTTCACATGCCTGAGATCTCCATCCAAGTTCACACAAAACCACTCAAACAAATATAACACCCACAAAACAAACCTTCCCCACCAAAACACACACAGTGCTCTACCCCCAAACCAGTCCATTGAATGTGAAACATTACGTGCCAAATATATTCAATCTGGGCTTTTGCTCAAAACTTCTAATGTCTAGTAAGGAAAACAACAAACCATTCAGAGTTGGTAATACTTTCAATCACTTCCCTACACAAAGGATGTGTTTATGTGCATCCAGAATTCTAAAACCCTCAAAACCAAACCAAATCAGTCATCAATAAAATCATAAAACGTAAATTTCGTGAATTTATTATTATCATGCCAGAAATATAAATTCTCACACTGAAAATTCACATATTTTCCATATATCCCTGGCACAATCGAGCTCTATAACGTTGGGTACTAAACCCAGTTCAGAGAGAAATCAACAACAAAAACCAAGCCCAATTAGTCATCAACAAATTCAAACAACGTAAATTTCTTGAATTTATTGTTAAATTCTAACACTGAAAATTCACAGATTTTCAATATATATATATGCCAGACAAAATCGAGTTCTATAACATTGGGTACAAAACCCAGTTCAGAAATCAATCAAACCACACACACACACACACACACACACACACACACACAAAAAAAAAGGCATTAAAAATTACCATCTAAAATAGTAGGGCTATGATGGTGGTCCGATTCAGTGCTTGATCTCCATGACGGTCTTGAACTTGGGTGCGTAGAGTGAATACACGACAGACTGTCTTCGGGCAACCTCGAGCTGAGACTTTCCGACGGAGAAGGCAGCGGAGATGGCCGAGGGGTCAGCGAGGTCTCTGTGAAGTCGAAAAACATCGATTGTTCGACGCTTCGTGTATTCCTTCATGTTGTAGTCCGCGAATTCACGGGCTATTCGGAGGAGAGAGCGCAAGAGTGAGACTACTTCGGAGCGCCCGCCTGAAGTACTGCCAGTGACATTTCTAGAGAGCCAGAATGAGTTACAAAGAGAGGAATAATGCTTGGAACCCTTTCTGGGTCACCCACCTTTGCCACGTGGCGATAATTGGTGGAGCAGAAAAAAAAGAAGAAAAAAAAAAAAGAAAAGGTAGTCAATGAGAGAGAAAGAGGGGGTCAAAAGGGGTAGGGGAAAAGGGAGGATGAATCATTACTCACAGAGAGAGAGAGTTCTTTACAAAAAGGAAAAATAACTGAAAGCTCAAAATTCGTGGCTCAATTTTGGCTTTTGCCTTTTTTTTTTTTTTTTCTTTTTCTTTTTCTCCGTTTTCTTTCTCTTCGTTTTCTTTATTTCTTTTCTTCTTCTTCTTCGTTGAATACAAGCGAGAGAGAGCAGAGCAGAGACGAGAGAGAAACAGAGCTCGTCGGACACAGCTCGTCAGCGTCGTTGAACACAGCTCGTTGGCGTCGCAGCTCATCGCTCGTCGCTCAGTCTCGCCTCCGCCTCCACCTCCGCCTCCACCTCAGATTTTGATAGCCCCTCCAGTCCAGTTTTTCTTCTCCTTCTTCTCTTCTTCTTCTTCTTCCTTCTTCTTCTTCTCTTCTTCCTCTTCTCCGAATTCGGGCCAAATTCGAGCTACGAATCAGAGCTCTTACAAAAATCAGAGCAGCGTTTGTTTGAGTTTTAGAATTATGATATGTGAATAGTGTTACACTTACTTATTTTGATAATTTATTTAATTATATTTTAATTTATTTGAAAGAGTTTATTTAATTATATTTTAATTTATTTGAAAGAGAAAAATAAAATTTAAAATTTATTTTGATGATTTATTTAATTATATTTTAATTTATTTAAAAAATATATATAATCAAAATTTATTTTGTCTCATTATTTCTAACCTAAACCTTTCTCCTAAATATTTTTAGAATGTATTTAATATTTGATTAAATCAAGAGTTCAAACAGCCCAAAACAAAAGTTTAAACAGCCCAGCCCAGCACAGCA
This sequence comes from Camellia sinensis, assembly GCF_055761805.1. Classification (NCBI taxonomy): domain Eukaryota; kingdom Viridiplantae; phylum Streptophyta; class Magnoliopsida; order Ericales; family Theaceae; genus Camellia; species Camellia sinensis. Next base: position 155,924,861 of record NC_138964.1, read on the forward strand.
GCAGGCCAAAAGGTTCAAAAGGTTCAAGTGGAAGATATTTAAATTTGTAATGATGGGAACAACAACTATAAATTCAAATGAATACAACGGCTATAAACGGCTATAAGTTTCATTATATATACCAAAGCCTCTAATGTAAACAAGTTACAAAAAAAATCAAAAAATATTCTTTGATTTATAATCACTCACATCTATTCTCTGAAAAATTCTTTGAGGAGTGTTCTTCAATTTTTGTTTACATCATCTTTCAGAAATTATACACTGAGATATATAGTTTTAAGCCTATCTTTCCTGTGTGAGGTTTACAGAAAAATCAGAGCTTCATTTTGTATATTTATCTGAGAGAAATATTTATTGTAAGCTTTCTTTGAAAGCAAAAATGTCATTTCATCTTGTAAAAGTGTTGCAAACACTATGTTCTTGAGATCTTGAGAGTGATTGTGAATCACCTAAGATTTGCAAGGGTTTGGACATGTGAAGTCTGTGTAAAATCTATGGAAGATTACTCCATGTTTATGAGGTTACTAGCACCCCTGTGAAGCTTGAAGATAGTGAAAAATTTCAAGTGAAACTTGAGGAGTGGATGTAGGCTTGGTTGAAACCGAACTACTATAAATCTGTTTGTCTCATCTTCCCTAATCTCTTTATTTTCCTACTACTGCTATAGCTATTTAATATTCACGTGTTAATCATTTGATTTACCCTGTATATTAGTTATACTTCATTGTTATTTTGCTTGATCATTTACTGCTAAGTTCATCATTGTGCTTGTTAATAATTTGTTGTACTAGTAGTTAATTTTATTGGGGTATTATTAATTTTAGGGAAAATTACATATACCCCTCGAGATTTGGCTAAATTACAAACACCCCTAAGGTTTGAGAAATTACAAATTTCCCTCCGAATGCTATATTTGCATAACAAATTATGGGGTAATTTGTTATGAAATTTAAACCTTTAGGGGCAAATTGTAATGAAAATACAAATCTCAGGGGGCGGGATGTAATTTTCGAAATCTCAGAGGGGTATCTGTAATTTAGCCAAACCTCAAGGGAGGTATATGTAATTTGCCATTAATTTTAATTTGTAAAAACCTAATTCACCCCATCTTAGGTTGCTTTTTGGGTAACAAATAGGATTAGTATTTTGTATTTGTGAGTTTTGAAATTATGATTTGAAAAAAGAAAATTTGTTGGTTATGAATTTTGAAAAGAGTTTTGAATTGAATTTTGAATTGAGTGTTGAATTTTTTAAATGAGTTTTAAAATAATAAAAAAAGTTGTTTGATTATGAATTTTAAAAAGGATTTTAAAATTTTAATTTAAAAACTTATAACTCATAACCAAATTCACAACTTAAAAAAACTCATAACTAAATTCTTTTTAAAATTCAATTTTAAAAAATTACTATTGAAAAATTTTATTTAATTTTTTTTCACATAATAGCTAGAAAAAAAAAAATCACTGTTACAATCAACCGAACGTCCGAAATGATGTTTTGGAGGATGATTGGGTACATTCAAAAATTCAAAAATTGTTTGAGAGGATATCCGGACAGACAACCCGTAGACCAAATTTCGAAATTCAACATTCAAATACTTTGTCTGGCACCTATATTCAAGAAAGAGTTTTCAAACGTAAATGTAAAATTAATTTTTAAAAATTATATCCAAACACAACACTCAAATATGAGTATAAAATCATGATTACAGCTCTACACCAAACACTCAGGTCCCCAAGTTAAAAGAAAAATACTCATATTTGCACTTATCAAAAATTTCCTAAACAATAAATGTACTAATCAACACATTAAATAATTTTAAAATTTGGGATGGGACGGTCTCCTTCCATAATTGAATTGGACTGGACTAGACTGTTCACTCCGATTTAATAGATTTAATTTTCAACAATGCTAGAGGGCCACAATTTTTGTGGCCACAATGGCTCAAAACTATCAAAACGACGTCGTTTTGACATGTTTTGCACCCAAAACGACGTCGTTTTGACAGTTTTGAGCCACTGTGGCCACAAAAATTGTGACCCTCAAACATTTTCCTTTAATTTTGAGTTTTATTTTGATAATTTAAATTATTTATATTTTAAAATTCGTTAAGTATGTTAATTTTTTTTTTTTTGTAAAATATCAATTGATTTGATAACAGAAACTACGTATCCGAATCAATTTTATATGAATTATTTATTTTTTTACCGTCTATTTTTTTTTTTCATGTAAAACTAATCTAAATACATAGTTGCCGTTATCGTATCGACTTGATTTTTTACAAAGATGATATATTTGACGAATCTTAATGTATAAACAATTCGAATTATCGAAACGGAACTCAAAATTAGACCCACAAGGCCCAACAACACCACTCCAATTCGATGAAAGACCGGAGAGAAGCCATAGCCTTCAAATTTAATATTTTATTTATTACACAATTATCTCAAAAATTCTTCCACTTTCTTTTAACTTTCAAACCTTAACTTTGAGGAAAGATTATGGTACACATCTGGTTTATTATATACATTTTGTAACTAAAAAAATAGCATAATTCTATACTTTTTGAGTCCTAACTAAAAAAAATATAAAATTATAACCAATATCACACGACACATAATCAAAAATCTCACGAGTCATAATTAAAATATTGTGATAACTAAAGAAAAAAAAGTAACCATTACTATAAAAAAAAATAACATAACTAACAATGCATAGAATACATCTCTTTCAAGAGATGTGTATTGTAAAATTTCCCCTTAACCTTGACACCATTTTTTGTTCTCTTTCACCTTCGCCACCTCTTCTCTCGACCACCACTATCTACTTAATATCTCTCACCTTCTGTCCGATATGCTCAACTAACCAAATTTATTCAATGATGGTACTTTGAATAAATATTATTGGCTCAATAGTTAATATCCCACCAAATTTTATTGCTTTGGTAATTAAAAATGAAATTATCAGTGTTGTTATCACATTACAATAACCTTATTACTACTTTAATTAAAAAAATAAAATTATCCTCTTCGTCTTCTTCTTTCTCTCTTTGCCCTCTCTCAAAATTAGTCACTGAACCGCCACCACTAATGACCCATCATCACCCAACTGCCACCACCATTCTCACTTCTATTCCATGTCACTCACCTCCTAATCATCACCTTCAACCCCTATCATTATGAATCCATCACCTCTCATCCTCTTTCTGATGAGCCACCATCACCCAGCACCTACCTCCCGTATCACCAGAATTTGCAAGGGAAAGAGAGCCACCATCCTCACCAACCAAATCAAATCCAAACTTCCCCAATCAAACCCCTAGAAAACAAAAGATTTGTTCACACTAAAAGTCATCCGCTCATCAAATCTTGGTTTAATACTCACTTGTAAATAAATAATTAATGTCAGAAATTTTCAAATCAAACCCGTTAAATATCAACGTGAAGAAATGGTGGTGATGCAAGTGTTGAGGCATTTGGCATCCAATAACAAAGATCGGGTGACGATGCAGACACAACTGTGATAGGAGTCATGAGAAAGGGAAGGCATTGTGGGTTTTCTCACGTAATTGAAGAGATACTACGTCATTGTATTTCACAAGGGTAAATTAGTATTTTCACTAATTTATTGTTGGCACAAGTAAAATCTATTGATTAACTTAACAATTTACAAATAAAAAGAAAAAATTGTAATGCAACTCTAAACTTGAGAAAAGGGATCTAATTTGTCGTGTATTTTATTGGAAAATTCCATTAGTAGAAAAATCTGCCTACTAATATTGAGCAGTTTGCAAAATTTCACATTTTTGTAAATCCATATATTTATGCTGTCTTTGACAGGAAGATTTAAGGAAGAATTTGGAATGGTAAAGAAAAAAATTAAATGAAATGTAAATAAAATATACTTAAATTCACCTAATTTCACACACATTTTTCTTTTTTCTTAAAAAATACTTCTAAATCTCACAACTAAACACAGCGTTAAAGGATGCAAGTTAGCATCTATATTCATAATACAAATCTAATCTCAAACTTTTAGCTGTATACAATACAATATCACAAGAAGAGAGTTAAAAAATTAAAATAATAATAATAATAATTAAAAAGAAAAAGAACAAATGGACTATGCAAGTTGAGCAAAGAATGAAGAAAAAATGGCAGTGAAAGAAGGCAAGCGAGGCAGCAAGCCAACGTCCAACATCAGGTGCGAAATCCATATGCAGCTTCTACTTCCCAAGCAAACGACGTGCCCGTCGATTGCCGTCTAACACACGTTGATTTACCACATCCACATCCTGCTCAACGTGACTCAGAGCTCCAATTTGCCTGCAACAATCACCGCATTTACAATTAAATTGACAACAAAAGTTGGGGCATCACTATACCTAACTAAATGGCCGAAATTCAAAGTTCAAGACAAGGCTATATATATATATAGCGAGAGAGGGAAAGAGATATGAAACTAACCTATCAATTTCAGATCCCATGTCAAGAGCCATATCTTTCAAATCTCCCAATAGATTACTTAGATCTGAAAGCCCATCATCTTGCTTTGCCTTCTCTTCCTGTTGCGATTATACATTTGATCAATGATAGACTTTGATACATTTAATCAACTGATGATAGATTTTGCCCCTGTTGGGAATCAGCATACCACAATTAAATAATTTTAGATCCATTCATCATAAACCATTGATTAGGGAAGAGAAGTTTTGCATCCTAATTATTGCGTGGGAATGAGTCATTTCCAACCTCACTATTCAACCAAAGAAGTCAGGCTTTAGATCAAGCAAGGCTACTAACTCCAAGAAGAGTGTACCCAAAGGCGTGGAGGTGGTTCGGGTTCAGTGTAGTTTATTTGCTCTTATCCCTATTGGGATTGTGAGGGGCATTCTTTTAGGTTAGGGTTTTGGAGCGTGGATTTTTTGTTGGTTGGTGTGCTTGGCTATTTTGTGTGTGCCCGTTTTGGGTTGTGTGTTGAGCCTCCATATATATCTTTTCTTCTTCTTTTTTTTTGCTTCTCTTTTTTTTTTTTTTTTTTTTTCTTCTTTTTTTTTTTTGTATCAAGCGCACGCTTACCAACAAAAAAAAAGTGATTAGAATAACGTACGAACAGAAGGAAGAAGGTGCTGGCACCATTCCTTGAAACCCTTTAGCGAAACATACGTCTATTTTCTCCAGCGTTCATCTCAGGGTTCATCAATTTAAACCCATTTTTTACGGTAAAAATGCTCAGTGGCCACTTCAATCCAATCTATTGAGCATCTTGAAGTGATTTAGTTTCGGTATTTAGAATACACAAAACAAACTGATGTAGTTCCATAAATCAACCAAAACACATGGAAAAACTTCATTTCCTGCTCTGTCCATATTTCAAATAAACTTTTTTTTTTTTTTGTTGGCTGAATCAATAATCATAAATAAACACAAACCTCAACTTTCTGCAATGCATTAGCGGGTTCAGGAGGTGGTGTCCGCTTATTTGACTGTCCCTTGGATGTAGGGCCCAATCCCAATCTCTCCCGCTGCTCCAAGTGGTTACCCTTTCTATGCCCTGGATCATCTGCAAAAACCAAAACATAAATCAAACACAAACGGCAACCAATCACCCACCAACTTCCAGACCACAAGTGGGCAAACAAAAAGACTTGATTTTCTAGCATAGAAAGTAATGAACAAGCAAGAGAAGAAACCTCTTGTGATCACAGGTCCCATTATTGGAGGAGTCCTTTTTGGCTTCCATGTCTTGGAGAAGACACCCCCGAGACTTCCTAACAGCTTCTCACTCTGAACTCAAACATCAAAACAATGCAAAGTGTCTTCTAAGCAATAACAACCGGTGAATTAAACTAAACCAGCACAAACACCTTAACAATTCTTGAGCATAACGGGTGCTAAAAATATACCTTCTAGGTCAAAAAACAAACATACACTGTATAATCATCCAATTCTTCATGGACTAAAGGACAATCTAATACAGTTTGCAGCTAGGTAGAATAAGTGCCTACTCTCTCTGTTGTGTTTTCCTTTTGTATGTTTCATGTGGATCACCCTTTTGTTTTTCAATTTTTTATTTCATATTTCCAAGTTGTTAATGGTAATCTCAACAAAGTGCTTATTTCATTTAGCAGCAAAGGGTAATGGCACAGTGTCATTCCAAACTTTAACCAAGTATTTTACAACACTGGTAATAGTTCTCAACATAGGCATTAATTGAAGTAAATGTTTGTCCTGGTTACAATCATACTAAACACAGTATATACATTAGTCATTAGTAACTGCTTTCCTTTTCCCAATATGGGAACAAGGTCGAAGCCACATAAAATCAAACTTTGATAGACAAGCTCACAAGTTCTAAATTTTTTGTTAAAAACACTTCATAGTATCCAAAACAAACCAGTAATTCAGAAAATTTAGATCTCCATATACTAATTAGGAACTTGAAATACCATCTTGAAACATAAGACTTCCATCTTATGCTATATGGCAACTTCATATTTTTCTTAGCTCCTAGTTGTACCTATTAACGTCAAAACTAGGCAACAAAATAATATTGAAAAAGTGCATGAGCCATACCCTACTAAGATCATGATCGATGTCAGCCGCAACCATGTGAGTCCTGGAGATTTGCTCCCCCTGCTGATGCAAGGCGACCAAAGTCTTGGTAGCATCCTCTCTCATGTCCTCCGCTATCTTCAGGCAACTGTTGACTGTTTTTGTAGTCTCCTCAGCTTTGTATACAGCATAATTTTCCAATTCTTGGACACTCTGATTCTCTAATCCTCCCGAATCATGGAAATTATTCTTGTATCTATTTCTTGCTGTTGAAGGAAGTGCATAAGAAGACGAAGAGGTCCTTTCTCCTCCATTATCATCAAAAGAATTGGCCCTGGATTTTGGGGTATCTAGCGAAGGTTCAGGAGGAGTTCTTTGTGTGGGTTTACGGGTGGTTTTGTTATCTAACTCATCATCAGAATCAAAAGGGTTGGAGCTAGAATAGCCAGGGTGTTTAGGGTTAACTGAGTTTTGTTTAGCATTCTTGTTCAAGGGAGATTCCTTAAGACCGAACATTTTCGAGTGGCCAAAAATGTAAAAGTTGAACAATTGTTTGAAAAAACTGATATTAGAATTAGGCAAAGGTTAACCAAAATTGATACACAGACTTCGCTATGTGCCTGAGCAAACAGAGAAGATCAAACTGTGAGGTTTTGTGTGATACAAAAGTAACAACAACAACAACAACAAAAAAACAAGGACCAAATAATGCATTTTGTTAAAAATGAGTAAGACTAAAGGAGATACATATGTTTTCATCTGTTATTAGAATCGTATGATTCATAATTCGAATTGTACGATTCGATTCAGTGGGTAATCGATAAAAACTAGTTGTGAATCGCAAATAGCTATGAATAGTAGGTGAATCGGTGAATCATGAATAGATTTGATTCACTGAAATCAATGTTTGACTTTCTTTGTCTATTTTTTATTGTTGGAAAAGGATTCACACAATCTTTTTGAAGTCTTTGAAGTCTTTAGGATTACAATATGCTATCTTTTGACTTTCTCCCTCCTATTTACTCATAATACACCAAAACTGGAAAACCCAATATAATCAAGATGAAGCAACATAAAAGGGGATGAAAAAAATGATCCAAAACAAAACCCAAAGCAGAAAAGGCACATACAAGAAAGAACTTGAAAGTTGACAATGTTTTCTTAACATTCCTCAGATTGAGGGAAATAATAATCTAGATGGTGATGTAAAGTAAATGAACTCAACCCCAAATACAAAATTTTAAAAAATAAAAATAAAATTACTGTACTGAGCTCCATTGTTTTTGCCCATTGTAGAAAAAGAATAGGGTTTGGGGGATAATTTATAAAAAATCACTCAAAACACAATTCAAGTCAAAGCCAGGCAAAACCCAAGATGCATAATTTTCTTTCTTTCTTTCTTTATTCAATTCTCCTGATTTTTCTCAGAAACCAAACATGAGCATATAAAGGAGAAAAATCAAACCCGTGTGAAGAAAAAAGGTAGCTGAAACTCCAAACTACAGTACAAAGACAAGTTCATGGAAATATCAAATACACATAATTATAAATAAATCAAGAAAAGAAAAAGAAAAAATAATAGGAAACATATCTACATAATCTGATTAATTGAGTGAAAATCGAACACCAAATTGAGCGTACGACACTTACAAGAAGAAGAAAATATGGAAAATTTGAAGTGACCCAATATACACAAGATAAAAAGGATTCAATTTGAGATATTCAAAACCCAGAAAGAGAATCATCAAATGAAGAATCAGCAAGTAGAAAGATTAAATCTTGGAGGTACCTGAGAGAACCCACCAAAACTGGAGAAAATCTTGGAGGGTTAACGCAGACCCAGGTAGAGATAGGCAATCAAGAAAGAGAAAATCTAGAGAGATAGAGAGAGAGTTGGGAAGATACAAATGGGGGAAGAAGGAGGAGGACACGTATAATGGGGAAAGAAGAAGGGGAGGACACGTACAAGAAGCAAGTCTAGAAAGAGGGTTTGGAAGCAGACTTTTCAACTTTTCCACAAACCCACCCCCCTCTCAACATTTGACAAAATCAAACCGTTTCCATTTACACGCTCAAATTAGGATAAAAAAATAGAAAAATGCTTCGGACCCACTAGGGGTCGACCCCAGTGAAGTGGCACGCTGTAATTGGATAAAAAAAATCTGTTTTATTTTTTTTTTTTTTTAAGTTTCAGCCAGTAGGGGCTCGTCACTTCACTGGGGTGCGACCCCCACTAAAGGTCTCCAGCATGGTTGAAAAAAATAAAAGTAAAGTTTCTTTTGGTATTAGCTATGATAGTTAATTTTTTTTGTGTTAAGGATTTTTTAACTTAACTTTTTTAGTTTCATTTGATTTTTGTTTGAGTTTTTTTTTTTTATTTTTATGACAAAAAAATGTAATAATTATGATTTAAATATTATATTTTGTCTTATTAATTTATATAACTTATTTTATCTTTTGTATTTTTTTTAGTCTCAAAATATTTACCAAACGAGGACTAAATTATACTAAGTCCATATAGTTTTGAATTTGCATTATTTTGGTGTTTCATTTTTTAATTGTGATATATTTTATTCTAAATTTTGAATTTTGTTTCAAATAAGGATAATTAAATATACTATTGCTCAATTTTAAGGATAAAGTTGTCAATTTGATAAAATATAAACTAATTTAACAAAAATAAATGTCAACAAATTATTTTTTAATTTTTAAAAATTATTTTTACCTACTAAAGATAAAATTATGTAAAATTAATAATTTTTTTACCAAATTAATTTTTATTATGTGTTTGGATAATGATCATGTAATGGATGGTTGTTTTTATTTTCATTAAATTAGTTTCTATTTTTTCAAAGATCAAATATGACAACAACTTGGATATCATTATTAAAACAAGAATAATGCTATATGTGCTAATTAATGTACTAACTAGTATATAAACAGATGATGTGACATAATTTTAAAAATTTTGGATATTTGTAATTTATATAATAGGTGGGGTCAATAATAATGGTATAACATTAGTTGGTACACTAGTGTGTACATTAATTGATATATGTAGCATCATCGTTAAAACAATCCATTAAATTAAATCATAAACCAAAACTAAAAACATTTATATTAAATATATTGATTACACATTAAAAGCCTAACAATCATTCATTACATGATCATCATCTAATCACATAATAAAAATCAATTTGGTAAATAAATAAATAAATGTGTAAAAGATTTATCAATTTTATATAATTTTATCTTTAGTGTGTAGAAATAATTTTTAAAAATTTAAGAATATTTTTTTGACATTTATTTTTATCAAATTAGTTTATATTTTATCAAATTGTTACCATTGAAATTGAGCAATGATATATTCAATTGTCCCTATTTGGAATAAGATTCAAAATTCAAGTTCAAAAAAGTCAAGGACTAAAGTAATATAAACCCCAAACTATAGAGACTATTAATGTAATTCGCCCAAAAATAAAATAAAATAATTTATTAGTTTTTTTTTTTAAACTTTTTTTTTTTTAAATTTGTAAAAAAACATAGAGGGGTGATACCATTCAAATGAGTTAGTAAAACTTTTTCCTAGTTGCTAAACAGCGCTGCTACGTAGCTCAAAAGGCAACTGGCCCGACTGACTCGAATCCAAAACGACATCGTTTTAATTTTTTTTTCCCCCAATTTCTTTCTTTCTTTCTTTCTCTTTTCTTATCTGTTTCTTCTCTTTTTCTTCTTCTTCTTCTATTCAATGAATATTGTTCATCTTTTCCTCTATTTATCTCTTTCTCTCCCTCTATTCACAATCACCAAACTGAAATCAAAATCAAATTTTTTTTTTCTTCCGACCAACCAACAGTCTACAAAGAATAAGAAGAAAGAAGAGAGGAAAGAGAGAATCAAAACCAAAAAATTAATCAGACAAATCAAAACCAATCAGACCGATCAAAACCAAAAAATCAATCAGACAAATCAAAACCAATCAGACCGATCAAACCCAAAAATCAAACTCACCCACCGAGAGAGAGAAAAAGAGAGCATCAACATCAACGATAACACATCATCATCATTATCAACAACAACAACAACACGTCATCATGATCATTATCAACACATCATCATCATCATCTTCCTGTATCTGTCTTGCTCTGTTTTTTTTTTTTCTTTTCTTCTTCCATAACTCAGAACAAAGAGAAAGAGAGAGATACAGAGAGAGAGAGAGGGGTACACAGATCTATACAAATATGTGTATACACAGATTTGTATATACACACAGAGGATGGCGGTGCCGGTGATGGCAGTGCCGGTGATGGGTGCCTTTCTCTTCTATCTTCCTCTCTTTTCTCTCTCTTTCTCTTATTCTCTCTTCTCTCTTTTCATCCCTCTGTTTTAGCGATATAAGAGGGAAATGAAAAAAAAAAAAGAATACCCAAAACGACGTCATTTTGGGTATTCAAGCCATTTCGGACCAAGTTTTTTTCGAGTTATAAAGGATTATTCGTTGCCAAAATAGGTTTTATGGTTGCAATTTTTGAAGGGTCCTACATTTTTTTATTCTAATAATATATATATATATATATATATATTTGAAAATTCTATAGAAGGGGTTTGACGTGTCAATAAAATATAGGTACTCATATTTTCTTATTCAGTGCTTAGCTTTGACTTTTTATATTAGGACTGAGGTCTCGTTTGGGAACAGGCTTTTTTAGTAACTTTTTGATTTTTTGATTAAAATGTGATGTAAAAATAAAACTATATGTTTTGGATGACTTTTTAACTTTTTACGAAACGATGTGCAAAACATAGAGAGAAAAGAGAATCTTTGACTTTTTGGTATAGGTTATTGGTTTTTTGATTTTTTTAGTAATTTTTTGACTTTTTGATTAAAACGGACACTTGCCAAGCGAGGCCTGAGTATAGGATTATCTGACCTATGAAAATCACCTAACCCGAACTGTCCGCACTTGTTTTGGCGGTTTCGCAAGATTATTAGAATCAAATGCGGTTTAGGATTTTTCTATTTTGCGGGTCGCGGGTTTTACCCTCGCCTGTTTGCATCTGTATACAATTTATTTTATTTTATTTTAAAATCTGAACTATTAGATTTTTTCGTAAGTTTTGTAAGTGTGTAACTCTAATCTTCTCTCCTGTCACTCACTTTAATCTAATTATCAAACCTATAGGCTCTAACATTATAACATTATAATAATATCACACACTGCCTTATTTGAAATACTTATTATTCAATTGAAATTTTTTCAATTTTTTACAAATCTAGTTATGTGATTTTTTTTTTTTTTGTATTAGTTTTTATTTAATTTTTTATAATCCAGTTTTAATGAGAATCTCCCGCAATAAAAAATATTTTTAAAATAGAAAAAAAATTAAGTCAAATTTTTTTTTTAAAGGAAAAACTTCAATTCACAAACTCCAACAACCGTCTGCACATCTACGAATCCTATTCGCACAAATTGCAACCTGCATTATGGGCGATTGCGAATTCAATTTTTTCCAAACCGTAGACATGGGAAGAAGTCCAAATCGCAAACCAAACAATTAAAAATTAATCCATGAGCAACTCTACTTCATATACATTTTAGTAAGGTTAAAATTATTTTTTAGTGTTAGCTTTCGCCTTGATATAAATGTGGTGAGTCTCCTAATTGTTATTGTGGTGAAATAGATTTAGAAATATTCCGGTCCAAATAGACCTTGATCCTCTCTTTTCTAAGAATTTGATTATGTCTCTCTTGATCTTTTTCTTTTCTCCCCAATTCTCGCTCCCTTCGTAAGATTATGGCTCCAATTCTAGAAAAAGGGAAACAATTTTTGGGATAGGCCTTATTCAAGTCCATGAAGTCCACGCAGACTCACCAGGATCCGTTTTTCTTCTTTACAACAACAATGTTGGACATCCATGTAGGGTAATTCACTTCGCGGATTGCTCCGGCCTCTAACAGCTTATCAACTTCTGTAACAACGGTCGAAGTATGCTCAGCTGTTGATCGGCGACTCTTCTGAATGACAAGTTTGGCTTTTGGGTCTACATTCAAACGGTGTTGCGCCACGTTGGGGTCCACTCCCGACATCTCATAAGGCGTCCAGGCGAACACATCAATATTGCCGAGTAGGAATGCGACCAACTCTTGGCACTCATTGGCGGTGAGACAAGTGTCGATCAAGAAGAATTTATCTGGTTTGTCTGTGATTCCAATCCATTCGAGATCCTTGGTTGCTTTATCGGTGGGGGGTTTTCCAACATCCTCAAGGCTTTCTCGGTCTATAATTTCAATTGAGTTTACTTCAATCTCCCTTGGGTTTTTTGTTAAAGCAGTACGATAACATTCTTTTGCCGACTTCTGAGAGCCTCGAATTTGCTCAAGGCAATGTTACGTTGGAAAGCGGAGTAACTGATGATAAGTACTTTATATGGCTTGTATTGCGTGCAGCTAGGTTCTCCCCATGATTATGTTGTACGGTGATGGTAGCTTAACGACCAGAAACTCCACGTCAAGTCTCCTAGTGCTCGCACGCACTGCAACTGTGACCTTGTCTAGAGGGTATTCAGGATTGGCATTGAAGCCGAACAAGGGGTATTCTGCTGGCAGTAGGTCCAAATCTTTGAACTCGAGCTTAAGAAATGTCTTGCAGTACATTATCTCCAATGTGCTCCCTTGATCAATCAGAACACGTTTAACAACGAATTTGTTTACTCGTAACTAGATGACAAGGTCATCGTTGTGAGGAAGGATCACCCCCTCGAGATCTACGTCGTCGAAGTTAATTAGGCCGTTTGGCTAGTATGGATGGCTTAGACGGGCATGGTTGTAACTGAATTGTTTAGATGCTGTTTGACAACGGAAGACTGTATATCATATGAATTACACCTAATGGGGGTGAGTTTGGGCACAAAGCCACCATATTTGGTGGGTTGACCTTGTAAGGGAGGTATTGAACTAGTCGGCCATCCTGCACTAGCTCCTCAAGATGGTCCTTCAAGGCGTAGCATCTGTCGGTTTCAGGTCCATGGCCCTTGTGGTATTCACATTGCCGATTCCTCAGTCTTGTGTAAGGGGGTCCAATCATTTTGGCGGGCCATTTAAAGAACAGTAGATGCTGGACTTTAGGAAGGATCTTGCTAATCGGCTCGGTTAATTCAATATACTTCTTGTCGGATCGCCTAGGGCGCCTGCTTTCCATTTGATATTGCTCGCTCGATTGGCATGAATGTTGTTCCCTCGATCGGCGTTGATCTTGGCGGCTTTCCCATTTCGGCCTACTACATGGCTCAGGGCTCTTTTCCGGTGGTACAACACTTATCGGTTGTACCAAGGTAGGTACCGCCGTTTCTATGACTTTCTGACCAGCTTTAACGCGAAGGGCATCATCCTCCACCTTGCAATATTCCTCTACCATCTTCATTAAGGCATAGACGGTTTTAAGAGGTCATCTAGTCAACGAGCTCCTAAGCGGGCTATCGGGGTGCAAGCCCATCTTAAAGGCAGTGATGGCCATGGAATCATAGCAGATATCATCAACCAGGTTGAAACATTCCCAATAGTGCGTCGAATATTCACGGAGGGTTTCTTTCGGCTTGATTTGCATTGCCCAGAGCAAGTCAGCTTGCTTAGGCTGGATCTCATTGGTGATAAATCTTGCCTGGAAGGATTTCTAGAGCTAATGGAAACTCTTGGCAAAGGCTGGTTTAAGCTTATAATACCATCTGACGGCTAACGGCCCCAAGCTGCTTGGAAACATACGGCACATAAACGCTTTATTATCAGCGTGCAATGCCATCGCCTGCTTGTAATGGCGAATGTGATCCATAGGATCCGATTTTCCAACATACAACGTAAACGTTGGCGCTTTGAACTTTTTAGGCAAGATGGCCCTTACGATTTGTCGTACGAAAGGATCATGTCTGTCATTTTCATCTGAACCACCAACTCTTTTTCCTCGCCTATGTCGCACATATCAGCTTCCTTTAGATGAGCTAGACATGCCAACTCGTCCTTTTTTCCTGAGCTCTTATGCTAATGAGTCAGAGGTGTTGCTGCTATTATGTTTCTGATGCTAACATCATTGATTATCCTTTTTCTGTTTTGGTGACCGACCCTGCTCGTGATGTGGTGCAATCTGCTGAGATTTGGCTAACTCCAGAGCCAGCTTTTTACGTAAACGTTCGTTATCAGCCGCCATATCTTCCAAATGTTGTTCATTTCGTTTTGCTTGGTCCACCATCGTTTACATGGTTTCCTGCATCGAGGTTGAAGGTGATGATTGAGCTACTGGGTCGAAATTCAAGGCTCTTCGTGCGGTGATATTCTCCGGACCAAGCATGGTTCTTAGAGTAACATCTTTTGGTGTAACATCGTTAGCAACCAGAGGAAGATCATCTGTTATGTCTGCCATGAACGCGCTAGTATTCCCACAGACGGCGCCAATTGTGATGCAATGGTCCGGTCCAAATAGACCTTGATCCTATCTATTCTAAGAATTTGATTATGTCTCTCTTGATCTTTTTTTTTTCTCCCCAGTTCTTGCTCCCTTTGTGTGATTATGGCTCTTTCTTTTATAATGTTTCCCAAGGGCCCTCCAAGGGCTCACTTCTTTCTTTTGGGCCTCTTCCTCGTCCTTGAGCCTCCATACAGCCCATGGGATATACGGTTCTAACGACCCTCTAACTTTGGTTTTACTCGGCTACGACCCTTTCCTGATGGACCTGTCATGGGCCAACTTGTATTCGACCATTTTTTCCATTGACGCATGGGCCGGTGGGCCGTCTACTTGCCGATTTATGCACGGCCTTTTCTTCAATTGGTCGACTTATGAGTTTTCTTTAATCTCATTTATTCGGCCACCACAGTTATATAGTGTTAAAAGATAATATTCGTTGATAAATATACGAAATAATTTATTTGCATATTTATTTTGAAAATCAACTATTTAATGAAACAATACAGAAAGAATTCAAAATTGTGGTGTCATGTTTTTAGAGAATAATGTTATATATATTAATTAGTGTATCAATTGATGATGTGGTATAATTTAAGAAATTTTTAATATTTATAATTTATATAATAGGTGAGGTTAATAATAATATCATAACTAGTATTAATACACTAATTAATATAATAATTGATAAACACCATCGACTTCTTTAAGGTAAGGATGGAATTGAAAATTTTGATTGGAAGTAAAAGTGAGTGGAGTCATAAATAATTGTCACTTTTAAAAATGACGATACTATGATGTGACATACAAAGTTAAATTGCCAATCCAAATCTAAAACTTATTTGGAAATAAATTATTTTACTTAAAATATATATATATATATATATGATAAAGAGTTGATATAATTTAAAAAATATATATATATATAAAATATATTATTTTAATAATATTTCAAACAAACTCTGAGTTTGTCTACGGGCTAAAAGGCTGACGGATTGATCCGGCCCAATATGAAAAAAAAAAAAAATCTAATTTTGATTATATCACTTCTCTATTTTTTTATATATATATTTTTTATAAAAAATTAAAAAATACACTTATTTAGAATATTTCAAATCACCCCTTAATTTAAAAAAGATAAATAAATAAAAAAATTACACTTTTGTTGGGAAGGTCAAATAATACCTAAACTTAAGAGATGGAAATTCAAACTTATTTTGAACCTTTTTATTTTTTTATTTTTTTATTTTTTATCACCCCTCAATTGTATAAGGTTCAACTAATGAGTGATAAAAGTTAAATTGATTAAAAATGACAAATCAAAAATGCAAATATTTTAGCATTTTAATTTACATAGAAATTCTCTTTATTTTTTTTGAAATCTATTTTATATTTTGATATATTTTATTAAATGACTTATTGTAAAATATAAAATATATTAAACCTTATACTTCCTTATAAATATATATATATATATATATCTGTTTCTAACAAATTAATCTTTATATATACACATGTACACGTTAAGGGTTATTTTACTCATACACGGTTAGAATTTTTTTTTTGTTTTTGTTTTTGGATTGAACAAACTGCCATCTCTATGCAACACTGAGATGTGATAAGTTAAAATAGTTAACAAAATAATTTTGTCAAATGAGGTTGAATCGTCCAAATTGCCTTATTTGAAAAATTATTTATTTTAGTTGGTTATTTGATTTTTTTTGACTATTTTAATCTGACTAAAATAGTTGTATTTGAAAAGATAATTAAATTTTTTTATAATTGATTTGATAGTTGAGAAAGAAAAATAAAATGATCATGGATTGAATACGATATTATTAGTTATTTTAGCATATTTAATTTTTTAGCGAACTATTTTAACCAAACTCTCATCCCAAACAAATATAAGTTCAACTCAAAAAAATTCAAGATTTGAAATAATATAATTTTAAATTTCGTCAAGATAAAATTTGGGCACAACTTAAATGGCAAGTCTTACCATTCAAATAACTCGGATTTCACTAATATTTTTTTTTAATAATTGATCGGGTTCGAATTAATTTATATGTATTTCAACTAATCTCGAGATCTATGCAAAGAACTTCCTTTACGGAGATCGGATAAATCTCGTGCAAAATCCACGGATGTGACCTCAAAAAATTAATAACACTTAAGTGAGAGTTGAACTTATAGGATTTGGAGGGAGCATACTCCAAGCCCCAAGCTACACCCGTTAAGCCAATCCTTGGGGTTTTGAATTTTACTAATATATAATTATATTTTATAGTAAATAATATAAGGAAAATTTACCCATAAGTCCTAGCTTCTAAAAAGTTGAACCATTTAGTCCTAAAAGTTTTCTTATGCTCCATTTAGTCTCATTTGCACATCAATCTAATGTTTGAAACATTAATCTGATGTTCGAAATCTAATGTTCGAAACATTAATCTGATATTTGAAACATTGTAATGGGACCTTTCAGTCTATAAGAAAACTTTTAGGACTAAACAGTGTATAAGTTATTAATTTGGGATTTATTGGTGCATCCCCCATAATATAATCTAACAATTATTATAAAAGATTTAGAGTAAATTACAAATACTTCTATTTGTTTGAAATATAAATTATTTTTTGTAGTTTTAAAAAATTACAAATACTCACATATTAGAATGCGTCATTTAACAGAGTTAACAAAAAAATAAATAAAATTTCTAATTACTTTCTTATACAACAATAAAATTACTAGAACTTTTAATTGAAATACATTTCTATTATCATTAAAGACAGTTAATTAACTTAAAGATTGATTAATGAAATGAGTCATTTGTTATACAATTAAAAATTTGAAACGGTAAGATGTAAAATCTTGAATTAAAGTGAACAATTTGTATTTTAAACAAATTTTAGATGATATATTTGTAATTTGTAATATATCCAAAGATTTTAAAATTGGAAAGAAAATGAGAAGATTTGAAAAATTGGTTAAAAAACCAGACAAAAACGGATTCTTCTTGTCCAAACAAAGCCTTAAAATTGTGCTGCAAACCGTCACACAGCGAACCGGATCGCGAAGAGGTATGTCCTAACATATAGACATATCAGGGGCAGTAGTTTCAACGTATCTGTGACACTGTGTTTCTTGCTCTGTTCTATCATCCCATCTTCAAGGCAAGGCCCTCTATCTCTCTCTCTCTCTCTCTCATCAAAGTCTTTTACATTCAAATTAATTAATTACTTCATTCTGTGTATGCATTGATTGATATATAACTTTTGGACAGTCTTTAATTTATGAGGGTTGAATTGGAAAACTGTTTAGCAAATTATTGGATGCGGAGTTCTACTTACTAATTTTTCGAGTATTTGTGACAGAACTTTTGAGAACTCACAACATGTTTTATAGGTTACCTTACGCAAATTTGTGTTAAGTTACGTAATTTTGTGAAGTGACTTACCGTATATTTGCGAAAACTTATGCCAAGTTGTAATTTCTCAAATTTTTATGAATTAATTTACGTGAATTTGTGTTTAAGTTACACGATTTTGTGAGATGACTATGCATGTTTGTGAAAATTTACACAAAATTATGGAAATCTCAAATTTTTATGGGTTAATTTGCGCGAATTTGTGTTTAAGTAATGAAATTTTGTGTATATTTGTAAGAATTTATGCAAATTACATATGCCCTTACATATGGTGTTCAACCCTACCCAAACACTTCCCTAATTAATATATATATACTGAGATGGACATATATGCAATGCGTTTACAATTTACATCTAAGAAGATGAATTGAATTTCATGATTTTTTGCCGTTATTTTTTGAAATAGTTAACAATATGGACAATTTTGGGATTTTATTTATTTATTTTTTTAATACAAAAATTCAGAGACTGTTGAGATGTACGCTTATATCCACGTAATTAGATAAAGAAAATTAATGAAATGATTTTTCAGTATGTGGAAAACATATGAAGATGTTAGGTGTAAAATGAAAAGTTTTAAGACCCATTAGAGTGTTCCTTAGTTTAACGATTGTCATTCTTGGACTATCAGTACAACAGCGTATGATTCTACTATTTAACATTTTCTAACAGAGTGACCAAAATGACCCTTAATTTTACATAAACAAAGAAAGAAAATCACAAAATTTAGTATATATTGTATATATATGGCATCGCTTTCCATTTGGCATGTCTCTTTCTAGTTACGCAAATATATTTATGATACAATATCTCTTTTCTTTAATATTTTCGTATCATCAATTTTATTGATACCACCACTACTGTTGTTACTGACACCACACCACCAACTCCACCACATTGCCGCCACCTCTACCCTGCCTGCAGCCACCACCAATCACTAATATAAGTTTCAAAAATGCAACCAAATATAAAAAAACCTCTTTAAAAAAATTTTAAAAAAAATCTGAATTTTTTTTTGATAGAAAATATTTTCCTCTAAAGCAAGCGTAAAACTCACCCTAACTTAACTTTTGTTAAAATTTGTAAGTCTCATAATAAATTATTTTTTAAAAAAAAACAAACTGCATTAAATTGACATTGTGGCAACATGGAAGCAGAGGATTTGGACAGGTAATGAAAACAGGGGAATCCAAAACTTCTTTCCCTTTTCTACCCATTATTTTATAATTGTCTCTTTCCAAATCTGTCCTTTTCAGTTTGTGACCTTCCCACTTCATTCCTTGCTCTCCAAGTCCTAATACTCTTTACCCCTCCCCCTCCCCTTTCTCTCTCTGTATATATACACTATACTTTTATATCTATACTTCTATCCTATCTATCTATCTATCTATCTATGGTATGAACACGTTTGTCACAATTTTTCTCATTTCTAAACTGTCCTTCTATAACTGTAATTGTCAAATTCAAACAAACCTATGAATTCTTTTAATATTTTATATATTTGGGAAAACATCTAACCTAATACTGCACATTGAAGGCAAACTTAATACCAGTGTGAATGCACTTACATATCTATAAGAAGCTTACTAATATTGGTTGATTTTGGCCTTTAAAGCAGGTTTGATGTCATATTGGTGATAGACTCAGATAACACACAATCAATCAGTAAAGAAACACAGATGGGTCATCAAAATCACCAATATCCTCTGTTCCTGCTTCTTTTTTTCTTGTTTTCACAGAACTCTCATTCTCATTCATGGAGTTGGTTCTCTTCCACTAAAGAGACTCTTACCGAGAACCCTTCAGAGAATGGAGCAATTTTCAATGACGTGGTCGGCGACTTCTCCATGGAAAGTCTGAACAACCGAAAGGGAATCCAACTAGTTGAGAATGCTAGAAAAAAGATGGTTGCATCAAATTCGTGTTGGCAAAATGCGTACCAGAATCTTTTTGCTGGATGTTCAGAGATCCTAGCAGGTGAAGAGAAGCGGTCTAGACTCGCTTGGCATCTCAGTGATTGCTTCCAGAAAGACTCAGGCAGGCCTCCTTTTCCTCATTGCGACACAAAATCTAGCATGCTGAAATGCCTCACAAAATTGGACGAGGATGCACGGAAGATCTATCTCGAGTTTTATCTTGAAACCAACTCCATCTGCCATCAATTACAGTAAATCATATATGTATAATTTATGTATATCCAAGTTCATTGGTTTTGGTAGAGTCACTAACTAGAATTTTGATTTCATGGTATTGAAGGACTGATGCATTCAAGCGTCAAACAGAGAGATTGGTGAATGAATTAAAAAATTCAGCTCAATTTGCAGAAGACAAATTAGAGACCATAGAAGAGAAAGCAGAGGGTCTGTTGCAGAATTCGCACCTTATACATGATTCTTTGGCTTCGATTGATGTTCAAACCCAACAAGTGGCGAAACTGACACAGAATGTTGAAGATCAAGTTAGCCTCGTGTTAAGGGATACAGAAGCAGTTTATGAGCAATCCAAGGAAATTGCAGCTTCTCAATCAGAACTACAAGAAAAACAAGCAACGATGAAGGACAAGTTAGAAGAATCAATGGCAAAGCTGCACAAATCTTCCAATAAAGTTGGCGAAGAAATAAGTAACTTGAAGAATCAAGCTATTGAAATTGAGGAGGAGATCAGTAAAGTTGGAAATGCAATGTCTTCGAAAATGAACACTCTGCAACAAAGAGCCGATGATATTGGTAATATGGCTGGAATTTCGTTGGAGAAGCAAAAGCAAGTTCTAGATGGGCAGTCATTAGCTTTTGAGGGTCTTCAGTCACTAACTAAATTTCAGTTGCAGGCTCTAGAAGAGAACAGGTAAAAAAAAAAAAAGAACATCAAATTCAAAAAAGTTCCATCAAGATCCTCCCTATGAATTTGTTATTTTCTTTTCGGTATTTACAGGGGTACTCTGCAAGAATTTGCTGAACTTGGGAATAGACAACAAGACGAGCTTCTTAGAAGACAAGAACTGCTTCAACAAGCCCATGATCATTTGGTTGAAAGTTCAAAAACAATATTGGCAGCTCAGGTTGGTGTTTCTATAAACCACTCATTCTTACATTCAAATAGCTGAATTACTAGTGAATATTACTTAAAAGGTGATTTTTTTCTATTGAAACCTCCATGCCTACTTACAGGAAGCTTTTGAATCAAAGCAAGCAAGCATGTTTGTGGCCTTAGATAAGCTCTTCGCCTTGCACAATGCCATGCTGCTTGAATCCCGATTCATTAAAGCTCTCTTCATTTACTCTATCTCAATCTTATTCCTCTACATGTTCACTAGTACAAAGCAAACCTATGCCGTGAGACCCAGGCTTTATATAGGTACCACATCCAGGTTACTGGTTTTCTATTTTTTCTATTTTTCTTAAATTTAAATAAAATTAAAACTATTGGTTTTGGGTATTTTCATTTGTAGGGCTTTGTGTCACGTTCTTGATTGAATTTGCAACAATAAGGTATGCACCGGATGAAATTGAACAACAGGCTTGGATAATAAGTGTGGTTAGGTCACTCGCTGTGGTTCTTGCATCAATCCAGCTTCTACATGCTATTTGTACATACAGGTATGTAGAATCAGATGTCCTTTGGGTTATAAAGAATGCATTCACAGATCTTAATTTCCATAATTATGGCTTGAATATTATGCAGGGATTATGAACTGTTAAACTACCAGATGCTAATAAAACTAAATGAAAATCTCACTGA
Organism: Camellia sinensis; assembly: GCF_055761805.1. Lineage (NCBI taxonomy): Eukaryota > Viridiplantae > Streptophyta > Magnoliopsida > Ericales > Theaceae > Camellia > Camellia sinensis. The sequence goes on from NC_138964.1 coordinate 155,947,032, forward strand.
GCAGTTTTATGGCAAGCAAAGAAATAAAGAGGAGTTGTGGGATGTGGACATGGATAGTGAAATGAACTGGTCTTCTTGGGTTGACACTGAGTTACCAGAAGATCTAGACAATCTTGAAGACCCTGACTACATACTTCCAGAGGAAGTTGGGGAGAATTCAGTTGCAACAACCATAACAACAAAAAAGTACAATCTCCGTAGTCAGCAATATCATCTGTAATCTTATCAGTAATTTCACTAATTTCCCTCAAAAGTCTTGACCTATGTTGTATCTATTTATCACTTGATCTCATTTGTATGCACAGTAATTTAACATTTTATGAGTTCACATTAAACAAATTCTGCTCATCTATTATCCTCTGTTTTAGTTATTTTTTAATGCATGGGATTCTTGAAATCTAGGAAGAATACAACATTATTTTCTCAGTTAATTCATACTATCATGGATTATTACAGTTCTGGGGGTTGCCACAGCCAAACTAGGTCAATTAACTGGGATATCATTTCGTAACCGTACACAAGCATTCCAATTACATTTGAAGTCAAGAAAAGGGTACAAAGAATATAATGATTTTCAATTCGTTTTCAAGTCTAACACAAAAGTCACCTACCTCCACGAGTAGAGCATATGAGGTTAATTAGAAAACAGCTGATTACAGTGATGACTATTATGGTGAACAGCACATCTCACTCAGCTGATCCATTGACAGTTGAAATAGATCAGCTGAAGAATACAGAGAACACTTGTACTTACTATAATGGTGTCACCAACAGTAAAACTTGCAGGAGCGCATCCCTATAATGGTGCCATCAACAGTAAAACCTTGCAGGAGCGCATCCCTTTGTCAAAATGGAGGAACTGATTTGTGTCCCTTAAAATACTCAATCTCAAAGTAACTAGATACAATCTTCAAACCAAGACTGAAAATCTACCAATACACCTAGATTCTTTGTGATCCGAATTGATATTTCCAGATTCGGTGTGAATGAGTCCACCATTGTTATGAGTTGTTCACTATGTCCACAAATCCACATAGCCTTCATTTCATTGTTTGCATCATGAAGCCCAGCTTCAGTATCTGGGATGCGTTTACTTTTATCAATTCGTTCCACGCCACCTTATACTCATTTAAACTTCAGAATTCGAAAGCCCCACCAGCCACAAAAGTGTGTAATATTCCAGCCTCCTGGATTCCCTTACTTTTCCATCATCTCTCTCACCGTCTGAACACCCTCCAGCATTTGTATAAATGTTTGGCGGCATCACATAATTCCCTGGATTGTTCGGGTTCATGCTCAAACAACTGCATTGCAATATCCTCTGCAAGAGAAACATAGTGACCATTTGCTGCCACTCTGCTTCACAAGGATATTTTCAGTGTTTCACTACTTCCAACACATCCTTCATTCTTTCTGCTCTACCCTATTAGATATCTACTAAAAAAGCGAAAATTCAGTGTTTATTCTGTCAAACAATGGTTGAACATCATTTATAAGCCCTGCATGGCTGTAACCTAACAAGAAGGCAACAAGTTTGAGCAGGTCTAGACTAAAGCCAGAACAGAGCATCTTATCATAATCATACAACTCTTATCGCATTTATCATATGCCTGTCGATTGCATACCCTGTGATCATAGTGTTCCACAATCCCAAATCTTTTAATTTGCATTCCGTCCACATTTCGCTTACATGTCCATCAGCTAGTTTAGCACCAACACCACATCTGGTTTTCTGGTTGCTTTTCACAATTTGGGCATATGATGTGCTTGCAACTGTCAGTGCAGCAAATTGAGCACAGACCGGCAACATCTCTCATTCCCTCAAGTAGTTTGATCTTTCTGAAGAAACCCAACAATCAATAGAGTTCAAAGAAACAATTTTTCATTCAATTATTTATTCAAACAACATTGAGCACCTCCTTGAAACACCCTGCACTCGGTAACTCAACAAGAGCATTGCACACAACTTTATCTGATTCACATTTCCTCAAATAGTTTGATCTTTCTGAAGAAACCCAACAATCAATTGAGTTCAAAGAAACAAATTTTCCATTAAAGTATTTATTCAAACACCTTGAGGACCTCCTCGAAGCACCCGGCACTCGATAACTCATCAAGGGCATTGCACACAACTTGATCTGATTTCTTTTTAATGCTTGATTATCAGGGCATGAACTTCTCTACCAACCCACAATTCAGACAATTGCCACGGCCACCCAGACAAATTCAGGGATGGGTTCATCTCAAGCCCATGTCCCCTTTATTTTACTACTAGTGATGTTCCGTCGTGCGATACACGATTAGGCATGCCCATGTTCAAGTGAATGTATAAGTGTAAAAGTTATAGATGTATTTTACCTTATTGTAAATTGCCCAATTGGCCATGCCAATGATTGAAAAAAAGGGTTGTAATCAAAGTATCACATCATATTTGTGTCATTTAATGTATGAAATACTATAATGTAAACAAAATACTATAATGATAATAAAAAAAAAAATTATTCAAAAACATAATAATAAAATAAAATTTGTAAACAAAAGTAGTACTGTAGTAGGCATACTACATGAAAACAAGATGTGCAGAAGATTTAGTTAATCAGTGAACAAAACCACCACTCTTTAGTCATTGGAATTCAAATCATTCCAATAACAATCTAATGCACTACTTACCCCCCCCCCCCCCCCCCAAAAAAAAATAAAATAAAATAAAATAAAATAAAATAAAATTTCCAACTCATTGAATATATAATGGCAAAAGTTACATACAATTGTGAGATAAAAATGTAGCAAAAATATTGAGTCCAGTACTTAAAGAACACTGGATTGAATGGTCTAATCATGGAATGTAAAATTAGAATTAAAATGATTTCAAACTGATTATGCAGAAAGGATTTGAGGAACAAACAGAACAAAGAAAGACACAAACACATAAGTCCCAATGCAGCAGGCTTATAGTGCAAAAACTTTGGTACTATATTGGGAAACAAATTATTTGACAAATTATTTGACCATCTACACAGGTTTAGAAATTTAAACTCGAACATAACTATTAACCAATAAAATGGGAAGTGATATTCAAACAATATAAACATTATCAAATTTAAGTCACTCTATACAATCTAAAACTAAAACATATTTAAAAACCAAAAAAAATTATGTTTAGAAAGAAATAAACCACACCATACATTTTCTCCCATTTTCTGAATTTTGTTCTTTCAAGTATGTTCTATTATTCTTCGGCTTCTTAAACACAGTGACCACCAAATCACTATGAATCGATTTTGTAGCAAAGTTTCATTGACCATCAAATGCATTTGCAAATTGGTTCAACTAAGCATAAAAGGTTCAAGACACAATAGCATAGTCCAATAAAAAGGGAAAAACCGAAAAGAGATTTTGCTCAGCTCTCAAGTTCCAAGTAGTATTATAATCAATTTCTGGGATATAGAAAGATTTTACTACCTTACTCTAAAACTCCTAATGAATGCTAATCCAAATCCTTCCGCAAAATTCACTCCAAAAAGTCAATACCAGAATCCAAAGAAATTATCAAACAAAACGCTATACTATAATCAATTCTTTGAGTCAGAGAATGCTATGCCACATTAATAAACAAACACATGCCAATGGGCACACACATACAAACATGCATAAAAAGCTTATTTAAAGAAAAGTACTCGAAGGCCTTTGCAATGTAGAGTTATAATGGGCTTGAAATCAGTACGTATATGCACGTAGACAAACAAAATATTGTTCTAACATAAAACTCTAGCTCACAATTTGATGGTAAGAAAAACACACAATAAATACATAACATTCATCCACCAGTGCAAGGTAGATTCAAAATAAAAAATAGTGCAAGAAATAAAAATTCACTCATGTAGGCTCTTATGCATGTATCTGTCCAGTGTGTTTACCACAGCATGGTATGTATGCCCTTCACAAATTTCAAAAATAAAAACTCTGCTTGGCAAGTTGTGAAGTTGCACATCAATCATGGAAAATCAACGACAAAGTACACAGCTTTCCTAAAGAATACCTTCTAAGAATGAGATATGGCTTCCTCATTCTCAACGTAATTAAACCTTTGCTCATCTCAGAGACTAATCTCTCCACCTTTTCCTTGTCTACTCCCATTTGTAATAGATATTGTTTGATAACGCATGTCTAGGTAAATCAAACTTTCAAAGGCGCCTGCAAGAAAGACACCAATTAATAAGCACATATGGCTCTTCTAAAATTGTTTCTTGCTTGCAAAAGCATAAGTAAAAAAACAAAAAACATGCAAACAGTTTCCATACAAAGATCCCAACGTGTACCCATCTCCTTCTAGATTGCAGCAACTCCTGATCAATGCATGAATTTGTTTATCCCAAAGACAATATGGCATGTTTTGCCTTGTTATGTTACAATCGTTTACTCAAAATTTCCCAAAAGTCCGTAGTTTCATTAAAAATTGTTCCAAAAACTAACTTGATATTGAAAAATTATAGAACCTGGTATGGAAAAATTGTTATCATTTGTAAAAGTAGGTTTTACGTACTAAAAAAAATTTAAATCATAAGCTATAAATAAAATCCATCAACAAGATCAACCATTAAAAAGCAATAACTAAGACAGAACAATGTCAACTCTACTGTTCAAATAAAACACACACAATGTACTTTGTCAAGTCTACTATTTTGTCATTGTGTGTTTTTTATTTGAACAGATAGATAATTCTTTCTTTCACACCAAACCTTAAGCAAAATATGCAAGTTAATTCTTTCCTCAAATTATTTATAAAAAAAATAAAAATAAAAAAATACACCCACAGCCTAATCAACGTCCAGAACAGACTGCAGTATAGTTGGTAGATCACCAATATTAAGTCCTCAAGGCATGCAAAGTTAAAAGTATATTGTCATTCAAATTGCACACACAGTCAATGAACATCTAAGGAAAAGCCACGGATATCATATCAAAAGGATTAATACGAATTTCTATCAATTCACACTTCTCTTGTTTTGTCTCCTTTACTTTTCTTTTCATTTTTGCAAATTAAAATTTCTGCAGTGTCTTATGGAAAGTCTCTTTTTAAGTTGACAAGCAGAGGCTCCCTAGAAAGGTCCTTTGAATTTGAATTCCAGTAACTCAAACGATTACCAACTAAACAAAGATCATAACATCAATTCTTTACAATAAGGTAGAGAGACTGATAAATGCATTATTTAACATTCAAGTATAAGAAACAAAAAATTAAAAACATTAGTTATATATTGTTTTATTTGTTCAATTTTGTTGGCAATCAAATAAAGCTGAAGGAGATAATTAATAATTGAAAATGAAAGGAAGTAAAAATCACTTCTAGGTTTAACATAAGGAAATTAAAGCATTTACAATATACCCGAAACATCTAACAAAATATCACTTCTAAAGAAAGAAAATACACAGCTGAATAATCCATTGAATCTGAGTAGAAACCTCAAGCCCTTGCTGCAATGCTCAACACACCCAATAGAGAGTCAAAATTAAAATAAATAAATAAACATTACTACCACTATACAACACACCCATTCATTAACATCAAAACTGAAACCAAAACCCTAAAAACAGAGCCTTAGATTTTCCTTTTTGCCACTCACTTATTTCTCCCGTATGCTGTGTTTGGTTGGGCGATTTGAAGAGCAATTTGAAAGGAAAAATGGAAAAGACAGGTGAAATATAAATAAAATATACCTATATTTTACTTAGTTTGACACGCCCTTTCCCATTCCAAATCCCTTCACAAATCCTCCAACCAATCACAACATTAATAAATAAATAAACCAATCACATACCATCATGAGAAGCAACAACAACAATCTAAAATACTAAATCAATAGCATAGACCTGCAAATGGAAATGATTATTGAAAATTATTAGCAGCATGCACTCAATTGCAGCCTGGGAAAGAAATAAAAATAAAAAGAAAAAACTAAACCCTTCAGCGTAAACAAAATTACCTGAATGCAGAGAAATCCTATGTAGAACTCACAACAGACACCTGATCAAAATGCAAGAAAAGAAACGAAGAACAAAATGTATAGCAAAGAGGAGACAAGAATAAGAGAAAAAGAGAATAGTCGTAAAATGCGAGAAAAGAAACCAAGAACAAAAAGTACAGAGTAGCAAAGAAAAGAAACCAAGAACCCAAACACAATACACCCCATATCAAATTACCAAATAACCCGCAAGTGGTTCAGTTGCATAAAGGCTCGATGAGGGCAAAATGAGAAACAAAAACGAGAGCCTCATTTACTGTAGCATTATTAACTCGTTCTTATATTGGCCAGTTTTGACTATTTTAATACGTTATTTTAATTTTTGACGATTTAAAATTTTTGTGTTGTAAAAGATGATTGGATTTTTTTATAGTTATATGTGATGTTTGTAAAAGAAAAAATAAAATAATTATAAATTTAATGTGATATTTTATTTTATTAACTATTTTAATTTAATTTTTTTTTTTAATTTTTGTCAAAAAAATAAAAGTCTCTCGCCAATGGGGGCATTTTAAAGGTTTATATATCACCTTTAATTTTTTTTTATTCTTTTTTCACTTATATTTTCAGATTTTGTGAGTTTCTTCGCAAATATTTTCACTTGTGTTAGGCTTGGTTTGGGGTACATTAAAAAGTCACTATCCTATTTAAGTTACATCATCTTATTTAAATTACATCATCTCTCTAACACATCATATCAAACTCAACCTAAATCTAATCTATATAAGCCAATAAGTCAAAAAGTATACTTTTTTTAGAATATTCCAAACCAACCCTTAGCCAGCACCCTATATTAGGGGTGGGCGCGGGTCGGTTGCGGCCACGGAACCTCCAATCCGCCATCCGTCCGCCAGATTGGCGGATTGAAGAAAATCAATCCGCATCCGTCCGCCAATCCGGCGGATGTGGATTGAGCGGATTGGCGGTTTGGCGGATGGATGCGAATCGGTTTGGCGGTTTAAAATTTTATAAATTTTCAACATAATTCAACTTGTGCACTTCCTCAAACGAAAAAAGAAAAAAAAGAAAAAGAAAGTATTACAATCAATGACTTAAAAAAAATATTACAATCACTGTATGCCTTATCCAAAGAAAAAAAGTTTGAAACTTTAGAATATCATGATCACTGCATGCCTCATCCACATATTACAATTACAGTATGATTCATCCCCATAAAGTATTACAATCTGTGATTCTTAAAATATAATAACAATTCAAATCACCAAAACCATGAACAGAGCAGTAGTAGAGATTGAATGTCTCTGTATTGTTACATCTACATATGTTTTTGAAAACAAAAACCAACCAGCATATATCATATTTTCTATTTATTATTTTTAGAGTTACATTTAAAAACTAAAAAATATATATGAATAATACGTTTATTTTTTTCAATTCAAAAAATATATTCAAGTTGAAAACTTTTTTTCAATAGAATATTTAAACTCTTTTTCAATTGAAAACACAAATATAATATTTAAACAAATTAAAAATACAAAGTCTTATAAATTACTAGGGGTGCTCGCGATTTGGCGGTTTGGCGGTTCGGTTGCGGCCAAAAAATCTCAAATCCGCCATCCGTCCGCCAAATTGGCGGATTTGAGAAAATCAATCCGCATCCGTCCGCTCGTCATCACGCATCCGTCCAAAATGCGGCGGATCGGTTTGGTTCGGTCGGTTTTGGCGGATCGGTATATCCGCTGCTCACCCCTACCCTATATTTTCATTATAATCTTATTTTAATCCTTTTATTTTTATTTGTGATAGTCAATTTGTTTGTGTTTTAAGTCAAATTGTAATGTCATCTTAATCAAAATTAAAAGTGAAGGGATAAAAATAATTTTAGTGAAAATGTAACGATTAAAGTAAGGGGTTGTTTGGGGTGTCTTAAATAAGTATATTTTTTGAATTTTTTGAATAAAAAGTCAAGGGAAAAAATATGATTGTTTGGATTAATTTTTTGATTTTTTATAGAAAAATGTGTATTAAAAAATTGTATAAATTAGTGTATAAGAGAAGATTTGTTTTTTGGGTTGTACGGTTGTCCTTGCATGAGCAGGCTGAATAGGTGGTAAGGGTAATTGTCTACTTTTAAGGCATTTCATTGGACGATGCTTTTCAGCTGGTGGGAGCCATCATGGGTCCCGTTTTGATAATCTGAACCGTCAATGTGTAACACTCGTCGAGTACTATATGCCTGTTAAAAATGGCGTTGATCAGATATCGATAGCTATTTGATCAGTTTTATTTTTTTAACCATTAACTATAATACCATCCTTTTGTTTTATACAAAACTAATTTGATCATATAATTATCGATATCCGATCAACGTGATTTTTTACAAACATATAGTAATCGACGAGTTCTACACATTAAAATATTCAAATTATCAAAACAGAACCCGTAATGGGTCCCCATAGGCCGAACAACGGTGTGTTCAAATTGACACCAACTGTGCAATTTTCCTTTTGAACCGCAGGTTGTTTCTGACTTTATTGTTATTGTGATTTACTCCGGCTGAAGAGTTGATGATTTGTTCAACTGCGAGGTTCCAGCCGAGATGATTTACTCCGGCTGACGGGTTGATGATTTGCTCAACTGCGAGGTTCCAGCCGAGATGATTTACTCCGGCTGAAGAGTTGATGATTTGTTCAACTGCGAGGTTCCAACCGAGATGATTTACTCCGGCTGACGGGTTGATGATTTGCTCAACTGCGAGGTTCCAGCCGAGATGTTTTACTCCGGCTGAAGAGTTGATGATTTGCTCAACTGCGAGGTTCCAGCCGAGATGTTTTACTCCGGCTGAAGAGTTGATGATTTGCTCAACTGCGAGGTTCCAGCCGAGATGTTTTACTCCGGCTGGTGAGTTGATGATTTGCTCAACTCCGAGGGTCCAGTCGAGCTGATCTTGTCCTCCAAGAAAGAAGTGGCGGAGCGGACCTTGCTCGCCTTCTTTGGAGTTCCTTGGCCGAGCTGATCTTGTCCGCCAAGAAAGAAGTGGCGGAGCGGACCTTGCTCCCCTTCTTTGGAGTTCCTTGGCCGAGCTGATCTTGTCCGCCAAGAAGGAAGTCGCGGAGCGGACCTTGCTCCCCTTCTTTGGAGTTCCTTGGCCGAGCTGATCTTGTCCGCCAAGAAGGAAGTCGCGGAGCGGACCTAGCTCGCCTTCTTTGGAGTTCCTTGGCCGAGCTGATCTTGTCCGCCAAGAAGAAAGTCGCGGAGCGGACCTTGCTCGCCGACCTTGGAAGTTCCTTGACCGAGCTGTTGTTGCTCGCCAAGAAGGAAGTCGCGGAGCGGACCTTGCTCGCCTTCCTCGGAGTTCCTTGACCGAGCTGATGTTGCTCGCCAAGAAGCAAGTCGCAGAGCGGACCTTGCTCGCCGATCTTGGAAGTTCCTTGACCGAGCTGATGTTGCTCGCCAAGAAGCACGTCGCGGAGCGGACCTTGCTCGCCGACCTTGGAAGTTCTTTGCCGAGCTGTTGTTGCTCGCCAAGAAGCAAGTCGCGGAGCGGACCTTGCTCGCTGACCTTGGAAGTTCCTTGACCGAGCTGATGTTGCTCGCCAAGAAGGAAGTCGTGGAGCGGACCTTGCTCGCTTTCTTAGTACGGTCACCATCTTGCATATTGAGGACCGAGGAAGTATTACCCCGAGCAGGATAGGTAATCCCAGTCACGCTTCAGCGGACGGAATTAAGGGGCAATTGAGAGGGAGATTAATGATATGGACTTTGTGCCAGACAGATTTGGGCCGGACAGAGTTGTGCCAGACAGATTTGGGCCGGGCAGAGTTGTGCCGGACAGATTTGGGCCGGACAGAGTTGTGCCGGACAGATTTGGGCCGGGCAGAGTTTGGACTGAGTGTGTGCCACCCCGGACCGAACAGAAACTGCTCGGCCAGGAAGTGACCGGTCAGACCAGGATGCTCGGTCCGAGGATGGTCGAAGCCAGACAGACCGGGTGACCGGCGCCCGGAAAGGCGTGGTCAGCCGAGGTAGTTGATTGACCGGCAGGAAGGCCGACCAAGGGAGGTACCCGGGCTAGGCTTTGCCGGGATGCTGCCTAGCCCGGTCCTCCATGTGTTTGTCCGGTTAGGCGCATGGGTATGAAGCATGGCATGGCCGTGGTAGAGCAGCTCGGCTGCTGAGCTCCAGCTGTGAAGTCAGGCAGTTGAGATTAGGTGATGTTCAGCAAGGTCTATGCTGACAGATGGGATAGCAGAGCCACGTGTCAGGAGATGACTGGGAGTGGGTAAGGGGCTCAGAAGATATATAGGCATGTCTGCGCCCCCCATACGCGACACACGAACATATCTGTAAGAAATCCTTACACTAAAACACTCTCTCCCTTCTCTCTATTCCCTCTAAGGTGTGTGCTAACTTGACCGTCGGAGGGTTTTTCCGGCCACACACCGCCGGGTAGCTCACCATTATTTGCTCGCAGGTGATCGGACATCGACGGAGCTCGGAAGAAAGGAATACGGGCACGCCGGAATATTTGCTCCCCGTACAGGTCCCCATAAGCCGAACAACGGTGTGTTCAAATTGACACCAACTGTGCAATTTTCCTTTTGAACCGCAGGTTGTTTCTGACTTTATTGTGATTGACGAGTTGTAATTTTGTGTGTAAAATTATTTTTTTAATATTTTTTTTGATGAATAGTAATTAGTGTGTTTGGTTTGAGTTTTTTGGATTAAGTTTTTTGAAAATTGACTTTTTTGGTTTTCGTGTTTTTTTATTTTTAGTGAATATTTTTTAAATTTTTAAAAAAAAATTATTTTTTTTGATGCACCTTACTTAGATATATCTAAAAAATAAAAAAATTGTGATTTTTTTTTTAAAAATTAATAAATACATAAAAATACAAAAAATGTACTGAATTCTTATTTTTTTCTATTTTTGGTATTTAGTGAATTTTTAAAAGATTTTTTTACTTTTTAGGTGTATTTATGTTAGGTGTGTTTAAAAAGTAAAAAAATTGCTTACAATATTAAAAAAATTCAGTAAAAACAAAAAAAAAACATACGAAAAATAAGAACATAGAATTTTCTGAAAAGTGTTTTTTGAAAAGTGGAAATAAACAAGGTGAATAACTTTTTAACCACCCAGAGGTGAGTGGCAACCTGGTAAGGGCCTGGGGTTTAAGCCCCTAGGTCCTGGGTTCAACTCCTCTCTGGGCCAATCTCTTGGGCGTAGTACAGTTGGTTAGGAGGTTGCCCTCAATGATGTCTTATCAGCTACTTGGTGTGGGTTTAATTCTCCCCCGCTGTGCGAGTCCTGACTTAAACGGAGCTTGCCTTGGGAGGTCGGGACAAGCTTCCAGGTTATAGTCTTTTACTCGAAACGGACAACAGGACACTCTGGTGATCTCCTCAAAGGGGCGCTGCCTTGGACCTGCGGGAGAGTGAGAGGATTTTTCTGTAACAAAAAAAAATAAAATAAAATAACTTTTTAACTTTTTAAATAACTTTTTGACTTTTTATTTTTTTTTAGACATGTCAAACTTGGTCTAAGATTTTTTTTTTAAAAAAATATAGCAGTGCTAATGAAACGAAAAATGTCACGTTTAATTCACTTGACTAGTTTTGTTAAGTAGACAAAAAGATGATATTGAAACTTGATTTAAAGTGTTAAGGGTTTGATTGTTATGAATAAAAATGAAGTGATCAAAATAAGATTGCAGTAAAAGTATAAGAGTGTTAAGTATAATATGTTTGGTTAGAGTTTTTCAAAAACTTTCTTCATAAAATTTTACTTTCTTGTTTTCCGTGTTTTTTTATTTTTACTGATTTTTTTTAATATTTTAAGCAATTTTTTTTTACTTTTTAGACATACCTAACATAAATATATGTAAAAAGTAAAAAAAATTTGAAAGAAGCCTTTTAATTCACTAAATACCAAAAATATAAATAAAAAAAAACGAGAATTCTGTACATATTTTGTATTTTTATGTATTTATTAATTTTTTAAAATATTTTTTTATAAATTTTTTACTTTTTAGATACATCTAAGTAAGGTGCATCTAAAAAAGTAAAAAAAAATGTTTAAAATTTTAAAAATATTCACTAAGAACAAAAAAACACGAAAACCAAAAAATTCAATTTTCAAAAAATTTAATCCAAAAAACTCAAACCAAAAACACTGATTTTTTATTTTAAAAATATTGTTAATATTATTGTAAATATATTTTTCTGTAAAAGAAAATTATAAATATTTCATAGATTATTACACTTGTGTGATTTTATTTTTTTTATTTTGAACTATTAATTTTGATAATTGACATTTTAAATTATTAAAATTATTTTATTTTATCCTAAATCATAAACAACATTTTAATTTTTTTAACAAAAAAATTCACTTCGTTTGGGAACAGACCTTTTTAGTAACTTTTTGGTTAAAATGTGATGTAAAAAAAACTAGTATGTTTGAGATGATTTTTTGACTTTTTACGAAAAGATGTGCAAAAAGTAAAGAGAAAAGAGAATCTTTGACTTTTTTGTATGAGTTGTTGGCTTTTTGATTTTTTTAATAACTTTTTGACTTTTTAACTAAAAAAAACACTTGCCAAACGAGGCCTTAGCTTCTAAAATCATCAGCCTTATATCTGTTTACATTGAATCATTAACCATAACAATTAAAACTTAAACCATTAAATTTATGGACATTTACCTACAAGTCCTAATTTATGAACTTATATTCCATTAAATCCTAACTAAGATTTTCTATACCTTCAAGTCTCATTAAATTTTTAATAATAGAAATTGCTCTTCAAATAATGATTTTTCATCATTTATGATTATCTATGAACATGATAATTTGAATTTATTTTGATTTTCAAAACTTTAAAACATTATTTTTCAAATTGAAAAAACTACAAAAAAAAACTAAAAAAACAAACTAATCACCTTGCTTGTTTTCACTTTTTAAAAAACACTTTTCAAAAAATTCTACTTTCTTATTTTCCGTATTTTTCTTGTTTTTACTGAATTTTTTAAATATTTTAAGCAATTTTTTTACTTTTTAGACATACCTAACATAAATACACCTAAAAAGTAAAAAAAATTGTAAAAAAAATCTTTAAAAAATTCACTAAATACCAAAAATATAAAAAAAAATACAAGAATTCAATACATTTTTTGTATTTTTATGTATTTATTAATTTTTTAAAATATTTTTTCATAAATTTTTTACTTTTTAGATACATCTAAGTAAGGTGCATCTAAAAAAAGTAAAAAAAAATGTTTAAAATTTAAAAAATATTCACTAAAAACAAAAAAATACGAAAACAAAAAAAGTCAATTTTCAAAAAACTTAATCCACAAAACTCAAACCAAACACACTGAATGTTTTTCCTTTTTTTTTAAAAAATTGAAAAAACTGAATTATTTTTTTATACAAAATTGAAAATTTTGTGTCTACAAAGGAGTATGATGATGGAACATTGATGTGCAAGACTTTAAAAAAAAAAACAAAAAAAAAAACCTTCAAAAATGAAAAATTGATAATGTTTTCAGTTTTAAAATCTAAAAAAGTTGAATCAAACCAATAAGGAGAAGAATAAAAACCTTTAATCTCAAATTCTGTTTTTTTTTTATCAATTAATGAAATAATTATCGAAAACATTACTATGCAAAATTGGTAATATTCTTAGTTTTAAAAATTGAGAAAAATTGATAACATTCTTAGTTTTACTAAATAGGACTTATTAGTTCAAAAAATCTTAGATAAGACCTGAATTATCATAACATTTGTAAAAAAGACTTTTAGGTAATTAACTCTTAAATTTAAGTGTCCAGCTTTTCTCATGTTTGAGATCAAGATTGGCCTGTTCAGTACAGCCCATGGGCCCATTTTGGGCCCCGTTTCGATAATACGAATTGTTTATTATGTAGAACTTGTTGAGTATTATATCCGTGTAAAAAATCACATTGATAGAATATCGATAGTTATTTGATCAGACTAGATTTTTATCAAAAGTTTATTTTTTCACTGTTTATTTTTTTAATACAAATCTGATCCGATCAAATAGATATCAATATCTGATCAATGTGATTTTTTATAGACATATAGTACTCGACGAGTTTCACACAATAAATAATTTAAATTATCAAAACAAAACTAAAAAATAAACCTATAAATCAGACTGAATGATCTAATCTTGATCTCAACCTTGAGACAAGATAGATCTTAAATTTTAACTCACTTCACATCAAATTGTCAACAGCTTTACTTCACTTCAAATTGTCAACGGCATTACAATTTTATTTTTATTATTTTAATTTTTTTACATAGGACCCCATGAACCATTTGATGATGTAAGGGACCCTAGAGGGAAAAGAAAGTCCCCCCCCCCCCACCACAAATGATTTAGGGTAATAAAATTTTAAATATTTTAAGGCGTTAATTATTGAATTTAGGTCAAGTTTGACATGTTTGAAAAAAAATAAAAAGTCAAAAAGTCACTATCTTAGGCCAAGTTTGGGAAGACTAATAAGTGTACTTTTTGACTTTTTATGAAATATGGGTTAGATTTGGGTTGGGTTTGAAGTGATATGTTAGAGAAGTGATGTGACTTAAATAAGATGATGTGACTTTTTGACTTTTTGAATTTTTTGGAGGATGCCAAACTTGGCCTTATTTAAGTCACATCATCTTATTTAAGTCACATCACCTCTCTAACACATCATTTCAAACCTAATCCAAACCCAACCCCTATTTCATAAAAAGTTAAAAAGTACACTTATTTAGATCATTCCAAACAACTCCTAAGTAATTCATGGGTACATTAATACAATTGTGATAGTTGATGGGACAAATGATTTTTTTTTTTTAAATAATAAAAAAAATGAAGTACCCCCCCGCCCCGCGGGGGACAAATGATTTAGGGTAATAAAATTTTAAATATTTTAAGGCGTTAATTATTGAATTTAATAATTCATGGGTACATTAATACAATTGTGATAGTTGATGGGACAAATGATTTTTTTTTTTAAATAATAAAAAAAGTGAAGTAAAATGGTAAGGTTGATTATATGAATAACTTTCAACTATTACTAAATTTTATTTTATCATTGGCAGTTTCAAATTTTCACCCCTCTAAGGAGCAATTGTATGATTTTAATAATTAAATGGTCTAAATGCGAATTTTTAAATTAAAGGGGTAAAATGATATTTTTGTAATTGTTTGAGAGAATGTAATAAAAGGTAGAAATTTGCGACGCGACACGACAATACAATTCGAACTGTACATGAAATTAACGGGCTAAGGTTGATAATTTCCTGACACAAATACATATATGATACAATCCAATAATATGAATATGTAACAAGTCGCACTGCAACAAAAATATACTTTAGTGGCACTACACAAATAGCATATTTTTAAAAAATGCCACAAAAATGATATTTAGTGGCACATTTTTAAAAAATGCCACAAAACGACAAACATAAAAGGCTCTAGTGACATTTCAATGAACAAGTGTCACAAAACTACAATAAAAAGACATTTTAGTGACACTATACTAGCGGCATGTTTTTAGAAAATGCGACAAAAATAATATTTGGTGACACATTTAGATAAATGCCACAACCACAAACGTATAAGGCTCTAGTGGCATTTCAATAAAGAAATGTCATATCAATTTTATGGCATTTTATAAAATAATGACACAAGAAATTTTTTTAATGACATTTGTCAAAAGATGCCACTAAACTTTAGTAGCAATTACATTTTTTAAAAAATGTCACTAAACTAGGTAGGTGCAAGCTACTTTTTATGGCATTAGGTGAAAAGTGTCATAAACAATATTTTATAGCATTTTGAGAAATGCCACTAAGCTAAAAAATTTCCAACCTATCTAATGGCATTTTTTGAAAAAACAAAAAATGCCAATATATTTTCAAAATTTATTTCAATTTCTTATAATTATTGGGTAAATTACACCAATAATCCTTATATTTTGTTGTTCTATATAGTTTTAATTGACTAAATTTTGACACTTAATTTTAGATTTTACGTAAATTTAGTTCAATTGATGTAATATCTTTAGGGTCTTTGATAGAAAATTTTCATTAAATTGGTTAAGATTAAGCCACTGAATTGACCAAGTATTTTATTTTATTCCTAAAACGATGACAGGTTTCATGTGTCATAAAAAAATGCTATCAATTGCACTAATTTGAGACAAAATAAAAAATTCAAGGTTAAAATCGATTCAATTGAAATTACGAAGACTAAAATCACATAATAGCCAAAATAGAGGGACTAATAGTGTAGTTAGCCCTAATTGTTAGCATTTGTTAATGACTAAGCGACATATGTCATTTTTTTAGAGATAAAATAATAAATTTGCTCAATAACAAATTCAGTAATTATTTTTAGCATTTGTTAATGACTAAGTGACATATGTCATTTTTTTAAAGATAAAATAATAAATTTGCTCAATTCGTTGAGTTGGCCTCAACAAATTCAGTAATTATTTTTTATCAAAAATATTAATTGTATTATTAATTAACATAAAATTTAAAATTAAAGTTACAATTAATTTAATAAAAAATATAAGGACCAATATTAATATTTACTTTTATATTTAAAATATCAACAAACTCATTTTCCACTTATTTTTTTTTTTCCTTTTATGTTATACAACAAAGGAAATAACACAACTGAAAAAACAAATCAAATTTGATACAGCAAAATCCGCATACCAGATCGACCTAGAGACCGAGAAGGAAGTCCAAAAATTCTGAATTTGGTGAAGTAAATTTGATTTTGGCGGGTCAAAGAGGCGGGAGCCAAATCATGAAGCAAGGGTTTATCATTCTATGTCTTTCATTCCATCCTTATCTATCATCTACACCACAAATTCGCTGTGTTTTCATCTTCTACGATCAGAGTTCATTAGGTATTCGTTCCCTCTTTCTCACACTCATCAAACACACACAATACCTCTATCTTTCTCACTTGTTTATGATCTTCTTGTTTTAGGCATAAAACTTGATACAATCTAAAAATCTAATTTTGTAACTCATAAATTTATTAATTTTCATCTTTTAATATAAAAGGTTAGTTGTAATTTATTATTATTGTATTTATGTTGTGATTGTATATAATGTCTTTCAAGTGTTTGTTTAAATGCTTCAGTGAAATTTTGCATTAGGTTGCTCTGTTTTTTTTTAACAAATTACTCAGTTAGATGAACATGAATTTTGATATCAAAAATCCCGTATTATCTAAATAAATGTTTTTGTCCTCAAGTTTAGATTACCAATGTTATGAAATGAAAGGACTTATATCTATTTAATGGCATAAATGAATTGGATTTAGTGGCATTTATGAAGGTATTATAAATATCATTTGTGGCATAATAAGCGTCATTAAAAATCCAGATTATGGTATTTTTTAGATTGCAAGTCTTCTTTAATGGCACTTGATAGCGTCACGAATAGTATCTACCATGACATTAAAGTGTCACTGAAAAGTTTTAGTCTTGATGGTGTAATGACACTTATAAGTGTCACTAATTCTTTTTTTAATGGCGCTTGATAGTGCCACAAATAATATCTACCATGACATCAAAATGTCATTGAAAGTTTTTAACCATGATGGTGTCGTGGCACTAGTATCTACCGTGGCACGGATACATATGGCACTTGTTCAAAATGTCACAAGACTAAAAAATGTCATTAAATCAATAGTTTTGTGACACTTTCAAATGTCACTAAACTAAGAAAATGTTGTAATGTCGGTTAGTGTCAAATTTGTATAATATGAAATTGATATAAATAATTCATATAATGAAAAATTAGTTATACATTTTAATATTATTTTTACTAAAAGGTATCATGACATTTTTTAATCTCTTACATAATTATATCTAATTTATTACAAAGTATGTAAAACACGATTTTAACTTTAATATAAGTTTGTTTTGCTTTTAATTGAACTTAATGTATTTTTTTTGTCTATTATTTGAGTTAATCTACTAAAAAACATAATAATAAAATAATTTTTTTATAAATTAAGAAAATAAAATTAAGTTGAAATCAAATATTTTTATAAATAATTTCATTTAATAGAGATTAGTTTCATTAAATTTAACTTGTAAAGAAATTTTTAAATTTTTTTCATACATTTGATATTTTTTAGTTAATAGTGAATTTTTTTGATATAACACGATAACATGACACGAACCAAACACAGATCGAAAATGACAAGACATAATAATACGAAATAATAAACGGGTCAGATCAGTATTGAGATAATTTTAACTTGAACACAAGATGACATAACATGAACACAATCCAACACGACATAATATCCATCTCTAAATATAATGAGAAATAGATCTTACTATGAAAAGGTATTTGGAATAACAGGACAAGAGAGTGATATTTAGGATTATTTTGGACATGATTTACAATATTTTTTTTTTGTTTATTACGAAAAAAATGTGTAAGAAAGTAAAGAATTAATGTAACTTAAGTAAATCAATAAATCAATAGATAAAAATTTTGGATTAATTACCTCAAAATCCTATCTACATATTTAGTAGTAGCTTAGGTCCTGTCAAAAAGTTTTTGAACCAATAAGTCTCATTCACAGGTAAAAAGACGTTTTGCCCTTTTAACCCAAACAAGTGTATATATAATAGCATTGCTGTTTAACTGGATCAACGTCAAAACTGAGAATGTTCTCAATTTCAAAATAGAGAATGATTTCAGTATATAATTATCAAAACTAAGAAATTTCTCAATTTTTTTTTTTTCTAAGTATGAATTGAGAATATTATCAATTTTAAAAAATTCTCAATTTTTTTCATGATTAAAATTGAGAATATTATAAACTGAGAATGCTCTCAAGTTCAAGACAGAGAATGATTTCAATTTATAATTATCAAAACTAAGAAATTTCTCAAATTTTTTTCTACTATTAACTGAGAATATTATCAGTTTTGAGAAATTTCTCAATTTTTTTCATGATTAAAATTGAGAATATTATCAATCTTCTCTCTCTCTTACATTTACCTTCTCCTCCTCCATCTACACTTTCCAGATCTAGAAATCTCCTAATCTAGTTCTAGATCTGGTATTTCAAACGACAAGTTTGAAATGCCTTGTCTCTGACGAGAACGGTTTTCAAAACAACATCATCGAGTTGCCACAATCACACCATCAACAAAACACTTTTGGTCATTCTGTTAATAGTATCATCATCGACGATGACGACCATCATCAAGCAGACAAAGAAGAAGATGATGATGATCAAGTAGTAGAATGCCCTATCAGAAATAATGTTGCTATAAAAACTCCAAGTCTGAGGCAGCGGTGTACTCGAGAACGGCTACGACGTTTCCGTCTTTGCAAGAGACGAATGATGTGAGCTATGGTGATTGAAAACTTTCTATGCTATGGAGTTTTGAGAGAGAGAGAGAGAGAGAGAGAGAGAGAGTCTGTTTGGTTATTGTCATTGGGGAGTGGGTGTAAAAGTAAGAGAGAGAGAATGAAGATAGCAATTGTTGGCAGCAATGGAGGAGATTTTGGAAGGGTAAATTGGTCTATTAAAAATTAATGAGACTTGAAGAAGCAAATAATTTTTTTCTAGGACTTAATGGATTATAAGTTCATAAAATGAAACTTGTATGTAAATGTCCCATTAATTTTTTTACATGTTACCAAAAAAGTCTAAATATTGATATAATATAATATAAGGCTTTGTAAATTAAGTCAACCTTAAAAATAGCAGAGCAAATTGGCAAGAGACTCGTAAGTTTAATCCAAACGTAAAATAAACCAATTTGTGTTAGAATTTGAGGCTTGTGCATCAATCCTTAAAATCCATGCATAAATCTAAGGCCTCGAAACAAATTTTTTTAGTAATTTTTTTGACTTTTTAGCTAAAATATAATGTGAAAAAAATTAATATGTTTGGAATGATTTTTTACGAAAAGATATACAAAAAGTAGAGAGTAAAATGAATCGTTAACTTTTTAATATAGGTTGTTAGTTTTTTGATTTTTTAGTGATTTTTTAAAATTTAAGTTAAAAAATAATGTTGGCAAACAAGTCCTAAGTCAAACCCTAAAGTCATGTTATTAGTGGAGTTAAAGTCTTTTAATCCAGTCATACTCATGTCAATTTTAATTAAGAGACTAAAGAATGAGATGCTCATTTAAATCTTACCACTGCATAGCGCAGCTTGTCCTTCCCTTATGAAACTAAACAAAAAACAAAAGAAGAAAGAAAGGAAAGTTTCGAACTACACCAATCAGATCATACCTTGAAAAGGCTTTGGGGATCTATAAAAGCATTCCCAGCAATCCCCCCAAACCCACCCCTTACCTATATTTAAGGAGTTGAAATTGTTTTGTACACCTCCAGCATAACCCCTAAACAATTCCCTAAACTAATATTTGCTACAGTATAGAGAGTCACTGTAACTCCCTTATATCTGAGTGAATTAATCAAAACTGTAACTCCCTTATATCTGAGTGAATTAATCAAAACTTGCTTGCCGATTGTCCACCCGGACATCCAGCCGGTCGACCACCCCCTTCACTGCTCTTTACTCTGTCTATCCTCAACTAAACCAAATAATTGAAGCATATATTATATAGATATACACAAACAGTGATAGATGGAGAGAGAGAACTTGAGTATATATATCAATTTGTCAAAGGACCTGGGTATATATATTTCAATTTGTCAAAGAACCTGTGAGACAGACCCTGGGTGAACACCATCCCAGTTCAGAAAATCGAAGAAGAAGATGAAAAAGTAAAAGAATAGGGAAAAAATATTTTAATAATATTTTAGGGAAAAAATAGGGAGTTTATTAGAAAAAGTAGATGAAAAAGTGATTCTTAAAATAGGGAATGAATTTTTTAATAATATTTTAGAGTAAAATTTAAGTAGGCTGCTGGAATGCTCTAATAATAGAAATTAAATATTCAACCAAGATGCAGCTTATATGCGACCTAACATTAAAAATGATCCAATCTCTCTCTTTCTCTCTCTCTAGAATATGATCTTTCTATCTAGCATAGTCCATGAAATAAAGATATGTTAACAAGACTAGTACACTGAGTTGAAGAAGAAGAAAGGGAAGTGATATGAGTTGTCATGTTTTTATGGTAAGTGACTAAACAACCACCATGAGCTCACATGCTATCCTTGTTTACATTATAAAAATGCCTTAATTTCACCATGACTCCACATTTCAACACCTCACTCATTTCTCTTCACTGCGAAGAAAAAATAATTGCCCCAAATCATTGTCAACTCTCAAGAGAAATGTTAATTATTCAGTAGTTTTAGAAAACAAACTTCGCATATTGAGATAGTGTTTTTAATCAATAAGAGCACTCTACCTAACTCACTTTGGTTGCTGTATAAGAAATAAGGTTATACTTCTGAATTTGTAAAAGCAGTAATCACAAAATGAGTAATTCTACCAGACTCTCCTCGGTCAGTTGGGTGAGGAATAAAGTCATGCTTCTGAATAAAAAAAATAGTAATTATAGAATTAACAGAGTCAACTTAACTCACTTTAGTCTGTTGGATAAGAGATAAGATCAAACTTCTAAACCAATAAGAGCAGTAATCACAAAATGAGTAGAGTTTACTTAACTCACCTTGGTCTGTTAGATGGGAGACAAGGTCATCCCATCTATCCCTTTTTATGCTATCTCATTAGTCAAGAGCATCACGTACACATGTAACGATAATATTCTTGAACTACTGAATAATATTACCACAATAGAAGTTGAAAGGGCAAGTCAAAACATGTAATTCAATCACAGTAACAGAGTTTTGAGATAAAATCATATTAATGAGCTTAAATTTCACAAAGTTAAAATTATTCTCTTAACAAACACTTAAAAAACAAGCAAAAACTTGTGTAAATAACTCTTGAAGTTGAAGAGTGGCTGCTACTTACAAGCTGCAAGCAGCAAATGGAATTGGTGCCTGGGAAAACACTCAATTTATGTAAAGAATTAATGAATCTGTACACTCCTGATCAAATCTTTGATGAAAAACCAAGGCTAGGGCTAGGTTGATCAGTTAAGAGATCAAACCAAACAGAGGCTCATGCTTGTGATTTCTTGCAATTTCAACCCACCATGGTTTGAACCCAACTTGCTCAGTACTGCTCTCTTCTTCAACTGGAGCAGGCAAATTCAGATCAAGAACGTCTCGAATCTCTGGTACAGGTTTCTGAATTACAGTACTTTGGTTGCTTCCAACTAAGTGTGATCTCTTGTGACCCCCCAAAGCTTGGCCTGATGAGAAAACTTTGAAGCAAAATGGGCATTCATGTCCCTTGTTCTTCTTTGTCACAGGACTTGTCTCTATTGGGTCCTCATTTTTTAGGGCTTTGATCAGCTTAGCATCAACAGTTGGGTCTGGTGAGATCTCTGTTTCTTCAATGCTGTTCTCGCCGCTGTCGATTTTCGAAGCAAAGCAGCCTTTGATCTTCTTGTGGCTGGCTCTGTGACCTCCCAGAGCTTGGTATGAGTGGAAAGTCTTGTTACATGTAGTACACTCAAATTTGCTTTTATTTTCCAAAGCCTTGTCCTTTTCTGTTTCCCAAACATCACCCAATTCAGGATTCAACAGATTGAGCCACTGCTTCTTGCTCTTCTTGGAATTCAATTTCTTCATCACATTCTCCCCCAATTCAGTCCCATCTTCCACTTTAGGCTTCTTGGTTTTGTCATTTCCAGACCCATCAACACAAACATCTGAAATTTTTAGTTTAGATTTAGACCCATTTCTTGAAACCCCAGAAGGACCAAATTCTGATTGTTTAGTGACAAAGTGTGAATTCTCAGAGCCCAAAATAGCAGGCTCTAACTTTCCATTTCTCAGCTTCTTAAACTTCACAGCCTCACTACCATCAGACCAAGAATTCTTAGCAATTCCATTGCTTCTAATAGATGATCCAACTTCATCAGAAGACTCGGCAACATAATTCAAACCACTACCCTTATTACCCACATCCCTAGAAAGCATAATCAAACACATAGCAACCTCTTCTTGCTCTTGCACATTCTCACAAACACATGATGACCCATTATTATTATTATTAGCAATAGACAAAGAAGAAGTTTCAGTGGCGATATACCTTGTCACTCTCCTTGATCTCTTCTTCCTATTAGGAGCCGCCACTGTCGATTCATTGTTAGCAGCACTGGTCCAAGAATCTTCCTCCACAGTGCTTGAAATTCTCTCAGAGTGACACTTCATGTGGCCAAACAAGGCTTTCCATGATTGAAAACCTTTACCACATTCTTTGCAGACCTTGTCATGTAGCAACAAATTAGTTTTTTCATTTGAATCTGCAAATCTACCAGTTTTCTTGGGGTTGTCTCTGAGGCCATAACTAACAGGAGTACCAATAGCTCCTCCGCCATTGTTGACTGATGAGAGCTTGCTTTTGTTGAGCTTTTTGTCTGTTTCAGCTGAGTTTATCACATGAGACCTCATGTGACCCCCCAAGGATCTACCACAGGGGAAGCTCTTGTTACACAATTTGCACACATGTTTAAGCTCTTGATCTTCTTCCATTGATTAGAAATAGAGAAACAGAGATAGAAGAAGTAAAAGAAAGTTCAAATCTGATCACAGAATTTGAAAAGTTGTCAGGATTTTAATCTCATCAAGAAATACAATTCAACAGAGAAACAAAGATCAATCAGGAGGAGTAAAAGAAAAGTTCAAATCTGATCACAAAATTTGAAAAGATGTCACAATTGTGATCTCATTCACACTTTATGACCCCAAAATGATAAGGAAACAGAGGAATATAAAGAAAATACAAGAACCCAGATCAAGAAACTGGATTAAAAGTTAAAATCTGAAGAGAAAATTCGAGTGGATCGAAAGTTTTCTGAGATACCCATCTCAGATTTCATTGAAAATTCAAGATTTGAGGTAGAGATTAGAGAAGAAGCAAAGGAAGAGAAGAGTGGTGAAGATGTTGAGTGACTTTGTTTTGTATTTCTCTTTCTCACTCACTACTAGTAGCTGTTGGGTAGTTGAAGTTTGAAGAAACGATCAAATTTGAAGAGATGGGTGTGTTACCTTTGTTGCTAATGATGGCAATGAACAAGCCAAACAAGAAAAATCAAAAAGTGAGAGAGGTTTACTCTCTCTCATCTCTCTTACTTTCTCTCTCTATACATTTATGCATACACTGTATTTGGAGGAGAAATCCATGCAGGAAGCAAAGAAGATGAAAAGAGGAGAGAGAGAGAGAGGAGCACGTGTACTCAGCTGAGGAAACTACGCCAAACACATCGAACGGTCCAGATTTGTCCAATTGGGCATCCCTATGGCTTAGGAAAACTAACTGCCATATGGCTCTCTCTCTCTCTCTCTCTAACTATTCTTTGCTTTGTCTTTGCTATTGTGGGGATCCCACAAACTTCTATATAGTGAAAGGTTCCACTCTATGGCCGTTATTCTTTTGGACTCTTTCTCTCTCTTCTTTTTTTGTATTTTAGATTTTTAAATTTGTTTTTAAGAAAGCTATTACATATGAAGATCCACAATTGTGATTTGTGATTGTATTCTCTCTCGATAATAGAATCAAAGTCATTGATCATGTAGTAAAAATTGGGGGTAAATTAATACTATACCTCACCAGAGTTATAGTCAGCGATATTTTATTTTGATTCTCGTAATTTTAATTTAAATAATATAAATTTTATATTTTTAATTTTGTTGTAATGTAGCTATTTCATCATATATCGTTAATATTTTGAAAAATAAAAAATAAAAAAAGTGAAAAATTATAAGGGTCAAAATAAAATTTAAAAGAAATTATAAGGACCATTAGGCCTCGTTTGGGAACAGGCTAATTTAGTAATTTTTTGACTATTTGGCTAAAATATGAGTTAAAAAAAACTAGTATGTTTGGAATGACTTTTTGAATTTTTACGAAAAGATGTGCAAAAAATAAAGAGAAAAGAGAATCTTTGACTTTTTGGTATGGGTTGTTGTGCCTGTTTGGTGCAGCTTAAAAGCTGCTTATTTCAGCTTTCAGCTTAATTTAAGCTATTTTGATGTATTTGGTTTAGCTTATAGCTTGTAACTTATAACTTTTTGGAAGTCAGAAATTAGCTTATTCTTTGAGTAGGGCAGGAGATGCTTAATTTACAAGTCAGAAATCAGCTTATGTTCATAGTTATAAGTTATAAGCTGTTTAGGCATAAACTATAAGTACTTTCCCACAGCTCTACCAAACAGGGTCGTTGGCTTTTTGACTAATTTAGTAACTTTTTGACTTTTTAGCTAAAATGGAGGGTTTCCAAACGAGGCCTTAGTATAATTTTTATTCATACTGGGAGTCCTTATAATTTGTTTTAAATTTTATTTTGATCCCTTTTGTTCTACGAATAAAGCTTGAGATCCCATCCCCAATGACCCCTGCCACGTGGCATCGCGTGATTGAAAGGAAAGAAAAAAAACAAAAAAAATGTTTTTGGCCTATTGGGGGTGCCCCTGGGGTCCCTAGCACCACTGTAGTTTTACACATGATATTCTTCCATTTTAAATTCTAATCATAATTGACGAAAGAATCACCCTACAACAAAATTAAAAATATATAATTTAAATTAAAACTACAGAGGTTAAAGTACACTTTGATTAAACTTCGAGCATTAATGATATAATTTATCTCATGACAAATCTCTTCTAAATTATGTGTAGAGAGTTTTTATTTTATTTTTAAGCTTTCATTTGGAATATGAGTTGATTTTTTGAGTTAAAAAATCTAGTTTGAGATTAATTTTTTTGATTTTTGTAAAAGAAAAAATAAAATAATTATGGTTTGAATATGACATTTTGTCTTATTGACTTTTTATTTTTTATTTATTTATTTATTTATTTATTTTGACTAAAATAATCAAAAAAAAACCCATACCAAACATAGCCTAAAATGTGTTTGGCACTTGTCTATGGGGTGCTAGCAAGTCTACATTTGAAGCGTTTTGATGGAGCAACGTTTTGGTGATCTTTATTATTCTTGTCTGCAATTCCAACTCTTTTATTATTCTTTCATCTTTCTTACTTGGATATTATTTTCCTATCTATTATTTTTATCTTTTGGATTCAACTCTTTTATTATTTTCACTAATTTCATCTAGCATAAACTAACTAATCAAACCAACCATATAGATTTTCTACTTCCTTAATTAGAATTAGAGATCTATTAATCAAGTCAAATTTTCGGTTTCTTGGTGATTATGTGAGCTATTAATAGGTAAAATGTGACACGAATTTTCGATTTCTAAAAAGTGTTTATCCTCTTATTATATACACTCATAGCCACATAATTTTATTTTAAGATCATTTTTAACTTATATAAAAAGAGATCATATAATTGTGAATTTCAAAATAGTTTCGCTTACAAATTTTTTGTGACAGAAGATCACAGCCCAGTAAAAGAAGCTCTACAGTTTCCATATATAGGATAAATTATAAATATACTTCCTGAAATTTACTTAAAATATAAATTATCCCATATGATTCTTGAAATTATATCACGCCCCTTAAAAAAATTATAATCACATAACAAAAAATTCATTTTATCAATCAACCATTAAATTAATTAACAGTTTTTAATGATATTAATAATATATTTCAATTAATAGTTATGATCTTTTCATTATTATATAGGATGATAGTTAGGAATTTCATTTTTTTCTATCAATCCAGCTAAATGACAAATTCTAATAAGGGGATATTTGAAATTTTTAGAATCACATAGAGCAATTTCTATTTTAAGCAAATTTCAGGAGGTGTATTTGTAATTTATACTTTTCATATATCTCATTGTGATCGAGACAAATCGGTATAAAAACCTTTTAAAAAAAAAATTTAAAAGGGAGGGGGGGAGGGAGTAATTAAAATTCTATAGAGTCTTATTAGTATACGAATCACAAACTTATCCCATGTTGCAATCTAATTTTTAATTGGAATAAGCTGTCCTCATTTTTGGATGTTTGGCAATAATATTAGTCAGGCATGGGACTTGGATTATAGTTCATTTTCACTACTAACCTTGAGACTTGGATTATAGTTCATTTTCACTACTAACCTTGTCACGGATTGGCCGGAATACACTAATAAACCAGTGATAATGCCAGCTTTAGTTCATAATCAAGCCGGCTCTAAATCATTGCACTAACCGTAACACTAATGTCGTATTAGCAACAATTAATCTCAACTTGACACAATTAATCCCGTCTTAAGTTTTGTTTTTTCCTTTTTTATTTATTTATATTTTTAGCCGGCATTTAGCTGTAAGCTGTCTCTTTTTTCTGTTTTTTGTCTTTGGTTGTTTGTGCGGGGAAGATAGAGAAGTGGCACAAAACAAATTAAAGTGATTTAATTAGGAAGAATATAGATAATATAATTGTTTTATTATTAACAATAATATAATTGCTTTTTAACACTAATATTTTAACAATCAACATGTGCATGCACATTCTGTGCGGTACATTGGCCGGTGAGTATGCATGCACTATAAAAATTTTAAGGATAAATTACATTTTGTCCCTCATAGTTTAGGCACAATGATGCAATTATCAGGGGCACATCCTACCACTGAGTTAATAGTCTATCGTGCAACCTTCCCACTAGAGGCCCGCTATGTCATGTTGGAACAATCTTCTGTGTAAAATAAAAAAAATTTAAAACCAAATCAAACAAATAAAAATAAATTACTTACATAATTTATTTACTGAAATAAATAAGTATAAAAAAGATCAAGTCGAGTGTGTGACATTCTATCATTAAGACAAATTGGCCCCGCTTCGGTGCTTATAGATATATGGTGTCTATCTCCCAGGATACAATGATCTACACAGATTATAGTAGCACTCCAAATAATCTTTACGGCGAATTAGAACATGTGTTCTATACTCTCAGAATTTTCTCTAAAACTAGTATGAAGAAGAACAATGCAAGAGAGCAAAAAAAGAAAGCAACGAGTGAGTTTCGGAATGTCCAAATGCTGAAAAACTTCTAGTATTTATAGGCATAGAAGTGACTGTCCGAACTTGTACAAATTGAAATGAATAGGTCTGTTTTTGAATTGAATAGGTTCAATTCAAATTTGAACAGATTTACTGGAAAACCAATTTGAATCTATCTGAAACTGCTGGCAGTTTTCAATCTGTTTAGAACAATTTAATCTACTGGGAATTTCGGACTAGAAGAGGACAATTTTGGATAGAAAATTTGAATTCAAATTTGGCACAAAAATTTGAATTAATTTCATCCAGAAAAAATAATTTTTCCATAAGAATTTTTGGAAAAAATTCAAACAAATTTTGTCCAAAAAATTAATGTAAGGACCTAACTCCCAATCCACACCCGAATCGACTCGGCTCAGCCTACCGGGGGGTGGCGACGGCACGTGCGCATGTGTGGTGGTTTGAGCCAAGACTCACTTTGTTCATAACTCCTCCCTTTTACAAACTTAGGGTGCTCCTTGGGGCCCAACCCAAGTTTATCCACCTAAAGCTTATATACTCACATAAGCTCTATTCAAATTTCAATGTAGAACAATCCATTTCAAGGAAACTCACATTTTACTTCTTTAATTGTCCATTCCACAAACCTAAAAACGACGTCAATTTCCCATTCACTCATAAATAGTTTTGATGAATCGTTTGCATCGTGTGACTTACCATGCGACAAGAAACACGTCACCTCTTTGGACCCACCCCAAAAGACATTTGGGACCCACTCAAATTTGGGCCAAAATAAGCCTATAAAAATCATATTTTTCCAACAATCCCCTACATGAATGGAATTTGATGGAAAGAAAATGCAACAACATGATCTAATTACAGAGAGTACATAAATTGAAAATATTCTGCAAAGGATAGGTAGCTTTTGATTTTGAACCTTCCCTTGTGAGACACTATCGGATTTACTAGCTAATCAGTGAACATGATATCTTAAATTGTTTAGCCATTTGTGTAAACCAAGACAATAGAACTTACACAGAATATTACCAGACACAGTTTAGTTCTCACTATTGTATTTATTTTGGCCCTGAACAACCTGATCTTTCATGAGTGCTCTAGAGAATTGTAGCCCTTCACAAATCTTATAGAACCGTTCCAGTTCACACTCATATCGGTGATTCTTATGAAGAGTATCCTGCTATACTCTACTAGGTATTCCTAAATATAAGAATCATTAAAAGTATTACTGAACTTAAAACACTGTAGACATCACTATTTCATCATAAAAATGGGTAGGAGTTTGACTCCCCAGTGATCCTTATGAGTCATACACAACTCGGTTGTCCCTTTGAACCTAGATCTTGGGATCTCTAGTCAACTGGGTTGGGTTGCCATTGTGATAACTCTTATTTAATAGGTTTAAGTCTTATTCCCCTTGATGACTTCTCAACTAACTCCCTTGCTAACCCTTTGGTTAGTGGATCCGCTATGTTGTCTTTAGACTTCACATATTCAATGAAAATAATTTCATTAGAGAGTAGTTGTGTGAAAACCTGCATTTAATTATTCATAATAATAATAATAATTAATTAATTAATTAATTTTATTCAGAGTTTATTTGAAATATATATTAGTGTAAAAGTTAGTTTTAAATTAATCCAATTCAATCACTAACAAAGATATTATTAAGAATAATAATTTTGTGGGTATTCAATATTTGTTGTTTATAAATTGTTTTAATAAGGATTCAACATAATAACTATCTTTGATAAATAACTTAGTTAAAAACCTTAACTTTAAGAAACCCATACAAATACACACACACCAAAAAAAAAAAAAAGAAGAAATTTTCGTGGCAGTAGAATGCCACCTGCTTGTTTGCATGGTAATATAGGAACCATAACCCATCATCCTTCTTAGAATTTAGAGAAAGTCATCCTTCTTAGAATTTAGAGAAAGTGAATAGATATAATAATGAAAAGAATGTGTGAGAGAGAGAGAGCCTCAAAGAAGTGGATTCTATATATTCATACCACGCACAGTGTTTATACACACTGTGTTCGTGTTTTCAAAGACTAATCAAAAAATAAATAAATAAATAAATAAAAAATAGAGGGAATTCTTGTGGAAGAAGAGGAGGAGGTTGATGTTGCATATTTTCATACCATTTCATTATTCTATTTCAATCTTACAATTAAGTAAGAAAACCCTTTCAATCCTCTCATTTTTTTTTTTTTATATTTGAGATTTTCAGATTATATACATATGATAAAATGTCTAAACTTGTAGATAGAATTTTATTTATAATTGTATGAAAATTTATGATGGTATATCAAATATTGGTAGTCTGAAAATCATGATAATATTGTGAAATTTGGACTTGCATGTGTAGTTTATGCCATTAAAATGATTATTGAAGATGTTATTTGGCCCTTTAAATCTGCCAGAAAGTTATACGAATTTTTTTAAAATTTTATACTAAAAATTTGAATATTATTTATTCTACAAAGTTGTTTATAATAATGTCTAGTTCATCCAAAAAACATTTCAACAATTATTGAGTTTTGTAAGAATTTATACAATTTTTTAACCAAATCTAGCGCTATAGGCAGATTTCACTGTGTTTGAAAAATCATTAAAAAATTTATATTAAACCAAATCTGGTAATTTCTAAGCAAAAAATGAAATTTGAGAAGTCTAGTTTCATAATAAATTTTTATATTATGGAATTGATTTATAAATATAAGTATGGAATTGTTTTAAGAAAATGTGATAAATCTATGTCATGAACATTCTTAGAATTTTTAAGAATTATTTATAATTTACTTTTGGAAAATGCTTCCTGAAAAATGACCATAACATGTTTATTGAGTATTCTGTAGATTGATATGAATTTTAGAGTTGTATAAGTAATTTATTTATAATTTTATTTGCAATATATACATTCTGAAAATTTTGGTAGATTAAGGAGGAATCAAAAAATTATCTCTTCAATTGTTTCTTTGGGTTAAAATTTAATATTGTGATAATCTAATCTTGTAGATTAAAAATCCATGCATGTGTATGATTATGATTTATTTCTTTTTGGTATCTACATTATTATTTCATACCATAGTTTAAATAAATTGTTTATTTAAATTTTGTACAATTGTTTATTATTGTGTGACATATGTAATATTTTATGTTGGTATTTTAATAAGTTGGTATAACATTATTGGTAATTAAATTTTGAATTTTTGTGAATATCTCAACAAGTAAAGAAATACGAAATTTAACCAATGATACATTAAAATGTAAAAGTGATAGGGTGAGCCCGGTTTAGAATCTTGCGCAAGTGAGTTGCGAATCCTAACATGGCACGGGAAGGTATTTCGGCTCTTATCGGTGTACGCGATATAAGGTTGGTGGTGCGAGTGTCACAACATAGACCGTTCCCTTGGGGCAGACCGTGATGTCACGACTCGGGTACGTAACTCTGGTACGTGGGCATCATTGGTAGTTATAGTAAGTAACATTTAAACATTTGACCAAGAGGGAGTCAGAATTGCCCGTGGCCATTGCTTAGTGGTTGAGTGGAAATAGTGCTCCGCGAGGAGTTACTTAAATTTATCTGATAAACTAATTCTATGAAAATTTAAAAAGAAAGGTAGGCATATTCCTTATGATGAAATACTGCTTCCGTTTGTTATATATATATATATATATATATTTTATTTGATTTATTATTATCTATTGTTGTTATTTCAACTGATAACATTCATTTTATACTTACTAAATGTTACTTGTTATTCTGTTACTACACATTATTCATAAATTGTGGGTATTATTATCGGGATGGGTATTTTTGGGTTATAGTATCTTATTGAGCTCGTCGTTCACTGGCATTCCCGTTTCCCTGGCGTTTTATGCCAGGTACCGAAGAAATCGAAGGAAATACCGAGGCCTTGCAAGGCAACACTCAGCCTTGGTTAGTTTGAAGAGTGCCAAGTTCCATGAACTATTTTCTAAAATTTCTAGTTTTTCTCTAGTTTTCTTTTTATAATTGTGTCATTTATTTTATGTACTAAGACTAAGTTATGATGTAAGAACTTTAAATTCTGGGTTGTTAATTAATGGATGTTAGTAATGGTGGCAATATTGATTTTAAATTCTAAATCTTATTATGATGTCCTTAAATTTTGGGGCGTCACAAGTTGTCTCACGGTGTTATGTCGACAACGAATGTGTCGCGACTTACCGTTATACATATGACTCTGTGCTCTACCAATTGCTGATTGGCTATCACAATGTATACATATAGTAGGCACATGTTTTGGCCACATTGGAATATCTTCATGGAAGTGGTGAAGCCATTTTGCTTCTTCCCCAGCTTTATTTAAAGCTATAAATTCTGATTTCATAGTAGACCTAACAATGCAAGTCTGTTTGGAAGATTTTCAAGATATACAGCCGCCCCACGAAGAGTAAAGGCATACCTACTGGTGGATTTTGAGTCTCTAGTATCTGATATCCAATTTGCATCACAATATCCTTCAAGTAGTGCCAGATATCTAGTATAATTTAGTCCAATATTACAAGTAAATCGAAGATACCTTAGAACCCTTATAATTGCTTTCCAGTGTTTTACTCCTGGATTACACGTATATCTACTTAATTTACTTACTACATAAGCTATATCCGGATGAGTACAATTCATCACATACATTAAGCTTCCAATAATTTGGACATACTCTAATTGAGAAATACTGTCATGTACATTCTTAGAAAGAAACAAATTAACATCCACAAGTGTTCTACTAAGATGATTATCATCTTTGCTAAATTTGTCAAGTATTTTCTCAATGTAATGTGATTGTAACAAAACATATCTTTCTGATGTTTTGGTAATTTTCATATCAAGAATTACATCAGCAATCCCATGTCCTTCATGTCAAAATGTTTATTCAATATTTTCTTGGTAGTTTTAATCATGTCATTATTACTACCTATGATGAGCATATCATCTACATAAAGACATACTATAACATAACCTTTGTTTGTATTTTTAATATAAATACATTTGTCATATTCATTAATTTTAAATCCATTTGACATCATTGCCTTGTCAAATTTCTCATGCCATTGCTTTGGCGTTTGTTTTAAACCATATAATGATTTAGCCAATTTACACATTTTCTTTTCTTTTCCTTGAGTAGAAAATCCTTCTGGTTGTTCTATGTAAATTTATTCATCTAACTCATCATTTAAGAAAACGGTTTTCACATCTAATTGATGAATTTCTAGATTGTTTAAAGATGCAATGGCAATTAGCATTCTAATGGATGTTATTTTAGTAACTGGTGAGTATGTGTCAAAGTGATCAAGACTTTTTTTTTTGTCTATATTCTTTAACCACAAGTCTTGCCTTGTATCTGCCAATTGATCCATCCGCTTTCATTTTTCTTTTGAAAATCCACTTATACCCAAGAGGTTTACAACCTAGAGACAGATCCACCAATTCCCAAGTGTGATTTTACAAGATGGATTCAATTTCACTACTTACAGCCTTTTTCCATAAAGGAGTCTGAGGACTGGACATAATTTTTTTAAAAGTTAAAGGCTCATTTTCTAACAAAGAAGTTAGGAAATCTGCACAGTAAGATTTTGAGGTTCTAGCACGTTTGCTACGCCTAAGTTCTTCTTCCTCATTTTGATCTATCTCTTGCTTTTGTTCTTGATCTTGTTCGTGATCATAACTAGTAATAGCATCATAAGATCTGTTATTAGTACTAGTCTCATGTCCAGTTTTATTTGGAAGTACATGTTCAAAGAATGATGCATTCCGAGATTCAATAATAGTATTTACATGCATTTCAGAATGTTCTGACTTATGAATCAAAAATCGATATGCACTACTATTTTTAATATACCAATGAAAATGCAATCAACAGTTTTAGGATATATTTTAGTCTTTTTAGGATTAAGAATAGCCACTTTAGCTAAACACCCCCATACTTTTAAGAATTTGTAGGATGGTACTCTCCCATGCCACATTTCATAAGGTGTTTAATTCACTTTCTTTCGGGGTACTTTATTAAGTATATAATTAGAAGAGAGTATTGCTTCTCCCCACAAGTTCTGAGGTAATCCAGAACTTATTAACATGACATTCATTATTTCTTTTAAAGTCCTATTTTTCATTTCAACAATTCCATTTTGCTGAGATGAGTAAGGAGCGGTGGTTTGATGAATTATTACATGTTCTTTACAAAACTCACCAAAAGGTGATTCATATTCACCACCTCTATCACTTCTTAGTTTTTTAATTTTCTTACCAAGTTGATTTTCAACTTCATTCTTATATTGAATAAAAGTTTACAAAGCTTCATCATTGGTTCGAATTAAATAAACATAACTATATCTAGTATAGTCATCTATAAAAGTGATAACATATTTTTTCCCACATCTAGTTTGAATTTATTTAAAATCACAAATGTCACTATGAATTAATTCAAATGGTTCCGAACTTCTTTCAATTAAATGAAAATGAGTTTTGATTAATTTTGCCTCAATACGAATTTCACATTTATGATTTAGATCAATTTCAAATTTAGGCAAACATTCCATATTAATTAATCTACGCAAAGATCTATAATTAACATGTCCTAATCTACTATGTCACAAATTTGAAAACTCAAGCAAGTAAGAAGAAGATGTATTATTATTAATAACAGAGGGTACAACAATCATTACATTTACTTTGAAAAGGCCATTAGACATGTAACATTTCCCTACATACATCCCGTTTTTGGTAAGTATAAACTTGTCACTTTCAAAAACTAGCCTAAACTCATTTTTACTCAACAAAGATTCGGAAACAAGATTTTTGCGAATGCCTGGTGAGAGGGTAATTTTTGTGAAAATTGGGCCGAGCTGGGAGATGATCATTATGGCCCACAATACGAAGGGCTGAGTAAAAAGGCCGTAAAGTTACTCCGGCCCAAGAGAGGTACAAAATTACTCCGGCCCGAGATAAATGTAATGTTACTCCGGTCCAGAATCGACTTAGAGTTAGACCGGTCTCAGAGTTAGTCCGGTCATGGCGTATTGTGGTTAGAACGGTCAGAACCTTACTACTCGGTAGCTCGGTCTAAACACACCATGGTTCGTACATGAGAGAACCGAGATAAGTTGTAGCGAAAAAAAGAACCGAACCAAGGATAGTTCGACCTACTCTGCGGCTCAGCATAGCCATGATTACTTCGGTCATGTTGGAGTTCGGCCATGGTAAAAACCATCTCACTTGGTTTAAGCAGTGAGGGGGGTGTTGAAGGATAAGCATTATCTTTCAGTAGTATGAATCCTAAGAGGACTCTGCATGGAGGAGTAGAAGTCCTACTAGGATTGTGCCACACGAAACCTATAAAAGCTCATAAACATCACCTTTGGAGAGGTAACACACAACTTTGCTTTCTAAATACACAGAGCTTTTGTCTATTTGTTAAGCTTACTGACTTAGGCATTAGAGGGGTTTCCGGCACACACCCGCCGGCTAGCTCACGTTTGTGTTTTCAGGTGATAAAGCGACGACGTACAGAGGAGCGCAGACTTGATCAACAGGATTATACGAGAAGGTTTATTTCTTTCCCGTACAATTGGCGCCGTCTGTGGGAAAAACAGACAGGACAAAACCTCTTGATCAAGCTTTGCCTCTTGAGGAACAATGGCGCACAATGAAGAATTACCACAGTCCGCCATTAACGGGAAAACACCAGATGGGGGGGCCAGGCGTGAAGGATTACCTTCTATCCCTCCCATGGCGGATTTGGAGTCTCAACGACATAACCCCAGGAGAGATACTAGGGGAAGACGGACTCACAGCCCCCGTCACTCTCGTTCACAAAGTCCTGACAGGCAAAGGCGGAGGATTGATCCTCAAGTTCTGGAGGACAGCGTGAAGGAGCAAGACGAATTGATAAGGAAGATAGCGGCGGACATGGAGGCCTTGAAGCACCAGATGAAGAACAAAGAAGTGACGACAGGAGAGGGGCGCAAAAATAAGACGCCCTCTCGCCACTCAGAAAATCGTAGTAGGAATACCACACCCTCGCAAGGAGAGAGCAGAAGTCTCAGGACAGGCGATACTTAATCCAGGTCTTCTAGAACTCGTCACTCCAGGTCTGAGAGGACGAGATTTGAAAGATCATACACTGAAGGAAGCACGTATTGGCCCTCACATACGCACCAAACCAGATCTAGACAGACGGAGTTACCCAGATCATCCAACTTGCGAACCGTGCTCGAATAAAAGGCACGATGCAAGGAGGATGCCAGGGCACGAGATCCACACAGAGTTTCTGCTTTATAGCGGTTGGCTCCTCGGATGCATGGAAGCGTCGAGGTTGGAATGCCAATATCGCGCCTTGCCTACGAACCAACGGACAAAACATTAGCAAGGCTGCACACTTCGCCGTTCGTTCTGGCGATTGAAAACGCGCCCCTACCATCAGGCTTCCTTCAGCCCAAATTCACTACATATAAAGGGAAGACGGACCCCTACTCACACTTTCGCCACTTTCGCCAAGTCATGGCTGTATATAGGCGAAACGAGGCCTTAATGTGCATACTGTTCCAATCTAGCCTTGGCGACCTAGGCTTAACTTGGTTCGAGAAACTTCCAGAGGGCAGCATAGCCTCTTGGGCGCAATTGGCAGAGGCGTTCGTAACAAGGTTCCGAACGAACACTAAAACCCCAGTGGAGATCGACCAGTTACTCTCCATCGACATGGGCGATAAAGAGACCCTAAGATCCTACAATAGTCGTTACTGGGAGACATTCAATCAGATTGAGGACTGCCCCACCAATCTCGCCATTGCACAGTATAAAAGAGGCCTTCCAGTCGGGAACAGACTAAGGGACTCGATCACCATGACGCCACCCCTCACCATGGAAGCCTTGATGGAAAGAGTACATCAGCACATCAGGGTAGAAGAGGATGGCGCACGTGCCAAAACAAAATCTGGGGCGACCACAGTACCAGAAAAAAAGACCTCAGCAAAGGTTAATACGGTAGATCGACCGAACAGAAACGAACGTGGCAAGCGAGATAACGGAGAAGACCCGGATAAAAGATGGTTGAGAATCCACACTGCCATAACCACGGTGTTCAAGAAACCGATATATCAGATTCTGAGCGAAATAAGAGATGAGCCTTTCGTTAAATGGCCAGCCAAGCTAGGGGAAGCTCAGAAGGACTATGACGAAAGATCACGGTGCACCTTCCACAAAGAAAAGGGGCACCGCACTAAAAATTGCATGCCATTGAGATAGCACTTGGAGGAGTTGGTGGCAGCAGGTCACCTAGATAAATACATCGAAGGAGGGGCCCAACCAGCCCCCCAAGACCATAACCACCCCAACGGAATGCCGATCGACGCCCCACCTCAAGGCGTTATCAATGTGATACATGGAGTCTTTGAACTTGAGGGTGTATGCGAGCTCAGGGGATCAATCAAAAAGGCTGAGCACTTTAGGGAGGTGTTAAGTGCCCAACCTGCCATCAAGAAGGGGAAGACAGAGGCAACAAACGTCATGTCTTTTTCGAATAAAGACTTGGAACGAATATACTGCCCTCACAATGATGCCCTAGTCGTCACTCTCCGAGTCAAGGATTTTGACGTCAAGCGGATTCTGATTGACCAGGGTAGTTCATGTGAAATCATGTACTATGAAACATTTAAACAATTGAAGCTACAAGACAAGGACCTGGCGCCAGCCGTATCTCCCCTAATTGGATTCAACTCCATGCCAGAATGGCCCGTCGGCAAAATAATTCTTCCAGTCAGAGCTGGAAGCGTGACTAAACAAGTAGAGTTCTGGGTATTAAAAGTCCCCTCCACTCACAACATCATCTTGGGCAGAGCATGGCTGCATGCCATGCGATCGGTGGCGTCATCCTACCACCAAGTAATACGGTTCCCAAACAACACTGGTGTAATTGAAGAGGTCTATGGGGATCAGATTATGTCCAAGCAATGCTTTGTCACGGTAAATGGCAGCCGCGCTGCCAAAGGATACGTTCATTCGGTGGAAGAACCTGAGAGTAATGAACTGTTCGTAAATGTAGGCAAAGCAGCTAATCAGAAAGTAGTGGAAGACTTGGTAGAGGTGAGAATAGATGAAGAGAACCCGGATAAGTTCTTTTTGCTCGGTACGTCGTTGTCCAGCACTGAGAGATTAGAGGTCTTGGAATTCTTAACCTCTAACATCGAAGTGTTCGCCTGGACGCCCTACGACATGCCAGGCATTGATCCAAACTTCATCTGTCACCAACACAATGTCCACCCATCCGCCAGACCAATCATCCAACGCACACGCAGATCGGCACTCCACCACGCCGAGATAGTGGCGGAAGAAGTAGGTAACCTGCTGGAGGCAGGAGCAATTAGAGAAGTGTACTACCCAAGATGGATTTCTAACACAGTCGTAGTGCCAAAAAAGAATAGCAAATGGCGGGTCTGCGTCGACTATAAAACAGTCAACAAGGCGTGCCCAAAAGACAGCTTTCCTCTACCACGGATAAATCAACTGGTAGACCTAACGGCAGGGCACAACCGACTTAGCTTTCTGGATGCATACAGAGGCTACCACCAAATCGCCATGCATGAACCAGACCAAGAGGTCACATCCTTTACAACTCCAAGAGGACTATACTGTTACAAGGTCATGCCCTTTGCCCTGAAGAACGCAGGGGCAACATTCCAACGAATGGTCACCAAGATATTTGAACCATTGTTAGGAAGAACGATGGAGGCTTACATCGACGACATGGTGGTCAAAAGCAAAGATGAGAATGACCATCTCAAGGACCTAGGAGAGATGTTTGAAATCCTAAAGAAGCACAAGTTGCGCCTCAATGCATCTAAGTGTGCATTCGGAGTAGGATCTGGCAAATTCCTGGGCTTCCTAGTGACCAACCGGGGTATAGAAGCAGACCCCTCCCAGATCAAAGCAATCCAGGATTTGGAGAGACCAAACTCAGTAAAAGAAGTGCAGCAACTCACCGACATGGCGGTTGTACTCAACCGATTCATCAGTCGGTCGTCAGATAGACTACGACCATTTTTTCAAGCATTAAAAGTCAAATTCGAGTGGGACGAAGAATGCGACCGAGCTCTGGAAAGCTTGAAGGAATATATGTCTTCCCCACCATTGCTGGCCACCCCAATACCAGGAGAAGAACTCTTCCTATACCTTGCAGTCTCTCAGCACGCAATTAGCGCAGTGTTGGTCCGTGCGGAAGGAATTCAACATCTGCCCATCTATTATGTCAGCAAGACATTACTGGGAGCTGAAACAAGGTATTTGCCACTGGAAAAACTGGCATTAGCCTTGATGATGGCCACTAGGAAATTGGCACACTACTTTCACGCCCACACCATAGTCGTCCTCACAGCTTTCCCACTAAAAGTTTTGTTTGAGAGGGCGAACTTTTCTGGGCGAATTTTGAAGTGGGTAGTAGAGCTGGGACAATTCGACGTCAAGTTCCAACCTAGAACCGCAGTAAAAGCCCAATCTTTGGCAGACTTCGTCGCAGAGTTTACTGCTGGAAGTCATCATATCTGCTCAGTCGACCTAACTGACACAACCGAACTAGGGATGGAAGATGACGCCGGAATAGCGCAACCCCTAGTAGAAGGTACTCAGTCAGACTCCAAGGCAGACCAGACTAAAGACAGCAAGGAAGAAACAAACCAAGCTTCAACAAACCAAGACTCACCAACAAATAAAGACTTGGTTCAATCAGATAGCGAGGGGCAGACAGCAAGCATAGACCTTGAAGAAAACACCAGCAACATTCTTGACCCCACGACATCATCCGACCCCTCCATTTGCTGAAAGTTGTTCGTTGGTGAGATGTGGAAGCTCTTTGTGGATGGAGCATCCAACCGGCATGGTGCAGGACTTGGCATAGTCCTCATCTCACCAGACGGCCTGGTTGTGGAGCAAGCAATCAACCTTGGCTTCCCAGCATCAAACAACGAAGCGGAATACGAAGCACTGCTTGCAGGACTCAAATCAGCATACCGTATGAAGGCCACCGAATTGATGGTCTACAGCGACTCACAGTTGGTGGTAAACCAAATTTCTGGCGACTATGAAGCAAATGATGATAGGATGGCCAAGCACCAAGAATTGGTCAGAACAGAAATCAAGAAATTTGAAGTTGTGAGGATAGAATAGATAGGCAGGGAGGAAAACAGCAGAGCAGACGAACTAGCAGGCTTCGCCTCAATGGCAGACACCTCCATCCCTCATCCACTACTGATCGACTACCTACCTAGACCAAGCATTGAGGACCCCGAAGCAGAAGAGGTATGTTGCGCAGAACTAGGCCCCTCTTGGATGGATCCCATCATCTTGTTCTTAAAAGACGGCATCTTACCAGAAGAGAAAAAAGAAGCCAACAGAATAAGAGCGAAGTCGCAGCGATTTTGGCTCTCCCCATCCTTGGCATTATACAAAAAGTCGTTCTCAGGACCCTATCTAAAGTGTGTCCACCCCAGCAAAGTGGAAGCATTCTTGTACGAGATACACGAAGGGGTGTGCGGAAGCCATCAAGGAGGAATATCGCTAGTTTACAAGGCCATTTCACAAGGATACTGGTGGCCATACATGCAGGCAGACTCAGAGAAATATGTGAAGAAGTGTGAGAAATGCCAAAAATTCGCACACCAAATACATCAACCAGCTAGAGAACTCCTACCATTAACTAGCTCATGGCCTTTCGCAATGTGGGGCTTGGACATAGTAGGACCACTTCCAACAGCACCCGACAACAGGAAGTTCTTTCTCGCAGCAACAGACTACTTCACAAAGTGGGTGGAAGCAGAAGCATTGGCATCAATCAAGGAAAGAGATGTGAAGAAGTTCGTCTAGCAAAACATCATCACTCGGTTTGGCATACCAAAAGCCCTAATCTCAGACAATGGCACTCAGCCCTAATCTACAATTCTACGCCGACATATCCCCAAGCAAATGGTCAGGCAGAAGCATCAAACAAGGTAGTATTGGATGGACTGAAGAAACGGTTAAAAAAAGCCAAAGGCAAGTGGGCGGAAGAACTTCCTTATGTTTTATGGGCTTACCGCACCACACCTCGACGATCAACAGGAGAAACACCATTCTCCTTAGCCTACGGAATGGAAGCAGTAATCCCACTGGAAGTTGGCCTCCCCACAATTCGAAACGAAAATTTTGATCCCGACTTGAATGGAGAGGCCATAACATTGGAGCTTGATCTTGCCGAAGAAAGAAGAGAAATAGCACTAGTCCACATTGCCTCGTATCAACAAGAGTTATCCAGGAAATACAACAAAATGGTGCATCCAAGACAATTCAAGATCGGAGATTGGGTACTGCGCAAAGTGATGGGAAACACCTTGATACCAGGAGATGGCAAGTTAGGGCCAAATTGGGAAGGTCCTTACAAAGTGGTTGGGTTAGCAGGCAAAGGGGCATACCACCTAGAAGACAAGGACGGCAAAGCAATCCCTAGACCATGGAACACCGCCAATCTCAAGTTATTTTATTTTTAGCTTTTTCAAACATGTGTAATTTTTTTTTTCCTTCCTCAATAAAACAAATCGATTCTTTTCAGCGTAAGTTGTTCTCTGTAAAAATTAGCTTTATTGAAGTTAGGTATATTGCAAACATTATTCTAAGTTGGCTGGAAAAACTAACTTAGAGATTGGCTGGATTAAACCAACACCCTTCCTAAGCCCAGGATAAGGATCCAGGCTGCAGGACGTTTGGTCGGAATAACCAAATATTATTCTAAGTTGGCTGGAAAAACTAACTTAGAGGTTGGCCGGATTAAACCAACACCCTTCCTAAGCCCAGGATAAGGATCCAGGTTGCAGGACGTTTAGTCAGAATAACCAAACAGTATTCTAAGTTGGCTGGAAAAAACCAACTTAGAGGTTGGCTGGATTCAACCAACACCCTTCCTAAGCCCAGGATAAGGATCCAGGCTGCAGGACATTTGGTCGGAATAACCAAACATTATTCTAAGTTGGCTGAAAAAAAACTAACTTAGAGGTTGGCTGGATTAAACCAACACCCTTCCTAAACCCAGGATAAGGATCCAGGCTGCAGGACGTTTGGTCGGAATAACCAAACATTATTCTAAGTTGGCTGAAAAAAAACTAACTTAGAGGTTGGCTGGATTAAACCAACACCCTTCCTAAACCCAGGATAAGGATCCAGGCTGCAGGACGTTTGGTCAGAATAACCAAACATTATTCTAAGTTGGCTGAAAAAACCAACTTAGAGGTTGGCTGGATTAAACCAACACCCTTCCTAAACCCAGGATAAGGATCCAGGCTGTAGGACGTTTGGTCGGAATAACCAAACATTATTCTAAGTTGGCTGAAAAAACCAACTTAGAGGTTGGCTGGATTAAACCAACACCTTTCCTAAGCCCAGGATAAGGATCCAGGCTGCAGGACGTTTGGTCGGAATAACCAAACATTATTCTAAGTTGGCTGAAATAACCAACTCTTAGTACTCTTTAGCCGAAGTAAGGACATCGGCTAAAAGAGTGGTTGGTTTGATTAAACCAACACCCTTCCTAAGCCCAGGATAAGGATCCAGGCTGCAGGACATTTGGTCGAAATAACCAAACACTCTTTTCTAAGTTGGCTGAAAAAACCAACTCTTAGAACTCTTTTAGCCAAAGTAAGGATATCGGCTAAAAGAGTGGTTGGCTGGATTAAACCAACTCTTAGTACTCTTTAGCCGAAGTAAGGACATCGGCTAAAAGAGTGGTTGGCTGGATTAAACCAACTCTTAGTACTCTTTAGCCGAAGTAAGGACTTCAGCTAAAAGAGTGGTTGGCTGGATTAAACCAACTCTTACTAATCTTTAGCCGAAGTAAGGACATCGGCTAAAAAAGTGGTTGGCTGGATTAAACAAACTTTTAGTACTCT
The DNA here is from genome assembly GCF_055761805.1 of Camellia sinensis. Taxonomy (NCBI): domain Eukaryota; kingdom Viridiplantae; phylum Streptophyta; class Magnoliopsida; order Ericales; family Theaceae; genus Camellia; species Camellia sinensis. The sequence continues at coordinate 155,990,000 of NC_138964.1, forward strand.
TTAGCCGAAGTAAGGACATCGACTAAAGAGTGGTTGGCTAGTAAGTTCAGACAGATTGCTCAGCTGAGACTGGAATAAAATATCTCGGCGACACTACTATTAGAAAGCAAGCTCAAAACAGGAATTCAAACCGAGATAACAGTTGGAAGTGAAAAGATCGTGGAAAAGTCATTACAAGTACAAACATACAGATCAACCGAAGTAAGAGTTCAAAAACAAGAAAATTCTCATTCATCAAAAAGCAAATACAAAGGAGGGGCCGCAGCCCGGTTACAAGAGCAAAAAAGTAAACAACGAAAAGAAAGTACAAATCAAGCAAAAAGGTCTTCAAGGTCGGCGTCAATGTCAACTTGAGCACCGATTGCAGGAGGAAGATCAGTCTCAGTAGCAACTACGTCAGTCGGCGGCGGCTCAACAGTCAGGTCTTCAGTTGTTGGCTCCAATCGAGCTGATTGATCGTTGCCCTGCTCATTGACTACCGGAGTAACAGTTAGTTCGTTTTCTCCGTCTTCATCATCTGAATCCTGCAAAAATTGCTGTTGGACGGAAGCAGCATACTCCGCTAGTGAGGCCGGAATGAAATACTGAGGAGCATTATAGACCTCGGTTTCGGGCCCACAGCCGAGCTGCTCCACAGCACTTCTCCAGCCGCACTTGAAGAATAAGTCTTTCGCTCCCTCACATTGCGGAATATAGAGGCCTTCCGCCTCTTTGAAACCTTCAGCGTTGGCATCACCGACCTTCTTCTTCAGCTCGGCGATTTCTGCATCCTTTTTCCCTTCAAGCTTGACTAGCTCACGAAGGTACTTGTCCTTCATCACGATCAACGCCTTTTGTTTGTCAGCTTCAGCCGAGGTAACTAGTCCAGATAGACGAGCTACCTCAACCTTTTGCTCGGCCGTTTTTTGGTGGGATTCCTTCAGCTCGGTCGTCTTTGTTTCAACTTCTGCCAGGGCCTGCCTCGTCGTTTTCCTGAGCTCCAATACCTTTTGGTGGGCAATTTGGCTCTTCTGAAGAGACTGTAATGAATGGAAAGAAATCAATAAGGAAATCAAACTGAAAGTTGGGAAATTTTTTTTGAAGAGACAAGGGCATCATACCAGGATCATGGACTTGGTGGCCGATCGAATGACCTTTAGCTCGATCAAATTCTGGTGGTGCTCCATGTCTGCTGGAAGGCACACACTTTTGGCAAGATTGAAGGCCATCAAGTGATCCTTCTCAGTGACCACCGAATCGGTATCTTGAATAAGGCGGTTCTGAAATTTCAGCTTCAGTGCCCACTTGGAAGAGCCAGCCCGGTCAGAAGACTCCGGCTGTGGAATTGGTGGAGGGATGGATTCGTCCTCATCCACAAGATGTTGTTCGGTCGGGGTAGATCGGGCGCGCTTAGATGGGCGTGATGAAGAAGGCTGTTGAGAAGGAAGGGCCACAACGGCAGGCTGCGTTTGACTTGGTGGCGGTACTTCGGGTGTGTTGGTCTCGGTCAAGAGGGCCCTGACTCTGTTTCTTTTGGCCATTTCTTCTTCAGCGGTTAGTGGGATTAGTCTGATTTCTGACAAGGTTGGGTTCGGTTCTAGGGCTTCCTCTAGCAGAAAATCGTTCACTCTCGCTTTTCGGTGGCCGCTGTATCTATAGGTCGGCTCGAATTTTAGCAGCTTGGCCCAACTACGTTCTGGATACTGTAGTGCGGCGCGCAAAGTCGCTAGATTTGGGTAGCTATATAAAGAATGGAGGTGGGCAAAATCTGCGAAAGAAGAACTGTTAGTTCGGCTGAAAGATTAAAAAATCGAAATATAAAATAGCACGCAAGAAAACCGAAGTAAATATACCGGGTTCTCCTTTTTTCCAATTGATGCTTCGGCCAGGAATCTGGGCTTGGTGATCCTCAAAGTTCCCAGACACCCAGAAAAAATCGTCGTCGTTTAAGTCTTTATCCGGCGTGTTTTTTATTATTTTCTCACGACGGTGGCGTATTCTAAGGTAGTACACCCAGCCGTCTTCCTTCGAACCAATGGAATATTGGTGAAAGATTTCGGCCAGACCGAGGTTGAGACCCTCTTGGCGGTTTAGTTCGGCTATTCCCATTATTATACGGTATGAATTGGTGGATAGTTGGGTTGGGCTTAGTCTGGTTTGCCTAAGAAACTCACAAATCAAGGGTTGGACTGGAAATCGTAGTCCGGTTTCAATTATGGACAAGAGGGTGAAGGGGACAAAGCCTTTATTCCCCCAGGGTATGACATCTTTTTCTGCCAAGGTAAGGTGTACATCGTCAGGAATGCCATAATCCCTTCGAAATTCGGTTAGACCACCTGGCGTCTCTACTAGAAACCTATACTTCCCCATTTAGTGTATAATTTATGAATAAATTAGTTCGGTCCAAAAATTGTGCTCAGTAGCACGGTTGAGCGCACAGAGGAGTGCCTGGGCAACCTAAGTCTGCAAAGTAGAAAACAAAGGGGTTAAGCACAGATCATTGGACCGTGCTACAAGATAAAAGTAAAAAACAGGAGCCCTACTTCGGCTATATGGATGCTACAGGTTCTATCTCGGTTTCTGCAAGGTGATTGGTAGCTCGGTTTGAGCAGGGCTTTTATTAGTTCGGGCTGGGCAAGCGTCTAGATATCTCGATTGTGGAAACGGTTCTGTTTGACCGGTTGATCGTCTAGGGGTAACTTTCTGAGTTCCATCTAAAAAACTAAGAAAGCTGGTTTAGCCCCAGAGGCCTAGATCGGTTGGAGTTCAGGTATCTCAGTATGCTAAGTGCAAACCTAGTTCGGTTGGTTACCTCGGCTAAGGTCTATCAAGAAGTGGTCTGACTTATTCAAAGCTACTGGTGTAAACATGAAGTGTTAGTCCAGTTGTAAGCTGACTAGACTTTTACCTAGCTTAAACAATATCCTAGTTCGGTTGCATCATGATTTTGGATCAAAAACCAGTTTTCTACAGGATATTTTATATACTCATGTGTTCTATGGTTAAGTTTTTTCCATAAAAGTACAGAAGCAAAGCAAAATGGAAAAATATGTTTTGCAAAAACACAGGAAACAAAGTACGAAAACAAAAACAAAGTAGATGTACAGTGCTTACCTGATGAAGAGGCAAGAGTTGGAGGGAGAATAACAGCTATGGAGAACATGAGCTCAGAAAATAAAGAAACAATGGAGGCTCAGAGAGAGAGAAGTTGCAAAGTGTGTCAAAATGAAGAGACTCGTTTTAGGTAAAGGGAAAAAAGGCGGGACTGTTCAAATTTCACGAAGTACGAAGACAGCGTGACAGCCGTCCTCAGTCAATCAGTACGTGCCACGTGTCCTAGGAAGGAGAAACGATTCAGTTGCTGTGATTGAAGAGACGATTTTGACCGGACAAGCAGAGCCCGGTGTAAAATTAGCACGGCTGGAAGCCTTAAGAGTTTTAACTCGACTGGAAAGGCTAAAGGGTTTTTAGCTCGGCTGGAAAGGCTTAAAAACATCAGCTTGGCTGATAGACAGGTAATCCCTATCATGCTGTGCAGATGGAATTAAGGGGCAATTGAGAGGGTAATTTTTGTGAAAATTGGGCCGAGCTGGGAGATGGTCATTATGGCCCACAATACGAAGGGCTGAGTAAAAAGGCCGTAAAGTTACTCCGGCCCAAGAGAGGTACAAAATTACTCCAGCCCGAGATAAATGTAATGTTACTCCGGTCCAGAATCGACTTGGAGTTAGACCGGTCTCAGAGTTATTCCGATCATGGCGTATTGTGGTTAGAACGGTCAGAACCTTACTACTCGGTAGCTCGGTCTAAACACACCATGGTTCGTACATGAGAGAACTGAGATAAGTTGTAGTGAAAAGAAAAACCGAACCAAGGATAGTTCGGCCTACTCTGCGGCTCAGCATAGCCATGATTACTTCGGTCATGTTGGAGTTCGGCCATGGTAAAAACCATCTCACTTGGTTTAAGCAGTGAGGGGGGTGTTGAAGGATAAGCATTATCTTTCAGTAGTATGAATCCTAAGAGGACTCTACATGGAGGAGTAGAAGTCCTACTAGGATTGTGCCACACGAAACCTATAAAACTCACAAACATCACCTTTGGAGAGGTAACACACAACTTTGCTTTCTAAATACACAGAGCTTTTGTCTATTTGTTAAGCTTACTGACTTAGGCATTAGAGGGGTTTCCGGCACACACCCGCCGGCTAGCTCACGTTTGTGTTTTCAGGTGATAAAACGACGACGTACAAAGAAGCGCAGACTTGATCAACAGGATTATACGAGAAGGTTTATTTCTTTCCCGTACACCTAGTATATGCAGCACATTGTTGAGAGTGAGTTCCTTTTCAGATGTCATCTTCAGAATAATCTTTCCTTGTCTTTCAACCTTGGAGGTCGAGGAATTGCCCATGAAAAGTTGTTCATCGTTGTCCACTATAGAATAGGATATGAACATCTTTTTGTTGGCACAGATGTGGCGAGTAGCACCAGTGTCCACCCACTATTCTTTAGGATTTCCAACAAGGTTTGTCTCGGAAACAACTACAGAAAGATTTACATCATCTACATCATTGAAAATTGTGTCCACTTCGGTCATATTGGCTTGAACACGCTTTTTGCTTGATCTTTCTTTGTCTTTGCGTTTGGTAGGGCAATCTTTGGTCCAATATCCCTCTATGTCACAGAAGTAACATTTGCTATTGAACTTGTACTTCTTAGTTTCTCCTCCTTTAGAGCCTTGTGAGGAACATTCTTCAGAATACTTCTGTTTCTTTGCTTTTGTAGCATGTTCCACCACATTTGCCTTAGACTCCATTTGATGCTTACCAACCCACTTCTCAAAATTGCGGTTGTCCTCCTCAATCCTCAAACGCACAATCAATTCCTCCAAAGTCATTTCCTTGCGCTGGTGCTTGAGGTAATTTTTGAATTTCGTCCAGCCTTGTGGTAATTTTTCAATGAAGGCAGCAACTTGGAAAGATTCACTGAGAGACATGTCTTCTACACAAATGTCATGCAAAATGAGTTAGAGATCTGGAATTTGGATGATCACAGTCTTAGAATCAACCATCACAAAGTCCAGAAATTTACCTACTACGAATTTCTTTGAGCCAGCATATTTTGTTTTTTACTTTTTCTCCAAAGACTCCCAAAATTCCTTTGTCGTCTTGATAGGGCTGTAGACATTGTACAATGTGTTATCAAGCCCGTTCAACATGTAGTTTCGGCAAAGGAAATCAGCATGTTTCTAGGCATCGACCGCAACAACCATTTCTCGGTCGATTTCATCCTTATTCAGAGTATGAGCATTCTCACGGAGGAAACACGCCAAGTTGAGAGTAGTAAGAGAAAACAACATTTTCTGCTGCCATATTTTAAAATCAGTTTCTATGAACTTCTTTAGCTTCTCACCGTGATTGACTGACACAGCCACAATAGGAGAAGGGATTAGAGCAATGGCAGTCACCATACTAGTACTGGTTTGAGCATTAGTTTCAGTAGCCATGAATTCTAAATTATAAAACAAAATTAGAATTTTATATTACACAGAAAATTAAACCATAAACACATAATTTAAATTCTGTAAAAATAAAAGAAACAAGAATTATATCTTTTATTTCCAATTAATTTGAAAATAAAAAATTTATTTAAACAAATTAATTCTACACAGAAAAATATTTTTGTAACACTTCAAAAATTAAAATACTAAAAATAGAATTTTAATAATGAAAACTCAAAAATTATTTCTGAAAACCAAAATTAATTTCTGACTAACTTCACAACTGAATATTCTGAAATTGTTAATGATAACCAGTATATTACTACTAGTTGTTAAAGGAAATAAATAGTCTATTGCTACTATTTGTCAAACAGTATATTACTACTATTTGTATTTTCTAATCAGAATATTATTTTGTATACGCACAGAAAATTAATTTCCGTAAGAAGAAGAAATGAAGAAAGGAAACAAATGAAACATTCTGTATAAATAGAATAATTCGAATATTTCTTAAGATTATTGAAACAATCTTCTGTGTAAAATAAAAAAAAAAACTTGAAGCCAAATCAAATAAATTACTTACAGAATTTATTTACCGAAATGAATAAGTACAAAAAAGATCAAGTCGAGTGTGTGACACTCTGTCTTTAAGACAAATTCGCCCTGCGTCGGTGCTTATGGATAAATAGTGTTTATCTCCCAGGATACAATGATCTACACAGGTTGTAGTAGCACTCCAAACAATCTGTACGGCGAACTAGAACATGTGTTCTATACTCTCAGAATTTTCTCTAAAACTAGTCTGAAGAAGAACAATGCAAGAGAGCAAAAAAGGAAAGCAACAAGTGAATTTTGAAATGTCCAAATGCTGAAAAACTTCTAGTATTTATAGGCATAGAAGTGACTGTCTGAACAGGTACAAATTGAAATGAACAAATCTGTTTTTGAATTTGAACAGGTGCAATTCAAATTTGAATAAATCTGCTGGACAACTAGTTTGAATTTGTCCGAAACTGCTGGCAATTTTCAATCTGTTTAGAACAGTTTAATCTGTTAGGAATTTCGGACTAGAAGAGGCACAATTTTGGACAGAAAATTTGAATTCAAATTTGACACAAAAAATTGAATTAATTTCATCCAGAAAAAATAATTTTCCCGCAAGAATTTTTGGAAAAATTCAAACAAATTTTATCCAAAAAATTAATGTAAGGACCTAACCCTCAACTTGAACCGGCCGGTTACGGCAGCGCGCGCATGTGGTGGTTTGAGCTAAGGTTCACTTTGTCCATAACTCCTCCCTTCTACAAACTTGAGGTGCCCTTTGGGGCCTAACCCCAGTTTGTCCACCTAGAGCTTATATACTCATATAAGCTCCATTCAAGTTTTAATGTGGGACAATCAATTTCAAGGAAATCTACATTTTACTTCTTTAATTGTGTATTCCACGAATCCGAAAACGACGTTAATTTTCCATTCACTCATAAAATGGTTTTGACAAAACGTTTGCACCATATAACTTGCTATGCGACAAGAAACACGTCACCTCTTTGGATCCACCCCAAAAGATGTTTGGGACCCACGCAAATTTGGGCTCAAAATTAGCCCAAAATAAGCCTATAAAAATCATATTTTTCCAACATGCCAAAAGCTAAAGAAACCCCATGTTTAATCAGTTTTTCACTTTGATTTTGATTTGATTTTATTTTTTTACTTTGACTCTTCATATTTTATGTTTTTCCTAATTTATTCCGGAAGCTAATTTATGTCCAAAATTATATAGGAAATAATACATGACAGCAAGTGCCACAAAAATATTTTTATTAAATATAACTCACACCTTTGACACAAATTCAAACTTTAATATAATAATATATTTTTTATATTATATGATAATTGTTGTGGCATTTTCTGTCTAATTTTGAATAGAGATTAACTTTAAGAGTAAACTGAGAAAAACTTGAAACAAGAAGGATTAAAGTAAGAAAAAATAAATTTTAAAGACAAAAGTAAAAAAAAATGGCCAAACATAAGAGAGTAAAGCGTAATTTACCGAAATTTTAAACATGGCTTCTAATTTTTTAACATGATTTCAATTATTAAATTTTAGAATAAAGGTTGAGACCCCCTTTGGGGGTCACCCCCTTGACCCCCTTTAGTTTTGATTGGTAACTTTTTTTTTTTTTTTTTTTTTTCTTTTTTTCCTTCTCACCAATCCCCAACCTCCATGTGTGTGAGGGGGTTGTGGGGATAGGTGTTTTAAGGGGGTCTAAATCAATGCCCTAAATTTTAATACAGGCTGTAAAAAAAAGGTGTATTTGATTAATCAAGCCACGCAGAAAAATGGATTGTTTAAACTTAGTTTGAAAAAGTAAGGAATTTGTAAAATATGTTGTTTGACTTTCAAACTAATCTTAAACGAGTGAATCACTAGTTGAGCTCAATTGGCTTTTATACATTTGTATAACGCATATAAACTAATCAAGCCAAATTCAAAAAATAAATAAATTTTAAAATATACTCAAATTTAACTAAATGAATAAATTTTAAATGAATTTTTAATACGTTAAATACAAATTAAAATCTCGAGTAACACTGTCCTTACACCTAAGGGGTGCCTTATTTACTCAACATAGATTTTCTTAATTATTTTACTTTTGATTTTTTGCATCTCTTCTTCGTTTTTTTTAACCACCAAAGAAGGGGGGTTTGCCTAACCACTACACTATCAATTAGTTGTTATACCAAAGAAAAGGGTATCAATTGAAAATGATGTCCCATAAGTGTATTCTAAGCTATGCAAAGAATCTGATAATTGAGAAAGTTAACTTTAGGCTCAAATGTATTGGTGACAAAATAACTTGAGCCTTCACCATGTGCCACACATTAATGAATGTAAGGTTCTAACTTCAGTGATAAAGTCGAAAAAATTCCAACCGCCACGTTAACTTGAAAAATAATTTCTCATTTTTCTTTCTTATGAAAAATAGTACATATCTCCCCCTCTTTTTCATCCACACTTTCATTTTTCAACAGACGATTAAGATCCGTATGTCCTATTTCTATTTTTTTTCACAGAAAAGATAGAACATCCCTCCTTTCTTTCATCCAAACCTTTCATTTTTCAATGGGTGATTGAGATCCATCGACGTTATGTGAGAAAAAATAAAACACCTACCCTTTCTCTTCTATCCAAATATTTCATTTTCCAACAGACAATTATGATTAATCTTCCCTATCTCTCTTTATTTTTTGTCATGAAAATATAATAAACTCTCTTTTTCTCGTTCATTCAAATCTGTCATTTTTCAACCAACGACTGAGATTTTTCAAACTCTACTGCTGAAATTAGAACCGTAAATGAGTAGGACCATACATACATCTACAATGAAATTCTACACATGTTGTTATGCTTTCAACGTATAATTAAAGGAAAATGAATGTTTAGTGCTTAGGTATGGGCACACCTAATTAGTATGTAAAATGGCATATCCTATTCCCCATAGAAACTTCACTTGTGAGTGAAGAGTATATATAGCCGGTCTTTTTCCAAAAGTGATGCTCAAATAGACAAGTAGAGAGACGCCTTCCAAGGAAAGATTATTAATGGCCACTCATTAATTGTCTCTTCTCTTCTCCCATTCCTTGTAAACATTATAATTGAGCGATTAAAATAAGATGCCCTACTTTGACCTTTATGCTTGCTCATTGGTCAATCTCTTCCTCTAGTTGATGATGATGATCATAATCATTCATGGTTGGAACCACTAAGGTTAGGACATTGTATGAATTTACAGTTGAATTTGAGCGTAATTCAAGTGATTTTGCTTTTAGAATGTTAGGGAAAGTTTGAAGTTCGAGTTTATGAAAAATATTGAACAAACTTCACTTACCTACTAATATTCTATCTAGTGCAAAAATAAAATCTACTATTTTTCTACATTGGAGACAACTTAGCTAGTTGGATAGTGACAATTCTTTTGGGTTGAATTCATCTCTTGATATACCTTTCTAAAGTTGTTGCATTAGGGAAAATCATTGTATACTTTTGGGATAATACCTAATAGTTTTAGGAGTCATATAATGGTGAGAGCTCTTACATTTAACTTCATACTTCATACATGATTGTGTGACTTTTGAAACTATTAAAAATTATTCGAGAAACATAGATTAACTTCTCATTGTGTTAGCCCCTATTTTTAAAAATTACTCTATTATGATATCCAATCAAATTATTTAAAGGCTTAGATGTCCTATGTGTATGAGAGAACTGTACAAAATGGCAAAAAAAAAAATACTTTAGATTTGGTCCCACAAACACCCTTTTCCTAGAAGTCAAAGCAAGATCTAGGACCCTGGTGATTATCAAAAAAATAAAAATAGAAAGATCTAGGACTGTGGTCTCATTTTTTACGTACATGGACTCATTTGAATGGTAAGAAACTGATGAAAATCTACATATATATATTGCATAAGAATGTTACTCTCTCTCTCTCTCTCTCTCTATATATATATATATGATTAGTGTAGAATTATAATTAAGCTTTAACCAAAAACTTAGGTAAGTTAGATGGCTGGTTAATTGCTTCACAATTCACAAAGATAGACTGAAAAAACAAAAAAAAATTATAGATGTCTCTCTCATAGGCCTCTCTGTCAACTATAAAAAGCATCTAGTTTTGTGGTTTACATGGATGTGTAGAGTTTGTCAATACTTAAGTTGTACCAGGTGCAAGCTGTCTAGTTAATGTAAATGTGTTGTGTATATTTTTATATGTATATAGATGAGGCAACAACAAATCCACCACCCTTATTTATGTATATATAGCCTAAATCATCATAAAGATGCACATGTGTTTCCTTTATATGAGTAATAATGGTTCATCTGTGAGTGAGCTAGAGTTCTCACCAGCAATCCTTGGGAAACACTCAAAAGAGTCGGCGAAAAAAAAAAAATAAACTTTCTAAAATATATAAGGCAAATTATATTGTTCTCTTTGGAAATTTAAAAAAAAAAAATACAATAAATTTGAAAAGTTTGACGTAATTAAAAAATGAACTTGTCTTTTTGTAAGACTAAAGAGACTAGGTTATTTTTTTTCACTCATACGATGAACGAATTATTAATAAAAATAGAGTTAAATATTATACGGATAAAAATTTAAGGAGCGCAATGAAGTATCCCAAACTTATGGAGCTCAATGCAATTTCTCTAAACTTTAAAAGTGAGACAAGTGTGATTTACCCCTATATATATATATATATATAAGCAAATAACATTTGTAGGCAGAATAAGTCTAAGAATGCAAAACCCAACTATAGAACCGGATAAATTTTGATTTTTTAAACTTGGGTTTACCTATATATTTAGTGAAATCTTATTTAGTGAAATATATTTTGTATTCCAATCTGAATTTGATTTGTGTTCATACAAAACTATTTTGGGTGGGACCATCTCTTAGCAAGTTTTTTGGATTGATGAGGGTTGTTTGGGTGACCAATCTAGGTAGAGCACTATTGTCACTCTCTACTCAATTGGTTTATTAACTCCTTTTCAGCTAACCAAGCAAGAGGCCTCTTTGTTTAGTTGCATTCCTTGTTTGAAGCCATGTGGGTGTAAGAATCAAAGTTCATTTCATAACTTCATATAAGAAAACCACCAAAAAATTATTTGACTTTAAAATACTGCGCTCATTTTGACTTTTGGATTTTTTTTAAAAAAAAAATCCAATGTGGCAATGCCGCAAAGGGCTATCTTACCAATGTGGGGAATAAACTATAAACATCCATTTTAGCTAAAGTTATGCTCTTTGCAAGTTTTTAGAACTAGTTTTTTGTTCTTTAGTTTGGTTTAAATTTATTTTCCTAGAGTTGATACCATAAGATCATTGCTGTAAAATTTTGTAAATCAGAGGATTGGATGTCTATTATTGAAAGGAAACTTTGCGTTACAAAATGAAAATGAAAAAAAAGTATAGATTTCATGTATTTAAAAAAAATAACAATAATAAAGAACATATTCCATATGCTCTAAAATAGTGTGCACCACTGTTTTTGAAGATTAAAAGGTACAAATACCACTTCAGTGGCCTATCGACCTTGTTGACTGCCCAAATTTAGAGCTCTACTTTCTCAAAAACATCACTCAAAAAGACATCCCACTATGTTGTGGATCATGATGCATTACTATCAATAGTGACCAATTCAAGGATTAGAATATATATATATTGTCAAACAATTAAGTAAATTAAGTATGCTTCTATTTAGAGGATTTGATATTGCTATCATTGGACTTAGATCTCACCTTGTTTTGGTATATTATTTTGGTTTCAAAAAAGTCTAATTGATTCTAAAATTTTTAGAAGTCAAAAAAAAAAAAAACTATATTTTCATTTATTTTTAAAATTAATTCTCACTCTGGTCCTTCTCACACCGCCTCCGCCCACCATTGACTGCCAGCAAGCTCCAACAAAAGCAGCTCCGACCATCCATGACTTCCCACAACACTCCGGCCACCACATCCAATCACACGCCAAACATGTTCATTTATTTATTTTTATTTAATTTATTCTCATATCTTTTTGAACACCAAACAATGGTAGCAGTGGCAAAGCCACTAGACTGGCTAAAAGCAGAGCTAAGGAGCATTCTCAATGCTATGGTGTCCATGTTGAAACTGAACTATTAAAATTTTTTTTTTTTTTTTTAATAGAAAAAAATGATTAAAAGGATTACCAATAAAAAAAGCAAACAAACAGAGATATTTAGAATCTTTAGACTTAAGGCCTCGTTTAGGAACAGGCTAATTTAGTAATTTTTTGACTATTTAACTAAAATATGAGCTAAAAAAAACTAATGGGTTCGTTTGGTTTGTATTTTTGAAAAATTTTTGAGAAATTTTCTCTACAAATAAGTTTTTAAAAGTAATCAAACCAAACAAATTTTCTCAAAACTTGTAAACCAAACAAGTTTTCCAAACAAATCTCTCTCTCACACACATCAAATCAATCACTTTTTCCAAAACTCTCTCTCAAAATAATTTTCCAAAACATCTTTTGAAAAAAACCAAACCAAACAACTTTTCGTACTTTTTATCTCTAAAACACATCTCTCAAACACAAACCAAACATACCCAATATGTTTGGGATGACTTTTTGACTTTTTACGAAAAGATGTACAAAATGTAAAGAGAAAAGAAAATTTTTGACTTTTTTGATATGGATTGTTGACTTTTTAACTAATTTAATAACTTTTTGACTAAAAAATTCGGTTGCCAAACGAGGCCTAATTCCAGATTGCTATCATGGGAACCACAAACCCTTTCTCTTTGCCATTTCACAAACAAATAAAACACTCACACAACACAATCATTGCCAAAGCTTTATGGGACTCCAAACAAAAGAATTGAAATATTTCTATTATCAACATTGCATAAAAGGTACAAAAAATATATATATATATTACAATATTACATAACACAATGCCTTTGCACTTGCAATAACTAGTACGCATCAACCTCTCTTGGGGGAAAGAACCCCACAACAAAAGAAAATCAGTGTGGGATTTTATGTAAGAAAGGCAGTCAGAGATGCACAATCTGGGGACAGTTAAATCCACATTATTGACTCAAAACCTATATACTACCCAACCACCTTCAAAACAATATCTTACAGAAGGGCAGGCAGGTATGTCCATCTTCCGCCATTTGAACAGTACCAATGAAAAATTGGAGCTGCTTACCATCTTAACATAAATAAATCCAGAGGGGATTAGCCTAGAGGGCAAAAAACCGTCTTCCTCTGAGAGAGGCAAAATATAATTAACTTGACAAAATATAATTAACTCGAATTTGGAACCGCTATTTGAAATCTTGCACTGTGCACTTCCTACTTTCTGCCTGGACCACCTTGCAAGCAATAAAACAACAAAACAATGCTGACTCAACCCTGGCCATCACTTGCATTGTAATTCCAAGCTCCGGCCCCAAAGACCTCTTCAATCATACTGCATGTAGGTAAAAAATCAACTTCATTTTTAGGACAGGTCAAGTACCCAATATCCCATACTTTAGTGTCACAAGGCTCCAAATCAAATTCATGGCTATTAAAACCATCCAAACAGTAATTGCCATGGTTAGCCTTCACATGGGTTGATTGTGGTTCAGTCCCAGCATCAGAAGAAGTGCATGAGTCATCTTGAAGGTAATGGTCTCTGCTATCATCCCAGAAGAGTTTACCCCGCTGTGTTTCTGGAACATTAATGATACTATCATCACAATCAACAACTATGTTTTCACAATTATTAAAACCTGCATTCGCTACATTGTCATCATATTCATTTGAATCTTCTTCGTGAATCTCATTATGAAAAGGATCATCTTGACACACCGGGGATTCAACCACAGAATCCTCATCTTCCTCTACAGAATCCTCGCTCCCCTGCCACTCATCATCGTCACTGTCGATATTCATTGGATAACAGATGTTCTGCTCGGCCCGCCTTCTCAGCACAAAGACATTAAAGTAATAGCTGACGATGTCCTTTTTGGTCCGGTTAGGGAAAACCATTGAAAGATGATCCCAAAAGTTCTTGCCCAATGATGCGGGATTTGAAAAAACCACCTCTTGAAATAAGTGTTCTTCCTCTAGACTCCATCTTCCTGCCACTACCTCTCCCATATCACAGAATCCCAGCTCCAAAAATCTCTCTGGGCCAAGTATTCTCCAAAGTTTTACTCTGGCTTCTTTGATATGTTGTCTAACACATCTGTCAGATCCAGAATCCCTACAGCAGCAATCAGTTCTACCATCACCAACCGTGTCGCCGTTGTACGCAGACGGTCCAAATTCAGGCATTGGGATGACACAAATACCAGCCAGCTTAGTCTCATCATCATTATGATCACTGAGATCCAATTCTGAAGCTTGAGGAAAGTGAGTTAATGGTTCAGATCCATTTGAACCACCAGTAACATTCTTGGTACCCTGTGTACCCCATTCTGGTATATCAGCTTGAAAATCTGATCCAACTGGAACTAGTTTCCGAGGAGGACATTCCAAGAGAGAGGTATATATCTCTTCAGAGTGAACTAATGTTCTTCTTGGCCAGTCAGGATTACAGCGGTCATGGGAGAACAATAAATGAAATGGTACTTCTGACCCATTGTCTTCTTTGCTAACACTGCAGCTGTCCAAGGAAGTGTTGGAAACACTATCAGGACTACTGGTTTTGCCATCATTTTCAGTGCATATCAGGAGTTCAGTATGCTTCTCATCACCTTTTATGAAACAGCCCCCACCTTCACCTATTACACATTGGCCGGTCAGCCTGTAAGTTCATGAAAGCTTTGAAAGAAAAAAAGAAACGAAGATCTCTTACCATGGATGCATTTCTATCCAACCAATTTATGGAAACAAACCACACAGATGAGTAAAGACCTTCATTAAGCGCCCCTAAATTTCCATTTATTATTTCTAGGCGTAAAAAAGGCAACATATAACATTCCATCCTGATAGAATTCTCCTAAAACTTTATATGATTGGAAAACAATGAATCTACAAGTGCCTCACACTCATACATCATTCAGCCAGGTATATTTTGGACCATATACCCAAAGACTAATCAGGTGATAACACATCAACTCTTACCAACCTGAAAAGTTTGGTTGCTGTGTTGTATCCTCAGCAGGAACAAATTCCAGGAACGAAACTAGCTGGTTACTGTACTCTAGTTGTCTCTGGTACTTGCAAGAAACCTCATATGTCTCCTCATCAACAAAAGGCCGTTTTTGCACCATGCTTATCTGCAAGAAAAATTTGAAAGGAATTCAGAGAAAACCTAAAAGGGCAATAGACTTTAGGTTTACACCACATTATCATGTATGGACATTAAGCCAAATTTTTACTGTACATATATATAGAGAGAGAGGAAAACAGAACCCAAACATGATATTAATGCCCCAGAAGCGAAAGAGAGAATAAAAAATGAATTCGGCAACTAGGGTTTTTTACTCTGTTTCAACGAATGCCAATTATTTCAAACTATGTATACACATATACAAACTCAACTAAAGCACCAGTTCTGCAAAGTACATGATTCGAATGACCACAAATTAGAGAAATTTAAGATGATCGATGTTCCAACTCACGATGTGGAAAAATGGAACTGAATTGGAAACAAAATTCATACATGGATGATGATATGACCACTCACTAAACTTAAGTCCTAAAACATACAATGCTTTATACCATTTCTCCACATCATTAAAAATTGTCAACAATCAGCAATAAAGATAGCTTCATTATAAAAACAATACACTAGGGATAAGATTCCAAAACTTTACCATACCATCATTTTTTTAAAAAAAATGTATCTCTCATCTCATGCTTGGGTTGACACACATTTTAAATGAACAAACAATAAAAGTGAAATCAAAACCGAGTGCAAAATACAAAAATATAAAGCACAACAGCCATCTTAAAATTGAAAAGCATGCAAATGATTATAAAAAGACAAAGCTAGAGCAGCTAAACTCCTCCTAAAGACTCCATTTAGGTCACATACTAAAAAGAACACAAATTCAAACACTTAACAAGAAATTCTAAAAAGTCATTGCTCTGCATGACATTAATGAAACATACAAGCAAACTATCAGCTACCCATCTTCACAATCACACACTTGCAAAGACTATAAGTGCATAATGAAAGCATTCAAGCCAAGAACCCTTTTTAAAATTTTTAATACTAAGGTAACTCAATAGGGAAAAATACAAGAAACATGGCATTTAAAAAGGAATTTTGTTAACTGTGTGAGTTCATGCTAAGAAGCTTCTGCATGAAAAAGCGCGCAATAAAAAATATACAAAATTTAAAACTTTATTGACACGTGTTGTAATAGAACACATTAACTAGGACCCTTTCAAAAAATTGAGTTCATATAACACCTTGTTTTGTTTTGTTTTGTTTTGTTTATTTGTTTATTTATTTTAAGTATGCATAAGTAAAAATAAATGCTTATCAATAATTTAAACATAAGGTTTAAGATTCTAAAATTATCATAAAAATAACAGGGTTTATACCTCAGAAAATAGTCTCCAGCAAATTAAACAGCCGATACCTAAATGGTTCCAATTCGATCGATCACTGGACTAAAAGGTAATTTCCAATAGGATTTGATGTTTCCCCAATCCAATCGACAAAAACAAACAAAACTCCTAAATTTATCGAAACCCTAACCCTAGATCCCCAAATTTTCAGCAAAATCCCCAAAATTAAACCTAACCCACCAACAAAAACAACCACCGCGATCGAACCCCACAAATAATTAATCAGATCTACAGATCAAACAAACTTTCAAAATTCGAAAACCAAAAAACCTCAACCTCAAAAAAAAATAATTTACAAATCGGAACCAACAGAGAGAATCAAAACCCAGATAAAAAAACGGATTGATTTACTCAAAAGGATAGACAGATCGAGGAGATCTGACGAAGATCGAATGAATTTGAAAACCCTAACCCTAGAACACGATTTACAGAACGGGTAGGGGTGAAAGAGAGATCTATCGATTGGGGAGAGAGAGAAGTAAAAGAATATGACACCGATTTGAGGATTGGGAGAAGATATTAAGATCGAATCGAGAAAGAGGAGAGAGAAAGTTGAAAAAAAAGGCGGCTAGTAATACTATGACGGGTAAAGATAGGGTTTGCAATATTTTCGTAACCGACGGTCCGAAGATAGTAGTAATTCGGTTGTCCGAGGAGGATTCCTAGATGGACGTAAGTAATTACCTAAAATACCCTTCCCTCTTTCTTTTTTTTTTTTTTTTTGCGTGTATAGTTTGACAAATGCTTAGGTGCCGTTTGGTAACACTTACGTTTTCAATTTTTTGTTTATATTTATAAAAATTTTAAAAATTCAAATAAAAACTTGTTTGGTAAAATTTTTGATTTATAAATCAGTGGTCTCAGTTTATAAATTTGGCCAAAAAATTGAAATACGAAAAGTGTGTTTCCGTTTTGAGTTTTGAGTTTTTTTTTTTTTACCACCCAACACTAGTTACCACCCGCCACCATTTTCCGCCATCACTACCCACCCCCCGCCACCACCTGCCACCACCACTCACCACACACCTGTCACCACCACCTACTCGCCACCACCACCTACCCCTCGCCACCACCACTCGCCACCCACCTGCCATCCACCGGCCACTACCATCCACCGCCCGCCACCACCACCCGCCACCTACTTGCCACCACCACTCACCACCCACCTGCCACCACCATCCACCACCAACCACCACCAGCTACCCATCATCACCAACCACCTGCCACCCATCCGCGACCACCACCCACAACCCACCACCCAGCACCACCACCATCACCCACCACCCACCTACCACCACCACCCACCACTACCACCACCCACTCGCTACTACCTACCGCCCACTACCGTCACCCATTCACCACTACCACCTGCTACTACCCACAACCACCCGCCATCCGCCACCCACCTGCCGCCACCACCCGCCACCACCACCACTACCACTACCACCCACTCGCTACCACCTGTCACCACCGGCCACCCACTGTTACCACCGGCCACCACCCACCACCACCCGCTATCCGCCACCTACCTGCCACCACCACCCGCCATCTGCCACCCACCTGCCACCACCACCCACCACCACCCGCCACCTGCCACCACCCACTACCACTCGCCATCCGCCACCCACCTGCTACCACCCACTACCACCCGCCATCCGCCTCCCACCTGCCACCACCACCCGTTACCACCACTACTACCACCCACTCGCTATCACCCACCACCCGCCAACGTCACCCGCCCACCCACCCATCACCACCACCCATCCGCCACCACCAGCTACCCACCACCCACCGTCACCGCTTTCCACCACCGTCTTCTGCCGCCACTTGCCACCCCTTGCCATTTCTCACTTTTTTTATATTTTAAAATTTTTTTAAACATTTTTTCAATTACCAAACGCGTTTGTAGTTTATGTTTTTCTAAAAATAAACAAAAAATAAACAAAAACCAGTTTATAAAATTTTTATAAATATAAACTGAAAACGTAAACGTTACCAAACACACAAAAATTGGGAAATTTTAAATTATTAAAAATAAATTAAATTTTAAAGGGAAAAAAAATAGATCGCATTTGAAAATTTTTGTAATTACAATAGGGGTGAAATTAATTTAAAACATATATATATATATATTTGGCCTTTTGGTATCATTTGCATTTCAAATCAATAATTTTGTTACTCTTTTATATTACTATCTCCTTTTGTAATCGTAATTGGTTTTCATAATTGAAAATAATAATTAAGGAATTAATAAATGCTAATAATATCTCGTTGTATTAAAAAAATGATTAATTAGAAATACATTTTTTGAGATTTGTCTAACATACAAATTGTCTCCTGTAATTCTAGAAATTATATTCCACATTTTTAAGTTTATAATCGCACAACAAATGACCTCTTTTATAAAAAAAAAAAATTATATATTCAATTAACAGTCTTTAATGATATCATAAATGTATTTCAATTAACAATTCAAGTAATTTTGTTATTGTACTAGTTAAAAAATTCATTTTTTCTGTTAATTTTATTAAATAAAAAATTCTAACAAAGAAATATTTATAAGCAATTCATATTTTAAACAAATATCATGAAGTGTATTTGTTGTTTATCCTAAAAAATTAATATATAATAGTCATCTTTTCATTTATTTAGGATAAATTACACTAACATTCCTTAAAATTTGAGGAAAATGTAAGAAGCCCTATAAATTTAACATGATTTCATTGTACGCATAATATTTTACTCTTTAGCCATTAGTCATCCGTTAGTTACTAAAATAAATAAATATATATATATATATATATTATCAACTTTATTATACTGAAATATATATATTACCATTGATTATCCTTCTGTTGTGTCTATTTACATTATTTTCAAGAAAAGTCAATATAATTTCTCTGTTATTTAATAAAATCCTTTTAATCAAATATTTTTTTTAATATGGGTAAATATCAATTTCAAACAAAATGTAGAAGTTTTAGTGGGAATCTATTTCTCTCATTCAATTTTATTGGAGGTTAGAATAAATTTTTTTAAAAAGCCTGTAAAAGTTTAAGCAAGAATCTATTATTAATATCATTCAAATTTAATTGGAAGTTATTAAAAAAAAAAATTAAAAAGCTCCTCATGGGGTTTGAGTAGTTCATTCGAGGAAGATTGAGATTTTCTCTGGTAAATGAAAAAATAACTTTGCTAGAAAAATGAGATGTGTTGGGAATACTCATCAAGTTTTTACAAGTTAGGATTTGAAAAAGAAAATCGATTCCTACCTATATGATGATTTGAAGTCCTCAAGGCACTTCATTTGCTCTATGAATTGGGTAATTGACTGTACAATAAACTCCAAAACACTCTCATGGGTTGAGAATCAAAGCTCTTCCCACAATCAAATCTGGGATGTTGGATTTGTGGTGGGGGAAAAAAATTACTTATATTTTTTCCTCCACAAATGGAAGATTCAAACGCAACATAAGAACAACTTGCAAAGAGAGAAAATGACCATGGTCATCTCTTTGTACAATTTGCCAAAAGCCGCAGAAGGATTGAGCAAATAACGATAACACTTAATTAACATAACAACCAATTAAGAATAAGTATAAAGTTACAATACAACCAATTGTATAAGCCATCAAACAATATACAACCCCATGAAATACTTGCAAAGCAACTAGCAGTATGACCATCATTTACAATGTGATACGACTAAGCTTGGATATATTGTATAAATGTGGGAGAGAGGTAATGGACGCCAAAGTAACTCCAACCTCAAACTGCAACCAAGGCTAGATGAGGTCAAAAACAACATCATTGCATTGAACAGCATCAACTGTCGTCCTCCTGCCATTCCTAGAAATGTCAAAGTAAAATTAAACTAAAATCTAATAATATCAACAATAAGTCCTAAATCACAATTAGTTCTGCAACATCGTACATATGAAGATGTATAGATATGTATCATCAAATTGATAGCACCATATTTTTATTTTATTTTTTCCTTTGAAGTATCCTTTGTTGCACACACGGAATGCAAGGCATTCACTAAATAGTGTAATATGTACCATATTCGTAAAATTTGTAATATCTTATCATTTATCAAACTCAACGTCTATTTCAATGTGCAACAGTATCGTAGTTATTGACGAGAAAGGCATGCGTATGGTACAGTCATACAACCTAGATACATCTTGGTCTGATGTGAGAGATACATGTTGACATAGATGTTCTCAAACAAAATGTTGTTAGTTCACTAGAGTCGAGTAACGAAAAACTGTGTAGAGTTAGAAACAAAATGTCGGAAAACAGTTTGGACTAAAACAGAAATCTATTATTAACCAGCCATTATTGTTTCAAGAGTTTAAAAGTGAATAGAAACATCAAGAAATTATTAATGAATTACCCATCGTTACTCAAGTTTAGTAGCCAAAATTGATGACTCTACGGTGAGGGAACTAAATAACATGACAAAATATTAAAATTGGACCAGTGAAACGGTTATTCATTAAAAAATAGCTGGATACTGACAATTTGAAACAGAAACATTACCAAGAATGTGGTAAGCAAGAACTATCAATTGTCAAGTGTCATAGATCAACACCCTCGTCAAGGCCTTTAGAACTGATCATCACATTTGCATCAATTTGCTTGTCAAACTTCTTTCTCCTCCGGGTTTCAAACTCTTGGAATCCATCCATCTGAAATTGTACTTGTTAACTTAGAATTCTACTAAAAGCCTTAAGACTTCAATAATTACGGAAAAAATTTTGAAAGATGCATCATAGCCATGCACAAGGAAAATGTGCCGTACCTGTTGAAATTGATCCATGGAAATGGGATTGTTATGAAGGGAAATATTCTGAAGAGCTTTGCAGTCCGTCAACAAATTTGGAGGTATCTGTACAGCAAGAGACGCCAGATTCTTAGTTCACAATACGACTCTTGCAATAGTCACTACAAGTAAAACTGTATACTCTCTTTCCTTGCAGCATTAAACAGCTTGAATTTGTTGTTCACAACAAACTGACATGTTCATTTTATATTAATAGTATACATATATGGATAGCATAGATAAAAAACAAACAAACACTTGTTCAGTTGCCTGAATAGCAGAAATGTAAAAGAAAATAGTACTTTAAGGGCAGAAAGGAGATGGTAGAAAGAAAAGGAAACACTCCCAACCCTCTTTTGTCTTTCACTTCCATTTCCTTCCTAATGATGATGAGGCATATTTTCAATTTCGCATATATTGTTATTTATCATAATGTAGATATATAAAAAATAAAATAAAAAAAGAACAAGAACAAAAACAAAAACAAATGAGAAGAAGAAGAAGAAGAAGAAGAAGAAAGTGAGACAGAAACAAATGAGAGGCATAAACTATCATATCATAAATTTATTGTACATTTCATGGAAGAAGTTGGATAGAATATAAACTCTGCAGCGTATACCTGCTTCACATTATTATTGTTTAAGCAGAGTGACTTCAGGTGAGTGAGATTGCAAACAGAAGAAGGAAGTTCATCGATAGAATTTTCTGCCAAAAACAAGAGAAAACCACCAGAATTGTGAAGATAAGTAAGAAAATATTGTAAACGGCATGTAAGAATGGTATGGTAACTCAGCAAAGACAAAGAGCATATGAAAGAAGCATCTCGAAGCCCAGGGTCTAGAGCAAACACACTAATCCCCCAAAAGTTAGTGGCCACTTAACCATCTGAAGCTTGACACCTCCACAGTTGGTGAAAAATAATGTAATTTTTCTATCAAGCAACTCACTGAAATTCTAGGAGTGAAAAAAAAAAAAAAAAAAGAATGACAGAAGATACAGAGCACAAAATGGATTGCAGAAATCAGAGCATAAACAACTCCAGCTTCCAAATCCTTAAATACCATCTAGAAGCATAACAACCAAAATGAACATTTACTGAAAAAGCTCCAGCTCAGCAAAGCCTTAGAGAAATGATCAAATTTAGAAACCAAGTTCAATGGCGTGGTAGCAGATATAGTGGATTAAAATAAGGGACTCTCCAACCACAAAATGAAAGCACTAAAAAGCATAGAACTAATAATAAAACTTTGGTTTACACGTATATTGAGCATCATATAACTGCATGCAGACCCTGCAAGGGCTTAAGCAACATGTGCAAGGCCATACCATGACCATGAGCAATATGTTAAGTAAACCTTAAAAGCAAGATAGTGAAAAATTTGATGGATAAAAAATCTTAGAGAAGGTATGGGTCAAAATATCCCGTGAAACAAACATGTCGTGTCAAATTTAAAGTGCTTTGGAAAAACAAAGTAGGTTTGTGACTGACATTCATTTTGATCAAAACTAACTATGAAACTTCGCAAAAAAGAAGAGACTACACATCAGATATTCTCCTAATGCCTCAAATTATACATCCCTGGACCCCTAAGGCTTCATTAATAGCAACAGTTGTCAGAGAGAGAACAGAAAAAGAAGGGAATGAAGAATAAAAACGATTTAAAACTAGGTTTAAAGGTACCATTAGCTTGTAGTTCTTCCAGAGAGAAGCAACTCCCAATTGATTCTGGGAGAAACTCTAACTTGTTATTTGACACGTTTAAGAGCATCAACTGCATTGTCCAACAATCCATGTTAGTTACTACAACTTAGATATTTACACTTATATTGAAATCAGAACATTGAATAGAAAAGTCATAAATCCACAAAAAATTTTGAAAAGACCATGTGCTTCTACTCAACAAGCATTACTAGAGTGTTTGATTTGACTCCTATGTCAGCTATAATGTCTTCGAATTAAAAAAACCCGGCCATCAAACACACAATCTAATTTCAAAAGAAAGAAATCCGTTCTACTTTTAACCATGCAATCACTTAAGACACATGAACAAAGCAGTCAAACACACAAAGCCACACCAATGATATACAGGTAAAAATAAGGTCGGCACAAGAGTTTTAAAATTAATAATTAAGAATAATGGTGAAAAAAGATTTACACACACAAAAGTAGCATGAGATCGGGAAGAAATATTTACAATTTTTTGCAAACTTTTAGGATTATGCACACACTCATGAATAAAGGGAAATAAACAAAGCATCACACAATTCCTAATTAAAATTGATGCAATCAAGACAGTATCATACAGAATGTCTATCAAAGTACTGCAGTCACCTCATCCGCAACACTGAATAATGGTATAACTACAGGGGTGTTGTTAGATCAAAATAACCATGGAAGAAAAAATGGAGTTCATGGTACACTAGATACAGTTACTAACATTGCGCAAGCTCCCTATAGTCTCAGGCAGGTGTGTCAATAAATTTCCTGAGATGGACAACTTCTCAAGTCTCACCAGCTGACCCACTGAAAACAGAAAACACAGATCTGATAAGAAACGAGTAGAGCATGCCATTCCGCAACAAACATTACCCTTACAAGTTCACAGATAAAGCAGATAAAAGCAAATGAAAAAATGACAATTAACTAGACTAAATATAGCATTCTCTTAGTTAGAGAAAAAAAAAAAATTTACTTTCATCAGGTAAGATAGTAATTCGATTCATATCAAGTGACATATTTTTCAGATATTGAAGTTTCCCCAGGTTTAGAGGGAGGCGCTCAATAACGTTATCTGCCAAAACCTGAAAAAAGACAAGGTATGAGAAATTCAAGTTTCTATTATCAAAGTAGAATCATACTAAATCACTGCTCATTCACAGATTCACAGCATCATTAATATCACCTATTTCTTTCATATATGCATAAGGAGAACTTTTGAAATAAACATTCCTTGATGGTCACAAACACACAATTGGATGCACGTCCAATAATGAATTCCCAGGAAGCAATCAGTCATCAAACAAATAAAACTTCTTTTCTTTTATAAAAGAATAACAATAATAAAGAATAAATAAGAGAATGCTAAAATTCTGATATGTTTGTTCCTCTCAAAAAGGTAGACAAGCAAATTAGGTAAAAGGGGCAAAGAAAAGCTCCTATCTAATCACTGCAAATTGATTATGTTTCATAAATCTATATCACCCAAAAAATATATTTAAATCTATTTGCCAGAAAATTATCAACAGAACCCTGGAAGGTTTTAAATTTTCTGTCATTAAGAAACCTCTACTTACCGCAAGTTGATTAATGTTTCAATAAACCTATATCACCACGTATAGGAGGCCCCCTTATTGTTGCCTTTCTTCAGTATATCCTATCTATTTTCTAACATACAAAACCAATTTTGTCTTTTAATTCACTTCTAGATGTTATTGTTCTGTTTTGGGATGATGAAAACTATATGCCTTCGTTGCACAAAATATATGCACATTCTATGAAGCATAGGCACCTCTCTGGAGGTAATGTACCGATGTTGGACACATGTTTAAAACATTGGAGGAATCAGACAAGTTGGGGACACATTACGCATTGGGTCTCATTTCATTTTTTTCGCTGGAATAACATACCCAAAGTTGATGAATTTCATGAGAACAAATATTTAACATAGAATAAATATATAATATTCAAAAATATGGCATATAATAAATACATATAAAATCATATATTTTGCACGTGTCCCCAATGTGTCATGTCTTGCATTTTTTGATAATTTGCATGTCTGCATGTCCGTGTCCATGTTTGTGTCTATGCTTCTTAGTACACATTAATTTTCCTTTGTTTTTATGCTAAGAACTTTCTATTTTTCACAACCATTTGAGTCACCCATGCATCTCACAAGATAACAACCAATTTCCCGAGTATAAGTAAGTTAATCTTGACAAAAGAGAAAATGAAAGCAACTATAATTGCAAGTTAATCTTGATTCTCATATTTAAATTCTTTTCTCCTAGCAAATGCTGGAAGACAATTGAAATAAGAAATTAATAATTAGATAGAAAATAGTTAATTAATTTTTATCTCAAGAGGTATCAACTCAAAAAGCACGACTGTGTGGATAAACAAATGCAAACCTGTGATTCTTACCAGCCGCTGCAAATTAATCAATTTGCTGATCTCCATAGGAATGTCAACTGCATAAGCCACGTCACATGAACAACCAAAATTATATTAACAATAGCAACAACAACAACTTCAAAAGGATCAGCTTTGCCAAAAAGCTTAGACACAAAAGAGTGATGAAATTTCGCTCCTGGGTACTAATGGGAAAGGTAATAGCAACTACAATTAAAACAATAACACATGCATGTGAGTTCGCAAACGTGGTTGTAACTGCAACCATTTGATTGTATTATCATCTCTGAATGCAATCAAATGATGAAAAATTGGCACAATCAAGTATTTCAAAAGTTGAAGAGTTCTACCTAATCTATTGTGTGTCAAATCAAGAGTCCGTACAGATTTGTCTAGGTCAAGAACTTCATCAGGAAATGTCTGTTCAAGAGAAAAGAAAATCATTAATACATCTTTGAGTACAAACTAAATCAAACAAGCAAGTGGGAAGTAACAAATGAACATGCATCAATTGGTTCATCTATCTATTTTATTTCACGCTTCCAAATCTTACTCATATTATGATGACAGAAATATTTCAAGGGGCACACATTAAGAGATGCCTAGCCTAAAAATCTATTCCAAAAATCCACTTGTACCATATATGTGGGTCTCTCTATTTGTGTGCATATTGCACTCACTCACACATACCCACATACACGAGAGAGAGAGAGAGAGAGAAAGTATTGGGAACTAAACCTACAAGGCTACACGTCATCATAAAAAACCAAAAATGAGTATTGAAAAGTCAAGAACTTGTTATGGTGTGATTTAGTCAATAGGAATTAACTCAACAAAAATGTCCATTAAAGTCACTTTGACATGTCTTTACCCCTTACCAAATTTATCACACAAATCACAAAGGCAAGGGGTAATCAGCCATAGGACATCTTCACATCCACCCGAGCCTCTATGGGGATTCCTAATTTCCATAGTTACTTACATATATGTGTGTTTCAGTCCTCAGCAAGCTCGGCAATTACTAATCGTAAACCACAAAAGACTCCCAGCGTTGAAGATTAAAAGCAATTTATCAAAAATGTGAATCATATGACACTGAATATCATTCTGTGTGCGTCTGTGAGTAGTTGTGTTGCAAAACACCTTTCTTTCATTTTGTCCAACTCAAAACTATTTTATTTTGATTGTGGAAATCTGACATTTATAATATAACTGTTGGAAGCCCAATCCCTATAAATACAATTCTCTCATTTCAACTAACTCACTCAAATCTCTCTCTCTCTCTCTCTACACTGTGGCTTTAATTAACATACTCATATCTTCGTTTTGAGGTTTTTTTTTTTTTTTTAATATGCTTTCCACACAGTTCAACAATTTACATGGTTTGCCATGGTCCCTAAAATCCTATAACAATTGGGACCAGTTTGGTTCTTGGTTCACCTCGGAGCTGTTGTCGAAAGCATTAAGTGATGACAATGAGGACTATCATAAAGTCACTAACTCAACCAAAACTAGTTATCACCAACAACTGAACAATCCTGAATAACAAAATACAAGGGCTATATATATGAGTCAATTCCCTCTTTTCCAACTCTTACAAAACCACTCATCTTCTGATCGAACCAAGCTCAAGTTATGTCATTTTTCACAGACTATCTAAGAAAACAAAGCCAAGTGATGGATACAAAAACATAAATACAATGAAAAATACACACAAAATTGATGGATTGAAGAATGAGAAGAGAAAGGAACCTTCAATTTGGAGTCACGCAAGGCCACAATGCCGGTGGAGCGCCACCGAGCCATGCGAGTGGCCTTGGAATCGGCGTTCTTGCTGTTACAGCACCCCATTTTCGCTCGATTTTACGCAGAGAAAGACTAAGCGATTGGTTTCATGGAATTTTCTCTGAGAAATTCGAGTCTCTCTCTCTTTCTGTGACTGTGTCTATGGAAAATGGGGTGCGTGGGAATTTTCGTCCGAGAAAGATCGATCGAAGGGAGAAAAACAGAGAGAGAAGACTTTGAAGGAGAAAGCGCGTTAGCGTTTCGTGTTCTGTTTTGGTTTTCGGGTCTGTTTGCTTGGGATTCTAAGCCAATGAGGAAATATATATATATATATATATAAATAGGCATAAATATGAACAAGTAATTTAATTGAGGATATTAGACAGGTAAGGATATTCCTCATCAAAGGTGGAAAAATAATAACAACATTGCATTTCCTGTAGCTTATTTTTCATGCTTCTTTCAAATATGATAATCTTATAGTTCGGACTCATCTAATTTTAAATTTGATTTTATAAGTGTAATATGAAATAAATAAATACAAATAAGTTTAAATTCAGTAAATCTTTTGAAAAATTAATTTTAAATCAAAATGTCAAAAATAAACTGTTTTGTTAGATTACAGAGTTGCCACCTAAATATTTTGAGAAATTTAGGAAACCCAGAACTTGTGCCAAAGGCCACTTATCCGTCATTACCAAAGTGTCTCGACTCAAGAACTTAGGTACAAGAGGAGAAGGTCATGAATTGAGCACCTCACTCACCCGATCAAAGATCGGCCTCTACTAATCATGATGTGATTCTTATTTACATTATATGCTATTGTTCCAATTATTTAGGCTAGCATTACTATGTGACGCACACAAGTATAAACTAATTTGTAAAAATTGGAACACTCTGATTTCATGTTTTGTTTGAAAATCGGTTCGAATATATACCACTTAAAAAAGTGGGCTCGTATGTATATTTGATCAAATCATCCCAATTTGAGCAATTAGCCTTCATCCACATGCATTCAAACAAGTATATCAATTAAGCACTTAACCTCTTGGTAATCATGCTTCACATAGCAATAATCACACGCATGCGATATACTAAAGCAATAAGTGCTCACCTCGTACTCTAAGGCAATCCAAAAAGAAATAAAAGAGTTAGAAAAAATGCATGATCCTACGGATGCAAAATGACTAATACAACGCATGCAAAGATGCAACTAATAGGCCCGGCTACTAACATGACATGTGAATAAATTTGATAGTATACGGTTTTAAGTACGTTTTCAAGTAAGAAATGAATAACAACATGAGTTAGAATGATGCGCCGAGCCTAATGCATGCAAGACAATGGATGCAAATCATGAAAAAATGCTAAACGAAATATGATGCTCTAAACTATCCATCATAAGGGGGTAAATAAAAGGGAGAAAGACGTAAGATTTGAAGACATACATGCATTATTACAATTTGCCCTCGCACAAGAGGGTCTAAATAAATGCCCTGGCTAATTACTATGAATTAACTAACTATTACAAACCAAATGAAATAAATTAACTATACTAGCTAATTAGCACAAATTGGTCCTCGCACAAGAGGGTCTGAATAAATGAATTAACTAAGCTATTTAACTAATTATTACAATGCCGAATTTAACCAACTATTTTAGCTAATTAAATAATTCCAATACAAAATCAATTACTCTGACTAATTAATACAAATTAACTAATTAAACTAACTAATTAGTTACATTACGAAATTAATTAACTAAGTAATTAATTACAAGTTCACCACTTTAGGTACAAAAAACTACTATTAAACGTAATTTTAACGGGCCCCGAGGAGTGAGGAATGGCTCATGCATAAAGGTTTTTCACCCAAAAAATACCTCTGGTTTGGTACCAAAAGGGTTCTGTTTGTAGTCAAAAAAATTGAATTGTTTTGCTTCAGCTTCTACTCTGTTCTGTGGGAAAAAAGGGCACTGCCTGGCTAAAAAAAAGTGGCCGGCCAGTCACAAATTCGTGGTACTGCCTTGCTGCAACAGATAACAAACAGAGCACAAAAAGAGCATTTTCAGGTAATGTTTGTCCACCATGTCTCTTCTTATCATCAAATAGCTCAAAAGAGGGATATGCTTGATTCGTAAACCATTAATCAACGCCAATTCATTGCGTGATGACTTATGAACCAAGGGATACAATCTCAATAAATGCACAATGAAAGACCCACGAACATCCTCCCTATCATGATATTGATCAAGGGAAATGGTTGACATTGACTTTTGAACCGTTTTCATCACTAACAAGTATGAAACGACTCAAGACTCCATAAGTTCAATTAACATCCGATTGAACCCAAGTTATTTTATTATCTTGCTTCATTTTATTCCAATTTTAATACCTTTTTTAATTACCTTTTCATTCCTTAAGCCTTTTAGTCCAATAATGGGCACACTACTAGAAATATGACTTTTTGCATCTACTTTTTTGCGACTGATTATTTAACCGTCACAAAAAATCATTTTTGTACATCAAAATCTCATTTTACCATCTCATTTTCCTGTCCCAATCATGTTCTTAAAAAAATAAAATAAATAAAAATCAGTAAAACTTGACTCTCTCTTTCTCTCCCTCTCAATCCATTTTTTTCTTATTTCCTAAATCCGAACTCTCTCTTTCTCTCCCTCTCAAAATCTGTCTCTCGCTCGACTCTCGCTCGAATCTCATTGCCTCTCTCGCTCGAATTTGCCGCTCGAATCTCTCGCTCGAATTTGTCGATCGATTCAACTTTCTCAAGTCCACAACTGTTGAAGATTTCATAATCGGTAAGCCTAAACACATCTTCATCGATTCAACTCTCTCTGTAATGATCCGAGAAATCAAGTGTGCTCTGAATTGCTCTCTCTTGTCTCAGTTTCTCTGTGAGATCAATAAACATGGTAAGATCAGAGAAATCTCTTTGAAGCATTCACTTCTTGTTCATCTTCACGCATTATTCGTTAACTTGTTGCTTATCCACTAATCTCACTGCAATCTTCTCGATTGATCAGGTTATTGTACAGAAAGTGAAGGAATCGGAGATAACCGAGCAGGACTCGCTTCTACTGGTACAGTTCAGCTATTGATTTTCATTTACAGATGATCATAGCAACCTATATATAAATTTCATTGTCTACTTATCTTCATTTTTGTGGATCGAATTCTGGAATTATAATTTGAACTTACGGTTTTCTCATATTCAGAATCAGATCATTGCTTTGAATAAGTCATAGTACGCTGAATCTGGATTATGTTTTGTTCAGTAATTTACTAGTGAATTTTACTGTAACTCAAATCCGAATTATGATCAAGAGAGTTTGAATCTGAAATATTTTTTTTCTACATTTAGAATTAATTTCTCTAGTGTTGCAACCTAGACATGAATTTCGTTGTCTGCTTGTCTTCATTATTTGTGGATCAAATTCTGGAATTCTAATTTGAATTTATGGTTTTCTCACATTCAGAATCAGATGCATCTAGTGGGCAACAAGCTTCAAAAGAAAATAAATAGGTATGCATTTCTCTGCTTTTAATGAATTTTTCAGCTTATTATGAATTAGGTTGCCTATTTCTCTGAATATCTCTTTGGAATACTTATCTTTTCCCTTATATTTCTGCATGTATTTATGATATTTGCTGTGTATGAAGTTCTTGAAGGATATCACTATATTTCCCAATGCATTATGTCGTATTAGGTTTGAAATTTATCCCTAGAGCATATCATATGGACCATGTATTATGTCGTATTAGATTTGTTGCTTATGTGCTGCCCTCAAAACAACTAAACACATGAAACATATTGCTGGATCACAGGAAAAATAGTTATATCTAAAGTTCAGGTGAAGCTAACATGGATAAGGTTTTTGTAGACACCCCATTTTTTACCGTCCTCAAGACTTGGACGTCACCGTTTGAACACTCGGTGATTATCCATGTTTGTGTTCGTTTGGAGTTCCCGGAGGCCTCGGCTCGCGTGCCTTGCTTCAGGACCTCCGAACTCGACCGTTTAGTGTCTGGTTTTGCACCAAACACTTGTGTTTTGCCTTAGAAGGGCAGGGTAGGGCTTGTGGACCATCCCCACCCATCACCGGCAGTGGCTAGAGGCCACCGGCTGGTTTTTGCTGCCACCGGCAATATATATTGCCGGCCGGCACTATTTGTTGCCGGTCAGCACTTTTTAGTGCCGGCCGGCACTCTTTTTGGCCAAGATGGCATTTTTGGCCGGCCGATTACTGTGCATCTGCTTTTGCAGATATTTTAAGACAGCTGTCTTACTTTTGCTCCCCTCCATACACGTGTATGGAGGGATCTCCCTCTTATGAAGCTTGTCTTGTAAGCTTTACAAGACAAGAAGTGCCATATAGAGAGAGAGAGAGCTCTTGGCTGAAAAAGAGAGACATTCTTTAGGATATTTGGAGAGCTTAGACAGCCATTATTAGGGTTTGAAATCTAGGGTTAGGGTTTGTTACACCTTATCTCTCTCTTTTTCCCTCTTGTGTGTGTTTTAGTGTGTTTAGTCCATACTATTGCACACAAACACATAGTGTTTCACCTTCCTTTGGCTCTTGAGGTTCTAAGGGACTGGTTTTGAAGTTTTGGTGTTGGATTCAAGCTAAGGAAGGCCATTGGAGCACCATTTGTGAAGGGATCATCAAGGGTAAGAAACTTACACCTTTATTCCCCATTTTTGCATTGATTTTCCACCTATCTTAGAGCTATTTTTGTGCTTATTGTATAACATAAAAAAGTTCTGTTTTTAGGCCCTCTTTATTGTTTATTAAGAGTGTTTTGTTGTTTGAGGGTGGTTGACCCCCCTTAGGCCTTAAAAGGCCTCATTTTGAGTCATTTTGTGCTAGCTCCGAGATTTTGGTGTTGGGGTCTCTTCACCACTGAAATCTTGAGGGATTTCAGTGGTGAAGATGATGCCTTGAAGTCCCAAGAAGGAGAGGGCCACCCCCTCTCCTTGTTGTCCTTGAAAAGGGCATGTTTTGGCCTCTTGAGAGAGCCTATGCTTGAGTGTGTGTTGAGCATGTTTAGGCTGTTTTTCATGCTTATATATCCATAATATAACATGATTTTAAGTTGGTTTTGGTACTCCATGCATGCTTAGCATAGTTGCCTTGTAATGCCTTGTTATGCCTTAACATGTCTTAGGTTGTTAGCCTTTGTTGGAGCATGTTTTAGGCTTAGTCTTGTGAAGATTTTGTGCATGTTTTGCCATGTTCTAGGTCTGTCCTAGGTTGTTTGGGTTGATTTTGGCATGCTTGATATAGCTCCTTTGTATTTGGGCTTGTTGGCCTTGAGTATGTGCATGTGTAGCATGACATCTTTGCATCGATTTGGTGATTTGGGGTCCCCCCACATGTTGTTTCAGTCCCATTTCCATGCTTGTTTGATTGCCTTGCATGCCTCTTTAATGCTTTGGAAGCTTGTGTAGCAATGCTCCATGTTTTGACCATTATGCATGCCTTTGTTTTTTGAGTCACTTAGATGCCATCTAAGTAGTCCTTTAGCCTTGTTTTAACATGCTACAAACCTGTTTTTAGCTACTTAATGCATGCCATGTTTGGTCTTGCTAAGTGTAGTTCAATGCTCCATTGATTTGCTTTGGGCATTTGGACCATTTTGCATGTGAATGTTAGCTTATTTTGTTGCTTGGTTTGGCACCATCCTAACATGCATTTTTAGAGCTTATGTTGCATGCTAATTAGTCCATGATTCCCCCTTTCAAATGTGTTTGAGGGTTGTTCAATTTATGTAAGGTTTGGACCATAACATGTGTATGTGTGCATGTGTGTTTAGCCTCCATCTTTGAGCATTATGGCTACTGTTTTAGGCCTATTTAGAGTTGCCTAATTCATGTTTAAGTCCATCTTTGCACCCATTTGCATTGCCATATGTATGCTTGTATGCTTGCATAAGCTTGTCCCCATGCCATGTTGCATCCTTAGCTTGTATGCTTAGGTTGCATTGCATTTTGCATGCATGCCTTGTTCTTTGACTTGATGATAGGAATTGGGCCTTGTTTGGTTTGATTGGTTTGCATTGCATTTGAAATCAAAGTTGCATACTTGGTTCTTTGGGCCATCATGCATGGAAATGCGTGATTGGTGGTCCGAGAATCGGGGCACATCCTCCTTTGTGTCATTAACCTGATAAGGAATGTGATGGGTGCATAAATTGCTTGAATTGCATTGCCATGCAAGATTTTGCCCTCTGCTGCTGTGAGTTGCAGGTTCTGCAGGAATTTATTGCCGGCCGGCAGTATTTAGTGCCGACCGGCAGTAAATCGATGGCCGGTGGATCTATTTTGTGCCGGTGACTAAATTCTACTGCCGGTGGAAATTCTGCTCAGCCGATGATATCCCCCAGTGTCCTGAGAGGCATCCCTGAGACTTTGGCAGTTTTCAGAGGAGCAGAGCAGGGAAAACAGAGGCAAACTATGCATGGCAGTGCGATTCCGAGCCAATCCCGAGCATGTGTTGCATCTGGCCCTCGCCCCGAGGCGGTTTACTGTTTTTCTTTAATTTAGTTAATTTGTTAATTAATTAAGCAATTTGTAATATTTAATTAGCTTGCGTAGTTAATTAATTTGTATTATTATTTTGGTCCCTCCGAGCGAGGGCAAATCTGTAATAAGCGTGCGTGAGTGTGTGTATGTCTTCCAACCTCACGTCTTTCTTCCCTTTTATTTACCTGCTTATGGTGGTAGATTAGGGCACGTTTAATTTAGCATACCTTATGCTATGCATGTGTGCATCCATGCATTTGTATTGCATGCATTAGGCTCGGTACATCACGCTAACTGCATTCGTATCTCAATTCAAAAATTGACTATGTGATAGTTAATCGTATTTCATATGCCATGCTTAGGTTAGCCGAGCCTGCCTAGATTGCATTTTTGCATGTGATGCATTAGCTATTTTTAACATGAACTAGGACATGCATGTTTGCTAACTAGTTTACTGTTTTGGCACGGAGTACGATGTAAGTATTTATGCTTTAGCATCCTGCATGCGTGTAAGTGTTGCCATGACAGTATGTTTGCCATGCGGCTAAATGCTTATATGATAAACTGTTTGAAATGCCTGTGGGTGAAGGTTGGATTGTTTGAGTTGGAAAAACTCATTGAAATCCGTGTTTTAGCCTACTTGCGAGTAGCAAAATTTAAAGCATTTTCAAAACAAATGGATATGCAATGTTTCTTTCCAAATTAGGCAATCTAGTCTATTCTTGTTTGCCGCGCATAACATAGTAACGCTAGGCTAATAAATGGAATAAGAACACATAACGTTTTCAAAATCGGATATCATGGTTAGTAGAGGCCGGTCTTCGGACCGGGCGAAAGGGGGTGCTCATAGCTGACCTTCCCCGATCGTACCCAAGCTCCCGAGCCGAGACAACTCCGGTGATGACGGACATGTGGCCTTCGGCACCGAGTCAGGGTTTCCTAAATTTCCCCATTTTAAAAATATTTAGGTGGCGACTCTGTATCTGGCAAAGCAGTCCATGTTTGGCACTACTTTTTAAAAAATCTGTTTCTCAAAACGATTTGCCAGATTTGGACTCTTTGGTTCAGGTTACGAACCGCGACAACAAAAATCGCGAGTCCGAACTGTAGCAGCGGGGTCCCCCTCCGCGGGCGCGTCTACAGTTTTCAACAAGAATAACAAGTCAAGGGCCATAGATTCTAAAGTAGACCTCTAGGAACCCGTTGCCACTCACAGTCCATCTCCAACACAGACAACACCCAAACTTGTCGGAGATAGAACCATTTTCATATGAATCACAAAGCTGAGATCAAATAACTAAAAATAATTCATGTCATGGACAACAAAAGCTGTAACTATTCGGGACTCCATGAAGAGATAGGATAAGAAAAGAAGAAAACATGAGACAGGATAAGCTGTAACTATTCTGGACTAAAATAATAATGTTTTATTTTTATTTTTTTTAAAACGACAAAAAAAGAAGAAAAGACATGCTCAAACGACATGCCTTTATCAAGCAAGACAACATAAGTTACTTGAGCAAACTTCAGATAATATATTAGGAATTATAAGATTATGCCAAACACACAACAATTGCCCAGTATTATTTCCAGGAAACAATACCATTGAAGTTATGTAGGTTAATAACACTCACATGTAATACTCCACTCGGAGAGACAAAAAAGGGAAAAAAAAGCAACAATTTTTTCCTGTGATAAACGAGTTGTGTTATATATGTGTTCATGTCGAAAATGATAAATCCTAAAATGCCTTCGTAATGAGTGTTCACATTTGTTCTTCTTGAGACAAACAATGGCTGCAGAAATTACATAGCTAGGAACATTAACAGACCATGTCTTCTTGAGCTAATCCACAACAAACAGGTTAAATCAAGAGAAAATGCACTGTTGCTGCTGACAGAACTAATATGCCTGGACAGGTTTTATGTTTTAACTTTTAGTTTGCTTTTTCTTTGTTGTGCATCAATTATTAGTAGCATGCTATAAAGCATCCTTTGCCTATGTACCACATCATTCTGCACGAGTGAGATATGCTTATTTCAGTAATTTTCATATTATGCATGGTTTTGAAGTGTTATTGCTATGGATTGATTGTTCTAACCGTAAATTGATGCCACTGTTTCTCATCTCAGGAAGAAAGACATTAATTTTTTTTAAGTAGCTTTCAGAATAAGGGAATACTGGATACAATGCATGTTTTACTCATTTATCTCCAGAGCTCTCTGCCTGAGCAAAGACCCTTGGTTGCTGTTCTCCTTTTACACTTAGATCTTCTGGTATGCTCCTCAAGTAAAAATTCTTTTGCTGATAGTGAATAGAAGTATTAATTAAACTATGATTCTGGTGTCTCCTGTTTGCTTGTACTGATTGCTGCAATATCTTGCCATTTGAAAACATTGACTTGCTGAATACCAATTGAATTCATACTTTGTTCAATATATTTATTATGCTACTCTGCACATTGGCCTAAACTAATCAAACAATTTCTGAATTTTGTTTATTATGACAGCAATGAACTGTTTCTAAATTATGTCCCAAATTAGATGTTGATGGCACCAAAAAATGACTTTTAGGAAGTAAGACAATCATTTTTAGGCATCCTTATAGTCATTCAATTAGTCATGAGTTAGTGCTGATGGAGATATGGGGTAGCATCTATGCTTAATTCAAGTTAGACTTCCTCAACGGAGTGCTTAATTGAGGCATGTTGCTTTAAAAGGAAACATCTATGAAGCAGCAACTACATTAATGCTTAATTGAATTAATGCCTTTTTTTAATCTAATTGCACTATACCCATAGGAGTGATTAAAATTGATAATTTTTATTTTGGCAATATATAATTTGTATCATTAATGCTTGAAATTTTTGTTGCATAGGTGCAATGTGGTGATGTGGAACTTGAAAAGAAAATTGATGAGAAGATTGGCCAGTTCATCGATAGAGTGGAGAAACACCTGAGCAAGAAAATTGAGGAGAAGATTGGCCAGTTCATCGATAGAGTGGAGAAACACCTGAGCAAGAAAATTGACGAGAAGATTGGCCAGTTCTGGATTGTATCTTTTTCACAAAAGAACTTTTCCTAAGTTTTTAGTTGTAATAACTTTCACATATGGCTCAAATTTTGAGACTCAAAAGAAATGTTCAATTAAACGATAATGCTATAT
This sequence comes from Camellia sinensis, assembly GCF_055761805.1. Classification (NCBI taxonomy): domain Eukaryota; kingdom Viridiplantae; phylum Streptophyta; class Magnoliopsida; order Ericales; family Theaceae; genus Camellia; species Camellia sinensis. The sequence continues at coordinate 156,027,035 of NC_138964.1, forward strand.
TGCTTGAATTCTTGTCATTGCTATTCCTAGAGTGCTTAACGCTACACTTCTATGTTTTTTTTTTTTTTGGCGACGGTAACAAGATTGTCGCCAAAAATCATGTTAGTGTTTTTCTTTGTTTTTTGCGACGGCAAAATAGTGGCCACCATAAGTAGTTTAGGCGGTCGCAAATAATTTGCGACTATTGCTTTGTCGTCGCAAAAAGTATTTGCCACCCCCACATTCGCGACCCCCATTTGCTGTCGCATGGGCTGTCGCAAAAAGTCTTTTGCGACTGTTTTTTATTATTTGCAACGGTTTATAGCGGTCGCAAAAGTGTCCGTTTTAGTAGTGGCATGAGAGAGATGTCATGCCGTTGGTAATGAACCTCCGAAGAGATTAAGCCATTAAGTACAACAATATCTATCTCAAGCTTAAACAAACAATCGATTTGAAACAACTCTCAAAGTAAAGAAAAAGCCAAGAATAAGAGAAGTACAGAGATGAACACAAGTATGGAAAGCTTGAAATAAATGTTATCAACTCAAATAGGTTGGTGTCTAATGCCTAAAACACTAAACCCATGAGGACCGTTACACTACAAGCATGCAATACAAAACATAAATGACATAAACAACTTAAAACAGTCCTAAAATAGGCTAAAACAGCACTGAAATTAAGGTAAAAATTCTATAAAAGCAAGTTAAAATAACAGAGCAATTAAGCTAGTAAACAAATCAAATGAGGGGAGGCTAACCCCTTTTAGCCTCTGAAAAACCTCTGAAAATCAGTGGTAAAAAGATTTTAAAAAAAAGAGATAATGAAAATATGGGAAACACAAGGGTAAAAGCTTAGAAGACAAGGATCAAAGAGGGGTGGTCCACTCCTCTACCCTTAATGGCTTTAAACCACAAGTTTCAGTCCATGGATGATGTAAACTAAAATAGAAGAATCGATTCACATCTTCCATTAATGTTTAATAGTTTTATATAAATCGACATTCCAATCTATATATCTATATTACAACAAAGAGACATTTCATTAATAAAGGCAATGAAACCTCTGAAGTTCCATTCGAAAATTTCAAATCTATACTATGTATTGAGGAAAATAGAGTTTCCAATGAGAAGAAGGAATGTAAGAACTCTAGGTGCTCAACTTAAATTCTATAATCAATTAACCTATTTCACTAAAAGATTTTTCAAGATCATTGACCTACGATCTCATAATTTTGTTTCCTTTTTTTAATATATTTTAGATGGTTATTTTTTGTTTCCTTAAACCCCAATTTTATACTCAATTTTTTTTTTTTTTTTATGATGTGTTTGGTTCATAGTTTTTGATAGGGATTTTGAAAAAAAAAAATTTGAAAATGTGTGTAAAATTAGATCAAATATAGTTATATTTCATTCACATTTTACCTATTCTCTTCTTTTTCTTCTTCTTTCTCCTTTTTTTTTTTTTTTTTTATCTTTTCAAATTCTTACCTAAATCCATAAATCAAACATAACATAAAATTGGGTACATTACTTTTCTAAAAATTTTGAGTTAATATTACTTTTTAAAGTTGTGTATTACAAACTCTTATCACACATGTCTCTCCATATAATAATGATTGGAATTTGTTTTAGTTGCTATCTCAAAGATTAGTGATAGAGTCAAAGAAAATGTGTAAGTGTAACAACCCCGACCTATGATTAGCTAATAAACCTTACTTAAGAATGCTTAATAAGTAATTATGATGGAAACATGTATCAATTATGTGTTACATACTGTTGTATCTGTCGGCCATAGAAATATCTGTCTATATTTTTGTTTCGGTATGCGAATTGAGGGCTTTATCGGCATCAAAACATGAAATTGATTAAGTATTCGTGTTATTTGGGATTTTTAGAATTTTATGGTAGGTTTAATTAGAATTCGATTCAGAATCAGATAATTATAATAAAATAATAACAATGGTTTAGCCTTAACTACACTTAATTAACTAATGCTAATTGAGCCTATATATGGCCACTTATAATGCTTTCTACACATCTTCTTCATCATTTTGAGCACACAACCATAGGAGAGAGAGATGGAGTGAAGAAAAGGGTAAAATCCAAGGAAGATAGGAGAATTTGGAAGCATAGTTGGAGAATTGGCTTGCTAACTCAAAGACATAGTGGTCTAAAGCCTAATTGAAGAGTTTAGGTAAGGATTCAAGATTTTAGTTAAGTCCTTGAGATACTTAACACATGAATTTACGAGAAGTATGTTGATCAATGCAAGAATTAAGTTAATGATGTAGGAAAGAAGACCATATTATACATGCATGATTTTCATTCCATTTTGGGTTTGAATTTCAACTAATTCTCGCATGCATGAGACTTTTGTTGAAGGGTTGAAGGATTTTTCATGTGTTTACACTTTTCATTCCATGAATTTATGTTTTGAGAAGAAGATATTTCAATTCCATACATGTATGTTATATATATATATATATATGAGTTTCAAGTTCACTTTTGAAATAATTGACTTGCTTTTGGGCTTTGATTTTGCGAAATGATTTGTAATTCATGAAGCTCTATAATTTTCTGCATGTTTTCTCAAGTTTTGGGACCCAAACGATGTGTTTTGAAGCTTTAAATTTGAGTTTTGATCTTGGAAAGCAAATATGAAAATTCCAGAATTTGCACTCTTCGCTCAAGCGGTAGAGTCTGCGCTCAAGCGAAGAATGTGAGCTCCTAGTACTTTTGTAGAGTTGAGGGTTGGCTCGAGCGACAGGACCTGCGCTCGAGCAACCACTCTTATTTTTTAGCCTTGGCTCGAGCGACCAAAGTTGCGCTCGAGCGTAAAATAAGAGCTCATAGAAGAGGGATCCACTCCAATGACCAAAGTTGCGCTGGAGCAAATTGCCCTGTTTCAGAATTTTTGACAAGTGTTTTCCGTGTACGTTTTAGCATCCTCATTGCATCCTAGGCATTCCGACGCCTTAATTAAGACATGATAATGAGGATAAGAGTTAGAAACACATGTTACGAAAGAAGAATGATAAGTTAAGCGCTTTTGGGACAAATATTCAAGTGTATTTGTCACATGTTTGTGTAGGTCATGTATTAGCACCCGCTTGATTGATCTGTTCTGTCCAAGTGATCTATTATGTGATAGGAACTATTGGTGAGCAACAACTCTGTAAAGTTATTTTCAGTTATAAGTATTTTCTGACTAAAATGATATGATCTATTTTCTGAAATGCTATTTATGAATCATGAATAAATGTCTATTTTTCTGAAATGTATTTGTGGTATCCTTAGTTCATGTAGCCCTCGCCCGAGGGTAACAATACCATGGTTATATATGCACAAAAATGTTGACCTTTTTGGTCATCAGTACCAACTATACACGTGGGCCTTTATGACCAATCTGATCTGTTAGCTAATGGATGTACCACGTATAACTGTTTATGAAATTTGTATAAGATGTGAATCTGAATCTGTTTTTGATATGAACTCTAATTTATGAATCTGTGACAGACATCATTCCTAAACCCTTTACTCTGTCTTTTCTAATTTTGCTACACATTCACCTTAGTATTCTTATCTCAGCAACATTCATTTTATGTAAGTGTTGTTTCCTAGTTGGCCAACATTACGTCCCATACAATGTCGCTGATCTAATAGCTATTCTCTATAACTTTCCTTTTAGTCTAGTGGGTACTCGTTTATCATATAGTATCCTAGACGCACTCATCCATTTAAGCCACCTTGTCTTAATTCTATGGACCACATCCATTCTAATCTTCTAAATCGTTGTGATAATCGATCCTAAATAACGAAAATGTTCACTCTTAGGTAGTTATTGGTTCTTAATCTTCACTTCTCATTTGCTTCCATTGTTACTGTTACTGTTACTAAAATTACACTCCACGTACTTTGTCTTAGTTCTGTTTATCCTAAATATTTTAGATTCAAGTGCTTCTCTCAAAGTCTCAAACTCAGTGTTAATTCCTTCTCTAGTCTCTTCCACTAACACGATATCATCTGCAAAAAATATATACCATGGCACATCATCCTGAATATTTCTTGTCAACCCATCCATAACTAAAGCAAAAAGATAAGGATTTAAAGTTGATTATTTGTGTAAGTCCACAGTAATTAGAAATTTACTTGTCTCTCAAACAGGTGATCTAATAATAGTCACCACACCTTTATATATGTCCCTAATCACATCAATGTATCATTTTGTCACCTATTTCTTTTATAATACCCATCAGATTATATCCCGAGACACGCTATCATATGCCTTCTCAAAATCGATAGAAGTCATATGAATGTCTCTTTTATTTTCTTTATACTTTTCTACGTAATAAAATATTTTTATGTCGCATGATTGTCAATGTATAATTTTCTATCTAATTTTAAATGTAAATTAAATTTTCAAAAATAAATTTAAAAAAACTTGAAACATTTAGCCTTCGTTTGGCATATGACTTTTTTGGGTTTTTGGCTAAAATAGCCATAAAAAGACAAGATAGGCTAAAGTTAATAAGACAAAATGTCACAGCCAAACCATAATTATTTCATTTTTTCTCTTACAAAAGTCAAAAAAATCAAAAAAACCTATCCCAAATGAGACTTTTTAACCCCAGGATAAAAAAACTAAAAAACCGAAAAACCAACCCACATCCCAAACAAAGCCTTAGAGTGAAAGTGAAAAAATGAAAATTTAATAGTCAAAATAGGAAAATAGCCAAACATAACGAGTAAAGTGTAATTTATTCTTTTTGTATTCTAAAATCGATCCGAAGAAGAAACACTACAAAAACGAGCCTGAGAGTCTCATCTTCTCTATCTCTCCTCTTCTCGGACGATCTGCAAGCTTCAACGACCAAGTATGGAACACACACACTCTCTCTCTCTCTAACACGTGAAATCCCCTCTTTCCCTCTCTGTGAAAACGAAAACTCCATACTGAATAATTTATATGTTTGGCACTCAAAAATGAGGTTTAGTATAGTTCTATGTGTTTGTGAGGTCATCTCCAACCCTTATTCAAAATTTTACTCAAATTTGAGTAAAAGCTTTTTTTTTTATATGAATGACTCAAATGGAAAAACTCATATTTAAGCTTAAATTTGAGTAAAAGCTTCACTAATGATATGATAGAGTGGTAAATTTGAGAACTACAAAAAGTCTTGGAAAATTTGAGCAAACTCCTTAGTTTGGGTAAAAATTGGGAGTGGAGGATATTTTGAGTGATTTTTACCCCAATTTAAATTTGACATGCCCTAACATTTAGGAAAGATCGATTCGATGATTGTAGCTTATTTTACTTTGCTAATTTAAATTATTTCCCTTTTGCAAATGCCATATCAACAACCAATTCAATTCTAGGTGTTTACTTGGCATCCTATGAAAAATGTAACATTATTGATTTTGTGTATATAATATTTTTTTATTTTGAAAATCAGTTAAGTTGGAGATTAACATCAGATCCCTATATTCCTATGAGTGTTGGTACACGCTCTTTTTTTTTGGTTGGATTGGGATGGTTACACTACAATGACCCAATTCATAATTAAGGCTGCACTTTGTTTGGGCAAAGAGAGAACTCAGGAGAATCTATAACATATATTAAAAGACGGTAAGAGTGGTGTAACAGATGGTGTCACATTGGTGCCTATGCCTCTGTTGTAAGTCTATGCTTCTTTGTTTCCGAAACAGATTTGGCCTAGCTACGTGGCCTTTAGCTTAGCCACACACACAAACAAACAAATTCCATGATTTAATCTGTACAAATGCCGACTTCCTTTCTGCTGCTGCTGCTTCATTTCCAAGACCATTCATCGTAGAAATTTCCCAAAATGGTGATCTTCGGTTTGCCTATTTCGCAAAGCTCCTCTCTGCCACATTTTGTTGCAGATTTGGGTTTATCCACGTGGAATTGAGCTTAATGACACCGACAATGAAAAAGAAAACAAAATTTTCCCCTTTGAAGATGGGTTTTCTCACAAGATATATATATATCTTGTCGACGGAGTTTCTGTTGTCCTCTTCTTCCCATCATTGTCGGTGTTCTTCCTGCCTTAACGCTGTGAAAATTGGGCATCTAAAGCTCTGGTCCTGCAGTTGCAAATCCTAGTACATACATTTGTGATTTTATACATCTGTAATGTGATGGCTACTATTTACAAGTGTGTTGCACAATATTGAACCACACTGTTTGTCACTCCTACCCACATGTTCAACAGAAGCACACCATGTATTTGTTAGTATGTCTTAATAATTGAGGAGTTCGCCTGCTTAATTTTCCGAATAAAAAATAAGCCCCATCCAATTTTCTAAGTTGAAAATTCCAATCCAAGCAAGAGAAATGTACGACATATGACTTGGAAATATAAAACAAATAAAGAAAGAAAAAGAAAATCCAAAAACTATTAAAAACCAAATATAGCTAAAGTTCAATTCTCAAATTCATAAACCAAACATAATTTTTAGAACTATTTATGTGGAAAAGATTTAGTTGTAATGGTGTTACTTTGGATTACATACTAAAATATATTAACCTAATATAGAAAATCTACGTCTGTTAGTAAAAACTCAAATGATGAAGAAAATGCAATTAAAAAACCCAGACTGTGTAATTGTTGGGTGGGTATTGTGGAATGAATTGTAGAATCAAATTTAGGATCATAAAATAAATGTCCTTCCTGTTTTCAATGACGTGTAAGTTTTCTTTGGATAAATGGATTAGATTTGCTTTGATTCTAAAAGCAACTTCTAGAAATAAATTAGGTTTTCATCTAAGAAAATGATCTCCATTTAGCTTGAAAAACAATATTACTAAATCCACCAAGAATATTAGTAGATCCTCTTCATAGCAAGATTAATTTGATCTAGAAGATGAATTTGGTCCTCTTGACAGCAATAATATTAGTATATCATTCAGGAACAACAAGATTAATTTGATATATCTTGGTAATCACCAATTTAGATATTCTAAAAGGTTAAGTGTATATGTATCATTTTCAGCAACCAAAAAACCCACAAAAAAAAAATTCTAAAAGAGTTTTCTTTCTGGAATTTAAATTAGAATGATTCACAAAAAGACAATTCAAAGAGCACAAGTTTGGAAGCATAAAGAAGGCAACCAACCCAAAACTAGAGCAATCAAATTGGATTCCCCCATTAATTGCCCTCTCTCTTTTTATATGACCAACCAATAACTATGTATCATAATTCTTTGGCAAATTGGAATTATTCTGAAATGAATTTTCATCTAAAGTTGTTTTCGTGTGGAGTTTTATATCTATATGTCTTGAATTTGGATTTGGATTTGGGTTTTTTGTCTTTGGGTTGTCTTGAATGGGAAGTGGAAAAACACAATTTGTGTGCAGTGTTCCACCTTACCATCAACAAATGACATTGACATGTAAATAAACTCCAAATTCAATTCCATACCTATTTCTATGCTGCTGCCCTCTAAATAGAACAGGTCTTCCTGGAAAAATGAACTTAACTGGTACATTTGGATTCATTGACTATAAAATTGTATCATTTTCAGGGAAACATTTGTACCTTTTCTATTTATTTATTTATTCATTTTTAAATAGTTGTTAGGGTTTAAATGTATTGTTTGAAGTGATATTTAGTGATAATTAAAGAGTTTCTATATAATTAACCTGTTGGAATTCTAGAAAAATCAAAGAATATTCAATTTCTTTGAAAGGGATACAGATTCGAGTAAAATTAGGTAATGTTTTTTTAGTGGTTTGGGAATTGTTCTGAGGATTATCAAATTAGGTAATGTATTATATTTGTGTCTTTTACTGTATTTTCTACAGCCTTTTTATGAACTTAACTAAGTTTACTATAAAATTCTTGGTTACTGTTTTCTATTTATGTGTGTGGTGCTTCTAATTGCTCATCCATGAAACTGTCCAACTGTTTATGTTTTGATAATTGTATGAAATTTATGTGGCAAAAAAATTGGTTTTTTTTTAAAAGAATCATATATAAAAAAATTTACAGTGGTTCCTTCTTACAAACTAGAATAATTTATAAAAGATTCACTTGGAGTACATCTATAGTTCAACTTAGATCCAAATTTATCAAGATATAATTCCAAATATCTAATTATATATTAGATAACAATAAGTTGGACAACAACAGAATATGGCAAAATAACTCTATAATATTTGTAAATATGACTTTTAGATAATTAACTCTATTATTTATAAGATGTGTCCAACTCTTTATATTTTGATAATTTTATGAAATTTAAGTGGTGAAAAAATTGGTTGGAAAGTTGATGTAAAATTTTATTTATTCTTCATTTAATGAAAACTTGATTTTTCTTTGAAAGAATCATATATAAAAAATTTACAATGGTTCATTTCTACCAACTAGACTAATTTATAAAAGATTCACTTGGGGTACATCTAGAGTTCAACTCAGATCCAAATTCATCAAGATATAATTAGAAATATCTAATTATATATTAGATGACAATAAGTTGGACAACAACAGAATATGGCAAAATAAAGTTGGCTCAAAACTCAGATTGAGCAAACTAGATGTAAATTATAATCACACAAAGCATGAATCATCTAATTTTCCTGATAGCTAAAAGAAACAAAAAACTAAGTTTGATTAGCAATAAGATTTACTTCCATAAGAATTAGAGTTTCATCTTCAATCTGCACTTTTGATACAACAAACAATAATATATAGACAACAAGAGCTGCTTACATAAAAACAATAAGAATTAAAGATTAATCTTGAATCTTCACTTTTGATTAATGGTTTTTTGTGAATGTGTGTGTGTGAGAGAAAAAGAAAGAGAGCAATTTTGAGAAATTTAAATTATGGGTATCTATTCAAGTATGTAGATGAAGTAACAACATTCTTATAGCAGAAGAGGAAAAAATTTTTCCTGCTGAATTATTTCCTTGCCAAATACCTGAACAGATTCCTTAGCTTCATTATTTGTCCTCTAGGAAAGAAAATTTCCTTTTAGAAGCTTCATATGTTTTTGGTTTTTCGTTTTGGAAGCTTCAATGACCTACATTTCTTGGATTTCTATTTTCTTTATTTATTTGTTTTATATTTTCAAGTAATATATCATACATTTCTATTGCTTGGATTTGGATTTTAAACTTAGAAATTGGATGGGTCTGTAAAGCTTCTTTGTCTTTAATGGCTTTCTTTTCTTTTTTATGTTTTTGATTTTTGAATAGGACACAAAATGCCAAAAAAATAACTACATGCATAACCATTTAAATCAATAAATGGCATAAAATGCACATTGATCTTCAAATTGTTTAGGATTCCTTAAGAAATTATAAATTCAAACTCAATTTGTAAGACTCCCATCGTCTCATGACCCCTGAAGTTTTTTAGCTATATAAAAAACAAAAGCATAACTCAATTTACTACTATTATTTAAGCAGCTTCAAAGTATTTCTAGAGCCAAAGATATTAAACGAAAGAAGATTCCCCAAATCTAAAACCAAATCAATTGTGAAGAAAGGTTCCCCAAATTTTAAACCAAATCTAAAAATTTGGGACTAAAAAAGGGTTCTCCAGGTACAAATGGAGAGAACATTAGTTAAAATTCAAAACACAATTGTTGAAATCATAAAACTGTAGGTTAGGCTAATAGGGTGAATCCATTGTCTTCAATTTATGTGAATATCGAGGATATTAAGACATGCTCAATAGGTTCATTGAATTTAGCTTAAAACACAATTTTAAAAAATATTTATATTGAAGAGATAGACAAATTAGATACAAAACATAACTACATTTCACTTCTCAAATTCATAAACCAAACACAATTTAAAAAAATATTTATATTGAAACTATAGCATGACCCCCACATCTAATAGATAATCTATCTTTTCACCAACAAGAAATGAAGAAATAATGCTAAGTGGCCTTAGAGAAAGTGAATTATGCTCTTCTATTTTGCTCTACACTAGAGGAGATGGAAATCATGTCGTCAATTAGGATATTTAGTAACATTCTATCCAAGAAGTAAACAACATACAAAATTGACAACTGATTTTTCCCTACTTTGAAGCAATGCACTTCCAACAATGTAGATCATATTCTCGACTTCAAATAGCTATAAAAATATAAAACAATTAAAAAAAAATGAAAACGCAAAAAAAAAAAAGTCATTAATATCACCCCAAACATTGAAGACGAGTGGATCCTATATTACAAGTTAAGCATTTAATAAGTTGACATAGTAGAATTAACATATGACCCTTTGGCTAGCTCTTGTTAAACATGCATTTATTTCTTCAATTGAAATTGTATTTCTTCGTTTAGCTTCTAATTGTTTACTAGCTTAACAAATTCATTATTGATTTATTGTAAATGTATTCTACACAATTGATAATTAAATGTAGGTGTACTTGAGACTTCAGCTCAAACAATATGAATAACCATTTAGTCAAAACTCGAAAAACCCTATTTGAAGAACAATAAGGTACGCTAAATAACTACATCGACATACTTTGCGTCACCAATATGTTTACAATTAACCAGTCGATATTTCGCAGCTCATAAATGTGAACAAAATCGCCAACGTTGGCGCGCATATTGTTCAAGACTAACAAGTGAATGCATGCAACAACTATTACAACAGCGAAGGGAAAATCGTCAATGAGCAAAAGAACAACAATTATGCAACAAAATGTTTGACAATGATAAATGTATACAACGTGTTATCAGATGCAATAGGGTAAACAAACCTACAAACCTATTGTCTGACTAGCCTTCACAAGGAAGAGCCAGACATATTTGTAGCTCTGCTCTATGATTTTTCTTCTCATCTATAACATCTAATTCAAGTGTTATATAGATGTGCCTTCAACTGTTATGGCCCTAACTTAAAAATTTCTGCTATGGGAGCTGCTCAACTGGTGGCATCGTAGCTTCTTTAGAATCAAATGACTTCCCAATCCGTATGACTCTATAACTTCATATTTCCATACCAACGTGTAAACACTATTTACCATTTGTCAAAATACACCATACTTGTATATTGCACTTACTATCATAATTCTAGGAATGTTTCTTTTATATGTCAACCATTTGAGAGATTCATTAAACTATCAGGCGAACAAATCTGATAGCAAGATAACCACAACTTGTACCAAAAAGCGTTAGCGTATGTTCCCACAACAGAAAACTTGACCTCTAATGTATTCTACAACATTTTGATCAAGACTTGACATACTAACAATTATTGTTGTTGGTAGGCTGTGAATGAACACAGAGAAATGTAAATAGGATGCCTTTTTCTCCTACTTCCGCTTCCTGTCTTCCTCTAACATCTTATTGTAGATTTTGTGGTGCAACACTTTTTCCATATGAGCCTAAAAGGTTATGCTGTTCGCAAGATACAACTTGTTTGCAACGAACCACCACCATCCTTATATCGCCTAATGACATCCAAAGATGTGGACAACCAATATTTCCATGCAAATATTCGAACATACAACAACTTATTCGCCTTCACATCTATGGGTGTCAAACTTGATAACAAGGTTGCAACAAGGAAATATGATATATATACTTTTCGAGCTCAAGGTCAAATATATCATTACATCAATAGTTTATAACCACTTGACACCAGACCCAAATACCTCCAACTTTATTTTTATGACACTGAGCATGAATTGCAACATCGTTCGGAAAATGCACCACAATTATGTGTAGATATCATCGAGTCAATAATGCGTATTTTGTCAGAAAATCCCTATGCAAAATTCTTGCACAGCTTAAAAGATGTTGATATTGACGAGGAATGTAGTATTGCCATTTGAACAGATCCTTGCCTAGATCGAAGAACCTACAATGCACTCTCAGCTTCACAAGTTGCAGCAATATGGGTTGAAGAAGAGTCCACAAATAATAAGACTCGTGATATTCTTGTACATAAAAAATTAGGTGGTAGCCAACAAGTTATGCATTACCATGGCTGCTATGACCCTCTTCAATACCCTCTATTATTTCCTTATAGTGAAACAGGCTAGCACCATAATGTGAAAAGAAAGGGAAAAAATATTCCACTAGACAACACAAGCATTTTTGCCAACACATCAAAATTGTTAGCCATAGAAAATGAAGATAAAAAACCTCTACTCAATGAAATTATATTATCATTTCATTGAGGAAAAAAACCCGAAAGCTCAAAACCACCCTACATCCATTCTAACTCTCTTTTTCCTTACATCTTCACATGCTGTTACGAGTGATGCATCGGGAATTTCATGTTGCCAATTCTACTGCTATCTGCTACAAATTAGGCCTTCACAAATATCAACAATATTACTTTCAGGCAAGTTGCTACAGCAATTTATTGTCGACATGTACATAAAAATTGAAAGCAATCGGTTAAACTACATACGAGCTAACCAAGACACTATTCGTGCTGACTTGTATCAAGGAATAGTCGACAGTGTAACAAGTAGTGAAATAAGAACATCAAACATTGGTAAACGCATAGTCTTTCTAGCGTCTTTTATTGGTGGCCCTCGAGATATGAAGCGAAGATATCTGGATGCTATGACATTAGCACAACGATATGGAAAGCTTGACATATTCCTAACAATGACATGCAACTCTTCTTGGCCTGAATTCAAAGCAGAACTACATGAAACAGAAGAAGCACAAAATTGACTAGATCTTATTGCTCGTGTTTTCCATGCCAAAATTGTGGAACAAAAAAATGAGTTGGTTAAAAAACAACTCTTCGGCCCTGTAGCAGCTTACACATATGTGATTGAATATCAAAAGCGTGGCCTTCCACATGTCCATTTCTTGTCGGTTTTGAAATCCCATGCAAAGATTATCCACCCTGAAGAATATGACACATATATTTCTGCCGAGATACCAAATAAAGATGACAACCCACATTTGTATAAGGCAGTTGTCAAGCATATGATGGATGGCCCCTGTGGTGCACTGAAGCCAACAAACCCTTACATGACCAAGAAAGACGAATGTAAGAACAAATACCCTCGAGAATTCTCAGAAATGACCAAGTATGGTGAGAACTCTTACCCAATCTATAGGCGTCGAAACGACGGCAAGTGTGTGAATGTTCAAGGTAGCCTTCTAGACAATAGATGGGTTATTCCTTATAACCCGTACTTACTTGCAAAGTTCGATTTCCACATAAATGTTGAAATCTGCTTTGCAATCCAAGCTGTAAAATATTTGTACAAATATGCATACAAAGGGCATGATCGTGTTTCTTTCCATTTCATTGCTAATGATAATGACTCAATTATTGATGAGATTAGTGCATACCAATCAGCTCGTTGGATATCTCCACCTGAAGCTGCATAGCGTATTGAAAAATTCACACTTAATGATATTTCCCCAGCAGTTTTAGCTCTCTATTTGCACTTGCCAAACATGCAACTTGTAAATTTCAAGGAAGAAGATAATTTGCCAAGTAGGTCCATTTGTATACTAGGTCCATTTGTTTTAAGAATTAGGCCGAGCTAAGTAGACTCAGTTCGTTAGGGCACGCTTCCGATCGAGCTAAGAGCTTTAGTAGCTCGGTCTTAAGGTGTACAGACATTAGGCTGAGGTTTGGAACGGATGAACTAGATGTAATCAACAGCTCGGACCGAGGTATAATTAATAGCGTACCTGAATGAGTATGTGAACTCAGATGGATGATCAAAAAGGCTGAGCACATGAGAGAGGTACAAAGTGCACAACCTACTGTGAAAAAGGAAAAAACGGAGGCAGCGAACGTCATCACCTTTTCTGACAAAGACTTGGCAAGGTTACAAAGCCCTCATAATGACGCACTGTTGGTTACTCTGCGCATCAAGAATTTCGACATCAAGTGGATCCTAATTGACCAAGGGTGCTCAAGTGAGATAATGTACCACGAGACCTTCAAGCAACTAAAATTGGAGGACAAAGACTTGGCATCCGCAACATCTCCCCTAGTCGGCTTTAACGCAATGCCAGAATGGTTGGTCGGCAAGATAATTCAGCCAGTCAAGGCAGGAACGATGACAAAACAGGTGGAATTTTAGGTATTGAAAGTCTCTTTCACCTATAACATAATCTTGGGAAGAGCATGGTTGCATGCCATGCAAGCGGTGGCATCGACCAATCATCAGGTGTTACGGTTCTCTAACGAAACCGAAATGATTGAAGAAGTCTTAAGAGACCAAATCATGTCCAAACAGTGTTTCGTTACAGTAAACGGTAGCCGAGTTACAAAAGGGTTTGTACAAATAGTGGAAGAGCCAGAAAGGAACGAGCTGTTCACAAGCGTTGGCAAAGTAGCCAAATAGAAGGCAGTGGAACACTTGGTAGAGATAAGGATAGATGAGAAAAACCTAGAGAAGTTCTTTTTGTTCGGCTCGTCTCTATCCAGCACCGAGAGAATAGAGATCATGGAATTTTTAACCTCTAACATCGAAGTGTTCACCTGGACGCCGTATGACATGCCTGGCATTGACCTCAATTTCATCTGCCATCAACTTAATGTCCACATAACCGCCATACCAATTATACAACAAACTCACCAATCGGTACTCCACCACGCAGAGATAGTGGCGGAAGAAGTGGGAAACCTACTGGAAGTAGGGGCAATCAGAGAAGTACACTATCCCAGGTGAATTTCCAACGCTGTAGTGGTACCAAAAAAGAATGGCAAATGGTGCATTTACGTGGACTACAAATCAGTCAACAAAGCATGCCCGAAAGACAGCTTTCTTCTACCACGAATAGACCAACTGATGGACCTAACTACAAGGCATAACCGAGTCAGCTTTCTTGATGCATATCACAGTTACCATCAGATCGCTATGTATAAACTAGACCAAGAAGTCACATCGTTTACAACTCCTAGAGGATTATATTGTTACAAGGTCATGCCCTTTAGCCTAAAAAATGCAGAGGCAACATTCTAACGGATGATCCCCAAAATGTTTGAGCCATTGTTAGGCAAAACAATGGAGGCTTACATAGATGATATGGTGGTCAAAAATAAGAATGAGGGGGACCGTCTCAAGAACCTAGATGAGATGTTTCAAATTTTGAAGTCCCACAAGTTGCGACTGAACGCATCCAAGTGCGCATTTGGCGTGGGGTCAGGAAAATTCCTGGGCTTTCTAGTGACCAACCGAGATATAGAAGCTGATCCGTCTCAGATCAAGGCCATCCAAGATCTTCAGAGGCCCAACACAGTCAAGGAGGTGCAACATCTCACTGGCCTAACAGCTGTACTAAATCGATTCACAAGTCAGTCGTCAGATAGGTGTCGACCGTTCTTCCAGGTACTGAACGCCAAGTTTGAGTGGGATGACGAGTGCGACCGCGCCCTAGAAAGGTTGAAAGAATACATGACATCTCCTCCGTTCTTAGTAACCCCAGTACTAGAAGAGGAACTCTTTTTTATATTTAGCAGTTTCCCAGCATGCAGTTAGCGCAGTGTTGGTAAGAGCTGAGGGAATATAACACTTACCTATCTTTATTGTTAGTAAGACATTGTTAGGCTTTGAAACAAGGTACCTGCCGTTGGAAAAGCTGGCCTTAGCTTTAATGATGGCTTCAAGAAAGTTGTCACACTACTTCCATGCCCACACTGTGATTGTCTTAACAGCCTTCCCCTTAAAAGCCTTGTTTGAAAGGGCGGGCTTTTCTAGGCGAATCTTGAAATGGGCTGTGGAGTTAGGGCAGTTTAGCATTAAGTTTCAACCAAGAACCGCAATAAAATCCCAAGCTTTAGCAGACTTCATGGCCGAGTTCGCACCAGGAAATCATCATGTTTACCTGATCAATTTGATGGAGACAACCGAAAGAAAGGGAGAAAGTACCGCAGAGATAGCGTAGCCCCCAAAGCAGGACGCTCAACTGCATAGCAAGCCATACAGCCCTACAGAAAGGGAAGAAGGAACAGGCTACAACGTTACCAGCAAGGACTTACCCAAAAGTAAAGTCTTTAGACAAGTTAGACGGTGAGGATCAAAGCCCAACGACAGATAATAACTTGGAAGAAGGCATCATCAACGCCCCTGATCCCAAGATATCATCAGATCCCTCCACTTACTAGAAGCTATTTAGCGGAGAGATATGGAAACTCTTCGTGGATGGAGCATCTAACAAGCACAGTGCAAGACTTGGCATAGTCCTCATCTCACCAGATGGTCTAACAATTGAACAGACAGTTAACTTTGGTTATCCAGCATCCAACAACGAGGTGGAGTATGAATAATTATTAGCGAATTTGAAGTCAACATTTCGTATGAAGGCCACCGAGCTGATGGTATACAGTGACTCCCAACTGGTAGTCGATTAGATTTCGAGTGACTACGAAGCAAAAGATGATAAAATGGCCAAATACCAAGAGTTGCTCAGAAAGGAGATCATGAAGTTTGAAGTAGTTAGAATAGAGCAAATCGGTCGAGAGGAAAATAGTAAAGCAGATGAGCTGGCCAGTTTTGCATCAATGGCAGATACGTCTATCTCATACCCATTATTAATTGACTTCCTACCCAGACCAAGTATTGAAGAGTCAAAAGTAGCCAAAGCATGTTGCGCTGATCTAGGCCCTTCCTAGATGGATCCCATCATAGTGTTTTTAAAAGATGGCATCTTACCCGAAGAAAAGAAAAAAAACCAACAAAATTAGAGCAAAGTCACAGCGATTTTGGGTCTCCCCATCACTAGCATTGTATAAAAAATCCTTCACAGGACCTTACTTGAAATGTGTCCATTCCAACAAGGTCGAGGCATTTTTGTTCGAAATACACGAAGGCGTTTGCGGAAGCCACCAAGAGGGAAGATCGCTGGCCTACTGAGCAATTTCACAAGGGTATTGGTGGCCGTACATGCAAGCAAACGCAGAGAAATATGTCAAGAAGTGTGAGAAATGTCAGAAGTTCATACATCAAATACATTAACCAGTCAGAGAGCTCCTACCTTTGACTAGCCTATGGCCTTTTGTAATGTGGGGCGTGGACATAGTGAGATCACTTCCAACCACACCAGGCAATACAAAGTGGGTGGAGGCAGAAGCACTAGCAGCCATAAAAGAAAAAGATGTCAAGAAGTTCGTCTGGCAGAACATCATAACGCGGATCGGCATACCCAAGGCTTTAATATGCGACAACGACACTCAGTTTGATGGCAAAATCTTTAGGGGCTTTTGCGAAGAATACAAGATAGAATTATATAATTCTACACCGGTGTACCCCCAAGCTAATGGCCAGGCTAAGGCTTCCAATAAAGTAGTCTTAGATGGTCTGAAAAAGAGGCTGGAAAGAGCAAAAGGCAAGTGGGCTGAGGAGCTTTCCCATGTTTTATGGGCCTACTGTAAGACACCTCAGCGGTCAACTAGCGAAACACCTTTTTCTTTGGCCTATGGCATGGAGGCAGTGATCCCACTGGAAATGGGCCGCCCCACTATTAGAAACGAAAATTTTGATCCAAACTTGAATGGTGAAGCCATAGCCCTAGAACTCGACCTCGCAAAAGAAAGAAGAGAAAGGGCATTAGTGCACATTGCCTCATATCAACAAGAGTTGTCCAGGAAATACAACAAAACAGTGCACCCAAGGCAATTCAAGATTGGAGATTGGGTACTGCGCAAAGTAATAGGCAACACTTTGGTACCTAAAGATGGCAAGTTAGGACCTAATTGGGAATGACCATACAAAGTGATTGGTTTAGCAGGAAAGTGGGCATATCACTTAGAAGATATAGACAACAAAGCTATTCCCAGGCCATGGAACATGACCAATCTCAAAATATTTTATTTTTAGCTTTTTCTTAAAACGCTTGTAATTTTTTCTTTTTCAATAAAACAAATAGACTTTTTTTTTCCAGTAAAAATTCTTTCCTCTGTTTGTAAAAGTTGTTCGCCTGACTAGAGACAATCAAGAAGGTTGGCAGGTTTGACCAACACTTTTTTCTTCCTCAGGCCGAGATAAAGATCTAGGCTCAGGAAGGTTGGCAGGTGTGACCAACACTATTTTTTTCTTTAGCCGAGATAAGGATCTTGGCTCAAGAAGGTTGGCAGGTTTGACCAACATTTAGTTCGTTCTTCAGCCGAGATAAGGATTTAGGCTCAAGAAAGTTGGCAGGTTTGACCAACACTTTTTTCTTCCTCAAGTCGAGATAAGGATCTAGGCTCAGGAAGGTTGGCAAGTGTGACTAACACTATTTTCTTCTTAAGCCGAGATAAAGATCTCGGCTCAAGAAGGTTGGCAGGTTTGACGAACATTTAGTTTGTTTTTTAACTAAGATAAGGATTTAGGCTCAAGAAGGTTGGCAGGTTTGACCAACACTATTCTTCTTGAAGCCGAGATAAGGATCCAGACTTAGGAAAATTGACAGGTTTTGACCGACACTTTTTCTTCAGCCGAGATAAGGATCTAGGCTCAAGAAGGTTGACAGGATTTGACCAGCACTTAGTTCGTTCTTCAGCCGAGATAAGGATCTAGGCTCAAGTAAGTTAGCAGGTTTGATTAACACCTTTTAGCCGAGATAAGGATCGAGGCAAAAATCTCGGTTACAAAGGTTTTCGCAGGTTCCCAAGTTATTTTCAACCGATATAAGTATCTCGGCCGAAAAAGGTGGGCAGGATAAGGAAAGGCCGAGCTAATTAGGTCAGCTAGGCTTGCAGAAAAAATCATACACTATAAAGCAGAAAAATGTTGTAACCGAACAAGAAGATGTGAAAAAGAAGAGTTTTTTTCATTCATTGGAAATTAAGTACAAAAGGTGGGGCGTATAGCTTGGTTACATTTCATAAAAACAAAAGGAAAAAAGTGCGACAAATAAGAAAAACAGGTTTTTCTTTCAAGCGAACAAATCATCAAGATCAGTATCCAAGTCAACCCGGACTTCACCGCTACGTAGGCCGGTTTCGGCGGCTACTTCTTGGGATAGGTCGGTCACAGGCACCCCCTCAACCGTATTTGGCACCGGTTGGTTGAGCGAATCCACCCAAGTAGGTAGAGAAGGCTGCAGACCGAGGTCAGTGTTAGCAGGTGGGGCATTTTTTGGATCAGGGGTCTCTTCTTCCTCCTCCCCCTCTTGAAGAAATTTTTGTTGGACCGCGTTAGTATAGTCCGTCATATAGCTTGGTATAAAGTGAGGGGGAGGGTTAAAAAAGATTTCGGAATCAAACCCCTAACCAAGCTTAGAAGTCGCAGCCTTCCACCTACATTTGAAGAAAATGTCATTGGCTGCTTCACACTATTGGACATAGGTTTCCTCCCCTTCCTTAAAACCTTGTTCCTCAACGTCTTCCATCTTCTTTCTCAGCTCTTGAAGCCCAGCATGCTTTTTCTTCTCCAACTTAGCCAGCTCCCACAGATAGAAATTTTTTTTCTCAGCTAAGCTTTTTGTTTGTCAGCCTTTGCCGTGTTGACCAGTTCGGCTAGCCTTGTGTTCTCATATTCCAACTTGGTCAGCTTGGCCTTAGCCTCCTTCAGTTCGGTTGCCTTGACATTTGCATCAGCCATGGCCGACCATGCTATTTTTCGCAATTCTAGCACACATTTGTGGGCCACATGGTTTTTCTGCAGAGCCTGCGAGTGGAGAAAAAGTGGTCAGGATGAACCGAGCAGTCAGATGGATGGTATGGACATAAATAAATTGGTGGACTACTGTAGACACCCCATTTTTGACTGACCTTAAGACTCAGACATCATCGATTGAGCGCTCGGTGATGGCGCATGTTGTGCTCGTTCGGAGGTTACGGAGTCTCGGCTGAGAGCCTTGCCTCCGGACTTCGGGACTCTCTTATGCTTTGTCTCGGTTTGCGGACCAGGTGTTGCTTTCTCTTCCCAGAGGGAGGGAGAGGTCTCGTAGACCATCTCTCAGTGGCCATAGGCTACTTTTCGTGGTCGTAGGCCACTGTTCCCGTTTGGAGACCAGTTTCTGGTTTTCGGAGCCGTTGGCCGTGCGCCTCGGTTCGAGACCGCTTAACTTTCTCTGTTTGCTCCGGTTTTTGGCACACACCTTATTTCCTCTGTCTAGAGGGGCACTGTGGCCCGGGAGACCACCTTTGTGGTCGCACGCCACTTTCGGTGCCTAATAGCTTGTTTTCGGGGCACCCGACTGCGCGTTTTGACCCCCGAACCTTCGTTTTGCATCCGTCTTGGTTCATTTTTTGCATGGACCCTATTTTCATTGTTTGGGAGGTGGTATAAGGGTGGGAGACCACCTTTTCTCCTTGGAGATCACTTTTCTCCCCTCTTGTTAGTTTTTTGATTTTCTTGTCGGGAAATTGGTTTTCTTGGTTTTTGGGCCGCATTTACTGGTCTCCCACCCCACCACTAGCTTGCATTCAATCGGGAGACCACCAAATGGGGCCACCGCCCAATTTTTTTTGAGTTGAACCTTTTGAACCCTTGTTTTAGCTTCTTGAGGAAGCTTGAACCTTTTGAACCTTTGTTTTAGCTTCTTGAGGAAGCTTGAACCTTTTGGACATTTGCTCTAGCTTCTCCAAGAAGCTTGAACCTTTGCTCTAGTTTCTCCAAGAAGCTTGAACCTTTTGAACCTTTTTGTAGCTTCTCCAAGAAGCTTGAACCTTTTTTAGCTTCTCCAAGAAGCTTGAACCTTTTTTTAGTTTCTCCAAGAAGCTTGAACCTTTTTTAGCTTCTCCAAGAAGCTTGAACCTTTTTTTAGCTTCTCTAAGAAGCTTGAGCCCTCTTGTTTTTCTATAAGAAAGGCCCTCCCTCTCCTTTAGAGAGGTTCTAAAATTGGTCTAAGGCATACAACATATCTCTCTCTATATCTTTTCATTTTAGGGTTCAAAAGGGTCTAGTTCTTGCCCCTTTGCACACCATCTCCTAGCCTAACCCCTCCAACACCAACCTAAGCTTCTTGGAGGCCTTTTTTAGAGGTTGAGGAGCAACATTTTTGGTCCAGAAGCTACTGGAGTTGCTGAGCTACAAGGGTAACATACTTTATCCCTTTTAAAGCTTTATTTTGATCCATTTCTTAGCCTTATTTTCAAGCATATTTGAGCTTTGTCATCAACTAAAAAAAGTCTTATTTCGAGGTCATTAACATGTTTGTTTAAGATCATTTTTCTGTTGGGGGTCATCTATCTCCTTGCATGCTTCATTTTACCTTGTTTTGAGCCATGCATTGGGGCCTTTGCATTGACCTTTGTTTGGCCTTCTAGCCACTAAAATCTAATGGATTTTCAATAGCTAGCATACTATTTTGAGTGCCAAAATGAAAGAGGGGTGACCCTCTCTCCCCTTGTTTTGTTTCCTAGCATATTTGGCCTAACAAAGGAGTCCTTATTTGCATGCTTCCAAGCCATGTCTCAGGCCATTTTTGGTAAGTTTTAGGACCTGCATAGGCTCTGTCTAGAGCTTGTTTTTCCATATTGGATGTCCATCTTGCATGTGTAGAACAACCCTCTTCATAGCCTATCAAAGGAGCATATCATTCTTGCATGCATTGACCATGTTTCAGTGGGTTTTTGGGCTTTATTTGGCATGTCATACCTCTGACTTTTTCTGGTTTAGTGGCCTCTTGAATGTCTTGTATACTTGTAGTGTAAACCCTCTTCACTAGCTTGTATTGCATGTTGTTTTGGCCCTTGATTCTAGCACTTTTTGGCCTTGCCTTAAACTGATTTTGTGCATGTTTTGGACTGCCTTAGCTCTGTTTTTATGCCTCATGGTCGAATGATGCTTGCTATGCATGGTTGTAGTTCAATACCCTTGCCTAGCTTTGAGTTTTGGAGCCTATTACATGCTTACACTGAGGTGTTTTCATGTTTTGGGGTCATTGAGCATGCTATTTCAGAGCTTATACTTGTGCTATATTCCCATGTTTTCCACTCTTTAAATACATTTGAGAGTTGTGCTTGTATGCCTCGTTTATGGACCATTGCATGAGCTTCATTTCCATGCATTTTGAGCCATCATTTTAGGCCATTTTCCCACTGTCTTGGACCTGCATAGGGACTGTTTAGGGCTGGTTGGGTCATTTGTGCATTGCTTTGGGTACCTATAATGTAATCCATTTCACTAGTTTCGGTATTTGGGCCATCTAGCATGCATTGTGTGAGGTGTTTGCATGTTTTGGGACCATCTTGCATGTCATTTCAGAGCTGGAAAATATGTGATTGTATGCCATATTTCATGTTTACCATGCTTTGGTGGAGTTGCACTTTGTGCCTTAGGTTTGGTCCCTTGCATTTGTGCATGATTGCATGTGTGTTGTTGCTTCATTTTCATCATGTATTGGCTACTGATTTGAGTGTGGCTGAGGCCCATTCATTTTAGTTTAAGTCCATCTTGCATTGTATATGCCATGTAGTCCATGTTGTTGCATGATTGACCATTGCATTGTGTATGCCTTGATCGTCTCATTGATAGTCTTCATATGTGCATTGTGTATGCCATATAGTTCGTGTGCATTGAGTATGCCATTCTTAGTTCATAGCATTGCGTATGCTAGTTACATCTTTTCATGTCATTTCTTGCATGTTTGCATGTCTTAGTTGCATTTCATTTAGGATTGCATGCTAGTTGTTGCATAGTGTTTGGAGTAGGGTTTAGTCCAAACACGGGAAGCGAAGGACGTTTCGTACTCCAAGTGACGAAACGTGCCTCGATTCTCGGTCGCCGACACTCTGGATTACCCATGATGGGGTTTAGGCCTTGTTGTGTTTATATGTGCATTCATTTTACATCAAGTCGTGCAATCTGACTCCTCGGCTATCATGCATCGAGATGCGTGATTGGTGGCACGAGGATCGAAGACTACACTCCCTACAGCTTGTGCAATGATGGGGAGAGTGGTCATGCACACATATGTTGAAAATACTTTGCCATGCCCCTTTCTCGCTCTCTGTTGCAGCAAACCGGAAACCAGCAGCAAAAACTGGTCAACAGCCTTCTGGAGCTTTGTACAGTGTTCTGGGACCAGTTACAAACAGAGGCAAATCAGGGCATCGCGATGGATTTCCCGACAAGGCGACTTAAGCATGCATGCATCCCTATCATTCGGAACAGAGCTGAGGCGGTCCATTTTGTTTAATTTGCATGCTAGTTTCCTTACTTACTTAGTTAATTCATTAATTAATTAATGTTGTGTAATAATTAGTTTAATTAGCTTAGATTAGCTAGTTTATTCTGTACTATTCATTCGGACCCTCCGAGGAGGGCAACGTTGTAATAAGTGTGCGTCTGTGTGTGATGCATGTCTTCCAACCCCACGTCTTTCTCCCTTTTATTTACCAGTTTATGATGGTTAGTTTAGGGCACGTTTCAATTAGCATACTTATGCTCACATGTTTGCATCCATTTATCTGTCTTGCATGCACCGGGCTCGGCGCATCATACTAACTGCATTGTATTTCAATTCCGAGTTGAATACGTATATCAGTTGTTGTATTTCATATGCCATTTTAAAATAGCCGAGCCTATCTTAGTTGCATTTTTGCATGTGTTGCATTAGGCATTCCAGCATAGTTAGAATTTATGCATGATTTCTAATTAGCTTCTTTCTTTGGCTTGGAGTACTTGGTAAGTATTTATGCTTTAGCATCCTTGCATACGTGTGAGTGACTGCCATGATAGCATGCTTACCATGAGGCTATTTATTTATGTGATATAACTGCCTGAATACCTGTGGGTGAAGGTTGGGTTATTTGAATTGGAACAATTCACCAATTGAGAGTTTTAAGCCCACTTGAGAGTGGCAAAATCATGTTTTCTTAAGACCACTTGAGGGTGGCAAATCCACGTCTTAGCCTACTTGCGAGTAGCACCATCAAACCATCTTTCAAATAAACAAACATGAAATGTTTTGTTCCAACTCAAACGATCCAGTCTATATTTGTATGTTATGTGCATCACATAGTAATTTTAGGCTAATAACCGGAATAAGAGCACATAATGTTTTCAAAACTCGATATCATGGTTAGTAGAGGCCGATCTTTGATCGGGCGAGCGGGGGTGCTCATGAAATGACCTTCCCCAATCGTACCCAAGTTCCCGAGCCGAGGCAACTTTGGTGATGACAGACACATGGCCTTCGGCACGAGTCAGGGTTTCCTAAATTCCCCACAAAATAAAATATTTAGGTAGCGACTCTATATCTGGCAAAGCAGTCCATGTTTGGCACTTCTTTCTAAAAATCTGTTTTCCAAAACGATTTGCCGGACTTGGACTCTTTGGTGATTTATCAATCTTGCATTGCACTTTGCGAGATCAGATTAAGAACTGTGACATGTGAGTCCGAACTGTAGTGAGCCCAAATGAACAAAATGGGATTTCTCCCGAGGCGTTCGGGGACGTCTACAACTACTTACAAGCACCATTGCCTTGGTCGTTGAACGAATGGCTTTGAGCTCGGTTAGATGATCGTGATGTTCCATGTCTGTTGGCAGACACCCGCTCTTGGAAAGGTTGAAAGCAAGCATATGGCATTTTTCAGCAACCACTAAGTCTTTGGTAGACATAGTATGATTTTTGTAGGAAATGGATGGTGCCCATACAGGCAGAGAGGAAGAACCTGCTCGACTAGATCGAATAGGCTCTGGGTTCGATAGCTCGGTCTCAGAGAGCATAGTCTCTTCATTATCCACCAAATGGGGTTGCTCTGCAGAGAGGTGGTGGCACTAGTGGTTGGAAGGGCGACCACTGTCTCGCATGGTTGACCGGAGGGCGCTAGTTTGGTTTGAACTTCGCCGGAGGTTTGCTCGGTGATAAGAGCTCGCACGACCCCCCTTTTTGCTATTTCTTGTTCTTTAGTGAGGGGAATTAGATTAATTTGGGAAAAAATGAGGTCTGGCTCGGAGGAAGACTTTAGAAGGAAGTCGGTTACTCTGGTCTTCCTCTTACCACTGTAACGGTAGGTCAGTTGCACGTCGAGCAGCTCGGTCCAATCTCGATGTCGGTAACGTAGCACGGCTTGGAGTGCGGCTTGATTTCCGTATGTGTAGGTTGATTTTAGGTGGTTCAAATCTGCATATGGGACAAAGAGCACGAGGGTTAGTACAGTAGTTGTTTTGATGACAAAGAAGATAAAATTGAGCTATCCTTACCAGCTGTTCCCTTGTTCTAGTTGATATTATAGCCCAGTATCTAGGCTTCGTGATCTTCAAACTTTTCGAACACCTAGAGAAAATCATCATTATTCACGTCTTTATCAAGTATACTCTTAACAATTTTCTCTCGGCTCCTTCTTATTCTAAGGTAATATACCCAACTGTCATCATTCTGACCGGGCGAATATTGGTGAAATAGCTCGGCCAGTCCAAGGTTAAGGCCAATGCGGGGATTTAGTTCGGCTATGCCGTTTATTATTCTGTACGTGCTGGTAGATAATTGTGTGGGGCATAGTCTGGTTTGCCTAAAGAATTCACAAATTAGGGATTAGACTGGGAATCTAAGTCCACCATCTACAATGGATAGCAATGTGAACGAAACAAAGCCCGATTTACCCCAGGGTGTGGTATCCGGCTCGGCTAGTTCAAATTGAATGTCTTTAGGGATGTGGTAATCCTTTCGGAATTCGGCTATAGCGCCGGGTGAACTCACAAGGAACCAGTATTTGCCCATTTTGGGTAGCTTTTGTTTACAAGTATCTGCTTGGCACCTTAGCCCAGCTTGGTAGTAATTGGTGTGCCTGAGTTAACCTAGTCAAGAGTCTGCACAGTGATGAACATAGAATGTGTTATGGCCAACAAGTGACCGGGCTAAGGCATAAGTATAAAATTTTGCTCAGTCTTAAGAGAAGTAATGGTGTGCAGCTCGGCTAAAAGTTGACTTAAAGTTTACTTGGTCTTGGTGGAGGGCTAGATTTTTTATCTCGATTCATGAGGTGAGCCATGCTATATGTGATAACCCTCACCTCTGATTAGTACTAATCTCTGATTGAGCATGATAAGTAATTGAACAGACTGAAATTCTGAACTGAATGCATGAGTATGTTGTTTAATTGCATTTCTATCTATTAGTCATTAAATGATCTGTTCATGTTTTATGTCTTAAACTGCAAATTGAAGGCCTTATCAGCGGCTGAATCCGAAATTGATTATTGTTTTATGATAATTGGAATTTATGTGATTTTATGGTAGACTTAATTGAAATTTGATTTGGAATGATTAAATTAGATCAAATAATGTTAAATTGCTTTAGTTTGATTAATTACCAAACTTGCCATTTAGGGGGCCACTTCTACAATCTTGTGTGGGAGCTTAGCTTTACACCATCTCATTCATTTCATCTAGACCAAACCATGAGCAAGAGAGGAAGAGTAGGAAAGCTTTGGTTTCATCTAGAATTTGCTTGGAATTTTAGTAGAATTGAAGAGCATTTGCAAAATTGAGCTAGCACCCTTGAGATTCAAGACTTAAGGTAGAGATTTCATCCTCTCATTTGTACATTTGAGTTGTTTATTGCATGGTTCATGGTAAATTAGTGTTTAGATTCAAGAATTGGTTTAAAGAGTTGAATTTGAGAGTGAATTCATGCATGCATGTCTATACCATAGCATTTTGAAGTCATTTTCATGAAATTCCCACATGCATGTTTCTATTTTGGTTTTGATCCACGAATTAATCATATTCTTGAGCTCAAACTTGCATTTTATCATGTCTTAGAGCATAAGAGTTCATGGGAACTCATGCATGTATGAGTTTTGCATTGTTCTTCATGTTCTTGAATTTTGAGTTGAAGTTTGTGTTTAACTGACTTACCTTTGGGCTTGATTTTACAAAATTGATCTTTGAAACATGTTATATTATGGGTTTTAAAGTGTTTTCCAGAAAATTAGCCCAAAAGGATCGGATTTGATGCTTTAAATGTTGAATTTGAGCTTGGAAGTTCAATCTGAAAATTTTAGATTTTGGACCCACGGTCGAGCGTAAGACTTCACACTCGAGCGTACACTCTGAGTACATGCATCTCGCTCGAGTGGGGAAAGTAACGCTCAAGCGTGAAATACGTGTATCCAGTACTTTCCATGTGTTTACAGTCTGCTCGAGCGAGGGAATGCACACTCGAGCGAGGACTTGTGTCTCACGCTCGAGCGGAGGTCGAGCGTGATTTTTGTGCATCCAGTACTTTTGCTTGAGTTTTCAGTCCGCTTGAGCGGGGAAAGTCACGCTCGAGCGGAGCTCCTTTGTCTGCATGTCCGCTCGAGCGTAGAAAATCACACTCGAGCGAGACCCCTGTTTTCTGAAAAATTTGAAAAGTGTTTTAAAGTGCATCTTTGTATCCTCTTTCCATCCTAGGCATTCCTAGGCCATGTTTAAGGCATCATAATGAGGATATTGATGTAGAACCACACCGAGTCACGATAGGTACTAAGTTGTTGATTCCCAAGTGTGTAACTTAGTGTGTATTCATTTTGTAACTGTGTAGGGTTGGCATCCGAGGACGCTCATTAGCTGCTTATAGCCCAGTGCTCTGTGAGTAACAATGTTGTAATGATATGTTTAATTATGAATATTTTCTGAATGATCAACGGTTCTGTTTACTGAAACGTTATTGTTTAATGAACGAATGTTTGTCTTATTTGTAAACTGTATTTGTGGCATCCTTAGCAACTTACTGCTACTGTATTGTTACTGTTACTGTTACAGAGATCTCTGTCGGTTCCCAAGTTTGGAACCACTACTGTTACTGTTATGATGGTCATCAACTGACTGTTCGGTCTGTTAAGACCTACTGTACTATTTTGCTATTGGATGTACCACATATAACTGTTATGGTTACTAAATGGCTGATATGACTATTTAATGACTGAAAGGACATTCATTCTTAACCTCTTTACACAGTTGTTATTCACTGGGTTTGAGCTCACTGTTTATATATATATGTAGGTGTCCAGGCACCAGACCGGAGCTAGGGGCGTCGGGTTAGCTTTCGTTTTGTCAAGCCAACCGTTGTGCCTCACCGCGAGGTTCCAAGTCGTTTTAAGCCAAGGCTGTTTTAGGGTGTCTCAGTTTCACCATTCCGTCTCTGTTTTGTAATATTGTTTTAGACTTGTACTGTACTGTGTTATGGTAAGGATTGGGTCCCTAACCTGGATGTTTGTACATGTGGTGTATATATGTTTTGTTTATGAATGTGAATATGTTCAGAAAAGTCTTTTTGCATACAGAATGTCGCAGGTCATTGGACATCTTTTATTTACTGTTTTGGCTTCCGCCAGCCCCTTACTCTGTATTACTGTCATTACTGTTAAGCAGGCATTCGATAATCACAAATTACTGGCCGGTTACGATACTTAAACCCATAGGGGCGGGTTTAGGTCGTGACATTGTAGCTCGGTCATGATTAGGCAAACACTTCCTTAGTTCAGTGAGACGCATCTAAGTAAGCATAAACTGGTTATAGCTCAATTTCATTGCTAATTCTGGATTTAAAGTTTATATGATTCCAGTTACAGATAAGCTAGAGTTCTTCTTAAGGTGTGGGGTTTCTGGGAAGCTGATCCTAAACTCATTTTTGGCGCATAAACAAAAACTATGCATACTCTTGCAATGATAATATAATGGGTTTATAAAGTTAAGGGAATCAAGCACCTGAAAAAAGTCAGGTAAAGTGTTTGGAAGGAACATGAAACTTACGAGTTTTGGGATGTAAACGATGAACAGCAATACGACGTTCCTGCGGCAGTAGGAAAAGTACCAAAGGTTGAATAAAGGCAAAGGCAGAATTGGAGTCTTTTTTGCTCTCAAAAAGCTGTTTTGCTTTTTGGGTTAGAAAATGAACAATAACAATGGACGTTTAAAGACTAAGGGGATAAATGTGAAATGGAGGCAAAACAACAGGACTATTCAAATTTTAGAGTTATGATTGACAGTTGTCACAGTGATAGGGGCAATCATGGGGAGCCACGTGTCCCCGTAAGGACATGGTGTCAGTAGCATGGGAAAGCGGGCTGTACTACCAAGTGGGTTTTCTAGCTTGGCTAGCTGAAGTGCTTCACTTCAGGTGACATTTTAGCGCAGCTTGAAGATAATAATCCCAATCATGCTTGGCAGATGAAATTAAGGGGCAATTGAGAGGGTAATTTATATGCATAAGATGGGCCGAGCTAGGTCCATTTGTTTTAATAATTGGGCCGAGCTAAGTAAACTCAGTTCGTTGGGGCACGCTTTTGGCCGAGCTAAGAGCTTCGGTAGCTCGGTCTTGAGGTGTACAGGCATTAGGCCGAGGTCTGGAACAGATGAACTAGATGTAATCAACAGCTCGGACCGAGGTATAATTAGTAGCGTACCGAACTGGGGTTTATCTCGATCAGATACCGTCTTGGTTTTGTCCAGAGTAGGACAGGGCCATGCTAGCTCGGTTGAGTGTACTACCGTGCCGAAGTAGGAGGTTTGAGCCATCTCACTTGGTTGGTAGTGAGTAGGGTGTTATCAGGATGGATATTATCCTTAGGAGTGTGATTCCTAGCAGGACTCTGCTAAGCAGAGTTGAAGTCCTACTAGGATTTGTGCCAGGTGGAAATCTACAAAAGCTCATGACAAGACCTATATACAGGTATCACAATTCTTACTCTAAAATACACAGAGCTTATTGTCTATTGTCTAGTTGTTGACTTAGGCATTGGAGGGGTTTCTGGCACACACTCGCCAGCTAGCTCACGTTTGTGCTTACAGATAGCAAAGCGACGACGTTTGGAGGAGTGCAAACTTGATCAACAGGATTATACAAGAAGATTATTTGTGCTCGTACATGTACTTACTTGCAAACTTCGATTGCCACATAAATGTTGAAATTTGCTCTGCAATCAAAGCTGTAAAATATTTGTACAAATATGTATACAAAGGGCATGATCGTGTTTCTTTCCATTTCATTATTAATGATAATGACTCAATTATTGATGAGTAGTGCATACCAATCTGCTCGTTGGATATCTCTACCTGAAGCTGCATGGGGTATTTACAAATTCACACTTAACGATATTTTCCCAGCAGTTTTAGCTCTCTATTTACACTTGCCAAACATGCAACTTGTAAATTTCAAGGAAGAAGATAATTTGCCAAGTGTTCTACAATCTGGGCGTGCTTCTAGAACTATGCTCACTGAATATTTTGCGACAAACAAGGCAAACACATCTGCTAGACAATGGTTAATACTCTGAATTTCCTGAACGTTATGTTTGGAATGTTTAAGATCGATATTGGAAACCACGTCAAAGAAGTGGAACAATTGGAAGAATTGTATCGGCCAACCCTTCTGAAGGAGAACAATATTTCCTACGTATACTTCTAGCACACATAAGAGAAGCTACAAGTTTCATAAACTTACGTACTGTAGATGGGCAAATATGCTCCTCATTCAGAGAAGCTACTGAACAACGATGCTTGCTTGAGAAAGACAATGCTACTAAAGAATGCTTTGCAGAAGCAAGTGTTTTCCAAATGCCTTTCGCTCTGAGGCATCTGTTTGCAACATTATTAGTTTTCTGCGAACATAACAATCCAAGATCATTGTGGGAGAAATTCTATGATACTTTATCAGAAGACTACAGACAAAATCTATAACTCACAGCAGAACAAGTACAAAGCATCACGTTTGACCATATTACAAGTTTCATCGAATCAATGGGCAAGAAAATTATAGATTACAACCTCCCAGCATACAACAAAGCTTCCATCATATGAAACAAACCCACTAAGGAAATTGAGGCCGAACTACAAATCCCAATTTCAGAAGAAGACATACATATGAAACTCCTCCTAAACAATGCACAGCGTGCTGCCTTTGATCTAATAATGCATCACATAAAGTAACACTTAGGAGGTCGATTTTTCGTTGATGGCCCAGGAGGTACCGAAAAAACTTTCTTGTACCGAGCATTGTCAATTGCTATAGACTCAGAATAATCTATAGTTATAGCAACAGCTAGCACAGGAATAGCTACGGCTAACTTACCTGGCGGCCACACCGCACATTCACACTTCAAAATACCTTTAGACATCAACAGTTCAACCGACTATAATGTTGGGAAACAAAGTGTAGTTGCCACACTCATTCAAAAACCAAAATTAATCATTTGGGATGAAGCGCCTATGGCAAAAAAAAAAAAAAAAAAAACAGAATATTGAAGCTTTTGAAGCAATGTTACGTGATGTTTGCTCAAATGAGACCATCTTCGTTGGAAAAGTCGTAGTATTTGGTGGTGATTTCTGACAAGTTCTTCCTGTTAGTCCCTGATCCACTCACGGGGAATGCATAAACAACAGCTTGGTTGAATTAACACTCTGGCCTCATTTTCACATTCTTCGTCTAACATAAAACATGTGAGCATTACATGATCCTCAATTTTTTGATTTCTTATTAGACGTTGGCAATAGAGCTTGCAACAACATAGATGAGGACTTAATCACAATACCTGAATGCATGACTATCAACACAAAAGCGGGTTCAAATCCAATATTAACTTTGGTTGAACACATCTATCCAGATTTCACTGAAAATGCATTCAAATCAAAATATTTGACATCTTGAGCCATCTTGACTCCTAAGAATGAATTCGTAGACAAAATCAACAAAGTCTTGATGGACAAATTCCAAGGAAGTACATACACATACACTAGCTTTGACAAAGTGACAAATGACAAACAAGAAAACTACCCACAAGAATTCCTTCACAGCTTGATTCCAAATGGAATGCCTCCCCACCAACTACAACTCAAACAATCTTGCCAAAGAATGCTTCTCAGAAACATAGACCCTACTGCAGGAATGTGCAACAGTGTGATTAATATGCAAAGCTCTAAAACCTAATGTTATCCACACTGAAATTGTAACTGGCCATTATCAGGGCAACTCAATTTTGATCCCCAGGATTCCACTTGAACCAGCCAAAACAAATAACTAGCTTTTCCCATTTTAACTCAAACAATTTCCAATCCAACTTTGTTTCACAATGACCATCAACAAGGCTCAAGGACGAACCTTAAAGCAAGTCGGCTTTTACCTTCCATAACCTGTGTTCTTCCATGGACAATTATACGTTGCACTTTTAAGAGCACAACAATTATTTGCTGTAAAAATCCTCATAAAACCAGCCAAACAATCAAAACACATGTCCAACATGACATGAAATGTTGTCTACAAAGATTTTATCAAAAAAACATTGCAGGTAAACTTAACAAACTCTATAAGAATTTGACAATCCACACTAAATGCAACATATCCTCTAACATAAACAAATCCATATATAGTTGCACCCAAACTCAATAACAAATTAATCAAATTAAGAATATATCACAATATGTAGCAAATCTATGTATACATGCACACAGATTCACTTACATCTATATTTGCATTTGCAGAAACAATGGAAGAGAAAGCTATAATGATTCATGAGTTATCTGACAAATTGTGCAGATGAAAAACCTAACTTCGTGTCATTGAAAAACAACCCCCTCGTACAAGCAAGCTTGGGACAACTACTATCCAACAATTTATCCTAGCAGATAGTGAGGTATATTCAATGCACTACTAACAACATATTACATTATCCTACTTTTAGCAACAAACAAAAACCTCACATAGACACACACAGTAAATGTAGAACCCAACTACTCATTATAACTAATATTACGCCATATTAGGGCTCACGAATTCAAGCTACGTGTTTTGATGATGACATCCCCATGTTTGATGGCCTACTCAATGTATACAAGACATACTATTTTTCAAATGGTATCATCAAATACATTGACCCTCGAAATAGAATCATTGACAACACAATTCAAATCATGCTAAACTCTCATATATCAGTTGAAGAAACTGAAACAACAGAAGAAGCAAATGCACCAGAAATATACTTTTTCATTCAGCTAGCAGATGTATCCAACTACATTATAACAAATATCAAATTTGGCAAATTCATATGCATACCACAACTAATAGCAGCACAATTACGCTTTTAATTACCTACCATTCACATTTATGTTAGATGCCCAACAGATATTGCTACTATTGCCACTAATGTTCTGCCGACAAGAACAATTACAAAGTGAATCGATGGACAACCAGCTAAAGTTTGAGAAATCTTTCTCATAGATCAATCGTTAGTTCTCTACCACGTTCCATGACATAATAGATATTTCGAAGTTCAAATTAACAAGTACACAAATTTATTAAAAATACACTTTCAAATGTCTCTATCAACAACAATCAGCCTATGAAGCTTTCAGCATGGGATGACTTCACCACAAATGAATGTGAACACATAAACTCCATCATTACTAAAAAACCTACATTTGTTGCCACAAACCTCAGACTAACTACATTCAATGGTAAGTTAACATACCTTTTCCTCCAACAGAAAATACCACATAACTGTCCTATATTTTCTATCATTGAATACCTAGAAGAATAAAATTATGCTTACACGTTAAATTGCGATTACAGGATGCTCTCTGTCAACTACTCCAACAACTGAATTCATCTTCGATGCCAACATACCTGAAATACAATCGTTGCGTGACTGGTACAAATCACAAACATTATATTCACTTTACTGCCTTCACATCCAACCTGTACTAATAGCTCCTTCATTACATTAATGCAGGCAAATAGCAAACCCACAAAAACTTGAAGAAATTGCAAATTCAAAACACATGTTTCTGTTGCCATCTCTAACTTCATCTTCAGAAACATTTGAAGTTGTACCCATCGACAATTTGTCGTCACATGAAGTATATACCTTCTTATCTATCTTATTAATTGAAGACAATTACATCAATATATATATATATATATATAAACATACTTACATTCACATACTACTCTTTTTCAAAACAGGGCAATATATGGATAAAAGGCAAAATAATAGCAGAACCAGTAACACAACATCCATGGTATGTTGCTTGTAACAAATGTAATCGCATTACAATGAAGGGCATTGGCACCTCATTTACTTGCATTGAATGTAGCACAGAACAATCTACAGCAACAGCAAGGTACAAAACATATAATTTGGTACAACTAAATTCACCAAACCTATTAAATAGTG
Source organism: Camellia sinensis (assembly GCF_055761805.1). Taxonomy (NCBI): domain Eukaryota; kingdom Viridiplantae; phylum Streptophyta; class Magnoliopsida; order Ericales; family Theaceae; genus Camellia; species Camellia sinensis. Next base: position 156,061,018 of record NC_138964.1, read on the forward strand.
AAACCTAAGCTTTGGCTAGGCTTGCTTCATCATAATTTCCTATATTACATTCTATGATATCCATCTTAACTGCCTGCAGATCTATCCTCCGAGTTCAAATCAAAGACAACAGTGGTAGCTTCTAAACAGCTATTTTTGGACCACATGTAGATAAGTTGGTAGGCCAGTCAGCAGATGCACTGGTCTAATTAAACCTCAAGGCAAGTATCTCCTTGCAATTTCAAATTAAAGTTTAAATTAAAGCATGACAACAATTATTTAATATGCATGGACTCTTCAACTGTAGGAGCGTATGCAGAAAATAGCTGACATGAACATAGCTTCAAAGGAAAAAGAATATTATATCCATCTTGCTCCCACAAAAAATGCAAGTTCAACATGGGCAAACAACAAGTGGACTGTCCGACAAGTAGAAGATGTATAAATTCCCTCATGTAATACAATATACTAATAGTAGATCTAGATATATATATATATATACTAACATAGCTCTCTATATATATCCATATACTTCACTAAAAGTTATATATAATAGTTAACTTACACTTTTTGCATAACATATAAACAACTTTGGTATGTAATAATTTCCACGTTTTGGACAACATATAAATAGCTATCATCAGTAGTATAAGATTATGCTTGCTAGCTTTTGGATGCTACATAGAGTACCTATTTATTCCTGCATTCAATATCTATTTTTGGCTTTTATGTTGTGCTACAAATTTTGATGATTAATTAATGGTGTAAAACTCAACACAATATTTCTTCTCTTTAACTATGAATAGTGAATTAGGTAATCGTTTTTTTGATAGAATTCAGACTTGTTGTACCTACAAGGAGTACTACTCTATATATACTAAAACTTTCTCTGGCTTTTGGTTTACTTCTCTCTCTCTCTGTTAATCACTGACTAAAAAATGATTTGTTTGTTTTGCTGCTCTATGTATGCTTCTCAATAATGAAACGATTTTTCACTGCTTTCATGTTTTTTTGGGACATCTGTTTACTTCTTTATTTTTGGACAGAAAAGAATGAATCTCATTGCGATAAAAAATTTATCATTGCAACTATCTCTAAGTTATAAAAATTTATCGTGGCAACTATCTCTAATATTTTTATAATTTATATAAATTTATCTCCATAGGCTAGGCCTCTCTTTACTAACCCTGTCCACCCCACCTTGTTATTTAATTTGACTACAGCTCATCTTGCGGAAGCCCACTAATATAAAGCTAAAGTTTATTGATTTTTCAAAATTCTCATCATAACTTTACACTTAGCTGGCTTATGATTCTGTGGGATAATTGTTAGCAGGTAAGTTTTTCCCAATTGATTTATCTCTTGGGAATTTGGTAGATAAGTTTTCACTCGATTGTTTTTATCATTTACTACTTTACACCATAATGAAATGAAGCAATTGGTTCAAAGCTTTGGCTCTTCATGTTGTGCATCTAGTTCCTCCTAAGCTATGAATGGTTTCTTTTGTTTGTCCTTAACCTCCTTTTTTTTTTTTTAATTTGAATTGTGCTGGACAGTATGTGTTGTTGCCTGGACAGTATTCCAATATTGTGGCACAAATGAAGGCATGGCTATTTAGTATTCCTATGTGTTGTTGTTGCTTGCAAATTACGTAACTTGTCACTTCTAGCGTTTTTTCTTTTTCCCTTTTTTGGGTCAACTTTGTACAATAAATGTTTTGTTCCATAGTCAACTACTTTAGTTCACCATATAACTGTCTGTTTGGCTTCTAATTTTTATACTTTAATCAATGTGTTTTCCACTCTAGGCTAAACAAGTGGTTTTATCAATTGTTATTCTTCTGCACAATATTTAACTCCACAACAATTAAACTATTGAGCCAGATTTGAGAAATAATCCAAACCCATTAGCTAGCAACACTTACCATTTTGCAAATTTGGTTTAACTTTCTGCTGCCTGTTCAATACCTTAAGTTCGTTGTTTTCTAATAAAATTCTTCATTTAATTTTTTCTAATCAAATGGAAAAATCCTTCTCATGTAATTTTCAGTTGTTCTTCATTAGTTTTCTTAAAATAGCAGTTTTGAAATCATTAACAATAACATTCTTCCCCAAAAAAATTCTAAAATAATAACTTCCGAATATTAGTAGTTATAACAATAAATATTTGAAAATTTCGTTTTCTATTCTATGATATGAAATTTTATAGCAGAATTTTTACAGAACGCAGCCAAAAAAATATTCTAAAATCACATAACATACTATATGATTCAAAGTTTCATATTGCGACAAACTGTAATTTTTTCAAGTGTCCTTCATTCATCAAATAATTGCTGAAAAATACATAAAATCATTCATTAAACATAAATATAATAAAAAATTAAATGTGACATCAACTACTCTAACTCCTAAAATTTCATGAAGAGTCAAACACCAAATTTCCAACAAGAATTCAAAAAAAAAAAAAAATTGAAATAAGAAAGTAATTCTCTAAAATATTTCAATCAAATTAAAATAAGATATACATGAAACAACCATTTTTATATAAGCCATATTTGGTTTAATTTTCAGAAATAAATTTTTGAGAAAATTTTCTAAAATTTCGTTTGGTTTAATAACTTTCAAACAAAAATTCCAAAATCACTTTCTATCTCCTACTCTCATACTTGAAAAACTATTTCCAAAAAATTTAAAAATTTCCTAAACTCTCATACTTCAAAACTATTTCCAAAATATACAATCAAACAAACCAAAAAAATTTCTGAACTCTTTCCCGAAAATTTCTTCGAAAAATTTATCGCTCAAAACCAAACCAAATAAGGTCATAAATTCTTCCTTACTTACCTATATTTCACTTACTCAACTTTGTTTTCTTATGTTTCAATATTGTTTTTCTTATAGACAAATGGCAAAAAAATCCAAAAAAATCCACCTATATCCCAATGTAATGAAACATTATAAGAAAACATAATGAATTAAAATAATTAATTAATTAGTTTCACCAACACAATAAGTTATAAAAAAAACACATCTTATAAAAATATCTTAAATGGTTATAAATATTGCTAAATAACTTAAAATCTAAAATACAAATAGATCAATATTGTCAACAACCAAAAAAAAAACATACAAACAAATTGACGACAACCCACAACTTACCAGCAAAAGCTTTTCAAATATACTGCTGCTGTACTTAAGAGTTCCAAGGATTTAATGGGTCAAGCAGTGAAGCCAGTGTACAGTGTTTGTAGCAGATTCAGGTATAATCTCGCAATAGGTATGATTTGTTCTCCTAGAAATTTCCAACATCAGTGGTGCTGTGTTGGACCTCTATGCTCACCTCTTCATCAATTTGTGCCACCTGTACCGCGGCTGCTGAGGCAGTCGCTTCGCACCACACTTGTTCCTAAAATCCTCACCAATTAAGAGGTGTAAATTGTTTAATTTGATTGCTGCAAATGACCAACAGTTTTATCAAAGAAACAGAAGAGGTATGCTTTGCTTCCCTTTCCATTTCCCAGTTGGTGTTAATTCTTGTTGGTAGTGTATCTGTTGCTGTTTTTTTGATCTATGGTTATAATTCTTGTTGCTTTTCATTCTCTTCCCCTTGTCTAGCATGCCCACCATGTGTTCAACGATATGCTAAAATGAAACACACACATAAATTGACAATAAAAATGTCAAACTTCTTATCCACCATGTACTTCACAATATGGTTAAACAAATAAACACACAAAAAATGACAATCAGAATGGGAAATTATTTTCCCAAATTAAAAAAAAAGGCATATCAACAACAACTTCTATTCCAGCAGCAGAATTTTTCGCTTGTGCAAGAGGCCTTCTCGTTGTCATGGTCTGACGCCTAACCCAACATTTATAGTTTGCTGCAGGATCAGCCGCCACCTACTACATATTTTAAAACTATTTGAAAAAAAAAATAAAAATAAATACAAAGGGCTTACTCTCACCATCAAACTGGATCAATGCCTGACCACTTAGCTACTTTTGCCAAGTTTATCAAACAGCCAACACCAAGTACAATCCAAAAACAAACAAACAAATGTCACAATAGAGAGGAACCATTCTTAATCAAATGTAGCTTTTAAAAGCTTATTGTATTAAATTTTAACTCTCTATTTTTTTTTTAATACATTTACTAAGGTTGCTTTTAAAACTTTCTTATATTAAATTTCTTTTAATACATTTACTCTATGTATTAAGAACCATGCTTTATACATTTACCCTATGAGGCATATAATCCTGAATTTTCTTTGGTTCTTTGGTTCTTGGATAGAGAGTAAAATGTCACAAATTCATTGCTGAACAAACTTGTGACACCATCTACAGGGCCTACACACAAGTAGGTCAATCACATTCTTATCTGTTAACAAATTCTGTTATGCTATTGCCCAAATAATTTAACTAACACTTTTGTCATGCTTTCATAGTTGACCTAACTCTGCATATCACAGGTCCTCACAAAATCGCCAACATGGATAACACCAACTACACGCCCTTAAACATGAATTCAATATAAAATTCATTACCAAACTACAACATTACCCAATATGACAATCATCACTACATCTTACAAACTGAAAATCAGCCCACATATCACTCCAGCACACATCTCTTGCACACCTAACCAACCACTTATATATCTCCAACCAATTATAACTATTACTCAAACATACCTACAACATCTTACTCAAACCCATACTATTATTACAATTTTGAAGCCTACTACACCTCTCCAAACATCACTATCTCCACATTGGAAAATACTAACAACCAACTATTACCCCGAATTTACTCATTGCACCAAACTTCCACCACATCATCAACCGACTTCACTGAGTAACAACAACTTGTATATTGGCAACCACCAAAAGAATGATGGCTCAAATTAAATTTTGCTGGTGGAATCTATCCAACCAAAGAAGTTCCAGAACAAGTAGATGCCATTCGCTGAGGAATATTTCGAAACCATGAAGGAATTTGTATTTATGCTTTCGGAGACACAATACCAATGAAATCTGCAGAATATGCTGAAGCATCAGCTTTATGTCGTGGATTACAAATTGTAGCAGAAAATGAAAGGCCAAAGATATGGGCAGAACGTGATGCAAAATTCTTAAGCGAGACAATTCTACACAATATACAAAGAGATTATTGCAGCATCGTATGGAAACTCATAGGCAATATCCGAAGAAGAAAACAAAATTTCAAAGATTGTAAAATCACCTTCATTCGTAGAGAAGGCAACTCTGCAGCAAATGCATTATGCAACCACATCAAAGGAAAATATGAGAATTTCAAATACGATGACAAGACTTTACTACGCAAAATTAAAAATATTGTACATAAAAAAAGACAAGGATATATCTATACACATTGTACATAATCACACTAACATAGAGTACTTCTTCTTCTTCTTCTTCTTCTTCTTATCTTTTGTAAACAAATCCCCACTGTATGCCTACTATAATGTACAATGTTATGAAAAAAAACTACTATATGAACTGATATAACGAACATATATTTTTTTATAGGATGCAATCTTATCAGTAATTTGAACTTGCACAAAGTTCCATTTCACTATGTTAGAGTGATTATAAGATGCAATCTTATGACTCATAATAATTATTTTTTTATTATAAATATAGTAAGGTTTGGTTATAACCCATAATAGTGTTGAATATGCATCAATTCAACAGTTCAATTTTTTTGGGCCCTCCTTTAATCTAACAACAAAAAATTAAGATGCATATAATATGTCCTTCGCAAAAAACAATCCAGTCAACAATAATTGCAAGATTTTTTGCATAAATAGTGATCTTCACTAAATAACTCAAAACATAAGTTTATTTTTTGCCTCTCTTTCAAAAGAGCTATTTACCAAAATTATATGAAATAATTCTCTCAATATTTATCGATGATGAAGTAAATCCCAATGCTTGTGCTACAGTACAGGCCTTCTATGTTGCAGTTTAGCCTCTGTACCTCACTCTCCCATGGTTACATCTGTGTCAATTCGACAGCTACATACATACATGATTTTTAAAAACGTAACTCTTTCTCTTTTAGAATTTTTGATTGAGGAACATTAAAGAGCTTGATAAATAATGATTAATAAAGAAATATGGAACACCACGACAAATTAAATAAAAGATCTAATTACATTTCATTTTTCAAATTCATAAACAAAATACAATTTTAAAAATATTTGGATTCAAACTATAGAATGACTCCCAAGCGCAACGTGCGTGGGGGCAACTACTAGACAAAATGAAAATTTATAATATCATATATTTTATGATGCTTTCATTTGAAAAAAATTGTATTAATTAACCCAATCCAATCGAAATCATGTATTAGGCTCAGCCGTCGTTCAAAATGATGAAAAATTAAAGATTGTATAGACTTATATATACGCATGAACATTTATATATTTTGTGGATTCGCTATTTTCTCTTCTCAATAACCAAGTAGAGATTTTATTTAATTTTTGGGCATTATCACACCATCAAAATTGTTAAAATCGAGATCCTATATAGTATTGTTTTGGGGGTCTGCTGGATTAGATAATAGAATCGGATTGAAAATCGTAAGATTCTACTAAAATAATAAAAAAATATAATAATTTTTATATGACTAAATAGTATTATCAAAATGAATATAGAATGACTCAAAAAAAAGAAGGAAATATAGCAATTCAAGGTAGCATTCAAACATTTTTTCTAAAAAAAAGAAGTTGAAAACATAATTAAAAAAAAATACCTACACTTACACACCATCGTCATTGTTTCTTAATAAAAAGAAGACAAACTAAATAAGGGTGGAACAAATAAAAGACTAAAATAAATCATCATGGTCACCGAAATTATCATCATTACTACAATCAACATTAATCATTTATATATATATATATATAATAATATATATATATATATATAAAGTGATTGAAAAAAAAGTGTGTTTGGTTTAGTTTTTTGAATTCAGTTTTCTAAAATTTGAGTTTTTTTTTGTATTTTTTTTATTTTTAGTGAATATTTTTAAAATGTTAAATAATTTTTTTTATTTTTTTAAACGCACCTTACTTAAATGTATCGAAATAGTAAAATATTTGTAAAAAAATATTTTAAAAAATTAATAAATACACAAAAAATATGAAAAATGTACTAAATTTTTATATTTTTTATGTATTTAATAAATCTTTTAAAGATTTTTCACAAATATTGTACTTTTTAAGTGTATTTATATTAGGTGTGTCAAAAAATTATAAAAAAATTACTCAAAATATTAAAAAATTCAGTAAAAATAAAAAAATAAAAAAGTAAAATTTTCTGAAAAATTAATTTTGAAAACTAAAAAAATAAAATGATATTTTGAGAAGTTAGTAAAAAGTTAATTTTTTTTACTAAAAAATACTGACCTTTTTTGTAACTCTTTTATGTAAAAAATAAAAAAATAAAAAAATAAACTTTTTATCAACTTCTCAAATTAGCCCATTGTCAAAATTATTTTTTGGTTTTCATTCACACAAATAAATAAATAAATAAATAAAATATATATATATATATATATAATATATCAAACAGAAACAGAACTTGAAGGGAAGAAAAAGAAGTCGGAGACAGAGAAGGAGGATTCGAAGCGGAGAAGAGTCGAAGAAGACGAAGACAGAGGAGGAAGATTCGAAGAAAAAGAAGAGCAGCCAAGAAGGAGAAGAAGCAGCGAAGAAGAAGACAAAAAAGGAGCATACCTGGTTAGTAGTTACGCAAAATCTGAAGTTTGATGTCGAATTTCTCTTGCCCTAATCGCAGCTCAGAGTTTAGAGACTAAACACCCTTTTGTTTTTGGTTATATGCATTAATGTGGACACACAGTTATTGATTTGATTGGGATTATTTTGTATTACCTGATGCAGGGGAAAATGGGGAGTGATTTGAAGACATGGGTATCGGACAAGTTGATGTCACTCTTGGGATATTCTCAGCCTACAGTAGTTCAATATGTGATTGGGTTATGTTAGTTATATTTCCTTAACTTTCAAATTGCTACATACGATGCATATACTTTTTTTAGCTGTGGAAGTATTTCAAGATTGGTATTCATAGATAGTGATTTCATGGCAGCAAAGACAACTTCGTCACCCTCTGACTTCGTGGGTAAGCTTGTGGATATTGGGTTGTCGGCCAGTACTGAAACACGTGCCTTTGCAGAAGAGATTTATGCAAAAGTTCCACGTAAAGCTTCAGGGATTAATGTAAGTTGTTGTTGTAGTATTGATATTTGCATAGACTTATGAGTTTGGAACCATTTACTTGCAAATTTTAAGAGAAAATTTATGCTAATTTTATTGAATATTGTTATTCTTGTTGGTTTGCATATCAGCTTTATCAGAAACAAGAACGAGAGGCAGCATTGCTAGTTAGGAAGCAGCAGACTTACACACTTTTGGAGGCTGATGATGAAGACAATGATGCTGGTGGTGGCAGTGGAAATGGTTCTTCTGTTCTTCCAGCATCTCAGTCCAGAAAAGCGGATTCTCGCAAGAAACGTTTCAGGAAGAAGATTGAAAATCAGGAAGATGAAGATGATGAGGTACAGTGCTTATACTCTTGCTAATAAGATTTGGTTTTGTTGCTTATGGTAGGCTGCTGTATTGGTGCTCCTTGTAATGACTTTGTTCTTTTGTTTTGACTGAATGCAATGCTGCAGGTAGTTGCAAACAGTGAAGAAGAAAGACGGGTTAAAAGACGGACTTCTCAGGATGATGATGATGGTTCTGAGGTATTTTGTCAATATGATATTTTCATATTAGAGCAAATGGTTTTTGTTTTCAATTGCTTTTTCTTTTCCTAAAGAAACGAGAACTATGACATGGTGGGTAATGCAATCAGCTACAAAATCCTGACTAAAGGGAGTTGCTTTTGCAATATCTGCCTTTTTGCCTCTTTGTTAATTGGGTTCTTATGGTTCAATTGTTGCTGGGTATTGCAGTAGCCTCCATACAAGGTTGATAATCTGCTGTTCAATCTTGAGTTGATCAAGCGAAAGCTTTATATGTGTCTTTTCCCCTCTCTCACCTTCTTAGGGCCTGACATGTCTTTTGTCTGCAGTCGGAGGAAGAACGATTGCGTGACCAAAGAGAGAGGGAGAAGTTAGAGCGCAACATCAAAGAGCGGGATGCAGCAGCAACAAGGAAGGTAAACTAGTTGGTCTGAACTAGAGCTCTGATTGCTTTTGTTTTTTCATATATTGTTATTTTGCGTAGTTATAACTACTGAAAGAATTCTCAATATATAGTCGGAGAATAATGTTTAATCCAAATTGAACATTTCTTTGTCTGTTACAAATGGCCTTATACTCATCCCTTTCTAATGACATTCTCCCTCTTTTTTTTAAATTTTGTTTTTATTAACAGCTAGCTGAGCCAAAATTAACACAGAGGGAGGAAGGTAAAATATCTTGATAATCATACATATGTTTTGTACATATTATATATATATATATATATATTTATGGACACATGTAATTTTATCTGCCTTATTTTGATGCATGTAATTGCACAACAGAAGAAGCTGTTCGGAGATCTAATGCTTTGGAAGAAGATGACATTGGAGCTATAAGGTTTGTCATTTATCTTCCAACCCTATTCACTTTCTTGTTGCTATTTCTGGTGAGTGGTGATTTTTTTTTTGGATATGAAATTGCACTAGCATTGTAAAGTTTTGCGAAGTTCCTATTTTTCATTTTCTTTAATTTGTAAAATAATTAGACAACTTTTGGCTGGATTGGATGACAATGGCATTTCATAAGCACATTTTTGTGACTTTCCCCCCATCTTTTTTGGTTCTTTTTTCATATTGGACAACTTTTGTGAAGTTTGTTTGAATGTATTTATCATTACTTTGATCATGAAAAGAACGGTTATGTAGCATAGGCCAATTGATTTTGTGAGTATACAAAGCTTGGGAAATGCCTGTTGGGGATAGCTGAAAAATGGATTTAGTGCTTGTGGGAAATGAATCTTTGGCATCCAGAGTTTAGAGCATTGCTACTTTCTTGCCAACCATTGAAGAGTTTAGAGCATTGAACATTGAGCATTTGTTGGGAACTTTTGATATATGTGATTAGTGGAAGGTTGAGGAAAACTTCTCTTTTATATAATCAGTTGCAGTAGAATTTCCTGAAATGGTGTTGGGCAATCCAAGTTTGTGACCAGTTGCTTATTTTGTGACATATCAAACAGATATTAAAGGAGAATATGGTAAAAAAAAAGTTGGTTAGGCAAGGATATGCTAAGGTTACATTTATTAGATTACTACAGAAGACATTAATTGTTGATGTGTGTTTTTGTGTCATGTTGTAAAAGCATACCCACTAGTACAGGGCTGCAAGGGGACTGTAACTGGAAACGGATTCTTACCTGCCCATTATAATAGCAAATTCTTGCTATTGATCTTGGCACACCTTCTCAATAATGTCAACATACTACACGACTAAATCCTTTTTTGCAATACTCCCTTCTTTGCCTCTTTGCTATATCTGTTTGACCTTGTTGGTGCTTCTATGTCACCTACCGAAGCCTATGCTTACTTTTGTTTCCATTCTCTTGTTTTCAGGAAAGTTTCAAGGCAAGAGTATTTGAAGAAAAGGGAGCAAAAGAAACTGGAGGAGCTCAGGTATGATAGGATGTCACATCGTAGTTTTATCTTCTTTATGTTTTAGTTTCTGTTCTACATGTAGATGTGTTTATATAGACTGTAGTGATTGTAACTTGTAAAACTTTCATAAAAAGATTTATCCAAAAAAAAAAAAAACAAAAAATTCATAAAAAGATTCTCTCCTATGATTTTTTTTTTTTTTTTTTTTTTCGGTTTTAATTTTGCATCCATGTCTTGGTAATTTCAGAGATGATATAGAAGACGAGCAGTATCTATTTGATGGTGTAAAATTGACTGAAGCAGAATATCGTGAACTGAGGTAATTAGATCGTGCTTTTAGATATACTTCTTCACATTCTCCACAATTAGTTGGACTTATTCATGTTGTCATTGATTTCTTGGTACCATGACATGTTATGAATAATTGATTATTTTATGGAAGCTGTCCCCTGTCCGGCCCCCTTTTTGAAATAAAACAAAGATATGTATAAGTAATTTCCTTTTTTTATGGATGAAAATGATTTCTTTCTTTGTTTTTGTTTTTGTTTTTGTAAGTGAATCTGTGCTTGTGTCAAGGAATGACAATAATTTCTCCTAAAGTGAGTTTGTGCTGGCTTTTTGAGTTTCTTGTGGTGATTTGATATGTCCTTGAATCCGTAAAGACAGTAAGTGCATCATTGGGAAATAGAAGGCATTTAATGACTAGTTTTTAGCACTCCAAATTTTTGGTTGTTCTGTTGCTGCTAACATTGCTGGTCGGGCTTTTGGCTCAGTGTGAGCTACTATGTGATTTATTTGCAAATGCTGCCACTTGTCTCCTTAATTAAATTTTCTTAGTAGAGTCCTGGTTTGATTACTGCTATTATCCCTAACAAGTTATATTTTGTTGTGTGTGAAATTGCTATTTTATTGATCAATAATAAACTTATCATGGTTTTTACACTCTGACAGATATAAGAAGGAAATATATGAGCTTGTTAAGAAGCGGTCTGAAGAGGCTGATAATATAGATGAGGTAATTTGTTTTCTCTATTTTGGTATCTATTTCAAGGTTTATTGGCAGATGCATCTTTGTTAATTCATTCTCTTGTTCTATTGTTTTTTACAACATTTTCTGCTTTTGTTGCTTAAATAATTTATTTTGTTCCTCCAATGTAGTATCTAAATAATTATATTGGCTGTTTGCTTTGGCTTAGTGTTATGGGGATGTATTTATTTATTTATTCATTTTTTCCCCTTGGGCTTAAAGGATTTCTCATTTATCCATGCTTTCATATCGTTTCCTATTCTCTTCCTTAGTATATCCCTTGTTACTTGTCAAAAAACAGAAAAAAAAAAGAAAGATAAAATTTGTGTGCCAACTGGCATGTGAATCCTGCACCCCCTTTCCTTTGGGAGTGACAAGTTAATAGCTGATGGTAATGCAGGGAAAGAAGTACAAAGGGTTGTCTGAAGTTAAAGATAATTGTTAAAACCTATCACCTACTTCACCCACTAAACCTAACCCACTATACCACTACCACCTCACCTACTCCACTAAACCTAACCCACTACACCACTACCACCTCACCTACTCCACTAAACCCACTACACCACTACCACCTCCACTTCACCTACTCCACCTACCACCTCCACTTTACCTACTCCATCTACCACCTACTACCACCTACTCTTCTATATATAGGAATCATTGTAGCATTCAATAATTCAACAATTACAAACATCAATCAATAATACAATTCTCTTTTTCTCTTTATACATTAAATTTCTACATGGTATCAGAGCAAGGTTAAGCACGTAGTATTTTTCGCTTCACCGGCGGGCGGCAACCTCGCCTTGGCCGTCCGCCGGACCTCAACCTAATCTGCTAAAATTTTTCTACACATACCTTGAAATTTCCTTTCTGAGTGCACTACTGTTCAGTCGCCGGAGACCACCACCGCTTGCACGTCGATGTCCCTTTGCCAAAGCTCCGTTGCGACACCGGCCTTCCTTGCGTCTGGTTTCAATCCCCTGCTATTCCAAGCCACAAAATAGGGCACGACTTTTGAGGGCTCGATATCTATATCCATGTATATCTTTTGGGCAGTCTATATACACACTCATACAGTGTCTTCTACACCGGTAACATGGTACAAGGGCCCAACCCTTCTTGATGCCCTCGACATGATTACAGAGCCCAAGAGGCCATCAGACAAGCCTCTTCGTCTCCCACTTCAGGATGTCTACAAGATTGGCGGTATTGGTAATTTGGCCCACTTTTTTGATCAACACCAGCATATAGTTTCAAAGAGATAACTATATTATATAATTTTTTCTATTTTAAAATATTTTTCCACCGTCCAAACCTTTTTTTTTTTATCTTATATATATAAAAAATTGGATGGAACTCACGTGGGTGTTACTTTTTCTTTTTCTTCTTTCCACAGCCCAACTTTTCCTTGAACCTCAATTTTTTATTATTAAAAAATAAAAAATAAAAAAAAAAATTTCCATCTAATTTTTCTGCTCAGTCTTGTACCTTCAAGCCATTCGGATTTGCACAATACACTCATTTTATTTCTATCGGGATTTCGCCCTGATCACAATTTTACACCAAAAAAAAAAAAAAAAAAAAAACAACAAACCCAAACAACCACATCCACAGGCGGGATTTTTCTTCTCTACTCTGCCGCCGGTCTCTTCTTCTTGCCTCCGTCCTGAGCGGCCCTTGCCGGTGCTGCCTCCGTGTTTCCCACTACACTGGGCACGATCACTACTCCCTGCTCCTCCACTGCAGCATATGGCGCCCCTCCAAATCGGAACATAACGGTGGCCTTCCGCTTCAGCTCCTTGTTTTCCGCCTTTAGCACACTTATCTCTGCTCGCGCATCCTTATACATGCGTTGGAGCAGAGCCAGTTGGGCGTTTAACTGCTGCACCTCATTTGTCCTACTCTGCAGCCGGTTCGACAAATTTGTAACCGCAGTCATGGTTTCCACACATGACTTCAATGTATACTGATTGGCCTCCACATCCGACTGCACTGCCATTCTTTGCTCCACAGACCGCATAGGAAAGTTCAACGGAGCAAACTCCGGGGCGCTTGGTTGAGGTTCCAGTGCCACCACACCAGTTATCTCTCTTGTTGACTCGTTGAGGTCGGGAAAAAGAGTGAGCAGACCACGGGACGAAGAGGCCATATTCTGGGTAGCTGAACGGGAAGACGAGGCCATGTTATGGGTTGCTGAGTGTTTCAGAGAAAGGTTGGTTACAGAATGGCAACAGAGTGTTCCAGAATCTCTTTCTCAGAAACGGAAGAGTTTTTTCAAAGGATTTTCGGCGGTTTCAGACTGGTTTGCACAACCTCCACCTCAACCTTGGTTAAATAGCCGAGGCCGACACGCCACTCTGTCGCTCACGTGCCTCGCCGTGTCTCCGGCTCACCTTTTGATGGCTCGACGCTTTCTGTCGGGCACGACTTTTGATGAAGTGGGCGCGCCTTTTGAGGGCGCAACTTTTGATGGCACGCCTTTTTATGGATTGGGCACGCATTTTGATGGCACGTTTTTTTATGGATTGGTCACGCCTTTTGATGGCACGCCTTTTTGAAAAATTGGGCACACCTTTTGAGGGTGCGACTTTTTAAGGGTCCGACAAGACTCTGTAAACTGTCCCGACATTGATTCCGGTTAGCTCCTTCATGGGTCCGATAAGACTCTGTAAACTGTCCCGACATTGATTCCGGTTAGCTCCTTCATGGGTCCGACAAGACTCTGTAAACTGTCCCTACATTGATTCCGGTTAGCTCCTTTATGGGTCCGACAAGACTCTGTAAACTGTCCCGACATTGATTCCGGTTAGTTTCTACAAGGGTCCAGCAAGACTCCGTAAACTATCTTCTATAACGGTCCGACATGACCCCATAAACTGTCTTCTACATCGGTCCGACACGAGCTAGTGTCTTCTACATCGGTCTTCTACAACGGTCTGACACGACCATACAGTGTCTCCTATCCTCTTTTATTTTTTATGTATTTTCTTGTTTTGTTACTCTCTCCAAACTCAAGTTGGTTAGTTTCTATCCCCCTTGAGTTTGCGGGGGGCTGTTAAAACCTATCACCTACTTCACCCACTAAACCTAACCCACTACACCACTACCACCTCACCTACTCCACTAAACCTAACCCACTACACCACTACCACCTCACCTACTCCACTAAACCCACTACACCACTACCACCTCCACTTCACCTACTCCACCTACCACCTCCACTTTACCTACTCCATCTACCACCTACTACCACCTACTCTTCTATATATAGGAATCATTGTAGCATTCAATAATTCAACAATTACAAACATCAATCAATAATACAATTCTCTTTTTCTCTTTATACATTAAATTTCTACAATAATATAGCTGGACCTACTGTGTAGGATGTGAAGTTCGTGTTAGCATAGGAGTTCCAGATATTGAAGAAGGAATAAAGATCTAGAAAGCAATTGGGAAACAACTGTTGGATGTTTATATTACATAAGACATTTGTGGATATGCAATGTAATCTAGTTTCATAAGTGGAATAAAAAAAGTAGAATGAGAAAAATACATTGCTACACAAGCGCTACTTTCTTATGGGTGATAGGCATTTGATTGGGAATGACATAAGTTAGTAGTTTCTATAAGGAGAAAATGGACTTTATTTTATAACGTTGGCCCTGTTTGGTAGGGCTTATTTCCAGCTTATTTAAGCTTTTATCTTAATTTAAGTTATTTTGATGTGTTTGGTTTAGCTTAACAATACAGCTTATAATTTTTTGTAAGTCAAAAATCAACTTATTCTTTGAATGGGGGAGGAGAAGCTTAAGTTATAAGTCAAAAATCAGCTTATGTTTACAGCTATAAGCTGTTAAGTTATAAGTTATAATCACTTTCCCACAACTCTACCAAACGGGGCCATTGTTAGCCGCCTAGAAGTGATTATTGAAATTTGGAAAAGATTCAAGACTAAAGAGTATGAATTGGGTTCATAGCTCTTGAGGTTTAATCGATTGAGTTTTATACAATCTCGCTTTCTTCTATTCATATTTGCTGGTTGTTTCTCATTATTTTCCAGTGTCTCAAACTATTATTGTATTTTCCACCTTTCTTTTTTGGATTGCAGTATAGGATGCCGGAAGCCTATGATCAGGAAGGGATTGTAAACCAGGAGAAGAGATTTTCTGTTGCTCTGCAGCGTTACAGGTCAGTTACTTTCACAAGAAAAAGTCCAATAGATGATCACTGAAAACTGCAATGGTCACGCACGTATGACAACATACAACAGATACTGTTTCTTGGAAAATCATATTAATCTTGAATTCTAAGTCTTCCAGGGACACAAATGCTGGAGAAAAAATGAATCCATTTGCAGAACAAGAAGCATGGGAGGACCATCAGATTGGTAAATCTTGGTTAAAGTCTTTATGTTTTAAAACGCAGAATGAACCTTTCAATTTTCAGTGTTCTAATTATGGAGTGATCAATTTGCAGGAAAGGCAACCCTCAAATTTGGTTCGAAAGATAAAAAAAAATCTGATGATTATCAGTAAGGATTATTTTGGTTGCCATTGTATTTGCTTCATCTGTTGTATGCATAATGTTTTTTCTATGCATGATGACATGATATTTTGCGGTTCTTGTATTTTTTCTTGTATAGGTTTGTGTTTGAGAACCAGATTGATTTCATAAAGGCATCAGTGATGGATGGAGTCAATGTATGTATGGTAATTTTATTTTATTGTATATGAAAGTTGTTCTCAGTTTCTCACTGTAACATTTTACATACAGTTTCAAGATGAGTTGCTCACTGAGTCCCTTGAAGAATCTATGGCAAAATCAGCATTTGAGAAGCTTCAGGTATGCATTTATTCATTTCTAGGTTTTGGAAGAGGTTTAGGTAACTTTTTCTTATTCTGTCTCCACGGTGTAGACACAGCATTCATATTTGGGTTTATAAACTACTGGGAAAGCTATGGGATGCATGGGGTGACAAGTGGGTTGAGTGGAAAACCATTGCTCCATCGCCATGGGAGAAGCATAACAAACCAAACACCTTAAAGAAAATAATCTCCACGTTGGACACCAACACTATCCAGACACTTCTTGACTTGTGTTGAGCACACACCCAAACATGTCTTATACTTATTTTTATATTTTAGAGACGGACATGATTCGAAACTTAGGGACACACGTGTCCATCGCTTGAACACACACTAAAGTATGCAGAAAATAACTTGGGAGCCAATGACAAAAGAAAAAAATTGTAGATTTACAGCTATTACTCCCGCCTCCTTTAGATTTTAGGAATTAATATTATGTTGCATTTTTTTTAAACTATCTTTGGATGAAATATATAAATATTGATATATATGACATACAATAAATATATAAAACTATATATTTTGCGTGTATCCTCAACACATCATGTTGGTGTGTCTATGTAGTATTTGTATAATGTTGCATGTTTGTGTCCTGTGCTTATTAGCTGAGAAGCTAAAAGAGTAAGTTTCCTAAAGAATCAGAATAATAGAAAGAACAAGTGGATGCATGGCAATTCAAAAGATAATATTGTTAAACATGGGGAAAAAAAGAGAATAATAATCTGTCAAAACTTTAAACAACAAATACATCCATGTTGTGGTAGCACAGTTTGTTGTGGATGGCTTCCTCAAAATTTAATGTTGGTGGAAGTTGTAGAATACTAATGACAATATTTGTTCTTTTAAATATAACTCTACTAGTTGGTAGATAATTGAAATGTTTTTTTTTTTTTTTTTGAGCATCAACAACATTTCATTAAAAAAGAAAAGTGAAAGAGGACAAGAAGTCCTCATACAAAGAAAGAGAAAGAGAAAGAGCAAAACAAAAGCACAAAACTCCTAGCCCTAGGGATGGCAAACAACAGCCCAATCCCTAAAGATCAAGAACAAAGGGACTCTTTTAAAAGGAGGGGATACAAATGCCTAAAATGAAGCCAAATATTCCGCCTTGTCCCACAAAGCCTCTACACTTGCTTCCTTGCCATCAAAGATTCTAGCATTTCTCTCCAACCATATAGCCCAGAAAATAGCAAAAACAATGCTTGTTCACATTGTTTTGGCTCTCTTGGTTCTCCCAAACCCTTTAAACCTAATAAGAAGCATTTGAATGCAGTTCCGCGGAGCAATCCACTGCTCATCACATAAGCTGAAAAGACACTGCCATAATACACAAGCCACCGGGTAATGAAGGAATAGATGATTCGCTACCTCTAAGTTTCTCTTGCACATCACACACCATTGAGGGCAAAGAGAGTGATTAGGCCTTCTCCTTTGGAAAACATCATTAGTTGTGTCACCCTTTTGAGCCAAAGACCAATGAAAAACTTCACTTTATGAGGGACAACCATTATTAGTATAAAAAGTAGCCTGCATACGTCGAACTAAGTATGTATGGCTTTGCTATCCAATCATAGTGTCAAAAAAATTAATGGGATTTGGAAACAAAAAGGGAGCACTTGTAATTTAGAAATGACACAATTAGAGGTTAGTAGGTCTAGCAAGGTTCTGAAAAGCGGTTGCGGTCGCTGTAACGGTGGCGGTGGCGCGGGCGCGGTTGCTGTTGCGGGATGTAAAGGTCGTAGCGTAACGGTTGCGGTAACCGGAACCGTGAATTTTTTTATTTTTCGCATAATTTGAAAAAAAGCTACCGATACACATTTTTTTTTTCACGATCATATTTATTGGATTTTAAAATAAGTATGGATAAATTTTTGTAAATTTTTAAGTATGGTCTAATATATTTCATATTTTTAAATTACTATAAATTGAGTTTTTTACATTTTATTTTAATAATTAATGACTTTATATTATACAAAAAATCGATCACTAACTATTATATATAAGATAAATAATGACAAAAGTAAGAGAATAAATAAGAGTCTGAATACATATATATATATATATATACATATTTTAGTCAAGCCAAATAGATAATGACCACACTTATTATTATTATTATTATCAAACAATATATAGATAGATACACACAAACAAAATGGTTAAGTGATAGCAGCTAAATAGAATAGTATAGGTCTTACAATTTCAACAAATCAATAACATGTTCTACATCTTCTCTCTTTTCTCTCTGTATCTCTTGCTCTTCCATCTTCCCTCTTTTCCCTCTATCCCTCTTTTCCCATTTTCAGTTTTTTTTTTTTTTTTTTTTTTTTTTTCTCGTGTTTTTTTGTGTTTTTTTGAAAGAAGAGTTTGGAACCGTTACGTAATGATGCGTAACAAGCCGTTACGGTTGTTACGGTACCGTTACGACCGCTACGGCAGCCGCTACGGCCGTCACACCTATGAATCTCAATCACATTGTAAAAGCGGCCGTAACGGGTGGCGGTAACCACCACAACCGTTACGTAACGGTTACAGCCGCTTTTTAAAACCTTGAGGTCTAGTTTAGGCCCTCAATAATTTGTATTCTTATTGGGTCTCGTGATTGCTATTACAGCAAGATATGCAACAGTATCACAAAAGATGGAAAAATTCTAAGCAAAAAATGGTTGGGAATAGTTTTGAAGAGATAGATTTTGAGAACTGTTCTATATTGGATTTTCTGCAAAACAAAATCATAACAATGCGTAATAATCAGAAATTCAGGACTTTTCGTTGATTATTAGGCCTTTATGTGAAACAAAGACAATAAAAGCAGTAGATCTTATATCACAATTGATTGTTCACTGGTTAACATTTTGACCTTGAAATAGTCAGGAATAAATTGCAGTTCTAACCTGACTTTGGCCCTTTTGCTCCTTTAGGAGGACAGAAAAACTTTGCCTATCTATCGATATCGAGATGAGTTGCTTCAAGCAGTTCAAGATCATCAGGTCTTTTTAACATTTCTCCTTTGAATCTTGCATTTGTTTCTAATGTTTCAAAGTTTTTTTAAAAATTTAAATTCCGTGCATGCTTTTGATGAATTCTTTGACGTTTTGCCAAAAATTATCAATTTATTTGTTAGTCATTAGAATTTTGCTGGGTATTATTCTTACAAATTGTTTATGCAGGTTCTTGTTATTGTTGGAGAGACGGGCTCAGGAAAAACTACTCAAATACCACAATATCTACATGAGGCTGGGTACACGGAACGTGGAAAGGTAGGGACTCCCCCCTCTCAATGGTATTCTCTATTGGTAGATTGTCATGATTGAAAATATTGTATTTGCTGTTACTAATCAGCAGACTATTATTCACTTTTAAAATGTTGAATGATGTGATTTTCAGTGTTAACTGCGAGTTTAAGGTTTATTCTTCTAGTTGCTACTTAGATTTTTCATTGAATATTGAAATACTTGAATTAATTATTTAATTTTGAAAACTTGACGCATCCTAAAACTTAACTCTTCTGGTACTTCCATTAAAATTAAGCCCCAACTGAATTTTATTCTCTAATTGGGCTACGCAATTAAATTAGGGAGAATAACCACTTGTCACTAAATCTCATATATCTTTTTTGGTCTTTAGGATTATTATGGTCCAGGTGGAGACCTGTGCTTGCTAAACTTGGAAATAATTGTTGGTTTGCCTGGGTTACAGAATCTTGTTTTTATTTTTTGCAGATTGGATGTACCCAGCCACGGCGAGTTGCTGCTATGAGCGTTGCTGCTCGAGTTTCTCAAGAAATGGGTGTCAAACTTGGTCATGAGGTCTGCATTTTGCTTTTATTTGATTATCTGTTTAGGACGGTCACTTTTCTTGTGGCTTTCTTGATATTAGTTATTCTAAGCTATTTGAGTGGTGCAAAATGAGTAGTTTAGATTGTCAAAATGAGATAGCATTGGATTCTTCAAGCAGTGGAAATCTGTATTTGTATTCCGACCTGGGCTGCTGCCAAATTTGGCATTGTGCAGCAATGATGATCTGGCATCTTAGAAATTTCTGTTATAAGATGTTGTAGATGAAGGATCAGATCAATCAGCCTAGGGCTGAAAAATTTAAACAATTATTCAATATATTGCCCAATTGTATCATAATTTTGCTCTGTCAATCTGGTTTCTGTGGCTATCAGTTTTCCACTTTTCCACTTTTAGATAGGTGACTGTAATAATTATCACCTTCACTTTCAGGTTGGTTACTCAATTCGTTTTGAAGATTGCACTTCAGATAAGACAGTTCTGAAATATATGACTGATGGTATGTTACTTCGGGAATTCCTTGGTGAACCTGATCTCGCAAGTTACAGGTATACTACACTTTAAAGCTTGTTACAGTGCAGTCTGTATCTTGTAACTGATGAACACATCCTTCTAATATTTTCAGTGTGGTGATGGTGGATGAGGCCCATGAAAGAACTCTCTCAACTGACATTTTGTTTGGTTTAGTTAAGGCAAGTGCTGACTCCTAGCATGCACGATAGAATTTTTGAAAAGTTTTTTGTTGAAGAAATCTAGAGGCATTGTCTGGTACACAATTGTGTTGTTTCACTATTTACAAGTTGCATTGCTAAGGAATTGGAGGAACCTTTTTCCTAAGGCTTAGTATGTTTAGAATGAAATAGGTAGAAAATGAAAGAAAGAGAAAAATTTTACTTCTATGAGTTTGTTAAGCTTGAAAGTGGTGGAAAGTATGAGAAAACTAATTTTCTTGTACAACCCATATTAGCATTGTAACTAATTTTTTATTTCTTGCCAGAAAACACAAGAAAAATTGAATGTGTGAGTTGTCTATAACTAAACTTTTAAATTTTTCTATATTTTTCTTACTAAATTTTCATCTTAATCAAATGCTTGCAAGAAAATATATTTTCTTTTCTATTTCTTTTCTTTCACTTTATTTTCTTTAACTTTCACTTCCTACCAATTTTCTTTCTAATCAAATGGAGCCTAAGGAATTGAAGGATGCCTCATTCATTTTAAGCTACTAGGAGTTCTTGTCCTTTTTTTTTATTTGTCTGACTTGATTGCTTTCTTGTGATAGGATATTTCACGGTTTCGTCCTGATCTCAAGTTGCTCATCTCCAGTGCAACTCTTGATGCCGAGAAGTTCAGTGATTATTTCGATTCTGCTCCAATTTTTAAAATCCCTGGCAGAAGGTTTCCTGTTGAGATACACTACACAAAAGCACCAGAAGCTGATTACTTGGATGCAGCCATTGTCACTGCCCTTCAGATTCACGTGACACAAGAACCCGGTGATGGTGATATATTGGTCTTCCTCACCGGACAAGAGGAAATTGAAACGGCAGAGGAGATACTAAAACATAGGACAAGAGGGCTTGGTACTAAAATTCCGGAGCTCATTATATGCCCTATTTATGCAAACCTTCCAACAGAGCTACAAGCAAAAATATTTGAACCCACTCCCGAAGGGGCACGTAAGGTTGTACTCGCCACAAATATAGCAGAAACATCGTTAACGATTGATGGGATCAAGTATGTCATTGATCCGGGATTTTCCAAGATGAAATCATATAATCCCCGGACTGGAATGGAGTCATTATTGGTCACTCCCATTTCCAAAGCATCGGCAAATCAACGGGCTGGTAGATCTGGACGAACGGGTCCTGGGAAGTGTTTTCGGTTGTATACGGCATATAATTATTATAATGATTTGGACGACAATACTGTCCCAGAGATACAGCGGACCAACCTGGCAAATGTCGTTCTTAGTCTCAAGAGCCTTGGCATTCATGACTTGCTCAATTTTGATTTCATGGACCCACCACCTGCTGAAGCATTACTTAAAGCCCTGGAACTGCTCTTTGCTTTGAGTGCCTTGAATAAGTTAGGGGAGTTGACAAAAGTGGGTAGAAGAATGGCGGAGTTCCCTCTGGATCCTATGCTATCTAAAGTGATTGTAGCATCGGAGAAATACAAATGCTCTGATGAAATCATATCCATTGCCGCCATGCTTTCTGTTGGAAGCTCAATCTTTTACCGCCCAAAGGACAAACAAGTCCATGCTGACAATGCACGATTGAATTTTCACACTGGGAACGTCGGAGACCATATCGCATTGCTGAAGGTTTGTTTCCTAGTCATTATCTACCTGTAAGCTTAGTCATAGTACGGCCTTAATCCTTTTTCTGCTATAGCATCTTCACTGACATGGTGGGCATGCTTTTTGCTCTTGATAATTCAAATTTGAGGACAACGTATATTGTCCCAACTGTCTTGACAAGAATTCTGGGTTGGGTGGAATGTAAGATACAGTCTAACAAATTGTCATAATTGACCTTCTCACTGCATTTTTACCAGTAATCACAGAATGACATGACGTGTAGTACAAAGTTCTTGAGCTCATGTTCTGAAAGAAGTGATTTACCTTACAGTGTATTGTGTTATTCTTTCAGGTCTACAGTTCCTGGAAAGAAACCAACTACTCAACACAGTGGTGCTATGAGAATTACATCCAGGTGTGTTTTGGTATCTCAGTATACATGTTCTGCTTATACTCTTTTATTTATTTATTTATCATTATCATATAAATATGCTTATGTTTGTTCAGAGCTATCTAGGAACTGCTCTTGTAATGTAGGTTTGTACCAAACTACAAGCCTACCCTTCCTTGTGCCTGCATTGTCAAGACCAACGCTTGCTAATGATCTTTTCAGATTTATCTATTTGAATTTTCTGATTGATATTTTCTTTTCTTTTTTTTGATCAACAACAAAAGCTTTATTGATAAATCAAAAAAAGGAAGAAAGGATAAGGCATTCTCTTACAGCAGGACAATGAGAATACAAACACAAAAAACTCCTAACAAGCTAAAAAGGGGCAAAAGCCTACATAGCACACACCGCCAACCATCTCTAGCTAACAAAAAAAGTGGGACTCCCTTAAATAAAGAGTTTCCCGATGCCCAAAAGAAGATAAGTGACAAACATGATCCCACAAACAGCCCACCTCCCGGGACTTATCTTCAAACAACCTTTGATTTCGCTCCATCCATAGAACCCAAAAAGTTGCAAAGACGGCACATTACCATAGAATTTTGGCTCTCTTCGATCCTCCAAATGTGCGAAAATCTACTAGGAGTATATGCGCACTCTCTTTTGGGGCAACCCACATAGCATTTCCTAAAGAAAACAATCTATGCCATAAATTCAAAGCTATTGGACAATGCAAGAATAAATGATCCACGGATTCCCTGCTCTTACAACACAGAATGCACCACTGAGGATTTAGAAAACGATTGGGTTTCCTTTTCTGCAATGTATCATTTGTCAAAATGTCTCCATGAACCAAGGTCTAGATGAACACCTTTACCTTTAAGGGAGCACAAGCCTTCCAAATTTTTTTGCAAAAAAGAAATTGAGGAACTTGAGAATTATCAATGATGTAATCAAAAAAAGACTTACAAGAAAATATTCCGAACGAATGAAGAGCCCAAACCCTCTTGTCCTCCAAAAGAGGAGATAAAGAAAAGTGATCAATTTTGGATAATAAAGAAAGCAACTGTTAATTCTTAAGAACAAGAAAATATTCCGGACGTATGAAGAGCCCAAACCCTGTTAAATTTTAATTACTGACTTGAGTGAAGATATTTCATACTTGTTTAATTCTTAAGAACAAAGAACTAACAGTGACAGCATACCGACTTGCGTGTTCTTATCCCTTCTTTAATCTTCCTTGATTTTGGTTTTTGTAGATATGTGTGCTAGATACTTATATATGTTTGTGGGCTTCACTTCTCAGGTTCGGAGTATGAAGCGTGCAAGAGACATACGAGATCAATTGGAGGGGCTATTGGAGAGGGTTGAAATTGAACTGACATCAAACTCCAATGATCTAGAAGGAATAAAGAAGGCTATAACAGCAGGTGAAGATATAACAACTCTTTGCGTGTGATGACTAGAAGTTGGAGTACATAGTCATCGTGAATCGTTGTTATCTCCATCATGTTAAGTTTCATTCGTTCATTTTCTTTTTCTATATTAATCTTCAGGCTATTTCCCTCATTCTGCGAGGCTACAGAAGAGTGGATTTTATAAGACAGTTAAGCATCCCCAGACTGTTCATATTCACCCCACCTCTGGTTTAGCACAGGTAAGACATGTATTTGTCATTAATTGGTGTTATTGATAATGATGAGAGGTTCTGACCCCAAATCTATTGCATTGTATCTGTGGTAAATGCAATGGCTTGTATATATTACTTATTTGGATTACTATTTTTATAAATTTTCCAACCTTGAGCAATTGGGATAGATTCTGCTAAGTGATGATAGAACTAAAAAACTTTCTGAATTATGTTGATCTTCATAGATACTAGTTGTATAGCTTTCTTCCAAACTAAGATTAGATAAAAGTCATAAGGTTGACCTATTTAAAGGAAGGTACCCGTGATGTCACCTAGAGGCCTGATTATTTTATTTCACTCAATAAGAACATTACCTCTAGAATTTTTCACACTAATTCTTATTGTGAGAATAAAAGTACTTATTTTTCATTTGTGAAGTCATCAAACAAGAATCAGGATATATTCAAATTTCTTTTCTGCATTCAGATAGGTTTCAATAAGTTTTGTGTTTGCCGTGGAATATTTGATTCCATGACAGTTGTTTCCCCTATGTGGATATAAATCTCAAACCTCATTTTTGTGATTTTTTCCCTCCTTAGATGAAATGGACATGGTTCTAACACACGTACACATGAAATGTTTGTGTTTCCTTTTGCCTATTTGGTGTGACCATATGGCAAGAGGGACTTGTTCCTAGTCTTTTATCATGGTATGGCATTCATTAAATGGTTAATTGAATTAGTAAAATTTGCTGATACATGCTAAATTTGACATTTTTTTTTTGATAGATTCTTCTAGATTTGATGTTTAAAGAGGTTGCTTGAGTCTTCTTTCAAAATGCTGATTTGGTAGCTGATTTAGGCATATTAATATCGTATCTCCCATCGCCGACAATGTGGTTTCTGGGACCTCTCAAGCACGAAAAGCTTCTTCAATCCTATCACAACTATTCTCTTATAGGAAAACTAATGTACTTATAATCTACAAATAGATAAAGCAAAACTTGTGTATATGCACAATGCAAATTTTATTGTCCAAGATGTCATGTATGCATGTATATACACTCTTTCATCCATAGCGGCAGCCATGCATGCATGTGGTATTGAATATTGGAAAGTATGACCGATGAAACGAAAGAGTCATGATTGTGCATGAAACTAATAGTTTCTTTCTTTCCCTTGGTAGGTGCTCCCAAGATGGGTTGTTTACCATGAACTGGTTCTGACAACCAAGGAGTACATGCGGCAGGTAAACATCAATTTTGTTTTTGTACCCCTTTCTCAAATTTCTCAGATAATATAAAGTTCCATTGTGCAATGGTTGTGCAGGAGTTATACTTTGTCCATTAGAGACTAATTTGAGAAGTTGAATTACAGGTTACTGAATTAAAACCTGAATGGTTGGTGGAAATAGCTCCTCACTATTATCAGTTGAAGGATGTGGAGGATTGTATGCTCTCTCTCTCTCTCTCTCTCCAAAATGGTGTCTTCTGTTGCTTAAGTTGTGTGAAAACCATTCTTTTTCAAATTAACTCAGTTTGAATTTGCCTTACTTTGAAGTTTGTGGTTTTAAGAAAAGCTGGGATATCTTCCTTGAATATTGCGAAGGATTTAATTTTTTGAAACTGTATTGATGTCCAAAGCTCTATATGCTCTTAAATGAAGTCTTTAAATGTTTTTTTTTTTTAAAAGCTGTGTCACAAAGTTTCACAGAAATTTTATTTTTAGGAGATGTGATTTGCAGCTTTTAAGTTTGAATTTTAAATGGTAGCAACTGTGCATGAGAAGAGGGAAAGAAAAAGAACATACAGTATGGTTATAAAATTTCTTAACAAAACAAAGGGTAGATGCACCCTATTGTAAGTTGGGTAGTAGAAAGGTCTTGACATTTTTAGGGTTCCGAACCTGCTCCGATTCGCTGTGGGACTAGATCACCAATTTCTCCAATATCCTCGTATGTGCTTAGATTCAGAAGGTGCAGAAAGTAAAACTTGTCAAACAACCCTTTATACAGTCATATTCGATTCATGCACAGGCTTTATTAAAAACGTCATGCATACATAAGATAAAAGTTCTTTAATTGGATAGTACTCTCAAAGCAGTCATGGTATTAGTTTGAGTTGTTGATAGATCTACCTGTTTAATTGCTGAAAAATTAAGAATTTAACTACAGTTATCTGAATTCTTAACTTTGTTATCTAGATGCTTATCTTTTATCAGCCAGTAAGCTGGTATCTAATACCTTTTCTCTGGCAGCTGGATCAAAGAAAATGCCTCGTGGAGAGGGACGTGCATCTTAGGATTGATCATGTGGTCTGCTTGGGGAAGATAGGAGGTGCTGAGAGCAGAGTATCAATTGTAAGCATAAAATTTGTAAATTCTTTGATGTATGTTTACCCCAAATAGTTTTAGTTTTATTGATCTTTTCTGTAGTCTTTGATGATCAATTCATATTTTCTCTTATCATGCTAGGAAATCTTTGTTCTTACATTTTGTGTATAGACCATAAGTCAGCTTCTGAGACGATGTATATACTATATAGTTGGAAAATGTGTCTTTGGCTATGTTACTTGAAACGTAGATTGTTTCGGTACGTGGAATGGGATCGGGAATGTGGCACACTACATTCTGTAAAATGTGATACGATACGATAGGGGTAGACTTGTTTAGATTACACTTGAAATTTAAGGTAATTTTAGAATAATTTTCTTTTGACAATTAGATATCTAATAAATTGTTGCTTTTCTCTTCCAAATTAATCATGTTACAACACGTTTATTATATTAGATTTGTTTTTCCGCCTAAGATAACTTTTAAGATTTATATTGGAAAATATTTATGGAATCGCTTTGAATAGCTAAATTCACCGTTTTGGAAGGGAAGCATACCATTTGTTGAAAAATGCATTCCCAAACATAAATCACTAGGCTATTAGTGTTTTCTAGTAACATTGTTCTTTTGACTTGCTCGTTTGACACATTTTGGGGTGTTAATATTCCCAACAATATGCAAATTAGCTAAACAGAGTAAAGGAATAGTTCCCATTTGAATTTGGAATATGGTTTGTGTATTTTTCTGTTTTTGTAAATTTCATTGGATCCTCCGAGTTATTGCTAACATCTGTTGCGCGTGATTTGTTTGTTATGAAGGCGTCTTCAGCTTAGCATGTTTGATTCCTCTGAAGCCGCGATAGTTGTCTCACTCGGGTTTTACGTAATGGTCTTTCGCCCAATTTTGGTGATGCCGTTGTTGCAAGCAATGGCATTTTGTTGATCCAAGCATGCAATTGTGGTTGCTCGACATCAACTGTGGCTGACTTGAATTTGTCAGTCTCAAGTGAAACTAAGTTGAGCTTGAGCTTGTTTGGAGGGGGCTTTGGGCAGGAGCCAATCCCTAAAATAGCCTAGAATCATAGAGTCCACTGTTCATGCTGATTGTGCCAAGTGGGAAGAATTTACATAGCTTAGACCTTAGGGTTTCATTAAAAATGTGAAAAATTTTCCTCTTCATTTTCATTCATTTTTGTATATATGCATAATGTATGTAGTGTTTGGAGATTGAGGCAGTGTAGAGAGGAGAGTGGAAATAGAGAAACTTTTCATTGCAAAAATTGAGGAAATCAAAAGGTACATGTTTAGGGTATTTGTGTTCATGAATTGCCCCTCTCTCTCTCTCTCTCTCTCTCTCTCTCTCTATGTTTTGCTAATCAGTTAAATTAGTTGAAAACTATGTTCCCAATGTAGCCACTATTTATTATCCAGTGTATGGTTCCAAATACTAAAAGCATGGCTATATTTGTTTAGAGTTATGAGATAAAAAATAGTTTAAATAATTTCAAAAATGATGGATTATCAAAAAGTTAGGGAAGGATGTTTTTAATTTCTAATTTATGATTGTCAAATTTTAATTACAAAAAGATATATTAAACAGCCTCATTTATGAATTTTCGTTGTTCAACTCTTGATAACATGAAAAATGAACCTTTTTATCAATTTTTTGTGCCACATTTTACTTTTGTTCTTGAAAAAAAGAAAATAAAAAGTTTATAAAGTGCTCTTCAACGTGTAGTTTTTATTACATTGAGCAACATTATAACCAAAAAAAAAAAAAAAAAAAAAAAATCATCTACACGGCGTCTTGAATTAACCATTTTTCTAACGTTTCTTTTGACTTGTCACAAGAAGAACATAGTCGGGGATTGACCCCAGAGTCTATAGAGAGAGTGGTCTTTCTCAACCAAAAACTTTTTTGAGTAATGGTCTTTTGCCAAATTTTGGTGACCCTTTCGAACAAAATGCAAGCTAATACTAGTATGGACTTGGTAAATATGCAACTTGGGTTGCTTCAAATAACTCCCACCGACTTGCTTGACTTTACTGGTCTAGGGATTTGACAAAATTGGATAAACTAAATCAAGATTTGATCATGTTGAGAGTGAGGTTTGGGCTTGACCGACTCAACCAAACAAACCAAAAATTGAATAGTCCACTGTTCATGATGTCTATATGTGTGGACATCTCTTTTGGGCCTCAAGGCTTTGTTTGGACATAAAATAACTTCTTTCTTTTTTGAACTATTGGGTCCATTGGCACTGTAAAAGTCTCAATAAATGATTTCTCTCCAAACCTCAAAAGCTAAAGCACAAAAAAGTGATCAATCAACCAAAGTCTTAAAAAACAAACCTTTTGAACTATTCTTATCACTATACCAATGCATGTTTACACTGTTAAATTTCGCATCTTTTGGTTTCCACTGATAGATGAGTAAACAAACACAAGTATATTATACCAAAGAAAAGCTTAATAACAAACAAAGACAACCAACATCAAGAAAAGAAAATTTTCAAAGAATCAAACACTTCCTCTTAACATTGTTTAGGCCTCTATGCCATGGCAGGCATGTCCTTGAGCCATGGATCCAACGGCTTCCCATCGAGTACACAATAAATCCGATCTCCCTCAACTTCGCAACACCCACAACGTTCCGGCCATCAAACACGAATGCAGGCTTTTGCATATTATCAAAAATCTTCTTGAAATCGAGCGTTTTGAATTCGTCCCATTCAGTTAGAATACATAGCTCGTGAGCATCTTTTGTTGCTTCGTAAGCGTCCCATGTTACACTCACTTCCTTTACCGAGGTAGGGCTCATTGGTTGCATATGACCCAAATGGTCCCAATTGAATTTATTCATTGACAAGTCCTTATGCATTTGATCTTCAGTGACTTGAGGGTCGTATATGCTCAACCGGGCCTTATCACCCAACAATCCCTTGCACACATTGATTGCAGGGGTTTCTCTCGTGTCACCGGTGTCTTTCTTAAAGGCAAACCCTAGTATAGCGATTTTCTTACCCGATATTGTGTTGAACATGGATGAAACAACCCAGTTCAGAAACCTGCTCTTTTGGTAATCGTTCACCTTAATGACTTGTTTCCAATAATTTGCGACTTCAGAGAGACCATGGCACTCGCAAATGTAAACCAAGTTGAGAATGTCCTTTTGAAAACATGATCCACCAAAACCAACACTTGAATTTA
The DNA here is from genome assembly GCF_055761805.1 of Camellia sinensis. Classification (NCBI taxonomy): domain Eukaryota; kingdom Viridiplantae; phylum Streptophyta; class Magnoliopsida; order Ericales; family Theaceae; genus Camellia; species Camellia sinensis. Next base: position 156,091,234 of record NC_138964.1, read on the forward strand.
GAAATTTGGGTCCAATTCTAGAATCCATACCAATAGCATGGGAAACCTGGGCCACATCAGCGCCAGTTGCCTCACAAAGCGCTGACATGGCATTGACAGAAGATATTCATTGAGCTAGAAAGGCATTGGCGGCTAGCTTCGACAGCTCAGCTGACCAAAGATTGGTACATATTATCCTCTCCTCGGGAACCCAATGGGTATACACATTTTTCAATGTCTGGATCGCCTTTTGCCCATCAGGGTTCTCTCTCCCCCCAATGAGAACCCTGTCAGGGCAAAGGAGATCCCAGATTGCAGTCCCCTCAGCAAGAAATTCTGGGTTTGAGAGAATCTGATAATTAATGCCCTTACTATTATGAGTCAAGATTCTCTCAATTGCCTCTGCTGTTTTCACAGGGATTGTCGATTTCTCAACAACAATCTTATTAGATTTTGACACGTCAGCAATCATCCTAGCCGCACTTTCCCAATATGTTAGGTCTGCCGCCTTACCGGCCCGGAGGCCATGGGTTTTAGTCGGAGTATTGACGGAGACAAATATTATGTCGGCCTCTGACACGTGTTTTTCGACATCTGTGCTGAAGAAGAGATTTTTTCCCTACATTGCTTCACCGCGTTATCGAGATTAGGTTCGTAGATGGGTAGTTGATCACTGTTCCAGGCATTGATCCGAGCAACCGAGATGTCCACGACAACTACTTCAATTGAAGGGCACTTTAGGGCAATAACTGCCATGGTTGGTCCTCCAACATAACCAGCTCCAATTAATGCAGCAGATTTTCACCATTTTTTTTGTTTTTTGGCTATCAAGATCAAGATAGAAAGGACATGTTAGTTTTGGTGTGAATACCATTTTGAAACTTCGTTACACTTTTTTTTAATTCTCAAATTGTTGAATATATACATATATTTGGTATTGAAGACATGGAAAGGTAATCCAGCAAAACTACCTACAAGAGACTGTAATGAATTATTGCACTTAAAATTGGATTTGGATCCAATAGCCACAGAAACAAATTTATATTAAGAAAAAAAAAAAAAAAAAAAAAAACTTTTGACAGGTTAGTTTGCAAATCACATGATTCACATCTTTACCAGAACATAATAATAAGAAGAATAAGAATAAAATAATATCCTGAAAGCGATGGAAATAAGGCTTCCATTACATTTTCCTAAGAAACAAACAGAACCAAATGCTAATTTTCCTAAGAAGAATAGCAAGATGTGAAAAATGGTAACTGATCAATTGAAGTTGAAGTTGAAAAATGGCAAGCATAACACATTTATAGCAACCTAGCATTAATTATTGATATTTTATCCATTTGATTTTTTGCATGAATACTTTATACAACACGAACGGTACAAATTACATAAATGGGTCAAAGATGAGACTACCAAGCCTAACATCACATCTCCAATATATGCTCAACTCGAGAGAATCTATTTCTCATTTGTAAAAATGAAACACAGAAGTGATAATTTGAAATCATGTAAAAAACAAAAAAACCATATAAGGGTACATTCAAAATTGAAGTTAAGAGACCATAATTACCTTAAATGACTTCCCAATTTGGCTTCAAAACAAGACAAGAAAGCACAAAGAATATGAGCTTTGCAATACAAAATAGGCCTAAGTAAGAGCTTTTTGTCCTCTACATGGAAAGAGTGCTAAGACCTAGACCTATTTATATATACATCTCTAGAATCTACCAAAAGCTCTTTGGAGTCTCTCCCAAACTAAGCAAATTGCGAAAAGTCATATATTTTAGAAGCTTCTGATCGGATTGGAAGAGCGTTCAACACGTGTTCAATGCACCTTTCAATCAGGGACGGATTCAGGATTATGATTTTGGGAGGGCCGAAGTACGTTTAACTTCTAACCAATAAAATTTGAAATTCAATACCAATTTCTACTAACATGAAAAAAAATCAATCATGTTACGATAAAATATTGAACTATATATTCCTTGTCAACATAGTTGAGTATCAAAAGATAATCATACAATCGAGAATATTTTTTTGCCCATATTCACTTACAAAAAGTAGTAATTATTTCTACATGCATTTATTTACTAAAATTAGGCATCTTCAATTGAGCTCGACGCTCTTTCATAATATCAAAAGCATGAATGATAGAGTCTACATCAAACCCTCGAGCAATATCTTTTTTAATGTACGTAATCAAGTAACTAGCCAGAAAGTCATCTTCCATCATATTCCTAAAAGTCATAAAATATATGGCAGCACAAAATAACATTTAGATTTTTATCCAAAATCTTAGAGGAAATCAACAAATCATAACCTAAAAACCTATTCAATTATCAAGAAATCACACGACATAGTGCCTACCAATTACAATAAATTATAGTATTAAAAAAAAATTTACAATATTTAGTTAACAATTGTATCAATAACAATTATCAGATATTCATCGCAACTCCTGGCTTCTCCACCCTATGCCAGCCTCTCTGCCACAATTTCACCCAAAAAAACAACTAGCTTGCATTGGCCCCACATTGTCATTAAATTATTATTTATTTTTAAAAAAATTCAAAATCAATTACTAACCCAGATAATGTTAGAGGTGGTGGGTTCTGATGTGTGTGTTGAAGAGTGTATGTATATTTATTTTTTCGATTGGCATAGTAAAATAAAAGAGTGTTTGGAGAGAGGAGCGAAATCTATTGACAGTGGGGGTGTAATTGTGGGTTATGTGATGTAGGAAGTTGGGGATTTGGGTTGTCAAGTTTGGGATACCAAAACTGAAACTTGGGTTGAAGATTTCTAGTTGTCTGCAGGCTTATGGGTGACCAATAACAAATTAATGGCAAAATAATTGCATTGTTCAGTCTAAAATCACAATCAATCCTAATATTCAGTCTCAAAACAGAATAATCACATTGAAACTGAAGGGATATCAGATAACTTACCAGTGAGAGTCCACGGTTCCATCGTCCACGCTGACCAGCTCTGACGAAGTCCGACGACAAAGCTTCTTCGTTTCTTCCCTCATCTCTTCGCTCCTTTCCTCTCTTTCGAATCGCAACAAGTCTCTCAGATCAGTTGTTTTTTAATCTTAGTGCTTTGTTTGAACAAGCTTCTCCAACAAGCCTTATAGTTTATATATTTGTAAAAGTTTCATATTTTACACTTTGACCTATTAAAGTTTCTAAAATTTTGCTTTCATCTTGACCTAATTTAAAAAATACATATACATGAAATTTAAAATAGATTATTATATATGTTAACTAATTCAAAAAAAAAAAATCTAAATAGTTTAAAAAATTGAGGGGGCTACTCTGTAATCTTTTGAAATTATTTAAAAAAAATTTGAGGATGTGAACTCCTGTAATTTTAAATTATTTCAAAATTTCTAATATAATATATGATATTTTTCAAATTTTTGAGGTGCGGCCGCCCCCCTCCGCCCCCCTTAGATCCATCCTTGCTTTCAATGACAATTCAACAACTCTTTTTAAATAAAAGATTTTTCTAATAACAATTCTAAGAATAATTTTTAATAAACATAAAATGTCAAAATATTTATGATTTTAAAATATTTTTCACGTATATCACAAGATACAGTTATATATCTTTATGCATTTTTTACACATTTTACTTTTTGACATATTTTATAACACTAATAACAGTTGTTAAGGCTGTTTTTAATAATTTCCTTAAATAAATCAGTCTTAAAAGAAACAAAAGTACCATTTTCATTAAAGTTAATGAAATGTCAGTTTTGTCAATACAAAGGAGGTGATTCATTAATTAATTTATCAAATATTATAAAACAATCATGTTACATCACATATATATAGCTGACTTATATGAGAGAACAACCACTATTGTTTTTATTTTATTTTATTATATATATATATATATATATAAAGCACTATTTAACATGATTTCTTGGTACATTGGGCTCTGCTAACTCATTGGTTAAGAGGTCCTACACTTGACTAAAAAGTTAGGGTACCTTTATATTTGTTTGCCTCTTTGTTAAGTTTGTTGGGTTTGTCATGTTTTGTGGTTATTTGTTAACATTTTTATTTATTTTTTTATCGAATAAGTTTAGGGATACATAATTTGATTATAGGAATGGGCACATAATATACATGGATGAACAAAATTTTGAGAAGTAAGTCTCACCAATAAATTATAATCTCCATTCCATTTTGTTTTTGTAGCAAGTTATTCTTTTTTATAGTAGAATGTTAAGTTTATGACAAATAGTTTCAACTAGCCTACTCTCTCATTCACTATAAGGATTTATGAATAAATTCTGAATATACATAGTCACCAACCGCACTAATCAATAAAAGTCTGAATATTTTGTGTCTCATGATAGTTGCTTCATAGTAAAATTTTCATGTTCAACCCCTTAGCCACTAAGCTACCATTACATGTTATGTAATACTCGTATTATAAATAAAATAAAATAAAGGGAAAGAAATGAAAAGAAAAGAAACACCTCTTGTGAAATCCATTTAATGCAAAACACATATAATAATTAACATATCAAATAAATGACTCTCTTGCAAAGTACGTGAAACCCATTACACAAAAAAAAATCGTTTTTCAACAAAACCCAAGTCCCATAAAGTGCCAAAAAAACTGTTTTTAAATAATACTAATACTAATACTAATAATAATAAAGTAATCATACCCTCGTGGGTGGTTTGCATGCAATAACAGGGCTCTCACCAGAATTTTACCATTACTGATAAAAGAAAAAAAAAAAAGCAAAAAGAAAAAGAAAGCTTCAAAGTTGAGAAAAAACGTGCTCGGTGGGTTCAGAAAGCATTGAGCGAGATCAAAAACATGTTTTATCATATAAATAAAATAAAATAGAAAGTAATAAAGTTGGAGAACTTAATTTGAAGAAACATTAACATATATATATATATATATAGTTTAGTTTTGGTGTCGTTTGGGAAGAGTTCAGTTGGGTTCTTTTGGCTCTTTGAGCCACAAAAGACAGAATAGGTTATTTGAGCCACAACAGACAAAACATCACATCCAACTCATAATCATTATATTCTGCTCTCACAAAAAAAGTCAAAAAGTCCTTCCCAAACCAAGCTTTTGAGCCCAGGTTCAAATAGCCAAAAAAGCCAAAAAGTCAAAAAACCAACCCACTTCCCAAACGGAGGCTTCGTGAGATTCATGGATTGTTTGGAGTGTCCTAAATAAGTGTATTTTTTGTCTTTTTAGACTAAAAAGTGGAGGTTGAAAATATGAATGTTTGGGTTAACTTTTTGACTTTTTATAAAAAAATGTGTAATAAAAAATTGTAAAAATTAGTTTGTAGGGGAAAATTAGAATTGGAAGTTGTGCAGCCGTAATTGTTGACTTTTGGTAAATAGTGATAACTTTTTAACTTTTTGAATAACTTTTTGACTTTTTAACTTTTTTGAGACTTTCCAAACTTGGTCTAATTGGCAAATCAGCAACAAGAAGGTCAGAGAGAATGGTTAAGTACACAACAAAGGTATTGAGAGAGAGAGAGAGAGAAAGTGAGAGAAAATCTCCTTTGTTTGGCAGGTTGGACAATTGAGAGGGTCACTCTTCCATTATTTTTTTATATATAGTAGCATTTATTTAGACACTATTACCCTATAAAAAATAAAAAGTCTACTATTAGGATGGTTTGCATATTTATTACGGTTTGGTAATTGCAATAGGGAGAGGGGGTTTGTGGACCCACCCTGCGTCTCTCATTTAAACATTTAAATAGTTTATTTTGTCGAATTTTTTATATTATTGGTAAAAAAAATATATTAATTTGATAATAATAATTATATGATTTTATTATATTTATTTTAAAAATAAATAGTAATAAAGAGGCATTATTTTTTGTAATTTTATTAATTACATTTAGATATTAAATTTTAATTAGATTTTTTTTTTTTGGATAGGAGTACTTAGAAAGAATTGTGTACATGCAAGTAGAAACTCCTCTTACATTTTTTACTCCTTTTTTTTTTTTTTTTGATTTTTCACCGATGATGGGCTATGGGCTACATAGTAGGAGGTAGACCTCTCTTAGCTTATAATAACTCCTAAGTTTGAAGAATAATGTAGAGATTCATAAATTTGTCTATAATCTATATAACAAAACAAGAAAGTTTTTGAAAATTTATAAAATGTATCTTATGTCAGTGGCTGAGATAATTTCTAATTAACATCTAACGGCTGAGATGAGATGAAACATACAAAAATGAGTTTGGTTCCCGTGGTTCCCGCCCAAGCCTCTGCATCTGCATCTGCATCTGCCTCTGCCTCCTACCTACTGTTAACATATATTAATATATTAATTATATGTTATAGTATGTATATAATATAATATGTTATATATAATATAGTATGTATATATTAGGATTCTTTGTCGCTGCTTTCGGTCGCCCGCCCTCTTTCGGCCTCCTTTTCTTTATTATATTAAATTAGATCATAATGATGTTTCGTATCCAGCTCCTATATTATGGAGCCTCTATTTGGTTTCTGAATACAGTTTTAATAACAGAGTGTTCACTTTCAATATCACTCTCTCAACTCTCTCTCAACTTCTTTTACATGGTATTAGAGCACAGGTGTCTTTCCTAGCCTCTATTTTTTTTTTCTCTCTCTTGGCAGCTTGCTGGGTCTCTCGTCTGCAGATTGTTGCCCCTCTCGTCCTTCTCTCAATTACAGTTTGGACACCACCGAAGCCTTCATCTCTTCACTACGGATCCACGGCCACCGGAATCATCCTCTTTCGCCGTCACACGCGCCGTCACGCGCTCTTTTTGTCGCCGGCCCGTTGCCTGCTTCCGCCTTCAGCATCACACGCGCTCCACGCGTCCCCAGTCGCCTAAGCCACCTCTTTCCGCGTCCCACGCGCTCCGCGTCTGCCAGCCACGCCAGCCGTCCGCGTGAGCCATCCAACCCGCGTCCCTCGCGCCGGCTCGCACCCCCTGCACCCGCTTTTTTCCTCGGCTCCCCAACTCGGCTCCAGCCGGTCCGGCTCCAACTGGTTCAGCCACTTTCCCAAGCCGGTTCACCCAATTTTTGGACCTTTTTGGCCGTTCAGCCCGATTTCTGACTATTTTGGCCTTTCTGCACTCACTGGTGCCCTTGGAATTTTCAAATTCTCCCTTGATTGTGCTATTTTTCTCTCATGGATCGCCTGGACTTCTCTAACCACCCTATTTTCGTTATTCTTGACGGGACTAATTATGTCCTATGGGCACAAGCTATGTTTGGCTTCCTCAAAGGAAAGAAACTTTGGCGCATCATCACTGGGGATGTGTGCAAACCCATTCAAGGGACCATGGATTCTGCTGCCACGGACTCCGCTACCAAATATGTCGACCGACTGGAAGATTGGGATAGTAAAAACTATCAGATCATCACTTGGTTTCGCAATACTTCTATTACCTCTATCAACCTTCAGTTTGGTCGGTTCCAACTTGACTCTGCTTCCTCTCCTGCCAAAGACATCTGGGATTTTTTACAAGAACGCTATCAGACTACTGGCCTTGCTCACCAATATCAGCTTCTGAGTCATCTTCACCATAAGCGCCAAGAAACAACTTAGAACATTAATGATTTCCTCTCCCAAATGTATTCTGTTTGGGATCAGCTCGCTCTTTCTGAACCTCCATGGGATTGTACTAAGGATGCTGCCTTGTTTACTACTTACCGTGACCAACAACGCTTGGTTCAGTTTCTCATGGCTCTCACTCCCCGATTTGAGCCAGTACGCGCATCTCTCCTTCATCACACTCCTTTACCCACTCTTGAGCAAGCAATTTCTGAACTCCTGTCAGAGGAAACCAGATTTGGTACTCTCCATCCGCACCCTGTGGACTCTGTTCTTGCCACTCCCCAGCTTCGAAGTTCTCCTTCCCCACCTTCACCACAGAAGTCCAATGCCTGTAATTACTGTCACAACCGCAATCTTCCCTCCACTCATCTTCTAGTTAATTGTCCAGTTCGTCTTTGTCGGTTTTGCAACAAGACTGGCCCTGGTCATCTCCAGCAAGATTGCTTCCGCAATCCCGCCCGTGCCTCTTGCAATGGTCCTTCCACCGGGAATTTTTCTTGCAGCCACTCTCACCGTTCTGGGACTCCGTTTAAACTAATGCCTGCTCAACGCACTGCTGCTGCTGCCTCAGAGGATTTACCTTCCTCTGTTCCTATAGACCCTTCCACTCCAGTCTTCTCTCAAACCGATGTCGAAGCCATGTTTCAACATTTTTGGCAGAATTCTGGTACTCCTCCATCTACTGCTTTATCTGCCACCGCAGGTAACTCTTCTTGGTACTTTGACTCCGCTAGTTGTAATCACATGACCTTTGACCCTACTATTTTTACTCCTCTCTCTTCTACTCCTCATGTTCCTTCTATCCATACTGCTGATAGGCCTCTTCTGTCTGTAAGTCATGTTGGTTCTGTTTCAATCTCTCACTTATCTTTATCTCATGTCTATCTTATGCCTGCTCTTACTTTAAATCTTATCTCCTTTAGTCAATTATGTGAGCATGGTCTAACTGTTACCTTTTCCCGTTCTGGTTGTTTGGTGCAGGACCCTCGGACGGGGCAAACTCTTGGGATAGGCCGTAAGCATGGACGTCTCTACGAACTCATCCATCTTCATGTTCCAGATTCCTCTCAGATCACAGCTCCTACCACTGCTACCACTGCTCCTCCTTTATCTCTTTTTCAGCTTTGGCATTGTCGTTTAGGCCATCTTTCTGTTGGTCGTTTAAAATCTTTAATTTCCAGTGGTCATTTAGGTCATATAAGTTCTGATGTTTTAGATTGTGTGTCCTGTCAACTTGCCAAACAACCTGCCTTGTCGTTTAATAAAAGTGACTCTGTTTCTCTTGCCCCATTTGATCTCATTCACTCTGATATTTGAGGACCCTCTCCTACTCCTACTATGGGAGGCGCACGCTATTTTGTTGTTTTTATAGATGATTTTTCCCGTTTTACATGGTTGTTTCTTATGAAAAATCGCTCTGAGCTCAAACAACTTTATTACAATTTTGCTGCCATGGTTAAAACACAATTTTCTAAAAATATTAAGCTTTTTCGCTCCGATAATGCCATGGAATATAAAGATTTTGACTTTCTTTCTTTTCTTCAGCGTCATGGTACTCAACGTCATCGTTCCTGTCTCGGTACGTCTCAACAAAATGGACGTGCTGAACGGAAACATCGACATATCCTTGACACTACTCGCGCCCTCCTTCTGTCTTCCTCTTGTCCGGAACATTTTTGGGGAGAGGCAGCTCTCACTGCTGCTTACACTATCAATTGTATCCCTACACCTGTCATTCATAATCACACTCCTTATGAGCGTCTGCATGGCACCCGTCCCCCTTACACCACCCTTAGGGTCTTTGGATCTGCCTGTTTTGTTCTTCTCCAACCTCATGAACGTACCAAACTTGAACCACGCTCTCGCCTCTGTTGCTTCTTAGGGTATGGTATTGAACACAAGGGGTATCGTTGTTGGGATCCTCTCTCCCAGTGACTCCGTATCTCTCGTCATGTAGTCTTTTGGGAACACAAAATATTTTCCTCTCTCTCTCTCTTCCGTTTGTCCGTTCCCTCATCCACTTTGTTTTTTACTGACCCTTCCATGGATCTGTTCTCTGATGAGCTTACCCCACCGCCCTTGCCAGCCTCTCTCGAGTTCTCTGATGAGCTTACTCTACCGCCCCTACCAGCTTCTCTCGAGCCTGCCTTGCCTACTAGTCTGTCCCATGCACCTGCTACCTCTGATGGTCCTGCTCTTGTTCCCTCGGGATCCTCCCCTCCTGGTGAGTCTCTCCCTTTGGCTCCTCCTGCCTCTACTCGACCACACCGGGTAACCCAACCTTCTACTCGTCTTCGTGACTTTATTGTTGGTTCTACTGCTTTTTCAACTTATGAACCGACCTCCTATCGTGAGGCTCGCTCTAATCCTCTTTGGCAGCAAGCTATGACTGATGAATTGCAGGCTTTAGACAAAACTCACACTTGGGACATTGTTGATCTTCCTCTTGGCAAGACTGCCATTGGTTGCAAATGGGTTTACAAAATCAAAACTTGTTCTGATGGATCTATTGAGCGCTACAAAGCCCGCCTTGTTGCCAAAGGCTTCAACCAAGAATATGGTATTGACTATGAGGAGACCTTTGCTCCTGTTGCTCGTCTCACCTCTGTTCGCAGCCTGATTGCGGTTGCTACCACTCGACACTGGGATCTTTATCAAATGGACGTGAAAAATGCTTTCCTTAATAGTGTTCTTCTTGAGGAGGTCTACATGCAACCTCCCCCTGGGTCTACTTATCCACCTCATAAAGTCTGCAAACTTCAGCGTGCTTTATATGGTCTCAAACAAGCTCCGCGCGCTTGGTTTGCCAAGTTCAGCTCTACTATTCATGACTATGGTTTCACCTCCAGTTCTTATGATACTGCTCTTTTTATCCGGACCACTGCTCAAGGGACCACCTTGCTTCTTCTTTATGTGGATGACATGATTATCACCGGTGACGATCTTGATGGTATTCTATGCCTTAAACAGTTTCTTAGCCATCATTTCGAGATGAAAGACCTTGGTCCTCTCAGCTATTTCTTGGGTCTTGAAATCTTCCATGATTCCACGGGGTCTTTTCTCTCTCAGGCTAAGTATACCTCTGATCTTCTCACCTGTGCTGGTCTTACGGATTGTAAGACTGCCTCCACTCCGCTGGAGCCTCAGAGTCGTCTTACACCTCTTGATAGTACTCTTCTCTCTGATGCTACCCTATATCGTCAGCTGGTTGGCAGCCTTGTCTATCTCACTGTTACTCGTCCTGATATTGCCTATGTCGTTCATATTGTCAGCCAGTTTATGTCAGCTCCTCGTACCCCTCATTATGCTGCATTAGTTCGTATCCTTCGTTATCTCAAAGGTACCTTGTTTCATGGACTTCATTATTTCGCCCGCTCCTCTCTCCAGCTTCGTGCTTTTTCCGATGCTGATTGGGCTGGGGATCCTACTGACCGGCGCTCTACTACCGGGTTCTGCTTTTTCTTGGGTGATTCTCTTATTTCTTGGCGCAGCAAGAAACAATCTCTTACTACTCGCTCCAGTACCGAGGTCGAATATCGTGCTCTTGCTGATACTGCTCAGGAGCTTCTCTGGCTTCGTTGGCTTCTTGCTGACATGGGTGTTTCCCCCTCTGGCGCTACTGCCCTCTTTTGTGACAATCAAAGTGCTCTTCAAATTACTCACAATGATGTTTTTCATGATCGCACCAAGCACATTGAGATTGACTGTCATTTTATTCTTCAACACGTCACTCGTGGTACTGTCCATCTCCATCCAATCTCCTCTGCTGATCAACCTGCTGATATCTTCACCAAAGCTCATTCTCCTGGCCGCTTCGTTGAACTTGTCTCCAAACTCCAGTTGGTTGATGTTTGTCCTCCTTGAGTTTGAGGGGGGCTGTTAACATATATTAATATATTAATTATATGTTATAGTATGTATATAATATAATATGTTATATATAATATAGTATGTATATATTAGGATTCCTTGTCGCTGCTTTCGGCCTCCTTTTCTTTATTATATTAAATTAGATCATAATGATGTTTTGTATCCAGCTCCTATATTATGGAGCCTCTATTTGGTTTTTGAATACAGTTTTAATAACAGAGTGTTCACTTTCAATATCACTCTCTCAACTCTCTCTCAACTTTTTTTACACCTACGTATGCCTCCTACCTGAAAATGGGTCTGCCTCCTACCTATGCGCCTCTTTATCTCTCCTTCATTTCAACTTTCAAACACCCTCTCAGTACCCATTTCTCTCTCACCTTTTGCCTCTCATTTCTCTGTTCTCATTTCTCTTCCTGCCTTCATCAGAGCTCACTCCGACCGTCGTTCACTCCGACCACTTCGACAGCTCAGTTGCAAAATCCATTAAAATTACTCAGGTGGGTTTGGTGTGATTTTTGTTGGGGGTTTGGTGTGATTTTTGTTGGGGCTTTGATGATTACTCAGCTCGATTTTGATGATTTGGTCTGATCATATATCCAAAAGAGTAATAGAGTAATAGAGTACTCATTTTGGCTTTGATGATTTGGTCTGTTATTTTTATTTTTATTCATTTTGGCTTTGATGATTTGGTCTGCTATTTCAAGAAACTGATATGTGTTTTTTTTTTTTTTTTTTTGGTGTGTTTATCTATATTTCCTTTTTTTTCTAAGGTGGTAGCTATCGTGGGTTTATCAAGTAAAATCTGTGGGTATATCAAGGTGGCAGCGGTAACGTATCAATCTTTGGAAGGTTGATCTCTTGCTATGGTGCTCTGATCATATATCCCACTTTGAGGTTCATTGAAATTTTTTATTATCCATAAATAGTTTTCATTTGATAAATTAGAGTAGTAATATGGTCAAGAACAAAAGATCAAATCCACTATACTCATCCATTATATGATTGGAAAAAAATATGAACCAGTTTTCATCATGCTCATCTTTTTGTGAACCAGTTCAAAAAAATTGTTTGGATCAAATCCACTATCTTTTTGTGAGCCAGTTTTCATCATACTCATCCATTATATGATTGGAAAAAAAAATGAACCAGTTTTCATCAAAATGAACCAGTTCTCTTATTCCTTTATCATTTGATAAATTAGAGTAGTAATATGGTCAAGAACAAAAGATCAATGCTCATCTTTTTGTGGAATTTCCCAAAAATGGCAAGAACAAAAGACCAAATCCACTATACTCATCCATTATATGATTGGAAAAAAAAAATGCAAATAGAACCAGTTTTCATCATTGTTGACCATACTCTTTTTTGAACAATTCCAACTTAATAGTTAAAAATGAACAGAGTACTCATTTTGGCTTTGATGACTTGGTCTGTTATTTTTATTTATTTGGTGTTTGTGTTTGTCTATATTTCAAGAAACTGATGTGTGTGTGTGTGTGTTTTTTTTTTTTTTTTTGTGTTTGTCTATATTTCCTTTTTTTCTTAGGTGGCAGCTATGGTGGGTTTATCAAGTAAAATCTGTGGGTTTCAGTCGCAGCGGTAACATATCAATCTTGGGGAGGTTGAGCTCTTGCTATGGTGCTCTGGTCTAGACAAATGGAAGAGAACAAAGGAAGGGGATGAGTTGGGGATCCCACTTGGAGGTTTATTGAAATTTTTTATTATACATACACAGTTTTCATTTGATAAATTAGAGTAGTAATATGGTCTGGTGATTATAAATGATTTTGACAAAAATATAAATACTAAAAAGATACTCAACAAGAGATAATTATATGAAAATGGAAAGTGTTGTTATGTAATCTGTTTTTTTCTTGAAATATAATCATGAAATGTAAAAATTATTTGACTTTAATTGAATACATAATTTTTCCCTAAACACGACAATGAATATTAATCTACTTTTGCCTTTCAGTTAAAGAAATCGACTTACAAAATTAAGCACCACAATATTAATGGAATGGAATATATGGGTTTTGTACTAAAATCAATTCTGTTTTTGTTCTTCCATGTACTAAAAACAAAGACAAGTTATGAAATTGGCTGCTAAAAAATGGCTTGAAATGGAGCCATTAATTGGAGTCAAGTTAAAATAATGCTATGTGCCTACAAACATTAGAGTCGAAGCCACACACAATGCTCATCTTTTTGTGGAATTTCCCAAAAATGGCAAGAACAAAAGATCAAATCCACTATACTCATCCATTATACGATTCAAAAAAAAAAAAAAAAAATGAAAATAGAACGAGTTTTCATCATTGTTGACCATACTCTTTTTTGAACAATTCCAACTTAATAATTAAAAATGAAAATAGAACTCAAGCCAGACTGAAATCAGAAAATCAGGTTGTAAAACTCAATCAACCCAAAATGAAACAACTATCTCCAATAAGACATTTTAACAAACAATTCCAGTACATTATGCAACCCAAGTGTGGTTTACAAAATGATGTTTATTTGTTGCCACCATAATCAAAGTAGGGAAGGCAACAATGTAAGAGTAGTTTGTAGCTACCATTCCTCTAAAAAGGCTTAGACAACAATGATGTTTATTTGTTGCCACCAGGATAAATAGTAATTTTTTTTTATTATATTGGACTTTTAATCACTATGCTCAATTAATATATATTGATTGGTATTCTTTCAGTGGACTGGACTGTTTTTTGTTCAAATCCGCGGAATAGTTGAGTTAAATAATGTTTCTGCATCTGGCAAAAACATTGAAGCCATTTTTCATGTTCTAGCTAAATAAGTTTTCAGATTATGAGAGAGTAGTTTTATTTATATGGAGTAGTTTAATTCACTGTAAGTGTTCTATCAGTATTTGTTGATTTTTTTTTTTTAGTATATAAATTCTGTAAATGTTTTTAGTCAAAAAAATGATATTTATTTATGTTAGTAATGGGCGCCCATGTGGCATGACCATTTGAACATAATTTGGATCTTATCCAAATAGGTTTTGAATTAAATTCAAACCTATTTAGGATAACCACTCAGGATATAGATATTATCAGTTTTAACTGATATGGATAAATAATAATAATATATTATATATCTGATATATGGTTATGGGTAACCCAAAAGAGAGAAACAACGTAGGTTTTGTTTCTACCCATAAACTTACTCTCTCCCAAGAAACAACGATCAAGTCATTTGCACTGTGGTTTGTGTGGGTGATATTCACCATTGTAATATCACCCCACTGCTGGGATTGATTGATTAGATTCTGGTAAGCACGTGATTTATCCACGAGGTTTTAGATCAAATGAGGTATGATCTAAACATTTTATTCCGCTGCATGTTATTTGTTTTGATTTACATTGGTATCAGAGCCATTGATGGATATTTTCGTGCTTTCTTTTATCATGTGTATATTTATAAAAGATGTGGAGATCCAAAATATTTCATTTTTATGATCATTAATGTCATTTTTAAGAGCATAAATGATTTTATTTTGGAAAATGGAGTCTGGCAGTACAAAAATGGGACCAGAAAACACCCTGGAAGGCGGCGCGTGGTATGCACGCTCCACCTGACGCCGTGAGCTGCAGCCACGCGCTCCCACGCGCTGTCACGCGCCCGCACGCACTGTCACGAGCCCGCACGCGCCTGCACGCGCCATCACGCGCACGTCGGCGGCGTTGTCCACGCACGCGCGCCGTCCGCGCCCGCACGCGCACCGCGTGCTGGAGCCGAGCGCTGAGCCGAGGGCTGGAGCCGAGCGCCGAGCCGCGGCTGAGCCGCGCGCCGAGCCGCTCCTTGAGCCGACTCGCACCGAGTTGCGCTGAGCGGCGCCGAGCCGAGCCGAGCCGTTTTTCCCGCCTGGCTTGGCTCTAAGGCTCTGTTTGTTTGTTTTTTAATTCTGAATTGCGTTAATTGGTCATAATTTATTCGTTATAGCTTTGTTTTAAGCATGGTTGGTACCATTAGACTCAGAATTAATTTTGCTACATTCTGTAAAATTTTGAAAATTTTATGAAAATAAAAAATATTTTTCCTAAAATAATAATGCATTATTTTTGCTTTAAAATGCATCTGGTGTTGCATGATTAAATTTCTGGGGCTGAATTTTTTATTGTAGACTATTGATATAGTTTACTATTTACTAGTATAGTTATAGCATTTTATCAGATTCTGGAATATTTATTTATGATTTTATGTGTGTTTATTAGTTATTTAAAATTCCAGAAAATTCCAGAAAATATCAGAAAATTCCAGAAAATTTCAGGATGATGTACTTTCTGTTATGGCATAATTTAAATATTTAATACAACATATTTTTTTTAGATTTTGTAATATGTTGTAATTAAAGGAGCATGATTATTTATTTATTTATTTATTAGAATTCCATTATTAAATGAATATAGCATGAGTTATTTGTAAATTTACATTAAGATGCTATTGTATGGAATTTATCATGCTTTGTATATGCCATAGTCAGTGGGAGGTTATTCGGTTGAGAGAAATCTTTGTAGATTAACTCCCGAAAACCAATATTTTGCGCATAAATTAAATTAAATTTTGGATAATTGTCACCTGTGGCGCAAGAGATGATTACGAGCATAGCGGATTTTCGATCTTGCGACTTGTGTAATATTGTCACTATTTAATTTAGATTTTTGCGGAAAAATTATATTATGCTAATCAAATTAATCCCAATGCGAATTTCTCTCTAAATTGATTTAGCTTATGGAAGTTAATTTGGTTGACCTAGACTTAGTAGAGATGTTCAAAAGTGAACAAACTAATCCCATTCTTTAGATGAGCAAAAGTCTTGGAGACTTTAGGTCAAACCTTAATTGAGCCAAAGTAAGGAAACATGACTCAAAGTCACCGTGGTTTTGTTGCCTTGTTCGGCACAATAAAAACTAATGTGTGCGCTATAGTTAGCGGCACGCTACATAGTTTTGGTTGGCGAGTTTTGGAGTTATGAAATTAGTAAGCCCTCAATAGATCAGTATATGATCTTGACTAATGAGCTGAGCGGATTGACTTTGTAATTTGATTTGTAAATAATGTTACATCATTGGATGAAGTAACATTCAAGAGTCACGTCATCCAAGAAATGCGAGCTTAAATAAATTAGTCATTAAGTGTAAGACGAGTAGCCAGTATGAACAGTGTTTTGCTCTCTACCCAATTATTGGGAGTGGATTGAGCGAAATTTCATGCACTATAATAGTGTGCGTAGAAATATCACGTGAAGTGAAAAGATCAGCGCTTAGAAGCTGCAAAATCTATTAACACTACGTGAAAAGATTAGCGCTTAGTGGCTGCAAAATCTATTAGCATTGCCAACTTGTCTAAGTTTGGACACTTACTGTTTCCACACTTGAGTGTGAGACATGAAGAGGGGCTTCTTTGTATAATTCCTTAGCTAGGCTAACGTTTTGAATAACATTTACCACTAAGCGCAAACGTTGCAGCATAGTAATGAAAAGGTCAAGGCCGACAAGGTTGTAATGACTCTAAGAATTTGACGCATCGCTTGTGAGAGCATTGTGTTGAATTAGACTCTTTAGCCTAATTCGCGCTTAAGTTACTTTGGAGCTGTCATAGTTGATAGCTTATTCTCTCCTTCTTGTGGATAGTAGAATTAATTGCAAGTAACTATGAAGCGAGAAATAGATATGGCAAGAGGAGTATCGTCATCTTTCAACTAGATGCAGTAAAGTGTATGGAGAATAAAATTGACTTGAAGGTGCAGGGGATTAGCACTTACTAGTTAAATTTGCGACTTAGGCGCACTTGATATCTCCATGACATCCCTTTTATGATCTAGTGAATATGACTTTGTCGTGAGTCATTACCTAGTTGGGCCTAAACCTTTAAAACTTGTCTTTGAGAACTCACACATTAAGATGATTGGAATTAGTTTATGACATTGGTCATGAACCAGTGGCTTATTATACTTAATCACATTAATGAGATGATGACACGATGGTTTGAGTAGGCCTTCTCGGGCCCACTCGCTTATGACATCCTGCTCTCATGTAATGTGTAACTTTGTTCGCAATGGGTGCGCACAAGTAAGTAGGAAAGCCGTAGAAGGTCATTTGTATTTGCGCATTTAGTCCACTATGTTATTTGTGACTAGATATGTGTGAGGGTATGATAGCTAAGCCTCAATCTCGACACATTTATAGATTACGATACGCATCTGAGTCAAGACTATTTGATCTCCCATAAGTCAAAAGTTTTGAGACGATTTTTGACATTGCACATATGAGGTCGAGATCAATTAGATAACAGCTTTCATGTTTTTAGTTTTGACCAAGGTGGCGAGTATCTATTTGAGTTATTTTTAGAAAACTCTGTGAAGAGAGATGGATGCTTAGAAAATTGATTATTCCTAGTACTCAACAACACAATTGTGTAGTAGAGATAAGGAATTAAATATTGTTAATGTTAGGTGGATAATAGCGCAAAATATTTCCCAATTGAAAATTGCACTAGTTTGTTGCCTATATCCCTAACTAAGAGCCCTCCATATCAGATTTTACACTCCAATTTTGAGTAATAGGTTAGTGGAGAGCCATCTATGGGCGATCTATAAGCGTTAAGTAGCTTATCTTTATGTTACTTCTCATAAGATTGTGAAGTTAAGACCTAGGGTTCTATAGCGCATTATTGTATGCTGTCTTGTAAACACAAAGGGTTGTGTGGCGCATTATTGTATGCGGTCATGCAAACCCTCCGGGTCATGTGCATATAGGTAAGCAGCTTTGTTGTAGTGTAACTAAGTCACATAAAGTTTTATTAGTAAAGGTGACGTGAATAGAGTTTTCGGAACTCTATAAGATGGAGAATTCCAAGCATAGCGCTCTATGTAGCTTAGTTGAGAATGGAAAGAAATTTTCAATATCCTAGGGACAGTGGGAGCGATGTGCCTACTAATGGATTACTCCATTAGAGAAGAATACTCTACATTCTTAGTTGCGTGGTAGCGAATGTGAAAATTTTCCACGTCATCACTGGGTGATTGAGAGGGAAACATTCATGATTGCTCCGCAAGATGATAAAGAGCCTAGGATAATGCTTAAGGCTCTAGTCCCCTATTTTTAGAAAGTGGATCCATGTTGCGCAGTTTAAGACAAAGTCTTTGAGGATTAACCATTTTTTTTAATTTGGTTGACTTTCCATTATGACGCAAAACTGTTATAAAGTTATGCGTAATTTGGATAGTCATTGTTGAGGCATAAGGCTCGCTAGATACCGAAAAGTCGCACCATTGAGGAAAGTGTAGACCATGAGAAGACTTCCTCCTAGGGAGTGAGGTTATTTTGACTTAGGCTATGATTGACATAAGTTCGGAACATTGATTTGTGGACATTGTGACCCGTTTTTTCATTAGAGAATTGGATAAGTAGATCCGTAAGGATTTACCTTCTGCTTTTATGGTGAAAAGTTAGGAGCGCAAAAAGGTTGCTGGTTCCAATAAATCTTTTACAACCTAAAGCAGTTATCCAAACAGTGGTTCTTAGATTTCGTCAAGCCATGATAGGCCAACGATGATCAATGAAGACCACTGAGGCATGATCAATGGTCCAAAAGAAGTTTTTCCTTACTTAGTCATTATGAGCCAGGAATTTATAAGGTTGTCGCCACCTAGGGTGGGCAGTCCTCTATTTTAGATATGATGGACATGGGTGATGTAATTTATATGCTCGGATGTACGATCCTTAGGGATTGTTTTAGGAAAATTCTCGGTCTGTCTTCGATGACTTACATAGAGAATATCTTAGAATGATTCTAGATGCAAAATTACAAATCCATTGACTTACCTATCGGTAAAAGCCAGAGCCTTAGCTATTGAGTGAATCCTCAGATTGTCTTTGGGAGAAACAGATGACCTATATTCCTTGATCTTTTCTTTGTTGTGGGAGCCTAAAGTACGCTATGTGGGCGTATTCGGCATGATAAGTGTTATCTTTGATAAATGGTTAACTGAGTTGTTCAGACGTTGACCTTGCTCATTAGACTGTGGATAAAATACTTTATTAGAAGCATATTAATTTGCTCCTTGTAAAATTCAATGCGCTAGTTGGGCGCATCTGCGCTAGTTGGGCGCATTAAGAATGAACGCAAATTGGTCACCAAAAATATCTTTAGAGAGGTTATTGCGCAAGAGGTAGTGATCTTAAATCATTTCATGTGAGGCGCACATGGTGGATTCCGTTGTATATACTTATCGCAAGAGCATAAGGCTTATGTTTGGAATCTATAATTGCGCAAGCTGTGGTCAATTTTTTTTAAAAATCGATCACTTATTTTGAGATGATGGGATGTTGACACTATTACGGTTTGTGTCATAATGATTAGCAAATGATGATGTCAGCAGGCAAGATTGGCTCACTCACACGAGCAATCGCCCTTGGCGCTTGGGAGCGAGTAAGGATGAGACTGGTGGTTTATTTTTATTTAGAGCCAAGAGAGGCTTAAATCATCCACTATGTATGTCACCTTGGTTATAACCAAGATGAGGTCGTGTTAAGGACCAAACATGGATGTTAGTTCCCACTTTCCATGTTGTGCCTGTTATGATTAGCCAGATTCGAGATCTCATTTGGCGCCTAGAAGGCGAGCAAATAGAGAATTCGGGTTAGGCGCTAGAAAGCGACTAGACTAATATCTGTACGGTGTATCGAGTATGACATCACTCTTTATGGAAGAGTTACTCCACCGTAGCATGTATTCATACTATATGTGCTTGGCGACCGAGTAATGAGGTGAGAGAATGGATCCCTGCTTCCTCACCGTGTGAGTCTTACGTGTCATTATTGATATGACTTTCATTTATGTACCCTTTTGTGACTTTTGACTATGTCATAAGGTAAGGGGTTGATGTTCTGCTACTTTGGTATGTTGCCTGCGGTCATGCATGATTCGGCCTTAAGGGACATCACTGGGAAAGCGGTCAATCCTAAACTAAATGGCATGAGTGCAAAGGGAAGATCATCTAGTATTACACCACTGTTGTATATTCACTGCCGGCAACTCACATCGCTCTGTATGAGAGGCGAATTGAGTGTGAATATATTGCAAGAATTGAGAGGGTCAAACATGCTCTTTTTGAGGGATTAGAGATGTTTTTTGGACCGGTGTAATTAGATGGGTCTGGGGTATATGAGACACTATTTCTGTTCTTTTTGGGTTGATGTCTCTATGCTGGCTCATTTTGAGTTTCTAGTATAGAGCTCCCACATGCAGGTGTTCTCAGCAGTCGCACGGTGCAGTGGCTAGTATGAGATTGTTTATTTTTGGGAGATTGAGACAGAGATGTGGCAGTGTCATGCCAACTCATGTGCGAGTGGGAGATGTTAGTAATGGGCGCCCATGTGGCATGACCATTTGAACATAATTTGGATCTTATCCAAATAGGTTTTGAATTAAATTCAAACCTATTTAGGATAACCACTCAGGATATAGATATTATCAGTTTTAACTGATATGGATAAATAATAATAATATATTACATATCTGATATATGGTTATGGGTAACCCAAAAGAGAGAAACAATGTAGGTTTTGTTTCTACCCATAAACTTACTCTCTCCCAAGAAACAACGATCAAGTCATTTGCACTGTGGTTTGTGTGGGTGATATTCACCATTGTAATATCACCCCACTGCTGGGATTGATTGATTAGATTCTGGAAGCACGTGATTTATCCACGAGATTTTAGATCAAATGAGGTATGATCTAAACATTTTATTCCGCTGCATGTTATTTGTTTTGATTTACAATTTATTATTTATTTTTGTAGTATCAAAATACGTCTCAGTGACTGTTATTTTTAATTTGTATATAGATTCTGTAATTGTTTAAGAAAATAAAAAAAATAAAAATTTATGTTACATCTAATCTGTTTTGACTGTACATGTTTTGTCCATGAAAATATTGAGAAACATGACTATAATCTTTTCTTATTTTATTGCTGTTATTGATGAAAAAAAGGTATCCATTCAAATTTTTAGTCAATAAATTTCGGTAGTAAGTCAATTATGTTTTTGGTGATTCTTAAACTCATATTTTTACTCTACAAATTTTACAATTAGAACCTGCTAAACATTCATATTCATATCAACACTCTAATATATTTTAGTCTGGTCCAAAAAAAAAAAAAAAAAAAAACCAATCGCATGGATCCTTTGTATTCACTCATTTTTTTATTCACGAATCACATACAAGCATTGATGGGTTTACATTTTCTTTCTCTACATTTTTGGGTTTATAAGAATTTCATGAACTAAAGCCATAATCAATGGGCTAAGGCAAAAAAATTTCTTTTGATGAAACAAAATGAGCTGGTGAATGTATATGTGTGTATTGCTTTAATTGCATTCATGAAATAAATATTCATTATTGCTTATAAAATGGTTTTGTTATCTGGTAATTATTATTTTTTGTTTTTTTTTTGTTTTTTTGTTGCATAAATTTATGTTTGGACTTTCCAAGTGATAAATGGTGAATTTCAAAATATTTATGATTATAACGGGTTTTGATTTTGATTTTAATTTTATCTCTATAAAATTAAAGTCAGTTTGGAAAGTGAGAGGGTAATTTTTGTGAAAGTTGGGCCGAGCTATGAGATGGTCATTATGGCCCATAGTACGAAGGGCTGGGTAAAAAGATCGTAAAGTTACTCCGGCTCAAGAGAGGTACAGAATTACTCCGGCCCGAGATAAATGCAATGTTACTCCGGTCTGGAAGCTGCTTGGAGTTACGCCGGTCTCAAAGTTAGTCCGGTCATGGCGTATTGTGGTTAGAACAGTCAGAACCTTGCTAATCGGTAGCTCGGTCTAAACACCATGGTTTGTACATGAGAGAACCGAGATAAGACTAGCAAAAGGAAGAACCGAACTAAGGATAGTTCGGCCTACTCTGCGGCTCAGCATAGCCATGATTGCTTCGGTCATGTTGGAGTTCGGCCATGGTAAAAACCATCTCACTTGGTTTAAGCAGTGAGGGGGGTGTTGAAGGATAAGCATTATCTTTCAGGAGTATGAATCCTAGGAGGACTCTGCATGGAGGAGTAGAAGTCCTACTAGGATTATGCCACACGAAACTTATAAAAGCTCACAAATATCACCTTTGGAGAGGTAACACACAACTTTGCTTTCTGAATACACAGAGCTTTTTGTCTATTTGTCAAGCTTACTGACTTAGGCATTGGAGAGATTTCCGGCACACACCCGCCGGCTAGCTCACCTTTGTGTTTTCAGGTGATAAAGCGACGACGTACAGAGGAGCTCAGACTTGATCACAGGATTATACGAGAAGGTTTATTTCTTTCCCGTACAATTGGCGCCGTTTGTGGGAACAATAGACAAGACAAAATCTCTTGATTAAGCTTTGCCTCTTGAAGAACAATGGCGCACAATGAAGAATTACCACAGTCCGCCATCGACGGGCAAACTCCAGATGGGGGTGCAAGGCGTGAAGGATTACCTTCTATCCCTTCCATGGCGGACTTGGAGTCCCAATGACATAACACCAGCAGGGATACTAGGGTGAGACGGACTCACAGCCCCCGTCACTCTCGTTCACAAAGTCCTGACAGGCAAAGGCGGAGGATTGATCCTCAAGTTCTGGAGGACCGCGTGAAGTAGCAAGACGAATTGATAAGGAAGATGGCAGCGGACATGGAAGCCTTGAAGCGCCAGATGAAGAAAAAAGAAGTGGCGACAGGAGAGGGACGCAAAAACAAGACGCCCCCTCGCCACTCAGAAAATCGTAGTAGGAATACCACACCCTCGCAAGGAGAGAGTAGAAGCCTCAGGACAGGCGATACTCAATCCAAGTCTTCCAGAACTCGTAACTCCAGGTCTGAGAGGACGAGATCTGAAAGATCATACACTGAAGGAAGCACGTATTGGCCCTCACATACGCACCAAACCAGATCTAGACAAACGGAGTTATCCAGATCATCTGACTTACGAACCATGCTCGAAGAAAAAGCATGATACAAGGAGGATGCCAGGGCACAGGATCCACACAGAGTTTCTGCCTTACAGCGGTTGGCTCCTCGGACGCATGGAAGCGTCGAGGTTGGAATGCCAATACCGCACCCTGCCTACGAACCAACGGACAAAGCATTAGCAAGGCTGCAGACTTCGCCGTTTGTTCCGGCAATTGAAAACGTGCCCCTACCATCAGGCTTCTTTCAGCCCAAATTCACTACATATGAAGGGAAGACGGACCCCTACTCGCACTTTCGCCACTTTCGCCAAGTTATGGCTGTATACAGGCGAAACGAGGCCTTAATGTGCATTCTCTTCCCATCTAGCCTTGGCGACTTAGGCCTGACTTGGTTTGAGAAACTTCTAGAGGGCAGCATAGCCTCTTGGGCGCAATTGGCAGAGGCATTCGTAACAAGGTTCTGAACGAACACTAAAACCCCGGTGGAGATTGATCAATTGCTCTCCATTGACATGGGCGATAAAGAGACCCTAAGATCCTAAAATAGTCGCTACTGGGAGACATTCAATCAGATTGGGGACTGCCCCACCAATCTCGTCATTGCACAGTATAAAAGAGGCCTTCCAGTTGGGAACAGACTAAGGGACTCAATCACCATGACGCCGCCCCTCACCATGGAAGCCTTGATGGAAAGAGTATATCAGCACATCAGGGTAGAAGAGGATGGCGCACGTGCCAAAGCAAAATCTAGGGCGACCACAGTACCAGAAAAGAAGACCTCAGCGAAGGTCAACACGGTAGATCGAAGTAACAGAAACGGACGTGGCAGACGAGATAACTGAGAAGACCCGGATAAAAGATGGTTGAGAATCCGCACTGCCATAACCACGGTGTTCAAGAAACCGATATATCGGATTCTGAGCGAAATAAGAGATGAGCCTTTCGTCAAGTGGCCAGTCAAGCTGGGAGAAGCACAGAAAGACTACGACGAAAGATCGTAGTGCACCTTCCATAAAGAAAAGGGGCACCGCACTGAGAATTGTACACCATTGAGACAACACCTGGAGGAGTTGGTAGCGGCAGGTCACTTGGATAAATACATTGAAGGAGGGACGCAGCCAGCCCCCCAGGACCATAATAACCCCAATGGGATGCCAATCGACGCCCCGCCTCAAGGCATTATCAATGTGATACATGGAGTTTTTGAACCAGAGCGTGTATGTGAGCTTAGAGGATCAATCAAAAAGGCTGAACACTTAAGAAAGGTGCAAAGTGCTCGACCTGCCACCAAGAAGGGGAAGACAGAGGCAACAAACATTTTTCGGATAAAGACTTAGAACGGATATATTGCCCTCACAATGATGCCCTGGTCGTCACTCTCCGAGTCAAGGATTTTGACGTCAAGCGGATTCTGATTGACCAGGGAAGTTCATGTGAAATCATGTACTACGAAACATTTAAACAACTGAAGCTACAAGACAAAGACTTGGCGCCTGCTGTATCTCCCCTAATTGGATTTAACTCCATGCCAGAATGGCCCGTCGGCAAAATAATTCTTCCAGTTAGAGCAGGAAGCGTGACGAAACAAGTGGAGTTCTGGGTATTAAAGGTCCCCTCCACTTATAACATCATCTTGGGCAGAACATGGCTGCATGCCATGCGATCGGTGGCGTCATCCTACCACCAAGTAATGCGGTTCCCCAACGACACTTGTGTAATTGAAGAAGTCTATGGAGATCAGATCATGTCAAAGCAATGCTTCGTCACGGTGAATGGCAGCCGCGCTGCCAAAGGATACGTTCATTCGGTGGAAGAACCTGAGAGTAATGAGCTATTCACAGATGTCGGCAAAACGGCGGATCAGAAAGCAGTGGAGGACTTGGTAGAGGTAAAAATAGATGAAAAGAACCCGAATAAGTTCTTTTTGCTCGGTTCGTCGTTGTCCAGCACTGAGAGATTAGAGGTCTTGGAATTCCTAACCTCTAACATCGAAGTGTTCGCCTGGACACCCTACGACATGCTAGGCATTGATCCAAACTTCATCTGTCACCAACTCAATGTCCACCCATTCGCCAGACCAGTCATTCAGCGCACTCACAGATCGGCACTTCACCATGCTGAAATAGTGGCGGAAGAAGTAGGTAACCTGCTGGAGGCAGGAGTAATTAGAGAGGTGCACTACCCGAAATGGATCTCCAACACGGTCGTAGTGCCAAAGAAGAATGGCAAATGGCGTGTCTGCGTCGACTACAAAACAGTCAATAAGGCGTGCCCAAAAGACAGCTTTCCTCTACCACGGATAGATCAACTGGTAGACCTAACGGCGGGGCACAACCGACTTAGCTTTCTGGATGCATACAGAGGCTACCACCAAATCGCCATGCATGAACCAGACCAGGAGGTCACATCCTTTACAACTCCGAGAGGACTATATTGTTACAAGGTCATGCCCTTTGGCCTGAAAAACGCAGGGGCAACATTTCAACGAATGGTCACCAAGATGTTTGAACCATTGTTAGGAAGAACGATGGAAGCTTACATCGACGACATGGTGGTCAAAAGCAAGGATGAAAATAATCATCTCAAGGACCTAGGAGAGATGTTTGAAATCCTAAAAAAGCACAAGTTGCGCCTCAATGCATCCAAGTGTGCATTCGGAGTAGGATCTGGCAAATTCCTAGGCTTCCTTGTGACCAACCGGGGTATAGAAGCAGACCCCTCCCAGATCAAAGCAATCCAGGATTTGAAGAGACCAAACTCAGTAAAAGAAGTTTAGCATCTCACCGGCATGGCAGCTGCACTCAATCGGTTCATAAGCCGATCGTCAGACAAACTACGACCATTCTTTCAAGCTTTAAAAGCCAAGTTCGAATGGGACGAAGAATGCGACCAAGCACTGGAAAGCCTGAAAGAATACATGTCCTCCCCACCATTGCTGGTCACCCCAATACCAGGAGAAGAACTCTTCCTATACCTTGCAGTCTCTCAGCACGTAATTAGCGCAGTGATGGTCTGTGCGGAAGGAATTCAACATATGCCCATCTATTATGTCAGCAAGACATTGTTGGGAGCTGAAACAAGGTACTTGCCATTGGAAAAACTTGCATTGGCCTTAATGATGGCCTCCAGGAAATTGGCACACTACTTTCACGCCCACACCATAGTTGTCCTCACAGCTTTTCCACTAAAAGCTTTGTTTGAGAGGGCGAACTTTTCTGGGCGAATCTTGAAGTGGGCAGTAGAGTTGGGACAATTCGACATCAAGTTCCAACCCAGGACCGCAGTAAAGGCCCAATCTTTGGCAGACTTCGTCGCAGAGTTTACTCCTGGAAGTCATCATATCTGCCCAGTCGACCTAACTGACATAACCGAACTAGGGATGGAAGTTGACGCCGGAATAGCGCAACCCCTAGCAGAAGGTACTCAGTCAGACTCCAAGGCAGACCAGACTATAGACAGCAAGGAAGGAGCAAACCAAGCTACAACAAACCAAGACTCACCAATAAATAAAGACTTGGTTCAATCAGATAGCAAGGGGCAGACAACAAGCATGGACCTTGAAGAAAACCCCAGCAACATTCTTGACCCCACGACATCATCTGACCCCTCCACTTGTTGGAAGTTGTTCGTTGGTGAGATGTGGAAGCTCTTTATGGATGGAGCATCCAACCGGCATGGTGCAGGACTTGGCATAGTCCTCATCTCACCAGACGGCCTGGTTGTGGAGCAAGCAATCAACCTTGGCTTCCCAGCATCAAACAACGAAGCGGAATACGAAGCACTGCTTGTAGGACTCAAATAAGCATACCACATGAAGGCCACCGAATTAATGGTCTACAGCGACTCACAGTTGGTGGTAAACCAAATTTCTGGCGACTATGAAGCAAAGGATGATAGGATGGCCAAGTACCAAGAATTGGTCAGAACAGAAATCAAGAAATTTGAAGTAGTGAGGATAGAACAGATAGGCAGGGAGGAGAACAGCAGAGCAGACGAACTAGCAGGCTTCGCCTCAATGGCAGACACCTCCATCCCTCATCCACTACTGATCGACTACCTACCTAGACCAAGCATTGAGGACCCCGAAGTAGAAGATGTATGTTACACAGAACTAGGCCCCTCATGGATGGATCCCATCATACTATTCTTGAAAGATGGCGTCCTACCGGAAGAAAAGAAAGAAGCCAACAAAATTAGAGCAAAGTCACAGCGATTTTGGCTCTCCCCATCTTTGGCATTATACAAAAAGTCGTTCTCAGGGCCCTATCTAAAGTGTGTCCACCCCAGCAAAGTGGAAGCATTCTTGTACGAGATACACGAAGGGGTGTGCGGAAGCCATCAAGGAGGAAGATCGCTAGCTTACAGGGCCATTTTACAAGGATACTGGTGGCCATACATGTAGGCAGACTCAGAGAAATATGTGAAGAAGTGTGAGAAATGCCAAAAATTTGCACACCAAATACATCAACCAGCAAGAGAACTCCTACCATTAACTAGCCCATGACCTTTCGCAATGTGGGGCTTGGACATAGTAGAACCACTTCTAACAGCACCCGGTAACAAAAAGTTCTTTCTCGCAGCAACAGACTACTTCACAAAGTGGGTGGAAGCAAAAGCATTGGCATCAATCAAGGAAAAAGATGTGAAGAAGTTCATCTGGCAAAACATCATCACTCGGTTTGGCATACCAAAAGCCCTAATTTCAGACAATGGCACTCAGTTCGACGGCAGAATCTTCAGAGGCTTTTGTGAAGAGTACAAGATAGAGTTCTATAATTCTACACCAGCATATCCTCAAGCAAATGGCTAAGCAGAAGCATCAAATAAAGTTGTCTTGGATGGACTGAAGAAAAGGTTAGAGAAGGCAAAAGGCAAGTGGGTGGAAGAACTTCCTCATGTTTTATGGGCTTACCGCACCACATCTCGACGATCAACAGGAGAAACACCATTCTCCTTAGCCTACGGAATGGAAGCAGTAATCCCACTGGAAGTTGGCCTCCCCACAATTCGAAGCGAAAATTTTGATCCCGACTTGAATGGAGAAGCCATAACATTGGAGCTCAACCTTGCGGAAGAAAGAAGAGAAAGAGCACTGGTTCACATTGCCTCATACCAACAAGAATTATCCAGGAAATACAACAAAATGGTACATCCAAGACAATTCAAGATCGGAGATTGGGTACTGCGCAAAGTGATGGGAAACACCTTGATACCAGGAGATGGCAAACTAAGACCTAATTGGGAAGGTTCTTACAAAGTGGTTGGGTTAGCAGGCAAAGGGGCATACCACCTAGAAGACAAGGACGGCAAAGCAATCCTTAGGCCATGGAACACCGCCAATCTCAAGTTATTTTATTTTTAGCTTTCCTCTTTCAAACACGTGTAATTTTTTCTTTCCTTAATAAAACAAATCGATTCTTTTCAGCATAAGTTGTTCTCTGTAAAAGTTAGCTTTAGTAAAGTTAGGAATATTGCAAACATTATTCTAAGTTGGCTGGAAAAACTAACTTAGAGGTTGGCTGGATTAAACCAACACCCCTCCTAAGCCCAGGATAAGGATCCAGGCTGCAGGACGTTTGGTCGAAATAACCAAACATTGTTCTAAGTTGGCTGGAAAAACTAACTTAGAAGTTGGCTGGATTAAACCAACACCCCTCCTAAGCCCAGGATAAGGATCCAGGCTGCAGGACGTTTGGTCAAAATAACCAAACATTATTCTAAGTTGGCTGGAAAAACTAACTTAGAGGTTGGCTGGATTAAACCAACACCCTTTCTAAGCCCAGGATAAGGATCCAGGCTGCAGGATGTTTGGTCGGAATAACTAACATTATTCTAAGTTGGCTGAAAAAACTAGCTTAGAGGTTGACTGGATTAAACCAACTCTTTGTACTCTTCAGCCGAAGTAAGGGTGTGGCTGAAGAGTGGTTGGCTGGATTAATCCAACTCTTTGTACTCTTCAGCCGAAGTAAGGGTATGGCTGAAGAAAGGTTGGCTGGATTAAACTAACTCTTTGTACTCTTCAGCCGAAGTAAGGGTATGGCTGAAGAAAGGTTGGCTGGATTAAACTAACTCTTTGTACTCTTCAGCCGAAGTAAGGGTATGGCTGAAGAAAGATTGGCTGGATTAAACCAACTCTTTGTACTTTTCAGCCGAAGTAAGGGTATGGCTGAAGAAAGGTTGGCTGGATTAAATCAACTTTTTATACTCTTCAACCGAAGTAAGGGAATGGCTGAAGAAAGGTTGGCTGGATTAAATCAACTCTTTGTACTCTTCAGCCGAAGTAAGGGTATGGCTGAAGAGTGGTTGGCTGGATTAAACCAACTCTTCATACTCTTCAGCCGAAGTAAGGGTATGGCTGAAGAGTGGTTGGTTGGCTTTTAACTCTTTGTACTCCTCAGCTGAAGTAATTATGCCGGCTAAAGAGTGGTTGGCTAGTAAGCGTAGTTAGATTGACCAGCTAATACCGAGATAATAGTTGGAAGTAAAAAGATCATGGAAAAGTCATTACAAGTACAAACATACTGATCAACCGAAATAAGAGTTCAAGAAAAATTTCATTCATCAAAAAAGCAAATACAAAGGAGGGGCCATAGTCCGGTTACAAGAGCAAAAAGTAACAAAGAAGAAAAGTACAAAATCAAGTGAAAAGGTCTTCAATTTCGGCGTCAATATCAACTTGAACACCGGTTGCAGATGGAAGATCAGTCTCAGCAGCAACTGGCAGAACAATATCAGTCGATGGCTCAACAGTCAGGTCTTCAACCGTTGCCTCCAACCGAGCTGATTGATCGTTGACTTGCTCGTTGACTACCGAAGTAACAGTTTGTTCGTTTTTATCGTCTTCATCATCTGAATCCTGCAAAAATTGTTCTTGGACCGAAGCAGCATATTCCGCTAATGAGGCCGGAATGAAGTACTGTAGAGCATTGTAGACCTCGGTTTCAGGCCCACAGCCGAGCTGTTCCACAGCACTCCTCCAGCCACACTTAAAGAATAAGTCCTTCGCCCCCTCACACTGCGGAATGTAGAGGCCCTCCGCCTCTTTGAAACCTTGGGCGTTGGCATTGCCGACCTTCTTCTTCAGATCGGCTATTTCGGCGTCTTTTTTGCCTTCAAGTTTGGCCAACTCGCGCAAGTACTTGTCTTTCACCGTTGCTGTAATTTTTTGTTTTTCTGCTTCAGCCGAGCTAACAAGTCCGGTCAAGCGACCGTTCTCGAACTGTAGCTCGGCTATCTGCTTCTTGGCATGCTCAAGCTTGGCTGTCTTTGCCTCGGCATTTGCCATGGCATGCCTGGTTGTCTTGCGGAGCTCCAACACTTTCTTATGTGCAATGTTGTTCTTCTGAATGGCCTGCAAAAGAGCAGTGACTCTCTTTAGCCGGACTGACAGTTGGGAAAAGTTAGACAAAGAAAAGGAAGAGCCACTTACTAGGGTCATTGATTTTGTTGATGACCGGATGGCCTTCAGTTCGGTGTTTAGTTGTTTGTTGTGGTGCTCAATGTCTTTTGGAAGGCAAACACTCTTGGCTAGATTAAAAGCCATCAAGTGATCCTTCTCAGCAACAACTGAGTCAGTTCCTGAATATCTCGGTTTTGAAAGGTAAGACTTGGAGCCCATTTGGAGGAGTCAGCTCGGTCAGAAGACTCCGGCTGTGGGATTGGTGGAGGGATGGATTCGTCCTCATCCACGAGTGGTTGTTCGGTCGAGGTAGATCGGGCGCGCTTAGAGGGGCGTGATGAAGAAGGCTGTTGAGAAGGAAGGGCCATAACGGCAGGCTGCGTTTGACTTGGTGGCGGTACTTCGGGTCTGTTGGTCTCGGTCAAGAGGACCTTGACTCTGTTTCTTTTGGCCATTTCTTCTTCAGCGGTTAGTGGGATTAGTCTGATTTCTGGCAAGGTTGGGTCCGGTTCTGGGGCCTCCTCTAGCAGAAAGTCGGTCACTTTCGCTTTTCGGCGACCGCTGTATCTATAGGTCGGCTCGAATTTTAGCAGCTTGGCCCAACTACGTTCTGGATACCATAGTGCGGCGCGTAAAGTCGCTAGATTTGGGTAGCTGTATAAAGAATGAAGGTGGGCAGAATCTGCGAAAGAAGAACTGTTAGTCCGGCTGAAAGTTTAAAAAACCGAAATATAAAATAGCACGCAAGAAAACCGAAGTAAATATACCGGGTTCTCCTTTTTTCCAATTGATCATTCGGCCAGGAATCTGGGCTTGGTGATCCTCAAAGTTCCCAGACACCCAGAAAAAATCGTCGTCGTTTAAGTCTTTATCCGGTGTATTCTTTATTATTTTCTCACGACGACGGTGTATTCTAAGATAATACACCCAGCCGTCTTTCTTCGAACCAATGAAGTATTGATGAAAGATTTCGGCCAGATCGAGGTTGAGACCGGCTTGGCGGTTCAGTTCGGCTATACCCATTATTAAACGATAGGAGTTGGTGGATAGTTGGGTTGGGCATAGTCTGGTTTGCCTAAGAAACTCACAAATTAAGGGTTGGACTGGAAATCGTAGTCCGGTTTCGATTATGGACAAGAGGGTGAAGGGGACAAAGCCTTCATTCCCTCAGGGTATGACATCTTTTTCTGCCAGGGTTAGGTGTACATCGTCAGGTATGCCATAATCCCTTCGGAATTCGGATAGACCACCTGGCGTCTCAACTAGATACCTATACTTTCCCATTTATTGTATAATTTATGAATAAATTAAAGTTCGGTCCAAAAAATTGTCTCAGTAGCTCGGTTGAGCGCGTAGAGGAGTGCCTGGGCAACCTAAGTCTGCAAAGTAGAAAACAAAGGGGTTAAGCACAGATCATTGGACCGTGCTACAAAATAAAAGTACAAAAAATAGGAGCCCTACTTCGGCTATGAGGATGCTACAGGTTCTAACTCGGTTTCTGCAAGGTGATTGGTAGCTCGGTTTGAGCAAGGCTTTATTAGTTTGGGCTTGGCAAGCGTCTAGATATCTCAGTTGTGGAAACGGTTCTGTTTGACCGGTTGATCGTCTAGGGGCAGCTTTCTGAGTTCCATCTAAAAAACTAAGAAAGCTGGTTTAGCCCCAAAGGCCTAGATCGGTTGGAACTCAGATATTCCAGTATGATTAAGTGCAAACTTAGTTCGGTTGGTTACCTCGGCTAAGGTCTATCAAGAAGTGGTTTGACTTATTCAAAGCTACTGGTGTAAACATGAAGTGTTAGTCCGGTTACAAGCTGACTAGACTTTTACCTAGCTTAAACAGTATCCTAGTTCGGTTGTGTCATGATTCTGGATCGAAAAACTAGTCTTCTACAGGATATTACATATACTCATGTGTTATATGGTTAAGTTTTTTCCATAAAAGTACAGAAGCAAAACAGAATGGAAAGATATGTTTCGCAAAAACACAGAAAGCAAAATACGAAAACAAAGTAAGATGTACAATACTAACCAAAAGAGGAAGCAAGAGCTGAAGATGGAAGCAAAAAGCAGCAGATCACAAACTCTTTCAGAAAGACGAAGAATAGTAAAGAACACGAGCTCAGAAGATTGAAGAAGCAGTAGAGGCACAGAGAGGGAGAAGTTACAAAATATGGCAAAAAAGAAGAGGCTCGTTTTAGGTAAAGGGAAAAGGGCGGGACTGTTCAAATTTCACGAAGTACGAAGACGGTGTGACAGCCGTCCTCAGTTAATCAGTGCGTGCCACGTGTCCTGGGAAGGAGGAACGATTCAGTTGCTGTGATTGAAGAGACGTTTTGACCGGACAAGCAGAGCCCGGTGTAAAATTAGCTCGGCTGAAAGGCTTAAGAGTTTTAGCTCGGCTGGAAAGGCTAAAGGGTTTTTTAGCTCGGCTGGAAAGGCTTAAAAACTTCAGCTTGGCTGATAGACAGGTAATCCCAATCATGCTGTGCAGATGGAATTAAGGGGCAATTGAGAGGGTAATTTTTGTGAAAGTTGGGCCGAGCTATGAGATGGTCATTATGGCCCATAGTACGAAGGGTTGGGTAAAAAGGTCGTAAAGTTACTCCGGCCCAAGAGAGGTACAGAATTACTTCGGCCCGAGATAAATGTAATGTTACTCCGGTCTGGAAGCTGCTTGGAGTTAGGCCGGTCTCAGAGTTAGTCCGGTCATGGCGTATTGTGGTTAGAATAGTCAGAACCTTGCTAATCGGTAGCTCGGTCTAAACACCATGGTTTGTACATGAGAGAACCGAGATAAGACTAGCAAAAGGAAGAACCGAACTAAGGATAGTTCGGCCTACTCTGCGGTTCAGCATAGCCATGATTGCTTCGGTCATGTTAGAGTTCGACCATGGTAAAAACCATCTCACTTGGTTTAAGCAGTGAGGGGGGTGTTGAAGGATAAGCATTATCTTTCAGGAGTATGAATCCTAGGAGGACTCTGCATGGAGGAGTAGAAGTCCTACTAGGATTATGCCCCACGAAACCTATAAAAGCTCATAAACATCACCTTTGGAGGGGTAACACACAACTTTGCTTTCTGAATACACAGAGCTTTTTGTCTATTTGTCAAGCTTACTGACTTAGGAATCGGAGAGATTTCCGGCACACACCCGCCGGCTAGCTCACCTTTGTGTTTTCAGGTGATAAAGCGACGACGTACAGAGGAGCTCAGACTTGATCAATAAGATTATACGAGAAGGTTTATTTCTTTCCCGTACAGAAAGAGAAGAGTTGAAATCCAAATTTAATTTTTATACTCCTCATGTCCAAACTTGTGCTCCGATTTTCATACTCTTCATGTTGTTAGGGCTGATTTCAATATTTAATTTTATCATTTTAATGTGATTGGATTGGTCTTTTCTTTTTTTAGATGTTTATATTTTTATTTCTTTTCCTCTTGATTGTAACCCATTAAGGTTTTTCTATCCATGAAAATAACATTTCATTGCCAATGAAACCCATGTCAACTTTTAGTATTGCTAATTTTTTGTTTCTTGGTGTTTAAAATTATTTAACCAAACATTTTTAGGTTCAAGTACAACAATTATAGACAATATCACTATTTTTGGTCAAATAAATTTGTTTTTATTATAAATAAATAGTTTTGATTTGATAAGTTAGAGTAGTAATATGGTTTG
Source organism: Camellia sinensis (assembly GCF_055761805.1). Lineage (NCBI taxonomy): Eukaryota > Viridiplantae > Streptophyta > Magnoliopsida > Ericales > Theaceae > Camellia > Camellia sinensis. Next base: position 156,125,754 of record NC_138964.1, read on the forward strand.
GTGATGTGTTTAATATTGGAGGTGGATTCTCAAAATTATTAAACATATATTGATTGGTATTCTTTTAGTGGACTGGACTGTTTTTTGTTCAAATCCGTGGAATTGTTAAGTTAAATAATGCTTCTGAAGTTGGCAAAAATATTAAAGCCATTTTTCATGTTCTAGCTAAATAAGTTTTTAGATTATGGGAGAATAATTTAATTTATATAGAGTAGTTTAATTCACAAGGAACAAAAAATGTTTGTGCAATAAGTTAAAATACACCAATGATGCAATCTCACCATGTAAAAATCTTATTGCATATATGATGCAATATATTATGTAATTGCTTTTTCTTTTGTTAATCAATTTATTATTATTTTTTATTTTACAGGTTACTTTGCAATTTTGTATTATTCAGAACTAATAATTTTTTAAGAGGTTGTCTAACAACACCATCTTTCTTTTATTATAAGTGTTCTATCAGTATTTGTTGATTTATTTATTTTTCTTAGTATATAAATTCTGTAATTGTTTTTAGTCCAAAAAATGGTATTTATTTATTATTTATTTTTGTAGTATCAAAATGCATCTCAATGGCTGTTTATTTTTAATTTGTATATAAATTCTATAATTGTTTAAGGAAATAAAAAAATAAAAGTTTATGGTACATCTAATCTGTTCTGACTGTACATGTTTTGTCCATGAAAATATTGAGAAACATGACTATAATCTTTTCTTATTTTATTGTTGTTACTGATGAAAAAAAGGTATCCATTCAAATTTTTACTCAGTAAATTTTGGTAGTAAGTCAATTATGTTTTTGGTGATTCTCAAACTCATATTTTTACTTTACAAATTTTACAATTAGAACCTGCTGAACATTCATATTCATATCAACACCATAATATATTTTAGTCTGGTCCAAAAAAAAAAAACCAATTGCATGGATCCTTTGTATTCACTCATTTTTTTAATTCACGAATCACATACAAGCATTGATGGGTTTACATTTTCTCTCTCTACATTTCTGGGTTTATAAGAACTTCATGAACTAAAGCCATAATCAATGGGCTGGGACAAAAAATTTTCTTTTGATAAAACAAAATGAGCTGGTGAATGTATATGTTTGTATTGCTTTAATTGCATTCATGAAATAAATATTCATTATTGTTTATAAAATGGTTTTGTTATCTGGTAATTATTATTATTATTATTTTTTTTTGTTGCATAAATTTATGTTTGGACTTTCCAAGTGATAAATGGTGAATTTCAAAATATTTATGATTATAACGGGTTTTGATTTTGGTTTTAATTTCATCTCTATAAAATTAAAGTCAATTTGGAAAGAGAAGAGTTGAAATCCAAATTTAATTTTAATACTCCTCATGTCCAAATTTGTGCTCCGATTTTCATACTCTTCATGTTGTTAGGGCTGATTTCAATATTTAGTTTTATCATTTTAATGTAATTGGGTTGGTCTTTTCTCTTTTTAGATGTTTATATTTTTATTTCTTCTCCTCTTGATTGTAACCCATTAAGGTTTTTCTATCCATGAAAATAACATTTCATTGCCAATGAAATCTATGTTAACTTTTAGTATTGCTAATTTTTTGTATCTTGGTGTTTAAAATTATTTAACCAAACATTTTTAGGTTCAAGTACAACAATTATGGACAATATCACTATTTTTGGTCAAATAAATTTGTTTTTATTATAAATAAATAGTTTTGATTTGATAAGTTAGAGTAGTAATATGGTTTGGTGATGTGTTTAATATTGGAGGTGGATTCTCAAAATTATTAAACATATATTGACTGGTATTCTTTTAGTGGACTGGACTGTTTTTTGTTCAAATCCGCGGAATAGTTGAGTTAAATAATGCTTCTGAATCTGACAAAAACATTGAAGCCATTTTTCATGTTCTAGCTAAATAAGTTTTCAGATTATGGGAGAGTAGTTTAATTTATATGGAGTAGTTTAATTCACAAGGAACAAAAACTTTTTGTGCAATAAGTTAAAATACACCAATGATGCAACCCCACCATGTAAAAATCTTATTGCATATATGATGCAATATATTATGTAATTGCTTTTTTTATGGTTAATCAATTTATTATTATTTTTTATTTTACAGGTCACTTTACAATTTTGTGTTGTTCAGAACTAATAATTTCTTAAGAGGTTGTCTAACAATATCACCCTTCTTTTACTGTAAGTGTTCTATCAGTATTTGTTGATTTATTTATTTTTTTAGTATATAAATTCTGTAATTTTTTTTAGTCAAAAAAATGGTATTTATTTATTATTTATTTTTGTAGTATCAAAATACATCTCATTGACTGTTTATTTTTAATTTGTATATAGATTCTGTAATTGTTTAAGAACATAATAAAAAAAAAAATTATGGTACATCTAATCTGTTTTGACTATACATGTTTTGTCCATGAAAATATTGAGAAACATGACTATAATATTTTCTTATTTTATTGTTGTTACTGATGAAAAAAAGGTATCCATTCAAATTTTTAGTCAGTAAATTTTGGTAGTAAGTCAATTATGTTTTTGGTGATTCTCAAACTCATATTTTACTTTACAAATTTTACAATTAGAACCTGCTAAACATTCATATTCATATCAACATCATAATATATTTTAGTCTGGTCCAAAAAAAAAAAACCAATTGCATGGATCCTTTGTATTCACTCATTTTTTTATTCACGAATCACATACAAGCATTGATGGGTTTACATTTTCTCTCTCTACATTTCTGGGTTTATATATTTTTGGGTGATTCCAATTTCTGGGTTTACATTTTCTCTCTCTACATTGATAGGTTTATATATTTCTGGGTTTATAAGAATTTTGTCAACTAAAGCCATAATCAATGGGCTAAGACAAAATTTTTGTTTTTGATGAGACAAAATGAGCTGGTGAACGTAGATGTGTGTATTGCTTTGATTGCCTTCATGAAATAAATATTCATTATTGTTTATAAAATGACTTTGTTGTCTGGTGAATTTTTTTTTGGGGGGCCATAAATTTATGTTTGAACTTTCTAAGTAATAAATGGTGAATTTCAAAATATTTATGATTATAACGGGTTTTGATTTTGGTTTTAATTTTATCTCCATAAAATTAAAGTCAGTTTGGAAAGAGAAGAGTTGAAATCCAAATTTAATTTTAATACTCTTCATGTCCAAATTTGTGCCTCCGATTTTCATACTTTTCATGTTGTTAGGGCTGATTTCAATATTTAATTTTATCATTTTAATGTGATTGGGCTGGCCTTTTTTTTTTTTTAGATGTTTATATTTTTATTTCTTTTCCTCCTGATTGTAACCTATTAAGGTTTTTCTATCTGTGGCAATTATTTATTTGAATAAGATTTTGAATTTTATTATCCGATTTAGTAGCAACTGATTTGGAAATAACATTTCATTGCCAATGAAATCCATGTTAACTTTTAGTATTGTTAATTTTTTGTTTCTTGATGTCTAAAATTATATAACTAAACATTTTTAGGTTTCAGTACAACAGTTGTGGATAACATCACTATTTTTGGTCAAGTAAGTTTTTTGTTTTTTTTTTTATATAAATTTACGTAGCTCTCTTATAGTGTAAGGCCTATTTATTTTTTTTTTTAAAAAAAACTTATCATATCTAATTTTCTTTTAATATATATATATATATATATTTTTTTTTTTCATACTTTATAGGTGGATGGAGACTTGCACCGAACCGTAATATCAATGCCGTTTATTAATTTTCTTATTTATGTGTATAAAGTTTTGTTTATCATTCTAAAGTTTTTGTATATATTTAGGTTCGATTTCTTCAAGAAATAAATGTTAATGTTGTTATCCACGATGAGCGTGATCTTAATACTATTCGCATTCATGAGGTAAGCCTAAAAGTCACTTGAACATTGGACATGGATTTTCTTATCATTTTAAAAATAATTGATATATATATTCTACTTATTTTTTTATAGGCAAAGGCAAAGAAAAAAAATAAAGCAATATCAAAGGAAATAGAAAAGGCTATCCCTTCTGGCAAAGGAATGGAAAATGCATATCCCGTGGTATGATTTCTCAACAATTTTTAAAAGCTTCTTTTTTCGAATATTTATTATTATTATTTTATATAGATTTTTTAATAATTGCATAGTATCATATATGCTTTTTTTATCTACATTTTTTAAAAGTTTCTTTTTCAAATATTTATTCAATTTTGATTGATTGTGAAATGTTTTTCTGAAGCATGTTAAACACATGTCGCATAGTGTCATATACGCTAATGCATTTGTATAAATATTAAATCTGAATTTTTAATATGTTTGTCTATTTGTATGAACACATGTCGCATTTACAACATAGCATATGTGATGAAAAAGAAAAGGAAGAAGAAGGAACAACTATGTGATGAAAAAGAAACTACAGAATATAATTTTTTTTATTTTTATTTTTCTTATAAGTTCTTAAGGCAAGAAGAAAAAGACAAAATAAAATTTAATATAACAGAAATAACAAGAGGGAAAAGGAAAGTAAAAAACATTACATGTTAATATTCACATTTCACGTACCCAATGATCTAATATTTACCTTTTCAACATGCATTTTGTCAATGTGTCTTTAAAGCAATAAGTGCATAGTGAGTTTGCAGTTTTGTGTGCTTAATGTGTTTTCAAATTATTTTTTTCTCCCTTTTTAAATTTCATCAATACATGCATTGGTTTTTATATGACTAATAACTCAACCGAATGAAGAGGAAAAGTTAGTTAAAAGAAAGAAAAAATACATGATGAAAGGGAAGCAAGAGAGGGGATAATCTTCACATTTTATGCATCTAATTATATAATATTCTTATTTTAGGCACACAATGATAATGTGTTATCAAAAGCTACATTGGCTCAACGTGCACGACGAGAACGTGAAAAAAATCAAAAGCCATGTTCTGCATACCAATTGGGACAACGCCTGCGACGAGAATGGCCCTGTTTGGTAGAGCTGTGGGAAAGTGCTTATAGCTTATGCCTAAACAGCTTATAGCTTATAACTATGAACATAAGCTAATTTCTGACTTATAAATTAAGCATCTCCTGCCCCACTCAAAGAATAAGCTGATTTCTGACTTCCAAAAAGCTATAAGCTATAAGCTATAAGCTATAAGCTAAACCAAATACATCAAAATAGCTTAAACTAAGCTGAAAGCTGAAATAAGCAGCTTTTAAGCTGCACCAAACAGGGCCAATGAGAGAGATCAAAGGAATGTATTAACCCAAGACAACATTCTTTAACACCAAATTGGTAAACAACTGTGTTTAATTCTTGAAATATATACTCTTACTATTACCATTTTATTATATAGATTTTAATTTGTTCACGATCCATTTCTGTAGGCCTGCTCCTATAATCCCATCTAGAAATGTTGGTGTGGTCATTCGTGATGAGTACGACCTTAATGTTATCTGTGTTGGTGCAGTAAGTACAAAATCAAGTCAAACATTGTATGTATTTTATTTATATAAGATGCTTTTAATCTTTTGAATATTTTATTTATATTTGTTAGGCGAAAGAGAAAGAAAAGGCCAACCTAATGTCTAAGGGATAAGAAAATATGGCTCCTTCTGACAAGAGAATGACAAATGCAAGCCAAGTGGTATATATTCTTTTTAAAAAATATGACGCAAAACTAATCAAAATTTCAAATAGTTAAAAGCTATGGGTGTATAAAATGAATTTGTTGTTTTATGTTATTTTTGTAAAATGATTGTAATATATTTTTCTATAACTTGCTATTATTTGTATGTGTTTTCTAAATTTTTTTATTTATATTTTATATGGATTCATGTGCATTTATAATGTATCATCCATAAGTTGCAACTTATATGAAGAGAATAGGAAAAAAGAAATATATGGGCCAATATTTTTAATTCTTATTTATTTTTTTAATAAAATACAAAATGAATGAAGAAAGAAAGAAAGAAAGATAGATATAAAGATAACACTATTAAAGGTATAAAACAAATAAAATAGAAAACAAAATTAAGAGAAAGGAAAGAAATAAAAAGATATTTTCATTTTAAGCACAATATTTGCATTTTTTGTACCAATGATAAAATATTTTTATTTTAGGCACAACATGATAATGTAATATTAAAAGCTGCCTTGGCCCAACGTGCCCGGCGAGAGCATGAAAAAAATGAAAAGTCATATTTTAAATTTCAATGCTTGCAACGAGAACAAGAGGGATCAGAAGAATTTCTTCAACCACGACAACCTTCTTTAACACCAATTCATTGCAATCGCGCTTGCCTGATGTGGGAAACAATAACTGAAGATTCTCATTTGGCACAAAAACGAGCAATGATTGCCCATCATTCTACATGTTCGTTTTCTATGCCAAGCACATCTTTAGCTCCACAAAGGAATCGGTAATCTATTATATCTAATCTTGAAACACATATTCTTACTCATACTGTGTTGTTTTATATAATTTTATTTATACACAAATATTCGTAGGTCTACTCCTATAAATCGATTTCTTCAAGAAGATCTATGTACTGATGATGAATTAGAAGATATGTCTATGAATACATCAATTGACGCCGGGGCACATAAAGATTCCTGCTGCCATTATCTTGGCAAGATGGATATATTATGTTCTTATTGTTCAGCCTTAAATTGGGTAGATGAAAAATTGACAAAATCATCTATGAAGCGTCCCCTCTTCAGAACTTACTGTTTGGAAGGAAAGATTAGGCTACCTTTACTTATTACACCCCCTCCACCACTTCAGACATTGTATGATGGGAATAATGATCAATCAAAATCTTTTCGAAGTTATACTCGAGTGTATAATGCAACCAATGCTTTTACGAGTCTTGGTGCTACATTGGATCCTAGAGTACTCAGTGGAATGGGCCTTATATCATTCACAATTCATGGGGAATTGCGACATCGAACAGGATCACTATAACCACAACCGGGGCAGGATGCGAGTTATGCTCAACTGTATATCTATGACCCTAATTCAGCTTTAGAAATTCATAATCGTAGAAATCCTAACTTGAGGAGGGATGTTCTGAAAACTATTCAGGATAGTTTGTTGCAAGTCAATGCATTTGTAGATAAATTTCACTAGGCTCATGCTATTTTACATTAATTAGATTCGGCAGGACACAATCTACCTGCTCATCTACATTACAATTCAGTAACTGATCGACGTCGGTATAACCTACCAACTGCAGATGAGATTGCTATTGTAATACTAGGTGATGGAGCAGAGGTAAGTGAAATGAGAGATATTATCTTACATTTTTGAGAAAATAATGAGTTGATGCAAATTAATGAATGTCACCCAGCATACTTGCCATTACATTATGTTCTATTATTTCCATATAGTGAGCTTGGATGGGAATCTGAGTTAAAACTGTGGAACGTTCAGTATGATCGACCTTCAACTGATCGACTTACTCAAATGAATTTTTATAGTTATCGTTTGTTTGAATGACCCACAGAGTATTCAACAATTTTGAGAGGTGGGAAATTATTTCAAGAGTTTTTGGTAAATGCTTGGGCTACAACTGAGCAAAATCTATTGACATACTGCAAGCTTAATTAAGGAAAACTTCGAGTTGAGCTTTATCAAGAGTTGTCAGATATTGATCCAGATTATGTGCGACCTGGTCAAATTGGTCAAAGGTTTGTTTTTCCATCTTCGTTTACTGGTAGTCCTACACGTATGTTTGAAATCTTCCAAGATTCAATGTCTATCACGCGATACAACCAATACCCAGATATTTTTCTTACCATGACTGCAAATCCCAATTGGCCAGAAATTACTTCAGCATTATTACCGCATCAAAAACCTATTGATCGTCCTGATTTAATTGCCCGTGTTTTTGAGTTGAAGAGAAAGTGTTTGATGAAAGAGATAGAAACAAATTAGGTGTTTGAAAATAAAGTTGCACATGTTTTTACAATTGAATTTCAAAAACGAGGTCTCCCTCATATGCATGCACTTTTATTTCTTAAGGGTCCAGACAAAATTCGAACACGTGCTCAAGTAGACAAATTGGTCTGTGCAGAATTTCCAGACCCAAAAGATGATCCTATGCTTTTTGAAACTATCAAATGTTGTGTGGTACATGGACCATGTGGTGCTCGAAATTCGCAAGCACCATGTATGGAAAATGGTAGATGCACTAAAAGATACCCTCGAGCTTTCACAGAAACAACAACAATGGATCAAGATGGATACCCTATCTATCGTCGTCGCAATAATGGTCAAGTACATATTGTGAGGGGGTAAGAAGTTGAAAATAGGGATGTCGTACCATACAATGCATATCTTTCTAAACTTTTCAACTGTTATATAAATATGGAAGTTTGTGTTGGAATGAGATGTGTCAAGTATATACATAAGTACATTTATAAGGGTTATGATCGTACAATGATGGTGTTGGGAATGATAAATGAGATTCAACAATATCTCGATGCAAGGTATATTGGATCTAGAAGCTGCTTGGCAAATATTTGGTCATCCTTTGCATGCAGAGATGGCAACGGTTGTACGATTGGCACTTTATTTACCTGGAATGCATCGCGTTGTTTTTAACCCAGAAGAGTCATTATAAACGATTCAATTTAGAGCTGGTCAACAAATGTCAACTCTTACTGGCTTCTTTGCATATTGTGCTGCCAATGAAGATGAATGTTCATTCACTTATCAAGAATTTCCACAGCATTTTGTTTGGCTCAAGTCAGAAAAGAGATGGAAATCAAGAGAAAGGGGATATGCAATTGGTATAATGTACTTTACTAGCCCTAATTGTGGTGAAAGATTTTATCTGCGTTTGTTACTAACCGTTGTCAAAGGACCAAAGTCGTTTCAGTCTTTACGCACAGTTAATAATGTTTGCATGATACATTTAAATTAGTATGTATTGCAAGGGGGCTTTTAAAAGATGATGAAGAATAGATACACTGCTTGAAAGAGGCTGTAGTTATGAAAACTAGATATCAATTAAGGAGATTGTTTAGTATTATTCTCACCCAGTGCTCTCCACTAAATCCATGTGCACTATGGAATCAATTCTCAATGCATATATGAGATGATCTTGCACATAAGATTCGTATATTGTTTGCCATTTCTAACCTAACTGAGGCTCAAATTGAGGATTATGGTCTCCTTCTTTTGAATAAAATGCTTCATGAATCAGGCAAAAGTTTAATTGACTTCCCACCCATGCCACAATCTATTGCAAATTGGACTACATCAATTGGTAATCAATTGATATTCGAACATCAACAACTGCAGAGTGAGGCACAACAGTCAGATCCACAAATTACTATTGATTGTCTCAACAATGGACATCGAAATGCTTATAACACAATCACTTCTTCAGTTTTTCAAAATAAAGGAACTGTTTTCTTTTTGAATGGGGTTGCTGGAACAGGGAAAACATTTCTGTATAATACAATTGCATTAAAATGTCGCAGCCTTGGGCATATCGTTGTTACTATGGTTCATCTGGAATTGCATCATTGTTACTAGTAGGAGGTCGCACTGCACATTCAACATTTCCCATTCCGTTAGATGTCTTGGAAAACTCACTTTGTGGGTTTAGCAAACAATCATTACAAGCTGAGTTATTTAGACAAACAAAACTCATAATTTGAGATGAAGCTCCTATGCAACATAAACATTGTGTTGAGACGGTTGATCGTACATTGAGAGATATTTGTGATAGTGAAAAGCCATTTGGGGGTATTATTATTGTTCTTGGTGGAGACTTTCGACAAATCTTACCAGTTATACCCAAAGGAGTTCCTGAGCAAATTGTGAATGCATCATTAAGACACTCTATTCTATGGAAGCATATACATATCTTAACTTTGGATTTGAATATGCGTTTGAATCCTGAAGGCCATGAAAATGCTAATTTTACAAATTTCTTGATGGAAGTAACACTACAACATTTTTTCTTATTATATAAATTATTTTAAATTAATAAATTGTATTTACACTTTTTTTTTATTGATTTTAATTTTTTTAGATTGGGACCAATCCTCAAGAAATCGTTAATCTTCCATCAACAATACACAAATGTCAAGATTTGAATGATTTACTCTCTATAGTTTACCCACAGTTGAATATGATAGAGATGTCAACCCCAACATTCTTAACTGAACGCATAATTTTGTCAGCGTGCAACGATGATGTCAGTGACATTAATACTGCTGCGTTGAATATCTTTCTAGGGAGATTGTATACTTATCTTGCAACAGATAAAATGTCTGAAGATAATGAAATTGATCATACCATTACAAATAGATATCCTAATGAATATTTAAATTCATTGGATCCTCCTGGACTGCCAACTTTTAAGTTAGAGTTGAAAGTGGGTTGTCCTATAATATTGTTGAGAAACATTGCACCGAAAGATGGACTATGTAATTGTACAAGATTGATGGTTACTAGATGCAACACTCGCATAATTGAAGCTCAAATTTTAACTGGAGAAAAGTTTGGCAATTCCGCATTCATACCGAGGATATCTTTGACACCATCTTCTTCAGAAATGCCTTTCCAAATGACAAGACGCCAATTTCCAGTCGGATTGGCATATGCCTTGACCATTAATAAATCTCAAGAACAATCTGTGAAATTTGTTGGAGTTGATTTGCGCATACCGGTGTTTAGGCATAGGCAATTATATGTGACATTGTCCAGATGTACATCCTTTGATCGTATAAGTATTCTCCTTCCTAAAGATAGTTTAGATTCTACTACAAATATTGTTTATCTTAAAGTGTTGTTGTAGTGTTCTATGTAGATTAAATCACGTTTTATCATAAGGTAACCATGTAGATTTATTTATATTGATTATATAACTTTTTATAAAATTTTAATTTAATAATAATTTGAAATATGGACTTTTGTAGGATTGGATCGAAAAATCTATGGAGCTTAAAAGGAGAAATACGATTAGTTTGTTTCGATGGGGATGTAATAAGGTAATTTCAATCTCAAAGTATTTGTGAAGTTTATTTTCAACAAATGTACTAATCTATATTTTTTTTTGTTTCTACAAATTACCAGATTATTGTGCATGTTCCTTATTGGGGATACATACAAGTTGATACAAAGACTTTTTGGAAAATAATGAGGAAGAAGTTTGGGCAAACACATGTTTGAAGACATGTTATTGACAGATTTTTTGTAAAGCATACATATTTTTAAAAGCTTTAACCCACTTTTTGTAAAGTTTTAACTCACTCTTTTGGTGTATGACAATATAATATATATTTTTCTTATGTAGTTATAATTTGACAATATAACACTAACTGGTGAGCATTATAATTTTAATTTCTTTTAGATTGCAGAGCATTGGCTGGTGTGCATTATTTTATATTTGGTTTGTTTGAAATTGTAAAATACAGGTTGTTATGTATTGTTTGATATTTAATTTTCAATTTAATTGTTGAGATTGTAAAGCACTTACTTATGTGCTTTATTATATAGATTTAGTAATTTTTTTTCTTTTTATTATAAAACGTTAACAAGTATACAATAAGTTTAATTTCTGTTTTTTGTTTAGTGTTTACAATTTTTTTTTTACTTGCTCTTATATTTTGATTTTCAATATTTGTTTCTTAATTTGCATTAAGATTAGGGGGAGTTGTTATTTTATTTGAGTTTTGTAGAGCGTGTAATATAAGCAAGATTGTTACAAATTTTTTAAGAAGTAAAATATTTTAATATATTTTTTCAGTGTCTTTATAATAAAGAAAGTAAGTCTCGTATCATTAAGTGTGTAATTAATTAAAAGTTGACACTTATCATATTATCTTAGTGTAGGTCAAATTGTAATAGTTTTTTTTTTTATCAGTCTCAATCATTTTCCAAATTTAAATGAAGGTAGAAATTTATGGAGGATTCGTCCCCTCATAATAAAACCTTAATGTATTAAGGATAAACATAAAAAGTTTTTTTTGAAAAATCTAACAAATAAAATTATTATCAAAATATTAAATTTTTAAATAATATAACTTTTGATGTAAATGTCAGTTTTTAATAAAATTAGTATTTTTAGAATTCTTTCATCAAAATCTATCAAATAAGATCTATGTTCACTATGAAATTCTTAAAAAAAAGAATTATTACCGTCAGAATTGATGTAAACAGTAACAACAACATGTTACTCTGTTTGACAATAATTTATTATTCTGTCTTACAGTAGCATATTACTTTGGTTTACACTAACATGTTACTCTGGCAATATTATCTACAAAATATATATATATATATATATATTTTTTACTTTATCTTTACTCAATTATATATTTTCTCCTTAAGGGGTTTATAAAGCAAAATAAATTAAGTTGTCATTTTCACCAAACAAGGGTCCAATGCAGGAGTTTTGGCTAAAATTTTCAAATTTTAGCACTCTATATTTCTATATACAACAATGCTACAAATTCATCTTTATCAACCTAGAATTTATTTAGAAAAAGAAATCAATGGTTCAAATTCGTTTCATTTATAGACCCTACAGTTCATCAACTTAATCTCCGCTATACAGATACATTCGGGATAAGATATGGGTTCATAAGAGTGGGTTCCTCGCATTTTTTTTTTCTTCTATATATAAGGTAAATTGATTTATTATTTAAAAAAATACAGTTAGTTTAGTACTATTGATATAATTACACTGGTCTATCTTAAAATTTTAATTTACATAATAATTAAATTATTTTTTATCGATAATTTGTTAGTCATATCAATAATAAAAATATTGTTAACCTCTTTTATACTAATTTATATTTAACTTTATTTATTTCAATATTTATCCATTATATACATTAGTTTCGATCACTTCAACCTTATTAACAAAAAAATCAATATAATTATGTCAAAATGTAAGGCTAATTGCATTTTTCTCATACCTCAGGAGAGCTGAGTGTAATATACCCTATTATTTATCATCAGATTTAACCCTTAAAATTTTAACATAAAAATGGAATATTCGATAATTTAGATCAATAGTAAAATAAAGTACCACCTACACTAATTCAAGAATAATGAATACGGCAGTTAGTCTAGTAATCAATGTAGCTATGCCTTGGGACAGTTAGTCTAGTAATCAATGTAGCTATCCCTTGGGACAGTAAGAATGCCAAAGGTTTAGAATTTGAATCAATAGAATGATTGTAACTATTTCGTCATAATCTAACTTATTAATCTCCTAACATCTTCCAAATGGCAAGCCAAAAAAAAAATTACTAAATAATTTTTTAATAAGTCTAATTATTAAATACCAATTTTAGTACTAATATTTGATAATTCTCAGCTAATCAACTCAAATTTTCATTCATTCTTTCTTGTTAGTACAAGAAGCAAGACCATTTCTGATGAAGATTCTCTACATCGTCATCTTACCTACCCAACTCAAATTTTCGTTCTTTCTATTTTTCTTTCTTATTAATTAATTAATTAAAAAAAAAAACAAATTTCTGGTGAAGATTCAAATTCATTAAGGTTTTTGGGTGAATCAAATTCATTAAGGTTAGGAAGCCATTAACAAGTACCTATTCTACCAATTTGGCAATTACAAAGTAATCATCTTTACTTATGCTTTGTTAGTTGACTTTTGGATTATTTTTTTAAAAAATTCCTAGCCTAGATGGACTGAAAAAACAAAAAAGTAACATAAATTTAAAAAAAAAAAAATTGTTAAAAACGAAAATAAATCAAATTGTCTATCTGAGACAGATCTTCGTAAGCCAAATTTGTCAAATTTTTTTGATAAAAACAAAAATAAATTGAACTAAAAAAATTCAAAAGAAGACAAATAAACCAATTTTCGTAAGCCTTTTGGCTTAAATTTGGTTTGTTTTCTTCTATAATTAAGGTTTTTTTCAAAATTAACTCAATTTTGTTATTTTTACGATTGTATAATTGAGACAATAAAATATGTAAAATAACAAAAAAAAAAAATTTTTGACTCAAAGTTCAAAAATTAAAAAAAAAAAAAAAAAAACAGAAGACAAAAATAAGATTGCTTTCATCCAGTAGGTCCAAAAAAAATTAGACTTCATCCACTTGAACAGATGTTTTATACATATATATATATACACACTAATAGTGTTGGCACACCACGTATGCGCGAGTGAAACAATTTCATTGACAATTACAAACTGAAATAGTTAAATAGGATCAAAAATTGCTTCAAACAGTTACAGCGTGAGCCGGCTTTGTATACACCACCGTGACTGTTTGCTTTATAATAGTATAGATAGATGGAAAAATTCTTTCCATTCCTCAGAAAAGGCACACCAAATTCATCCAATATATACATATATATACATCTTATAAGAAGCTGCCTCAAAAATACCCTCTTGATTTTGCTATTAATCAAGGTCCATGTACAACGAGCTTGAGCTATAGCAGCAATAAGTAAAATTTCACAAGATATTACAGATGAAATAGAGAAATCAATGGAGATGTAAGTAAGAGAGGAGGAGCAAAAACTCTCCAAAAAGCAGCTGCAGTTCAAACCCAAACACTATTTTACCAGTGGCAATGATGGGTAGGCACGACTTTATGACAGCTTCAAAGCCATTTCTTGAAGAAGAGCTCGTTTCTGTGATGCGTTAATCAAACGATTTGTTTCAGCATTCTCGAGCACGTCGGCGATAATGGCCGCTGCATGACCAAGGGGTTCCTCTGCTGCTCTCTTCAACATGAATGCCTGTGCAATAAGTTTGAAGCATAACACAGATTGTCACACTATATGAATCATTGAGAGTTTGTTTGTCTGCAATTCACTGTGTTCGATTCCCGAAAAGAGTTTTAGGCATGGATTGCAACCAATAAATCACTCCAATCAACATATCATGATAATTAACATGCAATAGGACACAAGCACGACATGGATTTGCTTACACAAAATTTTCATAAAAATTGCAGAACAAAATACGTTAGTCACGGTTTTTTACTAGCACCAGGAGCATTAGACAATATGAAACTAGAGGCGAAGCAGAACATAAACTTGGTTTCTCAATAATATGTATATTCAACCAAAAATTGCTGCACATCATTATTTATGATGATACTTGGTGAATTCCATAACACCTAACAAAATGCTTCACCAGTCACCACAGGAAAAAGGTTTTCAAATAACATCTGATAAATAGTGCATAACTGGCTTCATGCTGGATCAGAGAGAGAGAGAGAGAACCTGGCCATGATGAGAGATGGCCAATGTACATGATTGCTGAACCCAAGGCTCTCCATCTATTTGAACAGGCAAAGCAGCACAAAGCTGAATCTTAATTGACTGCCCTTGGGCAAGCCTTCGAGCACGAGAGAGGCCCACCTATTACACACAAAAGAGCAGTTTCAAGAAGTGTAAAGAAACTTTAGTTGAAAAGTACACCAAAAACTCAAACTAGTATCCAGATCCTAGGACGAGTTTAGTAACTACTATCCCTACCAAGGTCAAAGTTCTATCGAGTAAGAGTATCTTAATGGTGGGTTGTTGAAAATTGAAACAAAGAAAAACTGAAAATAAAAGGTAACAGATGCCATTGCAGCAACATGTAAATGACAAAGATGTAGGCAGGAAACCCACGAGGATACAAACTGAAAATATTAGCCGGAGATGCAACTTACCTGAAGCTTTCCAAGATGCCATGTCCCTGATATGCTCACAACCTCTAGTACCTTATCATGCATAGACTGTGGATCAAAATTATCAGAAGTTTCATCGTCATTCTGCCACAAATCTACACCACCCATATAGCTTCCGATATTAACAACAAGAACACCTTCTGCATCCTGCAAAGTTTGAGAATAATATTTTATACTCCACGTCCAGATTAGTGAAAATCTCTTAGCTGCTGGAAGCATAATGAAATTTCCAAAACTGGGAACAAATCAGAGCCAAAATGTGTAGATAGATAAATTCCATATATAATTAAGGAAAAAACTAAAGAAAATTTTGGAAGCCAGTAACAGTAAACCTAACTATGCAACAAAATGAAAAAAATGCATAAAATATAGAAACAAGAATGATTTTGAGATTTAAGTAGGCGAGACAAAGTATCATTTTGGTACAACTTGTGAAAATTCAGGATTTGGTATCTCTTGATGTATTTATAAATAATACTTGATGACCAATTCAACTGTGTTCAGAAAGACCACGTAATATATCTCAACCAATACAGTTATGATTTCTGAAACAGTTAAGAGACCTTAACTCTATACAAACAGTTAAGCAGCCTCCAAACCCACCTCAGGGACTTCTATCTCAACCCCGTCTACCTCCACTCTAATTTGCCAAGGAAAATCTTCAAATGTCCTGTCCATTATACTCCTAGCGCCTTCTCTTGCGTAAAGAACTTTATTCATAAACTGCAGTTACATCAGCAGTAAAATCAGCACACAAAATGAATAAGAACTACTAACCACCTTGCAATCTGATAAATAAAAGGAAAAAAAACAGAACCAAGAATTTATAGCAAATATTACTGCTGAAATAAAAATAAATGTACTCCGTATTGGATGAAATGTAATTGTAACATACTAAAACTGACAAATTCACACAGGAAAGCATTTCTCCTGGTACAATTTGAGTGATTTATTAATCTAAAATCAATAATAAACAAAAAAACATATAACAAGCCAAAATCAGGGAAGCTTCAATTATTTGGCTATGCTGACTCTCTAGTAAAGGATTCTATTCTCAAAGACCAGAACTAGTGGAAGAAATTAATTCAATAACAAAAAACAAAAAGAAGTGGAGCAAATTCGTTACCAGAGACATAAATGTTGATTCCTGTAGGTTTGCAACAATTTAGTTGAAGCACAAGTGTAAGAGTTGGAAAAAGAAATGGAAACAAAGGGTAAGAATGTCAGGATGAAATGCCATTTATTTATTTATTATTTATTTATTTTTTAATTGGGTGTTTAGACATAAACTTATGAACAAAAAGGAGTTGTTCGGACATAAACAGGTGAATGGAATATTTTATTTGAACAAATCATTTTTGCTCATAAGTTTATGTCCGAACATTTGGCTTTTATTTGGAATTCTATATCCGAGCGACTGGAATGGCATATACAGAGATTTTCTATAGTATGCGAATAGAATTTCCCATACCAAAATTATAGAACATTCAAGGTCCTATTTAAAACAATAGTAAAGAAGAAATATGAGATTCAATATTTTTCAACATTCTACGTTCTTTCATATATAAATTAAATTACTTCAACCAAATTGGTCTTTTGTTGTATAATAAATGGGTGGGAGGTCTATCCCAAATCCAACATGCCATGCCACGGCCTCGGCCCGCATGCCATGCCACTGCCTCGGCCCGCATGACATGCCACTGCCTCGGCCCGCATGCCTTGCTACGACGTCGCCCAACTTGCCATGCCACGGCCTCGGCCCGCATGCCATGCCACGGCCTCGGCAAGGCATGCGGTCCGAGGAGGCTGTGGCAAGGCATGTTGGCCAAGGCCATGGCATGGCCCGCTGGGCAACGCGGTGGCGTGGCATGCTGGGCAACGCCGTGGCAAGGCATGCGGGAAGGTTACTGGTTTAAATATTATATTATTTAAAATTAAAGTATTAGAAAATACAAAGTTTCTTAGATAAGAACAACTGCTTATCCATGGCCTTATGCCACAGTGGTATGCTATCCAACCCTCATAGTGGAGGTTGTAACTTCAAGCCCCATGTGGGCTGTTGGATCTAGACTAGAGTAGGTCAAAAACAAACAAACAAACAACAGACTGCTTTTTTCTTTTTCTTTTTTATATATATCTTTATCGTTCCCTTTTCTTTTCTTTTCTTTTCTTTTTTTAACCATGAGCAATTAACCAGGGTAGGGGAAGTGTCTGAATCTGCAATTAACAATGAGCTTTAAAAACAGGAAAAAAAAAAAAAAAATGCAGATCAACATGTCAGGACTCTTACAAAAGGATAATACAGTCTTCAATTTGTAAAATACATATCTTTTACACAACACATCCAAATCCTCAATTACCGGGATCTCGAACTATCCCACAACAATAGTTTGCATAGTTTCCCTTAGAAAAGGTCAAGAGCTATTTCAACAAATGGACTAACTATACTGGTTCGGTCTTCCTGCACTCTAATCCAAGTCAGTGGTACATTCTTAAAGGGATATTCAAAACCATTCTGAAGTAAATTTACTGTTACCTGGTTATAGAACTTTTCTGGGTTCTCCTCCCTTAGATTATGGATCTCCAAAGCAACCTTTGCATCACACCCAATCCCTGGGACAATAATTACCTGTTTGTCATGATAATGCACAAAAGTATATATGAAAAACAAAATGCTACATGCATTACCTTGATCCCAAAGGCACCAAATCCCACAAGACTAAATGGCTACAGGCCTTATATCCTGTTGCAACTCCATATTTATGTATCGCCAAAATTCTAGCCAATAATAGAGAAACTTTGCCAGATATCATTGGCTTTTCTCAAATTGCTTTTGTTGCAGGAAGAAGAATTGCATATAATGTGGTACTATCTTAAGAGGTCTCAAGGAATTATCACAGAGATGCTAATGGACTTAGGTGTGTGACACGGGGAAACTAAAAGAAAATAAAATAAAACAAAACAAAGGCAACAAAAAATAAAAGAATCTCTAGCTCTCTCATCTCAATATTTTAAATTCAACTCAATATCATAGTCTGATAAACAATTACACAAAAGACCTATTTATAGGCAGCCTAGAAAATCCCAAAATTTACCAGCCTTCTATCATATAAATCAGTTAAAATCAGAGCCCTAGTAAAGCCTTCAAATTGGAGCCACATCTTATCTTTGGGCTCACTACTTGGAAGAGAGTATTCCCCTGTGATGATCAAAGAAGGAACATCTGATACAAACACCAGTTACCTAAAGTTTGTAACAAAACATATAAACATGTTCACATATATACGCATAAATATAAACAAAGAGAAAAACAATGGCTGTGTTTAGTAGAGTTTTGTAAAATTAATTCCACCCTTACATTCTAATGCTATGTTTGTTTTGAGTTTTCAAATCATGATTCCAAGCAATTTCAAAATACATTTTGAAAACATATTTGGTAAAGCAGACAATTTTTGAATTTTTGGCCTACCCAGTCGTCCACTTGGACATCCTCCCGGATGTTCGGCCGGTCGTCCGACTGGTTGACCGAAATAGTATTTTTTTTTTTTTAGCAATTGCCAATCACCACCTGTTATTTAGAAGAAAAAATATATATATATTTGTTTATGATATTTTTTAAATATAGAAATTATTTTTTTAGACCAAAATGACAAATTATTTTTTTAAATTGAATTTTAAAAAGAGTTTGGTTGAGTTTTGAATAGAATTTTTAATAGAGTTTTGAATTGTGTGTTTGGTTATGAGTTATATGTTTTTCAATTAAGTTTTGAAAACTTTTTTCAAAACTCATAACCAAACAACTTTTTATCATTTCATATGTCCCATAAAAAATTCAAAACTCTTTTCAAAACTCATAACCAAACAAATTTGTCTTTTCAAATCATAATTCCAAAACTTACAAATTCAAAATACAACTCTATTCTAAAATCATAATTCTAAAGCTCTACCAACACTACCAATTTTTTTTAGAATCCATCATGCTAACACAACACAGTTAAATGTTGGACCTGAAACAAAACCAGCCAAGTTAGGTTGGCATAAGGTTTGGATGAATCTATATTATGGTCAAGCAGGTTTGGCATGACCCCAGTAGACAGTCTAGACATCAATTTGAGTAGCAATTCTAAGACAAACACACAAACAGAACCTAGTTGCAACACTAAATGTGCCTGGCATGTGTATGTCATTTTACAAACCAAACTTGTAATCTACATCAAGGGCATAAACTTCATCCTCTAGACACACTATTAAGTGGTGAAAAAAATAAAATATATTGACTGACCTAGATAGTTGTTCATAAATTTTGGGGGTTGAAGTTGCTTTCCCTGCTGGTTTAAAATTGTAATCTTCCATCGATCAAGAATGGTTACTGCAGCATGTTCTATGTGGTGCAGCACTGTGCAAAGTCCCCCTTGTCGCTCCACTGCACCCAAACCACCTCCCCATGACAAGACTCGGGCCAAGTCATTTCCTGTTCCTGCAGGAAGAATCGCAACTGGAGGAGGAGAAACAAAATTTTGCTTGTCTATGGCATTCAGAACCCAGCCAACAGTACCATCTCCTCCACATACAAGAATTCTAAAGTGGGCCACCCGCCTAAACAAATAGAGACCCACCTCCGGTCCTTGTGTTGAACTCAACTCGAAAACCTACAGAAAGCAACATCAATGATTAAAAACTTAAGAGGGTGATACCCACTATCCAATTTTCACTTTGACTACCCCCAAGATCATAAATGAAGGATTACAGAAGGAGTATATGTTTTATTGCTTCACTGAGAGAGAGAGAGAGAGAGAGAGAGAGGGGCAAATTAATTGTAGTCAAAGATTCTGACCTGAACCGGATTCAAGAGCATGTTTAAACGTTGCCTGAGTGAATTGCCTCGCTGAGCCCCACTCTTCTTGTTAGTGAAAACTAATAATGGTCTTGCATCTGATGGCAAATCAATCAACTCATATCTCTGTTTTAACCCTACAATCTGAGACTCGTCCTTTTGATTGATTGATGAACTTCTTTTAAAACTAGGCTTAGAATCCAATTTTTTAACAGCATCACCATTTTGATTCTGATCTGCCACACCAATTATGCTTCCATTGCTACTTTCCTCCATTCTGCGAGAACCATTAGCTGTTTGATGAGTATCAGCAGTACTTTCTGTGGATGTGTCACCAATACTACTACTATCACCCGTGTCTGCAGAGGCGTCATTTCCCTGCTTGTGCTTCTTGCTGCTTTGACTCCTAATAGTAGCACGCACAGAAGATGCAATCTCATTAGCTCCTTGGGTGATGGAACTCAAAAACCCACCCGAAGAAGACCAGTTCAGCTCCTTAACAAAAAGTGGAGATAAAATTAGCCTTCTAAATGGGCCAAAATCACAAATATCACCTGTTTCGTTTGATGTACTATTGTGGCAGTCAACATGTACCAGCCGTTGACACCACAGGCAACACCATATAGGAGATCCCCCAAGGAAGGACCCACTGCACGGTTCTTCACAATAGCTACAAAAAGAAGTTTCATCAGTTTGATCCGTGACCTCAGTCCACCGAACAGACCATTGGTGTATCACATGCTCATAACCAACCATAGACATACACTTGCAATCCTTGTGTGCATTCGAGGAGCATCCCAGGTGCGCTGCCACACCGCATATGCTACAGCAGTGTATAAAAGTTTCTGAGACCATTGGTCCGAGAGCTTGAGAAGGAGACACTGACTTTAAGCATACACAACAGTTTAAACACTTTCCTCGAGACACAGATTCCAACATCCATGCATGAGGAGCAACAGGAACCTTGTTCTTTGCCTTAGGATTTTTCTTCGACCTGGCTATCGCTTTCATCCAACTCAAGTTGATGTTTCTTCTCCATTGGAAGGCAGTGTAGGCTATAGTCAGGATCCCAACTAAGCCAGCAAGAAAGCAAGAGATGATGAAGAGATGATACTCTGATATCTCAGATGGATTCTTGTTGATCCAACTCGGAAACAGAATCTCAGGTTCTCTGTAGTCATTCATCCTTTAAAAAAAAAAATTTATATTCTGCATGCAGACAAGGAACCAACCAACAGCCGATTGATAAAACAATAATTGTAACGCAAATCTTTATAGGAACCTACATAAAAACTCTCTACCATGCTCCCATCATTTGAACATTATCACAAAAGACAAAGATGAACTATTATTCTTCATTCAATAATAGAGTCACTTCGGGTCCAACAAACTTCAGAAAAAAACTATAACTGCAACCATTTTATCCTTTCTTTGAAGAAGAAACCAAAAACAAAATGCATTCAAACGTCATCCTTTAATTTCCCCAAAGATCCAATAAACATCAGATTTGAAGCTGGTAACAACTCGTAAATCTGGAGAAGAATTCCGAGTGATACCAATTACCTGTAAAAAACAAGCGTTATGTCTAGAAGGAGAATGTAAATATGTAAGTCAACAGCCCCAACAGGATATGCTCCACCATAACTCCATAAGATAGAAGGTGTCAAGCAAATTAACGTGTAACTTATTTTGAATAATTTATAGCAAGATAGGCAAGCCAAATTATATATTATTTTAAATGAAAATTTTCAAAAATGTATAGGCAAATTCTATTGGGCTAATTATGCAGTTAGCACATTAATTTTAGATAGTGAATTAGTGATAAATAATGCTTCTTATAAATAATACCATAGTAGGCAAAAAATAGAGGGCAAGTTGAAGGTTATCGTAAAATGAATACCTCAATTTACTATTTTTACCTGTTATTATTACATGGTCATAAAGATATCTTATAATAATTATAATTAAGAATTACAAACAAATATCTAATAATATAAAATCTAATTAATTTGTTACTTAGATTCTAATCATTAGACTATTTATTAAATTAAAATGTAATTTTAATTAATATGGATCGAAGTATGTATCCTAGTGGGTATAGGTAATAAGTGCAGCAACGTAGAATTAAATAAATGGACTTATTCATCCTTTGACATGAAAGATATGTATGATAATCGATTTATTTATTTATAATTCTTCTTCTTTTGTTCTTATCTTCAAATGGTGACAATGAGGGTTTTTTCTTTCTTTTAGAGAAAAAAGAAAAAGAAAAAAAGACTATGCCTTTACCATATGAAACATGAATATTTATAAGCATGCAATGAACACCTTTGTCATCTATATAGTGGCCCCACACCATAATTTTAAAACTGCATATAAAATATGATTAATTCAATAAGTTCGATGTTGTGACATCACACACAAATGCATGATGCAAAATCCTTGGCTATGTATTAGCACCAATACCCTATGTGATGAGAAGCTCAAACACCACAAATTCAAATCATGGTGTTAAGCGAAAGCCAAATTCTGCAAGGAAATTTAGTTTAAGGCAGCTTGCACGGTGTTACAGACCATAGCCGCGTCATGCTACTCAAAAAAGAGAAACAAAAAAGCTAAAACCTACACAACAAAACTACACCAAGCCTTAAGTCCCATCAAATGAGGTCGGCTACATGAATCCTTCTTCTCCATCAAAGTCCCATTAAAAATATGTTAGGTCTGACTGAATCTGATTGGATTTTATTAAAAACTTCATGATCACTAAAATAATAACAAATTATGCATATATGTCGGTTATTTTGGTATTAAACGCTATTAGACGTTGTATTATGTCATTTTCACTAAAAATATGGAGAAAGAAATAGTTGAAAATATGTCGGACACAATAATTTAAAAAATTAAATGAATCGTAAAAAGTGAATTGAATCGTAAATTGATTGTGAAATCGTGCGATTCATTAGAGATTTACTTCCAAAGTGGATTCATCCATAGATTCGTATCGATTTTGCAAAAAATTCGAATCGAATCGTGAATCGAATCGCGAATCGTAAGATTTTGATAACAGAGAGATTCACCTATAGATTCGTATCGATTTTGCAAAAATTATGAATCGAATCGCGAATCTAATCGCGAATCGTAAGATTCTGATAACAGAGGTCAAATTAAGTAGATTTATATCTCTATTTACAACGCTAGCCAACATTAATCTAAACCTACCCGGTCCCCTAACACTTCCATCTACCGTCACTACATCGCATCTCTTCACTACTATCTCTGTTGGTCTCCGTTGAATATAACCAAACCTTCTCAACCGATTCTCTCTCAACTTATCTTCTATCGGTGCTATTTCTATCAATTCTCGAATACACTCATTCCTAATTCCGTCTTGTCTAGTCTTGCCACACATCTAACTTAGCATCCTCATCTCAATAACACTCATTTTATCTACATGTTGTTTCTTGGTTGCCCAACACTCTGTCCCATACAACATCGCTGGTCTAATAACCGTTTTACAAAACTTACACTTCTCCACTTAAGCCATCCTGCCTTAATCCTATGGGCCACATCCGCATCAATCTCTCCCGCCGTTGTGATAATCGACCCTAAATAATGAAAATGTTCACTTTACATTTAATTTAATAACACCATTATTACACTTTTATTAGCTTGGTAGTTAACATCCACAAACTTGAAAAAATCTTAGTTACAAGGAAACCAAATATCATCTCTAAATTCAGCAAGCACTAATATTGGAAAAATGGCAACGTAATGTAACAACTAGTATTGAAAGCATGTCACCTTTTGAGGGGGGAAAGCGTTTCAATATGAGCCCTTCTCTACTATGGTGAGAGACTTACCACGCTCACATCAGATCATTCTCCTATGCACAGTTTTCCACTTAGGAGCTCTTTTCGCTTTCTCTCCTAGCATCCCTTTGGCATTACTATCCAAGCCTAGATCTGGATCTGGATTGGATCCATTAGATAGAAAGGGCAGGAGGCTCATTGCCACGCACAACACAACAAACTAGCACCTCTTGGTCCAACCATAGAATAAAGGAAAGCCTACAATACATCCGAACTCCAGTTTTTCCAATATAAGATGAATCAAAACTCCACATTTTCCGGGTATATTTCTTAATTGCTCAAAACTTTATTTAACCAAAAATTTCATCTAGGGTTCATTTGATGAAGGATAAAACAATGCAACTAAAATAACATCTTCGTCGCATATGCAACATTTTTGCATCATCATTACTTCTCTAATACTCAATATAAATATCCGGCACATAAACTAAAACTCTCAACTAGTACTTAATCATAATCATAATCATTTGATTATTGGACTTTATTTCACAAAAAACTTGGAAACCCAATAACAATATCAACTAAAACCGAATTAATAAACCTGATTAAACAATGAAAAAAAATGTCTTAATTGCTCAAATTTTATTTTAACTAAAAATTTCCTCTAGGGTTCGTTCGATTAAGGAAAGAACACTGCAACTAAAATAACTTCTTAATTACATATACAACATTCCCGCGTCGTCATTGCTTCTCTAATATCCAACATCCTGATCAACTAAGAGATTCTCAACTAGAACTAGATCATAATCATAATCATTTGATTATTGGACTAAATTTAACACAAACAAAAAAAAAAAACTTGGAAACTCAATCACAAAATCAACTAAAACCAAATTAACAAACCAGATTACCAATGACACGTCCTTCTAAAAAAGCATTCAATTGAAACAGAACCGAATTTTGATACATTAGGATATCAGAACACGAAATAGAAGAGATCAAAACAAGAGAGCACTTACACAGTAGCAGTACTTTCGCGTCGCGGCGGAGAGAGATAGAAAAAAGCAAACCCTTAGAGAGAGAACGAGATGTTCGAAATGGAGAATCGAAGCAAAGCCAAGATCTCAAATCTCCTTTCTTCTGTATATGAACTCCAAACTTTTTTTGTTTGTCGATTTTTTTATTTTGTTTCTTTGTTTTTAGACTACACGAAAGGGATGGAATCGTTATTGGGTGCTCCTAGAGCACGGCACCGTATTGGGATTGACGGAGGGAAGATTTATGATTTGGTGTGGTGGATTAAAGAATATGGAGAACATGAAGTATGATAAGTATTGGGTTTCTTTATATTTTTTTTTATTGAATATCTATACTTCTATACTATGGTTATGGTTCTGTTTGGTGTAACTGTTAAAATAACTTATAAATTATAATTTAACAGATTATAAATTATGATTTTGTTGGCTTTTTGGCTTTTCGAAGGGTATTTTTGTGAATGTGAACGTGTCAGCAAGGATCAATCAGTCCTTACAGAAATTGTGATTGCCAACCAATTATCAGACGATTGTGTTTTAGTTCTTTTCAGCCTCAATGAAGAGGACTTTTACTGGTGGCTTGATTTAGGAGAAGTTAATAGAAAATAACAGTAATATGAAGAACAATTGAAGTATTTCATAAAAATGAACACTTACAATGGTCCGAACTCGGCCTCAGAGAGGTTTACAACAGCAATCTACTTGAATCTACTTGAAGCTACTCCTATGAATCGAAGTGCAGTGCTGGTATTTAAAGTGCAGGTATTTAAAGAACAGGTATTTAAAGACTGGAAATGTAAATGACTGGAAAAGAAAATATATGAAGTAAATGACTGGTTTGTATGATCTGAGTCCGTCCTTTTTCCTGGGGGCTGCTCTGCTATTTATACTCGTCAGTGATGACCTTCGAACTGCATTTCGATCCGTCGAACTGCTCCTCTATGATCGCTGATCATGCTTCCTTAAAAGTAGCTCCATTACGCCATTACTGGCAGTTGAGCTTCCCTCTTGTACTGGATTTGAATATGAGTAACCGTTGAAGACACGTCATCTTGCATCCCGTTATTTGATCTAGTGTTACTCAGATCATGTGAGGACCAATATTTATTGCCACGTGTACGATCAGGATTAAAGGCTTGAATAACCTTCCTTTATTACCCTTACTATGCCACGTGTCGAACTGCAACTGGCTTTTACAAAATATGTAGCCAACATTACCCCCCGCACTAATATACCCAATACTTGGTGATATTAGTGGATTGCAGTTTTCCCGCGCTTCCAGAACGTGTATGGAGTCCATATTCTGGAAACACAACCGTCATCCATTTGGAGATCATCTGCATTAACTCGTCGAACATCCCAATACCTTAGTATTCGAACAGACTATGGCTGCATCAACTTCCCTTTCTATTGATCAAGCATATGAAGAGCCTTTGAGTGATGTTGTTCCCCCTCGAAAGAACCTCCACGCATTCATTAGCCACCTTTACCCGCCCTCCTATATTCAGGTAATGGAGGCTTTTGCAGATTATAAACCTTTGGACTATGAACACATTGCCTTTAATCCTTTGGTTTACAAACTTACAGATACAAAGAGTTCTTCCCCTAAGCTCCCTTTGTATTCTGACCGAACTACCCTCGAGCCTTTGCTTCGACAAGTTGCAAATATGGATCTAGGAAACTCTTCTTCACAAACCTCTGCATGGGATGAAACTGTGACCTCTTCATCCTCTGGAGCTTCTGGCTGGACAAGCTGGTCCACTCCTGAGACTTATGATCTAAGGGAGCGAATCAATCACCATTTTGTTGAGTTTACTGACCCCTTGGAGTTTCCCTCCTACGCTCGAAGCTCAGTGGTCTACCCTTACGTGCCCATTGACCTTCGACATAACTTGGAGGAGAATCTGCTAGTGGCTTGGTATACTTCTTTCATGCCTACGAAGATAATGCACCCTGCCCAGCGTCCAGAAGAAGCACAAGGGTACACCCCTTCATTTTTAACCAAAAAGGCGAAGATTTGTTCTTCTGATTGGCTTGACTACATTAATGCCTTCATTCCTTCTGCTCCCGTGCCATCTCCCATAATAGAAGCATCCACACCTTCTTCTGCATCTGCATCTTCTGAGATAGAAACACCTGCTCCTTCCCCTTTGTCTTCTGAAGCAGAATCATCTTCTCCTTCTCCTCCTCCCATCCTTTCCTGGACAGAAAAACTAAGACTTGCCCTTCCAATGGACAAAGTCTTTCCACCTTACCAACCTCCGTCACCCCCTTCTCCAGCCGAGCGAAAGCAAGCTCAACTTTTGCTCGCGGCTTTCTCCCATCTGCCCTTCAATGTTCTTGAGGATGACATTCCTCTTAAGAACTTTCAATGGGCTTGTGACATCTTGACTAGAGGTCATGTTCTCAACCCTATTTCCCAAGCAGAGCTTCATTTGTTTTTGGACCAACTCCCAGTGCTTCTCTACTGGCATCGAAATTCTAAAATCACCATCCAAAATCTGGATCAACTCTTATCTCTCCGAATTCATGCCCAATATGAAGCAGAGAATTTTATCGAAGAGTTCGATGACTTCAGGAATAAAGATTCTGCATACTGGGATGATTTGGTTATAGATGAATTGGAACAAAAATCAAGGGAAGAGGCCTTCGAAGCAAAGGCTGAAGAACTCTATTATGAAGTGAGAGCTCATCAGCTTATGCAATCAACTTTAGAAGAGATAGAAGAAATAATAAAGAAAGAACAGAAATTTATTGACCATTGCTGGGCAAAATTTCATGACTTTGTTATTTATTCTATTCCTTATTTTTATGAGCTTGAATTTGTGCCCAGATAGAGTTACTTAATGTAATCATCTTGGCTTTAATATAAACAAAGTCTTTCTGTACTCAACACTGTTTGACTCTATTTCCTTTCATCTCTAAAAGCTAACTCATAACTTCGAATTGAACAATCTCATCCTTCGAATCAACTGTTTAATGAAGAACTAAAAGAACCAATCATGTCTTTGTCCAATTCATGGAGTACAATTGACAATTCTGGCAGATATTATTTTAGTACTTCGATTTCAATGACTTTACTTTTTCAACACTAACTGTAACCAATATATGGTCATGGTTGATATAGCCAATCAATTTTAAACTGATCTCTTTTGGCTTCGAAGGGCAACCTATGGCAATTCTCACTTGCTCATACAGAAACCAATGATTGGTCTTGGATGTTTCGAACAGTGCCCCTCTTCCTTAAAGAGTCATTTTGACCGATAACCTTCAAACGGGTCTTTGGATTTTTTGAAGTAGACCAATACTTTGAGCATTCGGGCATTTTTAAGCATGTAGTATGCTCTGAACAGCGCTTCTCATACTCAGAGAATACTAGGGTTTGCTCCGAAGGTCGTTACTTTGATTCCTAAACAGACCCATAATCAAGCAATTTAGCACCTTTAAGCAGATACTAGGCTTCGAAGCTGACTTATGTATTTCGAAGTCGTTGTTATTTGATTTTCTGACGCCAAGATCTTGTTTTCGAAGCCAAATATTTCATTTCGAAGCTGGCCCCAATCCCCGGAATAAGCTCTTCCCTCCAAAACTATCAATTTGGAAGAAATTCCTCGCATTCGTACTTTTGCACTTAACGACTTACGGGGTATAATTTCGGACACAAAGGTTTTAAAACCCTCTCGTTTTGTGTTCCGAAATCTCTTGCCTTTTACAAACCCTTCTCTCTACTGGTTCCTCTTTGCTTTGGTCTTCATCTTCTGAAGAGTGTATCATCAATGGCTTCTTCTTCACAAAAGGTGCCAGCCCCAGAGCGCGTAGGCTCATCTTTAGCTTTGAAAAGACTTATTGACGCAGAATGTGAGAAGTACAAGGCCGGAGAGAAAAGTGCCATCGATGGGCGTATCTTCGTCCCTCGCCATCATGAGCAGCAGAACTACGTGCTCGGACCAATTTTCAAGGAAGTCCTTACTGAGCTCCCAACCTTTTATCCGCGTCTGGAGGACCAACGTCTCCTTTATGAAGGTGGCCTTGACTGGAAGAACTGGAAAAGCAATCGTCCTCATCGATGCTGGCCCACGATAAGACCGGAATGGCAAGAATGGTATGATCGGATCATTCCTGCTAAGACACTGGATCTCCAGGAGCTCTGCCTCCTCGATGCCCTTCGACTATCTAGGGTAACTATCTCTGAGGACCCTTTCCTAGTTCCTACTGCTTTGTGCTTTTGGAACCCCGTCTTCAATTTCTTTCAATTTAGATGTGGGATGATGGCCCCCACTGTTCTTGATATTTGCCATCTATTAGGAGTATCTCCAATTGGTACCCCCATAACACCAGATTTTCCTGACTTAGCAGTCCCTTTCTCCCTCCCCTCTCTTAATTCATCTTACAGTGATTTTGTTAGAGCTGAGAACAAAAGAGTGGGTCCAGTAACTGATAGGGAATTCTTTTCCTTTTTATTATATTGGCTTTGCAAATTTTTATTCTGCACCTCTTCCCAAAGAATCATGCTTGAATTTGCTCCTATTGCCAAAGCCTTGGTTTTGCAAAAAAGAGTGGCCTTAGCCCCATACATTCTGGGTCATGTATACAGAGTTTGTTCCCTCTTTTGTGAGAAACCTTTAGATGCTAGTCAAGGGGGACCATTTTGGATCCTTCAGCTTTGGCTCTTTGTCTACTTTACTGAACTACAATCCAAATGCCTCAAATTTTCTGGGCTACACTCTCTCACTCATGGCATAAAACTAGCCAATGCTTCTCTCTATCCAGCTACTTTTTCCTTTTATTTCTCCTTCTTTCATCAACTACCAGCTACTCTTCCTGATCACCGTTTCCGTCCCTTCGAAGCTAGCATAGGTCCAGCCTGGTTGAATCACTTCCTTAGTGACAGGCTCTGTGCCTTGCCTATTCACAAAGATATGTGGGCTTCCCTACTGATCCCTAGAGAACTATTTATTGGGACCACCAACCCCAGAGCCTATAAATGCATAGCTGAGCCTTATTGTCCTGCTCAATTTGCTAGACAATTTGGCCTCACACAAGGAGTTCCAATACCTCTCTGCAGCAACACCAACCTAACTCTGACCAAGAGGGATTTGAAGGTTCGAAAGTCAAGGCTAGAAGAGGCAACCTTCAAGTTTATGGATGATCTGGCCACTTTTGAGTATATCCCTTTCATACCTCACGGCTCCTTTTTGAAGAGATATCAGAGTTGGTGGGTGAGTAATATGGAAGTTTATTTAGTTGAAGGTAATCAGAAACAAAAGAAACAGAGACTGCTTGAACCTTTGATGAGAAGAAAAAAGGCGATTGATTTGCCCCAAGAAGAGACAACCATTAGGAAAATAGAGGATGAGATTATTTTTAAGGGATCCGAACCTCAGGCTAAAGGGGCTGAGAAAACAATTGAGGGGCATACAAAGCCAATTCAAAGAAAAAGGAGAAGAAAGATTACTGTCTCTCCTTCTGAGTTTGATATCTCCCCTTCCAGTTTTGATGAAGATTTTGATTCGGAGACAATTGCCCAAGATATAGGAAAGAGAAGAAAAATGACTGCTTCAACTACTGCTTTGGTTGAAGATCCCCTTCATGAGGCAGCCGCCAAGGCCGTGGAACAAGAACATTCCAAAGCCATAGTCGTCTTTGAAAGGGCTGAGAAAAGACGGCAACAACAAATTTTAAGAGAGAGAACTGCCGCTGCCAATGCATTGCAAAGGGAACTAGCCAGAAAACAACGGTCTGCTGGACACTATTCTCTCCACAGTTCTCCCATCAGTACCGGTGCCTCTGGAACAAGTAATTTCTTTCATACCTCTGCTGTTTTTTTATTTTATTTTTTTTTTTATTTTTGTCAGCTTGTGGTATTGAAGTTTAACATTGTTCTGCATTTCCTCCTTTTGCAGCGATAACTACTGCACTCACCTTTCCAATGAGACCTTCATCAATTTCGGTTGAGGTTGACCAAATGCAGAATGTCAGGGTTGTTCGAGTCGTGCTTCCACTTCAAAAGCCTATATTTGTCATACCTTCTTTAGACTCCAGTATTCCTGCATCTCCTTTTCTTGGATTAAAGCCATACCTCCCTTTTTTGGCTCGTAACCTACCTCAATCTACTTTTCCTTCGAGCCTTGCTCTTTCTCCATCCTTTATAGAAACTCCAACTGCTACTCCATCCCCAATGGCAGTTGATTCTTCCATAGAAGACACTGGTAACCCTTCAATTCATGATTCATCACCAATGCCCACTTCCAGTCCCTCTTCTCTTGATTTGCTGGTGGCCAAGACCATAGAAGCTGCCAAAGATGCTCCATCCGTTTCTCCCATCCCTATGCAGCCCTTTGCGTCTTTCACCACAACACTCTCTATGCCCTTAATGTCAAGGGATGAGGTAGACATTTTTGAAGGAAGACTAGCTAGTCTTTTTGACATACCTTCTACCTCTCCCACCTCTACTGCTGAAGCTGAGCCATTAGCCTTGGCTAACTCCTTATTGGAAATTTTCGAGAGTTCTCCTTCCTCCAGTA
Source organism: Camellia sinensis (assembly GCF_055761805.1). NCBI lineage: Eukaryota > Viridiplantae > Streptophyta > Magnoliopsida > Ericales > Theaceae > Camellia > Camellia sinensis. The sequence continues at coordinate 156,157,636 of NC_138964.1, forward strand.
ACAAGCCTTTTGTACCTTCAGTAGATTTGGACACATGCTTGCAACTGCTGACTTCCTTTTCAAGGATCCCCTTCGAGGCTTTACAAAGGCCTATCATCAGGAATGGGTTCCTTCAATGCTGTAATATTGCTGAGCAGTCTGCCATGAGTGTCTCAAGTCATCTATCTCAGGCTGCAGCTACTATTGATTTTTATCTCAACATTTGCCATGCTGCTAAGGCTGCGGATGATAAGCTGGCTAAGGACCAGAGTTTTGTTTCTCAAGTGCACACCGAAGTATCATCTCTGAAAGAACAACACTCTTCTGCCTCCGACTTTCGAGTCCAACTTCTGGAGAAGAAAGCTCAGCTCGAAGAGGAGTTAGCCGCGGTAAACCAAGCCTTGGTTCGAACTGATAAGAAACTGCACATCACCAATCAAGGGCTGGCTAATCGAAAAGAAGACATGGCTGCGGCTATTCAATTATTTCCTTCTCTTAGCAATAGGAAAGCTATTGTACAAAAACAACTAAAGCATTGTAATGATTTTTGGGCCAATTTGTGGCACAATGTACTTAATTCTTTATGAAAGCACAATATTTTGAATATTACTTGAACAAGCTTGTGTTTTTGCATATGGTGTTCACTCTATCCCTTGTGTTTCCCAAATGGTTGGAAAATAAGGTTTTAAATATCTGCCATTAATCTTTTTGGGATGTACATAACCATTCAAATTTCTTAAATGGTATGCTCCAAAAGGCAGAACCCTATGAATTTGATATGGTCCTTCCCAATTAGGTGACTATTTGCCAAACTTATGGCTTTTAATCCTAATTGGGAGTATTGCCTTCCATACCAAATCACCTTCATCAAAGCCAATGTGTTTGACTTTCTTATTATAATTCTTGGCTGCTTTCTTCTTTTGGAAAAGAATGCTATTTAATGCCAAAATTCTGGCTTCATCTACGCCTTCTAATTCTAAGCACATACTTTGATGGTATTGCTCAGGATTCAATTGATCTTGACATCTTACTCTCAAAGATTTAACATTAATCTCTACTGGTAAGACTGCATCATGTCCATACACCAAAGCATAGGGAGTGACTCCTGTGCTTGACCTCGGTGAGGTCCTATATGCCCACAGAACATCCAATAATAGGTTATGCCAATCCCTGGGATTGTCATCCACAACCTTTTGTATTCCTTTTTTCAAAGACTTATTGGATGACTCAGCTTGACCATTAGCTTGTGCATAATAGGGTGTGGAATTAACAAGGCTAATTCCAAATTCTGCCACAAAATCCTTCACCATTTTCCCATCAAACACAGTTCCATTATCAACTGTTATGGTTTGCGGGATGCCAAATCTATGGATCAAGTCTTTAATAAAACCAATAACTTCTGTTTGGTCTACAGCCTTGTATGGCTTAGCTTCGACCCATTTAGTGAAGTAGTCAGTGGCCACTAGAATGAAACAATGATGCTTCGAAGAAAGTGGGTGTATTTTTCCCATCATATCCATGGCCCACCCTCTAAATGGCCAAGGCTTCACTACTGCATGTAGGTCAGTTATGGGCACGTGCCTTATTGTGCCATGCTTTTGACATGCCTGACACCCCTTTGCATATTCTATGCAATCTTTAAGGATGGTTGGCCAATAATAGGAATGCCTTCGAAGCAACCATCTCATTTTTACACCAGGTTGATGAGCACCACAGATGCCTTCATGAACCTCAGCCATGGCTGTTAATGCTTCTTTCGGGCCTAGACATTCTAACAATAAGCCATCTCCCCCTCTTTTGTAGAGAGCATTACCATATATTATATATTGCATAGACTGCAACTTAACTTTTCTACTGGCCTTCGAAGATGGACCAGCCAAGTACTGCATTATTGGATGCCTCCAGTCTTGTTCTTGTAAGTCATTATGATTGACTTCCAAGATCACATTCCTTTTATTCAAAGGTTGTATTAATCTCTGATATGTTGTTTGGCTTATGTCCCTTTGGGTATTATCCCTTCCCTTGAAGTTCAAAGCCTTTTGAGCTACATCATTGGCTCTATTGTTCAAGAATCTTGGAACATGGGTTACATTTGCTATTTGAAACTGAGAAAGCAAATGTAATGCAACAACATAATATGGCAGGATACTTATGCTTTGACACTTGAAAATTCCTTTCACTTGGTTAACCACCAATTGAGAATCTCCAAATATGTCAACTGCATGTACTTGTAATCCAATAATAATCTCTAGTCCCACAATTAAGGCTTCATATTCAGCCTGGTTATTGGAACAGGTGGCTTCATCCACTCTAAAACCATGGGTAGTTTCTGTCCCCTGTGGAGACTTGATTACAATACCAATTCCAATTAACCCATTTGCTTTTGACCCATCGAACCACATTTGCCATGGCTCAACATTGGTCATACCAAGTTCCATTATCTCCTGACTCTCTGTTTGAGATGGATGATCTGCCAAGAAATTGGCTAAAACCTGCCCTTTTACTGCCCTTTTACTGCCCTTTGAGGGATATATTCTAGATGAAATTCTGATAAGGCAAGCATCCATTTGCCAATTCTTCCCCTCAACATTGGTCTAGATAACATATATTTAACCAAATCTGTGGTTGCAATTACCAAGACAGTTGTAGGTAAAAGATAGTATCTCAATTTCATTGCAGCAAAATACAAAGCAAGGCACAGCTTTTCAACAGCTGAGTATTTACATTCACAAGAATTTAAAAACCTACTAAGGTAATAAACAGCTTGCTCCTTGCCTTCTACATTGTCTTGGGCCAAGAAAGCTCCCAATGAATCTTCTGCTGCAGCTATGTACAACTTCAAGGGGTTAGTACCCTTTGGTGGCATCAGCACTGGAGGATTAGCCAAGTAGGCCTTGATACCTTCGAAAGCAATTTGATGCTCTGCTGTCCACACAAATTCCTCTTCATCTTTCAGCCTTAACAAGGAAGAAAATACTTTAGTTTTCCCTGCAGTGTTAGAAATGAACCTTCGAAGAAAGTTAACCTGCCCAAGGAACCTTTGTAATTCTTTCTTACTTGATGGGGGTTTGGCTTCGATGATTGCTTTGACTTTATTCTGATCAATCTGTATTCCTTTCTCGTAAACAACATAGCCCAAGAAATTTCCAGATGATACACCAAAAGCACATTTAAGAGGATTAAGCTTTAACTTGAACTTCCTCATCCTTTCAAAAGCTACTTCTAAGTGAAACAGGTGCTCCTCCATGGATTGGGACTTAACCACAATGTCATCAATATAACATTCCAAATATCCTCCAATAAGATCATGAAAGATAGTGTTCATGGCTCTTTGATATGTAGCTCCAGCATTCTTTAGACCAAATGGCATTTTAACCCATTCAAAGGTGCCAATATTCCCAGGACATCTGAATGCTGTCTTGTGGATATCTTCCTCTGCAATGCAGATTTGGTTATAGCCGGAATGCCCATCCATCATTGACAAGACTTGGTGACCTGCTGAACTGTCCACCAGCAAATCCACTATAGGCATAGGGTACTCATCTTTGGGAGTTGCCAGATTTAAATTTCTGAAATCGACACATACCCTCATTTTGCCATTCTTCTTGACTACAGGCACAATATTAGATAGCCACTCGACATACCTGGCTGTTCTAATAAAACCTGCCTTGAGGAGTCTAAGGATCTCTTCCTTGACCTTCTGAATTACTTCTGGACTCATCCTTCTTGGTTTCTGCTTATATGGCCTAAAATTAGGCTTCATAGGGAGCCTATGTTCCACTAATGACCTGTCCAATCCTGGTAGTTCATTATAAGACCATGCAAAGCAATCTTTGTATTTCTTCAGAACAACCAAAAGCTGGTTTCTGTCCAGAGCATTCAAACAAGCACTTACATAAGTGGGCTGTTGTACAGAACCTTCTCCTAGATTTACTTCTTCTAAAGGGTCTTGTGCATGAGAACTCCCTCTGGTTTCTGCTACCTTTGAAGTGATCTTCAAGCTTGGTTCTGCCCCCAGGTTCTTCAATTCAATATCTCTGTCCTCCTCCTCATAGACAAAGTCTGTCCACAAGGCTTCCTCTTCCTGTATCTCCTGGACTTTTGTTTCAATGTCCAATGCACAGTACTTACCAAGAGTCAAGACTCCAGCCTGTTGCTTCTGCTGTTTGCAGCCAATTATCATGGCCTCTCTCTCTTGCTCCTGAACTTTCTGGACTATTGCTTTTATGTCCAATGCTGAAAATTTAATCAAAGCCAAGGACTTGGCTTCTTGCGGTTCCTCTCTTTGCCTATAACCAGGCATCATTGTCATCTCTAAGGACAACCTCTTCATCAGCACCTTTTTGGCCTAAGTGCTTCAGGTGTGTCACCTCCTCATCAGCCGTCACTTCGGCTGAGCTGTCATCTTTCATCAGTATACTGAGAGGTGTCACTCCCTCAATATACAATTTAGCCTCCGCAAAGTCTGCACAGGCTATGAAGGGTTGAGGATCTGCATCGATTTCCTCTGTCTCTCCATTGCCTAAGGCCATCATGATTTTCTGATGTAAAGAAGAAGGCACACATTTGTTAGTGTGGATCCAATCCCTTCCAAGCAAAGCATTGTATTTAGCATTACTGTCGATTACGAAGAATGCTGTCATACAATCCCTGGTTCCCACACTTAAATTAATGGGTAGAATCCCCTGAGCCATTTGCTTATCTCCCGCAAAACCAGCAATGGTTGTGCTGGTTGGTATCAACCTGGGATTCCTTTTCCCTAGTTTCTTCAAAGAAGATTTCGGGAGTAGGTTTACTGCTGCCCCATTATCTATCAGGACTCGGTTCAGCTGTATTCCATCAAAGAAAGCCTTGATGTACAAAGGCCTGACGTGCTGCGTCATCGAATCTGAGGGGTACTCGAATGGATACGATAGATTGATGCTAACCACTTCCTCGCTTTCATATTCATCTTCCATCGGGGTAACCATTTCGAAATTATCGTGCACCATACTTGCTTGTGAGTCCTCACTAGAGATCTGGACTGGATCAGCTTCCTGCCCCTCTTGATTTTCATCTCCAGCTTGGAATTCCAGTGGTAGTATGTGTACCATGTTCACTGAGACTGGGGGAAACGAGCCAAACTGGATGGCTGGCTGTACTTGTTCCCCCTCTTGGTTACTTTGGTCGACTCCCTCAGAAACATCCTGCATGATGCATTCTGGTATTTCATTGCTAATTGATCCATTCGAAGGATCTTTCTCAACTGGTTCTTTAGTCAGAAACGTTTGCTCAGCCATGAAGGCTTCGAACATCTCTTCCTCCACGACCTCTTTCTTCTGGCTTACGCTACTCTCTTCTTCGGTCTCGCTATCTGTCTCCATCAGAGTCTTCTCCAATCCAACAAGACTAGACTTCTCTCTGGCTGTTAGTTCGGCATGAACCTTAGCCAATTGTTCTCGGCTGCAGACCACTTTGCTCTGTGGAACCAGCTTTGGAGCATGGTCTGACTTTGGGTTCTTCCTTCCTTCCGTTTTGACTGGTGAAGAATTTTCTTCACTTTCCTTCAAATCTTTCTGGTACTGGGTGTACCTGCGCTGAATTTTTCTCCTCTGTGATCTTGAGATGACTGGGACCATGTCTGGCTCCCTTGTCTTTGGGTGTTTAAGCAGCACCCAGTTATTCGGAGCCACCATAGGAGGCCTGATCATCCTGCCTTGGTTTACAACATCTCCTCGAACAGGCAATTCTCTAGGTTTGTTTTGCATTACAAACCAGTCTGGGACTCCAGGTACCCATGAACTTGCTGATTCAGACGCTGAACTGCCCTTTTCCACATTCGAAGCCATCTTCGAAACTGGCCGTGAAGGTAAGTGCTTGGTTTTGTCCTCATGTTTTGAATCTGATTCAGACCTTCGATAGGGGTGACCATTTTCTGTCCTGCGTGAAACTGGCCTAGGGGGCCAATCTCTGGCTCTGATGCCATGAACTGAACCTCTCTCCAGTTTTCTTTCGGAATGGCTACTCTCCATTCTATAATAGTTATGTGGCCTGGATTCATGCAAGAGCTTCTTGCCTTTGTCATGCATTCTGTTCACCACAGGCTCAACCACTGGTGGTCTCTGCCTATCACTAGCCGGATACGGCCTTTTGTTGTAAGCATTGGTTGACTTAGGACGTCTCTGAACATCCCTGTAGTATTGCTTCCCATCAGTTGGGAGCCCCTTCAACCACTTGTAACTGAGTCTGCACCTGGGGCACATTCTCTGCATCACCGCTGCTTCTAAAGAATCATCATCCAGTGATTCTTCATCAGAGTGTTCCTTCTGGTGCGAGAAACCTTGTTCAATAACTGGTGGACCTCTAGCATTCTTCTTGATGTTGGTTTGATTAGCAACATGCATCTGCACATTGACTTCCTCCAATTCTGTCAAGGACAAGTTCTGAAAGTCTGATGTGATGACATTGGCTGCTGCCTCTCCAACTTCTGGAAAGGGATCACTGTCAATTCCCATGGCTTTTTCTGTCTTAGCTGAGAACTTCAAATTTCCCTTTCGAATCTGTTCTTGGATCCTGTCTCGAAAAACAATGCAGTTTTTAGTCGAGTGAGACCAAGAATTATGCCATTTACAGTATACTTTTCCTTTCAGTTCATCTGGAGATGGTAGTTTTACTCCTTTAGGTAACTTAAGGAAATTAGCCGCGAGCAAATGATCAAAGATGTCATCTGCTTTTGTTAAATCGAAAGAGTATTTTCTGTGAAAGTCTTTCTTTTTAAACTGCTGGTCTATAATTGTATCCTTATGAATTAATGCTTCACAGATTACAGGTTCTTTGCCTACAATCTCTGCTGCATCTATTTCATAATTAAGATCTCTATAATATGTCTTATATGATGCATTATTTCGATCTTGTTCCTCTTCTAATAATGCTTCATATCGAGACACCTTATAGGTCAGTTCGACCAAATCTCTGAATTCAGTTGAATCAAACTTCTTTCGAAGCCTGAATTCCAAACCATTTTGAGCCAATCTGACGAATTCTGGCTCTGGCAGGATAACTCTACATTTATTTCGAGCCCTTTTAAATCTGGCAATAAACTGAGTAGCCTTTTCTTCAGGCCTTTGACTCAATCTAGCCAAATCTGCCATAGATACTTCTGGCTCTGATTGGAAGAATTGGGCATGAAATGCCTCTTCCATTTGTTGCCAATTTTGAATGGAGCCAGGTGTAAGGTTGATGTACCATACAAATGCTCCTCCTGTTAGGGAATTTGGAAATAATCTCAGTTTCATATAGTCATGGTTAGTAAACTCACCGCATTGAGCAGCAAACCTAGCAATATGTTCTATCGTTGATTGATTTCCAGTTCCGTAAAAAAGGGTAAAATCTGGTATCCTGAATCCCCTCGGGTATTCATGTACCCTATCCACCCATTCTGGGTATGGTTTTCTGTATATAGGAGTCTGGACCCCCCGAGCCATTGGTCCACATATCTCCCTAACAACATCAGCAATCTGGTCTTTAGGGATCATATTTTGTGCCTGCTGAACCACTACTGGAGGGGCAAACACATGATTTGGTGGACAAACTTGTGCTTGTGGTCCTCTTGGTCCACAAGGCGGTAAATTTGGGGCTGGTTGTCCTTGCAGTGCAGGTTGCTGTTGAGGGTATGGGTAACCTCTTTGAGCATGACCCACGAAAGGACCTGCAAAAGGTGCTGGAACAGGTGTTGTGTCTCTGCCATTTGTGGGAAAACCCTCCAACCCCCCGGGTGTAAATTCGAATAAGGGATTAGTGTACCCCCTCGTGCCAGGTATGGCTTCGAACATGGGATTTGTAACCACTCTTATGCCAGTTTCTTGTGCTTGGCCAGATCCACCAACTTGTGTGGCTTCATTATTAAGTACCAAGGCATTTTGGCCTGCTATAGGCCTTGAAATGGGTTCATACCAAGACTGAGGCGATGGTCTTTCAAAGTTTTGGGTACTAGTTTGACCATTAGCATGTCCATTAACTTGCATAGGCTGTTTTTCTCTAGCCAATCTTTGTTGGGGGACATTTACGACTTCCTCCGTGTGTCTTGTGTTTGTTGGTTGGTGGTTATTCATTCGATCCAAAAATGATGTTGCCCACCTTTCCATTGTGTTCATTAATTGTTGTCCCATGGCATTTACTAAACCATCCCATGGATTTGTTGGTTGAATAAATGGCACAGTGGACGGTCCAATTCCTTGGTTTTGTCCAATAATATGAACATATGGTTCTTGTCCAGAAGTACTGGTCTGTTCGACCATTGGTTCTGACAGTATAGGAGTTTCCACAGGATGTGTTACCACATTATCCTCTGGATTTGGTATTTCTACCTCTCCTTCCACGCCTTCTTCGAAGCGTTCATTTTCTCCTTGTCGTCTTCTTCTAGCCATTTTTAATTAAGTCCCACTGGGCGTGCCAAAAATATATGTTGGCTTTTTGGCTTTTCGAAGGGTATTTTTGTGAATGTGAACGTGTCAGCAAGGATCAATCAGTCCTTACAGAAATTGTGATTGCCAACCAATTATCAGACGATTGTGTTTTAGTTCTTTTCAGCCTCAATGAAGAGGACTTTTACTGGTGGCTTGATTTAGGAGAAGTTAATAGAAAATAACAGTAATATGAAGAACAATTGAAGTATTTCATAAAAATGAACACTTACAATGGTCCGAACTCGGCCTCAGAGAGGTTTACAACAGCAATCTACTTGAATCTACTTGAAGCTACTCCTATGAATCGAAGTGCAGTGCTGGTATTTAAAGTGCAGGTATTTAAAGAACAGGTATTTAAAGACTGGAAATGTAAATGACTGGAAAAGAAAATATATGAAGTAAATGACTGGTTTGTATGATCTGAGTCCGTCCTTTTTCCTGGGGGCTGCTCTGCTATTTATACTCGTCAGTGATGACTTTCGAACTGCATTTCGATCCGTCGAACTGCTCCTCTATGATCGCTGATCATGCTTCCTTAAAAGTAGCTCCATTACGCCATTACTGGCAGTTGAGCTTCCCTCTTGTACTGGATTTGAATATGAGTAACCGTTGAAGACACGTCATCTTGCATCCCGTTATTTGATCTAGTGTTACTCAGATCATGTGAGGACCAATATTTATTGCCACGTGTACGATCAGGATTAAAGGCTTGAATAACCTTCCTTTATTACCCTTACTATGCCACGTGTCGAACTGCAACTGGCTTTTACAAAATATGTAGCCAACAGATTTTAATTAGAAATTGTTAATTTGTTTGGTGTAACTGTTAGATTATAGATTTAAGTTGCTGAGTAGTGTTTGTTAAATAAGTTGTGAAATAGTTTTTCCAATTAATTTTTATTTTTTGTTTGTCTACATTTCTCATAAAAAAATAATAATAATCTATAGTTCATTTAAGTATTTTTCTATTTTTAAAAAAATAAAAAATAAAAAAATTTAAGAGTATAATTATAAATTAACATGTCCACAGCAAAAGCTGATAATCAGAAGCAAGGGGTGAGCAGCTTATCAGAATCAACTTTTTTGAGTTAAAAATAAGCTGTTAGAATCTGTTTGAAATAAGTTTAACCAAACAGTCCAAAATAACTTTTTCAAAATTAAAAGCCATAAGTTGATTCTGAAAAGCTGCAGCAAACACCCCTATATATGAAGTAAAAGGGGGTTTTTATCCTTAAGTCTTGTGGAAGCTCCAATCTCCCAATTTAAATTTTTTGATTTTTTGATTTAAAAAAAAAATAGTATTTATTAACTTCTCCCAACCCCCAAGTCTTACCCTCATAATAACACTTTAATGCATTAAGAACAAACATAAAAAAAATTCTTTGAAATAAAACATATATAAATTTCTTGAAAAGTCCTAACACATATGATTATTATCCATCGTAATAACACTTTAATGCATTAAGAACAAGCATAAAAAAAATTTCTTTAAAAATTCAACACATATGATTATTATCAAAATATTAAACTTTAATATAATATAATAATAAAAAAAGACATTTAATTCTTTAAAAAGTCCAACACATATGATTATTATCAAAATATTAAATTTTAATATAATATAAAAAAGTAAAAAAGAAGACATTTAAAAAAAAAAAGACATTTAAAAATCACAATTCACATATATAGATAATTATAAATAAATTAAGGAAAAGGGGGTTTCTAAACCCCAAGCCTTGTGGGAGCTCCAATCTCTCAATCTTAATTTTTAAAATTTTTGATTTAAAAAAAAAAACCTCAGTATTTATTGATTTGATCAAAATCCCTGATCAACATTTATTAACTTTTTCCAATCCACATGCCTGCATTTATTGATTTGGTCAAAATTCCTGATTAGCATTTAAAATCCTCTCATACAAATAATTATAGATACAGCCCGTGTATAGTTACTGTAGTAGCTTTTTTAATTTCTCCTGTACACTATGATTAGTGATAAAATTGTTAAATTATTTTTATAAAAAATCTTAAAAAACATAATTTATATATTAAAAAAAATTAAAAAAAATATAAATATTTATAATTATCTCGTGCATAGCACGGATGATAGGCTAGTAGTTATATATGTCAATTGGTGTTAGGGCTGTGCAAAATACCGTCCAATTCGTTAAAATTGCACTGATCTGTATCTATTCGCACCGCTCTAGCCACTAACCGCGGTTTAAACTTTAAAATTTATAATTCGCCAACCGAACCGCTCCGCTCCGCTATAGTTAATATATATATATATATATTTTAACCTCCAATGAAATATCAATGTAAAAATGAGTGTGAGAGAGATTTAAGATATGAAATTTATTACAAATTAGTGGCTATATATATGAAACATATTATGTCAAATTACTTTGTGTTATATATCTAAAAAATATTATATAAATTAGTGTTATATATTATACAAATGTATGATAATTAGTTATAATATTCTTCAATCCGCCAAAAACCGCAATTTGTCAATCCGTTAATCCGCCAACCCGCCATTCGATTTATAAATTTACTCTCAAACCGCCCGAACCGCACCGCGCCCATCCCTAATTGGTGTATTAAACGATTATGTCACATAATTTTATTGAATTTGAATTTTATAATTTGTATAACAATTGATGTGTAGCACCTTGCTTTTTATTAGAGTATCTTTAATGGTCCACCCAATTTTTTACTAAATTTAAGTAAAAATTTGAATAAAAATCTATTTGATATCAAGTGTTCTAATGAAAGTTTTTGAAACTTCATTAGAATACCAGTTGGCTGGGCGGACAGTCGGGCGGATGTTCAGCCAGTTGATTGGTCAGTATAAATTTTTCATAAATTTTTGTTTTAAGGTAGACATTTGGGAGTCGACCAAGAAGACGGTTGGGGATTGATTAGCTAGTGTAATTTTTTCATAAATGTTTGCCTCGAGGTGGTTGTCCGAGAGACATCCGAAAGGACATCCAGATGTGAAAATCAAATGGTTATAAACAATGATTTGATGAAAGACACATTAGTCCTCAGTTTGATGAAAGAAAAAAAAAATCATGAATTTGATAACTATTTAATGAAACCGTTGAATTAGGAAAATGAACAATTTTTTATTAAATTCAAATTTTATGACAAATTTGAATAATTATTGAAAATGATCTTGGGTGAACATTGAAGGTGTTGTAATTTGTCGAAAAAATAAAATTTATAATTTTAAATCGAATGAGATGGTATATAATAATTTGTTCAGTAATATAATCACGGGAAGTTCAAGAAGTATTAAATAATTTTTTAAGGAAAATGAGTGGGACCTCTAATTAGAGCTGTCACTAGTGATGCACTGCCACAGTTTGTATTGTGTTTATTTTTATTTTTTATTTATTCTTTTTTACTTTGTTACCTCATTAGTGGTCTCTAATCTCACCGATTTTTTAAAGATGTGGGCGAGCTGATGGAATTGGGACGAGAGTCTACACGTGGCATTAATCGAAGGTAGGGGTGGGCGCGGGTCGGTTGCGGCCACGAAATCTCCAATCCGCTATCCGTCTGCCAAATTGGCGGATTGGAGAAAATTAATCCGCATCCGTCCGCCAATCCGGCGAATGTGGATTGAGCGGATTGGCGGTTTGGCGGATGGATGCGAATCGGTTTGGCGGTTTAAAATTTTATAAATTTTCAACATAATTCAACTTGTGCACTTTCTCAAAAAAAAAAAAAAAAAGAAAGAAAGAAAGTATTACAGTCAATGACTTAAAAAAGTATTACAATCACTGTATGCATTATCTAAAGAAAGAAAGTTTAAAACTTTATAATATCACGATCACTGCATGCCTCATCCACATATTATAATCATAGCATGATTCATCCACATAAAGTATTACAATCTGTGGTTCTAAAAATATGATAACAATTCAAACCACCAAAACCATGAACAAAACAGTAGTAGAGATTGTATGTCTCTGTATTGTTACATCTATATATGTTTTTGAAAACAAAAATCAACCAGCATATATCATATTTTCTATTTGTTATTTTTACATTTAGATTTAAAAACCAAAAAATATAGATAAATAATACGTTTATTTTTTTCAATTCAAAAAATATATTCAAGTTGAAAACTTTTTTTCAACAGAATATTTAAACTCTTTTTCAATTGAAAACACAAACATAATATTTAAACAAATTGAAAACACAAAATCTTATAAATTACTAGGGGTGCTCATGGTTTGGCGGTTTGGCGGTTCGGTTGCGGCCAAATAAATCTCAAATCCGCCATCCGTCTGCCAAATTGGCGGATTAGAGAAAATCAATCCGCAACTGTCCGCTCGTCATCACGCATCCGTCCAAAATGCGACGGATTGGTTCAGTTCGATCGGTTTTGACGGATCGATATATCCGTTACTCACCCCTAATTGAAAGGGGTGAGTGATGCGTAGGATGGAGATTTCGTCCCTACCGATTTCATCCCATTAAAAAGTTAACAATTTTCTTTCTTTTCTTTTTCTTTTTTTCTTTTTTTTTTCATATTTTTTCCATAAAATGTTAAAAAATCTCAAATATACTAGCTTTTTATTTCATATTTTAATTAAAAAAATTATTAAACTAGTTTATTTTTAAATTAAGGCCTCATTTGGAAAGTGATTTATAAAATTAATTTTTTAATTTATTATAAAAAAATATATAAAAAATAAAGAAATAATATGACTCAAGTAAGTCAATAAAATTAATAAATTAATTTATAAGTCACTTTTCAAATAAAGCCTAACCGTTACTTAAGGATGAATAGATAACAACTGAACAGGTGTGAAGTGAGTTTATAATACCCGCCTTGGTCGGGTATTGTATCACGAGCGGGGCAAGTTGTTTATTGGTGGAGGTATAGTTAGAAATGTAATCAGTTTGGTATGGTTGGTATTTAGAGAAAAATTTTCACTAAATCAATAATGTCAATTTTATTATTTTAAGCATCATTACAGACTGCTTCTCCTATCAAATTGCATCAATTGAAGTGGTTTGGTTTAATACGTTTAATCGGTTTAGCATCTTTCAAATTTATGGGTGGTTTGGAATGATCTAAATAAGTATATTTTTTTACTTTTTATGAAATATGGATTGGGTTTAAAGTGATATGGTAGACAGGTAATGTGACTTAAATAAGATGATGTGACTTAAATAGGATAGTGACTTTTTGATTTTTTTAAAATACCCTAAACAAGGCCTTAAGCTATTTTTTGGTATAGTCACACATCTATGTAAAAATATTAAATTAATCATTTGTCAACATTTCAAACATATCATATCCATTAATTTAATAAATGTTTTACAATTTCTAGATTAACAAAAATACAAACAAAAACTAATAATAAATACTAAGGTTTCAAAAATAGCGAGTTAGAGTTAAGATTATATATATTAAGGGTATACTAACTTAGGTTATAGGGATGATAGGATTAATTAATTGAGATTAATAATTTATTATCCTTATTAATATTATAGATATAATATATATTGATACGGTCGGTTTTGGTTTAGTTCGGTGCATAATGTGTTTAAATCGATATTTAATCAAAAATTGAAAAAAATAAAAACTAAAAACCGTACAGATCAATGTTAGATAATGTCTCAATGGGACCACATAATTAAATGTGGTGTTATCATTTATAAAAAGCCTACAATTTAAGTGATTCAATTTAGTTAATAGGCTTAAGGGTATATGTGTTATGGACCTAATGTGTAGATACTAGTTGTATAATTTCTATTTCTATGAGGGGCAGAAATAGAAATTAAAACATATTGGTTAAAGTTGGTTTTCATTACCTTTCAGTTTTAAAACCAATAATGGTTAATTTATTGGTTTTCATTACCTTTCAGTTTTAAAACCAATAATGGTTAATTTATTGGTTTTCATTACCTTTCAGTTATGAAACCAATAATGGTTAATTTATTGGTTTTCATTACCTTTTAGTTATGAAAACCAATTACAACCTTTAAAGGGTTATGGTCCCTATTCCTTCCTAAGGTGAAAGAAAGGAACACTGTTTTGTTTTTCTAAATCCTCTCAAGGAGAAACATAAGGCACCAAAGGGGAAAGGATTAGAAGGCAATAACATAGTCAATATCAAGGTTTTATTGACAATCAGACGCTTCCGTTTAACCGTTCATCGATGGATTCAGGTATGTCGATTTTGTCTTGATTTCTTGATAATACACATGGTAAATGATCCAAAGTGTAAGGTTTATATTCTGAAATTTATGTTTACAAGTGGTATCAGAGCGGTTATATCATGTGTATTATCAGAATAGATATGCTTTTATTCATCCTATTTAGTTTCTTGGAATCAGATTCTGTTTTTTGTATTTCTATTTTTCCCTCTGCTGCAAATTCTGTTTTGTTTTCTGGAAATGGAACATAATTCGGATGGGCGGTTCATTTTTCAAATGGTGAACATCATGTATTTATATATATATGTATATAATTGGGATGGATTGAGATTATATAACATATACGGGGTAACAAATTTAGAAATCTTTAAATTTAATGTAATTTCATACAACGTCTACGGAAATTTAATTTTCTAATGTTCTAAATATAAATCAATTCAAACAAGATGTCACAAAAGTGATCTCTCTTGTCTAGATTGTTTTATATGGAATGTTTTGAAATTCATGTCTGTGTATCTCATGCGGGTATTTATCGGTCCAAAGACATGATTAAGACTTGGCAGAATTACACACACATTTTGTGGTGATAAACATGTGCCAATTGTCAAGGAAACCTAATGTGAATAATAAATCCATCAAAAGATAGATTTGTTATTTGACATAACTTATTGTCAATGTTTGATCATTACAACAAGAATACCACTTACAGTTAATATCACTACCCAAAGGTTTGGTATTAATGTTGTGCTAGGTATCTTGAGATGTTGTCATTAAATTAATTTATTTAAAGATTATCTGTTTGGTAACTTAATGTGAGTATAATTGTTTATTCCTTTTATTTTTTTTTCGATTCAGCTTTAATGTCGACTAATTCAATCTCTGCCAACATGAACAATGTTCCAATGTTAAATGGAACAAACTTTAAGGACTGGAAAGAGAACATATTGATTGTTCTCGGCTGCATGGACATAGACTTGGCATTAAGGATGCCAAAACCGAATGCTCTCACTACACAAAGTACTCCTGAGGAAACTGTGTACTTTGAAAAGTGGGATCGTTCTAACAGGCTAAGTCTTATGATCATGAAGCGTGGGATTCCAGAAGTTTTTCGGGGTGCAATAACAGAGGATGTTACCGTTGCCGGTGAATTTCTTTTAGAAATTCAAAAGCGTTTTGCTAAAAACGATAAGGCTGAAACAAGCACGTTTTTAGCAAGCTTGATTTCAATAAAGTATAAAGGCAAGGGTAATGTTCGCGAGTACATCATGGAAATGTCTCATCTTGCTTCAAAACTTAAGGCACTAAAGCTCGACCTATCTGATGATTTGCTCGTGCATTTAGTTCTCATCTCTCTTCCTGCACAATTTAACCAATTTAAGGTCAGTTATAACTGCCAGAAGGAGAAATGGACTCTCAATGAGCTCATTTCATTTTGTGTGCAAGAGGAAGAGAGATTGAAGCAAGAAAGGACTGAAAGTGCTCCTCTGGCAAGCACCTCCAAGCTTACGGGCAAAAGAAAGCATAAGGGAAAGGAAGTTGCTATTCCTCAGGGTCCGGAACCAAAGAAACAGAAAGTGCAGGATGGTTGTTTCTTTTGTGGCAAGCCCGGACACAGAAAGAAGGATTGTGCCAAATACGTCGCCTGACGTGTAAAGAAAGGTACATCTTATGTTTTGGTCTGTTCTGAAATAAATTTAGCTTCAGTACCAAGAAACACTTGGTAGGTAGATTCTGGTGCTACTACTCACATATGTGTTTCTACACAGGGTTGCCTGAACTACCGAAAGCCAACTGATGCTGAAAGATACATCTTTGTGGGTGATGGCAAGTCAATAGAAGTGCAGGCAATAGCGCACTTTAGATTATTACTGAAAACTGGTTATTATTTGGATTTATTAGACACTTTTGTTGTACCGTCCTTTAGACGGAATTTAATTTCTGTTTCTGTATTGGACAAATTGGGATATTATTGTTCTTTTGGAAATATGAAGTTTAGTATGTCTATTAATTCCAATGTTGTTGGTACTGGTTTACCTAATGTGTTTGATAATCTATATTTGCTCGAAACTATTGCATCTTATAATGCAACCTTGCACGTGGAATCACGAGGTACAAAGCGTAAATTAACTAAGGAAAATTCAGCCTCATTATGGCACAAACGCCTAGGTCACATCTCTAAATCTAGAGTTGAGCGCCTTGTGTCTGATGGAATTTTGGACTCTCTTGATTTTTCAGATTTTGATGTCTGTGTTGAGTGTATCAAGGGAAAACAGACCAAAATAAAGAAATATGGTGCCCATAGGACTACAGATGTATTAGAACTAATTCATACGGACATTTGTGGCCCATTCCCTATGGCGTCTTGGAATGGTCAACAATATTTTATCACATTCATAGACGACTATTCCAGATATGGGTATCTATTTCTTATCCATGAGAAATCACAGTCTTTGGACGTATTCAAAAAATTTAAGGCCGAAGTTGAGTTACAACTCAACAAACGGATTAAAAGTGTCAGGTCTGACCGTGGTGGTGAATACTATGGCAGATATGATGGATCAGGTGAACAACGTCCAGGACCGTTTGCAAAATACCTGGAGGAATGTGGAATCGTCCCACAATACACCATGCCAGGATCACCTAGCATGAATGGTGTATCTGAGAGACGAAATCGGACTCTTAAGGATATGGTAAGAAGTATGATCAGTCATTCTACTTTACCAGAGTCCCTCTGGGGCGAGGCTTTAAAGACAGCAACTTATATCTTAAATCAGGTGCCAACTAAAGCAGCTGCAAAAACACCTTATGAGCTTTGGGTTGGGCGAAAGCCTAGTCTAAAACATTTGCATGTGTGGGGGTGTCCTGCTGAGGCGAGGCCTTATAAACCTCATGAACGAAAATTGGACTCTAAAACCATTAGCAGCTACTTTATTGGCTATGCCGAACGATCATGGGGTTACAAGTTTTATGATCCCACAAATAGGTCAATATTTGAGACGGGAATTGCAACATTTTTTGAGGATGTTGAGTTTGGGGGGAGAAATCCAGTTAGAGACATTGTCTTTGAGGAGGAAGCAGGAGTAATCCCACTTCCTACTACTACTTTTGACCAATCACAGGTTCCTATACCTGTCATTGCTCGAGAAGTAATTTCGAATCCTCAACCAGACAATGTTGTTCAAGATAATATAGTTCAAACCCCCATTCAAGATGAGGTAATTGTTCCTGAGGAAAAAACTCTACAACCTCAACCTCAAGAATCTGTGCCATTAAGGCGATCCACCAGAGAAAGGAGATTTGCATTTTCAGATGATTATATTGTATATCTCCAGGAACATGAGGTAGAAAATGGAATGTCGAAAGATGATCCAATCAACTTTCGTCAAGCCATGGAAAGTTCCAACTCTCATAAGTGGATAGAAGCCATGAATGAAGAATATAAGTCTATGCAAGACAATAAAGTTTGGGAACTTGTCTCATTACCAGTTGGTGCGAAGCCCGTAGGTTGTAAATGGATATTTAAAACCAAAAGGGATTCAAATGGTAATGTGGAGAGGTATAAGGCACGTCTTGTAGCCAAAGGCTTTACTCAAAAAGAAGGAATTGACTTTAAAGAAACTTTCTCTCCAGTTTCTTCGAAAGATTCTTTTAGGACAATTATGGCGCTTGTTGCATATTTTGATCTTCAGTTGCATCAGATGGATGTCAAAACAGCTTTTCTTAATGGCGACATTAAAGAAACAATTTATATGGTGCAGCCAGAAAACTTTGTGTCAGGAGACCCAAAGAATATGGTTTGCAAATTGACTAAATCCATCTATGGACTCAAACAAGCTTCTCGTCAGTGGTACTTCAAATTTCATCAAATTCTCACTTCGTATGGTTTTGAAACTAATGTTGTTGATGAATGTGTGTATCACAAGTTCAGTGGGAGTAAACACATATTTTTGGTTTTATATGTTGACGACATATTGCTTGCCACAAACGATATAAACTTATTGCATGACACCAAGAGATTTCTAGCTAAGAATTTTGAAATGAAAGATCTTGGTGATGCTTCATTTGTATTAGGAATCGAAATACTCCGAGATCGTTCTCGGGGTATTCTGGGATTATCACAAAGGAGCTATATCGAAAAAATACTCATTAGATTTGGCATGCAAAATTGTAAATCAGGTGAAACCCCGGTTGCTAAGGGAGACAAGTTTAGTCTCAGCCAATGCCCGAAGAACAGTCTTGAAATTCAAGAAATGCAGAAGATTCCTTATGCCTCAGCTGTAGGGAGTCTAATGTATGCTCAAGTATGTACGCGTCCGGATATTGCGTTTATAGTTGGCATGTTAGGCAGATATTTAAGTAATCCTGGCATGGATCATTGGAAAGCAGTCAAGTGTGTTATGCGATATTTACAGAGAACAAAGGAATATATGCTCACATATAGGAGATCGGATAAGTTAGAGGTCATTGGATATTCCGACTCCGATTTTGCTGGATGCCAAGACAGTAGGAAATCCACATCAGGCTATATTTATCTGTTAGCTGGCGGAGCAATTTCTTGGAGGTCTGCAAAGCAGACGCTCATAGCTTCATCCACCATGGCTGCAGAGTTTGTAGCATGTTATGAGGCATCAAACCAAGGGATATGGTTGCGGAATTTTGTCACTGGGTTGCGTATTTTGGAAGGCACTGAAAGACCACTTAAGATATATTGTGACAATAAGTCTGCAGTTTTATATTCCAATAACAACAGGAGCTCGACAAAATCAAAGCATATTGGTATCAAGTTCCTAGTTGTAAAAGAAAGAGTGCAGAGTGGACAGATTTCCATAGAGCACATTGGGACAAACTCCATGATAGCGGATCCACTTACGAAGAAACTACCACCCAAGGTCTTTCATGAGCACACTGCTCATATGGGTGTTGTTCTATTTGAGAACATTCTGGTTTAGTGGGAGTTTGTATTTATATTACTGCTTTATGTCAGCCTTGAGTTTTATTTATGTAATTAGATTAATTTCTGCAGAAATGAAGTATTCAGTTGATTACGCTCTGTTACGTATTTTGAAGTATTGATCTCAATAAAGTTAAGTAGGACCAGTTGGACATAGGCATGTATGGATCACATCACATGTAATTTCCATGCTACGCATCCATGATTGATCTATGTCATTTAGCTATATTTGTATACGTGACCATTGGTGGGTCGAGTTACGATTGATGTAACGAAGACCGCTTTGATCCTATATTAATATAGTTAATGGACAAGATTGTTTGGATACCCTCAAGTTATGATAACAAATTTCTGAGCTCACTAAAGTTAAGCACATTTTTCAAGATACATATGTGGTCCAGTGGGAGATTGTTAGATAATGTCTCAATGGGACCACATAATTAAATGTGGTGTTATCATTTATAAAAAGCCTACAATTTAAGTGATTCAATTTAGTTAATAGGCTTAAGGGTATATGTGTTATGGACCTAATGTGTAGATACTAGTTGTATAATTTCTATTTCTATGAGGGGCAGAAATAGAAATTAAAACATATTGGTTAAAGTTGGTTTTCATTACCTTTCAGTTTTAAAACCAATAATGGTTAATTTATTGGTTTTCATTACCTTTCAGTTTTAAAACCAATAATGGTTAATTTATTGGTTTTCATTACCTTTCAGTTATGAAACCAATAATGGTTAATTTATTGGTTTTCATTACCTTTTAGTTATGAAAACCAATTACAACCTTTAAAGGGTTATGGTCCCTATTCCTTCCTAAGGTGAAAGAAAGGAACACTGTTTTGTTTTTCTAAATCCTCTCAAGGAGAAACATAAGGCACCAAAGGGGAAAGGATTAGAAGGCAATAACATAGTCAATATCAAGGTTTTATTGACAATCAGACGCTTCCGTTTAACCGTTCATCGATGGATTCAGGTATGTCGATTTTGTCTTGATTTCTTGATAATACACATGGTAAATGATCCAAAGTGTAAGGTTTATATTCTGAAATTTATGTTTACAATCAATTCTTGTTGAAAAATGGTTTGGTTGGTTTATTTGATTTTTCTTATACCCTAAATGCAGTCATGGTTAGAGTTGAGTAAAAATGCAAACAAATCGTAAATTGATTCAATTTAGCTCAAATGGTATGATTTAATTTAGTTTTTTGATTTGGTAGTTTGATTTTAGTTCTTAAAACATGCAAATTGTACATTATGATTTAGTTCGTCATTTTATAATTATAATTTCAATTTAAAATTAAATCAGACTCTTTAGATATATATAATTTGTTATTCACAATAGACATTTTAATACCTTATTGGTATCTTTTATATATACATATATATATATATATATATATATATATAAGTTAATAAGTCTTTTGATCTAACAAGTGTGTTCTTACATAATAGTATAATGGGTAGTTTATAAATACATCTCTTAAGATTAGATTAAAATATGAATCGCCCCTTGTGGTTTTGAAAATTACATTTAACCTCTTGAGATTTCTAATTTCATAACAAATTGTCCATTTTATTAATAAATCATCAAGTCAATTAACTATTTTTAATGATGTTAAAAATATATTTCAATTAATAATTTAGGTAATTTTATTATTGTATAGGAGAGCAATTATGAATTTCATTTTTTAAGTTAATTCTGTTAAATAAAAAATTCTAATAAGGGGGTATTTGTAATTTTTTAAACTATAGGTGTAGACACCCCATTTTTGACCGCCCTTACGACTTGGACGTCATCGCTTGCACACCCAATGATGAGTGTATATGCTTGATAAGTGCCCAGGGTCTTTAGCGAAATGCCATAGCTTTGAGCCCTCAAACCTTGCACACTTGTTGTCTTATTTTTGAACCAAAACCAGAGATTTTCAAGCCTGCAACCTTTTGTGGCCTGTTGGCCCCTTTTATTGGCTGCCGGCCATTACTTCTGGTTGCCGGCCACTAATGTGGCCTACCGGTCACCAATGTGTTTTACAGATATTTTTCTGCCAGCTGTTGGCACAGATGCATGCACCTTCCTACACGTGCATGTCTTGATATTTGTGAGGGAGTTGCTTGGTTTTCTATATATAGAAGGCCTCCCCTTCCATTTTTAAGGTTGGAATTTTTAGAGCAAAAATTCTCTCTCTCTCTCTCTCTCTCTCTTACAATTTCTTAGTTTTTTGTAAGCTTAAGCCTATACACTCTTAACTAAACGTCTCCATCTTTGAGCTGAGGTACCTTTGAGCCTTTTTTAAGCTCTTGAGGGTATGTTTGCATTGATTTGTTGCCTAGAATTGATTATCTTCTTCAAGAGGTATAAAGCTTTGCTTTTCTACTTGCTTTAATTACTCTTTTTCTTACTATTTTCCTTTGTTTTGGGGTTGTATAAACTCTGTATTTTTTGGCTGAAACTTGGGTTTTAAGGCCAATAAAGGTTGACGGGTGGTTTACCCTTCTTTACACCTTGCTCTCAAGGCCTTTACCCTTGTGTTTCCCGCCTTTACCATTTGCATTATCTTTTTTTGAGCTTCTAAACATTGATTTTCAAAGTTATTTTAGTGGCTAAAATCATGGTTTGAAGTTCAAAATTGGAGGGGTTAGCCTCCCCTTCTTGTGTTTTGCTTACTAGCCTAGCATGATTCATGTTTCAGCTTATTGTCCTAGCCATTTTTGTATTAATTCTAGTATGTTTTAGGACTTATTTAGCATTGTTTTAGGACTATTTTTTAAGTGTTCATAGCATTTGAACCTTATATTGCATGCTTGTAGTGTAATTGTCCTCATAAGTTTGGTGTTTTAGGCTTTAGACACCACCTTATTTGAGTTGATTGCATTTATTTAGTACTTTTCTTACTTGTTCTCACCTTTAACCACTTTTGTAACCTCTTTCCTTTCTTGGCTTTTTCTTTCATTTGAAAGTGGTTTCAAATTATTTGTTTGTTTAAGCATGAGATTGAGGTGTCATGCTTAATTGTTTAATCCCTTTGGGGGTTCATTACCAACAGTATAATGTCTCTTTCATGCCCAAAGCAATACTTGGTTTGAGCCCTCTTTCCATTACAGGATATAAAATTCTCTTGTGGACTTAATTGATTAAAGAGTTGAGAAGTAACTAAAATGGAGTAATAAAATTGGTGAATTAAAATAGCAAGATAATAATTTGGTTTGGGTTCAATCGGACGTTAATTGAACCATTGAGTCTTGAGTTGTTTCATACTCATTAGTGATGAAAATGGTTCAAGATTCATTGTCAGCTACTTCCTTTGATCTTTTATGATACGGAGGTGGTTTTGATGTCTTTATTTGTTGTATTTATTGAATTTGCACACTTTGGTTCATAGGCCATCATGCAATGAAATTCCATAGATTGATGGTTTGTAAATCAAGTTTTACTACTCCTTTGAGCTGTTCAAATGATAAGGAAGAGTAAATTGTGCAAACAAACCCTTGAGAATACCCTGTCCTTACTCTGTTTGCTCTCTATTACAGCAGGACAACCCAGTCATTAGTGGCCGACAGGCTACCTCTTATGGCCGGTAGGCCATTTGCCGGCCACCTGTGCAAAATCTAGTAGTTTACTTTTGAAGCAGAACATAATTGGTCTTGAGGTGGAAAACAATGCAAGTGTTCTATTGTACAACAGAGGCATTTAGCAGCAGAAACAGTAGCTTTTTCGGGTGGAAAATCCGTGCATGCATGAGCATTCCTCGTTTCCCGAGGAAGAGTAATTGAAGTAGTTAATTTGGTTACTTCGCTTTGTAATTAATTAGTTAGCTAATTTTGTCTTGTAATACTTAGTTAGCTAGAATAGTTAATTAATTCGGTTTGTAATAATTAGTTAAGTGGTTTAGCTAATTATTCATTTGGGTTTGTAATAGTTAATTAATTAGCTTAGCTTTAATTAGTTAGCTAGTTTATTCATTTGGACCCTCCTGTGTGAGGGCGCAATGTTGTAATAATGTGTGTGGAGAAGTGGTTTGGAAATACTCTTCAAATCCTGGGAGACGCTAGTGATCATCAGCTAGTCACCTGAAAAGATACAAACACTCCAGTCGGGGGTGCCAGAATTAGCACTCCGACGGACAAGTCAGTTCAGACACTCAGGATAGCTTGTTTACAAAGTTAAGTGAAGTGATTCTTACATACCTTTCTCAATCCATTGTTCCTGTATTTATACATGTTCCTTTTGATCCTCGGGGCTAGGGCCTACTTTTTAATCATTGTCCTTTCTCTTATTCGGCTCTAAGGATCTACACTAATTCGGCACATATATTATATTCGGCTTCCCATTTTCGTAGGATACAGCCGATTAATATCAGTCTTTTAAGGTACGCACCTTCTGATTTTGCCATTATTCGGCTCCCACAATTGCCTCCCGAACTCCCCATTGACGATAGTTAATCGGCGTGTTTAGTCTTGAATTGGAAAAGTCAAAATAGGTCAGGCGACTTCGCGTACCCCAATACAGATGTCAGAATGCGCACACCTTTTTGGTCATCATTACACTTTCCCGCCTCATTCGTGCATCTCGCATTTATTGCGATTTGAAATTTCAGTCCTTTCGAGTGCACATTTCATCGAGTATTCGAGACTCTTGGACCGCCAGCGGGTATCCCTTCTCTGACTCGCATTTTTTGCAACTCTTCTCCGTCTACCCTCGTCCCCTTTGTTCCTCATAAGTCTTCTTCTCTTTTCTTTGCAATCCTACTTTCTGTTTGTTTCTGTTTGTTATTTTAATTTTGGCGAACCCTTGCTTCCCCGCGAAAATAGCTAAACACTTGAAAGACCTCCTTTCTGAGGGTCGTGTTTTCGGATTTCGGCGACACTTTTCCATCCCCGACGATGTTCATCTGTCTCTAGTGACGGATAATACTCTGGATATGGAGAGAGAGGATCGAAATTCAATCGTCTTTCCTCTCCTATTCATTGCAGAGGGCGGGGTCCGTTTTCTCCTACATCTATTCCTTAGGGCCATCCTCCGCCATTGGGGTCTGATTCCTTCTCAGCCCAACGTGAACTTTTTTCGAATCGTAATGGGGATCGTAGAGTTGAACCGGCGCCTCAGGATCGATCTTGGCATTCCGACCATTCGGCACTGCTATGCTTTAACCAAATCTTCCGGTCGGCTTGGGCGGTACTTTCTTAGGGCCAAGGATACTGACCATCATTTGGTAACCATGCTTGCCAGTTCTGGTAAGCGTGTGGACGACGTAATGGTCAATGTTCGGGGGAACTGGGAATTTGGCGAAGGCGAGGGTCACCTAGACCCTATTCCCAGACGGAGGGGTGAACCAAGTTGCCGTGTGTCTCCTTGCGTTTATTGAACTTTTCTTTCACTCGGCCTTCTCTCCATGTTTAACCCTTTGTCTTTACAGGTAGTAAATTGAAGAAGATTCTGGTTTCTATTGACGACGCAGTCCTTGCGCAGATTGCGACTGCACTCGGATACTTCGGCCGTCCAAACGTACAGAAGCAAGGGATAGCAGCCCACATACTTCTTCAATACGAGCCTACTTATACTACTTTTTCGGCCGCTGACAACATTCCGATTCCATCCGGCGATCAACACCTTGCGGCTCTTATCTTCCCTAGCTTCAAGAGCCTTAGGCAAGTTGGTCTCGAAGCTTCTGATTCGGGGCAAGACGTGGAGCCGGTGGTAGGGGTAGTCGCCGAACCAGCCAGAGAGTTCGCTGAGGAGGCCGAAGAGGTTGACGAGGCCCTAAACTCGATGTTTGAGGCAGCCAGACTTAGTCAGCCTACCTCACCGTCCACTTCGGGTCGGGCGGAGTTTTCTTTTGGAGATATTTTTGGAAGTTTGGGAGACCTACCCGGCGATTTTTTTGAAGGTATGGCTGGGAAAAACCTCACGCAGATGGCTCGAAAGAAAAATGCCAAACGAATGGCTGCCCGAAAAAAGGCCGAGACTGCCCGTTCTGGACCTTCCTTGATTGAGTCTTTCGAACCTGTTATTGAAGAGCTGGCTCAGATTGTTGCGGCTGAAACGGCGAAAGAGGTTGAACAACCGGTCATTGAAGAATGGTTGATTTCGGAAGAGCGGGGTAAGAAGCGTAGCGCCGAGGGATGGGCCGGTTCGGAAGATAGTCCTGCTGATAAAAGGCCTCGCTTAGAAGAGTCGGACGTGGTTGTTCCTTTTATTGTTCAGCCAAAGATCAGAGACACGCCGATTTCCTCTGACGCATCCATCATTACCGACCCAGTGGTAGCTTTGAGCCTAGCGGCTTCAGTCTCCCTACCAGCTGATAAGGCATCCTTTCATGCCGTGTTGGATTTGGTGGCCGTAGCCCTATCTGCGCAATCGGCCCTTTTGGTAGGTGAACTTGACTTGTTTTAATTTTGGTTGCCTATGGCATCTAACGATTCCAACTCGTTTTGCAGACGGTCGGCAGGATCGTCGACTTGGGCCGTCGCCTACACGATGCCCTTGAGAGGATTGACCGTTTGTAGTTAGAAGTGGGCGATCAAAAGAGCAGGGCCGAGTTTGAGATGATGAGAGCCGCAATGGAGACTGCGCGAGCCGAAGTCGAAGTAGAAAAGGCTCGGATTGTCGATCATCTTCGTTCTGATGCCAAAGATAGGGCGAACGCGAGCAAAGAATCGCTTAGGCTAGCCGAGGAGGCGCTTAACAAGGTGGAGACTGAGTTAGCAGAGTTGAAGGCGGCCAAGGAAAAGGCAGAATCTAAGGCTTCTGCCGCATTCGAAGTAGGAAAAGGCACCGTCTTCAAGGAATACGTAGATGAAGTCCCCAAGTTTGAGAATCGGGGATTCAAACATGGGTGGCTTAAGGCCCTTGATGCCGCTGGGGTTACATTGGCCTTGTCAATTCCTTATGAGCAGGTGGACGTTGAGCCACTTGAGTCTGACCCCGAGGATTGATCTGGGAGTCATTCGAATTTTATGAAATGCTTTCCCTTTTGATGTATGTTTTTGTTTTAAGGACTTTTCTTGGTTCCGAGTAGTTTTCATGTATAAATTGGTTACTGTCTGCGCTCAATTTA
Source organism: Camellia sinensis (assembly GCF_055761805.1). Lineage (NCBI taxonomy): Eukaryota > Viridiplantae > Streptophyta > Magnoliopsida > Ericales > Theaceae > Camellia > Camellia sinensis. The sequence goes on from NC_138964.1 coordinate 156,184,244, forward strand.
TTAATGAAAATTACCTTGTCGTTTCACTATTACTTATGCGCAGTTTGTGATGTTATATTGGTGAAGAATTTTTGCCTTTTACTACTTTAGATAAAATGATTACTCTGTTGAGCTTTCTACGATTGAATATCTTAGCAATATTGACTTATCATTCGTATGCCGAATAGTTCGTAGGTATTACGCTGGTGAACCGATTCATGGGTTGGCTGGGGCACTTAATCCGAATAGATTGATTAATCTGCCCTTGCCCCAGGCGGTGCATGATCATTCGGGCGCTGGATGAGATGAACTCAGGAGTGTTGAAGTCGATTCATGGGCCGGCTGGATCACTTAAGCCGAATATATTCGATCACTTAAGCTGAATATATTGATAAATCTATCTGCCCTTGCCCCAGGCGATGCATGATCACTCAGGAGTTTTGAAGTCGATTCATGGGCCGGCTGGAGCACTTGAGCCAAATGTATTGATAAATCTATCTGCCCTTACCCCAGGCGGTGCATGATCACTCAGGAGTTTTGAAGTCGATTCATGGGCAGGCTGGAGCACTTGAGTCGAATATATTTGATCACTTAAACCGAATATATTGATAAATCTATCTGCCCTTGCACCAGGCGATGCATGATCACTCAGGAGTTTTGAAGTCGACTCATGGGCCAGTTGGAGCACTTGAGCCGAATATATTGATAAATCTATCTGCCCTTGCCCCAGGTGGGTCGATCCAGTCGGCGCCGAGCGATTGAGGTTTTCACAATTAATGAGATTGCCTCGAGGGTGCTGCCTCTGTAAAGGATAAATGATTAAAGGTACAACTTTTATGAGCATAGTAAGCAACTGACTCCAACTTTTGATGGTATCTTATGAATGTCAAATAGACTTTTCTTTAACAGCAGAGGGGAAGCGAGGACGCTAGCTGAGCTAGGTGGAGACATGAATCGAGGTGGTGACCCTTCGCGCACAGGGAGTAGGAGTTCCAGGGATCAACAGAGGCGTCAGTCTCCTCGACGTCGAAGCAGGTTGCCCAGGCGGGACAAGCAGTCGCAGGGCAGATCTCCTTAACCTCGAGTCGAGAGGGGATCTAACGTGAATCCATGCCCATTAAGCTTTGCGGTATTTGTGGGGAATAGACCCATGACAAAGGCGGACTCGATCGTTCGAGACCCAAATGTAGCGGTCGAGTTTGCTCGACAAATTTTTCCTCCTGAGGTTCAGCAATCGATGGTAGGTTGACAGAACTACGAAGTATTTCATGAAGGCATTCATGGGGCGGTGAAGGGGCTTTACACTGCCTATGAAATCAGCATGCGGCTACGCACTGCCCGTCGAGAAATGGAGAAGAAAGAGGAACATATTCGAAGTTTAGAGGCTCACGCGGAGGCGGCTGAGCGCGAGTTAAGGAAGACCAAGGCGGCTCAGGTACAACCTGCTAGGCAGGGAAACCCAATCGTGGAAGAAAGGGTTACCAGTCGGCTCATCAGTACCGCGATCGCCGATCGTGAGACGGCGAGTATGTTCGTAATGGAGATCGCGAAAGGGAGGGTCTATGAAAAAGGTTTTCATGAAGGCCGAAAAGTTAGAATCGAAAAGACCAAGGAGAAACTTGCCAAAGAAGTTTGCCAATGTGAAAATCGTGGATTTAGGCACGGTTGGATCAAGGCATCTCAAGCCGCGGAAACTCTTCGAGCGTCGGGCATTGATTCGGCATCGCCACTCTACCACAGTAAACATTTTCCGTTTTCTGCTTTTGAAGCCGAGAAGAGTGAGGATGAGGGTGACGCCGTATAAATATACCTATTGTAAGGTTGAAACGTAGATCACGTTCAAAACTATGTAATTTATTGTTTGTTTGATCGAATAGAAACGTTCTATTATAAATATTTTGTTGCAGTTCGTATTCAGCATGTACGTGTTTCATTTTATTGTATACATGTTTGAATGAATGTATAAACGTTGATCGGTCCGAGTATCTGTTAAGTGTCTAGTGATACGCTGGTTTATAGGCAGGGTCGACCCATACGTGATAGCCATTTATTCCTGAATGAGGCCATTGTAACTTGAGGAAGCAGAAAACTAGTGAGTAGAGTGGCTGCGGCAAATTTGACTCGGCTCAGGGCCTAGATTTTTGGCCAGTGCATGTGCTTCAAAAAGTTGTTTGGATAACTAGGCCGTGGCGAATGTCAACCGACGTTTGTCTCATGGAGTTTAGCGTTAATGAAATTGCCGTGGGATTGGGGCCTCGAGATCGCTGCCAGTATTGAAAATAAAAGGAGTGGGCGCTTCGTGCAGATAAACAATCACTTATTATGTGAGGTGAGATAAGTGGGGATATTAGTTAGAGAGGCTCGGAGTTCAGCCGAGCTTGGTGTTGCAATAGAGCGCGACAGAGGACCCATCCGTATGGGAGGTAAGGCGTCCAAAAGTTGGCATGAGTCTTCAAGTCGTGGAAGCAGATCACCCCGAAAGGAAAGACAACGATCATTGGGTTTATCCTTTCTTGCCCTGGATCTTTGCCTTGACATTGTCAATGGTATCAGGGGAAGTTTGGCAATACGCAAGTCATGGGCTTGGGCACAGTTGGCTTAAGGCATTACAAACCGTGGAGGACTTCCGGGTGACGGGAGTTGATTCGGCGCTGCCGCTTTACCAATGCGTCTTTTCCCCTTTTTAGCTTTTGAGGTTGAAAATGGGTATTGTAATGCTCAAATGCGGGTTGCGTTTATGTAACAACTATTTGATCAAATAAAAAGTTTTATTTCAAACATTACGTCTTATTCTGAATTTTTTATATGCTTAGTTAAGCACCTTATTTCGGATGTTGGCGTGTTTTGTTTTGTTTTGTTTTGTTCGTGCCGAAGGGTACTCTGAATATGGAGGTATGATCTGCCCTAACGTGTCATGCACCAAAGGGGGCTTCGAATCCGGAGACTTAATGTGGCCAATCGTGATATCCACGAAAGGCACTCCGAATCTGGAGTCTTAATCGGCCCTAAGGTGTCGTGCACCAAAGGGGGCTCCGAATCCGGAGTCTTAATCGGCCCTAAGTTGTCATGCACCAAAGGGGGCTCCGAATCCGGAGACTTAATGTGGCCAATCGTGATATCCATGAAGGGCGCTCGGAATCCGGAGCCTTAATCGGCTCTAAGGTGTCATGCACCAAAGGGGGCTCCGAATCCAAAGACTTAATCGGCCCTAAGGTGTCATGCACCAAAGGGGGCTCCGAATCCGGAGACTTAATGTGGCCAATCACGATATCCATGAAGGGCGCTCTAAATCCGGAGACTTAATGTGGCAAATTGTGATATCCGCGAAAGGTGCTCCGAATCCGGAGTCTTAATCGGCCCTAAGGTGTTGTGCACCAAAGGGGGCTCCGAATCTAGAGACTTAATCGGCCCTAAGGTGTCATGCACCAAAGGGCGCTCCGAATCTAGAGACTTAATGTGGCCAATCGTGATATCCACGAAGGGCGTTCTAAATCCAGAGACTTAATGTGGCCAATCGTGATATCCACGAAGGGCGCTCTGAACCCGGAGTCTTAATCGGCCCTAAGGTGTCGTGCACCAAAGGGGGCTCCGAATTCAAAGACTTAATCGGCCCTAAGGTGTCATGCACCAAAGGGGGCTCCGAATCTGGAGACTTAATGTGGCCAATCGTGATATCCACGAAGGGCGCTCCGAATCCGGAGTCTTAATCGGCCCTAAGGTGACATGCACCAAAGGGGGCTCCGAATTCGGAGACTTAATGTAGCCAATCGTGATATCCACGAAGGGCGCTCCGAATCCGGAGTCTTAATTGGCCCTAAGGTGTCATGCATCATAGGGGACTCCGAATCGGGAGACTTAATGTGGCCAGTCGTGATATCCACGAAGGGCGCTCCGAATCCGGAGTCTTAATCGGCCCTAAGGTGTCATGTACCAAAAGGGGCTTCGAATCCGGAGACTTAATCGGCCCTAAGGTGTCATGCACCAAAGGGGGCTCCGAATCCGGAGGCTTAATCGGCCCTAAGGTGTCATGCACCAAAGGGGGGCTTTGAATCGTCGACATGACGAGCGCTACAATGGGGTTTGAGAAATGAATTGAGCGACGAAGAAAAATGGTTTGCATTGCAGAAGTGATATATATATAAGTATCAAAGCCCACAGGTCGGGTCAGTGATAGGGTTTTCATAAAATCTCTGCTTGTGCCGATTGCGAGGAGCCACGGATTTCTTCAATGCCATGGGCTGTCGGGAAGCGCACAAGCTGATGATAAGTGCTTGGAACGGCCTTCATAATATGTAACCAGGTTCGCCCCATGATGACATTATACGGCGAAGGGAGCTTTACGACAAGGAATTCTACTTCGATCGTTCTGGAGCCCACTCGAACAGGTAGTATAATCTTCCCTAACGAGTACTCAGGAATCGTATTAAAGTCAAACAATGGGTGAGGCGCCAGAGACAGATCTAACTCGTTGAAGCCGAGTTTGATGAAAGTTTTGTAATATACAACCTCCGAAGTACTCCCTGGGTCTATGAGAATGCGTTCAATGGTGAACCGATTTACGCGTAATTTGATGACAAACGGATCGATGTGGGAGGCTGTTGTGCCGCTAAGATCGGAGTCATTGAAAGTAATTGTCGGAGCTTCTCTAGGCTATTCGGTCGGAATGCGTTGCTTTTGGGGGATTAGATGCGATTGAATTGTGTGCACGGTTGGGGATGCAGGCAGGCTGTAAATTATATGGATCACGCCAAGTGGAGGTGAGTCCTGCCTCAAGGTTAATGCCTTGATTGGCTTTCCCTTTCTTACGTACTGTTGCAGTCGGCCGCCTTGCACCAGTTCTTCCAGGTGATCCTTTAATGCGTAACAACTCTCGGTTTCGTGGCCGTGATCTTTGTGATACTCGCACCGCCTATCCCTTCTTCGCGTGTCGGATGGCCCCACCATCTTTGACGGCCATTTGAAAAATGGAAGGTGTTGGACTTTGGTCATTATTGCAGTGATTGGTTCTATCAACTCTGTGTACTTCTTGTCGGCACGCCTGGAGCGTCTGTTGTCGACTTGCAGTTGTTCATTCGTTCGGTGGGAGCATTGATCGCTTGATCGGCGAGAGTCCTGCCTTTTGTCTCATTTAGCGCGTTGCCGTGGCTCAGGGCTCGGAGGTGGCATGGAACTTATTGGTTAAGCAATTTCAGGAGGGGCCGTTTTGTTGGACATTTGTAATACTCTTCAACTTTCTTCATTAATGCCCAGACTGTTTTGGGGGGTCTTCTGGTCAGGGAACTGCGAAGAGCACTGTCAGGATGTAGTCCCATTTTGAAGGCGGTGATGGCCATGGAGTCGTTGCAAGCGTCATCGACGAGGTTGAAACACTCCCAATAGCGCGCCGAATATGCTCTGAGCGTTTCTTCTGACTGTATCTGCATAGCCCAGAGAGAGTCGGCCTGTTTTGGCTGTACCTCGTTGGTGATGAACCTGGCCCTGAAGGATTTCTGTAATTGATGGAAGCTTTTGATCGAAGCCGGCTCCAGCTTGTAATACCACCTGACAGCTAATGGTCCCAGGCTGCTGGGGAATATTCGGCACATGAGGGTTTCGTTGTCTGCATGCAATGTCATGGCCTGCTTGCAGTGACGGATATGATCAGTGGGCTCTGATTTTCCGTCGTAAAGAGTGAATGACGGAGCTTTGAACTTCTTGGGTAGGGCCGCCCTTGCAATCCGTCGGACAAAAGGATCGTGCTGGTCCTCTTCGTCTGAACTGCTTCTTCTGCGTTTGTTCCTTGTATGTAGACTCTTTTCGGAGGAGCTGGAAGTTTCGGATCGTCCCTTCTTGTTGAGCTCAGTGGGTAATGAGTTGGAGTCGCTATCGGTATCCTTTGGTCGGGCTCGAGGTCGTTGTCCACCTGCCCTCGGAGGTCGTTCGGGATCTTGGCACACGGCTTCTCTGGATTTTGCTACTTCTAGGGCCAATTCTTGACGGAGACGTTCATTTTCAGCGATCATGTTCTCCAGCCTTTGTTCATTCTGCTTTGCTTGTTCCATGATTGCTTGTATTGTCTCTTGTGCTGAAGTCGTTGGTGAGTTGAAGTTCAAGGCGCGTCTTGCAGCGATGGTTTCCTTTCCGAGCATATTTGCTGGAGTGAGGTCATCTCTCTGTGCGATCTCGTCAGTGGCTATCGGAGGATCTTCAGTTACGCCCGCCATGGATGTATTTGAGTATTCCCACAGATGGCACCAATTGTGGAGAAGTGGTTTGGAAATACTCTTCAGATTCTGGGAGACGCTAGTGATCCTCAGCTAGTCACCTGAAAAGATACAAACACTCCGGTCGGGGGTGCCGGAATTAGCACTCCGACGGACAAGTCAGTTCAGACACTCTGGATAGGTTGTTTACTAAGTTAAGTGAAGTGATTCTTACATACCTTTTTTAATCCATTGTTCCTGTATTTATACTTGTTCCTTTTGATCCTCGGGGCCAGGGCCTACTTTTTAATCATTGTCTTTTCTCTTATTCGGCTCTAAGGATCTACACTTATTCGGCACATATATTATATTCGGCTTCCCATTCTCGTAGGATACAGCCGATTAATATCAGTCTTCTAAGGCATGCACCTTCTGATTTTGCCATTATTCGACTCCCACAATGTGTATGTCTTCCAACCCCACGTCTTTCTTCATTTTATTTACTAGCTTATGATGGTTACTTTAGAGCATCATGTTTTGTTTAGCATACTTCATGTTTGCATCCACTTGTATTACATGTATTAAGCTCAGTTCATCATTCTAACTTGTATTGTTAGTTTAATGCTTCTTTGAATACGTGCTTAGACCGTATGCTATCAAATTGATTCACATGTTATGTTAAGTAGCTGAGCCTATTTAGGTTGCATATCTCAAGTGTTGCATTAGTCAGATTGCATTAGTTAGGATCACGTATTTTTTCTAACTCTTTTCTTTTGGCTTGGAGTACTAGGTAACCCTTTACTCGCTTTAGCATAATTGCATAAATGCGATTCTTGCCATGTTTAGCATGCTTGCCATGAGGCTAAATGCTTAATTGCTATAACTCTTGAATGCCTGTGGATGAAGGCTAGTTGCTTGAATTGAAATAATTTGAGTAATGTTCATATGAGATTACTTTTTCAAGTGGTACATATTCAAAATAATTTTGCAAACAAACATGAGATCAAGTGTTCCAATTCTTGCAAATTAGTCTATACTTGTGTGTGTGCACATCACATAGCAATGCTAGCCTAATAATCGGAACAAGAGCATATAATGTAGATAAGATTCATATCATGATTAGTAGAGGCCGATCTTTAATCGGGTGAGCAGGGGTGCTAAATTCATGACATTTCTCTCTCGTACGTAAGTTCCTGAGCTGAGACAATCTTGGTGATGACGGACACGTGGCCTTTGGCACGAGTCATGGGTTTCTTAAATTTTTCAAAAATATTTAGGTGGTGACTCTGTATCTGCAAAAGCATTCCATTTTTAGCATTTTGATTCAAAATTGATTTTCCAAAAAGATTTACCAGATTTAGACTCTTTGGTGATTATCTGTTTTACATTGCACTTGTGAGATCAGATTCAGAACCGTAGGAGTCTGATACTATAGGGCTTATTCGTCTTCCAAAATGGGGTACGAAAAGTCGATCTACAGTTTCTGGCGACTCTGTTGGGGAATTTAGAGAACTTGACTTGAAATTCATGATGTGAAATTTTATCTACACTTATATGTTTCTTTACATTACATTTGAATTGTGTGTCTAAGTCACCGTGTTTGCCATCTACTATTCCTGAACGGTTTGCCGGAGGCTTGCCTAAAAGCTTGCCAAAAGGCTGACCGGTCACGAGCTCTGCCATGATAGGAACACAACCTTTGGATCTGGACTACCACTGTACCATTTGATCATTCTTTCACTTCTTGGTATTAGGTGTGAGAGGTATATTAGGTAGTCTTGCTGAGGTGCCCTTCTGACCATTTGGCTTAGTTGCATATCGAAAAACCATAGAGATTGTTTCAAACTAGGACAAGATGCTCACTCGAATACAGGATTGTGTGAAACCACTTTGTTTGAATAGTGAACCCTAGTTCTTGACGAAACTAGGATAGGGTAACCCTACCCTCTCATAGGGGTGTTTCGGCTCTTACTTAACTAGTATGTGCTTTACAGTGAAACTGTACAGGAATGTGCACATCAGTTGCAAGTTTGGTATCTGTTTTGGGGGTAAAATTCAATGTTGAGTACAGTCTTACAGCTTTGATTACATCTGTGTTGGTAACATCATTAGCTGAGGTGTTATGCGGTTTCCGATTACTGCTTTCTTTTTGCTAGGTAGTTTAACACCATAGCTTCAAAAAGTTCAGTTATCCCCCAAGTACTCTGGACCTGAGTCAGAAGTCTTTGCAAAGCTGGGGATCTTGTTCGGGGATAACCCGTGTTTATTTCACTCCCATTGGTTACAAGACGGAGGAGAGTCAGGCAGAGTTCATCGGTCCAGTTTTTACAACAGTCACCCCTAAATTCACCTTTAGTCAGGCTTAGGGACAGTCTTCTACTTCTAGTCCAGCACGAGATTTCTCGCGCTATTCCGATGACATAGTATCCCTAGTTTGTATGGAGGAAATAATACACCATCTTCAGTAAAAAGTTAAAACTCTACAGCAAGACCCTGTCCGTCAGGCTGAGGTAATAAACAAGCTACAACAACAGCAACCATAGTCGGCAGCGACTTTTGCATGCACCTCCCACGGATATCCCAACACCAGGAGCCACTGTCCATTTTGCTAATGTCCAAGAAAATCAGGGCAATCTGACAGAGCCGATCCCAGCACAAGCCTCCAAAACACCTGTGTATCAAACTGAAGCTCCATTTGAGTTTGACATTGACCTAACTGTGCTTAAGGTCAACAAGTTGAAGAAGCTATTCAAGAGAGCACAAGGTGTTAATTCCTTTCCCGACATAGAGGATGGGTATACTGACTCTACAGTGACATTGCTAGATCGATTCAAAATGTCGCACATTGATCGATTCGACGAGATCCCATGGTTCATCTACGGTTGTTTTCAGACATCTTGCGGACAATGGGCCTGACCAAGTTGCAAAACCTATCTCTCTTTGGCTGTACTATGTCTGGTATAGCGGCCATTTGGTATACGAAGTTGGAGGATTCTGTTAAGCAAAATTAGGAGGAAATGACCACGGCCTTTATTGCTCAGTACTTGTATAACAAGCAGATTGAGGTCATAACTTGTAATCTTGATGCAACACGCCAAAAGTTGAAGGAGGGCTTTTCCGAATTTGTGACGAGGTGGAGGGCTAAGGCCTCAATGATGACCACAAGGCCTTTTGAGAAGGATCAAATAAAGATGGTAGTTTGTAATCTGCACGAGAAGTTGTTACAGAAGATGATTATCCTACCTCTGTTCACATTTACTGAGCTCTATAAGATGTGGGTGCAGATTGAATATGCCATGAAACAAGGGCTAATTACAGATGAGAAAAAGCAGGCAAAAAGGCCTTTTGTGCGCAGTTCCAATGCTACCACCAGCGGTAGCATAGCTGCGAGGCTGTCAGATGTGAGTGTTGTCACCACCACAACCAAGACCACCAATCCCTTTGCCAACACAGCTCCACAAACTTCAGCGAACCCTACCAGATACTAGAGGACGTTCACCCAACTCTACATGACCCTATCTCAAGCCATGAAGGTGTTAGTAAAAAGAGAGCACCTCAAACCATTAGAGCCTCGCCTACTACTTGATTCTCTTCCACCTAAACACAACCTCGCAAAATACTGTGCGTTTCACTAACAACATGGTCATGATACCGACCAATGCTTCCAACTGCGTCATGAGATTCAAGACCTTATTGACAACAAGGTGATCGCACCACCCCAGAAACCAAATATAACTACAAACCCTCTCACGGCCCACAATCAAGTTCCCCTATCTCAAAATCTAAACCTAATCCATACACTGGCCATCCCCTATGACCCCAACCTATATATTAACCCTTTTCCACCTACCAAGATCGACGTTGTTCATTCCTGAAAGCACAGATTTGTGCATGATGGACACGTCTGCACTTCAACCTAAGCCTGTGGGGGTAACAGTTGCAGTAGTAGGGAAGTCGACCTTGGAAGAAGGTATGAGTTCGTTGCCGAAGAGCTTTGAGGACTTGCCTAATGGGGTGTATAACGCAAGTTGCTACATTGTGCCAACTGGTCAAGTCAAGCCTGAATTGGTGTTGCCAACTGTAGTAGAAGTTAATGTGGTTAGGAAAGATGGCCCAAGTCAGAGGTTGAATGATTTGGTGGAACTCGAGGAAGATTTAGACAACCTGTAATTCTTTGACGAACAGGACCAAGGGGATGTGCAGATTGACTGGTTTGATTTGAATGGATCAACCGAAAACTCTAGGTGGTTGAGTGATGAGCCAGATAAGGAAGAAGGAACTGAAATGAAATCGGAGGAAAATGAAGCAGGAATTACTATAGTGGTCAGAAGGGCCGATGAGAAGGGAAAATTGCCAGAGAACACTGGCATGGAAAATTCAGCTCAGGAATTGGGCGCTGTGAGCACTGTGGACATAAAACAGGAAACTGCGTTTAAGTAGTTTGAACGAGAGAGGGTTGAAGACAACCAGAAAGTAGTGATGGCCCAACACCTTGTGGGGGATACCTATGATGTAAAGGTGGTTCAAACGGAGCCGGACAACTATTTGTCGGCTATTGAAGGTGTCTGGTAGGACGATGGCGATTTACATTTGGCCCACACCGATGAAGACTGGGGTGAGTGCCTTTTAGACAACACGTTGTACGCAGAAGAAATAGATTACATGACAAGAAGTGGGCGGTATTTTAAGCTATTACATTTAGATCAAGCTGCGGCATCTGGAAAAGATAAAGAGGTCAAAAGGCAAAGAGAAACAGTAGGAGGAAGAGGCAGTGTTGAAACAGCTTAAGAAAATTCAAGCCGACATTTCAATTTGGGGTCTTCTCATGGCCTCCCGGGTATATCGACAGGCAGTATTGTCAGCAATGGACAAAGCTAAATTATCTATTGACACTACTCCTGAACAGGTTGTGGGATTGGTCTTCCCAGGTGGCGCCAGGCCAACCCTAACCTTTTCTGACAAAGAATTACCGCTGGAAGGCTCAGCTCATAACGAACCCTTGTATATATTTGTTGAGTGCAGGAAGTAATCGGTACCGGTGGTGCTAATAGACACCGGTTCGACCATCAATGTCTATTCTTCCCGCACAGCTTATGCAATCAGCCTTAGACCAGCAGACTTTGTGCCCACAACCCAAGTAATTCGGGCATATGATAATACAAGCAGGGAAGTCATAGGCACGGTGCAAGTTAGAGTTCATGTGGGCCTAGCTCAGCAAGATGTTGAGTTCCATGTCCTGGATGTGTCGACCACCTTCAATTTACTACAAGGGAGACCCTGGTTACATCATGTGAAAGATGTCTCCTCTACCCTCTACCAATGTTGAAGTACCCTCACGGGAAATGAGTGGCGATTGTTTTTGGGAATTCATTCATCCATCCGCCACCACTAGTAACTTCGCCAGTGCTGGAGATCACCCATGGCGAGGAGGATGTATTTCTTTCAGGCTTCACTCTGGCTGAAGCCCGAGTAGTGCAGACCATTTTGGCCATAGACGAGGGCTGTAATAACCCCGACCCCAGATTAATGTTAATTCGTGCTTAGTTAAGCCTAACAATAATTTAGGAAGGATTTGGAACTAATTTACATGAGTATTGCATAATTTTTGTGTTTATATCTGTTGGGCATAGAAATATCTGTTCATGTTTTAGTTTTGAATTGCGAATTAAAAGCCTTATCGGCGCCCGATTTCGAAATTGACTTGATATATGTGCTAGTTAGGATTTATAGAATTTTATGGTAGGTTTAATTAAAATTTGGTTCGGAACGATTAAATTTGATTAAATTAATGCCACTAATCAACCTTGCTAAGCGCATTTTGTTTAATGGCCTAATTAGAGCCTTAGTGGCCCTTTTGAGCACAATAAAACCCCCCACTCACTCCCTTCCTCATTTTACATACACTCTTGAGTCCTCTTAGACCCAAAAACGTGAGAGTAGAAGAATTGGTCCAAGATTTAGAGATTTAGCTCAAATTCAAGGAGGTGCTAAGGATTGTTAACAATTGAAGAAGATTTGTAGAGTCTCAACCTTAATTTTGTAGATTGGAGCCTCTAGGTAAGAAACTAAACTCTCCTTTGAGTAATTGAGTTAGATTCAACAAGATCATTAGTGAACTAAGTGAATTCATATGGGAATTGTACTAGAAATGGGCCATACCATGCATGCATGTACATTTTCTTGTAAATTGAGCATGATTTCAAAGGTTTCTTCCATGCATGTGCTAACTTCACCTACATTTTGGTCATTCAACTTATTTTCCATCAAATTATCAAGTTTGATTAGGTTTTGGAGGGTTTGAATTCAAGGAGGTTCTTGCATGTTGAATTAATAGCATGTTCATGAAATTCATGTTGATTTTGCACATATTGGGTTGCTCTTGGGCCATGATTTCTTGAAATAATTCTTCAAACATGTTGTTCTATGAGTTATTAAGTGTTTTCCAAAGGTTTGGCCCAGAAAAAATGAGTTTTGGATGGTTAAAGGTCGAGTTTCGTGCTTGGAGGTCAATCTGGATTTTCCAGAAATTTGACCCACGCTCGAGCGGGGACTTTCACGCTCGAACGTGAAGCCTGAGTACATGCACTTCCGCTCGAGCGGCGAGAGTCACGCTCGAGCGTGAAATGCGTATACCCAGAAGTTTGTGTGTTTTGTAGTTTGCTTGAGTGAGGGTCTGTGTCACACGCTCGAGCGGGGGTCGAGCGCCCGTCGAGCCTGAATTTCATGCATCCAGCACTTTTTCATGAGTTTGCAGTTCGCTCAAGCGGGGAAGTCCACGCTCGAGCGGAGCTTCTTTATCTGCATGTCCGCTCGAGTGGGGAAAGCCACGCTCGAACGTGGACCTTATCTTCAGCAAAATTTGAGAAATGGTTTTCAATGCATTCTTGTATCCTCATTCCATCCTAGGCATTCCTTGGCCATGTTTAAGACCCTTTAATGAGGATAAGAGATTAGAAACACACTAAGAGCCAACGAAATAAGTTTTGTACAATTAGAACGCGTGTTTCAAGTGTGTATCTGTTATGTGTTATGTAGGTCGTGTGCCGCGTCCTGTCTGACTAACCTGTTCCGTCTGTTTGTCTCAAGGCCCACTGTGAGTAATAACTCTGTAAAGTTATGTTTAACTTAAGTATTTTCTGACTGGTATAGTATGATCTGTTTTCTGAAACGCTATCTTACGAACTATGAATGAATGTCCAATTTTCTGAAAAGTATTTGTGGCACCATTAGTTTACGTGGCCCTCGCCCGGGGGTAACGATATCGCGGCCAATCTGCACGTGGCCCTCGCCCGGGGGTAACAATACCGCGGCCAATCTACACGTGGCCCTTGCCTGGGGGTAACAATACCATGGCTACTTGCGCAGAAGATATGGACCTTTATGGTCGTTGGTACCAACTATGCATGTGGGTCTCTGGACCAAATTGATCTGATAGCTAATGGGTGTACCACGTATGATCTTATGCAAAATCTGAATATGAACATGAGTGTGTATCTAAATCTTTTTCTGTTTGAAGTCTGAATATGTTCTGATTTAATTACTAGATCCTAACTTGTGTTGGACATCTTTCATAAAACCCCTTTACTCTGTTATTATTCAATGGGCTTCCGCTCACAGTTTATATTATATATGCAGGTGAGCCGGCGTGTGACTAGGGCCAGAGTTGATGGCCTTCTGTTCTGTTTTGTCAGCCAACTGTTGTGCGTCCCGAGGAGGTTCCGGTCGAAGTCTAATGCTATGGCTGTTTTTGTATTCATGCTAGTCTCTGTATGTGTTCTGTAAAGACAGGTCTTGGGATGTAATACTTTGTAAATATTGGTGTCCTTTGACTGGCATGCTTACGTATATATATAAGTTTTGAAATGTTCTGTCCCATGTACGTTATCACAGCTCATTGGACCTTGTCTATTTTGTATTATTGCTTCTGCAGCCCCTTATTATTTGCTAATCTGTTCAGAGGCCTTTGGTAATCCATGGATTACTGGCCGGTTACGGTGCTAAACCCATAGGGGCGGGTTTGGGTCGTGACAAGGGCATATATGTCAGCGCCCAGTTTATCTATTTCATGAACAAACTGCAGCATGTGCCAGGAATGGGACTCGGAAAAAGTGGCCAAAAAGGTGTCACAACATTAACAGATGTGTCGCACATCCCACATGCTTTTGGTTTGGGCTATGTACCCACCAAAGAGGACTGAATCAAGAAAAGAGAAGAAATCAGAGGCAAAGCCAAGGCTAAATAAGTCGAGAAACACTATGAGCTCATCCATAGGCTAATCTAGGGAACGCTGAATGGCTATTTTGTTCGGGAGGGAGAAGATTTTCCCTTTTACGACTTTTCTGAGTCTTGGGTGAATTCCATGATGCAGCGTGTCCTCGGGTTCGAAATCTTCTTTGACTTGCAGCTGCAAGATAGTGATATCGACGAAAAGGCTGAACCAAGTATTGAAGCTGAACAGAGTGTGGAAAGTGACTTAGACAACAACGAACTTAGGGTAAGGGTAGCACTAGCTTGTCTCTTGACAGATCTTACGGCTGACTCAGAGAACTTGGGAGATAACCTTATTATCTCCATGATCGGGGAAGAACTGAGTGTGAACCCCACCAGCAGCATTTTGGATGCATTAGAGGCACCATCTCTTGTCTGGCAGCTGGAGGAGGGCTATCTGTCTAGTTCCTAATCGGGTGATGAGCTAGAATCTGATTCCACTAAGTCTGTAGAGCCGGAATCAAATTCCAGTTCTTCTGAGTCTGAGTCTGGTATCTCTAGGGGTGGTAACCCGGATACCTAAGTCCTTTCTAGGTCTTCATTCAGCTTTTCTTTTGAGTTTGTAACCGAAGATCAGGACCTTTTGAATGAGAACTCTGCAAATTTTGTGTACTTCTCTGTATCGTTGGTTTATTGTATTGACCTAGATTTTCAGAGTTTTAATGAAAATGAAGAGGAAGGAATTCCTTTGGTTTTGAAAAACTTGATTAATCGATAGGAGGAGAGGTTTGCTAAACCCTATGCTGATGAAATCATTGCTTTTAATGTGGGTACTGAGAAGGATCCGCGTTTGGTCCAGATCGGGTCCATGTTGTCTTCAGAGGAGCGCGAGTGCTTAGTCGCTTTAAAAGATTTCAAAGATGTTTTCGCATGGTCCTACGAAGACATGCCTGGAATCGATCCTGAGATTATACAGCATCGAATCCCTCTTGACCCCGAGGCCCGACCGATCAAGCAAAAGTTGCATAGAATTCGCCCGAATTGGGCGCTGAAAATTAAGGAAGAGGTCACCAAACAGATCGAGGCAGGTTTCTCATTAGTATCTGAGTATTCGACTTGGTTGGCCAACATCATTCCAGTGCCGAAAAATGATAGTAGAATTCGGGTCTGTGTGGACTTCTGGGACTTGAACAGAGCCAGTCCGAAGGATGACTTTCTTCTGCCTCACATTGATAGGTTAGTGGAATTCACTGCGGGCTATGCATTGCTATCCTTTATGGATGGGTTTTTCGGGTACAACCAGATTCTGATGGCACCCGAGGATAGAGAGAAGACTGCATTCACTACGCCGTAGGATACTTATTGCTATCGAGTCATGCCATTTGGTTTGAAAAATGCTGGAGCTACCTATCAGAGGGCTGCGACCACCATTCTGCACGATATGATCCACAAAGAGGTCGAGGTGTACGTGGATGACATGATTGTCAAGTCCAAAGAAAGAGAGGGCCACTACATCGCCTTGAAGAAATTCTTTCAACAGATCAGAGAATATAGATTGAGCTTAAACCCGCAGAAATGCACCTTCGGTGTAACGGCAAGGAAAATACTGGGCTTTTTGATCACACAGAGGGGCATCGAAGTAGACCCTTCCAAAATCAAAGCCATCCTAGAAATGCCACCACTAAGGACTGAAAAGGAGGTGCGAGGTTTTCTGGGTAAAGTGCAATTCATAAGATGATTCATTTCCAAATTAATCTTGACTTGTGAACCACTATTTGGTCTCTTGAAGAAAGGGAAGAAATTCTGATAGGATGATCGATGTCAATTTGCCTTTGAATAAGTTAAGCAATACTTTCAGAATCTGCATGTGTTATCGTTGCCAGAGCCGGGGAAGCCTTTGATTCTGTATTTGTCAGTAACAGACATGACCATGGGATGCATGCTCGCTCAGGAATCTGAAGATAGGGTAGAGAAAGCCATCTATTACCTTAGCAAGAAAATGCTAGAATACGAGACCCGCTATACTCCGTTGGAGAAAGCTTGCCTAGCCTTGGTATGGGCTACCCGGAAGTTGAGGCACTACTTGTTAGCTCACTCTGTAATCTTGGTTTTAAGATTAGATCCCATCAAATATCTCTTTGAGAAACTAGCGCTTACAAGTAGGCTAGCCTGTTGGTTGCTTCTCCTCTCCAAATTTGATCTTAAATATGTCACCCACAAGTCGGTCAAGGGAAGAGCTGTAGCGAAGTTCCTAGTAGACCACCTGGTAGAAGGAAATAAGGCAGTGGAATACTTGTTCCCAGATAAAGCCATTTTGCAAGTTGAGGAGGAAACTTGGACGATGTACTTTGACGGAGCGTCCAATCAGTACGATTATGGGATAGGTGTGTTGCTAATAGCACCCGACGATTTCCATATACCTTTAGCCTTCAAACTTCGGTTCAATGTGTCCAATAATGAAGCAGAATATGAAGCGTATATTGCTGGTTTAGAAGCCGCCCTGGAACTAGGGGCAAAAGGTTGGATGTTATCGGGGACTCGAATTTAGTTGTTTCTCAAGCAAATGGAGACTGGACAGTCAAAGAAGAAAAGATGAAGGTTTATCACCAGACCCTCAATGTTATGATTCCTAGGTTTGAAAAGCTGACTTTCACGCATCTACTGAGAGAGAACAACAGGTTAGCTGACGCTCTAGCAACTCTATCTTCTATGGTAGATATTCCACTTGGAGTCCAGATGCCTCCGATTATCATTGAGTAGAAATACAAGCCGGCTTATGAAACTGTCACCGCGATAGATAAAGTGCAAGACAAAAAACCCTGGTATTACGATATTTGGAACTTCTTGAAAATGAGACATATCCACTAGAGGCAAATGCCAAGGACAAACCTGGAATACGGCGAATAGTTGTCCAATTTATCATCTGTGGAGGTAAATTGTATAAAAGAGGTCATCTGGGAATGCACAAATTGTGTGTCAAAGAAGAGGAATCAAGGGGCCTGATGGAGGCCATCCATGGAGAAGAATGTGGGGCACATATGAATGGAGTGATGCTAGCCCGGAAGATTCTCAGGCAAGGTAACCACTAGTCCACCATAGAGGAGGATTGTAATGGTTTTGTTCGGTGATGCCACAAATATCAAATTCATGCCAATTGCATGAATATCCCGCTGTCAAAACTGTACAACATGACTTCTCCATGGCCTTTCTCAACCTGGGGAATCGACGTCATTGGCGCAATCATGCCAAAAGGGTTGAATGGGCATGAATATATTTTGGTGGCAATTGATTACTTTATGAAGTGGGTGGAAGCTCAATCCTATGTAGTGTTGAAAGCATCGCATGTGGCCAAGTTTATTAGAAACAATATCATTTGCCGGTACGGAGTCCCAAACGGGATCATCTCAGATAATGGCTCCCACTTCAAGAAAGAGGTGATAGACTTGTTGGAGAAATACAACGTGGCTTTTCATAAGTCATCTACATATAGGCTGCAAACTAATGGAGCTGTTGAAGCTGCCAACAAGAACATCAAGAACATCTTACAGAAGATGGTTGAGACCTACAGGGACTGGCTAGATAAATTGCCATTCGTGCTCTAGGGCTACAGAACTTCAATCCGGACGTCTACAGGGGCAACTCCTTATTCACTTGTTTACGAGATGGAAGTCGTTTTGCTAATTGAAATAGAAGTCCCGTCGCTGCGAGTTATGGTTGAGTGTCAGATAGCAGAGGCGGACTGGCAACAGAGCAGATTTGAGGAGTTGATGCTATTTGATGAGAGAAGGCTGAAAATATTGTATTATGTTCAAGGCTACCAACACAGAATTCCCAGGGCTTTTAACAAGAAAGTTAAGTCTCGGAATCTTAAAGAAGGAGACATAGTGCTGAAAGACAACCGAGCTCTCATTCATGACCCTAGGGGCAAGTTTAGACCCAATTGGACTGGTCATTACATCATCAAAGTTATTTGGTCAGGTAGAGCTATTATTCTCATGGATTTAGATGGCCTAAAATTTTCACAACTGATCAACATAGACAAGTTGAAGAAATATTATCCTGAGAGGCTCACTAGGCCGAGAACCGAAAGGGCGACCTAGGCAAAAGTTAAAGCATGAAAAATTAGAAATAAAGAAAAAACTAAGCTCGCGAGGTTGAAAATCCTAAAGAGTGACTTTGGCAAAAATTAAAGTGCAAAAGGAGAGAGTTAATACTCGAGTGAACCTGAACTGAACTACGTAAGGCCTGATTCCCATCTTCGGGATACGTAGGCAACTTCATCCTGAAGTTTGGCCGTAATCACCTCCAACTCAACTGTCCTGTCCATGTGTCTGATCAGGCCATCTTTGTATGTTCTTTACCTAAGAGTTCGGTTGTGATCTTCATTCTAGGAAAAAGTGCTGGTTACAAAGCAGAACAGTGGTATTCAAGTAGGGGTATTTATGATCTTTTGATTCGGGGTTGTACATCTTGAGGATTGATTCCGTGCGTGTCAGGTGGTGATTCTTTTCGAAAATGGTTTTGAAAAGTTTTAATAAATGTTGATTTTGTTCAAAATTTTGCCTTATACTACTTAGACCATTTTTGGACCAAAAGGAAAATTTTTAATGCTCACAACTTTAATTTCATTGATTTCAACATAAAGTTCTCCAACTCTCCGATATAAATCAAAGTTGCTTTTATTACATCGAAAAAACTTGAAAGGAAAGGTCAAAGCAATAAACTAGGGGCATAAGTGAGTCAGGTGCTCCTATGTTCTCTGCTCGTGCTTGCGGAAAATTCTGAAGCCAAAATGGGCCCGGTTTGTGCCTCATCCTCGAGCCAAGCCAAGCCAAGCACTCACCAGAAAGGGCATAACTAAAACTAGGGGCAGGGGCCAGAAGTTCTCTTGTCCTCCAGGCAGTGAGGTACCTAGCTAGGTGTAAACCACAAATAGGGAATGAAACTAGATATTCTACTCCCTCCTCTGGGCAGGTCTGATCATGCCTGAACTGATATCTAAACCGAAAGGGAAAGTAGAACACACAATGCGTGAGGCCAATCAATTATATACCAGGCTACCGAGCCGTGCTGTAACTCATCTCGGTCAGATTAAGCCAAGGGCAGCACCAAGCTATGTCGGTTGCAGACCTATTGCACATCCAGTTGCATCCCCATCTCTCGTTGGAGAAATCCACTAGTTGATGGCGGAAGAAATAACCTTGAGCTGGGTACTCAGGGCAAGAGTCCACTACCCTCAGCTTATCCATAAGCCATACTAGGAAAGGGATGACAAATAAGAGAGATTAAAGAATAGAGAGATATATGTTGAGAGAAAGTAAGAAAAGGGCTTTGAGAAAAAAATAGAGCATGAGTGCCAAGTGATGTGAGAAACACATATGAGAAAGGGTGAGAAACAATACCTAAAGAAGTAGTGGAGTCCCGCGAATCTGGTAGTCCTTCGCTGATGAAAGGCATTTAAGCCCATCAAGGTCTCGGCCAGCGCCAAACCAATGCAACTCTTACCTTCTTTCAGACCTTGAGCCACTTCGATCAACTGAATGCTGGATCCGTTGAAACTAGGGGCAAGAAGGAAATGTGCAAGCATACATAAGCAGAGGGCATGTTGCCGAAAACCTCGCCAGAGAAAGTCGCCTCTATCATCGATGTCAAAAAATCGATGAATCAAGTTAGGTATGTCTAGTTCTCCGTTGTGGGCCAAAGATCAAGCCTTGTACAAAGTGAGCCCACACATCCATTCCAAAGTTTGGGTGCGGCCAAAACAAGGCTGAGACATGATTTCCTTATTGCGTGCGGGATTCCATTAGTGCTTGAAATTCTTCAAGTGTCGGGCACATTTCCTGTGCTCTGAAGCAAAAGACATGCGTAATTGGGTCCTAGCATCAGGCCGCGACATAGAGGAACGGAAAACAAAGTGGAGTACGACTCAACGAAAAAAGTGCATTTATGCTGAAACCTCCATTCTTCGTGCCGTCTAAAATAGCTATCCAATCTGTGAGCTTCTTGGCAAGGAATATCTCCATTTGTGGAAGAAATTGCAGCTAAAATGAGGTTTTGGAGGAGAAATCACGAAGTAGAACCTTTTGTGGAAGATAAGGCTGTGAGTGGAAGCTAGCTATCAACAATCTGAGAGTTCCTCACATTGATGGCTGGCAGGCCACCCTCCTCTGGCTGGCAACTTCTCTTTATGGCCAGCAGCCCCTCTTTTTGGCCTGCCGTCCACTTGTGTGCTGGGCAATGTTGGTAGCATGCGTTTTGTCTTGATCTTGGTGTGTTTTAAGGTCTTATTTTGAGTCTTTTGGTTTTAGCAAGTGTGTTTATTTGTATTCAAGTTGTTTTTGCTTTGTTTATCAAGTTGTATTTTGTATTTTGGTTGTCGATCGGCTCATTACCCGATTAAGATTATTGTTTCAATCAAGCGCTTTATTGGCAATTTCAATTCCATGTCCATTTCATGCAAATATGATGCTCATGATGCAAAAATGACAACACTTTTCATCAAAACTGCAAAGTTCTATTCTGATCATCGTTTTTTACAAAAGAGGAGTGCAAGTTTCAAAAGCAAAAATAAAACCTATCTGAAGCTATACATGTGCTAATGCTACCAAACAAAAAGAAACTAAGCAAAAAGTACAAAAACATCGGCGTCGGTCATCTTAGGCCCAATAGGCCCTCTTCGTCCTCTTCCTCGGAGGGGACTCAAGAGCACTATCTCTATCGGCACTAATATCAGAATTAGAATCTGAATTAGAGCCAGTATCATCTACGCTCCCTATCTCAGGGTTCGCCTCGACGTCACCTCTGCTCTCGGACCCCGAGCCAGTATCATCTCCACTCTCCGACGACTCAGAATGCTGACTCATTGCTTCCTCGGAGTCACTAGTCTCAGCATCATCATCGCTCAAAATGGGCTCTGAAGGACTATTTTGACCTCGAGTGCCCCTATTCTTGCCTCAACTGTGACTCATATCGCGGCCACGGGCTGGGGCCTGTCTCTCTCTGTTCCCTACTGCTGGACGAGGTGCTGCCGGTACTGGTGTTATTACTACCGCTGGTGTCATCGGTGTAGATGAAATCTGGAAAAAAAATAGTTGTCAACATATCAGCTATAGTGTGTGTATCAGATACAGGCATAGTATGCATAATAAGTGTCATGCAGAAACCAGATACAGTATGAGTACAATGTATGAGTATAGTATGCCAATGCAGTGTATCAGTGCAGTTTGGGAAAGACTACGGTTGAAATGCTGATGTATCAGCATGATGCACAAACAGAGTTAGTAATGAAATGCATGCTGAATTGAAGGAAATTACCTGGATATTGTGAAGACCAAGCAGCATCTCCCTCCTCTGCACCATACCCATCAAAGAAGCCACTAGCTCGAGGAAGCTCCCCGTATACGCTATAGATGTCTGCAGGTGCATTTGGATGATCAATGTCTGGAATAAACATATCTAAAATGGAAATGTGGGGGTGCAAATTGTAAAGTGTGGTCTACACCTGAGACGTGCCTCGAACTCCGACAAACTCATGCCCAACTTTTGCTGGCTCAATCGGAATTTGGTAAGCAGTCCTAGTAGGCAGCTAGCATGTGAGCGCGATAGGAAGCTCTGGCCAACGGATAATTTGTTCAACCGGGGAAGGGGGAGCCTCTCTAGTATGGGCCCTAGTTGCTCGAGTCACCTCGCCCACCACAGGAGCCCCTACTCCCTCGCTTGCGTGAGCCCCCATCAGAGAAGGCATAAGGTAGGTCTGAATAAATGTCACGTAATCGTCCTCTCCCCTAAAGAAGTCAACGTCCAGGCCTACCATGAACTGTATGATTGCGTCAGCTGATAGGTTATCCGATGTCCTCATAGACTCCGGGGGTGGCATTAGAACGACTAGATCAGGCAAGCCCACAGTCTGGCGTACGAATCTCTCACTCAAGAACCAAACCCGACAGACTAGGACCTCTAGGAGAATCTGGAAGCGCGATGTGCCCTAAGCTCCCACATACTAGTCTCTTACCCCGGCTGGCATCATCGCCCAGGGCTACCATGTGATCTGCAAACAGGGGATGTACAGATTGTTAGTCGTCGTTAGCTACAAAAGTATGAATCAAAACAGTTGCAAAACAAAAATGATTGTGAGATTCGGGTTACCTTGTGGGCGACCACTGTATCAAAGTAATGGTGGAAGAAGGCGAAAGTCTCATGACTCCAGCGCCGACACCGACACCGACATCGACTATCGTATCATCTCGAATAAGTGACAACAAGGGGGAACTCCTCTATAGGCTCTTGAGTAAGGGCTGGAAAATACGTGTAAACTCACAACTGCAACGAAAGGGTAGCGATGTGATTAACAGTATGAATAGATATAGAAAATGCAAAGCATGAATAGATATAGAAAGTGCAAAGCAGAAAACATAGGTGTTGAATAGATACAAAGCAGAAAATGTGAAGTAGAAAGTGTAAAGTGCAAAGAGGGAACTGAAATGCATACCTCCCAGGCTCGCTAGTAACTTTCGATCTGCTTTCCCCTTAGGCGGGAGGTGGAGCTCATATAGTCATAAAGGGTGGCAATACTAGCTCCGCCCCAATCATAGAATCGCACTCGGGACAGCGTCACCAGGGCACTCAACAGATATGAACCCACGATGTTCCACCTGTTCGAAAACAAGGTGGTACCGAGGACCAACATCAGGAAACCCCGGGCGAACTGCACCATCTCTTCCAGTGTCTCGGGCTTGCTTCCGCGGAACCGCTCGGCGAACCAACTGTATCTCACAATGGTCGGCTGGTACAGAGATGGGCGCACTCCCAATTGGTGGATCTAAGCAGCCTTCTGCTCACCTATGTTTGTTTCAAAAGGGATCGGATCAGCTCCAACTCCTAAGCCTGTGATCATAGCAAAGTTGTAGGGAGACATTGTCATCTCTATGATAGTAAAGAGGTAGAAAGAGTTGGTGGTGTCCCACCACCTCTTCACTAGCGCTTCTAGAAGGGGGCGGCTTGCTATGACGCGTGTCAATCCGGAGCAGAAAAGGCCGAAGCCAGCCTTATCGACGATGTCACGAACCCTGACAGGGAGCTCATCGTACCAGTCCCTCGCCGTCGTCACTTCGTACGTCCTGTAGGTACGAAAGTCTCCCTGTGGTAGAGAACAGGTGAATCAGATGAAAGACAGTGATGGAAGTATAGTCAATGAAAGGCAGTGTAAGAAATGCAGAGAAAAGAAAGGCAAGAATGCATGAAAACAAAGTTCATACCTCAGTAGCGCTGAAAGAAAGGTGGGAGTCTAGCTCCCTCAGCAGGAGGTCCTTTGGTATGCCATGAGCAAAGTCACTGAAATGCCTAATGCCTCCAGGCGGTAATATGCGTGTGCGGGAAAGATATGTCGCTGGATCGAAGGACCGTACTCTCAATGGTAATAGCTCTGGCTCGAACTTTGGCACAAACTCCGCCTCAAGGTCAGCTTCAATGCCCTCTACCGCCTCATTGGCTGGCAACTACTGGCTCTTCTACCTCGACAACGGGTGGAAACACATGTGGAACCTCGGGAGGAGCTTCGTCATGTGGAATCTCATCTGCCATCTAGAAAATGGGTGAAAAGTGAAAAAAATGAAAAAAAGAAGGTAGACTTGGAAAAAGTCAACTCTATGAGAGAGAAAATTGGAGAAAAAATAAAATCCGGGAAAGCTTACGAAACTCGAGAGAAACTGTAGCACGTGCCCGCGGAGGGGGACCTCGCTGCTACTACAGTTCGGACTCGCGATTTTTGTTGTCGTGGTTCTTAATCTCAACCAAAGAGTCCAAATCTGGCAAATCGTTTTGAGAAACAGATTTTTGAAAAAGTAGTGCCAAACATGGACTGCTTTGCTAGATACAGAGTCGCCACCTAAATATTTTTAAAATGGGAAAATTTAGGAAACCCTGACTCGGTGCCGAAGGCCACATGTCCGTTATCACCGGAGTTGTCTCGGCTCGGGAGCTTGGGTACGATCGGGGAAGGTCAGCTATGAGCACCCCCTCTCGCCCGGTCCGAAGACCGGCCTCTACTAACCGTGATATCCGATTTTGAAAACAATATGTGTTCTTATTCCAATTATTAGTCTAGAATTACTATGTTATGCGCGCAGCAAACAAGTATAGACTAGATTGCCTAATTTGGAAAGAAACATTGCATATCCGTTTGTTTTGAAAATGCTTTGGAATTTGCTACTCGCAAGTAGGCTAAAACACGGATTTCAATGAGTTTTTCCAACTCAAACAATCCAACCTTCACCCACAGGCATTTCAAAATATTTTATCACATAAGCATCTAGCCACATGGCAAACATACTGTCATGTTAACATTCACACACATGCGAGATGCTAAAGCGAAAATACTTACATTGTACTCCGTGCCAAAACAGTAAACTAGTTAGCAAAGCATGCGTGTCCTAGTTCATGTTAAATTGCCTAATGCAACACATACAGGATGCAATTAGATAGGCTCGGCTAACCTAAGCATGGCATATGAAATGCGATCAACTATCACATATTCAATTTTTGAATTGAAGTACAAATGCAGTTAGCGTGATGTACCGAGCCTAATGCATGCAATACAAATGCATGGATACACACATGCATAGCATAAGGTATGCTAAATTAAACATGCCCTAATCTACCATCATAAGCAGGTAAATAAAAGGGAAGAAAGACGTGAGGTTGGAAGACATACACACACTCACACACACTTATTACAGATTTGCCCTCACTCGAAGGGACCAAAATAATAATACAAATTAATTAACTACGCAAGCTAATTAAATATTACAAATTGCTTAATTAATTAACAAATTAACTAAACTAAAGAAAAACAGTAAACCGCCTCGGGGCGAGGGCCAGATGCAACACATGCTCGGGACTGGCTCGGAATCGCACTGCCATGCATAGTTTGCCTCTGTTTTCCCTGCTCTGCTCCTCTGAAAACTGCCAAAGTCTCAGGGATGCCTCTCAGGACACTGGGGGATATCATCGGCTGAGCAGAATTTCCACCGGCAGTAGCATTTAGTCACCGGCACAAAATAGATCCACCGGCCATCGATTGACTGCCGGTCGGCACTAAATACTGCCGGCCGACAATAAATTCCTGCAGAACCTGCAACTCACAGCAGCAGAGGGCAAAATCTTGCATAGCAATGCAATTCAAGCAATTTATGCACCTATCACATTCCTTATCATGTTAATGACTCAAAGGAGGATGTGCCCCGATTCTCGGACCACCAATCACGCATTTCCATGCATGATGGCCCAAAGAATCAAGTGTGCAACTTCAATTTCAAAATGCATGCAAACCAAATAAACACACAAGGGGGCCTAACCTCTATCATACTCATCTCAAGAGGCAAGGTAATGCATGCAAGATGCAATGCAACTTAGGCATACGAGCTAAGGATGCAACATGCCGATACAAGCAAACATGCAAGGTGAGCATGCAAATAAGCAAAGGATGGACTTATGCATGAATTAGGCAGCTCTAAATAGGCCTAAAACAGTGGCCAAAATGCTACAATATGAGGGACCAAATACATGCACACATGCACCTAATTGAAGGCCAACACTTAAGCACAATTTGAACAACCTTCAAACACATTTGAAAGGGGGATCATGGACTAATTAGCATGCAATATGAGCTCTAAAAATGCATGTTAGGATGGTGCCAAACCAAGCAATAAATCAAGCCAAGCATGCATCAAATGGCCTAAGTGCTCAAAACAAACCAATGGAGCATTGGACTACACTTAGCAAGACCAAACATGGCATGAAATCATTGACCAAAAACAGAGTTTTAGGACATAACATAAGGCCCAAAAGACCACTTAGATGGCATCTAAATGGCTCAAAAACAAAGGCATGCACAAATGGTCAAAACATGGAGCATGCAACACATGCTTCCAAAGCATCAAAGGGGCATGCAAGGCAATCAAGCAAGCATGAAAATGGGACTGAAATAGCTTATAGGGTGGCCCCAAATCACCAAAACAATGCAAAGATGCCATGCTATACATTCATATGCTCAAGGCCAGCAAGCCTAAATACAAAGGAGCTATATGATGCATGCCAAATTCGACCCAAACAACCTAGGACAGACCTAGAACATGGCAAAACATGCACAAAATCTTCACAAGACTAAGCCTAAAACATGCTCCAACAAAGGCTAACAACCTAAGACATGTTAAGGCATAACAAGGCATTACAAGGCAACTATGCTAAGCATGCATGGAGTACCAAAACCAATTTAAAATCATGTTATATTATGGATATATAAGCATGAAAAACAACCTAAACATGCTCAACACACACTCAAGCATAATGCTCTCTCAAGAGGCCAAAACATGCCCTTTTCAAGGACAACAAGGAGAGGGGGTGGCCCTCTCCTTCTTGGGACATCAAGGCATCATCTTCACCACTGAAATCCCTCAAGATTTCAGTGGTGAAGAGACCCCAACACCAAAATCCCGGAGCTAGCACAAAAGGGCACAAAAATGAGGCCTTTTAAGGTCTAAGGGTGTTCAAACTTACCCGAACCACAAAACACTCTTAACAAACAATCAAGAGGACTAAAAAACAGAAATTTTTTGTGTTATACAATAAGCACGAAAACAGCTCTAAGATAGGTAGAAACAAGGTGCAAAAATCGGGAATAAAGGTGTAAGTTTCTTACCCTTGATGACCCCTTCACAAATGGTGCTCCAATGGCCTTCCTTAGCTTGGATCCAACACCAAAACTTCAAAACCAGTCCCTTAGAACCTCAAGAGCCAAAGGAAGGTGAAACACTATGTGTTTGTGTGCAATAGTATGGACTAAACACACTAAAACACACACAAGAGGGAAAAAGAGAGAGATAAGGTGTAACAAACCCTAACCCTAGATCTCAAACCCTAACAATGGCTGTCTAAGCTCTCAAAATATCTCAAAATGTCTAACCTCTCTAGCTAAGAGACATCTCTCTCTCTATATGACACTTCTTGTCTTGTAAAGCTTACAAGACAAGCTTCACAAGAGGGAGATCCCTCCATACACGTGTATGGAGGGGAGCAAAAGCAAGACAGCTGTCTTAAAATATCTGCAAAAGCAGATGTACAGTAATTGGCCGGCCAAAAATGCCATCTTGGCCAAAAAGAGTGCCGGCCAGCACTAAATAGTGCTGACCGGCAACAAATAGTGCCGGCCGGCAATATACATTGCCGGTAGCAGCAAAAACCAGCCGGTGGCCTCTAGCCACTGCCGGTGATGGGTGGGGATGGTCCACAAGCCCTACCCTGCCCTTCCAAGGCAAAACACAAGTGTTTGGTGCAAAACCAGACACTAAACGGTCGAGTTCGGAGATCCTAAGGCAAGGCGCGCGAGCCGAGACCTCCGGGAACTCCAAACGAATACAAACGTGGATAATCACCGAGTGTTCAAACGTGTACAAAGCACGGATTTAGAGAGAGAAAGTACCTTATCACGACCCCATTCCGTCCCTAGTAGAATGGTGCCACGATGGCCAGTAATCCGAGATTACCAAAGGCCAACTTACCAAGTTCACACACAATCAGAGTATACATATGGGGCTTACATGTGCAGAAGCAATAAATTTAAATCTAAATAGTCCATAAGAGTAGTGCATAGATCAAATGAAATGTCATACATAACGTGGTTTTATAACTTGAGTACAAATAAAACAAATACATATTACATCTTGGTCAAAAGGCTTCTCAAGCCGATATATACAAAACGAACTACAACAACCAAGCCAAGAAGCATAATCTTCAAGATGCTACAAAATATGAATCCAAAACAACTTGCAAATAATCATCTAGGCGTCACCGCCTTCTTAGTCGTCACCTACATATATATATAGAGAGAGTGAGCTTGGATACTCAGTGAATGATATTAGAAATAAAGGTTTAAAATGAATGATATCCGAGATCTTTATCAAAACAATACATATCATAACTTGTACAAAATCAAGGGATGAACCAAGTTCATCTATCAAGTCTTTCAAAACTTCAAGGGATGCTTACTAGCATTAATATAATACAAGGGATGACATTCCAGACAAACCCATGCGGTAAACTGTTAGTGGCAAGATAAGGGAGATATTTCAAACAAGGGTGCTAGTTGCATTATAGTCCCATAGCACTAAGGGCTTTCAAAACAAGGGTACTAGTTGCATTATAGTCCCCTAGCACTAAGGACTTTTCAAGAATGTCATCAAAACAAGATAATACTTGATACAAAAACTAGGGATAATCATTCATGCTTGATCAAATACTTTTTCAAAATGAAGCAAAGCTTTATCAAAACTTTATAACATAGCTTTATCAAAAATACCACTCACATAGCTCTTCGGATGTGGGGATTACAAGGGAGGATCCAAGGCCTACAAATACATGGCAAAGTCCACTGAATGTACTTCAAGAAGTCAAAAAGAGATGCTCAAGGATGGATATGAAATGTATTCTTAAAACAAGCTTTGCATAAGTGTAAATGATCTCGGCATTTCTTTCAAAACTAAGTCAAGACAAAGAAAAACATGCTGGGGGTTAAAACACTGTTTCTCATCTCGGGAAAACATGCTGGGCACCAACCAGGTCTTGGCCGAGGTCCCACACCTCTTGGCCGAGGTGTGGTCCTGATGACCACATTCAGGGAAATGAAGTCGGGAAAATCTGGGTTTTCCCTTCGAGGAACATGAAGAACATGAACATGAAGAACATGAAGAACATGAATGTTAAAATCTTAACTTGTTATTACAAAATTGGAGATTTCATAAGATGAGTTTGAAAACATGGACCTGGGTACCCATACTTGGAGATTTCATGAAAACAAACACGAGAACATGGATCTTGATACAAACTTTCAGATCAAAACATGGTTTTATTTCAAGAACACGAGAACATCATTTCCTCTGCTGGGACACGTGGCAACGGCTGGTTGGCTCTCCTCAAAAGATGACTGACTGACAAGACGAGCATGACAAAGTGTATACAACAAGCAAGGTGACATGGGCACTTCAGCAAGTAAGGACCTCGGATTAGGACAACGTTTTGGCAAGTAAGGTCTCAATGATCTCGGCTAGGAAGGATAACACTTGACCTAGTTGTGCCACACCTTGGCCTAGATGTGCCACACCTCGGCCTAGGTCATACCAGTCCCGGAACAAGATCACTAGGTGCAAGGATCAAGGATCTAGGATGCCTAGATGGTAACATCTCGGCTTAGATGATACATATCTCGGCCTCGGTGATGCACACCTCGCCTTAGATGATGACATCTCGGGCAACATGCCAGGGTGAAGGTGGAGGTCAACCAAAGTGGTTCCAAGATGGTCCTAAGTGTAAAAGGTTCAAAGGCGTGACCTAGGCTTAAGGTTACCTCGGCTTAACACACACCAAGCGAGAAACAAAACATGCAAGCAACACTCAGACAAAACAAATTAAGTCCTGTAGATGCAAACGTAATCAAGACAAAATCATGTAAATACACATGAGCATGACTAAGACAAAGTGAGGGTTGTTACATCCTACCCCCCTTAAGGAAGTTTGGTCCCCAAACTTGAGTTACCTCGTTCCACAAACAACTCCGGATGTCGGATTTTCATTTCTTCTTCCATTTCCCATGTAGCATCCTTGCCATAATGCTCTTTCCATTCAACCTTCACCATCGGTATTGACTTGTTCCTCAACTGTTTCACTTGCTGTAGACACCCCATTTTTGACCGTCCTCAAGACTTGGACGTCACCATTGGAACACTTGGTGATTACCCGTGTTTGTGTTCATCTTGAGTTCCCGGAGGTCTCGGTTGCGCGCCTTGCCTCAGGATCTCTCGACTCGACCGTGTTATGTCTGGTTTTGCACCAAATACTTGTGTTTTGCCTTGGAGGGGCGGGGAATGCCTTGTGAGGCATCCCCACACATCACCGACCATGGCTCGAGGCCACCGGCTAGTGATTTTATGCCATCAGCAATGTATATTGCCGGTCGGCACTCTTTGTTGCCGGTCGGCCATTTATTTTGCCAAAATGGCAATTTTGAATGGCCGATCACTGTTCATCTACTTTTAGTAGATATTTTGTGCCAGCTGTGATAGCTGGCACCCACTCTGTTCCCCTCCATTATGGAGGGGTTCCCCTCTTGGATGGCTTGTTTTGAAAGCCTTACAAGAGGGAGTCGCCTATAAGAAGAGGGCTCCTCTCTTGGCATGAGGGTTACAAAAATTTCAGAGGGGGTTCTGGATTAGGGTTAGGGTTGATACATATTTCCTATCTCTATATCTCTCTCTTGTGTGTGTCTAGTGTGTGTTTGTCCATACTATTGCACACAAACACATAGTGTTACACCTTCTCTTGGTTGTTGAGGGACCAGAGGGTTGTTCTTGGTGTTCTTGACTGGATTTGAGCTCAAGGAGGCAACAAGATCATCATTTGTGAAGGAGGACTTCAAGGGTAAGAAACTAGCCCCTTTTTACCCCATTTTTGCACACTACTTTTACCTATCTTGCAATTGTTTTTTGGCTTTGCATATAATACATAAAAGTTCTGTTTTAAGGCCTCTAAATAGTTTGTTAAGAGTGTTTTAAGCTTTGGGGTTGTTTGACCCCTCTTAAGCCTTGTTTGGCCCTTGTTTTGTGCTATTTTGTGTGAGCTCCGGGACTTTGGTGTTTGGGCCTCCTCACCACTGAAATCTTGAGGGATTTCAGTGGTAAGGATGGTGCCTTGAGGTCCCAAGAAGGAGAGGGCCACCCCCTCTCCTTATTGTCCTTGAAAAGGACCATTTTTGCCTCTTGAGGGAGCACCTAGCTTAGGCTCTTGTTGACCATGCCTTAGCTGTTATTTATGCTTATTTTTCCATGAAATAGCATTGTTTTAAGTTGGTTTTGGTACACCATACTTGCTTAGCATACATGCCTTGTAATGCCATTTTGTTGCCTTAACATGCCTTAGGTTGTAAACCATTGTTCTAGCATGTTTTAGGCTTGGCTTTGTGAAGCTTTCATGGTTATTTTGCCATGATTAAGGTCTGTCCTTAGTTGTTTGGGTCGACTTTGGCATGCATTGTATAGACCCTTTGCATTTTTGGCTTGTTGGCCTTAAGGGTGTGAGCGTATAGCATGCATTACTTGCTTTGATTTAGTGAGTTGGGACCATTTTTCATGTCATTTCAGTCCACTTAGTATGCTTGCATGCTTGCATTTCATGGTCCCTTTGATATGTCAAAGGCTTGTGTTGCATGCTCCATGTTTTGGTCATTGTGCATGCTTTTGAATTCAAGTCATTTAGATGCCATCTAAGTAATCTTTTGGGCTTTGTTTTATGTGCTAAAACTCTGTTTTGGGTCATTGAATTCATGCCATGTTTGGTCTTGTTAAGTGTGGTTCAATACCCCTTTAGCTTGCTTTGAATCTTGGACTTTGCTTGCATACCTTGATTGCATTGTTTGGGTTGGTTTGGCACCATGTTCTTGCATGATTTTCAAAGCTTAATTTACATGCTAATTGTCCATGTTATGTCTCTTTCAAGTGTGCTTGAGAGTTGCCCTTTTGTGCTTAAGTATTAGCCCTTTAACATGTGCATGTGTGTACGTGTGTTGGCCTCCATGTTTGAGCACTTTGGCCACTGATTTAGGCTTGTTTGAGAATTGCCTAATCATGTTTAAGTCCATCTCTTTGCTTGTTTGCATGCTCACCTCGCATGGTTGCTTGCATACTTGCATGTACACATTGCATTGCCATGTTGCATCCTTAGCTCGCATGCCTAGGTTGCATTGCATTGCATTGTGCATGTATTGCCTCACCTCTTGAAGTGAGTCATGATAGAGGTAGAAGCCCCTTGGTTTGATTATGTGCATTGCATTGCATTTGAAATGAAAAATGCACAACTTGGTCTCTTGGGCTATCACGCATTGAAATGCGCGCTTGATGGTCCGAGAACCAAGGACCATGTCCCTTTGAGTCATAAACATGATAAAGGATATGGTCGGTGCATACATTGCTTGAAATGCATTGCCATGCTGTGCCTTGCCCTCTGCTGCTGTCAATTGCAGGTTCTGCAGACATTCTTGGCCGACCGGTAGTGTTTAGTGCCGACCGACCATAAATCCGTGGCCGATAGCTTCATAAACAGCCGATGATCACATATTACTGCCGGTGGCCATTCTCCTCAGCCGGTGGTGTCTCCCAATGTCCAGGGAAGCAATTCTGAGACTTTGGCAGTTTTCAGAGGGGCAGAGCAGGGAAAACAGAGGCAGCCTACGCATGGCAGTGGACTTCCGAGCAAGACCCGAGCACGCGTGCATTGAGCCCTCTTCCCGAGGCCCTTTTTCTTGTTTTCTTAAATTAATTAATTTGTTTAATTAATTTAGTTGGTCTGTAATAATTAATTAGCTAGGATAGTTAATTCATTATTCGAATTGTATTATTCTTTTGGTCCCTCCGAGCGAGGGTGAATTTGTAATAAGTGTGGGTGAGTGTGTGCATGTCTTCCAACCCCCACTTCATTCTCCCTTTTACTTACCTGCTTTGATGGTTAGTAATAGGTCATGTTTAATTTAGCATACCTTATGCTATGCATGCGTGCATCATTTATCAGTATTGCATGCACCGGGCTCGGCGCATCATGCTAACTGCATTAGTATTTCAAATCTAACTTGAATACATGTTACTTGTGCATTTTCACATGTCATTCATAGACTAGCCGAGCCTACTCTAGTGACATTTCGTATGCGTTGCATTAGACATTTAAACATGGACTTGGATCATGCATTGATTGCTAACGAGTTCTTTGTTTTGGCACGGAGTACGATGTAAGTATTTATGCTTTAGCATCCTTGCATGCGTGTGAGTGTTGCCATGATAGCATGATTATCATGAGGCTAGCTGCTTATGTGATATAACTGCTTGAATGCCTGTGGGTGAAGGTTGGATTGTTTGAGTTGGAATAGCTCATTGAAATCCGTGTTTTAGCCTACTTGTGAGTAGCAAATTCCAAAACATTTTTTCCAAAACAAACGGATATGCAATGCTTATTCCCAAATTAGGCAATCTAGTCTATACTTTTGTGCTGTGTGCATAACATAGTAATTCTAGGCTAATAATCGGGATAAGAACACATAACGTTTTCAAAAACGGATATCACAGTTAGTAGAGGCCGATCTTCGGATCGGGCGAGAGGGGGTGCTCATAGTTGACCTTCCCCAATCGTACCCTAGCTCCCGAGCCGAGGCAACTTTGGTGATGATGGACACGTGGCCTTTGGCACCGAGTCAGGGTTTCCTAAATTCTCCCTTAAAAAAATATTTAGGTGGTGACTTTGTATCTGGCAAAGCAGTCCATGTTTGGCACTTCTTTTCTAAAAATCTGTTTTCTCAAAACGATTTGCCGGATTTGGACTCTTTGGTTCAGATTAAGAACCGTGACACAAAATCGAGTCCGAATTGTAGCACGAGGGCCTCACGCGGGCGCGTCTACACTTGCCTATTGAGAATCCGTATCAGCTTCTCCTCATAACCCAAATCTTCATTAATCACAATCTCGAAATGATCAATCACATGCAATGGATCCTGAATATACTTCCTTAACATCGAGATGTGGACTTGACTTAATTCTAGCGGTAAAGCAAGTCTGTAAGTAACTGGGTTAACTCTTTTAAGGATTTCAAACGGCCCGATGTAACGAGGTGCTAATTTACCTTTCTTCCCAAATCTTGAAACTCCCTTCATCGACAAAATCTTTAGGAATACATGATCCCTAACTTCAAATTTTAACTCTCTTCTCCTCTGGTCGGCGTAACTCTTTGTCGACTCTGAGCGGTCCTAATTCTTTGCTGAATGAGCTTAATCTTCTCGGTCGTCACTTGAACCAGTTCGGGACCAATCAAAGCTTTGTCTCCTACTTCGGTCCAACATATCGGTGATCTGCACTTCCTTCCATACAGAGCTTCATATGGCGCCATGCCAATGCTAGCTTGATAACTGTTGTTGTAGGCAAATTCTACCAATGGCAAATGCTCTTTCCAACTTCCCTTGAGGTCCAATACACATAGTCTAAGCATATCTTCAAGTGTCTGAATCGTTCTCTCTGTTTGCCCATCGGTCTGGGGATGAAAAGCGGTGCTAAACCTCAACTCGGCTCCCAAAGCTCCTTGTAGATTCTGCCAAAATCTAGAGACAAACTTTGGATCTCGGTCTGACACAATGGACATCGGCACTCCATGAAGTCTAACAATCTCATTCATATACAACAAAGCAAGTCGATCGGCATTAAAGGTAGTCTTAACATGCAAGAAGTGAGCTAACTTGGTTAATCTGCCCACTATAACCCAAATTGAATCCATACCCTTTTGTGTCCTCGGCAAACCAATCATAAAATCCATGGAGATGTGTTCCAATTTCTACTCAGGAATCGATAAAGGTTGAAGAAGTCCTGCTGGTCTCTGATGCTCCGCTTTTACTTGTTGACAATATAGACACTGAGATACAAACTCGGCTATTTCTCTTTTCATATTTGGCCACCAAAAAGTCTGCTTCACATCTTGATACATCTTGGTGTTCCCTGGATGTACTGTGAATCTGGAACCATGGGCTTCCTGCAAAATCTTCTTCTTTAACTCTGGGACATCGGCCACGCACAACCTTCCTTTAAACCTAAGTACCTGATTCTCAATGGTGTACCCTGACCTCGGCTTGGTGACAAACTCATCAATCACCTTCTTGAAGAATTCATCCTCCATCTGCCTGGTGTTCACTTCCTCAATAATAGTCGGCTCCATTGAAATCATTGCTAGACATGCCAGATTCCCATCTATCTTCCTGCTCAACGCGTCGGCTACCAAGTTTGCTTTACCTGGATGATACTGGATCTATATGTCGTAGTCCTTCAATAACTCAAGCCATCTTCTCTGCCTCATATTTAATTCTTTTTGAGTGAACAAGTACTTCAGACTCTTGTGGTCGGTGAAAACTTAGCAAGAAGCTCCATACAAGTAATGGCGCCAAATTTTCAAAGCAAACACTACGGCTGCTAGTTCTAAATCATGGGTAGGATAATTCCTTTCGTGAGGTTTCAATTGACGAGATGCATATGCTATGACTTTACCCCCTTGCATTAATACACAATCCAAACCCTTATGTGAAGCATCACTATAAATCTGAAATTCCTCATTACCTGATGGTAGTACAAGAACTGGTGCTGTAACTAACCTCGTCTTGAGCTCTCGGAAGGCTAAACTTGGCATACAACTTTCTGTCTCTCAAAAACTGTAAGGCAAGTCTCAGATGCTTCTCATGCTCAACTTCACTCTTGGTATAGATCAATATATCGTCAATGAAAACAACCACGAACTCATCTAGGTATGGCTTGAAGACTCTATTCATCAAATCCATGAATGCTGCAGGAGCATTAGTCACTCCAAAAGGCATCACCAAAAATTCGTAGTGGCCATATCTTGTCCGAAAAACGGTCTTCTCAACATCCTCGGCTTTAACCTTCAGCTGATGGTAGCCTGACCTGAGATTAATTTTTGAAAAGACTCGTGCTCCTTGTAGTTGATCAAGCAAATCATCGATCCTCGGCAATGGGTACTTATTCTTAATGGTCACCTTGTTTAGTTCTTGGTAATCAATACAGAGACGAAGTGTACCATCATTTTTCTTCACAAATAGGTCTGGTGCTCCCCATGGTGAAGTGCTCGGCCTAATAAAGCCCTTATCTAACAACTCTTGTAATTGCAGCTTCAACTCCTTAAGCTCGGCTGGGGCCATCCTATAGGGTGTTTTGGAGATAGGCTGGGTTCCCGACATGACGTCAATAGTAAACTCTATTTCTCTATCGACTAAGCAGCCAGGCAAGTCATTTGGAAAGATGTCAGGGAATTCCTTAACAACTGGGATGTCGGCCAATTCAACGTTTCCACTTGGATTACTTAGTATACTACACAAATAACCTTGACACCCTTTCTGAATCAACTTATAGGCTTTCATGGATGAGATCAAGTAAGGCAGAGATACTACTCCTTTACCCTGAAACGTAACCTCGGCTTCGTTTGGGGGTTTCAATGTAACACTTTTGGAAACACAGTTAATGGATGCATGATTTTCTACTAACCAATCCATTCCCAATATGACATCAAAGTGAGTTATGTTCAATGGCATCAAATCAACTAATAACTCTACATCCCCGATTACAACAACACATGCCTTACAAATGGATGCAACAGTCATAGTTCTCCCAGATGGAGTAGACACAGATAACACATAGCCAAGGGGTTCTAGTTCCCTATTCAACTTTTCGGCTAATTTAGCAGATACAAATGAATGCGTAGAACCCGAATCAATCAATATGTATGCATCTTGAAAGCAAATTGGAGGGGTACCTAACACTACTGTCTCGGCACTCTGGGTGTCTCCTGGCACTAATGCAAAAACTCTGCCCTGCCTCGCTTGCGCCCTTCTAACATTGTTTTTCTGTGCAGAGCCCAAAGTGTTCCCATTCTTCTTACCATCGTCAGCCTTTGTCTTCGAACAGTCCTTCACACGATGGCCTATCTCGCCACATTCAAAGCAAGCTCCTGACGCCCAACGACAGACCCCAAAATGTGGCTTCCCACAACTTGCACACGTCGACTTAGTATCACCTTCTTGATTTGAGTTGTTAGAACTGCCCATATTCGCTTTCTTCTTGGCATTAAACGGTACCCGACGATTCTCATAGTTTTGTCTCTTCTTCTGGCTCTCTACTGAGCTCTGGTATCGGTTCAAGTTAGCTTCTGCTAGGATGGCCTTGTCTAACACTCCAGCGTAAGTCGGCATGTTGAGCATGTTAACTCGATCCTGTATCGGTCCACGCAATCCACTTTCAAACTTCCTAGCTTTTCTATATTCATCATCGACCATATGATGTGCATATCTCGCCAACTTGGTAAAAGCACGGTCGTATTCTGCCATTGTCTTGTTGCCTTGTGTTAGAGTCTGGAATTCTGTGGTCTTGCGATCTCGGACACTAAGGGAAAATGCTTATTGTAGAACAACTCCAAAAATCTAGCCCAAGTCAACCCTGGGTTACCTTCTCGAATCATCATCCACCATCTTCAAGCGTCGTCGTCTAACGTGAATGCTGTTAATGACACCTTCTGAGCGTCGGTGCTGGGAAAAATCTCGAACAACTTCTCCATTTCCAAAACCCATGCCTCGGCCTTCATTGGCTCTATACCCCCTTGGAATCTCGGCGGGTTCATCTTCTTGAACTCTTTGATCAAGGTTATCATGTCGTCCCCATATAAAGCTTGCTGTGGAGGCACTTGCGGCACTGGAGGAGGTGGAGGTGGAGGCGGAGCTGCATGTCGGCCAGTTGTCTGCTCGGCCTGGGTAGAGGTAGTACTAGTGTCTTGAGGCCTAGGTTGTCTCAATTCACGATCCAAACCTTCGACCAATCTCTCTAATCTGTCCAATCTGTCCTCAGAATGATCTCGGCCAACTGGAGGTCTACCCCTTCTCATGATGCTAGGAGTATGCAAAATGTGACTTTAAAACGAAATGAACAAATAGACATGCATGCAAGCAACAAATGATCATGCCGAGATGATGCACATCTTGTCAAGTAGCAAGCAATATGATGCAATCCTAATATCATTCTAAGGAAAATCCTATGCTCTTTAGGACTCAAAGTGTGTGAATAACGTACTATAAGGAACTCATGCTCTGATACCAATCTGTCACGACTAGGGGTGTGCGTGGTGCGGGTTGGGCGATTTGAGAGTAAATTTACAAACCGAATGGCGGGTTGGCAGATTAGCAGATTGACAAATTGCGGTTTGGGCGGTTTTTGGCAGATTGGCAGATTGAAGAATATTCTAACTAATTATCATACATTTGTATAATATATAACACTAATTTGTATAATATTTTTTAGATATATAACACAAAGTAATTTTACATAATATGTTTCATATATATAACCACTAATTTGTAATAAATTTCATATCTTAAATCTCTCTCACATTCATTTTTACATTGATATTTCATTGGAGGTTAAAAATATATATGTATTAACTATAGCGGAGCGGAGCGGTTCGGTTGGCGGATTATAAATTTTAAAGTTTAAACCGCGGTTAGCGGTTAGAGCGGTGCGGATAGATGCGGATCGGTGCGGTTTTAGCAGATTGGACGGTATTTTGCACAGCCCTAGTCACGACCCCATTCCGTCCCTAGTAGAATGGTGCCATGATGGTCAGTAATCCGAGATTACCAAAGGCCAACTTACCAAGTTCACACACAATCAGAGTATACATATGGGGCTTACATGTGCGGAAGTAATAAATTTAAATCTAAATAGTCCATAAGAGCGGTGCATAGATCAAATGAAATGTCATACATAACATGGTTTTACAACTTGAGTACAAATAAAACAAATACATATTACATCTTGATCAAAAGGCTTCTCAAGCTGACATATACAAAACGAACTACAACAACCAAGCCAAGAAGCATAATCTTCAAGATGCTACAAAATATGAATCCAAAACAACTTGCAAATAATCATCTAGGCGTCACCGCCTTCTTGGTTGTCATCTACATATATATATATAGAGGGTGAGCTTGGATACTTAGTGAATGATATTAGAAATAAAGGTTTAAAATGAATAATATCCGAGATCTTTATCAAAACAATACATATCATAACTTGTACAAAATCAAGGGATGAACCAAGTTCATCTATCAAGTCTTTCAAAACTTCAAAGGATGCTTACTAGCATTAATATAATACAAGGGATGACATTCCGGACAAACCCACGCGGTAAACCGTCGGTGGCAAGACAAGGGAGATATTTCAAATAAGGGTGCTAGTTGCATTATAGTCCTCTAGCACTAAGGACTTTCAAAACAAGGGTACCAGTTGCATTATAGTCCCCTAACACTAAGGACTTTCAAAACAAGGATAGTAGTTGCATTATAGTTCCCTAGCGCTAAGGACTTTCCAAGAATGTCATCAAAACAAGATAATACTTGATACAAAAACTAGGGATAATCATTCATGCTTGATCAAATACTTTTCCAAAACAAAGCAAAGCTTTATCAAAACTTTATAACATAGCTTTATTAAAAATACCACTCACATAGCTCTTCGGATGTGGGGATTACAAGCGAGGATCCAAGGCCTTCAAACACATGGCAAAGTCCACTGAATGTACTTCAAGAAGTCAAGAAGAGATGCTCAAGGATGGGTATGAAATGTATTCTTAAAACAAGCTTTTCATAAGTGTAAATGATCTTGGCATTTCTTTCAAAACTAAGTCAAGACAAAGCAAAACATGCTGGGGGTTAAAACACTGTTTCTCATCTCTGGAAAATATGCTGGCCACCAACTAGGTCTTGGCCGAGGTCCCACACCTCTTGGCTGAGGTGTGGTCCCGATGACCACATTCAGGGAAATGAAGTCGGGAAAATCTGGGTTTTCCCTTCGAGGAACATGAAGAACATAAAGAACATGAATGCTAAAATCTTAACTTGTTATTACAAAATCGGAGATTTCATGAGATGAGTTCGAAAACATGGACCTAGGTACCCATACTTGGAGATTTCATGAAAACAAACATGAGAACATGGATCTTGATACAAACTTTCGGATCAAAACATGGTTTTATTTCAAGAACACGAGAACATCATTTTCTCTTTCTAAAACAAACTTCAAATCAATGCATGGCTCATGAATCATGCTAGATCATGCAATGTAGTTAGATGAACATAAAGAATAACAAGAGCACATCAAGATTCTAACCTCAAAGCACGGATTTAACGGTTCGAGGTGTGAAGATCAAGCTTGGAAATCTATTCTCACTCTAAGAATTCTTCTTCCTCTCTTCCTAGAACAAGATATGACAAAATGATGTAGGTTTCTCTACTGCCAGCAGACTTAACCCTCTGCTGGGACACGTGGGAACGGCTGGTTGGCTCTACTCAAAAGGTGACTAACTAACAAGACGAGCATGAAAAAGTGTATACAACAAGCAAGGTGACATGGGCACTTCGGCAGGTAAGGACCTCGGATTAGGACAAGGCTTCGGCAAGTAAGGACTCAATGATCTCGGCTAGGAAGGATAACACTTGACCTAGTTGTGCCACACCTTGGCCTAGATGTGCCACACCTCGGCCTAGGTCATACCAGTCCCGGAACAAGATCGCTAGGTGCAAGGATCAAGGATCTAGGATGCCTAGATGGTAACATCTCGGCTTAGATGATACATATCTTGGCCTCGGTGATGCACACCTCGCTTTAGATGATGACATCTCGGCCAATATGCCAGGGTGAAGGTGGAGGTCAACCAAAGTGGTTCCAAGATGGTCCTAGGTGTAAAAGGTTCAAAGGCGTGACCTAGGCTTAAGGTGACCTCGGCTTAACACACACCAAGCGAGAAACAAAACATGCAAGCAACACTCAGACAAAACAAATTAAGGCCTGTAGATGCAAACTTAATCAAGACAAAATCATGTAAATGCATATGAGCATAATTAAGACAAAGTGAGGGTTGTTACATACCTAGAGAGAAAGGAAGAGCTGTTTCGGCCATGGAGAAGTGAGGAAATGAAGCCTTGAGGTGTGTATTTAAAGACCCAAAGCAAAAAGACTCAATTGCCCCGAAACTGCCATTGGTGGCCGACAGCTGGCCAATGGTTTCCTCAGGTGGCCGGTGGCTTTCAGTTGGGTCCTGGTGCTTTTCTGTTCTTCTGTTTCCTGAGTTTTGTATGGAAGGTTCTATTTTGAAAGCTTGCGGCTACGTTCAAATGTGTGAATGTGTTCCACTTGTTACTATGAACGAGGTGTATCCTTTTGAACATGTTGCAATTCCTTCGAGAGGTAAATCGGAAGTTCCCACCGAATATCATTTTATTCGTTTTGTGAAATTATGTCTTTGTTCTCTTTCGTTGCATAGAATGTGCATTTCACATATATGCATGCTGCACGCATGTCTTACATCATTTATGATTCCTACATAGAACATGCTGTTAATTTTGCATAGAACATGTTGTCAATTTTGCATAGAATATGGTTTTATTTCTTGCATAGAACATGCCTTCAATTAATATCATACGTCGGTTGTCCATCTTGCATAGAACATACATTGTCACTGTATTGATTTATAATCACGTTCACTTTGTGCATCTATCGCACACGTTCACTTTGTACATTTATCGCATTTGTTCATTTTGTGCATCTGTTGCGCACATTTTTATTTTATCTCGGGATACGTGAAGCGCGAGCCCAAACGGTTTCTCTTGTTTCTCAAGATGCATAAAGCGCGGCCCTGGGCGTGTTTTATCTTGGGACACATGAAGCGCGAGCCCAAGTGGTTTTTCTTGTATCTCAGGACGCATGAAGCGTGGCCCTGGGCGTGTTTTATCTCAGGACGCGTGAAGCGCGAGCCTGAGCGGTTTCTCTTATATCTTAGGATGCATGAAGCGCGACCCAAGGTGTGTTTTATCTCGGGACGCATGAAGTACGAGCCCGAGTGGCTTCTGTTGTCTTTTAGGATGCGTGAAGCGTGACCCTGGGCGTGTTTTATCTTAGGATGCATGAAGCGTGAGCCTGAGCAGTTTCTCTTGTTTCTTATGACACGTGAAGCATTGCCTTGGGCATTATCTAGGGATGTGTGAAGTGCAAGCTCGAGCGACTTTTTTTTTTTATTTATCTCGGGACGTGTGAAATGTGACTTTGAGTGATTTTCGTTCCTTTGTTTCTCAAGACGCGTGAAGTGCGGCCCTGGGCGGGTTTATCTCAAGGCGCGTGAAGTGTGGCCCGAATAGTTTTCCTTATATCTCGGAATGCGTAAAGCGTAACCCCGAGCGGTGTCTTTTTATCTCAGGACACGTGAAATACGATCTTAAATAGTTTTCATTTCTCAATTTCTCAAGACACATGAAACGCAACCCTGAGTGGTGTTTTCTTTCTTCATCTTATGTTTTGGCGCGATCAGAGTGTGTTTTAGATCTTTTTGCATAGAACCTGTGTTGGTTTTAAGCTTGAAGCTACTCATTTATGTTCATATCTATTATTGCTTATTGCATCATCTTGCATGATCATGATTTTTCAAAATAATCGACTTCGTGAAGCGCGTGAGTCTAGCATTCAAAGTTTTTTTTGTGCATATCATTTGCATCTTGCCCCAGAACTACGCTGGTTTGATTCCTTGCAAAGGGTTTCGTAGGCAATCTGCGTGCGCAACCATTTAATTTATGTCTTGATTGTTTGTCCAAGTCTTATAGCCTTGTCAAAATTGGTCGTCTTTGAGCTTTGACATTCACTTACGTCATTTCATGACTCCGAGTTCTGTCAAAGAAGGGCAACTGTAGACACCCATTTTTTGACCGCCCTTACGATTTGGACGTCACCACTTGCACACCCAATGATGAGTGTATATGCTTGATAAGTGCTCAGGGTCCTCAGCAGAATGCCATGGCTTTGAGCCTTTGAAACCTTGCACCCCTATTGCCTTATTTTCTGACCAAAACTAGAGATTTTCAAGCTTGCAACCTTTTGTGGCCTGCTGGCCACTTTTATTAGCTACCGGCCATTGCTTCTGGTTGCCAGCCATCAATGTGTTTTGCAGATATTTTTCTGCTAGTTGTGCCAACTGTTAGCACAAATGTATGCACCTTCTTACACATGTATGTCTTGATATTTCTGAGGGAGTTTCTTGGTTTTCTATATATAGGAGGCCTCCCTTTCCATTTTTAAGGTTAGAATTTTTAAAGCGAAAATTCTCTCTCTCTCTCTCTCTCTCTCTCTCTCTCTCTCTCTTACAATTTCTTAGCTTTTTGTAAGTTTTAGCCTATACACTTTTAACCAAACCTCTCTATCTTTGAGCTGAGGTACCTTTGAGCCTATTTTAAGCTCTTGAGCGTGTGTTTGCCTTGATTTGTTGCCTAGAATTGGTTCTCCTCTTCAAGTGGTATAAAGCTTTGCTTCTTTACTTCCTTTAATCACACTTTTTCTTACTGTTTTTCTTTGTTTTTGGGCTGTATAAACTCTGTATTTTTGGGCTGGAACTTGGGTTTTAAGGCCAATAAAGGTTGAGGGGTGGTTTACCCTTTTTTACACCTTGCTCTCAAAGCTTTTACCCTTGTGTTTCCCACCTTTGCACTATCTTATTTTGAGCTTTTAAATACTGATTTTTAGAGTTATTTCAGTGGCTAAAATCATGGTTTGAAGTCCAAAATTGAAGGGGTTAGCCTCCCCTCCTTCTGTTTTGCTTACTAGCCTAGCATGATCCATGTTTTAGCTTATTGTCCTAGCCATTTTTGTGATAATTTTAGCATGTTTTAGGACTTATTTAATACTGTTTTAGGACTATTTTTAAGTGTTCATTGCATTTGAACCTTATATTGCATGCTTATAATGTAATTGTCCTCATAAGTTTGGTGTTTTAGGCCTTAAACACCACCTTATTTGAGTTGATTGCATTTATTTAGTAATTTTCTTACTTATTTTCACCTTTAATCACCTCTGCAACCTCCCTCATTTCTTGTCTTTTTCTTTGCTTTGAAAGTGGTTTCAAATTATTTGTTTGTTTAAGCATGAGATTGAGGTGTCATGCTTAATAGTTTAATCCCTTCGAGGGTTCATTACCAACGGTATGATGTCTTTTTCATGTCCAAATCAACACTTGGTTTAAGCCATCTTTCCATTAGAGGACTTAAAATTCACTTGTGGACTTAATTGATTAAAGAATTGAGAGGTAACTAAAATGGAGTAATAAAATTGGTGAATAAAAAAGAGCAAGATTATAATTTGGGACGTTAATTGAACCATCAAGTCTTGAGTCATTTCATACTCATTAGTGATGAAAACGGTTCAAGATTCATTGTTAACTAATTCCCTTGATCTTCATGATAGGGAGGTGGTTTTGGTGTCTTTATTTGTTGCATTTATTGAACTTGCACACTTTGGTTCATAGGCCATCATGCAATGAAATTGCATAGATTGATGGTTTGTGAATCAATTTTTGCTACTCCTTTGAGCTGTTCAA
Organism: Camellia sinensis; assembly: GCF_055761805.1. NCBI lineage: Eukaryota > Viridiplantae > Streptophyta > Magnoliopsida > Ericales > Theaceae > Camellia > Camellia sinensis. The sequence goes on from NC_138964.1 coordinate 156,228,646, forward strand.
ATGATAAGGAGGGATAAATTGTGCAAACAAACCCTTAAGAATACCCTATCCCTGCTCTGTTTGCTCTCTATTGCCTCAGGACAATCTAATCATTAGTGGCCGATAGGCCACCCACCATCAGTGGACAGCAGGCAATCTGCCGACCACCTGTGCAAAATTCAACAGTATACTTTTGAAGCAAAACAGAATTGGTCTTGAAGTGGAAAACAGTGCAAGTGTTCTACTATGCAACAGAGGCATTTAGTAGCAGAAACAGTGGCTTTTTCGGGTGAAAAGTCTGTGTATGCATGAGCATTCCTTGTTTCCTGAGGAGAAGTAATTAGAGTAGTTAATTTGGTTAGTTCGTTTTGCAATTAATTAGTTAGCTAATTTTGTCTTGTAATAATTAGTTAGCTAGAATAGTTAATTAATTCGGTTTATAATAATTAGTTAAGTAGTTTAGCTAAATTATTCATTTGGGTTTGTAATAGTTAATTAATTAGCTTAACTTTAATTAGTTAGCTAGTTTATTCATTCGGACCCTCCTATGTGAGGGCGCAATGTTCTAATAATGTATATGTCTTTTAATCCCATGTCTTTCTCCCTTTTATTTACTAGCTTATGGTGGTTAGTTTAGAGCATCATATTTTGTTTAGCATACTTCATGTTTGCAACCACTTGTATTGCATACATTAAGACTCGGTTTATCATTCTAACTTGTATTGTTAGTTTAATGCTTCTTTGAATACGTGCTTAGACCGCATGCTATCAAATTGATTCACATGTTATGTTAAGTAGCTGACCCTATTTAGATTGCATATCTCAAGTGTTGCATTAGTCATATTGCATTAATTAGGATCACGCATTTTTTCTAACTCTTTTCTTTTGGCTTGAAGTACTAGGTGAGCCTTTACTCGCTTTAGCATAATTGCATGAATGCGATTATTGCCATGTTTGACATGTTTTCCATGAGGCTAAATGCCTAATTGCTGTAACTCTTGAATGCCTGTGGATGATGGCTAGTTGCTTGAATTGAAATAATTTAAATAATGTTTATATGCAATCACTTTTTCAAGTGGTACATATTCAAAACAATTTTGCAAACAAATATGAGATCAAGTGTTTTAATTCTTGCAAATTAGTCTATACTTGTGTGTGTGCGCATCACATAGTAATGCTAGCCTAATAATCGGAACAAGAGCATATAATGTAGATAAGATTCATATCATGATTAGTAGAGGCCAATCTTTGATCGGACGCGCAGGGGTGTTCAATTCTTGACCTTTTCTTCTCGTACCTAATTTCTCGAGCCAAGACAATCTTGGTGATGACGGACACATGGCCTTTGGCACGAGTCATGGGTTTCTTAAATTTCTTAAAAATATTTAGGTGGCGACTCTGTATCTGGAAAAATAGTTCACTTTTGGCATTTTGATTCAAAATCAATTTTCTAAAAAGATTTGCCGGATTTAGACTCTTTGGTGATTATCTACTTCACATTGCACTTGATAGATCAAATTAAGAATCGCGGGAGTCTGAAACTGTAGGGCTTATTCATCTTCTGAAAGGAGGCATGAAAAGTCGACCTACAAGGGGACAATCTGCATTTTAAGCAAATCTCAAGAGGTGTATTTGTAATTTACCCTAGTATAATTGGTTCTAAACAATCACTTAAATAATTTTACTCTTTTCGTAAACTGATAATATATTGTTTGATCTCTAAGTTAGTTATAATCATGTTGTTAACAATGACAACATTTTTAAAAACTGTTGTTCCAAACCAAATCAAATAACGTTTTTGTGACTTGATTTGGTTTGGTTTCAAACTTTTCATAATTTGTTTAATTCAAAGTTTTATGAATCATAAATATTAGTTTGGTTTTGGTTTAAAAAATGAATAATCATATGTGGGGCGAGATAAGGGTGCAACAAAATTATAAAATTAAAATGTAAAATATTAATAAAAAATAATAATAAAAATTTATCAACTTTTTAAAATTTTGTATGAAATTTCTTATTTTTTTCATTAATCGAGCCTAGAATACAACTGGGTGAGTTTCAAACCCATGAATGTTACTACATTTATATGCTTTTAATTCACTATATATATTAACTGTTGGAAATAATGGTTTTATAGGCTTATTTTGGGCTAACTTTGAGCCTAAATTTGAGTGGAATCCACACGTCTTTTGAGGTGGGTCCCAAGAGGTAACGTGTTTCTTGCCGCATGGCAAGTCACACGGGTGAAAATGATTCGTCAAAACCATTTATGAGTGAATGAGAACTTGACGTCGTTTTCGGGTTCGTGGAATGGACAATTCAAAAAGTAAAATGTGCGTTTCTTTGAAATGGTTATCCCACATTAGAAACTTAAGAGAACTTATGTGTGTATTTAAGTTCTAGGTGGCAACACTTGGGTTGGGCTCCAAGGGACACCCCAAGTTTGTAGAAGGAAGGAGTTATAGACAAATTGAACATTAGGTCAAACCACCACATACGTGTGCCGTCGTCGGTTGAGCCGAGCCGGGCGCGGTTGTGGGTTGTGGGTCGGAGGTCGGGTTGGGCCGGGTCGGTTCTAATATTAATTTTGTTGGAGAAAATTTATTTGAAATTTTTTTTCAAAATTCTTAACGCCAAATTTGAATTTAATTTTTTTGTCCATATGTTACCTCTTCCAGTCCGAATTCTAGCAGTTCAAATTGTTTTTAACAATGTTAAAAACTGCCTAGCAGTTACAGATTCAAAATTGCCAAACAGATCTGTTCAATTTGAATCTGTATCTGTTTGAAATTAAACCTGTTCAGGTTGATTTCATACCTGTTTGGCTCTTTCCAACAGCCACCTGTTTGCCTATAGAAAGAGATCATTTCCAGCAGTGTTCTACATCCAAAATATTCTTGTCTCCCTACCATTTTGCTCTCTTGCATTATTATTCTTCATATAAGTTTAGAGAAAAAAATTTAGAGAGGAAAAAGAACACAGGTTTTTGTTCGCTGTATAAATTGTTTAGAGTACTACTACAATTTGTGAAGATCATTGTATCCTAGGAGATAGACGCCATTAGTCTGTAAGCATCGAAGCGGGGCGAATCTGTCTTAAGGACAGAGTGTCACATACTCGATTTGATTTTTAAAATTTTTATTCGGTGCGGTAAAATAAATTATGTAAGTAATAAATTATGTAAGTAATTTATTTTTGCACAGAATATTGTTCCAACAATCTTAAGACAGATTCGAATTATTCTGTTTATATGAAATTTTTCATTTGTTTCTTTTATTTTTTTTTCTTCTTACAAAAATTATTTTTTGTGATTTTACAAAATAATATTCTGGTTGAAAAAAAAAATAGTAGTTATATACTGTTTGACAAATAGTAGTAATATACTGTTTATTTTCTTTGATAACTATTAGTAATATACTGATGTTATTAACAATTCAAAATATTTATTTGTGAAGTTAGTCAGAAATTAATTTTTGATTTTAAGAAATAATTTTTGAGTTTTCATTAATTAAAATTCTGTTTTAGCATTTTAATTTTTAAAGTGTTACAGAAATTTCATTTTCTGTATGGAATTAATTTGTTTAAATAAAATTTTATTTTATTTCAAATTAATTGAAAATAAAAGTTACAATTCTTGTTTCTTTTATTTTTAGAGAATTTAATTATGTGATTTTTGTTTAAATTTTCTTTGTAGTATAAAATTCTAATTATAATTTTGTTTTATAATTTAGAATTCATGGCTACTGAAACTAGTCAAACTAATACTCAAACAAGTACGAGTATGGTGGCTGCAATTGTGCCAACCCCTCCTCCTGTTGTGACTGTGCCAGTCAATCACGGTGATAATTCAGAGAAGTTCTCAGGAACTGATTTTAAAAGATAGCAACAGAAAATGATGTTCTATCTTACAACTTTGAACCTGACTCGTTTTCTCCGTGAGGATGCTTCTATTCTGAAAGATGATGAAACTGATCGGCGAGTGGTTGTTACGGTCGATGCCTGGAAACATGCTGATTTCCTTTACCGGAACTACATCTTGAATAGACTTAACAATACATTATATAACGTCTACAGTCCTATCAAAATGGTAAAGGAATTTTGAGAGTCCTTGGAAAAAAAAAATACAAAACAGAAGATGTTGGTTTAAAAAAATTTGTGGTTAGCATATTCCTGGACTCTGTGATGGTTGATTCTAAGATTGTCTCTCAAGATCTCCAACTCATTTTGCATGACATTCACAAGTTCAAGATCTCCAACTCATTCTGCATGACATTCACGCAGAAGGCTTGTCTCTCAGTGAATCCTTCCAAGTTGCAGCCTTAATTAAGAAATTACCACAAAGCTGGAAGGAATTCAAGAACTACCTCAAACACAAGCGCAAAGAAATGTCTTTGGAGAATTAATTGTGCGTTTGAGGATTGAGGAGGACAACTGCAATTCAAAGAAGCGGGCTGGTAAGCATCCAATGGAATCAATAGCAAATGTGGTGGAACATGCTCCAAAAGCCAAGAAACGAAAGTTTTCTAGAAAAAGTTCCTCACAAGGCTCTAAAGGAGGAGAAACTCAAAAGTACAAGTTTAATGGCAAATGTTACATCTGTGACAAAGAGGGGCATCAGGCCAAAGATTGCTGTAGCAAGTGCAAAGGGAAATGAAGATCAAGCAAGAAGCCTGCTCAAGCTAATATGACCGAAGTGGACAAAATTGTCAATGGTGTAAATGACATAAATCTTTCTGTAGTTGTTTCTACGAAAAACTTAGTCAGAAATCCTAAAGAGTGGTGGGTGGACACTAGTCCTACTTGTCACATCTGCGTTGACAAAAAGATGTTCACATCATATTCAGTGGTGGACAACGGTGAACAACCTTTTATGGGCAACTCCTCAACTTCCAAAGTTGAAGGACAAGGAAAGATTATTCTGAAGATGAGATCTGGAAAGGAACTCACTCTCAACAATGTGCTGCATGTATCGGACATTTGCAAGAATCTAGTCTCCAGATCTCTGTTGAGTAAAAATGGGTTTGGGCTAGTTTTTGAAAGTGACAAATTTGTACTCACCAAAAACGGGATGTATGTAGGAAAATGTTACATGTCTGATGGCCTTTTCAAAATGAATGTAATGATTGTTGTACCCTCTGTTATTAATAAAAATACATCTTCTTCTTACTTGCTTGAGTCTTCAAATTTATGGCATGGTAGACTTGGACATGTTAATTATGGATCTTTGCGTAGATTAATAATATGGAATGTTTACCTAAATTTAACATTGATTTAAATCTTAAATGTGAAATTTGTATTGAGGCAAAATTATCCAAAACTCATTTTCATTCAATTGAAAGAAGTACGGAACCACTTGAATTAATTCATAGTGACATTTGTGATTTTAAATCAATTCAAACTAGAGATGGGAAAAAATTTTTTATCACTTTCATAGATGACTATACTAGATATAGTTATATTTATTTAATTCGAACCAATGATAAACTTTTGGAAACTTTCATTCAATATAAGAATGAAGTTGAAAATCAACTTGGTAAAAAAATTAAAAAACTTAGAAGTAATGGTGGTGAATATAAATCACCTTTTGGTGAGTTTTGTAAAGAACATGAAATAATTCATCAAACCACCACTCCTTATTCACCTCAACAAAATGGAATTGCTGAAAGGAAAAATAGGAATTTAAAAGAAATGATGAATGCAATGTTAATAAGTTCTGGATTACCTCAGAACTTGTGGGGAGAAATAATACTTTTTGCTAATTATATTTTAAATAAAGTATCCCGAAAGAAAATGAATCAAACATTTTATGAATTGTAGTATGGGAGAATACCATCTTACAAATACTTAAAAGTGTGGGGATGCTTAGCTAAAGTGGCTATTCCAAGTCCTAAAAAGACTAAGGTAGGTCATAAAACTATTTATTACATTTTCATTGGTTATGCTATGAATAGTAGTGCATATTGATTTTTGATTCATAAGTCAGAACATTCCAAAATGCATGTAAATACTATTATTGAATCTCGGAATGCGTCTTTCTTTGAACATGTGTTTCCAAATAAAACTGGACAAGAGACTAGTACTAATAAAAGATCTTATGATGCTATTATTAGTCATGATCAAGAACAAGATCAAGAATAAGAGCAAGAGATAGATCAAAATAAGGAAGAGGAACTTAGGCATAGTAAACGTGCTAGAACCTCAAAATCTTTTGGTCTAGATTTTTTAACATTTTTGTTAGAAAATGAGCCCTTAACTTTTAAAGAAGCTATTTCCAGTCCTGAGGCTCCTCTATGAAAAAAAGCTATAAATACTGAAGTTGAATCCATCCTGCAAAATTACACTTGGGAATTGGTGGATTTGCTACCAAGTTGTAAAAACCTCTTGGGTACAAGTGGATTTTCAAGAAAAAAATGAAAGCGGATGGATCAATTGACAAATACAAGGCAAGACTTGTGGTCAAAGGTTTTAGACAAAAAGAAGGTTGTGATTACTTTGACACATACTCACCAGTTACTAGAATAACAACCATTAGAATGCTAATTACTATTGCATCGTTGTACAATCTAGAAATTCATCAAATGGATGTAAAAATTGCTTTCTTAAATGGTGAGTTAGATGAAGAAATTTACATGGAACAAACAGAAGGATTTTCTGTTCTAGGAAAAGAAAAGAAAGTGTGTAAATTGGTTAAATCATTATATGGTTTAAAAAAAACGCCACAACAATGGCATGAAAAATTTGACAAGGCAATGATGTCAAATGGATTTAAAATTAATGAATGTGACAAATGCGTTTATATTAAAATCACAGACAAAAGGTTATGTAATAGTATGTCTTTATGTGAATGATATGCTTATAGGTAGTAATAATGACATGATTAAAACTACCAAGCAAATGTTGAATAAACATTTTGACATGAAAGACATGAGGTTTGCTAATGTAATTCTTGGTATGAAAATTACCAAAATATCAGAAGGTTATGCTTTGTCACAATCTCATTACATTAAGAAAATACTTGACAAATTCAGCAAAGATGATAATCATCTTGCTAGAACACATGTAGATGTTAATTTGTTTCTTTCTAAGAATGTACAGGAAAATATTTCTCAATTAGAGTATGCCCAAATTATTGGAAGCTTAATGTACTTGATGAACTGCACTCACCTGGATATAGCTTATGCAGTAAGTAAATTAAGTAGATATACGAGTAATCCAGGAGTAGAACACTGGAAAGCAATTATAAGGGTTTTAAGATATCTCCGATTTACTCGTAATATTGGGCTTAATTATATTAGATATCCAGCAGTACTTGAAGGATATTGTTATGCAAATTAGATATCGGATACTAGAGATTCAAAATCCATTATTGAGTATGTCTTTACTCTTGGTGGTGAGGCTATATCTTGGAAATCTTCCAAACAGACCTGCATTGCTAGGTCTACTATGGAATCAGAATTCATAACTTTAGATAAAGCTGGGGAAGAGGCAGAATGTCTTTGCCACTTCCTTGAAAATATTCCAATGTGGCCAAAATCGGTGCCTGCTATATGCATACATTGCGATAGTCAATCAGCAATAGGTAGAGCACAGTCATATGTATAATGGTAAGTCGCGACATATTCGTCGTCGACATAACACCGTGAGACAACTACTCTCTAATGGAATTATTTTCATTGAATATGTGAAGTCTAAAGACAGCATAACGGATCCGCTAACCAAAGGGTTAGCAAGAGAGTTAGTTGAGAATTCATCGAGAGGAATGGGACTTAAGCCTATTAAATAAGAGTCACCACAAAAGCAACCCAACCTAGTTGACTGGAGATCCTAAGATTTAGGTTCAAAGGGACAACCGAGTTGTGTATGACTCATAAGGATCACTGGAGAGTCAAACTCCTACCAATTTCTATGATAAAATAGTGATGTTTGCAGTGTTTTAGGTTAATTAAATACTTTTAATAATTCTTATATCTAGGAATACCTAATGGAGTATGGCAGGATACTCTTTATAAGAATCACCTATATGAGTGTGAATTGGGCCGGTTCTATGACATTTGTGAAGGACTACAATTCTCTAGAGCACTCATGAAAGACTAGGTTGTTCAGGGCCAAAATGAACACGATAGTGAGAACTAAACTGTGTCTGGTAATATATTGTGTGAGTTCTATTGTCTTGGTTTACACAAACGGCTGAACAGTTCAAGATGTCATGTTCATTGGTTAGCTAGTAAATCTGATAGTGTTTCATAAGGGAAAGTTCAAAGCTAAAAGCTACCTATCCTTTGTAGAATATTTTTAATTTTTGTACTTTCTGTAATTAGATCATGTTGTTGTATTTTCTTTTCGTCAAATTCCTTTCACGTGGCGGATTGTTGGAAATAATGGTTTTATAAGCTTATTTTGGACTAACTTTGAGCCCAAATTTGAGTGGGGTCCACACGTCTTTTGAAATGGGTCCAAGGTGACGTGTTCCTTGCCGCATGGTAAGTCACACGGTGAAGACGATTCGTCAAAATCATTTATGAGTGAATGAGAACTTGACGTCGTTTTCGAGTTCATGGAATAGACAATTCAAGAAGTAAAATATGGATTTCCTTGAAATGGTTATCCCACATTGAAAACTTAAGAGAACTTATGTGTGTATATAAGTTCTAAGTGGCAACACTTGAGTTGGGCCCTAAGGGCACCCCAAGTTTGTAGAAGGGAGGAGTTATGGACAAACTAAACCTTGGCTCAAACCACCACACACGCGCGCGCGCCGTCGTCCAACAGGCTAGCCGAGCGGGGCTAGGCGCAGGTGTGGGTTGTGGGTTGGGTCAGTTCTAATATTAATTTTTTGGAGAAAATTTATTTGATTTTTTTCATAATTCTTAACGAAATTAATTCAAATTTTGTGCCAAATTTGAATTTAATTTTTCTGTCCATATGTTACCTCTACCAATCCGAATTCTAGCAATTCAAATTGTTTTTAACAGTGTTAAAAACTACCCAGTAGTTACAGATTCAAAACTGCCAAACAGATCTATTCAGTTTGAATCTGTATCTGTTCAATTCGAAATTACACCTGTTCAGGTTGATTTCATACTTGTTCGGCTCTTCCCAACTGCCACCTGTTTGCCTATATAAAGAGATCATTTCCAGCAATGTTCTACATCCGAAATATTCTTGTCTTCCTACTATTTTGCTCTCTTGCATTATTATTCTTCATATAAGTTTAGAGAAAAAAATTCAGAGAGGAAAAAGAACATAGGTTTTTGTTCGCCGTACAAATTATTTGGAGTGCTACTACAATTTGTGAAGATCATTGTATCCTAAGAGATAGACGCCATTAGTCCGTAAGCACCGAAGCGGGGTGAATCTGTCTTAAGGACAGAGTGTCACACACTTGACTTGATCTTTTAAATTTTTATTCGGTTCGGTAAAATAAATTCTGTAAGTAATTTATTTTTATTTGTTTGATTTGTTTCAATTTTTATTTTTATTTTTACACAGAATATTATTCAAACATTAACCTCTCAATTATGTATAGCTTCATAAAAATGGAAAAACAAATATTTTGATTAAGTCTCTGTGTAAATTAACCTTTCGTTTTTACACTAAATATGATGTTTGAGTAATTATCGTTTTCTTACAGCTTACTAAGATCATCTGTATTCCTCATTTCATTAAATTGAATAAACTTTTAGTATAGTTCAATTTGGTATGAAATACTATAATATTTACTTTTATTTCTCATCAAATATTTTTTAAGAAAAAAAGTCCAACTTATCCTAGAAAGTGTCTTCCTAGCAAGTACTCGAGGGCTAAAAAATAATAAATAAATAAATAAAATGAAGAACACAAGACATTTTTATTAAATTTTACTTTTTTTTATTAAATTTAATACACTTTTCACTTATATTGGAATAATCTAAATAAGTATACTTTTTGAATTTTTACAAAAAGATGTGAAAAATAGAGAGGTGATATAACCCAAAAAAGATAAAAAAGATAAAAAGTGTACTTATATAACACACCCCAAACAAGTTCCAAAACAATTTTAAATCTTTCACTTATTTTCAATAAATTTTCACCTCAATTTAAATATTAAACAATACTCAAACACTTTTAAACCTAACATTGTATTGTATCTCCTATATCCTCTTTGTCCCATTATTACGTGGTGTCTTGAAAAGATGGTTAAAAATTATTTTGACTTTTTTGTGAGAGAGGAAAGTGAGTTCAAAGATGAAAAGTGGCTTTTAACCCTCTTTCCAAAATATGTGGTATAAATCATGAAGTTATTGTGTCTACATGATAGAACTTATTAATAGTCTTTTTTTTTCTTTTTTTTTAAAAAAAAAAAAATTTATTAATAGTTGAGTAGTATAAATTAGGTGAATAGTATAAGTTAGTTAGCAAACTCAACATTGAATTGATTGAGACACATTCATACTAGTCCAAACACTTATTTATTGCCAATAAAATATTATATAAGTTAATAAATTTTTTAAATATCATATACACAAGATCTACTAAAATAATATGATATAAATAATTCACATGAATAAAAAAAATTTGTGAAATTTACTAATTTCTATACATTATTGTTGATATGAATAAAAAAGTGAAATTGCATTCCTGTTTTATATAAATTTAAAAGGTTAATTACATTAATGATTCTTAAAGTACATGATTAACTACACTTTAATTTTTATTATTTTAGTTTTCTTTCACTTTATTTTCAAAACTATGCAATTGTTACAATTCAATTTCTAATATTAACGTGGTTCAAAATCTATAATAAAAGAAGTGGTGATAAAGGCACGATGTTTTCTATAGATATGTGTTTTTGTTAGAAATGGTTGGAAAAATTTTAGGTAAAATTAGAATTTTTTTTTAAGTTTGGTTTATTTTTTAGGTGGGTTTCGTGCGTCGATTTTCGTGGGTCAAAGTGGTAACGCGTTCTATGCCGCGTTGTGATTCACGTGGTATATTTGGTTGCTCAAAACCATTATTGAGTGAATGGAAAATTGAAACCAAAGTGTGCTCTATGGAAATGAAATTTTGGTGGAAATTCCTTAAAGTTTGTGTAAAGGGCTGGTCCCACATTGATTTGGTGGGAAGTTTTGAATGGATTTATATAGCTTGGACTTATAATTTGAGGAGGGTTCCAAGGGGCACCCCAAGTTTGTAGAAGGAAGAAGTTATGGGCAAAATGGGCTGGACCTATTGGGCCCAAAAATCACCACGCGCGCCGCCGCCGTCCGCTCGGTCGGTCTGGCGGGCTGGGCTCGGGCACGAGTGTGTAGCGTGAGGTTGGGTTGGGCTTGTTTGGCCCAATACCTATCTTTTTGGGTAAAAAATATTTGAATTTAATTTAATTTTTTGGTAAAATAAAATCCAGAATTTAAATTAATTTCGAAAATAAACTGGTCCGGTTTTACTGTACACCCAAACAGGTCCCTTCCGTTTTTATCTGTTTGAATTTTGAACCCAACAGATTTAAATCTGTTTAATTCAAAACCAAACAGGTTTCATACTTGGTCAAACAGGTTGCATCTATTTAATTCAAAATCTGTAGCCACCAATACATCTATAAATAGACTAATTCCCCATTTGGATTTAACTCTAATTTTTTCGTCCATCTTTTGCTGCAAATTATCTCTGCATTTTGCTCCATTTATTCTATTATTTTTCTATTAGAAAGAGTGTATACACTAAATGTGTTCATTGAACAAATAAATTGTAGTGCTGCATTTATTTGTTGTTGATCATTTCATCCTGGGAAATAGACGTCCATATTCTGAAAGCACCGAGGAGAGGACGAATCTGTCTTAAGAACACAGTGTCAAACACTGGACTTGATCAGATTATTATTTGAAGAAATTAATCAAATAAGTTGTTTAATTTATTATTCTGTTTTATTTGTTTATTTAAATTAAATTTTAATTTTGTTTTTGTAACAAAATAAAATCTGATTTTATTTATGTAATTATATTTCTAGAGATTTTATGGCTATTACTACAGAAACTGCAACTGGAAGTGGTACTCCAATTGTTACACCAACACTGGTCCCTATCTAGAACCATGTTCAAGTATCAATCAATCATGGAGAAAAATCAGAAAAATTTAACTGTATTGAGTTTAAGAGATGGCAGCAGAAGATGCTGTTTTATCTTACAACTCTAAATTTGGCTCAGTTTCTCCATGAAGAGGCTCCAGCACTTAAAGAGGGTGAAAGTGATCGGCAAATTGTTGCCGCTGTAGATGCTTGGAAACATTCAAATTTCCTGTGCAGAAACTACATCCTCAATGGCCTTGACAACATGCTGTATAATGTTTACAGTCCTTTGTAGTCAGCAAATTGTGGGATTCTTTGGAGAAGAAATACAAGACAGAGGATGTCGGCACGAAGAAATTTGTTGTCGGCAAATTTCTGGACTTTGTTATGATAGACTCCCAAATGGTAATTTCTTAAGTTCAAAGTTTTCAATTAATTCTGAGGGTATGTCTCTGAGCGAGTCTTTCCAAGTCGCTTACCACCGGCTTGGAAAGATTTCAAAAATTATTTAAAACATAAACGCAAAGAGATGACCATGGATGAACTTATTGTAAAACTGAGAATTGAGGAAGATAACCGAAAGGCTGAAAAGAGGAATGAGAAAAATCCCATTAAGTCCAAGGCTAATGTGGTTGAACAAGTTCATAAACCACATAACAAAAAGAGGAAGTTTACTGGAGATGGTCCTAAACAAGGCGATAGCAACAAGAAGTTCAAAGGAAAATGCTACAACTGTGGCAAGACTGGACATCGAGCTTTTGACTGCCACCGCCCTAAGAAGGATCATGGAAGTACGAGCAAGAAGACTACCAATAAGCCAATGTAACTAAACTAGATTACATCTCTAACAGAGTGAATGACATCAACCTCTCTACTGTGGTGTCTGAGGCTAATCTGGTTGGAAATCCCAAGGAATGGTGGGTTGACACTGGGGCAAGTCGTTATATTTGTGCGGGCAAGAAGATGTTCACTACCTACAATGAGGCTGCAAATGGTGAACAACTTTTCATGGAAAATTCTTCTACTTCTACTGTGGCTGGACAAGGAAAGGTGATCTTGAAGATGACATCAGGGAAGGAACTGACCCTCAACAACGTACTGCATGTACCTAACATCCGGAAGAATTTAGTTTCTAGTTTTTTGTTAAGTAAAAATGGTTTTAGGCTTGTTTTTGAGTCTGATAAAATTGTATTAACAAAGAGTGGTATTTATGTTGGTAAGGGATACATGAGTGATGGTCTCTTTAAATTAAATGTACTGACAGTTGTACCGAAAGTTGCTATGAATAAGAATAACACATCTTTTGCTTATATTCTTGAGTCGAATTTATGGCATGGTAGATTAGGATATGTGAATTTTGATGCTTTGCATAGATTAATTGGTTTATATTATATACCAAAGTTTAAAATTAATCATAATCATAAATGTGAAATTTGTGTAGAAACGAAACTAACTAAGGCTCCATTTAAATCAGTTGAAAGGAAAACCGAACCTCTAGAATTAATTCATACAGATGTAAGTGATCTTAAATTTATTCAAAATAGAGGAGGCAAAAAGTATTTCATAACATTTATCGATGATTGCACAAGATATTGTTATGTTTATTTACTTAGAAGTAAAGATGAAGCCTTAGAAATGTTTAAACTCTACAAAACAGAAGTTGAAAATCAACTTGGTAAAACCATTAAAATGGTTAGAAGTGATATGGGTGGTGAATATGATGCACCATTAAATGAGTTTTGTGCACAACATGGCATTATTCACTAAACTACAGCACCTTATTCTCCACAGCAAAATGGAATTGCTGAAAGAAAGAATAGAACCCTAAAGAAATGATGAATGCTATGTTACTAAGTTCAGGCTTACCACAGAACTTGTGGGGGGAAGCAATATTGTCTGCTAATTATGTTCTTAACAGAATACCCCACAAGAAAACCAACAGCACTCCTTATGAATTGTGGAAAGGTCGACCGCCTTCCTACAAATACTTAAAAGTGTGGGGGTGTTTGGAAAAAGTTGAAGTTTCTGTTCCTAAAAAGACTAAGATTGGACTAAAAATAGTAGATTGTGTGTTTATTGGTTATGCTTAGAATAGTAGTACATATCGGTTTCTGACTTATAAATCAGAAATACTTGATATAAATGTAAACACTATTATAGAGTCAAGGAATGCTGTGTTTTTTGAACATGTCTTTCCTTACAAGAAAGGACAGGAATTAAGTTCACAGAAAAGAACTTATGATTGTACACAAAGTCAAGAGACTAATGACATTCAAACATAAGAGGCTAGTAATGGTCTCGACCAACAGGATTTAACGGATGATGAACCAAGACGAAGTAAGAGAGCGAGAACATCAAAATCTTTTGGTCCAGATTTTCTGACATACCTGTTAGAAAATGAACCTCAAAGCTTTAAGGAAGCAATGACAGGTCCTGAAGCACCCTTGTGGAAAGAGGTTGTTAACAATGAAATTGAGTTCATTATGCAAAATCATACTTGGGAATTGGTGGATCTTCTACCAGGTTCTAAACCACTTGGATATAAATGGATATTCAAGAGAAAAATGAAAGTAGGTGGTTCAATTGACAAGTATAAAACAAGACTTGTAGTTGAAGGTTACAGACAAAAGGAAGGTCTGGACTATTTTGATACATATTCCCCTGTGGCAAGAATAACATCCATTCGTATGCTTATTGCTATAGCAGCGTTGTTTAATTTAGAAATACATCAAATGGATGTGAAGACAACTTTCTTAAACGGTGATCTAAATGAAGAGATCTATATGGAGCAACCTGAAGGGTTTGTAATGCCAGGGCAAGAAAAGAAAGTTTGTCGGCTTGTAAAATCTCTTTATGGATTAAAACAAGCACCAAAGCAATGGTATGAAAAATTTGACCATGCAATGCTTACTAATGGGTTTAAGATAAATGAATGTGACAAATGCGTCTATGTTAAAAACACTGACCTAGGATATGTCATAGTTTGTCTTTATGTGGATGACATACTTATCATTAGAAGCAGTTAAAACATGATCAAATCAACTAAGAAAATGCTTAATAAAAGATTTGATATGAAAGATATGGGGGTCGCAGATGTTATATTATGAATGAAAATTACTAAAACATCTGATGGATATGCGTTATCTCAATCTCATTATATTGAGAAAATTCTTGATAAATTTATCAAGGATGATATGAATTTAGCTAGAACACCTGTAGACGTCAATCTTTATTTATCGAAAAATAAAGGTGATGCATTATCTCAGTTAAAATACTCCCAAATCATTGGAAGCCTAATGTACCTAATGAATTGTACTCGTCCTGATATAGCTTATGCTATCAGTAAATTGAGTAGGTACACTAGTAACCCCAGAGAAGACTATTGGAAGGCGATCATTCGGGTTCTTAGATATCTAAAATTCACCCGTGATCATGGTTTGAACTTTACTCGATATCCAGCAGTACTTGAAGGTTATTGTGATGCAAATTGGATATCAGATGCTAAAGATTCAAAATCCACAAATAGATATGTCTTTACTCTGGGAGGTGCTGCTGTTTCTTGGAAATCCACGAAACAAACATGCATTGCGCGATCCATAATGGAATTTGAGTTCATTGCTTTAGACAAAGCAGGAGAAGAAGCAGAATGGCTTCGTTACTTCTTAGAAGACATTTTAATGTGGCCAAAACCTGTGCCAGCTATTTGCATTCATTGTGATAGTCAATCTACAATAGGCAGGGCACAAAATCATATGTATAACGGTAAGTCACGACATATTCATCGTCGACATAATACCGTTAGGCAATTGTTGTCAAATGGAATAATCTCAATAGATTATATAAAATCTAAAGAGAATATTGTGGATCCGTTAACAAAAGGTTTGACAAAAGAGCTAGTGTATAGTTCATCGAAGGGGATGGAATTAAAGCCTATTACATAAGTCTCATCATAATGGTAACCCTATTTATATGACTGGAGATCCCAAGAACTAAGTTCAAAGGGAAAACTAAGTTATGTGTGGCTCGCCAGAAATCACCATGGGATTAAAATTCCTTACCCATTCCTATGGTGAGAGTGATATCTGCAACATATGTTGTATGCAGGGGTATAAGGATAAGCTTTGCTTTTAATGATTACTTATATTTTGATTGCGGCATAAAATCAAGACGAGTATAAGGAGATACTCACAATAAGAATCACCTATATGAGTGTCGAACTGGGGCCAGTTCCATGAGAATGAAGAGGCTAAATTCTCTAGAAACACTCATGAAAACCAAGAGAGTTCAAGGCCAACATGAACACAACAGTGAAAACCACGATGTGTTACAAGATATTTTGTATGAAATCTATTATCTTGGCTTACACAAACGGCTGAACAATTCAAGGCATTGCGTCCATTGGTTAGCTAGTAAGTCCGATAGGTTATCACTAGGGAAGGTTCAAAGCCGAAAGCTACCTATCCTGATGCAAGATATTTTTGACTTATACTCTTTCGATAAAGTCTGCATATTGTTGCATTTCCGTTGTCATCAAATTCCATTCATGTGGGGGATTGTTAGAAATGATTGGGAAAATTCTGGGTAAAACCAGAATTTTTTTCTAAGTTTGGTCTATTTTTTAGGTGGGCGCCATGCGTCGATTTTCGCGGGTCAAAGTGCTAACGCGTTCTATGCCGCATTGTGATTCACGTGGTATATTTGGTTGCTCAAAACCATTATCGAGTGAATGGGAAATTGAAGCCAAAGTGTGCTTCATGGAAATAGAGTTTTGGTGGAAATTCCTTAAGGTTTGTGTAAAGGACTTGTCCCACATTGATTTGGTGGGAAGTTTTGAATGGGTTTATATAGCTTGGACTTATAACTTGGGGAGGGCCCCAAAGGGCACCCCAAGTTTGTAGAAGGGAGAGGTTATGGGCAAAATAGGCTAGACCCATTGGACCCAAAAATCACCACACGCGCGTCACCGCTGTCTATCCGGTCAGTCGGACGGGCTGGGCTTGGGCTTGGGCTTGGGTGCGGGTGCGTGGTGTGAGGTTGGGTTGGGCTGGCCTTGTCCAGCCCAATACCTATCTTTTTGGGCCAAAAACATTTGAATTTAATTTTATTTTTTGGTAAAATAAAATCCAGAATTCAAATTAATTCCGGAAATAAACTGGTCTGATTTTACTGTACACCCAAACAGGTCCCTTCCGTTTTTATCTGTTTGAATTTTGAACCCAACAGATTTAAATCTGTTTAATTCAAAACCAAACAAGTTTCATACCTGTTCAAACCGGTTGCACCTATTTAATTCAAAACTTGCAGCTACCAATACATTTATAAATAGACTAGTTCCCCATTTGGATTTAACTCCAATTTTTTCGTCCATCTTTTGCTGCAAATCATCTATGCATTTTGCTGTATTTATTCCATTATTTTTCTGTCAGAAAGAGTGTATACACTAAGTGTGTTCATTGAACAAATAAATTGTAGTGCTACATTTATTTGTTGTTGATCATTTCATCCTGGGAGATAGACGTTCATATTCTGAAAGCACCGAGGAGATGGCGAATCTATTTTAAGGACACAGTATCAAACACTAGACTTGATCATATTATTATTCGAAGAAATTAATCAAGTAAGTTGTTTAATTTATTATTCTGTTTTATTTGTTTATTTAAATCAGATTTTAATTTTATTTTTGTAACAAAATAAAATATGTTTTTATTTATGTAATTATATTTGTAGTTCGATTTTTGTAATCAAACATTTTCTCTCATTTCCTGTATTTCTTTTATATTCTAGTTGTTGTTAAGTACACAACATAATTAATTAATTAATTACAGTTGTGGGAGCCGAATAAATGGCAAGATCAAAAGGTGCATACCTTAGAAGACTGATATTAATCGGCTGTATCCTACGAGAATAGGAAGCCGAATACAATACATGTGCCGAATAAGTGTAGATCCTTAGAGCCGAATAAGAGAAAGGACAATGATTAAAAAGTAGGCCCTGGCTTTGAGGATCAAAAGGAACAGATATAAATACAGGAACAATGGATTGAGAAAGGTATGTAAGAATGACATCACTTAACTTAGTAAACAAGCTATCCTGAGGGTCTGAACTGACTTGTCCGTCGGAGTGCTAATTTCGACACCCCCGACCAGAGTATTTGTATCTTTTCAGGTGATTAGCTGAGGATCACTAGCGTCTCCCAAGATCTGAAGAGTATTTCCAAACCTCTTTCCCTACAACTGGCACCGTCTGTGGGAATACTCAAATATATCCATGGCAGGCGTGACTGAAGATCCTCCGATAGCCACTGACGAGACCACACAGGGAGATGACCTCACTCCAGCAAATATGCTCGGAAAGGAAACCATCGCTGGAAGAAGCGCCTTGAACTTAGACTCACCAACGACTTCAGCGCAAGAGACAATGCGAGCGATCATGGAACAAGCAAAGCAGAATGAACAAAGGCTGGAGAACATGATCGCTGAAAATGAATGTCTCCGTCAAGATTTGGCCCTGGAAGTAGCAAAATCTAGAGAGGTCGTGCGCCAAGATCCCGAACGACCTCCGAGGGCAGGTGGACAACGACCTCGAGCCCGACCAAAGGAAACCGATAGCGACTCCAACTCATCACCCACAGAGCTCAACAAAAAGGGACAATCCGAAATTTCCAGCTCCTCCGAAAAGAGTCAACATACAAGGAACAAGCACAGAAGAAGCAGTTCAGACGAAGAAGACCAACACGATCCTCTTGTCCGACGGATCGCAAGGGCGGCCCTGTCCAAGAAGTTCAAATTTTCGTCATTCACTCTTAACGATGGAAAATCGGACCCCACTGATCATATCTGTCACTACAAGCAGGCCATGACATTGCATGCAGACAACGAAGCCCTCATGTGCCGAATATTCCCCAGCAGCCTGGGGCCATTAGTTGTCAGGTGGTATTACAAGCTGGAGCCAGCTTCGATCAAAAGCTTCCATCAATTACAGAAATCCTTCAAGGCCAGGTTCATCACCAACGAGGTACAGCCGAAACAGGCCGACTCTCTCTGGGCTATGCAGATCCAGTCAGGAGAAACGCTCAGAGCGAATTTGGCACGCTATTGGGAGTGCTTCAACCTCGTCGACGACGCTTGCAACGACTCCATGGCCATCACCGCCTTCAAAATGGGACTACATCTCAATAGTGCTCTTCGCAGTTCCTTGACCAGAAGACCCCCCAAAACAGTCTGGGCGTTGATGAAGAAAGTTGAAGAGTATTGCAAAGTGGAAGACGATGCCTTGAGAATAAAAGCTGGACAAATGTCTAACAAAACGGCCCCCCTCGAAATTGCTCAACTAATAAGTTCCGTGCCACCTCTGAGCCCTGAGCCACGGTAACGTGCTAAACGAGACAAAAGGCGGGATTCTCGCCGATTAAGCGATCAATGCTCCCACCGGACGAATGAACAACTGCAAGTCGACAGCAAGCGCTCGAGGTGTGCCGACAAGAAATACACAAAGTTGTCAGAACCAATCACTGTAATAATGACCAGAGTCCAACGCCTTCCATTCTTCAAATGGCCATCAAAGATGGTGGGGCCACCCGACACGCGAAGAAGGGATAGGCAGTGCGAGTATCACAAAGGTCACGGCCACGAAACCGAGAGCTGTTATGCATTAAAGGATCACCTGGAAGAACTGGTGCAAGACGGCCGACTGCAACAGTACGTGAGAAAGGGAAAGCCAATCCAGGCATTAGCCTTGAGGCAGGACTCACCTCCACTTGGCATGATCCATATAATCTACAACCTGCCTTTGTCCCCAACTGTGCACACAATTCAATCGCATCCAATCCCCCAAAAGCAACGTATTCCGACCGAATAGCCCAGAGAAGCTCCGACAATTACTTTCAATGACTCCGATCTTAGCGGCACAACAGCCTCCCACATTGATCCATTGGTCATCAAATTACGCGTAAAACGGTTCACCATTGAACGTATTCTCATAGACCCAGGGAGTACTTCAGATGTTATGTATTACAAAACCTTCATCAAACTCGACTTTAATGAGTCAGATCTGTCTTTGGCTCCTCACCCATTGTTCGGCTTTAATACGAATCCTGAGTACCTGTTAGGGAAGATCTTACTACCTGTTCGAGCGGGCTTCAGAATGGTCGAAGTAGAATTCCTGGTCGTAAAGCTCCCTTTGCCGTATAATGTCATCATGGGGCGAACCTGGTTACATATTATGAAGGCCGTTCCAAGCACTTATCATCAGCTTGTGCGCTTCCCGACAGCCCATGGCATTGAAGAAATCCGTGGCTCCCAATCTGCACAAGCAGAGATTTTATGAAAACCCTATCACTGACCCGACCTGTGGGCTTTGATATTTGTATGTATATCACTTCTGCAATGCAAACCATTTTTCTTCGTCGCTTAATTCATTTCTCGGAGCTCCCTTTGGTGCATGACACCGTAAGGCCGACTAAGACTCCGGATTCGGAGCGCCCTTCGTGGATATCACGATTGGCCAAACTAAATCTCTGGATTTGGAGCCCTTTTTGGTGTATGACACCTTAAGGCAGATTAAAGTCTCCGGATTCGGAGTCCTTTTTTGTGTATGACACCTTAGGGCCGATTAAAGTCTCCGGATTCGGAGCACCCTTTGGTGCATGACACCTTAGGGCCGACTAAGACTCCGGATTCGGAGCGCCCTTCGTGGATATCACGATTGGCCAAGTTAAGTCTCCGAATTCGGAGCTCCCTTTGGTGTATGACACCTTAGGGCCGATTAAAGTCTCCGGATTCGGAGCCCCCTTTGGTGTATAACACCATAGGGCCGACTAAGACTCCGGATTCGGAGCGCCCTTCGTGGATATCACGATTGGCCAAACTAAGTCTCCGGATTCGGAGCCCCCTTTGGTGCCTGACACCTTAGGGCCGACTAAGACTCTGGATTCGGAGCGCCCTTCGTGGATATCACGATTGGCCAAACTAAGTCTCCGGATTCGGAGCCCCCTTTGGTGTATGACACCTTAGGGCCGATTAAAGTATTCGGATTCGGAGCCCCCTTTGGTGTATGACACCTTAGAGCTGATTAAGGTCTTCGGATTTGGAGCCCCCTTTTGGTGCATTACACCTTGGGGCCGATTAAAGTCTCCGGATTCAGAGCCCCCTTTGGTGCATGACACCTTAGGGCCGATAAAAGTCTCCGAATTCGGAGCCCCCTTTGGTGCATAACACCTTAGGGCCGACTAAGACTCCGGATTAGGAGCGCCCTTCGTGGATATCACGATTGGCCAAACTAAGTTTTCGGATTCAGAGCCCCCTTTGGTGTATGACACCTTAGGGCCGATTAAAGTCTCCGGATTTGGAGCCCCCTTTGGTGCATGACACCTTTGGGCCGACTAAGACTCCGGATTCGGAGCGCCCTTCGTGGATATCACGATTGGCCAAACTAAGTCTCCGGATTCGGAGCCCCCTTTGGTGTATGACACCTTAGGGCCGATTAAAGTCTTCGGATTCGAAGCCTCCTTTGGTGTATGACACCTTAGGACCGATTAAGGTCTCCGGATTCGAAGCTTCCTTTTGGTGCATTACACCTTGGGGCCGATTAAAGTCTCCGCATCGAAACACCGGTTACGGAGCCCCATCGGCGCAAGATGTCTTTGGGCAGATTAAGACTCCGAATTCGCAGCGCCTCTGACGCGTAACACCCTAGGGTAGATCGTACCTCCGAATTCGGAGCACCCTTCGGCACAAACAAAACGAAACAAAACATGCCAACATTCGAAATAAGGTGCTTAGCTATAAAAAAAAAAAAAAAAAAAATCCAGAGTAAGACGCAAATGTTTGAAATAAAACTTTTTATTTGATCAAACAGTTGTTACATAGACGCAATCCGTGTTCGAACATTACAATATCTATCTTTAACTTCTAAGGCGAAAAGGGGAATTAATCACGTTGATACAGCGGAGGCCCCGAATCAATGCATGTCATTTGGAAGGCCTCTGCGACTCAAAATGCCTTGATCCAACCGTGCCCGAATTAGCGTATCTTTGGACCTTCCTCTGACACCATCGATAATGTGAAGGCCAAGATCCAAGACAAGGAAGGTTAAGGGCAACGGTTGTTGTGTCTCCTTTCGGGGCGATCTGCTTCGACGACTTGGAGGCTGACGCGCCTCCCGTTTCTTTTTTAATGACCTACCTCCCACACCAGAGAATTCTCCGCTGCGATCCATTGTGGCATCAAGCTCGGCCAAAGTTCAAGTTTGACTGATTAAAGAAACTCTGTTTTACATCCACAATATTATATAACCCCATGCAACAAATGGCGTTATATTAATAAGGTCACTGGCACGAAGAGTCCATTCCCTTTATTTTTAAATGCTGGCAGTGACCCCGAGGCAATTTCATTAATGCCAAAAACCCAAGAGACGAACATCGGTTGACATTCACCACGACCTAGGTACCCGAATGGCTTTTTGGAACACATGCACTGACTGGGACAGGGGCAGCGCTATCAATCCAACCGGCCAAGCATTTAGACCCCGCGCCGACTGGAATTTGCCACAGCCACTCCACCAACTAGCTTTTGGCCTCTTGAAATTACAGTGGTCACATTCAAGAATAAACGGCCATCACGATTGGGCCGACCCAGCCTATAAGTCGGCGTATCACTATACGATCAATGTTTGTACATTTATTCAAACATCCATGTAATAAAACGAAACACGTATATACCGAATACCAACTACGACGGAATATTGATAATAGAACGTTTCTATTCAATCCAACAATAAATTACATAGTTTTTATTACGATTCAACCTTACAATGCGTATTCTTATACGGCGTCACCCTCATCCTCACTTTTCTCGATGTCACGACCCAAACCCGGCCCTATGGGTTTAGCACCGTAACCGGCCAGTAATCCGAGATTACCGAAGGCCTGCAGAACAGTAGAATAATAAAACAGAGTACAGGGTCTGGCGGAAGCCAATACAGTAAATAAATAATATCCATTGAGCTGTGACAGTCTGCATGCCAAAAAGATTTTTCATGCATTCACATATACAAACAGTACAGTCTATACAAAATTTACAGTCACAGTACAGGGACCTAATCCCTTGATAACAGTACCGTTAGCAGCTAACAGTCTATACAGTAATCCAAACAGTATGGAGACAGACGGGGGAAAAACAAGACACCCCAAAGCCATAGCATGGCAACTCGGAACCTCTCAGTGAGGCACAAAGGCTGGCTTGACAAAACTGGAGTCTAACCCACGCTCCTAGCTCCGATCTGGCGGCTGAGCACCTACATATATATATAAATAGTGAGCTAAAGCCCAGTGAATAACATAATGCGTAAAGGGGTTATGAATGAAATGTCCTTACAGTAATGAAATCAGTTCATTAAACAATACTTCAGTCTTTCAGTCAGAACAGTTATTCAATCATATGTGGTACATCCATTAGCATAGCAGTAAACAGTAGGTCTTAAAGACCGAACAGTAATGATGGCCATCAATCAGTAAACAGTAGTGGTCCCACGAGGGAACCGACAGAGATCTCTGTAACAGTAACAGTAAACAGTAGGTGCTAAGGATGCCACAATACAGTTCAGAAGATAGGACATACATTCATTCAGTAAACAATATCAGTTCAGTATTCAGAAGATAATCATTTGAACATATCTTTACACAATTGTTACTCACAGAGGTTGGGCTACAGTATGCTAGAGCGTGTCTCCCCAGTCGCCAACCCTACACAGTTCACAGGTTGAACACACACTAAGCTACACAGTTGGGAAAGATAGCAACTTAATCCCTAATTTGCCTCGGTGTGTTCTACATCTATATCCTCAATAAGATGCCTTAAACTAGGTCTAAGAATGCCTAAATGGGATGAGGATGCAAAGATGTGATCAGAAGACTGTTTCAAGATTTTCAAAAAAACAGAGTCCCGTTCGAGCGCATGTTTCCCCGCTCGAGCGGACATGCAACAAAGGTACACGCTCGAGCGTAAACTTTCCCGCTCGAGCGTACTGTAAAAGTACTGGATGGGTGAAATCTCCGCTCGACGCCCACTCGAGCTTGAGACATGACTCCGCTCGAGCGCCCAATACTCCGCTCGAGCGGACTGTAAAACAGTGCAGAGATACTGGATGCTCGGATTCCACGCTCGAGCGGCACTTCCCCCGCTCGAGCGGAAGTGCAGAATCTGGGAATTCCAGATTGCACCTCCAAGCCCAAACTCACATTCAAATACATCAAAACCAATCCTCTTGGGCCCATTTTCTGGAAAACATTTATAAACACATAGAGTATCATAGTTCAAAGCTCAATTTTGAGAAATCAAGGCCCAAGGGTGCTTAATTCAAACTCAATTTCAAACCATTTTTCAAGAATAATATGAACATGCAAACATGTATGAATTCAAATCATTTGGAAGTTCCAATTTGATGCTCTAAGGAGCCAATTGATCCAAAAACAAGTTGAAAACATGGACCATTACAAAATTATGAACATGCATGTTCCATTTCACCATGGATTCAACTCAAACCTCATCAATTCAAACATGCATGCGTGAATTATGCTCTATATCAACATGTATGATCTAAAACATGGCTCAATCCTCAACTTTAACATGAATCATGCAAGAACAAGATAAGCAAGAGGGTAATTACTCTACCTTAGGTCTCCAATGCAAGATTAGGAGTTCAATTATGGAGTCTATACATCAATTCTTTAATCTCTCCAAGCAATTCACAAAGTAGAACTCAAGATCAACTCAATTCTCTCTTACTCTCTATCTTGGTCGGTTGAGTCAAGGGAAAGAGCTGATGGAAATGTTGTTTTAATCAAATGCACTAAGTGTAATAAGCCTCAAAAGGTTTGAGGTAGTGGGCCACTGCAAGGCTAGTTTGGTAAATAAGTCCTACTTGGCCAATCAGTTTATTTTAATCTAATTTAATCATACCTAATCAGCTTTCAGATAAATACACTATAAAATCACATTAATTACGACGATCATAAAACACCAATCGGTTTCTAATTCGGCCGCCGATAAGGCCTTCAATGAGCAGTTTAAACACAAGTCATGAACAGATCAAACATACAGTCAACAGATAAAATGCAATTCAAACAGATGTATTCATCCAATTCAGTTTTAATTTCGGTCAGTCAGTTCAATACTTTTAATCAGTCCAATTATCAGTCATAATCAATTCAGTTTAACGGTAATCGATGGTTATCGGTAATCAATCAGTCATTAATCGGTAAACAGTATGAGGGTTGTTACACTCGACTTCAAAAGCGAAAAACGGAAAATGTTTACTGTGGTAGAGTGGCGATGTCGAATCAATGGCCGACACTCGAAGAGCTTCCGCGGCTTGAGACGCCTTGATCCAACCGTGCCTAAATCCACGATTCTCACATCGGCAAACCTCTTCGGCAAGCTTCTCCTTGGTCTTTTCGATTCCAACTTTTCGGCCTTCATGAAAACCTTTTTCATAGGCCCTCCCCTTCGTAGACTCCATTGCAAACATACTCGCCGTCTCACGATCGGTGAGCGCTGCACTGATAAGCCGACTGGTAACCTTTTCCTCCACAATTAGGTTTCCCTGCTCGTCGGGTTGTGCCTGAGCCGCCCTGGTCTTCCTTAACTCACGCTCAGCCGCCTCTGCGCAAGCCTCCAAACTTCGAATACGTTCCTCCTTCTTCTCCAATTCTCGACGGGCAGCGCGTAGCCGCATGCCAATTTCATAGGCAGTGTAAAGCCCCTTCACCGCTCCGTGAATGCCTTCGCGAAATACATCATAGTCCTGGTGACCTACCATTGACTGCTGCACCTCAGGAGGAAAAATTTGTCGAGCAAACTCGACCGCTACATTTGGGTCTCGAACGATCGAGTCCGCCTTTGTCATGGGTCTGTTCCCCACAAATACCGCAAAGCTTAATGGGCACGGATTCGCGTCAGATCCCCTCTCGACTCAGAGTTGCGGAGATCTACCCTGCGACTACTTGTCCCACCTGGGTGACCTGCTTCGACGTCGAGGAGACTGACGTCTCTCTCGATCCCTAGAACTCCTGCTTCTTGTGCGCGAAGGTTCACCACCTCGATTCATGTCTCCGCCTAGCTCAGCTAGCGTCCTCGCTTCCCCTCTGCTGTTAAAGAAAAGTCTGTTCGACATTCACACGATAAATCTTCCTCCAAGGGCTGGAGTCAGCTGTTTACTAAGCTCATAAAGGTTGTACCTTTGTTCATTTATCCTTTACAGAGGCAGCGCCCTCGAGGCAATCTCATTAATTGAAAAAACCTTAATCGTCCGGCGCCCGAATGATCATGCACCGCTTGGGGCAAGGGTAGATTTATCAATCTATTCGGCTCAAGTACCTTAGACGGCTCATGAATCGACTTTTCAAAATTCTCAAGGCCGTCTCATCCGGCTCCCGAATGATCATGCACCGCCTGGGGCAAGGGCAGATTCATCAATCTATTCGGCTCAAGTGCCCCAAACGGGTCATGAATCGACTCTTCAAAATTCTTAAGGTCGTTTCATCCAGCTCTCGAATGATCATGCACCCCCTGGGGCAAGGGCAGATTCATCAATCTATTCGACTTAAATGCCCCAGACGGCTCATGAATCGACTTCAAAATTCTTAAGGTCGTTTCATCCGGCTCCCGAATAATCATGCACCCTATGGGGCAAGGGCAGATTTATCATTCTATTCGGCTTAAATGTCCCAGACGACTCATGAATTGACTCTTCAAAATTCTCAAGGCCGTCTCATCCGGCTCCCGAATGATCATGCACCGCCTGGGGCAAGGGCAGATTCATCAATCTATTCGGCTCAAGTGCCCAGACGGCTCATTAATCGACTCTTCAAAATTCTTAAGGTTGTTTCATCCGGCTCCCGAATGATCATGCACCCCCTGGGGCAAGGGTAGATTCATCAACCTATTCGGCTTAAATGCCCCAGATGGCTCATGAATCGATTATTCAAAATACTTAAGATTCATCAATATATTCGGCTTGAATGCCCACAATACTCGGCATATGAGTGATAAATCAATATTGTCATAAGATATTCAATTTCTGAAAGATCAAACACAGCAATGATTTTATCTAAAGTAGTTAAAGGCAAAACATTCTTCATTAACATAACTTCACAAACTATGTACAAGTGGTGGTGAAATAATAAGGAAATTTTCATTAATAAATTGAGTGCAAATAGTAACCAATTTATACATGAAAACTACCCTGAACCAACAAAAGTCTAAGTCTACCGAACAAAAACTTACATCGGAATTAAAAATACTTAATAAAATTGAAATGTCCCCCAGATCAATCCTTGGGGTCAGATTCGAGTGGCTCAATGTCCACTTGCTCGTAGGGAATTGGCAAGGCCAATGTAACTCCAGCGGCAGCAAGGGCTTTGAGCCACCCATGTTTGAACCCCCGATTCTCAAATTTGGGGACTTCATCTACATATTCCGTGTAGGCGGCGCTTTTTCCTGCCTCAAATGCTGTAGAAGCCTCAGAATCATCTTTTTCCTTGGCCGCCTTGAGCTCCTCTAACTGAACCTTCACCTCGGCAAGCGCCTCCTTGGCTAACTTGAGCGATTCTTCGCTCGCATTTGCCCTACTCTCAGCGTCAGAGCGGAGCTGTTCAGCTGAGCGAGCCCTCTCCTCCTCTGCTTCAGCTCGCGCACTCTCCATTGCGGCTCTCATCACTTTGAACTCGGCCCTACTCTTTTGACCGTCCGTATCCGTTTGCAAACGATCAATCCTGCCAAGGGCATCATGCAGGCGGCGGCCTAGGTCCGCGATCCTGCCAACCGTCTGCAAAACAAGTTTGGATCGTCAGATACCTTAATGAAAACAAATTCAAGAGAATTTGAGATGATCACTTACCAGGAGTGCCAACTGCGCAGATAGGGCTACTGCCATAACATCTGGCACGGCGCGAAAGGCTGCGGTGTCAGCCAGCAAGGAAATTGAAGCCGCCAGGCTCAACGCCACGGCTAGATCCTCAATGGCTAAAGCATTAGAAGAAATCGGCGTAACTTTGGTCTTTGGCCGAATAATAAAAGGAGGAACCACGTTCGACTCTTCTAAACGAGGCCGTTTGGAAGCAGGGCTAATCTCCGACCCAGCCTCTCCCTCGCCACTACACTTTTTGCCCCGCTCCTCCAGAATCAGACGTTTGCCAATGACCTGTTTAACCTCTTTCCCCACTTCGGCCGCAACAACCTAAGCCGTCTCTTCAATAACGGGTACGAAAGTTTTAATCACGGTGGGCTCAGAATGGGTGGCTTCGGCCTTCTTTCGAGCAGCCATTCGCTCGGCATTTTTCTTTCACGCCATCTGTGTAAGGCTTTCCCTAGCCATACCTTCAGAAAAATCGCCGGGTAGGTCTCCCAAATTTGCAAAAATATCTCCAAAAGAAAACTCTGCCCGACCCGAAGTGGACGGTGAAGGCTGGTTAAGTCTGGCAGCCTCGAACGCCGAGCGTATCACCTCGTCGACCTCTTCGGCCTCCTCAGCAACCTCTCTGGTTAGTTCGGCAACTACCTCTACCACCGGCTCCGCGTCTTCCCCCGAATCCGAATCTTCGAGGCCAATTTGCCTAAGGCTCTTGAAGTTGGGAAAGAGAAGAGCCGAAAGGTGTTGATCGTTGGATGGAATTAGAATGCCGTCCACGGCCGAGAAGGTAGTATAAGTAGGTTCGTATTGGAGGAGTATGTGAGCAGCTCTCCCTTGCTTTTGTACGTTTGGACGGCCAAAGTATCTGAGTGCAGACTTAATTTCCTCAAGGACTGCGTCGCTGGTTGAGGGAAGAATCTTCTTTAATCTGTTACCTACAAAGAACAAGGGGTGATTAAAGGAAAAAAGCCGAATAAAAGGCAGATCAACAAACACGAGGTATTACATGGCAACCTGGATCACCCTTCCGTCTGGGAATAGGGTCTCGGCGGTCTTCGCCTTTACCGAACTCCCAATTACCTCGGACATTGACCATTACGTCGTCAACTCTCTTACCAGAATTGGCAAGCATGGTTATCAAGTGATGGTCAGTGTCCTTGGCCCTGAGAAAGTATCGCCCCAGCCGACCGGAAGATTTGGCCAAAGCATAGCAGTGCCGAATCGCCGGAATGCCAAGGTTGATCCTAAGGTGTCGGTTCAACTCTATCACCCCCATGATGATTCGAAAGAAATTTACATTGGGTTGAGAAGGAACCAGACTCTAATAGCGAAGGACGGCCCTAAGCAATGGATGTAAGGGAAAACGGACTCCGTCCTCCGCTATGGATAAGAGAGGAAAGACGATCGTACTTTGATCCTCCCTCTCCATATCAAGAGTACTGTCCGTTACAAGAGATAAGTGGACATCGTCGAGAATGGAAAAGTGTCGCCGGAATTCGGAAATACGACCCTCAGAAAGGAGGTCTTTCAAGTGTTTAGCCATTTTCGCGGGGATTCAAGGTTCCGCCGAAATCAAAATGACAAACAGAAAATAGGGTTGCAAAGAAGAGAGAAGAAGACTTACGAGTAGACGGGGCAAGGATAGACGAAGAAGAGTTGCAGAAAATGTGAGTCAGAAAAGGGTTGCCCGCTGGCGGTCCAAGAGTCTCGAATACTCGACAAAATGTGCACTCGAAAGGACTGAAATTTCAAATCGCAATAAATGCGAGACGCACGAATGAGGCGGGAAAGTGTAATGATGACCAAAAAGGTGTGCGCATTCTGACATTTGTATTGGGGCACGCGAAGCCACCTGACCTATTTTGACTTTTCCAATTCAAGACCAAACACACCGATTAACTACCGTCAATGGGGAGTTTGGGGGGCAATTGTGGGAGCCGAATAAATGGCAAGATCAGAAGGTGCGTACCTTAGAAGACTGATATTAATCGGCTGTATCCTACGAGAATGGGAAGCCGAATACAATACATGTGCCGAATAAGTGTAGATCCTTAGAGCCGAATAAGAGAAAAGACAATGATTAAAAAGTAGGCCCTGGCCCCGAGGATCAAAAGGAATAGGTATAAATACAAGAACAATGGATTGAGAAAGGTATGTAAGAATGACTTCACTTAACTTAGTAAACAAGCTATCCTGAGGGTCTGAACTGACTTGTCCGTCGGAGTGCTAATTCTGGCACCCTCGACCGGAGTATTTGTATCTTTTCAGGTGACTAGCTGAGGATCACTAGCCTCTCCCAAGATCTGAAGAGTATTTCCAAACCTCTTTCCCCACAACAGTGAAGATTGGCCAACATCTTTTAATTATAAAAATAGAGATTCAAGGTAGAGTATTTAACCAAGAGTAAACATGACATTCTCAAGAAAAAAAATATTATTGATGTAAGTGAAGTACGTTCGTGGACTTAATAGTCAACAAAAAGAGCAATACGTAGTGTGATTAAATTTCCTTTAATGTTGGCTAAAAAATTATTTAAAAAAAAAAGTGATGAACAGTCAAAATGTTCGCTTTAACCATTTTAAATGTCAAAATAATATAAATGTGATAAAATGAACTAATTTGTTAGGTTTATTTTGAAAATTCAGTTAAAAGTTAATTTTTTAGTTTTTTGAGGTTACATTATCTCTCTATTTTTTATATACATTTTTTCTAAAATAGTAAAAAAAAAAATCAAAAAATCAATTTTTAACTTACTTCTCAAAAGTTAACTTGAAAATGTAATTTCTCAAAATAGGGAAAATTATTTATAAGTCCTATTAGGGAGACTTATGTAATGTAAAGTTCTATGACATTTCTTATTGAGTTTGAAGTCCTATTTAAATTAGAAAGTGTTCCATTAAGTCCTGTGTATTATGTTTAAATAGAATTAGTTTACTATCATACCCTTGATATATGTTTGGCATGTTTTAACCGTATTGTTTCCAAATTGTTTGGTGTTGTGATATGCGCCATGATTGCGAAGTCTGTTAGGTTTTCAAAATTTTATTGGGTTGGATTGTTTGGTTATTTCATTTTGCTGATTTGGAGTTAGATTGTTTGAGGGAAGGAGATAAAGTTGTCTGCTTTTTCAATTGGTGAGTGTTGCTCTGGTGTTTTCCCTATTGTTTTGTTTTCAATGTCCTCATATATCGTATGGATTTCGCAATTTGGCATAGCAATCTATTGGCACACTTTGCAATGGTAATCTGGCATCAACTTCCGTGGTAATGATATTGTGTTATAATGTTCACATACGTGTCACATTACGTTGCGTAAAAATATTTTACGAAAGCTTATTAGATTAGAAAGTGAGAATGTGAGAATGTTACTGGGTTCTGCGAAATGGTACAGCCATACATTGGCACAATTCCGTTAGGCTCGAAGGCTGTTATGTGCGTAATGGTCTGTGTTAAGTGTGTCTGTATTTAGTTTGTGTTTTGCAGTTGTGCTAATTTTTCAAAAAAATATGTGTCACATTACGAATCACAAAGTTATTGGGTTTCATTTTTTTCCTTTTCACTATCACATTTGCTTGTTTGTGGATACTATTGGGATGTTTGTGAATGTAACTCACATACACATGAACATGAGCATGTTTTTGTATTGTGTCGTCCCATTGTTATATTTACTATGGACATATGTGTCACATTGCGTTTCGCAAACTCTCTGATTTTTATTTTTTACAATTGAATGTGACAATGTTAATGGTTGATGGAAATTATTGGAATGTATTTTAATGTTACTCTAACTTTTCATTGTATGTTATTTAATTTCGGTTGTCATTGTTCAGATATAAAATTTATTGTGATTGATTGTGATTGAATGTGGGTTGAACCACATTGTATGATGTTGATGTTACTGCGCTCACATTTGATTTCATGTCACATATCTTCCATGCATTGTTCTTTTATTTTTTGTAGAGTGTCTGCCCAGTTACTGTTTCATTCATTTTGTTTTGCAGGATATGGACATCATGATTTTTTGCACCTTCGGTTCATCCACGGTTGTTGTTAGGGGTGTTAATGGATTGACATTAAAACAATTGGTACAAAATTTATGTGATAGGTAGGTGGATGTGACACCATCAGCGATTTCCATATCTTACAAATTACCCTGTCATGAGAACCAATTCATGATGAGTAATGATGTGGACATGGAAAACATGTTTTCCATTGCAAGGTCCATTGGCGTTACCCATATCAACGTTGCGATTGACTCGCAAAATGAGGTGGATGATTTGATTCGAGGTACTCAATTCAGTGGGACTATTTTCGCAAATCAACTGGATCCTCACAGTGAACCATTTCCCGGTCCCCAAACTAGCGTACATTTGTTGCCCAATTATTGTCGCCATAGTGACCATAGTGAGAAAACGTTGAGGATAATTGATTGGTGACACAGTATTAGTCACGTAGGCCAATGTTTCGAAGGGGGTGTTGCTGCTGTCTGTTTGGTTCTGTCCAAATATGCTATTGAGTGTGGGTTTGACTTCAAATTTGTTAAAAATGATTCAGTGCGGGTTACGGCAGTGTGCACATTGCGAGAGGAAAAAAGGTGTTCATGGTTGATACATGGAAGGGTTCAAACATGCAATGGATATTTTTACTTGAAGAGGTTGAACAACTTGCATAGTTGTGGTGCTGCTGTTCGCACTAAGAAGAATAATAGACTTAACTCTGAATTGGTTGGCAATGCTATTGGTGATCGGTTACGTGATAAGCCGCTTACATGTCCCACTGACGTTGTGTTTGATCTAAAAAAAGAGTACGACCTTAATATTAGTTACCACATAGCATGGTTAGGTGTGGAGAAGGCTAGAGGCGAAGTGTATGGTGACTATCATGTTTCATTCAATCAACTTAGGTGGTACACAGATGCGGTTATGCAGTACAACCCTGGGAGTTATGTCAACTTGGATTTCGAGCAGTTGACCGGCCGATTTAAGTGGTTCTTCATATCATTCAAATCTTGCATTGACGGATTCAACCATATTCACCCATTACTGTTTCTTGATGGCATTTTTTTAAAAGGGAGATTTAAAGGCAATTTGCTTGCAGCGACGGGGAAGGATAGCAACAAAGGTATGTGTCTTACGATGATTAATTCATACTTGCATATAGTAACACATTACATTGTGACTGAACATTTTTTTTTAGTCTACTACAGTAGTGGCTGATCCCTAATGGCAATATTGTTTCCAATTTAATGTTATTTTAATAACATTGTGTATGATGCGATTCGAATCGTGAACAATTGTTAATATGGACGCAAACTTTGTCACAAATATTACACATCTAACGGTAAACCTGTTAAATCTGCCAGGTTTATTCCCATTAGCTTTTGCTATTGTTGACTCTGAGACAACAGCAAATTGGACTTGGTTTTTACAGCAATTGACAAAGGTTGTTAGTAGTGCTCGCACATTAACTTTCGTATCTGATCGTAATATTGGGTTGCTCGAATCCTTGCCTACTATATTCCCATCTGCACACCATGCATACTGCTTACAACATCTCCAAGCAAATTTGAGGGACAAATTATGATAGGTTGACAACCGTGTCCGTTTTGGTTTAATGGCCAAGTTGCATGAATGCGCATATGCTTCAATTGAGGCTTCGTTTCAGCACCATTTGACGAAGCTAAAAGGATCAGGACGATCTGGAATAAATAATTTCTTGGAAGATATGCCACCGAAACATTGGGCTAACGCATATTTTAGGTTCGTAAGATACTTACATGTGCTAACATTGCAAGTACCCAATATGTGATGACATTTTCATTATGTTTTTATAATGTCAACAGGGGCAAACGGTATGGGGAGATGACCTCGAACGTTGCAGAATCGTTTAATAAATGAATACTTGATGCCCGTAATTACCTAATCATAGAGTTGGTTGATACAATCAAAAATCAAATAATGACTATGAGAGCTGAGCGTAAAGTTTTGGCTACTAATTGGAATGGGTTACTTTGTCCGAGAATGGAAAGCCGTGTTAAGTGGTTGCACATGGATTGTTAGCCAGGCAAATGAAGACATATACGAGGTCCATTCATTTCCAACGGTGTTGGTAGACGTTGGCAAGCAGACATGTTCATGTTTCCAGTGGCAATTGAATGGATTCCCATGTGCACATGCGGTGGTTGCAATACAGAATAGTGGAAGGGATTTGAGTACATGTGTTGAACAATTTTTCACCCTCAATCAGTACAAAGCAGCTTATTTCGGATACATTCAGCCAATACCAACAGTTGACAAACGTTCCTTCTCGGAAGACGACTTCATCATATATCCACCGGCAGTTAAACGTCCTCCAGGGCGACCCAAAAAGAATCGAATACCATCTCGGGGAGAGAAACTAAGTCAGATCAGGTGCGGTCGATGTGGCCGCATGGGTAGCCACAACCGAAAGACATGTAAAGAACCAATTCAGTAATAGGCATTTAGCAGGAAATTTTGTAATCCGTTTTCAATAGCAGCATCGTATTATCGTAGTAGCATGTATCGAAACAAATTAAAGACAAATTTTAATAAGTGAACACATTGTTTACAATTAATCATTCAGCTGTTTTTTCCTTCACACTGTGTTCATTCTAAGGTTAGGTTTACATGTTTATTTATTTGATCATGCAAATGTATGTTTCAAACCTACAAAATACGTTTGACAAAATGCGTTGCACGCTAGCCTTGTATGTGAGAAGACATAGTTTTTGTAAGATAGGTGATGTTGGTGTTATTGTCTCCGTACGACAGGTTATCGTGCAACCAGTTAGTCAATCTTAAATTACAGCATATTCTTGACATATTAAATTGACAAAGCACACCCAAACGTTAATGTGCCACCATGCTTAATTACTGAATGACAATTTTCAAATGTGAGGCATGTATACACAACTAAGCCACATCTATCTAACAAAACCGAACCCCCCTAAACATCGTATCACAATTAGTAAACACTCCATTACACTCGCCTTCATTATATATAAAGTATACATGGGAAGTCAAATTTTGTGACAACCATCCACCATCAACACGTAATGTGAATGTCCAAATCAACAATTTCAACGACGTAGACAACAAACGCCATGTTAACAAACCTCACTCTTTTTAGTTGCAGTTTTAATATCCTTACGACAAGTTCCATGCACTGTCACACACTGTCATCACAACATGCAAACTACAATTAGACAACCAAGATTCCGACTCACCTTCACATTCACATGCACCTATACATTCACATTCACATACACCTACACATTCACAATCATATTAAATTTGGCAGTATCATTTACACAACCACATTCACGTTCCTATTTTCCCACTCACTAAGACAAGTGCCAAAAATTCTCATACATTCGCAAGCACAATATTTCTATTAAATGTAGACAACCAAACCTGTTATGACATCCTCAATCATATTCAATTTCACATTCACCATCACATTAACATAAACATTCACATTCACACAACCACATTCACGTTTATGTTTTCACATTCGTAAAACAAGTACAAAACACTGCCATACATTCACATTTACAATTTGGGTATTATAGGTATACAGCAATACCTGTTCTGTCATTCACATTCGCATTCACTTTCACATTCACCATTACATTTACATACACCTTGACAGTTACTCAACCAGTTTCACATTTGCAATTTCACACTCCGTAATACAAGATCCAAACACTGCCATACATTCACAAACACAATCTGGGTATTAGAAATGAATAACCAACATCGTTTTCCAAGATTAACATTCACATTCACCTCACATTACGAGTCACATTACCAAATACATTCACATTCATAGAGTTGTAATGCATCCAAAACCCCTCCTCAGTGTCATAAACCATTAGTGTCCAATGGTTATCTAAGTGGATTGAGAATTGAATATATCTGGCCTTCACGGCATGCGGGGCACGCATGGCCAAGTACTTGTCACGTACATCTTCAGCCAAATCTCTTATTGTAGGCTGTACACATTCATTTTGGAAATTGAAAAGCACAAACTAAAGATGATTATTTTCAATTCATCAATTGCACGTCTTACCAAACGTAATGTGCTGAAAATGTATGATTTTTCCTTATCCGTGGATTTAGGCGCCTTGATCTACTGCTCGTACATCAGCATTTTCGCGTATGCATCAATCACCTACGTGCAAAATTTTTATTTTTATTTTTATTTGGCTTCTCTTGTATACATGTACATAAATTGCATTCTATGTGAAGAAGTTTCAGAAGTTTGATGAATAATTAGGAATACCATACTTACATTGCCTCGTAATGTCAGCCCCTTAACGATCATTCGTATGTCATTGAAAGACAGAGAATTGGAACCATTCTGCCCAGTCCAGACTTGCGCACTACAAGATATTTTTGAAACACTAAATTCATATACAAATGCAAAAGGGTAAGAGTAAGTTGCGAAACCTACCTGTCACCCCCTTTCTCATATGCTTCTTTAAGCTTCTCTTTCTCTTGCGTTAATAACAACTTCCAGATCAGTAAACGATTAGTCAGGTTGAACCGAGAAAATGTCCTATCTGGGTCTGCAATGTTATCAACCTCAATGATCTCTTCTTCCATTTTTTGTTTATTGGCACACTCACCCCCATTGACCACACCACTATCAGATGGTTTCATCAACCTCCCCAAAGCCAATGGATATTCATACTTTGGTAGTTTATGCTCTTTCCTATTTTTTTTTTAATGTTTCTCATAAGTGTGTTCTGCAATGCAGTTGTTCCAGTGTCTTGATTAGTACCAGCCGTTAAATCCACATCACATGCCACATGCTCAATGTCATTGATCGGGGTCACATGAGCATCCACCCCTTGTAACTCTGTCTTTTCATTCACATTAGATGG
Organism: Camellia sinensis; assembly: GCF_055761805.1. NCBI lineage: Eukaryota > Viridiplantae > Streptophyta > Magnoliopsida > Ericales > Theaceae > Camellia > Camellia sinensis. Next base: position 156,265,478 of record NC_138964.1, read on the forward strand.
AAACGACGTTGACAATGGCATAATGGCAAGTACGTTTGCCTCACAGTGGTACATTTCCTCATTACTTTGCTTCATCTCCTATACACCAGTAGTTGCTTGGGTGTATTCATGCACTGCGTACTCCTCCAACTGTTCCATGAGCTTTGTGTTTTTGTCGTTAAGCTCATCCACTAGCTGCTTCATCTTTTCAATGTCACATTCCTTCTGGTTATTGGTCACTGTGATTTCATGTGCTAACTTCCTACATTTTTCTTCGTACGCTGCCCTCATTGTTACTAGCTGTGTCTCTAATGCAAATATGACATCAGATTTACATTGGGGTTCTACCTCAAGCACACCAATTTTAACCAGTGCTCTCTGGTATTCTTCAGACGTAGACACACACCAAGCACAATGATCATTACTATCAGCACCACCTCTGTTGACATCTCTTTCATTTTGTACATTTCGCTTTATGTTGTCCAGTCCATGGGCACTAATACCATCAATTGAACCCAAAATGCTACCGTCTACATTTGTCCTAGTTGTTGACCCCATGTTCCTACTAACTTCACTGTGATTTGAACATTCGGCATTCGCTCCAATTTCTGTAACGTCTTTCATCTTCGTGAAGCGCCGTTCAAAATGAGACATGTGCAACTCTCCTACTACAAACTACAAACAATTTAAAAATTAAAAATCAAAAACAGTAATTGGCACATCTAATATTTACTCTAATGGTACAGAAAATCATATTTCAACATCATGCGGTTGATCGATGTCCATCGCCCTTATCTTTGTGACCAACTTGCTGATATTCCATTTCATGAACCTCGGAAATCCATCTCCACGATCTGCTTGTATCAAGTTGGTGTGCTCACATATCCAAAACTGTGTGACCATGGGTTAAAAACATTAGCTACCAAAATTTTTCAAAACAAATACACGTACCAAAGCTACCAAACAAAATCAATATTATAATGTGGGAAAAACAAAAAAACAGACCACTTACAAGGATGGTAGTAACACATCCAGTAACTTTCTCAGGCTTAGAGTAAAATCCCTTAATTGACTCCATCAAAGTTGTGCAGATTGCTCCAGCCCAATCATATGCTTTCATGTTCTCTAGATCCTCTACAACCTGGACGTACCCCATCCCACGGTCTTGCCCGAAGTGGCAAAGAATAACTTCCCACACAAGTACAAACACAGTAACTTTTCTACATCCTGGTGGTTCTGACTAGTGTTCCCAAGTAATGCATCCATTAACAGTTCCTTAATGGTTTTCAAGTTTGTGCGTGCTATGTTGGAACACCTTCGTTGGATGAAGTCAGTTGCAAGTCTTGGCCTATGTGACACATCTAAACTCTTCTTACCACCATGAATTCCAAATATTAGTTGCATATCGGTACTCGACAACTCAATGTGTTTACCACCAATCATGAAAGCAGACTTTTCTAGATCAAATGTCTGAATGATTCTCATTACAATGTCATCGCATTTTTGGAATTCATGTTGGTTTAGATCGGTTTTTCACATCGCATCCAACAGCAACCAAAACGGTGTTTTCTGAAGATGATGCAAATGCTCATTTTTCAGATTTGACGCTGCCACCAGCTTTATAATTCCAGCAATGTTGGAACAGTAGCAAAATCTTGGTTATTTGTTCAGTCGTTGTTGAGGCTCATATTTCAGCTTCTTTCCTTTTCGGACACTGCTTTGCCCTACTACGTTCACATTCTGTGATGGAGTTGGACACCGTCGTCTTTTACCGGTTGTAGTCCCTTCACTCCTGCTCACTTTCGCCTTGTAGCCTTTTTGTGGTGTTCCTTTAATTGTTCCTCCTGAAAAAAATGCCACAAAGATTGCACATTTCGTATACAAACAATATGCCACTAAAAACTTATGTGAATATGTAATTTAATAGCAATACGTAACTTTACATGTCAGAATCGTGAATATTAAAATGTGGTATGATAACATGTGGTTGTACATGTATTGAAATCAAACCTCATCATATACACTTGTGACTATTAAATATTAATTGCCTATTCACAGTTCACAAAATGTAATATTCTCCTCGCGAATTCCAATAGACATTATAATGAAACTTACCGTTACACAACTCAGAAATTTAGAAGTAATTTCACACCCACATTCACAGCCATGGTTTAAAATATGACTGAGAAGTACTCGACGTAACCGTGAATAATGTCAGACATGCCAATTAATGCAATAATCTGAGCCAAAAAAAAAAAACGAAAATGTGCTATGTGAAGCTTGTCAACCAAAACTACTACAAACACAAACGTCATGTGACACTTTGTGCATGTCATGTTGTGTCCTAAATATTCATTGCACATTCACAGTTCAAAAATGTAATATTCTCCCCGCGAATTCCAATAGACATTATAACGAAACTTACCGTCACAAAACTCAGCAATTTAGAAGTAATTTCGCACCCACATTCACGACCATGGTTTAAAATGTGATTGAGAAATACTCGACGTAACCGTGAATAATGTCAGACATGCCAATTAATGCAATAATCTGAGCTCAAAAAAAACCAAAAATGTGCTACGTGAAGCTTGTTAACCAAAACTACTACAAACACAAACGTTATGTGACACTTTGTGCATGTCATGTTGTGTTCTAAATATTCATTGCACATTCACAGTTCAAAAATGTAATATTCTCTCTGCGAATTCCAATAAACATTATAACGAAACTTACCGTCACGCAACTCAGCAATTTAGAAGTAATTTTGCACCCACATTCACGCCCATGGTTTAAAATGTGATTGAGAAGTACTTGACATAACCGTGAATGATGTCAGACATGCCAATTAATGCAATAATCTAAGCCCAAAAAAAACCAAAAATGTGCTACGTGAAGCTTGTCAACCAAAACTAGTACAAACACAAACGTGATGTGACACTTTGTGCATGTCCTGTTGTGTCCTAAATATTCATTGCACATCCACAGTTCAAAAATGTAATATTTTCCCCGCGAATTCCAATAGACATTATAACGAATCTTACCGTTACACAACTTAGAAATTTACAAGTAATGTTACACCCACATGCACGACCATGATTCAAAATGTGACTGTGACGTACTCGACGTAACTATGAAAAATATTAGAAATGCCAATTAATGCAATAATCTGAACCCAAAAATAAAAGAAAATATGCTACGTGAAGCTTGTCAACAAAAACTACTATCAACACAAACATAACCTCTTCATATGCTTACATGAAATCACAACCACACAACCCAAATCATGTTACATTAATTGTTTCTCTCCATATCACAATCTAGAAACACTGTCCCTTTAATATCTTGACAAATTCACAAACATGTAAGTACTTCAAAATAGGACGTGGCACCAGCCACGTCCAACAACTTACTTGCATATCTGAGTGAAAACAACCAAACGACAACGTACCACAACGTGCCACTATACACACAGTCCAACTTACATGTGCTTCCACTCATATCCGACACTATTTAAATATTGGGCCACAATCACATTCATTAATTGTACAACAAACAACACCCAGACGTGGCTGGATTCACATTCAACAACTGGCTTTTTAAAATTAAGCCGTATAACCAAACGACATCGTACCACAACGAGAAACCTCCAAAATAGTCTACCAAACCCAATACTATGCTCGGATCGAAAAAAAACAAACAAAATGAATTAATGAATGTGATTGTGGCCCCCAAAATAGTCTACCGAATCCAATACAACAACGAATCAAGCAGAAAATTATCCACACTATTCAACCCGCATAACCCCCATCGTACAAACCCAACATACATACTATTTCCAATTCGGAAACTGTAAAATCAATTATTCATCACAAAACCCACAAAACATACAACCAACAAAACATATTACGACTAAAGGTCACATAAACCCTAGTTTTGGGTTGTTAATCAAAATCAAATAAATGAACATTGCAAAATAGGGGGAAATCCACACTTACGTTTCGGAGTCATCATTCCTCCTCCTTCATCGGAAACGGTAACTGTTATCACCTTCTCCTCGAACGTCTCGGTCGAATCGGCCCCTTCTCCTGTTCGTGGTGAGTTTCAAAATGTTATCAACTGAATCAGCCGTTCACATTAGCGTAGAGGCACAAAATATATCTACTTCTTTTTGACCCCTAAAATTTTGCCAAATTGAACTTGTTATTTCCACAAATAACGTGTTTTTTAAATTTCAAAATTAATGTATATGGATATGATCTATGATAATATTCATTTTCCTATATATAGTTTTTATATTGTTTATGATATTAACAACTATTATTAAGGGTAAATGTGCCAAGTAACTTCCCATAGGACTTATGGGAATATAAGTTTTTACTTAGGACTATATGTAACACAAGTGTCCGAAATAAGACTTATAAATAATTCTCCCTTTAAAATATGAAAAAAAAGCCCACGTTGAGTATAAATTTGAAGGTGGATTGTAGTTTTTTCTTAAAATTTTATTTAATGTTGGCACACATATATATATATATATATTGTTTACTCAATTTATTTTAATTTCAATTTTTGATAAGATATGGTTGAATTATTGGCATCGTTTAAGAAGTTGACTATTTTAGTAAGTTATTTTAATTTTTGATTATTTTAGTTGACTAAAATATTTATATTTAAGAAAAGAGTTAGATATTTTTTAATTAGATGTGAAGTTTATGAATGAAAAAATGAAATGATTATGAATTTAATATGTGATTTTATCTTATTAATTATTTTCATCTATTTAATCTTTTCATAAATTTTAATCTTAAAAAAAAATTGCCAAAACAAATTATTTTTATAAAAACGCTCAAGACTCCTATTTTTTGAAGATCCTAACTATCTCTTTTAGAACACCCTCATTAATATATGTATGCAACTCACTCATATCCAAAGAGATTATGGATCTCAAAAAAAAAAATGAAAATCTCAATCGTTGGTGTTATTTCTATGGAAAATGCTATAGGCCTCAAATTTTCTACCAAATGAATGATCAAACCTTTCACATGGGTGTGGGGCCCATAAAAAAGTGGACCCCACACCCATGTGAGAGGTTTGGTCATTCATTTGGTAAAATTTTTTAGGGAGCTGTTAAGATGTGCACCTCAATAAGATGTGCACATCATATACACATTTATTTTAAGCCATTAGATTTTTACAAATGAATCTCAGCCACTGAATAATTTGATTAGGAATATTGGCAACCCCTTCAACCGGTTACCTTTTTTTTTCAATTTTTTTTCAGTTTTTTCCCCAAACCCCTCTGTTTTTGAGACAGCACGCAGACCCTCCTCTTCGCCCTCGAAGACCATCCCTCGAAGGCCATCCCTGCGAAGACGACCCACCCTCGACGTCGCCTGAAGGTATGTCTCTCTCTCTCTCTCTCTGCAACTTTTTTCTCTCCCCCTTTCTCCATGTCCATTGTATGAAACCCTAGACCGCAATCCCTTTCTTTGAAACTGTGAGTCCACGTTTGTGAACTCACTGGGTTTGTTTATAAAAATAGGAAAATATTAGGTTTAGGTTTTTTATGTTTGTTTGCTTTGATAGTTGTTTTGATTCCCTTCTTCGAAATCCCCTTTTGTTAACCCCTATTTCCTGTATCGATTCTTGCTTCCCATTCTTCAAAGTGCCCCTTTCACGTTTGTATATATAGTAGAAGGATTGCGAAACTCATATCGTGAGAAGGATTAGCTATGGTTTTTGCTGCAAAGAGGGAACCTGAAGAACATAGACAACATGACCACAATATCAAGAGAGATTGAACACAAAATACTTAAAACCTTTGAGCCAAGAAAGGTGAAGTGTTGTAAGAGTTATCCAATTTTGGGTATTTATAAGATTTATGAGAATGTTGTATTGGTTCAAAGAATCTTCATAGTCAGATTACTTGGTATGACAACTATGACTTTGTAAGAGAAAATGCGGCACAATTGACAACTATTGACATTTTTGCTTTTGTTTTTATAGATGGTGTTTTGGATAACTATGAACTTTTGAGCGTTGTAGGTTTCCATTGTCACAAAAGACATATTGTTCACATTTGATATAGTTGCTTTGAAAGGTATCTGTCGCCTTTTATCATTAGAAAGCACATTGATTTGGGATTTCAGAATCAGCTGTTGTATGAACACAGGAAATTTTCATAGAAAGAGACATAGCGTGAAACAAAATATGGATTCCACGTGTGATGTCGATCGTGTGTGGGACTCATCCTTTGTCTTACATCTGTGACTGATTATGTGAAAATCATTTATGCACTTGGATTTACTTTTTGATATCGTTAAAAGCTAGGAATGTTCGTGGAAAAGTCTACTTTTAGAGAGATTTTGTATATTTCATGATAAGAATAACATGCGCGACAATGAAAATTTTGAAAATTTAAGCCTTAAATAGAAGCCCACAACACAAATTAGGCTAAGGACATAGTAGCAGTCCTTGAATTCAAAAAACTATGGATGTATTCAAAGTTGTTGTCTTCTCATTTATTTATTTATTTACTTTCCTTTTGTATGTAACTTAGCCTCTTTTTTTTTTCTTTTTTAATTGTTTTCTAGTGGTAATCTGCTTTGCAAGTTGTCAAAAAGGTAGACCTACTTGGATTTTTCAGAGGAATGACACATTGACTTCTTGAGAATTTAGTTTAACCATAAAATGAACATACATGAACCTTTTATCTCAAGTTGGTGACAAGTATCTTATTCAAAAGTAGTACTATAACTGTTTCTAGAAACATAATTTACCACTTCAAATACTTTCTACCCACAATTGTGCCCTCCATTTACCATCGCATGTTTGTGTTTGCTTTTTGATTATTTGTATCGATTGTCAATGTAAAGAGTGTTTTTTTTAGTTGTGTGCACATATTATATGCATAGCAGAGCCAAAGGCGACATTAATTTTCATGATGATGATCACATCATAATGAAAAATTTATGTTAGGTATGAATTTTGGATTTATCAAGGAAAGGGAAATATTGAAACAAATAAATATTTTTGACTTTATTTTCTTCTTTTCCTTTTCTTTTCCTTTGTTGGCCTCCACATATAATCAATGATCCGAACATAATCTTAAAGTTTTCGTATTTGTATTTGCATATCCTGCATTAAACTGTTTTAGGAAGTAAACTTGTTTTTGCCTGAGAAGATGGTTATACTTGTATATTCACATATTCTTGAATATACAAGTTATGAAATTCTTAAGTTCAATTTACAATAAAGTACCCAAAACAGTGTGTCAAATCTGTTACAAAAAAAAAAACACCAGATTAAGAAGGGCCTGCCGTTATTTTATTTTATAGTAGGTAGAAGGGCTTACTGCTAATATACATATAATTTACAAATATGTGTTTTGTGTCTAGATGCATCACCATATTTCTTGCAAAATAGTTTTCTTTCTTCATGTGTTAGTTCAGCATTGGTTCACTGTTAAGTTATTAAGATTAGGACTCTAAACCAACCGAGTTGACCTAATAGTTGACTTGAGAACCTAACGAATTTTAAATTGTATTTAATTTAATAAGTTGGTCACAACCCATTGTGATATTTAGTTATAACCCAACGTGGTGTTCATCACGATTCATTATAGTGACTTTCTTTTTAATAAAAATGGTCTTTGGAGGATCTTGACCATTGTGATATTTATTTTTTCATGCACATTCACATAGATCTTGACCAGTATCGCATGTTGTTAATTCTTTGAAGGATCTCATCATGCTTCATCCTTAGACAACATAACTCCTCCTGCAAGAGTTTTGCTGAGGTTCTTGATTTGGCTTTTGAAAAACAAGACAAAAGAGAATTAGGAGATGAAGAAAATAATAATGCTGCACTATGAGAAGGAAACTCATAAGTTTGCCATAATTCACAAGGAAATTCACTGTGCTCCCTTAAAATTTTAATTCATATAAAATTTTGTCTCATTTTTCATCTCTTTTACACTAAATATAAAATTTGGCATTGATAATCGATGTGTCTACACAGTATCTATCAGCTCCGATTGCTTTAGCCTTAATAAAAAGGATGTCAAAATATGAATTGAATCGGTTTAGGTTTTTGATGTTTGCTTGCTTTGGTAGTTGTTTTGATTTCATATATATATATATACACTTGAAATTTGGCTTGAGTGTGTGAAATCTGATTTATGAGTAATTGAATTTTGTACTCATGTAACTGATATGAGACTGTAATTTTTTATTTGTTTATTGAAATCTGTTATGTTTGTAACAATTACTCTTGTACTGGCTTGTTTTTCCTATTAGAAAGAAAATTACAGTGGTTTGGGATGTATTACCTTTAGCAATTGTTTGGGAAATGTGGAAAGTGAGAAACGAATGGATATTTTGATGTTACTGTGACTTTGTTGAATATCCATTTAGTTATTTTTGTTTTTTTTTTTCATCAAAAGTGTTAAAAAATTATCTCTAATTATTTCATTAAATCTCATGAAGGGAGAGTTATTTTTTTTAGCAAATTGAGAACCAATAAAGTAAATCAAAATTTGATGGGAAAAAAAAAAAGAAGCATTGGAGATGGGTCTGATCAAATTTGATGAAAAGGGGAATTTTGGATAAGAGGAAGGCTTTTAAAAAGATTTTAATGAAAGGATTTGAGTAGTTCATATAAAATCAAGTTTTTTTTTACTCAAATTTGAAATCAAATTAGTTGAAAAAATTGGTGAAAGGTTGGAGATGCTCTAAAATGGTTTATGAGTTACCTTGGAGATGAAGAAATGCCAAAATTTGATAGGACTAAGGCCTAAATTAGAAAATCTACAAGGTATTAACAATAGAATAAAAGTCATGAAATGATGAGATTTTTAACAGTGTATGAGGACACCAATGTCTTACAACTATTTTTGGGATTTTATGTTTGAGGAGCAAATTATTTGTGCAAAGTTCATAGAAATTTAATTTAGCTACCAAGTTGTTATGATTTGAACTTCTAATTGACTGTGCAAAGAAGTAAAAATAGGGATATCTATAACTAGTGGTGTGATTTGTAGAACGTGTGTATCTTAATGTGTTGAAATAAACTAGCAAGACGGATAGTTAAAAAGTAAGTTTGTGATGATCGGTATAGGTTGCTTGCATTAGGCTAGGTAGAGAAGCATGCATTGTAGGCATAAGATCAGTCTAAGTGTGATGCTTGTCTTTTATACGAGCCTTGCTTCTTGGGCTCGAGCCTTTGTTTTTTTAAGCTGCAAGGTTTTGTTGTAAGCTGCTTTCCTTGATCTTCGAAGTGAGCCTTAATCCTTAAGCCTCAACAGCCTTTTAAATTGATTGTGACATTGTTTGAAAATACAAAAATATGTATTAACAGTGAACATGGAGGTAATGCATCTTTTGCTGATATGGCTAGCAAGGTAGGCAATAGAAAGCACGCTTGCCTAGTAACATCATAATCATATGAACATTTTTTTTTATGGGATCATCCACTTCTTTGTTCCACCATTTAGTGTTGTAAAAAAATGGCATGAATTAAAAATTGTCTAATTTCGTCTATTTTCGTTTCTATTCACAATTCCTATTCAAATTCAAGATTCAAGCATAACCTATCAATACTTATTGTTTAATTGACTCGCATTACATGGTGTACTAAACTATTAAATTTTGTCATTTTTCCCTTGTTTTTCCTTTTTGGCCATAAATGCAAGATTCAAATACAATCTAAAGGTATTTTTGTTTAATTGACTCACATGGCATGGGGTACCAAAATCTGTTAAATATTTTTCGTATATAGATTCTTTCTTTTCTCGCCATAATCATTACTTTCCTTAACTATTGTCTTCTTTACTAACTCAATTTCGATGTTCTGTTTTTGTTTGTCATAGGTCCTCAATTTCTCCATCTTAACGTCAAAATAAACCTATACCTCCGACATCCCTTCCTTCGTAGCGGTTGCATTAGCAGGTCTGCTTTTTAATTTATTTGCTTTTAATTAATAGCAGGGCACTGGCTGGTGTGCTATTTTATTTATTTGCTTTTAATGAATAGCAGGGCACTGGCGGATGTGCTATTTTATTTATTTGTTTCATTTTAATTGATATTAGGGTACTTGCTTCTGTGTTTTTGAATTTTTTTTGCTTTGAATTGGTAGCAGGGCACTGGCTGGTGTGCTTATTTATTTGTTTTTTTTAATGAATAGCAAGGCACTGGCAAGTGTGCTATTTTATTTATTTGTTTCATTTTAATTGATAGTAGGGTACTTGCTTCTGTGTTTTTGAATTTATAGCAGGGCACTGGCTAGTGTGCTTATTTACTTGTTTGCTTTTAATGAATAGCAGGGCACTGGCGGGTGTGCTATTTTATTTATTTGTTTCATTGTAATTAATAGTAGGGTAATTGCTTTTGTGTTTTTAAATTTATTTGTTTTGAATTAACACACAACACAATTGACCCCTAGCGACAAATAGCAAGAAACTTGTAGAACATAATGTTCTGTTTTGAGGAGAAAGGATAAGAGGATTTGTACATACACCAGAAAAGTCAGGAGTGACATGGTTCAGGATGTCCTCAATGACTTGGATAATGGGCTTGGCATAGACATCACGCCCATCAGGCGAATGGGTTCCCTGAATTTGCTTCATCATGGCACTGTCATCGGATAATGACATCCGACGGTCATTCTTGGCCAGTTGCTGCATTATGGGCTTCTTTTCCATTTTTTTGGGAATTAAGAAGGCAGGATGGGGATAAAATGGGTTTTTGTGTGGTTTTGCAGTGGCTCAGGGTAAGCTATATATAAGGACGAAAAGTTGGAATAAATTCTATAATTGAATCATGTTATACCTTGCTTGCCAGAGGGTTTAAATTTTGTTAAATCCATGCTTGTCAGGTGGATAGAGATGTAAGAAAAAGGTAGGCCCATGATAACATTGTCTTTACAGAATTTAAGAAGAGGTTCCCCAAAAGATTAATGTTTAATGTTCCCTTAAGCCCTTTTTGAGGTCATTTGATTAACATTAACATGTTAGTTGATAAAGCTACCAGAAGGGTAGGTTTGTGCTTTTTGTTGTCACAACAATACCATGCTCAGTCACTGCTCATGGATATGTTTGGTTTGTTTTCAAATTTTTTGGGGAAAGAAAAAGTAGAAAACTAGTTTGGCAAACTTTTTCTGAAAACAAATTGTTTTTTTAATGTCATATATTTATTTTTGAAAATCGCTATCACAAGTTTTTGAACTTTGTCATGACGGAACAAACGAAAACAAAGTAAAACAGAGGAATCACACAAGAATACAAACATACGAGTGGTTTGTCTAAAAGCCTACATCCATGAGCAAAAAACGACAAAGGGTTTAACTATCAAAAGAAGAGAAATTATAATGACCGACTAGCAGTTGTGCTATTATATTTATTTGTTTCATTTTAATTGATTGTAGGGTACTTGCTTCTGTGTTTTTGAATTTATAGCAGGGCACTGGCTGGTGTGCTTATTTACTTCTTTGATTTTAATGAATAGCAGGGCATTGGTGGGTGTGCTATTTTATTTATTTGTTTCATTTTAATTAATAGTAGGGTAATTGCTTTTGTGTTTTTTAATTTATTTGTTTTGAATTGATAGCAGGGCACTGGCTGGTGTGCTTATTTATTTATTTGATTTTAACGAATAGCAGGGCACTAGCGGGTGTGCTATTTTATTTATTTGTTTGATTTTAATTTATAACAGAACACTGGCAGGTGTGTTTTTAATTAATTAATTTTATTTTGATTAATAGTAGGGTACTTACAGGTGCTTTTTTATTATTGGAACATAATTGATAGCATAGCACGGGCTGGTGTGCTAATTGATAGCACAATATTGGCGGGTGTGCTTTTTTGGTTTTTTGTTTGGTTTTAGTTGATAGTAAGGTGCTTGCAGACATGTTCGATTTTTTTTTTTAATTGATTGCAAGGCACTGGCAGGTGTGCTAATTTATTTGTTCTGAAGATGTAAATTATAGCAGCGCAATGGCATGTGTGTTTTTTAGTTGATTTGTTTCGTTTTAATTGCTAATAGGGTACTTACAAGTGTATATACGATGGATGAACCTGAAAGTAGTAGGCCTGAAGAGGTCAATACTGAAATTGATGATCAATTTGCTCCAGATGGCAAGGATGATGTTGTTGATGTGAAAGAAGGGTTAGCTTCCCAAACCTATGATAGTTTACGAATGCTTACTAAGGAAGATGTGTTGCAAATGAAATTCAATTCAGAGGATGGTGCTTATACTTTCTACAATGCATACGCTAAGGTCATCGGTTTTAGCGTACGAAGAAGTAGAAAAAGAATTACTGGAGACAACAAATTTGTAGAGAGTAGGAAATGGGTTTGTTCAAGGGAAGGTGTAAGAGAAAAGAAATACTTGCAACGTGTGGAACGGGTAAGAACTCCTAGGGCAGAAACTAGACTTTTTTGTAATGCCACATTTCGTGTGCGTTATGACAAGACAGCTAGGAAATATGTTGTGGCCCACTTTGTAGGGGAACACAACCATCCGTTGGTAGCACCACACTGCGTCCCTTTTCTTTGGTCGCATAGGTTTGTAACAAGTGCAGACCAAGCTCAAGCAAAGGCCATGCGTAATGTGGGTATGAAAATGAGTCAGATCATGGATTTTATGGTCCATCAGTCAGGGGGTTATGAGAAGGTGGGCTTCATTCACAGAGATTTGCACAATCAATTCCAAGCTGAGCGCAAAGTATAACTCGCAGAAAGGGATGCAGAGGGTGCGTTAGGATACTTGTCAGCTAAATTAGATGCAGATCCATTATTTTTTTTCAAATACAACGTCGATAAGGACAACCGGTTGGACAAGATTTTCTGGGCAGATTGTAGGTCTCGAATGGATTATGCTGCATTTGGTGATGTATTGGTATTTGATACAACTTATTGTACAAATGCATATAAGAAGCCATTTGTAATTCTAGCTGGCGTGAGTAACCATTTCATGACAACTATATTCGGATGTGCTTTGTTGCCTGATGAGACAATGGAGACATACACGTGGGTGCTGGAAATGTTAATGGAGGCCATGGATGGTAAAAGACCCATCTCCGTTGTAACAGATGGTGATAGGGCAATGCGTCAGGCAATCAAAAGAGTTATTCCAAACTGCAGACATCGTTTATGTTCTTGGCATCTGGAGAAAAATGCCTCAACAAATGTCCACATACCAGAATTTACAACTGATTTTGCACAGTTGATGTTAAAGAAATGTAAAATTGATGAGTTTGACAATGCCTGGGCTGCTATGGTGAAATAGTACAAGTTGGAGAACAATAACTGGGTGTTGGATATTCATCTGAAGCGTGATAATTAGGCTGAGGCATATCTCCGTGGTCACATGTTTGCTGGAATGAGGAACACTCAACGTGTCGAGGGTATGAATGCATATTTCAATATATTCCTAAACCAAAAGGTTAGGCTATATGAATTTGTAGCGCAGTATGATAGGACTCTTGCTAGAATGCGTGTTAATGAGGCAGAAACAAAATCTAAAACAGAGAATAGTTTCCCGGTTTTGACTACGCCATTGAGGAGTTTGGAGAAACATGCAGCTGAACTCTTTACTCGGAAGATTTTCTCATTGTTTCAACATGAAATCAGGAAAGAGGGTAAATTGTTTGTGATGGAAAGAGTTCAGCTTGAGAATCATCGCACCTACCGTTTTGGTGAGTACAAGGCACCAACATGCACGTGGACGGTTGAGTATTTTCCAGCTAATATCACAATGAAATGTTGTTGCTTGAAGTTTGAGTCATTTGGCATCCCTTGCTGCCACATGATTGCTGTTATGAAATCTGAACAATTAATGTGTATTCCACCGAGTTGTGTCTTGCAGAGATGGACAAGACGTGGTAGGTCAAAGTGTCAACAACCAAGTCTTACCCAAATTTGTAGCACCCTAACATAGACAGCTCGGTTTGGTATACTCAGCTCCTGTTTTAGTGAAATGTCATATTATGCCTCACACGCGGACAAAGATTTTGAAGAGGCAAGGGAAATAGCTTTCCAGCTGACATCGCAGATGAAAAAATGTTGGGCAAAGAGAAAAGAAGGTAACGCCGAGGCTGGGGACAAAAATATTGCACCCAAACTATATGGCGTTGGTGATCCGAATGTAGTGAAGACCAAAGGGAACCCTGGAGGGACATCTTCTATGGGTAAACCTCCAAAACCAAGGCGGTATGGGTATTGTAGGTATGGTACTTTCTTTGTATGACCTTTTTATATCCTGTTACATGCATATGATTATTAAAATCGTTTATGCATTATTTGCTACTGTAGGAGCATCGGACACACGAAGCGGACGTGTAAAAAATTGGCTTCAAGTAGCCAGAGAGAGGGTAGCAACTCAGACAGTGAACCATTCATGAACACAGAGTTGGATCCCCACACGGATGATATCGATGAATTGCCAATTTATCCAAATGATCCAGTGTAGTTGACTTTCATGATGAGGCTTACAGTGATCGAAACATTATTTTTACAATGAGACATTAGTGGCTAGTAGTTATGTTTTGTTAATGTCTTAGTTGTTTTAATCTTAGGCATTCTTAATAAATTTCGTAGTTTGGAGAATAATTTTAAAAATAAAGGTGAAAAAATTCCAAATTTGTTTGATTGCTGATAAAATAGGGACTTGCTCATGCCATTACTTTACAAACAATCACTGTTAATAATACCGAACTATCTCTATTTTTCTTTTGTAGATTTTTCTAATTGTCTGTTTGCTTGGTAAGAAATGGTGGACATTGCTGTTAGGTGACACATAACTATGCTTACAGTGGAATGGTATGGTATCGATGTATAGGTATAATAAGAGATGATCGAGATGTGAATTGCCAAAATATAAACAACTTCATCACTCAACAAAAAAATTAGCAACATGAACCCAAGTTGTCATTCAAACAATAGTGTAGCATTAAACCAACTTTGCAAATGTACTTCCTTAAAACTAAAAGCATCTAAGAAAATTTTGGACTTGAGCCTGTTGATGCAGTCAAATTAGGACTTGAGCTTATTTGGCTATTTGCTCACACAAGAGATCCGAATCATGGAATAATCTTCATTGTGAAGTAGTCGAGAGTAAAAATTACAACTGCTTATAACAAGTGAGAGTACAGTAACTTGACTGTAATGATCCAAATCCATATGCAAGGCTACTGTCCTTCACCCAGGTCATAGAAGATGTAGAATCCTCATTATGGGTAAAAATCAAAGGTGTTGAGCGGACTAATGAATCATGACAAATGTTGGATATTCTCATGTCTGCACATGTGTTAGACACATTTGAAACTAACACAATTAACTTTTAGGTGTTTCTTAAAAAGTGAATTGTGTTTGGAAGAATTTTCCTAAAACATTTTTCGAATTTAATTATAAATTCAAAAATTGCCTATGTTTTAATATTTTGACTTGAGTGTTTCTTCCATTGAAATATTTGACTTAATATTTTTTAATATTTTTGACTTAATAAATTTCGTAGTTTGGAGATTAATTTGAAAAATAAAGGTGAATAAACTCTAAATTTGTTTGATTGCTGATAAAATAAAGACTTGTTCATGCCATTACTTTACAAACAATCACTGTTAATAATACCGAACTGTCTCTATTTTTCTTTTGTAGATTTTTTTAATTGTCTGTTTGCTTGGTAAGAAATGGTGGACATTGATGACTGAAATCAATAAGGTTTTAATATATTTGCATTTGTCATTGTATGATTAAAATTTGAATCTCTCCAATGACGTACATATGTTTTAATATGTTTGGATATTACGTAGGTAATTGAAGATGCCACGGAAAAAGACAACAAAAAAACCGAGTAAAGGAAAAGTGGAAGCTCCTCACGTTGACCTTGGTATTTTTGCTAAACGGGCTATTACGGTAGAGCGGGCTGTCAAGTTGAAGGAGTTAACTCATACTGATATTCCAGCAATTGTGGGCCACCTGCATATCCAAAACCTAATCGAACGGGAAGGGAAGGCTAATGTCAACCTGGTACGGGAATTCTTTGGTAGCATACAAAAGCCAACTGATACAGAGAACTTGATTCTGAAAACAAAACTGAGGGGGAAAGATGTGGTGTTTTCCGCGGATTGCATATCAAAATTCACTACAACAAAAAACACATTTGGCGACCCACAAATTTCGTCGCCAAAAGTACAAATTTCGTCGCCAAAAGAATCGGCGACAAAATACACAACTTGTCGCCAAAGCCCTGTCACTAAAAGTATTGGCGACGAAATCAGAAATTGTCACCGTATGTAGACATTTAGCGACAAGCAAAATTGGTCGCCAAAAATCATATATTTTGTCGCTATAAAATTACAATTTGTTGCTAAAAGGTTAAATTTTGGATAAGCTATGTACTTTTAGCGACAAATAAATGCGTCGCCAAAAGTACTATTTAATGACAAAATTAATTTGGTCGCTAAAAATCACGTTTTTAGTGACGAGTAAGTTTTGGTTGCTAAAGGTTCCTGGAATAATCACCAACTTTTAGCGACAAAAACAATATGTTGTCGCCAAATATATTAACGACGACAAAAACACCACCTGTTACTAAAAATTCACTACACAAATTTTTTATTTTAATAATTTTCCTGTTCAAAATAATCCAAAACACCTATTTTCCTGTGCACAATATATACACAAATGTAATGTAAATAATAATACACCTGTGCAAGACATTCATACTAATTCAAAATTAATAACTATGAAAAATCCCAATAAACATAATTACAATTCTCTGACAATCTAAAACATGCATACCAAAGTACTTACAAACTACTAATATCAAACCCATAAATACATTACCAAATCCTATGTCAAAATATTTTCAAAATTACAACCAAATATTTTAATGTTAAACATCTAACCAACAAGTCATTTACTAAAATCCTATATCAAAATATTTGCAAAAACACAACACCAAATATTTTGATGCTAAACATTTAATCCATAAATCATTTACCAAAATCCTATGTCAAAATATTTCCAAAAACATAAAATCAAATCTTCTGATGCAGCCCAAACTATTTTCCACCATTGCTAATCTGTCACATGAAAAAAGAAAAAACAATATTAGATTGACAAAAAAAAAAAAAACTCGATATGAACTTCACAATTTTGATTTTAATTTTGTAACAGGAAGTCCAATCGGGTGCTATTTGCTCATACAACTCTATTTAGGCTTGAACAAGCTACCCGTGCCAAGTTTCGGTGGTTTCAGTGGTCATTTTGCAATTTTGGCCTCTGAACGGGCCTTTTAAGTCTTGTGTTTTACATTTTTCCTTCTAATTTTCTAACCAGAAATCCAATCGAGGTCCCATTTGTTCCTACAAGTCTATTTAGGTTTGAACAAGCTGTCCGTGCCAAGTTTTGGTGGTTTCGGTTGTCATTTCGCAATTTCGGCTCCTGAACGAGACTTTTAAGTTTTGTGTATTACAATTTTCCTTCTAATTTTCTAACCGAAGATCCAATAGAGGTCCCGTTTGTTCCTACAAGTCTATTTAGGCTTGAAAAGGCTATCCGTGCCAAGTTTTGGTGGTTTTGGTGGTCATTTTGAAATTTCGGCCCCTGAACGGGCATTTTAAGTCTTGTGTTTTACATTTTTCCTTCTAATTTTTTAACCGGAAATCCAATCGATGCCCCGTTTGTTCCTACAAGTCTATTTAGGCTTGAACAAGCTGTCCGTGCCAAGTTTCGGTGGTTTTAGTGGTCATTTCGCAATTTCGGCCCCCGAACGGGCCTTTTAAGTCTTGTATTTTACAATTTTCCTTTTAATTTTCTAACCGAAGATCCAATCGAGATCTCGTTTGTTCCTACAAGTCTATTTAGGCTTGAACAAACTGTCTGTGCCAAGTTTCAGTGGTTTCGGTGGTCATTTCACAATTTCGACCTCCGAACGGGCCTTTTAAGTATTGTGTTTTACAATTTTCCTTCTAATTTTCTAACCAGAGATCCAATAGAGGTCCCGTTTTTTCCTATAAGTCTATTTAGGCTTGAACAAGCTGTCCGTGCCAAGTTTCGATGGTTTCGGTGGTCATTTCGCAATTTTGGCCCCCTAACGGGCCTTTTAAGTCTTGTGTTTTACAATTTTCCTTCTAATTTTTTAACTGGAGATCCAATCGAGGTCCCGTTTGTTCAACACAACCAAACATATTAAATGAAATGCTTGTAGTGATTTGAAAAGTAAATTATGAAAAATATACTGACAAAATTGTTTGTCAATAAGATTCCTCTGATGAATAATCATTTTCATCAACCTGCATGCCTGCTTGATCCTTGGTCTTCCTCAAAAACTTCTCAATCTCTTCAAATCAAGTTGATTATTATGGATTCAAATGAAATCAATAAAAATATTTAAACTGGGCAAATTGAGGCATTATTTTGTGGGAACAAGATTGTCAAAGCTATTCAGTGACAGGTACTTGATGTATATTGGATTACTGTAGATGTTCTCAATAGCACCCATTATCTTGGCTTTTGCACATTGGTTCTTACATAATAGTGATGTAGTAAACTGAAAAGAGAGAAGAAAAAAGTGCAATTATACTGAAAAGATCCCATGCACAGTAATCATAACGTGTCACACCTTTAAGTTCTATGACAGCTATCTCTGTACCAGTCAATGCTTTTTTTGATCCAGCAGGGTAAAAACCTGTATCCACAAGTTGTTAAGAATAGCTAGGAAATGGTAATAGATTACATAAAAAAAAAATTAAAACTAACACAACATATACCTTTCAACTGTAAAGGTTTTATAACAAAACCTAGAATAGCAAATGGAACCATCACAATTGCCTCCCCAAAGAATGCAAAACGCCAATTCCAGTGACCTGCAACCCTTACTTTGTTGTTCCCCTTGCATCTTGTCTAGCTTATACATTGGCATTGAGCTTTTTATACAAGAAAAGAGACTCAACATACAGGACTGCATCTCGACCAATTTTAGTAACCTGTACTCATTAAAGCAACTGTCATTCTGTAGACCACTCAGAGTCCTGGTATTCTAGATGAAGATATGCAATGCAGAGCATCAATTATGATAAATTCAATCAAGATGTAGCAGGTATTTGTTAATATAAATTTTGTGAAATAAATCACTGAAAACAGAAAGGATTATTGTTCTAGAAGTGTCCACGTTAGTACAAAAATAATTCACAGGGTTCTTAAACATCATACATAATTTAAAGAGTAATCATATTCACCAAATAAAATCAAACTACTATCTTAATTGATTCAGAACATTAAATAACTAGGACAAACTTCCTGAAATATATTTTTAGCTCATTTGATGGCAATTTAATAATCATTCCAACATTGTGACTCACTACAACAGGATTTTTCATCTTTTCTCATCCAGCATGAAAAATAGTCATTGATGTAAGAAAGTGAATGACATCACACATTAGAGTCCTAGGACAACAAGAAAACAGAAAGTTGCCATGTTAACTTATGACATGTGGTTTCCCTATTTGTATGAGCATGCAATACCTAAATGAGTAGGATGACAATTGAATACCTTTTCGGGCTTATGACATGTGGTTTCCCTAGCCTGTTGTCTGTTGTCCTGGCTTTCTTAGCTGTGAGTTTCTCAGCTATTTCCTGGGTTGACCAGTGTTGTGGGGGTGGTGTTTGAGTGTATTTGTAATCAGAGATGTGTCCTTTTCTACTAACACTTTGCTTGCAAGTTCTAAGCTGGTACTTTGCTTAGGGATGGTGGGTTGAGTTGGTGAGGCTTCAAATTAGGTAGAGTGTATTTTGTGAGTTGTGGGTTGAGTAAAGTGAGCTCTAAAAGTCTCTGTATATTTGTTGTTTCTTGCTGTGAGGGTTGAAGTTGCAGGTTGATCTGCCCTCTTCGTTATGGTCTCCTTTTCTCCATATCCAGGGTATTGAAGTCTCATTGGCTAGCTATGTGCTGTTTTGAGGTGTATCCAGGTTGGTTCTAGGTTGAGGCCTGCATAGAAAAGTTGGCTGCTATCCTACTTTTCTCTAGTCTACAGCCTATGGCAGATTGCAAATGCAGGTCTTTACAGATCTTCTACCCTCCTAGTCCAACTTTCTTCTCTGTAACTATAGCTGTTCTTTCTCTACTAAACATAAAAAAACAACAAACCAGCACCAGTTCCACTAGCAGCAACAGCAGTACAAAACAGCAGCACAAAACAGTAGCCTGAAGTTAACCTCCCCTGTGTGACACCTCTGTACACAGCAATAGGCAGCTATACAGAAGCTGAGCTAGATTTGAAGCTGCAGCTGTGAGATGGGCATGAGTGCTGCTGATATGGTGGTGGCACTGATGTCTTAGACTGTAGCAGGATAAGCTGTGACTTCGGCTACTGCTGTGTAGGCTGTATATTCTTATCAGTTTTCAGTATATATATATACATATGGTATAGAATTATCGTATATGTGTATATTTGTTTTGGTGTGGGCTAATGAGTTTCTTCGACTAGTAGGGTGTAGTGGCATAATAAGTGGTATTATGAACTTTTTGGCTCAAGTGTTTCAACGATAGTCATGGTGGGAAGCTAACGGTTATATGGTTGGTGTACTTGATCACTATACAGTTTAAAAAGAAAAAATCTTACCAAGAAAAATTCAGAAGATTATATTTTGTTTAAGTGCACGTTTTTGAACCCTGGTTCTTTCAACTTTTGGACCCAAAAAAAAAGAAGGGTATTTACACAGTGATCCCTTAAACTATTGTTAAGGATCCTTTTGACCTTCTATATTAAGAAAACATACAAACTGACTTTCTAAATTATGGATATTGTAAGAGGGAGAGGTCAGTTTGCAGTTCTATTTTCTCATTTCTTGGTTGAGCTTGTATATAAGAGTTGGCTGCTAGTTCTCAGTTTTACAGTTTATAGCAGTTTGCAGCAGCAGATTGGGTGTAGATGTGTCCATCCGAATGCTTGTTGCTTCTGTTAACTAATATCTAATAAAAGGTCCATAATTGCTCATGTAAAATCAGTTTAACTCATTACAAAGAGAGTTTTGAATATTAATTAAGTTCCCATAACTTGAGATCAATTTAAATCTATAAATTTTAATTTCATTTACAAATCCAAATTTACATATCCAAACAGAGTTAAATTGGAGTTAAATCACATAACCTTTTTTTTTTTTTCTTGGGTTCAATCGATCATAGATTAATTTCAAATAATGATTATATCAATCAAGACAATACTCTATAAAAGTTAAACAACAACCTCAAACTACATAGTATTGCTTATCAATAGGCCAAAAATCCTTACTCACCTACCCATTTTCTTTTAACCATCGTGTTTTTAATGACGGCATGGATAGAAAAACTTTGACAGGTAACTTTCACAAATGATTGGAAATATTGACATAAAATACAATATAATATCTACTTTTAGCCAATGTTATTGGCATTTTACCATAAACCATAATTTTTTTCTTTGAAAACAGAAAAAAAAAAATACCAGAATCTTTTTTTTTTTTTTTTTTGTGCTGGCTGCTATATATAGCATATTTGTTTCACCAAACTTTTAATCTCCTTGGTGAGTTCTCATATATAATAACATGATAAATTTCAAATATAGTGGTTTTCTTTATCTGTACATATATATAAATAAATATAGATATAGATATAGATACAAATACAAATATTAAAAAAACTCACAAGAAAACAATATACAAGTGTAGTGAGAGTCAGCTAATCATGTTGTATTTGTATTTGCTGTTATGTTGTTATTAGTATAGGAATATAAAGAAGGAGAGCTAATCATTTTTGTAGACTTGACTATATTGGGGCTGGAAACTTTCTTAATCATAGGCTTTATTATAGACAACAATGTACAATAATATATGGAAGTTTGTTTGGGATGTATACCATATGTCCCAATTACAACCTTTGTAGTTTTGGTTATGACATATTATGGTGTTAGTCATAACTAGGTTATGACTTGGTTATACACATCGTGTTCTTAGTTATGACTCATTGTAATGTTAGTTATGACATTATTTTGATTATGATAAAAAAAAAATAATAATAATAATAAAATAAAGTCTTTAGTTATACCTTTTATGGTTTTTGGTTATGACTTATTTTTTAATTTTTTATAGTTATGACTGAAAAGGGTTTAGTTATGGCATTTGTGATAATCAATCACACAAATGTCATAACTTATTTATAGTACATAGCATTACCCATAATATATATATATATATATACACACATTTAACATTTACAATTGGAAAATTACCAAAACAATAGAGTTTTTATTATTATTATTATTATTTAGGGACCAGTAACAAAGAGGTTTATTACTAGCCCTTTGATAAAAATAAATAAATAAATAAAAATTGCTTCAGTATTCTAGATTGGGAAATTTTGATCACGGTTAACCTGATATGATTTTTTAAATATACATATCTAAGAATTATAATTAGACTAAAGCAGTATCTCTTTTTTATAATTATTATTATTTTTTTATTTTTTTTATAGATGTATCTAAACACTTTGCAAAGCCCCCCACCAAAAGAAAAACCCACATAAATCACTTCAAAGTCCAATTTTTAGGTTGTGTTTGAATCATTGATTTGGATAGAAATTTGATAAATAGAAAATATGGGTGAAATGTAAATGAAATATATATACATTGCACCCACATTTTCCTTTTTCCTTCCCAAATTACTACCAAAATCAATGATCCAAATACACAAAACCAAATTCCATATAACATTCATTACTCATTTCAATCCAAAGAATTGCAGTTTTAGCTTTAGCAGTGATTGGTAGTCTAATAGATGAGATTGCAAATTATAAATACATACAATCAACAAAATCAAAACCCAATCCATATATATTATATAGTATTATATATGTGAGCATCTATTTGGTGTCTTGAAACTTCTTTTTTCTTTATACCAAATGTCCAATTTTCTATTCCCAAAAATAAAAAGAAAAACAATAGAGAAAAGGGTGTGACTTGAACTTAAGGCTATAAATTTGATAAAGTAGACTCTTACCATTTTAATTACATACAATATATAACAAATATTTTATTTTATTTATTTATTTATGTATTTATTTAATTGACTTGCTATTTATTATATATGCAAGTTGCAAACACATGATTAACAATAAAGAAACATCTAGGACCAAACAAAATACACAAGAAAAACACCCACTACCCACCCAAATAAATTAACATAGCAGCCTACATATATGAGTCCAACCAAGCCCCATAAAATGCACCAGAAGATAAACCCAAGAGCCATCTAAATAAGCACACAAGAGCAAAACAATAGGCAACAGACACAAGGACAAAACAGAGCAGAGAGACAAAGGTTCTTAGCAACGGTGGTGGATGGTTTTGGGGACTGCGTCACCACGCTTTGGGGTCTCCACGAGCATCGTTACAATCAACAAAATCAAAACCCAATCCATACAATCAACAAAATCAAAACCTAATCCACACACACACACACACACACACACACACACATATATATATATATACATGCACAAGCAAAATCAATTCAGCCCATAAATTATGCACAAAAAACATGCATGTATCAATCACTATAAAAAAAATTAGAGAAATAATACTTAGAATTCGTTCCCAAAATCCTCTCTTTCTACTATACTTGAGATTAATTTAGAGGGTTTCATATCAAAAAAAAAAAAAATAGAAACTATAATCAATATATGCATATAATAATTGATGAAGTCATAAGGGAGAGAGAACATTACCTTTAAAACAACTAAACACTGAAAATGATGAAGCTTCACAGAATCGCAGAGTAAGAAGTAGTCCTAGAATTATTGTTGTTGATCATCGCAATGAGAGAAAAAATAGGAAACTGATTTGGGAGTGGGTTTGATGAAAAATAAGAGCGCCAGATGTTTAGCTCTCAAATTCTAGGTCTTTTCATTTTAATATTTATGATAGCATTATATTTTTATTTATAGCATTTGTACATAGCAATTAAAATCTTGAAAATACGGAATATTGCACAACATATATGAAAAGCTATTAAAATTATATTAAATGTTATAAAAATTGAAATGTTATGACCAGATGCTATTTTATTACAAAATGCCCCAAATGGATCACATTTTATAGCATTTTCAAAAGAATGTTATAAAAAAATGTTATAAAATGTGTTTTTTGTTGTAGTGATAATCCCCTAACTGCTATCTCAACATGGGAAAAGGAGATCTATATGTCCTGCTTAATTAGAGAATGATATTCAAGTATAACCCGCCCAATCGACTTCTAATTTATCATGTTTATTAAGGGAACTCACAAACACACTCAGAATTTCTAATGTCAATAGCAAAAGAAGTGGATTCACAACTTTTTCATGCATCAGCTCAAGTGGATAAATAAAATAAGTATTCTTCATATCTCATCCGAAAACATATAGTGCATATTACCATTAAATACAACAAAAGAACCAAAAAAAAGCCGAGAATCCAGTACAAAAATTCAAATTCTAGTTCACATCCACAACCCAGAAAATATAAAAACAGAAAACAATGAAAATGACTCTAATTAGTCACATAGTCAAAGAAATTGCTCATACAAATTCTAGTCCACTGCAACTTTTTGTCTCTTTCAAACCAACACACAAACACGTGGTGGGTGTGAAAAAACCATTTACAAAATGTACACCAAAAAACAATTACTCAAGATCACCGATAATTACTCTAATGTCTCTGAAATCATCAAAATTTCAAAATATTCACAAAAATCAAAGCTTAATGCCTAGCACAAAACATTGGTTCAACAAATGATCAAACTACCAAACTCAAACCAGATTTCACAAGAATCAAAATCTAGATTTTGTTTCTTACAAAAATCAGTCCAAAAATTCCGAACATACCAGTCCCAAAAATTAGTTTCAAAATCAGTCCAAAAATTAGAATAAATCAATCCCGAAAATCACAATATCAGTCCGAAACTCTCACAGTGTGAGTGAGTGAGAGTGAGAGTGAGAGGGAGAGGGAGAATGAGAGGGAGAAGGAAAGAGAGACGAAGAAGAGGGAGAGAAAACATACCTGTTTGTGCCGCTGCTGTTCTGAAATGAGAAGATGAAGAAGTCTCCTTTTAGGTCACTTTTGTTTATTCACTTAAAAGTCATTTTAAAAAAAAAAAAAAAAAAGACAGATTCAAAACGACGTCGTTTTGACAATAAATTTATTGGCGACGAAAATCATTTTGTTGCCATAAATATCACTCACCTTTTCAACGACTAGTTTAATTCTGTCGCCAAAAAGCGCAAATTGGCGACAAACAGTTTCGTCGCCACATATTAATTTCGTCGCCAAAACTTTTTAGCGCTCTCGCGCGAAAAATTAAATTGGCGCCAACCATTTTTTCACGACGAATTGAGATATTTGTTGCTAATGGTGTATTTTTTGGCGACCAACACGTATATTGTCGCCAAAAAAATACAATTGGCAACCAAATTCAATTTTGTTGCTAAAAAACGTCGCAAAAAATGCTTTTTGTTGTAGTGATTCTTAGACATTCAGCGACCAACACATGATGACAAAACACAATATCCATACCTTCCTGGTGTTGACCTTCCTAATGAAGCCCAAATTGTTGATGATTTGTACATCGAAGGAGTCATACCACAAGACAAGTATCATGTAAAGTTCTTGAAGCCTGACCTTGCCGTTCTTCATCTTATCTTGTGGTACAATCTTGACCCAAGGGGGGTGAAATCCACTTTTGACCATGAACGAGCACTCATGTTGTATGCTGTCCATAATTTCAGCCCTCTAGATGTTCCGAAGATAATTTGGCAAGTTGTGGATTCTGTCGCAAAAGCAAACAATAAACACATGTAACATTACCATTCGGCCTCCTCGTGACTGATATGCTACTTGAGCTTTGTGTACCGACTCGACCAGATGATGAATGGAAGGGGCAGATGAGCCACATAGGTCGTGGAACGTATGGGAAAACACAAGGGCAAAGTCGAAAGCACCGTGAAAGACAAGATCCTACTTCATTGGAGAGCATATCAACTCGTTTGTATGAGGCTGTGTCCATATTGAACCGGATGGAGTTGCAGCACAAGAAAGACATGAGGAAGGTCAAGTTAGAGCTAAAAAAAATGCGGAAAGCCTTTTGTGGTGAAGATTTTGAGAATTCAACTAGTTCTAATGATAGTGAGCAGGAATCTAATGGGTCCAACCATGATGACAGCCAACAAATGGACACAGACAATGATAGTTGAACAAAGTTTGCAAGGCCAATGATTTAGCTGACACTGTTACTTTTTTTCGCATACAGTGTTACTTTTTTGTGCAGAAAGTGTCAACTTTTTTTTACAAACAATGTTACTTTTTTGTTTTTTTTGTTTTTT
The DNA here is from genome assembly GCF_055761805.1 of Camellia sinensis. NCBI lineage: Eukaryota > Viridiplantae > Streptophyta > Magnoliopsida > Ericales > Theaceae > Camellia > Camellia sinensis. The sequence continues at coordinate 156,291,844 of NC_138964.1, forward strand.
GTAGATGACTTTGTTGCGTGGACTTTCAGAGTAATATTTTGGTGTATGGAGAAGAAATTTCATTTTTGTATAGAACTAATGTAATACTTTTGTTATCCCCGGCGTTTGTGCAATTCACTATTACTGATACAAAAAACTTTTGGCAGCCAACAGATAATTACAAGCATGGTACATGGATCACCTTTTGTCGTCGTATATATATATGATTTTTTGTCGTGGTACATAGATGTACTTTTGTCTTGGTACATACATCACCTTTTGTCGTGGTACAGATTACGTGGTAATTTGTACCATGCCAAATAGTCATTTCACATGGTAGTAAATGTATTTTTTGTATATGGAAGGCTTTACTTTTTGTATGATTCTATATTTTGTATGAAATTATTATTTTAATTTAGACAATAGTTGGTTTGTGTGTACTTTGACAGTTAAAGTTATTTATTTTTTGTATACAAAAATTGACTTTTGGCGACTAAAAATTTAGTCGCCAAAAGTGAAAATTCTTGTAGTGTGTGTCAAAGTCATTTATACCCGACGTCATCATCTGGACATAATGACAACATGACACTAGTAGTTGCAACAATGCTATTATAATGGGCTAAGTCGATGATGATGGTTGTGTTTCAGTGGATCAAAGGGCATGATTAATTGAAGTTGGTAACAATAACATTGCTGTTTAATTCACTAATAATGACAACGAAAGAAAGAGTGAGAGTGAGAGAGAGAGAATTAAAAACGAGAAACGTAGTTGGAGTGTCGTGCGTTTTTGTTAGCGATAATGTTTGAGGTAATGAAAACACAAGAACGAAATTACATATAAATGGCAACCAATAAACCGATCAATTAGTATTCGAATATTGACTAAATTGATATTAATAATTAGGCTTTTACTAATTCATTGAGAACTATGAATAAGTTGGGAATTAATTGGTTTAGTGTGGCTTATGAAAACTAATTGATTACTGAATCAATTAGGTTTATTATATCAAGGATCCCTACAATCAATTGTACAATCAATTGTGAAAGTTCAAAACTCAAGCTACTAATCGATTGTATAATTAATTGTGGTCTTCCAATCCAATCGATTTTGCAATCAATTACGATTTTCCATTCACTCCAATATGCTATACCAATTGATTACACAATCAATTGTGTTTGAAAATTTAAAAGTTATGATGTTTTGTTAATGTTGTTATGATTTTTGGGACAAAATTATAATCAACATGCCATGTTATGATTCATTGATAAAAGTTATGATAGTTTGTTAATGTCGTTATGATTGTGGGAAAAAAAGTTATACTCAATGTGTTATGGTTATGAATCGTCACTAAAAGTTATGATTTGTATCACCAAAAGTTATGATTTGCCATGGTGAATCATAATAAAAAATGTTACGATTCAAATGTTATGATAATTAATTACAAATAACTATATTTGTTATGAGTTGTTATCATATTGTTATGATTTATAGTGTCTTTGTTATGACACTTTGGTGAATATTATGAAATTGTTATGATTCATTGTAATATTGTTATGATATTACAATGAATGTTATGATTCTTTCTGTGACTTGTTACATGACCGGTTTAGCAGGTCATTGTTTATGATGTGACACGATATGAGCCATAGAATAAGTGCATATCATATACCCTTTTATAAGGTGCACATTGTAAACTTTTCTAATTTTTTATATCCCTATCATTACTCTATTTCTATTATCGGTTTGGTCCAAATCATTACATTACGAGTTGTAACTAATAAATCCGCCAACTGTACCCAACAGGGTACAATTTGTTAAACCGCCACGAATCCAGAAAAACAACCTTTTTTGAAAAAAAGCCATTCATCCATGTATGTGTCGCCACTATATACATACACGACTTTCCTAGTTTTCTTCTCCCTTCTCCTTCGATTTCCTCTCTGAATCTCTTCGATTTCACCGCCTTCTCTCTCTCCTACCCATTAGGGCTTTTCGCACCCTCTTCTCTTCCCTCGATTCTTCCCCAAATCTGAGCCCAACACTGTGATTTCGAATTGACCCAAGACATGGCCTCTTTCTCTGTCCCTTGCCCTAAAACCTCTTCGCTATGCACTGCTTCCAATCCGACCGCAAAGCACCGTCAAAAGCCCCAACACTGTTCCGTTTCCTTCCAATCGACCTCGCTCGCATTGCTCGCTGGATCTTCCCTCAGATTTCAGGTTAAATTGGCTGAATTTATTCTCAATTGATGATATATATATATATATATATATTTGTGAATTTGATAGTCATTTTAAATGTTGTATGTGGAAATGAAAAATGGGTAGGTTATAGTTTTTAGAAAAAGTTTGTGTGTGGAATGTTAGGAAAACTGAAATTGAAAAGCACATTGATGGTGGTATTTGAGTCATAATACACACATGATCTTGTGTGATAGTTATGGAAATTTTGTTCCCCTATGGCATTACATTGCTCTTTTCCTATTTGGGATATAGTTTCTTCTTGTAACAAAATTGTTAGTGGAATTCAAAAATGTCAAGCTATCCGAATTTTTTATTTTATTTTATTTGGTATACATATAGAAAAGAAATGATTATGTAGAATGAAAGTTGAAACTTATCTATGACAAGCTGTACATTTTCCCAGTTAGTGTGTAAACATTGAATTCTTTCTGGCACTATAGCTTGAATAGTAAAAAAATTTGGACTTTCGCAAGTATTTTACTTTTTAGGTGCATTTAGATTATTTGGATAAAAAAAGTTTAAAAAAAAAAAAATGACATATGGAAAATGTTCACTAAACGCAGAAACAAAAAACTAAAAAATGGATTTTGAGTTTGAAAACCAAACAAGATGACTTGACCAGTCCACTAATTTGCCAGTTGCCACTAACCTGCCAACTGTCAGTGGGTGAAGTTCCTCAAACCGCCACCTGGGGCCGGAGGGAACTCCAAGCACGAAACCCCTAGCTCTCTCTGTCTCTGTCTCTCTCTCTCTCTCTCTCTATCTGCAACTCCCTCTCTATAAAGCACTCCATCATTCTTCAACTACAGCAGCAGCACTCCACCATTCTGCAACTTTCTCTCTCTCTATCTGCAACTTACAGCAGACCTTCTTCGTTCTCTTCGCTCTCATTCTTCGAATTCCTCTCTCGATCTCGCCGCCCTATCTCTACTACAAATTAGGGTTTTGCGGAGGCTTCTCTCTGCTCAATTTGCTGAATCTGAGTTCTTCTTTCTCTGATTGTGATTGGGAATCAATCAACAATGGGGGTGTTTGTTTCAACTTTTCAGAGCCAACTTATGACTTTTAGCTTTGAAAAAGTTATTTTGGACTGTTTGGTTAAACTTATTTCAAACAGCTTCTGATTCTAACAGCTTATTTTAACTCAAAAAAACTGATTCTGAGAAGCTGCTCACCCCTTACTTCTGATTATCAGCTTCTGCTGTGGACATGTTAATTTATAGTTATACTCTTAAATTTTTTTATTTTTTATTTTTTTAAAAATAGAAAAAGACTCAAATGGACTTTAGATTATTATTATTATTTTTTATGAGAAATGTAGATAAAAAAAAAATAAAAATTAATTGAGAAAGCTATTTCACAGCTTATTTAACAAACACTACTCAGCAACTTAAATCTATAATCCAACAGTTACACCAAACAGATTAACAACTTCTGATTAAAGTCATAATCTATAATTTATTAAGTTATAATCTATAAGCTGTTTTAACAGCTACACCAAACGGGGCCAATGGCCTCTTTGTTTGTCCCTTGCCCTAAAACCTTTGTCCTATGCACTGCTTCTCAGCTGAGCCCAAAGCAGCGTCAACGGCACCGATACTGTTCCATTTCATTCCAGACTGTCGAGCTCGCTGGCATTGCTGGCCGGATCTTCCCTCAGATTTCAGGTTAATTCATTCCTTCGGTTGGCTCTAGGATAGCTGAATCTATCCTCAATTTATCTCAGAACCAATTTTTCACACACACACACACACACACACACACACACATATATATATATATATATTTGTGTTTGTGAATTTCATAGCCATTTTGATGTTATAAGTGGAAATGGAAAATGGGTCGCTTGTTGTTTCTAGAAGTTTCTATAGGTGTCAGATTTAGGCTGTAAATGTTGGGCAAACTAAATTTTCTACCTAGAATGATGTAGCAGTTGCAGTTTTGAAATTGTAAAGCATATTGATGGTCGTATTTGAGTCAAATGGCCCACGTGATCTTATATGGTAGTTATGGAAATTCTGTTTCTATGGCATTACTCTTTCCTAGTGGGGACATGGGGCATAGTTCTCGTAATAAAATAGTTATTGGAATTCAACAATTCAAGCTATCCAATTTTGAATTTTTTATGTTTTTTTTTTAAAAGAGTTTAACTGCTACAGGTTGTGCTCGTTTTTCAGAATGGTAGTTGAAAATTATGTATGATGTGCTGTACATTTTCCCAGTTAGCTTTTAAATACTAAATTATTTCTGGCACTGTATGGATTGAATCCTAAATATGTTACTGGGTGCTGAGGGGACAACACTTCTATGCTGGCTTAATTTTTTTGTTCAGACTGCTCTCAAACACAATAGTTTATATTACCTGTATGCGCAAAGTACTTCATAATCCTAGTTTTTAGCAACTTGTCTAGGTGCCTATCTTCATTCAAAAATATACACGAAACAAAACAAGAACAAAGGAAAGGGGAAGTGAAGCTGTATGGGCAATAATTTGTTTCTTATCATATTGAAAATAAAAAAGTGAACAATTACAGTAGTGTGAGGTAACTGAGAGTAGTTTTTATCCATGTTTCAATTTTATTGCTGATAATCTAAATTATCCATGATTGCAAGATTTCTGGCCAACTATTTATCCATTCTTCTTCGGGACCAGTCATATGCTATCTGGTTTGTTATTTGACTGTGATATGGATTGTTTGGTTTTAATATTTTTGCAATTTGTTTTGTTATTATTTGGCAGGGGTCTAGGCAAAACCAATCTGATCTTTTCAAGGTGTCTGCCCAGCTGAATGAGGTAAGCTGCACATGTTTAAAGAATCTTTACACTTCACTCTCCTCTCTTCTTTCTATTCTCCCTTTTGTATATTGATGTGGCCTTTCTGCTCGATCTAAAACCTGCCCTCCACATCTAAGGTTGCTACCAAGAAATCTTCAAATTCTGCAGCAGTTCTCGAGGCAAAGTCAGAGGAAACTGCAAAAGAATCTCCTGCTCAAAATACTGTTCCAGATGCGTCATCCATTTCAGCATTTATGACCCAAGTGGCACACATTGTTAAGTGCGTTAAAACAACCCCATTCATCTGTTCACAGAGTGTTTCTGTATTTTTCAGAACATATGTTGGACATGATTTATTTTCTTCATTGTCAGGCTTGTAGATTCAAGAGACATCATGGAACTGCAGCTAAAGCAACTGGATTGTGAACTCGTTATAAGAAAAAAAGAAGCTTTGCAAGTTGCAGCTCCTGTAGTTATGATGCAACCCCATTCTGCCCAAGCCATGGTGCCATCTCAATTCCCTCAAGCGCAGGTCAGTGCTCCTATTCCCTCACCTCCAGCTTCAGCACCAGTGCCGCCTAGCCCTGCAAAACCAAAATCGTCCCATCCTCCACTGAAATGCCCAATGGCTGGAACATTTTATCATTGTCCTGCACCAGGAGCTCCTCCTTTTGTGAAGGTAAATGTATATTGCTTTCAATTGTGCATGCGTGCAAGTGCAGGCATACTTGTACTTGGGTGGGTGTATATGTGTGTGTTTGTGAGATGAAGAAGTTATTGCCAAAATGACTCAAAATCTTGAAGAAAGCTTTCATTTTTTATCTGTAACAAATTATCTACTAAAATTTTTATACTGTAATCTTGAATACTGATGATGGGTTTCCCTTCAAATGACCCTGAAATTCAGATTAATTTGAATAATCCTCTATAATTAGTTTGTATATGAATATTCATGGATAATGCATAATTCTTAAATCATTTTGAATAATTTTGAAATTCTCCTCTTCCCGTATTGTCCACCAGCCCATTACTTTTGTTTCTATTATGTGCTAGATTTTCTCTATTTATTTATTTATTTTTTTTTTTCCTTTTTCAAGATAAAGTACAACTTACAAGTCATATTTTACCTTATCTCTGATTTATGATTGTGGTTCTCCAGGTAGGAGACAAGGTCCAGAAAGGCCAGGTAGTTTGCATCATTGAGGCCATGAAACTGATGAATGAGATTGAAGTAAGTCTCTTGCTTTAATTATATATATATTTTGGTTCTGATTAATATGCTTACTGAATGGCGAAAAAATAGAAGCTTGGGAGTTCTAGTTGTCTGGTTTAAGATTCTTTGCACCCTAATGATTAACTAGGAAGATTTCCGAAGGAAAGGAAAACTGGAAAGTTCCAATAGGGCCCTGAAGGTCAGACCATCAAAACATATTGACTGTAATTATTCAGATAGAATATCAATTTTGAATTTTGAAACGCTGCATAAATGAGATAGAAAGAAAGGTAAAATTATCACTTTTGAGTAATAATTTTTGGCTGTGAAAGCTTGATTGTAGATTCTGCAGATTCACTACTTCACACAAAAATTTGCCAACAAACTCAATTTTTAATTCATGGTATATGGGTGCCTTGATATTAAATAAAATTTCCCTTTTGTTTCTCTCTATCAGGCTGATCAAGCTGGAACTGTAGTTGAGGTACTTGCAGAGGATGGGAAACCAGTTAGTGTGGACACGGTCTCTCTCTCTCTCTCAAATAAATTTCTTTCCTTGTTTCAATTTCTTTAATTATTCAATGCAGAGTCGATTGTTGTCTAAAACATTCCATTCCTTTTTGCAGCCTCTATTTACCATTGAGCCATGAAGAATCAAGCAATGTCTTCTTTTATGGATCCTTGGTGCACGGAAGCATAGGATGAGTTTGAGCTTAGTTAATTTATGTTCTTCCTAGTTTGAGCTTAGTTCGTTTGTGTTCCAACACTTAATTATGTGTTTGTTATATCTTTCTTTGTTTTTTTACTTGGACTCATAAATTTTGAAGCAATAGAACTATTTATATTAGATTTTACTGCATCTCTTCTTTAAGCTAGTGCCATGTCTGCATGTTGAAAGGTTTTCATACTCTTCTTGATTGTGTAGCTCTATTACGTCTTTTGAGTTGCCCAGGTTCTAGTCTTAATCTCAATGGTTGGAAATTAACCGTGTTTTAATAATTTTGCCTAAAAATAATTATTTGGGGTTGTTCGGGACGGGCTAAATAGTCCATTTCAGACTAAAATAGCCAATAAAACAAAGGAGAATGATCCGTAGCTCAAAAGTGTTGGGCGCGACTAGCTTGAAAGTACTAGTCTCTGTCCTCTCTATCTCTTTGCTTTCCTCTCCGCCTTTGTTCACTATATTCTCGAAACTCTCTGCACTCTCCACTCTCTCTCTCTCTCTCTCTCTCTCTCTCTCTCATCTTTGGTTGCAGAAGGAGGAATCACTCTCACCTTTCTCTTTGCTCATCCCTCTTATTCGACAGATCTCTCTCATCACCTTTCGATCGCTCTCTAGTCGCAGAAGGAGTACGAAGGACGACGGACGACGAACGATGGCCTAGGACAGCGAATGACGGACGAAAAGGAATCTGATGTAAACTTAAAATCGTAAAGTTAGAGTTTACGTTTGGCTTCAATTTGTGTAGAAATTAGTCAATTTGGCTTGCAATTTGTGATAGGGTTTGAGATTTGGTTTTAATTTGTGATGTGTTAGGGTTTGGGATTTACCTTTAATCTATTATCCTCTACATATATTGGTTTGGTTTTGCCTTGAATTTGGTTTTACTTGAAATACACATCTATGTGGTAAAACACGCATCTGTTTGGTATACATCTGTTTGTTTTTGGTTTTAATTTGGTTTTGCTTGAATAGTTATCCAACTAATACATTTTTTTATGGTAAAATACACGTGTTTGGTTTGAAGTTTATATATATGTTTTCAGATTTGCTTGAAATCTGTAAAATATAAACAATCTAATCTGTGTTGCAATATGAGCTATCAGTTTGGTTTTGGCTTTAATTTGGTTGTGCTTGAATAGTCATACATCTGTTTTCAGATTTGCTTCAAATAATTATAAACAATCAACTCTATCTTCAAATGTGTAAATCTGAAAATCTGTGTTGAAATCTGTATTTTTCATGGGATAACAGATGGCTTCTGTGTTATAAATTTGTTATATAAATCTGTGAATGTGTTGAAATATGTAAATCTGATTTGAAATCTGCGTTGAAAATTAGCTGTTGTCGGCTTCTTCATGGGACAACTGATAGCTTCTTGGGACAACTGATAGCTTCTTCGTTTACTAATAATATCAAATTACAAAACTATGGCTTTTTCTTCTACTAATAATAGTAACATAAGATTAAAACCAAGATTGTGTGATTGTGGGAGAACCACGACGATGTATATTGTACGCATGAATGACAACGGAAACCACAGATGTTTGTTCTTTATTTGCCCATCGAAATATGTAAGTATCGATTATAGAATTTGATGTTTTACTGTGTACAAAGTTATTTATGTGATTTGATTAACTAATTCTTGTGAATTGTAGAGTCATAAAGAACACTGTAATTACTTCAAATTCACAAATGAGGATGATGACGACAGTAGCTCGACAATCCGTTCTAATGTTGGACCTCGGAAAGCTATAAGAACAGAAGAACTAAATGATATAAGGACAAGGCTCTATGAGATGGACAATGAAATTCATGAGCATGGTACAAGGCTTCATAGGATTGAGAAGAACTTCAAAATTATGATTTATGTTATTGTTTTTTGTGTCTTTTTGCACGTTATCATGTAAATCTCAGACTCTCTAACGTTTTGACTAATTTCATGAATGTAACAAAAAACTTCTTTCATATTTTGTATCTTTTTGTACTTAATGATGTAAATTACTGAGTTGTTAGATTTTGGGGAATTTCATGAATACCTGTTTTGTATGCTTTGTGTTGTGTATGTGGATGAGTTTGTATGTTTTGTGATATTCCAACTCCAACCAGGCATTTACCAAATTTGAAGAGAACAGTGTTTGAAGAGAACAATGATTGTGTTGGTCACTTAACCAAAATCCTTTTGAGTTGGTCATGCAAAATATATCTCAGGTGCCTTTGATTACAGCAAAATTCAGACTTTCAGTTTATAGCATGACACTGCAAACCTTTTTGTGTCAAAACATCTAAACCTTCAAGATTGAACTACTCATAAATCATAATTACACCCAATTGATCTGTCAAATTTCAACAACAATCTAAGAAGTGTCATTGAAACTTAAATTTAATTAACTAATAACAAGTAACTGATCCTAATTTAACTCTTCGCATACTTTTGTATGTTCCTTCACAACTACAACAATTGTCTATAACAACCTTGCACAATTAATTTTATCCAAAATAAAGGACTTGTATTACTATGTACAACACTAGAATTTTCATGCACATCAGATTGTTCAACCCAGATACCAAATATTGATCTCATATATAATACCAAAAATAAATGCCGAAGGTATACATTCTAGTTTTTTCCTCATCTTATTCTTTCCCTTTAATCGATTCATTATTCGATCAACTTGGTGTACACACCCCATTTTTTATGGCCCTTAAGACTTGGGATCCATTGATTGATCACTCAATGATGAATGTGTACGCTTGTCAAATGCTTGACTTCCTCAGCAGGAAACCTCAGTTTTGAACCTACAAACCTTGCGCCTTATTGTGGACCAAAATAGTGGTTTTTTAGACCTGAGCATCCTGAGCATCTAGGGACTTGCAGACCCACTAGTGCGGCATGCCACTCACTAATGTGGCCTGCCGTCCACTATTAGTGGCCGGCCGCCCACTAGTGCAAAAAACCAGATATTTTCTGCTAGTTGTCTCCACAGATGCATGCACCATTCCAACTGTGTTTAAATAGATATTTCTTAGGGTCTCTCATATATTTTTATATATAGATGACCCTCTCTTATGTTTTAGAAGTTAGAAAAAATTTTGATCTTAGAAAATTTTGGAGAGCAAAATTTTGAAAAATTTCTCTCTCTCTCTCTTTCAACTTACATAACCTTTGCCTATACACTCTAAACCAAACCTAGAGAGTTCCTTGTTGAGGTGATTTGAGCTTGCGTTTTAGCTCTTGAAACACTTGAGAGTTTGAAATAGTGGTTTGGAAATTTGAGGGATCATGCATCTTCAAGAGGTATAGATTCTAGTTTTTTTGTACCATTTTTTTCCTTATCTTTTCTTACTATTTTTGAGCTGTTTATTACCTATATTTTTGGGCTGAAACTTGTGGTTTAAGGCCATTAAAGGTAGAGAGGTTGACTGTGACAACCCTCACTACCATTTACTGATAATACCACTGATCACTGCTAAACTGTAACTGAACATGATTAAGTAACTGATTTGACTGACATTCTGAATTGATTGATTGAGTGTATTAGTTTAAACGCATTTCTATCTGTTTGACTGTTAATTGATCTGTTCATGTTTTAAGTGTCGAACTGTAAATTGAAGGCCTTATTGGCGGTCGAATCTGAAATAGATTAGTGTTTCATGATTATTAGAATTTATGTGATTTTATGATAGATTTAATTGAAATTTGATTTGGTATGATTAAATTGGATTAAATAATATTAAATTGCATTAGTTGACTTATTTACCAAAATGCCATTAAGTGGACTTTGCTAGACCAATTGTTTAGTCTTGATTTACATGTGTTGGCATCACTTTTCATCATCCTTCTTGAGAGACCAAACTGACTAGAGAGAGAGAGAGAGTTAGAAGAGCTTTGGTTTCATCAAGAATTGCTTGGAAATTTAGAGGAATTGAAGGATAATTGCATAATTGAGCTTCCCTTCTTGAACTTGAAGGCTTAAGGTAGAGCTTTTACCTTCTTGTTTATGAATTTAGTTGGTTCTTGCATGGTTTAGAAGAATGTTGAAGTCTAGAGCCAAGTTATGGCTTAAAATGTGGAATAGTGAGCTTGAATCATGCATGCATGTTTGCATTCTTGAATTTTGAGGTTGTTTTCTTAGAATCCTCACATGGATGTCCATATTTGGGTTATAGTTCATGAATTCATCATGTTTTGGAAGGATTGACTCATTTGATCAAGTATTTGAAGCTTTGATTTCAATTGAACACATGCATGTCTTATGTTCATCATGTTCTTGGAGTTTTGTTGAAACTGTGTTTTATTGGAACTACCTTTGGGCTTCGATTTTGCAAATTAATCTTTGAAACATGTCATAATATGAGTTTTAAAGTGTTTTCTAGAAAATTAGCCCAAAATGATCGAATTTGATGCTTTAAATGTTGAGTTTCATGCTTGGAGACAAATCTGGAAATTTCAGATTTTGGATCCACGCTCAAGCGAGGAACTTCACGCTCGAGCGTACACTCTGAGTTCATGCAGTCCGCTCGAGCGAGTAAAGTAACGCTCGAGTGTGAAATGCGTGTATCCAGTACTTTGCATGTGTTTGCAGTCCGCTCGAGCGAGGGAATGCACACTCGAGCGAGGACTTGTGTCTCACGCTCGAGCGGGGGTCGAGCGCCCATCGAGCGTGAATTTCATGCATCCAGTACTTTTGAAGTCCGCTCGAGCGAGGAAAGTCACGCTCGAGCGGAGATCCTTTGTCTGCATATTCGCTCGAGCGTAGAAAGCCACGCTCGAGCGAGACCCTTGTTTTCTGAAAATTTTGAAAAGTGTTTTAAAGTACATCTTTGTATCCTCATTTCATCCTAGGCATTCCTAGACCTTATTTAAGGCATCTTAATGAGGATATTGATGTAGAACCACACCGAGTCAAGTTGGGGACTAAGACATTGTTTCCTAAGTGTGTAACTTAGCATGTGTTCGTTCTGTAACTGTGTAGGGTTGGTATCCGAGGACGCTCACTAGCCTATCTGTAACCCAGAACTCTGTGAGTAACAATGTTGTAAAGATATATTCAATCATGAATATTTTCTGAATGATCAACTGTACTGTTTTCTGAAATGATATTTCTTACTGAATGAATGCTTGTCCTATTTGCGAACTGTATTCGTGGCATTCATAGCAATTTACTGTTACTGTACTGTATTGCTACTGTCACAGAGATCTCTGTCGGTTCCCGTGTTTGGAACTACTGTTTACTGATATGATGGCCATCAACTGACTGTTCGGTCTGTTAAGACCTACTGTACTGTTTGCTATGGGATGTACCACATATGATTGCTATGACTGAATGACTGATATACTGTTATAACTAACTGTTTTAAATACTGAAAGGACATTCATTCTTAACTTGTTTATGCATATGTTATTCATTGGGCCTTAGCTTACTGTTTATCTATATATGTAGGTGTCCAAGCACCGGATTGGAGCTAGGAGCGTTGGGTTTAAACTTCCTTTTTGTCAAGCCAACCAACGTGCCTCACTATGAGGTTCCAAGTGTGTTCAAGCTTAGGCTTTTTGGGGTGTCTCAATTCACCCTCCTGTCTCTGTTTTGTAATACTATATAGACTGACTGTACCTGTACTGTTCTAATGGGGATTAGGTCCCTGTCCTGGATGATTGTATATGTATTTATATACTGTTTTGATTCTAAATGTGAATATGTATGAAAAGTCTTTTTGCATATAGACTGTCACAGCTCATTGGACATTTTTTATTACTGTTTTGGCTTCCGCCAGCCCCTGTACTCTGTATTACTGTCTTTACTGTTAAGCAGACCTTTGGTAATCACAGATAACTGGCCGGTTACGGTGCTAAACCCATAGGGGCGGGTTTGGGTCGTGACATTGACAACCTTTCTTTGAATCTTACTTCTTAGGCCTTTACCTTTGTGTTTCCCATCTTTTCATCAACTTTTTTTGAGCTTTTTACCACTGATTTTCAAAGGTTTTTCAGAGGCTAAAATCATGTTTCGAAGTTCTAAAAATAGAGGGGTTAGCCTCCTCTCTTTGTGCTTGTGTGCTAGTTTTAATCCCTCAATATTTTAGCTAGTTGTTGTAGTTGTTTTTGTCCTATTTCCAGTACTCTTTTGGACTATTTTAGGATTTTTTTAGGACCATTTTTGTGAGTTAGCTTCATTCATGCTTTGTATAGTATGCTTGTAGTGTAATAGTCCTCATAGGCTTGGTGGTTTAGGCCTTATTCACTAACCTATTTGAGTTGATAGCCTTGATTTCTTGATTTCCATACTTGTGTTCACCTTTAAAAATCTTTGTAACCTCTCTCATTTCTTGGCTTTTTCTCTTTGTTTTGAGAGTCGCTCCAAAAGGAGTGTTGGTTAAGCTTGAAGGGGTGATATTGGCTTAATGGTTTAATTCCTTTAAGGGTTCATTACCAATGGCATGATCTCCCTCTCATGCGTAAAAAAACATTTGGCTTGGTACTTCTCTCCATTAGTGGACTTAAAGCTTATTATTGAACTCAATTGACTAATGGATGAAAGGTAATTAAAATGGAGTAATAAAATTAGCGTTAAAATGAAGCAAGACAATAAAATGATTTGGTGTTCAATCAGACGTTAATTGAACACATGGAGACTTGAGTCATTTCATACTTGTTAGTGATGAAATGGTTCAAATTTCCAAGGTCAACCACTTCCCTTGATCAATCCATGATAGAGAGAAGGTTTTGAGAGTCTTTTAATTGTGCATTTATTGAAATTGTATCCCTTAGTTCATAAGTCATCACACAATGAATTTGTGTCGATTGATTGCTTGTGAATCAAGCTTACCATTCCTTTGAGCTGTTTGATGATAAAGAGGGGTAGGGTGGACAAACATCCCCTGAGGATGCTCTGTTTGTTCTCTGTTGCAGTAGGAAAGAACCAACATTAGTGGCCGGCAAGCCACTTTTACTGGGTGGTAGGCCACTATTTCTGGCTGACCGGTTACTACTTCTGGGTTGCCGACCACTTTTTCAGCCAGGCAGTGTCCCTTTTTCAGTAGAGTAGAGCAGAGGTTAAGGTAAAAAAAAATAGTGCAATTTTCTAACTGTGCAATAGAGGCATTCCAGTAACAAAATGGAGAGTATTATCGGGTGGAAATCCATATCCATGCATGAACATCCCTCGATTCTCAGGATTTGTTAAAATGTTGTAATATTAGTATGTTGAACTTAGAGTAGCGGACTTGTAACTAATTAGTTAAATTAGTAGAATAACTAGTAGATTTTGTATAGTACTTATTTAATTAACTAAAGTAGTTAGTTAATTAGTAGTGTTGTAATAATTAGCTACCTTAGTTAGTTTATTTCATTTGTGTTATAATAGATTAGTTAATTCGTAGTAATTAGCTAGGGCATTTATTCGGACCCTCTTGTGCGAGGGCTAAACTTATAATAATGCGTATGTTTTCCAACCCCACGTCTTTCTTCCTTTTATTTACTCACTTATGATGGGTAGTTTAGAATATCATGTTTCTTTTAGCATTTCCTATGTTTGCATCCATTTGTCTTGTATGAATTGAGACTCGGTTCATCATTCTAATAAGCATTATTGTTTATTATTTCGTTGAAAACATGTTTAAATCGCATGATATCAAGTTGTTTCAAATGCCATATTAGTAGCCGAGCCTTCTAAATGCATTTTTGCATGAGTTGCATTAGGCATCTTTTATTAGTTAGGACCATGCATTTTTCTAACTAGTTTCTCTTTTGGCTCGCATCAGGAATTAGGGTAAGCATCTATTGATTTAGTATATTGCATGAATGTGATTGTTGCCATGTCTAGGATGCTTGCCATGAGGCTAAGTGCTTAAATGACATATCTGTTTGAATGCCTGTGGATGAAGGCTATTTGCTTGAATTAGAATACATTGATTAATGTACATACAAACTCACTTTTTTCAAATGGCGCGTAGTCAAAATAATTTTCAAACAAAACATGAAATCAAATATTCCAATTTTTGAAAATTAGTTGTAACGCCCTAACCCTTCACATGTCATCGATATTGTCCGTTTTGGGCCACGCTCGCACGAATTTGTTCTTCCTAGTGGGTCACCTATCCCAGAACTACTCCAACCTAAGCACGCTTAATTGGGGAGTTCTGTTAGGGATTTTACCACCCAAGAAAAGGCCTTGATGCTATATAAGGGTCTAGGTTTTTACTTTTATAGCCCAGAAACTCCAGCTCTATTCTTGATGTGGGACACCAGGACCTTACAATCCACCTCCCTTAAGCCTGCACGTTCCCGTGTAGTAGCCTACCAGCTCATAAGCTTGCCCACATGCACCGAGAGATGCCAGGGGCCCACACTCAGTACTCCAGAGAGTCAGTTTTGATACCATTTGGCCCCAACCTTTCACATGTCATTGAAATTTTAAGGCATGACATTAGTCTATACTTGTGTGCAACTCATAGTAATGCTAGTCTAATAATTGAAACAAGAGCATATAATGTAAATAAGAATCACATCATGATTAGTACAGACCGATCTTTGATCTGACGAGTAGGGTGCTCAATTCATGACCCTCCCTTCTCGTACCTAAGTTCCTAAGTCGAGACACTTTGGTGATGACAGATAAGTGGCCTTTGGCACGAGTCTCGAGTTTTTTAAATTTTCTAAAAAACATTGAGGTGGCAACTCTATATCTGGCAAAGTAGTCCATTTTTTGGCATTTTGATTCAAAATTGATTTTCCAAAAGAATTGTCGAATTTGGACTCATTTGTGTTTATTTATTTCACATTGCACTTGTGGAATCAGATTCAGAACCACGGGGAGTGCAAACTGTAGGGCTAGTCGTATCCGAAAGGAGCATGAAAAGTCGAGCTATAGTTTTTGGCGACTCTGCTGGAGACTTAGAAAACTTGACTTGAAATTCATGATGTGAAACTTTATCTACACGTATATGTTCTTTGCATTGCATTTGTATTGATTCTTTAAGTCACAGCGTTTGCCATCTGTTATTCCTGAACGGTTTTCCAGAGGCTTGCCTAAAAGCTTGCCAAAAGGCTGACCGATTGTGGGCTTTGCCATGTTGGGAACACAACCTTTGGATCTGGACTACCGCTGTACCGTTTGATCGTCTTTTCACTTCTCGGTGTTAGGTGTGAGAGGTATATTAGGTAGTCTTGTTGAGGTATCCCTTTTGACCATTCGACCTAGCTGCATATAGTAAAGCCCTAGTGACTGTTCCAAACTAGGACATGATGCTTACTCATATGCAAGATTGTGTGAAACTGCTTGATTGAAATGGTGACAACTAGTTCATGACAAAACTAGGACAGGGTAATCCTAGCCCCTCATAGGGGTGTTTTGGCTCTCTTTTAACTGGTATGTGCTTTATAGTAAAACTTTATATGAATGTGCATAGTAGTTGCAAATTTGGTATCTGTTTTGGGGGCATAATTTAGTGTAGAGTACAGTCCTACAGCTTTGATCATGTCTGTGTTGATAACATCTTAGTTGAGGTGCTGTGCTGTTTCTGATTACTGCTCTTTTGCTTTATTTCTTTTGCTAGGTAGTTTAAAACCATAGCTTTAGAAAGTTCAGATATCCCCCAAGTACTCTGGACCTGAGTCGAAAGACTTTGCAAAGCCGGGGATCTTGTTCAGGGATAACCCGTGTTTACCTTACTCTCACTGGTTACAAGACAAAGGAGAATTAGGCAGAGTTCACAAATCTAGTTCCTACAACAGTCACCCTTCAGCACACCTTTGTCCAGTCCGGTTTGGGAATAGTTATCTATTTCCAGCCCAGTATGAGATCGATCACCTATTCCAATGGCATAGTATCCCTTAGCCAGTATAGAAGAACAGATACACCATTTGTAATAGATAGTTGAGACCTTACAGTAGGATATAGCTCGTCAAGCTGACGTCACGGCCCGTCAGGCCAAGGTTATGACCAGGATACAACAATAGCAACCACAGCTGGTTGCGGCCTCTGCATCACATGCACCTACTGTGACTATCCCAACACCTGGAGCCACTGCTTATACTGCCAATGTTCAAGAAAACCAGAGCAATCCAGCAGAGCCAATTCCAGAACAAACCTCCAAAGCCCTAGTTTATCAAACTGAGGCTCCATTCGAGTTCGAGGTTGATCCAACTGCACTCAAGGTCAATAAACTGGAAAAGTTGTTCAAAAGAGCGCAAGGGATCAACTCTATCCCAGACATAGAGGATGGGTACACCGATTTTGCAGTTACATTACCAGATCAGTTTAAAATGTCGTACATTAACCGTTTTGATAGTTTCGGAGATCTGATGGTTCACCTACGATTATTTTCGGATATCTTGTGGCCGATGGGCTTAACTAGACTACAGAAGCTATCTCTCTTTGGCCGCACCATGTCGGGTATAGCAGCTATTTGGTATGCCAAGTTAGAACATTCTATCAAATAGAATTAAGAGGATATGGTCGAGGCCTTTATGGCTCAATACTCTTACAGTACTCAAATCGAGGTTACAACTCATGATCCCAAGGTAACATGCCAAGAGCCAAAGGGGTGTTTCTCTGAATTTGTGACAAGATGGAGAGCTAAAGCCTTGATGATAACCACGAGGCCTTCTGAGAAGGAACAGATCAGGATGGTTGACCAGAATCTGAATGGAAGCTGCTGTAAAAGATGATTGTCCTAGCTCTATTTACATTTACAGAACTTCATGAAATGAGAGTGCAAATTGAAGATGCCATGAAGTAGGGGCTTATTATAGATATGAAGGAGCGGGCAAAAAGGTCATTCATTGCTGCCAGTGATAGCACAGTTGCGAGGCTGTCAGACATAAGTGTTGTTACCACAACCAAGACTGCTGACCCCTTTGTCAACACAAACTCACAAACATCGTCCAACCCTACCCACCCCAAAGGACTTTTAACCAACTGTACATGACTCTCTCTCTCTCAAGCCATGAAGGTGCTAGTCAAGAAAAGGCAACTCAAACCCTTAGAACCTCGCCCACTTCCTGATCCTCTTCCACCCAAACACAACCCCGCAAAATACTGTGCGTTTCACCAACGGCACGGTCATGACACCGACCAGTGCTTTTGATTGCGTCATGAGATTTAGGATCTCATTGACAACAAGGTCATCACACCACCTCGAAAACCGAACATAACCACAAATCCGCTCCCAGCCCATAATTAAGTCCCCTTACCTCGAAATCTTAACCTGATCCATACACTGGCCACCTCTTATGACCCTAGCGTATATATTACTCCCTTCCACCTACCAAAACTAACATTGTTAATTCCGGAAGGTGTAGATTTGTGCATGATGGACACGTCCAAACCTCAACCGAAGCCTGTGGTGATGAAACTTACAATGAAAGGGGAGTCGACCTTGGAGAAAGGTACTAGTCTGTTGCCAGAGTGTTTTGAGGACTTATCTGACAAGGTATATGATCCAAGTTGCTACATTGTGTCAACTGGTCAAATCAAGCCTGAATTGGTGCTGCCAACCTTGGTAGACATCAACGTGATCAGGGAAGATGGCCCGAGCCAAGGGTTGGATGATTTGGCAGACCTCGAAGAGGATTTGGACAACTTGCAATTCTTTAATGAGCATGATCAGGGAGATATGCAGATTGGGTGGTTCAACTTACATGGATCGACTGACAACACCAGATGGCTGAGTGATGAGCCTAACAAGGAAGAAGAAACTGCAATGAAACTAGAGGAAAAAGAAGCAAAGATAGCTATAGTAGCCGAAAGGGCTGATGAGAAAGGAAAGCTGCCGGAGAACGCTAGTGTGGAAAACCCACCCCAGGAAATAGACGTTGTGAATACCGTAGATACCAAATAGGAAATTACTTTGAGGTAGTTTGAATGAGAAAGAATTGAAGACAGCCGAAAAACTGTATTTTCACGGCACCTTATGGGGGATACCTATAATGTGAAGGTGATACAAACAGAGCCAGACAACTGTTTGTCGGTCGCTGAGGGCAAATGGTGGGACGATAATGATCTGCATCTGGCCTATACTGATGAAGACTGGGGTGATTGCATTTCAGACAATACGTGGTATGCCAAGGAAATAGATCATCTCATCCATAGTGGATGGTATTTTAAGCCGCCGCACCTGGATCAGGTAGAGGCGTCAAGAAAAGACAAAGAGGCCGAGAAACAGAAGGAGAAACAACTAGAAGAAGAGGCAGTATTGAAACATCTCAAGAAAATCCAAGATGACATCTCCATTTGGGGTTTTCTTATGGCCTTATAAGTACACCGGCAAGCATGTTGTTGGCAATGGACAAGGCTAAATTGTCCATTGACACCACGCCCGAGTAGCTTGTGGATTTAGTCTTTCCAGGTGGTGCCAGACCAATGCTTACTTTCTTTAACAAAGAGCTACCATCGGAGCGCTCAGCTCATAATAAACCATTGTACATATCTGTGGAATGGAAGGAGAAATGGGTGCCGGTGGTGGTGGTGGATACTGGTTCGGCCATTAATGTTTGTCCTTTCTGTACCGCCTACGCAATTGGCCTCAAACTGGTAGACATTGTTCCTACAACCCAAGTAATACGGGCGTATGATAACACAAGTAGAGAGGTCACGGGTATAGTGCAAGTAAGAGTCCAGATGGGCCCAACTAAGCAAGAGATTTAGTTTCATGTCTTGGATGTGTCGTCTACCTTTAATTTGCTGTTAGGGAGGCCCTAGTTGCACCATGTGAAGTCTATCCCCTCCACTCTCCATCAGATGTTGAAGTATCCTCATGGGGGGAGGAGTGACAATTATTTTTGGGAACTCCTCCATCTATCCACTGCTAGAGGTGACCACTCTAGTGCTAGAGATTAAACATGGCGAAGAGGATGTATTCCTCTCGGGATTCACTCTGGCTGAATCCCGAATAGTGCAGACAATTTTGGCTGTAGACAAAGGAATATATGTCAGCGCCCAGTCTATTTATTTTATGAACCAACGGTAGCACGTTCCAAGAATGAGACTTGGAAAGAGTGGTCGAAAAGGTGTTATAGCACTGGCGGAGGTGCCACACAATCTGCATGCTTTTGGACTGGGCTATATGCCCACCAAAGAGGACTGGATCAGAAAGAAGGAAGAAATGAGAGGTAGAGCCAATGCCAAGTAAGCCAGAAAATGTTATGAACTCATCCACAGGCCAATCCAAGGGACACTGAATGGTCGTTTTGTTCAGGAAGGAGAGGATTTCCTTTTTTGTGGCTTTCCCGAGCCTTGGGGTAAATTCCTTGAAGCAATGTGTCCTTGGGTTTGAGATCTTCTTTGACCATTAGCTCTAGGACAATGATGAGGAGGAAAGGGTTGAACTAAGCATCAAAACTGAATAGAGCATGGAAGGTGACTTAGATGACAGTGAACCTGGAGTAGGGGCAGCACTGGCTAGTCTCCTAACAGATCCTGCGGCCAACCTAGAGGACTTGGGGGATAACTTTACTATCTCCACAATCGGGGAAGAATCGGGTGTGAACCTAACCAGCAGCATTTTGGATGCATTAAATGCACCACATCTTACTTGGCAGCTGGAGGAAGGCTATCTTTCCAGTTCTGAATCGGGTGATAAGCCAGAATCTGATTCCACTGAGTCTGTAGGGTCGGGGTCAGATTCAAGTTCTTTTGAGTCTGAGTCTAGAATTTTTGGGGGTGGTAACCCAGATACCAAAGTCTTGTCTAGGTCTTCACTCTAGCTTTTCTTTGGAGTCTGTAACAGAAGATCTAGACCTTTTGAATGAAAACTCTATAGATTTTGTGTACTTTTCTATGCAATTGGTTTATTGTATTGACCCAGATTTTCAAAACTTTAATGAAAACGAAGGAGAAGAAATTCCTCTGGCTTTGAAAATTTTGATTAATCGAGAGGAAGAGAGGTTTGCTAAACCCTGTGCTGCTGAAATCATTGCCATTAATGTGGATACTGAGAAAGATTCGCGCCTAGTCCAGATCGGGTCCACATTGTCTTCAGAGGAGTGCGAACGTTTAATCGTTTTATTAAAAGATTTCAAAGATGTTTTTGTGTGGTCCTATGAAGATATGCCCGGAATCGATCCTGAGATTGTACAGCACCAGATCCCTCTTGACCCTAAGGCTGGACCAATCAAGCAGAAATTGCGTAGAATTTGTCCAGATTGGGCGCTGAAAATCAAGGAAGAGGTTACCAAGCAGATTGATGTAGGATTCTTGTTAGAATCTGCGTATCCAACTTGGTTGGCCAACATCGTCCTAGTGCTGAATAAGGATGGTAGAATTCAGGTTTGCGTCGACTTTTGGGACTTGAACAGAGCCAGTCTGAATAATGACTTTCTTCTGTTGCACATTGATAAGTTGGTAGATTTTACTGCGGGCCATGCGTTGTTTATCATTTATGGATAGGTTTTTTGGGTACAACCAGATTTTGATGGCACCTGAGGGCAGAGAGAAGATCGCATTCACTACTCTGTGGGGTATCTACTGCTACCAGGTTATGTCGTTTGAGTTGAAAAATGTTGGAGCTACCTATTAGAGGGCTGCGACCACTATTCTGCACGACATGATCCACAAAGAGGTTGAGGTGTACGTGGATGACATGATTGTGAAGTCCAAAGAACGAAAGGGACACTACACCACGCTGGAAAAATTCTTTCAACGGATTAGAGAATATAGTTTGAGATTGAATCCGCATAAATGCACCTTCAGTGTAAAGGCAAAGAAAATACTGGGCTTTCTGATCACACAGATGGAAATAAAAGTAGATCCTTCCAAAATCAAGGCTATCTTAGAAATGCCACCACCAAGGACCGAAAAGGAGGTGCATGACTTTCTAGGTAAAGTGTAATTCATAAGACAATTTATTTCCAAATTAACCTTGACTTGTGAACCACTATTTGGTCTCCTGAAGAAAGGGAAGAAATTATGATGGGATGATCGATGTCAGTTTGCCTTTGAACAGGTTAAGCAATACCTCCAGAATCTGCCTGTGTTGTCGTTGCCAAAGCTGGAGAAGCCTTTGATTCTATACTTGTCAGTAACAGACACGGCCATGGGATACATGCTCGCTCAGAAATCTAAAGATAAGGTGGAGAAGGCCATTTACTACTTAAGCCAGAAAATGCTAGACTATAAGACTCATTGCATTCCTTTAGAGAAAGCTTGCCTAGCCTTAGTATGGGCTACTAAGAAGTTGAGGCACTACTTGTTAGCTCACTCTGTAATCCTGGTTTTGAGATTAGATCCCATCAAGTATCTCTTTGAGAAACCAGCGTTTACGGGCAGGCTGGCTCGTTGGTTGTTTCTTCTCTCCGAATTTGATCTCAAGTGTGTTGCGCGCAAGTTAGTTAAAGGAAGAGTTATGGCAGAATTCCTAGCAGACCACTCGGTAGAAGAAGATGAGGCAGTGGAATACTTGTTCCTAGATGAAGATATTCTGTATGTGAAAGAAGAGACCTGGATGATGTACTTTGATAGAGCATCCAATCAGTACGGTTATGGGATAAGTGTGTTGCTGATAGCACCCGACGACTCCTATATACCCTTAGCTTTTAACCTCCTGTTCAAAGTGTCCAACAACGAAGCAGAATATGAGCGCGTATTGCTGGTCTAGAAGCTGCCCTAGAACTAAGGGCAATAAGGTTGGATGTCATCGAGGACTCAAACTTGGTTATTTCTCAAACAAACGGAGATTGGAAACTCAAAGAAGATAAGATGAAGGTTTACCATCAGACCCTGGATGTTCTGATCCCGAGATTTGAAAAGTTGACATTCACACATCTATTAAGAGAGAACAACAAGTTCGATGATGCTTTAGTAACTCTATCTTCTATGGTAGACATCCCACTTGGAGTCCAGATGCGTCCGATTATCATCGAACAGAAATACACGCCGGCTTATGAAACTATTGTCGCGATAGATGAAGTACAAGACAAAAACCCTTGGTATTACGATATTTGGAACTTTCTGGAAAAGGAGACATATCCATCAAGGGCAAATGTCAAAGACAAATGGGGAATACGGCGTCTGGCCATCCAATTTATTATTGTGGACGCGCCTTGAGGACTCCCGAAGCTCCGTGTTTGCGAAGGCGCAAAATCTCGTTTGTTTTCTAGCTACTACAGTCCGGACTCAATGTCACGGTTTTGAATCTAATCTCACAATGTACGATGCAAGACCGATAAATCACCAAAGAGTCCAAATCTGGAAAATCATTTTGGAAAACTGATTTTTGTAAAGAAGTGTCAAACATGGACTGCTTTGCCAGATATAAAGTCGCCACCTAAATATTTATTTTGGGAGAATTTAGGAAATACTGACTCGTGCCTAAGGCCACGTGTCCGTCATCACCAAAGTTGCCTCGGCTCGGGAACTTGGGTACGAGAGGGGAAGGTCATGCAATGAGCACCCTCGCTCGCTCGATCAAAGATCGGCCTGTACTAAGCATGATATCTTGTTTTTGAAAACACATGCGTTCTTATTCCAGTTATTAGCTAGAATTACTATGTGATGCGCACAACACATATGTATAGACTAGATCGCTTAATTTGGAACAAAGCATTACATATTTGTTGTTTAAAAAAAATGGTTTGAAGGTGCTACTCGCAAGCAGGTTAAATCGAGGATTCAATGAATTGTTCCAATTCAAGCAATCCAACCTTCACCCACAGGCATTCAGGTAGTTATATCACATAAGCAATATGCTAAAGCATGCAATATGCTAAAGCATAAAAGCTTACCTAGTACTCCGAGCCAAAACAATAGCTAGCTAGTAATCATGCATGATCCTAGCTATGTTTAAAATGGCTAATGCAACACATGCAAAATGTAACTAGAAATAGGTTCGGCTATTCTAAGATGGCATATGAGATGCGACAATTTGATACATGTATTCAAGTAGGAATTAAAATACAATGCAGTTAGTATAATGCGTCGAGCCCGGTGCATGCAATACAGATGAATGATGCAAACATGCATAGCATAAGGATGCTAAATGAAATATGCCCTAAAACTAACCATCGTAAGCAGTTAAATAAAAGGGAGAAAGACATGGGGTTGGAAGACATGCATCACACACACGCGCGCTTATTACAAAATTATGCCCTCTCGACGGAGGGTCCGAAAAAATAATACAAATCAACTAACAAGCTAATTAATTATTACACAACTCTTAACTAATTAAACAAATTAATTAAGCTACAAAAAGGGTAAAGTGGCCTTGATAAGAGGGACAAATTCATGCTCGATCGGCTTCGCTCGAAAATCCGTTTCCATGCCTCATGTTGCCTCTGTTTGTACTGTTTTGTACCTCTGAAAACTGTGAAAAGTCCTGTGATACTCTAGAACCACTTCATGGACATGTTGAGAGGCCATTGTCCAAATAGTGAAGCCATCGGCCAAAGGAAAGGTGTCATCGACCATTTATGAGGTCATCGGCTAAACACTTTTAGCCAATCGGCACACCAGATAGCCGATCGGCCATCTTTTCCTGCAAAATGCTGTTTTGCTGCAGCAGAGGACAAATAGAGGTATGGCAATACATTTGCAAGAAAATGTTTGCAACTACACCCCTTATCATATTTAAGGATCAAAGGTGTGTAGTTCTCGATCCTCAGGCCACCAATCACGCATTCCAATGCATGATGGCCAAATAAGCCAAGTGTGCAATTCGATGTGGGATGAATGTACAAAATCACATAAGAGATCTCAACCTCTATCATGTTTGATCAAGAGGCAAGGCATGCACACATAATGCTATGCAAACATGCAAGCATGATGCGATAAAATTAGCATGCAACAACATGTAATGGAATTAGCATGTAACAACATGCAGTGTACCAAGTATGCAACAAGCATGCAACAACATGCAAATCAAGCATGCAACAACATGCAAAAATGGGCTTAAACTAAAATGGACAGCTCTCAAACATGCCCAAATCAGTGGCCAAAAGTGCTAAAATGATGGTACCAAAATGCAAAACAAACATGCATGCCAATTGGCCCATAAGCTAGGCAACAGGACACAACTCTCAAACATGAGCAAGGTGTGACAAACATGAGAATGTGGAAATGTAATAAGCTCTGAAAATATGTGAGGAATGATGCCAAATCAACCAAACAAAGCAAATATAGCATGCAAAAAAGCCTAAAGCTTAAGGCTAGCCAAGGAACTCAAACCATGGCTATGCAAGGCAAGCCCCAAAGGGCCATGGGCACCCAAAACAGTCTCAAGGCAGGTCAAGATAGGGCCAAAAAACAAGCTTAAACCTAGCAAACACAAGCTAGAACAAAAGTCCAAAAGCATGAGGCATGCAAGGCTACAAAAGAGGTGTTATACTACATCTATCAAAACCAAACATGGCATGACTCAACCAATGAAAAGCAGAGTTATGGCATGGTAAATCAAGGCCAAAACCCCACTTAGATGGCATCCCAAAGACCTAAGTATGGAGGCATGCACAATGATCCATTCATGAGGCATAAAACATCAGCCTTCCAATACATGGAGAAGATGACAAATGCAAGTGTATGGCCACACTTCATGGACTGAAATCTCATATGGAATGATGCCAAATCATAAGAATAGTCCTAGCAATGCATACTAATGACTTGGACACTCAAAGCCAACAAGTTAGGTTGAACCATGGCTATACAAAACAATGCAAGCATGACCAAAACAAAACCAAACAGACCTTAAGCATGATAAAACAAGGCTAAAAGCTTCTTTGGGTCAAGCCAAAATCATGCTAAAAACATGGCCTAAAGCACAAAGCATGTTAAGGCAATTTCATGGAAATGCACTACAAGTGCATGAGGCATGCAAAGGCTAACCAAACCAAACCTAAACAGAGGTATGACATGGTAAGACAACACCAAATACATGCTGAAGTGGACACAACATAGGCTAGAATGACATGGTACTTCATGAAGCATACAAGACTAGTGTGTATGATTTACACTACAAGTGTATAAACCATGCATGGAGCGATCAATCCAAGCAAAAACAGGGGTAAGCCTCACCAAAATAACCACAAATACATGCTAATATACAAGCTAAAACAAGCCTAACAAACATGCTCACACATGAGGCATTCGAGGCAAGTATTGAAGACACATGGAGAGGGAATGACCCTCTCCTTTTTGGGACCTTAAAACACCATCCCCACCACTGAAATGCCTTTGGAGAGGGATTTTAGTGGTGCGAAGGCCAAAACAAAATGATCCCGAAACTCACAAAGAAGGCACAAAAGCAAGGCCAAACAAGGCCTAAGGGGGGGTAAACAACCCCAAACAAAAAAGTGACCTTAAAGAAAGGTCTCAAGCATGCAAAATCAGAACTTTTTATAGTTTAGAGTTAAGCTTAAAACAATATGCAAATAGGTCTAAAAGCTTAAGCAAAAATGGGGATTTAAAAGCAAGAAGCTCACACTTGAAGAACACCTTCAGGAATACTACTCCAGCAGCCTCCTCTCGCCAAAACCAGCTCAAGAACACTAAAAACAACCCCTAAGGACCTCAGCAACCAAAGGATGATGTTCTACTAGGTGTTTGTGTGCAATAGTAAGAAAAAAAGACACTTTAGAGCACAAAACAAGGATCAACAAATAGATATAGATACAAATGTATATCTATCTCTCAAGACTCCATTTTCTAAACCTCTGAGAAGGGAGGAGGGGCTCCCTTCTTATAGAATTCCAATTCTCAAGCTTGTTGAGCAAGCTTGAGTCTTGAAACAAATCCCCCTATACATGTGTATGGAGGATGTGAGTTGTGGATACCAGCTGTCACAGCTGGCAGAAAATATCTGCAAAAAGTAGATGGAAAGGTCTCGGCTAAAAAATAAGGCCGATCGACCAACATAAGTGCCGACCGACCAAAAGGAATGCCGATCGGCCAACACTTTAGGCCGATGACAAGAACACAAGGCCGATGGCATCATGCCTTGGCTGATGGGTTGAGGGGATGGCCAACAAGCCACCATCTTCCCTCAGAAGCAAAAACACAAGTGTTTGGTCCACAACCAAGCACAAAACAGACAAGTTGAGAGATCCTAAAGCAAGGTGCGCGGCCGAGACCTTTGGGAACTCAAAACGAACATGAGCATGGATGATCATCGAGTGTTCAAACGATGACGTCCAAAGGACGGTAAAAAATGGGGTGTCTACAGTTGCCCCTCTTTGACAGAACTCGAAAGTCATAAAATGACGGGTGTGAATGTCAAAGCCTAGAGACGACCCATTTTTGACAAGGCTGAAGAGTTAGACAAGCATACAAGATAATAAAGATATGCGCCCGCAGGCAGGGGCAAGATGCAAAGGACATGCACGATGCAGAGCATAACTTATGATCATGCAGAGAGAGCTGTAATGAAGCATAACATGCAATAGTTTAAGCAAGCAAATAAGAATCGAACTACATTACATGCAGAAAGGATGTAAGAGAATTACACAATTCTCGCTACGTCTCACGCGAAGTACATACGATACCGTCCGGTTCGTCTGGTCGCGCTAGCTTCAAATGAACCGTACATACAATATCGTGCCTGCAAAAGAAAGAAACTTAACAGGTACAATATCGTTAGAAACATGCATAGCAATGCAAGTGAAAAATGCATAACAATACAAGTAGAACGTGCGAAACAACTTAAGTTAGATGGGGTGCGAAAAAACGCAAGTTAAATGATATGCAAAACAATGCAAATAACAAGCGAGACAACGCAAGTTATAGATGATATGCAAAACAATGCAAATAACGAGCGAGACAACGCAAGTTATAGAAGGTGCAAAACAATGCAAATAACGAGCTAGACAACACAAGTTATAGATGATATGCAAAACAATGCAAATAACAAGCGAGACAACGCAAGTTATAGATGATATGCAAAACAATGCAAATAACGAGCGAGACAACGCAAGTTATAGAAAGTGCAAAACAATGCAAATAACGAGCTAGACAACACAAGTTATAGATGATATGCAAAACAATGCAAATAATGAGCGAGACAATGCAAGTTATAGATGATATGCAAAACAATGCAAATAACGAGCGAGACAACGCAAGTTATAGAAGGTGCAAAACAATGCAAATAACGAGTGAGACAACGCAAGTTATAGAAGGTGCAAAACAATGCAAATAACGAGTGAGACAACGCAAGTTATAGATGATATGCAAAATAATGCAAATAACGAGCGAGACAACGCAAGTTATAGATGATATGCAAAACAATGCAAATAACGAGTGAGACAACGCAAGTTATAGAAGGTGCAAAACAATGCAAATAACGAGCGAGACAACGCAAGTTATAGATGATATGCAAAACAATGCAAATAACGAGCGAGACAACGCCAGTTATATATGATATGCAAAACAATGCAAATAACGAGCGAGACAACGCAAGTTATAGAAGGTGCAAAACAATCCAAATAACGAGCTAGACAACGCAAGTTATAGATGATATGCAAAATAATGCAAATAACATGTAAAGCAAGGAAGGCATAAAAAAAAAAACATGTAAGTAAAGCATGCGCGACAATGCATACAATGTATGAAGCAAGAAAGAGATGTGCATGACAATGCAAGCATGGTAGAGGTACACTATTCGCAATGCTGAGATGCAACTTCAGACCAAAGATGAGGCATGCTAAATGCAAGAGTGAAAACACGTATGACAAGCGCGCTTATTAAAAACATGACAAAACATTATAATGCAACATATTTAAAGTAATTTTTGAATCTCGCAAGATACAAAAGGATACGGAAAAGGATACACCTTGCGTGTACCGAGCATCGCACACGAAAGACACGGTTCGAGGTCAACACGGAGGCCGGTTAAGCTTCAAAAATGTACTTTCTTTCACTTTCTTGAGGAATGAGGGTTCCAAACAACATAATTGACCCAAACAAGGGTATTTGAAGTGCATCGGCCGCAAGGGGAGGCTGTCGGCCATCCATCGGCCATCAAATGATATCATCGGCCAAATATTTAGTCGATCGGCTAATAATTTGGCCAATCGGCTAAAAATGGCAATTTCGGGGCAGTTTTGTCTTTTTGCCTCTGGTCTTTTAAATATAGGGTTCCAAACCCTATATTCTCACTTCTCCAAGCTCGAAAATCATTCCTTTCTCTCTCTAGGTGATTTCCCAACCTTAGATCCTTGTTTTTCTCTTGTTTTCGAGCCTCCCCCATCGTTTGATTCGCGAAACCCTTTCTGTTTCACACATTTTGAACCGAACGAAACATATTCTCGGTGTCACATTCTCGATTTCCACCACTTGGGGTTTGTTTCCCCCAAGTTACCCTCGATCTTTGTGCCTTTTCCCAAACTGTGACCTTTTCTCCCATTTCTCACCCCTCGAGGTTGACTTTTGGGTTGACTTTTCGCATTTTCACCCCTTCTTCACACTTTCGGCCATTTTCGCACTCTTCTTGAGATGGTAGATGACATTCCACAAGGTGGGACTCCCCCAGAGATGGATATGGACCCCGAGGTTGAGCTCTTACCTCTTCGCATCCGACCATTCGACCCGGTGACCTACCGGCCGGCGATACACGTGTTGCCTCCCGATGGCATTCGCCACTTTAAGAGCTACGCACGAGGCGTGCCACTGGAGCTCTTGCTACGCGAGCCAGAGTCACACCTATCATTCGGCGCCGCTGAGGTATATTCTTTCCCTCTTTACTTTCTGCAATGTAGACTGTATAACTTCGATAGTCGATACTGTTCTTTAACTGAATAACCCATACACACTGATACATCATATGCTTAGTTCACCATGAGCACACCCGCACCCGACATTTGTTTAAACTTGAACACATGCACACACACTGCATATTCAACTGAATAACCCAAATACACTGATACATCATATGCTTAGTCCACCTAAAGCACACCCGCACCCGAAATCTGTTTAAACTTGAACAGATGCACACACACTGCATATTCAACTGAATAACCCAAATACACTGATACATCATATGCTCAGTCCACCTAAAGCACACCCGCACCCGACATCTGTGTAAACTCAAACGCATGCACACACACTGTATTTTCATCCACTATAAACGCATTTCAACACTGTATTTCTAACATTGCTTCACCACTGTTTGTTTTGAACACAGGGAGATTCCCATGCCTTCTGGGGGTATGGGAACACCATTGCCCGAGGTTGGTACATGGAGCTGCCCGATGCAGTTCGTCAGACTGTTGATCAGGCTGGCCTCAGCGTTTTCTGCAGGGGACTCTCACGCCTCACTGCGAGTAGGCCCCTTCTAGGCGCACTAGTGGAGAGGTGGTGGGACACCACCGACTCCTTCTACCCTTCTGCTACAGGGGAGATGACAATGACCCCCTTCGACTTCTCGATGCTCACCGGCATTGGGGTAGGGGGTGATTCGATCCCTTTCGATACTGATATGGATGAGTGAGGCGCCGCCCAGATCTACCTGCTCGGCGCTCAGCCACCTCTCTCTCATCCAGGATTCGTGAGGTACTCTTGGTTCGAGGACCACTTCAGGATTCAGGCGCCTACTACCCGGGAGGAGGTGGAGCAATATGCTCACGGCTTCATCATGTTCCTGCTGGGGACCACCCTCTTTGCCGACCGGGCGAACACCGTTTCCCTCTACTTGCTGAGTGCACTAGTGGATGTGACGCGGATCCGTCGCTACGACTAGGGTGGCACAGGCTTGGCCACGCTCTACAGATACATGAGCTCATCCTCTCACCGCAGCGGATGCTTGATCAGAGGCTACTTGCGAGCTTGGGAGGTGTATTTTCCATTTCTGTTTTACAGTTCTGCTTTACTCTATCTGTACGCCACACACACTGCACGCACGCAATCTGTTTTACACTGGCTATACACTGCACACACTGCACAATACACTGCACACACTGCACATTTACTGCACAATACACTGGCTGTACACTGCACACACTACACAAAACACTACACACATTCTCTGATTTCTGTTTTATCTGCATTCTGCTTTGTTTGATAAGCATACTCACTGTTACTCTGCTACATTCTGTAGTGCTAGGTGCATGCCTACTTTCTGAGGCTTGTCCTAGTGCTAGATGTGGAGATGCCCCCCATGGTTCTATACTCTCATCGATACGATGCCAGGTGTGAGCGGAGGCCTAGGGAGTCTTTCCTGTTCTTCCGCCAATACTTCAACACCATTACCGCCGCAGAGGTATTTCAAACCTTTCAGTTCATTTAAGCTTCGCTTTACATTGTACTTTCGATAACAGATAAGAAACTGTATGTCCTGTCATTTGCAGATCACCTGGCAGCCCTGGGCGGTGTTGCTTGATACAGTGAGAAACGGATATATGGGTGCTCGGGAGACTGCCCAATTTTGGATTCTGCTGGAGGGCCCAGTCTGCCGGGCATGGTACTTTGGGGAGCGCTTCCTACAGCAGACCCTCGGTTTGCCAGAGCAAATAGTTCTTAGGCCGCCTTCTACCTATACGAGGGCTACCGAGAGGTACACCCCGGAGGAGATGACAGATTACATGATCGGTTGGGATTCGGACCTTTTCTGAGCTGAGGGTGACTATGCCGAGTTCATCCAGACCTACCTGATGCGGCCTCTGACCGATGCTCTTCAAGTCGAGAGGGAGAGACCTGCTGCGCCAGTGGCAGGAGCAGGAGCACCGAGGGTGACTCAGGCCCATGGCAGGAGTGGATCCCGGAGGGGACATGGAGCTGAGTGGCTAGCACTGCCTACCACCATGACATGCCGAGGGTAGGGTGGGGAGACTTATCAGATACCTATCGCTCCTCCTCCAGGTGATCATGAGCTCGTTGGAGTTCACGGCTCGACCCCTGTATGTACTGCTAGATTTTGCATTCTGTACAATCATTTCAATTTATTTGATATCCCGCAGAATACTAATTACTTCAATACTTTTGCAGGCTTCCATCAAGTACAATAGTCAGTCTCTGGAGTTGACGACCTCAGTGATGGGGATATTGCAGAGGAGCCTGGACCTATTGACCATCTATGGTATCTCGGTAAGTTCTTTCAACCCCAGTCCTAAACTTTGCACACTTTGTTCCATACATGATTTGATGCATCTCATTTATGGATATAGCACTTGATACACTGCACCCACATACCACTCACGGCACTGATACACTGTGTAGCAAGCTCGTGAGGGGGGACCCCGCTGCTACAGTTCGGACTCGCGGTTTTCTGTTGTCGCGGTTCTTAATCTGAACCAAAGAGTCCAAATCTGGCAAATCGTTTTGAGAAACAGATTTTTTAAAAAAGTAATGCCAAACATGGACTGCTTTTCCAGATACAGAGTCGCCACCTAAATATTTTTAAAATGGGGAAATTTAGAAAACCCTGACTCGGTGCCGAAGGCCACATGTCCGTCATCACCAGAGTTGTCTCGGCTCGGGAGCTTGGGTACGATCGGGGAAGGTCAGCTATGAGCACCCCCTTTCGCCCGGTCCGAAGACCGGCCTCTACTAACCGTGATATCTGTTTTTGAAAACTTTATGTGTTCTTATTCCGTTTATTAGCCTAGAATTACTATGTTATGCGCGCAGCAAACAAGTATAGACTAGATTGCCTAATTTGGAAAGAAACATTGCATATCCGTTCGTTTTGAAAATGCTTTGGAATTTGTTACTCGCAAGTAGGCTAAAACACGGATTTCAATGAGTTTTTCCAACTCAAACAATCCAACTTTCACCCACAGGCACTCAAAACATTTTATCACATAAGCATCTAGCCACATGGCAAGCATACTGTCATGTTAACATTCACACGCATGCGAGATGCTAAAGCGAAAATACTTACATTGTACTCCGTGCCAACAAGGTAAACTAGTTAGCAAACATGCATGTCCTAGTTCATGTTGAATTGCCTAATGTAACACATACAGGATGCGATTAGATAGGCTCGGCTAATCTAAGCATGGCATATGAAATGCGATCAACTATCACATAGTCAATTTTTGAATTGAAGTACAAATACAGTTAGCGTGATGTACCGAGCCTAATGCATGTAGTACAAATGCATGGATGCACGCATGCATAGCATAAGGTATGCTAATTTAAACGTGCCCTAATACTAACCAACAAAGCAGGTAAATAAAAGGGAAGAAAGACGTGAGGTTGGAAGACATACACACACTCACGCACGCTTATTACAGATTTGCCCTCACTCGGAGGGACCAAATAAATATTACAAATTAATTAACTACGCAAACTAATTAATATTACAAATTAATTAATTTAATTAACAAATTAAATTAAGCTAAGAAAACAGATAAGCCGCCTCGGGAAACGCGCCGCCATGCGTAGGCTGCCTCTGTTTTCCTTCCTTCACTTCTTTGGAGGCTGCCAAAACCTCAGGACTACATCCTTGGGTACTGGGAAGTGCCACCGGCTGAGTGGGATCATCACCGGCAGTGGTATGTGGCCACCGGCACAAAATGAAGCCATCGGCAGATAAATGATTGCCGGCCGGCACCTTACACTGCCGGTCGGCAGAGTGTTCCTGCAGAATCTGCAAATGACAGCAACAGAGGGCAAGGCAAGGCATGGCAGCACAATTCAAAGCATGTATGCACCACTCATGCCCCTTATCATGATAATGACTCAAAGGGGCATGTGCCTCGATTCTCGGACCACCAATCACGCATTTCCATGCATGATGGCCCAAAGAACCGAGTATGCAACTTTGATTTCAAATGAAATGCAAACCAAATCAAGCAAATTAAGGCCCAATTCCTATCACCAAGTCAAGGAACAAGGCATGCATGCAAGAATGCAATGCAACCTAGGCATACAAGCTAAGGATGCAACATGACATGGCAATAAGCTTATGCAAGCATACAAGCAAACATGGGGCAATGCTAGCCAATAAAAAGGTGGTCTAAGGCATGGTTTGGGCAGCTCTAATAAGGCCCAAAACAGTAGCCAAAATGCCCAAAAATGGAGGCCAAACACACATGCACACATACACATGTTATGGTCCAAACCTTAAGCATAAATTAGACAACCCTCAAGCACACTTGAAAGGGGGAATCATGGACTAATTAGCATGCAACATAAGCATTGAAATCATGCTAAATCATGGTGCCAAACCAAGCAATAAATCAAGCCAAACATGCAACAAATGGTCCAAATGCTCAAAGCAAATCCAAGGAGCATTGAACTACACTTAACAAGACCAAACATGGCATAAAAGGAAGGACCAAAATCAGAGGTTTAGCATGTTAAAACAAAGCTAAAAGACTACTTAGATGGCATCTAAGTGACTCAAAAACAAAGGCATGCATAAACACCAAAACATGGAGCATTGCTACACAAGCTTCCAAATCATTAAAGAGGCATGCAAGGTAATCAAACAAGCATGGAAATGGGACTGAAATAACATGTGGGGGGACCCCAAATCACCAAATCGATGCAAAGATGTCATGCTACACATGCGCATACTCAAGGCCAACAAGCCCAAATACAAAAGAGCTATATCAAGCATGCCAAAATCAACCCAAACAACCTAGGACAGACCTAGAACATGGCAAAACATGAACAAAATCTTCACAAGACTAGGCCTAAAACATGCTCCAACAAAGGCTAACAACCTAAGACATGTTAAGGCATGACAAGGCATTACAAGGCAACTATGCTAAGCATGCATGGAGTACCAACACCAACTTAAAATCATGTTATATTATGGATATATAAGCATGAAAAACAACCTAAACATGCTCAACACACACTCAAGCATAATGCTCTCTCAAGAGGCCAAAACATGCCCTTTTCAAGGACAACAAGGAGAGGGGGTGGCCCTCTCCTTCTTGGGACTTCAAGGCATCATCTTCACCACTGAAATCTTATTTTAGTGGTGAAGAGACCCCAACACCAAAATCCCGGAGCTAGCACAAAATGGCCCAAAATGAGGCCTTTCAAGGCCTAAGGGGGGTCAACCACCCTCAAACAACAAAACACTCTTAATAAACAATAAAGAGGGCCTAAAAATAGAACTTTTTATGTTATACAATAAGCACAAAAACAGCTCTAAGATAGGTAGAAAATCAATGCAAAAATGGGGAATAAAGGTGTAAGTTTCTTACCCTTGATGATCCCTTCACAAATGGTGCTCCAATGGCCTCCTTTAGCTTGGATCCAACACCAAAACTTCAAAACCAGTCCTTTAGAACCTCAAGAGCCAAAGGAAGGTGAAACACTAGGTGTTTGTGTGCAATAGTAAGACACAAAGCACCTAGTGCACAAAAGAGAGGGAAAGAGAGATAGAGTGTGTATGTAACTCAAACCCTAGAACTAGAGCTCAACAATGGCTGTCTAAGCTCTCAAAATATCTTAACTCTCTAACCTCTCAAGCCAAGAGACCCCCTCTCTCTATACGGCACTTCTTGTCTTGTAAAGCTTTACAAGACAAGCTTCATAAGAGGGAGATCCCTCCATACACGTGTATGGAGGGGAGCCAAAGCAAGACAGCTGTCTTAAAATATCTGCAAAAGCAGATGCACAGTAATCGGCCGGCCAAAAATGCCATCTTGGCCAAAAAGAGTGCCGGCCGGCACTAAAAAGTGCTGACCGGCAACAAATAGTGCCGGCCGGCAACATACATTGCCGGTGGCAGCAAAAACCAGCCGGTGGCCTCTAGCCACTGCCGGTGATGGGTGGGGATGGTCCACAAGCCCTACCCTGCCCTTCCAAGGCAAAACACAAGTGTTTGGTGCAAAACCAGACACTAAACGGTCGAGTTCGGAGATCCTGAGGCAAGGCACGCAAGCCGAGGCCTCCGGGAACTCCAAACGAACACAAACATGGATGATCACCGAGTGTTCAAACGGTGACGTCCAAGTCTTGAGGATGGTCAAAAATGGGGTGTCTACAGTTGCCCCTCTTTGACAGAACTCGAAAGTCATAACAATGACGGGAGTGAATGTCAAAGCCCAGAGACGACCCATTTTTGACAAGGCCGAAGACTTAGACAAACATGCAAGACAATCAAGATATGTGCCCGAAAGCAGGGGCAAAATGCAAGACAATGCACGAAGCCGAGCATAACTTATGATCATGCAAAGAAAGCTGTAACGAAGCATACATGCGACAGTTTTAAGCTAGCATACACCGAACTACACTACAATGCAGAAAGGATGTAAGAGAATTATGCAATTCTCAATACGTCTCACTCGGGAGATACAATACCTGTGCGGCTTGTCTGGTTGCACCAGCTTCAAATGAACCATACATACAATATCGTGCCTGAAAAGAAAATAAACTTAACAGGTACAGTATTGTTAGCAACATGCATGACAATGCAAAATGGATGCAAAACGAAATGCAATATATACAAAACCATGTATAAATAATGCAAATGAAGATGCAATGTAATCGAAACAATGCAAGCTACATGCAAAGCATTTGAATCATGATCCAATCATGAGCGGTTCGAAATCACACCTATGTCAAATAGATTGATGGAGGTAACAAGTCTGTCTACCATAGAACGGTCAACTGAACTATGAGCATTGTAGACAGACACAAGAACAAGTATTGGGTGGAATCGACATAAGTGGGGAAACGACCCGCTGGAGAAAGGACTACGATCCTAATGCCGGATGCAAAAATTACACTACAATGTAATACATGAATGAATATGCTAGGAAGATGGCAATGGATATGGCACGCAGGCCAAACCAAATCTTGCCTAGGAAAGGTATGTACGCATACAGGCCATGTGTAACACAGAAAAGGTGCCGCAACCCTCAACCAACATATCAGCGTGGAATCGGCGCGATACACATGCAGAACTGTGTTTTAACATGAAAAGTAAGGGCACATACCGGACCAAGCTCAACTTGGAAAGGTGCAAGCCATAGGCGGAAGGTGATGCAATGAATGCATGCAATCTACAATGCAATATCTACAAATATGCAATGGAGTGGATATGGATACAATGGATATGGCACGCAAGCCAAACCAAATTTTTCCTAGGAAAGGCATGTACACGTACGAGCCATGTGTAACACAGAAAAGGTGCCGCAACCCTCAACCAACATATCAGCGTGGAATCGGCGCGATATACATGCAGAACTGTGTTTTAACATGAAAAGTAAGGGCACATACCGAACCAAGCTCAACCTGGAAAGGCGCAAGCCATAGGCGGAAGGCGATGCAATGAATGCATGCAAACTACAATGCAATATGTACAAATATGCAATGGAACGGATATTGATAAATATGCATGACAATGCAGCGCGATGCGACCTACTGGGGAAAATGCAATGGATGCATGCAAGCTACAATGGAAATGCATGACAATGCACTATGATTGTTTTTTTTTTTTTTTTGAGATGCACATGATGCAAGTGCGACACGCGTGCCATACGGAATGCAAGGTGATACAAATGAGACACGCACGCCTCATAAGATGCGAAAAAAAAGATTTCGACAATTGGACTTATACGCTACGCGAAGCCGGTTTGTGTTCAAAACAATGCAATGTACTAACAAGTACAAGTGAAATGCGCAAGATAGCGCGAATGGATACATGCAAGATACAAGCGAGGTGCACAAAACAGTGCGATGCGCAAAACAGCGCGATTGAAAAACAATGCACAAAACAGTGCGACTATTTGAAATGCACAAAACAGTGCGACGATTTGAAATGCACAAAATAGTGCGACAGTTCGAAATGCACAAAACAGTGCGACGATTTGAAATGCACAAAACAGTGCGACAGTTTGAAATGCACAAAACAGTGCGACAATTTGAAATGCACAAAACAGTGCGACGGTTCGAAATGCACAAAACAGTGCGATGGTTCGAAATGCACAAAACAGTGCGATGCGCAAAACAGCGCAAGCAATAAACTGCACAAAACGGTGCGATTGATATGCGATATACATGGGGCAAATTTTGGACCTTTGTAAAAGTCAAAAGGATACGAAAAGGATACACCTTGCATGGGTTGGAGTGCTACGCACGGCAGATGCAGTCCGAAGTCAGAACGGAGGCCGGTTGACCGTCAGGAATGCACTTTCTTGCACTTTCTTGAGCTATGAAGACCAAAAACTCCTCACATGGCCTAAACAAGGTTGTGGGAACATCACCGGCCGGGAGGGGAGGCCACCGGCTGAAAAATAATTCCATCGGCACAAAAAAGTGCCGGCCGGCACAAAACATTGCTGACCGGCAAACAGTTGCTGAATCGGGGCAGTTTCGACTTTTCACTTCGGGAGTTTTAAAATAGGGTTTCAAACCCTATTTCCTCACTTTTCCACCGCCAAAAACTCTAACCCTCTCTCTCTAGAGTGTTTTGCTCTCATTTTTCGTCTATTTCTTCGCGTTCTACGCCCGTTTCGTCGTCGGATTCGCGATTTCCTTCGCGTTCCGGACATTTTCAACAGATCACATTTTTGTTTCGATGCCTCATTTGGCGTTCCCGCCTTTTCGGGGTTTGTTCTCCTTGTTTTCCTCTTCATTTTCGTGCCTTTTCATATTCCGGCCTTTCCGGCCATTCCCGACCCTCTCGGGAGTCGACTTTTTGGTTGACTCTTCGTATTCCGGCCCGGTTTTCCTTCCTCCGGCCATTTTCTCATCATTTTCGATATGGCGGACGACATTCTACGTGGCGGGACTCCCCCGGACCACGAGATGGATCCCGGGGTCGAGCTCCTACCACTGAGCGAGCGCCCGTTCGACCCGGCGACCTACCGACCGGCGATCCATGTTCTGCCCCCCGACGGCCTGCGTCAGTTCCGGAGCTTCGAGAGGCACGTGGCGCCTGAGCTACTACTGCGTGAGCCTACCTCCCACCTTTCATTCGGCACTTCCGAGGTAATTCTTTGTCTTCTGCTTTACTTTTCGCAATGTAGGATACAAAAAAACTGTCATAGCTAGTTGTATTCTTTAACTGCTGAAAACTGATATGCTGTAGACTGTAGTTGACTGTAAACATACATACAACTGATATCTGCTTGAGACTGACACATGCACACACACTGCACTAGCCCTGAATCACTCAAACACACTGCACTCACTGTATTCTACTGCATACACACTGGCACCCAGTATTTGTCTGAATCTGTCAAACCTGCATGCATGCTATATCTGTTCTGAAACACCCAAACATGCTGACACATCGTACGTATTTCACTGCAAGCACATCGGCACCCGGTATTTGCCTGAATCTTGTCAAACTTGCACACATGCTTTATCTGCTTTTTCAAAACTGCATTTTGAATGTTGTCTTGCAATTGTTATTTTCTGTTTGCAGGAGGGTTCCCATACCATCCGTGGGTATGGGAATACTGGTGCTCGGGAGTGGTACGGTGAGCTCCCTGATGCAGTCCGGCGCATCGTGGATCGAGCGGGTTTCGGCGCCTTCTGCCGAGGACTCTCTAGGCTCTCCACATGCAGACCTCTCCTCGCCGCTCTGGCGGAGAGGTGGTGGGACACCACCGATTCTTTTCACTTCTCTGCTGTAGGGGATATGACGATGACCCCTCATGATTTCTCGATGCTCACAGGCATCGGGGTGGGGGGTGATCCGATCCCTTTCGACATCGCGATGGATGAGTGGACCGCCGCTCAGGTCCATCTACTGGGAGAGGCCCCACCTCTAGCTCGCCCAGGTTTCGTTCAATATTCCTGGTTTGAGGTCCAGTTTTGGGTCCAGCCCGCGTTGGAGGAGGAGGCGGAGATGACCCCGGAGGACGTGGAGAGGTATGCTCGCGGCTTCCTCATGTTCCTGTTCGGGACGACCATTTTCGCCGATCGGGCGAACACTGTGCCTCTCTGCCTTCTCAGCGCACTGGTGGACGTCTGGGACATCCTGCACTATGATTGGGGTGGTGCCGCTCTGGCCACTCTCTACGGGTACATGAGCTCGGCTTCGCGCGGCAGCGGCCAGCTACTCGGAGGCTACTGGCGGGCTTGGGAGGTACACTTCTTCTCCGCTTTTCATTTCTGCCCTATACTTTCTGTATTCTGTACACTGCACACACTGTAGTCTGCTTTACACTTGCTGTATACTGTACACACGGCACACACATACATTCTGTTTTACACTGACTGTACACTGCTCACACTGTACACTGCACACAATACACTGCACAACACACGGCTCTGCCATTTCTGCTTTATTCTGCATTCTGCTTCAACTGATAAATGCACTGGTATTTACCTTGCAGTTGTGGGTTTACACCTATTTTCCTAGGCTTGCTCCTGTGCCAGTTGCGGAGACTCCTCTGGCCGTCCCCTTCTCGAGTCGCTTCGACGAGAGATGCACCCGGCGACCACGGGAGACATTCGGCTTCTTCCGCCGATACTTTGATACCATTACCCCTGCCGAGGTATGTTTTACTTACAGTTCATTTAAGCTTCGCTTTTCCACTGTATATTTTCAAAACAGTAGATAACAAACTGTCTGTCACTTTCAGATCACATGGCGGCCGTGGGCTCCCTTGCCGGCGGCGATGCGGGATCGGTTCCCTGGTGCGGAGGAGACCTCGCGTTTCCGGATTTTGCTTGAGGGCCCAGTCTGTCGGGCTTGGTACCTGGGGGAGCGTTTTCTACGCCAGACACTAGGGTTACCTGAGCAGATAGTCCCGGTTCCCCCTCCTGCAGATATGAGGGAGACCGAGAGGCTCACCACTAAGCAGCTGGATGATTACTCCATCGGCTGGGAGGAGGCCGGCTTCAGAGGTACCGGAGACTATCAGGAGTACGTGCGGACGTACCTGATGCGACCTCTGAGTGGTCGTCGAGCAGAGGGGGCCAGGCCTGTGGCATCGGCGGCTGGGGCCGGAGCGGGGGTTGGAGTAGGGGCAGCGAGGAGGGCTCGGGTCCGTGGCAGGGGCGGAGTGCAAGGAGGACGGGGAGCTGGCTGGCCTGCCCTGCCCGCTGTACTGACTTTCCAGGGGCAGGGTGGGTCGACCTATCAGATCCCCTTCGCCCCTCCACCGGCTGGTCACGAGTTCATCGACGTCCCCGATCTACCACCGGTATGTATTACTGCACTTCGTACAGTCATTTCATTTCAGTTTATTTAATATTCCGCAGAATATTGATGCATCTGATACTTCTGCAGGCTTCTTCTGGGTATACCCGTCAGTCGTTGGCGATGAATGCCTCGATGATGGGGATGCTTCAGCGGACTTTTGGTCTCCTAGCCCTCTACAGCATACCGGTATGTCCTTCTGACACTGGCCTCAAACCATTCACACACTGCTTTACATAATCTGATGCACGGCACAATACCTGATACACTGGTCTCACAGTATCTGACACACTGCATGCACTGCATTCTGCACTGTACTCTGTACTGATAAACTGCTCACGACATTCTCATACTGTACTCATATACTGCATTCTGCACTGATAAACTGCTCACGGCATACACACACTGTACTCACACACTGCATTCTGCACCTTTAAACTGTTCACAGTATACTGATGCATTCCCCTTTTTATGTACTTTTTCAGCCTCCTTTCCAGATTCCCATGGCAGGAGGTGTTTCAGTCGGACCTTCTGTCCCTGCTCGAGGGAGAGATGAGGAGGGCCGGATATTTCCCGGTACCAGGGGAGGGCGTACTCACGTCGGGAGTAGCTCGCGAGCTCCAGTCCCGGACGATGATGATGACGAGGAGTCAGAGGTGGAGGCAGAGGCGGAGTCCGAGTCATCGGAGGAGGAGACCGGAGACGGTTCCAGCTCGGGCTCTGATGACGACGCTGATGATGCTCCTGGACGCTCGTCCAAGAAGAGGACCAGGACAGACTGACGGTCCTTGGAGTGCTCGATACAGATGCGGATTTTTGCTATCTTTTCTTCTTTCTTGTACTTTTGCTTTTTTCTTTGGTAGTTAGATTACCTTGTACTGCCGCAGGCAGATTTTGTTTTCTTCAAACTTTTGTACTTGAAGAGATTATGAAATGAACAGATTTTTGCTTAAAAAGTGTTACATTTACATATCTCATGCATTGCATCGCATCTCATCTCATCATATTACACCTCAATGTAAATGAAATTGATTGGTTGTATGAAAATTGAACACTCGCGCTGTAATAACCAGACAACTTAAACAGCCAACAACAAAATAACCCAAGCAACCCACTGCTTGATCCTTAGACACACAGCCCTTACTCTGTTGGGGATTAATCTGCATTCAGCCCATAACACAGCATTCGGTTCATTCT
Organism: Camellia sinensis; assembly: GCF_055761805.1. NCBI lineage: Eukaryota > Viridiplantae > Streptophyta > Magnoliopsida > Ericales > Theaceae > Camellia > Camellia sinensis. The sequence goes on from NC_138964.1 coordinate 156,333,952, forward strand.
GCACACGGCAATTCTCAAACAAACAGCCCAATCTGACAGGACGGACCTCAAAGATGGAACCGGTTGGAGTCGAAACACGTTCAAATGTAGAGAATGGCACAGCATTCTGAGCATAAATGATTTTTGAAATTGAATGAGGGTTTTTCAAACCGGGATATCGAGCCTACAACTGAACACAGCAGGGAGGACTCAAATATGAAGGTACACGACCTAAACACAACGAGACACACTCGGGAAAGACTACAAACAAAAGACGAGAACGTCAAATGAAAGAGACACGACACACAGACGCGTTAGCGAAGATGGGGACCTCGGATCGCGAGGAGCCAGTTCAATCTGGGTATTGTTTCCCGCCCCCTTCTGTTTGTGATTCTCACATCACTCGGCTCTCGAGCTCGGATTTTCTCTCAAAACCCTTTTCCTCACTTTTCTCTCAACTTACACCTCTCTATTCTTCATTCTCTCATTTTTCATCCCTCCCCGGGGTGATTGATGGATAAATAGAAAGTTGCGGGTTCATGCTCAACACCGTTAGCTCACAACTATTTCTTCTGACGGGTAGAGCGCTCTTCTGGCAAGTACGTCGATGACGGGGGAAAGACAGAACGCCTGGCTCAACCGTGCCCCTAGTTCATCATTTTAACCATTCTTTGTTTTTGCTTTCTACTAAAACAGTTTGATCAAAATGAGAGTCGGATTAACGTACTTGTTCGATTTTTGATTTGAAAACCGTGCAAGTCAAGCTGTAAGCACTGAAAATTTTCCTTTTGGGGTCCAACACAAAGGTCCAGTTTTGGAAAATGAAATAGTTTTCGTGAAAATAGTCAACCTCAGTAAAAATTTTCAAAAACTATTTTTCAAACAGCTGATGCTCAACAAGCATGGAACTTACTCTTCGAGATGCGCAACCTCGGATCGGAGGCAATGGAAAATTGCCCCTAGTTTGAAGGGAATGGGAGGCAACGGAAAGTTGCCCCTGGTTTGAATGGCGTCTCACGACGGCTCGTGGCAACGGAAAGTTGCCCCTTGTTTGGGATGGTGCCGCAGCAATCCGCAGACAGTCTTCATTGGCGGTGGTCGAGCTCTTGGACACAGCGATGACGAAGACGGTCACAACACATATATGGACACAATCGCCTTGGGAAGCGTTGGCGACTAGACTTTGGGATGAAATCGAGACCATTGCATGGACTGAGACGCTATGAAAGCGTTGGGGCTGGACTTCATGATGAAGTTGCCTACGTATCCCAAACATGGGAATCAAGCCTTACGTAGTTCCGGTTAAGGTACACTCGGGTATTTTAACCTTCATTTTGTTTGGCTCTCACTTTTGCCAAGGCGCCCAATGCGGGTTTTCGACCTTGCGAGCTTATTTTCATTTTTTTTTTGTTCATTTCTTTTTTGTTTTTCGCATTTTTTCTTTTTCTTTTATTTTCTTTTTTTTTTGTCTTTTTTGTATTTTTTGCTTTTCTGTATTTTTTCTTGCTCTAACTTTTGCCTGGGTCGCCCTTCCGGGTTTTCGACCCAGCGAGCCTCTCAAAGGGTAAAAGTGTAACAAGTCCATGCCAAATGGTTTTTGAAATTGAAGCCTCTCTGTGTCTAGGAGAACGGCTGTTGCAATGATTTGCGGAGAATCTATCAAGGTTGCTCCACGAGCTTCTTCCGGCGAGATCCACTCCTTCTTATTTGGCTTCGGCGCCTCTTGGTTGAAGGCTACTTCAAAACTGGCCACACGGGCCTTCTCTGACAGTCGGCCGTTTGAATGTTCTAAACGGGTTCAAGGTTCGAAGCGGGCGGGTTGAATCTTGAGGCTAAGAGAGATCCTAGGCTGCGCAATCTCAAGAGCGATCCCACACAGGTCTTCGCAGGGCCGCGTAAAACATTTGTTTTTGAAAGTTTTTAAGAAAGCGACAAATCGCTCGCGCCGAAGATAGTGTGGAACCAATCTGGATAAGGCCAGGATCCTTCTCAGTACTCACGCCGACAAGCATGATTTTACTCATAAAAAGGCTTAGAACGCTTCTCTTTCTCTCAAAATGATCAAAATTTGCAAAACCCGAGGAATTCCTTCCTCTTCATTTTTATCACCGCAGTGTTCAAAAGGTTTGTTTTTTTTTTGGAAAAACTTAGGTTAATGTAATGAGTTTGGCGCGCAGGAGAGCAGGCGAGATGTACTGTCAGCCCGATCAAATTCTCTGGTACTTATGCTGAAAGCAAGCATGAAGTTGAGATAGCAACAGCTATTTCATTCGGCTTTGTTGGTGCAACTGGCCCCTCGGCAGAAACAGACTCAAAACAAAAACAGATAATTACAAAACAAAACGGTGTTCGGGACAACAACCCCAGAATCACCTGGTATTATATACAAAGGGGACTGACTCGATACAACAAGACAGACCCTTAAGCAAAAGACTAACTCAAGACAAAGAGACTGACTCAAAACAAAAGACTGACTCGATATCCAAGCCAGGATTTACAAAACTCGGTTTCACCGATGCTCAAAAATGTGTGCCAGACGCTATATCCAAACTACACCAAATGTCGCCCGCAGGCGGTCCACTTTACATACTCGCAGTATCTGAGCCCTCGAAATCCAACAACTGAGTGGTGACGGGCTTACCTGAGGTGGGTGGTAGGATAACCTTGTTATCGATCAAATCCTGCACTTCATGACGAAGGCGGGAACATCCATCGGTACTGTGGCCGGACTGTTGGTGGTACGCACAGTACAAGGTAGCATCATGAGTGACGGGGAGATTCTTCGGGAGTGGCCGGGGCTCCAAAGGCTTAAGATGCCCATTCTTCGCCAATATTAGCAATGCCCTAGACAAAGGCATGTGGAGGTCGTGAAAGACCCTGTGCCCTCGGGGCAGGTACTTTGAAGCTTGAGGATTCTTGCCAGATGTGCTAGCGAAAGGGTCGGCTGGCACTGCCTTGGCTTTTTGACCCTTTCCCGGTGCAGGGTTGGGAACGACAGGAATTGTCTGGGCATGACGGGGCCCATCCCAGTTTTCTGCCTGGCTTGAACTGCCTTTGATTGGAGCGGGGAAAGCATCATCCACAGCTTTGATCACGATTGCAGATGTTTGTTGCTTGTTCATCCCTCTGACTTTCAGAGCCTCGACTGCCCACAACAGTTGTTCAATAGGGTCGGCGTCTACCTTTGCCTTGTCTTTTCCTCTAGCCTCAGCCTGATCAAGGGTCTGGGTCGGTGCTTGCATGTCGCGGCTGTAGCTGGAAGCCACCTCTGGCTGGCTAAGCTCTATCACAATCCGCCCCAGTAGCGGGGGCTCCTGTGGTACGAAATTCCCGGCATACGGCGCCGCTGGCGGTGAAGTCGACATTCCATAGGCCAGATCGGCCACGGTCCTCTGGAGGTCCCCTATTATTCCCATCAATTCGAAGGTGGTGGGCTCACGAGCCTGATATAACTGGGGAGCCCAAACCGGGTGCACAACGGGCGACCTGGGCGGGTGTGACATACTGATGCTGGCCTCACTCTGCGGAGCGGTCCCCTGCTCCAATGCAGCCGTCATAACCACAACTTCTTCTGGATTTTGTGCCGCCATAAATCCTGCCTCAGCAAGGGGGAGACACTGGCTATTCTGTATCAACTCTGCGACTCTCTGAACTGAAAGGAAAAACAGGCAGCATTTCAGTCCAAACTAATCAAACACGGGCGTAGCCAAACAACTGTACCATACTGCTGATCACTGTTCCCAGATTTCTGTTCCCAAAATACTAAATCTGATACCCGCGGATAACTGATTCCTGATAACTGATTCGCAACAATACTGATTCTGGCGCCCTCGAGCCCGATACTCAAACTCGCAAACTGGCATATGCGTTCCTGTAGAGATACACTCTAAAAGAAAATAGCAAATAAAGAGAGCTCAAAACACCCCTATGTTGGGGTAGGGTTTCCCTGCCCTATTTCGTCAGGAGCTAGGGTTTCACTACGCACACAGCGGTTTCAAACAACCTATCGGGTAAGCAACCTGTCCTAACTTGGAATGGTCACTATGGATTCTGAATATGTACTAGGTCGAATGGTCAAAAGGGGTGCCCCGGTAAACCGGGGTTTGTGTTCCCATGCTGTCAGAGCCCATAGTCGGTCAGCCTTATGGACATGCCTTGACAAGACAAGCCTCCAGCAAACCGTTCAGGAATGGCAGATGGCAAACACTGTGTTCCTAGGCGCACCAATGCACATGCAATGCAAAGAAACATATAAGCGAAATCAAAACAGGATATCATGAGTTCGAGTCAAGCTCTCTAAAAACTCCCCAGCAGAGTCGCCAGAAACTGTAGCAAGCTCGCGAGGGGAGACCCCGCTGCTACAGTTCGGACTCGCGATTTTCCGTTGTCGCGGTTCTTAATCTGAACCAAAGAGTCCAAATCTGGCAAATCGTTTTGAGAAACAGATTTTTTAAAAAAGTAGTGCCAAACATGGACTGCTTTGCCAGATACAGAGTCGCCACCTAAATATTTTTAAAATGGGGAAATTTAGGAAACCCTGACTCGGTGCCGAAGGCCACATGTCCGTCATCACCGGAGTTGTCTCGGCTCGGGAGCTTGGGTACGATCGGGGAAGGTCAGCTATGAGCACCCCCTTTCGCCCGGTCCGAAGACCGGCCTCTACTAACTGTGATATCCGTTTTTGAAAACTTTATGTGTTCTTATTCCGTTTATTAGCCTAGAATTACTATGTTATGCGCGCAGCAAACAAGTATAGACTAGATTGCCTAATTTGGAAAGAAACATTGCATATCCGTTCGTTTTGAAAATGCTTTGGAATTTGCTACTCGCAAGTAGGCTAAAACACAGATTTCAATGAGTTTTTCCAACTCAAACAATCCAACCATCACCCACAGGCACTCAAAACATTTTATCACATAAGCATCTAGCCACATGGCAAGCATACGGTCATGTTAACATTCACACGCATGCGAGATGCTAAAGCGAAAATACTTACATTGTACTCCGTGCCAACAAGGTAAACTAGTTAGCAAACATGCATGTCCTAGTTCATGTTGAATTGCCTAATGTAACACATACAGGATGCGATTAGATAGGCTCGGCTAATCTAAGCATGGCATATGAAATGCGATCAACTATCACATAGTCAATTTTTGAATTGAAGTACAAATACAGTTAGCGTGATGTACCGAGCCTAATGCATGTAGTACAAATGCATGGATGCACGCATGCATAGCATAAGGTATGCTAATTTAAACGTGCCCTAATACTAACCAACAAAGCAGGTAAATAAAAGGGAAGAAAGACGCGAGGTTGGAAGACATACACACACTCACGCACGCTTATTACAGATTTGCCCTCACTCGGAGGGACCAAATAAATATTACAAATTAATTAACTACGCAAGCTAATTAATATTACAAATTAATTAATTTAATTAACAAATTAAATTAAGCTAAGAAAACAGATAAGCCGCCTCGGGAAACGCGCCGCCATGCGTAGGCTGCCTCTGTTTTCCTTCCTTCACTTCTTTGGAGGCTGCCAAAACCTCAGGACTACATCCTTGGGTACTGGGAAGTGCCACCGGCTGAGTGGGATCATCACCGGCAGTGGTATGTGGCCACCGGCACAAAATGAAGCCATCGGCAGATAAATGATTGCCGGCCGGCACCTTACACTGCCGGTCGGCAGAGTGTTCCTGCAGAATCTGCAAATGACAGCAACAGAGGGCAAGGCAAGGCATGGCAGCACAATTCAAGGCATGTATGCACCACTCATGCCCCTTATCATGATAATGACTCAAAGGGGCATGTGCCTCGATTCTCGGACCACCAATCACGCATTTCCATGCATGATGGCCCAAAGAACCGAGTATGCAACTTTGATTTCAAATGAAATGCAAACCAAATCAAGCAAATTAAGGCCCAATTCCTATCACCAAGTCAAGGAACAAGGCATGCATGCAAGAATGCAATGCAACCTAGGCATACAAGCTAAGGATGCAACATGACATGGCAATAAGCTTATGCAAGCATACGAGCAAACATGGGGCAATGCTAGCCAATAAAAAGGTGGTCTAAGGCATGGTTTGGGCAGCTCTAATAAGGCCCAAAACAGTAGCCAAAATGCCCAAAAATGGAGGCCAAACACACATGCACACATACACATGTTATGGTCCAAACCTTAAGCATAAATTAGACAACCCTCAAGCACACTTGAAAGGGGGAATCATGGACTAATTAGCATGCAACATAAGCATTGAAATCATGCTAAATCATGGTGCCAAACCAAGCAATAAATCAAGCCAAACATGCAACAAATGGTCCAAATGCTCAAAGCAAATCCAAGGAGCATTGAACTACACTTAACAAGACCAAACATGGCATAAAAAGAAGGACCAAAATCAGAGGTTTAGCATGTTAAAACAAAGCTAAAAGACTACTTAGATGGCATCTAAGTGACTCAAAAACAAAGGCATGCATAAACACCAAAACATGGAGCATTGCTACACAAGCTTCCAAATCATTAAAGAGGCATGCAAGGTAATCAAACAAGCATGGAAATGGGACTGAAATAACATGTGGGGGGACCCCAAATCACCAAATCGATGCAAAGATGTCATGCTACACATGCGCATACTCAAGGCCAACAAGCCCAAATACAAAAGAGCTATATCAAGCATGCCAAAATCAACCCAAACAACCTAGGATAGACCTAGAACATGGCAAAACATGCACAAAATCTTCACAAGACTAAGCCTAAAACATGCTCCAACAAAGGCTAACAACCTAAGACATGTTAAGGCATGACAAGGCATTACAAGGCAACTATGCTAAGCATGCATGGAGTACCAACACCAACTTAAAATCATGTTATATTATGGATATATAAGCATGAAAAACAACCTAAACATGCTCAACACACACTCAAGCATAATGCTCTCTCAAGAGGCCAAAACATGCCCTTTTCAAGGACAACAAGGAGAGGGGGTGGCCCTCTCCTTCTTGGGACTTCAAGGCATCATCTTCACCACTGAAATCTTATTTTAGTGGTGAAGAGACCCCAACACCAAAATCCCGGAGCTAGCACAAAATGGCCCAAAATGAGGCCTTTCAAGGCCTAAGGGGGGTCAACCACCCTCAAACAACAAAACACTCTTAATAAACAATAAAGAGGGCCTAAAAATAGAACTTTTTATGTTATACAATAAGCACAAAAACAGCTCTAAGATAGGTAGAAAATCAATGCAAAAATGGGGAATAAAGGTGTAAGTTTCTTACCCTTGATGATCCCTTCACAAATGGTGCTCCAATGGCCTCCTTTAGCTTGGATCCAACACCAAAACTTCAAAACCAGTCCTTTAGAACCTCAAGAGCCAAAGGAAGGTGAAACACTAGGTGTTTGTGTGCAATAGTAAGACACAAAGCACCTAGTGCACAAAAGAGAGGGAAAGAGAGATAGAGTGTGTATGTAACTCAAACCCTAGAACTAGAGCTCAACAATGGCTGTCTAAGCTCTCAAAATATCTTAACTCTCTAACCTCTCAAGCCAAGAGACCCCCTCTCTCTATACGGCACTTCTTGTCTTGTAAAGCTTTACAAGACAAGCTTCATAAGAGGGAGATCCCTCCATACACGTGTATGGAGGGGAGCCAAAGCAAGACAGCTGTCTTAAAATATCTGCAAAAGCAGATGCACAGTAATCGGCCGGCCAAAAATGCCATCTTGGCCAAAAAGAGTGCCGGCCGGCACTAAAAAGTGCTGACCGGCAACAAATAGTGCCGGCCGGCAACATACATTGCCGGTGGCAGCAAAAACCAGCCGGTGGCCTCTAGCCACTGCCGGTGATGGGTGGGGATGGTCCACAAGCCCTACCCTGCCCTTCCAAGGCAAAACACAAGTGTTTGGTGCAAAACCAGACACTAAACGGTCGAGTTCGGAGATCCTGAGGCAAGGCACGCGAGCCGAGGCCTCCGGGAACTCCAAACGAACACAAACATGGATGATCACCGAGTGTTCAAACGGTGACGTCCAAGTCTTGAGGATGGTCAAAAATGGGGTGTCTACAGTTGCCCCTCTTTGACAGAACTCGAAAGTCATAACAATGACGGGAGTGAATGTCAAAGCCCAGAGACGACCCATTTTTGACAAGGCCGAAGACTTAGACAAACATGCAAGACAATCAAGATATGTGCCCGAAAGCAGGGGCAAAATGCAAGACAATGCACGAAGCCGAGCATAACTTATGATCATGCAAAGAAAGCTGTAACGAAGCATACATGCGACAGTTTTAAGCTAGCATACACCGAACTACACTACAATGCAGAAAGGATGTAAGAGAATTATGCAATTCTCAATACGTCTCACTCGGGAGATACAATACCTGTGCGGCTTGTCTGGTTGCACCAGCTTCAAATGAACCATACATACAATATCGTGCCTGAAAAGAAAATAAACTTAACAGGTACAGTATTGTTAGCAACATGCATGACAATGCAAAATGGATGCAAAACGAAATGCAATATATACAAAACCATGTATAAATAATGCAAATGAAGATGCAATGTAATTGAAACAATGCAAGCTACATGCAAAGCATTTGAATCATGATCCAATCATGAGCGGTTCGAAATCACACCTATGTCAAATAGATTGATGGAGGTAACAAGTCTGTCTACCATAGAACGGTCAACTGAACTATGAGCATTGTAGACAGACACAAGAACAAGTATTGGGTGGAATCGACATAAGTGGGGAAACGACCCGCTGGAGAAAGGACTACGATCCTAATGCCGGATGCAAAAATTACACTACAATGTAATACATGAATGAATATGCTAGGAAGATGGCAATGGATATGGTACGCAGGCCAAACCAAATCTTGCTTAGGAAAGGTATGTACGCATACAGGCCATGTGTAACACAGAAAAGGTGCCGCAACCCTCAACCAACATATCAGCGTGGAATCGGCGCGATACACATGCAGAACTGTGTTTTAACATGAAAAGTAAGGGCACATACCGGACCAAGCTCAACTTGGAAAGGTGCAAGCCATAGGCGGAAGGTGATGCAATGAATGCATGCAATCTACAATGCAATATCTACAAATATGCAATGGAGTGGATATGGATACAATGGATATGGCACGCAAGCCAAACCAAATTTTTCCTAGGAAAGGCATGTACACGTACGAGCCATGTGTAACACAGAAAAGGTGCCGCAACCCTCAACCAACATATCAGCGTGGAATCGGCGCGATATACATGCAGAACTGTGTTTTAACATGAAAAGTAAGGGCACATACCGAACCAAGCTCAACCTGGAAAGGCGCAAGCCATAGGCGGAAGGCGATGCAATGAATGCATGCAAACTACAATGCAATATGTACAAATATGCAATGGAACGGATATTGATAAATATGCATGACAATGCAGCGCGATGCGACCTACTGGGGAAAATGCAATGGATGCATGCAAGCTACAATGGAAATGCATGACAATGCACTATGATTGTTTTTTTTTTTTTTTTGAGATGCACATGATGCAAGTGCGACACGCGTGCCATACGGAATGCAAGGTGATACAAATGAGACACGCACGCCTCATAAGATGCGAAAAAAAAGATTTCGACAATTGGACTTATACGCTACGCGAAGCCGGTTTGTGTTCAAAACAATGCAATGTACTAACAAGTACAAGTGAAATGCGCAAGATAGCGCGAATGGATACATGCAAGATACAAGCGAGGTGCACAAAACAGTGAGATGCGCAAAACAGCGCGATTGAAAAACAATGCACAAAACAGTGCGACTATTTGAAATGCACAAAACAGTGCGACGATTTGAAATGCACAAAATAGTGCGACAGTTCGAAATGCACAAAACAGTGCGACGATTTGAAATGCACAAAACAGTGCGACAGTTTGAAATGCACAAAACAGTGCGACAATTTGAAATGCACAAAACAGTGTGACGGTTCGAAATGCACAAAACAGTGCGATGGTTCGAAATGCACAAAACAGTGCGATGCGCAAAACAGCGCAAGCAATAAACTGCACAAAACAGTGCGATTGATATGCGATATACATGGGGCAAATTTTGGACCTTTGTAAAAGTCAAAAGGATACGAAAAGGATACACCTTGCATGGGTTGGAGTGCTACGCACGGCAGATGCAGTCCGAAGTCAGAACGGAGGCCGGTTGACCGTCAGGAATGCACTTTCTTGCACTTTCTTGAGCTATGAAGACCAAAAACTCCTCACATGGCCTAAACAAGGTTGTGGGAACATCACCGGCCGGGAGGGGAGGCCACCGGCTGAAAAATAATTCCATCGGCACAAAAAAGTGCCGGCCGGCACAAAACATTGCTGACCGGCAAACAGTTGCTGAATCGGGGCAGTTTCGACTTTTCACTTCGGGAGTTTTAAAATAGGGTTTCAAACCCTATTTCCTCACTTTTCCACCACCAAAAACTCTAACCCTCTCTCTCTAGAGTGTTTTGCTCTCATTTTTCGTCTATTTCTTCGCGTTCTACGCCCGTTTCGTCGTCGGATTCGCGATTTCCTTCGCGTTCCGGACATTTTCAACAGATCACATTTTTGTTTCGATGCCTCATTTGGCGTTCCCGCCTTTTCGGGGTTTGTTCCCCTTGTTTTCCTCTTCATTTTCGTGCCTTTTCATATTCCGGCCTTTCCGGCCATTCCCGACCCTCTCGGAAGTCGACTTTTTGGTTGACTCTTCGTATTCCGGCCCGGTTTTCCTTCCTCCGGCCATTTTCTCATCATTTTCGATATGGCGGACGACATTCTACGTGGCGGGACTCCCCCGGACCACGAGATGGATCCCGGGGTCGAGCTCCTACCACTGAGCGAGCGCCCGTTCGACCCGGCGACCTACCGACCGGCGATCCATGTTCTGCCCCCCGACGGCCTGCGTCAGTTCCGGAGCTTCGAGAGGCACGTGGCGCCTGAGCTACTACTGCGTGAGCCTACCTCCCACCTTTCATTCGGCACTTCCGAGGTAATTCTTTGTCTTCTGCTTTACTTTTCGCAATGTAGGATACAAAAAAACTGTCATAGCTAGTTGTATTCTTTAACTGCTGAAAACTGATATGCTGTAGACTGTAGTTGACTGTAAACATACATACAACTGATATCTGCTTGAGACTGACACATGCACACACACTGCACTAGCCCTGAATCACTCAAACACACTGCACTCACTGTATTCTACTGCATACACACTGGCACCCAGTATTTGTCTGAATCTGTCAAACCTGCATGCATGCTATATCTGTTCTGAAACACCCAAACATGCTGACACATCGTACGTATTTCACTGCAAGCACACCGGCACCCGGTATTTGCCTGAATCTTGTCAAACTTGCACACATGCTTTATCTGCTTTTTCAAAACTGCATTTTGAATGTTGTCTTGCAATTGTTATTTTCTGTTTGCAGGAGGGTTCCCATACCATCCGTGGGTATGGGAATACTGGTGCTCGGGAGTGGTACGGTGAGCTCCCTGATGCAGTCCGGCGCATCGTGGATCGAGCGGGTTTCGGCGCCTTCTGCCGAGGACTCTCTAGGCTCTCCACATGCAGACCTCTCCTCGCCGCTCTGGCGGAGAGGTGGTGGGACACCACCGATTCTTTTCACTTCTCTGCTGTAGGGGATATGACGATGACCCCTCATGATTTCTCGATGCTCACAGGCATCGGGGTAGGGGGTGATCCGATCCCTTTCGACATCGCGATGGATGAGTGGACCGCCGCTCAGGTCCATCTACTGGGAGAGGCCCCACCTCTAGCTCGCCCAGGTTTCGTTCAATATTCCTGGTTTGAGGTCCAGTTTTGGGTCCAGCCCGCGTTGGAGGAGGAGGCGGAGATGACCCCGGAGGACGTGGAGAGGTATGCTCGCGGCTTCCTCATGTTCCTGTTCGGGACGACCATTTTCGCCGATCGGGCGAACACTGTGCCTCTCTGCCTTCTCAGCGCACTGGTGGACATCTGGGACATCCTGCACTATGATTGGGGTGGTGCCGCTCTGGCCACTCTCTACGGGTACATGAGCTCGGCTTCGCGCGGCAGCGGCCAGCTACTCGGAGGCTACTGGCGGGCTTGGGAGGTACACTTCTTCTCCGCTTTTCATTTCTGCCCTATACTTTCTGTATTCTGTACACTGCACACACTGTAGTCTGCTTTACACTTGCTGTATACTGTACACACGGCACACACATACATTCTGTTTTACACTGACTGTACACTGCTCACACTGTACACTGCACACAATACACTGCACAACACACGGCTCTGCCATTTCTGCTTTATTCTGCATTCTGCTTCAACTGATAAATGCACTGGTATTTACCTTGCAGTTGTGGGTTTACACCTATTTTCCTAGGCTTGCTCCTGTGCCAGTTGCGGAGACTCCTCTGGCCGTCCCCTTCTCGAGTCGCTTCGACGAGAGATGCACCCGGCGACCACGGGAGACATTCGGCTTCTTCCGCCGATACTTTGATACCATTACCCCTGCCGAGGTATGTTTTACTTACAGTTCATTTAAGCTTCGCTTTTCCACTGTATATTTTCAAAACAGTAGATAACAAACTGTCTGTCACTTTCAGATCACATGGCGGCCGTGGGCTCCCTTGCCGGCGGCGATGCGGGATCGGTTCCCTGGTGCGGAGGAGACCTCGCGTTTTTGGATTTTGCTTGAGGGCCCAGTCTGTCGGGCTTGGTACCTGGGGGAGCGTTTTCTACGCCAGACACTAGGGTTACCTGAGCAGATAGTCCCGGTTCCCCCTCCTGCAGATATGAGGGAGACCGAGAGGCTCACCACTAAGCAGCTGGATGATTACTCCATCGGCTGGGAGGAGGCCGGCTTCAGAGGTACCGGAGACTATCAGGAGTACGTGCGGACGTACCTGATGCGACCTCTGAGTGGTCGTCGAGCAGAGGGGGCCAGGCCTGTGGCATCGGCGGCTGGGGCCGGAGCGGGGGTTGGAGTAGGGGCAGCGAGGAGGGCTCGGGTCCGTGGCAGGGGCGGAGTGCAGGGAGGACGGGGAGCTGGCTGGCCTGCCCTGCCCGCTGTACTGACTTTCCAGGGGCAGGGTGGGTCGACCTATCAGATCCCCTTCGCCCCTCCACCGGCTGGTCACGAGTTCATCGACGTCCCCGATCTACCACCGGTATGTATTACTGCACTTCGTACAGTCATTTCATTTCAGTTTATTTAATATTCCGCAGAATATTGATGCATCTGATACTTCTGCAGGCTTCTTCTGGGTATACCCGTCAGTCGTTGGCGATGAATGCCTCGATGATGGGGATGCTTCAGCGGACTTTTGGTCTCCTAGCCCTCTACAGCATACCGGTATGTCCTTCTGACACTGGCCTCAAACCATTCACACACTGCTTTACATAATCTGATGCACGGCACAATACCTGATACACTGGTCTCACAGTATCTGACACACTGCATGCACTGCATTCTGCACTGTACTCTGTACTGATAAACTGCTCACGGCATTCTCATACTGTACTCATATACTGCATTCTGCACTGATAAACTGCTCACGGCATACACACACTGTACTCACACACTGCATTCTGCACCTTTAAACTGTTCACAGTATACTGATGCATTCCCCTTTTTATGTACTTTTTCAGCCTCCTTTCCAGATTCCCATGGCAGGAGGTGTTTCAGTCGGACCTTCTGTCCCTGCTCGAGGGAGAGATGAGGAGGGCCGGATATTTCCCGGTACCAGGGGAGGGCGTACTCACGTCGGGAGTAGCTCGCGAGCTCCAGTCCCGGACGATGATGATGACGAGGAGTCAGAGGTGGAGGCAGAGGCGGAGTCCGAGTCATCGGAGGAGGAGACCGGAGACGGTTCCAGCTCGGGCTCTGATGACGACGCTGATGATGCTCCTGGACGCTCGTCCAAGAAGAGGACCAGGACAGACTGACGGTCCTTGGAGTGCTCGATACAGATGCGGATTTTTGCTATCTTTTCTTCTTTCTTGTACTTTTGCTTTTTTCTTTGGTAGTTAGATTACCTTGTACTGCCGCAGGCAGATTTTGTTTTCTTCAAACTTTTGTACTTGAAGAGATTATGAAATGAACAGATTTTTGCTTAAAAAGTGTTACATTTACATATCTCATGCATTGCATCGCATCTCATCTCATCATATTACACCTCAATGTAAATGAAATTGATTGGTTGTATGAAAATTGAACACTCGCGCTGTAATAACCAGACAACTTAAACAGCCAACAACAAAATAACCCAAGCAACCCACTGCCTGATCCTTAGACACACAGCCCTTACTCTGTTGGGGATTAATCTGCATTCAGCCCATAACACAGCATTCGGTTCATTCTGCACACGGCAATTCTCAAACAAACAGCCCAATCTGACAGGACGGACCTCAAAGATGGAACCGGTTGGAGTCGAAACACGTTCAAATGTAGAGAATGGCACAGCATTCTGAGCATAAATGATTTTTGAAATTGAATGAGGGTTTTTCAAACCGGGATATCGAGCCTACAACTGAACACAGCAGGGAGGACTCAAATATGAAGGTACACGACCTAAACACAACGAGACACACTCGGGAAAGACTACAAACAAAAGACGAGAACGTCAAATGAAAGAGACATGACACACAGACGCGTTAGCGAAGATGGGGACCTCGGATCGCGAGGAGCCAGTTCAATCTGGGTATTGTTTCCCGCCCCCTTCTGTTTGTGATTCTCACATCACTCGGCTCTCGAGCTCGGATTTTCTCTCAAAACCCTTTTCCTCACTTTTCTCTCAACTTACACCTCTCTATTCTTCATTCTCTCATTTTTCATCCCTCCCCGGGGTGATTGATGGATAAATAGAAAGTTGCGGGTTCATGCTCAACACCGTTAGCTCACAACTATTTCTTCTGACGGGTAGAGCGCTCTTCTGGCAAGTACGTCGATGACGGGGGAAAGACAGAACGCCTGGCTCAACCGTGCCCCTAGTTCATCATTTTAACCATTCTTTGTTTTTGCTTTCTACTAAAACAGTTTGATCAAAATGAGAGTCGGATTAACGTACTTGTTCGATTTTTGATTTGAAAACCGTGCAAGTCAAGCTGTAAGCACTGAAAATTTTCCTTTTGGGGTCCAACACAAAGGTCCAGTTTTGGAAAATGAAATAGTTTTCGTGAAAATAGTCAACCTCAGTAAAAATTTTCAAAAACTATTTTTCAAACAGCTGATGCTCAACAAGCATGGAACTTACTCTTCGAGATGCGCAACCTCGGATCGGAGGCAATGGAAAATTGCCCCTAGTTTGAAGGGAATGGGAGGCAACGGAAAGTTGCCCCTGGTTTGAATGGCGTCTCACGACGGCTCGTGGCAACGGAAAGTTGCCCCTTGTTTGGGATGGTGCCGCAGCAATCCGCAGACAGTCTTCATTGGCGGTGGTCGAGCTCTTGGACACAGCGATGACGAAGACGGTCACAACACATATATGGACACAATCGCCTTGGGAAGCGTTGGCGACTAGACTTTGGGATGAAATCGAGACCATTGCATGGACTGAGATGCTATGAAAGCGTTGGGGCTGGACTTCATGATGAAGTTGCCTACGTATCCCAAACATGGGAATCAAGCCTTACGTAGTTCCGGTTAAGGTACACTCGGGTATTTTAACCTTCATTTTGTTTGGCTCTCACTTTTGCCAAGGCGCCCAATGCGGGTTTTCGACCTTGCGAGCTTATTTTCATTTTTTTTTTGTTCATTTCTTTTTTGTTTTTCGCATTTTTTCTTTTTCTTTTCTTTTTTTTTTTTTTTTTGTCTTTTTTGTATTTTTTGCTTTTCTGTATTTTTTCTTGCTCTAACTTTTGCCTGGGTCGCCCTTCCGGGTTTTCGACCCAGCGAGCCTCTCAAAGGGTAAAAGTGTAACAAGTCCATGCCAAATGGTTTTTGAAATTGAAGCCTCTCTGTGTCTAGGAGAACGGCTGTTGCAATGATTTGCGGAGAATCTATCAAGGTTGCTCCACGAGCTTCTTCCGGCGAGATCCACTCCTTCTGATTTGGCTTCGGCGCCTCTTGGTTGAAGGCTACTTCAAAACTGGCCACACGGGCCTTCTCTGACAGTCGGCCGTTTGAATGTTCTAAACGGGTTCAAGGTTCGAAGCGGGCGGGTTGAATCTTGAGGCTAAGAGAGATCCTAGGCTGCGCAATCTCAAGAGCGATCCCACACAGGTCTTCGCAGGGCCGCGTAAAACATTTGTTTTTGAAAGTTTTTAAGAAAGCGACAAATCGCTCGCGCCGAAGATAGTGTGGAACCAATCTGGATAAGGCCAGGATCCTTCTCAGTACTCACGCCGACAAGCATGATTTTACTCATAAAAAGGCTTAGAACGCTTCTCTTTCTCTCAAAATGATCAAAATTTGCAAAACCCGAGGAATTCCTTCCTCTTCATTTTTATCACCGCAGTGTTCAAAAGGTTTGTTTTTTTTTTTGGAAAAACTTAGGTTAATGTAATGAGTTTGGCGCGCAGGAGAGCAGGCGAGATGTACTGTCAGCCCGATCAAATTCTCTGGTACTTATGCTGAAAGCAAGCATGAAGTTGAGATAGCAACAGCTATTTCATTCGGCTTTGTTGGTGCAACTGGCCCCTCGGCAGAAACAGACTCAAAACAAAAACAGATAATTACAAAACAAAACGGTGTTCGGGACAACAACCCCAGAATCACCTGGTATTATATACAAAGGGGACTGACTCGATACAACAAGACAGACCCTTAAGCAAAAGACTAACTCAAGACAAAGAGACTGACTCAAAACAAAAGACTGACTCGATATCCAAGCCAGGATTTACAAAACTCGGTTTCACCGATGCTCAAAAATGTGTGCCAGACGCTATATCCAAACTACACCAAATGTCGCCCGCAGGCGGTCCACTTTACATACTCGCAGTATCTGAGCCCTCGAAATCCAACAACTGAGTGGTGACGGGCTTACCTGAGGTGGGTGGTAGGATAACCTTGTTATCGATCAAATCCTGCACTTCATGACGAAGGCGGGAACATCCATCGGTACTGTGGCCGGACTGTTGGTGGTACGCACAGTACAAGGTAGCATCATGAGTGACGGGGAGATTCTTCGGGAGTGGCCGGGGCTCCAAAGGCTTAAGATGCCCATTCTTCGCCAATATTAGCAATGCCCTAGACAAAGGCATGTGGAGGTCGTGAAAGACCCTGTGCCCTCGGGGCAGGTACTTTGAAGCTTGAGGATTCTTGCCAGATGCGCTAGCGAAAGGGTCGGCTGGCACTGCCTTGGCTTTTTGACCCTTTCCCGGTGCAGGGTTGGGAACGACAGGAATTGTCTGGGCATGACGGGGCCCATCCCGGTTTTCTGCCTGGCTTGAACTGCCTTTGATTGGAGCGGGGAAAGCATCATCCACAGCTTTGATCACGATTGCAGATGTTTGTTGCTTGTTTATCCCTCTGACTTTCAGAGCCTCGACTGCCCACAACAGTTGTTCAATAGGGTCGGCGTCTACCTTTGCCTTGTCTTTTCCTCTAGCCTCAGCCTGATCAAGGGTCTGGGTCGGTGCTTGCATGTCGCGGCTGTAGCTGGAAGCCACCTCTGGCTGGCTAAGCTCTATCACAATCCGCCCCAGTAGCGGGGGCTCCTGTGGTACGAAATTCCCGGCATACGGCGCCGCTGGCGGTGAAGTCGACATTCCATAGGCCAGATCGGCCACGGTCCTCTGGAGGTCCCCTATTATTCCCATCAATTCGAAGGTGGTGGGCTCACGAGCCTGATATAACTGGGGAGCCCAAACCGGGTGCACAACGGGCGACCTGGGCAGGTGTGACATACTGATGCTGGCCTCACTCTGCGGAGCGGTCCCCTGCTCCAATGCAGCCGTCATAACCACAACTTCTTCTGGATTTTGTGCCGCCATAAATCCTGCCTCAGCAAGGGGGAGACACTGGCTATTCTGTATCAACTCTGCGACTCTCTGAACTGAAAGGAAAAACAGGCAGCATTTCAGTCCAAACTAATCAAACACGGGCGTAGCCAAACAACTGTACCATACTGCTGATCACTGTTCCCAGATTTCTGTTCCCAAAATACTAAATCTGATACCCGCGGATAACTGATTCCTGATAACTGATTCGCAACAATACTGATTCTGGCGCCCTCGAGCCCGATACTCAAACTCGCAAACTGGCATATGCGTTCCTGTAGAGATACACTCTAAAAGAAAATAGCAAATAAAGAGAGCTCAAAACACCCCTATGTTGGGGTAGGGTTTCCCTGCCCTATTTCGTCAGGAGCTAGGGTTTCACTACGCACACAGCGGTTTCAAACAACCTATCGGGTAAGCAACCTGTCCTAACTTGGAATGGTCACTATGGATTCTGAATATGTACTAGGTCGAATGGTCAAAAGGGGTGCCCCGGTAAACCGGGGTTTGTGTTCCCATGCTGTCAGAGCCCATAGTCGGTCAGCCTTATGGACATGCCTTGACAAGACAAGCCTCCAGCAAACCGTTCAGGAATGGCAGATGGCAAACACTGTGTTCCTAGGCGCACCAATGCACATGCAATGCAAAGAAACATATAAGCGAAATCAAAACAGGATATCATGAGTTCGAGTCAAGCTCTCTAAAAACTCCCCAGCAGAGTCGCCAGAAACTGTAGCAAGCTCGCGAGGGGAGACCCCGCTGCTACAGTTCGGACTCGCGATTTTCCGTTGTCGCGGTTCTTAATCTGAACCAAAGAGTCCAAATCTGGCAAATCGTTTTGAGAAACAGATTTTTTAAAAAAGTAGTGCCAAACATGGACTGCTTTGCCAGATACAGAGTCGCCACCTAAATATTTTTAAAATGGGGAAATTTAGGAAACCCTGACTCGGTGCCGAAGGCCACATGTCCGTCATCACCGGAGTTGTCTCGGCTCGGGAGCTTGGGTACGATCGGGGAAGGTCAGCTATGAGCACCCCCTTTCGCCCGGTCCGAAGACCGGCCTCTACTAACTGTGATATCCGTTTTTGAAAACTTTATGTGTTCTTATTCCGTTTATTAGCCTAGAATTACTATGTTATGCGCGCAGCAAACAAGTATAGACTAGATTGCCTAATTTGGAAAGAAACATTGCATATCCGTTCGTTTTGAAAATGCTTTGGAATTTGCTACTCGCAAGTAGGCTAAAACACAGATTTCAATGAGTTTTTCCAACTCAAACAATCCAACCATCACCCACAGGCACTCAAAACATTTTATCACATAAGCATCTAGCCACATGGCAAGCATACGGTCATGTTAACATTCACACGCATGCGAGATGCTAAAGCGAAAATACTTACATTGTACTCCGTGCCAACAAGGTAAACTAGTTAGCAAACATGCATGTCCTAGTTCATGTTGAATTGCCTAATGTAACACATACAGGATGCGATTAGATAGGCTCGGCTAATCTAAGCATGGCATATGAAATGCGATCAACTATCACATAGTCAATTTTTGAATTGAAGTACAAATACAGTTAGCGTGATGTACCGAGCCTAATGCATGTAGTACAAATGCATGGATGCACGCATGCATAGCATAAGGTATGCTAATTTAAACGTGCCCTAATACTAACCAACAAAGCAGGTAAATAAAAGGGAAGAAAGACGCGAGGTTGGAAGACATACACACACTCACGCACGCTTATTACAGATTTGCCCTCACTCGGAGGGACCAAATAAATATTACAAATTAATTAACTACGCAAGCTAATTAATATTACAAATTAATTAATTTAATTAACAAATTAAATTAAGCTAAGAAAACAGATAAGCCGCCTCGGGAAACGCGCCGCCATGCGTAGGCTGCCTCTGTTTTCCTTCCTTCACTTCTTTGGAGGCTGCCAAAACCTCAGGACTACATCCTTGGGTACTGGGAAGTGCCACCGGCTGAGTGGGATCATCACCGGCAGTGGTATGTGGCCACCGGCACAAAATGAAGCCATCGGCAGATAAATGATTGCCGGCCGGCACCTTACACTGCCGGTCGGCAGAGTGTTCCTGCAGAATCTGCAAATGACAGCAACAGAGGGCAAGGCAAGGCATGGCAGCACAATTCAAGGCATGTATGCACCACTCATGCCCCTTATCATGATAATGACTCAAAGGGGCATGTGCCTCGATTCTCGGACCACCAATCACGCATTTCCATGCATGATGGCCCAAAGAACCGAGTATGCAACTTTGATTTCAAATGAAATGCAAACCAAATCAAGCAAATTAAGGCCCAATTCCTATCACCAAGTCAAGGAACAAGGCATGCATGCAAGAATGCAATGCAACCTAGGCATACAAGCTAAGGATGCAACATGACATGGCAATAAGCTTATGCAAGCATACGAGCAAACATGGGGCAATGCTAGCCAATAAAAAGGTGGTCTAAGGCATGGTTTGGGCAGCTCTAATAAGGCCCAAAACAGTAGCCAAAATGCCCAAAAATGGAGGCCAAACACACATGCACACATACACATGTTATGGTCCAAACCTTAAGCATAAATTAGACAACCCTCAAGCACACTTGAAAGGGGGAATCATGGACTAATTAGCATGCAACATAAGCATTGAAATCATGCTAAATCATGGTGCCAAACCAAGCAATAAATCAAGCCAAACATGCAACAAATGGTCCAAATGCTCAAAGCAAATCCAAGGAGCATTGAACTACACTTAACAAGACCAAACATGGCATAAAAGGAAGGACCAAAATCAGAGGTTTAGCATGTTAAAACAAAGCTAAAAGACTACTTAGATGGCATCTAAGTGACTCAAAAACAAAGGCATGCATAAACACCAAAACATGGAGCATTGCTACACAAGCTTCCAAAGCATTAAAGAGGCATGCAAGGTAATCAAACAAGCATGGAAATGGGACTGAAATAACATGTGGGGGGACCCCAAATCACCAAATCGATGCAAAGATGTCATGCTACACATGCGCATACTCAAGGCCAACAAGCCCAAATACAAAGGAGCTATATCAAGCATGCCAAAATCAACCCAAACAACCTAGGACAGACCTAGAACATGGCAAAACATGCACAAAATCTTCACAAGACTAAGCCTAAAACATGCTCCAACAAAGGCTAACAACCTAAGACATGTTAAGGCATGACAAGGCATTACAAGGCAACTATGCTAAGCATGCATGGAGTACCAACACCAACTTAAAATCATGTTATATTATGGATATATAAGCATGAAAAACAACCTAAACATGCTCAACACACACTCAAGCATAATGCTCTCTCAAGAGGCCAAAACATGCCCTTTTCAAGGACAACAAGGAGAGGGGGTGGCCCTATCCTTCTTGGGACTTCAAGGCATCATCTTCACCACTGAAATCTTATTTCAGTGGTGAAGAGACCCCAACACCAAAATCCCGGAGCTAGCACAAAATGGCCCAAAATGAGGCCTTTCAAGGCCTAAGGAGGGTCAACCACCCTCAAACAACAAAACACTCTTAATAAACAATAAAGAGGGCCTAAAAACAGAACTTTTTATGTTATACAATAAGCACAAAAACAGCTCTAAGATAGGTAGAAAATCAATGCAAAAATGGGGAATAAAGGTGTAAGTTTCTTACCCTTGATGATCCCTTCACAAATGGTGCTCCAATGGCCTCCTTTAGCTTGGATCCAACACCAAAACTTCAAAACCAGTCCCTTAGAACCTCAAGAGCCAAAGGAAGGTGAAACACTAGGTGTTTGTGTGCAATAGTAAGACACAAAGCACCTAGTGCACAAAAGAGAGGGAAAGAGAGATAGAGTGTGTATGTAACTCAAACCCTAGAACTAGAGCTCAACAATGGCTGTCTAAGCTCTCAAAATATCTTAACTCTCTAACCTCTCAAGCCAAGAGACCCCCTCTCTCTATATGGCATTTCTTGTCTTGTAAAGCTTACAAGACAAGCATCATAAGAGGGATATCCCTCCATACACGTGTATGGAGGGGAGCCAAAGCAAGACAGCTGTCTTAAAATATCTGCAAAAGCAGATGCACAGTAATCGGCCGGCCAAAAATGCCATCTTGGCCAAAAAGAGTGCCGGTCAGCACTAAAAAGTGCTGACCGGCAACAAATAGTGCCGGCCGGCAACATACATTGCCGGTGGCAGCAAAAACCAGCCGGTGGCCTCTAGCCACTGCCGGTGATGGGTGGGGATGGTCCACAAGCCCTACCCTGCCCTTCCAAGGCAAAATACAAGTGTTTGGTGCAAAACCAGACACTAAACGGTCGAGTTCGGAGATCCTGAGGCAAGGCACGCGAGCCGAGGCCTCCGGGAACTCTAAACAAACACAAACATGGATGATCACCGAGTGTTCAAACGGTGACGTCCAAGTCTTGAGGACGGTCAAAAATGGGGTGTCTACACACTGTAACTCACAGCATTCATACACTGCACTCGGCATTCATACACTACTCACAACATTCACACACTATACTCACATTGTACTCACACATTGCTCACAGCATTCATACACGGTACTCATACACCGCATTGGGTATTCATACCCTGTTTTGCATAGCATAATTGATGCATTTGCCATTTGTTATTTTCAGGCCCCATTCCAGATATCGGCCACAGGGGGTGCTCCAACTGGACCATCTGTACCTGCTCGAGGAGCTGAGGGAGCCAGGCGCGGTTTGACTATACATAGCCGGGACAGGCACAGGCGCATCCATGCTGAGAGCAGTTCGCGAGAGCCTACGAAAAACAAAGAACTCGACAAGTTAACCAAATGTAATTACAACTCGATAAGCAAAACAAAGACTTAAAGAATAAGAAACAAAACTTGATAAACAAAAGTACAACAACTCGATAAGCAAATTGAAGTAACATAGGCGCGACTTCGCAAAATCATCACCGGAAGGCACTTGAAGTGGAACCAGTCACAAGTTCTCAACATATTAAGCATTTAGACATCTTAGAGGATAAGAGGGAAGGCCATCGGCCAAAGGGAGAGGCCATCGGCCACAAGAAATGGCCATCGGCCAACATTTCTAGCCGATCGGCCAAAAAAGATGGTCGGTCAGCACTATTTGTGGCCGATCGGCCAAAAAAAGGCAAGAACTTCCAAAATGTTGACACCTGTCTTCCACTCACATCTTATCTTCTACAAAAGCCCCAGCTTCGTAGTTTGCTCATTTCAGCACTGATTTGCACCAAATGGAGGAGCTTCTTGTCCAAAATCTCACAAATTGGATTGCCAACTTAGATGGCTCGGAAAAACTGAATTTTTGGGGCTTCGACATAAATGCACTATTCACATTGGGTAGCACTCCGCTGCGTTTTCCGTTCCTCTATGCCGCGGCAAGGTTTTGGAATCCGGTAACACACGTCTTTAGCGTTGGCGGACAAGAGGTGTGTCCTACTTTCGAGGATTTCCAAACTTTAATGGAATCCGAGCGCGATGAGGAAATCTTGCCTCAACTCCGGTTCGGCCACATCCAAGCCTTAGGACAGATGTGCGGCCTTACTTTGCACGACGCTCGGTCATTGATTCACGATGGAGAGCTGGACATTCCGAGCTTGGTTCGTCGATTTTCTGATGCCGGTGACCGCGGCGACCATCATTGGTAGGATTATCGGCGACATACGCTTTGCTTGTGCATGTTGTCCCATTTCTTGCTTGCCCCAGGCTCTGGTGGGTTTAGCACTGGTTTGATCGAAGTCGTCGAGAGCTTGAAGGAGGGTAAGAGTTGTATCGCCATGACACTAGCCGAAACATTGATGGGATTAGACGTTTTTCATCACCGGGAGACAACTAGGTTTGTAGGGAGTCCACTACTACTACAGGTAATGTTTCCTACCCCATGTCATATATGTTTCTCACATCACTTGGCCCTCAGGTTCAGTTTTTCTCTCAAAACCCTTTGCTTACTTTTTCTCTCAACTTACGCCTCTCTATTCTTTAATCTCTCATTTTTCATCCCTCCCCCAGGTATGGTTGATGGACAAGTTGAGAGTGGTGGATTCATGTCTGGCATATTCAGCTCGCAGCTATTTTTTCTGACGACGCTTTGTCGATGACCCAAATGAGGGATGGTGGTACAACTGGATGTGCAGTTTGTCCGCTACAGACATTGCTTGGTGCTGCCCCTAGCTTAGTTTACTGGCAATGAGCTACAGCATGACCCGCCAACTTGGGATCCAGTTGATCGACTTGACACACTGTGTCTTTTATTTCCCATTCCGGTTCCAGCGCCAGTTCAAACATGATCAGACTTGTCCGGAAGAGGGGATTGAGTACCCTGCTACATTTCTGGTCTAAGGCACACAACTAGCTTGGTATGCCACAGCATGGAGGACGAGAGAGCTTCTAGCCCCCGCTCCCATTTTCGGCTGCACCCTCTCTGATGAGTGCATAGACTGGCTCAATGAAGAGGCACAAGTTGGGCCCATTTTGGCATCAGAGGCTTCCACAAGCTCGGGGAGGGGACGTAGGAACACCAGACTATGCCCCGGATTTATTTGCTTTAATCAGTACTTTCAAGTTTTCTTTATGAATGTAATGAAAAGTAATTTCAATTTGTATTTAAGAGTAGGAGAACTCTGTATAGAAATCAATGAAATTGAAGGTTGTGGGTACTGAAAATTTTCCATTTGGTCCAAAAATGGTCTAAGTTGTAAAAAGATTAATTTGAACAAAATCAACTTTTATTAAAAATTTTCAAAACCATTTTTGATATGGATCAGAACTGGACACGCCTGAGATCTGTCACTGAGATGCACAACCCCGGATCTGAACAACTGGAAAGTTGCCCCTAGTCTAAATAGCACTACACTGGAGATCACGACCGAGCTCTTGAATGCTGAATAAACAAAGATGACCAAACATGATCACATGGACAAAGTTGATCGGGGAAGTGTTTGTGGCTGGACTTCAAGATGAAGTTGCCTACGTATCCCAAAGATGGGAATCAAGCCTTACGTAGTTCAGCTTGGGTTCACTCGAGTATTTTTGCTCTCCTTTTGCGCTCTAACTTTTGCCAAGGCCGCCTTTTACGGATTTTAAACCTTGCGAGCTCAGTTTTTATAATTTCAAAAAAAAATTTATGCTCTAACTTTTGCCTAGGTCGCCTTTTTGGGTTTTTGGCCTTGCGAGCCACTTAGGGAAGTATTTCTTCAACTTGTCCATGTTGATCGGTTGGGAGAACTCTAGGCCATCTAGGTCCATCAAAACGATAGCTCTACCCGACCAGATAGACTTAATGATGTAAGGACCAGTCTAATTAGGTCTAAACTTGCCCCTAGGGTCATGGATGAGAGCTCGGTTGTCTTTGAGCACCAAATCTCCTTCTTTCAAATTTCTAGACTTAACCTTCTTGTTGAAAGCCCTAGCAATTCTGCGTTGATAACCCTGAACATGGTACAGTGCTTTCAGCCTTCTCTCGTCAAAGAGCATGAGTTCTTCGAATCTACTCTGCTGCCAATCTGCCTCAGCTATCTGATACTCAGCCAGCACTCGCAATGACGGAACCTCGATTTCGATATGCAGAGCGGCCTCTATTCCATAGACCAATGAATACGGAGTCGCCCTAGTAGAAGTTCTAATTGATGTCCGGTAGCCCCACAGAGCAAATGGCAACTTATCTGGCCAGTCCTGGTAGGTTTCTACCATCTTCTACAGTATGTGTTTGATGTTCTTGTTGGCGGCCTCAACTGCTCCGTTGGTCTGCAGCCGATATGTAGACGACTTATGAAAAGCCACGTTGTACTTGTCCAACAAGTCAATCACTTCCTTCTTGAAGTGGGAACCATTATCTGAAATGATCTCGTTCGGGACCCCATAGCGACAGATGATGTTGTTCCTGATGAACTTTGCAACATGCGAAGCCTTCAACACCGCATAAGATTGGGCCTCAACCCACTTCGTGAAATAGTCTATCACGACCAGAATGAACGCATGCCCATTGGACCCCTTCAGAGTGACAGCCCCAATTACATCAATCCCCCAGACTGAAAATGTCCATGGCGAAGTCATGTTGTATAGCTTCGATGGCGGAATGTTCATGGGGTTTGCATGGATCTGACATTTGTGGCATCGCCGGATAAAGCCAATACAATCCTCCTCCATAGTGGACCAGTAATAACCTTGTCTAAGGATCTTCCAGGATAGCATCACCCCGTTCATGTGCGATCCGCACTCTCCTCCATGGATGGCCTCCATCAGGCGCTTGGATTCTTCAGCATCAACATATAGTTTATGCATCCCGAGATGACCTCTCTTATACAGTTTACCCCCGCAGACGATGAACTGAGCAGCCATTTTTCGAATTGCCCTCTTATCTTTGGCATTTGCCCCTGGTGGATACGCCTATTTTTCCAAGAAGTTCCAGACATCGTAATACTGGGGGTTCTCATCTTGAACCTCATCTATGGCAGCAATCAGCTCGTAGGCCGGCACAAATTTCTGGTCAATGATGATTGGATGCATCCGCACTCCAAAAGGGATGTCTATTATGGAAGATAGAGTTGTTAGTGAATCAGCGAACCTGTTGTTCTCTCTTAACAAATGAGCGAAGTTCAACTTCTCAAACTGAGGAATCAGCAAGTCCAAGGTCTAGTGGTAGATTCTCATCTTTTCTTTTTTGACTTTCCAATCTCCTTTAGCTTGAGATACAACGAGGTTTGAGTCCCCAATGACGTCCAACCGTTTTGCCCTTAGTTCCAGGGCGGCCTCTAAACCAGCAATACATGCCTCATACTCTGCTTCGTTGTTCGAGACTTTGAACCAGAGTTTGAATGCTAGAGGGATACGAGAATTGTCGGGTGCTATCAGCAACACCTCTATCCCATACCCATATTGGTTTGACGCTCTGTCAAAGTACATCGTCCAAGTTTCATCTTCGACATGAAAAATGGCCTCGTTTCGAAATAGGTACTTAACTGTTTCATCCCCGTCCACTGGGTGATCGGCTAGAAACTCCGTTACCGCTCTCTCCTTTACTAACTTGCGCGTCACATATTTCAGATTGAATTTGGAAAGAAGAAGCAACCAACGAGCTAGCCTACCCGTAAGTGCTGGTTTCTCGAAGAGATATTTGATGGGATCTAATCTCGAAACCAGTATTACCGAGTGAGCTAACAGATAGTGCCGCAGCTTCTTGGTAGCCCATACCAAGGCCAGACAAGCCTTCTCCAGCGGAGTGTAATGGGTCTCGTAATCCAACATCTTCTTGCTCAGGTAGTAGATAGCCCTCTCCACTTTGTCCTTAGACTCTTGCTCGAGCATGCAGCCCATTATAGTTTCAATCACTGAAAGGTACAGAATCAACGATTTTCCCGGCTCAGGCAATGATAACACAGATAGTTTCTATAAATATTGTTTGATCTGTTCAAAAGCAGCTTGGCATCGGCCGTCCCATTGAAATTTTTTTCCTTTCTTCAGGAGACCAAATAGTGGTTCACAAGTCAAGGTTAATTTAGCAATAAATTGTCTTATGAATTACACTTTACCTAGAAAGCCTTGCACCTCCTTTTCAGTCCTTGGTGGTGGCATTTCTAAGATGGCCTTGATTTTGGAAGGGTCGACTTCAATACCTCTCTGTGTAATCAAGAACCCCAGCATTTTCCCTGCTGTAACACCAAACATACACTTCTAAGGATTCAGTCGTAACCGATACTCTCTGATCCGTTGAAAGAACTTCTGCAAGGCGGTGTAGTAGCCCTCTCTTTCCTTGGATTTGACAATCATGTCATCCACGTACACCTCCACCTCTTTATGGATCATGTCGTGCAAAATTGTGGTCACAGCCCGTTGATACGTAGCCCTAGCATTCTTCAGCCCAAATGGCATTACCCTATAACAATAGGTTCCCCACGGGGTGGTAAAAGCGGTCTTCTCGCGGTCTTCGGGTGCCATCAATATCTGATTGTAGCCTGAAAATCCATCCATAAACGAGAGCAATGCATGCCCTGCAGTGAAGTCCACTAATTCATCGATATGTGGTAGAGGAAAGTCGTCCTTCGGACTGGCTTTGTTCAAATCCCTGAAATTCACACATACCTGAATTCTGCCATCCTTCTTCGGCACTGGAACTATGTTGGCCAACCAACTTGGGTATTCAGATACCAGCAAGAACCCTGCGTCAATTTGCTTGGTGACCTCTTCTTTGATCTTGATAGCCCAGTCTGGGCGGATCCTTCTGAGCTTCTGCTTGACAAGTCGGGCCTCTGGGTTAAGAGGGATCCGGTGCTGTACAATCTCAGGATCGATTCTAGGCATGTCTTCGTAGGACCACGCGAAAACATCTTTGAAATCTTTTAATAAAACGACTAAGCGCTCGCGGTCCTCCGAAGACAACGTGGACCCGATCTGGACTAGCCGCGGGTCCTTCTCAGTACCAACGTTAATTTGGGTGATTTCATCAACTAGCGGTTTTACAAACCTCTCCTGCTCTTATTCTTGCAAATATTTCAAAATCAGAGGAATTTCTTCCTCGTCGTTTTCATCGAAGTTTTGAAAGTCTGAATTAATACAATAAGTCAAGGGCACAGAAAAGTAATCGAAGGCCACAGCCGCACAATTCTCATTAATCACTTCATCCAGTCCATCTGATTCCTCTGTTACAACAGACTCAAAGGAAAAAGAAAAAGACAAACTGGACAGGACTATGGCATCCGGGTTGACACCCCCAGGAATACCGAACTTAGACTCAGACGAGGTGGAACCTGATTCCGACTCTACCGACTCGGTGGAATTAGATTCCGGCTCACTACCTGACCCGGTGTTGCTCGATAAGAATCCCTCCTCGTATTGCCAGACGAGGGAGGGTGCGATGGATGCATCGAAAATGTTTGAAGATGGGCTTGCAGCCGCTTCATTCCCGATCATAGACAGTGAGAGATCATCCCCCAAACACTCATATACGATCGGAGGATCTAATAGTAGACAAGCCAGTGCTACTCCCATTTCGATCTCGGTGCTCTCGGAATCCATTTCCTCACACTGCTCAACCTCAGTCGATAGACCTGCTTGCTCCTCGACAACATCATCCCTGGATAACTGCAAGTCGAAGAAGATCTCAAATCCCGGCAGACACCTCTTCTCTGTGTTTAGCCATGGCTCTGGGAAGTCGCAGAATGAAAAGTCTTCCCCCTCCCGGACAAAGCGTCCGTTCAGGGTGCCCTGAATAGGCCGATGCTTCAAATCAAAATGCCTCCCGATTTGCTTGGCTCTGGCTCTTCCGGCCATTTCTTTGCCTTTCCTCACACAGTCCTCTTTGGTAGGCTAATAGCCTAAGCCAAAGGTATGTGCGGGTTGTGCGGCACTTCGGCCGATACAGTAATGCCTTTCCAGCCACTTTTTCCTAGTCCCATCCCAGGGATGTGCTGGAGCTTATTCATGAGGTACACTGATTGTGCGCTGACATATAACCCTTCATTAACAACCAAAATGTTTTGTACGACCCGGGCCTCTACTAGGGTAAATCCCGACAGGAACACATCCTCTGCGCCGTGTTCGATCTCCAATACTGGAGTAGACACCTCTGGCAGCGGATGGATTGACGAATTCCCAAAAACTATAGCCACCCCTTTCCCGTGGAGGTATTTTAACATCTGGTGTAGGGTGGAAGAGACTGCATGTATCTAGTGCAGCCATGGTCGCCCTAGGAGTAGATTAAAGGTTGCGGGAACGTCCAAGACATGAAAGTCAACATCGTGTTGTCCTGGACTAACTTGGGTCTGAATCTGTACAGTCCCCATCACTTCTCTGCTTGTATTGTCGTAGGCCCTTATCACCTGGGCAGTTGGCACAAAGTCTGTGGGCTTCAACCCGATTGCATATGCTGTCCTTGACGGACACACGTTGATGGTGAATCCTGTGTCAACAAGAACTACTGGTATCCATTTTTCTCTTCACTCGATAGAGATGTAGAGAGGTTTGTTATGGTTTGCGCCCTTAGGCGGCAGTTCCATGTCGGTGAAGGTCAACGTCGGGGAAGCTCCTCCCAGAAAGACCAGTCCTACCAGCTGCTCAGGTGTGGTGTCTATTGAAAGTTTGGCCTTGTCCATTGTAGAAAGGACAGCCTGTCTGTGTATTCTTGAAGCCATAAGCAGTCCCCAGATGAAGATCTCTGCTTGTATCTTCTTCAACTATTTCAGCACAGCCTCTTCTTTGAGTAACTTTTCTTTTTGCTTCTCCACCTCCTTGTCCTTCCCGGACGCCTCTGGTTGATCTAAGTGTGGGGGCTTGAAATACCGCTCACTCCTAGTCATGTGGTCAACTTCGCCAATATACCAGGTATCATCCGGTTGGCTTTGTCCCCAGTCTTCATCGGTGTGGGCAAGACATAGATCATCATCTTCCCACCACATACCATCGACAGTCGACAGACATCTGTCCGGCTCCGTTAGAACTATGCCTGTGCCCACGGTAACTTTCGTTTCTGTGCCCGCAGCACATTCTGTTCTTGTGCACACAGTATATTCTGTCCCCTCAGGGGCTTTGGCCTTTCTGACACTCTCAGAATCCTCGACCCTTTCCCGCTCAAACTGTTTCAGTATAGCTTGCTGTTCAGTATCTTTCATACCCAAACTGTCCATGTTCTGAGCAAAATTCTTTACACTAGTGCTCTCCGACGATGCAAATTGATTCCCGGCCCTTCCGGCCACTGTTGATGTCCTCGTCCTTGACAGACCCTGTTCTAGCTGAGGTTGTTCAACAACATTCGGCTGGTCTTCAAGCCACCCAGTAGATTCTACTGACTCATCAAACCAATTGACTGCCACGTCCCCTGAGTCCTGCTCATCGAAAAACTGAAGGTTAGCAATGTCCTCTTCCAAATTCGCTAGGTCATCATCTAGCCCCTAATTAGGTCCATTCTCCCGTACCACACAAATCTCTGCCCTCACTGGCAATTCCATTCTCGGCCTAGCTTGGCCTGCTGATGTAATGTAACTGCTCGGGTCATTCATGACGCTCTTAGACCTCTCAGGCTTTGTATAATTACTCTCATTTGCCCCAGTAGTCAACCCAATTCTATCTTCGATTCCACCACCACCGTTTCAGGTTGGGATCGGAAGATGTCCAACATGCACAAGTTAGTGCTGTCAGGAATGAACACCTCCGGCTTGGGTAGGTGAGAAGAGGTGATATATATGCTAGGGTCGTATGACACAATCCCAGTTTGGATAAGATTGATGCGTTTGGTAAGTGCAGCTTGGTTATGTGGTGGGAGAGGGTTAGTTGTGACATTCGATTTCTCCAGAGGCACGATCACCCTATTGTCAACGAGATCCTGAATCTCATGACGCAATCGAAAGCACTGGTCGGTGTCATGACCATGCTGTTAGTGAAAGGTGTAGTACTTAGTTGGGTTATGGGAAGCAGGGAGTTTATCTGGTAGTGGCCGCGGCTCTAGGGGCTTCAAGTGCCCTTTCCTGATCAAAACCCCCAAAGCTTTGGACAGGGGCATGTATAGTGGAGTGAAGGTTCTTTGGCCTCGAGGTGAATACTTGGTTGTTTTTGAGCTACTTCCGGACGCACCGGTGAATAGCGTAGCTGCAAGGGTTCTTGGAGTGGTAGTGGTGACCATGCCTACATTTGAAGATCTGGCAGCAGCGGCACTACTTGTGCCTGCATTTGTACCGCGGTGGAATGCCCTCTTGCGCTATTCTCTGTCATGGTCAATCAGACCCTGTTTCATAGCGTCCTCGATCTGCACCCCTATATTATGTAGATCTGCAAAGGTGGAGAGGGGGAGAACGATCATCTTCTGCATGAGCTTGGGCTGGATTTTGCGCACAACCATCGGAATCTGATCTTTGTCAATGGGCCTGATGGTCATCATCGAGGCCTTGGCCTTCCAACGGGTTACGAAATCGGAGAAACTCTCCTTCGGCTCCTGTCTAGTTGTCTCAAGATCATGGGTTGTGACCTCGATCTGTGTATTGTAAGAGTATTGAGCTATGAAGGCCTCGGCCATCTCCTGCCAGTTTCTCTTAACAGAGTCCTCCAGTTTTGCATACCAAATAGCCGTTAAACCTGACAGGGTCCGGCCAAACAAGGAAAGCTTCTACAATCTGGAGAGGCCCATCGGCCTTAGTATGTTCGAAAACAGCCGCAAATGCGCCATAGGATCTCCAGACCCATCGAAACGATCTATGTGTGGCATTTTAAATCGGTCCGGCAGAGTCACGACCGAGTCGGTATACCCATCCTCAATATCCGGAATGGACTTCACACCTTGAGACTTCTTGAACAGCTTTTCTAGCTTGCTCACTTTTAATGCTGTGGGGTCTACCTCGAACTCCAAGGGAGAATTCGATAGGTTGGTCTGTGCTTTGGATAGCTAGGGCAGGATCGGGGGGGGGGGGGGAGCCGGTCCGATTAGGATGTCCGTATCATCCTGGACGTTAGCTGTCTCCCCGAGTATAGGAACTCTTGGTGGGGGAGGAACCTGGTGCGAAGCAGATGCTCCAGTTTGCTGTTGTAGCCTAGTAATTACCTCTGCCTGTTGGGCCATAACCTCGGCCTGGCGTGTGGCAAATTCTGTTTGATGGGCAGCGTCTTGCTGTATGGTTTTCATACTCTCCTAGAGCTAACGCATCATCTCCTCCAAGCTTACCATATTGTGCTGATCTAACTAAATAACCGGTATATCTATCCCTACAATGGAAACTGAGACCTCAGCCTGATTGTTTACTGGTGGGGTAGACCATTGATCTGGGGACCGTTGTACCGATACACTGCGCCTTTTTGACCTCCGTCTGGTAACCGGGGGTAAAGAAAGGAACACTGCTTGCCCATCTATCAGATCCCTAGATCGATTGAGTCTACAACCTCTAACCCAGAGTGCTCGGGGAATATCTATCTGGTCGGATGCAATGGTGCTAAACTACATTGCAAAAAGATAAATAAAGCATAATAAAGAAATAAAATGACCAGAAAAACGGACAGCATAGCAGCTTAAATAAAGACAACACACAGTTGGCAAGCACAAGCTGAATGAACTGTTCTCAACCACTGATCATTGTTCCCAAATCACTGCCCCGAATCTGAATCTGATACCCGCAGATATATCCGATTCTTAAATACTGATGTCTGCAGGCCTGATACCCAGACTTGCAAACTGATACATGCATTCCTGTAGAGACACACTCTAAAAGCACATAGCAAGCAAGTGAGAGCCAAAACACCCCTGTGTTGGGGTAGGGTTTCCCTGTCTTATTTTGTCAGGAGCTAGGGTTTCACTACGCACGCAGCAGTTTCAAATAACCTATAATCAGGTAAACAACCTGTCCTAGTTTGGAATAGTCACTATGGATTATGATATGCACTAGGTCGAATGGTCAAAAAGGGTGCCCCGGTAAAAATTGAGGTTTGTGTTCCCGTCGTGGCAGAGCCCGCAACCGGTCAGCCTTATGGCATGTTTCTCAAAGTGAGCCTCCGACAAACCGTTCATGAATAGCATACGGCAAACACGGTGTCCTAGGCGTATCAATGCAAATGCAATGCAAATAGACACATAAGTGTAATCAAAACAAGATATCATGAGTTCGAGTCCAGTTCTCTAAATCCCCAGCGGAGTCATCAGAAATTGTGGACTCTCGAAGCTATTATAGTTCTCTAGAAACAACTGAGGACTCCCGAAGGTCCGCGCTTGCGAAGGCACGAAATCTCATTTGTTCTCTAGCTATTATAGTTCGAACTCAATATCACGATTCTGAATCTAATCTCACAATGTGCGATGCAAGACCGATAAATCACCAAAGAGTCCAAATCCAGCAAATCATTTTGGAAAACTGATTTTTGTAAAGAAGTGCCAAACATGCACTACTTTTCCAGACATAGAGTCGCCAACTAAATATTTATTTTGGGGAAATTTTGGAAACCCTGACTCGTGCCTAAGGTCACGTGTCCGTCATCACCAAAGTTGCCTCGGCTCGAGAACTTGGGTACGAGAGGGGAAGGTCATGCAATGAGCACCCTCGCTCGCCCGATCAAAGATCGGCCTGTACTAAGCATGATATCTTGCTTTTGAAAACACATGCGTTCTTATTCCAGTTATTAGCTAGAATTACTATGTGATGCACACAACACACAAGTATAGACTAGATCGCCTAATTTGGAACAAAGCATTACATATTTTTTGTTTAAAAAAAATGGTTTGAAGGTGTTACTCGCAAGCAGGTTAAATAAAGGATTCAATGAATTGTTCCAATTCAAGCAACCCAACCTTCACCCACAGGCATTCAGGTAGTTATATCGCATAAGCAAATAGCCTCATGGCAAGCATGCTGTCATGGGAACACTCACACACATGCAAGATGCTAAAGCATAAAGGCTTACCTAGTACTTCGAGCCAAAACAATAGCTAGTTAGTAATCATGCATGATCCTAGCTATGTTTAAAATGGCTAATGCAACACATGCAAAATGTAACTAGAAATAGGCTCAGCTATTCTAAGATGGCATATGAGATGCGACAATTTGATACATGTATTCAAGTAGGAATTGAAATACAATGCAGTTAGCATAATGCGCCGAGCCCGGTGCATGCAATACAGATGAATGATGCAAACATGCGTAGAATAAGGATGCTAAATGAAATATGCCCTAAAACTAACCATCGTAAGCGGTTAAGTAAAAAGGAGAAAGACGTGGGGTTGGAAGACATGCATCACACACACGCACACTTATTACAAAATTATGCCCTCTCGACGGAGTGTCCGAAAGAATAATACAAATCATCTAATTAATCAACTAACAAGCTAATTAATTATTACACAACTTTTAACTAATTAAACAAATTAATTAAGCTACAAAAATAGTAAAGCGGCCTTGATAAGAGGGACAGATGCATGCTCGATCAGTTTTGCACGGAAATCCGTTGCCATGCCTCATGTTGCCTTTGTTTGTACTGTTTTGCACCTCTGAAAACTGTGAAAAGTCCTGTGATGCTCTAGAACAACTTCATGGACATGCTCCCATCGGCCAAATGGTGAAGCCATCGGCCAAAGGAAAGGTGTCATCGACCATTTATGAAGTCATCGGCCAAACACTTTTAGCCGATCGGCACACCAGATAGCCGATCGGCCATCTTTTCCTGTAAAATGTTTTTTGTTGTAGCAGAGGACAAACAGAG
Organism: Camellia sinensis; assembly: GCF_055761805.1. Taxonomy (NCBI): domain Eukaryota; kingdom Viridiplantae; phylum Streptophyta; class Magnoliopsida; order Ericales; family Theaceae; genus Camellia; species Camellia sinensis. The sequence continues at coordinate 156,369,078 of NC_138964.1, forward strand.
GTATGGCAATACATTTGCAAGAAAATGTTTGCAACTACACCCCTTATCATGTTTAAGGATCAAAGGTGTGTAGTTCTCGACCCTTAGGCCACCAATCACGCATTCCAATGCATGATGGCCAAAGGAGCCAAGTGTGCAATTCGATGTGGGATGAATGCACAAAATCACATAAGAGACCTCAACCTCTATCATGTTTGATCAAGAGGCAAGGCATGCACACACAATGCTATGCAAACATGCAAGCATGATGCGATAAAATTAGCATGCAACAACATGTAATGGAATTAGCATGTAACAACATGCAATGTACCAAGTATGCAACAAGCATGCAACAACATACAAATCAAGCATGCAACAACATGCAAAAATGGGCTTAAACTAAAATGGACAGCTCTCAAACATGCCCAAATCAGTGGCCAAAAGTGCTAAAATGATGGTACCAAAATGCAAAACAAACATGCATGCCAATTGGCCCATAAGCTAGGCAACAAGACGCAACTCTCAAACATGAGCAAGATGTAACAAACATGAGAATGTGGAAATGTAATAAGCTCTGAAAATATGTGAGGAATGATGCCAAATCAACCAAACAAAGCAAGTATAGCATGCAAAAAAGCCTAAAGCTTAAGGCTAGCCAAGGGACTCAAATCATGGCTATGCAAGGCAAGCCCCAAAGGGCCATGGGCACCCAAAACAGTCCCAAGGTAGGTCAAGATAGGGCCAAAAACAAGCTTAAACCTAGCCAACACAAGCTAGAACAAATGTCCAAAAGTATGAGGCATGCAAGGCTACAAAAGAGGTGTTATATTACATCTATGAAAACCAAACATGGCATGACTCAACCAATGAAAATAGAGTTATGGCATGGTAAAACAAGGCCAAAACCCCACTTAGATGGCATCCCAAAGACCTAAGCATGGAGGCATGCACAATGATCCATTCATGAAGCATAAAACACCAACCTCCCAATGCATGGAGAAGATGACAAATGCAAGTGTACAGCCACACTTCATGGACTGAAATCTCATATGGAATGATTCCAAATCATAAGAATAGTCCTAGCAATGCATACTAATGACTTGGACACTCAAAGCCAACAAGCTAGGTTGAACCATGGCTATACAAAACAATGCAAGCATGACCAAAACAAAACCAAACAGACCTTAAGCATGATAAAACAAGGCTAAAAGCTTCTTTAGGTCAAGCCAAAATCATGCTAAAAACATGGCCTAAAGCACAAAGCATGTTAAGGCAATTTCATGGAAATGCACTACAAGTGCATGAGGCATGCAAAGGCTAACCAAACCAAACCTAAACAGAGGTATGACATGGTAAGACAACACCAAATACATGCTGAAGTGGACACAACATAGGCTAGAATGACATGCTACTTCATGAAGCATACAAGACTAGTGTGTATGATTTACACTTCAAGTGTATAAACCATGCATGGAGCAATCAATCCAAGCAAAAACAGGGGTAAGCCTCTGCAAAATAACCACAAATACATGCTAATATACAAGCTAAAACAAGCCTAAAAAACATGCTCACACATGAGGAATTCAAGGCAAGTATTGAAGACACGAGGAAAGGGGATGACCCTCTCCTTTTTGGGACCTTAAAACACCATCCCCTGAGAAGGCCAAAACAAGGTGATCCCGAAGCTCACAAAGAAGGCACAAAAGCATGGTCAAACAAGGCCTAAGGGGGGGTAAACAACCCCAAACAAAAAAGTGACCTTAAAAAAAGGTTTCAAGCATGCAAAATCAGAACTTTTTATAGTTTAGAGTTAAGCTTAAAATAATATGCAAATAGGTCTAAAAGCTTAAGCAAGAATGGGGGTTTAAAAGCAAGAAGCTCACCCTTGAAGAACACATTCAAGAACACTACTCTAGTAGCCTCCTCTAGCCAAAACTAGCTCAAGAACACTAAAAACAACCACTAAGGACCTCAGAAACCAAATAATGGTGTTCTACTAGGTGTTTGTGTGCTATAGTAAGACAAAAAGACACTTTAGAGCACAAAACAAGGATCAACAAGGAGATATAGATACAAATGTATATCTATCTCTCAAGACTCCATTTTCTGAACCTTTGAGAAGGGAGGAGGGGCTCCCTTCTTATAGAATTCCAATTCTTAAGCTTGTTGAGCAAGCTTGAGTCTTGAAACAAATACCTTTATACACGTGTATGGAGGATGTGAATTGTGGATACCAGCTGTCACAGCTGGTAGAAAATATCTGCAAAAAGCAGATAGAAAGGTCTCGGCTCAAAAATATGGCTGATCGACCAACATAAATGCCGACCGACCGACCAAAAGGAATGCCGATCGGCCAACACTTTTGACCTATGACAAGAACACAAGGCCGATGGCATTATGCCTTGGCCGATGGGTTGAGGGGATGGCCAACAAGCCACCCTCTTCCCTCAGAAGCAAAAACACAAGTGTTTGGTCCACAACCAAGCACAAAACAGACAAGTTGAGAGGTCCTAAGGCAAGGCGCGCGGCTGAGACCTCTGGGAACTCAAAATGAACACAAGCATGGATGATCATCGAGTGTTCAAACGATGATGTTCAAATCTTGAGGACGGTCAAAAATGGGGTGTTTACAATTATCTGTGGGGGTAAGCTGTATAAAAGAGGTCATTTGGGAATGCATAAATTTTGTGTGAAGGAAGGGGAATTGAAGCGCCTTATGGAGGCTATCCACGGTATAGAATGCATGAATAGTGTGATGCTAACCCAAAAGATCCTCAGACAAGGCTATTATTGGTCCACCATGGAGGAGGATTGTATTGGTTTTGTGTGACGACACCACAAATTTCAAATTCATGCTTCGCCGTCAAAGCTCTATAACATGATTTCGCCATGGCCTTTCTCAGTTTGGGGAATCGATGTTATCGGTACTGTCTCGCCAAATAGGTTGAACGAACATGAGTATATCTTGGTGGTGATTGATTATTTTACGAAGTGGGTGGAAGCTCAATCCTATGCAGTGTTGAAGGGATCGTATGTGGCCAAATTTATCAGAAATAATATCATCTGTCGGTACGGAGTTCCCAACGAGATCATATCAAATAACAGTTCGCACTTCAAGAAAGAGGAGATAGACATGTTGAAGAAATACAACGTGACTTTTCATAAGTCATCAACATACAGACCACAAACCAATGGAGCTGTTGAAGCCGCCAATAAGAATATCAAGAACATCTTGTAAAAGATGGTTGAAACCTGCAGGGGCTGGCTAGATAAACTGTCGTTTGCACTCTGGGGTTACAGAACCTCGATCTGGACATCTACAGGGACAACCCCCTATTATCTCGTCTACGGGATAGAGGTTGTTCTGCTAATTGAAATTGAAGTCTCGACACTGCGAGTTATGGCTGAGTGTCTGTTAGTGGAGGCGGACTAGCAACATAGCAGGTTTGAGAAGTTAATGTTGTTTGATGAGAGGAGGCTAAAGGCATTGTATCATGTTCAGGGCTACCAGCGCAGAATTGCTAGGGCTTTTAACAAGAAGGTTAAGTCTAGAAATCTTAAGAAATGAGTCATGGTGCTGAAAGACAACTGAGCTCATATCCATGACCCTAGGGGCAAGTTCAGACCCAATTGGACTGGTCCTTACATCATCAAATCTATCTGGTCAGGAAGGGCGATTATTCTCATGGACTTAGATGGCCTAGAATTTTCACAGTCGATCAATATGGACAAGTTGAAGAATTACTATCCTTGAGAGGCTTGCTAGGCCAAAAACCTGGAAGGGCGACCTAGGCAAAAGTTAGAGCATGAAAAATTAGAAATAAAGAAAAACAAAGCTCGCGAGGTTGAAAATCCTAAAGGGCGACTTTGGCAAAAGTTAGAGCGCAAAAAAATAGAGTTAATACTCGAGTGAATCTGAACCGAACTACGTAAGGCCTGATTCCTATCTTTGGGATACGTAGGCAACTTCATCCTGAAGTTCGGCCGTAACTATCTCTAACTCAACTGTCGTATCTGTTTTTTTGATCAGGTCATCTTTGTTTATCATCTGTTAGTTTGGTTATGATCTTCATTTTGGGAAGAAAAGCTGGTTACAATGCAGAGTAATAGTGGTATTCAAGTAGGGGCAGTTATGATTTGCCGATTTGGGGTTGTACATCTTGAGGATCGATTCTATCTGTGTCAAGCAGTGATCATTTTTGAAAATGATTTTGAAAATTTTTAATAAAAGTTGATTTTTCTCAAAATTTTACCTTTACAACTTAGACCATTTTTGGGACCAAAAGGACAATTTTTAGTCCTTACAACTTTAATTTCATCGATTTCAACATAAAGTACATTCTCCAACTCTCTGATACCAATCAAAGTTGCTTTCACATCATAAAAATTGAAAATAAAGGTCAAAGCAATAAACTAGGGGCATAGGTGAGTCAGGTGCTCCTGCATTCTTTGCTCGCGCTTACGAAAGCTTCTGTAGTCGGAGTGGGCCCAACTTGTGCCCCATCCTCGAGCTAAGCCAAGCACTTGCTAGATAGGGCATAACTGAAACTAGGGGCAAGGATGAGGAGCTCTCTCGTCCTCCAAGCAATGTGGTATCGAGTTAAGTGTGAAGCACGGATCAGGAATGAAGCAGGATATTCTACCCCCTCCTCTAGGCAAGTCTGATCATGCCCAAACTGGCGTCTGAACCAGAAGGGAAATTAGAACATGCAGTGTGTGAGGCCAATCAACTGTATGCCTAGCTGTTGAGATATGCTGTAACTCATCTCATTTAAGTTAAGCCAGGGGCAACGCCAAACTATGTCAGCTGCGGACCTGCTGCACATCCAGTTGCACCACCATCCCTCATTGGAAAAGTCCACTAGTCGCTGGTAGAAGAAGCAAGCTCAGGCTAAATATTCGGGGCAAGGGTCCACCACTTTTAGCTTATCCATGAGCCATACCTGGGAAGGGATGAAATATAAAAGAGATTAAAGAATAGAGAGATGTACGTAGAGAGAAAAGTAAAGAAAGGGCTTTGAAATAAAATAGAGCATGAGTGCCGAGTGATGTACGAGGCATATATTAGAAAGGTTGGGAAACAATACCTGAAGAAGTAGTGGACTACTCGCAAATCTGGTGGTCTCTCGCCGATGAAAAGCATCTAAACCCATCAGGGTCTCGGCCAGTACTAAACTGATGCAACTCTTACCCTTTTTCAGGCATTAGGCCACTTTCATCAACCGAATGCTGGCTCCACCGCAACTAAGGGCAAGATGAAAATGTGTAAGCATACATAAGTAAAGGGCTTGTTGCCAAAAACCTCGCCAGAGAGGGTCGCATCTGTCACTGATGTCAGAAAATCAATGAATCAAGTTAGGTATATCTAGCTCTCCGTTATGAGCCAAAGATCGAGCTTCGTGCAAAGTGAGTCCATGCATTTGTCCCAAAGCCTAGGCACGGCCAAAATGGGCCCGAGGCATGATTTCCTTATCACACCGGGTTTCCATCAATGCTCGAAATTCTTCAAGAGTAGGGCACATTTCCTGTGCGCCGAAGCAAAATATATACGTAATTGGGTCCCAACATCGGACCGTGACATGGAGAAACGGAAAGCAAAGTGGAGTATGGCTCAACAAAAATAACGCGTTTATGTTAAAACCTCATAAATTTACCTTTTTCGTGCCATCCAAAGTGGTTATCCAATCCGTGAGCTTCTCGGCCAGGAATATCTCCATTTCTGGAAGAAACAACAACAAAAATGAGGTTCTAGTGAAAAAATCACGAAGAAAGACCTTTTGTAGAAGATAGGGCAGTCAGTGGAGGCCAGCTGTCAGCCGTTTGGTGGTTCCATCACAAGTGGCTAGCCGCCCACTTTTTGTGGCTTGTCATCCACTTGTGGGCCTGACAGTTTTGGTAGTTTGGTTTTGTCTTGGTCTTTTTGTTTTGAGGTCTTGTTTTGAGTCTTTTGGTTTTAGCAAGTGTGCATATCTGTGTTTGGGTTGTTTTCGCTTTGTTTATCAAGTTGTATTTTGTATTTTGGTCGTTGGTCGACTCATTACCCGATTAAGAGCATCGTGCCAATACAAGTTTTTATTTTGATTTCAAATTCAACTCCATTTTCATTCTACATGTGACGTCATAAATACAATAGTCTCACATCACCCATTTACACAAATAAAGTCAAAGGGGAACTTAGCCCAAGAACAGATAAACAAAAAAAAACCTAATAAAGCCTTGAGATGGACCTCTCAAAAGGAACCTCCTCGGGAGGCACGGTGGTTGGCAGACAAAAGAGAATCTTAGACCGTCAACTCTAGGCCTCGTCACGTGCTTGATTACCTACACACATAATATAATAGAGTGAGCGGAATCCCAAAGAATAAGAGTAAAGGGTTTAAATGAATGATGTCCATAACCAGAACAAAAATTAGAGTTCATATGAGAAATAGATTTATGTTCATGTTCTTGTTCAATCTACAAAGAGAAATTAGAGTTCATGCATCGTTATACATGGTATATTCATTAGCGTTAACTTGCTTGTTAGTCCCATAAGGAACCTCCGGTACCGAGAACTTGTAATATACTTGAGCCACGGTATTGTTACCCCTAGGAAAGGGCCATGAGACCACGACATTATTACTCCCAAGCAAGGGCCCTGCTTATAAACCATGGTATTGTTACCCTCGGGCGAGAGCCATATGCTAAGGATGCCACGAATACATTTCAGAAATTTGGACAATCATTCATTGGGCAAAATATAACATTGCATAAAACAAATCATAATTCATATCATTCATAAAATAACTAAAGTTAAACATAGCTTTACTAAGTTATTACTCATAGATGGCTCCACTTGCAGAACAGACAAATCAGATAACTTATGGCGTGTGACCTACACACACTCGATTGGTACTTAACTTCTTTTGTTTAATTCTTAGTGTGTTTTTAAGTCTTAACCTCTTATTGAGTCTTAATCATGGTCTAGGAATGCCTAAGATATAATGTGGATGCCAAAATGCACTTTGGAGCCCTTAACAAAACTTGTTGAAAACAGGGGTCATGCTCAAGTGCAACTTCTTTCGCTCGAGCGAACATGCAAACATGCGAGGGGCCGCTTGAGCGCAACTTCCATTGCTTGAGCGGTCTGTAAACTTTGAAAAAGTATTGGTTGTGTGAAATCTCCGCTTGATAGCCGCTCAAGTGTGAGACTGAGGTCTTCGTTCAAGCGCAACTTCTATCGCTCGAGCGGTTTGTAAAATGTGAAAACTTCTGGAAGCTCGCATTTCTCGCTCAAGCAAACTTTTGGTTGCTCGAGTGGAAGTGCAAGATCACAGAGTGGTCGCTCGAGCGCAGATTATGTTCCTCGAGCGGAAGTGCATAATCTGGAATTTTCAGATTGCACTCCCAAGCTTCAAACTCGAATTACACCCTTCAAAACTCAGCTCTTTGGGCCAAATTTCTAGAAAACATTTAGAAACTTGGAAAATACCATGGTTTGAAGATCATTTCACTAAATCACGGCCCAAAATTATGTCAATTGTTCAAAATCCACCTAGAGACTTTAAGAACATAACATGAATACTACATGCATGAAATGGTTTGAGCTTCAAGTGTCCAAAACATAATCAAATGAGGTGTTTAGCTCACAAACATGTTGAATTCTTAAAGCATAGCTAAAATATGAACATGCATGGGACAAATTCTTAGACAACATGTTATATTGGTCATGTGATGCACATGCATGCATGTATCTTTTTCTTTCTACGTCAATTAACTTAATTCTTGCTTCAATTCACGTAGTTCTTTTGAATACATGTGGTAAGTACTCCAATTACACAACTAAAGGCTTGATTTCTTAATTTTAGCTTAGATGTGTTGATGTTTGAGCTCACAAGTCAATTCTTTCAATTACCTTTCAAGTCTCTCAAATTCTCAAGCTTAGAGTCAAATCTTCCTACTCCCTCTCTTACTCTCACGTTTTTGCCACCAAGGATGAAGATATGAGAGTGTAAAATGTGAAAGAGGGCCCATTAATGCCTTATATAGGCTAAATTAATGGTTTAATTAAATGGTTGATCAAATTACTCAATTAGAGATAAATTATTCTAATTAAATCGTTCCGAATCGACTTTCAATTGAACCTACCATAAAATTCTAAAATTCTAACTAATACATAATTCAAGTCAATTTCGCGATCGGATGCCGATAAGGCCTTCAATTCACAGAACAGAACAGAACGACAAACAAATATTTCTATGATGGACAGATAGAAACACAAATAATGTCATACACACATGCAAATAAATTCAAAATTTTATCTTAATTCTTCTTAGGCATATTTAATCATGGATTAAAGGCTAATCACAGGACAGGGTTGTTACAGCATGGTTTTCCCTCAATCATTGTTTTTTTTACAAAAGAGAGTACAAGTTTTCGAAAGCAAAAGTAAAAGCCTATCTGAAACTATACATATGTTGAACTACCAAAATAAAAGAAACTAAGCAAAAAGTACAAAAATCGGCGCTGGTCATCTCAAGCTCGAGAGGCCCTCTTTGCCCTTTTTCTCGAAGGGGACTAAGGGGCACTGTCTTCTTCAGCACCGCTATCAAAATCAGACTCTGAGCCAGAGCCGGTCTCATCATTTCTGCTCTCTACTTTAGAGCCAACCCTCCTCAGAGTCATTGGCCTCGATATCATCCTCGCTCAATACGGGCTTAGACTCACTGCTTTGGCTTCAAGCACCCCTGCCTCTGCTTCGATCTCGACGCTCATCTCGGCTGCGTGCTAGGGCCTGTCTACTTCTTTTCCTTGCTACTGAAGGAGGTGCTGCTAGTGCCGCTGTCCTCCGTATAGATGGGATCTAAAAAACAAGTGTCAACATATCAGATACAATGAAGTATGTAGAATAAGTGCAAAAGGTGCAGTATGAGTACAACGTGTCAGTGCAGTGAATTAGTGCAGTGTGGTTGGTGTGAATGTTACTATATACGTATCAGTGTACTAGTGGGAATATAATGGTGTGGTACACAATAGTATGAGGTAGTAGTGAAATATATGTCAAAAATGGAAAACATATAATACCTGCATACCATAGAGATCAAGCAATGTCTCTCTCCTCTACACCATGCCAATCAGAGAAGCAACCAGCTGGAGCAGGCCTTCTGTGTACTCAAACGGTGCCTGCAAGTGCATTTGAATGATCAGTATGTGGAGTAATTAATGTTTGGAAATGAGAGTGCAGTTACAAGCTGTAAAGTGTGGTCCATACTTGAGGTGTGCCACAGGTTCTGACATACCTGTGCCCTGTCTTGGGTGGCTCTATCTAAATCTGATAGGCTGACCCGGTTGGCCGCCAACATGTAAGCGCGGTGGAAATTTTCGGCCAACTAGCAGCCCGCACAATAGGAAGGCCCCTCCAATATTGGCCTCGGTCTCCTAAGCAACCTCACCTGCCAAAGGAGCACCTGCTGTATCACCTATGCGAACTCTCGTCAAGGGTGGCATGAGATGGGTCTGGATAAAATTCGCATAATTGCCCTCTGCTCTAAAATAGTCGCCATCCAGTCCCACCATAAACTGAATAATAGCCCCAGTTGGAAGGCTATCGGTTGCCTTCATGGATGCTGGAAGTGGCATAGGAACGACTAGGATGGGTGAGCCTAGAGTCTGGCGAATGAAACGCTCACCTAAGAACCAGGCTCGGCAAAATGGGCCCTCCAACAAAATCAGAAAATGAGACGTGGCCCAAGCCCCGACATACTGGTCCCTCACTCCGGCTGGCATCGTCGCCTAGGGCTGCCATATGATCTGTAAATAGAGAATGTACAGATTGTTAGTTGTTGTCCGTTGTCGAAGCATAAATTAAAACAGTAGTAAAACAAAAATAACTATGAGTTTTGGATTACCTCATGAGCAACCACTATATCGAAGTATCGACGGTAGAAGGCGAATGTCATATCGTCGCAGCTGTGGCATCGGTACTGGCTGTCATATCATCGAGAGTAAAGCACGATGGGAGGGATCTCATCCACTAGCTCTGGAGCCAGAGTTGGGAAATAAGTGTAAACCCATAACTACAAGAAAAAGTCAGCAGTATTATCTATAATGTGTCAACAGATATAAAACCGAAAGTGCAAAGAAAAAAGTAAAATGTGTCAACAGATATGAAACATAAAGTGCAAAGTAGAAAGCACAAAGTGTCAGCATATATCAAATAGAAAGTGCAAAGCAGAAAGCACAAAATGTCAACAGATATCAAACAAAAGGTGCAAAGCAGAAAGCACAATGTATCAACAGAAAGTACAAAATCATAAAGGTGTGGTAAATACCTCCCAGGCTCTCCAGTAGCCTCCAACCCGCTCTCCCTTCATGCAGGAAGTGGAACTCATATAGTCGTAGAGTGTGGCGAGGCCAGCTTCATCCTAGTCGTAAAACCGGACTTGGGGCAAGGTCACAAGGGCGTTCAGTATGTATAAACCCACGATGTTCCATCTATTCGCAAACAAGGTGGTATCGAGGGGGAACATCAAGCAGCCCAGGGACATATTGCTCTACTTTCTCCTGTGTCTCGGCCTCACTCCTGTACAAGTGCTTAGAGAACCAGCTGTATCTCACCATCACTGGCCTGTATATAGGTGGCCGCACTCCAAATAGGTAAATCCAAGCCGCCTCCCACTCGCTCATGTCCATATCAAAGGGGATCAGATCACCCCTTACTCCTAAGCATGTAATCATGGAAAAGTCATAGGGAGTCATCGTCATCTCCCTAGCGGAAAAGAAATGAAAAGAGTTGGTGGTGTCCTACCACCTTCCACGAACGCTTCGAGTAGAGCCCGGTTCGCCATGTGTTGTGAGAGTCCGGTGCATGATATGCCAAAGCTGACCTCATCAACAAGGTCGCGGACCTCGGGCGGCAGCTCATAATATCAATCTCTGGTTGTTACTACCCCATAACCCCTACAAGAATGAGAGTCCCTCTGTGGCAAAGAAATAGTGAATCAGATGAAAGACAGTGATAAAAGAACATTCAGATGAAAGGCAGTGTAAGAAAATAGTCAAATGAAAGGAAAAAAAGCATGAAAATAAAGTTTGTACCGCACCATATGAAAGGTGAGAGTACGGCTGTCTCAGCAAAACATCCATTGGTATGCTATTAGAAAAATCGTCAAAATGCATCATGCCTCCAGACGCCAGCATGTGTGTGCGAGGGTGATAAGTGACAGCATCAAAGGGCCGTATCCTCTATGGTAGTAGCTTAGGCTCGAGCCGTGGAGCGAACTCTGCCTCGAAGTCAGTCGTAATGCCCTCCGCAGTCTCACCGGCCTCAGCGACCGCTGGCTCCTCAACCTCAACAGGTGATGAAAGTGTAAGTGTAACCTCAAGAGGAGCGTCATCATGAGAAATGTTATCTGCCACCTGAAAAGTGGGTGAAAACTGGTGAAAAAGTGAAGGAAATGAAGAAAAAAAAAGGGAAAACTTGGAAAAAGTCAACCCTAAGAGAGAGAAAATGAAAGAAAAAGTCAAAACCTGAGAAAGTTCACAAAACTTGAGAGAAACTCGAGGGAAACAAGCCCAAAGTGTTAAAAACTCAAAAAAAAATCAACGAAAACAAAATTTGATCGGTTCAAAGCGTAAAAGATCAAAGAGGGTTTACGAATAAAGTTTGCGTGCGCGGCATTGGAAAACGTGCACAAAGTACAAATCTAGAGAGAGAAATCACATAGAGAGAGAGGGAGGATGATTTTGACCTTGGGTGTTTGAGGAAATGAGGTGTGGTAATGTGTATATAAAGACCTGTGCCAAAAAGACAATTCTGTCTCGATTTTTACGTTAGTGGTCGGCAAGCCTCATTTGTGGCCGGCAATTTTCCTTTGTGGCCTGGTGCTGATTTTGTCCTTTTTTTTCCCTAACAGTGTATGTGAGGTTCTCTTTTGGGTCCAGATTGATTTTTGAGGAGCTCAAAATTGTGTTCTGATTGTGCTGTTCCCAATACTCGTTGTGTTTCGGCTTGTGAATGTGTCCCACTTGCCAATATGAATGAGGTGTATCCCTTTTGAGCATGTTGCAAAGTCTTTGAGGGGTAAGTCGAAGGTTATCATTGAACATCACTTTTGTTCATTCTGTCAAATTACATATCTGTTCTCTTTTGTTGCATAGAACATGCCTTCAATTAACATCATGTGTCGATTGTCTATAGTCTTGCATAGAATATGCATTGTCACTGTATTGATTGTAATTTTGTTCACTTTGTGTATCTATCGTACTTGTTCATTTTGTTCATCTATCGCACACTTTAATTACATTATGTATTTATCATACAATCTCATACTTTTTGCATCTATCTCAGGATGCGTGAAACGCGACCCTGAGCGGTTTTCCTACTTTTCTCACAACTTCAGCGTGATTAGAGTATCTTAGGACGCGTGAAACGCGACCCTGAGCGATTTTTCTCCACTTCTCACGATTTCAGCATGATTAGAGTATCTCAGGATGTGTGAAATGCGACCTTGGGTAGTTTTTCTCCTCTTCTCACGATTTCAGCGTGATTAGAGTATCTTAGGCCATGTGAAACACAACCTTGAGTGGTTTTTCTCCTCTTCTCACGATTTCAGCATGATCAGAGTATCTCAGGACGAGTGAAACATGACCCTAAGCGGTTTTTATCTCAGGACGCGTGAAACGTTACCCTGAGCGATTTTTCTCATCTTCTCACTACTTCAGTGTGATTAGAGTATCTTAGAATGCGTGAAACACGATCCTGAGTGGTTGTTTATCGCAGGGCACGTGAAATGTGACCCTGAGCAGTTTTTCCCTCCTCTTCTCATGGCTTTGGCATGGTTAGAGTGCGCGTTTTGTTTTTCGCGTGAAACCCATTTCGATTTAAGCTTGAAGCTCATTCATATGTCCTTATCTTGTTATTGCTTAGTGCATTATCTTGCACGATCATGAATTTTCAAAACAGCCAGCTTTGCGAGACGTGTGAGTTCGTCTTTCAAAGTATATTTTTTGTGCAGATCATTTGCATTCTACCCCAAAACTACCATGGTTTGATTCCTTACAAAGGGATACATAGGCAGCTTGCGAGCTTAACCAATTTAATTTATGTCTTGATTGTTTGCCCAAGTCTTACGGCCTTGTCAAAATAGGTCGTCTCTGGGCTTTAATATTCACTTACATCATTTCATGACTCCGAGCTCTGTCAAAGAGGAGCAGCTGTAGACACCCTATTTTTTACGGTCCTTAAGACTTGGACGCCATTGATTGATCACTCAATGATGAATTTGTACGCTTGTCAAATGATAATATTAGTATGTTGTACTTAGAGTAGCGGACTTGTAACTAATTAGTTAAATTAGTAGAATAGCTAGTTAATTTTGTGTTGTACTTATATAATTAGCTAAAGTAGTTAGTTAATTCGTGATGTTATAATAATTAGCTAGCGTAATTAGTTTATTTCATTTGTGTTGTAATAGATTAGTTAATTCGTAGTAATTAACTAGAGCATTTATTCGGACCCTCTTGTGCGAGGGCCAAACTTGTAATAATGTATATGTTTTCCAACCCCACGTCTTTCTCCCTTTTATTTACTCGCTTATGATGGGTATTTTAGAACATCATGTTTCTTTTAGCATTTTCCATGTTTGCATCCATTTGTCTTGCATGAATCGAGGCTCGATTCATCATTCTAATAAGCATTTTCGTTTATTACTTCGTTGAAGAAGTGTTTAAACCGCATGCTATCAAGTTGTTTCAAATGCCATATTAGTAGCCGAGCCTTCTAAATGAATTTTTGCATGAGTTGCATTAGGCATCTTTCATTAGTTAGAACCATGCATTTTTCTAACTAGTTTCTCTTTTGGCTCACCTCGGGAATTGGGGTGAGCATTTATTGCTTTAGCATATTGCATGAATGTGATTGTTGCCATGTCTAGCATGCTTGCCATGAAGCTAAGTGATTAAATGACATACCTGTTTGAATGCCTGTGGATGAAGGCTAATTGCTTGAATTGGAATACATTGATTAATGTACATACAAACTCACTTTTTTCAAGTGGGGCGTAACCAAAACAACTTTCAAACAAAATATGAAATCAAATGTTCCAATTTTTGCAAATTAGTCTATATTTGTGTGCAACACATAGTAATGCTAGTCTAATAATCGAAATAAGAGCATATAATGTAAATAAGAATCACATCATAATTAGTAGAGGCCGATCTTTGATCAGGCAAGTGGGGTGCTCAATTCATGACCTCCCCTCTCATACCTAAGTTCCCTAGCCGAGACACTTTGGTGATGATGGATAAGTGGCCTTTGGCACGAGTCTTGGGTTCCTAAATTTTCCAAAAAAAAATTTAGGTAGCAACTCTGTGTCTGGCAAAGTAGTCAATTTTTGGCATTTTGATTCAAAATTAATTTTTTAAAAGAATTGTCAGATTTGGATTCATTTGTGTTTATCTATTTCACATTGCACTTGTGAAATTAGATTCAGAATCATGGGAGTCTGAACTGTAGGGCTAGTCGTATCCGAAAGGAGCACAAAAGTTGAGCTACACCTGGCTAACATTCCGCTTCATACATGGACAACCTCTTCAGCGACCAACCAAAGGACTGAGTACCTTGCGACTGCTGCTTGCTTTTGTAGTATTGAGACCGAGCAGACTTTTTAGTGAAGTATGAGAAGGTGGTACAATACTAGTAGAAGGTGGTACAGTACTAGTACAAGGCACATTACTCGCAGTACCCGATTCACTTGTTCTCACTCGATCCTTGATTTCCCTCAACCCAAGTTGAATCACTTTGCGTTTACCATTATCAATGGTGGCAAGTTCTAGGATCTCGTCCAACGATGTCGAGCATGTGGGAAGACAATTTTGATGGCATTTTGCATAGCTCTACACCGGTCAATTATTATAGTTTTGGGGGAGCATTTGACATGCAACTTAACCATTCTTTGAATAGCCAAACAAATGTCTTAGTGTTCTCATTAGATAACAACCCACAACCAATCAAAATTGACTGTCCATGGTGATTAACTCATACAAATAGAGCAAATGGCATATAATATTTGTTTATCAAATAAGACAACATTCCCAATTGCTTTATAAGCTGTCCTACTCCTTGCATCTACCCAAAACAAGTTTCGCATGCGACCATCTTCATCAAAGTCAATTGCCGAATAGAAGTTCAAATTTTATTGTTGCATTTTATGGAAATAAAGTGCAACTGATTCGGCATCTCCTACCCCAAGTTTCAATCTTCTAGCATTCTCAATATAATTCCTTGCATCTCGTTCATCAAACGTTAATGCCTCATATCTCCCTGCTTCAACAACTATGGAATGAAAATTCCTCCCCACCCCAATCCTTGCTGCATCGTTTACTTCTAGTCTCCTCTTCACCAGAGTAAGAATCCTCTTATTCATTGCAAAATGTCGCGAGTCAGTAGGAATCAAATCATGAGTGTGCTCAAGTACAACTATGGTTAACTTATATCTTCCATCGTTTTGTAGACTAGCTCTTGCCCTTGCTTTATAATCAATTTTTGATGACAAAGATGGTTCCAAGAGATTTACTTCTGATCTTTTTGTTCGGATCCGCGACCAAGTACATTCACTTCCAAAGTACTTTATTTCCGCATCACTTGTTAGATTTTGTGTTCTAAAAGCTATAGCAAATTTATAGTGTTTCGCATATTTTGCATAAAATGCGTACACTTCTTGTTTTGAGGTAAAATACATCCCTTTCTTAGGTTCTTCAACTTCACTACTCTTGTTAAATGAAAGATTGTTATCCTATTCTTCAACTCCTCACTCCCATTGAATGAATTATTATTTGAATTAATATTCATTGTAGCTTCAAAGTTAAATAGAATACTGTTAAATACTGTCAAAATAATTAAAATACTGTTAAAATGATTAAAATGTTAAGATACTATTAAAATGATTAAAATTGCTATTATACTGTTAAAATTGGTATCTTTGGATGATTTTCCACCAAATTTTGCTGAGACAAAAATGCTGTTATGCATGTGAATAAATAAATAAATCCATTTTTTTATTTTTTTTATTAATAATAGTAGAGAATGAATCTAAAACAAAGGCTCAAGAGAATGAATCTGAATCTGCTAATTTTTTTGAGGGGTAGCTCTTATTTTCACAATCATCATAACAATAATCTTATTTTCATTATTATCTTAACAATAATCATATGATAGAGCAATGGAAGCGCAGCCATGGCAGCCACAATCATCCTAGCCAGCAGCCATGGCAGCCACAATGACAGAGCAAATTACAGAGCAATGTTTGAAGGGGAAATACCTTATCCACAAGTCAAGCACAACTCTGATTGCTCTGCGGCACACAAACTTCCTCCTCTTCCATTCCGATCAAACAATAGTAGCGGCGACACAAAGAGACGGTTCCGCTAGTGTCACGACCCAAACCCGCCTCTATGGGTTTAGCACCGTAACTGATCAGTAATCCATGATTACCAAAGGCCCGCTTAACAGTAAAGACAACAATACAGAGTAAGGGGCTGGGGGAAACCAAAACAGTAAATAAAAGGTGCCCAACGAGCTGTGACATTCTGGATGCAAAAAGACTTTCCAAAACATATTAACATTCAAAACCAAAACAGTATATACATACATTCTATACAGACATTCAGGTTAGGGACCAAGTCCTTACCATAACAGTACAGTGCAAGTCTCAACATTTATTACAGAATAGAGGCAAAAGGGGTAATCTAAAACACCCCAAACTAGTCTTGGCTTTGACGCACTCGGAACCTCGAAGTGAGGCACAATGATTGGCTTTGACAAAATGGGAGCTTAGCTTGACACTCTTAGCATCGGTCCGGTGCCTGGACACCTACATATATATATATAAACAGTGAGCTAAAGCCTAATGAATAACAGTTATGTAAAGAGGTTAAGAATGAATGTCCTTTCAGTAATTAAACAGTCATATCAATCGTTTAAAACCATAGCGGTCATATGTGGTACATCCCATAGCAAAACAGTACAGCAGGTCTTAACAGACCGAACAGTTAGTTGATGGCCATCATAACAGTAACAGTAGTGGTTCCAAACTTGGGAACCGACAGAGATCTCTGTGACAGTAGCCGTAATAGTACAATAACAGTAAGTTGCTAAGGATGCCACAAATACAGTTTACAAATAGGACAAACATTCGTTCATTAAACAATAACGTTTCAGTAAAGAGAACAGTTGATCATTCAGAAATATTCATAATTGAACATATCATTACAACATTGTTACTCACAGAGCACTGGGCTATAAGCAGCTAATGAGCGTCCTCGGATGCCAACCCCACACAGTTACAGAACGAACACACACTAAGTTACAGACTTGGGAATCAACAACTTAGTCCCTAACTCAACTCGCTGTGGTTCCACATCAATATCCTCATTAAGATGCCTTAAACATGGCCTAGGAATGCCTAGGATGGAAAGAGGATGCAAAGATGCACTTTAAAACACTTTTCAAAATTTTCAGAAAACAGGGGTCCCGCTCGAGCGTGGTTTTCTACGCTCGAGCAGACATGCAAACAAAGGAGCTCTACTCGAGCGTGACATCCTTCGCTCGAGCGGATTGTAACCTCCATGAAAAGTACTGGATGCATGCATTTCACGCTCGACGGACGCTCGACCTCCGCTCAAGTGTGAGACTCGGGTCCTCGCTCGAGCGGACTGTAAAACACAAGAACTTCTGGGTACATGCATTTCACGCTCGAGTGCAACTTTCCACGCTAGAGCGGAAGAGCACGACTCAGAGGGTACACTCGGGCATGAAGTCCTACGCTCGAGCGTGGGTCCAAAATCTGGAATTTCCAGATTCATCCCCAAGCACAAAACTCAAGCATTTAGTCCTCAAACTCGATCCTTTTGGGCCAATTTTCTGGAAAAACACTTTAAACCCATAATATAACATGTTTTGAAGATCAATTTGAGAAATCAAAGCCCAAGGATGAGTCAATAGAACACCATTTTCAAATAAACTTCAAGAACAAAGTTCGAACACAACATGCATGTATTCAATTAAATTCAAAGCTTCAAATACATGGTCAAATAACTCAATCCTTCCAAAAACATGATGAATTCTTGAACTATAATCAAAATATGAACATGCATGTAGCGAATTTCATGGAAAAGACCTCAAAACTCAAGAATGTGTACATGCATGCATGAATTCACTCTCAAATTCAACCCTTTAAACCAATTCTTGACTTTAAACTCTAATTTACCATGAACCATGCAATATACAACTCAAATGTACAAATGAGAGGATGAAATCTCTACCTTGGGTCTTGAATTCAAGGTAAAGAAGCTCAATTATGCAATTCTCTTTCAATTTCTCCTAAGTTCCAAGCCAATTTTGATTGACTCAAGTTTTCTTCTATCTCTCTCTTTCTTGCTCATGGTTTTGGTCTCAAATGAGATGAGGAAATGATATAAAGTACAACCATTAAGTCCAAACAAAATGTGTAGGAAATGGCCACTTAATGGCAATTTGGTAATGAAGCCAAACTAATGTAATTTAACATTATTTAATCTAACTTAATCATTCCAAATCACATTTCAATTAAACCTACCATAAAATCAAATAAATTCTAATTAATACATAACACTAATCAATTTCTGATTCGGCCGCCGATAAGGCCTTTAATTTGCAATTCGAAATTAAAAACACGAACAGATCAATCTACGACAAACAGATAGAATGCAATTAAGATAACACACTTATGCAATAAATTTCGAATTTCAGTCTGATCAATTACTTATCATGCTCAGTCACAGTTTAGCAGTAATCAGAGGTGAGGGTTGTCACAGTCTTCCCCCCTTAAATGAGTTTCGTCCCCCAAACTCGGATTACCTTCATTCTAGAAGAACACTGGGTCCAGAGGGAACAGTTCAGGATATCTCCTCAACATATCATCTTCCATTTCCCAAGTGGCATAAATGCCACCGTGGTTTTGCCAATCCACGTTCACTAACGGGATTTCTTTGTTTCTCAACTTCTTGATCCGTCGGTTTACAATCTAAATAGGCCGTTCTTCATAACTGTAGTCATCACTTAGCACTACACGGGTAGACTCAATCACATGGAAGGGATCCCGAAGATAATCCCACAACATTGAAATATGGAAGACATTATGCATATGCTCCATTTCAGGAGGAAGCGCTACTTGATACGCCACCGGATTAATCTTCTCAATGATTTCATACAGTCCGACATATCTCGGCGCTAGCTTGCCCTTAACTCCAAAACGAGTCTGTCCTTTCATTGGTGTCACTTTAACAAAAACATGATCACCTGCTTCATACTCCCTATCTCGCCTTCGGACATCCGCATAACTTTTCGATCGGCTTTGTGCGGTTTTCAATCTCTGTTGAATCAGTTTCACTTTTTCGGTGGTTTCCTGTACAATCTCGGGCCCAAGCAAAGGCCCATCTCCAACTTCTACCTAGCAGATAGGAGATTGACATTTCCTGCCATATAAAGCCTTGAAAGGTGCCACACCAATGCTCCAGTGAAAGCTGTTATTGTAGGCGAATTCAGCTAAAGGTAGATGACTTTCCCAATTTCCCCGGAAATCAAGAACACACATCCGCAGTAAGTCTTCCAGAGTCTGAATGGTTCTTTCTGACTGACCATTTGTTTGAGGATGATATGCACTACTCGGTCTCAGTTCAGTACCCAATGCAGTTTGCAGACTTTGCCAAAATCTCGAGGTAAACTTCGAGTCCCTGTCAGAAACAATAGATACTGGCACTCCATGCAATCTAACAATCTCATCAATATAAATTATAGCCAATTTGTCCGCATTATAGATTGTTTTGACAGGTAAGAAGTGAGCAGATTTAGTCAATCTATCAACAATAACCCAAATTGAGTCCATACCTTTACTGGAGCGAGGTAAACCAACAATGAAATCCATAGTAATATGTTCTCATTTCCACTCCGGTATTGGTAAGGGCTGCAGTAAGCCTGCGGGTCATTGATGTTCAGCTTTAACTTGTTGGCAATGAAGGCATTTCGATACAAAGTCAGTAATCTCTTTCTTCATTCCCGGCCACTAGAAATTCAGTTTCAAGTCTTGGTACATTTTCGTATTTCCTGGGTGGATAGACAGTTTCGAATTATGGCCCTCTTGCAGAATTCATCTTTTAAGTTTAGAATCATTCGGTACACACAACCTTCCTTGGAATTTCAACACATTGGTCTCAAATTTAAAGTCCGGCCTCGGTTTGGACTCCTATTCATCAATGATCTTTTTCAAAAAGTCATCCTGTTGCTATTTCTCTTTAATCTCCTCAATCAGTGCCGGTTAAGCAGAAATAGCGGCTAAGGTTCCACCTTGTTCACGCAAAACAATCTCAACTTCAAATTTTTCAAGGTCACCTAGCAATTCTTTCTACCCGGTGAATAAACAAGCTAAATTTCCAACTGATTTCTGACTCAATACATCGGCAACGGTGTTGGCTTTTCCCGGATGGTACAAAATTTGCAAGTCAAAATCTTTTATCAGTTCTATCCATCTCCGTTGTCTCATGTTCAATTCTTTCTGTGTGAAGAAATATTTCAAGCTCTTGTGATCTATATACACTTCACATGTTTCCCCATAAAGGTAGTGACGCCAGATTTTCAATGCAAATACCACTGTGGCAAGTTCTAAGTCATGGGTCGGGTGGTTCTTTTCATGCGGTCTCAGTTTTCAGGAAGCATATGCAATAATTTTACCACTCTGCATCAAAACACATCCCAAATCCTTGTAAGAAGCATCACTAAATACGGTAAATCCATCTGTACCTAAAGGTAAGGTGAGAATCGGTGCAGTCACGAGTCGAGTCTTTAACTCTTGAAAGGCTGATTCTCTCTAGTAAGTCCAGTCAAATGATATCCCTTTTTGAGTCAACTGAGTCAATGGTAGGGCAATTTTGGTGACGTCCTTCACAAAACTTCTGTAGTACCCGGCTAAGCCTAGGAAGCTTCGAACTTCAGTAACATTAGTCGGTCTAGGCGAATTCACCACTGCTTCAATTTTCTGTGGGTCAACTATAATGCCATCCTTACTGATCACGTGTCCTAAAAACATTACATTGTCTAGCCAAAATTCACACTTCCTTAGTTTTGCATACAGTTTCTGTTCTCTTAAGCTCTGTAAGGCAATGTTCAAATGATGTTCATGTTCTTCCGTGCTTTTGGAATAAATCAAAACGTCATCTATGAACACAACTACAAATTTATCGAGGAACGGTTTAAAAATTCTGTTCATAAGGTCCATAAATGCGGCAAGTGCATTAGTATCTCCGAAAGGCATAACAAGGAATTCGTAATGTCCATATCTCGTTCGAAAGGAAGTCTTTTCAATGTCCTTTAGTTTGACTTTTAAGTGGTGGTATTCGGATCTAAGGTCAATTTTCGAGAACACCCGGGCACCCTGTAATTGGTCAAACAAATCATCAATTCGAGGCAATGGATATTTGTTTTTCACTGTTACCTTGTTCAGCTCACGGTAGTCAATGCAGAGTTCCAAGGAGTCATTTTTCTTTTTCACAAACAAAACTGGAGCGCCCCACGGTGAAGTACTGGGCCTGATGAACTTCTTATCTAACAGTTCCTGTAGCTGAACTTTCAATTCTTTCAGTTCGGTAGGTGCCATTCTGTACGGAGCTTTGGAAACTGGCTGTGTACCCGGAATCACATCAATGGTGAACTCAATGTCCCTATCAATCAAATCCCCTGGAAAATCATTTGGAAAAACATCTGGAAATTCTCTGACTATAGGAATACTGTCCACATTAGCATTAGCACCAGTAAGTACAGTCAATATACAATATAGATACCCCTTACATCCCTTCTTAATTAGTTTAAAAGCTTTCATAGACGAAATCAGATATGGGGGGGGTACTACTCCAACTCCGCTAAACACAAATTCAGGTAAACCAGGTGGACGAAAAACAACTTGTTTTGTTACACAATCTATGGTAGCATGATATTTTGTTAACCAGTCCATTCCCAATATCACATCGAAATGATCGATATTCAAAGGCAGTAAATCAATATACAAATGCACATCTCCAACAATAATTTCATATGCAGGGTACATATAAGCACAAGTCATGGATCCCCCAACAGGTGAAGATACAGCTAACAAATAATTTATGGGTTCCAGTGGTCTATCTAGTTTTCGCGAAAAAGCATGCAAGACATATGAATGTGTAGACCCCGAATCAATCAGAACATAAGCATTTTGAGCACAGATTGAGAGTATACCTGACGCAATGGTCTCAGTATTCTGCACATCTCCTAGTACAAGTGCGAACACTCGGCCTTGCCTTAGAGGCTCCTTCCCGGTAGCTTTGGGGTTGGGTTTTGGTGGAGCAGTTGATGCTGCGGCGCTAGCTGCAACTTTACTATTGCCTTGAGATGTGGAAGTGCAATCTTTAACCATGTGGCCTACCTTGCCACACCTGTAACAAGCTCCAGAAATTTTATAGCAAACCCCATTATGTCTTTTTCCACATTCGGAGCAGGGTGATACGGAACCACTTCCCTGACTAGAACTGGTCGTTGACCCTGTATTTTGCTTTTTGTTTAGTGAGTTATTTCGACCTCTCTTAAACTTAAAACCCCATCTCTTATCACGCCATTCAGTTGCTGGTGTTTCAGTCTGTTTCAATGCTTTGATATTTGACTCGGCCATTATTGCTCGGTCAAGAACATCTACATATTTCAGTAATTTCAGCACATTGATTCTGTCAAGTATCTCTACATTAAGGTCGCCTTCAAACTTCCTGGCCTTTTTGTAATTAGTGTCCACCATATATGGTACATATCTGGCGAGTTCGGTAAACTTTGATTCATACTCTGCTACTAACATGGTACTCTGCTTTAACTGTTCAAATTCAGTTACTTTATGATCCCTGACACACTGAGGAAAATATTTCTCAAAGAAAGCTCCCTTAAACTCAGCCCAAGTCATAACATCGTCGGTGTCACAAACAAGCGTCCACCACCATCTAGCCTCTTCTTGTAAAGTGAAGGTAGACAGTAACACTTTGTGTGCCTCAGAACACGGAAACACTTCAAACAACTTCTCCATTTCTAAGGCCTCCTTGAAAGGATGGTGGTTTCATTTTGCTGAACTTCTGTGTCAGAGCAATTATATCCTCATTAACATTCTGTTCGGGTTGTACTAGAGGAGGTGGGGGCTGTTGGTTCTGTTGTAGCCTCAAGGCCTCAGTCAACAGTTCAACTGTTCTTTCTAATCTTGTCATTCTAGCATCAGATGATTCTGTTTCATCGGCATTCCTTGCATTGTTCATTTCACTATATGCAATACAGTAATAATAAACATTGGAATTGCTTACTTAAACACATTAACACATATATTCATGTCATGGCCGCACACACTTTTTCAATGCTCATGCAATGCCCTAATTGCTTTTCTAGGACATCTTATAGCTCATTTGGACACGTGTGTGCGGTATAACTCGTGATTTGATATCGCTCTGATACCACTCCGTCACGACCCAAACCCGCCCCTATGGGTTTAGCACCGTATCTGGCCAGTAATCCGTGATTACCAAAGGCCTGCTTAACAGTAAAGACAGTAATACAGAGTAAGGGGCTGGCGGAAGCCAAAACAGTAAATAAAAGGTGCCCAATGAGCTGTGACATTCTGGATGCAAAAAGACTTTCCTGAACATATTCACATTCAAAACCAAAACAGTATATACATATATCCTATACAGACATTCAGGTTAGGGACCAAGTCCCTACCATAACAGTACAGTGCAAGTCTCAACATTTATTACAGAACAGAGGCAAAAGGTGAAATCTAAAACACCCCAAACCTGTCTTGGCTTTGACTCACTCGGACCCTCGAAGTGAGGCACAATGGTTGGCTTTGACAAAAGGGGAGCTTAGCCTGACGCTTCTAGCATCGGTTCGGTGCCTAGACACCTACATATATATATATAAATAGTGAGCTAAAGCCCAGTGAATAACAGTTATGTAAAGAGGTTAAGAATGAATGTCAACACTTCAAAATGCTAAGAGATGAACATGCATGCATGATTTAAGCCTCAATTCAACATTTTCAACCAATTCTTGACTTTAAACTCTAATCTTCCATGAACCATGCAAGAATTAATCTTAAATTCACAATGGAGAAGGTGAAATCTCTACCTTAGGTCTTGAATTCTAAGTGTTGAAGCTCAAATCTTCCAAGTTTCCTTCAAATCTCCAAAGATCAAGCAAAATTCTTGTTGAACAAATTTTCTCCTACTCTTCTCTCACTCTCACGGTTTGGTCTGAGATATGGATGAAGAAATGATGCCTCAAGGGTGTGAATTAAGTCCTACACAAGTTTGTAAAGGTGGCCCACTAAGTGGCAAACTTGTAAATACTCAGCTAATGTGATTTAGCATTATTTAATCTAATTTAATCATACCAAATCAAATTTCAACTAAATTTACCATAAAATCACATTAATTCTAATTAACACAAAATACTAATCAGTTTTGGATTCGGTCGCCGATAAGGCCTTCAATTTGCAGTTTAAAACATAAAACATGAACAGATAATTTTATGGCAAACAGATAAAAACACAAAGATAATGCAATACATATACAATTTAATTCTGGATTCCTTCTAAATTACTGTTAGGCATAAATAATCATGGTTTAGCATTAATTGGAGGTCGGGGTTATTACAGTCTTCCCCCCTTAAAAGAGTTTGGTCCTCCAAACTCGAATTACCTTCATTCGAAATCAACATTGGGTCCAATGGGAACAAATCTGGATATCTCTTCATCATGTCATCCTCGGTTTCCCAGGTTGCATAAGTTCCTCCGTGGTTTTGCCAATCCACTTTCACCAACGGTATTTCTTTATTTCTCAACTTCTTGATCCGGCGATTCACAATCTGGATAGGTCTTTCCTCATAAGTGTAGTCATCTTTCAAAAGCACATGTGTCAGTTTGATGACGTGGAGTGGATCCCTTAAATATTCTCGTAGCATCGATACATGAAAGACGTTATGCATGTGTTCCATTACTGGAGATAAGGCTACCCGATACGATACCGGATTGATCTTTTCGAGGACTTCATAAGGTCCAACATATCTTGGCGCCAATTTTTCCTTAACACCAAACCGAGTTTGACCCTTCATCGGGGTCACCTTTATGAACACATGGTCCCCAACGTCATATTCCCTCTCTCTTCTTCGAACATCGGCATAGCTCTTCTGCCGACTCTGTGCAGTTTTCAAATGCTGCTGTTTCAGTTTCACTTTCTCGGTTGTTTCTTGCACAAGTACCGGTCCCAACAAAGGTCTATCACCTACTTCTGCCCAACATATCGGCGAACGACATTTTCTTCCATACAAAGCTTCGTAAGGAGCCATTCCAATGCTTGAAAGGTAACTGTTGTTGTACATAAATTCAGCTAATGGCAAGTAGGTCTCCCAATTCCCTTGGAAGTCTGACACACACATTCTGAGCATAGCCTCCAGAGTTTGGTTCGTTCGTTCAGTTTGGCCATCTGTCTGTGGGTGATAGGCACTGCTCAGTCTCAATTCAGTCCCCAAAGCCTGTTGCAAACTCTGCTAAAATCTCGATACAAACTTTGAGTCCTTGTCAGACACAATAGATACTGGCACTACATGCAATCTTACAATTTCAGTCATATAGATATTGGCCAATTTATCAGCATTATAAATAGTTTTGACAGGCAGAAAATGGGCAGACTTAGTTAAACGGTCAACTATAACCCAAATAGAGTTCATACCTCGAGAAGAACAAGGCAATCCTACAATGAAGTCCATGGTAATGTGCTTCCATTTCCATTCCGGTATTGGGAGTGGTTGTAGCAAACCAGCGGGTCGTTGGCGTTCAGCTTTAACGTGTTGGCAATGTAGACATCTAGCCACGAAATCAGCAATACTCTTTTTCATTCTAGGCCACCAAAAATTCTGTTTCAAATTATGATATATCTTCGTGTTCCCCGGATGCATAGCAAATTTACTATTGTGAGCTTCGGTCATAACACGTTTCCTCAAATCATAACAATCGGGCACACAAAGATGGTTCAGAAATTTCAGCACATCATTCTCAAACACAAATCCTGGCCTCAGCTTTGAATCAAATTCCTCCATGATCTTTTTCAAGTATTCATCCTCGCACTGTTTCTGTTTGATCTCGTCAAGAATTGCAGGCTGAGCGGCAACAGCAGTTAATAGCCCACCTTGTTCTAGGTCAGTCAACAATTCTTTTCGGTTGGATAGCAAACATGACAAATTCGCACTGGATTTTCGGCTCAAAGCATCTGCTACAGTATTAGCCTTTCCTAGATGATACAAGATTTGCAAACCATAATCCTTGATTAGTTCCAACCATCGTCTCTGTCTCATGTTTAATTCCTTTTGGGTGAAGAAATATTTCAAACTTTTATGGTCTGTATACACCTCGCAAGTTACCCCATACAAATAGTGACGCCATATTTTCAAAGCAAACACCACAGCCACTAATTCAAGATCATTTGTTGGGTAATTCTTTTCATGAGGTCGAAGTTGTCTAGAAGCATAGGCAATCACCCTTCCGTTTTGCATTAGTACACACCCCAAGCCTTTATAGGAAGCATCACTGTACACTTGAAACCCATTAGTACCATTAGGCAAGGTTAAGATTGGTGCAGTCACTAACCTGGTTTTCAACTCTTGGAAAACTGCCTCTCTTTGTTCATTCCAGTCAAATGGCACATTTTTCTGAGTTAACTGAGTCAATGGCATGGAAAGCTTGGAACAGTCTTTCACAAACCTCCGGTAGTAACCTGCAAGTCCTAGAAAACTTCGGACTTCTGTCACATTTGTCGGTCTAGGCCAATCCATGACAGCTTCAATTTTCTGAGGGTCAACAGAAACTCCATCCTTGTTGATTACATGTCCCAAAAATGTCACACTGTCAAGCCAGAATTCACACTTGGACAATTTAGCATACAATTTCTTTTCTCTCAAAATCTGTAAGGTGGTTCTCAGATGGTTCTCATGTTCTTCCCTGTCTTTAGAATAAATCAAAATGTCATCAATAAATACAATAATGAAATCATCGAGATATGATTTAAACACCCTATTCATAAGATTCATGAAAGCTGCAGGTGCATTGGTCATCCCAAACAGCATTAATAAAAATTCATAATGTCCATATCTAGTTCGGAATGCAGTTTTCTCTATGTCGTTAGCTCTAACCTTTAATTGATGATATCCGGACCTGAGGTCAATTTTGGAAATCACTTGGACACCCTGAAGTTGATCAAACAAGTCATCTATTCAGGACAAAGGGTATTTATTCTTGATAGTCACTTTGTTCAGTTCTCGGTAGTCTATACACAATCTTAAAGATCCATCCTTCTTTTTGACAAACAAAACTGGAGCACCCCAAGGTGAAGTACTCGGACGGATAAATTTCTTATCTAACAGTTCCTGAAGTTTGGTTTTCAATTCTTTCAATTCAAAGGTAGACATTCTATAGGGAGTCTTGGAAATAGGTTGTGTCCCCGGAAACACCTCAACAGTGAATTCAATTTCTCTATCAACTAAGTCCCCAGGTAAGTCAGTCAGAAACACATCGGGAAATTCACAAGCAACAGGGATTATTTCTACACTAGTACTGTCAAATGGTGCAGTCAGTATACAACACAGATAACCCCTACATCCCTTCCTAAGGAGTTTTACAGCTTTCATAGCCGAAATCAAATATGGGGGAGGAACTACCCTATTCCCAATAAAAGTAAATTCAGACATACCCGGTGGTCTAAACACAATAGTTTTATTTGCACAATCAATGGTAGCACAGTATTTAGTCAACCAGTCCATCCCCAAAATACAATCAAAATGATTAATGTCCAAGGGTAACAAGTCCACATATAACATCATATCACCAATCATAACATCACATGCTAGATAAACATGAGCACACATCATAGAATCCCCAGACGGCGTAGACACAGATAATACATAGGTCATAAGTTCTAATGGTCTAGTCAATTTTCGAGAAAAAGCATGCGATACAAAGGAATATGTAAAACCAGAATCTATCAGTACACATGCATTTTGAGAACATATAGAGAGTGTACCTGACACCACAGTATAGGTGTTCGATACGTCACCGGGCACTAAGGCAAACACTCGGCCTTGTCTCAGAGGTCCTTTCCCAGTATTGGCTTTGGCATTGGTTTTGGCCACAGAAGCGGATCCTGCTGAACTCGCTGCAGGACGACTAGTAGTCTCAAACCTGAACGGGCAATGTCATGACCCGAACCCGCCCCTATGGGTTAAGGACATAACCGGCCAGTAATCCTGAGATTACCTACGGCCTCAAACCTTAACAGACATAACTCATCAGAGTAAAAGGGCCAAACAGAAGCAAAATTTTAAAACTTTGTCCATAGAGCCGTGCTTTTATGCACTCAAAACAAACCATGCATATATATGTTAATAACCCACAACAAGTACAGTATCACAAAATCCTTTACAAACAGGATCATCCAAACTGAGTCAACCCATATCAAAACTATATACAGATGTACACAAATGTCCTTGCCAACAAGACAAAATATAAATACATAACAAAATGGCAATGATGGGTCTCGTACGTGAGACACAAGGCTGACTCTCCAAAACTCATGCTGTTCCTGGCAGACTTCACTAGGGCTAGGTTTGGACTTCCCTCGGCTCACCTACAAACACATGAATGAGCGTGAGCGATAGCCCAGTGAATAATTTCGAATACATAAGTTACATAAGCAATATGAAGAACAACATGCTCCGAACGGCCTTGGGCCCAATGCATATTTCTGCTTAACATATATACACTTATACAAAATTCAGATCAAATGACTGTAGTTCCAAACATACTGGCCTTTGGCCCAATCAGATTTCCATTCATGTCAAAACGACCTTCAGCCCATTCATTTATGTCAGAACGGCCTTCGGCCCATTCATTTTTGTCAAAACGGCCTTTGGCCCATTCATTTACATCAAAACGGCCTTCGGCCCATACATTCGTGTCAAAACAACCTTAGGTCTATTCATCTATGTCAAAACGGCCTTCAGCCCACTCATTCGTGTCAAAACGACCTTTGGTCCATTCATTTCTATCAAAATGACCTTCGGTCCATTCATTTCTATCAAAACGACCTTTGGTCCATTCATTTCTATCATATCAAACTTTTGTCCACAATCCCAATTAGCAACTCATAAAGCTTATAAGGGAAATAACAATTGGACATTGACAAGCTTTCAAATATCGATATTACTCACAGTGATCGGCTTGTGGATTTGCCCTGGAGCTTGACCCTACACATTTCATGAACACAAAAGGGTCACTAACAGTTCAATCCGTTCTTTGATTCATATATTCCTCTTTAGGCTTTATTCTTATCTCATTAACTCATTCACAATGCTTAACATATGCCTAAGAGTGCTTACAAGTGAAAGAGAACGGAAAACGAAACACAGAATGGGCATACAAAATTTCAGAGAACAGGGTCCCCGCTCAAGGGTCAACTTCCCCACTCGAGCGGACCCTTAAGGCCTGCAAAAGTACTGGTTGCATGAAAAATACGCTCGAGCGTGGGATAGAGCGCTCGAGCAGAAGGCCTGTCTACAAAAGCTCCCCGCTCGAGCGTGAGATATCCCGCTCGAGCGTGCATCCAACTCTGCAAAAAGTGCTGGCAGCACGATTTTCCAACTCGAGCGGCTCTTCCCCCGCTCGAGAGGACATCAAAAATCTGGGTTTTCCAGATTGAGTTCTTGAGCTCCAATTCGAATTTCAACCAACAAAACATGCATGTTATGGCTCAAATCTCAAATATAGTTATGCTAACATGCCATAAACGCCAAAACACATTACAATAGAGCCCAATTCACAATTAATTCACATGCATGCCCCAATCTCCCATCAACTCATTCCAATACAAACAAAATCATACATTCAAAGCTCATATCTTAAGTATTCAAACATGCATGCTAACCTTGATTTCATTTCCATCCCAAACAATGCAAGTGGTGTTCATTCTCATGGAATACAATAAAAGCATGCTTCCATGTAAGATTTAACACCTTTATTTCCATGTTCAACTCAATACATGCTAGATTATGCATTTCCACAACAATCATATACATGCATGCCTTCATTAACCTTCAATTGAACACAAGCAACTCAATTCCCTTACATTCAAACTAATTCATGCTTTTGATCATCTATTAAACTTGAATTCACAAGATGATGACTATAAATGCATGAATCACTCACCAAGGAGCTCTATTCTTCCCAATTTGGCAATACTTGAGCTTAATCTCCAAAAGGTCCAAGTCTTGACCACAAATGCAATATTCTCTCCTCTCACTCTCTAACAGCTGGCTCTCTCTCAATCTCAATTGTATAACTCAAATTTTGAGTTCAATAGAGTTAAAGGAGAGTGTAGTGCTAACATACAACAAGCCCCATTAACATATTATTTTAAAATAAAATAATTGGGCACTAAATTCATCAATTTAATCAGTTTAATCTGACCCGAATAAACTTTCAATTAAATTTCACCGTAGGCTCTAAAAATTACGCTAATCACAATGGTGTAATCAATTTCGGGTTCTGTGGTCGATAAGGCTCTCAATTTAATTTCCAAAGCAAATTATTCAAACAGATATTCCTACGGTGAACAAATAAAACTTCAAAATCACATATATTCATATAATGGCACATAAAATCATGCTAAAGACATAATCATACTCAAATTAAGGACCAATTAGCATACTACGGGACAGGGGTATCACAGTCTTTCCCCCTTTAGGAAGTTTGGTCCTCCAAACTTAATTTACCTTCGTCGGGAAACAAATGTGGATAGCGTTGACACATTTCCTCTTCTTTTTCCCATGTAGCATCTGTTCCATAGTGTTCATTCCATTCCACTTTCACCATTGGGATGGATTTGTTTCTCAATTCTTTCACTTGTCGGTCAACAATCCTTTCCGGCCATTCAGCATATTCCATATTTTCATCAATAGCAACCCGGTGATAATCAATCACATGCAACGGGTCTCGGAGGTAACCCCTCAACATTGACACATGAAACACATTATGGATTTGCTCAAATCCCGGTGGCAAGGCAACTCTATAGGCAAATGGACTGAGTCTCTCCAAAATCTGGAACGGCCCAATGTAACGGGGCGACAACTTGCCTTTTTTCCCAAATCTGACTTGGCCTTTCATCGGAGAAACACGGATGAACACATGGTCACCAACCTCATACTCAAGAGGTTTTCTCCGAACGTCTGCATAATTCTTTTGTCGGTCCTGAGCTGTTTTGAGCCTTTGACGAATAGTCTTGATTTTCTTAGAAGTGTCTTGTACAATTTCTGGCCCAAGCAAAGCTCTGTCCCCGACCTCTATCCAACAGATAGGTGATCTACACCTCCTACCATACAAAGCCTCGTATGGTGCCATACCGATGCTGGAGTGGAAGCTGTTATTATAAGCAAATTCTGCAAGTGGCAAATAATCTTCCCAACTCCCCTGAAAATCCAAAGCACACATGCGAAGCATATCTTTCAATGCCTGTATCATTCGTTCTGACTGCCCATCTGTCTGTAGGTGGAATGCAGTACTAAACCTTAGTTCTGTTCCCATAGCTTCCTGCAAACTCTTCCACAATCTAGATACAAATTTCGGATCTCTATCCGACACAACAGATACCGGAACTCCGTGTAAACGAACAATTTCATCAACATAAATAGTAGCCAATCTATAAGCAGTAAATTTAGTTTTGACAAGCAGAAAATGTGCAGATTTAGTCAGTCTATCAACTATAACCCAAATAGAATCCATACCTCGAGAAGTCCGAGGTAGGTCAACAACGAAATCCATAGTCACATGTTCCCACTTCCATTCAGGAATAGGGAGAGGTTGAAGTAGACCGCCTGGTTTCTGATGTTCATCCTTAACTTGCTGACATTGAAGGCACTTGGACACATGTTCTGCAATCTATTTCTTCATTTTAGGCCACCAATAGGTTTGTTTCAAATCCCGATACATTTTATTGTTACCCGGATGCATGGCAA
Source organism: Camellia sinensis (assembly GCF_055761805.1). Taxonomy (NCBI): domain Eukaryota; kingdom Viridiplantae; phylum Streptophyta; class Magnoliopsida; order Ericales; family Theaceae; genus Camellia; species Camellia sinensis. Next base: position 156,401,182 of record NC_138964.1, read on the forward strand.
ATACGAACCTGTGGGCTTCATCTAAAACCCTCTTCTTTAGCTCAGGGATGTCTGGGACACATATTCGGTTCCGAAATTTCAACACTTCATTCTCAATGCTAAATTCTTCTTTTGGACTTGTCTCAAATTCATCAATTACCTTTCTGAGGAACTCATCATCTTTCGATTTCTGCTTGATTTCATCAACAATTGCCGGCTCGGCTGTAATGGCGGCTATCAATCCGCCCTGTTCACATACTACCACTTCAATTTCAAACTTTTCAAAGTCTTGCAAAATCTCCCTTTGTTTAGTAAGCAAACAAGCCATACTCCCTGCTGATTTTCTGCTCAAGGCATCAGCTACTGTATTAGCTTTCCCGGGATAATACTGAATCTCTAGATCGTAGTCTTTTATCAGTTCTAGCCACCTTCTCTGACGCATATTCAACTCTTTCTGCGTGAAGAAGTATTTCAGGCTCTTATGATCCGTGTAGACTTCACACTTTGCCCCATACAAATAATGCCGCCAAATTTTCAAAGCAAAAACTACCGCGGCCAATTCTAGGTCATGTGTTTGATAATTCTTCTCGTGCAGCCTCAACTGTCGGGAGGCGTAAGCAATAACCTTTCCGTTCTGCATTAACACACAACCCAAACCCTTATAAGATCCATCACTGAAAATCACAAAATTTTCCGTACCTGAAAGTAGTGTCAAAATTGGTGCAGTGGTCAATCTTGTCTTCAATTCATGAAAGGCTGATTCTCTTTCACTATTCCACTTAAATGGTTGTCCTTTACGTGTCAATTGGGTGAGAGGTACTGCTAGTTTCGAAAAGTCCTTCACAAACCTCCTGTAGTACCCAGCTAAGCCCATGAAATTGTGAACTTCTGTCACATTGGTCGGTGTAGGCCAATTCACAATTGCCTCTATCTTCTGCGGGTCCACTGAAATTTCTTCCTTGTTGATCACATGCCCTAAGAAAGCAACCTCATCCAACCAAAACTCACATTTCTTTAATTTAGCAAATAGTTTTCTTTCTCGAAGTATTTGTAAAACAGCCCTCAAATGATGTTCATGTTCAAGTCTATCTCTAGAGTATATCAAAATATCATCAATAAAGACCACAACAAACTCATCAAGGTAGGTTTTAAAAATTCTATTCATTAAGTCCATAAATGCTACCGGAGCATTAGTTACCCCAAATGGCGTAACAAGAAACTCAAAATGACCACACCTTGTTCTAAATGCGGTTTTCTCTACATCCTCTACCTTAACCTTCAGCTGATGATACCCGGATCTCAAATCAATCTTAGAAAACACCTGTGATCCTTGCAATTGGTCAAATAAGTCATCAATACGGGGTAAGGGATATTTGTTCTTTATTGTTACCTTGTTCAATTCCCGGTAATCAATGCACAGGCGCAAAGTACCATCCTTCTTCTTTACAAATAACACTGGCGCACCCCAAGGCGAAGTGCTAGGCCGGATAAACCCTTTATCAAGAAGGTCTTGCAACTGTTCCTTTAATTCTTTCATTTCGGCAGTAGCCATTCTGTAGGGAGTTTTAGAAATAGGCTGGGTGCCTAGCACAGTTTCAATGGTAAACTCTATCTCCCTGTCTACCAATCCCCCTGGTAACTCTTTCGGGAACACATCCAGAAATTCTCTAACAATAGGAATATTATTCAATTCAACATTCTCAGATTGTTCAGACAACACATAGCACAAATAACCCTGGCACCCTTTCCTGATCAGTTTACATGCTTTCATTGCAGATATCAAATAAGGTGGAGGCACTACTCCGTTACCCACAAACACAATCTCCTTATGTTCTGGTGGTTTAAACACGACCTGCTTTGTTACACAATCAATGGTGGCACAATACTTGATTAACCAATCCATGCCCAAAATTACATCAAAATGTCGAAAATTCAAGGGTAACAAATCTACATACAGGATAGCATCCTCAACACGCATTTCACAAAACCGGTATATGGATTTACACAACACAGATTCCCCCGATGGAGCAGACACACATAGCAAATATGGCAATAATTCTAGGGGTCTATTTAGTCTAGATGCAAATGTACATGTCAGAAATAAGTGTGTTGATCTAGAGTCAATTAATACAAAGGCATCCTGATTACATATTGAAATAGTACCTGAGACAACGGCATTGGCATTCCGTGTATCGCCCGGAACAAGCGCAAAAATTCTTCCCTGTCTCACTGTATCCCCAGTAGTAATAGATCTCAAAGTATTTCCCGGCTTTGGGACTGATGCAGTTGAACTAGCTGCTAGTTTCCCACTGTTCTGATTACATTCTTGGGCTATGTGCCCTTGCTTCCCACATTTGAAACAGGCTTTCGATGCACGGTAACAGACTCCACGGTACCTTTTGCTACAAATGTTGCACATGGGAGCTGTGTCTCGGGAAGAACTTGAAGTAGTTGAGGAGCCCGTATTTTGCTTTTTCAGAAATTTCTTCTTCGAAAAGAAGCCTTGCCTTTTATTGCCCTTCTATTCTGTTGTTGGCTTAGCTTGTCTAGCTATGTTAGCCTCTGATATGATGGCCCTGTCTAGCACCCCAATGTAGGTCTCCAGCTTTAGGACATTCACCCTCTCTAGGATGTCATTGCGGAGTCCACCTTCAAAATGTCTTGCCTTCTTATAGTCAGTGTCAATTACATGTGGGGCAAACCTAGCCAATTCAGTGAATTTGGCCTCATACTCAGCTACAGTCATGCTGTCTTGCTTGAGTTCCATGAACTCTGCCACTTTCCTATCCCGGACACACTGCGGGAAGTACTTGTCATAGAATATTTCTAGAAACTTTACCCAGTCAACGTCCTTATGATTTTCTCGCATCAACATCCACCATCTTCTTGCTTCGTCTTCTAGCATAAAAGTGGCTAGAAGCACTTTCTGAGTCTCTGAACAGGGGAACACTTCAAATAATTTCTCAATGCCGAGGACCCACGCTTCGGCTTTCAACGGATCTAATCCCCCGTGGAACTGTGGTGGTTTCATTTTCTTGAATTCCTTGGTAAGAGCTATAATCCGGTCATCATTCTGATGATCTCACACGGGGATCTCGCACGGGTGGTGCCGGAGGTGGAGGTGGAGGTGGCGGATATGGTTGCTGCCACTACTGTTGCCACTCCTGTTGCTGTCTCAAAGCTTCTGTCATTTCCTGTATCAGTCTTTCCATTCTGTCCATTCTGGCAGTTGAGGATTCTTCTATTTCATCTCCTCTTGTTCTCACCATCTGATTAAACTTGCATTATATTTCATACAAAAGGTACACAAATATGCACACACTAAGAAGCACATATTCCCAGATAATTTCCAATGCAAGTAGTTCACAACTTACACACGTAATTGTTCATATCAAAACATTTAGGCATATAATCAATGCTTCCAAATTCATATTTATCACATGAATGCATCCTAGATCTTATCTAGACGCTTATTGCTCTTTTTGGACAAGTGTGTGAGTTATTAACTCATGCTCTGATACCACTCTATCATGACCCAAACCCGCCCCTATGGGTTAAGGACATAACCGGCCAGTAATCCTGAGATTACTTACGGCCTCAAACCTTAACAGACATAACTCATCAGAGTAAAGGGGCCAAACAGAAGCAAAATTTTAAAACTTTGTCCATAAAATAAACCATGCATATATGCGTTAATAACCCACAACAAGTACAGTATCACAAAATCCTTTACAGACAAGATCATCCAAACTGAGTCAACCCATATCAAAACTATATACAGATGTATACAAATGTCCTTGCCAACAAGACAAAATATAAATACATAACAAAATGGCAAGGATGGGTCTCGTACGTGAGACACAAGGCTGACTCTCCAAAACTCATGCTGTTCCTGGCAGACTTCACTAGGGCTGGGTTTGGACTTCCCTCGGCTCACCTACAAACACATGAATGAGCGTGAGCGATAGCCTAGTGAATAATATCGAATACATAAGTTACATAAGCAATATGAAGAACAACATGCTCCGAACGGCCTTGGGCCCAATGCATATTTCTGCTTAACATATATACACTTATACAAAATTCAAATCAAATGACTGTAGTTCCAAACATACTGGCCTTTGGCCCAATCAGATTTCCATTCATGTCAAAACGGCCTTCGGCCCATTCATTTATGTCAGAACGGCCTTCGGCCCATTCATTTTTGTCAAAACGGCCTTTGGCCCATTCATTTACATCAAAACGGCCTTCGGCCCATACATTCGTGTCAAAACGACCTTAGGTCTATTCATCTATGTCCAAATGGCCTTCAGACCACTCATTCGTGTCAAAATGACCTTCAGTCCATTCATTTCTATCAAAATGACCTTCGGTCCATTCATTTCTATCAAAATGACCTTTGGTCCATTCATTTCTATCATGTCAAACTTTTGTCCATAATCCCAATTAGCAACTCATAAAGCTTATAAGGGAAATAACAATTGGACATTGACAAGCTTTCAAATATCGATATTACTCACAGTGATCGACTTGTGGATTTGCCCTGGAGCTTGACCCTACACATTTCATGAACACAAAAGGGTCACTAACAGTTCAATCCGTTCTTTGATTCACATATTCCTCTTTAGGCTCTATTCTTATCTCATTAACTCATTTACAATGCTTAACATATGCCTAAGAGTGCTTACAAGTGAAAGAGAACGGAAAATGAAACACAGAACGAGCATACAAAATTTCAAAGAACAGGGTCCCCGCTCAAGCGTCAACTTCCCCGCTCGAACGGACCCTTAAGGCCTGCAAAAGTACTGGTTGCATGAAAAATACGCTCGAGCGTGGGATAGAGTGCTCGAGCGAAAGGCCTGTCTACAAAAGCTCCCCGCTCGAGCGTGAGATATCCCGCTCGAGCGTGCATCCAACTCTGCAAAAAGTGCTGGCAGCACGATTTTCCAACTCGAGCGGCTCTTCCCCCGCTCGAGCGGACATCAAAAATCTGGGTTTTCCAGATTGAGTTCTTGAGCTCCAATTTGAATTTCAACCAACAAAACATGCATGTTATGGCTCAAATCTCAAATATAGTTATGCTAACATGCCATAAACACCAAAACACATTACAATAGAGCCCAATTCACAATTAATTCACATGCATGCCCCAATCTCCCATTAACTCATTCCAATACAAACAAAATCATACATTCAAAGCTCATATCTTAAGTATTCAGACATGCATGCTAACCTTGATTTCATTGCCATCCCAAACAATGCAAGTGGTGTTCATTCTCATGGAATACAACAAAAGCATGCTTCCATGTAAGATTTAACACCTTTATTTCCATGTTCAACTAAATACATGCTAGATTATGCATTTCCACAACTCATATACATGCATGCCTTCATTGACCTTCAATTGAACACAAGCAACTCAATTCCCTTACATTCAAACTAATTCATGCTCTTGATCATCTATTAAACTTGAATTCACAAGATGATGACTATGAATGCATGAATCACTCACCAAGGAGCTCTATTCTTCCCAATTTGGCAATACTTGAGCTTAATCTCCAAAAGGTCCAAGTCTTGAACCACAAATGCAATATTCTCTCCGCTCACTCTCTAACAGCGGGCTCTCTCTCAATCTCAATTGTATAACTCAGATTTTGAGTTCAATAGAGTTAAAGGGGAGTGTAGTGCTAACATACAACAAGCCCCATTAAAATATTATTTTAGTATAAAATAATTGGGCACTCAATTCATCAATTTAATCAGTTTAATCTGACCCGAATAAATTTTCAATTAAATTTTACCGTAGGCTCTAAAAATTACGCTAATCACAATGGCGTAATCAATTTCGGGTTTTGTGGCCGATAAGGCTCTCAATTTAATTTCCAAAGTAGATTATTCAAACAGATATTCCTACGGTGAACAGATAAAACTTTAAAATCACATATATTCATATAATGGCACATAAAATCATGCTAAACACATAATCATACTCAAATTAAGGACCAATTAGCATACTACGGGATAGGGGTATCACAGGCAATCTTTCACTACATGACCTAGCTGGCCACACCGAAAACATGCACCGGACACTTGGTAGCACACACCCCTGTGCCTCTTACCACAATCAGAACAGACCAGAATAGACCCACTACTCTGACTAGAGCTGTTCGAAGTCCCTGTGTTTTGCTTCTTACTAACAAAGGATCGGCTTTTTTTAAAACCAAACCCAGATCTTTTTCCTCTCCACTCAGTTGTTGTAGTTGTAGTTGCTGGGGCTTTACCTTGTTTCATGGCGGCTAGGGTGGCCCCTGCCATTAAGGCTCTGTCTAGAACTTCCACATAAGTAGGCAATTTCAAGACGCCTACCCGATCAAACACCTCTAAATCCAATCCACCTTCAAACTTCCATGCTTTCTTGTAATCAATGTCCACCATATGTGGAGCAAACCATGCCAGTTCGGTGAATTTAACTTCATATTCCGCCACAAACATATTGGGAAAAATACTTGTCGTAGAAGATAGCATTAAACTGTGCCCATGTCATATTTCCATTGCCACTTCGAATCAGTAACCACCACCTGCGGGCTTCATCTTTCAGAGTGTAGGTGGCTAGGAGGACTTTCTGAGTTTCAGAACAAGGAAATACTTCATACAATTTTTCCATCTCAAGCAACCACGTCTCAGCTTTTAGAGGTTCAATTCCATCATAGAACGTTGGTGGTTTCATTTTCATGAATTTCTGTGTCAAATTGATGATGTCATTATTATCTACCTTGGCTTGTGCCGGTGGAGGCGGAGGGGGCAAAGGTTGTTGTCTCTGTTGTTGTGTCAAGGTTTCAGTCAATGCTGCTAACATCTGTTCCATTCGGCCCATGCAAGCCTCTGAAGATTCACTTTCACCACTTTCCCTTGCATTCTCCATCTTACTATACAGACATCAAATGATAATAAACAAAGGCAAAATCTTATTCGTTTCCTTCAATTCATTTGATTCAAATGTACATTCAATTTTCATATTCAATTGCATTACCACACACTCACACATGCAGATGGAATGCCCCTAACTCTTACTAGGACATCCTAAGCTCATACGGACCTGTGTGTACGGTAGAACACGTGCTCTGATACCACTCGGTCACGACCAAAACCCGCCCCTATAGGTTTAGCACCGTAACCGGCCAGTAATCCGTGGATTACCAAAGGCCTCTGAATAGATTAGCAAATAATAAGGGGCTACAGAAGCAATAATACAAAATAGACAAGGTCCAATGAGCTGTGATAACGTACATGGGACAAAACATTTCAAAACTTATTTATACATACATAAACATGCCAGTCCAGATACACAATATTTACAAGGTATTTACAAAACGTACTTCCCAAGACTTGACTTTACAGAGCATACACAAAGACTAGCATGAATACAAAAACAACCATGGCTTTAGGCTTCGTTCGGAACCTCCTCAGGAGGCACAACAGTTGGCTGAAAAAAACAAAACAGAAGGCCGTTAACTCTGGCCCTGGTCATGTGCCAGCTCACCTACATACATAATATAAACTGTGAGCGAAAGCCCAGTGAATAATAATAGAGAAAAAGGGTTTCAATGAATGAGTTCGTACAGATTCAGAAATCATAATTCAGATTTGTATCAAATTCATCATTTGTCCAGATCTTATTCAGACAGAAATCATAAGTCATGATTAAGTTTACGTGATACATCCATTAGCATTAACATAACATAACATAACAGAACATATACACGTGAGGTTACGAATAACCAGTTCCATAAAGGAACCTCCGGATCCGGGCAACAGAACAGAACCGAAGTTGAGCCCCCATGACAAGGCCTCCAGTACGGGTAACAGAGTGCAGATAGAAATAAGTTCCATAAAGGAACCTCTGATATCGGGTAACAGCTAACAGATATCACATGATGCTAAGGATGTCACGAATACATATTAGAAATTGAACAATCATTCATTGTACAGAACATATCATTTCGGAGAACAGATATTGTTTTATCACATAAAAAGTAGATACAGTTTGAATATAACTTTACAAAATTATTACTCATAGTTGGCCTTGAAACAGACAGACGGAGCAGATTGATCACACGATACGCGACACGTGACCTACATAACACGTAACGGACACATACTTGAAACACACATTCTAATTGCACAAAACTTACGTCGCTGGTTCTTAGTGTGTTTCTAACCTTAAATCCTCACTATAGAGTCTTAAACATGGCCTAGGAATGCCTAGGATGGAATGAGGATGCAAAGATGTCTTGGAAAACATTTTTCAAAACTTGCTGAAAACAGGAGTCTCGCTCGAGCGTAGCTTCCTTCCCTCGAGCGAGCTTGTCAAAACAGAAGGGTTGCCCAAGCGTAGACTCCTTCACTCGAGCGGTCAGTAAAAATGCAAAAGTACTGGTTGTTGAAATTTTACGCTCGATGCCCGCTCGATGCTCGCTCGAGCGTGAGACACAGCTCTTCGCTCGAGCGTAGGTCTCGTTGCTCGAGTGTGCGTCTGCGTGCACCAAAAACCTGAGAGCTTTCAATTTACGCTCGAGCCACCATTCCTTCGCTCGAGTGAAGCTCTGAACAAACGATGGTCGCTCGAGCGTGGAATCCTTCGCTCGAGCGAGGAAGCCAAATTCTGGAATTTCTAGATTTGCCTCCCAAGCTCAAACCAAGCATTCAACACCTCAAAACTCGATCCCTTGGGCCCATTTTCTAGAAAACACTTGTAAACTCATAGCATAAGATGATTCAAAGATCAATTTGTAAAATCAAAGCCCAAAGGTGAGTCAATTACACACAATTTCAAATAGAACTTCAAGAACAAAACAAGAGCTTAACATGCAAGTGTTCATTTTAAATCCAATACTCTAAAACATGACCAAATGTAAGATTGAGCTCAAAATCATGATGAATTCATGGACTAAGGCTAGAATATGGGCTTGAATGCAAGAACTTCCATGAAGACACTTCAAAATGCTAAGAGATGAACATGCATGCATGATTTAAGCCTCAATTCAACATTTTCAACCAATTCTTGACTTTAAACTCTAATCTTCCATGAACCATGCAAGAATTAATCTTAAATTCACAATGGAGAAGGTGAAATCGCTACCTTAGTTCTTGAATTCTAAGTGTAGAAGCTCAAATCTTCCAAGTTTCCTTCAAATCTCCAAAGATCAAGAAAAATTCTTGTTGAATCAATTTTCTCCTACTCTTCTCCCACTCTCACGGTTTGGTCTGAGATATGGATGAAGAAATGATGCCTCAAAGGTGTGAATTAAGTCCCACACAAGTTTGTAAAGGTGGCCCACTAAGTGGCAAACATGTAAATACTCGACTAATGTGATTTAGCATTATTTAATCCAATTTAATTATACCAAATCACATTTCAATTAAATTTACCATAAAATCACATTAATTCTAATTAACACAAAACACTAATCAGTTTCGGATTCGGCCGCCGATAAGGCCTTCAATTTGCAGTTTAAAACATAAAACATGAATAGATCACTTTATGACAAACAGATAAAAACACAAAGATAATGCAATACATATGCAATTTAATTCCAGATTCCTTCTAAATTACTATTAGGCATAAATAATCATGGTTTAGCATTAATCGAAGGTCGGGGTTATTACAAAAACAGTACAGTGGGTCTTAACAGACCGAACAGTCAGTTGATGGCCATCATAACAGTAACAGTAGTGGTTCCAAACTTGGGAACCGACAGAGATCTCTGTGACAGTAACAGTAACAGTACAGTAACAGTAAGTTGCTAAGGATGCCAAGAATACAGTTTACAAATAAGACAAACATTCGTTCATTAAACAATAACGTTTCAGCAAACAGAATAGTTGATCGTTCATAAAATATTCATAATTGAACATATCTTTACAATATTATTACTCACAGAGCACTGGGCTATAAGCAGCTAATGAGCGTCCTCGGATACCAACCCTACATAGTTACAGAACGAACACACACTAAGTTACACACTTGGGAATCAATAACTTAGTCCCTAACTCGACTCGTTGTGGTTCTACATCAATATCCTCATTAAGATGCCTTAAACATGGCCTAGGAATGCCTATGATGGAAAGAGGATGCAAAGATGCACTTTAAAACACTTTTCAAAATTTTCAGAAAACAGGGGTCTCGCTCGAGCGTGGCTTTCAACGCTTGAGCAGGCATGCAGACAAAGGAGCTCCGCTCGAGCGTGACATCCTTCGCTCGAGCGGACTGTAACCTCCATGAAAAGTACTGGATGCATGCAATTCACGCTCAACGGACGCTCGACCTTCGCTCGAGCATGAGACTCGAGTCCTCGCTCGAGCGTAAACTCTCTTGCTCGAGCGGACTGTAAAACACAAGAACTTCTGGGTACATGCATTTCACACTCGAGCGGAAGTGCATGACTCAGAGAGTACGCTCGAGCGTGACGTCCTACGCTCGAGCGTGGGTCCAAAATGTGGAATTTCCAGATTCATCCCCAAGCACAAAACTCAAGCATTTAAGCCTCAAACTCAATCCTTTTGGGCCAATTTTCTGGAAAAACACTTTAAACCCATAATATAACATGTTTTGAAGATCAATTTGAGAAATCAAAGCCCACGGATGAGTCAATAGAACACCATTTTCAAATAAACTTCAAGAACAAAGTTCGAACACAACATGCATGTATTCAATTAAATTCAAAGCTTCAAATACATGGTCAAATAACTCAATCCTTTCAAAAACATGATGAATTCTTGAACTATAATCAAAATATGAACATGCATGTAGCGAATTTCATGGAAAATACCTCAAAACTCAAGAATGTGTACATGCATGCATGAATTCACTCTCAAATTCAACCCTTTAAACCAATTCTTGACTTTAAACTCTAATTTACCATGAACCATGCAATATACAACTCAAATGTACAAATGAGAGGATGAAATCTCTACCTTAGGTCTTGAATTCAAGGTAAAGAAGCTCAATTATGCAATTCTCTTTCAATTTCTCCTAAGTTCCAAGCCAATTTTAATGGACTCAAGTTTTCTCCTATCTTTTTCTTTCTTGCTCACGGTTTTGGTCTCAAATGAGATGAGGAAATGATATAAAGTACAACCATTAAGTCCAAACAAAATGTGTATGAAATGGCCACTCAATGGCAATTTGGTAATAAAGCCAAACTAATGTAATTTAACATTATTTAATTTAACTTAATCATTCCAAATCACATTTCAATTAAACCTACCATAAAATCACATAAATTCTAATTAATACATAACACTAATCAATTTCTGATTCGACCGCCAATAAGGCCTTTAATTCGCAATTCGAAATTAAAAACACGAACATATCAATCTACGACAAACAGATAGAATGCAATTAAGATAACACACTTATGCAATAAATTTTGAATTTCAGTCTGATCAATTACTTATCATGCTCAGTCACAGTTTAGTAGTAATCAGAGGTGAGGGTTGTCACAGTCTTCCCCCCCCCCTCCTTAAAAGAGTTTGGTCCCCCAAACTCGGATTACCTTCATTCTGGAAGAACACTGGGTCCAGAGGGAACAGTTCAGGATATCTCCTCAACATATCATCTTCCCTTTCCCAAGTGGCATAAGTGCCACCGTGGTTTTGCCAATCCACTTTCACTAACGGGATTTCTTTGTTTCTCAACTTCTTGATCCGTCAGTTTACAATCTGAATAGGCTGTTCTTCATAACTGTAGTCATCACTTAGTACCACACGGGTAGGCTCAATCACATGGAAGGGATTTCGAAGATAATACCTCAACATTGAAATATAGAAGACATTATGCATATGCTCCATTTTAGGAGGAAACGCTACTTGATACGCCACTGGATTAATCTTCTCAATGATTTCATTCGGTCCAACATATCTCAGCGCTGGTTTGCCCTTGGCTCCAAAACGAGTCTGCCCTTTCATTGGTGTCACTTTAACAAAAACATGATCACCTACTTCATACTCCCTGTCTCGCCTTTGGACATTCGCATAACTTTTCTGTCGGCTTTGTGCGGTTTTCAATATCTGTTGAATCAATTTCACTTTTTCGGTGGTTTCCTGTACAATCTCGGGCCCAAGCAAAGGCCCATCTCCAACTTCTGCCCAGCAGATAACAGATTGACATTTCCTGCCATATAAAGCCTCGAAAGGCACCATACCAATGCTCGAGTGAAAGCGCGGTTATTGTAAGTGAATTCAGCAAAAGGTAGATGACTTTCCCAATTTCCCCGGAAATCAAGAACACACATCTGCAGTAAGTCTTCCAGAGTCTGAATGGTTCTTTCTGACTGACCATCTGTTTGAGGATGATATGCACTACTCATTCTCAGTTCAGTACCCAATGCAGTTTGTACACTTTGCCAAAATCTCGAGGTAAACTTTGAGTCCCTATTAGAAACAATAGATACTAGCACTCCATGCAATCTAATAATCTCATCAATATAAATTATAGCCAATTTTTCCGCATTATAGATTGTTTTGACAGGTAAGAAGTGAGCAGATTTAGTCAATCTATCAACAATAACCCAAATTGAGTCCATACCTTTACTGGAGCGAGGTAAACCAACAATGAAATCCATAGTAATCTGTTCTCATTTCCACTCCGGTATTGGTAAGGGCTGCAGTAAGCCTGCGGGTCGTTGATGTTCAACTTTAACTTGTTGGCAATGAAGGCATTTCGATACAAAGTCAGCAATCTCTTTCTTCATTTCTGCCACTAGAAATTCAGTTTCAAATCTTGGTACATTTTCGTATTTCCTGGGTGGATAGACAATTTCGAATTGTGGCCCTTTTGCAGAATTCATCTTTTCAGTTTAGAATCATTTAGTACACAAAACCTTCCTTGGAATTTCAACACATTGGTCTCAAATTTAAAGTCCGGCCTCGGTTTGGACTCCTGTTCATCAATGACCTTTTTCAAAAAGTCATCCTGTTGCTGTTTCTCTTTAATCTCCTCAATCAGTGCCGGTTGAGCAGAAATAGCGGCTAAGGTTCCACCTTGTTCACGCAAAACAATCTCAACTTTAAATTTTTCAAGATCACCTAGCAATTCTTTCCACCCAGTGAGTAAACTGGCTAAATTTCCAACTGATTTCCGACTCCATGCATCGGCAACGGTGTTGACTTTCCCCGGATGGTACAAAATTTGCAAGTCATAATCTTTTATCAGTTCTAACCATCTCCGCTGTCTCATGTTCAATTCTTTCTGTGTGAAGAAATATTTCAAGCTCTTGTGATCTGTATACACTTCACATGTTGCCCCATAAAGGTAGTGACGCCAGATTTTCAATGCAAATACCACTGCGGCAAGTTCTAAGTCATGGGTCGGGTAGTTCTTTTCATGCAGTCTCAGTTGTCGGGAAGCATATGCAATAACTTTACCACTCTGCATCAAAACACATCCCAAACCCTTATAAGAAGCATCACTACATACAGTAAATCCATCTGTACCTGAGGGTAAGGTGAGAATCGGTGCAGTCACGAGTCGAGTCTTTAACTCTTGAAAGGATGATTCTCTCTGGTCAGTCCAGTCAAATGATATCCCTTTTTGAGTCAACTGAGTCAACGGTAGGGCAATTTTGGCGAAGTCCTTCATAAACCTTATGTAGTACCCGGCTAAGCCTAGGAAGCTTCGAACTTCAGTAACATTAGTCGGTCTAGGCCAATTCACCACTACTTTAATTTTCTGTGGGTCAACTGTAATGCCATCCTTACTGATCACGTGTCCCAAAAACATTACATTGTCTAGCCAAAATTCACACTTCGTTAGTTTTGCATACAGCTTCTATTCTCTTAAGCTCTGTAAGGCAATGTTCAAATGATGTTCATGTTCTTCCGTGTTTTTGGAATAAATCAAAATGTCATCTATGAACACAACTGCAAATTCATCGAGGAACGGTTTAAAAATTCTGTTCATAAGGTCCATAAATGCGGCAGGTGCATTAGTAACTCCAAAAGGCATAACAAGGAATTCGTATGTCCATACCTCGTTCGAAAGACAGTCTTTTCAATGTCCTCTGGTTTGACTTTTAACTGGTGGTATCCGGATCTAAGGTCAATTTTAGAGAACACCTGGGCACCCTGTAGCTGGTCAAACAAATCATCAATTCGAGGCAATGAATATTTGTTTTTCACTGTTACCTTGTGCAGCTCACGGTAATCAATGCAGAGTCTCGAGGAGCCGTCTTTCTTTTTCACAAACAAAACTGGAACGCCCCACGGTGAAGTACTGGGCCTGATGAACTTCTTATCTAACAGTTCCTGTAGCTGAACTTTTAGTTCTTTCAGTTCGGTAGGTGCCATTCTGTACGCAGCTTTGGAAACTGGCTGTGTACCCGGAATCACATCAATGGTGAACTCAATGTCCCTGTCAATCAAATCCCCTGGCAAATCATCTGGAAAAACATCTGGAAATTCTCTGACTATAGGAATACTGTCCACATTAGCTTTAACATCAGTAGGTACAGTCAATATATAACATAAATACCCCTTACATCCCTTCTTAATCAGTTTAAAAGCTTTCACAAACGAAATCAGATATAGGGAGGTACTACTCAAACTCCGCTAAACACAAATTCAGGTAAACCAGGTGGACGGAAAACAACTTGTTTTGTTACACAATCTATGGTAGCATGATATTTTGTTAACCAGTCTATTCCCAATATCACATCGAAATGATCGATATTCAAAGGCAGTAAATCAATATACAAATGCACATCCCCAAAAATAATTTCATGTGCGGGGTACATATAAGCACAAGTCATGGATCCCCCAATAGGTAAAGATACAGCTAACAAATAATTTATGGGTTCCAGTGGTCTATCTAGTTTTCGCGAAAAAGCATGCGAGACATATGAATGTGTAGACCCCGAATCAATCAGAACATAACCATTTTGAGCACAGATTGGGAGTATACCTGCCACAACGGTCTTGGTATTCTGCACATCTCCCGGTACATGTGCGAACACTCGGCCTTGCCTTAGAGGCTCCTTCTCGGTAGCTTTGGGGTTGGGTTTCGGTGGAGCAGTTGATGCTGCGGCGCTAGCTGCAGCTTTACTATTGCCTTGAGATGTAGAAGGACAATCTTTAACCATGCGGCCTACCTTGCCACACCTGTAACAAGCACCAGAAATTTTATACCAAACCCCTTTATGTCTTTTCCCACATTCGGAGCAGGGTGGTACGGAACCACTTCCCTGACTAGAACTGGTCGTTGACCCTGTATTTTGCTTTTTGTTCAGTGAGTTATTTCGGCCTTTCTTAAACTTAAAACCCCGTCTCTTACCACGCCATTCAGTTGCTGGTGTGTCAGTCTGTTTCAATGCTTCGATATTTGACTCGGCCATTATTGCTCGGTCAAGAATATCTACATATTTCAGTAATTTCAGTACATTGATTCTGTCAAGTATCTCTACATTAAGGTCGCCTTCAAACTTCCTGGCCTTTTTGTAATCAATGTCCACCATGTGTGGTGCATATCTGGCGAGTTCGGTAAACTTTGATTCATACTCTGCTACTAACATGGTACCCTGCTTTAACTGTTCAAATTCAGTTACTTTATGATCCCTGACACACTGAGGAAAATATTTCTCAAAGAAGGCTTCCTTAAACTGAGCCCAAGTCATAACATTGTCGGTGTCACCGACAAGCATCCACCACCGTCTAGCCTCTTCTTGTAAAGTGAAGGTAGCCAATAACACTTTGTGTGCCTCAGAACATGGAAACACTTCAAACAACTTCTTTGTTTCTAACACCCATGCTTCGGCCTTTAGTGGTTCAAGGCCTCCTTGAAAGGATGGTGGTTTTATTTTGCTGAACTTCTGTGTCAGAGCAATTATATCCTCATTAACATTTTGTTCGGGTTGTACTGGAGAAGGTGGAGGCTATTGGTTCTGTTGTAGCCTCAAGGCCTCAGTCAACAGTTCAACTGTTCTTTCTAATCTTGCCATTCTAGCATCAGATGATTCTGTTTCATCGGCATTCCTTGCATTGTCCATTTCACTATATGCAATACAGTAATAATAAACATATGAATTGCTTATTTAAACACATTAGCATATATATTCATGTCATGGCCACACACACTTTTTTAATGCCCATGCAATGCCCTAATCGCTTTTCTAGAACATCCTATAGCTCATTTGGACACGTGTGTGCGGTATAACTCATGATTTGATATCGCTCTGATACCACTCTGTCACGACCCAAACCCACCCCTATGGGTTTAGCACCGTAACCGGCCAGTAATCTGTGATTACCAAAGGCCTGCTTAACAATAAAGACAGTAATACAGAGTAAGGGGCTGGCGGAAGCCAAAACAGTAAATAAAAGGTGCCCAATGAGCTGTGACATTCTGGATGCAAAACGACTTTCCTGAACATATTCACATTCAAAACCAAAACAGTATATACATACATCCTATACAAACATTCAGGTTAGGGACCAAGTCCCTACCATAACAGTACAGTGCAAGTCTCAACATTTATTACAGAACAAAGGGAAAAAGGGAAATCTAAAACACCCCAAACTAGCCTTGGCTTTGACGCACTCGGAACCTCGAAGTGAGGCACAATGGTTGGCTTTTACAAAACGGGAGCTTAGCCTGATGCTCCTAGCATCGGTCCAGTGCCTGGACACCTACATATATATATAAACAGTGAGCTAAAGCCCAGTGAATAATAGTTATGTAAAGAGGTTAAGAATGAATGTCCTTTCAGTAATTAAACAGTCATATCAGTCGTTTAGAAACCATAGCGGTCATATGTGGTACATCCCATAACAAAACAGTACAGTAGGTCTTAACAGACCGAACAGTCAATTGATGGCCATCATATCAGTAACAGTAGTGGTTCCAAACTTGGGAACTGACAGAGATCTCTGTGACAGTAGCAGTAACAGTACAGTAACAGTAAGTTGCTAAGGATACCACGAATACAGTTTACAAATAGGACAAACATTCGTTCATTAAACAATAACGTTTCAGTAAACAGAACAGTTGATCATTCATAAAATATTCATAATTGAACATATCTTTACAACATTGTTACTCACAGAGCACTGGGCTATAAGCAGCTAATGAGCGTCCTCGAATGCCAACCCTACACAGTTACAGAACGAACACACACTAAGTTATACACTTGGGAATCAACAACTTAGTCCCTAACTCGACTCGTTGTTCTACATCAATATCCTCATTAAGATGCCTCAAACATGGCCTAAGAATGCCTAGGATGGAAAGAGGTTGCAAAGATGCACTTTAAAACACTTTTCAAAATTTTCAGAAAACAGGGGTCCTGCTCGAGCGTGGCTTTCTACGCTCGAGCGGACATGCAGACAAAGGAGCTCCGCTCGAGCATGACATCCTTCGCTGGAGCGGACTGTAACCTCCATGAAAAGTACTGGATGCATGCAATTCACGCTCGACGGACGCTCGACCTCCGCTCGAGTGTGAGACTCGGGTCTTCGCTCGAGCGTAACTCTCTCGCTCGAGCGGACTGTAAAACACAAAAACTTCTGGGTACATGCATTTCACGCTCGAGCGTAAATTTCCACGCTCGAGCGGAAGTGCATGACTAAGAGGGTACGCTCGAGCGTGAATTCCTACGCTCGAGCGTGGGTTCAAAATCTGGAATTTCCAGATTCATCCCCAAGCCTCAAACTCGATCCTTTTGGGCCAATTTTTTGGAAAAACACTTTAAACCCATAATATAACATGTTTTGAAGATCAATTTGAGAAATCAAAGCCCAAGGATGAGTCAATAGAACACCATTTTCAAATAAACTTCAAGAATAAAGTTCAAACACAGCATGCATGTATTCAATTAAATTCAAAGCTTCAAATACATGGTCAAATAACTCAATCCTTCCAAAAACATGATGAATTCTTGAACTATAATCAAAATATGAACATGCATGTAGCGAATTTCATGGAAAAGACCTCAAAACTCAAGAATGTGTACATGCATGCATGAATTCACTCTCAAATTCAACCCTTTAAACCAATTCTTGACTTTAAACTCTAATTTACCATGAACCATGCAATATACAACTCAAATGTACAAATGAGAGGATGAAATCTCTACCTTAGGTCTTGAATTCAATGTAAAGAAGCTCAATTATGCAATTCTCTTTAAATTTCTCCTAAGTTCTAAACCAATTTTGATGGACTCAAGTTTTCTCCTATCTCTGTCTTTCTTGCTTACGGTTTTGGTCTCAAATGAGATGAGGAAATGATATAAAGTACAACCATTAAGTCTAAACAAAATGTGTAGGAAATGGCCACTCAATGGCAATTTGGTAATAAAGTCAAACTAATGTAATTTAACATTATTTAATCTAACTTAATCATTCCAAATCACATTTCAATTAAACCTACCATACAATCACATAAATTCTAATTAATACATAACACTAATCAATTTCTAATTCGGCCGCCGATAAGGCTTTTAATTCGCAATTCGAAATTAAAAACACGAACAGATCAATCTACGACAAACAGATAGAATGCAATTAAGATAACACACTTATGCAATAAATTCTGAATTTCAGTCTGATCAATTACTTATCATGCTCAGTCACAGTTTAGCGGTAATCAGAGGTGAGGGTTGTCACAGCTAGGTTACGAACAGACCAGTTCCAAGTCAGTGAAGACTTCGATTGCTCTACGGCACACAAACTTCCTCATCTTCCACTCCGATTAAACAACAGCAACGGCGGCACAGAGAGACGGTTCTGCTAGGTTACGACTAGATAGTGCTCCTCTTTCTCTACTCTACTCTATTCTCTTTTTTTTTTAGTTAAAATGAAATAAAATGTGGGTGTATACAACAGCAACAAGTTGAGTACAAACATAAATTCGGGCCACTCGAGCCATTACCTTTCGAGCTACATAGCGGAACCGTAAAACAAAACTCTTTATCACATTATTCTCTTTACGTTTTATACATCTTTTTCTAATATGTCAAATAGTCAATTAAAATAGCTTATTTTCAAATGGGGGTAGTATTCCTGAAGTAATAGTGGATGTTGATGTGGTGCACACGGGAATGAATTCACCATCGTATGACGGAAAATGGATAATTAGAAATTCTGGCTTCTAAGTTGGATAAGAGACAAGGGCAGAGTTTGGTTTATTTTTCAAATCATGATTTAGATGAAACATGTTAACCAAACATGTTTTTAAAATATAACTCAAAATTATTTTCAAAGCTTCTCTCTTCTCTCTCTTTTTTTTCATTTATTATTAATCAATCAATGAATCACTTTTTCTCTCTCGTTTCTCCTCTTTTTTCATATTTTATACATCAATCAATCAAAAAAAATTACTAATTGTAGACACCCCATTTTTGACGTCCCTTACGACTTGGACGTCCTCGCATGCACACTCGATGATGAGTCTGTTTGCTCGCCAAGTGCCCGAAGTCCTTAGCGGAATGCCATAACTTTGAGCCTTGCAAACCCTGATAGCCTTTCAAACCCAGTTTTGGACCAAGCCTATCTTTTTCAGTCTGCAACCTCTGGTGACCTGCCGGCCACTACTAGAGACTTGTCGGCCATCACTTTTTGCTTGCTGACCTAGTGCTGGCCATTAATGTGGTTTGCCAGCCATCAGTGACTGCCGGCCACCAGTGTATTTTGCAGATATCTTATGCTAGCTGTGCCAACTTGTTGCCTAGATGCATGCATCTATCCCCACGTGTAGGGCTGGATCTCCTTGAGGGAATTTCATGTTTTCTATATATAGGGGACCCCTCTCTCATGTTTTGGGGTTAGAAAATTTTGAACTCAAAAATTTTCCTCTCTCTCTAGCAAATCTCTATACTTTAGCCTTCAATTCCTTAACATTTGCCTATACACCCTTAACCAAATCTTCTCATCTTTGAGCTGAGGTATTCTTGAGCTTGATTTGAGCTTTAGAGGGTGTACTTACTTGGTTTTGTTGCTTGGAATTACTCTTCTCTTCAAGAGGTATAAGGCTTTGCCTCTTTGCTTGCTTTTTCTATTATTATTTCTACTGTTTTTCCACTATTTTTGGGCTTTTAAAACTTTGTATTTTTTGGGCTGAAGCTTGGGTTAAAGGCCATTAAAGGTTGAGGGGTTGATAACCTTTCTTTATACCTTGCTTTGAGGCCTTTGCCTTGTGTTTCTCACGCTTTTACTATCTTTTTTCAAGCTTTTAAACTCTGATTTTTAGAGCTTTTTTAGTGGCTAAAATCATGTTTTAAAGTCCAAATTTGGAGGGGTTAGCCTCCTTTCTTTATGTCTTGTTTACTAGCCTAGTTTATGCTATGTGTTACCTTAATTTTCTAGCCATTTATAGCTTAATTCCAACATGTTTTAACCTCTAATTTGGACTATTTTAACTCTATTTTGGGTTGGTTAAGTCATTTGAGTCTTGTTTTGCATGCTTCTAGTGTAAGTGTCCTCACAAACTTGGTGTTTTAGGCCTTTAGACACCACTTGTTTGAATTGATTGCATTATTTTAGTATTTTTCTCACTTAATTTTAGCAAGCATAATCTTTGCAACCTCCCTCATTTCTTCACTCTTTGTTTTCTTTGAGGGTTGTTTCAACTTTGGGATTGTTTAAGCTTGAAATTAAGGTCCATGCTTAATGGTTTAATCCTCTTTTGTGGGTTCATTATCAATGGCATGACACCTCTCTCTTGCCTTAAACAACCCCTTGTTTGACACTTCCTTCTCTTTTAGAGGACTCAACTCACCAATGGACTTAATTGGTTAGAGAATGGAAGGGTAATTAAAAGGAGTAACTAAAAGTTGAAACTAAAATTGTGCAAAGGTAGAAATTTGATTGTGTCTTGGTGTGTTCAATCGGACATTAATTCAACACATGGAACTTGGACCATTTTATACTTGCTAGTGATGAAATGATCCAAGTCTCCAAACTCAACCACTTCCCTTGATCTTTCATGAAAGAGAAGAGGTTTGTGTCTTTTTTCTTGCAGTTATTGAACTTGCACTCTTGGGTTCACAAACCATCATGCAATGCAATTGCTTGAATTGGCAGTTTGTGGCTTAGGTTCACCACTCTTTGGATTTGTTCATGAAAAGGAGGGGTGAGTTGTGCAGACAATCCTTGAAATATCCTGTTTATGCTTTGTTTGTCCTCTGTTGCAGTAAGATGAACCTAGCCATCAGTGGCCGGCAGACCACCTCCATGGCCGACTAGTGGCCGGCAACCTTCATCTTTGGCCGGCTGGCCACTGATGCAAAACTCAACAGGGTGTTGGTAAGGTGGAGCAAAGTTTTCTGGAAATGTTTAACTGTGCAAAAGCAAAACGGTGGTCTTTTCAGGTGGAATCCGAGCATACGCATGCACATCTCTAGTTAACTAGTTGTGTTGTAATAATTAATTAACCAGAATAATTAGCTAATTTATTTATTATAATAATAATTAGTTAAAGTGGTTTAGCTAGTTATTCATTTTGGTTTGTAATAGTTAGCTTAATTAGCTTAGCTTTAATTAGTTAATTAGTTAGCTTAGTTTATTCATTCAGACTCTCCTTCACGAGAGAGTAATGTAATAATGTGTATGTCTTCCAACCCTACGTCTTTCTCCCTTTTATTTACTAGCTGACCATGGTTAGTTTAGGGACATCATGCTTTGTTTATCATACTTCATGTTTGCATCCATTTATATCGCATGCACCGAGGCTCGGTTCATCATTCTAACTGCATTGTTAGTTCAATACTTCTTTGAATACGTGTTTAGATCGCATGCTATTAAATTACCTCATATGCCATATTAGTAGCCAAGCCTATTAGTTGCATATCGCATGTGTTGCATTAGTCATATTTCGTAAGTTAGGTATCATGCGTAATTTTCTAACTCTTTCGTTTTATCTTAGCTTGGAGTACTAGGTGAGTTTTTAGTGCTTTAGCATACTTGCATGAGTGTAAGTGACTTCCATGACTAACATGCTTGCCATGAGGCTAAATGCTTACTTGTTAAATTGTTTGAGTGCTTATGGATAAAGGCTTGTTGCTTGAATTGGAATGATTCAATGAATGTACGTTTAAGCCCACTTTGTCAAGTGGCAAATTCACAAAACTTTAAGCCCACTTTGTTAAGTGGAAAAATCAAACCCTTTTCGAAAAACAAACATGAAATTGAATTGTTCCAATTCGAGCAAACTAGTTTATACTTGTGTGTGCACATCACATAGTAAATGCTAGCCTAATAAACTGGAACAAGGGCATAAAATGTACATAAGATACATATCATGATCAGTAGAGACCGATCTTTGATCGGGCGAGCGGAGGTGCTCAATTCATGACCTTCCCCTCTCGTACCTAAGTTCTCGAGCCGAGATAATCTTGGTGATGATGGACACGTGGCCTTTGGCACGAGTTATGGGTTTTCTAAATTTTTCCAAATAAAATATTTAGGTGGCAACTCTGTATCTGGCAAAGCAGTTCATTTTTGGCAATTTGATTCAAAATCAATTTTTCAAAAGATTTGCCAGATTTGGACTCTTTGGTGTTTATCAATTTCATATTGCACTTATGAGATTAGATTCAGAACCACGGGAGTCCGAACTGTAGGACTTCTTTCAAACTTTCGAAATAGGGCGCGAAAAAGTTGAGCTACAGTAATCATCCCAAAACTATTTTTAAAACTCATAACTAAACACATTTTCAACTTTCAAAACTCATTTTAACAATTCATCTTTCAAAATACAGCCAACTGGTGGGCTAGGTGGGTCAGCCCAAAGAGATATTGGGCTACCCCAGTTTGGTTATAGCACTTCTCAAGCTCATATTGAATGTACAGGCCACACTCAATCGTCAAACCTACGCCCAACAAGGAAGGAGGCATTAAAGGAGAAAGGTAAAACAATTAAAAGAAAACAAGTGCTGAAGAAACAGATGAAGGGAGAAGATCGGTGGTATCAAGAAACTGGGGGAATCTTCATTGAACGTGAGGAAGGGAGCGGTCTTCAGGTCGGCTGTAGCTGCAATTTCATTATCAATGGCAAGTGGAACTAGTAAAGGAAGGGTAGTGACATCGGAGGCGGAAACATCACTTTAAATTGGTAAGGCTCTTGGTCTGGACTGTGAAGGAAAAGAAGAGGAGGTGCTTAGCAAATTAGAAGATCTTGAAGCTCAAAATAAGCAAAGTGTTCAACAAAGGGACGGGGATGTTGACTAGATTATTAATTTTAGCTGCTCAAGAGTTTTATATTGTGCTAATAAAGATACAATCATGGAATGTGAGAGGAATTGGAAAACCTGAAAAAAGGAGAAAAATAAAGAAAAGTCTTACAGAAAGAAAAGTAGATATTGCTCTACTCCAAGAAACCAAGAAGGTAGCAATTGATTCTGATGTGGTCAGGTCTATGTGGCCTGGGGATAATTTTGATTTCATGGTAATAGATGCGATTGGCAGATCTGGTGGACTGTTATGCATTTGGAATCCTGAGGTGTTCCAATTAAAGGCCAGTTGCAGTAATCACAACTTTATCCTGCTATCAGGTACAATTTTTTTCAGTTTTGATTGTGTTATTATTAATGTTTATGGCCCTAATGAGGTGGTTCAAAGAAAAGAGCTTTAGGATTCTTTAGTAAGGTTGAAATCCAGTTTCTTGGGGCCATGGTGCATGGGGGGTGACTTTAATGAAATTAGGAGTATTTCTGAAAGAATTGGGTGTTCGAGAAGGGATCGAGGGATGAGAGATTTCAATAATATGATTGAACGACTTGAGTTGATAGATATGCCTATGCTTGGGAGAAAGTTTACTTGGTGCAATTCGCAAGCAAGGGAGAGATGGAGCAGAATTGATAAATTCTTACTTACTTATGAGTGGGTGCATAATTTTACCTTCAAATTATGGGGTCCTCCTAGAATGTTGTCTAATCACTGTCCTATCATCTTAATGGAGGATAACCGGGACTGCGGTCCTAAGCCTTTTAGGTTCCTCAATGCCTGGCTATTACACCCCACTTTCTTAGCCTTTGTCCAGCAAAGTTGGTCAGAATCTATAGTGGAAGGGTGGGCAGGGTTCAAGTGTCTTATGAATTTTAAAGCACTGAAATAAGCACTAAAACAGTGGAATGGAGTGGTGTTTGGTAAG
This sequence comes from Camellia sinensis, assembly GCF_055761805.1. Taxonomy (NCBI): domain Eukaryota; kingdom Viridiplantae; phylum Streptophyta; class Magnoliopsida; order Ericales; family Theaceae; genus Camellia; species Camellia sinensis. The sequence continues at coordinate 156,425,297 of NC_138964.1, forward strand.
GTAGAATTGAAGCTTAAGAGGGTTGAAGAGAAGGCCCATGCCCTTGATTTGTTAGCTGAGGAAAGACCATTGCTTGGGGCAGAATTGATTAGAAGAAAGGAAGTGAGGGGAGAAGCTTGGAAGTTAAGCAAAATGTTGGAGTGGATTTGGCTACAAAAATCTCGACTGAACTGGGTATCTAAAGGGGATAAAAACACTAGGTTCTTTCACATTATGGCTTGCAGCAAAAATAATAGGAACTCCCTGTGTTCAATTGTTGTGAATGGCCCTATGATTGAAGAGCCTTTGGAACTTAAAGTAGCAGTTATGGCCCATTTCATGAGACAATTCTCTGAATCTTGGAAAGCTAGACCCAAATTATCTGGCCCATTCAAGAGTATTGGTGGAGCTCAAATGGTGGATTAGTTGGAGGCAGAATTTACAGAGGAGGAAGTTAGGAATGTTATTAGGTGTTGTGATGGTAATAAGGCCCCTGGACCTGATGGATTCAACATGTCATTCTTTAAGAAATGTTGGAAATTGTGAGAGTGGATGTGCTACAGTTTATGAGGGAATTCCATCAGAATGCAAGACTTGTTGGTAGGATTAATAGTTCTTTTATAGCTTTAATCCCAAAAACTCATAGTCTTTCTTGCTTAAATGAGTATAGACCCATTAGTTTGATTGGATCCTTATATAAGATTTTGGCAAAGGTGCTAGCTAATAGAATGAAAAAAGTGATGCCCAAGATTATCAGTGAGGTTCAGTCTGCCTTTTTGGGGGGAAGGAATATATTAGATGGTATTCTGATAGCAAATGAGATAAATAATGGGTGGAGAAGATCTAATAGAAAAGGTTTGGTGCACAAATTGGATTTTGAAAAGGCCTATGATTCTATTAATTGGGAGTTTTTATTTGACATGTTATCAAAGTTTGGCTTTGGGACTAGATGGGTAAGCTGGATGAAAGCATGTGTATCAACTACTAAGATCTCTGTTTTGGTAAATGGGTCACCAACATCTGAGTTTTGTCCTCAAAGGGGTCTTCGTCAAGGTGATCCGCTATCACCATTTCTATTCAATATTGTGGCAGAGGGACTCAATATTTTGCTGAGCAGAGCTAAGGAGTTGGCCTAATTAAAGAAGCAAAGGTGGGTGCTAATGGATTAAGAATAACACATTTACAATTTGCGGATGATACGATTTTATTCTGTGAAGTGGAAAAGATGGAGGTGAGTAATATCAAAAGGATTCTAAGATGTTTTGAGATCTCATCAGGTCTGAAAATTAATTATCACAAGAGCGTCATCTGTGGCATTGGGGTGGATGATGGTCTGTTACAGGAGTTTACCTTTACTTTAAATTGTTTGCACCAAAAGTTGCCTTTAAGTTACTTGGGACTTCCATTAGGGGCTAATCCAAGTAGGAGAAGCACTTGGAAATCTGTTCTTGACAAGTTCAAACATAAATTGGCTTCATGGAAAAGACGGTTACTTTCTTTCATTGGGAGACTAACTCTAATTAAATCTGTTTTGACTAATCTGCATGTCTACTATCTATCACTGTTTCAGATACCTGCTGGGGTGGCAAAGGAGATTGAGCGAATGCAATCAACTTTCCTTTGGGGCAGATCATACCTCAGACGAAAAGTGCATATGGTCCGGTGGGAGGTGCTTGCTAAGAATAAGAAATTAGGTGGTTTAGGCTTGCGGAGGATCATAACGTTGAATCAATGTCTCTTGTTAAAATGGTGGTGGAGGTTCGGAGCTGAGCATCACACTCTTTGGAAGGTAGTGATATGTGCAAAGTATGAGGCAAAGGATGGAAGATGGGTACCGGAATTAATGGGCAGAGGATCTAAGATCTGGTCTGGTATAATCAATGTTGTAGTGTCTGTTCCAGAGTTGCATAATTTTTATATTAATAACTCATAGATTGTTTTGGGCGATAGGAGGAGAGTTCAATTCAGAAGGGACAAGTGGGTTGGTAATGTATGCTTAATGGTTGAATTCCCAAGGCTGTTTTCTTTATCTAATGACAAAAATGGAGTGGTAAGTGAGTTCTTTGCGAGAAGGGCAGATGATGGTGGATGGAATCTTGGCTTTAGAAGATCTTTATTGGTATGGGAGAAGAAGGAAGCTATCAGATTATTCAATTTGCTTAGCAATGCACCACAAATCTGTCATAACAGAACTGATGAGTTAAAATGGAGTGCTGATCCATCTGAGCTATTCACTGTTGCTTCAGTATATAACTGGTGTGAATCACTTATGGGGCCTGTAGTGCCAGTGGCTGAATTAATTTGGTAAAATTTTGCTCCTCCTAAAGTGCAATTTTTTGGGTGGTTGGCTTGGCTTGGTAAGGTTAAAACTTCTAGTTTTCTCCATAGAATTGGAATCTTAACTGAGAGTGCTAATCTTGATTGTGCCTTCTGCCATGATGAGGTTGAAATAGTGGAACATCTATTACTGTTCTGTCCTTTTGTTTGGTTGTTGTGGTCTAATATAGTGAGATGGTGGGGCTTGCAATGGGTCTTACCAGGTTCTGTGAATGGTTTGTTGCAATTGTGGTCAGGTTGTAGTATGAAGAAGCTGGAGAAGAAAATATGGATGGTTCTCCCTTTGGTGATTCTCTGGTCTACTTGGAAACATAGAAATGCTTGTGTATTTTCTGGTTCTCAACCAAATTTGGCAGAATTGTGTGAACTAGTGAAGGTTAGATTAGCTATGTGGCTCAAAGCATCGCCAATTTAGGTGGAGTTTTCTATAAATGATTTGGTATTTAACCTGCAGCAAGTGAGGTATTGCATCAGAAATGGAGGTTGAACGAAAATTGGTGGTGGCTAAGTCTGCTGTCAAGATGCTTTCAGGTATGCTCTGTTACTTTTAAGTCTGCTGTCAGATTTGCTACTGCTTTGAGGTGTTGCTGCTGCTTTGGGTCCAGATTCTGTATGGAAGTAGCCAGATGCAAGTTTTGGTGGTTCTGTAGGGGGTGCCCTGTTTTGTGGGTCTGTTATGCTAAGTTGTGGATAGATCTTGTTGTGCTCTTGTTGTGCTTTTGTTGTAGGTAGCTATTTCGTTAAATTTTGCCTCAAGTTTGGTGGTTCACCATGCATTACCATCTGGTTGCTAATGCTGATCTGTGCTAATTCTGTTACTGAGGAATGGAGGCTAAGTGGGTGTGCTGTGGTTGAGTTGGTGTGTTAATCTGAGTTGGAGTAACAGCAGCAGCTTTTAGTAGATGGTTCATCATCTGGTGGGATGGTTTGGTTGTTATATTGTTCTGTTATCTGTAACAGCTTTCAGTGGCTTGTGCTTGAGTGTGTATTGTTCTGTTTCTGTTGTTGCAGTGTGTATTGTTATGTTGTTTGCTGCAGTGTGTATTTGTGTGCATTGGTAGAAGTTTCTACTTGTGCTTGAGTGTGTATTAGTATCTGCTGCTGCAGTGTCAAAGCAACAATCGAAAGAATGACAATTGTGCTTGAGTGTGTATTAGTATCAGGTCACAGTTTACATTGGTAGAAGTCTGCATTGGTGGGAGTCTGCTGCTTGTTATATTAGAAGTTTATTAGCTGTTATAGGCTGTGCTCTATTGTCTGTCTTCTCGTTGGTTTCTTACCAATTTGGGGTACTAGCAAATGATAGGATGAGCTTTTTTATGCCAACTTAGTTGGGATGATTTAACTCATTGTGATACTTTTACACTTCCCTTTTCATTATTGATGTTTTTTGTTTTGTACTGTGTACTTGCTTCTTTCATCAATAAAGCTCCTTTTTTGCCGATCAAAAAAATCAAATCAAATCAAATCAAATCTTAATTCAAAAACTAAACCAAATGAAGCCAAGGTCGGTTCCATCTAACCTACGTTGGTGAAAGATAAGGTCGGTTCTATTCATTTTCTTTTATGCGGTCTCATTAGTTAAAAATACTACATATACGTGTATTACTCCCAAATCGGCTTTTTTGACTTGAATTTACTTCCATATGTTTTTTGAAGAAAAAAAAAAGGGAAATTAGGAAAACAAGCTTAATTTTTTGATTTGAAATTCAAAACTACTCATTTTCTTCGCCTGCCGATACACTTGCTAACCCAGGAGCCCATATGAGTACTAATAATATATACACCAAAGTAAAGCAACAATATTAATGATAATTGCTGTTATAAAATTGAGAAAATGTAAATTAAATAAAAATAATAATAATTGTAGAATAGAGAAAGTAAATAACTGGACACAAGATATAGACAGATGTAAGTTCTTCTGCAACTTATATTTGATTTTTCAGGAACCTTTAAATATAGATGTTCAGGATCTTAGTATGTTATTTTATTCAATAATTTAATTATACATTTCAGTATAATTCCTCTATTTCTTTTCTGATCCCTATGCTTTCTTTCTGCTTCACTTTTCTTATGTTACAAAATGTGGGGATATATTTTCTGAGCACCAACAAGGTGACGCCGACGTGTCAGCCGAGGTGCAACGTGTCTTGGTCGTTGTGCCGAGGTCATCTCGGCTAGGCCGAGGTTGCCTCTGAAGATATTGGAATCCGAGATAAGCGGATAAGGGACAAGAGTCCTAGAATGAAGAGGGAACTCAACTTGGATATGGACAAAAGTCCTAGATTGGGAGAAGACTTCAGTTTGGATAAAGATAAGACTCTTAGAGAGTTTATCCTAATCTCACTGGGAGTCCCAGATTAGCAGTAATCCTAAGCCCATAGAAGTTAGGCTTCTAGTGGGACTTGGATTGGGTAAACTATAAAAGAAAGGCACCCCCGTGGGTTTAAGGTATGTTTTTGATACTCAAGCTTGTGAGTTTAGTACTTGATTTATCTTTGAGAGATATACTGACTTGATCGTCGGAGTGCCCCCGGGTGGAAGAGCCACTGTTGGAGCCTTTTCTTTCTGTTACAAGTTTGCTAAAGCCATCTATTCTGTCGGTGCTCTCCAACTGATTACTAGGTAGGCAGTGTGGTCAGAAAATTACACACACAATTTGGCGCCGTCTGTGGGAATCTTAGAAGAATAGATGGCCAGTGACGGACAGAGGGAAAACATTAGGGGCGACACTCCTGCTAGGAGTGGCAGACCAATTGATCTTGACGTTGAAGGAGACAACCACAGTACAGAAAATCATGACCAGGGCCACGGAGAGAAAGACGTCGGCCAGGAGGGCGGTACTTCGAAGCGAACAGACCAAAGCAAGTATTATAACGAAGATAACCTTCAGGTATGAAGGGATAGGTGCCTACGGAGAGATGAGGAAGTAAAAGACTTGGCAAACAAGTTGGCAGACCTATAGTCAGTGGTCAACTTCATGATGCAAAACAATGTTATGCAGCCACCATACCCGCTGCAAGATACGCCGATGCCAGCAATTAATACCCAGAAGGGAGGAAGGAAAGCAATCCCCGAAGCCCCTCAGCACACCAGGAGTGGAAGGCACTCTCACCGACCTTCCAGAGAAGTCGGACAAGAGGAGCCGAGGCAAGAAGAGTCCCAAAGGACATATCGCATGAAGGATCCAGGACCCAAAGAACATCGGCATGTTCAAGGGCAAGCACTCTGCTTTGACACAACCCATGGAGAAAGATCAAAACGGGTCAACCACGAGGCCGAAAGTAGTGTGCCAAAAAGATTGAAGTCCAGAGATAGCCGAGCTCCAGGTAGGAGTAAGGAAGACTTGAGGGATTACCTCAAAAGGAGGCAGCAGAATGTTGAAGCCGAGATGACTTCCCCAGTTAAGCCGAGAACACCATTCTCGGTGGAACTGGACAAATTTGAAGCACCAAAGAGATTCAGTATGCCGAGGTTCCAAATTTATGATGGTAAGTCAGATCCCAACTTTCATGTTGGACTATACCTGAACTCAATGGCATTATACAAAGGGAACGAGCCGTTGCTCTGCAAAGTATTTCCCTCATCCTTTGGGGAAATTGCATCCGATTGGTTCCATAAACTACCGAAGGGAAGCATAAAGACATGGGAAGGCCTGGCCGAGATGTTTGTGGCCAGGTTCGTAACGAACAAACTACAGCCCTTGAGGGTCGACGCCCTGATGGCTCTAAGAATCACCAAGGAAGAAGGCCTTAGGGCCTACGCGAAAAGGTACTACGAAGTGTTCAATCGAATACCCAAATGCAACCAAGAAGTGGCGGTCGTGTCTTTCAAGAACGACCTGAAAGATGACTGCCCACTACGGAAGTCTTTGGCGAAAACATTGCCAAAAAGCATGGAGGAACTCATGGCGAGAATCGAGAAGTACGCCAGAGCCGAGAAAGATACGTCGGGAAACAAAGAGATGAAGCAGGAGAAGGGAAACGGCTCGCCGAAGCGAGGCCGAGGTACCAACGGGCCGACCAAACAAGAAACAGAATTGAAGGGTAAACAGGCAGTAACGACGGTGTTCCGAATCCCTATCCATAAAGTCCTGGATCAAATACGAAATCAACCCTATTTCAGGGCACCGGCAAGAGCACTAGGGGAATTTATGAGAAGAAACGTTGGTAGGCGCTGTGCTTACCACAATGAAGAAGGACACCCAACTCAGGGTTGCAGAGCCTTAAAAGCACACTTAGAAGACCTAGTAAGGCAAGGCCATCTGAGGGACCTTGTTGATGAGACCAGGACAAGAGAAGAACAGGCAAGATTGCCTTAAGCACCAGCAGCACCGCCTCCCCCAGCACAGCAACCACAGGCAAGAGGACCATGGGTGGTTAATGTAATCCACTCAAAGGTGGACGAAAGCGACATTCGAGGAGAAACCCAAAGAGTAAAACACCTGCAGCACGTGAACCAGGTCGGATACAAAAGACCTCGGCCTGAAGAATGCCAAGGACCGATGATAACTTTCACTGAAGCCGACCTGGAGTTGGTCCAACATCCGCATAATGATGCCTTGGTAGTATCCCTCCAGGTTGCGAAATGCCAAGTAAAACGCATCCTAATAGATCAAGGCAGCTCTTGTGACATCATGTACGTCAGATGTTACAAAGAGCTGGGCCTTCACCCTGATGACCTGGAACAATCCAGCAACCCTATGGTCGGCTTCAATGGAACGCCGACATGGCCACTGGGCGCAGCAAGCATGGAAGTACAAGCTGGTACTAAGAAGATCAAGATAGAATTTATGGTGATTGACACACCCTCGCCATATAACATCATCTTGGGAAGACCATGGTTGCATGCAATGGAGGCAGTTCCCTCAACACTGCATCAACTACTACGGTTCCCAACAGAGCATGGGATTGAAGAAGTCAGAGGAGATCAACTGCAGGCAAAAAATTACTCCATGGTAGCAATGAAGTCTACTTGCAGTATTCGAAAGCCAATAGAGGCAGAGATTGAAGACGAGGACATGGAGGTCCTAGACGATGTCGGCAAGGAGCCAACCGAAAAAAGTGAAGAGACACTAAAGAAAATCCTTGTCTAGGAGGGCGACGAAGAACGCTTCTTTCTTCTCGGCTCAAGCTTAGCCGAAGAAGAGGAAAGAGAACTGGAAGATTTTTTGAGAGCCAACATTGAGGTGTTCGCCTGGACACCTTACGAAATGCCTGGCATTGACCCCAAGGTCACTTGCCACAGATTGAATGTCGACAGGTCGGCAAAACCTGTGATTCAACGAGCCAGAAGACCGACGTTGATGCACGTCGAAGCAGTAGAAGAAGAAGTAGACAAACTTCTGGAGGCCAGGGCCATCCGAGAAGTTCACTACCAAACATGGCTGTTCAACAAAGTAGTAGTAAAGAAGAAGAACGGCAACTGGAGAGTCTGTGTAGACTTTACCAACCTCAACAAAGCCTGCCCCAAAGACAGCTTCCCTCTGCCCAAGATTGACCAACTAGTAGATGCAACTTCAGGGCATGAAAGGATGAGTTTTTTGGATGCATACAGGGGGTACCAACTTCAGACGAGGAGAAGACCGCGTTCATCACCCCTAAAGGCCTGTACTGTTACAAGGTAATGCCTTTTGGGTTGAAAAACGCAGGAGCAACTTACCAAAGGTTAGTAACAAAGATGTTCAAGCACCTAATTGGCAAAACAGTAGAAGTTTACATCGATGACATGGTCGTGAAGACCAAAGAATCTAAGGGTCATCTTACCGACCTAAAAGAGGTCTTTGATATACTCAAAACATATCGGCTCCGACTCAACGCATCAAAGTGCGCGTTTGGAGTTGGATCAGGTAAGTTTTTAGGGTATTTGGTAACAAGAAAGGGCATTGAGACCAGCCCAGACTAAATCAAGGCCATCCTAGAGCTACAGAGCCCGACGTCAGCAAAACAGGTTCAGATACTTACTGGAAGGGCCGCAGCCCTAAACAGATTCATCAGCAGAAGCTCAGATAAGTGCAGACCCTTCTTCAACTTGGTGAAAAGAGCCACAGACTTTCTGTGGACAGAAGAATGCGAAGCCGCTCTGACCGACTTGAAGAAGTACTTGACCACAACTCCGGTTCTTTCCAATCCAGAACTAGGGGAAGAATTGTTTTTATACTTGGCAGTTTTAGAACACGCAGTCAGTGCAGTACTAATCCGAGAAGAAAAATAGGAGCAAAAAGCTGTCTATTATGTAAGTAAAACCTTGGCCGATGCAGAAACAAGGTATCTACCACTAGAGAAATTAATGCTAGCCTTAGTAATGGCTTCAAAGAAGTTGAACCATTACTTTCAGGCGCACAAGATTGTGGTCCTAACAGAGCACCCACTGAAGTCCTTGTTGTAACAAGGAGACTTAACAGGAAGGATAGCAAGATGGGCAATAGCCCTAGGCCAGTATGACCTGGAGTTCAGGCCGAGAACAGTAATTAAAAGCCAAGTTTTGGCCGACTTCGTAGCAGAATTCACACCCGAAACCATCGAACATCGGGCTCCGTTGAGCCAGGATGAGCACTATCCCAACAAGCAAGGAGAATCCCAGCCTAGGGCGAAAGAGCAAAGAAAGGAAAAACTCAGACCCTGCAGCATCTACATCAGCGATTCATTCAGACTGTTCGTCGATGGAAGTTCGAACCGACAAGGAGCAGAGGCAGGAGTACTGCTGATATGTCCAGATGGAGAAATAATAGAACAATCCATCCGTTTGGGGTTCAAGGCCTCAAACAATGAAGCGGAATACGAAGCATTAATTGCAAGGCTAAAACTAGCAGCAACAGCAAAAGCAAATGAGGTAATAATTTTTTGTGATTCACAACTTATCGATAACCAGTCCACAGATGAATTTGCAGCCAGGGACGAAAGGATGTCGGCATATGCAAAAGAGGTCATCAGATTGGCAGCCCTATTTCAAAACTACCGACTACTCCAAGTTAGCCGAGATGACAACACCCACGCTGACGCGTTGGCTAACCTGGCAAGTTCAATGCAGACTGGAAAAACAAGGACAATTATGATCGACTATATGTCGGGCCCGAGCATAGAACCAGAGAGCACAGAACAAGAAGCAATGTGTGTGGACATGGGGCCAAGCTGGATGGATGCAATTGTTGCATTCCTGAAAGAAGGAAGGCTGCCAGAAGATCATAAGGAAGCATACAAAGTCAGATTGAAATCAGTAAGATTCTGTTTAACAGCAGATGGACACCTCTACAGAAGGTCCTTCACTAGACCCCTTTTAAGGTGCGTACACCCTTTGCAGGTTGAAGATTTCCTATATGAAATTCATGAAGGAATTTGTGGAAGCCACGCTGGGGGCAGATCATTAGCCTACAGGGCCATTACCCAGGGGTATTGGTGGCCCTACATGCAAAAGGATGCTGAAGCCGACGTGAAGAAGAGTGAACAATGCCAAAGGTTTGCACCTTTGATTCATCAGCCAGCTGCTGACCTGAACCCAGTATCCAGCCCTTGGACGTTTGCCCAATGGGGCATAGACCTTGTTGGGCAACTTCCCCAGGCAACTGGGCAGAGAAAATACTTGCTGGTAGCAACAGATTACTTTACGAAGTGGATAGAGACAGAACCTCTTGTCAAAATCTGAGATATGGACGTCAAGAACTTTATATGGAGAAACATCATCACCAGATTTGGGATTCCAAGAGCAATAGTTGCCGACAACGGAACACAGTTTGACAGCAAACTCATCAAGAACTTTTGTGCGAAATTCAAGATTAAGAATTACTTTTCAACACCAAGTTTTCCCCAAAGCAATGGGCAAGCAGAAGCATCCAACAAAGTAATTTTGGATGGAATAAAGAAGAGGCTGCAGGCAGCAAAAGGAAAGTGGGTAGACGAGTTGCCCAATGTACTTTGGGCGTATCAGACTACGCCGAGAAGATCAACAGGGGAATCCCCCTTTGCCATGGCTTATGGCACAGAAGCAGTCATTCCATTGGAGATCGGCATCCCGGGGATCAGAACCCAGGGAGTAGAGAATGGCACCAATGACATAATCTTAGCCCGAGATCTGGATCTTTTGGAAGAACGAAGAGAGAAAGCTGCAATTCAGCTTGTAGTATACCAGCAACAGCTTGCCAGAGCTTACAACAAGAAGGTCAATCCAATAGATTTTCAAGTCGGCGACCTAGTCCTGAAAAAAGTCGTCGGCAACAAGAAAGATCCCAGAGAGGGCAAGCTTGGCCCAAACTGGGAAGGACCCTACAGAATTACTTCAGTATTAGGCAATGGAGCTTATCGGCTTGAAGATAACGAGGGCAAAGCACTGCCAAGACCTTGGAACACTTGTAATTTAAAATTCTTCTATCATTAGATGTGCAGCATTTTTGGCCGATGTCATCAATAAAATCTTTTCCCTTTTCTTAAAACACATATATTTGATAAAGTTACATATTGGTGTTTTTGGAGACATGAATAATGAGAACCCAAGTAGAACTCAGGTTCATATTGGGGGCAGAAAGAAGACAGAGACACTTAATTCACTTGTTGAAATTTGTAGCAATTTACAAGTTGGAATTAAGCCGATTCCTTATCTTCACTTGATGAAATTTGTAGCAATTTACAAGTCGAAATTAAGCTGAGATTATTCCTTAATTCACTTGTTGAAATTTGTAGCAATTTACAAGTTGGAATTAAGCTGATTCCTTATCTTCACTTGTTGAAATTTGTAGCAATTTACAAGTCGAAGTTAAGCCGAGATTATTCCTTAATTCACTTGTTGAAATTTGTAGCAATTTACAAGTTGAAATTAAGCTGATTCCTTATCTTCACTTGTTGAAATTTGTAGCAATTTACAAGTTGAAGTTAAGCTGAGATTACTATTTCTCTTCACTTGTTGAAATTTGTAACAATTTACAAGTCGAAGTGAAACCGAGGTTTTAGTTTGCACACTTATAGCAATCTACAGCAATTCACAGGTTGAGGCCAGTATCTTGCCGATGTAAAGCTTGTAGTTATTACACCCGAGGTATGTAACCCCGAGAAGATTACACAAGGAAGGAAAGAAGTATGTAAATCATGCAAAATATTCTAAGTATAGAAACCACGCAGAAGCAATCAAAGAAAAGACAAAGATTCAAGCGTTAAAAAAAGGAAAGCTGAGTTAACATTTACAAAATTGGGAGGCACGTCGGCCACGTAAAAGCTTACATTGTTCAGAAAAAGATAAAGGAAAAAATAAAATACAAGTAAGGAAAAGAAGAACATAAAGCTAAGGGTCTTCTCCTCCAGATTGTTGGATTTGGAGATCAGATACAACCTCGGCCTCCTTCTCTGCCGCTATTTCGGCGTCAATTTCCTGAGGAGTTTGTTCAACAGTCTTAACCTCAGAAGGGATGTCGGCTGGAACAGTGTTAGGAACAGGTTCAGGGATAGCCTCATCACCTCTTCATCTTAAGTCAAGTCAAGGACTTGCTCATTCTGAGGAGGGGACTTAGCCCCATCAGCATCCTTTGGTTTTCTGACCAAAGCCTCATCCTCTTCCTCATCGGCATCCTCAGACTCAGGTTCAGATTCTCCTCCAGGTTGACTTGATGGAGAAGGAAGGGGGAACGGCAGAGGAATAGCATCGGCTTTGCGCAGTGGCGAATCATCAAGAATGTTAAGTTTTTTGGCAAGGGCCATCCAACCAAAGGAGAAGCCCCTATTGCATGCCTGCCTGACTTGAAGTTTATACTCCTCAGTAACGTCGGCCATACCCTGGGTGTAGGCCTTTTCGTCGGCCGCCTTGATTTCGGCATCTTTAGTAGATAAAGCATCTTGAAGTTCCTTTTCCGCTTGGGCCTTTTTGTCCTCGGCCTCTTTCTTCTCGGCTTCGGCGACCTTTTTAATTGCCTCGGCAGATTCAGCTTTTTCCTCGGCTAGACTTTGGGCTTTGGTGGCGGCCTCAGCTTGGTCCTCCAGTTTTTTCATCTTTGATTCAAGAGATTTGTTCTCCTTTTTCAGGGCAGAAACCTCCCTCTTTATGTCGGCCAATCTTTGCCGATTTTCAAAAGCTTGCATGGAGAGAGTGTGGGCATGTTGGATGGCCTGAAAGAACACGAGGCATAAATTGTTACAAAATTTTACAAAGTAAGAGAGAAAACAAATTTCAGCACAAAGGCACTTACTTGGACAGAGCGTTGCAGCATAAAGGCATAGTTCTCATACTCACTCATCTTGGCATTCCGCTCAAGATCGCCTGGGAGGAGTAGAGCAGTACTAAGTGCCACGCCGACGTTTATATCATCGGCGCTGTCGCTGGCAAGGACAGGCTTATCTTCTAAAGTGATCTCTGGTCTCCAAGGGACTTTTGGTATTCTGGAACCCGAGGTCGTCGCAGACGATGACCTCGGCTTCTTTGATTGGGTGGGTTCTGATGGCTGGGCCTCAGCAGACCTTTTTGCAGAAGTAGAAGCAGTTTTTTTACTCTCTGCCAATTGTGAAATGGGCAGAGCATCCTCAGCCTCAACCTCAGTAGCTTTGGCCTTAGGCTGAGCCTTTTTTATTCTTTTTTGCTTTAGTGGGGGCATGGATTGGGTCGGTGCAGCATCAACATCAGCTGGAAGGTCGGCTAGAAGATCTTGGGCAACAGGCTTCGGGTGACCCATTTCGGCAGTTTTGACGAGTCTTCGCCAACGTTTCCGTTCAGATACAGGGATCAAGTATGGGGCCAAAGTAGATGGTTGATTGGTTGGGTCGGATGTGGACTCTTGATCTGTTCGGGATGTAGAAGCGGTTATAGTTGTAGCAGTAGGTGGAGAGAGGCTCTTCTTCTTCTTCTTCGGAACGTCGGGCAGAGTGGACTTGTACGTCGGGATAAAATTCAGTACCAGGGGGGCTCTGCGTTTTTGGATCGAAAGATCTAGGAGCTTCTTTAAATCCTTCCCCAGAAAGTAGGATTGGCGGAAGCTTTTTGGTGGCTGATAAAGATCTGCAGGACAAACAAACAATCATTAGAAACAGAAAGTATTAAAGACTTAAACAGAAACAACTAAGCATTGACACTGGGCTCTTACCCTTGCCCTCTTTAATTGATCGGGAAAGAGGGTAGAGATGGGCGTCTTCATCTGCACCAAACTCCCAATTTCCCGAAGCGATAACATAATCATCTCCAGCCCCCTTGTTGGAGTCTGGAAGGTCGGCTACGATTTTGAATTCAGTAGACCTCGGCTTGAGGTAGTAGACGTAACCTTTTTCCTTCAGGTTAAGAGGGCACATGGTGTAACAATACTGTATATCGGCAAGGGTGATCCTAACGTTCTCCTGCCTAGCTAGGGTTATGATACCATTAATCACTCGATAGGAGTTGATGGTAAGTTGCATGGGGTTCAACCTATAGTAGTGGAGAACTTCGCGAAAAAGGGGATTAAGTGGAAGTCGGAGTCCATATTCAGTAAAGGCTACAATAGGAAAAGGCATCGTATTGTCTGTAGGCATAATAGAGTCATCATCCCCAGCCAATCTCAGGTGGACATCGGCAGGGATGGAGAACTCTTGCCTAAAGTACTCAAGTTTGGTTGGGGTATTTACCCTATGTCTCCACATACCCATAACGTCGGCCTAAAATCAGAGGGCTAGGTCTCAGAAAGAAGGTATTCTTAAAGGGTTATTGGAACCTCGGCAAAAACCTAGGAGAGTATTGGTACGGCTTGTTTCAGTTTTCCCTAAATTAAAGGATCTACAAACAAATCCCAAGCCTAAGAACTATGAAGATGAAGATCAAAGACACAGATCTAGAAAGGAAAAACAGAAAACAAGAAACAAAGAATGACGTTTCAGAAACGAAGAACAGAGGTATGGTTCTCAAAAGCGAAAGAAATACAGAAGTAAAAGGTCAAGAACAGTGGCAAGAAAAGTATTAAAACAGTGCAAGTGTTCAAGATATGAGTAAAATCATGGAATAGACGCATCTAGATGAATAGTTCAGCAAATCAAAGGTTTGAACAGCGCAATAATGGCAATAAGTAAACGAAAGCACATAAAAGAAATTGGGAATAAGAGGAACAGAGGCTTACTAGAACAAATGAAGCCGGAATGAAAGTCGCCGAGGTAAGGCAACGGTTGCAGACAAGACGGGACGACGAAAGCTTCGCTGGAATGGAAGAATGAAGACGGTTGCAGAGCTTGGAGCTAGAGCAAAATGGCAGATTTGAGAAAGTTTAGAGAGAGAGAGAGAGCCAGAAAATCGAATGCAAAAGTAAAAAAATGAAGATGGAAAGAAAAGTTTTATCAAAAACTTGAAACGGCGGCAAAATAGGGCATTTATTGCGCCTGGAAAACCGCATGCGTCAGATGGCGCAGACAGATTAAGACGGCTAACAAGCGCGTCACATGCACGAGCCAGTACAAATTAAACGTGTGCAGGAAACGGTTGAGAAGTAATGCATGACAGCTCATGCGCGTGGGAAAGTTCATTCGAGTTCTTGATTCTTGAAAACAAGACATATCGACTTGACAATCTCGGCCGAAGAGTTCTTACGCCGAGGTAATAGAAGAAAATACAGATATAGGTTCCATCACCTCAGAATGCCGAGGTAATAGAACCTAGGGGGCAGTTGTGGGGATATATTTTCTGAGCACCAATACGTGGCAAGGTGACGCCGACGTGTCAGCCGAGGTGCAACGTGTCTTGGTCGTTGTGCCGAGGTCATCTCGGCTAGGCCGAGGTTGGCTCCGAAGATATCGGAATCCGAGATTAGCGGATAAGGGACAAGAGTCCTAGAATGAAGAGGGAACTCAACTTGGATATGGACAAGAGTCCTAGATTGGGAGAATATTTCAGTTTGGATAAAGATAAGACTCTTAGAGAGTTTATCCTAATCTCACTGGGAGTCCCAGATTAGCAGTAATCCTAAGCCCATAGAAGTTAGGCTTCTAGTGGGACTTGGATTAGGTAAACTATAAAAGAAAGGCACCCCCGTGAGTCTAAGGTATATTTTTGATACTCAAGCTTGTGAGTTTAGTACTTGATTTATCTTTGAGAGATATACTGACTTGATCGTCGGAGTGCCCCCGGGTGGAAGAGCCACCGCCGGAGCCTTTTCTTTCTGTTACAGGTTTGCTAAAGCCATCTATTCTACCGGTGCTCTCCAGCTGATTACTAGGCGGACAGTGTGGCCAGAAAATTACACACACACAAAAGAATGGATTGTATCTCCATATTTATAGAGAAATACACATGATATGGAATAATAAGAAATAGTAAAAACATTTACTACCCTATAAATTTAAATTTTAAAGGTTATTCTAGAGCATTGGTTATTCATGTCTCATACACATGTTTCATTAACAATTGCAATATACTCAAAAAAAATAAATCACAACATTGAATTGGTATATTTTTAATTTTTAATTTTCTATATCAAAAATTTTAATTTTTTCTTTCAAAAGAATTTTTTTAATCTTACATATATCTAAAAACCTGTAATTTTCTCATACTGTAAACTATGAGTAAAAGTTAGGGATGCAACTCGGACGGGTTCGGTCAGGTTGGGAGGTTGTCTAAGCCTAGCTCAAATTGTGCTGAGATGTATCTAGGTCCACTCATGCCCGAATTGTAACCTGAGATTATCTATCCAAGTCTACCCCAAGTTAAATCTGAATTGTCCGAATTGTACATGAATTTCAAAAAAAAATTTTTGCAGTTGAATTATTAATTTATTAAAATTAGACTCTATTTATATTTTTTTAGAAAATCATTAATAACATCAAAATAAATAATTTATATAATGTAAGAGTGATGCGCTATGGTAGTCTTTACAACTTATGAGTGAGAATAAAAAATAAGATTTTATATTACTTGTGCATATAATATATATATTCAATATGATTTAATAATCTAAATTACTTCAATATCATGTAATGATTAATAATTTATATATATATTTAATATTTTTATATATTTATATATGAATAATTTGGGTTTCGCGTTGTTCGGATTGTTTGATGCATTTGTTCAAGCCCGCCCAATTTTAATTCGAATTTCTTAATTTTTGCCAAAATTCGTACCAAATTCAAAAATATATTGTCCAAGTCGTAAAAAAAATTCGAGTTCGGATTACTCGAGTTGCGTATGCCCAAGTTACACCCCTAATAAAAGTAACAAATATTTAATGACCAATCCACACTCCATAAACATTATATTCCTAATTAGAATTTACAACATGATTTTAATTAATTTATCATCAATAAATTTAATATGTTTAAGAAATTAGAATTAGTCATGGTGAAGAGGTTTTAGAATTAGTCTTTGGCCAAGAGTTTTAGTCACTATTTTCATGCTTGGAAGTTTGAGTAAGGGACGGACATTCTTGAAATGTTGACACTTGTGGAATGTGGATAAAGATTTCCAACACTATCAGGTGAAAGGAAACTCTACAATGTAGTGCCATCCACCATCATCCATGGACCTTCACTCTCATTTACATATCATCAAATAAGTTGTTTATTTATTTATTTTTAAAATTTTAAAAGTTTGTGCTAAAATGTTTAAGGTAAAAATAACTTAAACATGTTGAAAAAAATTGAAAAATGGATGTTCTTAATTATCAATTTTAATTTACAATAAGAGCGGCTCCAACTGGTTCTTTAAAAAAAAATAAGTTGGCTATTATAGTTATTTTCATCATATTTTACTCCCTTCAATAGAGTAGTTACCACGACAAGTGTTTTAACAAAATTCTTCCAAGCTAATTATATTTGGAGAGCACCTCTAGATACTTTTTAAACTAGGTTGTGTGAATGGATAGAAAAAATAAAAAGTAGTATTGGAGTACATATGATGAAAAATCGATTAAGTAAAATAAATAGTATACATTTTTTGTACTTTAACTAGTAAAAGACTAATGCTATACAAACAAAAAAATTTATACATAATTTTTGTATATAATGATGTGACTTATTGTGAATTATTACCACATCATTTTTGTCAAATTTTATGTATGAATATAATTTTTCAATTTTAAAATTTGGAGAAATATGCATTTAACTTTTGCTTTTTTATTATCAATTCACAACTTGAAAAAAAATTGCATCAAATGGACCCACTTATCATCTTACATCATAAATCATTGATTACATCAAATGGCATTGATGATTGATGATCAAGAAAATCAATAGCTATGAAAAAAATCAACTTACCAACATATAACATTCTATTTCAAGGACCTCTTTGTCTTCCATCCCTAGACACACACTCAATTAGGTCTTTGTTTCACAATAGGAGTCTATAACATTGGAATTTCAAATGCTTAATGATTAGATTTGTTTTTTGTTTTTGTTTTTTTGGGTGTTTTTTTTCAGCAGTATAAATAGAATGTAGTTTCATGATGTTGTTCTTCATTAATTAGTCTCTTTCATTCATGGGAACCAAAAAAGGCATAGTGACAGAACTGCCAATAGGGTATAGATTTGTACCAACAGATGAAGAGATGGTGGAATATCTTGTGAACAAGGTCCTCCAAAGGACATTTCCAACTCATGTTATTCAAGAGATTGATGCCAGTGAGCTTTATAGCAAGCCTCCTATGAATCTAGGTACAATTGTTTATATATCATATTATGTGAGAGAGATTTATGTTCTATCAGTTTGTTTGCTTTGAATTTTTAGAATTCATTTCTAAAAAAATTAAAATTTTTTATTTTTCGGATTTTTTGTTTTTACTGAATTTTTTTTTTAATATTCTAAGCAATTTTTTTTAATTTTTAGATACACCTAATATAAATACACTTAATATTTGTGAAATTGTTTTTAAGAAAATTCATTAAATACCAAAAATATAAATAAAAAAATGAGAATTCAGTATATTTTTTGTATTTTTGTGTATTTATTATTTTTTAAAATATTTTTTTACAAATATTTTACTTTTTAGATACATCTAAGTAAGGTGCATCTAAAAAAGTAAATCAATTGCTTAAAATTTTAAAAATATTAACTAAGAACAAAAAAATATGAAAAACAAAAAACTCGATTTTCAGAAAAATTAAATTTAAAAAATTAAAACCAAACACACTGATTTTCTCAAAATTTAATCTAATAAAAAAATATTAGTGTAGGGTACAGATTCATTCTAAGTGTGAATTTTATTATACAAGAATTGAATTTGGATCACATATTCTTTTCCTTGGTAAAATTTTGAAAGTCTTATTATTCCAAGAATAAGATAATTTTGAAGTACAAGAATCCGATCACAAAATTGAATGCAAATCTCTCACATTGGGGTGGGATATAGGTCCCATGAGATTTGTATTATATTCTGTAATTAGTTTTTTTTTTTTTTTTTTTTTTGGGTCAAAATATTTTGTGATTAATTTTGTGCATATAGAAGAGCTACAACAATAATGTTAAGTACCAAAAAGTTAATTTCTTACCCACACTACCCGCAAATTTTAAACTTCAATTATGTATTCAAGTTTTGATTTTTTTTATTTTTAGTATTTTTCCTAATTACGTAACAAAAGTTCACAAAATATGCAGTGTTTTTGTGATTTTTTTTGTGTTGATAGCATTATTTGGAATTTTTTACTATCATCAATCTTATTGGGGTGGTAATGATGATAGAAAACTATTGGATGTGATTTCATTTTTATAGATCTAGCCATGCTAAGGGAAATATTATTTACTGTTCTTGGGTAAATATATGTTGTTCTTTCATTTGAATTTTATTAGCTTAAATAGAAAAATTTATCACATTTAGATTGATTATTTGGCAAATTGTTTGAGAAAACTGATTTAGATTTTTTTTTTTTTTTTTTTTTTGTGTGTGTGTGTGTTGAAAACTTCATTTTCATTTCTAAAAAACAAAAGAAAAAAGAAAAAAAAAAACTTATTTGGCAAATTGTTTCAGATTTTTTTTTTTTTCAAGAAAACAAAATTTACGTTATCTATTTTGATACAAATTGTTTTAGAAAACTGCTTTATGATTTATTTTTTTTTTTAAATAACTCACTTTATTTTTGTTTTTTTTTTTATAGGAAATGCCAAGAAAATTTGTTTTCAGATTATCAAAAAATAAATATTTAAACTTTTATTATTTTGTTAAAAAATGCTTGAGAACACCAATTGAACATTCCTAATGACATAGAATGTACCATGTGAAGGGGTGGGCGCACACTCATCATTCCTCCTCTCTATCTTTCTCTCTCTCTTCCACATTATTAGGGTTAAAATGAGAATGCTATATTGGTAGAATGTAGTATAGTTGTATTTTGTTTATGAAAACAAAAGCAATTTGTTTTTTTCTTTTTTTTTATAGGAAATGCCAAGAAAATTTGTTTTCAGATTATCAAAAAAAAAATATATTTTAAAACTTTTTATTATTCTGTTAAAAAATGCTTGAGAACACTAATTGAACATTCCTAATGACATAGAATGTACCATGTGAAGGGGTGGGCGCACACTCATCATTCCTCCTCTCTATCTTTCTCTCTCTCTTCCACATTATTAGGGTTAAAATGAGAATGCTATATTGGTAGAATGTAGTATAGTTGTATTTTGTTTATGAAAACAAAAGCAATTTGTTTTTTTCTTTTTTTTTATAGGAAATGCCAAGAAAATTTGTTTTCAGATTATCAAAAAAAAAATATATTTTAAAACTTTTTATTATTCTGTTAAAAAATGCTTGAGAACACTAATTGAACATTCCTAATGACATAGAATGTACCATGTGAAGGGGTGGGCGCACACTCATCATTCCTCCTCTCTATCTTTCTCTCTCTCTTCCACATTATTAGGGTTAAAATGAGAATGCTATATTGGTAGAATGTAGTATAGTTGTATTTTGTTTATGAAAACAAAAGCAAACAATATTTGAAAACAATCTTCTTTGAACGCGTTCTGGTTTCTGTTTTTCTATTAAAAAAATTTTGAAAACTATTTTGGGAGAAAGATGATGAAAATAATAACCCTCTTTTTGAAAAACCAAAATGTAGTCTTCAAAATTTTTACAGAAATGAAAATAATACGAAAATGATGGGTATTTTTTAACTTTCCATTATGTTTGTTTCTAATAACTCAAAAAATGGAAACAAAAACACAATCAAACAGACAGAAGAACCTTATAGTTTCATTTTATGATATTCAAATTTCATTATTATCTTATTTATTTATTTCAATCATCTTTTGGAGTATATATATATGTTGCATTAATGTTGATCAATTTTTTTTTTTTCTTTTTTTCTTTTTTTGTGACAGTGGAAGAAGACCAATTTCATGGAAAAGACTGGTTGTATTTTTTTATTCATGGAGATGAATATTTTTATGGGGAAAGGAAAAAAACCAGAGTAGTTGGAAATGAATTAGGGTTTTGGAGTTCAGTTGGAGAAGAAGATCCAATTTATAACACAGATGGAAATATTTTTGCTTTCAAGACCTACTTCATTTATTTTTCTGGATCACTTGCTAAAGCGAAGAAAACACAATGGAAGATGGAAGAGTTTCGACTACCACTCAAATTTCAAACAAAAGAATTAGAGGTGACATTATTAAGTCACGTTTTTAAAATATGATTTTATTATAAAGTTAATAATAAGTTAATTGAAATCGTGTTTACTTCACAAAATAATATGACTTTTGCGAAATAAATTCAGAATTGTTTGGGTTTGCAATATTTATGTTGAAAATGTTTTTTTTTTTTTTTTTTTGGTTGAGTTCATGTTGAAGATGTAGGCAATAAACTTTTGGCAAAACAAAAAAGTGAAGATAATCATAATAAAATAAATTATAGTCAAAACAAAAAAGTGAAGATAATCATAATCAAAACAAGTTATGTATTTAAAACAAATTAACCCAAACTTGTTCATTTAATAAACAGGCTTAGCGAGTTGAATTAAAATGAATACAAGTCAGACAAATTGAAAAAGGTTTAAACGGGTACCCATGTCTAATCTGTTTGTCTAATTTTAATTAGGTTTGCAAAATGCAATTCATTTAAATTTGTTTATGAATTTGATCGGATTTAAATAGATTTTAAATTGATGTAATTAGACAAATCCATAAGTATGTGAACTTCTATAAAATGGTAACTATGGACTTTTTTTATTTTAAGTAAAAAAAAAAAAATTAAGGAGCATAAAAAGAAGTTTCAAAAATTAAAAATAAAATAAAATAAAATAAACTGTGTAAATTCAAATTTGATATAACATGGGTCACATTTAAATAAATTTGATACATGTATTATATTTTCAAACATTCTTTCCGGACTAAAGTAATAAAAACACACTTTTTCAATTTCAATTAAAAAGAAAAACTTTATTAACATATTTTCTTTTTCTTTATATGTTGCAGAGGGGTAATTGGGTGTTGGGAAGACTGAAAAGAGGGCAAGATTACAATAGCTGCTTTTGATGCTTTCTTTTTTATTATTTATCATTTTGCTTTTGGCGTTAAAAAATAAAAAGAAAGTTGATTCATTACTTCATATATTTTTTTAATTAGAAGCCCCATGAGAGAGAGAGAGAGAGAGAATTTGAGGACTTTTGTTTTTGGCTTTGGCATATAAACGTCATTGCCTTTTATTTTATTTATTGTGGGAGTCTCGTACGACATTCCTACTTTTAATTACATCAATAAATTCCTTTTTATCACTAATTAAAAATAAATAAATAAATAATTAGTTTAAAGTCCCTCTCCTATTTTTAGTAATGGTCACAATATTTTTTTTGTGTAGTCTAAGTTCCCTCCATATATCACACTTACTCTGTTATTCACACACTCTCTCTCTCTCTCTTCAAACCCTTCATCTCTCTTCTTTCTTTGTTACATCCATGGCGGGGAGATTAGGGTTTGGTTCGACGACGACGATGATCATCACCAACACTTCTACTAAAGATCTTCTCATTGTTGTTGCGACCGATTCCATCTTCGTTCGCATTGAAGCTGTTACAAAGAAGTTTCTAGAACTCTCTGGAGAATATATGGATCTTGCATCAACAACAATGATGTGAACGATCGACATGTTCACCCAGACGTCTTTCTTCGGGAACAAATCTAGCTCTGACGAAGTTGACGCATCACAACCAGCCCAAGTGTTTGAGAAAAAGTTAAAGAGACACGAAGAGTGTCTCAAGAAGTTCACTGAGGTTAGTATGTACCCCAACTATTCAATTGTTGTGAATTTTCAATCTATGGTACTTTTTATTTGCACCTATAGCACAAATAACTAGTTAGTAATACAAATAAACAATGATGAACAATTGTGAATGTTGTAAAATACAAATCATAAAATGGGTAATAATATATAAAGTAATGTGATTAGAATAAACAATGGTAATCAAACTCGACGGCCTCCATGGTTGGTCCATTTGAGAAGGGGAGAGAAAGAGAGAGAGAGAGAGGGGTTTGTTCTTTCCCTTCTATTTCTCGCTCTCATTGTATTGTTTACATGGTGAATTCTTGTTGTGATGCTTTGTGTTGGCTTTTTGATCAATTTTTTTTGATTTGATCAAAACGCAGAGAAAATTGTGAGTAAATCAAAGAAAATGAGTCCAAAACCAGAGAAATTTCAATTTTCTCTAGATTTCTCTATGCTCTCTCTCAGAGAAGTTTGTGTCTGATTTTATAATGCTTACACATCTCCAATACTAGATATTTACTTCATACATGAATGGAGAACTCTACAATTGTTCTAGAAATGTAACTTGAAACGTGTATAGAAACATGCATATTAATCTTCCACTCTTTGACTTTCATATAGGATGCTTGAATCAAGTTTAATTTTTTAAAAAATAAATCTGGTGAGATCTGGATTTAAAGCAAATTAGATTAATTGTCACTAAATAGGACTTGATTTGTGCAGACTTGACAGTACAGTCAATTTTGATAATCTATCATTGTTTCTGGTTAATAAAATTTTTATTTATTTATTGATGTTCTTGAAAATCCATCATTGGACCTTCTTCAGTTCAAGAAAAACATAAGCTCCATTTCATACAATCCATGAAAGCCTAGCTACATATGCTATAATATAATCATATAACTTTCCCATAGTGGATATGTCAATTAATTCTTTGCACTATATACTATGATTCAATTTATGATTCTACAGATTGTCTTCAAACTCAGAGAATTTCAATTTTCTCTGGTTTGAACCTAGAGAAATTCTCTGTATGTAATTTTGTGAATTTTCTCTAGATGTGGCGGCAGCGGCGGAGGAGGAGAGTCGTCGTCGTCATCAACGGTATTGAGATCAATCAAACCACACATCTTTGTGGGGAAGTTTTCTAGAAGAAGAGAAAATGTGGAATTGAAAAGAAATTGAGGAGATGTTGAGATATGTTCATATATACAGATATAGATATAGTATGAGCAAATCAAATTGAATTTTCTCTGGATTGTATGAATTTTCTTTGGTTGTGATCATTGTTTGTAATTTTGTGAATTTTCTTTGGCTGTATGAATTTTCTCTGACTATGATCACTGTGTGAATTTTCTCTGTGCTCTCTCTCAAATTCTCTTCTTTTTTTGGAACTACAGGTTTGGCCCTTATTTATTTATTTATTTATCATCTTTCATTTCACTTTTTTGGTAGCAAATGGATTCTGGAAACGGTGGAAATATGCAATTTCAAGTGGTCGAGATGAACAGTATAATTCACGGACCGAGTCAATCTCTACTTTCTTGAACCACATTTTTGGCTCCATCTCCAACCACTCATAGCCGCCTCCTCCATAACCACCACCACCCCTCTTCCATTGCCAACAGCCCACTTTGTTTGACTCTCAAGCACATAATCTCGGCCCATTGTTCTAGTTTGAACCCAGAGAAATTTTTGCAAAAACCAGAGAAATTCTCTGAAAATCCAAAAAAAGTTTCTAGACTGGAATCCAGAGAATTTCTCTGGCCTTTCCAAAATTTCTCTGGAAAGTCCAGAGAAATTTTCTGAATCGAATTTTCTCTGGAGTGAAATTCTCTAGATCGAATTTTCTCTGGATCGATGTTGAGGGAGCTTAGACATTATAAAAATATTTGATGCCCTCTATGCTATAAAATCTTAATACCAAGGATCCTAAAAAATCTCCTAAAAAAAGATAGCCGATAATGATAATGTAAGCTTATTTATTTATTTTAATAGTTGTGCTACTTACCTAAGAAAAATAAAACTCCAAAATTTAAATATGTGAACAAAATTCATTCTATATATTTAGAATTATTCATGCTTTCCACTGTTTATTTAAATTTTGTGTCTACAATCACATTTGTTGAAGCTGTCAATTGTTTCACTGTGACTCCTTTTGCTTCTCTTATACACAAATACCTTCATTATGTATATTAGGATAATTACGTTCACCGCCCTTGACAATTAGTATAATTACATCTTGCCCCGTTAATATGGGATAATTACACAAGTCTCCTCTCACTTGAACTGTTGTGTATACCCATTATGATACATTTTGTTAGCCTTATAGATGTTTTGACCATGATATCAACATATCATTGTTGGAAAATAATGATTTTTCGGCAACTTTAATTCGAAATTAAAGTGGGACCCAACTGTCGGTTGAGATAGGTCTGAGTAGTTTTGTATTTTCTTAATTAAGAAGATTGCAATACAAAAATAATGAGCTAAAACCATTGAGTTGTGAATGAGAATTATCTTATAAAGTGAGCATCAATAAAGTTAGGTTTAGATTTGGATTTAATCTTGGTTTTGATTGGGCCTAGACTTGTACTTGTGCATGTGCTGGGTTTAATCTTAGACTTAGACTTAGACTTGGACCTAGTCTTGAGCTTTGGGCTGAGTTGTGCTGGACTTAGTTTGTGCATGTGTTTAAGATTGGGTTTGGATCAGGTTGTGACTCAACACTCATATCCATTTTACAACCCATCTAGTTTAATTCTCAAAACTTATACATTATATACACATTATGATTTATATAATGATTTTGGAGTTTTGAACCTTTGTAACTCTAACCCTAATGGCTAGAGTTGATGGCATTTGATGACCCCATTAATGTTAGCCTTCATAGCTAAAACTCTCCCCTACTAGTATAAATAGAGGCATTTCTCCTCCAACTTAGTAGGTTGTTTTAGAGAGGTTTTGTGATGGGAAATGAGATGGTGTTTTGAGATAAAAAGTTGGAAATAGTTTTTTATATCAAAGAAAATTTTTCTTATCTTCTTTTGTTAGCCTCTTCTTTGGTTCTTGTTAGAGAGAGTGCATCCATTGTCAAGTTCGCCAAAACTGTTCAAAAGGTGCTTTTGTTTTAACTGGTTTCGATTGTCGTATCTTGGAAGGTAGACGCCGGCATACCTCTAGAACTCATCAAGAGGTGGTGAATCTATTTTAAGGAAACTGTGGTATCACACATGTTTCGGGTTGTTTCTTTTCTTATTATTTGTTTTTTAATTTTTCAGAATTTAGTTTACCTCGACGAGTTCTAATATTTAGTTATTCATGTTAATAATTTTTTTTTTTAGTAATGTAATATAATTTATTTCTGTATTTAGTTGTCGTTTATTCTATATTTCATCCTTAATAAAAAAAATTATTTTGTCATTTCTATTTAATTTATTTTATATATTTTTCTTGTATTATTATGAAAAAATATCAACAATCATAATATGAAAGGTCTAAAATATTCTTAATTATTTAAAGTAATTAAATAACCCTGACTGATTGAAATGATTTGTGCTCATTGATATGTATTGATATAAAAGAAGAAGAAATGACTAGAATTCACATAAATTCACTCTTATTTCCGTATGCATTTCATTACGGCTATGTATGAGACTCTGAAGAAGATGAAAGTGGCCATTTGAGGATCTAAGGAGGTTGTGAATACAAAGGTCCCACAAGAAAGAAAAATTCATTACACAAATAATCTAAAGGTGCGTTTGTTTAGACGGACTGAATAAGGGAGATTGTAATCTATCAGACTATTAGTTCTGAGATACATTGTCCCGGGACTATTTGGTTAGACTAAATTTGTATCCTATGTTTGTTTAGTCATGGAATTAGATGTCGAGATTGGACTATTTTTAGTCATCTAATGTTTGTTTGGGATATTATGGAGAAGGATAAATACTCAAATGACTATTTTATCATTTTTAATTATTTACTAAGTAATAACAATATTAAACATTGTTTTAATATTTTAATTATTTTTAACTAGATTAAATAAAAATTTGTTTGATTTTATTTTTTGCACAATATTTTAATTATTTTAATTTATTATTTTCAATTAAATTAAATTATAATTTATATTTTTTATTTAATATATAATTTTAAATTAACGACAATAAAAAATAATTTTATTTAATATATAAATTAAATTTTCAAAAACACTAAAAAAATTTAATTTATAAGGCCATAATTTATAATTTATTATTTTTAAATAAATTTAATTTATAATTTATAATTTTTATTTTTATTTAATATATAATTTTAAATTAACAGCACTAAAAAAATAATTTAATTTAATATGTAAATATAATTTTTTAACAACACTAAAAAAATTTAATTTATAAGGCCATAATTTATAATTTATAATTAAAATTTTTTATTTAATATATAATTTTAAATTAACAACACTAAAAAAATAATTTATAAAAGTTCAAAAGACTATTTTATCCTTTTCTAATTTTTTGCTAAGTAATAACATGGAGGGTAAAATGGACATTTCACAAAATAATCTCATGGGATACCAATTTCATGGTTTCTATCCCACCCTTCCCCATGGGATAGGATAGTCTCATATTTGTGGAACTAATAGTCTGAGGGACTATTAGTCTGGAACAAAAAAAATGAAACAAACGATAGACTATTAGTTCGGTAGAACTAATAGTCTAATCTCACCCCCTACTCCTTCAAAACAAACACATCCTAAATGTAAGAAAGAAAGGCATTTAGGATTGGTTTGAGATGTTCTAAAAAAATATACTTTTTGACTTATTGACTTATATGGGTTGGGTTTGGATTGGATTTGATGTAATGTATTAGAGAGGTGATGTGATTTAAATAAGATAATGTGACTTAAATAGGATAGTGACTTTTTAACTTTTTGTATTATTTAGTGTACCCCAAACTAAGCCTTACTATATTTAACTCTGCTTTTTTTGAGTTATTTTATATTTTTTATTTAAAAACTGTTTTTTGAGAAGTGGCTATTGTTTCGTTTCACTTTTTAATTTTGCAAATGAAATTCAAAACTCCCTCCACATTAGATTTTGGGCAACATAAATGATGAAGTTAAACGATAAAATAACAAATAAAAAAATAAGAACATATCACATCAAAAGCAGTACAGAATCTTGGCATGACAACCGAACAAGAAGAAGTTTGGTTTGGTAAAGATGTAATAAAGAATAACAATGATTCATCTCACTAAAAATATCACCATTAATAGTATTAATGTATTAAAAAAATAAAATAAATAAAATAAAATACAATTTCAAGACCAAAATATCACATCATTAATGACGGGACCCACTGCCACCTAATTAGTGGGAGCACTAATTAGTGCTCCCAAGCATTTTTCAATAAAGAAAGCAATAGGTGGTCTATTGAGGCAAGTAGAGTTATTAGTGCATGCTCTGTCCATCTAATCAATTTATGGCTCCGTTTGGCAAGAGTTAAACGGGATTTTTTTAACTATTTTAGTCATAAAAGACAAAATAAGTTATTTTAACTATAAAAAACAAAATATCACATCTAACCCATAATCATTACATTCTTCTCTCACAAAAAAATCTAAAAAAGTCAAAAAGTCAAAAAGTTCTTCCCAAACCAAACTTTTTAGCCCAAACTAAAATAGCCAAAAAAGTCAAAAGGCCAAAAAGCCAACCCACTTCCCAAACGGAGGCTATGTAAAATACAAAAGACATGTTTGGTAATTATTTTGTTTTTAGTTTTCAATTTATATTTATAAAAAATTTAAAAATTATCATAAAAATTTGTTTGATAATTTTTTTAGCTCATAAATAGTTGTCTCAACTCAATTTATAAATTTGAGAAAAAAATGTAAATTCAAAAAATGAGTTTACGTCATTAGTTTTCAATTTTTTTTTCAAATATTTTTTTTCAATTTTTTTTTCAATTAATTTTTTTTTTAAATATTTTTTCCCAATTAATTTTTTTTCAATTATTTTTTAATTAATTTTTTTCAAATATTTTTTTTTTCAATTAATTTTTTTTCAATTAGTTTTTTTTTTTCAAATAATTTTTTCCCAATTATTTTTTTCAATTAATTTTTTTACAAATATTTTTTTAATTAATTTTTTTCAATTATAATGTTTGTAATCCCATTGTCATAAATAATAAAAATAAATATAAATATTTTAGGCCCGAACAAACATATTTTTTAGCTTATGTTTTTAAAAATTTTTAAATATTTTGTTCAAACTAAACGCATTTGTAATTTATGTTTTTCTAAAAATAAACAAAAATCAGTTTATAAAATTTTTATAAACATAAACAAAAAACATAAACATTACCAAACACTACAAAAATATTTCTCTATTTCCCAAACGCTTCTAGAAAATTGGATTTTGAATTTTTTTTTTCCTTGATTTTTTGGATAACCAAACAAAAATTGTAAAATTTCCTAAAAATTGAATTTAGAATTTAGGAATCAAACCGCGTGATTGACATTGAGATTGCGCTTCTATTATACTGTGATTTGTCTTTTGTTAATGAAGTAGGATTTGATATATTTCACATACATCACCAAAATGGTAATTTGATAAATTTCATCATTTTTAAGTTTCTACTTATCATTATAACTTGAAAATTGGGGAATAAATCATTTATTTGTAGATAAAGCTGTTGAGGATGAATACTTGGATTATGAGGCATCTTATTTTATTTTCATTCTGCATTTTAGAAAACTGTAGGACAATTTTCACTGTATTTAAAAGATTTAATTCTATTGTGTACACAACAACAATTAGAATTTAAAGAAATAAAGAAAAGGGGAGTGAGAGGGAGATTTATGATTTGAGATTGGGCCGTGACGTTAGCGGGACAGATTTGGGCCGAGGTATTGGGCTCCAAGATCAGGCCGTGATATTGCTCGGTAATGGCAAAGCCCACGAGGAACCGAGCTTTATGATCTTGGTTCCGCGAAGGGCGGACAGGTGGAGGAACAGCCCAGATGAGGCTCCTCGGCTCACGCGTTGCAAGGTTGTAATGCACGCACCTTAACCCGGTAGGAAGGCCGGCACTTGGAGCTTGGCCGAGAAGGTTGTTGGCTAACCGTAACAACCAATCTTCAGCTCAGCTTCACCGGAATACAGTTGAGCACGGCCGGAATTAGGCCCGGTAGTAGGAAACTATCAACTGCATTTCGGCATGTTCAGTATGGCCGTTGATAGCCGAGATAATGTTGTCCGGCTGCCATGCTCCCAGCAGAGTGGGCTGGCAGTTGGGTTAGGTGATGTATAGCAAGATTTGTGCTAACAGATGGGATAACAGAGCCACATGTCGAGAGACCAATGGGAGTAGATTTGGGGCGCAGAAGGGTATATAAGCATGTCTGCGCCCCCCATACGGGACACAGGAACATTTCGTAAGGAAATTCTTACACTCTAACACTCCTCTCTCTCTCTCCCTCTATCCTAAGGTGTGTGCTAACTTGATCGTCGGAGGGTTTTTCCGGCCACACACCGCCGGGTAGCTCACCGTTATTTGCTCGCAAGTGATCGGACAGAAACGGAGCTCGGAAGAAAGGAATACGGGCTTGCCGGAATATTTGCTCCCTGTACAATTGGCGCCGTCTGTGGGAACGCTTGACAGACAAAACCTTGTCTTCCAGGCTAGTCTGATCGCCGTCCATGGCGAACAACGACGAGTTTCCGTTGTCTGCCATAGACGGAGCCACACCGGAGTATACCCGAAGGAGAGAGGGACATCCCGCCATCCATCCAATGGCGGACTTGGAGACGCCCACTGGAGGATAGTCAGGAGACGCGCGGGATAAGCGCGGAAGAAGTTATGGTCATTCACAAAGTCCGGACAGTCATCGGCGGCGGAGAGAATCACATACCCGACGTCTGGAACACACGTTGAGGGACCAAGACACTGTCATCCGGCGAATGGCAGCGGAGATGGAGGAGCTCAAGCGGCATGTCAAAGGGAAAGGTGTAGCTGGAGTGGGTGACCATAGTGAGCACACCCCATCCCGCCGTTCAGGCCGACAGAGTCAACGACGCACTCCGTCCATTTCTATTAACAGAAGTTACCAGGTTGGTGATTCCAACATGCATGCAGAGAAGTCTAGCGCGCAAGACAGCACCTACCGGCCCTCACGTCCGGTGACGATGTCGAGGTACTCTTACTCCGCTCATTCAGAGGATTTGCGGGCGGTCTTGAAGGAGCGGGCTCGCCGGCGCGAAGCTTAGAGGATACCGGCGTTCCAGCGGTTATCCTACGGGTTCACGCCATCCCTACATGCATGTAAGTCATTTTCAACAAGTCATGGCCGGACATAGGCGGAATGACACTCTTATGTGCCTCATCTTTCCGTCAAGTTTGGGCGAACTGGGCTTGAAGTGGTTTGAAAGGCTGCCGGAGGGGAGTATTAAGAGGTGGCATCAGCTGGCCGAAGCTTTTGTCACGCGCTTCAAAACCAACACAAAAACACCAAAGGAAGTCGATCATTTACTAAGTGTCAAGATGGAACCGAGCGACACATTGAAGGTATACAACTCTCGGTATTAGGAGACCTTCAATGAGATCTTAGATTGCCCGGTCAACCTTGCAATCACTCAATACAAGCGTGGTCTCCCAGTCGGATATAGACTGTGGGACTCGCTTACTATGCACCAACCGACGTCTATGGGCCAGCTCATGCAGCGCATCAATGAACACATCCGAGTCGAGGATGACGCATCAGCAACTACCGTGAAGGCAACTCCGGTAGCAACAGATAAGAAGACAGTAGGCAAAGTGCACGCAGTTGGGCAAGAGTCCAGCCGCTCAAGTGACCGAGCCGAGGAATTGGACCGTGGCTCGAATCGCAAAAATCAGGGTAGAGGACGTCAGAATAACCAGTATGACTACCCCCGAGATGACGTAGCGGATGCCAACAGAAGGTTGAAGGCAAGGACTGGCATAACCACGGTCTTCAAGATTCCGATCTATCGCATACTTAGTGAAATCCGAGACGAGGAGTATGTCCGGTTTCCTGCTAAGTTGGGCGATGGACAAAAGGGCTACAATCCGCAGTATCGTTGCACGTTTCATCGGGAGCGAGGCCACCGGACTGAGGATTGTTTGCCATTGAGGCAACACCTGGAAAAGCTAGTCGCGGCCGGGCACCTGGATCTTTACATTGATGGGGGTGTTAAGGCAAATCAAGTTCCGGTTGATCCGCGGGGACCAGACGACAGGGATGCACCTCCTCAAGGGGTTGTGAATGTCATCCACAGCATAGTGGAACCGGCGCGTGTTTACGAGCTCCATGGTATGATCAAGAAGACAGAGCACATGAGGGAAGTTTTGTCAGTACAGCCTACGCTCAAGAGGGGGAAGACGAAAGCGAAAGATGTGATCAGTTTCTCCTCAAGGGACTTGGAGCGCATTCAGACACCGCACAATGACGCCTTAGTAGTCACACTCCGCGTCAAAGATTTTGAAGTAAAACGGATCTTGATCGATCAGGGAAGCTCGGTCGAGATCATGTACTACGACGCTTTCCAACAGCTCAAGCTCCGAGATGCGGATTTGGCCCCGGCGACATCGCCGTTGGTTGGTTTCAACTCACAACCGGAGTGGCCTTTGGGAAAGATTATCCTGCCAGTCAAAGCGGGATCCGTGGTCAAACAGGTGGAGTTCTGGGTATTACAGGTGCCATCTACTTACAATTTGATCCTTGGAAGGGGGTGGCTTCACGCTATGCAAGCCGTGGCATCGACTTTCCACCAAGTAATGAGATTCCCCTCGACTATGGGGGCAATTGAGGAGATTTGGGGCGATCAGGTCATGTCAAAGCAGTGCTTCGTGGCGGTCAACGGGAGCCGGGCTGCCAAAGGATTTGTTAAAATGATTGAGGGATCGGAGGACCAGGGTGTCTTGGATGATATGGGCACCAAGGCCGAAGACAAAGCTGTCGAGGAATTGGTGGAGGTGCGAATTGATATAGAGTAGCCGGACAAGTTCTTCTTGCTCGGCTCAAGCCGTACAGCCATAGAACGGACCGAGATGGTTGAGTTTATGATGGCCAACATCGAAGTTTTTGCATGGTCGCCTTACGACATGCCCGACCTCGATCCTAGTTTTATTTTCCATCATCTCAATGTCTTCCCCGGTGCCAAGTCAGTTATTCAGCGAACAAGGAGATCGGCGCTGCATCACGCCGAGGTAATTACGGAAGAAGTTAAGAATTTGCTAGAGGCACGAGCAATTCAAGAAGTACACTATCCTCGTTGGATCTCAAATACAGTGGTGGTACCGAAGAAGAATGGGAAGTGGCGGGTTTGCGTTGATTACAAGACCATCAACCGAGCTTGTCCGAAAGATAGCTTCCCTTTGCCTAGAATTGACCAGCTCGTGGATTTGACTGCTGGACATAACAGGCTAAGTTTCTTGGATGCCTACCGCAGCTATCATCAGATTGCCATGCATGGCCCCGACCGAGAAATTACCTCGTTTACTACACCAAGGGGACTCTTTTGCTACCGAGTTATGCCTTTTGGTTTGAAAAATGCCGGGGCAACTTTTCAGAGGATGGTGACCAAGATGTTTGCTCCTTTGCTGGGCCGGACAATGGAAGCCTACATTGATGATATGGTGGTTAAAAGCCGGTATCAGGCAGATCATTTGTCCGACTTGTCCGAGATGTTCGCCATTCTCAAAAAACACAAGCTACGCCTGAATGCGTCTAAGTGTGCCTTCGGCGTGGGATCCAAAAAATTTTTGGGATTCCTACACACGAACCGAGGTATCGACGCAGATCCTACACAAATCCAAGCCGTGCAAGAGTTAAAATAGCCTAGCTCGGCAAAAGACGTGCAGCATCTGGCCGGAATGGCCGCTGCGCTTAATCGATTTGTAAGCCGGTTATCAGATCGCTGCCGCCCTTTCTTTCAGTCCTTAAAATCAAAGTTCTCTTGGGATGAAGAGTGTGACCAAGCCTTGGCCGAGCTCAAGGAGTATCTGTCTTCAGCGCCACTGTTGGTCACACCGGAGCCTGGGGAAGAGCTCTATCTTTATTTGGCCGTATCACAGCATGCAGTCAGTGCGGTGCTTGTCTGGGCTGAAGGAATCAAGCACCTCCCCATCTTCTATGTCAGCAAAACTTTGCTACCGGCAGAGTCGAGATACTTTCCGTTGGAGAAGCTTGCTTTGGCATTAATGATGGCTTCAAGAAAGTTGGCGCACTATTTCCATGCACATACCGTCATTATCTTGACCGAGTTCCCCCTCAAAGCTTTATTCGAGCGGGCAAAC
The DNA here is from genome assembly GCF_055761805.1 of Camellia sinensis. Classification (NCBI taxonomy): domain Eukaryota; kingdom Viridiplantae; phylum Streptophyta; class Magnoliopsida; order Ericales; family Theaceae; genus Camellia; species Camellia sinensis. The sequence continues at coordinate 156,459,033 of NC_138964.1, forward strand.
TTCTCCGGTCGGATTTTAAAGTGGGCGGTCGAATTGGGACAGTTTGATGTGAAGTTCCAGCCGCGCATTGCCATCAAAGCCTAGACTTTGGCGGACTTCGTCGCCGAATTCTCACCTGGAACTCATCCGGTATGCCCGGTCGATATTACCGCGGCCGATGATGAGGTGCACGCAAGACCATCCGAGATACAACCGGATGGTGGAGGTAGCGACGCGGAGTTTGCGCGCACCACTGAAGCACCCTCAATTTGTACGGTTTTACCACCTGGTAATGCGATGATGGGGTTGCATATCACCGACCAACCTGCTCTGTCCGGTCCCGCATCACCAAGAGGGGAAGAAATGGAACCACATAGCTCAGAATCTGCGGCCGGCATAATACCGCAACCTGGTGATTCGCCTACGGACTTGAGCATTGCAGATCAACTTGCTGAGTCCGGTGCCGAATCATCAAGGGTGGCTGAATTGGAAACAATCAACACAGAACTCGAATCCGAACGGCCGAGCAGTCGCGACCCCATCAACCTTTGTAACTCTTAGGACCCTTCGCAATGTTGGAAGCTCTTTGTGGGGGAGATGTGGAAACTTTTCGTTGATGAAGCGTCGAACCGCCACGGTGCCGGGCTAGGTATCATTCTTATCTCGCCGGATGGCCTAACTATTGAACATTCTATCACCCTTGGCTTCCCAGCATCCAACAACGAGGCTGAGTACGAGGCACTTTTGGCCGGACTCAAAAGCGCCCTTCATATGAAGGCTTCCGAGCTAATGGTGTACAGTGACTCCCAACTTGTGGTTAACCAGGTCGCTGGGATTTATGAAGCAAAGGACGACAAAATGGCAAAGTACCAAGCTTTGGTCAGGGAGCACATCAAGCAATTTCAGGCAATCAGAGTTCAACAGATTGGCCGAGAAGAGAACAACCGAGCTGATGAGTTGGCCGGCCTCGCCTCAATGGTTGATTGCGCATCTCCTAACCCCTTGTTAATTGAATATCTTCCATGGCCGAGCATAGAGGAAGCCGGACAGACGGATGTATTCTGCGCCGCGCTAGGTCCTTCCTGGATGGACCCTATAGTCCTGTTTCTCAGAGATCGGATTCTGCCAGCCGAGAAGAAAGAAGCGTACAAAGTCCGGATGAAATCAGAGCGGTTTTGGCTCTCTCCATCTGGAGCGTTTTATAAAAAGTCCTTCACCGGTCCTTATCTGAAGTGCGTGCACCCGAGTGGCGTGGAGGCCTTCTTGTACGAAATTCACGAAGGCATCTGTGGCAGCCACATAGGGGGTAGGTCCTTGGCCTACCGCGCTATTTCGCAAGGCTATTGGTGGCCGTGCATGCAAGCCGACGCCCAGAAATATGTTCGCAAGTGCGAGAAGTGCCAGAAGTTTGCGCACCAGATTCATCAGCCGGCCAGAGAACTTCTTCCCCTAACCAGCCCTTGGCCTTTTGCAATGTGAGGATTAGACATAGCGGGGCCACTCCTAACAGCACCAGGCAACCGGAAGTTCCTCATCGCAGCAACAGACTACTTCACCAAGTGGGTTGAAGCCGAGCCTTTGGCAACAATCAAAGAGAAAAACGTGAAACGGTTTGTCTGGCAGAATGTGGTAACACGGTTCGGCGTCCCTAAAATTTTGATCTCTGACAACGGCACCCAGTTTGACGGTCGCCTATTCAGAGGATTTTGTGAAAATTTGAAGATTGAATTCTACAACTCCACTCTGGCTTACCCGCAGTCCAGCGGTCAAGCCGAGGCGTCAAACAAGATTATTCTTGACGGACTGAAGAAGAGACTTGAGAAGGCCAAGGGAAAGTGGGCCGAGGAGCTTCCCAGCGTCCTTTGGGCATACCGAACTATCCCTCGGCGTTCTACCGGGGAAACTCCATTCGCTTTGGCTTATGGCATGAAGGCGATCATACCTTTGGAAGTAGGTATGCCCACTCTCAGAAGTGAAAGTTTTGAACCCGAGCTAAACGCCGAGGCCATTGCTCTGGAAATGGATCTGGTGGAAGAGCGCCGGGAAAAGGCTCTCATCCACATCGCTGCTTACCAACAAGAGCTCTCAAGGAAGTACAATAAAACGGTGCACCCCAGACCGTTCAAAGTAGGTGATTGGGTTTTGAGGAAAGTTATGGGCAACACCCTGGTTCCAGGTGAAGGCAAACTAGGGACAAATTAGGAAGGACCCTACAAGATAACCGGTCTGGCGGGCAAGGGGGCATACCACTTAGAGGATCTCGATGGTAAAGGAATACCCCGGCCATGGAATGCGGCCAACCTCAAACTGTACTATTTCTAGCTTTTGTTTTCTTTTTGTGCAAAGGAATTTTTTTGCCTTACACTTCAGAATGTAATTCTTTTGGTCAATTTATAGAGGTGTCTTCTTTGCCTTAGAATTTTGATCGATTGCTTTGAATACTTGAGATTCTCAACCGAGATGATTTACTTCGGTTGAAAGAGTTGATGTTTTGTTCAACTTAGGTATTCTCAACCGAGATGATTTACTCCGGTTGAAGGAGTTGGTGGTTTGTCCAACTCAGAGATTCCAACCGAAATGAGTTACTCCGGTTGAAGGAGTTGATGGTTTGTTCAATTCTCAGAATTAAAACCGAGATGTTAACTCCGGTCAGGTTAGTTGGTGATTTGTCTAACTCAGAGATTCCAACCGAGATGAGTTACTCCGGTTAAAGGAGTTGGTGGTTTGTCTAACTCAGAGATTCCAACCGCGATGTCCTACTCCGGTTGAAGGAGTTGATGGTTTATTCAATTCTCAGAATTAAAACCAAGATATTAACTCCGGTCAGGTTAGTTGGTGATTTGTGCAACTTCGTGATTTAAACCGAGATGTTCTGCTGAAAATAGAGTTCGAGAAAACCGTGCGAACACTTGTTGCAATTAAAGTTATTCATTGATAGAAAGTTAATACAAAAGGAGGGGCAGAGAGCCCGATTACACGTGCAAAGCAATAAAAAAAAATAAAAAACTAAGCTAAGGGGGAGAGATTGGTGAATTCATCATCTGGAGTTGTCTCCGAGTTCACTGCTGGAGATCGGTCCTCAGTACCGGGCTCAGTTCGGCCGGGCTGCTCCTGTTCTGGTTGCTCCTCTCCGTCAGTATCTTCCCCGGCCTCTTCCTCTTCAAGCCCTTCCTCGGCCTCAGCCTGCAATGCACTGAAGACGTCATTGGCATATGGCACGAGGTAGGCCGGCAGGGAAGCAAGCGGCGGGGTGGCAAAGACGTCAGTATTAGGTCCCTGACCGAGATGCTCGCAGGCAGACTTCCAACCCGTTTTGAAGTAGATGTCTTGGGTAGCGAAGACCTGCTTCTTGTAGCTTCCCTCGGCTTCTAGGAAGCCGGTGTTGTTTGCATCTCAGCAGTCCTTCTTCCTTGACTTTTTCAGAGCGTCCAGCTCGGCCTGGAGCTCATCGCGCTTCTTCTCGGCCTCGTCAAGCTGACCGTGCAACCTGTTGTTGTCAACATTGGCAATTTGGAGAGATGCTTTTGCCCGGCCAAGCTCAGCTTGGAGGCTTTGGACTTGGCTGTCAGTGTCTATTGCCTTTTGCCGAAGTCGGTAGATGCGCTCCATGACTAAGTGTTGTTTTTGGATGGCCTGCAAAAAGGAAACCTGATCAGAGAAGAAGAAACCGTGCAAACACTAAGAAAATTGGAGTAGAAGGTTGACACTTTTACCCTAGTCATAGACTTCACAGCTGATTTCACCAGCCGGGTGTCAGGAACGTGGTCGCTGCCAACCACGTCGCTCGGCAGGAGAAGGGCTTTGGAGAGATCAAAGGCAAGAAAATGTTCTTTGTCTCCCTTGACGGAAGCCGTTGCGGGGATCTCTTTTCCCCGGTGCTTGAGCTGCGGTCTCCATGCCGGCGTTGGTTCAGCTGTGACGGTAGGTTGCTCAGTGGATAGTTCGGTAATCAGCTCGGCAAACGGGTCCGCGCGAGCTCTTTTGCCAGCCCGGCATGTTACTTGGCTTGACTCCCCGGCAGCTTGAGAAGCAAGGGCGACCACGGCGCCCCTTGACTGACTGGCGGCTGGAGAGCGGGTGGCGACACTCGGTATCTCGGCAGACGTTGCGGTCAGTAGGTTTTTGATTCGACTTCGTTTGGCCATCCCTTGCTCTTCTGTCAACCGGATTAGTGGAACGTCTGGCAAAGTTGGATCTGGTGGAGGTGATGGAGCACGGAGGAAGTCTGTAACTTTACTCTGGCGGGGAGCGGAGTATCTGTAGGTTGGAGTGTAGCCGAGCAACTCGTTGCAATCTCGGTGGCGATGGCGGAGCACGGTCCGAATTGCCTCTACGTTGGGAAATTGGTAGTTGGCTTGCAAGGCTTGGATTGCTGCAAAAGAAACAAGAAAACTGGTTAATTACAGAATAAAGAAGGTAAGCTGACCGAGCAAGTTTGAGCGGCTTACATGAGAAACCGAAGTTCTTGCTTATAAACCAGCCCGGTACCTCGGCTGTTTCGTAATTACCCGACACCCAGAAAAAATCGTCGTCGTGCAAGTCTTTATCCGGGGTGCCGGTTACAAGTTTCTCCTTGCCCGGTCTGATTTTCAAGTAATAGGCTAGGTCGTCACCGGTGTGACCCAGAGTGTATTGCCTTAGTATCTCAGCTAGACCTAAGTTGGTGCCTAGCCGATTGTTCAGTTCATGGACGCCGTTGATAATTCGGTAAGTGTTGGTGGACACTTGTGTGGGTGCCAGCTCGGTGCGGCGGAGGAACTCGGTGATAAGTGGGTTGAGTGGGAAGCGGAGGCCTCCTTCGACGATCGACAGCACGGTGAAGGGGCATTGTTCTGTTCTGCCCCAAGGCGTGGTCTCTTCTTCTACGAGCTCTAGGTGGACATCGGCCGGGATGCCGTACTCCTCCCTGAACGCAGCTAGGGCAGCCGGAGTATCTACAAGGAAGCGAAATTTTCCCATTTACGACCGGCTAAATTAGCTCGGCTTTGGTTTGGCACTGTCAGGTGATTTGTGGCTGCTTGGTCTTTGGGAGCCTCAAGATTGGACAGTGGTCCCCTTGGACTCTGCAGGAAAAGGAGGGCAAGTGTAAGAGGGAGCGCGGTCGCGCAAAGCGAGCTTGACTTTAGCTCGGTCGTCACGAGTGCCAAACCACCTCGGTCGTAGAGGCTGACAAGGAGCTCGGCCGCCCAAGCAGACTAGATTTTAGCCCAGTTGAGCGGCCAAGACCTTTGTTATCCCAGTTCTTGCTACGGTTATATCTAACAGGTTATTTGCTCGGTCGAGATGATTTTTTGGATCAAACGAAGACCTGGAGCCCGGTCCGCCGCAGTTCTTCGAAGTTCATCAGCGAAAATGAAGAACACTATGAACAGTGGGAGGTTTGGGACGATTTCTATGGCCTACGTCCTAAGAACTATATTTTAGTACCCTAATGTATGAAATATTTAAGAAGATAGCAACAAAAGAGGAGTTGAAGAACTTACCAGTGAAGGGCAGGGACTATTCCTTCGAGCACGAAGAATGGCAGATGAGACTTGGAGAAATTTGCTTGAGCTCTGAAGCGTCGGATTGCAAAGAGGCAGTAGGAGCGAAATGAGGAAGAGGGGGCTTGTATGTATAGATGGAGAAACAGCCAAGAATTCAAATTATGGCGGACTGCTGGGTTGGCTGCTCGAGGTCCAATGGAAGCCTGCCACGTGTCCCCATTTATGACGACGTCAGAACTGAAAGGACAGGTTGAAGAGTCGAGGAGACAACCGGGCAATTTTTGAGGAAGAGGACGTCTACCGAGGAGTATAACCGAGCAAGTTTGCAGACAGGAATGTCAACTAGCCCGGTTGCCATTTCGCATTCTGAGGACCGAGGAAGTGTTGTCCCGGTCGAAATCAGTAATCCCAGTCACGCTTTTGTGGACGGAATTAAGGGGCAATTGAGAGGGAGATTTATGATTTGAGATTGGGCCGTGACGTTAGCCGGACAGATTTGGGCCGAGGTATTGGGCTCCAAGATCAGGCCGTGATATTGCTCGGTAATGGCAAAGCCCACGTAGAACCGAGCTTTATGTTCTCGGTTCCGCGAAGGGCGGACAGGTGAAGGAACAGCCCAGATGAGGCTCCCCGGCTCACGCGTTGCAAAGTTGTAATGCACGCACCTTAACCCGGTAGGAAGGCCGGCGCTTGGAGCTTGGCCGAGAAGGTTGTTGGTTGATCGTCACAACCAATCTCCAGCTCAGCTTCGCTGGAATACAGTTGAGCACGACCGGAATTAGGCCCGGTAGTAGGAAACTATCAACTGCATTTCGGCATGTTCAGTATGGCCGTTGATAGCCGAGATAATGTTGCTCGACTACCGTGCTCCCAGCAGAGTGGGCTGGCAGTTGGGTTAGGTGATGTATAGCAAGATTTGTACTAACAGATGGGATAACAGAGCCACGTGTCGAGAGACCAATGGGAGTAGATTTGGGGCGCAGAAGGGTATATAAGCATGTCTGCGCCCCCCATACGGGACACAGGAACATTTGATAAGGAAATTCTTACACTCTAACACTCCTCTTTCTCTCTCCCTTTATCCTAAGGTGTGTGCTAACTTGATCGTCGGAGGGTTTTTCCGGCCACACACCGCCGGGTAGCTCACCGTTATTTGCTCGCAGGTGATCGGACAGAAACGGAGCTCGGAAGAAAGGAGTACGGGCTTGCCAGAATATTTGCTCCCCGTACAGAGAGAATTTGTTTGATTACAAAAATCAAACTCTAAATAATAAATAAATAAATAAAACCACAGATTTTATTTTGTTACAAAAATAAAAATAAAATCTGATTAAATAAACAAATAAAAACAAAATAAAATTAAACAACTTACTTTGTTAATTTATTTGAATAACTTTTCTGATCAAGTCCAGTGTTTAACACTGTGTCCTTAAGACAGATTCATCCTCTCCACGGTGCTTTCAGAATTTGGACGTCTATCTCCCAGGATGAAATGATCTACCACAAACAATAGCAGCACTCCAAATTGTTTGCCTTACGCACACACTAAGTGTTTACACTCTTTCTTTCAGAAATAAAATGCAACAAAATGAAGAATAGAATAAGCAGAGGTGAAATACGAAATTTCTGAATTCATAACATCAAATGAGGGTGGTCCTATTTATAGATGTAAAGGTGGCTCTTGGTTTTAAATTGAACAGGTATGATACCTGTTGGTTTTGAATTCAAACAGATTTGAATCTGTTAATAATTCAAACAGATAGCAAAAAACGGGAAGGGCCCTGTTTGGGTGTGCACTAATTCCAAACTAGTTTATTTCTGTTTGAAAACGGGAAGGGCCCTGTTTGGATGTACAGAATATCCAACTCAGTTTAATTTTGAATTCTGGATTTTATTTTACCAAAATTAAAATTAAATTCAAATGTTTTTCACCCAAAAAGATTAAAATTGGGCCGAACAAGCCCAACCCAACCACGCACCCGCGCCCAAGCCCAGCCCAGCCCGCCCGACCGGACGAACGACGGCGGTGGCACGCACGCGTGTGGTGATTTTTGGGTCCAATTGGTCTAGCCCATTTTGCCCATAACCTCTCCCTCTAAAACACTTGGGTACCCCTTGGGGCACACTCCAAGTATCTAACCCAAGCCTTATAAACCCTTTCAAAACTTCCCACCAAATCAATGTGGGATAAGCCAATTTACAACCTTAAGGAATTTCCACCAAAACTCCATTTCCATGGAGCACTCTTTGGCTTCAATTTCCCATTCACTCAGTAATGGTTTTGAGCAACCAAATATACCACGTGAATCACAACGCGGCATAGAACGCGTTACCACTTTGACCCGAGTAAATCGACGCTCGGGGCCCACCTAAAAAATAGACCAAACTTGAGAAAAAATTCTGGTTTTACCCAGAATTTTTCTACCATTTCCAACAATCCCCCACATGAATGGAATTTGATGACAACGGAAATGCAACAATATACAGACTTTAACGAAAGAGTATAAGTCGAAAATATCTTGCATCAGGATAGGTAGTTTTTGGCCTTGAACCTTCCCTAGTGATAACCTATTGGACTTACTGGCTAACTAATGGACGCGATGCCTTGAATTGTTCAGCCGTTTGTGTAAGCCAAGACAATAGATTTCACACAAAATATCTTCTAACACATCGTGGTTCTCACTGTTGTGTTCATTTTGGCCTTGAACGTGCTTGGTTTTCATAAGTGTTTCTAGAGAATTTAGCCTCTTCATTCTCATAGAACCGGCCCCAGTTCAACACTCATATAGGTGATTCTTATTGTGAGTATCTCTTTATACTCGTCTTGATTTTACGCCTTTAATCAAGATATAAGTAATCATTAAAAGTAAAGCTTATCCTTATACCCCTGCAGACAACATATGTTGCAGATATCACTCTCACCATAGGAATGGGTAGGAATTTTAATCCCTTGGTGATTTCTGGCGAGCCATACATAACTTAGTTGTCCCTTTGAACTTAGTTCTTGGGATCTCCAGTCATATAAGTAGGGTTACCATTACGACGACTCTTATGTAATAGGCTTTAATCCCATCCCCTTTGATGAACTATACACTAGCTCTTTTGTCAAACCTTTTGTTAACGGATCCGCAATATTCTCTTTAGATTTTATATAATCTATTGAGATTATTCCGTTTGACAACAATTGCCTTACGGTATTATGTCGACGACGAATATGTCGTGACTTACCGTTATATATGTGATTCTGTGCCCTGCCTATTGCAGATTGACTATCACAATGAATGTAAATAACTGGCACAGGTTTTGGCCACATTGGAATGTCTTCTAAGAAGTGACGAAGCCATTCTGCTTCTTCACCTGCTTTGTCCAAAGCAATGAACTCGGATTCCATTGTGGATCGTGCGATGTAAGTTTGTTTCGTGGATTTCCAAGAAACAGCAGCACCTCCTAGAGTAAAGACATATCCACTTGTGGATTTTGAATCTTTAGTATCCGATATCCAATTTGCATCACAATAACCTTCAAGTACTGCTGGATGTCGAGTAAAGTTCAAACCAAGATCACGGGTGAATCTTAGATATCTAAGAACCCGAATGATCGCTTTCCAATGGTCTTCTCTGGAGTTACTAGTGTACCTACTCAATTTACTGATAGCATAAGCTATATCAAGACGAGTACAATTCATTAGGTACATTAGGCTTCCAATGATTTGGGAGTATTTTAACTGAGACACTGCATCACCTTTATTTTTTGATAATAAAGACTGATGTCTACAGGTGTTCTAGCTAAATTCAAATCATCCTTGATAAATTTATCAAGAATTTTCTCAATATAATGAGATTGAGATAATGCATATCCGTCAGATGTTTTAGTAATTTTCATTCCTAATATAACATCTGTGACCCCCATATCTTTCATATCAAATCTTTTGTTAAGCATCTGCTTAGTTGATTTGATCATGTTTTTACTGCTTCCAATGATAAGCATGTCATCCACATAAAGACAAACTATGACATATCCTTGGTCAGTGTTTTTAACATAGACGCATTTGTCACATTCGTTTATCTTAAACCCATTAGTAAGCATTGCATGATCAAATTTTTCATGCCATTGCTTAGGTGCTTGTTTTAATCCATAAAGGGATTTTACAAGTCGACAAACTTTTTTTTCTTGCCCTGATACTACAAACCCTTCGGGTTGTTCCATATAGATCTCTTCATTTAGATCACCGTTTAAGAAAGCTGTCTTAACATCCATTTGATGTATTTCTAAATTAAACAATGCTGCTATAGCAATAAGCATGCGAATGGATGTTATTCTTGTCACAAGGGAATATGTGTCAAAATAATTCAGACATTCCTTTTGTCTGTACCTTTTAACTACAAGTCTTGCTTTATACCTGTCAATTGAACCATCTGCTTTCATTTTTCTCTTGAATATCCATTTATATCCAAGAGGTTTAGAACCTGGTGGAAGATCCACCAATTCCCAAGTATGATTTTGCATAATGGATTCAATTTCATTATTAACAGCCTCTTTCCACAAAGGTGCTTCAGGACCTATCATTGCTGCCTTAAGGCTTTAAGGTTCATTTTCTAACAAGTATGTCAGAAAATCTGGACCAAAAGATTTTGATGTTCTTGCTCTCTTACTTTGTCTTGGTTTATCAGTTAAATCCTGTTAGTTGAGACCATTACTAGTCTCTTGTGTTTGATTGTCATTAGTCTCTTGACTTTGTGTACAATCATAAGTTCTTTTCTGTGAATTTAATTCTTGTCCTTTCTTATAAGGAAAGACATGTTCAAAAAACACAGCATTCCTTGACTCTATAATAGTGTTCACATTTATATCAGGTATTTCTGATTTATAAGTCAGAAACCGATATGCACTACTATTCTGAGCATAACCAATAAACACACAGTCTACTGTTTTTGGTCCAATCTTAGTCTTTTTAGGAACAGGAACTTCAATGTTTGCCAAACACCCCCACACTTTTAAGTATTTGTAGAAAGGTGGTCGACCTTTCCACAATTCATAAGGAATACTTTTGGTTTTCTTGTGGGGTATTCTATTAAGAACATAATTAGCAGACAATATTGCTTCCCCTCACAAGTTCTGTGGTAAGCCTGAACTTAGTAACATGGCATTCATCATTTCTTTTAGGGTTCTATTCTTCATTTCAGCAATTCCATTTTGCTGTGGAGAATAAGGGGCTGTAGTTTGGTGAATAATGCCATGTTGTGCACAAAATTCATTTAATGGTGCATCATATTCACCACCCCTATCACTTCTAACTATTTTAATGGTTTTACCAAGTTGATTTTCAACTTCTGTTTTGTAGAGTTTAAACATTTCTAAGGCTTCATCTTTACTTCTAAGTAAATAAACATAACAATATCTTGCGCAATCATCGATAAAAGTTATGAAATACTTTTTGCCTCCTCTAGTTTGAATAAACTTTAGATCACATACATCAGTATGAATTAATTCTAGAGGTTCGGTTTTCCTTTCAACCGATTTAAATGGAGCCTTAGTTAGTTTCGTTTCTACACAAATTTCACATTTATGATTAGGATTAATTTCAAACTTTGGTATATAATCTAAACCAATTAATCTACGCAAAGCATCAAAATTCACATGTCCTAATCTACCATGCCATAAATTTGACTCAAGAATATAAACAAAAGATGTGTTATTCTTATTCATAGCAACTTTCGGTACAACTGTCATTATATTCAACTTAAAGAGACCATCACTCATGTATCCCTTACCAACATACATACCACTCTTTGTTAATACAAATTTATCAGACTCAAATACAAGCCTAAAACCATTTTTACTTAACAAAGACCCAGAAACTAAATTCTTCCGGATGTCAGATACATGCACTACGTTGTTGATGGTCAGTTCTTTCCCTGATGTCATTTTCAAGATCACTTTCCCTTGTCCAGCCACAGTAGAAGTAGAAGAATTTCCCATGAAAAGTTGTTCACCATTTACAGCCTCATTGTAGGTAGTGAACATCTTCTTGTCCGCACATATGTGACGAGTTGCTCTAGTGTCAACCCACCACTCTTTGGGATTTCCAACCAAGTTAGCCTCAGACACCACAGCAGAAAGGTTGAGGTCATTCACTCCGTCAGAGATGTAATCCAATTCTGTTATATTGGCCTGATTGGTGGTCTTCTTACTTGTACTTCCATGATCTTTCTTAGGGCGGCAGCAGTTAGAAGCTCGATGTCCAGTTTTGCCACAGTTATAACATTTTCCTTTGAACTTCTTGCTACTATCGCCTTGTTTAGGACCATCTCCAGTAAACTTTCTCTTTTTGTTATGTGGTTTATGAACTTGTTCAACCACATTAGCCTTGGACTCAATGGGATTTTTTCCATTCCTCTTTTCAGCCTTTCGGTTATCTTCCTCAATTTTTAATCTTACAATCAATTCATCCATAGTCATCTCTTTGCGTTTATGTTTTAAATAATTTTTGAAATCTTTCCAAGCCGGTGGTAACTTTTCCACTAAAGCAGCGACTTGGAATGACTCGCTAAGAGACATACCTTCTGAATGAATATTATGCAAAATTATTTGAAAACTTTGAACTTGAGATATTACCGTTTGGGAGTCTACCATAACAAAATCTAGAAATTTACCGACGACAAATTTCTTCATGCCGGCATCTTCTGTCTTATATTTCTTCTCCAAAGAATCCCACAATTCTTTTGTTGTTTTCAGAGGACTGTATACATTATACAGCATATTGTCAAGACCATTTAGGATGTAGTTTCTGCACAGGAAATCTGAATGTTTCCAAGCATCTACAGCGGCAACGACTTGCCGATCATTTTCACCGTCTTTAAGTGCTGGAGCCTCTTCATGGAGAAACCGGGCCAAATTAAGAGTTGTAAGATAGAACAGCATCTTCTGCTGCCATCTCTTAAACTCGCTACCGTTAAATTTTTCCGGTTTTTCTCCATGATTGATTGGTACATGAACATGGTTCTAGATAGGGATCGATGTAGGTGTAACAATAGGAGTACTACTGCCAGATGCATTTTCAGTTGTAGTAGCCATAATCTCTGATTACAAAAATCAGAAAAAATTAAAACACAAATTAATTTTCTAGTTACTAAAACCAGAAAATAAATTATAACAACGAAATAATTTTATTTTCCTTGTTACTAAAACTAGAAAAATAAAATATCACAATAATTTTCTGTAATACCAAATAATATTCTGCAATTGTTAATGACACCAGTATATTACTACTAATTGTCAAAGAAAAGAGACAGTATATTAATACTATCTGTCAAATAGCATAAATCACTATTTGTTTTTCCAACCAGAATATTACTTTGAAAACACAGAAAATTAAATACAATGAAGATATCAAAAAAGGATTTTGTCTTAAGGTTGTAGGACAATCTTCACTGTATTTAAAAGATTTAATTCTATTGTGTACACAACAACAATTAGAATTTAAAGAAATAAAGAAAAGGAGAGAATTTGTTTGATTACAAAAATCAAACTCTAAATAATAAATAAATAAATAAAACCACAGATTTTATTTTGTTACAAAAACAAAAATAAAATCTGATTAAATAAACAAATAAAAACAGAATAAAATTAAACAATTTACTTGGTTAATTTATTTGAATAACTTTTCTGATCAAGTCCAGTGTTTAACACTGTGTCCTTAAGACAAATTCGTCCTCTCCACGGTGCTTTCAGAATTTGGACGTCTATCTCTCAGGATGAAATGATCTACCACAAACAATAGCAACACTACAAATTGTTTGCCTTACGAACACACTAAGTGTTTACACTATTTCTTTCAGAAATAAAATGCAACAAAATGAAGAATAGAATAAGCAGAGGTGAAATGCGAAATTTCTGAATTCATAACATCAAATGAGGGTGGTCCTATTTATAGATGTAAAGGTGGCTCTTGGTTTTAAATTGAACAGATATGATACCTGTTGGTTTTGAATTCAAACAGATTTGAATCTGTTAATAAGTCAAACAGATAGCAAAAAACAGGAAGGGCCCTGTTTGGGTGTGCACTAATTCCAAACTAGTTTATTTCTGTTTGAAAACGGGAAGGGCCCTGTTTGGATGTACAGAATATCCAACTCAGTTTAATTTTGAATTCTGGATTTTATTTTACCAAAATTAAAATTAAATTCAAATGTTTTTGACCCAAAAAGATTAAAATTGGGCTGAACAAGCCCAACCCAACCACGCACCCGCGCCCAAGCCCAGCCCGCCCGACCAGACGAACAGCGGCGGAGGCGCGCGCGTGTGGTGATTTTTGGGTCCAATGGGTCTAGCCCATTTTGCCCATAACCTCTCCCTCTAAAACACTTGGGTACCCCTTGGGCACACCCCAAGTATCTAACCCAAGCCTTATAAACCCTTTCAAAACTTCCCACCAAATTAATGTGGGACAAGCCAATTTACAACCTTAAGGAATTTCCACCAAAACTCCATTTTCATGGAGAACTTTTTGGCTTCAATTTCTCATTCACTCGGTAATGGTTTTGAGCAACCAAATATACCACGTGAATCACAACGCGGCATAGAACGCGTTACCACTTTGACCGGAGTAAATCGACGCTCGGGGCCCACCTAAAAAATAGATCAAACTTGAGAAAAAATTCGAATTTTACCCAGAATTTTTCTACCATTTCCAACAAAAACGTCATTTCATATTTCACCAAAACGATTAACATTTCAATTCATGATTTTACAACAATGCATTGAATTGCCAGAGTCTAACGAACAGTAAAACTAGTTGCATCAATCATCATCTTCATCACTGTTTCAGATGTTGGACAAATCTTTCTAAATTCTTACAAGAAGATCCACCTTTCTCAATGCTCTTTCTAGCAATTTCCTTCAAGTTCAAACTATTCGCTTTCATATCATCATCAGAAAACAATTTCTCAATCTTGTTTTTAATTTCGTCCCTCGATACAATCTTATTTTCATCGTATTCCAACCTTAAACCAACTTTCCAGACATCACAAATATAGCTTCTGTTATGAAATTGGTCCCCAAAGTAAGGCCAACACAGAAATGGCACGCCACTGCTCACACCCTCCATTGTTGAGTTCCAACCACAATGTGTAAAGAAACAAGCAATTGCAGGGTGACCTAACACCTTCTCTTGAGGTGCCCATTCGACAATCTTCCCCCAACCGGCCACTTTCTCAGCGAACCCATCTGGGTATTCGGCGAATGATCGATTTGTGAGGTCTGGTCGAACAATCCACAAGAATGGTCGGCCTACAAGTAGGACAGGACAATGAATCAATCTACTATTGAATTTAACGATTTTTGGACACTTGTTAGTCTCCTAAAGTGTACACGTAAAGGAAATTTGGACACAAGTGCCAAAATTAAAACTAGACTTATAGCGTAGAGATCAAATTGAAATAATATGGACTAAAATGAAATTTAGATTAAACTATACAGGTAAAAAGTGTACTTTACCCTAGATTAGCTTGATTAAAACTCTTTTAAGATCAGTTAGAATGATAAACAAGTCAAGCTTAAACACATTTTGAAATTCGTTAAGTTTTTAAATCAAACTTGAACAATCCACTACTCTACTCAGCTAGACTTGACTCCTTTACAGCCTTACCTACAAGTTCAAGACCAAGGGCCAATTCAAGGAACTGGTTCTGGCTGAAGACTGTTGTGCTGCCAAAAGCAACATAAACAACTGAACCTATAGGCTGTTCATTGAGCCAGTTCCAACAAGTTGAATCCTGGAGCCTCAAGCTTCCGCTAGAATGCCTCTGCTCATCGCTCGTGAGCAGTGGTCCGACAGGCAGCATTTTGGGAACCAACTGGCAAATTGGCGGGTTGAGTTCGTAGAATGTGTTGCAGAGAAGCCAGGTAGAGAGTTCAATACTTTGGTTGATGGACAGAACATTTTCAAAGAAAATCTTCTGTAATTTGGGATCACTTGTGTTGCACCAACTAAACTCGGTGGTGCTCCAAGCAGGAACGTCCTTTGACAAGATGATGAGCTCATTTCTCAAAACAGTTCCTGCAGGGAACAGAAATCAACAGGTTAATGTTTGATTGTGTTTTTGTTTTTGTTCTTCATGTTTTCTGAGATGGAAATAATGTACAGTTTAAATACATGCGCCCATCGTTTCAATGTCATTTTTATTTATGTGCAAAAATAGTTTTCGAAAATTCAAAAAACTTAAAGTGGATTGTTTTCAGAAAATAAAAACAGAAAACAAATTGTTGTTGTCATGGTTGGTTGTATTTTCTTTTTTTAGAAAACAATGTTTGGCTTATTGTTTTTAAAAATTTATTTTTCATATAAATTAACAACAATGATTCATCCCACTAAAAACATCACCACTAATAGCACTAATGCATTAAAAAAATAAAAAAATAATAAAAAAAATACAACTCCAAGACCAAAACATCACATCATTAATGGCGGGACCCACTGCCACGGGAGCACTAATTAGTGCTCCCAAGCATTTTTCATAAATTAATCAAAGTCAACGGATTTTTTCGCCCTTTTTTGTGTTCAACAAAAACAAACTTAATTGGATGAAATTATTCTTCACTTTTAAAAAGTAAAATCAATAAATAAAATCCCACAACAATTTGAAAAATATTTACCGATCAAAACAAACAGAGCATTGAACAAATTAGACAGAATAAGAAAGTGAATAGATATCTTCTTCTTCTTACCATTCATATCTAAAACCCCTAATTCAACAAGCTTTGGAAGGTGAGGAAGCATGAGTAAACCCCCTGGTCCAGCAGGCCACACTACAGCTTGCTCAATTCCCATTTCTTTTGCAACCTCTAGTATCCACCCTAGGGTTGCATCTGCTATGACACACCTAATCATCTTCTCCTCCGATTGGCCAATCTTTTCAATCAAATCCTTAAGATGACCCGGCATGACTCGCCGGATACTCTCTATTACTTTGACACCGTCCCTCTGATCATCACCGGGTCCCAATCCGTCAGGAATCGAAACTAGTCTTACCCGGTTTTTCAATTCTTCATCCTTGTGATCTGGCATAGCACTCATGATCTTGGCATGTATGAACTCCGTGTTAACAACTGTAACTTTGATCCCATAATCAGCAATTTTGTGTGATAACTTCAAGAGAGGTACGACATGCCCTTGTGCCGGGTATGGCACAACCACTACATGCGCTTGCTTGGTCATCATCACAGATTCTTTGTTTCATGAGACTCACCAAAACAACCTGTTCAGTAATAATGGTGTGGATGGATTGAGTCTTATAAACAGCCTCTCCATCTATAGGGACGTTTACACCCAAATCTTAATTTATTAACATATATTTCATTAACTCTTAATTAAAATTGGTTAGATTTTCAAATTTTATTAAATTTTTAATAGTTAAAATTATCTTTAAAATAATAATTATTTATCATTTATGATTATCTATAAAAGAACATAATGATTTTTAAAATTTTAAAATATCAATTTGCAAATTGAAAAAATTTTAAAAAATTATGTCAAAAAATTTTGAAAAAATTATTTTTTTGTGTAAAATTAAAAATTTTGTATGTACAAAAAAATATAATGATGAAATATTAATTCAAAACTGAAAAAAAAAATTAATAATATTTTTTAATTTTAAAACTAAAAAAAAAAACTGTTAATCTTTTCAATTTAATGAAAAAAATTAGGATATGAGTCATGCTAATCCACACAACACATAGGATGATTGGTCTAGAGTGATTCTCATTTTTCAAGATTTTGACTGGCATGCGTTGAAGTTTTGGAACAGAAAAACCAATTGATTTCTATACAAACAAATAAAAAAATCATTTGGCTTGCATTTTTCTTTGTATAAGTAACTTCAATAATATATATTTGGCATTGTTTGGGAGGATGGTGTGAGAGTTTTTTTTTATTATTTTAGGCATAAAAAATAAAATAGGTTATTTTAAGCACAATAAATAAAACATCACATCTAATTCATAATCATTACACTCTTCTCTCACAAAAAAAGTCAAAAAATTTAAAAAGTCAAAAAATTCTTCCCAAACTAAACCTTTTAACCCAGGTTAAAATAGCCAAAAAGTCAAAAAGTCAACTCACTTTCCAAACAAAGCCTTTGGAAAAGTTTATGGTATATATACACCATCTTTGGTTACAATCAGTTTCAGTTACTATCTTTGTTTCTTTTGTTATGACTTCCTATAATATTAGTATGATATATTATGATGTTAATTATAATATTATTTTGATTATAATTTAAGAGTTATTTAGTTATACTTTATGTAATATTTAGTTATAAGTTTATTTTTTTAAGGAGTGTTTACATATAAATCTTAATTTATGAACTTATACTCTATTAAGACTCCGTTTGGGAAGATAGTTTATCGGCTTTTTTGGCTATTTTAACCACAAAAGACAAAATAAGCTATTTTAGCCACAACAAACAAAACATCACATCCAACTTATAATCATTACACTCTTCTCTCACAAAAAAAAGGTCAAAAAAGCTAAAAAATCAAAAAGTCCTTCCCAAATCAAACTTTTTAGCTCAGGCTAAAATAGCCAAAAAAGTCAAAAAGCTAAAAAACCAACCCACTTCCCAAACGAAGCCTAAGTCCTAATTAAGATTTTTTGAACATTCAAGTTCCATTAAATTTTTAATAGTCAAAATTGTCTTTCAAACAATGATTGTTTATCATTTATAACTATCTATAAAAGAATATGATGATTTGACATTTCTTTAAAATTAAAAAAACCAAAAGAAAAATTATATGTTAAAATATATATATTTTTTAAACTGAATTTTTTTCTTGTAAAACTGAAAATTTTGTGTCTATAAAAGAGTATGATGATAGAACATTAATGTGAAAAAAAAAACTTTAAAAATGAAAAAATTGATAATGTTTTCAGTTTTAAAACTAAAAAAAAAAAACTATTAATGTTCTCTGTTTTATTGAATAGTTGAATCGAATCAATAACTAAAAGGGCAAAAATATTTAATCTCCTACTCTATTTTTTTTATCAGTTAGTAAAATAATTATTTGTACATTATTATACAAAATTCATAATGTTCTTAATTTTAAAATTTTAAAAAAATTGATAATATTTTTAATTTTACTAAATAAAAATTTTAATAATACCTAAACTACCATAAATAATTTTTTTAAATAATTGACTCATCTATATATAACCATCAAGCCATTGCCAATAGGTAGTAGTAATAATAATAATAATAATAATAATAACAATAAAAAATAACCCTCATGAGATGACAATTTAACATTCAAGGCATGAGAGAGCGTGAGAGTGTGGGCAACATTGTGAGAACTCGTCTTAGACAGGGCCCTGTGGACCCATCTTAAGCACCGTTTGGAAAGTGATTCTTTGGGTTTTTTTTTGACTATTTTATTCATAAAAGATAAAATAAGTTATTTTAACCACAATAAACAAAACATCGCATCTAACTCATACCCATTATACTCTTCTCTCACGAAAAAAGTTTAAAAAGTCAAAAAAACTAAAAAGTCTTTCCCAAACCAAGTTTTTTAGCCCAGACTAAAATAGCCAAAAAAATCAAAAAGCCAAAAACTCTACCCACTTCCCAAACTAACCCTTAATAAGGTAAATTCGATAGAGTTATACTAGATATTTTAAATAATTTATTAAATTTCTTATTAAAGATCTCATATTGACTCCCACACATATGAATTTGTGTGAGTCCCATATGTGAGAATTTTGATAAAAAAATTGATAAATTGTTTAAAATTTATAGTTTTTTCCAATTCGATATTCAAAGGTGTTGAGGGACTCATATAAGGTGTTTGTTTCAGCTTTTCAGAGCCAACTTATGGCTTTTAGCTTTAAAAAAGTTATTTTGGACTGTTTGGTTAAACTTATTTCAAACAGCTTCTGATTCTAACAGCTTATTTTAACTCAAAAAAGCTGCTCACCCCTTGCTTCTGATTATCAGTTTCTGCTGTGGACATATTAATTTATAGTTATACTCTTAAATTTTTTTATTTTTTATTTTTTTAAAAATAGAAAAAAGACTCAAATGAACTATAAATTATTATTATTATTTTTTATGAGAAATGTAGACAAACAAAAAATAAAAATTAATTGAAAAAGTTATTTCACAGCTTATTTAACAAACACTACTCAGCAACTTAAATCTATAATCCAACAGCTACACCAAACAGATTAACAACTTCTGATTAAAGTCATAATCTATAATCTGTTAAGTTATAATGTATAAGCTGTTTTAACAGCTACACCAAACGGGGCCATAATAAGATAAATTCCATATTCAAAGGTCACCCAAGTCCGTGAACCAATCGAGAACATAGAGGGAGCATATACCAGTACTTTAACATTTTTTTTCTTCTGACTAGTAAGGTCAAGTTTGGCATATTACAAAAAAGTCAAAAAGCAAAAAAAGTTAATCAAAAAGTTAAAAGGTTAATACTATTCACCAAAAGTCAACAATTACGGCTGCACAACTCCCAATCCTAATTTTTCCCTACAAATCAATTTTTATAATTTTTTATTACACATTTTTCCATGAAAAGTCAAAAAGTTAACCCAAAGATCCATATTTTCTTCCTCAATTTTTTAATCCAAAAAGACAAAAAGTACATTTATTTAAGACACCCCAAACAACCCATTTACCTATATGCAGCCTGAACTAGTTAGCCCATCTAGTTTTTGGCTTGATATATTTGGTTTTCCAATATTGGGTCATACTTAAGTGTGCAACCCCTTTAAGGTTGCACACCATATGCAACCCAATTGTTAGCCGTTAGATTACAATAATTGATCAAGACCATTGAATTGTTTAATCGTGAAAAAGTTGAAACCGGGGCAACCGGTTAATGCTTGTATTTGCATGATTGCATCCCACTCACTCTCTGTATTTCGTCTCTATCTCTCTCTGTTCTCCTCTCTGTGTAAGGTTGAGTCAGTGTAACCGTTGATTTCCATTAACAGGGAGAAGCCCCTGTTGGGTTCGTTCCATTGACGAAGCTCTGTAGGGAACAGTATAACGGGCGATTTCCAACAACAACGTAACTAGAAGGCTGTGTTGGTTCCATTGCTGAAGTGAAGCCCTTCTCTCGAACTAGATATGAGGTATGGAGCTGTGTCCCTCTCTCTGTCTCCCTCTCTGTCTCTCTGGCCCGTTCACTTCAGCTATTTTCCCTCAACTAAACCCCCATCCTAACTTCAACCGCTCTACGCTTCGCTCCAACGGAAACCCCTCCATTGGCAGCTAACCTTTCTCTTTCTGTTTCTCAAGCGAGTGTTTGTGTTTGCACAAACAGGTAAACCGTGTGAAAATGTCATGTTTGTGTTTGTGTTAACAATTTTCGGTCATCAAGTAATTGTTGGTAGTAATGTCATGTGCAGTATGGCCCCAGCGGAAGTTAAAAGGGAAGGTGATGATTATGACATTCCAAATGAAGCAGATGACATCCGTTTGATGAATGAAAGTCGGGCAGAACCTGATCGTGGTTGCGAAGCTGGTCCGAGCAATGAAGAAGCAACCAACATGAACGTTGAAGATGGCGGAGCCGATGTGAAAAAAGAAATGGTTGACGATGCTCATCGCAATGACATGGTTGGTGATGTTGAACGTGCTATTCTGGAACAGAAATTTGATTCGGTCGAAGATGGAGAAGATTTCTACAATGCGTATGCTAAAGCCAAGGGATTTAGTATACGAAAATCCAGATTTAACACAAATAAAGAGGCAAAGGTCGTTAGTAGGCTGTGGTTGTGTTCAAGGGAAGGTCAGAGATTACCAAAATACTTGGACCGTGTTGCTGAGAAGAGTAGAGCTCCCAAGGCACTAACAAGAGTAGGTTGCAAAGCCCAATTTCGCATACGGTACGATGCGGATGCTGGTGAAGGGGGAAAGTATGTTGTGACTCACTTCGTCGCAGACCACAACCATGAATTGGCGGAACAACACTGTGTGATGTATCTGAGGTCACATCGCAGTTTAAACAGCGGTGACAAAGCTCAAGCAATGGCTATGCGCAATGTCGGTGTGAAGACTAGCCAAATCATGGACTATATGGTAAATCAGTTCGGGTCTTATGAGAACGTTGGTTTCATCCGCACGGATCTGCACAACCATATTCAAGCCGAACGTAGAGCAGAAGTTGAGGATGGTGATGCACAGGGTGCGTTGGTTTACCTATGCGCAAAACTTGATGTTGATGCACGTTTTTTCTACAAGTATGATGTGTGTAACGATAACAAGTTACAAAATCTGTTCTGGGCAGATTCGAAATCGCGGGCCGACTACGCAAAGTTTGGTGATGTGTTGATATTTGACTCAACTTACAGAACCAATGCATACAAGAAATCGTTTGTCATGTTGGCTGGTGTGACTAGCCACTTTAGGACCACGATATTTGCATGTGTTTTGCTAGCTAATGAGACAATTGAGACATACACATGGGTTTTGGAAACATTTATGGAGGCGATGGACAATAAAGCACCTGTGTCCGTACTGACAGATGGGGATAAGTCGATGCGAGAGGCAATCAGAAGAGTATTTCCAGATGCAAGACATCGATTATGTAATTGGCATCTTGGGAAAAATGCTGTTTCAAATGTTCACATAAGTGGCTTTGCACATGCTTTCAAGCAGTGCATGGACATGGAAACGGATGAGACAAAGTTTGAGCATGGCTGGACGACAATGGTTGAAGAATTTGGACTTCAAACCAACAGTTGGGTGTTGGAGGCATATGAGAAGCGTCATATGTGGGCTGAGGCATATATGCGTGGACATTTCTTTGCTGGGATGAAGAGCACTCAGCGCTCGGAGTGTATGAATGCTTATTTCAATCCCTTCCTCCAACACAAATTGAAGCTATATGAATTTGTTAGGCACTATGATCGGGCTCTTGCAAGGATAAGGTATAACGAGGCTGGAGATGATGCTGAAACAAATAACACTTTTTCGGTATTGATTACTCCATTGCGAGATATAGAGAGACATGGAGCTTAGCTATTCACCCGAAATATATTTAGAATATTCCGTGATGAAATCTTAGAAGAGGGAAAGTTGAATGTGAAGGATGTGTTCCCTTTGCCGGATGGTCAGAAATGCTACTATATTCATAAGTACAGAGTGAAGGACAGATCATGGATAGTAACACACAGTCCAATGGATGCTGCAATGAGATGTTCTTGCATGAAGTTTGAGTCGTTGGGGCTACCTTGCTGCCACATGATATGTGTTATGAAAGCTGAAAATTTAATGCAAATTCCCCCAACTTGTGTGCTGCATAGATAGACAAGGGCTGCAAACAAGGATGGCCAGCAATGGCCTCAACCCTCAATTGATAGCACTACAACACAGACGGCCCGGTATGGGATATTGTGTTCTTCCTACAACGAAATGTGTTTCTATGCCTCGCAATCAACGGAAGGTTTCAAGGATGCTAGGGATGCATGTCTTCCGATGACGAGCCGGATGAAGGAGTTATATGAGAGGAATTTGAACGGTGGGAATAGAGACAAAGGGAAACATTCATTCCGTCGACAATTTGGAGTAGAAGATCCTGATGTTGTGAAGACAAAAGGGAACCCAGGACGGGCCTCGTCCAACTGTCGAAGACCAAGAAAATGTGGGAATTGCAAATGCATTGGGCACACAAAGCGAACGTATCCTAAGGTTCGGTTTAGCCGAACAGTGGGTAATAACTCAGATGCAGATACACCCCACATAACTGACCGTGAGTACAATGCGGAGTCATTGCCCGTTCGCTGCAAAACTGGGTTGGTGGATCCAAGTACACCGCACATTAAGCAACGACGACTATTTTTTGATGTTTCTCCTGATTCCAAGCAGCCTGTGGGCCAATACGGTAGTGTTGAAGCAGTAGTGTGGAAAAATGATTCGAACACAATTGATGAGGTGAATCAGGTAATTGTATAATTTGTATGATTTACTTATTCCCTTAGCTATTGAAAACACATGGAAATAATGTATGTAGTTTTCATTTTGCACGGATTGCTGTACGTAACGTGTAAATAATTGGTTATGTACAATGCCAGGAAATGGCACAACGTTACTTATGTACAAGGCCACGAGTTGTAAATTTCCCATATTGTTTAGAGTGATGTTGTCATTTGTGTTTGCAGTGACTTGTCATTTTCAAAACTAACTGAAGGTGAGGTGAGATATATATGGGTTGTCTGTGTGTTGTTTTGGGTGGGAAATTGGCTTATGTCTGTATTCCAAGATTCTTATTGCGGGTTACTTGTTTCTGTTCCATATTTGGTTGGATCTAACTGAAGGGTTTTTTGCGGTGTGGTTTATCAACTAACGATGTGTTTCGCTTCGTATTGATTTGTTATGACTTGTGTCCGTAAATTAGTATTATATTTCGAGTAAAATACGAATTTTGTCCAAGTGGGTTTGCAAAATTACATACCAGCACATGCATTTTGTATATAATCCAAGTGGCAGTTAATTTTGGGTGTTACTTGGAGAAAGTAACCCAACGAACTCGTTACTTTATCTCCATGCCGATCGGTATATGAATTATGAGTTACGAACAGGAGTTGTGAAATTATTTAATGTTTACTATGGAAGTATGGGTTTATTGTTAGTAAAATTATGGTGGGCCTATATGGACAGCAACGAAGCAGTAATTTAAAGTTGACAAGTTCAAGAAGAAAATCAAGCAATTGTGGTATTGGTTCAAATGCCTGAAATGGATGAAGACTTCTTTCGATGAACTGATGGTAACAAAGTAGAAAGTAACAAAGTAGAAAGTAGAAAGTAGAAAGTAAGTTGTTGTGTTGTTGTGTTGTTTGTAACAAAGTAGAAAGTAGAAGGGAAAAAACTACACAGAAGTTACAATGTAGAAAGTAAGTTGCCACCTGTCGAAGTGCATATAATTGAAGTTACCACCTGTGCCCAGGTCCTTTTAGCCTTTCCTCGACAGATACAGACTCCTAATTCGTTCATGTTTCCTCTTGGAGGGTGGCCACTAAATCCATGAGCACTGCCAGTAACTGCTCCAGCGTGTAAGTCAGGTGGCATGCAAGATTCAATGTTAGTTAAATGGAGCAGCTGTTGGGAGGATGTGGGAAAAATAGGTGCAAAGAGGAAATTTTAATCTAATATCCAATCAGAATGTAGGTGAAAATATGAGTGAACTTTTTTTAAAAAAAAAGTAGTTCCCATTTTTTTGATTATAAACACGAGATGTATATTTTGTTTTTGATATAAATAAGTTGTGTATTTTCGTTACGTAAAATGTAGGACAACAATTGTGTTTAAGTCATTACAATACAGAAAAAGGTTATTTCAAACGTGTTTTCAAGTTTACCGACATTGAATATATTTCGATTAAATTACAGGGAAAATTCAATATTTGGCAGAGTTTGATGATTCATAGTCAGGGGCAGTAACTGTGAGTGGCCAAGTGTTGCGGTTCATTGACCCAGTTTGCAAGGACTGTGGTTGTGTTTAGTGGACAATATTCTGTCGATTTTTGTCTCATAATGATGAGGGACATGCCCCACAATGGTGAAAAGGAAGGTCGACAGGGAAGAGTCAATATTTGGCAGAGTGGACTTGAAGATTCGAAGTCGGGGCAGTTACAGTGGCAGTTATGGTGTAGACGTGTGGGATCATGCAATGATGGGCCATAAAAACAGTATACGGATATCAATACTAAACCTCCACTTCTATCTGTCGAGCTCCCTTTTCTTGTGTTTATTTCATGGCCACCAACTGTTTTAAACTTCTGTCGACAGAGCAAGGCTCCTGCTTTGTCTCATGCTTCCTCCTGAAAGTGTGCCCGCTAACTCCATGACTGGTGGTAAAAACTTCCCCTATCACTTCTAGGTGACCCACATGCAGAGAGCCCACTTTCAGGTCGTGGACATTCCTTCAGACTTGGCCACATACCCTCGATTAAGTGGACCATCTGTCGACAGAGACTGGCAAAACTTGGTGCAAACAATGGCCCCCATGTTCAAGTTAAATATTGCGGAAGTGATTGAGACCCCCCCAATCACCACCACCCCCCCCCACACACACACATACACACACACGTGGGGGCTGCTGTTTGGAGAAGGAAAAAAAATAAGAAATTGAAAAAAAAAAAGTGGCCAATCAGAGAGAGATGGGGTAATGGGGGTCCAAGTCATATGATATTTAACTTCAACGAGGGGGCCATTGTTTGGGCCCAAAACAAACATAAAGTACAGCCCAATATAAGAGCTTTTAAATATACTGGCCCCATCATAAGCTATAAAAGACCCACCCTTTCAACTTCAAACCACTTCATTTCCCTTTGATTCGAACTCCCCAGACTGTACTCCTTCTTCTCAACCATTGCCGTTCAAAACCAGAGCACCACAAAACCCTAAGCCATGGCACCAAAAAAATCTCAACCATCTCCATCTGAGGAGAACAATGAAGACCTACTCCGCTTCCCGGACCCTATCAGAGCACTTATCGCTCCTCTAAAATTTGCTGCAACCCTATTGCCCAGCCCAAGCTCTGTCGCTAAGGCTACTCTAGGCCCTACCTTCGCGTCTTACTTCCTAGATGAGCTAGCTCCATACTATCCCCTTGGTAATGGTGAGAACCTTCTTCTCAACCAAGCTGGACTCAAGTGGACTAATTGGAATGTCAGCAAAAACCCACTCAGAGGGTGGAGGTCACCAGACTCTAATTGGCGAAGCTGGGCCAGGAGAATTGAAGGTCACGGCGCCGAAGTATGGAAGCACCAGGGCATTGCTGAAGCAATTAGACTGTCGACTAAAATTTATGATTGCTGCTGCTGCATGCTTTTGGTTGCAGTCTAGTAACTCCCTACTCCTCAATTTTGGTATGATTTCCCCTACCATCTTAGATGTAGCTCACTTGACTGGTCTGCCAATCTTGGGCAATCCAATTCATGCTCTCCTTGAGCCTCCAAAAGTGACATTTACTTTAAACACTGACATGTGCTATACAGATTTTGCCAAAAAATACCAAGGCAAGCGTGGTTCCCCTGTCGATGACAAAGAAAGAACTGCTTTTTACTTACTTTGGCTTTGTGAGTTTCTTTTTTGTGTCCCTGGGTACAAGATCACGAAAGAATACCTCCCCCTTGCCTTGTGTATGCAAGACGGCCAACTTATGGCTTTAGCCCCTTATCTTCTTGCCACCCTTTACAAGGCCCTATTTTCCTTTGTCGACAAGAAGATTTCTGGCAACTGTGGTGGCCCCTTCTGGCTCTTCCAGGCCTGGTTGTATGCCTATTTCCCTGAGGCACGACCCCCACCACCTAACACCTTGAAACCTGTTTGCCACTCCTATGCTGAGCAACTGCTCACTTATAACAGCCATTCAAAACTCACTTTCACAAATCATCTTACCATGTTTTACAACCTTCCTTCGCAGAGACCTTCCAACCTGTACATGCCATTTCAAAACTTTGAATTCTCCTCCAGTAGACTTCGCTTCCTCTTCACAGACCCTTCTGATTTACACAATGAGCAAGTCCAAGAACAAAATGAGAGTTGGAGACACATTCTCACCTCTAGACATGTCTTGGTTGGCTGTTCCATATCCTCCGCCAAGCTATCCAGCTGCAGTTTTGAGACATACTGTCCCAATCAATGGTCCAGGCAATTTGGTCTTTCCCAGGCTATCCCTTATCCTTATTTCCACCCAACCATCCATGAGGAGATTGGGTCCAGAATCCACTTGAAAGATCCTACACAAGCTGAATCCATTCTGACAGAGAGCACCAAACTTTTCCAAGATTTTGGCCCCTTCTTCTTCAAACCTGCTTCGGACTGCTCGGCTGCTTTTGACCATTGGTGGGGACTTATGACTGCCATTATTTTCTGCAAGCCACTTGAAAGCTGCCTTAACGATACTTGTATTCATATTTAGGGCCGCATATCCTCGCCTTCCAAGCTTAAGGCTACAGGTATCCTTCCTTCATATACTTCATATCCCTGACTGTGTCATGCAATTTGTTTTGTTTTTTTCTCTACAACACTAACTTGTTTAACCCTTGACAGCCAAAATTGGGCCTGCTGCTGAACCATTGGTTAGGGACCAACGTAAAGGCAAGGATCCAATGGATGCAACTACTCAAACAAACACCCCCTCAGTTCCGAAATTAATGGTAGACTCTTTCGCAGCCGCGCAGACACAAGCACAGAGAGGAGCTACCACCCGTACCCCTGCTGAGACAGAGGTCACGGCGAAGAAGAGAGAAGAGCCTTCCACTGCTCCTGCTCTAAGCACAGACCTAAGTGAGTGGGATATCCCTCTCAGCCAAATGGTTGGCCAAACAACATCAAATCCTTCAGGGCAGCTCTACCAAGTAAGCCTTCACTTTACATATTTACAGCATCCGAATTTACATTCACGCCCGACTGATCACTTACTTTTGTGCAGAGAAAAAGAAGGAGATTACTCCTTGCTGCTGCTGATGATGACGATGCTTCCACTTCTCCTCAACACATTCATCAAATTCCCAGTCCAATCAGTAATGTACCCACAGAACCCACTGTACAACCAACTCCACCACCACCTGAAGCATCGCAACAAACTTCCTTACAACCTGCTTCACAGTCTTCGCCACAGCAATCCACACAGTCTGCATCACAACATCCTTCCACTTCTCCTCAACACATTGTCCCTTCTGTCTCTAGCCCTCAACCATCACCATCCAACCCCTCCAATTCCCAAACGTCAAACAAAGAATCACAGAGGATTGAATTTGACATTTCAATCAACAGCCAATCCTCTCCAACAGATGACAACACAAAATCCCCTCAACCAGAAGTTCACCACAACCAAGGTAAATAGAAATACAAATGTTACTGTTCGTTTGGGAAAAAAAAACTTCTCTTTAAGTAACTGGTATTGTTCTCCAATTTACAGGGATGGACATAATACAGGACTCATCTCCACGACCAATGGGCGAGACAGAACTTGAAGGTCCTCATGACTTTCCCCTGCTAGCAGAACCAGAGAAACACCCTCAAGGCGCTGATGCTGCCATTTCATCAGTACCAGAAACAACTCGTCCTCATGCGACAACCACAGCTGAACAAGGCCAACCGTCTGCGTGCACGTTATCAGGACAGGTACTACCATTTCCAACCTCATCCTATTTACTCTTTATTACTTGCAAGCATATATTCTCACCAAACTATTAATGTTCACAGGCCGTCGGTCCATGCCAAGATATTTGGGCCGAACTTTCTATTCTTCAACAAGATCTAGACGAAATATCCCCATTGCCTCAAAGGCTACATCTGTTTGATGCTGAAACTCAACAAACCTTAACCACCTTCATCAACCTCATTAACACCCCAGTTGAAGAAATCATTCTCCACAAACTTGATAAAACCTTGGCCTGTCTTTCTGCTGTTGTAAACCTCTCCCCTAATCCTTTCAACCCCATTCAACTAAAGCAATTGGCCAAGATCATCACAAAATGGCCAACCCTTTCAGAGATGGTTCAGACTTGCTCGAAGGATATTCAAACCAATAAGGATTTCCTAAACGAAGCCCACACCATATCTACTTCACTCAAACTCAGCCAGCAGACCTCTGCAGCCATTCTTCAGCAACACTCAGCACTTGAACTTGAGGAAGCCAAACTCATGGCAGAACTTGCCTCTGTCCGGCAAAGAAAGGTTCATCTGCAGCAGCAACATGACCAGCTTAATCAAGAAGCAAGGATGATGCTCACCCAAATTAGACATCGTTCTGCATCCATTCAGACAACTAAAGCTGAGTTGGACCAAGCCCAAGCCATGCTGGCAGATGCTCAATCAGAGTGGGGTGTTCTAGTCGTTCTATTCCCCAAATCCTAGGCTAGTTTATATATGTATTCTTTTGTATTGCACACCTAGGAATGATTTGGAAAGGTAGGAATGATTGCCTTTTTAATGATAAGATTGTTAATGGGCCTGAATTGGCTGAGATGGTGAAAGTGAGGGTTGCACTTTGCTGTAAGCAAAGTTATAGAGGCCTACAGTATTCAGTGGACGACATATATTGTATTCTGGATAGTATCAAAGTCTCATTTAGGGGGTGGTGTTTGGTGTTTTTTGAAACTGGGGTGCAAGAGTTTGGTCAAGCTGTGGTATGCAGGATTTTGGTCAGTCTGTGGTATTACCATATCTTCTTGGTGGCTACTTTTGCTCTGCTGTGCTTCAATGTTGCTATGCTTTGCCTTATTTTTGGCTTGTTGCTCTGGCTTAGTTTATGGGGTCAAGCATGCTTATTTCTGGTTGCTGCTCTGCTGTGCTTCAAATCTGCTATGCTATATATGTACTCTGCTGCTGCTATATGGGATCAACGAATAGGCTTAAGTCTGCTGCTGCATATTGGCCTTTTTGTAATTGTTTGAATGATGTTTTGGTGTACTGTATTGGAAGTCTGCTGCTGGATTGGGGAAAGTTATTGGAGGTCTGCTGCGGGCCTTGTTGTAATTGTTGGTCTGCTGCTGTACTAATTATTTTTTTTTTTGGAGGTTGAAGGATCAGGCTCAAGTCTCAATGGAGGTTGAAGGTTCAGGCTCAAGTCTCAATGGTGGCTGTATGGTCTGAAGTTTGTTCATGCTGCCTTGGAGTTTCATCTGGTTGCCCTGTTATGTGGTTTTGTGAGGATGGGCTTGGAGTTACATTCTTATTGTTTTCCTTCTGTTTTTGTTTCTCTTCGTTGGTCTCCAACCTCCTCTTTGTTGATGTATCATTGACACCTTGTATGTGCTTTTTCATCAATACAGTTTTTTGTTTTGCTGAACAAAAAAAAAAAATTGAATATCAATACTCTGTGTTTTTAATGGTCTGTTGTATGGTTGTTTTTATTTTTTGTGCAATTTTTCACCGTTTGTGCATTTTTATGAAGTAATCAATTCCCCTTCAAAGTGCATTATAGTCACCGCTATTTGTTTGTTCTGTGGGCTTTTTTTGCTTTGTTTTGGACAAAATCATGGCATTCAAAAAAATCAAACAAACATAATTCATGTTGTAAAAGCGAACAAACATTACTACTTTCAACTTGCATTGTTTGTTGGACAAATATCACATTGCACTGGACAAACATTACTATAGTCATTTGGGCAAATATGACATTGCATTGTTTGTTCTGTACTGTACCCATAACATTGGAATTATGTGTATCACATTACGTACAGGCCACGATAAAAGCAAACAAACATGACTACTTTCCCTCGTTTGTTCGAGTCCCAAACATTGGAATTATGTGTACAATCAATACGCGTGGGAAATTAGTATTATCACAGTTGCGACCTAAAAAGTTGTCACGACAAGCTGATGCAATAATCCAGTTGTGGTTGGGCATCGAAATTACACTCGTACTGGCAGGCCATGATAAAATCGTTGCACTATTTGTTGTAATTGCAATCAATCACATGCACGAACGATACTCGCCCATCTTTGTATTGTTCACATCCATAACGAAGTCAAGCACCAACTTCCGGCGCACAGAAGGATGAAACTATGTACAGAAAGTGAATAACACAAATCAGGTACAGTTACAGCGGTAGGGAATAAACGGATTTATTTCGCAATTGGAAATTAAGCGGTACAATATACCTTGTGTGGACCGCTGGGTATATCAGGCCGCTGCATGTACTTGATCACAAACATCCCACAGTCGAAAGTGCTACAAATGAAATGTAACATTCAGTTTCTCGTAAAATATAAGCAGGTTCGTTAAATGAGTGATTCAAGAGTGAAGTCAATGTGACGCAGGGTTTGTGGATTACTCGTCCAGCTGTTGTAATAGCCTTTGTTCTAACATGCGCACCTCAAAGGTACGCATGTCTACAGCATATTCATTTCCAAACTGTAGTTGCAGTAAGGCATGCATTGTTTGAACCTGTTGCAGAATGAGACGGTTAGTTTATGTGAAGGATGTGACAGTGTGGAAGTAGATTTGTGAAATTCAGCACGACATACCAACATTTTTGCTGTGTTCAGCTTGTTGGTGTCCAGTGTGGCGGATGCCAATGAGTCAAATAGGTACGCCACACGGTCTACCATATCTATTTTTAGGCACACCCAATGTACTCCTCGATAATTGAAAGGCATGTAAATCTACACATAAACATAAACACAAGTGAAGACATTGTTTAGAGGGCATGCGAACATGTACACACTTTCATATTTACATTGACATTCAAGTAAATGGGATCGACATTCATATTACCGACGTCCATATTAAATCTACTCGCTTCAATGGGATGGACATTCATATTACCTTCTCACATGCATCAAGCACCCCAGTATATCTGTCATGTCCAAAATATGATTTGACCATATTTTCATGGTTCAGAGGTTGAGTTTTTTGATTTAGTATCAAAGTCTGCATGTTTAGTGTGTAAAGTTCAGTCAGCCAAATTTTTCTGAAAATATGTCTTCTGCAATACACAACCGACCTAAAACACTTACTTACCGACAAATATACTGGAAAGAACCACGCAGTATGCCTCCCGTCTTTGTGTACTTGCTGCTGTCCGTTAGTCAATTGAACCACGACCAAGTTGATTGGCTGGAACATTGTAACAGACCAGGCAACTTGCGAAATAAGGTTTGCCATTTGTTTAAATGTAATACGAAATAACAATGTCCCTACATGGATATGTCCATCATGCAAATATAGTGGAAATAACATTGTCAGATGCCACGACTTACAGTGTCGGATAGCCATGCCCCTGGTTTCAGCGTGCGCATGTCACGTCGCGTAGCACATTCGCAAGGCATTTCATGCAGATTCATAGACACGACAATGTCCCTACATAAAACGTATACATCAATCAGTAAGAAGCAACCTACAGCCTAGTAAAACTTAAACGTATCTGGCTTAACTCTACAACATAAGATTAGTTTTTCCTGTTGTACAACTATGGCAGATATTCCTGATTCTACTAGGCTCCAATCCAATGAAGATTAGTTTTAAGTTTTTAAAAAACAAAATGAAAAGAAAAAGTTTTAGATATTACAACTCATGACATGTCCAATAGTATTTGCTAAAATAATATGTGAAAATTGAAATGCCCATTTACAGGTCAGCAAGTTAAAAAAAAAGAAACACGCTTTTTACAAACTGGAGCCAACAATATCCCAAAATGATCAAAATGGAAAATGTAAGCAGAGTAGAAGAAAATAGGTAGGGAAAATTGCACTTCATTATAAGTTCTCAAAAAAATTTGCAAATCATTGGTAAACTTTATTAAGTTTCATAATTAAACTTATAAAGGTTTCCATGAATGTGTAAATATTTTTGTGAAAATATCAGTGGTTTGCAATTTTCCCAATAGGTACATGTGTGCAGGATAAGACCAAAAGAAGAAAACTTCAGACAGGAAATTTAGCCACTGATCTTTCCGTAGCCCACTGCATTAAATTCAAAGAGAATCCTACATACGACATGGATAAACCCATCATAAACCTATCATAAACCCATCAAAATCATAGAGAATGAAAAATTAAAGAATTGATACCTACAAGAATCAAATAAACATAGCACGACACATGAAAATTGTGGAATTCAAACTTATTTCACAAATACTACGGAACAGGTTAATTGCGAGTACTAAACTCATCCGTACCTTTCATTGTTTCTGTCGTCAAGTACAGAGTCAACAACTTCGTCTTGGGCCGCTGATAAAACCTCTCTGCTCTCCAGTGTTATCAAGTCCTTCTATCAATATAAACAATCAAGTAACATCAACTCCTCCTATTAATATAAACAATTAACTAACTCACCACTGTTCAGAAATTTAATTTGCAAAGTACATAACACATCCTTATGCATCTAAAATTGGTGAAGCGATGTCTAACCTCTGAACGGAACCGCTTGTCCAACCTGTGCAGTTTGGACAGGAGTTTGTCCGAAATCTGTAAGACAATTGTACAACATTTGTTACTGCAAACTTGCAGTAGAATGACAAATATTAAAATACAACACAAATAATGGTTCTATTATGATCAGTAATGCTGTCAGCATCAATTGGTAATGAAACATACGAAAGGTGAAGTGATGTGGCGACTTGGGAATTTTTCGGCAGTAAGTCGAGTACTTATTTTGCTATCGTTGCACGAATGCATATCCCCTACGTCTGTCGCTTCAACACCTCTTCCTCTTCCTCTTCCTCTTCCCTTTCGTGTGCCTGTTACAATTTGTCCCGCTTCCAATGTTTGGGCAACCTTACCAGCAGAAGGATGCACATTGTCTGCTTCTCCTCGCATTGGTGGCAAGGTTTGCAAATCATCAAACGAAGATAAACTCTGTTTTGCAACGTTCTTCATGGACAGAAACTGAACTGAAAGAGATTTGCTTTCTTCGCTTGCGTATGTTTCCTCCAACGCAAGGCGACGGTTATTGTGCATGTCCCCAACTTCTTGGACGGTACGCAACTGTCCAACGTGCATATCAATTATCTCATTGGACAACATTCCATTCACATAATTGTCCTCCCAATCCACCCCCTGTAAATCTTGAACATTACCCTCATTTGGGCTACCATAATAATTTGGGAAGACCACGCCGCCATCATTCAACTCGACTCCCATGGTAGGGTCAACACCCTTTTCCTCTGAGCGAGCCAATTGTGCTGTTTCCGATAACCTGCCAGCACTTGCTGCATCATTTGCTTCATTTCAGTAATGTGTGTCTGTTCAGTAAACGGTTGTTTCCCAGACAATATAGCTGCAACCAGTTTGTTCAGCATTCCTTTCAGTTCACCAATGCTGGAGGATATGTTAATGTTACAATTTCTTTCGGTCGACTCCACCTAATCACACAAACACATACATTAACCTGGTACGATATTTCATCTTCAAGTAACCTCTGTGAACTGTGTGAAGCATGTGTACTGATTGCTTTTGCTTACCTTTGCATTGTGAACAGCTTCCTTCCCTCGGAAATTGAGCAACATGTCCCTTATTTCCGCATTGCTGTGAAGTACTTGCTTCATGGTTTCCTTCAGTTCACCAATGTCGGTCTCAACCTTGCTCAAACGAACATCATCAATCCATGGTTTCTGTTTGTTATTGACATGGTGTGTGTCAATTGCGTCATCAATGTCGTTGCTTTCCGCTTTTGTTGGATGAAACTCCACCTAACATAGTTGTCAAATCGGGATTCAAATCATAAATAAAAATGGTAATGCACTGAATCGTTAATCGAGCTCAACTGTGAATCGTAAAGTTTCCGTCTGCTTTCTTAAGTTGCACACAACATATGTGTACACACTTTACATATTAAATATATCTAATAAAAATTAATCACTCCATTCGTCTGAAATGGAAAAAAAATGTTGTTGTAAATGATGCTCATCTGGTGTGGATAAAAACTTCACAGTCGATCCCATGTTTACCACTTTACCTTTTCCCAATTACATAAACAAAGAGAAACTTTCAATTACAAACTAACTAACAATAACTGAACGACAATGTTTTGACCTTTTTACAAGGTTAAAAAACCAAAATCTTCAAGCTTTTCCAAAAATCTGACTTCAGGGCTTAACGAAAATTCATTTCGTAACAGAAGTAGTACATAAAATTGAATTTGTAAGGCTACAACATCGTCCACATGGAAACTTCATGTTTTCCCCCCAAAAGTTCGAGTATTTCAGAGTAAATAGGGAGGGACAAACTGAAAATATGACGTACGCTAAGGAATGGGTCATTGTTTGTCGCTACTTGTCACCTAGTCATAGGAACACATATTCTGTCTGTCACCGTTATCCATAACACAGGTGGGGCAATGCTGTCAAATGTGCAGAACGAATGGGTTGATTACCTCATGTTGCTGCAACATTTGCTTCCTTCCCATAAGTCGCCTCGTCTCCCGTATTTCGACATCACCCCAATCATTTAGCTGAGGGATGGAGCGTGTAGTAGCCGACGTACTCTTGCAGGGAGGGGCAAAACGATCCAAGTAAAATAGCTGCATTGTAAGGGGGAAAAGATATTTACTATACACTTCCGAGCAAAGTAATCCGTATTTGCTAACAATGCATACAACTTACAACACAATCATATATATGTGTTTATGTGTCTCGATGGCAGAATCCCCATGCAGCTTTCCGGTTCAAAAGATAAGCCTTTCGTGGTTACAAAAAATGTGGCCCGTACAGGTATATTTGTCATGCTGTTCAATAACAGGTAAGTTTGTATTTCGCAACGACTGCCATTTTATTAAACCATATGCACAGCAATGGATGAAATATGTA
This sequence comes from Camellia sinensis, assembly GCF_055761805.1. NCBI lineage: Eukaryota > Viridiplantae > Streptophyta > Magnoliopsida > Ericales > Theaceae > Camellia > Camellia sinensis. Next base: position 156,494,774 of record NC_138964.1, read on the forward strand.
ATCGGCATGGTACAAACAAACAACGGTCGATTACGTTACCATTAGAAGGAAAACACATCCAGTTGCCTGGCGCTGAAGTTTCATCTTATACTTCCGAACACCTTTCACAAGGAATTACAGTGTCACCTTTGCCCAATTACATGCCCCCATACCGGTCACGTCCTTCACGGCATGAACGAACGACAGGCTCAACGAGGTCATTGTGGTAGGACACAACATGGCCCCCAACACGTACAGCGCAAACTTCCGCCGAAACTCGTCATCCGCACCATCATTCTCAGTCAGATAAACTCTCAACTGGTTCAAAGGAATGATTCCTTTAACAGCTCCAACCTCTTCGTAGATATTGGGATATGCGTCTATTGAACCAGTGAACTGCACGTCATTGCCTTCTGACCGTATACCCAATAAGACATGCACTTCCTCACAGGTGAGCCTCAGGTGACGGCCATGAACAGTCAACGAACACGTGTCGGGATCGAAGTTCTGTACCAACCATTGGCACATGTTGTGATCTATACAGGTACACTTTAACCCCAGGAGGCCACCGAACCCAATATCAATGACTGCCTGCTTTTGTGCTTCGTTACACCGGTTCACGATATCAAAAATTGCCTTCAATGATATGCGGACTTGCATTTTACTCTGCAATGTTATTAACGTGAACATTAATACAAAAAAGTAACCAACATTGTGTCGATAGCAGGTCCTCCCCAAATGCAGTTACGAAAACACTAAGCACGTAAGTACCTTTGCAGATTTCTTTGCAACTTCTTCGCCCAGTTCCTTGGCACTCGCCTTAGCCATGTCCTGAAACCTCTTCTTCTCATCACAGGGGAGTTCCTTCCACCTTTCCCCAATATCCTTTCGGCTCTGTAAGTGTTACACCAACGTGACGCACATACAGGACAAATAGGAGCTGTAAGTCCAAAATAATTGTCAGCAAAAGTTGTATCACTTGCAATGTGTGCACATTTTCTGGTATTTACATATGTTTGCATATACAAATTACTATTTCGCACACAGTTGAAATAAAAACGGACATGGAATTTTATAAATAATCGGAGTTTATAAGAACATGCAATATGGCTTCTATGACTGCTGGAAATCGCTGAAAGCGACACAATAGAAGCACATGACTGGTGCGCGCATGGAATAGAAGTCCATACTTTGCTATCACAGCAGTCACGTGTTTCCATCACGGTACTCTACTTACTACATGTCTGCACACTAACCATATTCGGTCTGGGGTTGTCTGCTTCTCGTCTTTCCTTGAATTGTTCCTGGCTGCAACCATTGTCAATTTCAGCGCAAGTATATGTTAGATATGGATGAATATATATACATATACGTACACAATTTGTGACACAAACAAATTTGGTCCCAACTACATAATAATGCATCCGTAATGTCCAATTTTGGTTGCTAAAAATATAATAACCACATCATTTCTGCAACAACAATTATAAATGGTCCAAATTATTTTGGCCCTTACTTTTGGTCTCTAAAATCTTAATTTCTTGTGAGTACAAACTGAAATCTGCACAGGCGCAAGCTATGAGTTCAAAATATGTAATGCAGAATTGTGCAAAAATACTGTCACATGTTTCTGACGAGAGGGATTCGTACTATGAGCCGCTTTGAAGGACGCGGATCGAACCTGTAAAAAATAAATGGCCCAAGTGGCCGCTTTTGACGAGGGGGCTCGGTAATGTCAACCCTTTCCATTCCTGAACCTTTGCCACTTGCCTTCAATGTTTTCCTTTGCCTGTAACAAATATCAGCGTAAATGAAACTTTGTTCAAGGCCAAATTACATCGTTGGTATGTACGTTTTGTGCATCCTATCATCTTCGTCGGTTAACTTTCAAGTTAGTCAATCTTGCCTTCCCATTTCAAAAGTTGTGCCATTTTCGTGAAATTGGTAACGTCATTTTCCGTTGTCACCGAAAATGATGAACTGATGTGGTTTAGTATAACTCAGTGAATTATGGATTTCACAAATGCTCTCCGCAGAATACGCGACATGTGCCGTATGTGCACATATTCTGGTAAGAAATCGACACAGTTTTAATCCATTACACGAAATTCATGGTGCAATTTGAGGCTATCGCAAATGTGTCAAACTCAAATCGCACAACCTCCTGATGGCAGTACATAACGGCACAATATGCCATACACGAACAGACCATGGTATTTAGTAGGTACAGGAAACATAACCTTGCAAACCTAACTGTATCAATACTGAACGACATAAACTTACAGTTGCTTCACATTGTCTGACATGTCGCCCATATCCAATTACGATAATTCCTGCAAAGAATTGCATGCAATATTCATAAGGATGCAGAAAGAACGTTACTCCCACATTGTAACAAAACGAAATTGACTGTTAACAACTTACAATCAACGGACCATTGAGTCGTACGTGCATTGTACGAGTGGTACTTTTTGTTTATTTTCAACTACGATATGTTGTCGTTAATTTATGCAGATATGGCATGCCACTGTTTTACGAAAATTAATTGGCCATATGTTGTACTCGTTTTATAGTATTTACGACTTGAAGCCCGAATCAACAACCAATGTGCACACTTGAAACAGGGCCACATCGGACATTCAACCCAACAGCAGCCATACGCAACTTACCTTCATGCAGAGAAATAAAAACCCGACTACACTGCTCAACGAAGACCGTCTGTCAGTTTGGAACTCCTCAATGGCAATATCAGTTTGTCACCCATGTAGTTTGTATACCTAATCGTACGTATGGTTTCAATTACCTAAGGAGGAACAGTTTCATAGTTCATAAATGGTAATGTCGTGCGAGTGGAACACAGTAGGTCATAATAATAATGTGCTCCGAAATAAAAAATAGACAGACTCACACATGCCCGAGAAAATGGTGACTGTTACCGTCGGCGACCTGGCGCAGTCGAAATGGAGACACAGAGAGAGAGTGTGTTACTGGAGGTGGACAGCAAAACCGAAATGGAGAGAGAAGGAGGGACAGCAAAGTAGCCGAAACTTGTATGGGAAATGGAAATGAGTTGGTGAGATTAGAAAGGCTACGGCATGTGTGTCATCATGAAAAGTACTGCGTCTGTGGGATTTCAAAAGCGCTGTCTGCCGACTTTGGTTTTTGTTCCAAATTTGGGAGGGAAACGGAAACGTACGTGACACTACATATTAAGGCCAAGTTTGGCAAGTTGGGAAAAAAAACCAAAAAGTCAAAAAGTTATTACTATTCACAGGAAGTCAAAAATTACGCTTACACAACTCCGAATTCTAATTTTGCATTACACATTAATTTATACAATTTTGTAATACACATTTTTTTTATAAAAGTCAAAAAGTTAACCCAAACATCCACATTTTTTTCATCCACAAAGACAAAAATTGCACTTTTTTAGTCCAATTTTTTTTCTCACTTTTTAAATATAAATAAATGTATTTTTTCACTTTTTGTGAAATATGAGTTCCGTTTGGGTTAGGGGTTGAAATGATGTGTGTGAGAGGTGATGTGACTTAAAATAATGTGATCCAAGTAAAAATATTGACTTTTTGACTTTTGGCTTTTTGTAAACATACCAAACCAGCCCTAAAAGGTGGTTAGGAAGTTGCTATTTTTATGTTATTTTAGTATTTTCATATTTTTTAAATTTAATTTTTTGTGTTTTCAAAGTAATAGATTTTGTTGTACTTGGATATGATGTTTGTGACAGGAAATTTGCACTGATTATGTGTTAATGCTGTTCGTCCCAGTGTATGGATCAGACATGTCTAAGCTCCTCCAGACCGTGTCCAAATGATCAAGCCCACCAGATAACCTGCAGGCAAGTTCAACGGGGAACGGAGTAGTCCCCCAGCGAACTCTCCGACGAGCAAGTTAGGAAGAGAAGCTGAGTATATGGGAGAGGATTCCAGATAGAGAAATTAACCTTTTTCTTGTCTACAACATTTGCTTATATCCTTTTCTCATCATTTCGTTGTCCCTTCCGACCTGCTCTCCTTGCCGAAAGCTTATGCTGTAGCTTACCTTGCTCAGGGTAAGGGGGTCCTGTTCCGACGGAGAGGTGTTGTCGTAATAAATGCTTGCCTCAAAGGTCATGGAGGTGGTGCCAGTGGTGGCAGCGATCGCCGTAGGGGGCGCAAAGGTCATCCCCGAAAGGCAAGTGGAGGATGAGGCTGTTGGCCCTGGGCCAAGGAGGGAGGGACAGCCTCAGGGGGGTCTTATACCTCAAGAATGAGGAGTCGGTAGGACCGCAGGGCGACTGGAGGGAGAAGAAGGCCCAGCCAGAGCAGGGGCAGATCGCCTTGTAGGGATTGTAGAAGAGGCAACCTTGCGCTCGGCCTCCAGATTCAACGAGGCTAAGCTGCTAAAGGGGTTATACTTCGCTCAAATGGAGGTAACCACCTTAGCAGGGGCCCTGCTGAGGAAGGCGGGGGGTGCCAAACTCAAGGCAGATGAGGCCAAGGCCCAGCTTGCAAAGTTGAAGGAGAAGAGTGCAAGTTGGGAGAGTGCCCACACTAAGCTGCAAACGGTTCAGGCGGAGCGAGAGGACACACGCCGCCAGGTTGTGTCGCTCGAGTTCCAACTTGCTGGAGAGCAGAAGAAGTTCGACGAGGCCCAAAGAGCCTGTGCCGCCGCGGTCGAGCGACATGAAGAGGCTATGAGCAATAATGAGGAGCTGGTCAGGCAGAAGGACGAGGTGGATAGCAGAGTGGGCGATCTCCAGAGGGAATTGGAGGGCGAGCGCGCCAAGGCAGGGAGGAGAAATGGAGGCTCCATAGGGACTTGGAAGCAGAGAGAGTGAATAAATCAACTTGATTTTTTACAGGTATGATATACTGAATAAATCAGAAAATATGAACGGTTTGGATTATCAAAATTGGGCCTAAAAGTAGGCCCGAAGGCTCTGCAAGGACGGGCACAAGGAGGGGCTTACAAGGAGAGGATCCTTGTACGGGGAAAGGGGGTCCCAGTCTTAATTCATTCTGTCTTTTGTTAGTGATTTTTTGGCTTATGGACTAAAAATTAAAATGAAGACTGTTTGGTTTGTTTTTGGGAGAGTTGTTTTTGAAAAAAAATTTGGGGAGAGAGTTTAAAAAATTTTTGGGTTTGTTCTTTTAAATAACAACAGGAGCTCGACAAAATCAAAGCATATTGATATCAAGTTCCTAGTTGTAAAAGAAAGAGTGCAGAGTGAACAGATTTCCATAGAGCACATTGGGACAAACTCCATGATAGCGGATCCACTTACGAAGGGACTACCACCCAAGGTTTTTCATGAGCACACTGCTCAGATGGGTGTTGTTCTATTTGAGAACATTCTGGTTTAGTGGGAGTTTGTATTTATATTACTGCTTTATGTCAGCCTTGAGTTTTATCTATGTAATTTGATTAATTTCTGCAGAAATGAAATATTCTGTTTATTACGCTCTGTTACGTATTGTGAAGTATTGATCTCAATAAAGTTAAGTAGGACCAGTTGGAAATAGGCATGTATGGATCACATCACATGTAATTTCCATGCTACGCATCCATGATTGATCTATGTCATTTAGCTGTATTAGTATACGTGACCATTGGTGGGTCGAGTTACGATTGATGTAATGAAGACCGCTTTGATCCTATATTAATATAGTTAATGGACAAGATTGTTTAGATACCCTCAAGTTATGATAACAAACTTCTGAGCTCAGTAAAGTTAAGCACATTTTTCAGGATACATATGTGGTCCAGTGGGAGATTGTTAGATAATGTCTCAATGGGACCACATAATTAAATGTGGTGTTATCATTTATAAGAAGCCTACAATTTAAGTGATTCAATTTAGTTAATAGGCTTAAGGGTATATGTGTTATGGACCTAATGTGTAGGTACTAGCTAGTTGTATAATTTCTATTTCTATGAGAGGCAGAAATAGAAATTAAAACATATTGGTTAAAATTGGTTTTCATTCCTTTTGAACTTCCACAACCTTTCAGTTTTGAAAACCAATAAATAGAAATTAAAACCAATAATGGTTAAAGTTGGTTTTCATTCATTTTGAACTTCCACAACCTTTCAGTTTTGAAAACCAATTACAACCTTTAAAAGGTTATGGTCCCTATTCCTTCCCAAGTGAAAAAGGTGAAAAAAGAAGAACACTGCCATTTTATTTTCTAAATCCTCTCAAGGAAAAACATAAGGCACCAAAGGGGAAAGGATTAGAAGGCAATAACATAATCAATAACAAAGAGTTCATTGATAATCACGCTTCCGTTTAACCGTTCATCAATGGATTCAGGTATGTCATTTTGTCTTGATTTCTTGATAATACACATGGTAAATGATCAAAAGTGTAAGGTTTATGTTCTGAAATTTATGTTAACAATGGTTGTGTATTTTGGGAGAGTTGTTTTTTTGGGAGTTTGGGATGATTTGATATTTTGGGAGAATTTGAGTAGATGTGTGTGAGAGAAAAAGTGATTGGAAAGGAGAGAGGAGAGAGAAAAGTGATTGATTGATATGTAAGTGAGAGAAAGTGATTTTGAATTTTTTTTTACAAAAACTCAAACCAAACAATTTTTTAGAAATTTTTTTCTTTAAAACTCGTCTCCCAAATGCAAACCAAACATAAATTTCCGTTTTCCCGCTCTGCTATACAGGTTATACAGAGTATACACCTCAATCTCATTCTCACTCCTCCTCACTGTCACACTCACTCCTCCTCCATCGAACCCAGCCTCACCGGCGACCACTCCCGACGGCCACCCACTCGTAAACCCAACCCACCGCTGTAGCCCTCATTTTCTCTGCTTCGCGAACCATAGCTCGACCGCGACCACCATCGGCTGTAGAGAAGGAATTTGTTGACGATAACGTGGGCTTTCAGGCCATAGATGAACCAGGTTCGTCCTCCAAACGCTGAAATAAAAAAGTTAGGGTTGTGATTCACAAAATATATTTGAAAATTACTGTTATGCAGATAGATAAATGGTATGCTTGAAAAATGCGGCACATATTGTGACGAACATTTATGCATTTACCTTTTAGAGTTAAAGTATAAATTTTGCAAAACGTAGTATGAATACGCAGAAACTGATCCAACATAAAATGAAAGGATCACATCTTTGCAGAACATAGTATGATTATGCAGATTGATAATTAGTTGAACGAATGCATATAGTTGTGTAATTTTCAATGTGTGATTGATAATGTGATTTTGCTGAATTTGTTGTCAATCAGGCATGAATTGTTGTAATGAACTGCTATCAACTAATGTGTTAGCTGCGTGACTTGAATTAACTATTATCAACATTGATAACTATTATCAAACTGAACTTAAATGTTCATAACTATTACTGATTTGTTGATAAGTATTTCAGTGTGCTTTGTTGAAAATCACATGTGTCATTTGTTGATAACTATTTCAGTTTGATAACTACTGAATCACAGTCTCCAACAATCTTCCCCTAATCATTTCACTTCAGCATGATTTGTTGATAATAGTTGTTTAACATGTGTGATTGATAATTTACTTGACATTGACCTGATATGTTTGTAAAACTGCCATGTTTGTTCAGATTGAAAATGCTATGTGTGTAACATGTGTGTAATTAATCACAAATGCTATGTTTGAAACTGTTGTATTTGTTCAGTTTCAAAATGCTACGTGTGTACATTGAGCTGCGATGTTTGTTCAAATGCTCTTAACAGTTTAGTCTGTGTAACCTCTGTGCAAATGCTATTAAACATGGCAGTTTGAACAAATAGATGTTTTTAGTAAAGACACACTCTGTCCCTCAAATTAAGCTAGACCTGCTATTAACCCCATCAAACAGAAGCATAGCAGACCACTACAAATTTCTCATGTATGCGGATTTAAAAAATGGCTTCTTCTTCTAACATTAGCAACATAAGATTACAAACGAGGCTGTGCAATTGTGGAAGAACCGCTGCCATACGTATTGTCAGAACAATAAGAATGGAAATGAAGGGCGTTTGTGCTTTGTTTTCCCATCAAAATATGTAAGTATGTATTGGAGATTTTAATCCTTTAGTAGTCACAGTAATATTTGTCGTATTCAACTAACTGATTGTCATGCATTGTAGAGTACCACTCCCACTCCCCATTGCAATTACTTCAACTTCGTGGCTGAAGATGATGAAGGCGTTATGTCCACAATCCCTTCCAACACTAGAGCTAGTGATGCTTTAACAGTAGAACACTTCAACGATGTAAGGACGAGGCTTCATGACTTGGGAAATGACCATGGTCGAAGGCTTGAAATGATAGAAAATATAATCAAAGCGATAGTGTATTTCATTATTTTTTCTAGGGCCTTGCTATATGCCCCTAATTTTTGGCCCCCTAATCCCCCTAAATTTCAAACCAAGGCAAAAAAAAAAAAGGGAAAAAAAAAAAAAAAAATTTGCCCAAAACGACGTCGTTTGGGGGATTAGGGGGGGCATTTTTAGGGGGACAAATTATTTTCCTATTTTCTATCATTGAGAAATGATTTGTCCCCCTAAAAATGCCCCCCCTAATCCCCCTAATGCCCAAAGCAACGTCGTTTTGGGCATGTTTTTTTTTTTGCCTTGTTCTGATTTTTCGGGGGATTAGGGGCCCCAAATTCGGGGGATGTAGCACAGCCCTTCTATCATTTTGTACTTGATCATGTAACTTTCGTACTTCTTTGTATTTTGGGAAATTGAATGGAAGTTTGTACCAGTTTTTGTTGTATTGTACTTCATTATGTAAGTAATGTTTATGGTATGAATTTTATTATGATGTAACTTATGTAACTTACTTAATATCTTTGTGGAATGAATTTTATTATGGAATGAATGTACGGAATGAATTTTATAAGTTATTATGATGTGACTTATAATGTTAGTCTGTAATGAATTTTGGGAAACATTGGTGTCATTGTAAGAGCTTTGTGGATGCTATTTGGCAGATCTGTGGACGAATTTTGTGGATGGTATGTGGATTCATTTTTGTGGATGCTCTGTGGATGAATTTTGTGGATGCTTTGTGGATGACTGAATTTTTTCGGTGCATTGTCACTTATCTGTGGCCTGTTTTCTGTTGCAGGTTCTCTTATCTGGGTGCATCAATTTTGGTTGTAATGAATAACTTCTGTTATGTGTTGCAGGTTTGTTTGTAATTAACAGATTTGGCAAATCTATTATCTGTCAACTAGTATCTGTTTGTCACTTGTCTGTGGCCTCAACTATTATCTGTTAGCAAGTTGAAAGCAGATATAGAATGCGTGGTACATTTCTTCACCATCGTGCTGACTTCTTCATTAATGAATATCAATACTCTGTTTCTGCATGGTCTATTGTATATTTTTTTGTTTGAAGGGGAGCTGATTAGTTCATAACAATGCACAATGGGAGAAAAATTGCTAATGCACAGGTTGACCCCATGGGGTATGCTTCCACACAACCGTCGTCTTTGAAAAAACAAAACATTTTGTGCCCATATTGATGTTAAGAGTGTATGAGACCGTTGGCTGGTTGTGCACAATTTTTGTTTGCAATTACAGCTTGTGATTCCAGTCAATGATTCCGATACTTAAACCTTGTTGTCCATATTGAACGATTCACAAACATGAAGTAATCAACAAAACGTAGGTTAATGATAGTTTCTGATATCGGTCATTGACATTACAAAAAAATTACCTTGTCATCGTACCAACAAAAATCATAAGACAGATTTTAGTCGAGGACGGTGACCCAAAAAAATACCTTCAACAAATCATTTTGATGAAGACGTTAACGCATGCACCGTTGCAATGGTTAGCAGAGTATGACGGTCTGTTAGTTTCTAAGTCGTTTATTTTCGTGCGACGATGCCATCTCACAAGACTATGCTTACTATGTCATACACATGTCCAGGTCTGCTAATCCTCGCTCAAATCAACAACTTCGGAGTCTGAGTAATCTGAAAGGTCAGGGTCCGATACCAGTGCAGGATCCTCCATTATAGCCTTTATCGCAGATGCCGGGTTCGATCCATGTATCTTCGACTCTGCCTTTGCGTCCTCTATCTATGAGTTCCTAATGAGTCGACGAGTCATTTGATCAACCTCACTTTGCAAACGATGCCTAAGTTGGGAGTCGCTGACATGAGGGAATTGCCGCTGCATTTCAACCGATCGGGCTTTTGTGACCTTCAGAAAAGTACATCGACAGTGGTGTTCACACTGAACTCGTTTGGCAAACAGTGAAACTAGAATTCCAAAATACTTCCCCAGGCAAGCATCTTGTATTGGGGTGCAGTTGTAATCCCGTGGAGGTTCAAAACTCCACAGTGGGAACCCTGTTTCAAAGAAACGTCGATCACCGAAAGAATCAATATACCCACCTGCATAATCCAATTCTGGTGACTTCGGTCGGGAGCTGCCAGCCGTTGCAAGTGATTGTCCACGACCACGTTTACCGTGGTGTGCATCCATAGGTGTGAAGCTTCTTGATTGAGTCCAACTTTGTTTTCGCAGGTTCACGAAGAATATATGGACGCAAAAACAAACCCAAATGCAAAGGAAACAACACTGGTTGCAAACTTTTTTGTGGTTGGTTGTAAATGTTAAATTACCTTCAACCCATAGTCATTAATACGTTGGTGGTAGGTTTAAAGACGTGAACACACTTATTGTTGTTTGGTGGCAACAACTACCCAAACTGCGTAAAAGCAACTTAATGACTGCGGGTATTGCATTTAAAGGTTCGGTGCAATTGGAACGGCATATGTATCTGATAAGAGCAATTTTGCTAACCTTTATGGATGAGTAGACATGTAATTGGGTTGGGGCACAAATACAAATGACGAATGTGACTGTATGATGAACTATGGGTGTGGAAATCAATGACAGTGGGATAGTACTGATGGAAGGTACAATGCATGTGTGTTGGAAATGCCAAATAATGGACGATCAGGGGTACTGAACGGATGACTTGGTGCATGCAAGAAGGAACGAATTTTTGCAAGATGAATTCGGCCAGTTTGAGAAATTAATACGATGTATGTCACAATGCATGAGGTCTTCTGCAAACATACAAGTCATGTACCATATATTACAAATACTTACAGCATAGTGTTGTGTAATATTATGAATTTGTACATTCCTTTAAAAAGTAGTCAGTAAAATAAACCATACACATATTCCTACAAAATGTCCGATTCGAACAAGATTGAAGCTATTGTTGAAGCTCATGTTGCTCCTGTATTCCAGCAGTTGCAAGCTATCTACGAAAGGCTGAATGAAGTGGACACACGGTTGTCAAGTTTGGAGCGGCAAGTCGGCGCTATCAAGTAGAACGTTGATTGGCTGACCGATGACAAATTAGCAGCGGACAAAGCGAAGTCTGATAAGACAATGGATGAGGACAGTCAGTCAGACAGTACGGACAACTCTTCAGAAGACGCTGCTGATGATGCAGCAGATATGTAGATTTGATTTTTTTTTTTTTATCCTTCCCTGTAAGCCATGAATTTTTTTTTTTTGCTGGAGTCATATGTGCTAATGGGCTGATATATAACTTACCTACGAAGAGTATTGAGTTTTCATTCATAATGTGGTTTCTTTCATTTTTGAAAATTAATTTTCCCTTTTTTGTAATTAAATTATAAATTAACTTCGGTAACAAAAGCAGCCGTAAATTATATACAGTTACAGTCGCATTCATCCGAACAAGAAACATGCGTAAACAAAATAGTACTAAGTCAGCAGCCACATCGACATGTTTGATCCATGTTTACATCGACATGTTTGATCCATGTTTACAGTTGGTCCATATTTACATCGTCCAGCAAAAACAATACTGGGGACCCATAATTAACATCCATATTGAAATCAAAGAATAAAAAATTAGTTAAAGTCCTATTGCTACCCAAATTACTGGCGTACTGGCAGCCCATTCCCATCACTGGCCTAGCTTGTGGCATTGCTCATATGAAGGCACTCCCGGTACTCTGCGATCTTTGCATTATTGACATCCATAACGATGTCAACCAACAACTTATGACGCACAGAGGGAGCGAACTTTGTCCACAAAAATCGTAAGACAAATCAGTTAAAATTGGAGGACGTACGAGGAAGGATTTGATTGACAAATGGAAATTAAGCGGTAGAATGTACCTTGTGTGGACCGGGGCTTAAATCAGGTTGCTGCATGAATTTGATGACGAACATCCCACAGTCAAACGTGCTACAAAAATAATTTCACATTAAAGTTGTCGTCAATACGTAATAGGTTCATTAAGTCAGTCATGCAGCTTAGACATTAATGTGAGGGAGGGATTGTGGATTACTCGTCCAGTTGTTGTACTGGCCTCTCGTCTAACATGCAGCGGTGGAAGCTACGCACGTCTGTAACATAATCATTTCCAAAGTGTAGTTGCAGCAAGTCGTGCATAGTTTCAACCTGTTCCACAAGGTTGAAGTTGGTTTACGTAAAGGATGTTCAAGTTTTTTGTAGTGTTCAGGAATGCACCAGAAGGACATACCAAAATTTTAGCTGCATTTAGCTTCCTTTTGTTCGGTCGGTTGGATGGGACTGAATCGAATAGGTAGGCTACACGGTCCACCATATCAATTTTAACGCACAACCAATGCACTCCTCTGTAATTGAAAGGCATGTAAATCTACACGAAAACACAACGGCAGACCTTGTTTAGAGGCCATGCAAACATGTAATGGCTTTCATATTTTCGTTTTAATATAACGGGATGAACATTGATATTATCTTCTGGCATGCATCAATCGCACCAGTGTATCTGTCATGTCCAAAAAATGATGTGACGATATGTTCATGGTCCAGAGGTTGCATATCTTTATTTAGAATCATAGTCTGCATGTGTAATGCGTAATGGTCATTGACGGAAACATTTGTCAAAATATGTCATACACAATTCACAACGTAGCTTTAAACACTTACTTACCGACAGATATACAGGAAAGAACCAATCAGTGTGCCTCCCGTCATTGTGTAAATCCCTCTGTCGATTAGTCAATTGCACCACCACCAAGTTGATTGGCTGGAACATTGTATGCAAGACACAAGGCAAGTTGATTAGAAAGGTTTCTGAGTTAGGGGTACTAAAAAACGAAGATTCATATTTGTGCAGCCAACACTTACAGTGTCGGATAGCCACGACCCTGGTTTGAGCGTGCACATGTCACGCTGGGTGCCACATGCTCGTCCATGAAGATTCATGGAAACAACAATGTCCCTACAAGCAATAAATGATCCTTAGAACGATAATTATTTCACAGTGGACTGTCATTGAAAATTTGCAAGTAGTAAATGAAACAATAAATTTCATTTTTGCTATCGTCAAATACATAGTGAAGAAGTTTTTGTTCCTCCGCCGATAACAACCCTTCGCTGTCCAACATCGTCAACGAGTCCTACAAAAATAAACAGCCAACTAACAGTACACATTTCATAAAAATATTGAAGCTTATATTACAAGGTCTGTAGTCATAAAAAAAAAACGTGAAATGATGTAAAAACTGTGAGCCTCAGAGTTTTCCCAACTTGTGATGTTTGGTGCGGAGTTTGTTAGAAATGTGTACTAACATATGGTAGCAGTCATAACTGCAAACATGTAATTCTTTGACAACTAGTACAATACAACACAGATGATTGTAAAATTACTGATTCACATTATTGATGTGGGCATGAATTGGGTATTCACAACTTGTGGGGCATTAAAGGCAGTATTTGTACCTTGTTCACGTTGTCCACACCATCAACATCCACAGGTGAACTGCTGTCGTCAACTCCACTATTTGTTTTGCTATCGATGCACAATTGCATATCCCCGACCTCAGTGGCTTGAACTCCACTTCCGCACATTTTTCCTTTTCCTTTTCCTTTTCGTCTTCCCTTTGCACTTCCTCTAACGATTCCAGTTGCTCCCAATGGTTTGCCAAGCTTAGTAGGAGAAGTATGCACATCGCACGCCACGTTCTTCACGCCCAGTCCTGACTGAAGGTCAGGACTGTATTTATCTTCAGTTTCATATGTTTCCCCTGACTGAAGGCCTCTCTTCTTGTTGTTGTCCCCACCTTCTTCGATGTTCAGCTTGTGCCCATCATGCAAATGACTTTTGTCCTTTGCCAAGGTTCCCTTCAAAATATGTTGTTGGTGATCCACCCCTTGTACATTTGAAATATTACACTCCATTGGGTTAACTTCGTCCGATGGTTTGACCACGCCATCCTCATGCGCCTCGACTCCAACAGCAGGGTCCACACCCTGTTTGGCCACGCCTGCCAGTTGCGGTGTAGAGAATATACCTTCGATGAGGTGGTGTAGCATTTGCTTCAGTTCACGTAAATTGGTTTGTTCAGTGAACGGTTCGTTGCAGCCCAAACTGAAACGTTGAAGCAGTTGCTTCAGCATTTCCTTCAGTTGAGCAACATTGGAGGAGAGGTTAATGATACACACATCATTGCCTTCCACCTAATTATACATACACATTCGTGAATTTAGTCTTACAAACCATCTTCAAATGATGTGGCTCAACTGTGTGAAAATTGCGTAATGCTTGGATGGATTACCTTGTCATTGCGAACAACTTGCTTGCCTTCGAAATGTCGCAACATCTCCATTAAATCTGTTTGGTTGTGGAGAACTTGCTTCATCATTTCCTTCAGTTCACGAATGTCGGACTCCAAATTGCTCATACGGACTTCATTGTACTGTCCTGTTTGTTGGTTCTCGACATGGCATGCATCCATGTCAGCATCATCGGCGTTACTGTAATCAAACTCCACCTAATCATAGAAACGCATAAATGAAGTCTGACATTGTATCTTGAAGACAAGTGGGTCGATGGTGTGAAATGTGCACAGTGGTAGGAGTGCTTACCGCAATTGTTGGGAAATTTTGCTTCCTTTTGATACGTCGTAGCGTCTCCCGTATTTGCGTATCACCCCAATCATGACGCCGAGGTGTGGACCGCGTCGTACTCGAGCTCAGACAAACACAATCAAGGTACAACAGCTGTGGACATTAAGGGGCACACCATAATTAAGTTGTTCTTCCCACAGAAATGAACTATATTCAGTAACAATGACATTCATTATTCTCAATTTTGCAGTGGAACGTACATAGCATACCGATTTTGTTGAGGATGCTGTCAACTTTATAGGCACATATCATGCAATGTTTTTTGGGGAAAAAATTGTACAGCACACCAAGGACTTTATTGATGAAACCAAGAAAAAAAAATTATGTACATGTTCCCCTCTTCGCAACGTAGTTTTAATTGGTTCCTCCATTGAGGTTCAGCATACTTTTTGCCCTGTACTCTTTGTTCTTAAATTCATGACGGTAGTCACACAAAATTTATTTCTGCAAGTACCATACTTGGTCAGGAAGAGTGCTGTTTGTCGTACTCACAAAGCAGGTACCATTGTATGTCCCAATCAAGGCCAATTTGTTGAACCATGACAGAACAATGCATAAAACACATGAAGGGGGGAATGGAAAAAAAATTCAAGGTATTGGCATACCATTAGCAGGAAAACACATCCAGTTGCACCGCGATGACCTTTATACTTCCGAACACCGTTGTGAAGGAATTGCAGTGTCAACTTTGCCCAATTACAAGCTCGCATACGATTCACGTCCTTCACGGCATGAATGAACGATGGCTTCAACCCGGTCATTGTGGTAGGACACAACATGGCCCCCAATACGTACAGCGCAAATTTTCGCCGAAACTTGTCCTCCGCACCAGCAGTCTCGGTCAGATAAAGTCTCAACTTGTTCAAAGGAATGACTCTGTTAACAACTCCAACCTCATCGTAGATATTGGGATATGCTTCCAATGACCCAGCCAACTGCACGTCATCGCCTTCACACCGTATTCCCAATAAAACATTAACTGCCTTACACGTGAGCCTGACTTGACAACCATGAACATTCAATGAACTATCGTCAGGATCGAAGTTCTGTACCAACCATGCGCACAAGTCGTGATCTATACGTGTACACTTCATCCCTAGGAGGCCAGCAAACCCAATGTCAATGACTGCCTGCTTTTGTGCTTCGTTGAACCGGTTAACTAGCTCAACAATTGACTTCAATGATATGCGGAGCTGCCTTTTACCCTGCACATTTTTTACCCTTAAATTAATACAAAAATACAACCAACAATGTCAGCAAAGCAGGACCTAGCCAAATGCATTTACGAAAACATGAAGTACGTAATGACCTTTTCAGACTTCGGTGCACATGGTACTACTTTGGCGTGTTCCTCAGCGCTCGCCTTAGCCATTTCCACAAACCTCTTTTTCTCATCAGAGAGGAGTGCCTTCCACCTTTCCCCAATCTCTTTTTTAGTCTTTAACCAAGAATATGACAGACGTACAAGACAAGTAACAATTATGAGTCCGAAATTACTGTAACTACAACTTTATGCCAAACGCAATCCGTGTGCATTGTTGGTAATTAAATAAGATTGCAAATACAAATAACAGTTGCAGCAAAAAGTCAGCGACAAAACGTAGCTGGACTTTTACAACAAATTGAAATTTACAAAAACAATAGGAAGGTGACATTATTACATGCTACAATCCTACAAACGCGAAACAATCACAAGCCCACTACGACCATTCAATACAACGTGTGGATAGCAACCCAGCGATGTGTTTCCATCATAGTGTATTATAGAGAATACAGATTTCAACACTCACCATTTTTCGTCGAGTGTTGTCTGGCCCTTGCATTTCCTTGAATTGTTGCTGGCTGCATGCAAGCATCGTCAAGCTTATCATCACTAAATGTGAAATATGAATACATATATATATATATATATATGCAAGTTTTTATGTCAAGCTGGCCCCGAAATCGGCATAAGACAGCTTTCGTACATCCGGGACTGAATCGACACCAAGTTAAACATTTTCAGACATGCGGAACAAAACCAATTTGAAACATCACAAACTGAACTTCGACGAGGCGCGTAATTTCAGTACGAAATATGTAATTCCAGATTGTCAAAATAAACAACTAGTACCTGTAACAAATGAATGGTGCAACTGGCCGCTTTCGACAAGAGCCAGCGATAGTGTTAGACATTTGGATATGTTGTTCGGCAATTGTCTTCAATCTTTTCCTTCCCCTTATGAAAGAGCAAATCATACAAATTAGATTGAAGGGAGAATTACAGGGGTGGTGTACACATTTTGTCCGTTGTCTAATTTCGATCGATGCACTTTAAACTACCTAAATTGTGACAGTCCATTTCAAATTTCGTGGACATTTTCGGTCAAATTGCTAATGCCGTTTGTCATTTTTAAAACAAAGATTGTAATGTCAATTGATTGAGATTATGTAAGTTCAGTAAAGTTATAAGTTGACTACAACAAAAAGTACAGTTGCCACGTATATGCATATTTTCTGATACAAAATAGTGAAGAGTTGAAATCAAATGGACGTAATTGAAACAAAAGTTCAAAATTGATGGTGCAAAGCGAGGCCATTCAAAATTTGTGCAAAACAAATAACACAAACACAAAAGTACAAGGGCTGCTATAAGAATTGATCCAGAAAAAAATCAGTGTATTCCTTGGTGATGGATTTCGTTTGTTTACAAACATATGTACGAAACCAACTGGTAGCAAGTCTTTAAGGAGAAAACTAACATTGTTGGTGCGAGGTGACCAATATCCATCAGATGCAATGACGACAACTCCTGCAAAGTATTGCAATCAATATTTACAAGAACACAAACAAACGGCTGCAACATGTGGCTGTTAACCTTAAAATTTTGCGTAAACACAGACAACAACACGCAGAATTTCCGAACACATATACAGATTTTGAAACAGACAAAAGAAAGGGCACACATGGAAATTTTGCATTTCGTTCACACAGCTTATAATTAAAACAATTATGTGTACAAGCGATAAATGCATAATTTCCCAAATCTTCAAGAGGAAGGACTACATTGTGTTTTTCATTTAGGGCTGAAGGACTACACGCACATACTTTTATGAAGGCCCGACTACAAATGACAAAGAAGCAACTAAACTATTTCATGACGGGGTTAAACAATCAGGACACGATTCTTCTGTGACAGAAATTGGTGCTCATCCCAGGCACAAAAACCAGATGAAACCCCATCTATCAAGTTGAGGGCTTCAATTTCCTACTGAGTAACTTGGTTACAGAGAATCGAGGTGGCTGCATCGTGGCCCATGCTCCATTACCTTCGGGTGGTCAGATCAGAGAAGAATACTTTTCCGGGCGTACAAGCAAGTTTTATCAATTGTATGTCACAATGAAACAAGCAAGGAAATTGAAGCCCTCAACTTGATGGCTGGCCTTTCCAACAACTTAAGCGGCCGGAGACGTTGGCTGAAAACCAATACCTTCTCCCCACCTGAGTTGGACAACCCTAATAGATTAAGGAAGAAGTTTGGCTTCAGTCCTTGTCTAATATCCAACTTTTCTAAGATGTGGTCCATCCGGGCATCGTCAATGCCCTCTGTTTCTGTGGTTGACGTGTCTGTAGGTGAACTCTTTAGGAGGGATCTCAACTGTGCGTGCACATACAGTGTGCTCCCATCCGAGGTGATGTTCAACTTCTTAACTACGTTGTTCAGAGTTCACCTACAGACACGTCAACCACAGAAACAGAGGGCATTGACGATGCCCGGATGGACCACATCTTAGAAAAGTTGGATATTAGACAAGGACTGAAGGCAAACTTCTTCCTTAATCTGTTAGGGTTGTCCGACTCAGGTGGGGAGAAGGTATTGGTTTTCAGCCATCGTCTCCGGCCACTTAAGTTGTTGGCAAGGCCAGCCATCAAGTTGAGGGCTTCAATTTCCTACTGAGCAACTTGGTTACAGAGAATCGAGGTGGGTCAATCCTGGCCCATGCTCCATTACCTTCGGGTGCTCAGACAGTGGGCAGATCAGAGAAGAATACTTTTCCGGGCGTACAAACAAGTTTCATCAATTGTATGTGACAATGAAACAAGCAAGACTACCACTGCCTGCCAAAAAATATTACTAACGTACCCATCCATTCTCATTCTGCACGAAGGTCATAAAAAAGACAAATGAGAGTACGCATTCATGAACTCGCTCAATAAAGTCCAGATAGCCCGCAACTCATGAATGACAGCTACCTTCCTCTTCAAATGTAACTGCTGTATATATATGCAAGATGATAACTTCAATAGAAAGGTAACCGTCATTCAAAAGTTGCGTGCAATGACAGGCAAGGTTGTCCATTTCTACAAATTAGATTTTCTTCGTGAATTGCCTGGGCTTGTTGACCTCTCTGAATTTCTTCACCTCACCCTTACGACAGTTCATGAAGTTGAAGAACTGAACAACTTCGTTAAGCAGTTGAACATCACCTAGGATGGGAGCACACTGTATGTGCACGCACAGTTGAGATCCCTCCTAAAGATTTCACCTACAGACACGTCAACCACAGAAACAGAGGGCATTGACGATGCCCGGATGGACCACATCTTAGAAAAGTTGGATATTAGACAAGGACTGAAGCCAAACTTCTTCCTTAATCTGTTAGGGTTGTCCGACTCAGGTGGGGAGAAGGTATTGGTTTTCAGCCATCGTCTCCGGCCACTTAAGTTGTTGGAAAGGCTAGCCATGAAAGTGAATGCTTCAACTCTTGATTCAGAATTGGGTGTGGGAACGAATAGCTCTCTACAAAATTTGGAAATCATTATCCTCATTTCAACTCTTTCAATTGGCTTTCCTATGTTTTAAGTTGAATACCGTCAACTATGCATGAACTTCAGCACTGAAAGAAAGAGTTGTTTACTGTGTTACACGGACTCGGGTACGGGTCCCAGGTGCGGTATGTATGTACAGGTCCGACTCATTAAATCTTAACCCTACATTCAATGGTACACGGTGTAGGGAAAAAATATCATATTTTTAATCTAATATGTGCCATAAAATGATACTATATGTAACTCACGGTGTCAAAATCACATTTATAGTAATTTCACAATAATTTGCACATATAATAATTGTGTTTTATACAATTATATAAGAAGTGTCCGTTGAAAAGTATCCGACACATATCCCATACCCTTGTCCGACTCTCAGGTGTCCGACACAAGTATTTGATCTATTTTAAAGAGTCCGTGTACCACAGATTGTTTCTAAACATAAGTTCTGGCAATATAAAATCACCGAGTACTACAAAATTTAAAGCACAATTCAACCGAGTGTGCTACCTATTGCGGAAACAAGATTAGTCATTGTTTGTTTATCGAGTTTCTTATTTTTGCTTTTTTGGCTACTCGAAAAAAAAAATTTATTTTTCCCGTGCCAACATTACACAAATTTCTTTTAAAGTCTTCTTTCGTTATATATAACCCAACCTAACAAGTTCGCCATGTAAATGCATAACACCTTTTATGCTTGTTACTAACTACTATCATACCTATGTTCAACTTGCAGCATTGATAGCAGAGGGAAGACTTCCTATTCGGAAGGGAGAAAATACAAAAATCGAGTACAGAACAGTTCCTATTGGGTCCATTTCGGTTAGCAGAGGGAAGAGTTCCTATTCGAATAGCACAAAATACCAAAATGGAGTACAGAACAGTTCCTATTGGGTCGATTTCGGGTTGGGTGTGAAGGTATATGCGAATGATAGAAGACAAACAAGGAGACAGATAATGTACCAGCACGAAATAAATGAAATACCAACCGGATCAGACGAACCGACGGTGGTGCTCGATTAACCCTTGCGGTTGTGCTCCACCGACAAAAATCAACTCAAAAAAAGTATTTACGCATCCACTTCCATGGCTAGCCTTCCCAAGAACTCAAGCTCAGCACTAAAATATTGTTCTCTGTAAAACCCTACAGCTACGGGGAAATGGAACAACGGAGAGACGGGCAGACAGAAAGACAAACAAAGAGAGAGGTCCGAGATGGAAGAGAGACGGACGGGCCGACGGAACTTACACCTCTTCTGAACACTTCGGGATTTTTTAAAGTTTTATACTTGTTCTGACAACCGACACCTTTTAATGAAAACTGACATCATTTATAAATTCATTTTCTTCATAAAAGTTACACCTTGGAACTTTATATCTTTACATTACATTAATTTTCTTAGTAAAAGTTACACCTTGGATCTTTTCTAAAAACGAAACATTCAGCTTTCATTGGGATTGGTCTTCTTTGGGAACTTATATCTTTTGTAAAAACGAAACATTCAGCTTCGATGATTGGTCTTGGGAACTTGTACCTTTTGTAAAAACTCACAAAGTTTACAACTATTCCTAAAGTTTACACCTTTCCTAAAAATTTACACCTCCTCTCGGAAATATTTACAACTTCTTGAAAAATGACACATTTTGTGGAAAAACCTTTTTCGTAAAATTTACACTTATTATTTCAAGTTACACCTTTAGCGAAAAACAAAACTTACATCTTTTCTATGGTCATTTACACCTTCTTCGGACAAACATACACCATATTTGAAAAGGTTATACCTTTTGTCAAATAATTTCTTGGTGTGTTTGGTAACTTTACGTTTTCAGTTTATATTTGCAAAAATTTTATAAACTAGTTTTTGTTTATTTTTTGAAAAACATAAACTACAAACGCGTTTGGTAATTGACAAAATGTTTAAAAAAAATTTAAAATATAAAAAAGAGTGAGAAATGGCGAGTGATGGCAAGTGGCAACGGAAGACGGTGGTAGAAAGTGGTGACGGTGAGTGGTGGGTGGTGGGTGGTGGTGGTGGTGGTGGGTGGGTGGGTGATGGTGGCAGGTGGTAGCGAGTGGGTGGTGGTGGTGGCGGGTGGTGGGTGGCGGGTGGTGGGTGGTGGTGGTGAGTGGATGGGTAACGGTGGTGGGTGGTGGGTGGTAGCAAGTGGGTGGTGGTGGCAGGTGGGTGGCGGATGGCGGGTGGTGGTAGGTGGTAGGTGGTAGGTGGTGGCGAGTGGTGATGGTGGGTGAGTGGGTGGGTGACAGCGGCGGTTGGTGGGTGGTAACGAGTAGGTGGTGGTGGTGGTGGTGATGGTGGCGGGTGGTGGGTGGTGGTGGCAGGTGGGTAGCGGATAGCGAGTGGTGGCGGGTGGTGATGGTGGGTGGGTGGGTGACGGTGGCGGGTGGTGGTGGTGGTGGTGGTGGCGGCGGGTGGTGGGTGGTGGTGGCAGGTGGGTGGCGGATGGCGGATGGCGGGTGGTGGTGGGTGGTGGCGGGTACGTAACGGATGGTGGTGGGTGGGTGGGTGGGTGACGGTGGCGGGTGATAGGTGGTAACGAGTGGGTGGTGGCGGTGGCGGGTGGCGGGTGGTGGTGGCAGGTGGGTGCCAGGTGGGTGATAGGTGATGGTGGTGGTGGGTGGTGGTGGTGGCAGGTGAGTGGCAGGTGGTGGTGGGTGGCTAGTGGTGGCAGGTGGTGGTGGCAGGTGGGTGGTGAGTGGTGAGTGGTGGTGGCAAGTAGGTGGTGGTGGCGAGCGGTGGATGGTAATGGCAAGTGGTGGGTGGTGGCAGTTGGATGGCAAGTAGGTGGTGGGTGGTGGGCAGTAGTGGTGGTGGTGGGGGTGGGGGTGGGTGGTGGTGGCGGAGGCGGAAGACGGTGGTGGAAAATGGTGGCGGGTGGTGGCTAGTGTTGGGTGGTAAAAAAAAAAAAAACTGAAAGCTCAAAATGGAAACACATTTTTTGTGTTTTTATTTTTTGGCCAAATTTATAAACTGAGACCACTGATTTATAAATCAAAAATTTTGCCAAACAAGTTTTTATTTGAGTTTTTTAAGTTTTTGTAAATATAAACAGAAAACTGAAAACGTAAGTGTTACCAAACGGCCTTAACAAACTTTATCAAAAGCTTATTTTCCATAAAACGTGTAAATTTTCAAAAAAGGTCTAACTGTCTTCACCAAAGATGTAACTCCTATTTAAAAGGTGTATAATTTTTTAAACATGTTTGCTTCACAAAAGGAGTACCTTTTTAGAAGAGGTGTAAGCTTTTAAAATAAGGTGTAAACTTGCTGAAAACATATTTTCCATAGAAGGTGTAAATTTTTTAAAAAGGTGTAAGTTTTGTTGGCAGAAAAGTTGTAATATCCCATAAAAAGTCTAAATTTTATGAAAACAGTTATTCACAAAAGCAGTAACCATTCAGAAACAGTGTAAGCATTCCCACAAAAAGGTGTAATCATTCAGAAAAGGTTTATGTTTTTAACAAAAGGTATAAATTTTATTCAAATACTCCTTCCATGCAAGGTGTATATTTTCAAAAACATGTATGTAGTTTTCACAAAACATGAAAGATATGTCACAATGGTGTAACTTCCCATTGAAGGTTTAAAATTTAGGAAAATATAATTCAGATTTCCATAAAAGGTGTAAGCATGTTCAGAAAAGATGCAACTTATTTCAAAAAAGGTGTAAGTTCTGTTCTCATAAAAAGTGTAAGTTCCAATAAAACGTGTAAATTTTTTAATAGACATGATTTTTAATAAATTAGTAACATCTCACAAAAGGTTTAAGTATTTTAACGAAAATGTCTAAATTTTGTAAAATAAATTATTTCACAAATGTGTAACCTTTTCACAAATACTGTAAGTTTTTTCACAAGGGATGTGAGTAACTTCACAAAACGTGTAAGTTCCGCTTTTTCCCCCCAATACCTGGAAGTTCCTAAAATCCAATCACACTGTATTTGTCTTGTTCAAATAATGGCAATGTGAGAGAGAAGGGCGTTTCGGAGGGCTTGGCCTTTCTCTGAGTAGAACTCCGTTTCAGAGACGACGAGTCTGGGAGGGCTTCGAATAGCGACTCCAAGTCCAAATCCAACCAAGTATGTCAATGTAAAAGAGAACCATTTTTAATATAGAGCAACGGACAGACAGAGAGAGCGAGAGAGAGAGAGAGAGAGAGATAGACTGAGATCAACAGACATAGAGACCTAGATGGACACTGATCGACAGAGCAGCCACTCCGAGATCGAAAGAGGGACCGAAATCGACAGAGATCGACGGAGAAGAGACCCACATGGACACAGACAGATCAAGATCGCTGGAGACAGACCGAGATAAACAGGGATCGACAGAGAGAGACCGACATCGACGGAGAATAGGCCGACATCGACACAGAGAGACCAAGATCGATAGCCAGAGAGAAAAAAACCTTTGATTTGCGGCGGCGGTCCCAGTGGAGGTGCCGATCTCAGAAGGCTGTGAGCACCGGAGGCCACCGACGCTTGGGTGGTCAGTGGGGGTCACGAACCCTTTGATTTGTTCAGTGGTTGTCCCAATTTGTTTATGAACACTTCGAAATGAACACTTGATGTTACTCCTTTTGTGTTTACTACGAATACTTTGAAATGAACACTTGATGTTACTCCTTCTGTGTTTACGAACATTTTGAAATGAACGCTTTGTTACTCCATTTGTGGTTATGAACACTTTGAAATGTTACTCCTTCATACTTTTCGTGAAAATACTTACACCATTTTTGAAAAGTTACTCCTTTTGTTCAAGAAATTGTACCGTTTGTGAGCGGCAACTTAAAGCTTCGTCGGAAGTCACTTATAGCATTTGTGATAAAAAAAACATAAAATTTACACATTTTGCTTAAGCTTACACCTTTTCGTGGCAGGACTTACACCATTTTTGAAAAGTTACTCCTTTTGTGTAAGAATTTTTGGCATAACATTTATACTTTAACTTCCAACTTACACCTTTTGTGAAACCCCAACTTAAAGCTTTATTCGGAAGTCACTTACACCTTTTGGGGGAAAAAAAATCATCAAATTTACACCTTTTTCTTAAGATTACACCTTTTCGTGAAAATACTTACACCATTTTTGAAAAGGTACTCCTTTTGTGTAAGAATTTTTGGCATAACATTTATACTTTTTCTTCCAACTTACACCTTTTGTGAAAGAGTGTATAAGCACAAAAAGGAGTAAATGTTATGACCAAAATTCTTACACAAAAGGAGTACATTTTCAAAAATGGTGTAAATATGTTCCCAAAAAGGTGTAAGCTTAAACAAAAGGTGTAAATTTCATTAATTTTGTTTTTCACAAAAGGTATAAGTGACTTCCGAAGATGCTTTAACTTGGTCTTTCACAAAAGGTGTAAGTTGGAAGAAAAAGTACCAAAAATTGTTACGCAAAAGGAGTACCTTTTCAAAAATGGTGTAAATATGTTCCCAAAAAGGTGTAAGCTTAAGCAAAATGTCTAAATTTTATGAATTTTTTTTTTTTTCACAAATGGTATAAGTGTTATGCCAAAAATTCTTACACAAAAGGAGTAACTTTTAAAAAAAAATATAAGCACTTCCACTAAAAGGTATAAGTTTAGGCAAAAGGTGCAAATTTGATGAATTTATCTTTCCACAAAAGGTATAACTGACTTCCGACAAACGTTTAAGTTGGGCTTTCACAAAAGGTGTAAGTTCGAAGAAAAAGTACAAATGTTATGCCAAAAAATCTTACACAAAAGGAGTATCTTTTCAAAAAAAATATAAGCACTTCCACGAAGAGGTATAAGCTTAAGCAAAGTGTGTAAATTTGATGAATTTATTTTCTCACAAATGGTATAACTGACTTCCAAAAAAGCTTTAAGTTGGACTTTCACAAAAGGTGTAAGTTCGGAGAAAACGTATAGATCTATGCCACAAAGAGATGTAAGTAACTTCGCAAAACGTCCAACTTCCGTTTTTTTTGTAAGTTCCTAAAATCCAATCACACTGTATTTGTCTTGTTCAGATAATGGCAATGTGAGAGAGAAGGGCGTTTCGGAGGGCTTGGCCTTTCTCCCTGTAGAACTCCGCTTCAGAGAAGACGAGTCTGTGAGGGCTTGGAATAGCAACTCCGACCCCAAATCCAACCAAGTATGTCAATGTAAAAGAGAACCGTTTTTAATATAGAGCAACGGATAGAGAGAGAGAGAGAGAGAGAGAGAGAGAGATAGACTGAGATCGATAGACATAGAGACCTAGATGGACACTGATCGACAGAGGGACCGAAATCGACAGAGATCGACAGAGAAGAGACCCACATGGACACCGACGGACCAAGATCGCTGGAGACAGACCAAGATAAACAGGGATCGACAGAGAGAGACCGACATCGACACAGAGAGACCAAGATCGATAGCCAATCTTTCAAAAAACCTTTGATTTGCGGCGGCGGTGCCAGTGGAGGTGCCGATCTCAGAAGGCTGTGAGCATCGGAGCCCACCGACGCTTGGGTGGTCAGCGGGGGTCACGACCCTTTGATTTGTTCAGTGGTTGTGTCAATTGGTTTATGAACACTTCGAAATGTTACTCCTTCTGTGTTTACGAACATTTTGAAATGAACCCTTTGTTACTCCTTTTATGGTTATCAACGCTTTGAAATGTTACTCCTTCATACTTTTCGTGAAAATGTTTACACCATTTTTGAAAAGTTACTGCTTTTGTGTAAGAAATGTTGGCATGAGATTTATACTTTTTCTTCGAACTTACACGTTTTGTGAAAGGCCAACTTAAACCTATTTCGGAAGTCACTTATACCTTTTTTGAAAAACAAATTCATCAAATTTACACCTTTTTCCTAAGCTTATACCTTTTCGTGGAAGTGCTTATATTTTTTTTGAAAAGTTACTCCTTTTGTGTAAGAATTTTTGGCATAAAGTTTATACTTTTGTGGTTATATACTCTTTCACAAGAGGTGTAAGTTTGAAGAAAAAGTATAAATCTTATGACAAAAATTATTTCACAAAAGGAGTAACTTTTGAAAAAAAATATAAGCACTTCCACGAAAAGGTAAAACCTTAAGCAAAAGGTGTAAATTTGATGAATTTATCTTTTCACAAAAGGTATAAGTGACTTGCGAAAAAGCTTTAAGTTGGCCTTCCACAAACGGTGTAAGTTCGAAGAAAAGGTATAAAAGTTATGCCAAAAATTGTTACACAAAAGGAGTAACTTTTCCAAAAAAATATAAACACTTCCACGAAAAGGTATAAGCTTAAGCAAAAGGTGTAAATTTGATGAATTTATCTTTTCACAAAAGGTATAAGTGACTTCCGAAAAAGGTTTAAGTTGGCCTTCCACAAACGGTGTAAGTTCGAAGAAAAGGTATAAATCTTATGCTAAAAATTCTTACACAAAAGGAGTAACTTTTCAAAAAAAATATAAGCACTTCCACGAAAAGGTATAAGCTTAAGCAAAAGATGTAAATTTAATGAATTTATCTTTTCACAAAAGGTATAAGTGACTTGCGAAAAAGGTTTAAGTTGGCCTTCCACAAACGGTGTAAGTTCGAAGAAAAGGTATAAATCTTATGCCAAAAATTCTTACACAAAAAGAGTAACTTTTCAAAAAAAAATATAAGTACTTCCACGAAAAGGTATAAGCTTAGGCAAAAGGTGTAAATTTGATGAATTTATTTTTCCACAAAAGGTATAACTGACTTCCGAAAAACCTTTAAGTTGGGCTTCCACAAAAGGTGTAAGTTCGAAGAAAAGGTATAAATCTTATGCCAAAAATTCTTACACAAAAGGAGTAATTTTTGAAAAAAAATATAAGCACTTCCACTAAAAGGTATAAGCTTAGGCAAAAGGTGTAAATTTGATGAATTTATTTTTCCACAAAAGGTATAACTAACTTCCGAAAAACCTTTAAGTTGGGCTTTCACAAACGGTGTAAGTTCGAAGAAAAGGTATAAATTTTATGCCAAAAAATCTTACACAAAAGGAGTAACTTTTCAAAAAAAATATAAGCACTTCCACGAAAAGGTATAAGCCTAAGCAAAAGGTGTAAATTTGATGAATTTATTTTTTCACAAATGGTATAACTAACTTCCAAAAAAGCTTTAAGTTGGACTTTCACAAATGGTGTAAGTTCGGAGAAAACGTATAGATCTATGCCACAAAGAGATGTAAGTAACTTCGCAAAACGTCCAACTTCCGTTTTTTTTGTAAGTTCCTAAAATCCAATCACACTGTATTTGTCTTGTTCAGATAATGGCAATGTGAGAGAGAAGGGCGTTTCGGAGGGCTTGGCCTTTCTCCCAGTAGAACTCCGTTTCAGAGAAGACGAGTCTGGGAGGGCTTGGAATAGCGACTCCGACCCCAAATCCAACCAACTATGTCAGTGTAAAAGAGAACCATTTTTAATATAGAGCAACGGACAGAGAGAGAGAGAGAGATAGACTGAGATCAACAGACATAGAGACCTAGATGGACACTGATCGACAAAGGGACCGAAATCGACAGGGATCGACAGAGAAGAGACCCACATGGACACCGACAGACCAAGATCGCTGGAGACAGACCGAGATAAACAGGGATCGATAGAGACAGACCGACATCGACACAGAGAGTCCAAGATCGATAGCCAATCTTTCAAAAAATCTTTGATTTGCGGCGTCGGTGCAAGTGGAGTTGCCGATCTCAAAAGGCTGTGAGCACCGGAGCCCACCGCGCTTGGGTGGTCAGCGGGGGTCACGAACCCTTTGATTTGTTCAGTGGTTGTGTCAATTGGTTTATGAACACTTCGAAATGTTACTCCTTTCGTGTTTACTACTTTGAGATGAACATATGTTACTCCTGTGTTTACGAACATTTCGAAATGAACCCTTTGTTACTCCTTTTCTGGTTATCAACGCTTTGAAATGTTACTCCTTCGTTAAAATATTTACACCATTTTGGAAAAGTTACTCCTTTTGTGTAAGAATTGTTTGCATAAGATTTATACTTTGGACTTTTTCTTCGAACTGACACCTTTTGTGAAAGCCCAACTTAAACCTATTTCAGAAGTCACTTATACCTTTTGTGAAAAAAAAAATTCATTAATTTTGCACCTTTTGCTTAAGCTTACACTTTTTACTGAAAATACTTACACCATTTTTGAAAAGTTACTCCTTTTGTGTAAGAATTTTTGGCATAACATTTATACTTTTGTGCTTATATACTCTTTCACAGAAGGTGTAAGTTTGAAGAAAAAGTATAAATCTTATGAGAAAAATTATTTCACAAAAGGAGTAACTTTTCAAGAAAAATATAAGCAGTTTCACGAAAAGATATAAGCCGAAGCAAAAGGTGTAAATTTGATGAATTTATTTTTTCACAAAAGGTATAACTGACTTGCGAAAAAGCTTTAAGTTGGGCATCCACAAAAGGTGTAAGTTCGAAGAAAAGGTATAAATGTTATGCCAAAAATTCGTACACAAAAGGAGTAACTTTTCGAAAAAAATATAAGCACTTCCACGAAAAGGTATAAGCTTAAGCAAAAGGTGTAAATTTGATGAATTTATCTGTTCACAAAAGGTATAAGTGACTTCCGAAAAAGGTTTAAGTGGCCTTCCACAAACGGTGTAAGTTCGAAGAAAAGGTATAAATCTTATGCCAAAAATTCTTACACAAAAGGAGTAACTTTTCAAAAAAAATTTAAGCACTTCCACGAAAAGGTATAAGCTTATGCAAAAGGTGTAAATTTGATGAATTTATCTTTTCACAAAAGGTATAAGTGACTTGCGAAAAAGCTTTAAGTTGGCCTTCCACAAACGGTGTAAGTTCGAAGAAAGGATATAATCTTATGCCAAAAATTCTTACACAAAAGGAGTAACTTTTCAAAAAAAATATAAGCACTTCCACAAAAAGGTATAAGCTTAGGGAAAAGGTGTAAATTTGATGAATTTATTTTTCCACAAAAGGTATAACTGATCGACAGACTGAGATCGACAGACATAGAGACCGTTTTTAATATAGAGCAACGGACAGAGAGATAGAGAGAGAAAGAGAGAGAGAGATAGACTGAGCTCAACAGACATAGAGACCTGGATGGACACTGATCGACAGAGGGACCGAAATCGACAGAGATCGACCGAGAAGAGACCCACATGGACACCGACAGACCAAGATCGCTGGAGACAGACCGAGATAAACAAGGATCGACAGAGAGAGACCGACATCGACACAGAGAGACCAAGATCGATAGCCAATCTTTCAAAAAACCTTTGATTTGCGGCGGCGGTGCCAGTGGAGGTGCCGATCTCAGATGGCTGTGAGCACCGGAGCCCACCGACGCTTGGGTGGTCAGCGGGGGTCACGACCCTTTGATTTGTTCAGTGGTTGTCTCAATTGGGTTTATGAACACTTCGAAATGTTACTCCTTTTGTGTTTACTACTTTCAAATGAACATATGTTACTCCTGTGTTTACGAACATTTTGAAATGAACCCTTTGTTACTCCTTTTCTGGTTATCAACGCTTTAAAATGTTACTCCTTCATACTTTTCGTGAAAATGTTTACACCATTTTTGAAAAGTTACTGCTTTTATGTAAGAATTGTTGGCATGAGATTTATACTTTTTCTTCGAACTTACACCTTTTGTGAAAGGCCAACTTAAACCTATTTCGGAAGTCACTTATACCTTTTGTGAAAAAAAAATTTCATCAAATTTACACCTTTTTCTTAAGCTTATACCTTTTCGTGGAAGTGCTTATATATTTTTTTAAAAGTTACTCCTTTTGTGTAAGAATTTTTGGCATAACATTTATACTTTTGTGGTTATATACTCTTTCACAACAGGAGTAAGTTTGAAGAAAAAGAAAGTATAAATCTGATGACAAAAATTATTTCACAAAAGGAGTAACTTTTCAAAAAAAATATAAGCAGTTCCACGAAAAGGTATAAGCTGAAGCAAAAGGTGTAAATTTGATGAATTTATTTTTTCACAAAAGGTATAAGTGACTTCCGAAAAGCTTTAAGTTGGGCTTCCACAAAAGGTGTATGTTCGAAGCAAAAGGTATAAATCTTATGCCAAAAATTCTTACACAAAAGGAGTAAGTGTTCATAAAAGGTGTAAATGATTTATACTTTTCAGTAATCAGTTACGCCTTTTTTTGAAATTCCTTACGCCTTTCTTGAAAACTTATACTTTTCTTGTGACCATTTACACCTTTAATCATATAATATATTATTTTATTAATTTACCTGGAAAGTGACCTGCTTAGCAGGTCACCAATGTGTAAGTTTCCAAATATTTTGATATAACCCAATACATATAAATGTGTAAATGCAAAATAGAAGGGTGTAAGTGCCTTGCATACCATATGCAAGGCACACATGAGAAAAGTCCTCCAAATTTGGCAATTTGTCCAGGTGAGTGATTTGTGAGTCACGCTATCTAAGTTCAAAATTTAGTATATTTGTTAGTCAAATTGACATGGATTTCGCCTTTTATTATTACAATATTTGTGTTTTTCCATTTGGTTTTATAAAATTCTTGTTGATTCAGTCATAGGAAAAGGACTTCTCATCAACATTCTATGTTATTTTTTGGAAAGTCAGCTTGCTTGTTTTCTCTTTTCAGAAGATACTTTTCAGAAAATTTTAATTTCTTATTTACCGTATTTTTTTGTTTTTATTGAATTTTTTTAATATTTTAAACAATTTTTTTATTTTTTAGACACACCTAACATAAATACACCTAAAAAGTAAAAAAATTATAAAAAAAATCTTTTAAAAATTCACTAAACACCAAAAATATAACAAAAAAATACAAGAATTCAGTACATTTTTTATATTTCTATGTATTTATTAATTTTTTAAAATATTTTTTCACAAATTTTTTACTTTTAGATACATCTAACTAAGGTGCATCTAAAAAAGTAAAAAAAAATGTTTAAAATTTAAAAAATATTCACTAAAAACAAAAGAATATGAAAGCCTTATGAGTTAATTGCATGTGTTATGAGCTATATGAGTTTCTATCTATCTATTGTAGGAATATTTGTTTCTGTTTCTGTTTTGTACTGCGAATTGAAGGCCTTATCGGCATCCAATCACGAAATTGACTTAAGTTATGTGCAATTTAGGATTTTTAGAACATTATGGTAGGTTTAATTAGAATTCGATTCGAAACGATTAAATTAGAATAATTAATGTCAACTAATTAACCAACTCCTAATTAAGCCTATATAAGGCATCTATTATACCTCCACTCGTTCTTTTTCTTCATCTCAATACATCTTTGAGCTTTCACACACAAACCAAACGTGGGACAGAGAAGGAAGAGGAGTTTGAGCTCAAATTAAGAAGATTACTAGAGAACTTAGAGATTTTGGCTTTGGAACTTCCAACAATTGATCATCTGGAGCATCATTGACAAGCCTAGGTAAGAATTCAACCTTTGGATTGTACAATTATGATGTGTAGGACATGAACTCTAGGGAATTATGTTGGATAATACAAGAATTGAGTTAGAATTGAAGCTAATTGAACCATATCATGCATGCATGCATTTATCATGATATTTTGAGTAGATTTCTAAAGAATTTTCGTATGCATGTGTCTATCTTGACTTGGTTTTGAGAAGTCATCACATCTCTTACCATTTGACCTTAATTGATCATGATTTGGAAAGTCTAAGTTCAAAGTAATTCATGCATGTCATGTTCATGGCATATTCATAAATTTCAAGTTGGAGTTTTGGTCAATTGACATGCTTTGAGGCCTTGATTTAGTGAAATGATCTTCAAATCATCGTATTTTACAAGTTTCTAAATGTTTTTTTTTGGAGTTTTGGCTCAAAGAGATGAGTTTTGAAATGTGTAATTCGAGTTTGGAGCTTTGGAGTACAATCAGGAAATTTCAGATTTTGCACTTCCGCTCGAGCGGCAGAATCTGCGCTCGAGCGACCACCCTGTGATCTTGCACTTCACGCTCGAGTGACCAAAAGTTCGCTCGAGCGAGAAATGCAAGCTCTCAGAAGTTTTCACATTTTGCAGACCACTCGAGCGACAGAAGTTGCACTCGAGCAGGGACCTCATCACACGATCGAGCAACCATCGAGTGGTCGTCGAGTGAAAATTTCACACAGCCAGTTCTTTTTAAGAGTTTACAGACCACTTGAGCGAGAGAATCTACGCTCGAACGACCCCTCATATGTTTGCATGTTCGCTCGAGTGAGGGAAATTGCGTTCGAGCATGACCCCTAGTTTCAGCAAGTTTTGTTAAGAGTTCCAAAGTGCATTTTTGGCATCCACATTGCATCCTAGGCATTTCTAGGCTATGATTAAGACACAAGAAAAGGTTAAGACCTAGAAACACACTACAATGAGACAAAAGAACTTAAGTACCAATCGAATGCGTGTTTCATTATGTGTTTCTATTATGTATGTGTAAGTCACGCGCCACAAGTTATTTGATTTGTCTGTTCTACAAGTGGAGCCATCTGTGAGTAATAACTTTGTAAAGCTATGTTCACGTTAAAGTATTTTTTTATATGATATGACAAGAAATGATCTGCTTTCTAAAATGCTATGTTCTGTATCAATGAATAAATGTCCAATTTTTGACAAGTATGCGTGGTATCCTTAGTACAAGGCCCTTGCCTAGGGGTAATAATACCGTGGTCTACAAGTACAAGGCCCTTGCCCTGGGAGTAACAATACCGTGGTCTCATGGCCCTTGCCCGGGGGTAATAATACCGTGGTCTCATGGCCCTTGCTTAGGGGTAATAATAACGTGGTCTCATGGCCCTTACCCGGGGGTAATAATACCGTGGCTCAAGTATATTACAAGTACTCGATACCGGAGGTTCCTTATGGAACTAACAAGCATGATAACGCTATTGGATGTACCATGTATGGCGAAGCATGAACTCTGATTTTTATATGTAGTTTGAACAAGAATATGAATATAAATTTATTTCTGATATGAACTCTGATTTCTGAATCTGTTATAGACATCTTTTATTTAAACTCTTTACTCTGTTATTATTCACTAGGCTTCCGTACACTATGTATATTATGTATGTAGGTGACTAGGCACGCGACCATATGGCAATTCTGATTTTGACCCTTCACTTGTTGTATTCCGAACTCGGGTTGTATGGTTTTGAATGTTGATTCATATCTTGTTTCTTTTGTCTCCCCTCTATTTTGGTTATTGAATTGTAGTTGTGCATTTGGAACGGGTTGGTTGCTTGTTTTTCCAAACCTTTGTTGTCCAGATTTTGGCTCCTCTACTTGAGCGGCCATTCTTGTGCTCGAGCGGGCTTTGCAACTTTTGCTCTTCCGCTCAAGCGGCACTTTTTGTGCTCGAGCGGGATTTACACACTCTCAGTGCTTTGCACGTTTGAAAAAGTACTGAAGGGGTGTTTTTCATGCTCGAGCAGCGTTTCCTACGCTTGAGTGGCCTTTCTTGCGATCAAGTGGTTTGTCTATTGTCTGCAAAAGTACTGGATGTGTGTGTTATATGCATAAACAGGTAGCATCTTGAGCTCGAGCGGAACAACTTTTTGTGTTTGACACTCAAGTGTCAAATCTTCTGCTCGAGCGGACTATGCGTATATCAGATCGTGAAAGTGACATTTTTTTATCACTTTTTCATTCTTCTCTCTCTCTCTCTCAAACTTTCTAAAAACCTAAATCCTGACTCTCTCTCTCTCTAAAACACACACACACACACACACACACTCTCTCTCTCTCTCTCTCTCTCTCCACATTTTGGCCTAGATCCTTTGATCTCTTCACCCTAGTGTCTTTAGAAAAAAGGTGGAGTATCTTGAATGCTCCATTTTCATTCGATTGGAAGTTGGTTTCAGCATTGTTGGAGTTTCACTTTTGCTTTGCTTGGTCTTCTAACTTGAGGTAGGGATTTTTCTACACCTTCATATGACTTTTAGCTTAGTTATTTGTCATTGTGTAACAATAGTGAGATTTGGGGGTGATTTAAGCAAACCTAGGGTTTGGGTTTCAAGTTTGAAAAGAGGGGTTTTCATGTGGATGTATATAAATGATTATGGGGTATGGATGTGAGACCTTCCTATGTTAAAATAGCAGATTTTGTCCCTTGGGTTAGTATTTGGAGAATGGGGAGCTTTACCCTAAAGATGTCTTGAATAACCATTTTGTTTAAATAATGAAATTGGTATGGAAAATGCAAAATTGAGAGGATGTATAGATTAATGGTGTTATTGGATTTTTTTAATCACTTACGTATAGAAGTTTGGTGATTTATCTGTTATAAAGATTGAATATCTATTTAGAAATAACTGTATTAGGCTATCGGTGGAGGATAGCTATGATTGTTGTAGAAATTGCATGAGGATTAGGTGAATTAAAACTAATCCATTGTTGGTTGTCATTGAATATGATCACGTTTTATATACATTGTATATGTATGCTTGTTTGGAGGAGAAATGAGATGTACTTCATGTGTGATCATGTGTTTGAATGCATTGTATATGTATGATTGTTTGGGAGGAGAAATGAGATGTACTCCATTGTTTGGGAGGAGAAAGGGGATGGACTCTATTATAATTAAGTTGGCTGGAGTGTCCTGGGTAAAAGTCCCAAAATTTATACATAGGTGCTGATCCCGTGGACAAAATATTTTTAAAATGGCAATTAGAAGTGTTTATATGTGTGCATTGTATGATTGGAAAACCATTGAGTTGTAGTCTCAGTTTGGTTGTTGAGAAATAATGAAATTAATTCATGAATTGAGAAAGATAAGTGAATTGAATATGAATTGAAAGAAAATGGATTAAGATTTGAATTTGATGTGACACCCCAAAAAATCGTGAACTTCAGAGAATATATTATGAATTAAATACAGGGTTTATCTAAGGTTAGGAGTCTAGGAAATGGCACTAATGAGTCCTATGGCCAATAACCGAGTAAGATCCCAGATCGCCGGAGGAGTCAAGTTAACCTCCCTTCTAAGTCCAGCTTTCTTAGGTAACGCACTACCCTTTTGACAGATCTTAGAAGGCATTGATGCTAGGTCTCATAAGCAACGCAGAGATAGGCATAGGATTAAAAGGTAAATAATAATTACCGCGTCTCAAATTTTAAATTTACAACACGAGTTCCGTTACTATTACAATCCAAAAAGAATAAATAAAGGCACAATTGGACTAATGAGCGAAATGGTTCCAAACTTTCTCTAGGGAAAACTTAAGTCTTCAAATGCCTTTGACTCTTCGTTGGCTTCGTACGTTTCTTCGATACCTGCCATGAAACGTCATGAGCTTTGAATGCCCAGTAAACGCACACTCACCCCATCCCTTTTTCCCAATCCAATACACCATCACAATTATAATAAGCAAGTAATGAAGCATGATAATCATTCAATAATAAAGGATTACAAGGTTAGATGTTAGAAATCTATAAATCCCCCAAAGAGACTTCATCCTCCTAACCACAAGAATCGGACGTGGATTATTCGGTATGCCCCATCTTTTGATGCTTTGTTGCAGAACTAACCTCAGATGCCTACCAACGGTTATATACCGTGTAGCGCCAACCGCAGGGCCTCAAAAGAGACGGTAATAATGGGTCTTGCCCAAATCCATCCCTATACCAAATACCTAGGGCCCGAATACAACCGCCCCGTTCAAGGGTTCCGAAAATCACTTGCGCAAGATTTTAACTTCCAAATAGAGAACGCAACCCGTTAACCAATCAATATCTTAGTAATCTTGTCCAAAAATTCGCAACCCATTACCACCTATTGAGTTTCCCGTTTAAGTTAGATAATTTAAGTCAGAGTTAGGACATGCTCTTGAAACAACATCTATTGCACAAGTTTAAACAACTAAATAGTACAAATAGAAGGAGATAAGGTTACAACACATGAGATTCACATATGAAGATAGGCACAAGTAGCTCTAGGCATATTCAAGTAATTAAGGGAATAAATTCACACATGAATATAATTTCCAGATTTGCATAAGTGTGAGCACCATCGGAGGATTAAAATAAAATACATAAACCTATGACATGTGAAATAACATATCGAGACATGATCATAAATTAATAAGCATATTTATGAACACAAGAGCATAAAACACTAATGAAAACAGAATTTCCAGATTCAGTACTACCTAAAGATTATACTCAAAAGGGCTATTTCAGATTTTTCCAGAGCCCGGCCTTTCTATGGTTCGTAGGGAATTTTATCGAGTTTTCAGAACATTTTTTCGGAAATTGGAATAGCTTTTCCAGATTTGTAGTTATTCAAAAATACTCCAGCTCTGTCCAGATTCGTCGACCGTTACGAAAATCATAGTTTCTCACAAATCGCTCACTCGTTTTTAGTGAAACCAATTTTATTTGAAAGATAACTCCTTGAGAAAGATTTTGACATAAAATGGAGGTCTAGAATATTTTTATACATTTTTCTACAATTTTTGTAAGGTGGCTGCAAAACAGATTTTTTTGGCACAGTTCTTGAAAATAGAAAGTTGGTGAGAAAATAGGTCAGCTAGGGGAAATTTTCCACTTATATTGTGATGAAAACATGCTAAATAATATGTATTAAACTCAGAAATTTAAGGTAAAGGTGTGCCTTTGAAAATTTTGAGAGATTGATAGGGAAAAATATAGTCTTATACCGTTTAAAAGAAATAGAAGAATGGTAGAATCAAGGCTCAACTCCTTTTATTTTTGACACAAGAATACCATTAGAACACATCTGAAAATACCATTTTAAACTTCTAATAACATGTATTTGAAAAAGAAAAATGAAAGAGAGAGTTGTGTTGTAGCTTACTTGAAGGTTGTTGGAATTGCTAGCAAACTTCTTCTCACATCTCCCACCAAGCTTACCCTTCTCCCTCTCTTCTCTCACTTTGAATATAATGTGGGTGTGTGTGCGGGTGTGTATATGTGTTCAACAAATGGGGATGAGTGGTATATTTATAGAGAATTTAGTGTGAAAAGTCCCAAATGCCCATTGGTTCCAATTCAATTGAATAGTGCCTTGATTTAGTTTAAATGTAATGGAATGAGGGAGAATTAGAACCTTAATTATGTATTTAATTATGATCCAGTTAGGTTTAGGGTTAATTTAAATACCTTCTAGTTAGGAGTACACACATATATTTAGCAAATATTTATAGGTACCAAAGTCATTATTGCTCCAAGATTTCAAGGGATTTGTTTGTACTAAAATAGAATGATTATAGCCTAGAAGGTATGATGGCTAGCCATGTGATGGTGAATTGATAGACTTGTTTTATATTTTTTTTTTGTGTACAAATCTTGGAAATTGTAAAATATAATATTAAAAAAAGATTTTAGGGTACAAATGTATATATAAATATATAATGGTACTTGTTTGGGGTCAATTTGTGATTTAATAAAAATGTGAGGGTTTGGGATCAATTAAAGTATCTATTTTAAGTGTAGAGTTAATAAATTAGTGTTAGGAAAAATAATTCGGTTTGTATTATCTTGCTTTGAATTTAAAGGTAAATAACCGAACAAAGACTGTGAAAACCGGAAGTTAAGGTTTAGAGCGATTAATCTAAAATTTGAGAGTTAAATAATTAATATTAGAGTGTTAGAAATGATTTCTAAGCTTCCAGGGTCGATTAGGGTTTGTATGGGTTCGTCCGTGATGCGTTTTTGGTTCTAGGGTTTAATTTGCGAGCAATCAACGAATTAAAGGCTTTATTATAATAACTCAAAATTTAGGGACCTAATAAGGTTTACAAAAGTTAGAGGTCTCACATTTGACATCTTATGAGTACACGAATTTGTGAAAGTTTTACCACAGGCATTGCATAAGGATACAATTATATGCTTATATTGAAGATAAAAACAAATAGATGGTTTGGATAATGATGTCGGGTACTGCTTTGGGTCCCATCGCACATCATTCAATCCTCTCTTTTTGACAAAATTTTGACACTATATTTTATTATAAGGTACATGTAAAGATTTTCACAGCTTTTCTTTAATGGCGCAGGGTGGGGGTCATCTGCTCTATTAAAATAGTGAGTGAAGGAAAATGTTTATCACTGACAGACTCAAATAATTACAGACACAAATATCTACAAAATCTTTTGTCTTTTCTTGGCGTGCATTGAAGAGGAGCCTTATCTTCTATGGATTTTGTCTTCTTTTGCTGAAGTACCAATTATTGATGGCGACGCTTGGATGCTGAATCTTCAAAGTGGATTTTTTGCAAAATTTGAAGAGTAAAAAATCTTGGAACTATTACAAAATATTATATGAGTCTTAATTTCGAGGTGCACAATTTTTTTTTTTTTTAATCTCACACATACATTCTGTCTGAAAGATCCTCCAGGTCTGCTGCTGAGAGTTGGTCGTAAAAGTCATCTCCATCCCCCATGGGTGGTTCATCGTGCCATTCTTGGTCATTTTCTCCCATTACTGGTGACTCATGGGAGACGAAATGCTGATAATTGGGATACTGACTTTCATCGACGAATGTCTCTTTGCTGAAGGGATATCCAGGGATAGCTAAATTACAATATATCTTCTGATTTCTATCTTCACAGACTAGATGTCCATAATTTCCATTATATGCTAATAAAGGATTGTTGGCAAATTTCCTCCATTTATTGAGCTGATCTCTGAGCGGAAATCTTTTGCATGGCCAGGGTCTCCTATTGAGAAGTCCTGGGTATCCTGGGAATGTAGAGGTTCCTCTGAGGTACATCTTATGTTTAGCAGGATTGCACCATATTCCTTTCTACTCTAGTGGTCTGCTATCAATTATTGATTCTATATATGGATAATGCTCTTCCATTACACAAAGTATGGCATGAGCAAGTTTATTTCCAAAACTATCTATCTAATCTGGGTCTGAGAAAATTATTCTAGAAACAAAGCCATAATCTAACAATTGTGAGGCTGTTAAATAACGCGTTTTGCCCCTAAGTTCTATCTCCAATGGTTCGAATGTGGCTAAATTTATCTGGCAAAGGTAGATGCTAAAATCTAAATTACACTGGCATCGACCAAAATGTTCTGACCTTTTATTACACTTTTCTTCTTCTAAGCAGGGCTGCTTTTCATCTTCTTAGAAATAGGTTCATTGATAGGCTATGCCAGGGCATTCAACTCCTGCTATGGAGAGGTCCTGAAGAAACTGTTATATGGTGACTAACTCGCCATTTCTACTATCTTCGGCTAAGGTATATATATAGGGTTTTAGGTCTTCTATTACTTGGCTTTTCTCACAAAGAGATCGAATGATAGAATGTCTGAAGAAATACATTCTAGCACTCAATTGATCAAATTCCTCACAAGTGAGTTGTCTGATTTCTTGGTCATGAAAGGAGGCAGTTGTTTTTCCTGGAGCTAATTTTTTAAGTTGGTTGGTTAGGGTTCGAATGGTTGCTCTCAATTGTTTTTCTTCGTCTCGGAGCTAGTCTAGCTCTTCACTGACCTTTTAGCCTTTATCCATAATTTTCTTGAAATTTCTGGTAAGGCCTTCACAATGTCTGCACATTTGGAGTGGATTTTGAGAATCTATCTGAGGGTTAGAGCTACTGCTTCCAGTACTACTGCTTCCAATTATCTGGCTAACTGGAACTCCACTAGTAGCAAGAATGGTTGACTGCATCTTGCTCACTGTGTCTAGGTAATCTTTAGCTGTTTGACTGATAAAGTAACTGGTTCCTATTTGCCTTCGGGTATAGATACTGGCTGACTCAAAATCATAAAATCCTTTATACTGAGGTATGGGAAAATTTTTAACTAAGGGTTCAACTTCTATCCAATCATGGTAAATACCAGGCTTGGTTTCTTTAGCTACTACATAAAAAGAAAAACTTTTAGACAAAGGTTTA
The DNA here is from genome assembly GCF_055761805.1 of Camellia sinensis. Classification (NCBI taxonomy): domain Eukaryota; kingdom Viridiplantae; phylum Streptophyta; class Magnoliopsida; order Ericales; family Theaceae; genus Camellia; species Camellia sinensis. The sequence continues at coordinate 156,535,353 of NC_138964.1, forward strand.
TTTTGGATTTTTGAAAAATATATACTAAGAGAGTTTAGGGCTGACAGGCGTTTAGTTGGGTGGTTCTGACTGTTCCAAAGATTATCTAGAAGACACTATTGAACTGGGTCTAACTCAATTCCTGTTAAAGGTCGGAACTTGTTTCTGCCTTCATGAATGGGAAGAGAAAATCCCCCAAAGTTCATGGTTTTGCAGTTCTCCATTATCTGCACAAAAATTAAACTGGTTATTTTCTTTTTTTGGATAAATTTTCTTACTTAACCAATCTGTTAACCTATTATCACTTCCTTTAATATGTTCAAATTCTACTTTATATCCTTGTCCTACTATACAATCTAAAAATTTTGCCCATCTTCTAGTACTTAATTTGCGCTCGTTAAGTTTATTATGAAATCTAACTATAGCTTCACAATCCGCCCTTATTGTAAAAGGTTTGTTCAAAAATAATCTAAATTTATTTATTGCATATATTGCTCCTAATATCTCAAAATCTAAGCTGGTCATGGTCGTGTCTTTTTCTTTAAATTTTCCAGAACTATATCTACAAATGCGTTCTTTATTTTTACTATCATACTTACTAGGTTTAGCTAATAATATTGTTTCCCATCCTAATTAACTTGCGTCTATTTCTACGACTATATATTATGATTCTAAGGGAAGTTGTAGGTTTGGTAAATTTTTACAAATGTCTTTAACTTTTCTAACTAGAGCTATGTCTTGTTGATTGAAATATTTTTGTCCTGTGGGTGTGGTCTTACTATATAGGGGTCCTATTATTTTACTTAGGTTGGGAATATACATTCGTGCATAATTTAAAATTCCTAAAAAAGACTGAAGTTGTTTTGTATCTTCTAATTTATTTGGATAATCTAAAATTTCTTGACTATATGAGGTTGTAACCTAATTTTCCCATCTCCTAACTCCATTCCTAAAAATTCTATATGAGGCCTTGTAACAAGCCCGCGGGGGACCTCGCTACAGCTCGGACTCGACTTTCGTAGTCACGGTTCTAAATCTGAACCAAAGAGTCCAAATCCGGCAAATCGTTTTGAGAAAACAGATTTTTGAAAGAAGTGCCAAACATGGACTGCTTTGCCAGATACAGAGTCGCCACCTAAATATTTTATTTTGGGAAATTTAGGAAACCCTGACTCGGTGCCAAAAGGCCACGTGTCCGTCATCACCAAAGTTGCCTCGGCTCGGGAACTTGGGTACGATTGGGGAAGGTCACTTCGTGAGCACCCCCGCTCGCCCGATCAAAGATCGGCCTCTACTAACCGTGATATCTATTTTTGAAAACTTTGTGTGTTCTTATTCCGGTTATTAGCCTAGGTTACTATGTGATGCACACAGCATATAAATATAGACTGGGTCGTCCGAATTGGAACAAAACATTTCATGCTTGTTTTTTGAAAGAGGTTTTGCTACCCGCAGGTAGGCTTGAAACATTTGATGATCTATTCCAATTCAGATAACCTAACCTTCACCCACAGGCACTCAGGCAGTTATATCACATAAGCACATAGCCTCATGGTAAGCATGCTATTCATGGCATTCACTCACACGCATGCAAGGATGCTAAAGCATAGAACTTACCGAGTACTCCAAGCCAAAATAGAAACCTCATTAGAAATCATGCATGAATCCTAAGTATACAGAAATGCCTAATGCAACACATGCAAAATGCAACTATAGCAGGCTCGGCTATTCTAAGATGGTATATGAAATGCTACAACTATCATGTATTCAATTTAGAATTGAAAGTACAATGCAGTTAGTATGGTGTGCCGAGCCCGGTGCATGTAATACAGATGAATGATGCAAGCATGCTGTCATACTGTATGCTAATTTAAATATGCCCTAATCTAACCATCATAAGCGGATAAATAAAAGGGAAGAAAGACGTGGGGTTGGAAGACATACATCACACTCACGCACACTTATTACAGTTATGCCCTCGCGCAGAGGGTCCAAATAAATAATACAGTCCGAATATTACAGTCCCGAATAAAAGAATATTACAGAATTCTAACTAATGAATTAACTAGAAAGCAAATAAACTGGCGTGCAAGCCAGGGACTGCCTTGCTTCTGATGGATGATGCATATCCGGATTGTCTTGCGCGGAAATCCACCGGAATGCCCCAATTAGCCTCTGTTTACACCTATCCTTGAAATGCGCGCCAAGTCCCGAAAAGTTGTTGATTCCTGATTTTGCTGCAACAGAGAGCAGGAAAGGGGCATAGCAATGTATTTGCACAGATATATGCATGTCTCGATCCTCGTGCCACCAATCGCACAAACCCAGGCATGATGGCCGAGGAATCGAAATGCACAACTCAATATAGGATGAATGCACATGAAACTACAGCTAAAACCTAACTCCATCATGGATAATCCGGAGTGTCGGTGACTGGGGAATTGAAACACATTTCGTCACTCGGAGTACGAAATGTACCTCGTTTCCCGTGCCCGGGCTAACTCCTATTCCGGACATGGTGCAATGTGCATGATATGCGTGAAATGCAACTAAGATATAATCCTAACATACTCAATGTTATGGAAATGAAATGCCTCGAAATGCGTGCACGCAGGCACGCAAACCGAGAAAATGACAGAATACGATGAAAATGAGGGGCCCCGAAATACGTGCACTCGGGCACGCAAACCGAGGTGATGATATGTGTCTCGAAGCACGTGCACGCGGGCACGCAAACCGAGGCGATGATATGTGTCTCGATGTACGTGCACGCGGGCACGCAAACCGAGGCGATGATATGTGTCTCGAAGTACGTGCACGCGGGCACGCAAACCGAGGCGATGATATGTGTCTCGAAGTACGTGCACGCGGGCACGCAAACCGAGGCGATGATATGTGTCTCGAAGTACGTGCACGCGGGCACGCAAACCGAGGCGATGATATGTGTCTCGAAGTACGTGCACGCGGGCACGCAAACCGAGGCAATTATATGTGTCTTGAAGTACGTGCACGCGGGCACGCAAACTGAGGCAATGATATGTGCTATGAAGTACAAGATGCCTCGAAATGCGTGCACACGGGCACGCAAACCGAGGCAATGGTAAATGTAATGAAAATGAGATGCCTCGAAGTGCGTGCACACGGGCACGCAAACCGAGGCAATGGTAAATGCTATGAAAATGAGGTGCCTCGAAATGCGTGCACACGGGCACGCAAACCGAGGCAATGGTAAATGCTATGAAAATGAGGTGCCTCGAAATGCGTGCACACGGGCACGCAAACCGAGGCAATGGTAAAATATGATGAAATGACATGGAAATGACAAATGGGCTTATACCAACATGAGTGAGCCTCAGCCACACTCACATAGGATGCCGACGGGTGAAAATGAAGTGCCTCGAAATGCGTGCACACGGGCACGCAAACCGAGGCAATGCATACGCAATGCAAATGACATGGAAAATGCAAAATGGACTTATACTAACATGAGAGAGCCTCAGCCACACTCACATAAGATGCCGATGGCAGAAAATGAAGTGCCTCGAAATGCGTGCACACGGGCACGCAAACCGAGGCGGTGCATACGCAATGCAAATGACATGGAAAATGCAAAATGGACTTATACTAACATGAGAGAGCCTCAGCCACACTCACATAAGATGCCGATGGCAGAAAATGAAGTGCCTCGAAATGCGTGCACACGGGCACGCAAACCGAGGCGGTGCATACGCAATGCAAATGACATGGAAAATGCAAAATGGACTTATACTAACATGAGAGAGCCTCAGCCACACTCACATAAGATGCCGATGGCAGAAAATGAAGTGCCTCGAAATGCGTGCACACGGGCACGCAAACCGAGGCGGTGCATACGCAATGCAAATGACATGGAAAATGCAAAATGGACTTATACTAACATGAGAGAGCCTCAGCCACACTCACATAAGATGCCGATGGCAGAAAATGAGGTGCCTCGAAATGCGTGCACACGGGCACGCAAACCGAGGCAATGATAAAATGTGATGCAACATGGCAAAAATGATATGCAAGCATGCTAATGGAATTCCAGCAACAAAACAAGGGGAAAACAGCCCCGGGATGAAGCGAAATGACGTGAAATGCAAGGAAGTGCCCCGAAATGCAACATTAGGCACCCGAAATGGCCTATAGCTATATCAAACATGCACAATATGGACATGCAATGCAAAGACAGAAGCTAGACAGTCCCAAGAGATGCACTTTCACAGTTATAAACATGGCCAAACAGCAAGCATAGGTAAAGGAAAAATAGCATGCAAGAATAGGGGCCAAAAGAGGGGTAATGAAGCAAGTGGTATAAGAAAAACTCAAACTGAAAAAATTCCTTCTACAACACTGAAGATGGACTAAAAATATGAACATTTACAGTATATGGCAGCCTCAAAATCAGTATACAAACATGCTAAAAATATGATGCAAAATGAGGCTTGAAAGGTGCTAAAACATGAAGTATACAAAATAATCACCAAACAGAAAAAAAGTGTGAATGAAACATGAAGTATAGGCCAAAATAAGGCCACTTTCAGTTCGGACCAAGGTCCAAAAACAGAAGCAAAGAGGGCTATCAATTTATACAAAAATGGGACCAAATAAGGGATTGAACTACAAGTGCCACATGGAGACACCAAACAATGTTGAGCCCTTCTCCAATGTTGAAGAGGGGCTCAAAATAAGCCTCATATCAGTTTACAACATGCTCGAAAATAAATTTCTCATGGGTCAAAAATAGCATGCAAAACTATGACATACAAGATGATCAATGAAGCAAGTGTATTATGGAGGGCTCAAACAGGGTTGAGCCCTTAATGAGAAGTGAAGATGAGCTCAAAATATGGCCATTTTCAGTTAGGGCCGAAGCTTGAAACCAAAAAGAAATGAGGCTTAGAAATAGATCAAGGAAAATGGTCAAAAGGATCAAAGTGTAACTTACCCTTGAAGATTCAAGCTTTTGTTGCTTCTTGGATGGATTTGCAGCTTCTTTAGCCTTCAAGAATCCCTCCTTGCTGCTGGAAATGAGATGGTGGTGGTAGAGCTTGGTGGTGTAGAAGGAATGATGGTTAGGGAGTTAGGGTTTTTTGAAGAATTGAGGATGAAGAAGATGGAGTTGGCTATGGAAGCTTGAAGAGTAAATTTTCTAACCCTTGTAGAGGAGGCCATCAGCTGGTTATATGGACAAAAAGAGGGTGTAAAGGTGGGGCAAAAAGGAGGGTAAAACTCCCCCACAAAATATCCCCCGGACACAGAAAATATCTGGGGGATATTGCCCCACAGCTGTAAAGTGCACAGTGCAAGGAACACGGCCGGCCTATCACTTTTACAGGAGGTGGCCGGCCGGCCACACCCCCTAGCCGGCCGGCTAGGGGTCAAAAGGGTCAAGGAGCTTTTCTGGCCGGCCAGATATTGGGGAGGTAGCCCTATGTGTGTACAACACAACCATGTAATTGAAATTCCAAGAAAGTGGGCCCAAGGGGTTCAACAATGGCTCGGAAAGAGGGGGTCAAAAGGGTCAAGTTGACTTACTGGCCGGCCATGAACTTTTAGGGGCCTCTCAGGTGTGTACATCACAGATATGTGGTTCAAAGTTCAAGAAAAAAGATCCAAGGGGTTCAACATTAGCCCGGAAGGAAGGGGTCAAAAGGGTCAGGTGACCTTAATGGCCGGCCATGAACTTTTAGGGGTCTCTCAGATGTGTAGATCACAGATATGTGGTTGAAAGTTGGCAACACTAGCTCCAAGGTATTCAACATTAGCCCGGAAGTGCGAAAAACGGGCGCTGGGAGGCTCCGGAGGAGAGATAACTGGTTGCTGCAACAATTACTAGCCTCCCACCCTTCAGTGACCTTCCTGGTGATAAAACAGAGGTACCTGTTAAAAATGAACGAAAACCGATGCAAAACGAATGTTCGGGGGCCAAAACACGCAGTTAGGGGCCCCGGAAACTGCCCGTTAAACACCGAAAGTGGCGTTCGGCCACGAAGTGGGTTTCTCAGACCCCAGTGTCCCTCAAAAGGGAGAAAATAAGATGTATGCCAAAAATCAGAGCAAACGGAGATGGTTAGGCGGTCCCGAACCGAGGCACACGGCCTGACGGCTCCGAAAACCGGAAACCGGGCTCCAAATTGGGAAAAAAAAATGGCCTACGGCCACCAAATGTAGCCCACGGGCACTGAGAGATAGTCTACGGGACCTCTCCCTTCCCTCAGGAAAAGAAACAGAGAAAACCGAGTCTGGTTCGTAAACCGAGACAAGGCACAGAAGAGGGTTCGGAAATCCGGAGGCGGGGCTCGCAGCCAAGACTCTGAAACTTCTGAACGAGCACATTATGCAATATCACCAAGTGCTCAACTGGTGACGTCTGAGTCTCAAGGTCGGTCAAAAATGGGGTGTCTACAGTTGCCCCTCTTTGACAGAACTCGGAAGTCACAAGTGACGGGAGTGAATGTCAAAGCCCAGAGACGACCCATTTTTGACAAGGCCGAAGACTTAGACAAACATACAAGATAAACAGAGACGTGCCCGCAGGCAGGGGGGCAAAAATGCAAATGATAATGCAAGAGGATTTTGAAGATTGGACTTATACGCTGCGCGAAGCCGGTTTTGAAAGTTGGACTTATACGCTACGCGAAGCCGGTTTTGAAAGTTGGGGATTCATGCAATGCACTGTAATGTAGTGACTAAAATGCAATGTAATGGCCTAGAGGTAAAGGTACCTCACAGGGGTAATTGGCGATGACTTACCTCATGCTGTTGGGGATCTTCCGCTTCTTTTGGTTGAACTGCAGGTACAACTTTTCTCCCTGACCATGGTCGCAGCTTTCCCTATTCTCCAACAGGGTGACAGACTAGGTTGGATCAGTATCCAGAATTGAGGTGCATACAGATGCTATCTCAATCTATGGGGCTGCCATACAGATTTCAAGCCGAGGATATACCCCTGGGTATTTAAACCAGACTTTAGTCTCGGAAATCCCGAACCTTTGCGTTCTAGGCATAAGCCATTCGAACTCTAGTTTCCACCGTCTCAGTTGGTCTCCTAGGAACTCACCGCAAACACAGGCAGGTGGCTATACCAGACCATGACGAGTCGTTCGGGCACGACTAACACCAAAGGAATTGCACCTTTAGAGAATTTAAGGTCTCCTAGACCAGGAGTGCACAAGATAGTGCGAATAAAGATGCAGGATTTAAGGTCTCCGCAGACCGGAGGATTTAAGGTCTTCTAGACCGGGGAGTGCACAAGACAGTGCGATACAAATAAGGTGCGCAAGATAGCGCGATACAATGCACTAACAAGTACAGGTGAGATGCGCAAGATAGCGCGATGGAATGCATGCAAAATGCAAATAAGGTGCACAAAACAGTGCAATGCGCAAGAAAGCGCGAGTGATTTGAAATGCACAGGACCGTGCGATACGCTAAACAGCGCGATTGAAATGCACTAAACAGTGCGATTGATTCGAAATGCACAAGAAAGTGCGATTGAGATGCGTAAAATAGCGCGAAATGTAAACTGCACAAAACAGTGCGATGCCCAAAATGGCGCGAGTGATTTTTGAAATGCACTAAACAGTGCGATACGCTAAACAGCGCGATTGATTTGAAATGCACTAGACAGTGCGATACGCTAAACAGCGCGGTTGAAATGCACTAAACAGTGCGATACGCTAAACAGCGCGATTGAAATGCACTAAACAGTGCGATACGCTAAACAGCGCGATCGATTTTAAATGCACTAGACAGTGCGATACGCTAAACAGCGCGATTGATTTGAAATGCACTAAACAGTGCGATACGCTAAACAGCGCGATTGATTTGAAATGCACTAAACAGTGCGATACGCTAAACAGCGCGATTGATTTTGAAATGCACTAGACAGTGCGATACGCTAAACAGCGCGATTGAAATGCACTAACAGTGCGATACAACCACAAGATGTACAAGACAGTGCTAGTGAGATACAAAGTGTAAGTGCACAAGATAGTGCGAGTGAGATACAACCACAAGATGTACAAGACAGTGCTAGTGAGATACAAAGTGTAAGTGCACAAGATAGTGCGAGTGAATGCATGTTCTATGCAAATGAGGTGCATTTTCTATGCAAAAGATACGAGCATATTCTATGCAAGAAACAGGAGCATATTCTATGCAATATTGAAAACAAATTCTATGCAGAATCGAAAGCAAGCATATTCTATGCATGAATCATAACGATGTGCGGCAGGCATGTCACAGAAGTGTATATGAAAGTGCACATTCTATGTAGTAGAGGAGCATCAAACATGTACTCTGGTGCCTCTGATTTACCTCTTAGAGGACTTTGCAACACACTCAGCTCAAAAGGGGCACACCCTGTTCATATTGGCGGGAGATAACATCTGCTGCTGCTGCTTTAATTGCCGTTCTGGCTTGAAGCATGCTTAAGCTTGGAGTAGAGGCACACTCATTCTTCAGGGCACTGGCAAGGCCTGAAGAGGTACATATGGAATGCAATCTCAGAATTTTCTGAAGGTGAAACACACTCAGATGCTCAAAATTTTCCTTATTTTCTTTTGCTTCGTAGTCCGGAACTTATATAGCTTCAGATAGGTCCTTGTTTTGCTGTTCTAACATAACCTGGGTTGAACCCTGCAGTTTTATGAAAGAATGAATCTCGTTTTGCACAGATGTGGAGAACGGCACGGCACTCGGAGCGCAAAACGATTTTATTTTGGAATTGATAAATGAGCTCTCGACCGGGTGTCGAGCCTACGACTGAACATAGCGAAAAAGACCCAACAAGGAAATAAAAGGCACACAACCTAGACACATAGAGTAACACTCGAAACGACTCAAAACAAGAAACGAGACAAACAAAGCAAAAGACATGACACACAGGCGTGCACAGGGAGCCTGTTTCACCGGGTATTATTTCCCACCCTTTCTCATTTGTAGTTCTCACATCGCTCGGCCCTCAAGCTCTGTTTTTCTGAAAAAGCCCTTTTCTCACTTTTTCTCTCAACGCACGTCTCTCTATTCTTCAATCTCTCATTTTTCATCCCTCCCCTGGGTGGTTGATGGACGAACAGCAAATTGTGGGCTCGCGTCCCTAGCATTCTGCTAGATTCTCTTTCTTCTGCTCACAACAGTGAGTTCCTCCTACGGAAAGGTTGTGCTACAACTGGGTGTGTAGCAAATCTTCAGCTAACATCGGTTGATGATGCTTTGTTGGGGAGTTTGGACGTGGTAAGATCTGTCCGGATGATGGAGTGGAATATCTTGCCCCATTCTAGTTCGTGCTTCGCACTTTGCTCGATACCTCGTTGCTTGGAGGATGTGAGAGCTTTCTGCCCTTTGTTGTGCCCTTTTCTGGCAGATAGAGTGCCCTTCTTGGCAAGTATGTTGACAATGGGAAAGACAGGAAGCCTGACTCAACTGTGCCCGTAGTTCATCATTTTGACCATTTTTTAGTTTTAGTTTTCTCCTAAAAAAAATTGACCAAAATGAGAGTTAGATTAACATGCTTGTTCAGTTTTCTGATTTAAAATCATGCAAGTTAGGCTATAAGCACTGAAAATTTTCCTCTTTTGGGTCCAAGAAAAGGTCCAGTTTTGAAAATGGAATACTTTTCGAGAAGATTAGTCAACCTCAGTAAAAAATTCTCAAAAACTATTTCGCAAACGACCACTGCTGAACGAGCATTGGACCTACTCTTGAGATGCGCAACCTCGGATCCATGGCAATGGGAAATTGCCCCTTGTCTGAAGGACACTGCATGGCAACGGAATGTTGCCCCTTGTTTGAAATGACACTGCGGCGTTCTGAATGGCAACGGAAAGTTGCCCCTTGTTTGGATAGCATCGCAGCGCATTGAATGGCAACGGAAAGTTGCCCCTTGTTTGAATGACACCGCGGTGCATTGAATGGCAACGGAAAGTTGCCCCTTGTTTGGATGGCACTGCAGCGCATTGAATGGCAACGGAAAGTTGCCCCTTGTGTGGATGGCACCGCAGCGCATTGTAGGCAGTCCTTAGAGCGACGAATACAACCAAATTCTCAGATACAGAGAAATCGAAGATGATCAAAACCATTACATGGGCACAGTCAATTTGAAGTATTTTACGGCTGGACTTCAGAATGAAGTTGCCTACGTATCCCAAAGATGGGAATCAAGCCTCACGTAGTTCGGGGTTAAGGTACACTCGGGTATTAACCTCTCATTTTTAGGCTCTAACTTTTGCCAAGGCGCCTGTTGTAGGTTTTCGACCTTGCGAGCTTTGTTTTTCTTTTCTTTTCAATTCTTTTCATTTCTTTTTCCTTTTTTTGATTTTTTTCGTTCTTTTCTTTGCATCTTTCTTTTTTTGTTCTATTTTTTCTTTTTGCATTTTTTGCTTCTTCTTTTTTTGTATTTTTCTCTTGCTCTAACTTTTGCCTGGGTCGCCCTTCCGGGTTTTCGGCCCAGCGAGCCTCTTAAGGGTAAAAGTATAACAAGTCCATGCCAAATGGTTTTGAGATCCTAGAGTCATTTGAATCCAGGAGAATGGCTGCTGCTTTGCTTTGTAAGCTTCTTCTGATGAGGTCTGATCTTCTTGACCTGACTTTGGTGCCTCTTGTTCGAGGGCTGCTTCAAATCTAGCCACACAGGCCTCACATCGTAGTTGACCGTCGAACCTTCTGATTTCAAGTTCAAGGTTTGGAAGAGAAGGGGTTGAGTCTTGAGGCAGAGAGCGATCCTAGGCTGCACAATCTCAAGAGCGATTCCACACAGGTCTTCGCAAGACCGCGCAAAACATTTTGTTTTTGAAAATTTTTAAGAAAGCGACAAATCGCTCGCGCTGAAGATAGTGTAGAACCAATCTGGATCAAGCCAGGGTCCTTCTCAGTACTCACGCTAACAAGCATGATTTCATTCATTAAGGGCTTGGCACGCCTCTCTTTCTCTCAAGTGATCAAAGTTTTGCAAATCCCGAGGAATTACTTCCTCTTTGTTTTCACCGCAGTGTTCAAAAAGTTTTGAAAAACTTAGGTTAAATGCAATGATTTTGGGGTGCAGAAGAGAGCAGGTGGAATGTACTGCCATTTCATTCAGATTCCGTCACAACTAGCACACGGCAGAAGCGAACATAGAAGTGCAAAAATTACTGCTAATTCATTCAAATCTGTTGGTACAACTGGCTCCCTGGCAGAAACGGACTCAAAACAAAACGAAAAGACAAACACAAAACAAAATGGTGACGCCTGAGGTAACACCCCCCGGAATCACCCGACTCCTGTACAACAGGACTGACTCGATACAACAAGACAGATCCAAAATAAAAAGAGACTGACTCAAAACAAAAAGACAGACTCAAAACAAAACAACAAGACTGACCCAATACCCGAGTCGGAAACCGGCATTCGCCAATGCTCAAAACAGTGCATGCCATCCACCATATCTGGAGTAAACTGAGCGCTGCCCGCAGGTGGTTCATCCCTCCAATCACATCACATTATCCCCTACAAATTCACTGATCAAGTGCCGATAGACTTTGCAGGACCTGGTGCGGGGATGACCCCATTGTCGATCAGATCTTGTATTTCGTGGCGGAGACGAAAGCACGTGTCAGTGTCATGGCCAGCTCGCTGATGGAAGGCACAGTAGTCGGCTGGGTTGTGCGAGAGAGGGAGGTCCTTTGGTAATGGTTGCGGCTTCAGGGGCTTCAAATCCCCCTCTCTAATCAAGATCCTAAAGGCCGCTGATAGAGACATATATAATGGTGCGAACACCCTCTGGCCTCGAGGTGGGTATTTTGAGGTTTGTGGATTTTTGCTGGACGCGCCAGCAGGGGGATTAGCAGGTGCTGGCCTAGTTTGCTGATCTTTTCCAAGTGCAGGATTATAGTCGAAAGGAACATTTCTGATACAACGACCCTTCTCCCGGCTTGCCCCTTGATTCAAACTGCCCCCAACTTGAGTGGCGAAAATGTCGTCCACAGTTTTTGCAAAGACTGCGAACACTTGCTCTTTGTTCAGTCCCTCGGCTTTCAAAGCCTCAACAGCCAACAGAAGATGTTTATGAGGATCCATGTCCACCCCTACCTCGTTCCTTCCACTCGCCTCCACTTTGCCGAGGGATTGGCTTTCCTCAAACGCAGCCCGTCCCAACATCGGGGAGTCTTTCGACATGAGGTTCCCGGTATGTGGTGTGGTCGATGATGGAGCCAATGTCTCGGAGGCCAGATCCGTCACGGTTTTTTGAAGATCTTTAATCATTCCCATCAACTCAGAAGTAGTGGGTTCACGGGTTTGAAATGGTTGAGGTTCGGGTGTACCCATCATGCATAAGTCCATGCTTTCTGGGATAAACACCTCAGGCTTGGGTAGATGGGCCGGGGTGATGTATATGCTGGGGTCAAAGGTGGATGGCAGTATGTGGATGTGATTGAGGTAGGCAGGAGATGTTTGGTCATTGGGGTCCGAAGGTGGAGCTATCGTCCGGTTGTCGATGAGATTTTGGATCTCATGACGAAGGCGGTAGCAACGGTCGGTGCCATGACCGCGCTGCTGATGGTACACACAGTACTTGGCGGGGTTATGTCTGGCTGGGAGTGGGTTGGGAAGAGGTTGAGGATCGAGGGGTTTGAGATGCCCTTTTTCCATCAAGGCTTTTAGTGTGCTAGTCAGGCTCATATAGAGGGGGGTGAAAGTTCTACCCTGAGTTCGGACTGGGCCAGCTGTTTGTAGGCTCGGTTTGGCAAAAGGGTCGGCTGTGGTGACCGTATTGATTTCGGTGGGTTTGGGAATGCTACTACCAGCGTTGGTACTCCTTGAAATTACCTTCCTTGTCAGTTCCCTTGTCCTGGGAATGATCCCGCTGTTGAACGCATTCTCGACTTGAACCCCCAGTTCATGCAAATTTTTGAAAGTGAATAGTGGAACGACTATCAACTTTTGCAACATATCATGCTCGAGGTTTCGGACCATCATCTGCACTTGATCCTTCTCAGAAGGGCGACGATCTGTCATTTGTGCTGCCTTGGCTCTCCACCTTGCAATGAATTCCACAAAAGGCTCTGTTGGGTTCTGGCGGGTTGCTTCAAGCTCTTGGATGGTCATTTCAACTTGGGTATTGTAGGAATACTGATCGACAAAGGCCTCAGCCAGTTCTTCCCAGTTTTGCTTCACTGTATCCTCCAGTTTGGTATACCAAGTAGCTGCTACACCCGACAGGGTTCTTCCATACAGAGAGAGTTTCTGTGGCTTAGTCAGACCCATCGGCTTCAGGACATCCAAAAAAAGTCGGATATGTACCATTGGATCTCCAGACCCGTCGAAACGGTCGATGTATGGCATTTTGAATCTGTCTGGGAGCCGGATGGCATCCTCGGTGTGCCCATCCTCAATGCCAGGAATGGAGTTAAGGCCCTGTGCCCTTTTGAATTGCTTCTCAAGGTTTGCAATTTTCACTGCAGTCGGATTGAACTCATCAACATGAAAGGGTTGAGTTTTCTCATTAGGCTGCACCAGGGGTCTGAGCACCTGAGCTTGAGCCAAGCCTTCTCGAGGATTCAGACACTGCAAGTCTTCAACTGGCGGAATTGGATCAAAGTTCGGCTGGGGTCCCAAAGCTGGATGTGAGGCAGATGCCCCAGATGGGCGCTGCGTTTCAATACTGGTCTCAGCTTGCATGGCAGTTCCCTGATTTAGCGCTGCTGTCACGGCTGCGAATTCTTCCGAACCTTGTGCCATCACGGTCTGCTGAGTCCGAACAAAGGTGATGTGACTGGCGACTGACGGATTAGATGAACATATGAGCCCTGACCGGCTTTTCTTTACCTTGCCTCAGCGAAAGAACACTGGTTGCCCTTGAATTAAATTTCTGACCTAACAAAGTCTATCAGCACAAGTTCGATGAACCTCGGGGGATATCGGAGCCTTCTGAAACTATGGTTCCCAGACTACCTTGCAAAAGAGAAAACAGACAGCATCTCAGCCTGATTCCACCTGAATAGATATGAGCCTATTTGAATGAGTATGCTCTCTACTGAATTCTGCCCCAAATTTCGGCCTCAAAATCTGAGTCTGATACCCACAGGTAAAGCTGACTCCCAAATACTGATAGTAATGCCCGCAGGCCTGATGCCAAAATTCGCAAACTGGTGCCCGCAGGCCTGGTGCCCAAACTCATACACTGATACATGCATTCCTGTAGAGACGCACTCTAAAGCACATAACAGATAAGTGAGAGCCAAAACACCCCTATGTTGGGGTAGGGTTTCCCTGTCCTATTTTGTCAGGAGCTAGGGTTTCATTACGCACACAGCGGCTTCAAACAACCTATAAACGGGTAAGCAACCTGTCCTAGTTTGGAATGGTCACTATGGATCCGAATATGCACTAGGTCGAATGGTCAAAGAGGGTGCCCCGGTAAAACCGGGGTTTGTGTTCCCATACTGGCAGAGCCCACAACCGGTCAGCCTTATGGTCATGCCTTGACAAGACAAGCCTCCGGCAAACCGTTCAGGAATAGCAGATGGCAAACACGGTGTCCTAGGCGCACCAATGCAAATGCAATGCAAAGAAACACACAAATGTAGTCAAAAACAGATATCATGAGTTCAAGTCAAGCTCTCTAAATCCCCAGCAGAGTCGCCAGAAACTGTAACAAGCCCGCGGGGGACCTCGCTACAGCTCGGACTCGACTTTCGTAGTCACGGTTCTAAATCTGAACCAAAGAGTCCAAATCCGGCAAATCGTTTTGAGAAAACAGATTTTTGAAAGAAGTGCCAAACATGGACTGCTTTGCCAGATACAGAGTCGCCACCTAAATATTTTATTTTGGGAAATTTAGGAAACCCTGACTCGGTGCCAAAAGGCCACGTGTCCGTCATCACCAAAGTTGCCTCGGCTCGGGAACTTGGGTACGATTGGGGAAGGTCACTTCGTGAGCACCCCCGCTCGCCCGATCAAAGATCGGCCTCTACTAACCGTGATATCTATTTTTGAAAACTTTGTGTGTTCTTATTCCGGTTATTAGCCTAGGTTACTATGTGATGCACACAGCATATAAATATAGACTGGGTCGTCCGAATTGGAACAAAACATTTCATGCTTGTTTTTTGAAAGAGGTTTTGCTACCCGCAGGTAGGCTTGAAACATTTGATGATCTATTCCAATTCAGATAACCTAACATTCACCCACAGGCACTCAGGCAGTTATATCACATAAGCACATAGCCTCATGGTAAGCATGCTATTCATGGCATTCACTCACACGCATGCAAGGATGCTAAAGCATAGAACTTACCGAGTACTCCAAGCCAAAATAGAAACCTCATTAGAAATCATGCATGAATCCTAAGTATACAGAAATGCCTAATGCAACACATGCAAAATGCAACTATAGCAGGCTCGGCTATTCTAAGATGGTATATGAAATGCTACAACTATCATGTATTCAATTTAGAATTGAAAGTACAATGCAGTTAGTATGGTGTGCCGAGCCCGGTGCATGTAATACAGATGAATGATGCAAGCATGCTGTCATACTGTATGCTAATTTAAATATGCCCTAATCTAACCATCATAAGCGGATAAATAAAAGGGAAGAAAGACGTGGGGTTGGAAGACATACATCACACTCACGCACACTTATTACAGTTATGCCCTCGCGCAGAGGGTCCAAATAAATAATACAGTCCGAATATTACAGTCCCGAATAAAAGAATATTACAGAATTCTAACTAATGAATTAACTAGAAAGCAAATAAACTGGCGTGCAAGCCAGGGACTGCCTTGCTTCTGATGGATGATGCATATCCGGATTGTCTTGCGCGGAAATCCACCGGAATGCCCCAATTAGCCTCTGTTTACACCTATCCTTGAAATGCGCGCCAAGTCCCGAAAAGTTGTTGATTCCTGATTTTGCTGCAACAGAGAGCAGGAAAGGGGCATAGCAATGTATTTGCACAGATATATGCATGTCTCGATCCTCGTGCCACCAATCGCACAAACCCAGGCATGATGGCCGAGGAATCGAAATGCACAACTCAATATAGGATGAATGCACATGAAACTACAGCTAAAACCTAACTCCATCATGGATAATCCGGAGTGTCGGTGACTGGGGAATTGAAACACATTTCGTCACTCAGAGTACGAAATGTACCTCGTTTCCCGTGCCCGGGCTAACTCCTATTCCGGACATGGTGCAATGTGCATGATATGCGTGAAATGCAACTAAGATATAATCCTAACATACTCAATGTTATGGAAATGAAATGCCTCGAAATGCGTGCACGCAGGCACGCAAACCGAGAAAATGACAGAATACGATGAAAATGAGGTGCCCCGAAATGCGTGCACTCGGGCACGCAAACCGAGGCGATGATATGTGTCTCGAAGCACGTGCACGCGGGCACGCAAACCGAGACGATGATATGTGTCTCGATGTACGTGCACGCGGGCACGCAAACCGAGGCGATGATATGTGTCTCGAAGTACGTGCACGCGGGCACGCAAACCGAGGCGATGATATGTGTCTCGAAGTACGTGCACGCGGGCACGCAAACTGAGGCAATGATATGTGTCTCGAAGTACGTGCACGCGGGCACGCAAACCGAGGCTATGATATGTGTCTCGAAGTACGTGCACGCGGGCACGCAAACCGAGGCAATGATATGTGTCTTGAAGTACGTGCACGCGGGCACGCAAACCGAGGCAATGATATGTGCTATGAAGTACAAGATGCCTCGAAATGCGTGCACACGGGCACGCAAACCGAGGCAATGGTAAATGTAATGAAAATGAGATGCCTCGAAGTGCGTGCACACGGGCACGCAAACCGAGGCAATGGTAAATGCTATGAAAATGAGGTGCCTCGAAATGCGTGCACACGGGCACGCAAACCGAGGCAATGGTAAAATATGATGAAATGACATGGAAATGACAAATGGGCTTATACCAACATGAGTGAGCCTCAGCCACACTCACATAGGATGCCGACGGGTGAAAATGAAGTGCCTCGAAATGCGTGCACACGGGCACGCAAACCGAGGCAATGCATACGCAATGCAAATGACATGGAAAATGCAAAATGGACTTATACTAACATGAGAGAGCCTCAGCCACACTCACATAAGATGCCGATGGCAGAAAATGAAGTGCCTCGAAATGCGTGCACACGGGCACGCAAACCGAGGCGGTGCATACGCAATGCAAATGACATGGAAAATGCAAAATGGACTTATACTAACATGAGAGAGCCTCAGCCACACTCACATAAGATGCCGATGGCAGAAAATGAAGTGCCTCGAAATGCGTGCACACGGGCACGCAAACCGAGGCGGTGCATACGCAATGCAAATGACATGGAAAATGCAAAATGGACTTATACTAACATGAGAGAGCCTCAGCCACACTCACATAAGATGCCGATGGCAGAAAATGAAGTGCCTCGAAATGCGTGCACACGGGCACGCAAACCGAGGTGGTGCATACGCAATGCAAATGACATGGAAAATGCAAAATGGACTTATACTAACATGAGAGAGCCTCAGCCACACTCACATAAGATGCCGATGGCAGAAAATGAGGTGCCTCGAAATGCGTGCACACGGGCACGCAAACCGAGGCAATGATAAAATGTGATGCAACATGGCAAAAATGATATGCAAGCATGCTAATGGAATTCCAGCAACAAAACAAGGGGAAAACAGCCCCGGGATGAAGCGAAATGACGTGAAATGCAAGGAAGTGCCCCGAAATGCAACATTAGGCACCCGAAATGGCCTATAGCTATATCAAACATGCACAATATGGACATGAAATGCAAAGACAGAAGCTAGACAGTCCCAAGAGATGCACTTTCACAGTTATAAACATGGCCAAACAGCAAGCATAGGTAAAGGAAAAATAGCATGCAAGAATAGGGGCCAAAAGAGGGGTAATGAAGCAAGTGGTATAAGAAAAACTCAAACTGAAAAAATTCCTTCTACAACACTGAAGATGGACTAAAAATATGAACATTTACAGTATATGGAAGCCTCAAAATCAGTATACAAACATGCTAAAAATATGATGCAAAATGAGGCTTGAAAGGTGCTAAAACATGAAGTATACAAAATAATCACCAAACAGAAAAAAAGTGTGAATGAAACATGAAGTATAGGCCAAAATAAGGCCACTTTCAGTTCGGACCAAGGTCCAAAAACAGAAGCAAAGAGGGCTATCAATTTATACAAAAATGGGACCAAATAAGGGATTGAACTACAAGTGCCACATGGAGACACCAAACAATGTTGAGCCCTTCTCCAATGTTGAAGAGGGGCTCAAAATAAGCCTCATATCAGTTTACAACATGCTCGAAAATAAATTTCTCATGGGTCAAAAATAGCATGCAAAACTATGACATACAAGATGATCAATGAAGCAAGTGTATTATGGAGGGCTCAAACAGGGTTGAGCCCTTAATGAGAAGTGAAGATGAGCTCAAAATATGGCCATTTTCAGTTAGGGCCGAAGCTTGAAACCAAAAAGAAATGAGGCTTAGAAATAGATCAAGGAAAATGGTCAAAAGGATCAAAGTGTAACTTACCCTTGAAGATTCAAGCTTTTGTTGCTTCTTGGATGGATTTGCAGCTTCTTTAGCCTTCAAGAATCCCTCCTTGCTGCTGGAAATGAGATGGTGGTGGTAGAGCTTGGTGGTGTAGAAGGAATGATGGTTAGGGAGTTAGGGTTTTTTGAAGAATTGAGGATGAAGAAGATGGAGTTGGCTATGGAAGCTTGAAGAGTAAATTTTCTAACCCTTGTAGAGGAGGCCATCAGCTGGTTATATGGACAAAAAGAGGGTGTAAAGGTGGGGCAAAAAGGAGGGTAAAACTCCCCCACAAAATATCCCCCGGACACAGAAAATATCTGGGGGATATTGCCCCACAGCTGTAAAGTGCACAGTGCAAGGAACACGGCCGGCCTATCACTTTTACAGGAGGTGGCCGGCCGGCCACACCCCCTAGCCGGCCGGCTAGGGGTCAAAAGGGTCAAGGAGCTTTTCTGGCCGGCCAGATATTGGGGAGGTAGCCCTATGTGTGTACAACACAACCATGTAATTGAAATTCCAAGAAAGTGGGCCCAAGGGGTTCAACAATGGCTCGGAAAGAGGGGGTCAAAAGGGTCAAGTTGACTTACTGGCCGGCCATGAACTTTTAGGGGCCTCTCAGGTGTGTACATCACAGATATGTGGTTCAAAGTTCAAGAAAAAAGATCCAAGGGGTTCAACATTAGCCCGGAAGGAAGGGGTCAAAAGGGTCAGGTGACCTTAATGGCCGGCCATGAACTTTTAGGGGTCTCTCAGATGTGTAGATCACAGATATGTGGTTGAAAGTTGGCAACACTAGCTCCAAGGTATTCAACATTAGCCCGGAAGTGCGAAAAACGGGCGCTGGGAGGCTCCGGAGGAGAGATAACTGGTTGCTGCAACAATTACTAGCCTCCCACCCTTCAGTGACCTTCCTGGTGATAAAACAGAGGTACCTGCTAAAAATGAACGAAAACCGATGCAAAACGAATGTTCGGGGGCCAAAACACGCAGTTAGGGGCCCCGGAAACTGCCCGTTAAACACCGAAAGTGGCGTTCGGCCACGAAGTGGGTTTCTCAGACCCCAGTGTCCCTCAAAAGGGAGAAAATAAGATGTATGCCAAAAATCAGAGCAAACGGAGATGGTTAGGCGGTCCCGAACCGAGGCACACGGCCTGACGGCTCCGAAAACCGGAAACCGGGCTCCAAATTGGGAAAAAAAAATGGCCTACGGCCACCAAATGTAGCCCACGGGCACTGAGAGATAGTCTACGGGACCTCTCCCTTCCCTCAGGAAAAGAAACAGAGAAAACCGAGTCTGGTTCGTAAACCGAGACAAGGCACAGAAGAGGGTTCGGAAATCCGGAGGCGGGGCTCGCAGCCAAGACTCTGAAACTTCTGAACGAGCACATTATGCAATATCACCAAGTGCTCAACTGGTGACGTCTGAGTCTCAAGGTCGGTCAAAAATGGGGTGTCTACAGGCCTATTTAATACCATCTTTCTCTTGCTAATGATTATTCTGTTATTTATGAATTCTTCTAATGCTATATATAAATGATCTATGTAGCTATTTTTATCTAGACTGAATACTAATATGTCATTTATGCATACCAGTATAAAACTATATTTATTAAATATACTATCCGTCTTACGCTGAAATATGGAATGTGGATTTTTTAGTCTAAAAGGCATAACTAGCCATTCGTAATGTCCTTGTGGGCAACAAAAGGCTCTCCAATGTATGCTTTCTTTTTTCATTTTTATCTGCCAAAATCTCGACTTGCAATCAAATTTACTAAATATTTTTGCTGTGTATATTCTGTTTATGAGCTGATCTTTATCTGGTATATTATATTTATCATCTTTTGTGTTATCATTTAATCTTTTATAATTTATAACCATTCTAGTTTTTCCTTTTTTTATCTCTGCATGATTTATAACCATGAATGCAGTGCTCCTATGTGGACTATTACTTGGTCTAATTACTCCTAAATCTAGTAACTCCTTAATCTGTGTTCTAAATTCTTCTATATCTGCTAGCGTATGATCTATTTGTGCTGAGGTAATCCTATAATCTTTGTTTTTTATATCTAAACTGGCTAAAACTTTATTTCTTTCCCAATATTTTATGGGTTGTTCTCCTAAAATCTCTGTTGTTTCAGCTAATCTTATTATTTCATCTAAATCATTTTCTGTTCGTCTGTATACTGGTTTTTTCTTTAATTTCTCTATCTTTGTAAAAAATAATTCTTGGTTAACTGTTTGTTGAAAATCTTCTAAGTTTCAATAGTCTCATTTTTCTTTAGAATCAAACTCTTCTAAATCTTCTAATTCATAATTTTCTGTCTACATTTTTTAAAGAAGTATTTGCTATCTCATCATGTATATATTTTTGGGCTAGCTCGGGAAAAATATTTCTACTAGGAAATAACAAAATTCATTCTATATATTTAGAATTATTCATGCTTTCCACTGTTTATTTAAGTTTTGTGTCTACAATCACATTTGTTGAAGCTGTCAATTGTTTCACTGTGACTCTTTTTGCTTCTCTTATACACAAATACCTTCATTATGTATATTAGGATATTTACGTTCACCACCCTTGACAATTAGTATAATTACATCTTGCCCCATTAATATGGGATAATTACACAAGTCTCCTCTCACTTGAACTGTTGTGTATACCCATTATGATACATTTTGTTAGCCTTATAGATGTTTTGACCATGATATCAACATATCATTGTTGGAAAATAATAATTTTTTGGCAACTTTAATTCGAAATTAAAGTGGGACCCAACTGTCGATTGAGGTAGATCTTAGTGGTTTTGTATTTTCTTAAGTGAGAATATTGCAATACAAAAATAATGAGCTGAAACCATTGAGTTGTGAATGAGAATTGTCTCATAAAGTGTGCATCAATAAAGTTAGGTTTAGATTTGGATTTAATCATGGTTTGGACTAGGCCTAGACTTGTACTTGTGCATGTGCTGGGTTTAGTCTTAAACTTAGACCTAGTCTTGAGCTTTGGGTTGAGTTGTGCTGGGCTTAGTTTGTACATGTGTTTAAGATTGGGTTTGGATCAGGTTGTGATTTAACACTCGTATTCATTTTACAACCTATCTAATTTAATTCTCAAAACTTGTACATTATATACACATTATGATTTATATAATGATTTTGGAGTTTTGAACCTTTGTAACTCTGATCCTAATGGCTAGAGTTGATGGCATTTGATGACCCATGTTAGCCTTCATGGCTAAGACTCTCCCTTACTAGTATAAATAGAGACATTTCTCCTCCAACTTAGTAGGTTATTTTAGAGAGGTTTTGTGATGGAAAATGAGATGGTGTTTTGAGAAAAAAAGTTGAAAATGGTTTTTTATACAAAAAAAAAATTATTCTTATCTTTTTTTGTTAGCCTCTTCTTTGGTTCTTGTTAGAGAGAGTGCATCCATTGTCAAGTTCGCCAAAACTATTCAGAAGGTGTTTTTGTATTAACTGGTTTCGACCGTCGTATCTTGGAAGGTAGACGCCGGCATACCTCCAGCACCCATCAAGAGGTGGTGAATCTGTTTTAATGAAACTGTGGTATCATACAGGTTTCAGTTTGTTTCTTTTCTTATTATTTGTTTTTTAATTTTTCAGAATTTAGTTTACCTCAGTGAGTTCTAATATTTAGTTGTCCATGTTAATAATTTGTTCTTTTAGTAATGTAATATAATTTATTTCTGTATTTAGTTGTCGTTTATTCTGTATTTCATCCTTTAATAAAAAAATTATTTTGTCATTTATATTTAATTTATTTTATATATTTTTCTTGTATTATTATGAAAAAATACCAACAATCATAATATGAAATGTCTAAAATACTCTTAATTATTTAAAGTAATTAAATAACCCTAACTGATTGAAATGATTTGTGCTCATTGATATGTATTGATATAAAAGAAGAAGAAATGACTAGAATTCACATAAATTCACTCTTATTTCCATATGCATTTCATTACGGCTAAGTATGAGACTCTGAAGAAGGTGAAAGTGGCCATTTGAGGATCTAAGGAAGGAGGTGGTGAATACAAAGGTCCCACAACAAAGAAAAATTCATTACACAAATAATCTAAAGGTAAGAAAGAAAGGCATTTTTACTATGTTTGGTTTCACTTTTTTGAGTTATTTTTATAATTTTGATTTAAAAACTGTTTTTTGAAAAGTGACTATTGCTTGGTTTCACTTTTTAATTTTGCAAATGGAACTCCCTCCGCATTAGATTTTGAGCAACGTAAATGATGAAGTTCAACAATAAAATAACAAATAAAAAAATAAGAACATATCACATCAAAAGCAATACAGAATCTTGGCATGACAACCGAACAAGAAGAAGTTCGGTTTGGTGAAGATGTAATAAACAAAGCAATAGGTAGTCTATTGAGGCAAGTAGAGTTAGAGCATCTCCAATGCACTAGGTATATAATGCTTGTTAAGTAAAATGCCTAGTATGACTCACTTTTTTCAACTCTAATGCACTAGGCATGTAATTAGGCATTTTAGCTCAACTCACATTCACTAGCTACATGTAGCTAGCCTTCAAGGCTAGGCAAAATGTGTTTAATCATTAGGATTGTTTCCCTCCATCTTTGTTGCTGATGTGACATTTTATAAAATTAATAGTATTTGGATGAATAGTTAAAATAAAGAGCATGGTTGGAGCAAAAATATGAAACAGTTGATAGGCAAAATAAAATGTATACTTTATAGTAATGTTTAGATAGGTAAAATGCCTATTACCGTTGGAGATGCTTAGAGCATCTCCAACTCACTAGGCATATCATGTTTGTTAGTTAAAATGTCTAGTATAACTCATTTTTTTCAACTCCAATGCACTAGGCATATGATTATGCATTTTAGCTCAACTCACATTCACTAGCTACATGTAGCTAGCCTTCAAGACTAGGCAAAATATATTTAATCATTAGGATCATTTCCCTCCATCTTTGTTGCTGATGTGGCATTTTATAAAATTAATAGTATTTAGATGAATAGCTAAAATAAAGAGCATGGTTAGAGTAGAAACATGAAATAGTTGATAGGCAAAATAAAATATATACTTTATAGTAATATTTAGATAGGTAAAATGCCTATTACCGTTGGAGATGTTCTTAGTGCATGCTCTATCCATCTAATCACTTTATGCAAAATACAAAAAGGCAAGTTTGATAATCATTTTATTTTCAGTTTTTAGTTTATATTTATAAAAAATTTAAAAATTATCATAAAAACTTCTTCGGCAATTTTTTTAGTTTATAAATAATTGTCTCAGTTTATAAATTTGAGGAAAAAATGTAAACTTAAAAAATGAGTTTACTTTTTTAGTTTTTAATTTTTTTTTTCAAATGTTTTTTTTCAAATAATTTTCTTTTCAATTAATTTTTTTTTTCAAATATTTTTTTCCCAATTAA
Organism: Camellia sinensis; assembly: GCF_055761805.1. Classification (NCBI taxonomy): domain Eukaryota; kingdom Viridiplantae; phylum Streptophyta; class Magnoliopsida; order Ericales; family Theaceae; genus Camellia; species Camellia sinensis. The sequence continues at coordinate 156,559,361 of NC_138964.1, forward strand.
TTTTTTTTTCAATTATTTTTTTAATTAATTTTTTTCAAATATTTTTTTTTATTAATTTTTTTTTCAATTAGTTTTTTTTTCAAATTATTTTTTTTCAATTAATTTTTTTAATTAATTTTTTTTTCAAATAATTTTTTTTCAAATATTTTTTTAATTAATTTTTTTCAATTAATTTTTTAATTAATTTTTTTCAATTATAATGTGTGTAATCCCATTGTCATAAATAATAAAAATAAATATAAATATTTTAGCCCTGAACAAACATATTTTTTAGTTTATGTTTTTAAATTTTTTTAAACATTTTGTTCAAACCAAACGCGTTTGTAATTTATGTTTTTCAAAAAATAAACAAAAACCAATTTATAGAATTTTTGTAAACATAAACAAAAAAAACGTAAACGTTACCAAACACTACCAAAATATTTCTCTATTTCCCAAATGCTTCTAGAAAATTAGATTTTGAATTTTTTTTTCCCTTGATTTTTTGGATAACCAAACAAAAATTCTAAAATTTCTTAAAAATTGAATTTAGAATTTAGGAATCAAACCGCGAGATTGACATTGAGATTACGCTTCTATTATACTGTGATTTGTCTTTCGTTAATGAAGTAGGATTTGATATATTTCACATACATCACCAAAATGGTAATTAGATAAATTTCATCTTTTTTTAGTTTCTACTTATCATTCTAACTTGAAAATTTGGGAATAAATCATTTATTTGTAGATTAAGCTGTTGAGGATGAATACTTGGATTATGAAGCATTTTATTTTATTTTCATTCTGCATTTCAGAAAACATCATTTCTTATTTCACCAAAACGATTAACATTTGAATTCATGATTTCACAACAATGCATTGAATTGCCAGAGTCTAACAAACAGTAAAAACTAGTTGCATCAATCATCATCTTCATCACTGTCTCAGATGTTGGACAAATCTTTCTAAATTCTTACAAGAAGATCCACCTTTCTCAATGCTCTTTCTAGCAATTTCCTTCAACTTCAAACTATTCACTTTCATATCATCATCAGAAAGCAAATTCTCAATCTTGTTCTTAATTTCGTGCCTCGATACAATCTTATTTTCATCGTATTCCAACCTTAAACCAACTTTCCAGACATCACAAATATAACTTCTGTTATGAAATTGGTCCGCAAAGTAAGGCCAACAAAGAAATGGTACCCCACTGCTCACACCCTCCATTGTTGAGTTCCAACCACAATGTGTAAAGAAACAAGCAATTGCTGGGTGACCTAACACCTTCTCTTGAGGTGCCCATTCGACAATCTTCCCCCAACCAGCCACTTTCTCTGCGAACCCATCTGGGTATTCGGCAAATGAACGATTTGTGAGGTCTGATCGAACAATCCACAAGAATGGTTGGCCTGCAAGTAGGACGGGACAATGAATCAATCTACTATTAAATTTAACGATTTTGGGACACTAGTTAGTCTTCTAAAGTGTACACGTAATGGAAATTTGGACACAAGGACCAAAATTAAAACTAGACTTATAGCGTAAAGATCAAATTGAAACAATAGGGACCAAAATGAAATTTGAATTAAATTATACTGCTAAAAAGTGTACTTTACCCTAGATTAGCTTGATTAAAACTCCTTTAAGATCAGTTAGAATGATAAACAAGTCAAGCTTAAACATATTTTGAAATTCGTTAAGTTTTCAAAACAAACTTGAATAATCCACTACTCTACTCAGCTAGACTTGACTCCTTTACAGCTTTACCTGCAAGTTCAAGACCAAGGGCCAATTCAAGGAACTGGTTTTGGCTGAAGACTGTTGTGCTGCCAAAAGCAACATAAACAACTGAACCTATAGGCTGTTCATTGAGCCAGTTCCAACAAGTTGAATCCTGGAGCCTCAAGCTTCCGCTAGAATGCCTCTGCTCATCGCTCGTGAGCAGTGGTCCGACAGGCAGCATTTTGGGAACCAACTGGCAAATTGGCGGGTTGAGTTCGTAGAATGTGTTGCAGAGAAGCCAGGTAGAGAGTTCAATACTTTGGTTGATGGACAGAACATTTTCAAAGAAAATCTTCTGTAATTTGGGATCACTTGTGTTGTACCAACTAAACTCGGTGGTGCTCCAAGCAGGAACGTCCTTTGACAAGATGATGAGCTCATTTCTCAAAACAGTTCCTGCAGGGAACAGAAATCAACAGGTTGATGTTTGATTGTTGTTTTTGTTTTTGTTTTTGTTCTTCATGTTTTCTGGGATAGAAATAATGTACAGTTTGAATACATGCACCCATTGTTTCAATGTCATTTTTATTTATGTGCAAAAATAGTTTTCGAAAATTCAAAAAACTTAAAGTGGATTGTTTTCAGAAAATAAAAACAGAAAACAAATTGTTGTTGTCATGGTTGGCTGTATTTTCATTTTTTAGAAAACAATGTTTGGCTTATTGTTTTTAAAAATTTATTTTTCATATAAATTAATGAAAGTCAACGGATTTTTTCGCCCTCTTTTGTGTTCAACAAAAACAAACTTAATTGGATGAAATTATTCTTCACTTTTAAAAAGTAAAATAAATAAATAAAATCCCACAATAATTTGAAAAATATTTTCCGATCAAAACAAACAGAGCATTGAATAAATTAGACAGAATAAGAAATTGAATAGATATCTTCTTCTTCTTACCATTCATATCAAAAACCCCTAATTCAACAAGCTTTGGAAGGTGAGGAAGTATGAGTAAACCCCCTGGTCCAGCAGGCCACACTACAGCTTGCTCAATTCCCATCTCTTCTGCAACCTCTAGTATCCACCCTAGGGTTGCATCTGCTATGACACACCTAATCATCTTCTCCTCCGATTGGCCAATCTTTTCAATCAAATCCTTAAGATGACCCGGCATGACTCGCCGGATACTCTCTATTACTTTGACACCGTCCCTCTGATCATCACCGGGTCCCAATCCGTCAGGAATCGAAACTAGTCTTACCCGGTTTTTCAATTCTTCATCCTTGTGATCTGGCATAGCACTCATGATCTTGGCATGTATGAACTCCGTGTTAACAACTGTAACTTTGATCCCATAATCAGCAATTTTGTGTGATAACTTCAAGAGAGGTACGACATGCCCTTGTGCCGGGTATGGCACAACCACTACATGCGCTTGCTTGGTCATCATCACAGATTCTTTGTTTCATGAGACTCACCAAAACAACCTGTTCAGTAATAATGGTGTGGATGGATTGAGTCTTATAAACAGCCTCTCCATCTATAGGGACGTTTACACCCAAATCTTAATTTATTAACATACATTTCATTAACTCTTACTTAAAATTGGTTAGACTTTCAAATTTTATTAAAATTTTAATAGTTAAAATTGTCTTTAAAATAATAATTATTTATCATTTATGATTATCTATAAAAGAACATAATGATTTGACATATATTTTAATTTTTAAAATTTTAAAATATTAATTTGCAAATTGAAAAAGTTTTAAAAAATTATGTCAAAAAAAAATTTTTTTTTTTTGAAAATTTTTTTTTTTTGTGTAAAATTAAAAATTTTGTATGTACAAAAAAATATAATGATGAAATATTAATTCAAAATTGAAAAAAAAATAATAATATTTTTTAATTTTAAAACTAAAAAAAAAAACTGTTAATCTTTTCAATTTAATGAAAAAAATTAGGATATGAGTCATGCTAATCCACACAACACATAGGATGATCGGTCTAGAGTGATTCTCATTTTTCAAGATTTTGACTGGCATGCGTTGAAGTTTTGGAACAGAAAAACCAATTGATTTCTACACAAAAAATAAAAAAATCATTTGGCTTGCATTTTTCTTTGTATAAGTAACTTTAATAATATATATTTGGTACTGTTTGGGAAGATGGTTTGAGAGTTTTTTTTTATTATTTTAGTCATAAAAAATAGAAAAAGTTATTTTAAGCGCAATAAATAAAACATCACATCTAATTCATAATCATTACACTATTCTCTCACAAAAAAAGTCAAAAAATTTAAAAAGTCAAAAAATTCTTCCCAAATCAAACCTTTTAGCCCATGTTAAAATAGTCAAAAAGTCAAAAAGTCAACCCACTTCTCAAACAAAGCCTTTGGAAAAGTTTATGGTATATATACACCATCTTTGGTTACAAGCACTTTCAGTTACTATCTTTATTTCTTTTGTTATGACTTCCTATAATATTAGTATGATATATTATGATGTTAATTATAATATTATTTTGATTATAATTTAAGAGTTATTTAGTTATGCTTTATGTAATGTTTAGTTATAACTTTATTTTTTTAAGGAGTGTTTACATACAAATCTTAATTTATGAACTTATACTCCATTTAAGGCTCCGTTTGGGAAGATGATTTATGGGTTTTTTTGGCTATTTTAGCCACAAAAGACAAAATATGCTATTTTAGCCACAACAAACAAAACATCACATCCAACTCATAATCATTAGACTCTTCTCTCACAAAAAAAAATGTCAAAAAAGTTAAAAAATCAAAAAGTCCTTCCCAAACTAAACTTTTTAGATAGCCACAAAAGACAAAATATGTTATTTAAGCCACAACAAACAAAACATCACATCCAACTCATAATCATTACACTCTTCTCTCACAAAAAAAAGTAAAAAAAGCTAAAAAATCAAAAAGTCCTTCCCAAACCAAACTTTTGCTCAGGGCTAAAATAGCCAAAAAAGCCAAAAAGCTAAAAAACAAACTCACTTCCCAAACGAAGCCTAAGTCCTAATTAAGATTTTTTGAACATTCAAATTCCATTAAATTTTTAATAGTCAAAATTGTCTTTCAAATAATGATTGTTTATCGTTTATAACTATCTATAAAAGAACATAATGATTTGATATTTCTTTAAAATTAAAAAAACCAAAAGAAAATTATATGTTAAAATATATATTTTTTTAAACTGAATTTTTTTCTTGTAAAACTGAAAATTTTGTGTCTATAAAAGAGCATGATGATAGAACATTGATGTGCAAAAAAAAAAAAAAAAACTTTAAAAATGAAAAAATTGATAATGTTTTCAGTTTTAAAACTAAAAAAAAAATATTAATGTTCTCTGTTTTATTGAATAGTTAAATCAAATCAATAACTAGAAGGACAAAAATATTTAATCTCCTACTCTATTGTTTTTATTAGTCAGTAAGATAATTATTTGTACATTATTATACAAAATTGATAATGTTCTTAATTTTAAAATTTTAAAAAAATTGATAATATTTTTAATTTTACTAAATAAAAATTTTAAAAATTTTAATAATACCCAAGCTACCATAAATAAATTTTTTAAATAATTGACTCATCTATATATAACAATCAAGCCACTGCCAATAGGTAAGAATAATAATAATAATAACTAATAATAAATAACCCTCATGAGATGACAATTTAACATTCAAGGCATGAGAGAGCGTGAGAGTGTGGGCAACATTGTGAGAACTCGGCTTAGACAGGGGCCCTGTGTGGACCCATCTTAAGCACTGTTGGGAAAGTGATTCTGTGGATTTTTTTTTTACTATTTTAGTTCTAAAAGATAAAATAAGTTATTTTAACTATAACAAATAAAATATCGCATCTAACTCATAATCATTACACTCTTTTCTTATAAAAAAAGGTCAAAAAGTTAAAAAACCTTTCCCAAACCAAATTTTTTAGCCCAGATTAAAATAGCCAAAAAAGTCAAAAAATCAAAAACCCAACCCACTTTCCAAATTAACCCTTAATAAGGTAATTTCGATAGAGTTATTCTAGATATTTTAAATAATTTATTAAATTTTTTATTAAAGATCGCATATTGACTAACATATATGAATTTGTGTGAGTTCCACATGTGAGAATTTTGATAAAAAAATTAATAAATTATTTAAAATTTATAATTTTTTCCAATTCGATATTCAAAGGTGTTGAGGGACCATAATAAGGTAAATTCCATATTCAAAGGTCACCCATTAAGTCCGCGAACCAATCGAGAACATAGAGGGAGCATATACCAGTACTTTAACATTTTTTTTCTTCTGACTAGTAAGTCTTCTTCTCTGCAGTACTTCTTTACATATAAGCCTGAACTAGTTAGCCTATCTAGTTTTTGGCTTGATATATTTGGTTTTCCAATATTTGGCAATTTGTCCAGGTGAGTGATTTGTGAGTCACGCTGTCTAAGTTCAAAATTTAGTATATTTGTTAGTCAAATTGACATGGATTTCGCCTTTTATTATTACAATATTTGTGTTTTTCCACTTGGTTTTATAAAATTCTTGTTGATTCAGTCATAGGAAAAGGACTTCTCATCAACATTCTATGTTATTTTTTGGAAAGTCAGCTTGCTTGTTTTCTCTCTTCAGATAATACTTTTTAGAAAATTTTACTTTCTTATTTTTCGTATTTTTTTATTTTTACTGAATTTTTTTAATATTTTAAATAATTTTTTTACTTTTTAGACACACCTAACTTAAATACACCTAAAAAGTAAAAAAATTATAAAAAAAATCTTTTAAAAATTCACTAAATACCAAAAATACAAAAAAAAAATACAAGAATTCAGTACATTTTTTGTATTTCTATGTATTTATTAATTTTTTAAAATATTTTTTCACAAATTTTTTACTTTTAGATACATCTAACTAAGGTGCATCTAAAAAAGTAAAAAAAAAATGTTTAAAATTTAAAAAATATTCACTAAAAACAAAAGAATATGAAAATAAAAAAACTCAATTTTCAAAAAACTTAATTCAGAAAACTCGAACCAAACACACTGATTATTGTGCATTTAAAGGAATACTAGATATTGTAAGCACACATGATACAGGTATATTATAATTTGGGAAAATCGGTCTAAGGTCCCTATCCACTTTTTAGTAATGGATTAGGTCCACAATATATTCTTTTGTAGTCTAAGGTCCCTCACCCCCATACCCAACAAATTAGACACAGGTGATAGAATTAAGCTTGAAGACAATGAGACGATCGTGCTCCACAGTGTGAAACCGGCAACGATCCTCAACATCGACCAAGAGTTCGCCTTCTTCGGAGGAGTGGACACTCCGCCCGCTTCAGCGTCGACGTCCGCCTCTGGTTCGCGATCTCCGACAATGAGGCAACGGTCTGGACTCTGCTTTGGCCGCTCGAGCTCTCCGTCAACAGAGACCAAGGTCCATAACTATTGCTGCTTGCTGCCATGGAAGTTGTGTGTGTGTTTCTTGGTTTTTTTATCTCTTGAGACAAAATCAACGCTCCAGCCACAATCTCTCAACACGGTCTGGACTCTGCAATAGCTTGCTGCCATGGAAGTTGTGCGCGTGTATAACAGAATCAACGCTCCAGCCACAATCTCTCAACACGCAGACACCAGATGCTCAAGTTCGTTCCTGATTCCTGTAAAATTCAGAATTTGAGGGGTATTATTAGTGGCTGTTCAACATTGGGATACAATTACCTTTTGAGAAGAAAAAAAACAAGCAGCTGCTGTTGGCACACCTCCACGCACGCAATATTTTAGGAAAGGAATTGAAGAAATTGATCACTAGAGAGGAATTTTGACAGTATGGCAATTAAGAAACATTTTTTAACATAACAGATTATCTGGTTAAAATGTTTTGTCAGTTTATCAAAATTTTTCCCCAATGAAAGGAATTGTCATATTGTGATGTGAAACTATCAATCAATCTATTTCTCAATTAAAATCATCTATAGTATTTAGATGATCATTTTAACCATTTTGTTTCTGGTTTTGTCCATTTTGTGTATTTCTTGTTTTGTCCATTTTGTTTTATTACAGAAATTCTGGGTTTAAACTAAAATTTCCATGGGTTGATTTTGAAATTTCTCTGGAGAGGTAATGTTGTGGAAATGTAGAGAAATTTCTCTGGAGAGTGGAACATATATGGAAGGCCAGAGAAATTTGAAATTTCTCTGGAGAGTCTATCAAAGGCTAAGGAGACCAGAGAAATTTAAAATTTCTCTGGATGGATAATTTTGTTAGAAGACCAGTGTAAGGGTGTTTATGGATGCAGAGAAATTTAGATTTTCTGAGAATAATTAGATTTTCCAGAGAAATTTAGACTGAAATTTCTCTGGACCAATTTTCTCTGGACTGAAATTTCTCTGCACCAATTTTCTCTGGACTGAAATTTCTCTGGACCAATTTTCTCTGGACTGAAATTTCTCTGCACCAATTTTCTCTGGACTGAAATTTCTCTGGACCAATTTTCTCTGGACTGAAATTTCTCTGGATCAAGGTTGAGGGACCTTAGACATTATGAAAATATTGTTGATGGACCTTAGACTTCATAAAAATATTTGATGTCCTTTATACTATAAAATCATAATATCAAGGACCTTAAAAAAAAAACCCCTTATAATTTTGGGCAAAGTTTAGCATTTGTGTTATTTTAGTCTATAATCTTTAAATTTTGATAAATTTGATCTTAAATTTTGAATCTCGTTTTAAATAAGGACAATTGAAAACATTATTGTTCCATTTCATGACCTTTAAATTGTGATACATTTGATCCTGAATTTTAGATCTCATTTTAAATAAAAACAATTGAAAACACTGTTGTTTCATTTTAAGGGCTAAGTTGTCAATTTGATAAAATATAAACTAGTTAGACAAAAATAAATGTTAAAAAATTATTTTTGAATTTTTAAAAATTATTTCTACCCACTAAAGATAAAATTATATAAAAATGATAATTTTTTTGTATTTTTATTTTTAAACTTTTTCACTAAATTAATTTTTAGTATGTGTTTCAATGATGATCATATAATGGGTGTTTGTTTTAATTGATATTTTTGGATAGTTATCATGTAAATAGATAATTGTATTTGTTATTAATAAATATTTTTAGATGATTGTCATGTAATAAATGGTTATAAGATTTTTAATGTATAATACGTTTAATATATAAAATGTTTTTAGTTTTGAATTTTTTGATTTAATGAATTGATTTTAATAATGATATTAAATTGTCACTATATTTCACTTTTGAAAAAATAAAAATTCTATTAAAGAAGATAAATAGCAAAAAAAAAAAAATTTATTTTAAAAAATTATTACTACACACCCAAAATGTAAAATTACAGAAAAGGACTTCTTGTCGTCATCACATTATAAGTTGCATTGTTATCATCAAAATTCTATGTTATTGAAAGATTATTGTCCAGATCTCTCAAAAAAAAAAATTGTATCATATTCACCTTATAACTCTATAAAAGAAAATGACTTGCTTGCTTATTATCTTTGTACTATCGTGCATTTTAAGAAATACCGCGGAGAATTCTTACCTGTCAATGTTTGTTTTTTTAAATTTCATCTTTAGTGACATTTTTTTTGAGATTGTCACAATTTTTTTATTTTTTGACCCATTTTGTGTGGATAAATCTAAATAATATTTTTAAAAATCAAAATATAAAATTAAAAAGTCAAAATAAGCTCAAAAAGTTCACTGTTTTTGTATTAATTTTGTTTTTTCCGAATATTTTTTTATTTTTTTGGTTCTTCTCATTGAGTAAAATTTAGAAGTCTAAAATTTTTTAAAAAATTATTTCAAAAAAAAGAGAGAATTAGTGAAACATCTCTTTCTAACTTTGTGTAGTAGGAAAGATCTAAAATTTTTTAATTATCTAAGGTCCCTCAACATTTTTATAGAGAAAATTCGACTCAGAAAAATTTTGCCCGACTCAGAGAAATTTTGAAATTTCTCTAATATGATCATAGAGAAATTTCAAAATTTCTCTGTAAAATCATAGAAATTTCTCTGTGAAAATTGAAACTTCTTTGAGTCGGGGTGAAATTTCTCTAGGTCAATCAAATTTTTCTGAGTTGAATTTTCTCTATATAAATGTTGAAGGATCTTAACTACTACAAAATTATTATATATTATTTATCTTATAAAACCTTAATCTTAAGAATCTTTTAAAAAAATGCCTCTGAAAAAAAAATCACTAAAGACTAAGGGGGTGTTTGGGAAGGAAGTTTTTTGGTTTTTTTTAATATTTTTTTCACTAAATGACAAATTTGTTACAAAATCAAAAAAAACTAATCCAAACAAAATATCACATCAAATCCTATAATCATTTCACTTTTTTTTTTCACAAACATCACATCCAACCACAAAAAAACCCAACTATCTTCCCAAACACAAAAAAAAAAAAAAAAAAAAAAATTCTCCAATAATATCTTACAACTAAAAAAACCTACAAAAAAACACATTTCCCAAACACCCACTAAATAAGCCAACAAAAAAGGCACACACCCCCGACACCCACGAAGTTGCAAACACACGTGATACATGTGTTTCTATTTTTATTTCTTTTTGTTCAAAAATCAATAAAAAGACCTAGTAACTACCCTTAACCGCATTTCTTTTCCCACTGAATAGAGAAAATTATTAAGTACTCATACCACGTGTCTATATATTCTTTTACCAATCATCATTTATTATGTCTTTTATATTCTTTAGTCACCCAATAAAAATTCATAATATCTCACATTCTCTACCAATCATAATACCGTAAAGTACCACGTGACCGTACTTGTAACAACCCAACCTGTGATTAGCTGATTAACCAGGATTAATTATGCCTAATAAGTAATTAAGATGAAATCCAGAGTTAATTGCATGTGTTATGAGCTATATGAGTTTCTATCTATCTATTGTAGGAATATTTGTTTCTGTTTTTGTTTTGTACTGCGAATTGAAGGCCTTATCGGCATCCGATCACGAAATTGACTTGAGTTATATGCAATTTAGGATTTTTAGAACATTATGGTAGGTTTAATTAGAATTCGATTCGAAACGATTAAATTAGAATAATTAATGTCAACTAATTAACCAACTTCTAATTAAGCCTATATAAGGCATCTATTATACCTCCACTCATTCTTTTTCTTCATCTCAGTACATCTTTGAGCTTTCACACACAAACCATACGTGGGACAGAGAAGGAAGAGGAGTTTGAGCTCAAATTAAGAAGATTACTAGAGAACTTAGAGATTTTGGCTTTGGAACTTCCAACAATTGATCATCTGGAGCATCATTGACAAGCTTAGGTAAGAATTCAACCTTTAGATTGTACAATTATGATGTGTAGGACATGAACTCTAGGGAATTATGTTGGATAATACAAGAATTGAGTTAGAATTGAAGATAATTGAACCATATCATGCATGCATGCATATATCATGATATTTTGAGTAGATTTCTAAAGAATTTCATATGCATGTGTCTATCTTGACTTGGTTTTGAGAAGTCATCACATTTCTTACCATTTGACCTTAATTGATCATGTTTTGGAAAGTCTAAGTTCAAAGTAATTCATGCATGTCATGTTCATGGCATATTCATAAATTTCAAGTTGGAGTTTTGGTCAATTGACATGCTTTGAGGCCTTGATTTAGTGAAATAATCTTCAAATCATGGTATTTTACAAGTTTCTAAATGTTTTCTGGAGTTTTGGCTCAAAGAGATGAGTTTTGAAATGTGTAATTCGAGTTTGGAGCTTTGGAGTACAATTTGGAAATTTCAGATTTTGCACTTCCGCTCGAGCGGCAGAATCAGCGCTTGAGCGACCACCCTGTGATCTTGCACTTCACGCTCGAGTGACCAAAAGTTCGCTCGAGCGAGAAATGCAAGCTCCTAGAATTTTTCACATTTTGCAGACACTCGAGCGACAGAAGTTGCACTTGAGCAGGGACCTCAGTCACACGATCGAGCGACCATCGAGTGGTCGTCGAGTGAAAATTTCACACAGCTAGTTCTTTTTCAAAGTTTACAGACCACTTGAGCGAGGGAATCTACGCTCGAGCGACCCCTCATATGTTTGCATGTTCGCTCGAGTGAGGGAAGTTGCGTTCAAGCATGACCCCTGGTTTCAACAAGTTTTGTTAAGAGTTCCAAAGTGCATTTTTGGCATCCACATTGCATCCTAGGCATTTCTAGGCTATGATTAAGACACAAGAAAAGGTTAAGACCTAGAAACACACTACAATGAGACAAAAGAAGTTAAGTACCAATCGAGTACGTGTTTCATTATGTGTTTCTGTTATGTATGCGTAAGTCACGTGCCACAAGTTATTTGATTTGCCTGTTCTACAAGTGGAGCCATCTGTGAGTAATAACTTTGTAAAGCTATGTTCACGTTAAAGTATTTTTTTATATGATATGACAAGAAATTATCTGCTTTCTGAAATGCTATGTTTTGTATCAATGAATATATGTCCAATTTTTGACAAGTATGCGTGGTATCCTTAGTACAAGGCCCTTGCCTAGGGGTAATAATACCGTGGTCTACAAGTACAAGGCCCTTGCCCCGGGAGTAACAATACCGTGGTCTCATGGCCTTTGGCCGGGGTTAATAATACCGCGGTCTCATGGCCCTTGCTTAGGGGTAATAATAACGTGGTCTCATGGCCCTTACCCGGGGGTAATAATTCTGTGGCTCAAGTATATTACAAGTACCCGGTACTGGAGGTTCCTTATGGAACTAACAAGCATGATAACGCTATTGGATGTACCATGTATGGCGAAGCATGAACTCTGATTTCTATATGTAGTTTGAACAAGAATATGAATATAAATCTATTTCTGATATGAACTCTGATTTCTGAATCTGTTATAGACATCTTTTATTTAAACTCTTTACTCGATTATTATTCACTAGGCTTCCGTATACTACGTATATTATGTATGTAGGTGACTAGGCGTGCGACCATATGGCAATTCTGATTTTGACCCTTCACTTGCTGTATTCTGAACTCGAGTTGTATGGTTTTGAATGTTGATTCATATCTTGTTTCTTTTGTCTCCTCTCTATTTTGGTTATTGAATTGTAGTTGTGCATTTGGAACGGGTTGGTTGCTTATTTTTCCAAACCTTTGTTGTCCAGATTTTGGCTCCTCTGCTTGAGTGGCCATTTTTGTGCTCGAGCGGGCTTTGCAACTTTTGCTCCTCCGCTCAAGCAGCACTTCTTGTGCTCGAGCGGGATTTACATACTCTCAGTGCTTTGCACGTTTGAAAAAGTACTGAATGGGTGTTTTTCATGCTCAAGCAGCGTTTCCTATGCTCGAGTGGCCTTTCTTGCGCTCGAGCGGTTTGTCTATTGTCTGCAAAAGTACTGGATGTGTGTGTTCTATGCTTAAGCAGGTAGCATCTTGAGCTCGAGCGGAACAACTTTTTGTGTTTGACACTCAAGCGTCAAATCCTCCGCTCGAGCGGACTATGCGTATATCAGATCGTGAAAGTGACATTTTTTTATCACTTTTTCATCCTTCTCTCTCTCTCTCTCTAAAACTTTCTAAAAACCTAGATCTTGACTCTCTCTCTCTCTAAAACACTCTCTCTCTCTCTTTCTATCTCCACATTTTGGCCTAGATCCATTGATCTCTTCACCCTAGTGTCTTTAGAAAAAAAGTGGAGTATCTTGAACGCTCCATTTTCATTCGATTGGAAGTTGGTTCCAGCATTGTTGGAGTTTCACCTTTGCTTTGCTTGGTCTTCTAACTTGAGGTAGGGATTTTTCTACGCCTTCATATGACTTTTAGCTTAGTTATTTGTCATTGTGTAACAATGGTGAGATTTGGGAGTGATTTAAGCAAACCTAGGGTTTGGGTTTCAAGTTTGAAAAGAGGGGTTTCCATGTGGCTGCATATAAATGATTATGGGGTATGGATGTGAGACCTTCCTATGTTAAAATAGCAGATTTTGTCCCTTGGGTTAGTATTTGGAGAATGGGGAGCTTTATCCTAAAAATGTCTTGAATAACCATTTTGTTTAAATAATGAAATTGGTATGGAAAATGCAAAATTGGGAGGATGTATAGATGAATGGTGTTGTTGGATTTGTTTAATCACTTACGTATGGAAGTTTGGTGATTTATCTGTTATAAAGATTGAATATCTATTTAGAAATAACTGTATTAGGCTATTGGTGGAGGATAGCTATGATTGTTGTAGAAATTGCATGAGGATTAAGTGAATTAAAACTAATCCATTGTTGGTTGTCATTGAATATGATCACGTTTTATATACATTGTCTATGTATGCTTGTTTGGAGGAGAAAGGAGATGTACTTCATGTGTGACTATGTGTTTGAATGCATTGTATATGTATGATTGTTTTGGAGGAGAAAGGAGATGTACTCCATTGTTTGGAAGGAGAAAGGGGATGGACTCTATTATAATTAAGTTGACCGGAGTGTCCTAGGTAAAAGTCCCAAAATTTATACATAGGTGCCGATCCCGTGGACAAAATATTTTTAAAATGGCAATTTGAAGTGTTTATATGTGTGTATTGTATGATTGGAAAACCATTGAGTTGTAGTCTCAGTTTGGTTGTTGAGAAATAATGAAATTGATTCATGAATTGAGAAAGATAAGTGAATTGAATATGAATTGAAAGAAAATGGATTAAGATTTGAATTTGATGTGACACCCCAAAAAATCGCGAACTTCAGAGAATATATTATTAATTAAATACAAGGTTTATCTAAGGTTAGGAGTCTAGGAAATTGCACTAATGAGTCCTATGGCCAATAATCGAGTAAGATCCCAGATCGCCGGAGGAGTCAAGTTAGCCTCCCTTCTAAGTCCAGCTTTCTTAGGTAATGCACTACCCTTTTGACAGATCTTAGAAGGCATTGATGCTAGGTCTCATAAGCAACGTAGAGATAGGCATAGGATTACAAGGTAAATAATAATTACAGCGTCTCAAATTTTAAATTTACAAAACGAGTTTCATTACTATTACAATCCAAAAAGAATAAATAAAGGCACAATTGAACTAATGAGCGAAATGGTTCCAAACTTTCTCTAGGGAAAACTTAAGTCTTCAAACGCCTTTGACTCTTCGTTGGCTTCGTACGTTTCTTTGATACCTAGCATGAAACGCCATGAGCTTTGAATGCCCAGTAAACGCACACACACCCCATCCCTTTTTCCCAATCCAATACACCATCACAATTATAACAAACAAGTAATGAAGCATGATAATCATTCAATAATAAAGGATTACAAGGTTAGATGTTAGAAATCTATAAATCCCCCAAAGAGACATCGTCCTCCTAACCACAAGAATCAAACGTGGATTATTCAGTATGCCCATCTTTTGATGCTTTGTTGCAGAACTAACCTCAAATGCCTACCAACGGTTATATACCGTGTAGCGCCAACCACAGGGCCTCAAAAGAGACGGTAATAATGGGCCTTGCCCAAATCCATCCTTACACCAAATACCTAGGGTCCAAATACAACCGCTCCGTTCAAGGGTTCCAAAAACCACTTGCGCAAGATTTTAACTTCCAAATAGGGAACGCAACCTGTCAAGCAATCAATATCTTAGTAATCTTGTCCAAAAATTCGCAACCCATTACCACCTATTGAGTTTCCCGTTTAAGTTAGATAATTTAAGTCAGAGTTAGGACATGCTCTTGAAACAACATTTATTGCACAAGTTTAAATAACTAAATAGTACAAATAGAAGGAGATAAGGTTACAACACATGAGATTCACATATGAAGATAGGCACAAGTAGCTTTAGGCATATTCAAGTAATTAAGGGAATAAATTCGCACATGAATATAATTTCCAGATTTGCATAAGTGTGAGCACCATCGAAGGATTAAAATAAAATACATAAACCTATGACATGTGAAATATCATTTCGAGACATAATCATAAATTAATAAGCATATTTATGAACACAAGAGCAAAAAACACTAATGAAAACAAAATTTCCAGATTCAGTACTACCTAAAGATTATACTCAAAAGGACTATTTCAGATTTTTCCAGAGCCCGGCCTTCCTATGGTTCGTAGGGAATTTTATCTAGTTTTTAGAACATTTTTTCAGAAATGGAATAGCTTTTCCAGATTTGTAGTTATTCAAAAATACTCCAGCTCTGTCCAGATTCGTCGACCGTTGCGAAAATCATATTTTCTCACAAATCGCTTACTCGTTTTTAGTGAAACCAATTTTATTTGAAAGATAACTCCTTGAGAAAGATTTTGACATAAAATGGAGGTCCATAATATTTTTATACATTTTTCTACAATTTTTGTAAGGTGGCTGCAAAACAAATTGTTTTGGCACAGTTCTTAAAAATAGAAAGTTGGTGAGAAAAGAGGTCAGCTAGGGGAAATTTTCCACTTATATTGTGATGAAAACATGCTAAATAATATGTATTAAACTCAGAAATTTAAGGTGAAGGTATGCCTTTGAAAATTTTGAGAGATTGATAGGGAAAAATGTAGTCTTGTACCGTTTAAAAGAAATACAAGAATGGTAGAATCAAGGCATAACTCCTTTTATTTTTGACACAAGAATACCATTATAACACATCTGAAAATACCATTTTAAACTTCTAATAACATGTATTTGAAAAAGGAAAATGGAAGAGAGAGTTCTGTTGTAGCTTACTTGAGGGTTGTTGGAATTGTTAGCAAACTTCTTCTCATATCTTCCACCAAGCTTACCCTTCTCCCTCTCTTCTCTCACTTTGAATATAGTGTGTGTGTGTGTGCGGGTGTGTATATGTGTTCAACAAATGGGGGATGAGTGGTATATTTATAGAGAATTTGGTGTGAAAAGTCCCAAATGCCCATTGGTTCAAATTCAATTGAATAGTGCCTTGATTTAGTTTAAATGTAATGGACTGAGGGAGGATTAGAACCTTAATTATGTATTTAATTATGATCTAGTTAGGTTTAGGATTAATTTAAATACCTTCCAGTTAGGAGTACACACATATATATAGCAAATATTTGTAGGTACCAAAGTCATTATTGCTCCAAGATTTCAAGGGATTTGTTTGTACTAAAGTACAATGATTATAGCCTAGGAGGTATGATGGCTAGCCATGTGATGGTGAATTGATAGACTTGTTTTATATTTTTTTTGTGTACAAATCTTGAAAATTGTAAAATATAATGTTAAAAAAATATTTTAGGGTACAAATGTATATATAAATATATAATGGTACTTGTTTGGGGTCAATTTGTGATTTAATAAAAATGTGAGGGTTTGGGCTCAATAAAAGTATCTATTTCAAGTGTAGAGTTAATAAATTAGTGTTAGGAAAAATAATTCGGTTTGTATTATCTTGCTTTGAATTTAAAGGTAGATAACCGAACGAAGACTGTGAAAATCGGAAGTTAAGGTTTAGTGCGATTAATCTAAAATTTGAGAGTTAAATAATTAATATTAGAGTGTTAGAAATGATTTCTAAGCTTCCAGGGTCGATTAGGGTTTGTATGGGTTCGTCCGTGATGGGTTTTTGGTTCTAGGGTTTAATTTGCGAAGAATCAACGAATTAAGGGCTTTATTATAATAACTCAAAATTTAGGGATCTAATAAGGTTTACAAAAGTTAGGGGTCTCACATTTGACATCTTATGAGTACACGAATTAGTGAAAGTTTTACCACAGGCATTGCATATACACTTTGTACTTATAACTCTGTTAAACCTCATATATTGTGTTAGATGATTTCTACTGGGTTGTAACTCGCTCTATTTGGGAAAAAAAATTTCAGGCATTGGTGACATAACTCTACCAAGGCAATAACTTTGAGAGACATTTGGGAGTAAGAGCCTTTTTATTTTTGATTGTATATTTTTTGTAAAGCCAATGGCTTAAGATATAATGAGCGAGGCTCACTTTTGTGTAACCAATGACTTGGGAAGATGTAAGCCTGTAGGGCATTTGACTATATGTTTAATTTCTCTTCTCTTAATATTGTAACACATGCTATAGATTCAGGATGGATATTTATGAATGTATAACGCATATGTTGACTTTTGTAATTGAACTTTGATGAATGAAAGTATTTTATTTCTATTATTCTTTCATTTTTGAGTTGTAATTATTGTGTACTTTGAGGGTGTGACAACTTGGTATCAGAGCGTACTGGGTTTGAATACTTTGGGTACTTGGGAAGTGGTTGTAACCACAAAGGGGAATCTATGGACATTCTCAGGGCTGAGAATCAAGTCCAGACCCAAGCAGCTGAGGCAGGGCTATCTTTTCTGAAGAGAGAGTTTTTCCAGTCTAATTCGGATGAGTTTTTGGGTGACTCAAAAGAGCCACTGAAGGCAAATGAGTGGCTAGAGTAGATAATGAAGACGTTCAAGATACTTGGCATCAAGGACGACCAGTTGAGGGTGACCTTGGCATTTTTCCAGCTGAAGGGGGATGCGGGTCAGTGGTGGAAGTATGCGCGTAGACACATTGGGGTGACTTGGGAGGTTTTCGTCAGCGCCTCCCAGGACAAGTTTTTGCCTCCCACGGTTAGGAAAAAGTTGAGAGACCAGTTTTCCAAGCTGGTGTAGTTGAATACACCAGTGGCTGAGTTTGAAGCCACATTTGCTAGTCTCTCTAGGTTTGTATCGAAGTTAGTAGCGACTGAGGAGCGTCGTTGCTTAGAGTTTAAGAAGCAATTGAGGACTGGGCTCATGTTTAGAGTGGCTAGATCCATGATTAGAGACTATGGGCACCTTGTGGAGGTGGCAGCCCATCTTGAGACTATTATGCAGGCTGAGAAACAAAGGATGAAGGGCTCCAAGAGGAGTCAAGACAGTCAGGGGGATGGTAAGAGGCAGAGGGGTTCTAACCCCAGTCATCCCAGGGAGCTCAGTCGAGGTCCACATTTTCAGTACCGAGTTCAGGTTCGGGGAGAGGTGGTCAAGGAGATGTGACTTGTTTTAAATATAGCCAATTGGGTCACAAGTCTCTAGTTTGCCCGCAGAGAGGAAGAAGGCAGCGGTTTGCACCGTCTTCGGTTTGTTCTCAAGGCCAGAGCCCAGGGAGAAGGTAACCACCCACTTGTTATTAGTGTGGACAGGCGGGGCATCTGAAGAGATTTTGCCCGCAGTCGGATGGCACGCCTGGTGTGTCTGGTTCGAGGCAAACACAGAGTCACCAACCAACACAGTCAGCACAAGCCTCGAGGGCCAATCAGGGAGCCTCTTCGGCTCAGTTAGTGCATCAAGCTTATGTTTCGAGGGGTGACCAGGTTGAGCAGAGAACCACTGGGCGTGTGTATACTGTTACCACGCTAGATCTTGTACCAACGCCTTCGGTAGTGAGAGGTACCTTCTTGTTTTGCAATTCAATTGCTAATGTGTTGATTAATATGGGTGCATCCCATTCATTTATCTTGTCTGCATTTGCATTGGTTTTGGGGTTAGAGTTAGCACAATTAACATCTCCTATTTATGTAGAGTCACCTATTGGTGGTGAGGTTATCTTGAAACAGGGATGCCAGGGTTGCGACATCAAGGTTGCCGGTCGTCAATTAGCTTTTGCATTTGTATTGCTTGACATGTCTAGCTTTGATATTATTTTGGATATGGACTGGTTAGCATTATACCAGGCTGATATAGATTGCTCCCATCAGAGGGTTACTGTATGTGCCTTGAGCGGTGACTACTTTTATTTCTTGGGAGACCGGGTGGATAGAGTCTTGTCACCAGTGTATGATCCGCATGGGCGGAGTGAAGTTAGTTATCTCCTTGCTAGCTTTTTGGGTAGTGAGTGTGATGAAGGCCGGGTTGAGTTGCCAAGTGTGGTTTGTGAATACTCGAATGTCTTTCTTGAGAACCTTACTAGTTTATCACCTCACCGAGAGATTGAGTTTTCTATTTATTTTGTGCCTGGCACGACATCGATTTCTATGGCACCGTATCGGTTTGCACCCACTAAGTTAAGTGAATTGAAGGCTCAACTCCAAGAGTTTTTAGATAAGGGTTTCATCCTCTCTAGTACGTCACCTTAGGGAGCGCCGGCTCTCTTTGCTAAAAAGAAAGATGGAGCCTTGCGACTTTGTATTGATTATCGGAAGTTAAACCGAGTTATGATTAAAAAAAAGTATCCAATGCCTCGTATAGATGATCTATTTGATCAGTTAAAAGGGTCTTGTTGTTTTTCTAAGATAGACCTGAGATCGGGTTATCACCAGTTGAGAGTAAGGGAGGAAGATATCCCGAAGACAGCATTCCCTACGCGGTATGGCCATTATGAGTTTCTAGTGATGCCTTTTGGGCCGACTAATGCGCCGGCCGTGTTTATGGATTTAATGAACCGGATCTTCTGTGAGTTTCTAGATTGTTTTGTAGTCGTCTTTGTGGACGATATTTTGATTTATTCACCTTCTGAGGAGGAACACGAGGAATACTTGCGAGTGGTGCTTGAATTGCTTAAAGCCCATAAGTTGTATGCTATGTTTGAAAAGTGTGAATTTTGGCTAAAAGAGGTTAAATTCCTAGGCCATGTAGTATTCGGGGAAGGAGTGACTGTAGATTCATCCAAGATAGAGGCAGTGCAAGATTGGGCACAACCTAAGAATGTTTTTGAGATCCATAGTTTTCTGGGGCTGGTCGGGTATTATCGTAGATTTGTGAAGGATTTCTCTAGACTAGCTTCACCTTTAACTAGGCTAACGAGGAAGGGAGTCAAATTTGTGTGGGATGAGACTCGTGAGAAGTCGTTCCAGGAACTTAAAGTTAGAGTGACCACTGCCCCAATTTTGATTATTCCATAGAGGGGTTTAGGCTATTCGGTATATTGTGATGCCTTAAGGGAAGGTTTGGGTTGTATATTGATGCAAGAAGGGAAGGTAGTAGCCTATGGCTCGCGGCAGTTGAAAACACATGAGAGGAATTACCCTACCCATGACCTAAAGTTAGCAGTGGTGATATTTGCCTTGAAGATTTGGAAGCACTATCTGTATGGGGAGAAATTTGAGGTGTTTTTCGACCACAAGAGTTCGAAATATCTGTTTACACAGGAAGACTTGAACTTGAGACAGAGAAGGTGGCTGGAATTCATAGAGGACTATGATTTTGAGTTGCATTATCATCCGAGAAAAACTAATGTTATGGTCGACGCCTTAACTAGGAAATCAATTAGCAGTGTAGCTTGTATTGCCATCTGAGAATGGGAAATGTTGGATACTCTTAATGAGTTTGATTTGCACTTCGGTGAGTTTGTTAAGCCTGTAACCTTGTTTTCAGTGGTTGCTCAACCTACATGTAACAACCCTGACCCATGATTAACGTTAATCCATGATTTCATATGTCTAATAAGTTATTAAGATCAAATTCAGAATTAGTTACACGTTTGTTGCATTATTTGTGTTTATATTTGTTTAACGTAGGAAAATCTATTCATGTTTTTGTTTTAATTTGCGAATTGAAGGCCTTAACGGCACCCGATTCAGAAATTGACTTGATTTATGTGTTAATTAGAATTTTAGAATTTTATGGTAGGTTTAATTGAATTTCGAATCGGAACGATTAAATTAAAATAAATTAATGTCTACTTGGTTAGTTTGATCAATAAATAATTATACTTTTACCCAAGCCTATATAAGGCAAATTGTTGACTCAAGGCTATTATATACATTTCCATTTCCTCACCTTTTGACTCAAACGTGAGATAGGAGAGAGTGTAAGAGTTGGGAGAAGAGCTTCAACAATTAGAGTGAATTGTAGGAAATTTAGAGGGAAATCAAAAATTACTCAACATTGGAGGAGAGTTTGGCTCCAACACTTGCTAGCTCAAGGCTTAAGGTAGGAAATTAAACTCCTTAAACATGAATTTGAACTACTTAGTGCAAGAATTCAAGAGAACTACTTAGTGCAAGAATTCAAGAGAATTAGAAGATTAAGCATGGGAATTAAATTAAGAAATGTAGAATGAAAGATTAATTCATACATGCATGCATAATTCATGAATTTTGAGTTTGATTTACAATCAATCCATACATGCAAGAGGACATCTTCGTTAAATGTTGAGAGCTGACCATAGTTTTGCACTTATAATCCCAAATTACTCATGTTTTGAAAGATTATATCTTATGTCATTGCATGCATGTTGTACATACAAAATTTCAAGCTTGGTTTAGAAGAATTGATTTGGTTTTGGGCTTTGATTTTGTGAATTGATCTTCATTTCATATTGCTATACAAGTTTCTATACAAGTTTCTAAATGTTTCCTTAAGTTTTTGGCCCAAAAGAACTAAATTTGTAGCTTTGAAGATGAATTTGGGAGCTTGGAGGTGAATCTGGAAATTCTAGAATTCAATCTCTCCGCTTGAGCATCAGATCCTGTGCTCAAGCGACCACCTTTGTTTTTACATCTCCGCTCGAGCGACCAGAAGTCCGCTCAAGCGTGAAATAAATGCTCCCAGAAGTTTCATGTTTTTACAGACCACTCGAGCATCAAGAGTTGCGTTCGAGCGTCAAGAGTTGCACTCGAGCGGGGACATAAGTCTCACGCTCGAGCACTATCGAACGTCCGTCGAGCGTGAAAATCGCATAACCAGTACTTTTTCAAATTTGCAGAGCGCTCGAGCGTGGGAAGTTGCGCTCGAGCGTCTCCTCACACATTGCATGTCCGCTCGAGTGGAGGAAGCTGCGTTTGAGCGGGACCCCTGTTTTCAGCAAGTTTTGTTAAATGTGTTCAAGTACATTTTGGCATCCTCATTGCATCCTAAGCCAAGATTAAGACATAATAATGAGGGTAAAATGTAGAAGCACACTAAGAACGGAACGTAATGAGTTAAATATATTCCAACGTGTGTTTCAAATGTGTATTTGTTATGTGTTGATGTAGGTCACGTGTCGTAAATCGTTTGATTAGTCTGCTCTGTCTGTCTGCACCCGAAACCAACTGTGAGTAATAACTTAGTAAAGTTATGCTCAACTTTACTTATTTTATGTATGATAAAGTAAGATCTGTTTTCTAAAATGCTATATTCTGTACAATGAATGATTGTCTAATTTCTGACATGTATTCGTGGTATCCTTAGCATCATGTGATATCTGTTAGTTGTTACCCGGTATCGGAGGTTCCATTATGGGACTTATTATATCTGTCATCTGTTACCCGTACCGGAGGCTTCATCATGGAGCTTAACATGTATATTCTCTATTACCCAGATCCGAAGGTTCCTTTATGGAATTGGTTACTTATAACCACCATCTGTTATGCATATGTTCTGTATCTGTTCTGTTAGCGCTAATGGATGTACCACGTATGATTTAGCATGAACCCTAATTTTCGTGTATGATTTGGACAAGATTATGAATACGGATCTGTTTCTGTTTCTGAAATAAATGTGAATTTATTTTCTGGAGTTGATATGGGACATCATTCATGGAAACCCTTTACTTTGTTATTATTCACTAGGCTTCCTCTCACTATTCATATTATGTATATAGGTGACCAGGCACATGATCAGGGCCAGAGTTGATGGCCTGGGATTCCGTTTTGTCAGCCACCCTTCTGTCACGACCCAAACCCGCCCCTATGGGATTAGCACCGTAACCGGCCAGTAATCCGAGATTACCGAAGGCCTGCTTAACAATAATACAGTAATACAGAGTACAGGGGCTGGCGGAAGCCAATACAGTAAATAAACAATGTCCAATAAGCTGTGACAGTCTATATGCCAAAAAGACTTTTCATTCAAGTACATACAGTCAGACAAAACAGTATGTACATATTTACAATCATTCAGTTCAGGGACCTAATCCCTATCAAACAGTACAGTAACAGTCTATACAGTCGAACAGGACAGATACAAAGACAGACGGGGAATTTAAAAACACCCCTAAGCCGTAGCTTGACAGGCTCGGAACCTCGCAGTGAGGCACAACGGTTGGCTTGACAAAACTGGAGTTTACCCTAACGCTTCTAGCTGCGGTCTGGTGCCTGCACACCTACATATATATATGAGCAGTGAGCTAAAGCCCAGTGAATAACACAATGCGTAAAGGGGTTAAGAATGAATGTCCTTACAGTAATGAAAATAGTTCATTAAATCAGTATTTCAGTTGTTCAGTCAATACAGTCATATGTGGTACATTCATCAGCATAACAGTACAGTAAACAGTAGGCCTTAAAAAGACTGAGCAGTAAATGATGGCCATCAGTCAGTAACAGTAGTGGTTCTAACGAGGGAACCGACAGAGATCTCTGTAACAGTATCAATAAACAGTAGGTGCTAAGGATGCCACAATACAGTTCAGAATATAGGACATACATTCATTTAGTTAACAGTAATCAGTTCAGAAAGCAGTACAGTTCAGTTGTTCAGAAGATAATCATTTTGAACATATCTTTACACAGTTGTTACTCACAGAGTTCTGGGCTACAGTAAGCTAGAGCGCGTCCCCAGTCGCCAACCCTACACAGTGACAGATTGAACACACACTAAGCTACACAGTTGGGAAGGATAATAACTTAATCCCTAATTGCCTCGGTGTGTTCTACATCTATATCCTCAATAAGATGCCTTAAACTAGGCCTAAGAATGCCTAGGATGAGATGAGGATGCAAGGATGCAATTTTAAAAGCATTTTCAGACTTTTCAGAAAACAGGGGTCACGCTCGAGCGTAGGTTAAACCGCTCAAGCGGACATGCAGACAAAGGTTTCCGCTCGAGCGTAGACTTACCTGCTCGAGCGTTCTGCAAAACAGTCAAAAGTGCTGGATAGGTGAAAATCACGCTCGATTGGGCGCTCGACACCCACTCGAGCATGAGACACAATGCTCCGCTCGAGCATCAATTATTCCGCTCGAGTGGACTTCAAAACAGAACAAAATGCTGGGAGCACGATTCCCACGCTCGAGCGCCAGTCACCCCGCTCGAGCGTGAGTCCAAATTCTGGAAATTCCAGATTTGAACCTCAAGCTCAAAACCAAGTTTTAAACCATAAATTTTGATCCTCTTGGGCCAATTTTCCAGAAAACACATCAAAACTCATACTTTAACATGATTCTAAAGCTCAATTGTAAAATCAAAGCCCAAGGGTGTTTCAACTAAATCCAATTCAAACCAATTTCATGAATATGGATAACATGCAAACATGCATGGATTAAAACCACTTCAAAACTTTAATTTCATGCTCTAATGAGCCAATTCTTTCAAAGACAAGATGAAAACATGGTCTATTGTAAAAATATGAGCATGCATGAGACAATTCTCCATGGAATCAACTCAAATGCAACAATTCAAACATGCATGCATGGAATGAGTTCCAATTCAACATTAATGAACCAATTCATGCCTTAATTCACTAAAGGCTCAAGAATTATGCACGAATAAGTTCAAATACACAATAAAGAAGGTCAATGATCTACCTTAGGTCTTGGATTATGGGTCAATGTTGCTATCAACCTTCAATTCTACCAAGATTCAAGCCAATTCACAATGAAACAAGTTGAAATCAACTCTTCTAGCTTCTCTCTCTCTCTCTAAGGTCGGTTGTGTGCAAGAAATGGAAGAAGAAATGTTTTGTTTGAGTGTATGAGAAGATCAAAAAGGTTCAAGTAGGGGGCCACTTAAGTGGCAAAATGGTAAATAAGGCCAACTATGCAATTTAACTCATCTTAATCTACTTTAATCATACCTAACCAGTTTTCAGATAATTATACCATAAAATCACGTAAATCACGATGGTCATAAAACACTAATCGGTTTCCAGTTCGGCCGCCGATAAGGCCTTCAATTTGCAATTTAAACATAGAACACAAACAGATAATCAAACAATCAAACAGATAGACATACAATTAAACAGATATACTCAGTCAATTCAGTTTCAATTTCAGTCAATCAGTTCAGTAGTTTATTTAGTTCACTTATCAGTCATAATCGGTTCAATTTAACGATAATCAGTGGTTAATCAGTAAACAGTGACGAGGGTTGTTACACCTTCGCACCTCCCGAGGAGGTTTCGGACTAAGTCAAGTCATGTGGCTATGTCTTTTGAACATTCAAAACATCGTTTTCTCTTGCTTAATGAACAGTTTGTTTTTGCTTATCTGTACATAGGGTGACGTATAATTATTATACCTATTTGATGTCATGAGTATGCTTAAAGTTTAAATTATTTTATCCCATTTATGTCTACACAGCTCAATGGACGTCATATTTTGTATATTTGCTTCTGTAGACTCTTGATTATGCGTTATGCTTTTCAAAGGCCTTTAGTAATCCAAGGATCACTGGCCGGTTATGATGCTAAACCTATAGGGGCGGGTTTGGGTCGTGACACTACACTTGTAAACCGAGTATTAAAAGCGCAGAGAGGTGACCTTGAGGTGGAATCGCTCCGGGAGAAGATCTCCAATGGGAAGGTAGAGAAAGGTTTGAATGTGTATTTCGACCGGAGTGTGAGATACCGTGACTTTTTGTTTTTGCCGAAAGTACTCCGAGAGTTTCACCATTCTCACCTTGCAATGCATCCAGGAGGCACAAAAATGTATCACGACTTTAGTCGCCAGTTTTGGTAGAGAGGTATAAAGAAGGATGCAACTGTGTTTGTATTGAAATGCCTTACTTGTTAACAAGTGAAAGCCGAGCATCAGAGGCCAGCGGGTTTGTTGCAACCCTTACCTATAGCTGAGTGGAAGTGGGAGCATGTCACGATGTATTTTGTTATGGGCCTTCCGAGGATTCAACGTGGTAGTGATACCATTTAGGTAGTAGTTGACTGGTTGACCAAGTTGGGGCACTTTATAGCTATGCGTGTGAACGATTTAGTGGACTATCTAGTCGACCTATACATTAGGAACATAGTGAGGTTGCACAAAGTCCATGTGACGATTGTTTCGGATAGAGATTCACGTTTCACAGCTCAGTTGTGGCAGAGCTTGCAGAGTGCCTTAGGCACCAGATTCACCTTTAGTACGGCGTATCACCCTCAAACTGACAGACAGTCTGAGTGCACCATCCAGATCCTTAAGGATATGCTTTGAGGCTATGTCCTTGATTTTAAGGAGTCGTGGGAGAGGCACTTGCCCTTAATGGAGTTTGTCTATAATAACAGTTTCCAATCGAGTATTGGCATGACACCATTTGAGGCCTTGTATAGCCGACTGTGTAGATCTCCGATGTGTTAGGCCGAGGTGGGTGATGTACCTTTGTTGGGTCCAGACTTGGTTTGAGAGACGACGGAGAAGGTGGCACTTATTCGTAAGAGGTTAGTTATGGCTCAGAGTCACTAGAAAAGTTATGCCGACCGTAGGAGAAGACCCTTGTCTTTTGAGGTGGGAGACCATATGTTCCTGAAAATATCACCTAAGTGGGGTTTGATGAGATTTGGAAAGAGTATGAAGTTTTCCCCTCGGTTTATTAGTCCTTTTGAGATCCTTGAGCAGATTAGGGAGGTCACTTGTTTGGCGTTACCAACATAACTTTCTGGGGTCCATGGCATGTTTCATATTAATATGCTTCAGACGTATGAGTCAGATCCATCGCACATGTTGGATTGGACCGACTTAGAGGTAGATGAGGATGCCTTGTACGAGGAAAGACCAGTGAGAGTCTTGGATAGACAGGATCAAGTTTTGCGAGGCAAGACGATTCCATTGGTTAAAGTATTGTGGAAACATCACGGAGTTGAGGAAGCAACTTGGGAACGTGAATTGGAAATCCCAGAGAATATCCAGACTTACTCGTGGATGTTTAAATTTTATATTGAGATTTTCATTGTGTAAATAAAATATGAATACATTGTATATGTTATAGGTATTTTGGAAACATGGATTTTATATAAACATTGCACATGTTTTGAGAATATGGAATATTGATGATGTTGTATTATTTTTGAAAGCATTGTGTATGCTGTGTAAATTTTGAAAACTCAGACTTTGATTAAACATTATAAATGTTTTGGGAAATTGTAAATTTCATTTTAGATTGGGACTTGTGTATCGAGTTGATGAGAATGGATGACTGGGAATGAGTCATGGTATTGAATTCGTGAGAATAACTATGTTATAAATGGTCTAATGTTAATTTTGAATTTGGTTTGTAATTTTGGGGATGGAATTCTTTAAAAGGGAAAGGTTATAGCGATTCCGATTTTGACCTGTCACTTGTTGTATTCCGGACTCGGGTTGTATGGTTTTGAATAGTGATTTATATCTTGTTTCTTTTATCTCCCCTTTATTTTGGTTATTGAATTGTAGTTGTGCATTTGGAATAAGTTGGTTGCTTGTTTTTCCAAACCTTTGTTGTCTAAATTTTTGCTCCTCCACGTGAGCAGGCTTTGCAACTTTTGCTCCTCCGCTCGAGCGGCATTTCCTATGCTCGAGCAGGTAGGCGCTTGAGCGGCCTTTCTTGCGCTCGAGCGATTTGTCTATTGTCTGCAAAAGTACTGGATGTGTGTGTTCTACACTCGAGCGGGTAGCATCTTGCACTCGAGCGGAACAACTTTTTGTGTCTGACGCTCGAACGTCAAATCCTCCGCTCAAGCGGACTGTGTATATATCAGATCGCGAAAGTGACCTTTTACATCACTTTTTCATTTTTCTCTCTCTCTAAAACTTTCTAAAAACCTAGGTCTTGACTCTCTCTCTCTCTAAAACACACTCTCTCTAAAACACACACACACACACACACACACACACACACACACACACACACTCTCTCTCTCTCTCTCTCTCTCTCTTTACATTTTGGCCTAGATCCTTTGATCTCTTCACCCTAGTGTCTTTGGAAAAAAAGTGGAGTATCTTGAAAGCTCCATTTTCATCCCATTGGAAGTTGGTTTCAGCGTTGTTGGAGTTTCACCTTTGCTTTGCTTGGTCTTCTAACTTGAGGTAGGGATTTTTCTACACCTTCATATGACTTTTAGTTTAGTTATTTGTCATTGTGTAACAATTATGGGATTTGAGGGTGATTTGAGCAAACCTAGGGTTTGGGTTTCAAGTTTGAAAAGAGTGGTTTTCATATGGGTGTATATAAATGATTATGGGGTTTGGATGTGAGACCTTCCTATGTTAAATAGTAGATTTTGGCCCTTGGGTTAGTATTTGGATAATAGGGAGCTTTGCCCTAAAAATGTCTTGAATAACCATTTTATTTAAATAATGAAATTGGTATGGAAAATGCGAAATTGGGAGGGTGTATAGATGAATGGTGTTGTTGGATTTGTTTAATCACTTACCTATGGAAGTTTGATGATTTATCTATTATAAAGATTGAATATTTGTTTAGAAATAACTGTATTGGGCTATCGGTGAAGGATAGCTATGATTGTTGTAAAAATTGCATAAGGATTAGGTGAATTAAAACTAATCCATAG
Source organism: Camellia sinensis (assembly GCF_055761805.1). Classification (NCBI taxonomy): domain Eukaryota; kingdom Viridiplantae; phylum Streptophyta; class Magnoliopsida; order Ericales; family Theaceae; genus Camellia; species Camellia sinensis. The sequence goes on from NC_138964.1 coordinate 156,588,460, forward strand.
TTGGTTGTCATTGAATATGATCACATTTTATATATATTATATATGTATGCTTCTTTTGAGAAGAAAGATGATGTACTCCATGTGCGATTATGTGTTTAAATACATTGTATATGTATGATTGTTTGGGAGGAGAAAGATGATGGACTTCATTATAATTACGTTGGCCGAAGTATCCTGGGTAAAAGTCTTGAAATTTATACATGGGTGCCGATCCCACGGATGAAATATCTGTAAAATGGAAATTTAAAGTGTTTATATGTGTGTATTGTATGATTGGAAAACCATTGAGTTGTAGTCTCAATTTGTTTGTTGAGAAATAATGAAATTGACTCATGAATTGAGAAAGATAAGTGAATTGAATATGAATTGAAAGAAAATGGATTACGATTTGAATTTTACATCTTATGAGTACACGAATTTGTGAATGTTTTACCATAGGCATTGTATATGCACTTTGTACTTGTAACTCTGTTAAACCTCATATATTCTGTTAGATGATTTCTACTGGGCTATGGCTCACCCTATTTGGGAAAAACATTTTCAGGTATTGATGACGTGCCTCCGCCAAGACAATAGCTTGGAGGGATATTTGGGAGCAAGAGTTTCTTTATTTTTGATTGTATATTTTTGTAAAGCCAAGGGCTTAAGATGTAATGAGCGAAGCTCACTTTTGTGTAACCAAATAATGACTTGGGAAGATGTAAGCCTGTAGGGCATTTGACTACATGTTTTATTTCTCTTCTCTTAATATTATTACACAAGCTATATATTCAGGATGAATATTTATGAATGTATAACGCATGTGTTGACTTTTGTAATTTAACTCTGATGAATGAAAGTATTTTATTTCTATTATTCTTCCATTTTTTAGTTGTAATTATTGTGTATTTTGTGGGTGTGACAGACCAAGCCTAAGCTGCTGCCTGGAGCTTTAGGTCAGCTAGCCACTGTGCCTCCCGGGGAGGTTCCCTTTTGAGATGTCTAGTTTCGTAACCTTGCTACATATGTTTTTGTTTTGTTTTGCTTTTCGGTACATTGGACTAAGTTCCTTTTTTGGCTTCATCTGTGTATATGAGTGACGTAAGGCTAATATATTTATGATGTCACATATATATAAGTTTGTTTTAAAGATTTCTATTTCATATACATTAACACAGCTCTATGGACTATATATTTCTATATTTGCTTCCGCAGCCCCTTATTATACGTCATTCTGTTGAGAGACCTTTGGTAATCCAAGGATTACTGGCCGGTTATGATGCTAAACTTATAAAGGCCGGATTGGGTCGTGACAGAGTGGTATCAGAGCACGTGATATACTGCACACACGAGTTCATATGAGCTATAGGGTGTCCTAGAAAAGAAGTAGGGACATTTCATGTGCATATGTGAGTGTGTGAGTTGATTGCTATGACAATTAGAACTGAACATGAATTCAACTTGACCTCACATAAATGTAACAAATGAACTGAAACTGAATATTCTGAATATTGTGGAAATGATTACTCGCCTGTGTTTATTATTGTTTTGTTTACCTATAGGTAATGGAGAATGCAAGAAGTAATGATGCAAGTGAATCCTCAGAGGCTCGCGTGAGCCAAATGGAACAAATGATTACCGCTCTAACTGAAGCAATAACACAGCAACAAAGACAACAGCCGATGCCTCCTCCGCCTCCTCTGGTCCAAGTTGAGTTGGATAATAATGACATCATCAACCTAACGCAGAAATTCATGAAGATGAAACTGCCAACTTTCTTGGGTGGTGTTGAACCGTTGAAAGTAGAGACATGGTTACTTGAAATGGAGAAGTTATTTGAAATGTTCCCCTGTACTGAAACTCAGAAGGTTTTATTGGCCACCTGCACTCTTAAAGATGAAGCTCGGAGATAGTGCTTATTGATCCGAAATAGTAATGGAAATATGACCTAGGCTCAATTCAATGAGATCTTCTACAACAAGTACTTTCCACAATGCTTTAGGGATCGGAAGGTTTCAGAATTTCAAGAATTTAAGCAAGGCAGGATGTCGGTGGCCGAATATGAGGCCACGTTTACTGGATTAGCTCGTTTTTCCACACACATGGTGGACTCGGATTATAAGAAATCCCAAAAGTTTGAGGGAGGACTAGATCTGGATGTGTATGACAGAGTAGGCGTATTGAAGTTGCCTACTTATGTGGAAATACTTCATAGGTCGTTGATGGCAGAAGCCATTTTTGCAACAAAACAACAAACCAAAGCACCAACAACAGAATGGAGAAGCAAAAGGTCTGGATCCAATTTTCGGAAGGGTCGTTCATCGTTTACAAACAAAAAGTAAAATACTGGATCATCAAGCAGTTCAAGTCAAAGCAGTGACTCTATGCCAGTCTATTCTGAGTGTAGGAGAAGACATAAAGGCACGTGTTACCGAGCCCCGGGCGCTTGTTTTCGGTGCGGCAAGGTTGGCTACATGATCAGAGATTGTCCAATGAGATATGTTGATGCTAATCGTCCCACAGCAAGTTCAGCTGGATCCACCCCAGCACCAAGAACAAATGTGAAAACCCATACCAGGAGAGAGACTCTGAGACAAGGCCGAGTGTTTGAATTAGTGCCTGGAGATGTACAAAATACTAAATCTATGGTGTTAGGTATAATCCCTATCTATGCTCAGAATGCCTATGTGTTGATAGATTCTGGTTCCACGCATTCATTTGTATTATATGCTTTTTCTCGAAAATTAACTAGCCCATTAGAACCTATGAACTGTTTACTATCTGTGACTACACCATCTGGAGGTTCTATGATATGTACTTATGTTTATCTGGCATGTGATGTTGTGATTGGAGATGTGACATTGTATGTTAATTTGTTATCTTTTGGTATTGATCATTTTGATTGCATACTTAGTATGGATTGGTTAAAGAAATACTGTGCCACCATTGATTGTGTGAGTAAATCTATCGTGTTTAGACCACCTGGTGTGCCTGAGTTTGTTTTTACTGGAAATGGGGTAGTTCCTCCACCATACTTGATTTCATTATGAAAGCTAGGAAATTGTTAAGGAAAGGTTATCGGGGCTACTTGTGTTGTGTGTTGACTGTGTCTTCGATTAGTGTTAGTGTGGAAAATATTCCCGTGGCCTGTGAATTTCCTAATGTATTTCATACTGACCTACCTGGGGAGTTAATTGATAGGAAAATTGAGTTCACCATTGATATAGTACTTGGGACGCAACCAATTTCTAAAACCCCATACAGAATGTCCACATCTGAATTGAAAGAATTAAAAACTCAACTTCAGGAACTCTTCGACAAGAAGTTTATTCGCCCAAGCACTTTACCTTAGGGTGCTCCAGTGTTATTTTTCAAAAAGAAATACGGGTCTTTGAGGCTGTGTATTGACTACCGTGAGTTGAACAAAGTAACTGTCAAGAACAAGTACTTAGTACCCCGAATAGATGACCTGTTTGATCAACTTCAAGGAGCACAATTGTTCTCTAAGATAAATCCTAGAGCTGGATATCACCAGCTAAAGGTGAAAGCAGAAGACATTGAGAAAACCGCCTTCCGAACTAGATACGGGCATTATGAATTTTTAGTCATGCCGTTTGGGGTAACTAAAGCACTTGCAGCTTTCATGGACTTAATAAATAGAGTGTTCAAACAATTCCTTGATCAGTTTATTGTTGTGTTCATCGATGATATATTGGTTTATTCTAAAAGCAGGGAAGAACATGAAAAGCATCTGAGAGTTTCTTTACAGACCCTAAGGGAAAAGAAGTTATATGCAAAAAATTTCAAATGTGAATTTTGGCTTGACAGTGTGGCATTTCTGGGGCATGTAATCAACAAGAATGGCATCTCCGTTGACCCACAGAAAATTGAAGTTATTGTAGACTGGCCTAGACCAACAAATGTATCAAAAGTTCGAAGTTTTCTAGGACTTGCAGGCTATTATCGCAGATTTGTAAAAGATTTTTCCAAACTTGCTTTGTCACTCACTTAATTGACACAGAAAACTACACCATTTGCTTGGACTGATCAAAGAGAGGCTGTCTTCCAAGAGTTAAAGACCAGGTTAGTAACTGTACTAATTTTGATTTTGCCTAATGGTATTGATGGATTTCAAATTTATAGTGTTGCTTCCTATAAGGGCTTGGGGTGTGTGTTGATGCAAAATGAAAAAGTAATTCCCTATGCTTCTCGACAACTTTGCCCTCATGAAAAGAACTATCCAACCCATGACCTTGAATTAGCAGCGCTAGTATTTGCTTTGAAAGTTTAGTGACATTATCTATACAGTGTGACTGATGAAGTGTACATTGATCATAAAAGCCTCAAATATTTCTTCACCCAAAAGGGGCTGAACATGAGACAGAGATGATGGCTCGAGTTGATCAAGGATTACGACTTGCAAATCTTGTACCATCCGGGAAAAGCCAATACCGTTACATATGCCTTAAGCCGAAAATCCATGGGTAATTTATCATGTTTACTTACCGGTCAGAAGGAGTTAATATGTGATCTAGAAACGAATGAGATTAAAATTGTACTGCATGAACAAGGCGAGATCTTAGCCGCCATTTCTGCTCAACCTGCAATCATTGAAGAGATTAAAGAGAAACAACATGAAGATGAGTTCTTGAAAAAAAAATTCAATGAAATTGACTCAAAACCGAGGCCTAAGGTCGTGATTGAAAATGATGTGTTAAAATTTCAAAATAGACTTTGTGTACCAGATTGTTCTGATTTAAGAAAACGTGCTATGACCGAGGCTCACAATTCAAAATTTGTAATGCATCCGGGGAATACAAAGATGTACCATGATTTGAAACAAAATTTCTAGTGGCCGGGAATGAAGAAAAGCATTGCAGATTTTGTAGCTCAATGCTTACATTGTCAAAAAGTTAAAGCTAAACATCAACGACCTGCTGGATTGCTACAGTCGCTTCCAATATCGGAGTGGAAATGGGAACATGTCACGATGGACTTCATTGTAGGATTACCTCGCTCTCCTCGAGGTATGGACTCTATCTGGGTAATTGTTGATCGTTTGACTAAATCCACATATTTCTTACCTGTCAAATCTTTGTATAATGCGGATAAGTTGGCTAACTTGTATGTTAATAAGATTGTGAGATTACATAGCGTGCCAATATCTATTGTATCTGACAGAGATCCTAAGTTCACTTCAAGCTTTTGGCAGAGTTTATAGCAAGCTCTAGGGACTGAATTGAGACTAAGTAGTGTTTATTACCCACAGACAGATGGCCAATCTGAATGGACCATTCAGACGTTGGAAAACTTGTTACGGATGTGTGCCCTAGACTTTCAAGGTAGTTGGGAAACCTATTTACCATTGGCCGAATTTGTGTATAACAATAGTTCGAGTATTGGCATGGCTCCTTTTGAAGCTTTGTATGGTAGAAAGTGTCGATCTCCAATTTGCTGGGTTGAGGTAAGTGATAGACCGTTGTTAGGACCAGAACTTGTGCAAGAAACAACTAAGAAGGTGAAACTAATTCAACAACGTTTGAAAACTGCACAGAGCCGTCAAAAGAGTTATGCAGATGTCCAGAGAAGGGATAGGGAATACGAAGTCAGAAACCACATATTTATAAAAGTAACTCCAATGAAGGGTCCGACGCAATTTGGGGTGAAAGGAAAGCTAGCACCAAGATACGTTGGCCCGTATTAAGTTTTAGAGAAAATCAACTTAGTAACATACCGAGTAGCCTTACCTCTGGTGATGGAAAATATGCACAACATTTTTCATATTTCAATGCTTCGGGATTACTTACGAGATCCACTTCATATCATTGAACCAACACATGTGCTTTTGAGAGATGACTACACGTATGAGGAAAAGCCAATACAGATTGTGAACCGCCGAATTAAAAGACTAAGGAATAAGGAAATACCATTGGTAAAAGTTGATTGGCAAAACCACAAAGGGACTTATGCAACTTGGGAGACGAAAGAAGACATGATGAATAGATACCCTGACTTATTTCCTTTTGATCCACTGTTATTACAAAGTGAAGGTAATTCGAGTTTGAAGGACCAAACTCTTTAAGGGGGGGAAGACAGTAACAACCCTGACCTATGATTAGCTAAGTAACCAGGATTAATTATGCCTAATAAGTAATTAAGATGAAATCCTGAGTTAATTGCATGTGTTATGAGCTATATGAGTTTCTATTTGTCTATCGTAGGAATATCTATTTCTGTTTCTATTTTGTACTACGAATTGAAGGCCTTATCGGCATCCGATCATGAAATTGACTCGTGTTATGTGCAATTTAGGATTTTTAGAACATTATGGTAAGTTTAATTAGAATTCAATTCAGAACGATTAAATTAGAATAATTAATGTCAACTAATTAACTAACTCCTAATTAAGCCTATATAAGGCACGTATTGTACCTCCACTCATTCTTTTTCTTCATCTTAACACATCTTTGAGCGTTCACACACAAACCAAATGTGAAAGAGAGAGAGAAAAGGAGTTTAAGATTGCTAGAGAACTTAGAGATTTTGGCATGGAACTTCCAACAATTGATCATCTACAGTATCATTGATAAGCCTAGGTAAGAATTCAACCTTTAGATTGTACAATTATGATGTGTAGGACATGAACTCTAGGTAATTATGTTGGATAATACAAGAATTGAGTTAGAAATGAAGATAATTGAACCATATCATGCATGCATGCATATATCATAATATTTTGAGTAGATTTCTAAAGAATTTTCACATGCATGTGTCTATCTTAACTTGGTTTTGAGAAGTCATCACATTTCTTACCATTTGACCTTAATTGATCATGTTTTGGAAAGTCTAAGTTCAAAGTAATTCATGAATGTCATGTTCATGGCATATTCATAAATTTCAAGTTGGAGTCTTAGTCAATTGACATGCCTTGGGGCCTTGATTTAGTGAAATGATCTTCAAATCATGGTATTTTACAAGTTTCTAAATGTTTTCTGGAGTTTTGGCCCAAAAAGATGAGTTTTGAACTGTGTAATTCGAATTTGGAGCTTTGGAGTACAATTTGGAAATTCCAGATTTTACACTTTCGCTCAAGCGGCAGAATCTGCGCTTGAACGACCACCCTGTGATCTTGCACTTCACACTCAAGCGACCAGAAGTTCACTCGAGCGAGAAATACAAGCTCCCAGAGGTTTTCACATTTTACAGACCGTTCGAGCAACAGAAGTTGCGCTCGAGCGGGGACCTCAGTCACACGATCGAGCGACTGTCGAGCGGTCGTCAAGCGAAAATTTCACACAACCAGTACTTTTTCAGAGTTTACAGACCGCTTGAGCGAGGGAATCTGTGCTCGAGCGACACCTCACATGTTTGCATGTTCGCTTAAGCAAGGAAAGTTGCGCTCGAGCGTGACCCTTGTTTTCAGCAAGTTTTGTTAAGAGTTCCAAAGTGCATATATAGCATTCACATTGCATCCTAGGCATTTCTAGACCATGATTAAGACACAATAAGAGGTTAAGACCTAGAAACACACCACAATGAAACGAAAGAAGTTAAGTACCAATCAAGTGTGTGTTTCATTATATGTTTCTGTTATGTGTGTGTAGGTCACGAACCACAAGTTATCTGATTTGTCTGTTTTGCAAATGGAGCCATCTGTGAGTAATAACTTTGTAAAGCTATGTTCACATTAAAGTATTTTCTTATATGATATGAAAACAAAAGATCTGCTTTCTGAAATGCTATGTTCTATATCAATGAATGAATGTCCAATTTTTGACAAGTATGCGTGGCATCCTTAGCACAAGACCTTTGCCCGAGGGTAATAATACCGTGGCCTACAAGTACAAGGCCCTTGCTCAAGGGTAATAATATCGTGGTCTACAAGTACAAGGCCCTTGCCCAGGGGTAACAATACCGTAGTCTACAAGTACAAGGCCCTTGCCCGAGAGTAACAATACCGTGGTCTCATGGCCCTTGCCCGGGGGTAATAATACCGTGGTCTTATGGCCCTTGCCCGGGGGTAATAATACCGTGGTCTCATGGCCCTTGCCCGGGGGTAATAATACCGTGGTCTCATTACCCTTGCCCCGGGGTAATAATACCGAGGTCTCATGGCCCTTACTCGGGGGATAATAATACCGTGGCTCAAGTATATTACAAGTACCCGGTACTGGAGGTTCCTTATGGAACTAACAAGTATGATAACGCTATTGAATGTACCATGTATGACGAAGTATGAACTCTAATTTCTATATGTAGTTTGAACAAGAATATGAATATAAATTTATTTCTGATATAAACTCTGATTTCTGAATCTGTTATGGACATTGTTTATTTAAACCTTTTACTCTGCTATTATTTACTGGGCTTCCGCTCACTATTTATATTATTTATGTAAGTGTGCAGGTGCGCAACCAAGCCTAAGCTGCTGCTTGGAGTTTTGTAACGATCTAGAATTTTTCCCTTCGCTCGAGCGAGGGAGTTGACGCTCGAGCGGACTTGTGAGGCTCCTAGTACTTTTGCAATCTGTCTGAGATTCTGAGAGTTTTGAATTTCCACTCGAGCGTAGAAGTGGTCGCTCGAGTGGACGACTTTGTTGGTCTGCGCGCTCGAGCACAAGATTGGGTGCTCGAGCGGTCTACCTGGTTGAGTTTGAATTTCTAGAACTAGTGGGATAGCTCTTGACATTTTTATTGTTGTGTTTGGAGCCTCCTTATTTTATTTTGGGACATTGATCGAAGTGGTAACATAATGGTAAAGTAAGATTGGACCGAAAACTTTGACTCGAGTAATTTTCTTACAAGCATCCATCTTTCACCGTTTTCTTTTTCCACACTTTGAATTTGGGTATGAGGCGAGAACCATTGGAAAGCTTGTTTCTGGGGCTTCAATTTGGACACAAGAACGACCTAAAACAGAGTCTGAATGAGAGAGTTATACCAGTTTGAAGTTTTAGTATCTGTGTTGGAAGCAAGTATGCTCGAGCATGGAAAGCAACGCTCGAGCAGACTGCGCGAATTCAGCAACTTAAAAAGTGATTTTCTAGATCATTCTTTGCACTTTCCTTTTCTTTCTTCATCCATCTCATCCTAGGTCCAAAAAACCCTAGACTTTTTACCCAAATACCTTCTATTCCCTAAAGTTCTGGCCAAGATCTCTTACCAAAAAGTGAAGAATGCTTGAAGATCTCACTTTTCAACCGATTGAAGTTTGGATTTGTGAAGGAATCTCATCAAAGCTTTGCTCTTTTGCTTGATTTTTGAGGTAGGGGTCTTAGTTCTTCTTCAATACTTGCATCAATAGATAGATTTGTGGTATTTTGATTATATAAAAGCAAAATCTACATTTTTGAGCATATAGTGTTACATCATGAGATTTGGGGGCTTAGGGTTTGAAGTGTTGGGGTTCAATTATTGGGTTAAGAATGTGGATTATGAACCTTAGGTGTATAATCAATGGGAAAATTGGAATAAAAAGCAGTGGTGTGAAAATTTTTAATTTTTCTTGAAAGTCTTGATTTTTCTTGAAAACCCTAAGTTGACTCATGATGATAATTAATGATTTTGCCTAAATTGAAAGTAGAATCATGAAATTGAGAGGTTGAATTATATATGTACAAGTTTAATTGAATTTTTAAAGTGTTTGAAAATTATGTAAAAATTAGCGAATGAACCTTTATTATGGATATTGCAAATCATGCTATAATATGAAATGAAATTTGGGAAAAAAGATTTTTTAATGATATGGATGACATGAGCCTTGGGATGAAATGATGAAATTGAGATTTAAGAGTTCACCTTGAATTATATTTAGTGGTGTTGAATTAAATCATGTTGAATTGTGTTGACTATGTTGAATTGTGTTGAATCATGTTAAGTTGTGTTGGGTTTTGATGAGTCGTGTTGAGTTGAGTTGTGTTGGGTTGTGTCGAGTTGGGTTGAGTTGTGTTGGGTGGTGTTGTGTTGGTACCCCCGCGGGGAGTTGAAAAAGGTTTTTGGAAGCCCACATCCCGTCGTATAGTAGCCGGCAATCGTGGGGGTGGTATTAAATTAAAGGTGCCCAATTGCCCTGTCTAGGCTTATCGCTGGACAAATGTGGGAAAAATGATTTTTGGGTGTCCACACAGTCCCGCCGTATAGTAGCCGGCAAAAGTGAAAAAATGATTTTTAGGTGTTCACACAGTCTTGCCATATAATAGCCGACAAAAGTGGAAAGACGGATGGTTTTCGAAAATGTTTTGGGTGCCCACGTCCCGCCGTATAGTAGCCGGCAAATATGGGGGATGGTTTTAAAAAGTTGAAAAATGATTTTTGGGAGTTCACTTCCCGCGTATAATAGCCGGCAAAAGGTGAAAAGTGTTATGGTTTGGGTGCCCGCCATCCCGCCGTAGTAAGTCGGCAAAAGGTGGATTGTGTTGAGATATGTATTGAGAAGTGTGTTGAGTTAGTGATGTTATTTGTGACTTGTGATGAATCTGTGAAATTGCAAATTGATGTGTAATTTGGTATAAAGAGGAAATGTACATAGACATTATTTGTAAAGAATGGAACCCAAAAATAGTAAGGGGATTATGGATTGGTGATAGTGAACATAATGAATTAGTTATGACAATAAAAGTAATTATGAGTGTTGTTCTGTAAATAAACGAGAGATTGAATTGAAAGGGGTTTATTGATCTTGTGTTATCTTGAAATGAAATTTGAGAGTGTAAATAACGATGTGAATTGAGTATAGGAGAATTGTCAGTGAAACAAAAAGGGAACTTGAACTTAAAGTTATGGAGTTCTAAATAAGTATAATGAGTAGAAAGGAAGAATGAAAGAAAAGAGGAATATTAAAAATAGAAATTAAATGAGAAATATTTTGGGAATTAGCTAATAATTTTTAAATGATGTTGTTTCTCAAATATGTTTGTTTCACAAGGATTTATGGTTTTCTAAGGTTAAGGGATAATTTTTAATGGCTGAAGGTTTTTCTTAAAAGCATTTAAATGGTTTTTGAGAAAAAGGCACCTTACTTAAGATATTTTGAAATTATAAAATGTCACCCTACTATATAGTATCATCCTACATGCATGATCATTTCTATCTGTGTGTTAGTTATTGATTCAGAACTATGAGATTCCTACTGGGCATTAGTGCTCACCCCTTGTGGTTTTATTTTTTTTTACAGGAAGAAAGTTTGGATTCTTTGATTGAAGAGTTATGGAGTCCTTTTGTATAACTTCATAGTTGATGTAAAGGAAATGGATCTTGTATTTGTATTTATTTATTTGTAGCTTCATAGTAGGAGATTGGCATGGATTGTTGTCATTATATTATTTATTGAGAGAGAGAATATGTATTATTTTGTTTCTATTACTTAAGGGTAATAGGCATATATATAAAATTTTAAAAAAAATGGACCTAAATTACAAGCTTTTGGTAATGTTTCCAAATAATTAAAAAGTTTGGGCGTGGCAAGTTTTGGGTCAGCCAACCATTGTGCCTCCCGGAGAGGTTCTCTTTTGAGATGTCTAGTTTCATAACCTTGCTACAGATGTTTTTGTTTTGTTTTTCTTTTTGGTACATTGGGCTAAGTTCCCTTTTTGGCTTCATCTGTGTATATGGGTGACGTAAAACTAATGTATTTATGACGTCACATATATATAAGTTTGTTTTAAATATTTCTGTTTCATATACATTAACACAGCTCTATGGACTATATATATTTCTATATTTGCTTCCGCAACCTCTTATTATACGTCATTATGTTAAGAGGCCTTTGGTAATTTAAGAATGACTGGCCGGTTATGATGCTAAACTTATAAGAGTGGGTTTGGGTCGTGACAATACTCCCAGAATACCTAATAATCATCCATAATAGTATAAGATTAGCTACAACTTGGATAATAGCATGCTCAAACTTTCATATATCAATAAATTAAAGAAAGCGCGGCCTTATTTGGCGAGTGACTTTTTTGACTAAAAAAGTCACTAAAAAAATAAAAAAACCAACAACTTATACCAAAAAGTTAAAGATTCATTTTTCTCTCTATTATTTGCACATCTTTTTGTAAAAAATCAAATAGTCATCCCAAACATACTAATTTTTTTACATCATATTTTAGCTAAAAAACTAAAAAATTACTAAAAAAGTATGTTCTCAAACGAGGCTTAATTACATTGATCTATCCTACTCCATTAAAGTTTAAATTAACATAACACTAGTATACACAAATTTCTTGTACGCAAAAATAACGACAAAAAAATAGAGTAACAAATATAAATTTATTGATTGATTTGAAATTTTGCATGCTTACAACACCTTCAACATAACGAAAAAAATATGATACCATTTGTAAAGCAGGTTATTGTAATTATGTCAACACAACATACTTCAGCAACAATTTAAATTGAGTAACTAGTTGAAATATCCTCTTCATTGTTTCACATGTTGCACAAATCTTTCAAAATTCTTTCAAGAAGATCCACCTTTCTCAATGCCGTTTCTAGCAATTTCCTTCAACTTCAAACTATTTGCTTTTATATCATCATCAGAAAGCAAATTAGTGTCTTTATTTTTTTTTTATTTGAATTATTTTGATTAATATTATTTTTGAAAAGAGGGAGGATGACTTATCATATTATTTTGAATTTTAAAATTCAAAATTGTAAATAGTTAGAACTTTTTTTGTTTTTGGATTTTTGACTTAAAGAACTAACCAATAGATTTTTTTTTTTATTTCTTTAAAAATTAACAAACTAACAAAATTAATTTGGGAGTTTGAAACTTCCACAATCATTATTCTTAAAAAGATCATTTTCCTTATATATATATGTATATATATATAGATTCTTTTTTATCACTAATTAAAAATAAATAAATAAAGATAACCGATGATGATAATAATGTAATCTTATTTATTTATTTTAATAGTCATGTGCTACTTACCTAAAAAAAAAAAAAAAAAAAAAAAAAAAAAAAAAAAAAAAAAAACCTCCAAAATTTAAATATGTGAACAAAATGCTTTTAGAATTATTCATGCTTTCCACTGTTTATTTAAGTTTTGTGCCTACAACCACATTTGTTGAAGCTGTTTATTGTTTCACTGTTACTCGTTTTGCTTCTCTTTGACACAAATACCTTCATTTATGTATATTAGGATAATTACATTCACCACCCTTGACAAATAGTATAATTACATCTTGCTCCGTTAATATGGGATAATTACACCAGTCTCCTCTCACTTTAACTGTTGTGTATACCCATTATGATACATTTTGTTAGTCTTACCGATGTTTTGACTATGATGTCAGCATATCATAATATGAAATATCTAAAATACTCTTAATTATTTAAAGTAATTAAATAACCCTAACTGATTGAAGTGATATGTGCTCGTTGATATGTATTGATATAAAAGAAGAGGAAATGACTAGAATGCACATAAATTCACTCTTGTTTCCATTTGCATTTCATTACAGCCATGTATGGGAGTCTGAAGAAGGTGAAAGTGGCCATTTGAGGATCTAAGGACAAAGGTCCCAATGTCCCATAAGAAGGAAAAATTCATTACACAAAGGAAAAAGATCCGGACCTCCACTGGGGGGTCACCCCCACGACCCCCACTGGCCTGTGATTGGCTAGTTTTTTTTTTTTTTTCTTCTCCTCCAATCACCAACTCCCATGTGTGTGTGGGGGTGGTGGGGGTGGGGGTTTGAGGGTGTCTCAATCACTTCCCTTACACAAATAATCTAAAGGTAAGAAAGAAAGGCATTCACCATGTTTGGATCTACTTTTTTGAGTTATTTTTTTATAATTTTGATTTGAAAAGTGACTATTGTTTGGTTTCACTTTTTAATTTTGCAAATGAAATTCAAAACTCCCTCCATTGGATTTTGGGCACCGCAAATGATGAAGTTTAATAGTAAAATAACAAATAAAAAAATAAGAATATATCACATCAAAAGTAGTGAAGAATCTTGGCATGACAATCAAACAAGAAGAAGTTTGATTTGGTGAAGATGTAACAAACAAAGCAATAGGTAATCTGTTGAGGCAAGTAGAGTTATTAGTGTATGCTCTGTCTATCTAATCACTTTATGTCAAATACAAAATATTTCTCTATTTCCCGAATGCTTCTAGAAAATTAGATTTTGAATTTTTTTTTTCCTTGATTTTTTGGATAACCAAACAAAAAATCTAAAATTTCCTAAAATTGAATTCAGAATTTAGGAACCAAACCGCGTGATTGAGTTTGAGATTAGGCTTCTATATTACACTGTGATTTGTCTTTTGTTAATAAAGTAGGATTTGATATATTTCACATACATGACCAAAATGGTAATTTGATAAATTTCATCTTTTTTTAGTTTCTACTTATCATTATAACTTGAAAATTGGGGAATAAATCATTTTATTTGTAGATTAAACTGTTGAGGATGAATACTTGGATTATGAGGCATTTTATTTTATTTTCATTCTGCATTTTAGAAAACTTCATTTCTTATTTCAACAAAAATGATTAACATTTCAATTCATGATTTTACAACAATGCATTGAATTGCCAGAGTCTAACAAACAGTAAAACTAGTTGCATCAATCATCATCTTCATCACTGTTTCAGATTTTGGACAAATCTTTCTAAATTCTTACAAGAAGATCCACCTTTCTCAATGCTCCTTCTAGCAATTTCCTTCAACTTCAAACTATTTGCTTTCATATCATCATCAGAAAGCAATTTCTCAATCTTGTTCTTAATTTCGTGCCTTGATACAATCTTATTTTCATCGTGTTCCAACCTTAAACCAACTTTCCAGACATCACAAATATAGCTTCTGTTGTGAAATTGAATCCTGGAGCCTCAAGCTTCCGGTAGAACGCCTCTGTTCATCACTCGTGAGTAGTGGTCCGACAGGCAACATTTTGGGAACCAACTGGGAAATTGACGAGTTGAGTTCATAGAATGGGTTGCACATAAGACAGGTAGAGAGTTCCACACTTTGGTTGATGGACAGAACATTTTCAAAGAAAATCTTCTGTAATTTGAGATCACTTGTGTTGCACCAACTAAACTCGGTGCTGCTCCAAGCAGGAATGTCCTTTGACAAGATGATGAGCTCATTTCTCAAAACAGTTACTGCAGGGAACAAAAATCAACAGGTTAATGTTTGATTGTGTTTTTGTTTTTCGTGTTTTCTAAGATTGAAATAATGTACAGTTTGAACACATGCACCCATTGTTTCAATGTCATTTTTATTTATGTGCGAAAATAGTTTTTGAAAATTCAAAATGCTTAAAGTGGATTGTTTTCAGAAAATAAAAACAGAAAACAAATTGCTGTTGTCATGGTTGGTTGTATTTTCATTTTTTAGAAAATAATGTTTGGCTTATTGTTTTTAAAATTGGAATTTATCTATAAAAAAAAAAAAAAAAAAAAAAAAAAAAAAAAAAACCCAATTTTTTTCGAAACACTAAAAAAGATGGCATTGAATTTTTAAAAGGAAAATGTACGAGTACGAAATAATTCTTCTCATATGATCCTGTTGATCAAGTTTGTACTCTTCCAAACAACGTTGCTTTGCCACCTAAAAACACAAGTGTGAGCTAACCGGCGGGTGTGTGCCGGAAACCCCTCCGATGCCTAAGTCAGCAACTAAACAACAGACAATAAGCTCTGTGTATACTAGAGAGTAAGAATTTGGATACCTGTCCATAGGTCTGGTCATGAGCTTTTATAGACTTTACTTTGACACAATCCTAGTAGGATTCTAACTCTCCCTATGAGAGTCCTCCTAGGAATCACACACCCTACTCACTACCAACCAAGTGAGATGGTTTTGCGCAATCCTAGTAGGACTCTAGTAGAGTCCTCCTAGGAGTCATACTCCTACTCACTACCAACCAAGTGAGATGGTTTGCACAATCCCAGTAGGATTCTAACTCTCCTTAGCAGAGTCCTACTAGGAGTCTCATCACTGCAAGCCAAGTGAGATGGCTGAGCCCTTTACCTCGGTTATACATTTCTAACCGAACTGTCTTATCTCGGTCCCCTGCCATTCGAATTGTGTGATCGAAAGCCAATCTATCGAATGCCATCCTGCCAAGCTATACACAGCTCGGCCCACACCATTGATGTTACCTCGGTTTGCTACAGAACTTTTCTTTACTTCGGCTGTCATCTTTACCTCGGCTCTGTGCTCAACTAAGTAATGGAATAGAAGCATTGACCGAGCTATACCTAGCTCGGCCATCTGTCTTACCAAACACCTCGGCCAACCCTTGGGCCTAGTATTTAAGTAGCTCGGTCAACGCCCTTGTCCAGTTTGGTACTCAGATAAAAAGGGACCGAACTACCCGTCGTCCATACTCCGACCCTTATCTCGGCCCATTACGCGGCCTAGCTCCCAAAGAAGACTCTTCCTAGCTCGGCCCAATTTGTTTACAAATTACCTTCTCAGAAAATTATTGAAACCACTAATTAGTAGTAGCACTAATGATATGGCAGTGGCCTCACCCACTGTCACAGTGTTGCTGTACCTTTTTTTTTTTTAAGTGTGTACCAACTCACTAGTGGTGTTTTAAAACACCACTTTTAATGGTATGTATCATTGCCGTTTTAAAAAAATTATTTTTCATAAAAATTACTGTAAGTCAATGGATTTTTTCTCCCTTTTTTGTGTTCAACAGAAACAAACTTAGGGCTGGTTTGACATAGACTATATAATCCATCTTTTTATCTTTTTATCTTTTTTCCATCACATCACCTCTTTACTTTTCTGCACATCTTTTCGTAAAAAGACAAAAAGTGCACTTTTTTAGAACACTCCAAACCAACCCTTAATAGGATGGAAATTATTCTTCACTTTTAAAAAGTAAAAATAAATGAATAAGTAAAATCAGACAATTTTTTGAAAAATATTTTCCGATCAAAACAAACAGAGCATTGAATAAATTGGACAGAAAGTGAATAGATATCTTATTCTTCTTACCATTCATATCTAAAACCCCTAATTCAATAAGCTTTGGAAGGTGAGGATGCAAGAGTAAACCCCCTGGTCCAGCAGGCCACACTACAGCTTGCTCAATTCCCATCTCTTTTGCAACCTCTAGTATCCACCCTAGGGTTGCATCTGCTATGACACACCTAATCATCTTCTCCTCTGATTGGCCAATCTTTTCAATGAAATCCTTAAGATGACCCGGCATGACTCGCCGGATACTCTCCATTACTTCAACACCGTCCCTCTGATCATCACGGGGTCCCAATCCGTCAGGAATCGAAACAAGTCTTACCCGGTTTTGCAATTCTTCATCCTTGTGATCTGGCATAGCAGCCATGATCTTGGCATGTATGAACTCCGTGTTAACAACTGTAACTTTGATTCCATACTCAGCAATTTTGTGTGATAACTTCAAGAGAGGTATGACATGCCCTTGTGCCGGGTATGGAACAACCACTACATGTGCTTGCTTGCCCATCATGA
Organism: Camellia sinensis; assembly: GCF_055761805.1. Classification (NCBI taxonomy): domain Eukaryota; kingdom Viridiplantae; phylum Streptophyta; class Magnoliopsida; order Ericales; family Theaceae; genus Camellia; species Camellia sinensis. The sequence goes on from NC_138964.1 coordinate 156,605,907, forward strand.
CTTATTCTTTGTTTCACGAGAGTGACGAAAACAACCTCTTCAGTAATGGTGTGGATGGATTGGAGTCCTAGAAACAGCCTCTCCGGTAATAATAGGGATAAGCCGTTTCTATTGTTCTTTCATCAAAGGAGATAGACGTCTCAATCTACATAGGGCATTTACGTATAAGTTATAATTTAGGATAAATTATAAATAAATTCCTTGGATTTCTTAAAATATGAATTATCTTTTGTGATTTAAAAAATTACAAATATTTTTCTATTAAAAAATTTTATTTAACATAATTAGTTAAAAATGTGAAATTTTTAACCGTTCACCTATACAATAATAAAATTATCTTAATTATTAATTGAAATAAAATTTTAAATTTACTAAATACCTTTAATTAACTTGATAATTTATTAATAAAATGATCATTTGTTATGAAATTAGAAACCTTTGGGGGGCATAATGTAATTTTTAAAACCACAAAAAGTAATTTATAATTTAAGTAAACCTCATGGGGTGTGTTTGTAATTTACCCTATAATTTATAAACTTATGTTACATTAAGTTTTAATTAAGATTTGTTAGATCTACAAGTTTTATTAAATTTTTAATAATTGGAATTGTCCTTCAAACAATGATTGCGTATCATTTATGATTATCTATAAAAAAAAATATGATGATTTGACATTTATTTTGATTTTTAAAACTTTAAAATATTAATTGAAAATTGAAAATACTAAAAAAAAATTATATGCGAAAAAAAAAACTAACAGTATGTTTGGTTTGACTTTTTTGAATTAAGTTTTTTGAAAATTGAATTTTTTGATTTTTGGGTTTTTTTGTTTTTAGTGAATATTTTTAAAATTTTCAACATTTTTTTTACTTTTTTAGTTGCACCTTACTTAGATGTATCTAAAAAGTAAATAAATTGTGAAAAAATATTTTTAAAAATTAATAAATACATAAAAATATAAAAAATGTACTGAATTCTCGTATTTTTTTTATATTTTTGGTATTTAGTGAATTTTCAAAAGGTTTTTTTCAAAAAATTTTTACTTTTTAAGTATATGTATGTTAGGTATGTTTAAAAATTAAAAAAATTGCTCAAAATATTAAAAAAAATTCAGTAAAAACAAAAAAATACTGAAAATAAAAAAGTAAAATTTTCTGAAAAGTGTTTTTGAAAAATGATAACCAAGCATAGTTTTTTTTGAAAAAGTTGAATTCTTTTTTGTACAAAACTGAAAATTTTGTGTATAAAAGAGTATGATGATGAAATATTAATGTACAAAACTTTAAAAAAAAAAAATGTGTTTGGTTTCAGTTTTCTGAATTCAATTTTTTTAAAACTGAGTTTTTTATTTTTCGTGTTTTTTATTTTTTATTTTTAGTGAATATTTTTTAAATTTAAAGTAATTTTTTTACTTTTTTAAATACACTTTACTTAGATGTACCTAAATAGTAAAATATTTGTGAAAAAATATTTTAAAAAATTAGTAAATACACAAAAATATGAAAATGTACTAAATTTTCATATTTTTTTATATTTTTTGGTATTTAGTGTAATTTTTTAAAGATTTTTTTCACAAATATTATACTTTTTAAGTGTATTTTTGTTAGGTGTGTCTAAAAATTTTATAAAAAAAAAATTACTTAAAATATTAAAAAATTCATTGAAAACATTAAAATACGAAAAAAAAATTGAAAACTATTTTTTGAAAACTAGAACCAAACAAACTTAATTTTATGATTGAAAAAAACTGTTAATATTTTTAATTTTATTGAAAAATTTTAGGAGATGAGTCATGCTAATCCACACAACACATAGGATCAGTGGTCTAGAGTGATTCTCATTTATTAAGATTTTCACTGGCATGAGTTGAAGTTTCGGGAGAGAAAAACTAGTTGACTTCTATACAAAAAATAAAAAAATCATTTGTCTTGCATTTTCTTTGTATACGTAACTTTTATAATATATATTTGGAAAATTTTATGGTATATATACACCATGTTTGGTTACAATTACGATCTTTGTTTCTTTTGTTATGGTTTACTATAATATCAGTATGATATATTATAATGTTAATTATAATATTATTTTGATTATAATTTAAAAGTTATTTAATTGTACCTTATGTTATGTTTAGTTATGGGGTAAAACACCATTAAGTTGACATCTTATAAATCATTTAGTCCTGTCTTTTTTTCTTGTGGACTAATAAGTCCCATTTAATTGTAAAAGACCCTTTTGTACATTGGCCCCTTATATTATTTCAAAAAATGTAGGGGTATAACGGGAGTTTTGGTGATGTTGATTTTACAATTTTTTACAAAAGCTTACTGTATGGGTTTTTGGATGTCCCTCCCAGCCCATTATTCCGAAAGAGATGTGAATGGCAACGTTAGGGGATGGTAATGTTGCTATGTAAAATGTTCCTACAGTGTTCAATGATTTGGGAATGTTAGTTTGGTATTCGAAGTTGCCCCAATTAACATTTGGTTCCTATCCCAAACCCTAGAAAAACAATTTCCATTTGATGTGTTATAACATTGAACAGTCTGAATCGAGTGGGGCTGTGTATGTTTTCTGCCTTCATTGCAGTTCGCATCGTGACAGTCGGCACCATGAAGTTAACCACCACCCAGCATCTATGATTTTGATTGTGTTAGTCAACGACGGTATCGAGTATGTGTAATCCGACTTCTTATTCCAGTAGGTTTGATAGATTATTGTCGGTAGTGTGTTTGAGTGTGTTTGGTTAATAGTGAAGTATGTGCATGTGTGTGATGGGTGAGTATCCATGTTTGTTGTTTGTGTTTGATGTTGTTCGATTGGGGGGGTTTGGATTTGGAGAGGGGTGAAGGTCTGGGGGTCGTGGTCTGGGTAGTGTTAATTTTGGGGGGAACACTATAGTTGATGTTGCGGGGGGTTATTGTGTTGTGATATTTTAGATTGCTGTCAATTTGATGTGAATGGCAACGTTGTGAATGACAACAACACTGCAAACTCTATTCTTGTGTCAAAAAAAACACAACACATAAATATGGAGTGGTGTGTATGTCAATGTTAGTGGAAGGGAAATTTTATGATGATATATATGTTTATGATGTTCAATGGAAGGCCATGGAAATGTGTCCGTTTTGAGTGGGTTTTGTTGTATTGGTGGTAAATGGGTTTGTCCCCGCGCAGCAATGTCAACAATACAACAATGAAACAGACCTGCAAATTCCCACGCAGCAACGTCAACAACACAGCACCCGAAGTAGAAATTGACCCCCCCCCCAAAAAAAAAAAAAACACCCCCCCTACATCAACGATCCACGCTCCCACATCAGAAAAACACATTCAATGGGCAATAACATTAGCCTCACAAATCACTCCACGCAATTCCAAAAAAAACATTGGGAACATATCATCGAGTCTAGATCCTCCACCATGACACCCTTTGGTGCTTCCTGCTGTGACACCAAAATGGTGTCGTTTTGGCCTAAATTTTTTTTTTCTTCCCAGTGAATCAGGATCCCCTCCTTGAGTTTCCTACTTTACTTCCTACTTGCTAAGTTATTGGGCCCACTTTTAGGCTCAATTTCGATGATCCGAACCGTTCACATTTTAAGATTTGTTAAATATATCATACCTGTAAAAAAATCAAGTTGATCGGATATCAAAAAGCATGTGTTCGAAAAACTGTTTATTAATTTAAAAAAAAAATAGTTTTTAGTTCGATGATCCGAACACATACTTTCTGATATTCGATTAACTTGATTTTTTTGTGGGTATGATATACTCAACAAATTTTAAAATGTGAACGGTTCGGATCATTGCAATTGGGCCTAAAAGTGGGCCCAATAACCTAACAAGTAGAAAGTCTAAGTAGGAAACTCAATGAGGGAATCTTGATTCTGTTTTGTTCTTTCTCTAAGCTCTCAAGGGATGCAGAGTTGATAACCCTAAGTACCTCGAATGACCAAAGACGAAGAAGACTATGGCAGCGAAGGCGAAAGAGAGACAAAGAGAGAAGAAGAAGAAGAAGATTTAGGTGAAGCAAAATCAAAAAAAATAAAAAAAATAAAATAAAAAATTGAATTGGTTCTTAATCGTTTTTCACAAACATGAATCTCTTTCACGAATCACTCTTTTTGTTCAACACACTTCACTCAACTCCGCTCTTGCTTGGAAGTCCATCATAGATTTTATCTTTTCATCAATTCTTTATTTGCTTTTATTGAAATAAGGGTTACTGCTCGCATTCATTTACAAGGCCACAAAATAACTTAACTAGTCAACAATACCAAAATCAATTCAATACTTTTCTACATAGAAATTCACAAATCCACTTTGTCATCATCATTTATATATAAAACCAAATCAAACCAACCAGAAATCTAACAGAGACTCTACATATGATCCTAAAAACAAAAACAAAAAAAAACCGAGACTATGACACAGTCCGTGAAGGCAGCGATGATCGGAGTCGGAGTCACCGGCCTCGTTTCTGAGAATACCTAGATCATAATGTGTTCTCTAAGGTTTCCCACATTACATTCTTTTGTCGCATCGCTGTCGTCGCCCTCTTCCTCTTTGTCGAGTTACAGTTCTTAGTTCTCAAATGATTGAGAACTTAGAGAGAAAAGAAAACAGGGGAAAAGGTAAAAGGGAAAAAGGGCACACAAAAAAAAAAACAAAGCTTCGTCAAAACGATGCCCTTTTTAAACAATAACAGGATCGCCGCAGGATATCGCGACAGACGATCTGAACTCACATATCATCATACCTAAATAAACCCACCCAACATTAGTAAGAAGACCCAAGATTCCACATCAGAAACCCAAATCAAATGGGTAACATCACTAACCCCCCAAATCACTCCACACAATCCCCACAAAGAATTTGAAAAATAACACCATAACATAACCAACTCACCAAAACATTAGAAAAAAATCAAAACCAAAATCACAATCAAGGGTAAATAAGTAAACTCCACAACCTCTAAATTAAACAAAAACAACATACCATAAATAAAAGGACTAATTGGTTTAGAAGAAAACTTCTAGGATTAAATGGAGCAACAGTTTCTCAAATGGGATTTTTGAGTAATTTTTCCTTAGTTGTAACTTTATTTTTTTTAGGGGTATTTACGCACAAATCCTAATTTATTAACTTATATTCCACTAAGTCCTAATTAAGGAGTAGTTTGAGATGTTCTAAATAAGTACATTTTTTGACTTTTTATAATAAAAAAAATGTGTAGAAAAATAAAGAAAGTGGATAGAAAAGTAGAGAGGAGATATTGATAGATGTTGATTGATGTAACCCAAATAAGTGTAGGTATGCAAAAAAAAATTATATTTTTTTAGTACATAACAAACACCTAAGATTTTTTTGGATCTTCAAGTCCCATTAAAATTTTAATAGTTGGAATTACCCTTAAAACAATGATTATCTATAAATAAAAAATATAAAAAAAAAACGATGATTTGACATTTATTTTGATTTTCAAAACTTTCAAACTAAATTTTTTAAAAAAAAAATTATGTGCGAAAAAAAATTTGAAAAAACTGAATTATTTTTTTGTACAAAATTGAAAATTTTGTATCTATAAAGGAGCATGATGATGGAAGATTGATGTGTAAAAAAAAAAAAACCTTCAAAAATGAAAGTTCTCAGTTTTAAAATTGGAAAATAACTATTAATGTTCTTAGTTTTATTGGATAGTTGAATCAAACCAATAAGTAGAAAGACAAAAATGTTTAATCTCATTGTCTGTTTTTTTATCAGCAAATGAAACAATTATTTGGAACATTACTATACAAAATTGCTAATATTTTTAGTTTTAAAAATTGGAAAAAATTGATAATATTTTTAATTTTACTAAATAAAATTTGTTGGTTCAAAAAATCTTAAATAATATCTAAACTACCATAATATTTATAAATAAGACTTTTAGGTAATTAACTTATCTTTATATAACCATCAAGCCACTACCAATTGGAAATTCTATTTCCACACACATTTTTATCTTTGTGCACATTATATCTCAATGCATACCTTTGTGAATTTAATTATATATTATTATTCTCATTCCACACGTCATATTTCCAATTATAACCCTAAGTCAAATTTTATACACAAACCACCTAAATAGGTTTTCACCCACCTTGAAACGCCCACCATGGTAAACACATCTACACAGCTACCCACGGATAGCCACATAGCCTAACTCCATTGAAGACCCATGGTAAAGACCCAATTCCATTGAAGAACTACACAGAGCACTGCATTATTGAAGGTAAGTAATCGATGAAGAAAAATGAAGAAAGCAGAGTATTAAAAAATTGGATCTTGAATTTGATTTACATCTCTAGTAATCTTCGCTGCTTCAGGAACTGTAAGTGTGAATCTGACTCAGCAGAACTATATCAAACAACAAATTGATTCAAATATAGAGAACAATTACATACATATACATATTGTTGGAAAAAAAATGGTTTTATATAGGCATATTATTTAGCCCAATTTGGGTGGATCCCAAACGTCTTTTGGGGTGGGTCCATAGAGGTGAAGACGGAACGTCAAAACCATTTATGAGTGAATGGGAGTTGACGTCGTTTTCGGGTCTAACATTAATTTTTATTAGATAAAATTCATTTGAATTTTTTCAATAAAAATTATTGTGGGAATTTAATTTAATTCTAAATTCAAATTTTGGATTCTTGAGTGGTTTCCTAAAATTTGTAATTGTGTGAATTTAATTTAATTCTAAATTCAAATTTTTGGTTCCTAAGTGGTTTTCTAAAGTTTGTACCTCTTTTATTTATTTATTTAACTATTTCAATAGTTTAATATTTATATATATATATATTTAATTAGTTTAATATATATATATATATTTGAAATAGTGTAAATAATAATTTTCCTACAGATTTGGAACATCTAACGGAACATTTCAAATTTTTGAATTTGAGATCAAAGTTGTCAATTATTATTTGAATTGGATAGTTTGCACCTTTTCACTTCTTGATGTTGATACCCGTTCGGTACCCTTTTCTGCCTATATATACCATCTGTTCTAACAGGGTGGTATCCGATTTGTCCATCAAAAAATCTGTCCAAATTTGATCTTTTTGTTGTCCAGATTTTTCCTTCTTCTGCATTATTCTTCATTCTAGTTTTTAGAATAAATTTTCAGAGAGTTAGATCACAGGTTTGGTTCGCTGAACAATTTGTTTTGGAGTGCTACTACAAATTGATTAAAGATCATTGTATCCTGGGAGATAGACGCCACTCAACCGTAAGCACCATAGCGGGGCGAATCTGTCTTAAGGACAGAGTGTCACACACTCGACTTGGTCTTGTAATTTTATTTGGTTCGACAAAATAAATCCGGTATGTTATTTATTTATTTTGTTTGAATTTATTTCTAGTTATTTTATTTACACAGAAGATTGTTCCAACAATCTTAAGACAGATTCGAATTATTCTGTTTACAGAATTTTTCGTTTGTTTTCCTTTTTCATTCTTCGTAAATAATTTCGGAAGAAAATTATTTTCTGTGAATTTACAAAATAATATTCTGGTTGGAAAAACAAATAGTGATTATATGCTATTTGACAGATAGTAGTAATATACTGTCTCTTTTCTTTGACAACAACTAGTAGTACGATACTGGTGTCATTAACAATTCAGAATATATTTTTGTGGAATTTTTTCAGAAATTAATTTTGGTTTTTAGAAATTATTTTCTGAGTTTTCTTTAATTAAAATTCTGTTTCAGTATTTTAATTATTGAAGTGTTACAGAAATTTAATTTTCTGTGTGGAATTAATTTGGTTAAATAAAATTTTATTTTATTTCCAAATTAATTGAAAAATAAAAGTTATAGTTTTTATTTCTTTTATTTTTACAGAATTTAATTTCTTGTGTGGAATTATTTTGGTTAAATAAAATTTTATTTTATTTCCAAATTAATTGATAAATAAAAGTTATAGTTTTTATTTATTTTATTTTACAGAATTTAATATTCTGTGGAATTAATTTGTTTAAATAAAATTTTATTTTATTTTCAAATTAATTGGAAAATAAAAGTTACATTCTTGTTTCTTTTATTTTTACGGAATTTAATTCTGTGAATTTGGTTTAATTTTCTGTGTAGTATAAATTCTAATTATAATTTTGTTTTATATATTAGAGTTGATGGCTACTGAAACAAATGCCCAAACAAGTACTGCTGTGGTGGCTGCAATGACGCCAACCCCCTCTCCTGTTGTAACAGTACCGGTAAATCACGGTGAAAAGCCAGAGAAGTTCTTAGGAACTGACTTTAAAAGATGGCAACAGAAAATGTTGTTCTATCTTACAACTCTGAACCTGGCTCGTTTCCTCCGTGAAGATGCTCCTATCCTGAAAGAGGATGAAACCGACCGGCAAGTGGTTGCTGCGGTTGATGCCTGGAAACATGCCGATTTCCTTTGCCGAAATTACGTCTTGAACGGACTTGACAACACATTATACAACGTCTACAGTCCAATCAAGACTGCAAAGGAACTTTGGGAATCGTTGGAGAAAAAGTACAAAACGGAAGATGCCGGCTCAAAGAAATTTGTGGTTGGCAGATTCTTAGATTTTGTAATGGTTGATTCCAAAACTGTGATCAGCCAAGCTCAAGATTTCCAACTCATTCTGCATGACATTCACGCAGAAGGTATGTCTCTCAGTGAATCCTTTCAAGTTGCAGCCTTAATTGAAAAATTACCAAAAGGCTGGAAGGAATTCAAGAACTACCTCAAACATAAGCGCAAAGAAATTTCTATGGACGAGTTAATTGTGCGTTTGAGGATTGAGGAGGACAACCGCAATTCAGAAAAGCGGGCTGGTAAGCATCCTATGGAGTCTAAGGCAAATGTGGTGGAACATACTTCAAAAACCAAGAAACGAAAGTCTTCTGGAGAAAGTTCATCACAAGGCTCTAAAGGGGGGGATAATAAAAAGTACAAGTTTAATGGCAAATGTTACATCTGTGACAAAGAGGGACATCGGGCCAAAGATTGCCGTAGCAAAGGCACAAATAAAAGAAGAACAAGCAAGAAGCCTGCTCAAGCCCACATGACTGAAGTGGACAATATTTCCAATGGTGTCGATGACATCAATCTTTCTGCAGTCGTTTCCGAGGCAAATCTTGTCGGAAATCCTAAAGAATGGTGGGTGGACACTGGTGCTACTCGCCATATCTGTGCCGACAAAAAGATGTTCACATCTTATTCTACAGTGGATAATGGTGAACAACTCTTTATGGGCAACTCCTCAACTTCCAAAGTTGAAGGACAAGGAAAGATTGTACTCAAGATGACATCTGGAAAGGAACTCACTCTCAACAATGTGCTGCATGTACCGGACATTCGCAAGAATCTTGTTTCCGGATCTTTGTTGAGTAAGAATGGGTTTAGGCTAGTATTTGAGAGTGATAAATTTGTACTTACTAAGAATGGGATGTATGTAGGAAAAGGTTACATGTCTGATGGCCTTTTCAAGTTAAATGTAATGACCGTTGTACCCTCAGTTATTAATAAAACTACATCTTCTTCTTACTTGCTTGAGTCTTCAAATTTATGGCATGGTAGACTAGGACATGTTAATTATGGATCTTTGCGTAGATTAATTAATATGGAATGTTTACCTAAATTTGACATTGATTCAAATCATAAATGTGACATTTGTGTTGAGGCAAAATTATCTAGAACTCCTTTTCATTCAATTGAAAGAAGTACGGAACCACTTGAATTAATTCATAGTGACATTTGTGATTTTAAATCAATTCAAACCAGAGGTGGAAAAAAGTATGTAATCACTTTTATAGATGACTATACTAGATATAGTTATATTTATTTAATTCGAACCAAGGATGAAGCTTTGGAAACTTTCATTCAATATAAGAATGAAGTTGAAAATCAACTTGGTAAGAAAATCAAGAAACTTAGAAGTGATAGAGGTGGTGAATATGAATCACCTTTTTGTGAGTTTTGTAAAGAACATGGAATAATTCATCAAACCACTGCTCCTTACTCACCTCAGCAAAATGGAATTGCTGAAAGGAAAAATAGGACTTTAAAAGAAATGATGAATGCCATGTTAATTAGTTCTGGATTACCTCAGAACTTGTGGGGGGAAGCAATACTTTCTGCTAATTATATTTTAAATAAAGTACCCCGAAAGAAAGTGAATCAAACACCTTACGAATTGTGGCATGGAAGAGCACCATCCTACAAATACTTAAAAGTGTGGGGGTGTTTGGCTAAAGTGGCTATTCCTAGTCCTAAAAAGACTAAGATAGGTCCTAAGACCATTGATTGCATTTTCATTGGTTATGCTAAGAATAGTAGTGCATATCGGTTTTTGATTCATAAATCAGAACATTCCGAAATGCATGTAAATACTATTATTGAATCTCGGAATGCATCTTTCTTTGAACATGTATTTCCAAAGAAGATTGGACAAGAGACTAGTACTAATAAAAGATCTTTTGATGCTATTACTAGTCAGGATCAAGAACATGATCAAGAACAAGAGTTAGATCAAAATGAGGAAGAGGAACTTAGGCGTAGTAAACGTGCTAGAACCTCAAAATCTTTTGGTCCAGATTTTCTAACATATTTGTTAGAAAATGAGCCTTTAACTTTTAAAGAGGCTATGTCCAGTCCTGAAGCTCCTTTATGGAAAGAAGCTGTCAACAGTGAAGTTGAATCCATCTTGCAAAATCACACTTGGGAATTAGTGGACTTGCCACCAGGTTGTAAACCTCTTGGGTACAAGTGGATTTTCAAAAGAAAATTGAAAGCGGATGGATCAATAGATAAATACAAGGCAAGACTTGTAGTCAAAGGTTTTAGACAGAAAGAAGGTCTAGATTACTTTGACACATACTCACCGGTTACTAGAATCACATCCATTAGAATTGCCATTGCATCTCTATACAATCTAGAAATTCATCAAATGGATGTTAAAACCGCTTTCTTAAATGGTGAGTTAAATGAAGAAATTTACATGGAACAACCAGAAGGGTTTTCTGTTCCAGGGAAAGAAAAGAAAGTGTGTAAATTGGTTAAATCATTATATGGTTTAAAACAAGCGCCAAAGCAATGGCATGAGAAATTTGACAAGGCAATGATGTCAAATGGATTTAAAATTAATGAGTGTGACAAATGTGTTTATATTAAAAACACAGATAAAGGTTATGTCATTGTATGTCTTTATGTAGATGATATGCTCATCATTGGTAGTAATAATGACATGATTAAAACTACCAAGAAAATGTTGAATAAACATTTTGACATGAAGGACATGGGCATTGCTGATGTAATACTTGGTATGAAAATTACCAAAACATCAGAGGGATATGCTTTGTCACAATCTCATTACATTGAGAAAATACTTGACAAATTCAGCAAAGATGATGATCATCTTGCTAGAACTCCTGTAGATGTTAATTTGTATCTTTCTAAAAATGTACAGGAAAGTATTTCTCAATTAGAGTATGCCCAAATTATTGGAAGCTTAATGTACTTGATGAACTGCACTCGCCCAGATATAGCTTATGCAGTAAGTAAATTAAGTAGATATACGAGTAATCCGGGAGTAGAACACTGGAAAGCAATGATAAGGGTTCTAAGATATCTCCGATTTACTCGTAATATTGGGCTTAACTATACTAGATATCCAGCAGTACTTGAAGGATACTGTGATGCAAATTGGATATCGGATACTAGAGACTCGAAGTCCACCAGTGGGTATGTCTTTACTCTTGGTGGGGCGGCTGTATCTTGGAAATCTTCCAAACAGACTTGTATTGCTAGGTCTACTATGGAATCTGAATTCATAGCTTTAGACAAAGCAGGGGAAGAGGCAGAATGGCTTCGCCACTTCCTTGAAGATATTCCAATATGGCCAAAACCGGTGCCTGCTATATGCATACATTGTGATAGTCAATCAGCAATTGGTAGAGCACAGAGTCATATGTATAACGGTAAGTCACGACACATTCGTCGTCGACATAACACCGTACGACAACTACTCTCTAATGGAATTATTTCCATAGAATATGTTAAGTCTAAAGACAACATAGCGGATCCACTAACCAAAGGGTTAGCAAGAGAGTTAGTTGAGAATTCATCGAGGGGAATGGGATTAAAGCCTATTAAATAAGAGTTACCACAACGGCAACCCAACCTAGTTGACTGGAGATCCCAAGATCTAGGTTCAAAGGGACAACCGAGTTGTGATTGACTCAGAAGGATCACTGTGGAGTCCAACTCCTACCCATTTCTATGATAAAATAAGTGATGTCTGCAGCGTTTGAGGTTAAGTAAAATTTTAATGATTCTTATATCTAGGTAAACCTAGTGGAGTATGGCAGGATACTTTTCATAAGAATCACCTATGTGAGTGTGAACTGGGCCGGTTCTATAAGATTTGTGAAGGGCTACAAATCTTTAGAGCACTCATGAAAGACCAGGTTGTTCAGGGCCAAAATGAACACAATAGTGAGAACTAAACTGTGTCTGGGAATATACTGTGTGAGTTCTATTGTCTTGGTTTACACAAACGGCTGAACAGTTCAAGACATCATGTTCACTGGTTAGCTAGTAAATCCGATAGTGTCTCACAAGGGAAGGTTCAAAGCCAAAAGCTACCTATCCTTTGCAGAATATTTCCAATTTCTATACTCTCTGTAATTAGATCATGTTGTTGCATTTTCTCTCCGTCAAATTCCATTCATGTGGGGGATTGTTGGAAAAAAAAATGGTTTTATATAGGCATATTATTTAGCCCAATTTGGGTGGACCCCAAACGTCTTTTGGGGTGGGTCCATAGAGGTGAAGACGGAACGTCAAAACCATTTATGAGTGAATGGGAGTTGACGTCGTTTTCGGGTCTAACATTAATTTTTATTAGATAAAATTCATTTGAATTTTTTCAATAAAAATTATTGTGGGAATTTAATTTAATTCTAAATTCAAATTTTGGATTCTTGAGTGGTTTCCTAAAATTTGTAATTGTGTGAATTTAATTTAATTCTAAATTCAAATTTTTGGTTCCTAAGTGGTTTTCTAAAGTTTGTACCTCTTTTATTTATTTATTTAACTATTTCAATAGTTTAATATTTATATATATATATATATATATTTAATTAGTTTAATATATATATATATATATTTGAAATAGTGTAAATAATAATTTTCCTACAGATTTGGAACATCTAACGGAACATTTCAAATTTTTGAATTTGAGATCAAAGTTGTCAATTATTATTTGAATTGGATAGTTTGCACCTTTTCACTTCTTGATGTTGATACCCGTTCGGTACCCTTTTCTGCCTATATATACCATCTGTTCTAACAGGGTGGTATCCGATTTGTCCATCAAAAAATCTGTCCAAATTTGATCTTTTTGTTGTCCAGATTTTTCCTTCTTCTGCATTATTCTTCATTCTAGTTTTTAGAATAAATTTTCAGAGAGTTAGATCACAGGTTTGGTTCGCTGAACAATTTGTTTTGGAGTGCTACTACAAATTGATTAAAGATCATTGTATCCTGGGAGATAGACGCCACTCAACCGTAAGCACCATAGCGGGGCGAATCTGTCTTAAGGACAGAGTGTCACACACTCGACTTGGTCTTGTAATTTTATTTGGTTCGACAAAATAAATCCGGTATGTTATTTATTTATTTTGTTTGAATTTATTTCTAGTTATTTTATTTACACAGAAGATTGTTCCAACACATATACACACACAAACACATAAGAACATGCATATATACAAATTATATACATATATAGAAACAGAGTGAGGAGAGATTAATAGGTTCCTAAGCTCATCAAACAATTCTTGCCAAAAATGGTATGGATCTTCTCATCAATAAAATGGTATGGTTCCTGAGCTCATCAAAGAAGAACATGCATATACACAAATTCTTTGTTCTTGAGCTTTGTGGCACATAAAATAACGACACCACAAATTTATGTGTACAGAGAAAACTATGATTTTCATATTTGATATGTGTTATGATGTCTATTACGGTCATTTTGTTTCGTGATAAAATTGTTATTAAAATTTTGTTTCATTAAGTGTGTGCACAGAGATGAAAGGGTGTGTGGAAATAGAATTTCCCACTGCCAATAAGTAAAAATAATAAATAACCCTTTGAGATGACAATTTAGCATTCAAGGCATGAGAGAGCGTGAGAGTGTGGCAACATAGAATAGTAACACTAATGTTATGGGGGTAATTTTTTTTTAATAAATGAGAACGCATCTTAGACAGGGGCCTTTTGGACCCATCTTAGACTATCTCCAACCATTCACCAAATCCATCATCAAATTCAAATTTGGTGCAAAAAATGATATTTTTGTGCTCCAATGATTTCACCTAAACGGTATCAAATTGAGAACGTCCCAAACTTTTCACCAAACTGAAGATGTGTTGCATCTTTAAGCAATTTACTGTGTATAGCCGTTGAGTGTGGACTACCGGACGACTGGTCGGGCGTCCACCTCAAGCAAAATTTTGTGAAAATTTTACACTAAGAGGTCGACCCCCTGGATGACCCCCCAGTCACCCAATAGTTACACTCCCAAATCATCCTCAATGGTCTCTATCGTTCACTTTTCTTCGATTCCAAGCTCTCTAACTCCTACATCCAATTAGGTTTTCTCCAATTCGCTACCAAAGCTCTCAATTTCATTATTGTCAAGAACTCCTATTCATATAACACCATCGCCTCTGGATTCTTCAAGAACAAACGTTTCTCCACTGTTCTATGGCTTTTCAAATAAATGCGAACCGAAGGTTTTTCCGTTGATGGTTTCAACTTGGCATTTGCAATCAAATCTTGTATTAGGTTGTCGATTTTGCAAGATGGGAAGTTGGTTCATTGTTTGGCAATCAAATCGGGACTCGATAGAGATCCTTATCTTGTCCCTGCTCTCATAGATGTGTACTCTGATTTGGGTTCTTTGAAAGATGCCCATAAATTGTTTGAAGAAATTCCTGAGTGGAATACAGGTATTTGGGGTTCTATGATGAAAGACTATCTCAAGTCTTTAGAGCAAACCAAAGTTTTTGAGTTGTTTTCGAAAATGAGAACAGATAGTTTTGAATTGGAGCCATTTACATCTGAATGTTTGGTTCGGGCTTGTGGAAATGTTTCTGCTGGCAAAGAAGGTAAATCGGTTCATGGGTTCTGTATAAAGCACAATTTTATGAATTCCAACTACATTTATTTACAGACATCGCTTGTAGATATGTACTTGAATTATGGGTTGCTTGATTTTGGTCTCAGATTATTCAAAGAGGTATCTAATAAAGATGTAGTTTTATGGACTGCAATTGTCTTAGAAGCAGGATTTTCATTTTTTGCATTGACTGATTGACTAACTGGTCATCTACCCGGTTGACCGGTGGTTTGATGAAAACTCAAATTCCTCTGTTGGAGCAGGCAATATTAGATAGAGGAATTCCTCTTTTTTTACTCAAATTTGATGAAAATTCTGATGAATCATTAGAGATGCTCTTAATAAGGTAAATTCGATATTCAAAGGTCACCCATTAAGTCAATGTAGGAATAGCAACAGGCCGAGGTGGGGCTGGGGATCACACTCCCCATTCCCGATCTCTGATTGTGAAAATCTCCCCTTCCCCGGCCCCGATCCCCAACGAGGAACCTATCACCTTCCCCGTCCCCACCCCTTAACGGGGATCGAGTTTCCCCGACCTCGAAAATTCCCCAGCCCAAATCTGTTTCAACCATACCATCAATAACAAGAACATCATCATCAACCCCAATTGTTTCATTTTCAACATCAACATCAACAAAATCATCAACGAATCCACTACCAAAAAAAAAAAAAAAAAAAAAAGGACAAATAGAGACACACATACATACATGTATACATACATGCACAAACAGATCTGAGATCTGTGTATCTGTGTCACACAGAGAGAAAGAGAGAGTGGACGATCGGCGATGATGGACGACAGAGGGGATCGGAGAAGGTGATGATGGATAGAGGCGATGGTGACTGTGACGAACGATGGAAGAGATCGGCGACGACGGATGACGGTGATTGTGACGAATGAGAGTGGACAATTAGCGATGATGACGATGACGACGACGACGGAGGTGATGGATGATTGTGACTGCGACAACAGAGGTGATAACAATGGAAAAGGACGATCGACGTCGCAAATAGTGGTAGTGGCACTAAGGAAGAGGAAAGGTTCAAGAGTGAGTGAGTGAGTGAGTGAGCGAGAGAGAGAGAGAGAGAGTAGAGGGAAGAGAGAAAGAGAGAGACAGAGACAGAGAGGAAAAGAGAAGTGAGATGATAATGAGGGTTTGGTTTATATATATATATATATATAGAGAGAGAGAGAGAGAGAGAGAGAGGTGCAAAATAGTAATTTTACTTCGGGGACAAACAAGGATGGGGACTAGCCGGGTATGGGGCTCGAACACTTATCCCCATCTCTGGCCCGAAACTGATCGAGGATTGATTTGTGAATACCATCCTCGCCCCGTTGGGGATATTTTTCAGGAAAAAACTGCTCAAATCGAGATCGGAAGGTCGGTTCCCTATCGGGCTGAGTTCAAATTGCCATCCCTAAGTCAATTGTGTGATTTGTGGTCTCGTTGTCTAAGTTCAAAATTTAGTGTATTTTTCGGTCAAATTGACATGGATTTTGCCTTTTATTATTACAATATTTGTGTTTTTTCACTTGGCTTTATAAAATTTTTGTTAAGTTATGCTAGAGATCTTAAATGATTTATTAAATTTTTTACCAAACTTCTTACATGAGTATAGGACTCACACATATGTGGATTTGTGTGGGTCCCACACCCATGTGAGAGGTTTAGTAAAAAATTTGATGAATCATTTGAGATCCATAACATGTTTCATCCTTGTTGATTCAATCATAGGACTTCTTGTTCTCATCAACATTCTATGTTATCTTTTGGAAAGTTTATTATTGTGCATTTAAAAGAATACTAGACATTGTAGGCACACATGATACATGTATATTATAATTTTGGGTGGATTATTTTAATGGTTCCTATAATTTGAGATTTGTATCATTTTAGTTCATGACCTTTAAATTATGATAAATTTGATCTTAAATTTTGACTTTTGTTTTAAATAAAGACAATTGGAAACATTGCTGCTCCATTTCACGACTTTTAAATTATGATATATTTGACCCTAAATTTTAAATTTCGTTTCAAATAAGAACAATTGAAAACACTGTTACTCCATTTCAAGGGCTAAGTTGTCAATTTAATAAAATATAAACTAATTTGACGAAAATAAATGTCAAAAAATTATTTTTGAATTTTTAAAAATTATTTCTACTCACCAAAGATAAAATTATATAAAAATGATAAATTTTTTACAATTTTATTTTTTTCACATTTTTACCAAATTAATTTTTAATATGTGTTTAGATGATGATTATATAATGGGTGTTCATTTTTGTTGATATTTTTGGATAATTATCACATAATAGATGGTTGTATTTGTTATTAACAAATATTTTTAGATGATTATCATGTAATAAGTGGTTATTAGACTTTTACTATATAATCGATGTGTTTAATATATGAAATTTTTTTAGTTTTGAATTTTTGAATTTAATGAATTGATTTTAATAATGATATCAAAATTATCACCATATTTGACTTTCAAAAAAATAAAAACTAATTTAAAATAAATAAAACAAAAAACATCTATATATTTTCTACACTCCTAAAAGATAAAATTCTAAGAAAAGGACTTCTTGTCGTGATCACATTATAAGCTGCCTTGTTATCATCAAAATTCTGTGTTATTGTTTCGGGAAGGGGAAGTTGCCCTGATACCATCAAAATTCTATGTTATTGTTTTGGAATGGGAAAGATTATAATACAGGACCCTCAAAAAAATTGTATCATATACACCTTATAATTCTATTAAAAAAAAAAATTATATCATATACACCTTATAATTCTACAAAAGAAAATGACATGCTTGATGATTATCTTTGTACTATCGTGCATTTTAAGAATAACTGCCTCGAATTTTTAAATCTCAATGTTTGTTTTTTTAAATTGTCTTTAGTGACAAATTTTTTTTTGAAATTGTCACAATCTTTTAATTTTTTTATCCATATTGTGTAGGTAAATCTAATTAATATTTTAAAAAAATCAAAATATAAAATTAAAAATCCAAAATAAGCTTTAAAAGTTCACTATTTTTGTATTAATTTTGTCTTTTCCGAATATTTTTAATTTTTTGGTTCATCTCATTAAGTAAAATTTAGAAGTCTAAAGTTTTTTGAAAAATTATATAAAAAAAAGAGAATTAGTAGGAGAGGTCTAATTTTTTTTTTTTTTTTTTTTTATCTAAGGTCCCTCAACATTTCTACAAAAAAAAAATTTGGGTCAGAGAAATTGTGCCCGACTCAGAGAAAGTTCACTCGACTCAAAGAAATTTCGGTCCCGACTCAGAAAAATTTTAAAATTTTCTCTAATATGATCACAGAGAAATTTCTTTCTCTGTGAAATTTGAAATTTCTCTGAGTCGGAGTGAAATTTCTTTGAGTCAGTTAAAATTTATAGTCAATTTTCTTTTATAAAAATATTGAGAAACCCTAACTATTATAAAATTATTAAATGTTATTTATCTTAAAAAATCTTAATGTTAAGAATCTTTAAAAAAATTCCCCTAACAAAATTTACTAAGACGAAATAAGCTAACAAAAAAGGTACACACCCCAAACACCCGCACCGTTTTAGACCCATGTGATACATGTGTATATTCTATTACTAGCGGTAACCCGTGCGATGCACGGAAAAATAGATTATATATATTTTGTGTGATAAATAAATCATCTTAATCTTAAATTATATCTTAATAGCGACAAGCCATAATATTAAGTCATCTAGGTAGATGTTAACAATAATTAACCCACAAAATTTTACAATAAAATATGATATGCATAAGAAATTATTAATTATAAAAATTGTTGAGAATAATAGTATCATAATCACCTGATAACATAAATAACTTGTATCAAACTAAACAAAACATTAAAAGAGATAAATTCTATAAGCTCAGAAAAGTTATCATAAATTTACTTGAGCTTTTAAATCAGTGGTGTATATTATTATTGTGGATCAAATTATGAATAAATATCAACTTTTAATTATAATTTATAAGTAGTTTTTAAAAAAATTTAATCTAAGTTTGTTGCCTTGCTTATAAAAAGAATTTCTCAAACAAATCATTAATTGATTATATTAGCAACTCTCTATCTTTGATTTCCTCTATCAATGACACACTCATATCATATCAAAGTATAAATCATTCTCCATAGTTTGAATAATACTTGCATAGTTCCTACGTCATTTTAAAAAAATTAATCAAGATAAGAATGCCATAGTATTATAAAAATTATATAAGAGAATAGTTTTAATCCATTTTATTTATAAAAAAATGATAAAAAAATATTTGAATTGTACTTGAAAAAATATAACAAATGATAGCTTTAATCATTATATACCCAAAAAAAAATTATATCGGTTACTCAACGAAAAAATGGTCAAATACAAATAGAGTCATGAACATTGAATTAAATCATATGGGTTCTAAATTGATAGTATAATCGAGCAAATCAACTAATAATAACATAGAGATATTGACAAATATGTAGTACTTCCCTATCATCTTTGTATTATATTCATTAATTTCATATATTATATGAAAGTTTTATTCGTCTCGATCCTTCAATAAAATATGGATCAAGAAAACAAATTTGATAAAAAATTGATTCTAAACTTAATTATTGAAGAAACAAAAATTTCAAAGAGAGAATTTAGAGATGGGATTGAAGAAATATTATAACGAATGACAGCCTTATAAAAAAATTTAAAAAAAAAAAAATATAACAATGATCTAATGCAAATTATTTTTAATAACTAATAGAAAGAATCTCAAATTATTACATTTTATAAATATAGTGAAGAAAATTAATTTTGTGAGATTTTTGTGCTATTTTCTCCCATGTAGCATTTATTATTTCATTATTAATACTATTTTCATTCAGAGCGATATTTTTTTTTTTTTATAGTCTTTATCATTTGGTAGATAATAACGAATAATAAAAATTATCAAGAAAAAGTTAAGAATTTAATAGGAGATAAGAAGTTATAGATAAGAGCATTTCATAAGATAAAAAAAATTTTAAAAAAAAAGATAATATGTGATAGGAGAAAAAAAAAAAGAGTAAATCAAAATAAAGATTTAGATATATATGTTTTTGATAGATATATAGATTAACAAATCATATCTTTATCTAAATTTTATTATTTAATTTTTTAAAAATCAATTATTTAATCTTCATCTTTATCTGTAGGCCACGAAATTAATCTTTATAAATTATTTATCAATTTTTATATGTTTATTTATCTATAAGTCATGCAATTATTTTTTATCTATAAGTCATGAAATAAATTTTCATAAATTATTTATGAATTTTAGATGTTTATCTATAATGAAATTAATTAAAGTACGCAATGAGGGGGGAAAGAGAGTAATTTTGTTTTTTATTATAAAAAAAATCAATTATTTAATCTTTATCTTTATTTGTAGGTCATGAAATTAATTTTTATAAGTTATTTATCAACTTTTATTTGTTTATTTACGGGAAGAAATTTTAAATTATCTATAATTTATGAAATTAATTTTTTTAAATTAATTGTTTATTTTTTATCTTTATCTGTAGATTATAAAATTAATTTTCAGTTTTTATATGTTTATCTATATGGAGGAATTTTGAAATTTAAATCTTTATCCATAAGTAATGAAATTAATTTTAATTTTAATTAATCAAACAAATAAAAAATGAAGAAAAATAAAAAACATGAAAGGCAATCAAAGAAGGTTGCCACGTAGGAAAAAGAGTGTTTTAAAATTATGAGAATTTAGGAATAAATATTTGGAGACTTTTGACAAAACAACTACATTTGGTTATATATATAGTATAGATTTTATTTAGTTCAAAAATCAATAAAAAGATAGTAACTTCCGTTAACTGTATTTCTTTTCCCACCAAAAATGTGTATATAATCGGGAGAATTATTAAGTACTCATACCATGTATCCATGTGCTCTTTCACCAATCATTATTTACTATATTTCTCATATTTTTTAATCACATAAAAAAAATTTATAATACCTCACATTCTTTACTAATTATAATATCATTAAATACCACGTGACCGTACTCCCATAGTACCCAATAATCATCCATAATAGTATAAGATTAGCTACAACTTGGATAATAGCATGCTCAAACTTTCATATGTCAATAAATTAAAGAAAGCCTTAATTACATTGATCTATCCTGCTCCCTTAAAGTTTAAATTAACATGACACTCATATACACAAATTTCTTATCTACAAAAATAAAGACAAAAAAATTGAGTAACAAATATAAATTTATTGATTGATTTGAAGTTTTGCATTCTTACAACACTTTCAACATAATGAAAAAATAAGATATCATTTGTAAAGGAGGTTATTGTAATTATGCCAACATAACATAGTTTAGCAACCATTTACATTGAGTAACTAGTTGAAATATCCTCTTCATTGTTTCAGATGTTGTACAAATCTTTCAAAATTCTTACAAGAAGATCCACCTTTCTCAATGCTGTTTCTAGCAATTTTCTTCAACTTCAAACTATTTGCTTTTATGTCATCATCAGAAAGCAAATTCTCAATCTTCTTCTTGATTTCATGCCTCGATACAATCTTATTTTCATCGTGTTCCAACCTTAAACCAACTTTCCAGACATCACAAATAGAGCTCCTGTTATGAAATTGGTCCCCAAAGTAAGGCCAACACAGAAATGGCACCCCATTGCTCACACCCTCCATGGTTGAGTTCCAACCACAATGTGTCATGAAACAAGCAATTGCAGATTGACCTAACAACTTCTCTTGAGGTGCCCATTCGACAATCTTCCCCCGACCAGCCACTTTCTCAGCAAAACCATCTGGGTATTCGGCGAATGATCGGTTTGTGAGGCCTGGTCGAACAATCCACAAAAATGGCCAGCCTGCAAGATTGTAAAATGAATCAATCTACTCGAGTCTAGCTCATGTTATACTCATTAAAAACTCATTCACCTTGTTTGATTTTTAAAATCTCTTTTCTTTTACTCTACTTTTTTTTTTCCCAAAAAAATAGAAACTAGTTTTACAGAAATAAGTAATAAATTTTTTCTTCAAATTTTCAAAAAGTATTCCCATAATAACAATTTATCTTATTTTATTTTATTCTATTCTAAATTAGTCTTTAGTTTTTGCAGGAAACGAATAAAAAAGCAATTTTTTAAAACTCAACCAAAATGGGTGAGTTTTCGAGTGAAAACATATTACTATGCATTATGAAGAGGGAGATTTACCAATCTATATTAGCTAAATTTATTTACCAGAAGGTCCTAACTAATAAATTTATCACTATAAATTTATTCATAAAAATAAGACAGACTGATAAATTTATCAATAAAACTTAATGGATAATAAGTCCCAAAAGTAAGACCTATTGGTAAACCCAAGTTATTATTGGTCTTGTTTGGTACAACTTTTCTTACGCAAGAAGTAGATAATCAGAAAACAAAAACTAAAAACATTCCTCCCTCAGCTTCTATTTTATCATTTTTTTAACTTATTTAAATTATTTTGTTTTATAAGTTATAAACAAAAGTTTCACCAAATATTTTGCCACAAAATTTCAAAATAAAAATATAAAAAATAAATAAATTATAAGCAGCTCCAACAGGCTGCACTAAATAAGGTCGGGGATGTTTGGTGCAGGTCGAACAATTTATTATTCAACTCAACTCATTTACAGTCTTACCTGCAAGTTCAAGGCCTAGGGCCAATTCATGAAATTGGTGCTGGCTAAAGACTGTTGTGCTGCCAAAAGCAACATAAACAACTGACCCTGCAGGTTGTTCATTGAGCCACCTCAAACAAGTTGAATCCTGAAGACTAAAGCTTCCGCTAGAATGCCTCGGATGATCGCTCGCAAGCAATGGTCCAACAGGCAAGATGTTGGGAAGCAACCGACAAACCGGCAAGTCGAGTTCGTAGATTGTGTTGCAAAGAAACCAGTTAGAGTGTTCCAAAGTTTGTTTGATGGTTAGAGCACATTCAAAGCAGATCTTTTGTATTATGGGGTCATCTATGCAGTTCCAATCCAACTCAGAGGTGCTGAAGGCACGAATGTCCTTGGACACATTGATAAGTTCATTTCTCAAAATAGCTCCTGAAGAGAAAATTCCAATATACCAATAATGCTACAAACATAGATGAATAGAGTGTCATCAGTACTGCATTTTGTACATTTTTCTAGGAAAAAAATTCTCTTTACTTATTGTCAAGCTACTAGTGTACACTTCAGTCAACTTGCTTTTATCATTTTTGTTTTTTGGCAAAGAATATGTTTTAAATAGAGTTATTATGGGTAAATTCACTTTCCTATTTTGTCCAATTCTACTTGGCTTACGGGCTTATTAAGTCAACCACTTAAATTTTGAGTCAAGTTGCAATTGAAACCATCTATATAACATCATTTCGAAAACTAACGGAGAAAACTACTGGTATACACATTGTTTTTGTAAAAATAAAATAAATGTAGAGTCCAAATGGAATCACCATTTACCAATTATAAAAATAATCATTTTATTAGAAAACTAATAAATAGTCATTCCATTCATACCCAAAATCATTCCAGCAAACCAAACATTGCTCAGTGTCAATATGATCATTAGGTGGTTCTCAAAATAATCAAATTTAAATGAACAAATTACACTTTTGCACCATTACACTTTATATAAAATCTCACTATGCCCCTTCACCTTTCAATTGTGGCAGTCAAATTTCTACACTCTTAGTCAAGTCTCAATGTCCCCTCTCTCTCTCTCTCTCCAAATTTATATAAATTGACAAAAATTGCCACGTATCAACATCAAGATTAGACCACGTTTTGCGGAAATGACAATTTTCTATCAATTTCTATAACAGGTTTGGACAGAAGAGGAACATTGATAACTAGAAGTGTGTAAGGATTTGACTGCTATAATTGAAAAGTGAGAGGAAAGTGGGATTTTAGGGGTGCAAAATGTAATTTACCCAATTTAACTAGATTAATATAAAGAGGGTGAATTGTTTGAGTGGGTGTTTTTCTTACCACTCATATCCATAACCCCTGATTCAATAAGCTTTGGAATGTGAGGAAACAATGGTAAACCCCTTGTTCCCGCTGGCCACATTGCAGCTTGCTCAATTCCCATCTCTTTGGCAACCTCCAATATCCACCCAAGGGTTGGATCTGCTATGACACACCTAATCTTCTCTGTATGCCCAATCTTTTCAATCAAGTCCTTCAAATGACCTGGCATGACCCTCCGGATACTCTCCAATAGTTTAAGGGCATCCCTCCGATCATCATTGGGTCCCAATCCGTCAGGGATCGAAACTAGTCCGACCTGATTTTGTTCTTCTTCTTCTTCTTCTTCTTCATTGTTGTGATCTGGCATAGTAGCCATGATCTTGGCATGTACGAACTCTGTGTTAACAAATGTGACTTTGACACCATAATCAGCAATTCTGTGTGATAACTTCAAGAGAGGTGTGACATGCCCTTGTGCTGGATATGGCACAACCAGCACATGTGCTTTCTTGCCCATCATGGATGCTAAGGCTTGCTGTAAGCGTCTTTAGTGGAGTGAATTCGAGCCACGAAAACAACCTCTTCAGTAATGGTATAGATTCAAGTCACAAAAATAGTCTCTCTAGTAATATGGAGTTTTAGTCGTCCCTTTTTTTTTTAAGTATCTAGATTTATAAATTGGTGTTGTTGCTTTTTTGGATGGGGCACTAATACATAAGCTTTTTGTGAAACAAAAATTAATAGGGATTACAATATACCTCGGATAAATTACATTTTGCACCAAATTTCACTTTGACCCCTATACATGAAATCATGACAGTCAATCCCCTATACTTCTAATCAAATCCCACTTTGGTCCTTGCACATTAAATTGTGACAATCAACCACATGTACTTTTGGTCAAATCTCATTTTGGTCGTATAAATGTCCCCTTTCTATTACTCAATTGTTGAAATATTTAACAGAATCTAGTCATATGATAAGAATGTGAATACGGCACAAGGGTAAGAAAGGAAAATCATCTACATTTTCTAGCAATAAAAACTTTATCCCAAAATTTACATCAAAATATTATCGTATTAGGATAAAACAAAACGTAGATTGGGAACAATTAAGAAGATGAATTAGGGTTTTGTATAAATTGGAATCACGAAAAGGGGCATTAACACTTGTGTAGAGACCAAAGTGGGATTTGACCAGAAGTGCAAGGAATTGACGGTCATGATTTCATATGTAGAGGCCAAAGTGAGATTTGGTGCAAAGTGCAGGGGTGCAAAGTGCAATTTACCCATATACCTCTCGCATAAAATCATCCACAGAAGATTGTCTTGCTTGATTATGAGTCCTATTCTACACCAATTCTTCAATAGTGAGACTACTAAATCATCACTATAATCCACACACTAAGTTGGAAAGCACTTGGATGGTGGCTTTAGATATATAGATCAAGAAAGAGAAGTTTGCCCAAAGAGCTACCCAAAAAAACACTCACTCTCTTCTCATTTCCTCTCCCTCCTTTTCTTTTGTTGTTCTTTCAGGAAATGAGAAAAGGAGAGCTCTCAATCTATATAAAACCATCAAATGCATTTCACTTCCAACCCATAAAATACACACACACACCCACACCAAAAAAAAAAAAAAATAATAATAATAATAACAATAAGGGGAAAAAAAAAAAATCTTGATCATCTTGTTTATGTACTTTCCATTAACACCCTGAATTACACTTCTCTTCAAAGTGCAAAGAATTATAATAAGTAATAATTGTGCGCCCAAAGGAACATGATGACAAAGTTAAAATGAAAAATAGTAACTTAGCCCAGCTCTTGGAATACTAGTAAACATGCAAGGATATTAGAATTGCTTCTAGTCAAGGTCTAAAAGACGTCTAGTCTTAACCAAAATGTAACATGCATAAACACATTCTGCAATTCTGCCTTTCAGAAAATAAAAGAAATAGAGGAAGAAGACCAACGAAAACGTGGGTTGAGGCGATATGATTACCTTAAATTTAGCTAAGGACATTAGTCTTTGATTTTGAACGAAATTGATTAAAGAAAATATATCCATGTAACCGACCCTAAAATATTTGGAATAAGGAAGGGTTTGTTTAGTAACCTACTTTGGTGCACAACATGGTGTTTGCATCGCAACCTTAAACTTTACTATCCCCCCATGTTTTGCGAGTTGAGAAAATACATTCAATTCAAGTTCATTTTGAATATTCTATAAAACTATTGAGTTTTTGGAGTACTTATAAAACAAAAAAAATCAAAAATTATATCAGAATTATTAGCTGAGCTAATTGCTTTAAATTGAAAAATTTTTAGTTTCAAACTTTAAAATCAAAATCCTCTTAAAGCCAACAAAAACATGTCTTGTTACCTCAACTCTTCCATATCATTACCATGCATACTTCCTGCCCACTGGCCACAAAAATGGGATTACAATAAGACTCTTAAAAGAGTATTCCTACTATTTCCTCACACTTATCAACATCAACCTTCCTTTAACACCTTAGCATTCAAGTTCGTATCGAATGAACAAAATAAAAACTAATATAAAAGAAGAAGAAGCAAAAATATATTATAGAATCTTACTTCTCAATCTCCTCAAATTTCAAGTAGTCCAAAGCCAATTTCAAGAAGCGTATCCGAGAAATTTTCAAGTCCCACCCTGTCATGTGTACATTCAAAATGTGTATTATGAACTAAACATGCAAGTACTGAAGAAAAAAAAAAAAAAAAAAAATCTAAAACATCAATAACAAGTAAATCATAAAATAAGTATCAACAAAAACAAGTTTAATTTTAGTTGTGCGTCTGACATGGACCTAGACAAATAGCTAATGCCCTTAAGAGCCCTCTTATTTAAGAAGGAAGGATATGTAATTATGAGCCAAATTTTCAATGGAAAGCTTAAAAAACTCACAGTCATAAGTGGCATTCTTCAAATCTCTATTGTTTGATGGTACCAGCTATAGAAGCAGATCTGACCATACTTTTTCAACACAATCCTCCTCCCAAACGCTTTCTCATACAACCTTTACCAACAATACTCCACTACCACATCTTCTAAAACCTATTTGTGACAAACTTCTATGATCCCCCTTCGTTTATTTATTTATTCTTTAATTGATAATTAAGTTTGGTCCAATGTGTTATCATGTCAAATCCAACTTGCTCTTATTCTTCACTGGGATAACAGTAGGTGGCAGGGTTAAGTAATTCTTATATTGCCCAGTCTCACGCCTATTGATATCATATTGGATTACGATTCTCAGATTAACACTTAAAGTTCTAATTACAAGGCTAGGTAACAAAGAGATCAATTTCTTAGCTAGATAATTGATTTTGTTATGGGGATCTCTTGGATCAAATAACAATGCATAGCACTTCCTTTGAAGTTTAAGGTGTAAAAACACTTGAAAGCATTTATTTTCTTTATGGTCCAGCAAATATATCATGCAGCTTCTAGTGCAAATTTAAATACCAAAAATGTATATTTTCTATATCAGAATACCAAAAAAAAGACAGAACAATTACAGATAAATTGCCTAGAACTCGATCCATGAGCAAAAAACGAAGAATTTTGAATAATTCAGATAAACAATACCATGTGTCAATGCTCAAAACTAACACAACGTCCTATGATTCTGAAACTAATAATAATTAAACAATTGTACCATTGCCATTCACAATAACAAACAGGGACGGAGCTACATAGGATCCGGGGGGGCACGTGCCCCTCTCATTTTTTGAAAATTATACTTTTACCTCTAATTAGAAAAAAAAAAATTTCATTGAAATCCCTTTTTAATTTTCAAATATGTTATAATTATTTCTATCTCTCTCATTTCTCTCTTGTTTTTCTCCACATCTATCTTCTTCTTCTTTTTTCTCATTTTTTTGTATGCGTGTTATTAAATTTTAAATTGTGATTATCATCATATTTAGTAACTTAATAGCAAATAAAAAAAGCATCGGTTAGTTTAAATATATCTAGGGCACATAATTTTGTCATCACATTGATCTTTGGTCATTCTATCACCAAATAAAAAATGGATTCAGTTATGTTTTGTAATTGATATCGCCAAGGATTAATGGTGCCCCTATGAATCAAAATCCTGCTCCGCCACTGATAACAAGGACAAATCGATCCATGAGCAAAATACGAATAATTTTGTGTAATTGAATCTATAGAGTCCTTTAATTGAATCTAGAGAGAGAGAAGAAAACCAAGTCATAACCCGTAACCCTAACTAGAAAAACTAAAAAAAATCTTCTCATTTGGTAGAATCGAATGATGAAATAGAGAGGTAGAAATCGAAAAATGCTTACCGATTATGAATCGATCGAATTTTTCTACTCGAATCGGAGATGGAGACGACAGTTAAACGACTTCGTGATATTCATCAACCAACCCACCATTGTTGCAAGAGGTCGAGAGTTGGAGAGTGTTTGAGAGTCGAGAGTGAGACAGAGAGTGCGAATCCAGTGTAGTAGACAGAACAAATAAAAAAATCCATTAGTTTAGTTTCTGACACAAGAAAATTTAAGGGAGAGATACTGATAAATCCCATAATGTGGAATGATGGTCCAATTAGTCCTTCAATTATTTTACTACTCTGTGTGATCCTGTGGTAATGTATATTCTTGAAATGTCCTTTTTTGTTGGACTGTGTGTGAATTTGTGGCGTGGGATGTTATTGGGTGTCACGGCGGCGAAAAGGCCTATAGTAGTCTTTCTTTGGTTGTGGGTGTGTGACGGGGTGTAGTCATACCTGTGCAACCCGACCCATACATAACGACCCGTATGTTATGTTAGGCAAAACTCCAAATTAAGCAAATAGTGTCGCGTAATCCCTAATCTCTTGGTGTTACCGTTTTAGTGTTACAGGATTTGGGGGATTCTGTGGAATTGGGTGGGGTTGTGGATATTGATTTGGGAATCGTAGAAATACGGTAGGGTTTCGAGGGAGATTGTCCACATTTTTTTTCGAAATTGTGTGGTCGAGGCGCAGTGTGTTTGTAGGGTTTGGACGCGGTGAACATAGACGTGTGGGACGAACTTCGACGGTGGCAATGGCGCACAAGCGTAAGTTTTTTTCCGTTTCTGGTTGTAGTGTTGTTATGTGTTGTTTTTTGTTTCGAAAGTTGTTGAACGGTGGGTATGTTTGGTTGTTGGGGGGACAGATGTGTGGGTGTGTGGTCCATTACATTGCGTTTTGTAGTGCTTTTGTTTGTCGGCATGTATGTATGTGACTTGATTGTTGTTTATGCAATAATGTGTGGGGGTTGTGGGTGAGTCGAAAGTGTGTGGGTTTAACATGTTTGGTCCCCACATTATGTCGTGAACGTGTACCTTTGTGCTGTTTTTTGTTAAATTGGACGTCCGTCGTGTGTATGACACGATCACATATGTTTGTAATTTCTAGTATCACATATATTGATATGGGACTTTTGGATAATTTTCCCTAAAAAATGTATGGGATTGTTTGTAGTGATCTGTTGGGGGGAAGGGGTAGTGATGTTGCATTTTATTGGTTTAGTTTTTGTTTGAATAGTTTTTGTTGTGTTACATCATTTTTGTGGCATGTGTTATGTGGTTGGGATCAAACTCTGAGTGGGTGGTGTTTTGTGGAACAGATAATGTTGTACCATTGAGGAGCCCGTGGACTAGGTCGGCTGAGCGTAAACGTTTAGAGGGTCCAAGTGTGGCATCGTTGTCAAGTCTTAGTGTGAAGTTGCAGGGGCGTGTTTTGTTTAAACAGCCGCAAAGAGTTGGTCAGAGAATACGGTCACCTCGGAAAACCAACACAGCGTATAAATTTCCGTTTGAATATGACAGGTGTGATTAAGGTTGTTTTCGAGTTGGGGTTGAGTGAAAGACACTTCCGGCAGCTGAGGCGAACACCGTTTTGGCTAATGTTTGAAGCCATTATTATCAACAAACCAGACTTCAATGAGTACAGGAAATGTGATGAGCTGGTGGTTAAAATTCTGAGGACGTTCAGGCTGCGTGACGACGAGTTCTATGTTGGCGGTTGTCCTGTTAAAGTTTGCAAAGCTGACATTAGGTTGGTTTTCGGGCTGCAATGTGGTGTACAGCAGTTGGACCTGACGCCGAGCACACGTCTTGCATCTGATTTCATTCAGAGACGTTGTAATGGCGTAGGGCGGATAACGGCGAGTCTTATTAAAAGTTTACTTGATGATGCGGTGAAAGGTAATTCAAAGTGCGATGAGGAGGACACTGCTAAGCTGCTGTGTTTATATGTGTGCGTCAAGTTATTTTTCTCAACGTCTGGAGAGACGATCAGTTGGGTGTTTGTTCGGTACATGGACAACTTGGACACTGTCCAAAATTATGACTGGACGGCGGCAATTTTGAACACGCTTATGGGATCTGTCTGTGAATTTTGGCAGACTTCGGAGAAAGTTACGGGCTGTGTTGTTGCGCTACTGGTATGTTGTTTATGTTTAATGATTTTTTTCATTGGTTGATGTCATGTGTGATGAACGTTGCCGAGGTGTGAATTTGTATATTATTTGTTGAATATGTTGTTGGTATCATGTAGTAATTGATGTTGTATTTGTGCATGCACAGTACTAGCTTTGTGAGCATACAAACATCATGTCCACGACTAAACCCATAATCTTCCCCCGGTTTCTGAAATGGAACATTACCACACTGTTGGCCAAAACGCGTGGCTTGGATTTGGGGTCTGTGTCACAGTTTAAGGTGCGTCAGTACGAGTTTGATGTGTGTTAGTTATGTGGGTGTGTTTAAATTGAAATTTTGTTTATGTTTTTTTGGGTGGTAGTACATAATTAATTTTTGGTTTTTTTGTGGCAGGTGAATAGGGGCAAACTTGTTAGCCAACCGTACGAAAAAGTTATAATAGCTGGAGAAGAGTTTGATAGTGGGGAGGACGCTAATATTGATGAAGATCGAGAAGTAGGTGGAGAATACAATAGCAATGGTAGTGATGATTTTTGTACTGACAGTGGGGCCGGGAACGATGTTAACATAGGTGTTTGTGGGTAGTGTCGGGGTGGCTGTTAAACGCAACGTCAGGGGCAGTAGTGATCGTAGACGATCTACAGCAGAAGGGGGTGTGGTTGAAAAGGGTAAACACAGTGTTGCGGTTGATGGCGTAAGTTCAGTGATGGGGGATGTTGGTGGTGTTGTATGTGCGACACGGGTGGAACGGATTGGTGATGGCCAGGGGGAACTGGAGACGGCGTTAGCCGAGTTATACGCACTTCGGACGGAATGTAGACTTAAAGATGGTATGATTGCGGAGTTGCAAGCAGAGGTGGACCAGCTGAGGAGGATGAAAGAAAAACAAGCTGTTGATATAGTTGGTGGTTTCACCTTAGTTTTCAAAGTAAAGGAAGATGAGATGAAGAAGGTGGTGGAGGAAAATGTTGAGCTACGGAAAACGATAGGTGTTTTAGAGGAGCAGTTAGCTGAACAAGATGTACACAACGTGACACAAGCATTTCGTAAGGTCGCTGATGGCGACACTAATATGGGGGGAGGCAACGATGTTGGAAGTAAGGAAGGGGCTACAGTGGATAGTGTTAGAAAGTAGGGGAATAATGTGTTGAAAAAGGGTGACAATTGTGGGGGTGTGTATGAAGTG
Organism: Camellia sinensis; assembly: GCF_055761805.1. Classification (NCBI taxonomy): domain Eukaryota; kingdom Viridiplantae; phylum Streptophyta; class Magnoliopsida; order Ericales; family Theaceae; genus Camellia; species Camellia sinensis. The sequence goes on from NC_138964.1 coordinate 156,637,810, forward strand.
ACAAGTGGTGTGTTGGTTGAAGTTAGTGGGAATGGATCTGATGTAGTTGAAGTTGCTAGGTGTGTGACGAGTAGAGAAACTGTGGAGGGGGTGGAGAGCTCATTTGTGAGGAACCTGAAGGGTAAGGTGAGGAAGGAGCTTATGAAGCCAGATTTTGAGTACGGGGGTGTGGGTAAAATGATGGTGGGGTGTGGTAAGGTGGTGGACAGTAAGGCGGTGGATGCCATACGTACCGGTGTGAGAAGTGGGAACGTTGGACGGTATATTGATGTGGATGCATGTGCAGTAAGGAGCAGGGAGTGGTCTGGGTTTGATTTGAACAATCATTTAGGGGTGTGGAAGTTGATGACTACAGTGGAGAAAGAGAAGATCAGACACACGTATGACCAAGATGGGGATAGGTATCTAATGTGCGGGTGATGAAAATAAAATTGGGTGTGCGTGTATTTCTGTTTAACATGCATTATGTGTTTTACTTGTAGAGCGGTGATGTGGGCTAGCAGTGGACATGATGTCTGTGTGTACTTTGCGGATATTAAGTCGCTTGTTCAGCCATCTTCATTGCGTGGCAATGTAAGTAACTGGTGTAAAGTTGTAATGTTATTGTCTGAATGTGTATTTTGTTTGAAGTTTACCGTTTTGTGGCAGGTGATAGATGCCTACGCAGTCTTGTTAATGGAAGAATAAGATAGACTTGCTGTTGGAGTGGAGTTCCCGGACAAGTCATACGTTTTTAGTAGCATATGCCTTGTGAGTTTTTAAAGTTGTTTCTAAAGTTACATTGGGAAGCTTTGGGGTGCATGGTTAGAACGATTAAAATTTTATAATCTAACTGGTGAAATAATGATGCAGGACATGTTAAAAAATGATAACAGTAATGTACGGGACAGGTTCGTACTGGAGAACTTCGAGGCATGTAAAGATTGTCGGTACGTCCACTTCCCTATTTGTTTCCGAGCACACTGGACGTTGGTTGTTTATAACACTGAAACGGGTGTCTGGAAACATTACAACTCTATGAGGCCCCGGGTTGGAATGGAAGACAAGCACTTTAAGGAGGCAGTTTTTGTGGTGAGTGAAATGTATCATTATATGTGTGAGGTTGATGTGTTTTTATGTGTATTCGTTGTGTGTGTTTGGTAATGGTAGGGCATTGTTTTACAGAGAGATACTATTCGTGAAATCCAGCAGGGCGCAGTTGGTGGATTGGGCGATGATGACGAAACGCAGTTTGGTGAAATGGGTGTGGAGGCAGTTACTGACTGCCCGCAGTAGAAACATGACTCGTACGTGTATTGTCCAGATTAATTTGATAGTACATACATAAAATGTAATGTGGTATATGGTTTGTTGGAGGATTTAATAAGTTGTGTGTATTTGTATTGTCGCTCATTATAGGGAGGACTGCGCAATCATTATGTGTGTTGTGATGCGTCAGTATGTACATCATGTTGACGTCAACAGATTGTTGCAAGGGGATAACTGCGTCATATTGCGTGCCAACATGGTTAAAGGGTTTGTGAACGACCATGAAAGGGGTCTGAAAGATAGTGCATGAAGTATGAAACTGTTTGGGTTTTGTAAATGGGATTGATTTGCCGGTTGGGTTTTGATTTAGCAATGTGGTGGCGCTACGTTATATACCTATTTTTTGTGGGTTATTTTTTGCACAGGGCTGAACATATTTTATTAAGTTTGTGTTAGTTATTGTGAATGTTTTGGTTGGATTTAACGTTGGCTATTAAATTGTGAATAATAGTAATTACAGATGGATGTTATGCGATTGTGTGTTATGTTACATTTGACATTGTATGTTGTTCATTTACTGCTTGGGATTTCCGTGTGTTGAATATGTTGTGTTTTGTTCAGTTACAGGTTTTGAAGTTTGTATGTTGAACATGTATGTTTCATGAAAGTGGAACAGGTATTAACTCGTTGTGTGATGGTGGATGAATAATATTGCTTTCAGCATGTAAACTAATATATTGTGACAATGTGAGTTTGTTAAATTGTTAAGGGTTAAATGGTATTAGTGGCGTGTGTATCGACATTGTGAATGGTAATGATGCAATTTGTGTGCTGTTATGTATTGTGTGTTATTGGTGAAAGAAATTTTCATTAAAATATGAATCAAAAGTAAGGAAATTGATAATTGAAAACAATGTAAAGGAGAAAGGTAAATGAGTATACCACTGCATTATGAATGGGAGACTGTTTTGGAACATTGTCCACAATGCGACAAGTGATTGGAAATTAAATGCGTATATGGGAAATATGGGTAACCCATGATTATTAACTAGGAAAATTAAAGTAATGCGAAAAGTACTTGGAAATTAAATGCATACATGGGAAATATTTGTAACCCATGATTATTAACTGGGAAAAATGAAGTAATAAAAGTGTCAAATAGTGTGTTTCCACATGATTGGGTTGATATGCTATATTGGTTCTTTGCAGGTCTTCCGGTTGTGGTGTCCCATGCGACCGCACCTGCTGCAACGTATTGGTTGGACTTCCTCACCGCGTGACGGTATCCTCTTCTTTTTGGGCCTGCCAGGTGGTCGTTTAACAGTGGGTGGCAGTATGATCAAATTGTGTGTGTGGATGGGTGGTTGTTTGATCGTTGGAATTAGTGTAATTGTTGGGCTGTATGACAAGCGATGTTCAGAGGCAGGGAAGTAAGGCTCGATTAATGTGTACAAATCCTGTCCACTTTTCCGAGCGGCAACATTGGCATGTGAGCATGGGAACCTGTTAATCTGCCACTGGAAACACGAGCATGTGCGGCTGTCAACATCGACCATGACGAACGAGTGTGAGTGTACCTCGTACACGGTGGGGCTTGATTGGCTTATAGTCCATGACCTCCCGTCATTGTATGACTTTTCTAGTAGTTTTTCCATTTTTGGGCATAACACACCATGCCATTGTTGTGACGCCTCCCGCCTAGTTGACATTTGTCGCATTATTTGTGTCCTTATACTGTCCACCAAACGGGTTATCGGAAGGTGACGTGCCTCGGAAATCCAGTTGTTGAAGGATTCGGCGGCGTTGGAGGACATCTCGCCGTATCGGTCACCTCTGTAGTGCAATTTGTTCCACAACATAACAGCGACATTAGTACAGATAATGTAATTTAACACGACACAGTCAATGATTTGTACAGTTCATATACAAGTGGAGCATGTAAAGGTACGCACCTGAAATAAGCATTTGCCCAATGTTGTGGAGGTAGATTTATGAGGAAATTGATTGCAATTTTCTTACCAGAATTGGTGAACTTTTGTACCATCTCTTCAAATGCAGTAACAGCCGGTGCATAAGCGCAGTTGTTGAACTTGGTGATCAACCCAATCCAATGGAAATTGTTCATATATTTAAGTTTGTCTCTAAGGTTCCTCTGAAGGTGTTGCATGCAAAACGCGTGGTAAGCATTTGGGAAGATAATGGGCATTGCCTCCATGAGGCCAACATGCCGATCTGATATGAATGTGAACGTTCTGTCATCAGCTAGCGCATTACGAAGATGTTACAAAAACCATGACCAGTTTGTTGCGTTTTTTCCCCCACAATCGCCAATGCGACTGGAAACAATCCTGCATGTGAGTAGGGTGGTTAGTTGGGTGTGAAGGTGTAGATAGTTGTGTGAAAATATTGGCAGGCATGGTTGTGTTCCGTATGTGCATTATATTTGTGTAAATGTTCAATGTATCTCGGTTCCCGTCCTTAGATATGGCAGCAAGTAAATTCCCTTTGAACCTCCCCTTTAAGAAGATGCCATCTAGAAAAAGTAATGGTCGGCAATGTTTGAACCCGTCAATGCATGCTTTGAATGATATGCAAAAGCTTTCAAACCGGTTGTCATGCTCGTCGCAATCAATATTGATATAAGTACTTGGGTTGTGTTCCGTTATGCCCCACTGTACCACCTTAGCTGATCAAAAGATGCACTTTGTGCCCCAAATAACTCGCCTCTGGCTTTTTTGACACCTAACCAAACTATGTGGTAACTTATTTCGAGGCCGTAATTTTTTTTCAAATCAAATGCAACATCAGTAGGCCTAGTCAAAGGCTTGTCGCGGATACGATGTGCAAAGATGTCGGAGACCAAGTCTGATCCCAAACGGCGGTTGTTGACTGTACGAACAGCTACGCCACAAATGTGTTCATTGTTCCATTTGCGAAGGTAGAAAAAACCATTAGTGTCCAGAACTCGCGCGTGTACCAACCATGTGCAACCCTTTGACTCTCGCAACGAACACACAGCGGTAATTCTAACTGTATCATTTTTGAGGTACTTGAATTCGAAACCGCATTCCACCGCATATTTGCGAAGAACTGTTCGAAACTCAGTTGCACCACCTTCGAAACTCTGCCCCACATGAGTTAGTCCGTTAGCCCATGATGCTGATAAGAATGTCTGCTCATCATGTGGACAGTAGTTTGGCAACAAGTCAATATCAGGGTCATTGTTAATGTGGTGAACAAATCGTTTGGTTCCACGCGTGCCAAGGCTTGGTGTGGTGTCCACACAATCATCATCTACTGCTACACATACATCATCGTGTGACTCGACCGTAACCTCGATTAGTTGCAAACGAAAAGAGAATGCAAGGTGAACCATATTCTGCATATCTATGTCATTTTGTAATGAGATATTTTTGTAACCCGGAACATTGAAGAACAATCGAACATTAACCGACGTAAGCCCATCAAAATTATCACACAAAAAATTAATCAAATCGACAAATGCGTAAGGGGATTTCAGATTGTATGCGACATTCATGGACCGGAAACAGCACAACAACATAATCACGTTGTCCATCCCTCCATTTAAAAATAGTTACAGACGGTTTACAAGGTATGGAGAAAAAGAAAAACACAGACCCACTTGTGTGTCACAGACGAATGCAAATGCTTAAAAACTCATCAGCAATGAGGGGCACAAAGACAACGATGAAAACTTATGTAACAACCATCATACAAGGGGGGAAATCAGATGGCGTACCTAATTCTGATATCGGTGTAACCCTGAATGTGCTCCCTCTGTGATATGACTGTGGTGACCAAATATTGGACAACACGCTGTGTGACCCAGTGGAGGAGATGGTAATACGTTATGAACCTGATCCCTAATTCTGTGCCACAAGATTGGTATTAGGAAACGGCCTTCATTCCTAAATCTGTGTGACGCAGATAAGGAAAGGGTAGAAACGACCAAAATTTGAAAACATAAATCAAAACAGGACCCATTGGTATTAGAATTATAACAAATGGGATCTGTTAGTGTATTTGTAAAACGGTAGGACTAAATGGGATGTATGATGGTGATATGGGATTTTTGGATAATTTTTCCAAAATTTAATTCCTAAACTTTCCAATTTAAAATCTCATTTTTAAAAGAATTTAGTTTTGAGCAGGACAATTAATTCTAGAATCTATTTATTTGGTGAAAATTTTATTGAAAAAAAATAAATATCTAGTTTATTTTTTTTTAAAAAAAATTGTAATATCTAGTAGAAATTTATAAATATCTAAGTAAAAGTTCTAAAACCTATTTTTTTAATAAAAATATAACTTGGTGAAACAGAATTTAAAAAAAAAAAAAAAGAAGGCAACATTTACTACATAGTCGGTGAATGTTAAGATTTGGCGATTGAATTCCTTTGTTGGTTGCCAAAAATGTAACTTTCAACGACTAAATTTTGTTTAGTTGACAAAAACTCAACTTTCAACGACAAATTTTGTCTAGTTGGCAAACACTCAACTTTCAATGACTACACCTCTTTCAGTGGCCAATACCTAAACATTCAGTGACTAAAATTTTCTTAGTCGCTATTTTTAGTCACCAAATGTGCTTTTCTTGTAGTCAGAGAGAGATGTTGCGAGGTGTAAACACCCTATTGTGACCAGCTGGAGCTGAGTTGTTGCCCTATGATGATGATATGGAAGTATATTTATGAAGAACTCTTCGAACTTAGACTTTACATGGAATTGCTTTAGGTGTGGAGGTCCATTTTTGTTCATTGTTTTGCCAAAAACCAAACCCTTTTCATGCCTCAAAATGACAAAGACCGAACCCTTTAAAGATGTCTCCTAAGACCCTGTAATTTTAATCAAAGTTGCTACGGAGCCCAAATGGGCAGTGGCTCAAATGGCTCAAAAAGTGTTTTCCCTCCGAAATAAAACATGCACGGGGAACCCATGTGTGCTAGTTTGGAGATCAAACAAGTGAAACAAAAAGAAAACAGAAAAAAGAGGAGAGAAGAAAGAGGGGGGGAAACCAAAGTGAGGACAACGACGAGAACGACGACCTGTGTGTTCATTGACAACTACGACGACCACCGACGAACGTCGCTGACCACCATCCACCTCTCTTTTCCATTCCCACACTTGTAGCTTGTGAAGTAAGTTATTGTTTTGTTCGTTTGTTTGTTTTTGTTTTTGTTTTTTTTTTTTTTTGATCTGAGATGCATTGGAACAATGGGTATGCTGAATTGTGTGACGTGATGTCTGTAAATTATTTTTTTTTGGCTTGTTCTGGAATCAGACCCTCTATTAAACATCTTCCATTGTATTGATGCATTCCAAGTGTTTGATGAAAGTCCCCATTGGAATCGGACCCTCTTTACTAGTGGTACCTTTTATTATTGTCTAAAAGTTAAGGTGTTTTAGACCTCTAATTGTATGTATCTAAAACTAGTTTTCAAATCTCTTTGGCTTAGGGAAACAATTGCAGAAAGCGGGAATAGTCAAGGTTGCACATTCATTGCATTTATGTTTGATAGTTGATAATGCTAATTGTCTAGTTCAATCTTTACATGCATGGGATGTTTTATGTTTAACAGAGAATAAACAAATTGTATTATGTTTAACAAAGAATAAACATTCACAAATTGTATTATGTTCTGTATGGAGAATAAGCAAATTTTAAAAGAACCTTACTGATTTTAGGATAGAAAAATTGAAATGTTGTACGGAGAATAAGCAATTATGTTGGAGAATAAGCAATCAAAAGAAACAATTTTAAAATAAGCAATTTTTAAAATAAACTAATGCATGTTCTGTGCTATATGAGAACTTTAATGTTAGGAAAATTTATGTTGGAGAACCTTACTGATTTTAGGATAGAAAAATTGAAATGTTGTTCATGAACCTTACTGATAATATTAAGTTAAGATTTGCATTAGATTATCATGTCACTACATTCACTTGAACTTTATTTTCTATCTGGTTACTGGTTATGTTCTCTGAATTTTGGTTTCAAGCTACACACTTCAATGGACATTGGTTCAAACAATCCTTTATTAAATGGGACTGAGGAAGTTGAAGAAGCAGAGAACAATCCATCAATAAATGAGATTGGTGAAATTGAAGAACCTAAGAAGGAAATGTGTTTTAGCTCAAAGTAAGAAGTATATGCGTTTTATGCAAAATATGCGAAACACCTCGGATTTGCTGTAGCTTATAGAACACAAAATATAGGACAAGATGGGGAAATAAAATACTTTGGAATTAAATGTATTCGGGCACGCAAAAAAACAAAACGATCAGAAGTACACCCTCTCGAACCATCTTTGTCATCATTCATTGAATGTATAGCAAAGGTTAAAGCAACTCTATAAAAGGATGGAAGATTTAAGTTAACCACAGTTGTGCTTGAACATATGCATGACTTGATTTCTAGTGACTCGCGGCATTTTGCAATGAATAAGAGAATTCTTACTCCTGTGAAAAGAAGACTAGAAATAAACAATGAAGCAGGGATAAGGGTGGCTAGGAATTTTCATTCTATAGTTGTTGAAGCAGGGGGATTGTAACAACTCTCATACTGTTTACTGATTAATGACTGAATGATTACCGTTAATCATCGATTACTGCTAAATGGGACTGATAATGACTGATAATTGAACTGCCTAAGGTACTGAACTGACCGACTGAAAACTGGAATCGAATTGACTGAGTATGTGTGTGTTAAATTGTATTCTATCTGTTTGACTGTTTGATTATCTGTTCCTGTTTGTATGTTTAAATTGCAAATTGAAGGCCTTATCGGCGGCCGAATCCAAAATTGATTAGTGTATCTTGATCAACATAATTTATGTAATTTTATGGTGAAGTTATCTGAAAACTGATTAGGTATGATTAAATTAGATTAATGGTACCAAATTTCATGAATTGGACTTTTTACCAAATTGCCACCTGAGTGGCCCACTACTTGAGCCTTTTTGATCTCCTAATACACTCAACAAAACATTTCTTCTTCCACTTCCTGCACACAACCGACCTTAGAGAGAGAGAGGAGCTAGAAGAGTTGAGTTCAACTTGTTTCATTGTGAATTGGCTAGAATTGTTTGAAGAATTGAAGGTTGATTGCATATTTGAGCTCCCTTCTTGAACTACAAGACTAAAGGTAGCTCCATTGTCTTCTTATTCATGTTTTGAGTTGATTCTTGCATGGTTCATGTCATATTGATGGAGTTTAGAGCCAAAACATGGTTTAGATGTTGTATTGCAGCTTGGATGTTGCATGCATGTACATATATTGAAGTTTTGAGGTTGTAATCCATGTTTCCTCACATGCATGTCCATCTTTTGGTCATACTCCATGAGTTCATCTTGTTTTTGAAGGTTTGAGCTCTTTTGAAACAGCATTAAAGCTTTGAAAATGATTTAAGATCATGCATGTTATATTTGAGGATTGTTCTTGGAAAATGGTTTGAAATTGAGTTTAAATTAACCACCCTTGGGCCTTGATTTCTCAAATTGAGTTTTGAATCATGTTTAACTATGAGTTTACATGTGTTTTCTGGAAATTTAGCCCAAGAGGTCGAGTTTTGATGCTTTTGAACTTGATTTTGGAGCTTGGAGGTGCGATCTGGGTTTTCCAGATTTCGCACTTCCGCTCGAGCGGGGGAAGTGCCGCTCGAGCGTGGAATCCGAGCATCCAGCATCTCTCTGCACTGTTTTACAGTCCGCTCGAGCGGAGGATTGGGCGCTCGAGCGGAGTCTTGTCTCAAGCTCGAGCGGGCATCGAGCGGAGATTTCACCCATCCAGTACTTTTACAGTACGCTCGAGCGGGGAAGTTTACGCTCGAGCGTGTACCTTTGTTGCATGACCGCTCGAGCGGGGAAACGTGCGCTCGAGCGGAACTCTGTTTTTCTGAAAATGCTTTTAAGTGTACATCTTTGCATCCTCATCCCATCCTAGGCATTCTTAGGCCTAGTTTGAGACATCTTGTTGAGGATATCGTTGTAGAACACACCAAGGCAAATTAGGGATTAAGTTATGATATTTCCCAACTGTGTAGCTTAGTGTGTGTTCAACCTGTGAACTGTGTAGGGTTGGCGACTGGGGAGACGCGCTCTAGCATACTATAGCCTAGAACTCTGTGAGTAACAATTGTGTAAAGATATGTTCAACTGATTATCTTTTGAATACTGAACTGAACTGTTTACTGAACTGGTATTATTTACTGAATGAATGTATGTCCTTTATTTCTGAACTGTACTGTGGCATCCTTAGTACCTACGGTTTACTGTTACTGTTACTGTTACAGAGATCTCTGTCGGTTCCCTCGTGGAACCACTACTATTTACTGACTGATGGCCATCATTACTATTCGGTCTTTTAAGACCTACTGTTACTGTTATGCTAATGGATGTACCACATATGACTGTTTACTGTACTGAACGACTGAAACACTGATTGAATTGAACTGTTTTTATTACTGTAAGGACATTCATTCTAAACCCCTTTACGCTTTATGTTATTCACTGGGCTTTAGCTCACTGCTCATATATATATGTAGGTGTACAGGCACCAGACCGCAGCTAGAGGCGTCAGGGTTACTCCAGTTTTGTCAAGCCAGCCTTTGTGCCTCACTGCGAGGTTCCGAGTTGCCATGCTATGGCTTGGGGGTGTTTTGGTTGTTTCCCCCGCCTGTCTTCTGTACTGTCTAACTGTTCTGTATAGACTGACTGTTTACTGTGCTGTTATACAGGGAGTAGGTCCCTGTACTGTGTGACTGTAAATTTTGTATAGACCGTACTGTTTTGTACAGACGGAATGTTTTCTGTACTGTTCTATAGGGTTGAGTCCCTAGCTTGAATGGATGTGAATATTGTACATACTGTTCTGTACTGTTTATGTGTGAATATATGAAAAGCCTTTTTGCATACAGACTGTCACAGCTCAATGGACACTATTTATTTACTGTGTTGGCTTCCGCCAGGCCCTGTACTCTGTTTTACTGTATTACTGTTCTGCAGGCCTTCGGTAATCTCGGATTACTGGCCGGTTACGGTGCTAGACCCATAGGGCCGGGTTTGGGTCGTGACAGGGATATGAGGCATTAAAATTTGATGAACGAGATGCAAAGAATCACATTGAGAGAATGAGAAGATTGAGGCTTGGGGTAGGAGATACTGAATCAATTGCCCTTTATTTTCATAGGATGCAACAACAAAATTCAAACTTCTATTCTGCAATTGACCTCGATGAAGATGGTCGCATGCGAAATTTGTTTTGGGCGGATGCAAGGAGTAGGGCAGCTTATAAAGTGTTAAACAGGAAAGTAACCCAAGAGGGGTGAATTGGGTTATTAAAAAATTTGGCCGAAAAAATAAATTTCAAAAGACTAAGTGATTAAATGCAATAGACAATCAACAAATACATAGAAAATAAAAGAAAATGAAAGAAGAGCTCAACACATGGATTTATAGTGGTTTGGCTCGCAAGCCTACATCCACTCCTCAAGAGACCTCCTTGAGAATTTCTTCACTAAGAATCAATGCACAACCAAGTTTCACCTAGCTTGTGGATTTTTACAAAGGACGTACTTCAATCTGTACCTCTCAACTAAATGCCTCACTTTACAAGTGTTTCACTCAAAAAATAAGGAATAGAAATAAGAGGTACAACTATCCTCTTTCACAAATATTTTCTCTTAAAAGATGGATATGAAAGTGTAAGATCACAGAAAATTTAAGACTCACTCAAATGTGAAAATGGAAGTACAATGGAGTATATTAAAAGCTCTTGAATGCTCTAGGTTTATTGTATTAAAGAAGTGTATATTCGACCAAGAAGAGCTTCTTCTTTTATAGCATTAATGGCTTCTAGCTATTAGAGAGAGGTAGAGACACATCTTCTAGCTGTTTGAGCAAATCATGGAAGATATCTTCCTATTGTGTTTGATTAGAGTATGGAGAAGGAAGACTGTTGACAGGTCTTGGGAAGAGAAGGAACATTAAATGCATAAGCTTTTCATTTAATGCTCTCCTTCATAGGTCAATCTCTTGGAGAGGATATGGTGCCAGAAAATCTACTCAAAGGTTAGAAAAGATGACATATTCTGCACACAACTCTGAAAAAGTGGCTGAGAAATGATCTGTGTCAGTTTAATCTGATTTGGCAGGTGGGATTTTTTAAACCCAAATTTACAGGTGTCGACCCTTACAGATTGGGTGTCGACCTTTTGCTCTTTTTTCTTCTCTGAGTTGAGTTTTAGGTGCTCCTGATGTCGACCCTTCCTGCTAGATTACATTCTGAAATTTAGTGTCGACCCTTTCTGTTCTTGGTATCGACCCTTGCTATTCTTGGGGTCGACCCTTGTTGTTGGAACACTTAGACATTTTGAGCTTCACTCTGGCATCAACCCTTACTATTTTGGTTTTGACCCTTAGACCTGTTTCAAGCATTAATAGACTTTTGCATACAAGTGCTAATCTCATGTTATGAAGGGCTAAAAACCGTCGAAAAACAACACTCTAGAATCATATATCTTCTACAGACATTGAAGCACAATTTGTATATAATTATTTTGAAAACTTTGAATAATAAAATTAATTCAAAATATTTGTCAATTATCAAAATCAATAATAAATTAAATTTGAATAACCTTAGGGCTAACATAAAGCATTTGGAGATGTGGTTTCATTTGATACAACCTATCTCACAAACAAATATATTATGCCATTTGCTTTGTTTGTAGGAGTTAATCACCATGGGCAGTCAATTTTGCTTGGTTGTGGGCTGTTATGTAATGTAGAACACTGATTAATCTTTTCTCACTTATGTGCCACCTTCTTCTAGTAATGTACCACCTTCTCATAGTTCGCTGAAAAGTCCGTCTGCTCGTAGTACCACAAAAACAAGCATGTCTTGCAAGATGCTTAATCCTATGGTTGCTCGCCGAAGTGGCCGTCCATATACCAAACGGAAGGTTAACAAAGTGGATGAAATAGTGAATCGGTTGAAGGGAAAGAGTAAAAAGCCTCTGAAAGCATAGGTAAGTTCTTTTCTTGTGTGTGATATGGATATTGCTGAATGTTTTTAAGATAAATTATTCACCAATGTGTTTTACTATTGGGACGTATGGTGCCTCAATGTCAACCTCGGACGTTAAATTTTCCTTGTACGAATGATATGCAATACAATATGTATGACCCGATATGTGTTTGACAAAGGACTTTATATTTTGTTCGTTGTTTTTTATTTTAATGTCTGAAATGAATAATGAAATTGTGTTACTATGATCATAAGGTGACGCAAATTGCACCTTACTATTTTCCTTGCATCGATGGCACGCAACAGAGCATGTATGTACCGGTATGTGTTCAATGTCTAAAGTAAAATATTTGTTCTTGTTTTAATTTATATATATGTTTGTGGACAATATTTGTAAAGTTTACTTGTATGTTGAATAGACATGGTTTAATCCAATGCAAATGGTGGACAATATTGGAGGCACATCTCATACTCAATTAGGAATTGTGAATAACATCAGCAGTCAAAGTTCAACAATCGCTTCAAATTTTGATCACTTGAATGTAGTTGCGGATCCAAATGAATGTAGTTACGGATCCAAATGTGCCATTTTTTTTTTAGTTTCGTATTAGTACCTTGTATTTTTTTTGGCTTGTAAACAATGGATCAGAAACCTTCATAGCTTTTGTAACCTGATGGATACAGTGTTTGATTTTGGATATATGAAAATGGGTTAATCAAATTGTGTTATTCTGAGATTCTTGTTCATCTAGAATATGAAATTTGACATATATCTGTAGATATAAGCATGAATATTATTAGACGTAATATTTTTTGATGATTGCTTTTATTTATGTTTTGATTATGATTTGGATTATTTTGGAAGAATAAAATTGATCATTATCTTATAAATCATCTATAACATTTTATCATATTTTGATGTTTATTTTGAGCACAAATTAAAGTTTAAACAGGTACTAAATCAAACCCAAACAGCAGCAACAAAGAAGCAAAGCAAAAACAATGCCGGACATCTAGGTGGACATCCAGCAATGCTTTTTGGCCTAGTTTTTGCTCTGTTTCACTCCAGTTGTCAACCTAGCAGTATACTCGACATCCGTGGCAATCATCCCTGTTAACCGAGACTTGATCGGACATACGGGGGATATCCGGGTGGACATCCACCAAGAGCAAATATTCATGAAGGACATCCGAGTCGATGACCACTCTGTGTTATAGCATTACTAGTGGAAGTTAGATGAATGAAGTTAGATAGAGGTGTTATGGGTACGTGAGCCCATGCTTTCGAGCCATTCGAGCCAAAATATTCGAGCCCTGAAGCATTTTTCAATTTTAATTGATGTGGAGACATATTTTCAAAAATATTTGACTTACTTTCAAACTTCATGGGAACACTCATTTTTCAAGTCTTGAATAAATACATCTTTGTCGGATAAAACCTACAGTGAAACCTTCAAAGGGTTGGACTCAAGCCGTGGGGTTTATCACTTGGAGATTATTCACCCTTCAAACATTTTGGTGTGATTCTAGCTTGAATGACCATCTATTCTCATTCCATTGCCTAAATCCTACTTAATTTGTAACATGGTACTACTTTCTTTATCTATCATCATGAATCTAAAGGTTTAACAAATTTAAAGTAATTGAACTAATAAAACTGAGCAGAGGCCAACCTAATGGTTAGGCAACAAGCAATTGCAGGGTGACTTAACACCTTCTCTATGGTTTGTGAGGCCTAGTCGAACAATCCACAAGAATGGCCGACCTGCAAGTAAGGTTGTAAAATGAATTAATCTACTTAAGTGTAACTCATCTTCGACTCATTAAAAACTCGTATTCATCTTGTTTGGTTTCTAAAATCCGTTTTCTTTTTCATTTTTTTTAAAAAAAATTAAAATAGAAACTAGTTTGGCAAAAATAAAATTTAAAAAAAAAAACTAAATTCTTTTTTTCAAATTTTTAAAAATTATTATCACTTACACACACACACAATAATAAAAAAAAAACCATATGAAAAATGATGGGTTTTTTATTATCATTGTTTTAATAAATTAGCCTTTAGTTTTTTGGGGAAAAAAAATAGAAAACAAAAGTTGCATCTAACACTTTGGTACAAATTTTCAAAAAAAAATAAAAAAAATTATAGAGCATCTCCAACCTATATGCCAAATTTTGGTATGTCAAATAAATTGAAGGCTTTGGTAGCAAATTGACATATGTCAATTTGACATCTCTTGAATTTTTTAGGAAAAAATTAGCCATAAACCCCGCTTACCTTCCTTTTCTTGTTAAAAGGACTAAAAAAAAATTATACTTTCAAAACCCCCCCCCATAATTATAAAGTTTTGTATAAGGGACAAAATTTATTATTTAAATATTTAATTTGATTATTATACCCTCAACTATATCTTGAATTCGATTACGACAATCTCACCACCGTGGTGCTCAGATCTCAGATCTCTCTCTTTCTCTCTCTCTCTCTCTCTCTCTCATCTCTTGTTCATCTCAGTTGGTCTCACTTTCTAACACCACTGTCTCCTCCTTCCTTAGATCGCATCAGATTTGAGATCTCCACCTCACGTTAAATCTAAGATCTCAATCTTATTCTTCTGTTCAAACTCAAAAGTCTTATTTTCTCTCTCCTTATATACACATGTATTAATATGTTCAGACCTTTGCCTATGATTTTAGGAGTGGAGATGGCAAAGTGAAGGAACATGAGAATTCTATTATGCCTAGCAGTGAGGTTCAATGCATGATGAATGATTATATGAGCTATGTGAGCTCTAATCTGTTTGCCTAGCAGTGAGGTTCAATGCATGATGAATGATTATATGAGCTATGTGAGCTCTAATCTGTTTAAGCTAGAGAATAGTGGTGTGATTTGGGTTGGAACGTACAGAGAGTGAACAAAAATGCATATCAATTGGCTTTTTTTTTTCTTTTCTTTTTTTTGGTTTATTTATTCATAGATCTAAAAGTAAAATTTGACTTTGGTTCGTTAACATTAAAATTTTACTACTTAACGATATATAATATTACTTTGAATCATAATAAATTTTACTTTGATTTAGAGTAAAATTTTACTATGAATCAGAGTAAAGTTTACTAGAGTTCAAAGTAAAATTTTATTCTAAAATACACTATGAGGATGGCTTTACAAGAAAGCTGATAAATATATATATATATATATATATATGAGGGTAGTATAGTAAAAGAAACAAGTTTCAAAATATTATGGGGTTTTAAAAGGATCTATATAATTCTTATCATTTTGAAAGACAAATTAGACAGTGAGAGGCCTATCACCAAATCCCTCATTTTTTAAATTTATATGCCAAATTTTATTATTTTATTATTCAAAGATGAATTAAAATATTATTTTATTTCTAAAAAAGTGTTATAATTATTTTTGACATGAGTTAAAGGAGCATGTCAAATCTCTCAACCTTTGTCAGTGCCACAGCCATGTCACGTTTGACATATGGGGTAGAGCAAAAATTTGGGGTCAAATTTGATTGTTGACATGCCATGTAGAATTTGGCACATAGGTTAGAGATGCTCAACTTCGACAGGCTACACCTAATAAGATCGGGGGTTGTTCGATGTAGCTTATAGTTTTTCTTTCTTTTTAAAAAGATTTTGATGAAATTGAAGTAGTTTATAGTATCAAATTAGGGTTTTTACTTAAATTGAAATTAAATTAGATGGATAAAGAAGGTGAAGGGTTAAAGATGTTGTAAATGAACTAGATTTGATGAGTGAAACCATGGGATATAACTGGTATATTAGTACCTACCTTAGAAGTAATCACGATCCAATTTTGGAGCCTTAAGAGCAAATGAGTCTTTAACCACAAAGACCTTCGCAATCATCAATTTGTTATTATTTCTCACGCGATCATCCATTGTCAAATTTGGGTTGGGTGATCCTTGTAGTGATTAGGGTTCATTCTTCTCTCTCTCTCTAGGTGGCGGTGATGGCAGCGATGGTGGTGATGGCTAGAAAAGAAAATGAAAGAGAGGTAGTAGCGAAAAAAGGTAAATTACAAATACAAAAAATGCTATGGATCCCAAATAAATTATCAAATTTTTTATCGCATGGGTATGAGACCTACACACATGTGATTTGTATAGGTCTCATACCCATTTGAGAGGTTTGGTAGAAAATTTAGTAATTTATTTGGAATTCCTAACATAACTCTTACGAATACACTCTGAAATTTGTTTAAAATACAAATTGCTCTTATGATTCTGAAAATTACATTCTGCCCCTTGAAGTTTTCAATTTCATAACAAATATTTCATTTTATTAATAAATCATTAAGTCAATTAACAGTTTTTAATGATTCATAAATTTGCTTTAATTAATAGGGCAAACTTCACTTTACCCCCTATGGTTTGGGCCAGGTGCAGATTACCTCCTCTGACGTTCGAATATC
Source organism: Camellia sinensis (assembly GCF_055761805.1). Lineage (NCBI taxonomy): Eukaryota > Viridiplantae > Streptophyta > Magnoliopsida > Ericales > Theaceae > Camellia > Camellia sinensis. Next base: position 156,654,543 of record NC_138964.1, read on the forward strand.
ACCACATAACCTCTCTGTGGTTAATAGGTTGATGTGCACAGTTAGAATTTTCATCTAATCTAACAGGCCGTGCATGACACTCGCCTAATATCCAAATGGGCATGGAAAGATGATTTTCTCTTCGAATTAAATGACTAAAATACCTTCATCTTCATCATCAATTTTCAAAACCTACCCTCATTCTCATCATCAATATCCAGATCTTCATTTTTCAAAACACAACGCATCTCTCTTTGTTTCTTCAATCATATACACAAATTCATATATATATATATATATATATATTTTTGTGATTTTCCACGAATCTATAAAACTAATTGAAATTAAAACTATTTCTTCAATCATCTAGATTTGGTTTTCTTGGTCACCAAACAAAGGAAAAGAAGGAGACCGATTAAAATATCCATGTTCATAATCCAATCGGAACTGATTAAAAGGTCGCTCCTCACCTTATCGACTCGAACAGTTGCCGAAGAAGAAGAAGAAAACGATGAAGAAGACAATAATGTAAAAGAACAGTTGTCCCAAATGTCTCTGTTGATATTGAGTGGTCTAGAGGATAGAGGACCCCCTTGTGGATATTCTTGTTTATAGCATCCATGAAGTGGGTTTCTGATCTGTTTGGTTTCTGGGTTTTTGTTTTCTTGTTATGGTTCTCAAATCTTTATATGGGTTTATTTTAGTTCTTCAATTTTGGCTTGTTTTTGCTGGGGTTTTGTGTTTTCTTATCCGGGTATGTTTTAGTTCTTCAATTCTGTAGTTTATTGAGATTGGTGATTTTTATTGCTAGGTTTTTGTTTTCTTGATTTAGCATTTCTCATTCAAAAATTGGAAAAACAATGTTGTAGCTAATCACAAATATGAATTTGTGTATATAATTTAAGAAACAGAGACAGATGTGTTGTGTTTTGAATGAGAAATGCTAAACAAAGATTATATATACAAAAGTAAAATAGTCTTTTTACTTCTGATGTTAGCGGTGTTAACTGTGCACATCAACCCATTAACCACAGGAAGGTTATGTGGTGATATTCAAACGTCAGTGGGGTAATCCGCACCTGGTTCAAACCATAGGGAATAAAGTGAAATTTGCCCTAATTAATAATTCGAGTAATTTTATTATTGTATAGAAGAGTAGCTAGGAATTTTATTTTTTTCAATTAATTTTGTTAAATAAAAATTCTAACAATGTGATATTTGTAAATTTTAAAACTACAGGGGCAATTTGTATTTTAAACAAATCCAAGGATGTATTTGTAATTTACCTAGAGAAAAAGTAGCAGAATGGTAAGGTTATTATAGTATTTTTATGTTATTAAACAGTGTTAAGTAACCGGGGAAATGAGTGATATTTCAGATAATATGAGGGTGACAAGTGTGATTTCAGTGAAATCTAGGGGTGTTAGTATAATTTAACCTATATGCCTTGTTTGGAAAGAATGGATTTAGCAAAAGGCCATTAAAAAAGCCAAAAAAATCATTTTAGAAAAATGTCAAAAGATTCTTACTACTTTTTATTTTTAAACACATTTTTTCGTAAAAAATCAAAAAGATACTAAAAAATTATGAAAAGTCAAATATTTCTTCCTTAAATTTTAAATTAAAATAACACTTTCACCCACACCATAACATAGTCGAATGAAAAAACATGATATTATCTATTTTAACATTGAAATAACTATTTTACACTTAATTAAATGGGTTTAAATTTATATTAACGTTCATACCTAACATGAAAAATTAAAACAAAAATGGCAAATTAAAACTAGAACATATAAATAAATCACAAAAACCAACCACGATATGATCCGCTGATGATTTATTTATGTGTTCGCCACATTTTTATCCTTCATCACACACAATATTATTGAAGAACTAGTTGCAACATCCTCTTCATTGTTTTAGATGTTGGACAAACCTCTCAAAATTCTTACAAGAAGATCCACCTTTCTCAATGCTCTTTTTGGCAATTTCCTTCAACTTCAAAGCGTTCACTTTTATATCATCATTAGAGAGCAAATTCTCAATCTAGTTCTTGATTTCATGCCTTGATACAATCTTATTTTCATCGTGTTCCAAACTTAAACCAACTTTCCAGGAATCACAAATATAGATTCTGTTATGGAATTGGTCCCCATCATAAGGCCAACACAGAAATGGTACCCCATTGCTCACACCCTCCATGGTTGAGTTCCAACCACAATGTGTAAAGAAACAAGCAATCGCAGGGTGACTTAACACCACCTCTTGAGGTGCCCATTCAACAATCTTCCCCCGCCGACAACTTTCTTTGCAAACCCATCAGGGTATTCAGTGAATGATCGGTTTGTGATGCCTGGTCGAACAGTCCACAAGAATGGTCGGCCTGCAAGGTTGTAAAATGAATTAATTTACTAGAGTCTGACTCGTGTGGGCTCATTAAAAATTCACTCAGCCTGTTTGGTTTCTAAAATTCATTTTCTTTTCTTTTCTTTTTCTTTTTTTTTAAATAGAAACTAGTTTGACAAAAATGAAAAATTAATTTTTTTTCTCCAAAATTTTAAAATTTATTTTCTCCCAAAAAAGAGAAGAAAAAAAAAACACACATGAAAAATGATTGGGTTTTTTATTATTATTATTCTTTTATTAGTCTTTAGTTTTTTTTGAAAAAAATAGAAAACAAAATTGCACCAAACACTTTAACACATACTTTCAAAATTAAAAAAAAAAAATAAAAGTAAAATTATAAGCAATTCCAACAAACTTCACCAAATAAGGTTGGGGGTTGTTCAGTGTAAACTTATGAAGTTGCTTAATTTATGAGACAAAAATAGTTTAAATAAACTAATTGTTAGAAAATAAAGAGATGTGATTTTAGCTTCTGCTCTCTAATTGATTATCAACCTTCAATTTGCTAAAAATTATACCAAACAAACATATTAGCTTTGATTAAAACTCGTTTGAGATCGACTTGAAGGGCAAACAAATCAAGTTTAAACACAACTTGAAATTTATCAAGTTTTCAAGTCAAACTTGAACAATCCACTATTCAACTTGCCTTGTTTACAGCCTTACCCGCGAGTTCAAGACCGAGGGCTAATTCATGGAACTGGTGCTGGCTGAAGACCGTTAAGCTGCCAAAAGCAACATAAACAACTGAACCTGCAGGTTGTTCATCGAGCCACCTCAAACAAGTCAAATCCTGGAGCCTAAAGCTTCCGCTAGAACGCCTCAAATGATCGCTTGCAAGCAACGGTCCAACAGGCAAGATGTTGGGAAGCAACCGACAAACCGACAAGTTCATAGATTGTGTTGCAGAGAAACCATTCAGAATGTTCTAAAGTTTGTTTGATGGTTAGAGCAAATTCAAAGGAAACCTTTTGTGTTATGGGGTCAGCGAAGTAGTTCCAACCCAACTCAGTGGTGGCAAAGGCAGGAATGTCCTTGGACACATTAATGAGCTCATGTCTCATAGTAGCTCCTGCAGAGAAAATATTTCAATATACCAATAATGCTACAAACATAGATGAATGCTTTGAATTTTGAGGCGACCTTCTTGGTGCTGAATTATTGATGCTTTGTAAACTGACTTCATTGTATCATTTTCATACATCAATAATATCTCTCTTTTTGCCGATTTTAAAAAATAGATGAATGCAGTGTTGTCAGCATTATATTTGCAGATTAGGTTTAACTGCTACAATTGAAAAGTAAGGGAGCAAAGTAGAATTAAATGTAAAGTGCAGGGGTTTAAAGTGTAATTTACTTAATTTAACCCGATTAATATAAAGAAAGTGAATTGTTTTGAATGAGTGATTTCTTCTTCTTACCATTCATATCAATAACCCCTGATTCAATAAGCTTTGGAATGTGAGGAAGCAAGGGTAAACCCCTTGTTCCCCCTGGCCACATTGCAGCTTGCTCAATTCCCATCTCTCTCGCAACCTCCAATATCCAGCCAAGGGTTGGATCTGCTATGACACACCTAATCTTCTCTGAATGCCCAATCTTTTCAATCAAGTCCTTCAAATGACCGGGCATGACTCTCTGAATATTCTCCAACAGTTTAAGGGCGTCCTTCCGATGATCATCATCATCAGGTCCCAATCCGTCAGGAATCAAAACTAGTCTAACCTGGTTTTATTTTTCTTCTTCATCCTTGTGATCCAGCATAGCAGCCATAATCTTGGCATGTGTGAACTGTGTGTTAATAAATGTGACTTTGATACCATAATCAACTATTTTGTGTGACAACTTCTAGAGAGGTGTGACATGCCCTTGTGCCGGGTATGGCACAACCATTACATGTGCTTGCTTGCCCATCATGGATACCAAGGCTTGTCGTCAACGTCCCTGGTGGAGTGATTTTGAGTCCCAAAAATAAGCTTCTTTAGTAATGGTGTGGATTCAAGTCACACAAACAATCTCTCTAGTAATAAGGAGCTTTAGGCCTCGTTTGGCAAGTGCCTCTTTTAGTTAAAAAGTTATTAAAAAAAATTAAAAAGCCAAAAATTCATATCAAAAAGTCAAAAATTCTCTTTTCTTTCTACTTTTTGTACATCTTTTTGTAAAAAGTCAAAAAGTCATCCCAAACATACTAGTTTTTTTTACATCACATTTTAGTCAAAAAGTAAAAAAATTACTAAAAAAAGCCTGTTCCCCAATGAAGCCTTAGTCGCTTTTTTTTGACAACGTTTAGATTTATGAATTGGTGTTGTTTCTCTTTTGGATGGGGCACTAATACTTACGCTTAAGCTTTTTGTTAAACAAAAATTAATAGGGATTACGATGTACCTCTTGTATAAAATCATCCACAGAAAATTGTCTTGCTTAATTTCGAGTCCTCCACACATGCAAATATTATACCAATTCTTCAATAGTAAGGGGTTGTTTGGGACATTCTAAATAAGTTTACTTTTTATCTTTTTAGATTAAAAATTTGAGGTTGAAAATATGGATGCTTTGGTTAATTTTTTGACTTTTTATGAAAAAATGTGTAATAAAAAATTGTAGGGGTGAGCATGATCGGGATTGGACCGGATTGAAATAAAACTAGAACCAATCCGTTATCTACGGTTCCTGAAAAATTAGAACCAATCCAATCCGTTTAAATCGTGGAACCAATCCGAACCAATCCATTTAAATACGGATTGGATCGGTTTAGGACCACGGATTTACATAATTAAATAACAAAAAATATATATAACACTTTCATTTCATAAAAATATAAGCATAGCACCATATTACTTTCACAATAGCAACATATTTTTTCATAATAGCGACATACTGTTCTAGAATTTAAATAATGATAAGAAAATTAGTTCCACCATAAGTATTTAGACCATTACAAATTAACACTAAAAACTAGCAAACAAAAATAATAAAAGAAGATATTATGCGAGTTTAGGTTTGGATCTAAGTTTTCTATAAAATAAGAGAAGATACTATTCCGGAGGATGTATAATAAAAATATAGACTATTTGGTATACAGTCCGGATCGGTTCCAATCCAAAATCGTGGGGTTCTATCCGGAACCAATCCATGAACTACGAATTTTTAATTTTTCAATTCGGAACCGAACCACGGATTCAAAAAATCAATCAAAACCTACTAGATTGGACTGGACTGGATCGGATTACGGATTTCACGAATTCCTTGCTCAGCCCTAAAAAATTGTAAAAATTGATGTGTAAAGAAAAATTCGAATTGGGAGTTATGCAGTCATAATTGTTGACTTTTGGTGAATAGTATTAACTTTTTGACTTTTTGAGTAACTTTTTGACTTTTTAATTTTTTTACAAGTTCCCAAACTTGACCTAAGACTACTAAAGCTTCAAAGGCACTTGGATGATGACCTTAGCTATATTATATATAGAACAAGAAAAAGAAGTTCAACCAAAGAGCTACACAAAAACGTTCACTCTTCTCATTTTGTTCTCTTTCTTTTTCCTTTTCTTGTTCTTTTTCAAGGAAGAGAGATATATATACCCACAAGTAGGAATGGCAACGGGGCGGGGCGGGGCCGGGGATCACCCTCCCCGTCCCCGATCCCCGACGGTCAAATTTTCCCCGGCCCCGGCCCCGATCCCCGACGGGGATCCTATCACTGCCCCCACCCCCGCCCCCAACGGGGATCGGGTTTCCCCGACCCCGAGCATTCCCCGGCTAACACAGAACACAGATCAGATCAGATTTAAACTGATCTAACACAGACACAGATCAGATTTAAACAACATCACTCACACAGAAAAACAGATTTAAACTTAAAAAAAAATACAGATTTAAACTTTAAAAAAAAAAAAATTGATACACAGATCAGATCACTCACACAGAAAAAAATTGATCTAAAAAAAAAACAAAAATTGATCTAACACAGAACACAGATCAGATCTCACACACACACACACACACACACACACACAGATCTAAAACAGACAGATCTGAGCGATGCCGTCGGTGGGTTCGGTGGTGGTGACAGAGATCGAGATCGAGAGTGGCTGGCGGTGGCTGTGGGTTCGGTGGTGGTGGCAGAGAGACAGACGTTGTGCGGCGGTGGTGGTGATGTCGCCGTCGGTGAGAGAGAGGGGGAGTCGGGGCCAGCGGTGGTGCTGACTCGCCGTCGGGGCCAGCGGTGGTGCTGACGTCGCCGTCGGTGACCGCGAGAGAGAGAGTTGACAGCGAGATGAACGAGAGAGTGGGAGAGAGTTGAGATGAGAGTGAGGGTCCCTGAGAGATGAACGAGAGAGAGAGTTGAGTTGAGAGATGAGAGTGAGGGAGAGTTGGTTTATTATTATATATATATATATAAATATAAGGGGTATAAACGTAATTTCACTTCGGGGAAATTCGGGGACGGGGGCGGGGCCGGGGATCGGGCCGGGCCGGGGATCAAACACTGATCACCGTCCCCGGCCCGTGACAGATCGGGGATTGATTTTCAAATACCGTCACCTCCCCGTCGGGGGTATTTTTCGGGGAAAAACCGCTTAAATCGAGGTCGGGATCGGGGATCCCCGTCGGGCCGGTTTCAAATTGCCATCCCTACCCACAAGCGCATTTTATTGCCCCGTTTGGTATAACTGTTAAAACATACTATAGATTATACCTTAACAGATTATAAATTATGACTTTAATCAGAAACTGTTAATCTGTTTGGTGTAACTGTTGGATTATAGATTTAAGTTGCTGAGTAATGTTTGTTAAATAAGTTGTGAAATAGCTTTTTCAATTAATTTTTATTTTTTGTTATTCACTGCTTATCTACATTCCTCATAAAAAAATAATAATAATAATTTATAGTTCATTTGAGTCTTTTTTTATTTTTAAAAAAATAAAAAAAATCTAAGAATATAATCTAAATTAGCATATTCACAGTAGAAACTCATAATCAGAAGTAAGAGATTAACAGCTTCTCAGAATCAACTTTTTTGAGTTAAAATAAGTTATTAGAATCAAAAATTATTTAAAAAAAATTTTAACCAAACAATCTAAAATAATTTTTTCAAAACTAAAAGTTATAAATTAGCTCGAAAACCCAAACAAATAACCCATTGCCAACCAGAAAAATACAAAAACAAATCATGAAAGCAAATTCTATGACTTGACATGACAAGGCACAAGAATGGCTTGAGCGAGTGCGGGCAACATTGAGTAGCGTAATCCACCTACTACATGCGTATTATTCACTACTGGTCGAAACCGGTTATTTTAATAATTTTTTAATTTTTTTATTAAAATATGAGATAAAAAAATTTATATATTTAAAATAATTTTTTAATTTTTTATAAAAAGATTTACAAAAAATAGAGAAAACAAAAGAACCTTTGATTTTTTGGGTATAATTCGTAGACTTTTTAATTTCTTTAATAACTTTTAGACCAAAAGTATTATTTCCTAAACAAGGTCTCTTGGCCATTGATTTGTGTGGGTCTCATGTAAACTCATACAAATTACTGGTGAAAATTAATTTGTGACATTTTTTTAAGAACTCTTGACATTTCATCTTTCTAAGTCATCTTCTTTACAGCTTGCGGATTGTTTTGTAAACAATCTAAAAAAGTTTAAAAAATTACTATAAAAAAAAAAATCAATTATTCTGTATATTTTTACATAAAAAAGTCAAAAAAATCAACAAAAATAGTCACTTTCCAAAATCAACCCTCACGTGCATTTTGGAAAGTAGGTTAAAAGATGGATTTTTTGTTTTTTTTTTAAAAATGTGTAAAAAAATAGAGAGATAATGAGTGTATTTGGTTTTGTGTTTTGAGATAAATTTTTTAAAAAAAAATTAGAGAGAGAGTTTAGAAATTTTTTTGATTTGTTTGGTTGTATGTTTTGAAAATAGTTTTGAAGTTTGGAAGTTTTGGATGATTTGATATTTTGTTGTAATTGAATGGATATGTATGAGAGAAAAAGTGATTGATAATGAGAGAAGAGAGAGAAAATGTGATTGATTAATGTGTAATAGAGAAAAGTAATTTTGCAATTTTTTTTAAAAAAAATTTGTAACCAAACATGTTTTTGAAAATATTATTCAAAAACAAATTTTCAAAACAGTAATGATAGAGGGCCCGAATTTCCCAGGCTCGAATGGCTCGAATTGACCAAAACGACGTCGTTTTGGACACAAAACAACACAAAACGACGTCGTTTTGGTCAATTCGAGCCATTTGAGCCGCGAATATTGTGGCCACCAAACATTTTTCTTTTCAAAATGCAAACCAAACACATCTAATGTGATTCAAAAGAGGTTAAAAGTCAAAAAATTACTTTTAAGCTCCTTGCCAAAAGTGACCTCAATTACTTAGACCTATTGAGTTTTGACTTCTGATATGGTGGATTTTCTTCTATGGATTTAGTGTATTTGTCAAAATTAAATTGATATGATATGTTTGATTTTCTTCTATGATTAAAAGTCATCTTTTAGTTTTTAACACATTTTAAGTTACATCATTTCTCACATTTTTTATATATATTTTTTAAAAAGTTAAAAAATTAATTTTTAACCATATTCCTAAAACAACCCTAGTGTTGGGTTCTCTACTATGGATTTAGTGTATTTGTCAAAATCAAATCGGTATAATATATTTGGTTTTCTTCTATAGACAGTGTATTGAGTTTTAACCTTGATATGATTGTTTTTCTTCCATGGATTTAGAGCTTGTTTGCGATGTGGGTTGGCGTTTCGACGTTTTTAGTGTTTTAGTTATTTTAGTCTGAGACTAAAAAGTCTCGTTTAAAATAAACTTTTTTGACTTCTGTTAGAAAAAAATAAAATAATTATGAATTGAATATGATATTTTATCCTATTTAACTAAAATAACATATTTTATCTTATATAACTATTTTAGCCTAAATATTCTTTCTAAACAAGCTTTTAGTGTATTTATCAAAGTTAAATCGATATGATATGTTTGGTTTTCTTCTATGGATTTAGTGTATCTGTCAAAGTCAAACGATATGAATTTTGTCCTATGTTATTACGATATTTGTAATTTGTCACTCGATTTTGTAAAATTCTTCTTGATTCAGTCATGGGAAAAGGACTTCTTGCTGTCATAACATTATAAGTTGCTTTGTTATCATCGAAGTTCTATGGTTTTCTCTCTTTTTTTTTTTCTCCACTAAAAGTCAATTATTAGGTGTTAAATTAAGGTCAAATTTGAAAACTTGTAAAAAAATTAAAAAGTTATTCAAAAAGTTAAAAAATTAACACTATTCACCAAAAGTGAACAAATACGACTGTACAACTCCCAATTCGAATTTTTCCCTATAAATCAATTTTTATAATTTTTTATTACACATTTTTTCATAAAAAGTCAAAAAGCTAACCCCAACATCCATATTTTCAACCTCAATTTTTTAGTCCAAAAAAACAAAAAATACACTTATTTAGGACATCCCAAATAATCCCTAATTCTTTAGAAGGGTTGAAACTTACACCCACCTTGTAAAAAAAAAAAGTGTTTTGAGTAGATGATTAAAAATTACTTTTTAATTTTTTTTAACTTTTTTGTGAGAAAGGGAAGTGAATTAAAAAGTAGAAAGTCGCTTTTAGCTCACTTCCAAAATAGCTCAAAAATTTACCCTCCAAAATCTCTCCCTGAGGAGAGACTTGGTGGCCGCTAACTAGACTAAAATCCCTTGGAGACTTGGTGTACGCACACTTGATGCATACATATGTTTATTCTATGGATTTAATGTTTTTGTCACATTTAAATCGACATTGATTTTGCCTTTCGTTTTTAAACAAATAATTTAGATTAAAAACAACAATAGTAATTCACCAACATATCATATCAAAGGCATTAACTTATCTAGTTTTTTACTTAATAGAACTAGACAAATAATTTAGATTGAAAATAAATTAAAATATTAAAATTTAAATTAATAAAATTTAAAACTCATGATTTATTTATTAAAAATCCCCAACCCTAGATTTATTTATTTATTTGTAATTTCTCCTAATTTTTTTAAAATAAAAATAAACAACAGACTAGTTTTAGTAAACAAAAAACTGTATATATAATTCAAGACTGCAACTAGTATATAATTCACCAACATACCAAATCAACGTCTGTGAGGGCATCCAGCCAAATACATTTTTATCTCTTAATTCTACATTTAGGTAATCCTATATTTTAATAGAAATAATCAAATACAAAGTTTCATAAAGAAAATAAATTTTCTAAATTTTTTAGCGGTTTCACTTTTCCTGCCTAACACATCTAATTATTTAATTTCTGTGTGAGCTTCAAATCTTGTGGCAACCAAACAGGCCTAAACTAATTTCAGCAGGCACTGTAATAGCCATAAAATTCTAAATAATCAATGCAATCAAAGCAGAGTGGTTGTTTACTACGTCACACTGAACAATACCACAACACTTAAAAAATCAAAGCAGAATAACCACAAAAAGATGGTTCAGTGAGAGCCAAAAATGAAAACATATCCAGTATCAGAGGGTACATCTAGGTTAATCTTTGAATTTTTCACATCAAATTTCGCTACTTAATTAAGTTGAAATGCAATTAACGCAAAAAGGATGCTCGGATTAATTGTAACATCCGAATACAAGATCTAAGAAATCTTAACTTTGGGGTGGTGCTGGTCGAGCAGGCCCAAAGTAGTTCGTCATCAATCCCATTATAGCAAACCTGGTGTTGAAAATATAAGTTAAAAGAAGTCAGCAACTACACATAGGTATTGATTATTTTCATAAGAATTTTTGCAATATCTTATTAAACCCTTGCATCACCAAAATAATAACAAATAATGCATAGGCATTAGTCATTTTCGTAATATATACTTAGAAATAAATCATGGTATCTTTGCCCCAGAGAGAGAGAGAGAGAGAGAGAGAGAGAGAGAGAGAGAGTGCATACGTGTAGACACCCCATTGTGACCAGCTATAATACTTAGTCCTAGAGCTGAGCTGTTGCCCTATGACAATGATATGGAAGTATATTTAGGAAGAACTATGTAACCAACTAGGCCTAGCCTAATTAGCCACCATGCCTTCCTTAGGGCTTAGTCCCTAGAGAGGTCATGGGTTCACTCCCCTTAGGGGAGTTGAATTAAGGGAGTGCAAGCATTTTAGGTGCTTTGACAACGATGGGGGAGGTTTTCTCTCATAGGTACTAATCTAACAACTAACATTTGCAGATCCAAAAAAAAAAAATTAGGAAGAACTCTGTGAACTTAGCCTTTACATGGAATTACTTTAGGCCTGGAGGTCCATTTTTGTTCATTGTTTTGCCAAAAACCAAACCCTTTTTGTGCCTCAAAATGACAAGGACCGAACCCTTTAAAGATCTCTCCTAAGACAGTACAATTTTAATTCATGTGGAGACATCTTTTCAAAAATATTTGGCTTATTTTCAAAATTCATGGGAACACTCATTTTTCAAGTCTTGAATAAATACACCTTTGTCAGATAAAACCTATAGTGAAGCCCTTAAGGGGCCCAAGTCATGGGGTTCAACACTTGGAAATATATTTACCCTTCAAACATTTTGGTGCGATTCTAGCTTGAATGAGCAGCTATTCTCATTCATTGCCTAAATCCTACTTAATTTGTAACATGTTACTGCTTTCCTTATCTATCATCATGAATCTAAAAGTTTAACAAATTTGAAGTAATTGAACTAATAAAACCGAGCAGAGGCCAACCTAATGGTTGGGCAAAATAGTTGTCTCACACCTTCCCATCTTATGCCTTAGACCCCCCCGAATTCAGTCCTCTTTGGTTGAAGCATGTGCCTTATCTATGAAGTCTTCTTTTAAGGATTTTAGGTTTCTTGAAGGCACCTTGAGAAAAAATCAAGTGGCGACTTCGTCATAGGATCTCCAATTTTAATGACCATTGGTCTTGTTCCTTCCTGTAAACTCCTCACATCCCTCAGTTATGACTCTCAATCCTTTACCCAAAAGATGTGTGGACCTCGGTTTGTCCACATTAAGAGCTTGTTTGGGGTGTGCTTATCTTTTTATCTTTTTTGGATCACATCACCTCTCTACTTTTCTGCACATCTTTTTGTTAAAACCTATCACCTACTTCACCCACTTAAACCTACTCCACTAAACCTAACCCACTACACCACTACCACCTCACCTACTTCACTAAACCTAACCCACTACACCACTACCACCTCCACTTCACCTACTCCTTACCTACTACACACTCACCCTCTTCTATATATAGGAATCATGAATCATTGTAATAAAAATAACATTAAATCAATCAATAATACAATTCTCTTTATACATTAAATTTCAACATGGTATCAGAGCAGGTTTAGAACCTAATATTTTCGCTTCCCCGGCGGGCGGCAACCTCACCTTAGCCGCCCGCCGGACCTCAACCTATTCCGTTTATTTTCTACACATACCTTCCCATCATTCTCTCTCTCTGGTCAGAAGCTTGGAGACATCACAGAAATGACCTTTGGTGGTCGCTATGTGATTTTGATGATGGCACTCTTTTCATGCTACTACTGCAGGCTTGATTAAGGTGGGTGACACATATCCATTTGGAGTGGACCCTGTCTGGCATGGTTCCCGCAGTGAGTTGCCATTCCTCAGTTCGTTAAAGATGAAAATGTCAATACTTCTCGGGGTAGCCCAGATGAACCTTGGAATCTTTTTGAGCTATTTCAATGCCAAGTTCTTCCGCAATAGCCTGAATATCTGGTTCCAATTTGTTCCCCAGCTGATATTTTTAAATAGCCTGTTCGGTTACCTTTCCCTCCTCATCATTGTAAAATGGTGCACTGGTTCAAAAGCTGATTTATATCACGTACTGATATATATGTTCCTCAGTCCCACTGACGAACTTGGGGAAAACGAGTTTTTTGCTGGCCAGAGAACAGTTCAGCTTGTACTGCTGCTGCTGGCCCTCGTTGCTGTTCCATGGATGCTGCTCCCAAAGCCTCTTCTTTTGAAGAAACAGCATGAAGATAGACACCGCGGTCAGTCCTACGTGCCACTTCAAGGCACAAAAGATTCATTACTATTGGAGGCAAGTCATGATTCCCATTCTCATGGGGAGGAATTTGAGTTTAGTGAAATTTCCGTCCATCAACTTATACATACGATAGAGTTTGTACTTGGAGCAGTCTCCAATACAGCTTCATACCTTCGTTTGTGGGCCCTCAGCCTTGCCCACTCGGAGTTGTCCACCGTATTCTATGAGAAGGTTCTTCTTCTTTCTTGGGGGTACAACAATATAATCATCTTTATTGTGGGCATCAGTATTTTCATTAGTGCAACTGTTGGTGTGTTGTTGGTGATGGGTGGAGGAAAACAGTGGGTTTCTCTTGCTGGGTTGGCACACTCGACCCCTCATGTCACCATATATAAAATTGATATTGCTCAGGAGGAGCTTGGAAGCAAATTAAGCGAATTAAATATTCACTCTGTGCCAGCACTCCACTTCTATAAAGATGACAAAAAGGCTGCTGAACTGATTGGTGCTGATGTTCAACGAAGGATAGCCACACTGCTTCTCTCTCTCTCTCACTTTGCACCCACTCTCCCAATACCACCACTATGGCCACTTTCCTTGTCCCTCCTTTATTTTCACCATCATTTCTTTCAAACTTTTAAAAAATCAAAAAGTACAATTATTTAGATCATTCCAAACAACCCCTAAGTATTGGTTATTTTCATAATAAATATTCTTAGAAATTGTATTTAGCATTTGCACCCAAAACACCATAAAATGCCAACACGTGTAAAGCACCAAAGCTATGACAACATGAAAGATCACTAGCAAAGCCCATCGACTGCCATCACTATTGTTGTGAAGTCCATCTTCATCTTCTTCTGCTTTCTACTGCAAATCACCAACCATCACCATAGATCCCACGACTTACTTACCCTCATCTATCTTTCCATACCCACCAACTCTCTCACACACACACAACCAAGTCGAAAAAAGCCTAAGTCATTGGAGACCTTAACGGAGGTGCAAATCTATGGTGGGATGAGATGGGAATGGCTGATGTCGAGAATCCACAACTGGGTTCTTTCTTCTTTTTTTTTCTTTTTTCTTGTTTTGGCCATGTTGGACAAGTGGTCAACGATGGTGATCTCGAGTAAAAAATAAACCTATGATAGCCCATGGTCATGTAGCCACTAAAGGCCAAGAGTTGCTAATGGGGGATTTGCAGAGAAACATGAGACAAAGACAATTTTCCTTTCTTTTTTTTCCTCTTAAAATTACTATAATGTCATAATTCAGTGATTTAAGGGTAATTAATTTCCAATAAAAGTGGTTATAATGCTATCAAACCTCTACTGTGAAGTAGGATAGCAATCGGCTTATATACAAAAAAACTAGCATATGCACTGTCTGTTTCCTGAGCACGTTACATATTCATTGTATAACCAACAAAATTCAATCAATACCCATAGATTGATTGTTTTAAATGCAGTCAGATGAATCATCAATCACATATTATCAATATTCAAAGGGCTATACTAATTTTAAGATGACAAAAACAATTGAAGACTTCTAAACTAAAGTCCTTCTAAATTTTGGGACGTCTCTTTACTTTTGCCATGAACTCAAATTAAAAACTGAATTTGCAACTTGATATGCACTGGGAAGTAGATCTCATTATTTATATTCAAAACACTCCAACAGTAATAATAGTGAAAGAACAGTTCTTCACAGGTTTCTCATCCCTAGTGGAAAGCTTAAGACGCCACATTGTCATCAACGGAGAGAACTATTTTTATGCAATGGTGATTAGACTTGTCCAAAAGAAACCAAATTCAGATCAATTGCTCATCAATCAAGTAAGCTAAACAATACAGAAGGCACTTAATTTAGCATGTGTCAAATATACATAAGAGCTACTTACATCATGGCCATCGAGATCTGCTTAAGATCATTCTCCATATTCTTCATATTGGCAAGTGATTGAGCACAGAATATGATAGCGAGCCACGAGCCAAGCTTGTACTGCACATAGATTGTGAATGCAAACCCATCAGGAGTACATCCTAGCAAACCCATGTTTTTGAAACATAGAAACAAAGCAATGTCTATACTAAGGCCATCTCCAGCCCTTAATATTTTACTCAAATTTGAATAAAAAGCTTTATTTGATATGAACCAATCCAATTAACAATCTCAGATTTAAGCATAAATTTGAGTAAAAGATTCACTAATGATAGAGTAATAAATTTGAGAGCCACCAAACAACCTCAAAAATTTTGAACAACACCTAAAAAAGCCACCTCTTTTTCCAAATTTATTTTGTCATTACTGAATCTTTTTTTTTCCTGGTCTATACAAATCTAAAAGTAAAACTTTTTGAAAAATTCAAAAAAAAATTTGAAAAAGCCAAAAAATCCACTAAATTTGGCTTATTTTTGCCTTTTTTGGAAATTTATTTTTAATTTTTTAAGTTTCCAATTTGTCCAGCTAAATCAAGAAGCCTAAAATTTTTTTAAAAAATCAAAAAAAAAAGTTCATTAAACACGAAAATAAGCCCAAAAAAACCACCAAATAATCAAACCCTAACACTCCGTTTGGATGGAGGGGTTTGCTGAGAGAACCAAAAAAGAAGAAAGAAACGGTGAGAATAGGAAATCTTTTTACTTGTTTGGATGGTTAAGTAAGTGAAAAATGATAAGAAAAGGATTTTCACCAAACCTATATTTTTTTTCATACCAAAAATGGTGAGATTTTTTGAGAAATGAATTGAGTTTAATGAAAGTTTTCTAAAATATCAAAATTACCCTTCTAAAAAAACAAAG
Organism: Camellia sinensis; assembly: GCF_055761805.1. Taxonomy (NCBI): domain Eukaryota; kingdom Viridiplantae; phylum Streptophyta; class Magnoliopsida; order Ericales; family Theaceae; genus Camellia; species Camellia sinensis. Next base: position 156,670,791 of record NC_138964.1, read on the forward strand.
CTTATTAATATGGAATGTTATTTTGATAAAATGAAATACAACACTTTCCTTTCTTTTCTCTTATTTATTCTATCCAACCAAGATAGGTGAAAAACCACATTCTTTTCTCTTTTATTCATCCAAATATAATGGTGAGAAATCATAATCTCTTCTTTTCTTCTCTCACCTAAGCACAATCATTTCTTTTCTCACCTCACCGCACGATCCAAACAAAGTGCAAAGGTTTGACATATGGGTTGGGGCTAAATTAGCAAATAAAAAGACAAAGGGAAATTCTATCTGCACACCATACAAACTCTCAGTACACACCACAAAAATGTTCGGATATAAATTTATGAACAAATATCAAATGTTCAGATATAAAGTAATGAACAAAAATAAATTGTTCAAATATATAACCCTTCGATTATTTATATTCGAACAACTACTTCGTATTCATAAATCTAAATATGAATATTTGATATTTCTTCAAAAATTTATATCCGACTACGTTTGGGGTGTGTACTGAGAACTTGTATGTTGTGTAAATAAAAATAGCCAAAGACAAAATATGTCAAAAAAGTCAACCAGACAAAATATCACATACAAACTATAATTATTTCATTTTTTCACCCACAACTATTAAATCAACTAAAAAAATCAAAACTTTATCCTTACCACACTTTTTTTTAATCAGACAACTAGTTAAAAAGCCAGGCTAACAAAAGTTTATCCAAACGAAGCCTGAATCTCCCACGGTTTGAAAAGGAAAAAAAAGAAGAAAAAAAATTTGAGAAAAACTCAAATTGGTACAGGTTTGGGTGAAGGAGTTTTTTGAGAGATTTTTACACAAATTTCAATTTGATATATGTTTGAGTCAAGGATTGGAGCAACTCTAGTAAAATTTACACTATGTTTGGGAACTTAGGAGAGGAAATAAAAGAAATGATTACTTAAATAATAAGAGAAAAGAAAAGAAAAGAAATGATTGTGATTTCTCTCCTTTTTGTTTGAATAAAGAAGAAATAAAAGAAAAGAAATGATTGTCATTTCTCTCATTCTTTTTTGGTTATGTTTTATTAAGAGAAAAGAAACTATTTTATGTTATATTACCAAAATAACTTTTTTATATTTTCAATCATTTTATTTCTTTTATTTTTATAGAGACAAAATTGATATTATGAAAATAGTAGTTTCTTTTCTCTCCCAATCTTTCTATTTTTGGAAAGATTGAAAATGAAGGTTACAAGAGAAATGAGTCTCTCTCCCTTTCTCTTCATTTCTTCCCATTTCTCTCCACTTAGGTTATCCAAACAAATAAGATAAATACATATCACTCAATTTCTTTTCTTTTCTCTCCAAATCACTCAATCCAAGCATAGCGTTAGAGATTCGGCGAAATCAAAAGCTTCACTTATTTATTATCCAAATAAACCCTAATAAGCGTAAAAACACCATATATAGAGACATATACAGGTATGATTATCAAATTGAAAACCAGATCGAAGATATACATGTATACATATATATATATATATATGGATATACATACACGGAACATGACGCCGGCTACGGCGCAGATGACGGCAATGAAACCGGAGTAATCGATGGGAAGTTCTTGAGGAGACACCATCGATGATGCGAACGGCTTTGCAGCTGAGGGCTGCCGTGGATCATTCGCCGCCGATGATGATGAATTGTTGTGCGACGACATTTCTCTGATCTCTGTCTCTCTCTCTTCAGTGAACAACAATGGCTGCAAAAGGCGATTGGCTTATGGCCTCTTGGTTGGGTTGGGTCATCAGAGATCTGGCACGGTCACCACAAGTTACGTGCCGGTTTGGGGTACGGTCGCGTGTTGTGATTGGTTTAAAAAAAATAAAATTTATAATTTTATATTAAGTATTAAAAATATATATATGATTTTATATTAAGTAATTAAAAAAAAATATAAGAAAATAGAATGGTATGCAATTAATTATTTTGTATTAAGTAATTAAAAAATATAAAAATATATAATAATTTGTGATTGATTAAAAATATTCCTGCATCAAGAAATAATTTTTCCACAGTTAGCTTAGGGTTGGATAAAGTTTGGATAGTGAGATCTAGTCCCATTTGAATTACATAGCAATGTATTATGTTATTTCAAGTTAGACTTTTCTTAAGTGTGCAACTTACACCTTACACTTACGCTTTTTTATTTGCTGTCCTGTTTTATGTTTACACCTTCCACTTACACCTTTTGTGTTGGTTGCATATGATGTGCAACCTTAAGGGGTTGCACACCATAACAGCACCCTTTCAAGTTTAGTTTAACTTGATGTTGGACTTACGTCATTTTTTGGATGGGTAAAAAATGTTAGTTTATTAGTTTTTTTTTTTTTTAATTATATTACCTCTTTGCTTTTTATATATCTTTATGTAATAAATAAATTGTACTTCTCAAAATAACTCTTGATTTAATCATCTCAAGTTTAATTTAAAAAAACTTATAATTTTTAAATCTATCTACTTAAATTGTAAACAAAATATAAATTATTAAAATAGTCAAAAATTTAAAAATTGTTGTGACTATATTTCATTAATTTTGAATAATGGTTATCATAGCGGCGGTGATAATGTAATCTTCTCCACCATTTCATCCCTTTCTATTTTCAACAAACTCACATTTCTACCACCCTCCATGGTCCCCGCTTTCTACTCTACCATTCCCATCTCATAACCCCTATCTTACCCTTTTCATACTTTATATTGGGTTGAGCAGCGGATATTTTGATTCGTCTAAACCAATCGAATCGAGCTAACTTGTTGCATTTTAAATAGATACGTGATGACGAGCGGATAGTTACAGATTGATTTTTTTTCAATTCATCTAGTTTTGGACAAATGGCAAGTTTGAGGTTCCTTTGACTACAACCGAACCGCTAAACCGCAAACATCCTTAGTAATTTGTAAGACTTTGTATTTTTAATTTGTTTAAATATTTTGTTTGTGTTTTCAATTGAAAAAGAGTTTAAATATTTTATTGTATTTTCAATTTGAAAATCCCTTTATCAAATGGCAAGGGTTGATATTTGGTATTTTTATATAGAAAATATAAGACTTAATTTGGTCATTTAAAAAAAAATCAAATTAAATAGTTTTTGAATAAAAAAAAACTAATAAAATAGTTTTGATAATGCATGGTTTTCTTATATGTATTTATTATTAGTATTTGACAATTTACTTAATAATCTTTTGGTTATGTTGAGTTGGATTGTTATTCAAAAAAATGTTAACAAATTATTGTATTATGTTCAGAATTTATAAAAATTTAAACCGCCAAATCGATTCGCATTTATCCGCTAATCTGTCAACCTGCATCCGTTAATTCGGCGAATACGGATTGATTTTTTTCCAATTCACCTATCCAGCGAACGGATGGCGAATTAGAGATTTCTTGACCGCAACTGAACCATGAACACCCCTACTTTATATAATACATTAACTTTACGATAATTTAAATAGAATTTTGTAATGTAGATGTGTTTAGTTTAAACAACAATGATTCATCCCACTAAAAATATCACTACTAATAGCACTAATACATTAAAAAAATAAAAAATAAATAAAAAAAATACAACTCCAAGACCAAAACATCACATCATTAATGACGGGACCCACTGCCACCTAATTAGTGGGAGCACTAATTAGTGCTCCCAAGCATTTTTCTTAGTTTAAATCATTAAATACGATATAGAAAACAATTAATAATTTGGCTTCTCAACTCAATTAGCAGTGCCTCTATAATTCATTTCTTCTTCGTACTACAAGTGAAAGAAAAAAATGTGAAGACTCCTATTATATCCCACCCTTTTTCTTTTTTTTTTGTGCCCATTTTGCTCTCTCTAAAATATCTAAGATGTGTTATATTTAAAGTTAATAAGGTAAAATGGGTAAGGTTTGGATTGATTTTGGGTGAAAGATTAATAAGTTTTGTATTATCAGTTATTTTAATGCTAATTGTGTTAAAATTCCTTAGTTGATTTAACATGGCAAATACATTGAAATTATAACTCTTGTAAAAAAAAAATTTGTTTGGTTCTAATTTTTGAGCTTAAATTTTTTGAAAGCTGAGTTTTTTTATTTTTCATATTTTTTTTTATTTTTTAATGAATTTTTCTAATGTTTTAAATAATTTTTTACATAACTTAGATGTACTTAAAAAGTAAAATATTTATAAATAAAAAAATAAATACACAAAAATACAAAAATATATTGAATTTTTATATTTTTGATATTTAGTGCATTTTTTTTAAAAAAATCACAAATATTATAATTTTTAAATATATTTATGTTAGGTATATTTAAAAATTAACAAAAAACAAATAAATATTAAAAAAAATCAGTAAAAAAAAACTTAATTTTCTAAAAAGTGGATTTAAAATTATGAAAATAAGGTGATTATAATTTATCTAAGATAAAATAAAATAAAATTTATTTTGAAAATTTTAATACAGGACCTTTAAAAATAGTATAATATTATGTCATTTTTTTTATAATTATAATCAAGTTTTTTCTTCAATTATATTGTTATTTTAATTATAACTCATGAATTTTTATAGTTATAATTCATATGATATTTGGTTATGATTTTTATTTTTAATTACTACTCAAAATCATTAAAGTTATGCTTTTTTTTAATTTTAATTACTACTCAAAATCATTAAAGTTATGCTTTTTTTTATTAAAATTATGTTTTTTTTTTCAGTTATTATATGGTGCATATTGTGTGAGCCATACCATAGTGTTTCCTAGTTATTTCACTCGTAGGGAACGACAACCTCTGACAGACATTTATCAATGGAAGAAAACCAGGCTCCGACTACCCCTTCACGCCCTATCTCTCCTCCACCTTCTTCTTGGAAATCAACACAGTCGAAGCTTCAAAACCCTAGCACAGAGTCCTCTAGACCAACGCCTCCACCGCCTTCAGTGACTCGGCTATGGAGACCAGCCGCACAGCGAAACCTCAGGAACCAGTGGACCAAATTGGCTTCTTACAGACAACAATGGTCTTCTTCTTCTTCATCTTCCCTATCTCAAGCCACTTCTCTCGTCAATTCCTATCTCTCCCAAAGGCAATTCCTTGTATATACTTGTATTTTATCACTTGGGTTTGAATTTTTAACATCAAATTAAGAGTTTTTCTGAATTGGGTTTTGTACAGGTACATGAATGATATGGAATTGGGTGTTCTGAGCGATATGCCCAATATTAGGAAGAAAGCTTGCTGGAAGTTGCTTAAGCAGCAGGTGATTTTCTTGTTTGAATTGCATTGGGCTCAGTTTGTTTAAGATGAAAGAGATAGAAAGTGAGGGAAAGAGAAGAAAAAAAACTTAGGGAAAGTAGTAGAAAACTAATTTTCTTGTACAACCCATAGTAGCATTATAACTAATTTTTCATTTCTTGTATAAAAAAAAAAAATAACACAAGAAATATTGAATGTGTGAGTCATCTATGACCAAAATTTTAAAATTTTCTATCTTTTTCTTACAAAATTTTCATCTTAATCAAATGCTTGCAAGAAAAAATATTTTATTTTCTATTTCTTTTCTGTCACTTTCTACCAATTTTTTTTTTTCCCTTTTTAATCAAACAGAGCCTTGAGGATATACATTGATTGTGAAAGTACGGCACTGTTTTGACAACTCTGCTGAATTATGGAAATTTGTGAAAAGTTAATAGGATTTAGTGTGGTACTAGTTGAAAATTTTTAGGGTAATTGAATTCTTGATGAAATTCAGCATATGACAAATAGTTAGGAACATAGAAGGTGCTGTGAACTTATCTGAGTTGGAGGAGGTGTTGTCTCTATCTCTATATTGGCTAGTAAACAAATACTGAAATTTGGAATGTACTCTACCGAACCACTGGTTGTGTGGTGTGATGCTCAGATTTTTTGAGTGAGAGCATTTGATTGATGAATTGAACCACAGGGGGAAAGAGGAAGAAACCAGGGATAGATTTGGGAGGAGGAGGCAATTTTGATATTAAGTATATCATTGCCCGTTGCTAAATGCCTGATAAATTAATTTGGCTCGGTTTGGAATATGTCTGATGCTGAAACCAAATGGACTCTTGAAGATTGTCGTAGTTGACTAAGAAATAAGAGTGAGTACGATTAGTACATTAGGGCTTTTGGTTATCTTTTTTTGATCAGAGGCTTTGGGTTATCTTGCAAACAACTTTTATTCTAAATAAGCAAAGCCCCTTTAACCCATCATGTAAAGAACTTTGGTTCTGTTTTTCTTTAAATTATTAAAAAAAAATATCATATCTTTGGTAATACTTACGGAAAAATCTTTCTTTCAGGAGCTGCATCGGAGAAACCTTTTATCATTTTACAAGGATATGGTATGTAAATATGATAGGTATATTTCATTAGAAAACCAAACACATCTTTGCTTGAAAAAAAATTAAATTAAATGTTCAGTGCATTTAGAGAAACAATTTTGTAATTGCGTTTCATCTATATTGTATAGTTGTAGTTGCAGTATTTTATAATATCCCCAAATTGTGTAATCAACCAATAAGAAAGCTATGGAGATGTATGTCTACATCAGAGACTACCACAAAACTGTTAACTCTAACTGTGAGATTTTGTACATTATGACATTCAAAAGAAATGATTTCTTATTACAAGGAGAGGTGAACTTTTATATGTGCCAACTTGCATTAGGATTTGCTTGACTGGTTCTTGCAGCTGATATCTACAAATATGAGGTTTAGTAATTTAAAGCCAACATTTATACAACACTCTTAAGGCATCCGTCAAACTAATATTATGTTAAAAGTGTACAATTCTTTTGCTTTATCTCATGATTATGCACGTGTATATCAGAATGTATGTCTGTAGCATATGCTTGCAATGTGCTGTTACTGAAATCTTCCAAGTGAGTCTGTTGTTATTCCTGTTTTCAGAGTTGGGGTTCATGCAATGATCTTGACCCAAGCTGTTAAATTGTTCTTTAAGACACCAATAAACAATAGATCAGAAATGAAAATTTGATTTGATCTTGGTACAATACTTATTACTATTTTTCATGTGTTGATTCATCTTTTCATGATGATCTAGCTCTATTTTAACCAGGTAAATTAGTAGAGGGAAATAATGTGTTGTTGGTCTTTAATTGTTAGTATACCTATAGGTGGCTGCTGTAGTGCACGTGGTCAACGCCAGTAGATCTATGAGGAGTTTCATTAAAGGGACTAGTAGTCCGCTTGTGCAATTTTCTAACTTTTCAGAGGATAAGAATGACAATGGTGATGGCGGAGGGATCCCAGTATTTGCATTTTGGTCAATCTCTAATTTTGGTATGTTCATATCTGCAATTCTTTTCTGCTATGTCTACTTCTTGTAGAAATTTGATGCATCAATTCACCATGCAGTTGGCACATCGTTGCCCAAGTAGTAGGCTCAGTTCTTTTAATATAAGAAATATTAGTTCTTTTTTTTTTTTTTTCTTTTCTTTTCTTTCTTGTAAGTTGTAAAGCTGAGAACAGAACACAAATTATGGAACTTTTCTTCCATGGTTTCCAGATTCTTCTCATTTTTTTGACGGATATTTAATGTGATCGACTTTCTAACTATTTCAGAGGAGTTTGCAAATGAGCTTGTTCAGATGTTCACATTGGAATTAAATTTGAAGGTAAATGGTAATATCACTTCGCTATTATGAGATTTCTATTTCAGGACAAGAGGATCGGACATGTGTCCAATCATCTGTCCCAATTTGTGTATATTCCCTAAACTTATCTTGGATATTGATTTGAATGAGCAGCGGCTTCTTGTAGTGGAGTTGCTCTCCATCAGTTCTGAAGAAGTTCCGATTAATAGTGTGTCTTGGTTAGACGAGCTCTATCCTGGAGAATTTGATGATTTATGTATATGTGGCTTGTATTCTAAAGAACTTTTTGAACCAGTTCATCCAAAGATAAAGGGTTGGAAATCTGATATGACTGCTGAACATTCTAATTGTCAACCAGACCATGAGGTTTTGCAGGTATTGGTTTCATTGCATTCAACTTCAAATATATAAAAGTAGCTAATGTAGGATGTATTGCATGTACATTTTGTGTTAAAAGTTTGACATATTATATGACTAAATGATTAATTGTCATGGTATTTGCACCATACACGAGGCATGTTCTAATGCATTTATGACATTTGTGGATTAAGTACCCTAATGTTCTACCAAACTTCCGACTACTCTCCAAAATGCCCATCATTCTCATTTAGAGATACTAAAGGTAATCTAGCGATTTTAAATAAGTCAAATTGTGTTCTTGGAGAGGTTGAAACTAATTATTGTGACGGAATATACATAGGAGAGATAACATGCGGTAGGGACTAAAGAGCACACAGTATGTCCTACTCCTCTAGCATAAAACCCTTTCTTGTTCACATGTTACTTTTCGAGAATTGCTCTGTTTGATAGATTTTTTTTTTTCTTCTTATTCTTTGGTTTAATCTTTGGAACTGATCCGTCAATAAAATTGAGGAACATAAATGTGTGAAGGTCAGATATTGCAGTGCTCGCTTCTATCTAGTTCTGCTTTTTGGTTAAATCACTTTTTTATTTTTCTCTTCTAGTTGTCTAAACTACTAGTTGTTTGAGTGGCAGATTTACTTAACAACCTGGCTTGCAGAGGTGAACATAGATACATACAGGTAAAGCGGAATAAAATATTATTTGAGCTAACTTGCCTATGTATTTAATTTGAAACTGAAATCATAAATTTGTGTTGAACAATTCCAGTTGAGATCATTTCAATTCACACACACACTCACACAGAATATTGTGTAGATATGTATATATGGTCGTCTAGTGTGTATATATTCTGAGAGATTGTGCGAGATTAGGTGAATATTTTCGTTTCCTTTTTAGTCTTAGGGTTAGGAGTACTATATAATAAGATGTATCCTTTGTATCTTGACACAAATTGAATATTACAGCTCTTATTTAGAAATCTTATATGGTATCAGAGCCATCTTTGAGCCAAAACCCTAGCAGTCTCTGAGTCGATTTCTCTTCTCTATGTTTTGTCTGGTTCAATTGAAGGCCTCAAGCGACTGTCGTTCGTGGTTCTCTCTTGATTGCAACTTCCCTCAGGTCGCAACAGACAAACGCAGCCTTGCAACCTGACTACCTTTATCTCACGACTGCCTCGACTGTTCTTCTTCACCATTGTCGTTCGTGGTTCTCTCTTCAATTTCGGCTCGAAGTCTTCAACTTTGGACTTCGAACTTTGGCTTCTGGTTCGACTCAGCTTTGACTCTGCTTCGACCTCTCTTGGTTCATCTCAGCTTTAATCTCTCTCTTTCTGGCTCTGCTTGGTCGTATTTGACCATTCGATATCATTCTATTTGATTTATTACAGTTTGACCCCTCAAATTTTTTGGTTTTTACACTTGCACCTTTGGTTTGGCTATTTTGTTTTATTTTGGGTTTATTACACTTAAACCTCACAATTTTCTGGTTCTTATGATGTCTCTGGCTTTTAATGAGTGTGTCTTCTACCATCAAAGGGGTTATTGGAAGTATCATTGTCCCAAAAATGGATATTTGTCTGCTTTGCCTGTGTTTGCCTTGTCTTTTTAGCAGTTTCCGATTAAGTTTTGTGCTTTTCCTTTGAGTACCGCTCGGCCTCCGCCGGTTCTACTACATCTGCTCTGGCTCCTGATTCTAACCTAGCTTCCTTGACTACTCAGCATATATTGTCTACCCCTCAGTCATCCTCGTTTGCCTCCATTATTTCCTCTCGTCATTCAAGTTTGCTTGGGTCTTCTTCAGGTATTTCTTCGTCTATCTGGATTTTTGACTCCGATGCCTCTCATCATATGACTCCCTATCTCTCCTTACTTCAAAATTGTACTCCTCCTCCCTTTCCTATTACTGTCAATGTTGTTAATGGGTCTGATATGTCTGTTATATTTGTTGGGTATGACCTACCATCTGCTATGTCTACTGTCTCTATTCCCTCTGTCATTTATGTTCCTCAGTTATCTGTCAGTTTATTATCTATCAATCAGCTTAATACCTCTGGTTTTGATGTTATCTTTTCTTCTTCTATCTGTTCTGTACAGGATCGGATATCTAAGCAGCAGATTGGGACCGGTCGTAGAGTTTGAGACCTTTATGTGGTAGAAAGCTTACATCTGTCTTATGACAAACTCTCTGACTGCCTTTTCCTTTTTTCAGTTAGATTCTCTGTCTAATCCTTTCTACTTGTGGCATTCTAGATGAGGACATTTGTCTGTTGATCGCTTACGGTCTTTAGCTCAATCTCGTATATTGGGTAAAATTTCTCTTAGTGAACTTACTAAATGTCGGGGGTGTAAACTTGCCAAAATAACAGTCTTACTTTTTATAAAAGTACTTCTATATTTGATACACCATTTTCTTTAGTTCATATTGATGTTTGGGACCCTTCTCCTGTTCTCACCAAAAGGGATTCTGCATACTATGTGTCATTTGTTGATAATTGCACCCGTTACACTTGGGTTTATCTTATGACTTATAAGTCTAACTTCTACCAGATATACCGTACTTTCCAGTCTATGGTCACTGCACAGTTTAGGTCTACTATTAAATTGTTGCGGTCTGACTTGGGCGGGGAATACTTTAAAGCTGAATTCTGTGAATATTTGGCCAAATTGGGTACAATTCACCAAACTTCTTGTACTGATACACCTGCCCAAAATGGTCAAGCTGAGCGTAAATACCGTCATCTCCTTGAGATAGTTAAGTCTCTCATTCTCTCTGCCTCCGTTCCCTCTTCGTTTTGGAGTAAAGCAGTTCTTACTGTTGTTTTTCTTCTCAACCATATGCCTACCCCCTTTTCTTTTTGGTCGGTCTCCTTATGAGGTTCTGTTTTCTCAACTTTCTCATTACTCCCCCTTCATGTGTTTGGGTCTGCTTGTTTTATCCTTTTACCGCATAAAGATAGGACCAAACTTAGTGTCTGGTATGTCCTATGTGTCTTTTTGGTTTATAGTCTCCCTCAGAAAGATTATCGCTGTCATGACCCTGTTTCCCGTCGCCTTTATCTTTTTCGACATGTTGCCTTTCTCGAACGTCTATCTTACTTTTAGCTTCCTCCTCTCACTGCCCCCGTTTCCAAAGAGGATTTGGTTCATATTGATCTGTTTCCTTCTGAGGTCCCGTCTTATGAGTACATCTCCACAGTTCCTCCTGAGCTTGTTTCATCTTCTCCTCCTGCTTCACCTCTGGCTGTTTCTTCACCTCTGGCTGTTTTTTCTCCTTCGGTTTCTTCTCCTCCTCCGTTGTTAGTGTATTCTCGTCTCAAGACTCCTTCTCAATCGGTTGTCTCTACCCCTATTGTTGATCCTCTTGATTCTGACGACTCTGATCCTGTTGCACATCGATATCCTACTCGAGTGCGTCATCCTCCAAACAGGTTGGATTGGTCTAGTACATGTTTTTCTGCATACTATCGTACTTTTTTATCTGCTATTTACTTTTTTTTAGAACCTCAGTCTTACAAGAAAGCCTGTTAAGATCCTCATTGGATTCAAGCTATAAAGGATGAGTTGTCTGCTTTACAGAAAATTAGTACTTGAGAGTTAGTTCCTTTGCCTACTAGTAAGAATCTGGTTGGTTGCAAATGGGTTTACAAAATCAAGACTCATTGTGATGGTTCTCTTGAGCGCTACAAAACTCGTCTGGTTGCCAAAGGTTTTTCCCAAGAATATGGTATTGATTATGAGAAGACCTTTGCTCTTGTTGCCAAGATGACTTCTGTCCAGACTTTTATCTCTGTCGTTGCTGTTCATTCTTGGCCTCTTTATCAAATGGATGTTAAGAATACTTTTTTTAATGGTCATCTCACTGAGGAAGTTTACATGCGTCCTCCTCCTAGCCTTTACCATTTCTCTGGACAGGTTTGTCGCCTTCGACGTGCTCTGTATGGTCTGAAGTAGTCTCCTCATGGTTAGTATGATCGCTTTCAGACTGTTATTATTGAACTTGGGTTTCATCCTTGTGCCCAAGACTCTGCTTTATTTCTTCTCCACACCTCTACTGAATTTGTTGCATTATTACTGTATGTGGATGATATGATTATAACTGGTTTGGACTCTTCTGCTATATCTGAGGTCAAGCAGTATCTTTTTTGCACCTTTGAAATGAAGGATCTGGGCCCATTGCGGTATTTTCTTGATATTGAGGTAGCTTCTTCTCCTAAGGGTTACTTTCTATCCGGCCAAGAATGCCAATGAGGCTATTTATCGTGCCGGTCTTACTAACACCAAAATTTCTAATACCCCCATTGAGCTTAATGTAAAGCTCAACACTACTGATGGTGTTCTTCTAGATGATCCTACTTTATATCGAGAGCTTGTGGGTTGTTTAGTCTGTATGACGATTACTCGTCCTGATCTTGCCTATGTTGTTCATGTGGTTAACCAGATTGTCTCTGCTCCTCGCTCCACATATTGAGCTGTATTGGTTCGAATTCTTCGTTATCTTCGAGGTACTATATTTCAGGGTTTACTGTTATCCTCTACTTCCTCTCTTGATTTGGTGGCCTATGCTGATTCTGATTGAGCTAGTGATGTTACTGATCGCAAGTCCACGTCTGGTTTCTGTATATTTCTTGGCACTTCCTTGATCTCTTGGAAAAGCAAGAAACAAAGTGTCGTTGCTCGCTCTACTGCTGAAGTTGAGTATCATGCTATGGCTCATGCTACTGCTGAAGTTGTCTGGCTTCGTTGTCTTCTCTTTGACTTGGGCGTCCCTCAGTCTTCTCCAACCTCTCTTTATTGTGACAACCGCAGTGCTATTTAGATTGCCCATAACACTGTCTTTCATGAGCGGACCAAGTACATTGAGATTGACTGTCACTTTATTCGTCAGCATCTGCAATCTCGCTTCCTTCCGTCTCTTCGGCTCTACAACTTGCTGACTTCTTTATCAAAACTCACACCACTGCCCGCTTGGCAAACTCTCAGTGTTTTCTGCTAAAACCCTTTGAGTTTGAGCGAGGGTGTGAGAATATTGTGTATATATATATATATATATATATGGTAATGTAGTGTGTATATATTCTCAGAGATTGTGCGAGATCAAGTGAATATTTCGTTTCCTTTTTAGTCTTAGGGTTAGAAGCACTATATAATCAGATGTATCATTTGTATTTTGACACAATTGAATATTACAGTTCTTATTCAGAAATCTTACAGTTATACCCGTGTTATATTTTTTCAATACTGCAAAATTGGAAATATATCAAATTAGAGATGCATGATTTAGAAAAAATAATTGATCCACCGAATTTGAGCTCGCCTGAATTGCCCGAAGTACATAAGCTGAATGTCCAACCAGATGACCTCTCGGACAACCGGCGTACTCTTGTCAACCGCGGCTGTCACCCTTGTCTACCCGTGTGTCAATCGACATCTACCTGAATGACTAGCATTTTACTCGATGACCAGCCGGATGATTGGCATGCACAAATTCGGGCAATTTGGCCGAGCCCAAATTCGGTAGATGTAGCAATGCTCCATAATTTAAGGTCTTTTGCAATCAGCGCTCTAAGGAAATATTTGATTTTTTGTCACCCTATTTTTGAAATTTGGCTTCAATGAAGCAAGATTTGGTAATAATTCTATCATGTTTACAGGGTGGAAGAAATTTTAGCAGTAGTAGGAGAGGAAATGCATGTTAGCCTTTCTTGAAGCTGCTTCTCCAGCGCTACTAGCAGGAGAAATGAATGACAAAGTCCACTGGAGATTTTGATTTTGATTTTGATTTTGGTCAAATCACATATATCAACAATAGAACTCATTAGCAGAGCTGGGAGGTAATTTTGAGCAACATCTCTTACACTATGTTTGGGAACTCAGGAGAGAAGAGAAAAGAAGAATGAACTGTGATTTCTCTCATTGTTTGGATAAATAGGAGGGGGGGGGGGGAAAAAAAAAAAGAAGAAAAGATATTGTTTCTATCTTATCTTGTTTGGTTAAATTATATAAAAGAAAAGAAAATAAATTGTTTTACGTTACATTATCAAAATAATATTTTATAGGTGTTACTTTTATTATTTCTGTTATATCTGAAGTAGTAGTTTTGGTATTACAAGAAAATAGTAATTAATTGATTTTTTCTGTCTTAGAGATTTTCAAAATGAGAACTATAAGATAAATGAGTTCTTTCAATTTGTTAGTGTATGGTGGTATTTTGATCAAAGCTTAGTAATTATATGGTAATGTTTCCAAAAGTGTCCTCCAAATAATTCCTTGATGGGAAATTTAGTTAATACAGATTCTTATTTGGTAAAAAAGGTGACTTAATTTATTTTATTTCATAAACCCTCTAAAGGGAGAGATGAATAATTGAACAAGGACGAAGTAAAAAAATTTTTTTTTTTCAAATAATATTGCCAGTGACATGTTATTGTAAATCTGTTATTGTTAAACAAAGTAACATATTACAATTTATATTAATTTTGATGATAATAATTTATTTCTTTTTAAAAATTTCATAATCAATATAAATTTTATTTGATAAATCTTGATGATAGAATTTTAAAAATACTAATTTTATTAAAAAATGATATCTCAATTAAAAGTTATATTTTTTAAAATTTAATGTTTTGATAATAGTAGTATGTGTTAAATTTTAGAAGAAATTTTTTTTGTATTTATTCTTAATTAAAATTTTATTATGATTGAATTTTGATCAAATCCCCCTTCTTTGATCTTGCATTATCCCCAATCACTATTGAATTTGATCACATGAACTAGACTGATTTTGGAAGAGCACTACTTAGATTTAAGTTAAAGTCCAGAATAGATGTCGCGGACAAGTAAGCTATGAGGTGACGGGGAGCTCTTCACATGGGAATTAGCACCATTACAGGTGCTCGTCTCAAAGTCTCTTTTTTTTTTTTTAAGACCAGGTGTCCAAATCAATTTTCGCACATCACGACTAATTTTTAAATTCTTGCAAAATATCTCTTTTATGTGGATTAAACAAATTTTAATCAGAATGTATAAACTTGACCCCAAAAAATTAATAACACCTAGTAAAAAATAAACCTAAAACCTGAAAATAACACATTCCCAAATCTCAAGTTGCACCCACTAAGTTAACCCTTAGAATAGTTAGCATCATATATATGAAGAATAAAATAAAACAAATTGAATGGGCATATCAAACGTTTTTTTACTTTCAGTGTTTTTTTTTTTTAATGAATTATGCCTACCTTTCCTCTTATTTGTCTTTTCTGAATTTTTCTTTTTTACTTTTCTAGTCCATCTAAGTAAAAAATAGAACCTATAAGTGTGAAGTACACTGATTTTTTTTTATAAAATAAATAAATAAATTACTGAAGACAACAAGAAAAAGCTACCTCGAACACCCACTAAAATTGGAGAGAAAATAAGACTTAAATGTGAAAAAATAATGAGGTAATCAAAATTTGGTATACAATGGCTACATTCCATCCAAATGGCTCAAGACAACAAATCCAACCATAACTACCAAGTACATCACAACTTGGACACCAAAGTTCAAAAGTTTCGTTCAACTTTATTCTACTTCAATTTTTTTTCCCAGTTTGGTGGAACTTTGGACTATGTTTGCAAACCATGCCAAAATTCAAGAAGTATGCAGCAATTTAATGGAAGAATGGAGAAATGCCACACCTTGGCCCAAATGAAACTAACCATCAATTAGCAAATCGAATACCATGCTCAAAAACCACAAGTAAATACAGATTTATATACCAGAGGATATTTTTTGCTAACCACGGGCTCCACTTATATTCCACCCAATTTACTGGAAAAATGACGGGGCACGCCAAGTATCTTTAAAATTTCACAGAGATGTACAAGGACTCTAAACTTCTATTTCTCAAGAATGACATCGATGGCCTAGATGGAGAAAATATCAAACAGCCTCAATTCCTTTTAAAATCTAGTAATCCATTCTTCACCTGCATTTCCATGTTGTATGATTCTATGGTGTCTGTGCAATTGCCAAAGCACGTAAACTAGCAAGAAAATGGGTCATAGAAGCAGAGGAATGCAAGAATGTTGACCAAGAAAGGGCACAAATAAATAAATTAAAGATCATAGTGAAAGACATTGTACCCTATCAGGGAGATTCCTAGGCACTGGAAGTGCAGTAACATATCTCTGGGGGCAGAGTCTCTGAGCATTTGCAGCAGCATCAGAGGATGATGAGGCCTCGGCCCCATCATTCTGCCCCCGACCATGGAACATAGCAAAACGATTGATCACAGAAAACTTCTCAAGATCTTGGCAGTCAATTCTCAAATCTAACACCGATGCTCTCTTTTCCAACCTGCACCATAACAAAGCATTAAAACAAGAAAATGAAAGACCAGAATCCGTATGGGGCTTTTACTAACAAATGAAATATTCAACTTAATTAAAAAAAAACTATACGAATTTATTTAATGTAACTTAGCATACTAGCCCTCGAGAAGCGAAATAGTGAAAAAGGATTCATTAAATGATCCTGTTTAATTAGCATACTAGGCTTAGTCTGGTCTGGTAATGAAGTCAAGACAAATTCAATGCAAGAGTCCTCATTTTGGGGCTCCTGTAGCCAGAGAAAATATTACATTGTCCACCGTCGCCTTTAAAAATTAAGTGCAGGCAATAAAGCAAAATCAATGTAGAAACTTTTTAGTTTTTTTTTTTTTCATAAGGTAAGGGTCCTATACTCTCGTCTACGCTCTTAAGCATAGCAACTTAGGAATTCAAGTAGAAATGAGTGAGCTTAAATATTAGAAAGCCAAGAATATTGTCATGCGGCTAGAAAAAACAAATTCAAGAAGTTAAGGACCAAAAGAACTAAATAAAATGTTAAAACAGACAAAACTAAAGATCTGAGGGGTTACCTCATGAAATCATTTTCTAGCTTCCTTGCTCTACCAATGAAGTCTTCCATAACTTTTGAAAGATGCTGATCACCAATTCTCTCAGATGCTTTATGCTTATCAGACAAGCTACAGGACATTTTTCACAAAACACGAAATTAAGAGCATGAAAATACGCTCACTGAAACTAAAAATATCAAGCATGATTTAGCATAGACTAGGAAGAGTAAATTCCAGGTAACTTCTAAAGCAATTCTTACAGGTTTGTGTCATCAAGAGGCACACACAAATCGCTTCCTGAACAAGGGATTAGGCTGCACGCATCCCCTAGTGTGTGTCTAGCAACCAGATAATCCAAAGCCTCACAGTTTGAACTGGCATCTGCAGAAAGAACAGCAGCCGAGGGAGGGTGAAACAATTGCTGCATTAGCTGTGTTGTCAAGATAAGCCGTCTCTTAGGTCTAAGCATGAGTAGTCCATCTTCAATCACTTCAGCTTCATCTTCAACCTGTAATCAGAAGCATTAAAAAACTAAGGGAGCACTTGAATGAAATGCATGAAGCAGCAACTAGTGTGCTGGTACCATACCTTATCAATGAGCCGGTTTGCTGCTTTGGCCCAGTCAACTTCTGTCACCCTGTGATCGAAAACAAGCCCAAAAAAATCAAAATCACCATAGGGAAAAGAATATCATAGAAAAAGCAACCATGTAGTCTATGCAATAGAAAGGGTACTGACTTTGATACATTATATTCAAAGAAAAAATGATGACAGAAAGGAGGGTGAAGACAATCACCTTATAGTCAGAAGGCTTTGTGAACCCTGTGTCACTTCTTTATGCCATGGAAGAAGCTCTGATGTAGCACTCTTCCTCTTCTTGGGTCTCGCAACAACCAAACGTTGGTCAGTGAAATCCTGGACTCGTGACAGGTGAGAAGAGAAACTCTCAATTGCTACAGAACTGGGGATTGACCTCTGCCTGATATTACCCACCTGATTTGAATCAGCGGCAGCATTTAATTGCTCCAATGAATTATGTGCATTCAAACTATCATAAGGCTTCCCAAGTGTGAACGGTTGTTCCACAGTCTTTACAGTTGTATTTTTTCGTGCATCATACGCTGTCAACATCTGCCCATTTTTAAAGGTTCCAAACTGATTAAACCAGGAGGGTGCCATCTGGGGACTAATCTGAGAATTTTCAACTCTAACAGAAGCTGTACTATGAGTGTAATTCTCAGAATCCTTCCAAACTAAAGCATGCACATCCTGAGAAGGTGCATTTCCAAGTTGAGACGGAACATTTCTTTCCCAATTTTCCATTGGCCCTGAGAAGCTTAGCATTTTCGAGTCACCAGATGGAATAGCACTACGTTGAACCAATGAATCTCCAACCATAACATTCTGCTCATTTGGCTGCCCGGCCTTGGCACCTATCTGACAGCCCAGACCACTATCTGCTCCTTTCAATCTCTTCAAGACCCTATTACTCGGATCAATCTCTGTACTCCTCATCGTCCGCATTTGATTAAGTAAGGAGTAATTGTGATGCATAGAATTATTTGGCTTTAAAGAACGACCAAAGGCTTCAATATCTCTCTGAGTTGAAGCAGAATTCGAAGGAGAGGCCTCAGACAGATTCTTGACAACAGTTTCTTTCCCAAGGGATGCACTCACCTTTTCAGCTGAGTCAGTGTTCCCAGAAGATCTGAGCTGACCGATGCTTTCCTTTGCTGGTTGCTCTTCCCCACGAACAAAACCTTCTGAGTCCATAGAATTCGCACCAGACTCAGACAGGCCTTTCCCTCTTTCTTCATCTTGATCTTCTTGATCCTGTGGTGTGGATGAAGTTGATACCACATTATTATTTGATTCACTGGATTGGAAAATACTCGGAGGAAATTTGTGAGGTTGGGCGCCTAACAAATGTTGCTGACCAGGAACATTAATCCATGGATTAGGCACCATTTTTGGAAAAGCACCAGGTTGAGAGATGCCAGAAGCAATAAAAGGCTGAGAGGATGGCATAGCCCGCCCCACCAAAATTTGTGCGGCAGAGGCTATTTCATAAGAATGATTGGCATCAGTAGGCTGGGATCTGTCTCCTGATGCTCTAATGGTAGAATCATCAGTCTGTTGAAAATGAGAAGCATGCCTATTGAAAGATACATTCTTGGGTTGATTTGTTGTCATTTTTCCACTAGCATCAATCATTTGTTCATTTTGAAGCTGACCTCTTGAATGGGGAAAACCAGAAGTCAATGCTGAAGAGAAGTTTCCCTGCATACCATACTCTGAGGCTTCAATGCCGGTTTGGCCTGGAATACCAATTTTATTAAACTTGAATTCTCCTTGAGATGTTTCATGAGAAGGCAAAGACTGTTCTTGAGCTGCAGAACCCAACTGTGCATGACCTGTGTCTCTTATCTCAGGAGAGGTATGACTTGAACTAAAAGAACCGACAGTCTGTGCAGAGCTCTGAGAAGCCAATGCACGGTTTTGGACAGGCAGACGTTGTGATGGAGGTGCAAGTTGTAAACCAAAACCTTGAGAAACAGAAGATTGATTTTGTTGATGGTGACCAAAAGATCCATCAGAATTACCATGTTCCTTGGATTGATCCACCTTGTGAAGAAGCTCGAGCATATTTTGACTGCAATGTACATAGACAATCTCTTTAAAGCAAGCAAGTTCAAATATAATTACAGTAACAAGCATCCTAAAAAAACAAGGATAAGTAGACAGTCGAATATGAGTTGAAAGATTAGGTACACTGATATAGAACACAATCAAACAACAAAAGTAAGGTATCAAGCAATATATATAATCAATGACACAGGCTTTGGGTTTTTGGTGAAGAAGACAAAAGATAAGAGCATATTTGTCATTCCACATTGTATTTTGACTCCTGACTTCTAAAAAATCATTTCAACGCTCAAATTGGGAGCGTGTCCCACAAATTCTGTCAGAATTAATGATGGTAGGGAGGTAAAATGCAAAATGATCAAAACCACAAGAGGGATTTTGCCCAATAATATAATTAGAACTCAGTTCAGTCTAGTGTTATTACTATCACTACCAACATGGTGATTAACGTGTGTAAAATGATCCCAAGTAAGATTCATAACTTTTTCCAAAGAAGACAATTAAATTTCCAACCTGTTTCCCCCTATGTGGATCCAATCAACAGCATATGGGAATAAAGTACAAAGCATAGAAAAACTCCTAATGGCCCAGACAAAATCAGTCTTCAAATTAATATCAAAGTAACTCCATCTTTGGATGTAGAAACACATAGGTACAGAGAATAGAATTAGAACATGGTCCAAACACAATGAGTCTTCAAATCATCAAATTAATATGTCAAGTAACTCCCTTTTGAATGTAGAAACATGTAGGAACAAACAGAATTGAATTAGGACCACTACAGTACAAGATACTGCAGTTTCTTTGGAGAAAAAGATCCTAAAAAGTTAACTAAAAAAATAAAAAGGTATTTTAGTTTAGTTAATGTAGCTGGGCTCGTTTTCGAGTATGTCAGGTAGCAGGTCATCAAATGGATCTAGTTGAATTAATGCATCATGGAACACAGAAGATGACAAGAAACCGCTGGAAGATACTTTATTGTGCAATACACGACTGTATCATGTGATTCATCATTTCATGGCACACTTCCCGGTGACACAGATTATGTAGCTCATGATACCATATGAATTACACTTACCACGTAGCCTATATTCCTAACAACAGTAATTGCATGCATGTTAAAAAAATCATATTAGCATGCATCCAAGACAAAATCAGACAGCAGAACAGGTAATTAAGTTGAATTGAATCACAGAGCTTGTTTGGGAAGTTGGCTATTTTAGTTGGTTTTTTGTCTATATTAGCCTGGCTAAAAAAATTGTGTCTAGAAAGATCGTTCAGTTTCTTCATAGTTGATTTGATAGTTGTGGGAGAAAAAGTGAAATGATTATGGTTTGGACGTGACATTTTGTCTTATTGCCTATATTAGTCTCTTTTGTCTTTATTGGCTATTTTAGCCCAAAACCTTTTTCCCAAACAGGGTCACAGTTAAAGCGAGAAGGAAACAAAAGTTCAATAATTAACAACCTTGATTGAGCAGCCTTATTCGGTGCATATATGCCAGAAGATCTGTCAAAGGGAGCAGAAGCATTAGGTGCAAAACCTGGATGAGTGCCTCTGGAAGGCACCTCATCTTCCCCTTTTTTGTTTGCTTGAAGATCAGGTGAATGCCCCTGCAAAAAAACAACGAAAGAAAAAGAAGACAAAAACGAAATAATTTTATATTTTCTAGCTGAAATAAGTACTAAATACATAAAACAACAAATAATATAAATCCATAATTCACCTTTTCCATTTCAGTAGAAGTTTTAGGGAACTGTCCAAAAAATTTGGACTGCCCAAAATAACCCTCATTGTGATTATATGATGCTCGAGGAATCTGCTGGGATGCGACCTGTGAATGGGGAGCCTGTTTCATCCTATAAGAAGGTTCTACATCCTCATCCAAGTTTCCCATTGGATGATACTGAAATTTGCGAGGGGCGGGAGTTTTTCTGCCAGCCTGACCAGATGACTTTTGCTTTCCTCCAGGCAAATTCCGTGAATCACTTCCATCAGACCAAACATTTTCCCTTAAACCACCAGTAGTAGTGTGCTTGGATAAGTTAGAGCGATGGCTGTCACTAGAATTCTCTTTTCTATCACAGTTCTCCAAATCATGCGTTTTAACTGCATCCTTATGTGAGCTGTTTAAGGACGATTCCAAAACCTGAGGGCCCTTGTTCAGATGATGCTGGGATCTCCCTGAATTTTCACTTCCTTTGTTATTCATTGAAGAATCAGCATGTTTCCAGTAATTAAGGTTATGACTATTGGGAAGCAGTTGGCTGGTGTCCAGGCTGGCCCTTGCAGTGCTAGAACTTGGTATCGCAGCAAGATTATTCAAACTATCATCCATTCGGTTAACCTGTGGACTTCCCATGGCAGACTTTACATGCTCCAATCCAACGGTTGAATTTGGACCAGAATCAGCTTTCCATATATAACCACCATGACTTGCTTCATACATCATTTTCTTTTGATCAGTACTGTGCATACGTTGCAATTTGTTTACATTCCCATCAACTGTCGATGGCGCATCCCCACTAGGTGATAAAGACTCACTAACATCACGACCATTGGGTTCATTGTGTGGCTGACCAGATACATAAGAGGAATCATTCTGTTGATGAGCCCAAGATCCTGAAATGCTCTTGGCATTCATTTCAGCATCTAAAGAATGAGCAGCATTTCCATACATCTGACTCCTTTCAGCAAGAGGCTTTTGTAGAGGACTGCGACTTAACCACTGGCTTCCTCCTTCTGAAGACTGCTGAATGGATTGGTGAGTAGAATCCATCTGCAGCCTATCAGCATGCTCATATGAAAATTTCTGTCCAGGTTGTTGAAATTCTGGAACTCCCTGATAGCTATTATTAATATTGACATCAGATGGAGGAACAGATCCAGAACTCAACATCGATGAAATCCGCAAGTTGTTATCAGCTAAAACTGTTTGTTGTTTTGTATTGTTTTCAAATGTTGAAGGCTGAGAATTCCGCAGCAGAACTTCAGTATTCTGAAAACTCAAACCACTCCACTCTTCCTGACACCCTATGTCATTGCTAGATGTTTCTGCAACAGCAGAGTGCATAAGAGCACTCCAACTCCCACTTTGTAAGGAAGGAAGTCCATTCGAAAACCCTGTACCACTTGACAGATTGAAACCACCTACACCCATGTTGGCACTACTGCCAAAAGCATCCCATATATTGTCATCCCCAAACAAAATCTTCTCTTCAGTTGGGTCTAGGGAAACCACATTCTGTGAAGAAGAGACCTGCATTAATGTTTTTTCCTGCAATGTTTTTGATGGATCAACTAGCTCCTGACTCTCATGGAACTCCTGCACATGTGCATTGCTTTGCAGGGCATTTACTTGCTGAAGTTTCTCCAAATCCATCCCACTATTGAGGCCTTGTCTAGAAGCATGACCAAACATATTTTCCCCTTGAAAACCTTGTCTAGAAAGCAAAGACTCATCCTGCATGTTAACCTGATCTGGGTCTCCTGTATATTGATTACCTGGAAAGGAATTACTGAGCATTGTCACTTGCTGCATTGGAGGCTTATCAATTGGGATATGAGAATACTGGTGTGAAGCAATCCTTGTATTAGAAAAAGGGGCCCCATACAGAGTTTGATCAACCTGTTGAGGAACTACACCCATTAAGCTCAGTGCCTGGCCTTGCTCAGGGGAAAATCTAAATCCATTCGAGGATCCTTGAATAGCAGGAGTGCGCTGCAGCCAGTTTGTGTTACCTGCAGTAGGCTCAGTAACCCAAGGATAATTTGATGCTTCAGTAATTGGAGAAATGGGAGTGCCATTAATAATGGCAGGTGAATGGCCGCCAGATGCCTGTTTTGTAATGAAAGGAATCTGATTTACTGAATTCGGTTGTCTAACAGCTTCTAGTTGCTGAATCTGTTGCTGCCTCTGAAGCTCTTGCATTTTCCTCAACATAACCTGGTTTTGCAGTAGTTGAATGTCACTGAACCCAGACTGCTGCCGCGACAAAGAATGCAGCATGCCTGTTTGCTGGCCACTCATCTGTTGTTGACTACCAAAAAAATCAAAACTAACAGGAGATTCGGATGATTCTGACCTAACTGAAGAATTATGATTTTCAGTAACATTCATTTGTTGTGATTCATAGGTAGATAAGCCTCCTGATCTCATATTATGGTGATCAGTTTCTGTATCCACTCCCAAAAAGTTTGCTTCATTCTGTCTTGTCTGCAATATCTGGTGTCCATGCATATAGCCATTCAAATTTGGCTGTTGGCTTTGAAACTGAGTTTTAGCAAACTCAGGCCTCAAAGTTGATCGTGTAAGGTTTAAGCCATCTTGCACTGAAAAAGAATGACTGCTATGCCCTCTCTCAATATCTGTTTATGCCAAAAGAAAGTGATTTATGTTTGAAAAGTGTAGAATCCATTTTTAACCAGATTACAATAACAATTGAATCCTTGATGTAATAAATGGATAGAAACACAACAACAAAGCAATTTCAGCTGCCATGAGTTGATTGATCAAAACATCACAAAACCATTAATAACTAGCTAAGAAGCATGGACACTTCTAATAAGCTGCATGTTTGTGTCAAAAACGTGTTGGACATCGATACTCATCAAATACTTCCCAACACGTGTCAGGCACACGTCCCAACATATCCTATTATTTTTATTAAAAAAAATAGACTCGAACAGACTTCAGGCACTTGGGGACACACATCCATTGCTTAGACACATATAAAACACATTACAATTTTGAAGAAAATAAATTTAGGATATCCCGAGATAAAAGAAAATAATATAGATAAACTAATAACCTTCCTCCAAACTTCAAGAATTAGTGCTATGCTGCCTTTTTTATACCTTGACTAAAATATTCATATATATGACATATAATATGAATAATTTGTGCATGTTCCCCATGTGTGGTGTCCTGCATTTTTTAAAATTTGTCATGTCAGCTTGTATGTGTTGTGTGTCATGTCTATTAGCCAGTGAGTCTGACGTAACTACTCAGCTAAAAAGCCAGATAATCAATACCTGATTGCTGTAGATTGTAATTTTTTGAATTGGAACTTGGTAAGCCGATATTTCTCTGGCTTCCAGCCCACGGATTGTTACTTGGCACCGGCCAACTTCCGTCAACAACCTGTGAGTGATGTTGGCCTTGGGGCAAGTTGTCTTGAGCAAAAAAATTGTGAAGCCTGTCTCCAACTTCGTTGCCAGGCATAGATAATTCGACCCCAGAATTTCAACAGAAAAATTTGTTAGTGCTTACAAAATTAACTCAATAGATGAACAAAGTCAAAGATTCGTCACTCGTATGGGAGATCCAATCATTTGAGTTTCCAATAGTAGGTAATTCCAATATAACTAAAACAGGCATGAAAGCAAAGTTCTCTTGTGGAGTGTCCTCTAACAAGCAATTTCCAACCTCAAAATCTCACCCTGCATAATGTCCAAAAAGAAAAACCAAAGATGGTCAAATAAACAAAGCAAAATACTTATCAGGGACAAATGAATGAGAGAGAGAGAGAGAGAGAGAGAGAGAGAGAGATATTAACAATGGTAAAACGACAACTCTTATGTGCAAGAAGTTGCATCAAGAAACTTGAAGTGTAACAAAAATCTAGTACCTAGTACACTTTCAGTTGTTTTCTTTAAAAACAACGGAAAATAAATTGAAATGTGCATTCACATGTTTATTAATGCCTGAATGCCTCTTTTGTAGAGACAGTTTAACTAAAGAGAAGCACTGGGGGCACGTGATAAGTTGCCAAGTCCAACCAATATGCTAAAGCCAATTTTCAACAACATAATGCACATGACATGAAATCACATGCTCAAACCAAACTTCAAATTTTTTAATCAACTTCACGTATCCATAATCTAGCTCTTCATTGCAACTCTAAACTAGCTATGCTTTCTTCATCTTTATATCAATGGAAGACAAGAGAAATTAAAAGGAAAGAAAAAGATCATCACATACGATAATCAACATTTCTCAAAACATCATATAATAAAAATTGAACAAAAAAAAAAAACAGCCCACACAAAGGGAGCATATTATGGATGAATTATCAATGTCTTTTTCTTCCTTTCTTCGAGCACCTACACATAACTAAGGGTTGCCCATAAGCATAGCTTCTATCTCTTGGGGACAAGAAAAGTAGAACTAGAACCCATAATCCTATGACTTCTGCTAAGAAAGTGCAGTTATGAACCATCAAAGCCTTTGTTGTTCACTGAAAAACTGGAACGCAAGTCCAAACTCATCAGCACAACCATTCAAAAATGATCTAACACAAGTTTTTTTTTTTTTTTTTTTTTTTGGGGGGGGGGGGGGATCTAATCAGAAGTTACTCTCCCACAGTTTCAATGATTAACCCAGGTACTTGGAAAATTTACATCCTAATCACTTTTAGGATTCCTACCTTTTTGATCATTACATCTAGTAATTCGATAAATTTCCTATTCGAATCTTTTGCTCATATAGTGGATGACATGATTACAGACTTTTATTATAATCTGCAAAGTCATATTTCAAACTCAAAAGTTCATCCATTACTCGCCAAACCCCGTCAAGAGGTGAAAGCAAACCCTCAACATCTGACCTTTTCTCTTCTTTCTTTTCTTTTCTTTTCTTTTTTTGTATTTATTTATTTATTGTTTTTGATCAACCAAAAAAAATATATTAATAAAAGAAAGACAAAAATACAATCAAGCGAACAGGCTATCTACTGAACAAAAAGAAAAGAAGAAAAAAAATCTAACTACATACAGCTCTCCAATACCTAGAAATAAAAAATATGAATCTCCTTAAACGAAGGAAATATGCAAGCCCAAAAAGAAACTTAATACTAGTAAATTTTTGTATCCCAAATATAAACACCCCCCCCCCCCCAAAAAAAAAGATGACATCTTGAGACAAAAACACCCTCTCATTAATTCCTTCCTTCAATGCAAAACAAACACAAGGATCTATATCCCCTACTCTACAAGCATTAAAATCCTTCCCACATCAATGCACTTGGAATTATGATCTCCCATCAACAATTGTTTCAAAAGGTCAATCCACAAGAGATTAACAAGTCTACAATGACCTTTACTCGTGTTGAGATATCATCTAGGACACCACAAAAAATCGATTAATATTTTATTACTTCTCTTGATACATGATGAGGTTTGAACCCAAACAACCCTCCATGTAACCCCAACCAGGCCCAATAACCAATTAAAAATAAGGGCGAATTACACTAACCGTCCTTGTAGTTGAGGGCTTGTGCCACTTTAGTCCTTAATCTTTCAATTCTGATACATTTAACTCTGAATTTTAAATCTCATTCCAAATAAAGACAATCAAAGATGTTATTTCCTTTGCAAACGGAAAATTCTCCATTTCCAGGACAAAATTGTCATGCAACTTATTTTGTGTTAATTAACTTGTATGTTGTTTGAAATCTATTCACTCTGTTTAGTTTCAGTTTTCACAATTCATTTTTCAAAAAAATCTACTTTTTCGTTTTCCATATTTTTTTTTTGTTTTCGCTGAATTTTTTTAGTATTTTAAACAATTTTTTTTAAAAAAATTAGACACAGCTAACATAAATACACTTAAAAAATATAATATTTGTGAAAAAAATCTTTAAAAAATTCACTAAATACCAAAAATACAAAAAATATATATAAAAATTCAGTACATTTTTTGTATTTTTGTGTATTTATTAATTTTTTAAAATATTTTTTCACAAATATTTACTATTTAGATACATCTAAGTAAGGTGTACCTAAAAAAGTAAAAAAAATTTACTTAAAATTTTAAAAATATTCACTAAAAAATAAAAAAGAACACGAAAAACAAAAAAACTCAATTTTCAGAAAAATGAATTCGAAAAACTGAAACAAAACACACTAATTGGTCTTTTTTTATAATGAATAATGTTGACACTTTCTTGGTTTTAAAGTTTTGTTTGGTTTGGTTTTCGTAATCTATTTTTAGAAAAAATTTCTAACAAACTAAAAATTAAATTGGTAAAAAAAATTAAAAACACATATCTTTTTTATATAATTTTATCTTTTAGAAGGATAAAAATAATTTAAT
Source organism: Camellia sinensis (assembly GCF_055761805.1). Classification (NCBI taxonomy): domain Eukaryota; kingdom Viridiplantae; phylum Streptophyta; class Magnoliopsida; order Ericales; family Theaceae; genus Camellia; species Camellia sinensis. The sequence continues at coordinate 156,698,428 of NC_138964.1, forward strand.
TTTTTTTTGATATTTATTTTCATTAAATTAGTTTCTATTTTTTCAAAAAAAAAATTCCACAAATAGTCTCAAAAGCCTAATAACCATTCATTACATGATAACCATCCAAAAATATATGTTAACAAAAAATATAACCATCCATTATATGATAACCAACCAAAAAATCAACAACACCCATTACATGATTATCATCCAAAGACATACTAAAAATTAATTTAGTAAAAAAATAAAAAAATGTAAATTATTTATTATTTTTATATAATTTTATCTTTGGTAAATAGAAATAATTTTTAAAAATTCAAAAATATCTTTTTTATAATTATTTTTGTCAAAATAGTTTATATTTTATCAAATGGATAGCTTTACCCTTGAAATTGAGCATTTTCCGTTTGCAAAGGAAAAAACGTCTTCAATTATCCTTATTTGGAACGAGATTCAAAATTGACGGTCAAATGTTCACAATTGAAAGGACAAGAACCAAAGTAACACAAACCCCAAACTACAGGGACAGTTAGTGTAATTCGCTCTTAAAATAATTATTATGTTCTTTTATATCTGTTGGGTTCCATGTTTATAAGTTCATTGCATACTAAAACTAACCAAAATTGGAGTAACAAAAATCATCATAGTGACTTGTTAAACATGGGGCGGTATATAGAAGAATTGCAAAGCTTGCCATTTTTAAAATAGTTTAAAAATTAAAACAAAACACCCAAGTGCATAATCATGCCACACCCAGAAACATGCTAACAAATATTGCTTAACATTCATGTAACACAATGAAGAGCTAAAAACCCAAAATAACTTATCTCGCCAAAATTTCACAACATAACAACCACATTCATGTAGCCATAGGCTATACAAATGCACTGCAGAATGTTATTTGGACCAAAATGTTATAAATTCTCAATGCAAATTTTCAACAAAATGAAGAAAATAATATTTTAAAAATGAAAATAGAAAACAATAAAAAGGGATGATGGTTTATAATTGGAATGTAAGTTTAAGCAACCAATAATTTGTTTTGATAGATATGCTGACATTTTCTTAAACTGCAATTTCAAACACAAGAAGCCTGATAATAACAGAGACATTACGAGAATATTTCTCACATTGCCTTCACCGTCTACCTCACTCTACCGGGAGACTCATTCTTTGGGTTACCCTTTTTATTCCCTTCACCACAAAGGCGCAACTCACCCAATTGGGACCAAGGGATATAAACTTGTTACCTTCATAATCTTTATTTGTTCACTTTCTTCTTTCCCCCTTTGACTTCATCACTTCTACCCAACCAAGAAAAAGAGGGAAAAATAAGAAGGAATAATAAATTCCTTGTCACTAACTAATGCTAAAGCTAAACTTCAAACCCTCTCATACTGTATTTCTAACTTACCACAAAGGAAGCCATGAATAGATAAGTGAATCAAGATTCATCAACATTGAAGAGAGACAGAGAGATCATTTTATCCAATTCCTAGTGGAAATCATCAAGAAAGCACTTTTCATTCATCCTTGTCCTCAAACTAACCCTCATAAAACCAATCCTATGCCATTCACACCCAAATACCACACAAATCCAAGCCACCAAAACAATGCATACACAGCTAGAGACTTACACACAGAGAGGGACAGAATAAGATCCATCAAAACTCATATAAAACCCTAAAATTCCAACTTTTTGCCACAACCAAACATTTAACACTAGCTCCAACAAGATCGAACACACAAAAATCAGAATTCGCTTGAATCAAGTAGAACACGCAAGACGACAATAATACCAGCTGTGGTACGACTGTACCCAGACAAACCACGCCAAAACCCCAGCAAAAAATCGATATTCGGATACAAATGGTAGGTAGAGAGAGAAAAAAAATTAGGGTTTGCGAGAAGAGAGAGTAAAACTTACACAAATGTTGAGGGGTCCACCATTGAAGTCTGAAATCCAAGCTTTCGGTAGCCTTCGTTTTCGAGATTTCTAGGGTTTGAATCGGGGAGGGAAAGAGAGGAGGACTCGGGAGATTCGAGAGAGAGAGGAGAGAGAAGATGAGCTATTGCAGGGAAAAAGATAAAGTGATCGAAGTATAGTGCGAAATTTTCAACGAACAGTGGGAGGGGCTTAGGCTCGGGTCGAGGCTGCAGTTCGTGTTCCGAGGCGGGTGCTTTGGAGACCGAGGCTGAGGGTTTTGGGGGGATTGGTTGAGAGAAGTGTGATTGGGGGGTGATTACAGGTGGGGAGGAGTGTGAGCTGCTGTCGAGACTAGGAGAAATTAGGTAGTGGAGCAATTAGAATCTGCCACGTGGTACAGTAGTTTTTGTGGTTCCTACCTTTGGATATCCGCCGCTTTTGATCCAATGCATCTTGACCGTAGATCTCTGTAAACAATTTTTGGAACTATTATTTGATTTTGAGAATTTTTAAATAGTTACTTATCCATACTTTTTCATTTTTTTTACAGTATAAAATTTGTAAATCTTAAATCGAAAAAATCACTGAATATTATAAAATATAAAAAAAAAGAAAAAAAATTTGCATTTTTTTTATAGAGAGATTTACGTGTAATCTTAATAAATGGACTTATTGTTTAATAAGTTTTATGATAATTAATAATATTTTTCATCAAACACAATTAAAAACATCACTAATGATTAATTTTTAGCGATAAATTAAAAATTTTGTTGTAAAAAATATCATTAATTATAATTTTAGCGACAGTTTAAAAAAATAATTGCAAAAAAATTTATTAATTTTTAATTTTTAGCGACAAATTTAAATTTTCATCACAAAACAAAAATCACTAATTGTAAGTTTTAACGATAATTTATAAAAATCGTGACAAAAAAAGTCATCAATTATCAATTTTTAACAAAATGTCACAAAAAATTATTTTTAACGACTATTTTATTAAGATTTTTTTTTAATAGAACTTGATAGAAATTAAATCTAACTATTATGACCTATTGATATTTTTTATATATATATTTGTTTTTTTACACATTTTTTTAAAAATATTTTACTATTTTAGTATATTTAAATTAAATATATCTAAAAAATAAATTTTTATTCGAATATTATAAAAAACTACAAATTAAAAACTCAAAACCAAAAATTGAAAATTGCGATTAACTTCGCCGATGCCTGGTGGGTTTGTCAAACTTGTATCCGATCTAATCCCGTACTTTGAACAGGCTAAGTTTGTTGTGTTGAAGCCTGACCCATCTTGATCAGGCCCATTAACTCATGACAAATTATTTATTCCCAACTCACCAATTAACCAAGTGGCTTGTTAGAAAAGTCCTGCGAACCTAACTAAAAAAATGAAAAATTAAGGCAAATTTGTTTTAAGGGGGGAAAAAAAAAATCACAAATCTTGTCATCTTAGATTTGCTGGTGGCTGATTTATTAGCTAACAATGATAGAGACCCCGTTTTAGAGGATCCCTACAACTTTTAAAGTGATCCACACCACTTATGATGTGGGCCCACACATAGATGAATGGGCCCCACACATCATGAATGGTGTGAATCACTTTGAGGATTGTGGGATCTTCCAAAAAGAGATCTCACTTAGCTTCCTTTATTAGCCCATTAGGTAAGCCTTGGATTTAAAATTTTTAAGGCTTATTCGATCTCACTAGACCCATTATTAAAATACCTCCTAGGGATAATTACTACCAATCCTAATAAGTGAACTTAAATATCAATAAACCCTCCATAGGTTTTAAATATGTTTTAGCTAAAAAATTAAAAAATCACTATAAATTGTCACATCACTCTTTCTATTTTTTTACACATTTTTTGTTAAAAAAATTAAAAAGTTATTAAAATAGATTATTCCCAAACAAGATATAAGAAAGGTATTTTGAGGATATTGATAGGTGAAAAAATGAGCAAAACTTACAAGTAAATAAGTTTGATCAATAAAACTAGCAGGCAAGTGCCCCTTATTATGGGACTTAAGCCTCGTTTGAGAACAGTAAATTTTAGTTTAAAAGTCAAAAAGTTACTAAAAATGTCAACAAATCTACAAAATATACAAAAAAGTCAAATATTCTCGTTTTCTCTTTACCTTTTGCACATTTTTTCTTAAAAGTCAAAAAATATCCTAGACATATTTGTCTCTTTCCTCCTTATATTTATCTCCTTATCTTGTCGCCACCAAATCCAAGAAGATAGTCCCAGCCTTCTCCTTTACCCTTTTCTCATTCACTCAAATCTGAGAAGAATCATCACTGGAAACTATCGCAGGAGGTTGCCGACAGTCATATATAGTAGCTGGAAGTAGTGGTGTTAGTGACGTAATAGAGATTGACATTGTTTTGCTGAAATAATGTTGGATGAATGTCGTCAATAATTGTCGTTAGAAGTGGTTGTCGAATGTGATCGTCGAAGATTAACGGAGGTGATCGTCAGAGATCACTAAAGGTTATCATTCGTGGTCAAAAGCGATCGCCAATGTTTGGAAGTGGGCAATGGTAGGTCATGACGGTGATATGATGATTGAGTTGTTTAATGAGGTGTTAGAAAAGGTATTTTGGGGATAATGAGCAAGACTTATAGGTAGAGGTGGACAAACGTCGGGTTGGCTTGGATTCGGGCCAGGTCGACACTACATAATAAGAGACTTTGTGACTGTTCAAGGTCGGTCCGATCCTAACATCAAACTTCTATATCTGCCCAAGCCCAATCTAAAAAATAATTATAAATCTCAAGTTTACCCATCGAACTATATGTTAAAAAAAAATTACATCATTCCATAATTAAATTAAATCACACATTATATTTCTTAAATAAATATGGTGACATCATTGTAAATTGAAAGATTTTGTATATAAATCAAAGGATTTCTTAAACAAATTCAATAACACATCACCATAGATGTGATTTAATAAAATCAACAAAGATAAAGTCTAGATCAAAAACATATATATATTTTAAAGTATTATAAATAAATAAATAATTAAATAAATTAATAACGGACAGGGTTAGGCCGGGCCAGACTGAGTTAAAAGTATAAAACCCAAGCCCAGTCCATTTCAGGCTAAAAAAGTTGACCTAACCTGGCCCTATAGATTAAAACAACCTTCCTAAAGTATAGAAAAATAGGGTTGGGCTGACCGGGCCAACAGACCGATGTCTACCCCTACTGACAAGTAAATAAGACTGGTCAATTGGACCAGCCCATAAGCCCCCCCCTTATGGGACTTGAGCCTCGTTCGGGAATATCAAATTTTAGCTTAAAAGTTAAAAAATTACTAAAAATGTCAACAAATCAACAAACTATACAAAAAAATTAAATATTATATTTTTCTCTTTACTTTTTACATGTTATTTTTCTAAAAAGTCAAAAAATATCTCAAAATTTTTATCTCACTTTTAGCAATAAAATTAAATAATTCTTAAAATAATATATTCCCAAGCAAGACCTTAGCCTACCAAATTCACGAGTTGGCCAAATTCAATAGTTATGTTCAAAAAACTAAAATAAATAAATAGTAAAAGGCGTACTCCACACTATCGTATGTGGGATTAAATTAGTTATATACACAATTTATATAACAAAGTAAAAAAATAGTAGAAGAGTTTTAATTGCTGGGATTAAGGTGTGAATGTGTAATTTGTCACACCTTAAAAGTTAGTTTTTTTTTTTAATTTTTTTATACAAAAATATGCACAAAAAATATATATATAAAACACAATGATGTGACCTAATTAAAGTCTATGTGTGCTGTTTTCTGACCACACTGCCAAACAGATACTCAGCTGGAGAACACCGACAAAATAGATTGCACTCGAACGACCTGTCATTGAAAGATAAGACTCCGGCAGTGGTTCGTCCACCCGGGGGTACTCCGACGATCAAGTCAGTACTCAATTATCTCTCAAAGATAGCAAATAATGCTTTTACTCACTAGTTAGAACACAAAAAGCGTACCTTAGACCCATAAAGGTGCCTTACTTTTATAGTCAGCACTGACCTGATCCTTGTAAAAGTCTAACTTCAATGGACTCTCGCTCAATGCTCATCTTGGACTCTCCAATAGATAAAGATAAACTCCCTAAGAGCTTTATCTTTATCTAGGTTGAGGTTCTCCTTCATTCTGAGACTCTTATCCCTTATCCGTTCGTCTCGGATTCCGATATATTTGTAGATAACCTCGGCCTAGCCGAGATCATCTCTACATCATGACTAGGACACATGGCACCTCAGCTGCATTTCGGTGTCACCATGGTCACGTGTTGTTATTCAAAAAATATGTCCCTACAAAAAAGCCAATAAAATGGCTTTTTGTAAAAGAGACCAAAATGTGTAATTTGTTACACCTTAATCCCAACAATTAAGAAAGTGAAAAAAAAAATAAAAGAATAGAGGACTAAAATATAAAGGGGAATTAAATAAAATAAAAAACTAAGTTGGATCATTGTAACAAATCAAGCCATAAAGTTTTAATTGTTTCGATTTAAACTAAGCTAAATTATATTTTCTCACACCTACTTACCTATGTGCATACACTTAATGAAACATTATTTTAATGACAATTGAACAATTCTCAATACACATCTTTTGGAAAAAAAAAAAAAAAAACCCTTAGGTAGCGTTTGATAGAGTTTTAGAAATATGATTTGAGAATAGAGTTGTATTTTGAGTTTATGAGTTTTGGAATTATGATTTGAGTGTAAAAAATTTGTTTGGTTATGATTTTTGAATTGAGTTTTGAATATTTGACGTGATATATGAAATAAAAAAATTTGTTTGGTTATCAAAACTCAATTCAAAAAGTTAAAACTCATAACTAAACACATAACTCAAAATTCTATTGAAAATTATATTCAAAACCCATAACCAAACTCTTTTTAAAATTCAATTCAAAAAATAATTATTAAAAAAAATAACATAATTTTTTTTAATTGAAAATATTACAAAAAAAATATATTATTTTTCCAAAATAAATATTCAATTACTGCTTTAAAATAACTTTTGATTGTATATTTGGTTGGAATTATTTTTTTAAAATATTTTTTCTTTAAAATATAAAAAAAAATACTATTTTTGTTAAAAACAATCAAAAACAAAACTCCCTCTTTTCCCCACCAAATAACACGTGCCAATTGCAAAAAAAAAAAAATGTTCCGGCCGAATGTCTAGGAGAATGATCGGGTAAACTTAAGTCGCGCTTTCAAAATTCAAGAAAACCTCTCTTCTCTAAACAGAATCTGAAATGAGCTTTGGAATGTTATATTGGAATTAATTTTTCAAACTTCAACCAAACAAAGCATTGAAACACAGCTCTGGAATCATGTTTCCAAAGTTACTCCAAACACAAACTTAGTTTCTTCGTTGTTTGTCATTTCTTCCATTATTTTTAAAAAATGAACCACTAAGTATTTAACTTCTGGATCCCTTTTTATTTCGAAGGTCACTCTTCAATCAAAAGCGAAAACTCAGCATTATTATTATTATTACTCAGCATTACTATTATTATTACTAGTAATCGCATTGTTGGATTGAGACAAAGATGAGGAAAGCTATATCTGATCCTTTCAAAATTATTAATACTCCAAAATGTTGGGTATATCTCCTTAGCGAAGTATGCGACCCAATTAATTTGTTAAAAGAATTTTAATTTGGTTTAGTATTAGTTATAATATATTTTTATATATTATATCTAACTTTTATAGACCCAATAGGTATTTTTTAATTTGTTTGTGTTGGAGATAATAATTTTTCAACAATTTTAATTTGAAATTACAGTGGGACCCAACCACCGGTTGAGATGGGCCTGAGTGGTTTTGTATTCTCTTAAGAGAGAAGATTGCAATACAAAAATAATAAGTCGAAACCATTAAGTTGTGAATGAGAATTGTCTCATAAAGTGGGCATTAATAAAGTTGGGCTTAGATTTAGATTTAATCTTGATTTGGACTGGGCCTATGCTTGTACTTGTGCATGTGCTGGGTTTGGTCTTGGTCGTGGATTTGGACTTAATCTTGAGCTTGTGCTAAGCTATGTTGCGTTAGGCTTAACTTGTGCATGTGTTTGAGAATTGGGGTTGGATTGGGTTATAACCCAACATTAGTATCCATATTGTGACCTATAGAGTTGGTTTATTCAAACATCATTATATACATATTTATTTGTAAAAATTAAGCACATCATAAATGTAAATTTTTGTAACTCTCATTTTTGATGATGGAGTTGATGACCATATTAGTGGCTATAAGTTTATAACCTTTGTAATTCTTACCTTAATGGCTAAAGTTGATGTTGGCTAATGACATTTGATGGCCCTTCATGGCTAGAGATTCCCCTACTTGTATAAATAGAGGCCTTTCCCTTCCAACTTGGTAGTATAATTTTGGAGAGATTTTTGATAGAAAATGGAGATAGTGTTTTGAGATTTTTTTTTTCCACTAAAGAAAATTTTTCCTATCTTCTTTTGCGAGCCCCTTCTTTGGTTCTTGTTAGAGAGAGTGCAGTCATTGTCAAATTCGTTGAAGGTATTTAGAAGGTGCTTCTGCATTAATTGGTTTCAACCGTCGTATCTTGAGAGACAGACACTAGCATAACTCTAGCATCCATTGAGAGACGGTGAATCTGTTTTACACAAGCTTCGATTTGCTTATTTTCTTATCATTTATTCTTAATTTTTTTAGAATTTAGTTTACCTTGATGAGTTATAATATTTAGTTATTCATATTAATAATTTGTTCTATTAGTAATGTAATATAATTCATTTCCATATTATTAATTGTGTAGTTTATTTTGTATTTCATTCTTTAATAAAAAAGATTATTTTGTCATTTATGTTTAATTAATTTTATATATTTTTCTTATATTTTTATGAAAAAATACAACAATTTGGTAACAGCTATGATTTTGATAAAATGCCTAATAATCAACCATATCATTTTCTGTTTTTGTATTGTTATTCTTCGATGGGTGCAGCCATGATTATCATCAGTGAAATAGTGCCTTTGGATAAAAAAAAATCAATTTGGTGGGTTTGTTCTCAGAATACTGTTAGCTACATATTTTGTATAAGCCAATCATAGTTCGACACGTGGCAGAATGAGGGTAATACGGGAAGACAATTTAAATCTTCAATCACACACATGGCAGTTAGTGTTGGTTATTGTAGATCTGCATAGCACTGGATCAGCAAAGAGATGCAAAATGACGTGACTTCAACGGTTACTCATATTTAAATTCAAAATCAGGAGGGAAGCCTAACTGCATATGGCATAGTGGAGCTAACTGTAAGGCAACATGATCAACGATCATGGAAGGATGATTCGACGGTTAGAAACGCATTTCGACGGTTGTCATTGAGAAGTATGAATAGCAGAGAAGGCCCCAGAAAAAAGCCCCAGACTTAGATCCAAAAATCAATTTTATCTACTTTATTTTTCCTTCCAATTTTTACATTTCTTGTTCTTTACATTTGTTTAATTCAAATTCCTGCACTGCACTTCGTTCATAGGAGTAGTTTCAAACAGTTTGTTGCTGTAAACCTCTACGATATTGATTTGGATCTTTGTAAATCTTTCATTTTTACTTAATGAAATGTTACAATTGTTCTTCACATTAATCGTTGTTTGCTTAATTCTCCTAAACAAAGCCACCAGTAAAAGTTCTCTTCATTGAGGCTGAAAGAACTAAAACACAATCATCTGATAAATTGGTTGGCAATTAATATTCTGTAAGGACTGATTGATCCTTGCTGGCACGCTCAAAATTACAATAATAACCTTTGAAAGCCAAAAAGCCAACATATATTTTTGGCACGCCCAATGGGACTAATTAAAAATGGCTAGACGTAGGAGACAAGGAGAAAATAAACGCTTGGAAAAAGGCGTGAAAGGAGAGGTAGAAACCTAATCCAGAGGATAATGTGATAACACATCCTGTGGAAGTACCTGTTTTATCAAAACTTATGGTCGAACAGACCAATACTTCGGAGCAAGTACCACATGTTCAAAGTATTGGACGAGACCAAAGAATTGAACCATCCACTGTTCCATCTACTCAGCCAATGAATCCATGGGGAGGCCTACTAGATGTCATGGGACAGCAGTTAATGAACACAATGGAAAGATGGGCAACATACTTTATGGATCGAATGAATACTCATCAACCAGTTAACGCAAGGCAAATGGACGAAATTTGTCCCTCAGTAAAGATTGGCTAGAGATAAACAGCCTATGCAAAATAATGGACATTCGAATGGTCAAACTAGTAATCAAAACTACGAAAGACCATCACCTCAGCCTTGGTATGAGCCTCTTTCGAGGCCTGTGACAAGTCCAAATGCCTCATTACTTAACAATGAAGCCATGCATATTGGTGGATCTGGCCCAACACAAGAAAATGGCATAAGAATGTTTCCAAATCCCATGTTCGAAGCTATACTTGGCACGAGGGGGTTCACTAATCCTTTGTTCGAATTTGTACCCGGGGAGTTGGAAGGGTTTCTTGCAACTAGAAGAGACACAACACCTGTTCCAGCACCTTTCGCAAGTCCTTTCGTAGGACAGGCTCAGAGGGGTTACCCATACCCTCAATAGTAGCCAGTACCACAAGGACAACCAGTCCCAAATATACCGCCCTATGGACCAAGAGGACCTCAGGTACAAGGTTGTCCACCAAATCCTGTGTTTGTTCCTCCAATAGTGGTTCAACAAGCACAAAATATGGTTCCTAGGGACCAAATTGCTGATATTGTTAAAGAGATGTATAGACCGATGGCTTGGGGGGTTCAAACTCCTGTGTACAGGAAACCATATCTAGAATGGGTAGATCGGGTATATGAATACCCAAGAGGGTTTAGGATACCAGACTTTGCTCTTTTTTATAGGAATGGAAACCAGTCAAAGGTAGAGCATATTGCTAGGTTCGCTGCTCAATGTGGTGAATTTATCAATAATGATTACATGAAGTTAAGACTGTTCCCAAATTCTCTAACTGGGGTAGCTTTTGTATGGTATATTAACCTTATACCTGGCTCCATCCAAACTTGACAACAAATGGATAAGGCATTTCATGCCCAATTCTTCCAAATGGAGCCAGAAGTTTCCATGGCAGACTTGGCAAGGTTGAGTCAAAGGTCTGATGAGAAGACTGCTCAATTTATTGCCAGATTCAAAAGAGCACGAAACAAATGTAGGATCATCCTACCAAAACCTAAGTTCGTGAGATTGGCTCAAAATGGTTTAGAGTTTAGGCTTCGAAAGAAGTTTGACTTAACTGAGTTTAGAGACTTAGTGAAACTGACCTATAAGGTGTCTTGGTATGAAGCATTACTAGAAGAAGAACAAGATCGAAGTAATGCATCATACAAGACGTATTATAGAGATCCTAATTATGAGATTGATGTAGCAGAGATTGTAGGGAAAAAATCCGTGATCTGTGAAGCATTAATTCATAAAGACACAACAATAGACCAGCAGTTTAAAAAGAAAGACCTTCATAGGAAATACTCTTTCGATTTAACAAAGGCATATGACACTTTTGATCATTTGCTTGCGACAAACTTCCTGAAGTTACCAAAAGGAGTCAAAATTCCATCTCCAGAGGAACTTAAAAGAAAAGTGTATTGTAAATGGCATAATTCTTGGTCTCATTCAACTAAAAACTGTATTGTTTTTCGAGACAGAATCCAAGAGCAAATTCGAAAGGGAAGTTTAAAATTCTCAGCTAAGGCAGAAAAGGCTATGGGCATTGACACTGATCCGGTCCCAGAAATTGGAGAAGTGGCAACCAATGTTATTATGCCAGACTTCCAGAACTTATCCTTGAAGGAATTAGAAGAGATCAAATGCATGTTGCCAGCCAGACTACCATCAAGAAAGATGCTAGAAGTTTACCAACTGTTGGACAAGGCTTTGCAGGCCAGAGGGAAGACTCTGATGAAGAGGCACTGAATGATGATTCTTTAGAGGCAACTGTCATGCAAAGAATGTATCCCAGGTGCAGGTTGAGCTACAAGTGGTTGAAAGGGCTTCTGATTGATGGGAAACAATATTACAATAATGTGCAGAGGAATCCTAAACCAACCAGTGCCTATAACAAGAGGCCATATCTAACTGGTACTAGCCAACAGCCACTAGAGTGCACTCCAAGGGCAAGAGACCTTTACATAAATTCAAACCACCCAACTATTACAGAATGGAGGCCAATCATCCTGAGAGGAGACTTGAAGTGGGCTCAAGTCATGGGATCAAAGCCAGAGATTGGCCACCTAAACCAGCCTCACACAAAAAGAAAAGTGAACACCTTCATAGAAGGACTGAATTAGGCCCAAAATAGGGGGTCAGAGCCAAGCAGTGGCCTTCACAGCCAACTTCGAAGGAAGAAAGAGATAGTTCGACAACTGGGCTAGTGGTTTCATGGGTACCTGGAGTTCCAAATTAGTTTGTCATGCAGAACAAACCTAGGGAAATGTCTACCCAAAGAAATGTTGTTGAAGACCAGGGTAGGATGGTTAAACCTCCTTTGGTAGCTCCAAATAATTGGGTGTTACTAAAGCATCCAAAAACAAAGGAACCAAATATGGTCCTAGTGATTTCTAGATCCCAAAGAAGGAAAATCCAGCGAAGGTACACTCAGTACCAGAAGGATCTGAAAGAAAGTGGAGAAAGTTCTTCATTGGTCCAGTCAAAGGGCCAGACAAAGAAAAAGAAAAGTCCAAAGTCATATCATAGTCCAAACTCGACTCCTCAAGACAAAATGAGTTGCAGTAGAAAACAGTTGGTTAAAGTTCACTCCGAACTAAAAGCCAAAGAAAGATCCAGTTTAGCAGAATTGGAAAGGGCTTTGATGGAAAGTGATAGTGAGACAGAGGGAGAGGTTGGCCTAGGCCAAAGGAAGGAGATGGTTGAGGAGGAAATGTTCGAAGCCTTCATGGCTGAACAGACATTTTTGGTCGAAAAACCAGCAGAAATAGACAATTCGAAGAAAGTTACTAGTACTGAAGTGTCAGAATGTAGCATGGAAAATGCTTCTAAAATAATTGAGCCAGTTGGCCAGGAAAAGAAGCAGGTACAGCCAGTCGTCCAATTTGGCTCGTTTCCTCCTGTGTCAGTAAATATGGTGCATATACTACCGCAGCAGTCTCAAGCTGAAGATGAAAACCAAGGTCAAAAGATTGACCCAATTCCAGTTTCTAGTGAAGACTCACAAGTGAGTATGGTGTAAGACGAATCCGAAATAGCCACTCCAATGGAAACTGGAGATGAGAGTGAGGAAGAGGTGAGTATTAACCTCTCATACCCTTTTGAGTATCACACGACATCCATGACACAGCATGTCAAACCCTTGTATATTAAGGCCTTCTTCGATGGGATACCGATGAACCGGGTATTAGTGGATAATGGGGCAGCAGTAAACCTGCTTCCGAAATCTTCTTTGAAGAAACTAGGAAAGATAAACCCCAAATTAATCCCAACTAGCACAACCATTGCTGGTTTCGCTGGAGACAAACAGATGGCTCAGGGCATTTTGCCCATCAACCTGAGTGTGGGAACCAGGGACTGCATGACGACATTCTTCGTTATCGACAGCAGTGCTAAGTATAATGCTTTACTTGGTAGGGATTGGGTTCATACCAACAAATGTATGTTTTCCTCTCTACATCAGAAGATCATGATGGCCTTGTGTAATGGAGAGACAGAGGAGATCAACGCAGACCCTCAACCCTTCATAGCTTGTGCAGATTTTGCAGAGGGCAAATTGTATAGTGAAGGAGTGGCACCACTCAGTGTACTAAGGAAACCTAATGGATCAACCGAAGTGACGACTGATGAGGAATTAGCACACCTAAAGCACTTGGTCCAGGAAAGTGTTGATAAAGAGTTTGTCGCCAAAGATGACCATGGTGCCTGGTTGTAAGAAAAAAGATGGAACACAGGAGACCAGATCTTTGGCTTTAGTTAAGTTCTCAGTATTGGACATAAAATCAATAGTCCAGAGGGTGCAATAGTAAGAGAAAGAAGCCATGGTAATTGGATGTAAGCAAGAGCAGTAACAGGTAAGGGTTTTGGCCTTGGATAAATACTGTGCATTGGACATTGAAATAAAAGTCCAGGAGATACAGGAAGAAGAAACCTTATGGACAGACTTTGTCTATGAGGAGGAGGGCAAAGACGTTGTATCAAAGAAACTGGAAGCAGGACAAAGCAAGGAGATTGCTTCGAAGACAGAAGAAATCAAAAAAGAAACATCAGTGAGTCCTCAGATGCAAGACCCTTTACAAGAAGTGAACTTGGGGGAATGTTCTATACAGCAGCAAACCTATGTAAGTGCTTGGTTAAATGCTCTTAGCAGAGACCAGTTGTTGGAGATTTTAAAGAGGTGTAAAGATTGTTTTGCATGGTCTTATAATGAACTACCAGGATTGGATGGGTCATTAGTAGAACATAGGCTTCCTATGAGGCCTAATTTCAAGTCATACAAGCAAAAATCAAGAAGGATGAGTCCTGAAGTGATTCAGAAGGTCAATGAGGAAATTCTCAGGCTCCTAAAGGCAGGTTTTATTAGGACAACCAGGTATGTTGAATGGTTATCCAATATTGTGCTTGTAGTTAAGAAGAATGACAAAATGAGGGTATGCATCGATTTCAGAAACCTGAATTTAGCAACTACAAAAGATGAGTATCCTATGCCCATAGTAGATTTATTGGTAGACAGTTCAGCAGAGCATCAACTTTTATCAATGATGGATGAGCACTCTGGTTATAACCAAATCTGCATTGCAAAAGAGGATATCCATAAGATAGTATTCAGATGTCCTGGGAACATTGGCACCTTCGAATGGGTTAAAATGCCATTTGGCCTGAAGAATGCTGAGGCTACATATCAAAAGGCTATGAACACTATCTTTCATGATCTCATTGGAGGATATTTAGAGTGTTACATTGATGACATTGTAGTAAAGTCTCAATCCATGGAGGAACATTTGTTTCACTTGGAAGTAGCTTTTGAAAGAATGAGAAAGTTTAAGTTGAAACTTAATCCACTCAAATGTGCTTTTGGCGTATCAGCTGGAAACTTCTTCGGCTATATAGTACACAAGAAGGGAATACAGATTAATCAGAACAAAGCCAAAACTATCATTGAAGCCAGACCTTCATCAAGTAAGAAAGAAGTACAAAAATTCCTTGGCCAGGTTAATTTTCTTCGAAGGTTTATTTCTAATCCCGCAGGGAAAACTAAAGTATTTTCTTCCTTATTATGGTTGAAGGATGAAAAGGAATTTGTGTGGACAGCAGAGTATCAAACTGCTTTCGAAGGAATCAAAGCCTACTTGGCCAACCCTCCAATGCTGATGCCACCAAAGGGTGATAAGCCCTTAAAGTTATATATAGCCGCTGCAGAAGATTCACTAGGATTTTTCTTAGCCCAAGACAATGAAGAAGGCAAAGAGTAAGCTGTTTATTACCTTAGTAGGTTTCTAAATTCTTATCAATGTAAATATTCAGCTGTAGAAAAGCTGTGCCTTGCATTTATATTTTGCTGCAATAAAACTAAGATAACATCTTTTGCTTACAACTGTCTTGGTAATTGCAACCACAGATTTAGTTAAATATATGTTATTTAGGCTTATGTTGAAAGGAAGAATTGGCAAATGGATATTAGCTTTATCAGAATTTCATCTAGAATATGTTCCCCAAAAGGCAGTAAAAGAACAAGTTTTAGCTAATTTTTTGGCAGACCATCCATGTCAAATAGAAAGCCAAGAGATAATGGAACTTGATTTGGTTAGTATTGAACTATGGCATTAGATTACAAGCTCATGCAGTTGATATATTTGGAGATTCTCAGTTGGTAGTTAACCAGGTGAAAGGAATTTTCAAATGTCAAAGTGTAAGCATGTTGCCATACTATGTTGTTGTATTACATTTGCTTTCTCAATTTTAGATAGCAAATGTAACTTATGTCCCAAGATTCTTGAATAATAAAGCTAATGATGTGGCTCAGAAAGTTTCGAATTTCAAGAGAAGGGATAACACTCAAAGGGACATAAGTTAAACAACATACCAAAAGGTAATATCACATTTGAATAGAAGGAATATGGTCTTAGAAGTCAATCATAATGACTTACAAAAACAAGATTGGAGGCATCCAATAATGCAGTATCTAGCTGGCCCATCTTCGAGAGCCAGCAGAAAAATCAAATTGCAATCTATGCAATACATAATGTATGGTAATGCTCTTTACAAAATGGGGGCAAATGGGTTATTATTGGAATGTTTAGGTCCAAAGGAAGCATTGATAGCCATGGCTGAGGTTCATGAAGGCATCTGTGGTGCTCATCAGCCTGGTGTAAAGATGAGATGGCTGCTTTGAAGACATTCTTACTATTGGCCAATCATCCTTAAGGATTGCATATAATATGCTAGAGGTTGCCAGGCATGCCAAAAACATGGTGCAATAAGGCATGTACCTATAACTGATCTGCATGCGGTTGTGAAACCTTGGCCATTTAGAGGATAGGCTATGAATATGATAGGCAAAATACATCCACCCTCTTCGAAGCATCATTATTTTATTTTAGTGGCCACTGATTGCTTCACGAAGTGGATCGAAGCTAAGCCATATAAGGCTGTAGACCAGACCGAAGTTATTGAATTCATTAAAGATTTGATCCATAGATTTGGCATCCCACAGACCATAATTGTTGATAATGGGACTGTATTTGATGGGAAAATGGTAAATTCTTTTATGGCAGAGTTTGGAATTAGCCTTGTTAATTCTATACCCTATTATGCACAAGCCAATGGTCAGGCAGAGTCATCCAATAAATCTTTAAAGAAAGGAATATAGAAAGTTGTGGAAGACAATCCCAGGGATTGGCATGACTTACTGTTGGATGTATTATGGCCTTATAGGACTTCTCAAAGATCAAGTACAGGAATTACTCCTTATGCTTTAGTATATGGGCATGATGTAGTACTACCTATGGAAATTAATATTAAGTCCTTGAGAGTGAGATGCCAAGATCAGTTAATCATTGAGCAGTACCATCAGAGTATGTGCTTGGAATTAGAAAGTGTGGATGAAACTAGAATTCTGACATTAAACATCATTCTTTTCCAAAAGAAGAAGGTAGCCAAAAACTATAATAAGAAGGTCAAGCATATTAGCTTTGATGAAGGTGATTTGGTATGGAAGACAATACTCCCAATAGGGATTAAAAACCACAAGTTTGGCAAATGGTCGCCTAACTAGGA
Source organism: Camellia sinensis (assembly GCF_055761805.1). NCBI lineage: Eukaryota > Viridiplantae > Streptophyta > Magnoliopsida > Ericales > Theaceae > Camellia > Camellia sinensis. The sequence continues at coordinate 156,715,657 of NC_138964.1, forward strand.
AGGACCATATCAAGTTCATAGAGTCTTGCCTTCGGGAGCATATCATTTGAAAAATTTGAATGGATAGGTGTTGGCTGCATATTTTGTACAAGCCAGTTACAATTCGACGCGTGGCAAAGTAAGGGTAATATAGGGAGACCATTCAAGTCTTCGATCCTGATCGTACACGTGGCAGTTGATATTGGTTGTTATGAGATCTGAGTAGCAGTGGATCAACAAAGAGATGCAAGGTGATGTGGCATCAGCGGTTACTCTTATTTAAATTCAAACTTAGGAGTGAAGCTTAACTGCAAATGATGGTATAGTGGAGCTAATCTTTAGGCTACATAATCAGCGATCATGGGGGAGCAGTTCGACGGTTGGAAATACAATTCAACTGTCATCTTTGAGCAGTATAAATAGCAGAGAAGGCCCTGGAAAAAGCCCCGGACTCAGATCTAAAAAACAGTCTTATTCTACTTTACTTTTACATACCCTGTTCTTTACATTCCAGTACTTCAAATTCTGCACTGCATTTTCATTCATAGGAGTAGTTTCAAATAGATTGTCGATTCGAATCATTGTAAGTTTTTCATTCTAGTGAAATGCTTCAGATTTTCTTTATTTGATTGGTATTCTGTTTAAATTCTCCTAAATCAAGCCACCAGTAAAAGTCTCTTCATTGAGGTTGAGAGAACTAAAACACAATCGTCTGATAATTAGTTGGCAATTAAATTTCTGTAAGGACTAAATTGATCCTTGCTGGCACGCTCGCAATCACAATAATAACCTTCGAAAGCCAAAAAGCCAGCATACATTTTTGGCACGCCCAGTGGGACTACATTTAAAATGGCTAGACGTAGGAGACAAGGAGAAAATGAACGCTTGGAAGAAGGCGTGGAAGGAGAGATAGAGATACCTAATCCAGAGGATAATGTGATAACACATCCTGTGAAAACTCCTATTTTATCGGAACCTATGGTCGAACAGACCAGTACTTCAGAACAAATACCATTTGTTCGTAATATTAGACGAGACCAAGGAATTGGACCATCCACTGTCCCATCTACTCAGCCAGTGAATCCATGGGGTGGCTTAATAGATGCAATGGGACAACAATTAATGAACACAATGGAAAGGTGGGCAACATCCTTTTTGGATCAAATGAATACCCACCAACTAACAAACGCAAGACACATGAAGGAAATTTCGAATGTCCCTTAGCAAAGATTGGCTAGAGATAAACAGCCTATGCAAATTAATGGATATTCTAATGGACAAACTAGTAATCAGAACCATGAAAGACCATCACCTCAGTCTTGGTACGAACCTGTTCCAAGGCCCGTTGTAGGTCAAAATGTCTCAGTACTTAACAGTGAAGCCATGCAATTTGGTGGAACTGGCCCAGTACAAGAAAATGGCATAAGAATGGTTCCGAATCCCATGTTCGAAGCCATACCTGGCACAAAGGGGTTTACTAATCCCTTATTCGAATTTATACCCGGGGGGTTAGAAGGTTTTCCTACAAATAGAAGAGACACAACACCAGTTCCAGCACCTTTCGCAGGTCCTTTCGTAGGACAAATTCAAAGGGGTTACCCACACCCCCAATAGTAACCTGCACCACAGGAACAACCAGTCCCAAATATACCACCTTATGGACCAAGAGGACCACAAGCACAAGTTTGTCCACCAAATCCTGTGTTTGTTCCTCCGGCGGTGATTCAGCAGGCACAAAATATGGTCCCTAAGGACCAAATTGCTGACATCGTTAGGGAGATGTGTGGACCAATGGCTCAGGGGGTCCAGACTCCTTTATACAGAAAACCCTACCCAGAATGGATAGATAGGGTACATGAATACCCAAGAAGTTTTAGGATACCAGATTTCACCCTTTTTTATGGAAATGGAAACCAGTCAACAGTAGAGCATATCGCTAGGTTTGCTACTCAATGCGGTGAATTCACTAATAATGATTTTATGAAGCTGAGGCTGTTCCCAAATTCTCTAACTGGGGGAGCATTTGTATGGTACATTAACCTTACACCTGGCTCAATCCAAACTTGGCAACAAATGGAAGAGGCATTTCACGCCCAATTTTTCCAATCGGAGCCAGAAGTTTCCATGGCAGACTTGGCAAGGTTGAGTCAAAGGCCTGAAGAAAAGGCTACTCAATTTATTGCCAGATTTAAAAGGGCTCGAAATAAATGTAGAGTCATTTTGCCAGAGCCAGAATTCGTAAGATTGGCTCAAAATGGCTTAGAATTTAGGCTTCGAAAGAAGTTTGACTCAACAGAGTTCAGGGACTTAGTGGAACTGACTTACAAAGTATCTAGATATGAAGGATTACTAGAAGAGGAGCAAGATTGAAATAATGCATCATAAAAGACATACTACAAAGATCCTAACTATGAGATTGATGCAGCAAAGATTGTGGGAAAAGAGCCTATGATCTGTGAAGCATTAATTCATAAGGATATGACAATTGACCAGCAATTTAAAAAGAAAGATCTCCACAGGAAATATTCTTTCGATTTAACTAAGGCAAATGACATTTTTTATCATTTGCTTGCAGCCAACTTCCTTAAGTTACCAAAAGGGGTTAAAATTTCATCTCTTGATGAACTTAAAGGAAAAGTATATTGTAAATGGCATAATTCCTGGTCTCACTCGACTAAAAACTGTGTTGTTTTTCGAGACAGGATCCAAGAACAAATTCGGAAAGAGAGTTTGAAATTCCCAGCCAAAGCTGAAAAGGCCGTGGGGATCGACAGTAATCCATTTCCAGAAATTGGAGAGGTGGCAGCCAATGTCATTATACCAAATTTTCAGAACCTGTCTTTGAAAGAATTGGAAGAAGTCAATGTACAGATGCATGTGGCCAACTAGATAGCAATCAAGAAAGACACTAGAGATCTACCAGCTATTGGACAAGGTTTCTCACACCAGAGGGAAGACTCTGAGGAAGAAACATTGGATAACGATTCCTTAGAAGCAGCTGCAATGCAGAGGATGTGTCCTAGGTGCAGACTAAGCTACAAATGGTTGAAAGGACTCCCGACTGATGGGAAGCAGCACTACAAGGATGTGCAGAGACGTCCTAAACCAACTAATGCTTACAATAAAAGGCCATATCCATCTAGCGTCAGGCAGCAGCCCTTGAGGGTTGAACCAACAGTTGATAGGATGCATTTCAAAGGCAAGAAGCCTTTACATGAATCTAGGCCAGCTAATTATTACAAAATGGAGAGCAGCCATTATGGAAAGAGATTGGAGATAAGTCTAGTTTATGGGATTAAAACCAGAGATTGGTCCCCTAAACTAGCCTCACGCAAGACAGAAAGTGGACACCTTCATCGAAGGCCGGAGTTAGGCCCAAAGCATGAAGTCAGGACCAAGCAGTGGCCTTCGCGGCTAGCTTCGAGGAAAGCTTCGAAGGAAGAAGGAAGTAGTTCCACGGCAGGGTCAGTAAGTTCATGGGTACCTGGGTTCCCAGACTGGTTTGTAATGCAAAACAAACCTAGGGAAGTGTCTACCCAGACAGAGGTTGCTAGAAACCAAGGTAGGATGGTCAGACCTCCTTTGGTGGCTTTGAACAATTAGGTCTTGCTTAAGCACCCAAAAACAAAGGAACCAGATATGGTCCCCGTGATTTCTAGATCACAAAGGAAAAAAATTCAGCGCAGATACACTCAGTACCAACGAGACCTGAAAGAAAATTGAGAGAATTCTTTATTGGCACAGACAGAAGGAAAGAAGAATCCAAAGTCAGACCCTACTCCAAAACCAACTCTACAAGGCAAAATGGGTTGCAACAGGAAACAGTTGGCCAAAGTTCATTCTGAACTAAGAGCCAGGGAGAAGTCCAGTTTAGCGGGATTAGAGAAGGCACTAATGGAAAGTGACAGCGAACCAGAGACAGAAGTTGGTTTAAGCCAAAAGAAAGAAATGGTTGAGGAAGAAATGTTCGAAGCCTTCATGGCTGAACAAACGTTCCTGGTTGAAAAACCAGTCATGACAAGCCATTCAAAGGATAAAGTACTAGAAAGCGGCATGGAGGATGCTTCTGGAGTGACTGAACAAGGTGGCCAAAAAGAAAAGCAGACACAGCCGGCCATCCAATTTGGCTCTGTGTCAGTGAACATGGTACACATACTACCGCATGAATTCCAAGCTGGAGATGAGAATCAAGAGAGGCAAGAAATTGACCCAATTCCAATCTCTAGTGAAGACTTACAAGTGAGTATGGTACAAGATTATTTCGGAATGATTACCCCAATGGAAACTGAGTATGAGAGTGAAGAAGTGGTAAGTATTAACCTCTCGTATCCTTTTGAATATCCCTCGAATTCTATGACACAACATGTTAAGCCTTTGTATATTTGTTAGCACCATAAATCTGCAATTTTTATTATTATTTATTATTTATATAATTACAGGACAGTGTGGCATCCTCCTACTCATTTGGAGGTTATGAGAAATTATGAAGGCATGGAGGGTTATGTGGCATTATGGGAATGAAGATGGAAGAGTGGGTAGTTTTAGGTGGTTATTGGCTAGTTATTGCTGAAATTTTTTTTCTTACAAAAATTTGTCTATAAATAGCCATTTATGGCTACATTGTAAAGAATCCAGAATTCAAATCAAAGACAATTGATTTCAATATTTCTTGTCATTTTCTTTATCTTAGGAGTAATTTAACATAGATTTATATTTCGAAGCATTTATTTTCAGTATTTCCATTTCGAAGCATTTTATGCACTTTCTTTTCGAAGCATAGGAGTAGAGGTAAGTAATTATTACTTTGATTGTTCACTTAATCGTCTTTCTCCGTCCCTCTTTCATCTTTTACTTTTTCTTTTTTCTACACTTGACAATTTTGAAGTCCTCTTTGTTAAGGCAAAAGAACCATCAAAGCAATCGCTTGATAATTGGCTTGAATTTAATTTGTAAGGATTTTTCAATCCTTGCTAGCGCTCGTATTTATGATATTTTCCTTCGTAGGAAAATAAGCCAACAATTTTTGGCACGCCCAGTGGGACATCATGTGTAATAAATGAAAAATGAATTGGATTTGTCCATTTCAAATAGCCTAGATGAAATTTTTTGGCGTAAACAAGAAATTTTGGATCTTCAAGAAGAGATCCATTTTCTTGATGAAATAAATTTTCATCCCTTACAACATTATTTGGTGGAAGAAAAAAGACACCATTTAATTGGAAAAATTCATCAACTTGATATGGAAATTCGCCAATGGAATGATGAGTTATCAATTCTCGCTACCAAGTTTTAACTGAGGCCTTAATGGCCGGAATTGGTGAATTTTTTCAGAATTTTTTCATGGTTAAAAATAGCAAAAGCAAAGAGCTGATTTCATCAATGGCTCGGGGGGTTCAAGAGTCCATTTTTAAAGAGCCAAATTATAAAATTAACATAACGAAAGAGCATGTTCTTAAGCCAAATTTGACTAAGAATGATGTTCCATGCATGGCTCAAGGGTCTCAAAATCAATTTTTCGAGAGTCAAGTCATGAAAATAGCTTATCTATGGGTGATTTTCATAAGCCATTAATGGCTAACATGGAAAAACAACCCACTTTGCCAAATAATTATGAAAATCTATTCGGCCAAAGTCGTGTTTTTAAAACAAACATGGTAAAAAATAATGAACAAGCCACTGTTCATGAATTCAAATTTTTTGACATTTTTCAAAATGTCAAAAAGTATGAATTTTCATGGTTACACTATACCATGACTTTTGTTGTTCGAAATCCATTTTGGATTTGTGGATCACATCAAACGTTGACTTTGATGGGATGGCTAACAAATAATATTTCGTTATTGCAATATATTGAGCCAAAAATGTTGTTATTAGTTGATCCATAAAACCATCACCATTTGGTTTTGTGGTTACCTTCAAAGCATGTCTCAAGACACTTCGAAGTAGATTATTCATTGAAATATCATTTTATAGCCATTAATGGCTAGTTAAAATGCCAAACTAATTTCATAATAATCCAACTCTTTGGATTTAGTTCGAAGAGATGTCGTGAGCACTTTCGAAAGACGACTTTAATCCTTTAGTAACATATGTGACTTTCGAAGGGTGGTTTTGTCATCAATAAACACCTTCGAAATGTAACATGGGACAAGAAAGCTTTCGAAATGTGTACATCCGTTCAAATATATGTAAAATGACAATTAATTAATTATCGAATAATGCCTATTTTTGGCATGATAATTAGTGGCTTTACTGATAACCATTTTTATAGCCATTTGTTACATGAAAATGTAACTAGTATTCTATAAAAGTTGGTTCAAAGAACAACGGTTTGGTGTCTTCGGAGAATTAATAATTGGTTTAAAGCATAAAATTAATATTTTTATTGATTATGTGTGAACCAAAACATACAAAATTTGAATAACCACAATATTGGCCAAAAGTTGCTTCGAAAGCCTTTTGCCATAATTTTGTAAGCTTCGAAGCACTCCATCTTGCATCAATAATAGCTTCGAAGAAAAAATAGTGATAGTTGTGAACCTTCGAAGATTTGCCGAGTATTTTCAAGGACCTAATTCGTCATTTGTTGGCATTTTCGACCTTCGAATGATAATTTTAGTCCTCTATACCACCTTCAAAGCTGGTTATTTAGCATGTGTAACAGTTTGCTAAGGTGAATCATTGACTTTGTCTTGAAAATATGTGGTTATCCTTCGAAACTTTTCTATAATAATATCCCTTCAATGCATATATATATAATCCACAACATCTAGTCATAATTTCATGCTCATTCGAAGCAGTTTATTGGTGCTATTATATCATTCGAAGCACTTTGTTGATATTATTCGAAGCACTTTATTGTTTAGATTAGTCATGTGCTTGGTTCGGCCTTTCAAAAATTCAAACAAACATCATTTTTAAGGGCTGCGGGGGGTAATGTTAGCACTATAAATCTGCAATTTTTATTATTATTTATTATTTATATAATTACAGGACATGTGGCATCCTCCTACTCATTTGGAGGTTATGAGAAGTTATGGAGGCATGGAGGGTTATGTGGCATTATGGGAATGAAGATGGAAGAGTGGGTAGTTTTAGGTGGTTATTGGGTAGTTATTGCTGAAAGTTTTTTCCTATAAATATTTGTCTATAAATAGCTATTCATGGCTACATTGTAAAGGATCCAGAATTCAAATCAAAGACAATTGATTTCAATATTTCTTGTCATTTTCTTTATCTTAGGAGTAGTTTAACATAGATTTATATTTCGAAGCATTTATTTTCAGCATTTCCATTTCGAAGCATTTTATGCATTTTTTTTCGAAGCATAGGAGTAGAGGTAAGTAATTATTACTTTGATTGTTCACTCAATCGTCTTTTTCCGTCCCTCTTTCGTCTTTTACTTTTTCTTTTTTCTACACTTGACAATTTTGAAGTCCTCCTTGTTGAGGCAAAAGAACCATCAAAGCAATCGCTTGATAATTGGCTTGAATTTAATCTGTAAGGATTTTTCTATCCTTGCTGGCACGCTCGTATTTATGATATTTTCCTTCGTAGGAAAAATAAGCCAACAATATTAAGGCCTTCTTCGATGGGATACAGTTAAACCGAGTCTTAGTGGATAATGGGGCAGCGGTGAACGTACTACCGAAATCTTCCTTGAAGAAATTAGGAAAAAAGAATCCCAGGTCAATCCCAACCAGTACAACCATTGCTGGTTTTGCTGGGGACAAACAGATGATGGCCCAGGGAATTCTACCCATCAACCTAAGTGTGGGAACCAGGGACTGCATGACGGCATTTTTCGTCATCGACAGCAATGCGAAGTACAATGCTTTACTTGGTAGAGATTGGATCCATACTAACAAATGTGTGCCTTCCTCTTTGCATCAAAAAATGATAATGGCTCTAGGCAATGGGGAGACGGAGGAAATTGATGCAGATCCTCAACCTTTCGTAGCCTGCGCAGACTTCGCAAAAGCCAAGTTGTATATTGAGGGAGTGACACCGCTCAGTATACTGATAAAATCTGATGGCTCAGCCGAAGTAACGGCTGATGAAGAAGTGACACACCTGAAGCACTTAGTCTAGGAGAGTGCTAATGAAGAGGTGGTCGTTAAAGATGACAATGATGCCTGGTTATAGGTAGCAAAATGAAGCACCAGAAGCCAAGTCTTTGGCTTTAATTAAGTTTTCAATATTGGATGTAAAGTCAATAGTCCAGAAAGTGCAGGAGCAAGAGAAAGAAATCATGATAATTGGCTACAAGCAAGAGCAGCAACAAGTCAGAGTTTTGACCCTTGACAAATACTGTGCATTGGACATAGAGACAAAAGTCTAAGAAATACAAGAAGAAGAAGCCTTGTGGACAGACTTCGTCTATGAGGAGGAGGGTAAAGAGGTTGAATCAAAGAACCTGGGAACAGAACGCAGCAAGGAGATTGCTTCGAAGCCAGAAGGAATCAAAGAAGGAATTCCAGTAAGTACTCAGATACAAGACCCCTTAGAAGAAATAAATTTAGGGGAAGCTTCTGTACAACAACCCATTTATATAAGTTCTCGGTTGAATACTCTTGACAGGAATCAGTTGTTGGTTATACTGAGGAGATATAAAGATTGTTTCGCATGGCCTTATAATGAACTACCAGGATTAGATAGGTCATTAGTGGAACATAGGCTTCCTATGAAGCCAAACTTCAAGCCATACAAACAAAAACCAAGAAGAATGGGTCCAAAAGTGATCCAGAAAGTTAAGGAAGAAATTCTTAGACTACTCAAGGCAGGCTTTATCAGGACAGCCAGGTATGTTGAATGGCTATCTAATATTGTGCCTGTAGTTAAGAAGAATGGCAAAATGAGGGTATGCATCGATTTTAGAAACCTAAATCTAGCAACTCCAAAAGATGAATATCCTATGCCTATAGTAGATTTGCTAGTGGACAGTTCAGCAGGGCATCAAATTTTATCAATGATGGATGGGCACTCTGGTTACAACCAAATTTGCATTGCGGAGGAGGATGTTCACAAGACAGCATTCAGATGTCTTGGGAATATTGGGACCTTCGAATGGGTTAAAATGTCATTTGGCCTAAAAAATACTGGGGCCACATATCAGAGGGCTATGAACACTATCTTTCATGACCTTATTGGAGGGTATTTAGAGTGTTATATTGATGACATTGTAGTTAAATCCCAATCCATGGAGGAACATCTGTTTCACCTAGAAGCAGCCTTTGAAAGAATGAGAAAGTTTAAATTGAAGCTTAATCCTCTTAAGTGTGCTTTTGGCATATCATCTGGAAACTTCTTGGGCTATGTAGTACACAAGAAAGGAATACAGATTGACTAGAATAAAGCCAAAGCTATCATTGAAGCTAGACCTCCATCAAGTAAGAAAGAATTACAAAAGTTCCTTGGACAGGTTAATTTTCTTCGAAGATTCATTTCTAACACTGCAAGGAAAACTAAAGTATTTTCTTCCTTATTAAGGCTGAAAGATGAAGAGGAATTTGTGTGGACAGCGGAGCATCAAATTGCTTTCGAAGGAATTAAAGCCTACTTGGCCAACCCTCGTGTACTGATGCCACAAAATGGCGTTAAGCCTTTGAAGTTGTATATAGCTGCAGTAGAAGATTCATTGGGAGCTTTCTTAGCCCAAGACAATGAAGAAGGCAAGGAGCAAGCTGTTTATTACCTTAGTAGGTTTTTAAATTCTTGTGAATATAAATATTCAGCTGTAAAAAAGCTTTGCCTTGCGCTGTATTTTGCTGCAATGAAATTATGATATTACCTTTTGCCTACAACTGTCTTGGTAATTGCAACCACAGATTTGGTTAAATATATGTTATCTAGACCTATGTTGAGGGGAAGAATTGGCAAATGTGTATTAGCCTTGTCAGAATTTCACTTAGAATATGTTCCCTAAAAGGCAGTGAAAGGACAAGTTTTATCCAATTTTTTGGCAGACCATCCATCTCAAACAGAGAGTCAAGAGATAATGGAACTTGGTATGGCTAGTGTCGAGCCATGGCAAATGTGGTTCGATGGATCGAAAGCCAATGGCCTAACTGGAATTGGTATAGTGATTAAGTCACCACAAGGAATAGAAACCACACATGGTTTCAAAGTGGATGAAACTACTTGTTCTAATAATTAAGCTGAATATGAAGCCTTGATAGTAGGATTGGAAATTCTTAGTGGATTACAAGTACATACAGTTGACTTATTTGGAGATTCTCAATTGGTGGTTAACCAAGTGAAAGGGATTTTCAAATGTCAAAGTATAAGCATGCTGCCATATTATGTTGTCGCATTACATTTGCTCTCTCAATTTCAAATAGCAAATGTAACTCATGTTCCAAGATTCTTGAATAATAGAGCTAATGATGAAGCTCAGAAAGCCTCGAATTTCAAGAGGAATGATGGTACCCAACGGGACATAAGCCAAACAACATACCAGAAATCTATACCACCCTTAAATAAAAGGAATGTGGTCCTGGAAGTCAATCATAATAATTTACAGGAACAAGATTGGAGGCATCCAATAATACAGTACTTGGCTGGAGGCATCCAATAATACAGTACTTGGCTGGCCTATCCTCAAAGGCCAACAGAAGAATCAAATTACAATCTATGCAATACATCATATATAATAATGATCTCTACAAAAGGGAGGGGGATGGTCTATTGTTGGAATGTTTAGGACCAAAAAAAGCATTAACAGCTATGGCTGAGGTTTATGAAGGCATCTGTGGTGCACATCAGCCTGGTGTAAAAATGAGATGGATGCTTCGAAGACATTCCTATTATTGGCCAACTATCCTTAAAGACCGCATAGAATATGCAAAGGGTTGCCAGGCATGTCAAAAGCATGGTACAATAAGGCATGTGCCCATAACTGACCTGCATGCAGTAGTAAAGCCTTGGCCATTCAGAGGATGGGCCATGGATATGATGGGGAAAATACACCCACCCTCTTCGAAGCATCATTGTTTCATTTTGGTGGCTACTGATTATTTCACCAAGTGGGTCGAAGCTAAGCCATACAAGGCTGTAGACCAGACTGAGGTCATTGGGTTCATCAGGGATTTGATCCATAGGTTTGGCATCCCGCAAACCATAACTGTTGATAATGGGACTGTGTTTGATGGAAAAATGGTGAGGTCTTTTGTGGCTGAGTTTGGAATTAGCCTTATTAATTCCATCCCCTATTATGCACAAGCTAACGGCTAGGCTGAATCATCCAATAAGTCCTTGAAGAAAGGAATACAAAATGTTGTGGAAGACAATCCTAGGGATTGGCATAACTTGTTGTTGGATGTATTGTGGGCTTATAGAACTTCTCCAAGGTCAAGCACAGGAGTTACTCCTTATGCCTTGGTATATAGGCATGATGCTGTATTGCTTGTGGAAATTAATGTTAAGTCTTTGAGGGTAAGATGCCAAGACCAGCTAGATTCTAAGCAATACCATCAGAGTATGTACTTGGAATTAGAAGGAATAGATGAGGCCAGAATTCTGGCATTAAATAGCATTCTCTTTCAAAAGAAGAAAGCAGCCAAAATTTATAATAAGAAAGTCAAGCACATTGGCTTTGATGAAAGTGATTTGGTGTGGAAAACTATACTCCCAATAGGTATTAAAAGCCATAAGTTTGGTAAATGGTCACCTAACTAGGAAGGACCATATCAAATTCATAGAGTCCTGCCTTTTGGGGCATATCATTTGAGAAATTTGAATGGATACATACATCCCAAAAAGATCAATGGCAGATATTTGAAGCTTTATTTTTCAACTATCTAGGAAACACAAGAAGTAGAATGAATGTCAAGCAAAAGAACACAAGAATACTCAAATGATAAATCAGAATTTGTTTTTCTTCATAAAGAGTTAAATACATTTTGCCATAAATTGGCCCAAAAATCATTACAATGCCTTAATTGTTCTTTTACAACAGACTTCCTATTCTTAAATGAGGGAGCCAACTGAATGGCCGTGGTCATTTCTTGCTTTCAATCGGCCAATCCTTGGTTGGTGATCTGCAGTTTTGTGTCAGTTCGAATTAAGGCTTGATTCACTGCAGACAGCTTCTCCTCAAGTTGAGCTTTATTCTCTAGTAGTTGAGTTCGAAAATGGGAGACAGAGGAATGTTGTTCCTTCAGCACTGAGACTTCAGAATGCACTGCGGAAACAAAGCTCTGATCTCTCGCTAATCTTTCCTCTGCAACCTTGGCAGTATGACAAATGTTGATATAAAAGTCAATAGTAGCTGCTGCCTGAGATAGATGACTTGAGACAGTCATGCTGGATTGCTCAACAGCTTTGCAGCACTGCAGGAAGCCATTTCTTATTATAGGCCTTTGTAAAGCCTTAAAAGGAATCCTTGAAAAAGATATCAGGAATTCCAGACAGCTGTCTAAATCCATCAGAGGTGCAGAAGGCTTCCTACTAGAGGAAGAGGAGCTCTCAAGAATTTCTAACAGGGAGTCAGCTAGTACTAACGGCCCAGCCTCATCATTAGTTATTGGAGAGGTAGAGGCTATGTCGAAGAGACTAGCTAGTCTTGCTTCGAAGACATCTACTTCGTCCATGAACATAAGGGGTGCAGAAAGAGTAATGGTAGAAGACACAGAGGATTGCATAGGGATAGGAGAAATGGATGGAACATTTTCAGCAGTCTCTATGGTCCTAGCCACCAATATGTCAAGGAAAGAAGGGCTGGAAGTAGATAAAGGTAATAAACCATGGGTTGGAGAGCCACCAGCACCTTCTTTTGGGGAATCAGCTATCATCTGAGATAGAGTAATAGTTAGAATTTCCTTAGGGGGAAGGGAAAGAGCAAGACTCGGAAAAGAATCGAATAAAGGTAGATCCAAAGATAAGAAAGGGAGATATGGATTCAATTCAAAAGAAAGAGATGCATGAATGCTTGGCCTCAAGGAGGATACATTGAATGTAGGCCTAGGAAGTGGGAGTATTGTCTAAATGGTCTTCACATTTTGCATCTGATCAGCCTCAATTGAAACTGAGAAAATTCTCATTGAAAGAGTAAGCTCAGGATTTGTTGCTGCAAAAGAAGAGAAGGACAAAGTGATGTCAAAGCTCAATACCCACAAGATTAACAAGGAAAAACAGTAGAGGTTTTAAAGAAGTTACTTGTTTCAGAAGTGACAATAGCAGTAGGAGAGCTTCGAAGAGAGTAGTGATCAGCAACGTGTTGTCTTCTTGCAGCATCCCTTTGAAGTGCATCAGCAGCAGCAGCTTCGTCTCTTAAGAATTGTTACTGTCGTCTCTTCTCAGCTCTCTCAAAGACAATTATGGCCTTGGAATGCTCTCATTCCACTGCCTTAGCAGCTGCCTCATGTATAGGGTCTTCAACAAAATCAGAAGGAGAGACAGTCATCTTCCTTCTCTTTTTTCTTTGTGCAGGCATTGAATGTTCTTCCTCAACTTCTTTCTCTCCAGTTTGGGATTCAGATTCTTCAGAAGTGAGTTCCTCCACTCTGACCATTGTCTCATGCATGGGATCTTGAACCAAGCTAGAAGAAATGACGGCCACTCTTTTCCTTCTTTTCAGGGGAGACTCTTGCTCTTGGGTTAACTCTTCTTCTGCTTCTTCTTCTTCTTCTCCTGTTTGCACCTTAAAAACTTCATTCTCAGGCTCAAGAAAAGTCTCATTTTCTTTTGTTGCTGTTTGCTTTTGAGAAGATTTAGAGCTTGAATCTTCTGAGGAGAATCTCCCTGTGAGGTACTTACACCACCTTCACAAAAGGAAGAACTAAAGATAAGACTGAAAGCATTATAAAGAAGGTAAAAGAGAAGAGATGAGAGTATATACCTTTCTTCGAGGTAGCCCAAGTAACTTTAGGAGTACAGGCAGACACAGGAATTGGAGTGGTCAGAACAGTGGAAGAAGTAGCAACTCCAGCTCCTTTGGGCTTGGGTACATCTAACACCGTTAGTAGGTCTTGAGGGGGAATGGCCAGGTGCACTTCTATATTGGTCACCTACCAATTTTGGTATCTCTTCAAAATGTTATCTTGGGGAAGGAAGGGGATATACTCAAAATCGATCAAGTCCTGTATAAATTTGGAAGTTTCCTCTTCTAGTCTGGACCTTGGAACTTTTGCATCCCTTGTGGTAAGACTTAGATTGGTGTTACTACAGAGAGGTATTGGGACCCCCTGAGTAAAGCCAAATTGTCTAGCAAATTGTGCAGGACAATAGGGCTCAGCAATGCATTTGTAAGCTCTGAGGTTCATGGTCCCAATGAATAATTCTCTGGGAATTAAAATGGAGGCCCATATATCCTTGTGAACAGGTGAAGCACAGAGCCTATCACTTAGGAAATTCTTCAACCAAAGTGGGCCAATAGTAGTGGGTTCGAAGGGACAAAAGCAGTAGGAAAGAGGAGAAGCTGAAAGTTGGTGGAAGAAAGAGAAGTAAAAAACAAAAGTAGAAGGATAAAGAGAAGCATTGGCTAGCCTCATGACATGAGTAGGAGGGTCTGGTTCAAAACATTTAAGGCATTTGGATTGTAACTCGGGGAAATAAGCAAAAAGCCAAAGCTGAAGAATCCAAATCGGTCCCCCTTGATTGACATCTAAGGGTTTCTCACAAAAAAGAGAGCAGGCTCTGCATACGTGACCTAGAACGTATAGGGCTAAAGCCACCCTTTTTTGTAAAACAAGGGCTTTGGCAAGAGGGGCAAATTCAGGCATAATTTTTTGAGAAGAAGTGCAGAAAAGGAACTTGCAAAGCCAATATAATAAGAAAGAAAAGAATTCCCTATCGGTCACAAGAGCCTCCCTTCTACTCTCAGCCTTGACAAAGTCACTATAGGATGAGTTAAGAGAGGGGAAGGAAAAAGGGACTGCTAGGTCAGGATAATCTGGTCCAATGAGAGTTCCAATGGGAGATAATCCTAAAAGATGGCAAATTTCAAGCACAGTAGAGGCCATCATCCCACATCTGAATTGGAAGAAATTAAAAACAGAATTCCAAAAGCACAGAGCAGCAGGAACTAAAAAAGGGTCCTCTGAAATGGTTAACCTGGATAACCGAAGGGCATCAAGGAGGCAGAGTTCTTGAAGGTCCAGGGTCCTACTAGGGACAACTCAATCATACCATTCTTGCCACTTTGGTCTCACCGTGGGCCAACATCGGTGGGGACGATTCGTCTTCCAGTTCCTCCAGTTAAGGCCACCTTCGTAAAGGAGACAATGGTCTTCCAGACGAGGGTATAGAGCTGGAAGCTCAATAGGAATCTCCTTGAATATGGAACCAAGCACATAGTCTTCTTGCGCATGACGACGAGGAATGAGGATGCATCCGTCAATGGCACTTTTCTCCCCAGCTTTGTACTTTTCACATTCTGCATCAATGAGCCTTTTCAGGGCTACAGATGGGCTCGCATGCTCTACAACTGGCACTTTCAATGAGGAGGAAGCCATTGATAAAACGCTTTCTCAAAGGACGAAGCTGAAAAATGGAGTAAAAAGAAGTGGGAGACGAATACAGGTGAAGGGTTTTATATGTTGAGTGAGCAAGTGGTTTCAGAATGTGGAATAAAAGGATTTCAAAAGCCTTTATATCTGAAAGATACATCGCGTAAATTCGTTAAGTACTAAAAGTAAGAATACAAAGAATTTCCTTCAATATTGATACTCTTGGAGGGAAAAAACATATCCCAGATGTTGATACCAGCTTCGAAGTAGAATGTTTGGCTTCGAAGCCAGATTTTGGCGCCAAAAGTCAAATAACAACAGCTTTGAAACTAAGAAGCCAGCTTTGAAGCACATTCCATGCTTAAGAATGTAAGAATACTCAAATATTCATTTAATTAGAAGGGGATTAAGACCTATTTTGGACTTCTAAATGAAACGATGACCTTCGAAGTGAAACTTGAGACCCCGTGAGGATGGAAATTGGTGTTCAAAACATAACACACTAGATTTTGGCGCCAAAAGTCCAATAACAACGGCTTCGAAACTAAGAGCCGGCTTCGAAGCGCATTCCGTACTCAATGGATACAAGAATGTTCAAGTACTCGTTTACTTCAAAAGGACTAAAGACCTGTTTTAGGTTTCTCAATGACAGTGATGTTCTTCGAAGTAAAATTAAAAATTCCTTGGGAAGGGAAATTGGCATTCGAAACATCGAAACCCATAGTTGGTTTATATATATATTCAGAAAAGTTGACTTTTTGAACTAAAACAGTGCAACCCTCAAAAGGAGCTTCCATATTTTTGAAAATATGGACTATTGTTCAAAACGAAAAGATCAATTTAGAACTGATTAATCTGCATTCCCTAAATTGGAAAAGTTCATGGTCGTGTTGTTAGTATTCATTTTAAACGATCGAATCCAGGTTCGAAAGAAAAGATTGTTTAGTTCGAAGCTCTGAAATTGCTTTTAAAGACAAATAGAGACAAGAGCAAACCATATCAAACAAAGAGAAGTCTTGTATTAAAGCAAAAACAATTACATTGAATGGCCTTATTTGGGTACAAACTCAAGCTATAACGAATGGAATAAATAACAAGATCATGAAATTTAGTCCAGCTATAATCAATGAATTTCTGTTCTTTCTTTGTTCTGTCCTCTATTTCTTCTAACATTGGCTGCATGAGTTGATGAGCTCTCACTTCGTAAAAGAGTTCTTCAGCCTTTATTTCGAAAGCTGTTTCTCTCAATCCTTGTTCCAATTCGTCCATCTCTAAGTCATCCCAGTACGCAGAATCTTTGTTCTTAAAATCATTGAATTCTTCAATGAAGTTCTCTGCTTCGTACTGGGCGTGAATTCGAAGGGACGAAAGTTGGTCTAAAGATCGTGTAGTGGTCATAGAGGTCCGATGCCAGTGGAGAAGCAACGGAAGCTGGTCCAAAAACATGTAAAGTTCTACTTGGGCAAGGGGATTGAGAACATGACCCCGAGTCAGAATATCACAAGCCTATCAAAGGTTCTTGAGAGGAACTTCGTCCTCAAGAACATTGAAGGGCAAACGAGAGAAAGCCGCGAGCAGAAGTAGAGCTTGTTTCCGTTCAGCAGAAGTGGGGTAAGGTGGAGGCTTGTAAGGTGGAAAGATCTTATCTATAGAGAGGGCAAGCCTCAATCTCTCTATCCAACGAGGATTGGGCAAGGGAGAAGGTGTGGATGCTTCTATTTCAGGAGGTGGAACAAGGGTAGAAAGAATAAGGGCATTAATATAATCAAGCCAGTCAGAAGAACAAATCTTCGCCTTCTGGGCTAAGAATGATGGATTGTACCCTTGTGCCTCTTCTAGGCGTCGGGTGGCGTGCACTATCTTTGTAAGCATGGAGGATGTATACTATGCCACAAGCAGATTCTCCTCCAAACTGCGTCGATGGTCAATGGGCACGTAAGGATAGACCACCGAGCTTCGTGCATAAGAAGGAAACTCCAAAGGGTCAGTAAATTCGACAAAGTGATGGTTAATTCGTTCCCTCAAATCACAAGACTCAGGCTTTGACCAACTTGTCCAGTCGGAAGCACCAGAAGAGGAAGAAGTCGCAGCCTTGTCTCATGCGGAGGATTGTGAAGAAGAATTTCCCATGTCCATATTTGCAACTTTCTGAATTAAAGAATTGAGAACTATTTGTTCGTAGTCCAAGGGTGAGACAGAAGAAGAACCTCCCATGTCCATATTTGTGAGTTTCTAGATCGAAGGATTAAGGGCACTATGTTCGAAGTCCAAGGATTGATAATTTGCAAAGGCATCCATGACCTGAATATAGAAAGGTGGGTAAAGGTGGCTAATAAATGCATGGACGTTCTTTCGAGGAGGAATAACATCGACATATGACTCTTCGTGTGCTCGATCGTTAGAGGAAAAAAATTAATTCAGCCATGAAATGTATCAGTCTGTTCGAATGCTAAGACGGTGGAAATGTTCAAAGGATTAAACGAGAGTTTAATACAGATGGTGAGTGACAGTTGCATTTCTGGGAAGATGCAAAACCCATGCACGTTCTAAGACGTGGGAAAAAGACCCTGATCCACTAATATCACCAAGTCTTGGGTATATTAGTGCGGGGGGTAATGTTGGCTGCATATTTTGTACAAGCCAGTTACAATTCGACGCATGGCAAAGTAAGGGTAATATGGGGAGACCATTCAAGTCTTCGATCCTGATTGTACACGTGGCAGTTGATATTGGTTGTTATGAGATCTGAGTAGCAGTGGATCAACAAAGAGATGCAAGGTGATGTGGCATCAGCGGTTACTCTTATTTAAATTCAAATTTAGGAGGGAAGCTTAACTGCAAATGATGGTATAGTGGAGCTAATCTTGAGGCTACATAATCAGCGATCATGGGGGAGCAGTTCGACGATTGGAAATACAGTTCGACTGTCATCTTTGAGCAGTATAAATAGCAGAGAAGGCCCTGGAAAAAGCCCTGGACTCAGATCTAAAAAAACAGTCTTATTCTACTTTACTTTTACATACTCTGTTCTTTACATTCCAGTACTTCAAATTCTGCACTGCATTTTCATTCATAGGAGTAGTTTCAAATAGATTGTCGCTTCGAATCATTGTAAGTTTTTCATTCTAGTGAAATGTTTCAGATTTTCTTTATTTGATTGGTATTCTGTTTAAATTCTCCTAAATCAAGCCACCAGTAAAAGTCCTCTTCATTGAGGCTGAGAGAACTAAAACACAGTCGTCTGATAATTGGTTGGCAATTAAATTTTTGTAAGGACTAAATTGATCCTTGCTGGCACGCTCGCAGTCACAATAATAACCTTCGAAAGCCAAAAAGCCAACAATAGGTACACCCCAAGAAGATTAATAGCAGATATTTGAAGCCTTATTATCCAACCATATGGGAAACACAAGGAATATAATAAGTGCTAAATAAAAGAGCATGAAAGCACTCAAATAAGAAAATAAGGATTTTATTTCATAATGAATTGAATACATATAGCCATAGATTGGCCCAAAAATCAGTACAATGTTTCAGCTGTTCCTTTACAATTGATTCTTTACTCTTAAGAGATGGGAACAACTGAATGGCTGTAGCCATCTCCTGCTTTCGATCAGCCAGTCCTTGGTTAGTGATCTGGAGCTTAGTGGCAGTTCGATCTAAAGTCTGATTAACTGTTGATAGCTCTTCCTCAAGTTGAGCTTTCTTCTCTAGCAGTTGAGCTTGAAATTGGGAGACAGAGGAATGTTGTTCTTTCAATTCTAACACTTCAGTATGTATTTGGGAAACAAAACTTTGGTCTCTCAGCAATTTCTCTTCTACAGCTTTGGCAGCATGGCAGATGTTGATGTAAAAATCAATAGTGGCTGCCGCCTGAGATAAATGACTTGAAATAGTCATGATGGATTACTCAATAACCTTGCAGCACTAGAGGAAGTCATTATTGATTATAGGCCTTTGTAAGACTTCTAAGGGGATCCTCGAAAAGGATGTCAATAACTCCAAACAGCGATCCAAGTCTAGTGTAGGCAAGGAAGTCCTGCTAATGGAGAAAGAGCTTTAAAAAATTTCTAAGAGAGAATCAGCTAGGACTAATGGCTCAGTTTCATTATTAGCTGGTGAAGTGGTAGAAGGCATGTCCAAAAGACTAGCTAACCTAGCCTCGAAGATGTCCACCTCATCTGTTGACATGGAGGGTGCAGAAAGAACTCTGGTAGGAGGAATAAATGGCTGCATAGGAATAGGAGAAGAATGTGAAGTATCCCTAGCAGTCTCCACAATTTTGGTTACCAATAGGTCAAGAGAAGAGGGACTGGAGCTAGGTAGAGATAATGGACAAGGAATTGGTGTGCTACCAATGTCTTCTCTGCAGGAATCAGCTATCACTAGAGATAAAGCAATAGCTAAAGTAATAGCAGGAATTTCTTCAGAAGAGGAAGAAACAGTAAGGCTTAAAGGGAGACCAAATTGAGTAGAGTTGAAGGATAAATGAAGAAAGTATGGAGTTAAGCCAAAAGACAGGGATACAGGAATATTTTGCCTCAGGAAATGTATGAAAAATGTAGGACCAGAGAGTGGGAGTATTATTTGAATTGGCTCCACATTTTGAGGTCTTTCAACTTCAGATAAAACTGAAGAAGTCCTTATTGAAGGAGAAGGCAGAGTAGTTATTGCTGCAAAAGAAGAAATACAAAGTAATGTTAATTCTCAATATCAAGAATTTAAGAAAAGAAATTGGAGACACGAAAGGAAATTACTGGTTTCCGGAGTGATGGCAATGATGGGAGAACTACGAAGGGAATAATGCTCACCAGTATATTGCCTTCTCACAGTTTCCCTTTGGATTGTATCAGCTGCAACAGCTTTATCCCTTAATAGTTGTTGCTGTCACCTTTTTTCAGCTCTCTGGAAAACAATTATTTCTTTAGAGTGTACCTTTTCCACTGTTATGGCAGCTGCCTCATAAGTAGGATCTTTGACCAGGTCAGAAGGAGAGACAGTTATCTTCTTTCTCTTTTTTCTCTGTATTGGTACTTTATGTTCCTTCTCTGCCTTTTTCTCTTCAATCTGAGACTCAGACTCCTCAAGAGTGAGTATTAGTTTTCTTTTCTTTTTCTGCTGGTGTTTGTCTTTGAGAATAGACAGAGCTTCAGCTCTCTTAGGAGATTCTTCTTGTGGAGACCCTACACCAAGTAATATGAATATGAAGAAAACAAATAGAAAATTCTGAAAGAAAGGAAACCTAAAAATGCATACCTTTTTTCGAAGCAGCTCTGGTAACTCTGGAAGGAGGGAGTAAGACTGCAAGAATAGTTTTGGTAGTTGTAGAAAGTGAGGGGATGGTCCCGGCTTCTTTTGGTTTAGCCTTAGAAGGCACACTTAGCCCTATTAGTAAATCATGAGGATGTATTGCTTGATGCACTTCCATATTGGTTGTCCACCAATTTTGAAATCTTTTTAAAACTAAGCCAGGGGGGAGGAAATGGACAAACTTAAACTCACTCAAATCTTTCAACAATTCAAATGTTGCCTCCTCTAGTTTAGATTTGGGTACTCTCAGGTCTCTGGCTGTAAGATGGATATTCGAGAGACTGAAGAGTGGAATGGGAATTCCTTGGGTAAACCCAAATTGCCTGGCAAACTGGAAAAGGCAGTATACCTCAGATATGCACTTATCAGCTCGAGGGTTTAAAGTACTAATAAAAAGTTACCTTGACAACAAAATAGAAGCCCACATATCTTTGTGAGATGGGATGAAACATTGTCTATCAGCCAAGAATGTCCCTAGCCAAGTCGGTTCTTTATTGGCATCGAATGGGGAAAAGAATGTGGCAGCTGGGGAAATAGGAAGCTAGTGGAAAAAAGTAAGATAGTAGGCGAATGAAGTAGGATAAAGGGCAATTCTAGCATACTTTTCTCCATAAGTGCTTGGGTCTTGAACTAAGAATTTCAAGTATTTGGGATGCAAATCAGTGAAGTAAGCAAAAAGTCAGAGTTGAAACACCCAGAGGGGACCTCCTTAGTTGACATCAAGACATTTCTCATAGAATTTGGAGCATTCTCTATAAACATGGCTTAAAAGATAAGGGGCCAGGGCTATTCCCTTCTCAAAACAAGGGCCTTTGCAAGTGGGGCAAACTCAGGCATGATTTATTGAGATGATGTACAAAAGAGAAATTTACATAACTAATATAAAATAAAGAAGAAGAGTTCTCGATCACTCACAGGGCCTACCTTTTTATTTTCAGCCGTTATGAAGTCGCTGAAGGAAGAATTCAAAGATGGAAGAGAAAATTTAACCGAAAGGTCTAGATAGCTAGGTGTAAAGGGAGTACCGGGTGGTGAAAGCCCTAAGAGATGGCAGATATCAAGAACGGTGAGAGCCATCATACCACAACGAAACTGAAAAAGTTAACGGCTATATTCCAGAAATAAAGAGTGGCAAGAATAAAAAAAGGGTCTTCAGGAATGATAAACCTAGAAAGACGAAGGACATCGAGAATACAGAGCTCTTGTAGGTCCCAATCTCTTACAGGTATGACCCTATCATACCACTCTTCCCACTCAACCCTCAATGTTGGCCAGCAATGATCAAGTCGGTTCACCATCCAATTTCCCTAGTCAAGCCCCCCTTCATAGAGAATAAAGTGGTCCTTCAAACGAGGGTACAAAGCGGGAAGTTGGGCGGGAACCTCTCGAAAGATAGGACCTAGGACGAGGAACAAAGAGGCGTTTGTCTATGGCACTCGATCTACCAGCATTAAAATTAGCAATTTCTTCCTCAATACATCTTTTCAAAGCCATTGTTGGGCTTATATGTTCGCCAGTTGGTACTTTCAAGGAAGAAGACTCCATTGGTAACGGGTAGCAAGAAAAAGAAGGTCAGTAGAGATGAAGGATTTGTGTGTTAGGTAGACGAGTGGACTCAGAGCACGAAGTAAGAAGGGTTTTAAAAACTTTTGTGTCTTAAAAATATACCCAATCGTTTTAAGTGGGTTGAATTCATAAAGAAGTGTTAAAAGTACGGATACAAAAAAGTTCCCCTCAATGGTGATAATTTGGGAGGGAAATGTATATCAAATACTAATGTTGGCTTCGAAATCAAATTTTTGGCTTTGAAGCCAAGTTTTGATGCCAAAGTCAAGTAACAAACAGCTTCAAAAGTAGGAAGTCAACTTCGAAGCACATTCCCCACCTAAGGGTGCAGGAATGCCCAGGTATAGATTGTTTGTTCGAAGCAAAATTAGTTGATTTGAAATTACTTGATTGTATTGACCATATGTTGGGGAATTGGATATGATCAAATCAAGTTTCAAAGGGCAAAATTGGTAAATTCGAAGCTCTGATTCTAAAAGGAAACTGGCAAAAGTTGCCAATTACACTCCATATGTTGGAAAAGTTCAAATTGGGCTTCCAGTATTTCGTTGGATGTGTTTAAATCAAGTTTCAAAGGACAAAGTTAGTTAATTCGAAGCTAATAGCTGAAGAATTATGTTAGTCTTAGAATCAGTATGAAGGGCGATAATTGTTTTCTTAAAAAGAAAATTTCACACTTTGGAAGAGTTTGAGTTAGGACTTGAGTTTGAAAATTTCACATAAACCATACAATTAAGTTTACAATTGAAGTGGTAAACCAGAGTCTGACAAATGAAATTCAGAAAGCCTAGTTTTATTGATAAGTGCTATTTACACCAGGATTCATTTGATTATATTCTCAATTTCATAGAAATATGGAATGTACAAAGTTACAAGATCATGGAATTTAGTCTAACAAAATTCAATAAATGAATACTCTTTTCCTACTCTATCCTTTATCTTGTCCAGGTTTGGTTTATCTAATTGGTAAGCCTTTAATTGAGAAGTGAGTTGTTGGGCCTTCACTTCGAATTCTATCTGTTTTAGGGCTTTATCTGTGGCGTCCATCTCCTATTCTTCATGTACTTCATTCATTGCAACATCCTCCATATGCTCAGAATCTTGGCTCCTGAAGGCCTCATATTCATCAAGGAGGTTCTCTGCCTCATACTGAACCTGAATTCTAGCAAAAAAAGCTTCATCCAGAACTTCACTGGTAATGGAAGCCTGGAAGTGCCAGTTGAATAGAAGAAGAAGTTGGTCTAAAAAGGTATAAAGCTCTATTTGGGCCACAGGGTTCGAGACATAATGTCACAAGCCCATAGAAAGTTTTTGAGGGGGATGTCATCTCGAAGGACTTCAAAGGATAAATGAGAAAAAGAAGCAAGCAAGGTCTGAGCCCTAAATTACTGATAAGGAGTTGGAGGCACTGGGGCCTGGTTGGGGGTGAAGCATTGGCATTCAGAGAGAGCGAGCCTCAATTCATCAATCCAATTTGGATTGGAAAGCATAGGGAGAGCAGTGGGAGGTTCCCTGATCGAATCTAAGAATTCAGGTTTGGCCACACATTCTAGCCAATCGGAGGTATAAAGTTTTTCTTTTTTGGCTAAAAGCACAGAACTAACCCCTAAAACTTCATCAGGACGTTGGACACTTCGAACCATCCGAGATGGCAAGGTAGAACTATACCATGCTGAAAGCAAATTGTCCTTAAGATTGTGTATACGGTCAATAGGAACATATGGATATACTATAGAACTGTGTTTGGAATGAGAGATTTCAAGAGGGTCATCGAATTCTGGGAATTGGTGATGAATGCGTTCCCTCGTTTGAGGTTGAGTAGGGGTAGGCCAAGTTCCCCAGCCAGAGGTCGTAAAAGAAGAAGAAGCAGCAGCTTCATTCCACGTGGAAGGCTTTGTTGCAGAAGAAAAGTTTCAAATATCCATGATTGCAAATTTGTGTTCCAAAGAATCGTAAGCAGTAGGTTCTTGGTTCAAAGGTCGGTGATTTACGAAAGCTTTCATAACTTGTATAAAAGAGAGTGGATAAAGGTGGCTAATCAATGTATGAAGGTTCTTTCGAGGACAAACAACATCATCAAATAACTCTTCGTATGCTTGATCAATATAAGAAAAGACTTTTTTGGCCATAAAAGATGTACCAGTCTTTTCGAATACTGAAATAGTGGGAATGTTCAAGGGTTAGAAGAGAATTTAATGCAAATGTTTCATTGATGAATGACGGTAGCATTTCTGAAAAGTGCAAAGCCCATGCACGTTCTAAGACGTGAGTAAAATACCTTAATCCACTGATATCACCAAGTATTGGGTATATTAGTACGGGGGGTAATGTTGGCTACATATTTTGTATAAGCCAATCACAGTTCAACACGTGGCAGAATGAGGGCAATACGGGAAGACAATTTAAATCTTCAATCACACACGTGGCAGTTAGTGTTGGTTATTGTAGATCTGCATAGCACTAGATCAGCAAAGAGATACAAAATGACATGACTTCAACGGTTACTCATATTTAAATTCAAAATCAGGAGGGAAGCCTAACTACAGATATGGCATAGTAGAGCTAACTGTAAGGCAACATGTTTAGCGATCAAGGAGGGATGATTCGACGGTTAGAAACGCAATTCGACGGTTGTCATTGAGAAGTGTAAATAGCAGATAAGGCCTCAGAAAGAAGCCCTAGACTCAGATCCAAAAAACCAGTTTTATCTACTTTATTTTTCCTTCTAGTTTTTATATTTCTTGTTCTTTACATTTATGTACTTCAAATTCCTGCACTGCACTTCGTTCATAGGAGTAGTTTCAAATAGTTTGTCGCTATAAACCTCTATGAGGCTGATTTGGATCTTTGTAAATCTTTGATTTTACTTAATGAAATGTTACAATTGTTCTTCATATTAATCGTTGTTTGCTTAATTCTCCTAAACAAAGCCATGGAAAAGTCCTATTCATTGAGGCTGAAAGAACTAAAACGCAATCGTCTGATAAATTGGTTGACAATTAATATTCTGTAAGGACTGATTGATCCTTGTTGGCATGCTCAAAATTACAATAATAACCTTCGAAAGCCAACAAGTATAGCTTGATATGTTCATGCTACTTCTGTGGTTGATAGGGATGTAATTTTGGCTCGGCCCATGTCGACCCTTGCGAGCTCCCGCAAAAAAATTGGGCCGGCCTATAGACCAAAAAACTAGGTCCAGGCCCAGGGGTATTTGGGTTTTGGTCGGACCAGTGGGCCAGGCCTTGGGCCAGGTTGCTGGGCATGGGCCTGGGCTCGGGCCTTTGGCGGGCCTAAACAAATTTTTTTTTTTCCACAAAAAATTTATTATGCTCCATTAAAAATAACACTGGGCCTTAGGTCAAGCTTTTGTGTGGGCCTTGAGCGGGTCAATCGGCGAGCCCATTGGCGGACCAAGTGGACCGGGCCCATGGACCGGGCCGGGTTCAAAATGATGGCCCAGGCCTGGGCTTGGGCCCGAGCCTAAATGGGCCCGTCCCGCCCCGGGCCGCGGGCCAATTTTACACTCCTAGTGGTTGATTATTTGGATTTAGCGGCAGCTTGTTGAAGTTATTGTGTGGGTTAGTTTGATTCGTTATTTTGGATCTTCTTTAACTCTGTTTCAAAGATAATTTGTTCGTTAATTTTGTGAGATTTTTCCTCTAGATTATTTGTGATTATTTGGAATTCACCTAAGAGTAGTTTGTGAGACCATTCTTATCTCATTTGTAATCGTTTATTTTTCCTAACACAAAGGAGATGGAACAGTGGTAGGGCCTTGAGAGGGTAAATTACATGTAAATTAGGCCGAGTTGGGTAATGGGCCGTTCTGCGGGCCACAATAAAAAGGGCTGAGTAAAAGAGCCCTGTAGTTAGCTCGGTCCAGAGGAGCCTTCTAGATAGCCCGGTCCAAAGAGCTTGGTGGTTAGCTCGGTCACCACGGTCGGCGCGGTGATAGTTAGCCCGGTCAAACCATCTTTAGCTGAGGTATTTTTGGTTTCTATTTAGGACCTTGCTGTTGAGTAGCTCGGTTCAAATACACTATGGTTAGCATGGTCTATAGGCAAAATCGAGGTACATGTTACACATAAAGCGTCGAGATAAATGTAACATAAGTATTGTTAAGTTCGGTTACATTGTCATTGTGTCATGATAATGCTAGCTCGGTTGTTTGGATATGACACCGAGCTAGGGCCATCTCACTTGGTTTAAGCAGTGAGGGGGGTGTTGAAGGATAAGCATTATCTTCTAGGAGTATGATTCCTAGGAGGACTCTGCATGGAGGAATAAGAGTCCTACTAGGATTGTGCCACGCGGAACCTATAAAAGCTCATACCATCACCTATGGAGAGGTAACGCAACCTTGATTCTCGAATACACAGAGCTTTTGTCTATTTGTCTATTTTGCTGACTTAGGCATCGGAGAGGTATCCGACACACACCCGCTGGCTAGCTCACGTTTGTGTTTTCAGGGAGTAAAGCGACGACGTTTGGAGGAGCGCAGACTTAGTCAACAGGATTATATGAGAAGATTATTCCTTGCTCGTACAATTGGCGCTGTCTGTGGGAATCACAGAAATAAGAAAACCTCTTGATCAAAGTTTTTCCTCGCTAGACTAGACGCAATGGCACACGATGAAGATTTACCGCAGTCCGCCATTGACGGACAAACCCCAGAGGGAGGTGGGAGGTGCGAAGGTTTGCCTTCCATCCCTCCCATAGCAGATTTAGAGCCCCAGCGACAGAACTCCCAGAGGGATACAAAGGGGAGGCGGGGTAACAGTCCCCGTCGCTCATCAAGTCCTGATAGACAGAGGCAGAGGATTGACCCTCAAATTTTGGAGGATCGGGTAAAAGAGTAGAACGAGTTAATCAGGAAGATGGCGGCGGACATGGAATTGTTGAAGCGCTAGATAAAAGGGAAGGGGGTGGCGACAGGAGAGGGATGCAAAAGCGATACGCCTCCTCGCCACTCAGAAGATCGTGGTAGACATACCACACCATCGCAAGCAGAGAGTAGAAGCCTCAGGACAGGCGACACTCAATCAAGGACTTCCAGAACTCGTTACTCCAGGTCTGAGAGAACGAGATCATTGAGGTCTTATACTGAGGGAAGCATCTATCGGCCCTCACATACGCACCAGACATCATCCAAGCAAACGGAGTTGCCTAGATAGTCCGACCTACGGACTGTGCTTGAAGAAAGGGCACGACGGAAGGAGGATGCCAGGGCACGTGACCCGCACAGAGTTTCAACCCTTCAGCGGTTGGCTCCTCGGACGCATGGAAGCGTCGAGGTAGGAATGCCAATACCGCACCTTGCCTACGAACCACAGATAAAGCATTGGCAAGGCTACATAGTTCGCCGTTCATTTTGGTGATTGAGAACGCACCATTGCCATCAGGCTTCATCCAGCCTAAATTTATGACATATGAGGGAAAGACAGACCCTTACATGCACCTAAGCCACTTTTGCCAGGTCATGGCAGTATACCGGCGGAACGAGGCTTTGATGTGCATCCTATTCCCATCCAGCTTTGGTGACCTAGGTTTAACCTGGTTCGAAAGGCTACCAGAAGGCAGCATAGCCTTCTGGGCGCAATTAGCAGAGGCATTCGTAACAAGGTTCAAAACGAACACCAAGACGCCAGTAGAGATCGATCAGCTACTCTCCATTGACATGGGCGACAATGAGACGTTGAGATCCTACAATAGTCGTTATTGGGAGACCTTCAACCAGATAAGAGATTGTCCCACAAATCTCACCATCACGCAATACAAAAGAGGACTTCCAGTCGGAAATAGGCTGAGGGATTCAATTACCATGACACCTCCCCTCACAATGAAAGCCTTAATGGAGAGGGTACACCAGCACATTCGGGTGGAGGAGGATGGCGCCCGTGCTAAAACAAAGTCTGGTACAACCACAGTACCAGATAAAAAGACTTCGGCAAAAGTCAACGCAGTAGAACGCCTAAGCAGAAATAAGAGAGACAGGCGGGACAACGGAGAGGACCACGATAAGAGGTGGTTGAGAGTCCGCACTGCCATTGCCACGGTATTCAAAAAACCGATCTATCGGGTTCTCAGTGAGATACACGATGAGCCTTACGTCAGATGGCCAGCTAAATTGGGAGAGACACAAAAAGACTATGACAAAAGATCCCGGTGCACCTTTCACAAGGAAAAAGGGCACCGCACTGAGAATTGCACACCGTTGAGACAGCATCTGGAAGAGTTAGTGGCAGCTGGGCATCTGGACCAGTACATTGAGGGAGGGACGCAGCTAGCCCCCCAAAACCACGATCACCCAGACGGAACACCGATTGACACCTCACCTCAAGGCGTGATAAACGTAATACATGGGGTATACGAGCTTGAGTGAATATGTGAGCTCAGAGGAATGATAAAGAAGGCTGAGCACTTAAAGGAAATATTAAGTGCGCAGCCCACCATTAAAAAGGGAAGAATAGAGGCCACGAATGTCATGTCTTTTTTAGACAGAGACTTGGCTAGGATATATTGCCCCCACAATGATGCACTGGTCGTCATTCTCCGCGTCAAGGATTACGACGTCAAACGAATTTTGATTGACCAAGGGAGCTCATGTGAGATAATGTATTACGAAACCTTCAAACAGTTGAAACTGGAGGACAAAAACTTGGCACTTGCCGTATCTCCCCTGATCGGATTCAACTCAACGCCTGAGTGGCCAATTGGCAAGATTATCTTCCCAGTCAGAGCAGGAAGCATGATGAAACAAGTGGAGTTCTGGGTATTGAAAGTCCCTTCCACTTATAACATAATCTTGGAGAGGACATGGCTGCATGCCATGCGATCAGTAACGTCAACCTACCATCAAGTAATGCGGTTCCCCAATGAAGCCAGAGTAATTGAAGAGGTCTATGGAGACCAAATTATGTCCAAGCAATGCTTCGTCACAGTAAATGGCAGCCGAGCTGCCAAAGGGTTTGTTCAGATGGTGGAAGAACCTGAGAGCAATGAAGTATTTGTGGATGTTGGCAAAGCAGCTGAACAGAAGGCAGTGGAAGACTTGGTACAAGTAAGAATAGATGAAAAGGACCTGAAAAATTTCTTTTTGCTTGGCTCATCTATGTCCAGTACCGAGAGAATAGAGATTATGGAATTCTTGACCTCTAACATCGAAGTGTTTGTCTGGACGCCATATGACATGCCTGGCATTGACCCAAACTTCATCTGTCACCAATTGAATGTCCACCCAACTGCAAGACCAATCATATAGCGCACTCGCAGATCAGCACTCCACCACGCCGAGATAGTGGCGGAATAAGTGAGAAATCTTCTAGAGGCAAGAGCTATCAGAGAGGTACACTATCCCAAGTGGATATCCAACACAGTAGTGGTGCCAAAGAAGGATGAAAAATGGCGCTTCTGTGTGGATTACAAAACAGTCAACAAAGCATGTCCAAAAGACAGCTTTCCCCTACCACGGATAGACCAACTGGTAGACCTCACGGCAGGACACAACCGACTTAGCTTTCTTGATGCATACAGAGGTTATCATCAGATCACTATGTATGAACTAGAATAGGAGGTCACATCTTTTACAACGTCAAGAGGTTTGTATTGTTACAAGGTTATGCCCTTTGTCCTAAAGAACGCAGGGGCAACATTCCAGCGGATGATCACCAAGATGTTCGAACCATTGTTAGGCAGAACAATGGAGGCTTACATCGACGATATGGTAGTCAAAAGTAAGGAAGAGAATGACCATCTCAGGGACCTAGGTGAGATATTTCAGATCCTAAAGATGCACAAGTTACGCCTTAATGCATCTAAGTGTGCGTTCGGCGTAGGATCAGGCAAATTCCTAAGCTTCCTGGTGACCAACCGAGGTTTAGAGGCAGACCCTTCTCAAATCAAAACAATTCAGGATCTAGAGAGGCCCAACTCAGTAAAAGAAGTACAACATCTCATTGGTATGGCAGCCGCACTAAACCGGTTCATAAGTCGGTCGTCAGACAGATGTCGACCATTTTTTCAAGCATTAATGTCACGACCCAAACCCGGCCCTATGGGTTTAGCACCGTAACCGGCCAGTAATCCGAGATTACCGAAGGCCTACAGAACAGTAGTACAGTAAAACAGAGTACAGGGCCTGGCGGAAGCCAATACAGTAAATAAATAATGTCCATTGAGCTATGACAGTCTGTATGCCAAAAAGATTTTTCATGCATTCATATAATCACAACAGTACAGGCTATACAAGCATTTACAGACATTTAGTACAGGGATCTAATCCCTTGATAACAGTACAGTTCAGTGAATAACAGTCTATGCAGTAATACAAAACAGTAACAGGGACCAGCGGGGGGAAAAGACACCTCAAGCCATAGCATGGCGAACTCGGAACCTCGCAGTGAGGCACGGTGGTTGGCTTGACAAAACTGGAATAACCCTGACGCCTCTAGCTTCGATCCGGTGCCTGCACCTACATATATATATGAGCAGTGAGCTAAAGCCCAGTGAATAACATAAAGCGTAAAGGGGTTTAGAATGAATGTCCTTACAGTAATGAAAACAGTTCATTTCAATCAGTATTTCAGTTGCTCAGTACAGTAAACAGTCATATGTGGTACATCCATTAGCATATCAGTAACAGTAGGTTTTAAAAGACCGAACAGTAATGATGGCCATCAGTCAGTAAACAGTAGTGGCTCCACGAGGGAACCAACAGAGATCTCTGTAACAGTAACAGTAAACAGTAGGTGCTAAGGATGCCACAGTACAGTTCAGAAATAAAGGACATACATTCATTCAGTAATACCAGTTCAGTAAACAGTTCAGTTCAGTATTCAAAGATAATCAGTTGAACATATCTTTACACAATTGTTACTCACAGAGTTCTGGGCTACAGTAGGCTAGAGCGTCTCCTCGAAATGCCAACCCTACACAGTTCACAGGTTGAACACACACTAAGCTACACAGTTGGGAAATATCATAACTTAACCCTTAATTTGCCTCGGTGTGTTCTACATCTATATCCTCAGTAAGATGCCTTAAACTAGGCCTAAGCATGCCTAGGATGGGATGAGGATGCAAAGATGTACTTAGAAAACATTTTCAGAAAACAGAGTCCCGCTCGAGCGTAAGTCACTCCGCTCGAGCGGACATACAAACAAAGGTACCCGCTCGAGCGTATAATTACCCGCTCGAGCGTTCTGCAAAAACAGTCAAAAGTGCTGGATGGGTGGAATCTCCGCTCGACGAACGCTCGACGCCCGCTCGAGCTTGAGACACAAGACTCCGCTCGAGCGCCCAGTCCTCCGCTCGAGCGGATGGCAAAACAGTGCAGAGATGCTGGATGCTCGAATTCCCCGCTCGAGCGCCACTTACCCCGCTCGAGCGGAAGTGCAGAATCTGGAAATTCCAGATTGCACCTCCAAGCTCAAAACCAAGTTCAAATGCATCAAAACCAATCCTCTTGGGCCCATTTTTCTGGAAAACCTTTATAAACACATAGAATAACATGGTTCAAAGCTCAATTTGAGGAATCAAAGCCCAAGGGTGTTTAGTTCAAACTCACTTTCAAATCA
This sequence comes from Camellia sinensis, assembly GCF_055761805.1. NCBI lineage: Eukaryota > Viridiplantae > Streptophyta > Magnoliopsida > Ericales > Theaceae > Camellia > Camellia sinensis. Next base: position 156,747,536 of record NC_138964.1, read on the forward strand.
ATTTCAAGAACAAGATGAACATGCAAACAAGCATGAATTCAAACCAATTTAAAGCTTCAATTTGATGCTCTAAAGAGCCAATTATTTCCAAAACATGATGAAATCATGGCCTACACTCAAAACATGGACATGCATGCAACAATTTGCTATGAACTCAACTCAAAATCCAACAATTCAAACATGCATGCATAAATTATGCTCTATGTCAACATGTATGAACCAAAACATGGCTTAGCTCTACAATTTATCATGGACCATACAAGACTTAGCTCAAACACAAGAATGAGAATATGAAATCCTTACCTAGGTTCCTTGAATGCAAGTCTAGAGGTTCAATTTAGCAATCTACACTTCAATTACCAAGCAATTCTTCAAGTTTCCAAGCAATTCAAGGTGAAAAACCAATTTCTCTCCCTCTCTACTCTCAAGGTCGGCAAGGCTCAAGAAAAGGGTTGAGGGAATTATGTTATGATCAAGTGTAAGGCTCAATGTGTGAGATAGTGGCCCACTTAGTGGCAAGTTTGGTAAATAAGTCAAAGTTTGCAATTGATCAATGTTTAATCTAATTTAATCATACCTAATCAGTTTTCAGATAATTAAACCATAAAATCACACAAATTATGATGATCATAAAACTTCAATCAATTCCGGATTCGGCCGCCGATAAGGCCTTCAATTAGCAGTTTAAACATAAAACACAAACAGAGCAAATAATCAATCAAACAGATAGAATACAATTTAATATACACACTCAGTCAATTCAGTTCCAGTTTTCAGTCAGTCAGTTCAGTACTTTAACCGGTCCAATTATCAGTCATAATCAGTTCAGTTTAACGGTAATCAATGTTTATCGGTAATCAGTCAGTCATTAATCGGTAAACAGCATGAGGGTTGTTACAATTAAAGGCCAAGTTTGAGTGGGATGAAGAATGCGACCGCGCCCTAAAAAGTTTGAAGGAATACATGTCTTCTCCACCGCTGCTAGTGACCCCAATACCTGGTGAAGAACTATTTTTATGCCTAGCAGTTTCACAGCACGCAATTAGCGCAGTGTTGGTCCGAGCGAAATGAATCCAACATCTGCCCATCTTTTATGTCAGCAAAACATTGCTGGGCGCAGAAACCAGGTACTTACCATTGGAAAAACTAGCCTTAGCCTTGATGATGGCCTCAAGGAAGTTGTCGCACTACTTTCACGCCCACACCATAATCGTTTTCACAGCTTTTCCATTAAAAGCTTTGTTTGAGAGGGCGAACTTTTCTGGACGAATCTTGAAGTGGGCAGTAGAGTTGGGATAATTTGACATCAAGTTTCAGCCCAGAACCGCGATAAAAGCCCAAGCTTTGGCAGACTTTGTCGCAAAATTCACACCAGGAAGTCATCACGTTTGGCCAATTGACTTAACGGGTACAACCGAAATAGGGATGGAAAGTGGTGCTGGAATAGCGCAACCCCTAATACAGGATACCCAGCTCCCTCCCAAAACAAACCAGAGTGAACAAAAGGAGGGAGAAACAAACCATGCTGCACCAAGCAAAGACCCATCGGCAAATAAAGGCTTGGTACAATCAGATAGCAAGGGGCAAACAGTAAGTGTGGACTTTGAAGAAAACACCAGCAACACTCAGGACCCCAAGGCATCATCCGATCCCTCTACCTGCTGGAAGTTATTCATTGGAGAAATGTGAAAGCTCTTTGTGGATGGAGCATCCAACAGGCACGAAGCAGGACTCGGCATAGTCCTCATCTCACCAGATGGCCTAGTAATGGAACAGGCAGTCAAACTTGGCTTTCCAGCATCAAACAACGAAGCGGAGTATGAAACGCTTTTGGCAGGACTAAAATAAACACTCTACATGAAAGCCACCGAACTAATGGTTTACAGTGACTCACAACTGGTGGTAAACCAAATTTCAGGCAACTACGAAGCAAAGAATGACAGGATGGCTAAGTACCAAGAGTTAGTCAGAAAAGAGATCATGAAGTTCGAAGTAGTGTGGATAGAACATATTGGCAGAGAAAAAAACAGCAGAGCAGACGAACTAGCAGGCTTTGCTTCGATGACAGATACATCTATCCCACATCCACTACTGATCGACTTCCTACCCAGACCAAGCATTGAAGAACTTGAAGTGGAAGAAATATGTTGCGCCGAACTAGGCCCTTCATGGATAGACCCCATCATAGTGTTCCTAAAAGGCGGCACCTTGCCCGAAGAGAAGAAAGAGGCTAACAAGATTAGAGCAAAATCACGATGATTTTGGCTCTTCCCATCAATGGCCTTGTACAAGAAGTCCTTCACAGGACCTTACTTGAAGTGTGTCCATCCCAGCAAGGTCAAAGCATTCCTGTTCGAGATTCACAAAGGCGTATGCAGAAGCCACCAAGGGAGGAGATTGTTAGCTTACAGAGCAATTTCGTAGGGATATTGGTGGCCTTTCATGCAAGCAGATTCGGAGAAGTATGTCAAGAAGTGCGAGAAATGTCAGAAGTTCGCACACCAAATGCATCAACCAGCCAGAGAGCTTCTACCTTTAACTAGCCCATGGCCCTTTGCAATGTGGGGCTTGGATATGGTAGGACCACTTCCAACAGCACCGGCAACAGAAAGTTCTTCCTTGTAGCAACAGACTACTTCACAAAGTGGGTGGAAGTAGAAGCACTAGCATCAATAAGAGAAAGATGTGAAGAAGTTCGTCTGGCAGAATATAATCACTCGGTTCGACATACCCAAGGCGCTAATATCAGATAATGACATTCAGTTCGACGGTAAAATTTTTAGAGGCTTTTGTAAGAAGTACAAGATAGAATTCTACAACTCTACACCAGCATACCCCCAAGCAAATGGCCAGGCAGAAGCATCAAACAAAGTTATCTTGGATGGATTAAAGAAAAGGTTAGAGAAAGCAAAAGGAAAGTGGGCTGAGGAGCTTTCTCATGTTTTATGGGCTTACCGTACCACACCTCGACGATCAACTGGAGAAACACCATTCTCCTTAGCCTACGGCATGGAAGCAGTAATCCCACTGGAAATTGGCCTCCCCACCATCAGAAGCGAAAATTTTGACCCAGACTTAAATGGAGAAGCCATAGCATTGGAACTCGATCTTGCAGAAGAAAGAAGAGAAAAAGCGCTAGTTTATATCGCCTTATATCAACAGGAGTTATCCAGGAAATGCAACAAGACCGTACATCCAAGGCAATTCAAAATCAGAGATTGGGTACTGTGCAAAGTGATGGGCAACACCTTCGTTCCCGGAGATGGCAAGTTATGGCCTAATTGGAAAGGACCTTACAAGGTGGTTGGATTAGCAAGAAAATGGGCATACCACTTGGAAGATAAGGACGGCAATGCCATTCCCAGGCCATGGAACACTGCCAATCTCAAACTATTTTATTTTTAGCTTTTCATTCAAGTATTTGTAATTTTTTCTTTCTCAATAAAACAAGTAGTTTCTTTTCAGTATAGTTGTTTCCTTTTGTAAAAGATTGTTTTAGTGAGTTAGGCACACTGAAAGCATAGTTGGCCGGAATAACCAACTTTGCACTCTCTTCAGCTAAGAATAGGATCAGTGCTGAAGAGGTTGGTTGCAAAACCAACACCCCTCCTAAGCCTAGGATAAGGATTCAGGCTGCAGGACGTTTGGTCGGAATAATCAAGCACTTTACTCTAGGTTGGCAGGAATAACCAACTTAGAGGTTGGCTGGAAAAACCAACACCCCTCCTAAGCCCAAGATAAGGATCCAAGCTGCAGGACGTTTGGTCGGAATAACCAAACACTTTACTCTAGGTTGGCAGGAATAACCAACTTAGAGGTTGGCTGCAAAAACCAACACCCCTCCTAAGCCCAGGATAAGGATCCAGGCTACAGGACGTTTGGTCGGAATAACCAAACACTTTACACTAAGTTGGCAGGAATAACCAACTTAGAGGTTGGCTGGAAAAACCAACACCCCTCCTAAGCCCATGATAAGGATACAGGCTGCAGGACGTTTGGTCGGAATAACCAAACACTTTATTCTAGGTTGCCAGGAATAACCAACTTAGAGGTTGGCTGGAAAAACCAACACCCCTCCTAAGCCCAGGATAAGGATCCAAGCTGCAAGACGTTTGGCAGGAATAACCAAACACTTTCCTCTAGGTTGGCAGGAATAACCAACTTAGAGGTTGGCTGGAAAACCAACACTTATTGTGCTTCAGCCGAGATAAGGATCTAGGCTGAAGAGGTTGGCTAGAAAAACGAACACTTATTGGTTGGCTGGAAAAACTAACACTTATTGTTCTTCAGCCGAGATAAGGATCTAGGCTGAAGAGGTTAGCTGGAAAAATCAACACTTATTGTTCTTCAACCGAGATAAGGATCTAAGTTGAAGATCTAAGTTGAAGAGGTTGGCTTGAAAAACCAAACACTTATTGTTCTTCAGCCGAGATAACAATCTAGGCAGAAGAGGTTGGCAGGTATGGATAGCTAGATTACAAAGTTAAGACTGGGATAAATATCTCGGCCAGAGAATTTACTTCATTCAGATTATATTGGGAAAGTAAATACAAACATAGAAGTAAACCGAACAGACAGATGAGGAAAACAAAAAGATGATTTCATTGATAATGCAAAGTCAAAGTACAAAAGATGGGGCCATAGCCCGGTTACAAATTCTTTTGCTAGACAAAAAAAGAAAAATTAAGAGAAAAGATCGCCTAGATTGGCGTCTAAAACAACCTGGTCTTCACCCAGAGGTAGCTTGGTTATAGCAAGCACCTCTTGGTTCAACTCGGTTGGAGGCACCGCATCAGACACGGCAAGCAAAGGTGGGACGGAGACCACGGGAGTTGGGAAGATAGACTGGCGGCCGGGCTGAGTGTTGTCTTCTGGAGCAGCATCTTCATCCTCCTCCTCTTGAAGAAATCGTTGCTGAATGGCAGCAGCATACTCCACCATCGAGCTCGGTATGAAATACAAATAAGGGTTGAAGACCTCGATCTCTAGGCTGTGATCGAGCTGCGCCACGGCCGCCTTCCATCTACATTTGAAGAATAGGTCTTTGGCCGCCTCGCATTGCTTGATATAAGTGGCCTCTCCCTCCTTGTAACCCCGGTCCTCTGCATCTTCTTCTTTCTTCTTCAGCTCGGCGATCTCCGTGTTCTTCTTGCCATCAAGCTTAGCCAGCTTGCAGAGGTATTTATCTTTCATCACGGCCAGGGTCTTTTGCTTGTCAACATCAGCCGAGGTAACTAGTCTGGTGAGTCGCGCCACCTCGGTCTCTAGCTCAACCATCTTTTGTTGGGACTCTTTTAGCTCGGCCGGTTTTTCATTAACCTCGGTCATGGCCTGCCTGTTGGTTTTTTGAAGTTTCAACACTCGCTTGTGAGTGATGTGATTTTTTTGTAAGGCTTGCGAGGGAAGGAGGCAGTATTGATTAGGAACCGAGCTAAAAGATGTTGAAATTTGGAGAATGAAAAAGAGAACTTACCAACACCATTGACTTTGAAGCCGAGCGACTGGCCTTCAGCTCGGTAAGATGATCATGATGATCCATGTCGGCTGGAAGGCAGACGCTCTTGGCCAGATTGAAGGCCAGCAAATGATCTTTTTTCGCGACCACTGAATCAGAGTCAGTGATAGCGCGGTTCCTGAAGGTGACCTTTGGCACCCACTTGGAGGAGCTAGCTCGGTCTGAGCGCTCCGGTTGTGGGCTTGGTAGAGTGGATTGTGGGAGAATGGTGTCTTCTTCATCAAGGAGGCGCGGCTCGGTCGTGGAAGTCCGAGCACGCTTATTTGGCCGAAATGAAGAAGGCTGAGCAGTTTGGTAAGGCTACCACAGTCTCTTGAGGTTGGCTTGCTAGTGGTACCTCGGTCTGGTTAGTTTCGGTTAAAAGGGCCCTCACTGCTCTTTTCTTGGCCATCTCTTGCTCCGCAGTCAATGGGATCAAGTTGATTTGTGGAAGGGAAGGATCAAGTTCTGGCGAAGGTTCAAGGAGGAAATCGGTCACTCTGGTCTTCCTGCGGCCAGTTCAAAATTCAGTAGCTCGGCCCAGCCTCTGGTTAGATATCGGAGTGCGGCACGAAGTACGTTTAAGTTTGGATAGCTGTACTGAGACTTGAGAAAGTTCAAATCTGCATGAAGGAAGGAGACTACAGTTAATACGGTTCAAGATAAGAAAACCGAAGTAAAGAAAAGCATGGAATTGAGCCGAGGTAATCCTACCGGCTTCACCCTTGTTCCAATTTATTTTGTCGCCTGGGATCTGGGCTTGATGGTCCTCAAAGTTCCCAGATACCCAGAAGAAATCATCATCATTCACATCTTTATCCGGGGTATTTTTTATTATCTTTTCACAACGGCGTCTGACTCTTAGATAGTAAACCCAGCCATCTTCAGCCGATCCTTTGGAATATTGGTGGAAAAGCTCGGCTAAACCGAGGTTAAGGCCTGCCCGGCTGTAACAAGCCCGCGGGGGACCTCGCTACAGCTCGGACTCGATTTGTAGTCACGGTTCTAAGTCTGAACCAAAGAGTCCAAATCCGGCAAATAGTTTTGAGAAAAACAGATTTTTTTGAAAGAAGTGCCAAACATGGACTGCTTTGCCAGATACAGAGTCGCCATCTAAATGTTTTTTAATGGGAAATTTAGGAAACCCTGACTAGGTGCCAAAGGCCACGTGTCCGTCATCACCAAAGTTGCCTCGGCTCGGGAACTTGGGTACGATTGGGGAAGGTCACTTCGTGAGCACCCCCGCTCGCCCGATCAAAGATCGGCCTCTACTAACCATGATATCTATTTTTGAAAACATTGTGTATTCTTATTCCGGTTATTAGCCTAGGTTACTATGTGATGCGCACAACATACAAGTATAGACTGGGTCGCCTGAATTGGAACAAAACATTTTTATGTTTGCTTTTTTGAAAGATGGTTTGCTACTCGCAAGTAGGCTTAAAATGCAGATTTTGCCACCATCGGGTGGGCTTAGAAAAGATGGTTTTGCCACTATCTAGTGGGCTTAAAATAAATAGTTGATGATTTATTCCAATTCGAGTAACCCAACCTTCACCCACAGGCATTCAGGCAGTTATATCATATAAGCACATAGCCTCATGGTAAGCATGCTATTCATGGCAGTCACTCACACGCATGCAAGGATGTTAAAGCATAAAGCTTACCGAGTACTCCAAGCCAAAACAGAAACTCATTAGAAATCATGCATGAATCCTAAGTATACAGAAATGCCTAATGCAACACATGCAAAATGCAACTATAGCAGACTCGGCTATTCTAAACATGGCATATGAGATGCTACAACTATCATGTATTCAATTTTAGAATTGAAAAATACAATGCAGTTAGTATGATGCGCCGAGCCCGGTGCATGCAATACAGATGAATGATGCAAACATGCTGTCATACTGTATACTAATTTAAACATGCCCTAATCTAACCATCAAAAGCGGATAAATAAAAGGGAGAAAGACGTGGGGTTGGAAGACATACAACACACACACGCACACTTATTACAGTTGTGCCCTCGCGCAGAGGGTCCGAATAAATAATACAGTTCCAAATGAAAGAATATTACAGTCCAAATAATATACAAATTCCTAATTAATTAACGAATTAACTAAGAAAACTGTAAAAACTGGCGTGCAAGCCAGGGACTGCCTTGCTTCTGATGAATGATGCATGTCCGGATTGTCTTGCGCGGAAATCCACCGGAATGCCCCAATTAGCCTCTGTTTACACCTGTTCTTGAAATGCGTGCCAAGTCCCAAAAAGTCGTTGATTCTGCGTTTTGCTGCAACAGAGAGCAGGAAAGGGGCATAGCAATGTATTTGCACAGATATATGCACGTCTCGATCCTCGTGCCACCAATCACGCATACCGAGGCATGATGGCCGAGGAATCAAAATGCACAACTCAATATAGGATGAATGCACATGAAACTACAGCTAAAACCTAACGCCATCATGGATAATCCGGAGTGTTGGTGACTGGGGAATTGAGACACATTCCGTCACTCGGAGTACGAAATGTACCTCGTTTCCCGTGCCCGGGCTAACTCCTATTCCGGACATGATGCAATAGGCATGATATGCGTGAAATGCAACTATGATACAATCCTAACATATTCAATGCTATGGAATGACATGCCTCGAAATACGTGCATGCAGGCACACAAACCGAGAAAATGGCAGAATGCAATCTAAGATACAACCTAGTACACATAATGCTATGAAAATGAGATGCTTCGAAATACGTGCACGCGGGCACGCAAACCGAGGCGATGATATGTGTCTCGAAATACGTGCACGCGGGCACGCAAACCGAGGCGATGATATGTGTCTCGAAATGCGTGCACGCGGGCACGCAAACCGAGGCGATGATAGAATGCTATGAAAATGAAGTGCCTTGAAATGCGTGCACACGGGCACGCAAACCGAGGCAATGATATGTGTCTCGAAATACGTGCACGCAGGCACGCAAATCGAGGCGATGATATGACATGGAAATGAAAAATGGGCTTATACCAACATGAGTGAGCCTCAGCCACACTCACATGGGATGCCGGCGGATAAAAATGAAGTGCCTCGAAATGCGTGCACACGGGCACGCAAACCGAGGCGGTGACAGAATGCGATGAAATGACATGGAAATGACAAATGGGCTTATACCAACATGAGTGAGCCTCAGCCACACTCACATGGGATGCCGGTGGATGAAAATGAGGTGCCTCGAAATGCGTGCACACGGGCACGCAAACCGAGGCGGTGACAGAATGCAATGAAATATGGCAAAAATGATATGCAAGCATACCAATGGAATTTCAGCGCTAAAATATGGGGGAAAACAGTCCCGAAATGAAGCGAAATGACATGAAATGCATGGAAATGTCCCGAAATGCGAATTTAGGCCCCCGAAATGGCCTATAGCTATGCTAAACATGTGCAATATGGTCATGCAATGCAAAGACAGAAGCTAGAAAGTCCCAAAATATGCACTTTCACAGTTATAAACATGGCCAAACAGCAAACATAGGTATGGTAAAAATAGCATGCAAGAATAGGGGCCAAAAGAGGGGTAATGAAGCAAGTGATACAAGTAAAACCCAAACTGAAAAATTTCCTTCTACAACACTGAAGAGGGGCCAAAAATATGAACATTTACAGTATATGACAAGCCTCAAATCATTATACAAACATGATAGAAATGTGATGCAAAATTAGGCTCAAAAAGTGCTATAACATGAAGTATACAAAATAATCACCAAACAGAAAAAAAGTGTAAATGAAACATGAAATATAGGCCAAAATAAGGCCACTTTCAGTTCGGACCAAGGTCCAAAAACATAAGCAAAGAGGGCTGCCAATTTATGCAAAAATGGGGCCAAATAGGGGATATAACTACAAGTGACACATGGAAGTATCAAAAAATGTTGAGCCCTTCTCCAATGTTGAAGAGGGGCTTAAAATAAGCCTAACATCAGTTTACAACATGCTCAAAAATAAATTTCTCATGGGTCAAAAATAGCATGCAAAACTATGACATACAAGAGGATCAATGAAGCAAGTATATTATGGAGGGCTCAAACAGGGTTGAGCCCTTCATGAAAAATGAAGATGCGCTCAAAATATGGCCCTTTTCAGTTAGGGCCGGAGCTTGAAACAAAAATAAAGTGGGGCTTAGAAATAGATCAAGAAAAAGGGTCAAAAGGGTAAAAGTATTACTTACCCTTGAAGACTCAAACTTTTGTTGCTTCTTGGATGGATTTGCAGCTTCTTTGGCCTTCAAGAATCCTTCCTTGTTGCTGGAAATGAGATGGTGGTGGTAGAGCTTGGTGGTGTAGAAGGAATGATGGTTAGGGACTTAGGGTTTTTTGAAGAATTGAGAAGGATGAAGATGGAGATGAGTATGGATGCTTGAAGGAGAGTTTTTCTAACTCTAACAAAGGAGGCCACCAGCTGGTTATAAGGGTTCAAAAGGGGGTGTAAAGGTGGGGGAAAAGGAGAGCAAAATTCCCCCACAAAATATCCCCCGGATAAATATCTTGTCTGGGGGATATTGCCCCACAGCTGTAAAGTGCACAGTGCGAGGAACACGGCCGGCCTCTCACTTTTGTTGGAGGTGGCCGGCCGGCCACACCTCCTAGCCGGCCGGCTAGGGGTCAAAAGGTTCAATGAGATTTTCTGGCCGGCCAGCTACTGGGGAGGTACTCCTATGTGTGTACAACACAACCATGTGGTTAAAATTTCAAGAAAGTGGGTCCAAGGGGTTCAACATTAGCTCGGAAAGAGGGGTTCAAAAGGGTCAATTTGAATTACTGGCCGGCCATGAACTTTTAGTGGCCTCTCATGTGTGTAGATCACAGATATGTGGTTCAAAGTTCAAGAAAAAGGGTCCAAGGGGTTCAACATTAGCCCGGAAGAAAGGGGTCAAAAGGGTCAGGTAACCTTAATGGCCGGCCACCAACTTTTAGGGGCCTCCCATGTGTGTAGATCACAGATATGTGGTTGAAAGTTGGCAACACTAACCCTAGGGTGTTCAACATTAGCCCGGAAGTTGGAAAAACGGGCGCCGGGAGGCTCCGGAGGAGAGATAAGTGGTTGCTGCAACAATTGCTGGCCTCCCACCCTTCAGTGACCTTTCCAGTGATAAAACAGAGGTACCTGCCAAAAATGAACGAAAATCGTTGCAAAACGAAAGTTCGGGAGCCAAAACACGCAGTTCGGGATCCCGAAAATGGGCTGTTAAGCACCGAAAGTGGCGTTCGGCCACGAAGTGGGTTTCTCAGACCCCAGTGTCCCTCAAAAGGGAGAAAATAGGAAGTATGCCAAAAATCAGATCAATAGGAGATGGTTAAGCGGTCCCGAACCGAGGCACACGGCCAACGGTCCTGAAAACCGGCAACCGGACTCCGAAATGGGCAAAATGGCCTACGGCCACCAAATGTAGCCTACGGACATTGAGAGACGGTCTACGGGACCTCTCCCTTCCCTTAGGAAAAGAAACAGAGAAAACCGAGTCTGGTTCGCAAACCGAGACAAGGCACAGAAGAAGGTTCGGAGGTCCGGAGGCAGGGCTCACGGCCGCGACTCTGAGACTTCTGAACGAGCACGATATGCAACATCACCAAGCGCTCAATCGGTGACGTCTGAGTCTTAAGGTCGGTCAAAAATGGGGTGTCTACACCGGCGGTTTAGCTTGGCAATACCATTTATTATACGGTATGAATTTGTGGAAAGTTGGGTGGGGCAAAGGTTTGTTTGTCTGAGGAATTCACAAAGAAGGGGTTGTACGGGGAATCTTAGGCCGGTTTCTACAATAGAAAGGAGGGTGAAAGGAACAAAGCTGGGGTTTCCCCGGGGTATGGTATCTAGGTCGGCTAAGATAAGATGAACGTCATCAGGGATATGGTAGTCCCTTCGGAACTCGGCCATGGCCCCTGGTGAGTTTACTAAAATCCTATATTTACCTATTTGCTATTAAATTATGAATAAATTAGCCTAAGTGTTAGCTCGGCGCTGAGAAGACGTTGGATATCTCGATCGAACATTCAAAAGGAGTGCCTGGGAAACCTAGTTAGAGTCTGCAAAGTGAAAAAGAAAGGTATTAAGCACAGAGCATAGGGCCGTGCTACAAGAAACAAAGGCAAGATAAATGAAGTCCTAGCTCGGCTACACGGGATGCAATCTAGTCTTAGCTCGGTTTGAGCAAGGGGCTTTTTAACCCAGTTGAGCCTTTTGGGGCAGCATTCTTAGTTCGGTTTGGACTAAGGGAGCTGGTTTAGCCTAGGTTGTAGCTCGGTCGGCGGTTAAGGCTTTCTAGCACACTACTGCATGAACCTAAGGAAGTTTGCTAGCTCGGCCAGTAAAGCACAAGGTATTTAGACTTATTGAAACTACAAGTATGACATGAAGTATTAGTTCGGTTGTTTAGTTTGGTTGGGTTCACACCTAATACAAACAACTTCCTAGTTCAGTTGGAGTGTGATTTTGGATCAAATACATCGTTCTTCAGATTATTCGTGAGTACAAGTACATGGTTTTTTAGAGAAAAATGGAAGTAAGCATGGTATATATTTTGAAAAACATACAAACGAAGTATGCAGTATATTGCAAACCAGGTGCAAAATCAACAAAAAGGAAACAGATTTGAGCAAACATACCAGTCAAGAATGGAGGAACTGGAGATGAAAATGGCACCAAGAACAAAGCACGAGTTTTTACAGAAGCAGTGTTGAGAAAATTTCAGAAAGTAGAGAGACAAGAAGATGAATAGTGGTGCGTGTGGTTCAAAGAGTAGGGTTTTTTGTGAAAAGAACGAATTTGGGCGAGACTGTTCAAATTTTGCGAAGTATGAAGACGGCGTGACAGCTACGCCAGGCGAATAACAGCTTGCCACGTGTCCTCGGAATGGGAAGCGACTCAGTTTTAGTACGATTGAAGAGACGTTTTGACCGGACAGATTGGTAGCACGGTGTGAATTTAGCTCGGTTAGAAGGCTAAAGTTTTTTAGCTCGGTTGGAAAGCTAAAGTTTTTTAGCTCGGTTGGTAATAGGTAATCCCTATCATGCTGCGCAGATGGAATTAAGGGGCAATTGAGAGGGTAATTTATATGTAAATTGGGCCGAGCTGGGTAATGGGCCATTTTGTGGGCCACAATAAAAAGGGCTGAGTAAAAGAGCCCTGTAGTTAGCTCGGTCCAAAGGAGCCTTCCAGATAGCCCGGTCCAAAGAGCTTGGTGGTTAGCTTGATCACCACGGTCGGCGCGGTGATAGTTAGCCCGGTCAAACCATCTTTAGCCGAGGTATTTTTGGCTTCTATTTTGGACCTTGCTGTTGAGTAGCTCGGTTCAAATACACTATGGTTAGAACGGTCTATAGGCAAAACCTAGGTACATGTTACACATAAAGCGTCGGGATAAATGTAACATGAGTATTGTTAAGTTCAGTTACATTGTCATTGTGCCATGACAATGCTAGCTCGGTCGTTTGGATATGACACTGAGCTAGGACCATCTCACTTGGTTTAAGCAGTGAGGGGGGTGTTGAAGGATAAGCATTATCTTTTAGGCGTATGATCCCTAGGAGGACTCTGCATGGAGGAATAAGAGTCCTACTAAGATTGTGCCACAGGAAACCTATAAAAGCTTATACCATCACCTATGGAGAGGTAACACAACCTTGATTCTCGAATACACAGAGCTTTTGTCTATTTGTCTATTTTGCTGACTTAGGCATCGGAGAGGTATTCGGCACACACCCGTCAGCTAGCTCACGTTTGTGTTTTCAGGGAGTAAAGCGACGACGTTTGGAGGAGCGCAGACTTGATCAACAGGATTATACGAGAAGATTATTCCTTGCTCGTACATGCCTCTCCCTTTCCCAGCTCATAGTCGATTTTCAATTGCAGTCACATCCTTTGCAATTTATTTTTTACTGCTGAAGTTCTAATGATACAATATATATATTCCATTGCATAAAGTTGTTGCTTAGTTTTTATTTATCGTTACTCTTTATGCGTCACTGCCTCTTATCCATTTTTCCATTTCCTTTTCCCATTTCATCTCTCTCTCTCTCTCTCTCTCTCTCTCTCTCTCTTGTTTTCCTTGTCATAGGTGCCGACTATATTTTTGAGAAAATAACAGAATAATCAGGGGTTGTGATTCGTGAAAATAATGTAAAATTTTTTAAATCATGTAAATATCATCAAATCTTTCAATTTGTCTTCTCATTTTTCTGAGAAAATATATTTCTTAATTGAAATAACCTATCTGAGTAATCTCTGATTTTAACTATCCTTCATAGTTGTGTTGAATGGGGTGAAGGTGGTAAAGGTGTGTGGAATGAGGGTTTATGTAATGTGTACAATGATATGAATTAGGGTATAATTGGACTATTGAGTGTGTGGAATGAGGAGAATAACCAAAAATCAAATTAATAAGTGTGTGCACTGAGAAATAATGTGCACTGAGATAAGTAAGTATGTAGAAATAGAATTTCCCTTAAACAAGGGTGTTCAAAATATCCGGTGGAATCGATGAATTGATCCAATACGGTCCAAATCGTCGGTTTGATCTGATTTTTTTAGTTACAATTCTGGTTCTAAAAATTGTGGAACCTTTCAAATCAGCCCAGTTCCCGTTTCCAAGATTTTGGTTATGGTTTTGAACCGAACCAGACCATGGGATATTTATTTATTATTATTTTATTTTTTATATAAAAAATTACAATATAAAATGTTTCTTACAATATTTGAACACTAGTTATCAATATGAAATAGATAAACCGTAACTAATTTAACCAAACTAATTATTATTATTTCGCTTACTAACATAAAATACATATTATATCTATTGTTATATAAAATTCCTTGAACTGTAAATCGAATTGAACTAAACCGGTTTCTATGGTTCGATTTTGATCCGGTTCTGTAAGTTAATGGTTCGGTCACAGTTATAATTTTCCTGAAACCATACAAAACTATTTAGTTCTTAAATTACTCTAAAACCAAACCAATCCGATCTGTGTACGTTTTAAACCCTAATATTTAAATTTGAGTATAGTTATAACCATTTGACATTTTCATTTAACAGACAAAAGGAAAATTTTTGTTAATAATACATAGCAATATCTCATTCGATCTTCCAACTTTATATCAATCATAAGTTAACCTTAAGCAAACATAATCACTATTCTATTAGCTGTTCTAACAATTCATTTGAACCTTACAATACACCCCATTTCATTAGATTAACCCTCTCTATCTTCACTTTATCCAACGCCACCTTGTCTTCTATCATTTTCTCTTACTTCCACAGCCACTTTGCACCTTCTTACCGCCACCTATTATTTCCCCTTCGTCTTCAATTTCCTCTGCACTTTTCTTTTCCCCACTGCAACACATTATTGTTCTAGTCATCTATTTGCAAATCAACAATGAAGAAGGTCACACAACTAGTGGTAGATTGATAATGAATAATATCAAAAGTGTATCAGTATTGTGTTGCGCTTCCTCTTCCTTTTTTTTGGCGAATTTGCACGTCTAAGCACGCATATTTACTCTATTTTTCTCAACGACTTGGCACCATTTTTCGATGCCAAACGGTTTAAAATCAACTTTAGAGTCTGTTTGGTAATGGGTGAAAGAATTTTAAATGTTATAGCAAAAGTGTACAAAGAGCTATTTGGAGTAAGAGAAAATTTTCGGTAAGTTAGGGAAAACTTTGGTTAATTGTATACAATAACTTGGATTTCTTTATTTCTTTTTAAAATATTTTTTGAAATTTGTGGTGTGGTGAGTGCTCTTCATAATTGCCAAGGGTCTTGTGGAAAGTGTGGCGGCGGTCACTAGGAAAGGAGATAGGATTATGTTAGTTAAACTAGTTATTGGAGGGAATATAGTGAACATTATTAGCGCTTACGCCCCTCAAGTAGGGTTAGATGATCAGACTAAGAGGGATTTTTGGGAGCAAATGGATGAGATCTTACAGGAGATACCCGTAGGAGAGAACTTGGTTATAGGTAGAGATTTTAATGGCCATGTGGGCATAGATAAACTAGCTAGGTTATGAAAGGGTGCATGGTAGATACGGTTTTGGTGACAGAAATGAGGCTGGAGAGAGAATCTTAGATTTTGCGTTGGCTTCTGACCTGGTGGTGGCCAATACTATGTATAAGAAGAGGGAGGAACATTTGATAACCTTTAAGAGTGGATTAGTTAAGAGCCAAATAGATTATTTCTTTGTGAGAAAAGTGGACTGCCTAAAATGCAATGATTGTAAGGTGATTCTTGGAGAGAGTCTGGTCTCTCAACATAGGATTTTGGTACTAGATATATGTTTTAGAGGGCAATACCAAGCTAGGAAGGATGGTGGGCATCGTAGGACAAGATGGTGGGACCTAAAAGGGGATAAACTAGAAATATTTAAGAATCGAATAGATAAGGAAGGTACTTGGGACTTAGAAGGTGATGCTAACACTATGTGGAATTCGATGGCCAATTGTATGAGGAGAATCTCAAGGGAATTTCTTGGAGAGTCGAAAGGAACGGGACCCAGCTCTAGGGAAACTTGGTGGTGGAAGGAAGAGGGTCAAGTGGTAGTTAAGGTAAAAAAAGAGTGCTTTAAAAAGTGGTAGAATGATAGAACTGAGAAAAACCTTAAGAGCTATAGATTGGCTAATAAGGAGGTCAAGAAAGTAGTGAGAGAGACTAAGTTGAAAGCTTATGATGACCTATACACTAGACTAGATAGTAAGGAGAGAAAAAAGAGGGTATACAAACTTGCTTTTAATCAAGTAAAGTGCATCAAGAGTGAGGATTCTAAGGTATTGGTGAAGGATGATGAGATTAAGGAAAGATGGAAGAATTATTTTGAGAAACTGTTAAATGCGGAACATGGAAGTACGACAATAGGGGAAGAAATAACCAGTAATACGATAAACCAAGACTATAGGTTCTATCGCAGGATTAGGAACTTTGAAGTGGAGATTGCACTTAAGAAGATGAAATCAAATAAGGCTTTAGGACCTGATGATATCCCTATTGAAGCTTGGAAGTGTTTAGGTAAAAAGGGAGTTGCTTGGTTGACTAGGTTGTTTAGCAAAATTTTGTTGACTAGGAACATGCCAGGTGAGTGGAGGAAGAGTATTTTAGTGCCAATCTATAAGAATAAAGGTGATGTCCAGAATTGTAACAACTATAGAGAAATCAAGCTAATGTGTCATATAATGAAAGTGTGGGAGAGGGTGATGGAACGCCGATTGCGAGACATAACACAGGTGTCAAAGAATCAATTTGGGTTTATGCCTAGTAGGTCAACAATGGAAGTGATCTATCTTTTGAGGAGAGTAATAGAAAAGTATAAAGAAAAGAAAAGAGACATTCATATGATGTTTATCGACCTTGAGAAAGCATATGACAGAGTGCCCCGAGATATAATATGGTGGCTGTTAGAGATGAAATGGGTGACAAAAGGCTACATTGATGTGATTAGGGACATGTATGAAGGGGTGGTGACCACTATTAGATCGCCAGCTGGAGAGACAAATGAATTTCCTATCACTGTAGGGTTACACCAAGGATCTACTTTAAGTCCTTATCTTTTTTCTTTAGTTATGGACGAATTGACGATAAATATTCAGGATAACGTGCCATGGTGTATGCTTTTTGCAGACGATATTGTGTTAGTGGATGAGACTAGAGAAGGAGCTAACACAAAGTTGGAGATTTTGAGAAAAGCTCTTGAATCTAAAGGATTTCGGATAAGCAGAACTAAGACAGAGTACATGGAGTGTAAATTTAATAACAGTAACAATGAAAGCAGAGGAGAAGTGAAGATTGAGAACCAAAAACTGCTTAAGAGTGAACATTTTCGTTATTTAGGGTCGATTATCACAACAGCGGGAGAGATTGATGCAGATGTGGCCCATAGGATTAAGGCGGGATGGTGTAAGTGGAGAAGTGCGTCTGGGGTATTGTGCGATAAACGAATACCCACTAGACTAAAAGGTAAGTTTTATAGAACGGCTATTAGACCAGCTATGTTGTATGGGACGGAGTGTTGGGCAACCAAGAAATAACATGTAGATAAGATGAGTGTGGCTGAGATGAGGATGCTAAGGTGGATGTGTGGTAAGACTAGACAGGACAAGATTAGGAAGGAGTGTATTCGGGAATGGGTAGGAGTAGCACCGATAGAAGATAAGTTGAGAGAAAATCATTTGAGATGGTTTGGTCATATTCAACGGAGACCAATAGAGGCAGTAGTGAAGAGATGCGATGCTGTAACGGTAGATGGAAGTGTTAGGGGACGTGGTAGGCCTAAATTAACGTTGACTAGCGTTATAAATAGAGATATGAATCTACTTAATTTGACTAATGAAATGGCCTTTGATAGGGCCGCGTGGAGAAGAAGGATTCATGTAGCCGACCCCATTTGATGGGACTTAAGGCTTGGTTTGGTTTGGTTCGGTGAGTGCTCTTTAGATTTATGATTTTTAATTTTCATAGGTTGTATTTGATTATTCTAGTGTTGATGTAGATATATATTAAATATTATTTTCAATGCAATTTGTGTATGTTAATTAAGTTTGGAGATTTGTCAAGCCAAAAATTTAGCACATGTTATTATCAACTTTTCTTATTTGTATTGTATTTTATGCATTTCCTTCTATTTTGTGTCTTTTAAACTTCTTTCTCCATACATTGCCTTCTCTCTATCTTAGCATTGATTTCTTTGTTTTTCATGTGAAAACGGAGAAGATAAAAAAAGTCTGTAATAAACCATATATATATATATATATATATCCTTTAATGAAAGATTAAAAGAGTGTGTTTCCTGAGCATTTTAGAAATCACGTTATTATATTTTTCAAGTGGTATTTCATTTGCATGGTATCATGGGTGGCTATATTTACACACCATATTTTGTCTCAAGGCATACCATTAATTAATTATTTTTTTATTACAATAATAACCTTACCTAAAATAACTAAAATAATCACAAAAGAATATCAATACACACCTTAGTTAAATATACAACATCAAAATGCAAACCCTAGCCATCACTACTGCAACCGCTACCATTTCACCGCCGTTGTCTCGTCGCCCCTCTCCAATTCCGGTGAATCCCCATCACCACAAACCCTTGCCAGAAATCTCTCTCTTTCTCTCGATCTATATTCTCATAATCTGTGAGGTGGTGGGTCATCAGTGCGGGAGCCGCATTTTCCTATCCCACCGCCACTCCCTCCCTCTTCCTTTCCTGTCACCCTCTTTCTCTGATAGCCAGCCCACTACCGCCCCCTCTCCGTCTCCCCTCTTTGTCCCGTCCTGTGACAACCATCACCACTGATTACTGCTAAACTGTGACTGAACATAATAAGTGATTGATTAGACTGAAATTCTGAACTGATTGATTGAGTGTATTAGTTTAAATGCATTTCTATCTGTTTGACTATTAAATGATCGATTCATGTATTATGTTTTAAACTGTAAATTGAAGGCCTTATCGGCTGCTGAATCCGAATTGATTGGTGATTTGTGCTAACTAGAATTTATGTGATTTTATGGCATGTTTAATTGACATGTGATTTTGTATGTTTAAATTGGATTAAATAATGCTAATTTACAAGAGTTGGACTTATTCACCAAATTGCCATGCTTAGTGGGCCACTTTCTCCAACACCTTGAGGCTTGAGTACACTTAGACATACCTTTTGCTCAGCCATTTTGAGAGCTTGAACCAACTAAGAGAGAGAGAGAGAGAGAGGAGAGAGAGAGAGAGAAATTGAGTTCAACTTGAAGGTTTTGCTTGGAAATTGAAGGTTAATTGCATATTTGAACTTCCATACTTGACATTGAGGACCTAAGGTAGGATACTCATCCTTTAGTTTGTGAATTCAAGTTGTATTTTACATAGTTCATGGAAGTTTAGAGATTAAAGTCAAGAATTGGTTTAGATTGTTGAATTGAAGCTTGTATCATGCATGCATGTTCATATTGTTGAGTTTAGAGTTTTTTTCATGGAAATTAATACATGCATGTTCATATTTTGAGTCTTGATCCATGAACTCACCATGTTTTGAAGTTAAGCATTGCATTTGATCTTGTTTTGTAGCATTGGTATTCCTAGGAACCCATGCATGTGTTGAATTTGCATTGTTTTTCATGTTCATGAAAATCTCTTTGAAATTTGTGTTTAATTGAACTACCTTTGGGCTTTGATTTTGCAAATTGATCTTCAAAACATGTCATATTATGGGTTTAAAGTGTTTTTCTAGAAAATGGGCCCAAGAGGTTGAGTTTTGATACATTAAAGTTGAGTTTTGAGCTTGAGGTTCAAATCTAGAAATTCCAGATTTTGGACTCACGCTCGAGCGAGGAACTCCACGCTCGAGCGTACGCCTTGTGTTCATGCAGTCCGCTCGAGCGAGGAAAGTGGCGCTCGAGCGTGAAATGCATGTATCCAGCACTTTGCATGTGTTTACAGTCCGCTCGAGCGAGGGAATGCACGCTCGAGCAAGGACTTGTTTCTCACGCTCGAGCGAGGGTCGAGCGCCCGTCGAGCGTGAATTTCACCCATCCAGTATTTTTGCAGTCCGCTCGAGCGAGGAAAGTCACGCTCGAGCGGAGCTCCTTTGTCTACATGTCCGCTCGAGCGTAGAAAGCAACACTCGAGCGAGACCCCTATTTTCCGAAAATTCTGAAAAGTGTTTTAAAGTACATATTTGCATCCTCATTCCATCCTAGGCATTCTTAGGCCTAGTTTAAGACATCTTAATGGGGATATTGATGTAGAACCACACCGAGGCAAATTAGGGATTAAGTTATTATTTCCCAACTGTGTAGCTTAGTGTGTGTTCGTTCTGTAACTGTGTAGGGTTGGCATCCAAGGACGCATACTAGCTTATTTGTAGCCCAGAACTCAGTGAGTAACAATGTTGTAAAGAAATGTTCAATTGAGATTATTTTCTGAACAAATGACTGTACTGCTTTATGAAATGACACTGTTTACTGAATGAATGTTTGTCCTATTTGTGAACTGTATTTGTGGCATCCATAGTAATTTACTGTTACTGAACTGTTACTGCTACTGTTACAGAGATCTCTATTGGTTCCCATGTTGGAACCACTACTGTTTACTGATATGATGGCCATCGACTGACTGTTCGGTCTGTTAAGACCTACTGTACTGTTTTGCTATTGGATGTGCCACATATGACTATTATAGTTTCCGAATGACTGTTATGGCATGAATTATGAGCCACAACCTGAATGACTGATATACTGATAAACGATTGTTTTCAATACTGAAATGACATTCATTCTTAACCCCTTTACGTATATATTATTCACTGGACTTTAGCTTACTGTTTTTATATATATATGTAGGTGTTCAGGCACCGGACCGAGGTTAGGAGCGTCAGATTAGCTCTTTTTTTGTCAAGCCAACCATCGTGCCTCACCTTGAGGTTCCAAGTGCTGACAAGCTAAGGCTGCTTCGGGGTGTTTTAGATTCTCCCTTTCTATATCTGTTTTGTATAGACTGTATAGACCTGTACTGTACTGTTATAGTAGGGACTTGATCCCTAACCTGAATGTTAATATATGTATGTATATGTTGCTTGGTACTGAAGGTGGATATGTTATGAAAAATCTTTTTGCATACGGACTGTCACAGGCCTTCGGTAATCTCGGATTACTGTTTACTGTTTTACTGTACTCTGTATTACTGTTTTACTGTTAAGCAGGCCTTCGGTAATCTCGGATTACCGGCCGGTTACGGTGCTAAACCCATAGAGGCGGGTTTGGGTCGTGACAGAGTGGTATCAGAGCGATATTAAACCATGAGTTATACCGCACACACGTGTCCAAATGAGCTATAAAGTAATTAGGACATTACATGAGCATGAAAGTGCGTGTGGCCATGACATGAATATACGTGTTAATGTGTTTAAGTATGCAACTGCCTATGTTTATTATTGTCATAATTGCCTATAGTGAAATGGATAACGCAAGAACTGTTGATGAAACTGAATCATCTGAAGCCAGAATGGCAAGGCTCGAAAAAACAGTGAAAATGTTGACTGAGGCCTTAAGGCTACAACAACAGAACCAACAGCCCCCACCTTCTCCAGTACAACCGGAACAGAATGTGAATGATGACATCATTGCTCTAACACAGAAGTTCAGTAAAATGAAACCGCCATCATTTCAGGAAGGCCTTGAACCACTGAAGGCCGAAGTGTGGGTGCTAGAAACTGAAAAATTATTTGAAGTCTTTCCGTGTTCTAAAGCACCCAAAGTGCTACTGGCTACCTTCACCTTACAAGAAAAGGCCAGAAGGTGGTGGATGCTTGTCCGTGACATCGACATTGTTACGACTTGGGCTCAGTTTAAGGGAGCCTTCTTTGAGAAATACTTCCCACAGTGTGTCAGGGACCGAAAGGTGACTGAATTTGAACAACTGAAACAAGGCACCATGTCGGTAGCAGAGTATGAGTCAAAGTTTACTGAACTCGCCAGATATGCACCGCACATGGTTTACACTGATTACAAAAAGGCCAGGAACTTTGAAGGCGGCCTTAATGTAGAAATTCTTGACATAATTAATGTTTTGAAACTACTTGAGTATGTGGATGTTCTTGACCGAGCAATAATGGTTGAGTCGAATATCGAGGCACTGAAACAAACTGAAACACCGGGAACTGAATGGCGTGGTAAGAGACGAGGCTTCAAGTTCAAGAAGGGCCGGAACAGTCCATTGAATAAAAAGCAAAATACAGGGTCAACAACCAGTTCCAGTCAGGGAAGTGGTTCCATACCGCCCTGTTCTGAATGTGGTAAGAAACAAAAGGGGGTTTGCTATAAAATATCTGGTGCTTGTTACAGGTGTGGCAAGGTGGGCCACATGGTCAAGGATTGCCTTTCTGCTCCTCAGGGCAATAGTAAAGCTGCACCAAGCGCCGCAGCATCAACTGTTCCACCGAAACCCAATCCCAAAGCTACTGGAAAAGAGCCTATAAGGCAAGGTCGAGTGTTCACACTCGTACCGGGAGATGTACAAAATACCTAGACCGTTCTGTCAGGTATACTCTCAATTTGTGCTCAAAATGCATATGTTTTGATTGATTCGGGGTCTATATATTCATATGTACTGTGTGTTTTTTCACCAAAATTTAATAGACCATTGGAACCCATGAACTATCTGTTAGCCGTATCTTCACCTGTTGGGGGATCCATGACTTGTGCTTATATGTACCCTGCATGTGAAATTATTATTGGGGATGTTCATCTGTATATTGATTTACTGCCATTGAATATAGATCATTTTGATGTGATATTGGGAATGGATTGGTTAACAAAATATCATGCTAACATAGACTGCGTAACAAAACAAGTTATTTTCCGTCCACCCGGACTACCTGAATTTGTGTTTAACGGAGTTGGAGTAGTACCTCCCCCGTATCTGATTTCATCCATGAAAGCTTTTAAACTGATTTAAAAGTGGTGTAAAGGATATCTGTGTTGTGTATTGACTGTACCTACTGATGATAAAACTAATGTGGACAGTATTCCTATAGTCAGAGAATTCCTAGATGTTTTTCCAGATGATCTGCCAGGGGATTTGATTGATAGGGAGATTGAGTTCACCATTGATGTGATTCCGGGTACACAACCAGTATCTAAAGCTCCTTACAGAATGGCACCGACTGAATTGAAAGAGTTAAAAGTTCAGCTACAAGAATTGCTAGATAAGAAGTTCATCAGGCTCAGTACTTCACCGTGGGGCGCGCCAGTCTTATTTGTGAAAAAGAAAGACAGCTCACTGAGACTCTGAATTGACTACCGCGAACTGAACAAGGTAACAGTGAAAAATAAATATCCATTGCCTCGCATTGATGATTTATTTGACCAGTTACAGGGTGCCCAAGTGTTCTCCAAAATTGAGTTGAGATCTGGATACCACCAGTTGAAAGTCAAGACAGGGGACATTGAAAAGACTGCCTTTCGAACAAGGTATGGACACTACGAATTTCTTGTTATGCCTTTCGGAGTTACTAATGCACCAACTGTATTTATGGACCTTATGAACCGAATTTTTAAACCATTCCTCGATGACTTTATCGTTATATTCATAGATGACATTTTAATTTATTCCAAAAGCACGGAGGAACATGAACATCATTTGAGAATTGCCTTACAGACCCTAAGAGAATAGAAATTGTATGCTAAACTGACTAAATGTGAATTTTGGCTTGACAATGTTATGATTTTGGGGCATGTGATCAGTAAGGATAAAATTTCAGTTGATCCGCAGAAAATTAAAGCAGTAGTGAATTGACCTAGACTGACAAATGTCATCGAAGTTCAAAGTTTTCTAGGCTTAGCCGGGTATTACAGAAGGTTTGTCAAAGATTTCTCCAAAATTGCCCTACCACTGATGCAGTTGACTCAAAAGGGGATATCATTTGACTGGACTGATCAGAGAGAATCAGTCTTTCAAGAGTTGAAGACTCGACTTGTGACTGCACCGATTCTTACCCTACCCTCAGGTACGGATGGTTATACTATATTTAATGATGTTTCTTATAAGGGTTTGAGATGTGTTTTAATGCAGAATGGGAAAATTATTGCGTATGCTTCCCGACAACTGAGACCGCATGAAAAGAACTACCCGACCCATGATTTGGAACTTGCTGCAGTGGTGTTTGCACTGGAAATTTGGCGTCACTACCTTTATGGGGCTAAATGTGAGGTATACACAGACCACAAGAGTTTAAAGTACTTCTTCACATAGAAAGAACTGAACATGAGGTAGCGGAGATGGTTAGAACTGATAAAAGACTATGACCTGCAAATTTTGTACCATCTAGGAAAAGTTAACACCGTTGCTGATGCACTAAGTCGGAAGTCGATTGGAAATTTGGCCTGTTTACTCACTAGGCAGAAAGAGTTGCTATATCACCTTGAAAAATTTGAAGTTGAGGTCGTTTTACGTGAATAAGGTGGAACCTTAGCTACTATTTCTGCTCAATTGGCACTTATCGAAGAGATTAAAGAGAAACAGCAACGGGATAACTTCTTGAAGAAGATCATTGATGAACGAGAATCTAAACCGAGGCCGGATTTCAAATTTGAAAATAATGTGTTGAAATTTCAAGGAAGATTATGTGTACCGAATAATTCTGAATTGAAAAGAAGAATTCTACAAGAAGGCCACAATTCAAAACTGTCAATTCATCTAGAAAATACGAAAATGTACCAAGATTTGAAACTGAATTTCTGGTGGCCGGGAATGAAGAAAGAAATTGCTTATTTTGTGTCGAAATGTCTTCATTGCCAACAAGTTAAGGCCGAACGTCAATGACCCGCAGGATTACTGCAATCCTTACCAATACCGGAGTGGAAATGGGAGCATATCACTATGGATTTCATTGTTGGGTTACCTCGCTCCAGTAAAGGTATGGATTCAATTTGGGTTATTGTTGATAGATTAACTAAATCTGCTCATTTCTTACCTGTCAAAACAATTTATAATGCGGACAAATTGGCTGTAATCTATATTGATGAGATTGTTAGATTGCATGGAGTGCCTGTGTCCATTGTTTCTGATAGGGACTCGAAGTTTACATCAAGATTTTGGCAAAGTTTGCAGACAGCATTGGGTACTGAACTGAGACTTAGTAGTGCGTACCATCCTCAGACAGATGGTCAGTCAGAAAGAACCATCCAGACTCTGGAGGATTTACTGGGAATGTGTGTTCTTAATTTCCAAGGAAATTGGGAAAGCCATTTACCGTTGGCTGAATTCGCCTACAACAACAATTTTCATTCAAGCATTGGTATGGCACCTTTCGAGGCTTTGAATGGCAGAAAATGTCGATCTCCAATTTGCTGGGCAGAAGTTGGAGATGGGCCGTTGCTTGGGCCCAAGATTGTACAGGAAACCACAGAAAAGGTGAAACTGATTCAACAGAGATTGAAAACCGCACAAAGCTGACAGAAAAGTTATGCGGATGTCCGAAGGCGAGATAGAGAGTATGAAGTAGATGATCATATTTTTGTAAAAGTGACACCGATGAAGGGCCAGACTCGTTTTGGAGTCAAGGGTAAGCTAGCGCCGAGATATGTCGGACCGTATGAGATTGTTGAACAGGTTAATCCGGTGGCGTATCAAGTAGCGCTTCCTCTTGAAATGGAGCATATGCATAATGTGTTCCATATTTCAATGTTGTGGGAATACCTTCGGGATCCCTTCCATGTGATTGAGCCTACCCGTGTAGTGCTAAGTGATGATTACACTTATAAAGAACGGCCTATTCAGATTGTGAACAGACGGATCAAAAAGTTGAGGAACAAAGAGATTCCGTTACTGAAAGTTGACTGGCAAAACCATGGTGGCGTGTATGCCACTTGGGAGAGGAGAGATGATATGATGAAGAGATATATTGAATTGTTCCCACTGAATCCTGTTTTCTTCCAAAATGAAGGTAATTCGAGTTTGGAGGACCAAACTCTTTATAAGGAGGGGAGACTGTGACAACCCTCAACACTGATTACTGCTAAACTGTGACTGAACATGATAAGTGACTGATTAGACTGAAATTCTAAACTGATTGATTGAGTGTATTAGTTTAAATGCATTTCTATCTGTTTGACTGTTAAATGATCTGTTCATATATTATGTTTTAAATTGCAAATTGAAGGCCTTATCGGCGGTTGAATTCGAAATTGATTGGTGATATGTGTTAATTTGAATTTATGTGATTTTATGACATGTTTAATTGAAATGTGATTTTGTATGTTTAAATTGGATTAAATAATGCTAATTTACAAGAGTTGGACTTATTCACCAAATTGCCATACTTAGTGGGCCACTTTCTCCAACACCTTGAGGCTTGAGTACACTTAGACATACCTTTTGCTCAGCCATTTTGAGAGCTTGATCCATGAACTCGCCATGTTTTGAATTAAACATTGTATTTGATCTTGTTTTGTAGCATTGGTGTTCCTAGGAACCCATGCATGTGTTGAATTTGCATTGTTCTTCATGTTCACGAAAACTTCTTTG
The DNA here is from genome assembly GCF_055761805.1 of Camellia sinensis. Classification (NCBI taxonomy): domain Eukaryota; kingdom Viridiplantae; phylum Streptophyta; class Magnoliopsida; order Ericales; family Theaceae; genus Camellia; species Camellia sinensis. The sequence goes on from NC_138964.1 coordinate 156,774,105, forward strand.
AAATTTGTGTTTAATTGAACTACCTTTGGGCTTTGATTTTGCAAATTGACCTTCAAAACATGTCATATTATGGGTTTAAAGTGTTTTTTCAGAAAATGGGCCCAAGAGGTTGAGTTTTGATGCATTAAAGTTGAGTTTTGAGCTTGAGATTCGAATCTGGAAATTCCAGATTTTGGACTCACGCTCGAGCGAGGAACTCCACGCTCGAGCGTATGCCTTGTGTTCATGCAGTCCGCTCGAGCGAGGAAAGTGGCGCTCGAGCGTGAAATACGTGTATCCAACACTTTGCATATGTTTACAGTCCGCTCGAGCGAGGAAATGCACGCTCGAGCGAGGACTTGTTTCTCACGCTCGAGCGAGGGTCGAGCGCCCGTCGAGCGTGAATTTCACCCATCCAGTACTGTTGCAGTCTGCTCGAGCGAGGAAAGTCACGCTCGAGCAGAGCTCCTTTGTCTGCATGTCTGCTCGAGCGTAGAAATCCACGCTCGAGCGAGACCCCTGTTTTCTGAAAATTCTGAAAAGTGTTTTAAAGTGTATATTTGCATCCTCATTCCATCCTAGGCATTCTTAGGCCTAGTTTAAGACATCTTAATGGAGATATTGATGTAGAACCACACTGAGGCAAATTAGGGATTAAGTTATTATTTCCCAACTGTGTAGCTTAGTGTGTGTTCGTTCTGTAACTGTGTAAGGTTGGCATCCGAGGACGCATACTAGCTTATTTGTAGCCCAGAACTTTGTGAATAACAATGTTGTAAAGATATGTTCAATTGAGATTATTTTCTGAACAAATGACTGTACTGTTTTATGAAATGACACTGTTTATTGAATGAATGTTTGTCCTATTTGTGAACTGTATTCGTGGCATCCATAGCAATTTACTGTTACTGAACTGTTACTGCTACTGTTACAGAGATCTCTGTCGGTTCCCATGTTGGAACCACTACTGTTTACTGATATGATGGCCATCGACTGACTGTTCGATCTTTTAAGACCTACTGTACTGTTTTGCTATTGGATGTACCACATATGACTATTATAGTTTCCGAATGACTGTTATGGCATGAATTATGAGCCACAAACTGAATGACTGATATATTGATAAACGGCTGCTTTCAATACTGAAAGGACATTCATTCTTAACCCCTTTACGCATATGTTATTCACTGGACTTTAGCTTACTGTTTTTATATATATATGTAGGTGTTCAGGCACTAGACCGGAGTTAGGAGCGTCGGATTAGCTCTTGTTTTGTCAAGCCAACCATCGCGCCTCACCTTGAGGTTCCAAGTGCTGCCAAGCTAAGGCTGCGTCGGGGTGTTTTAGATTCCCCCTTTCTGTATCTGTTTTGTATAGACTGTATAGACCTGTACTGTACTGTTATGGTAGGGACTTGGTCCCTAACCTGAATGTTAGTATATGTATGTCTATGTTGATTGGTACTGAAGGTGAATATGTTATGAAAAGTCTTTTTGCATATAGACTGCCATAACTCATTGGACATCTTTTAATTACTGTTTTGGCTTCCGCCAGCCCCTGTACTCTGTATTACTATTTTATTGTTAAGCAGGCCTTTGGTAATCTCGGATTACTGGCCGGTTATGGTGCTAAACCCATAGGGGCGGGTTTGGGTCGTGACACGTCCCTTCCTCTCCGGCTCCATCCCTCATCTCCCCAAACCCTAACACCATAAAACCAATCACTGCCATGACCCAACCTTAAGAATCGCAACTTCCCTCCAGCCTTCCCCAATCTAAGGTTTGAGAGGGTTAAAGATCTAGGATTTTAGAGAAGAAGAAGAAGAAGAAGAATGGCAGGGGAAAGGCGTCAGACGAAGGGAGGGAGGGAGGATGGGGTTGGAGAAGGAAGACGACTGAGGGAGGTGCCGCAATAGAATTGTGAGGGGTGGTGGAAGGTGCTGCTAGGGTGGTTTCTAGGGGTGTGGAGGGTGGTGTGAGGCTAGTGGGGCAGTAGCGTCAACGCCAGCGCTGACATTGGATAAGGTTTGAGGTGTGTACTAAGTGGTGTAGGACTAAGGGTAAAAATGAAATGTTATGGTGTGTGTTGAGAAAATTATATTTTTTTCAAATTATTAAAGGTGTGAATTGAGTAATGGTGTGCTTTGAGATAAAAATATGATGTGTAAATAGAGGCACCCTGATACCATAAATAATGCATGCATTTATTAGTTACTTCTTCCATGGTTGCTGTCCATCAAGATTATCCCTCGCGTTGCAACTTTTTCAATCTTTTCTAAAGTTGTTGAATGGTTAACGATTTTGTTTTTCTCTCTTGGTATAGATGAAAACTTTTATTTGTCATCTTGAGTAATAGAATGAATGGGCCATATAATGATGTTTCTTCCTTCGTTTGCTCAATGATTTTCTTCTTTCAATTATTTTTTGTTCAAGGAAAAAAAGGACTCAAAATTAGATTATAAACCTGGCTACAAGGTTGTTGTGTGATACATTCCTTTAGTAGAAGCTCAAATTCTTTTGAAATTATTGTTTAGTAACAACATGATGTTTGGTTCCAGTTTTTAAAATTATTTTTCCAAAAAGTGATTTGAAAACTCTATTTTGAAAAATGATCTTTATTTGATTTTCAAAAAAAATGCATTATTGTAAATTCAAGTTTCCCTTCAATTTAAGGAGAGAGACAATTTAAAAAAAAAAAATTTGTCACATCAAAAAATACTCTCATGCTAGTTTTCAAAAAACTTTGTCCCATTTTTAAAATAACCAAACAAAAATTCCAAATTTTAAAAAAAAATGAGTTTAGAAAAGGAACGAAACACAATTACGATTCTAACATTATTTATATATAATTCAAATATTAAAAATACATATAATTTCTGTTGCTCATCAAATAAGAAATTATTATGCCTACTTAAACAAAAAATGCAAATGATTGGTAGTTGGAATTTTTTAATATTCCAAATTCAAACTCTATTACATTACACAATAATCATGTTTTTTATATAGTTATTTATTTTTTTTAACGTTCTATATTCACTACAAGAAAAAACACAATTGCCGACCAAATTTCCCGACTAAAAAGAATTTGGTCGCTAAAAGTATAGTTTACAGCGACTAGAAAAGAATTAGCAGCCAATTGTGAAGCTTTTTGGCAACTAAACAAATTTAGTAACCAAAAGTCCACAATTGGCGACTAAAAATAAGTTTGGTCGCCAATTATATGGGTTTTACCGACTAAAACATTTTTAGTAGCCAAAAGTATAGTTTTCACCGACTAAAAAAAATTTAGTAGCCAAAAAGTCAACAATTGCCAACTAATTATAATTTTGGTCGCCAATTATGTGGGTTTTACCGACTAAAACATTTTTAGTAGCCAAAAGTACAGTTTTTACCGACTAAAAAAAATTTGGTAGCCAAAAAGTTTACAATTGGCGACTAATTCTAAGTTTGGTAGCCAATTATGTGGGTTTTACCGACTAAAACATTTTTTAGTAGCCAAAAGTAAGTTTTTTGGTGACTAAAAAAAATTTAGTAGCCAAAAAGTGTCCAATTGGCGACTAATAACAAATTTAGTAGCGAAAAGTGGTCTTTTTTAGCGCGAAAGTCTCTTCGCCAACCAAAATTATTTTGGTTGCTAAAAGTTAAATTTTTATTTTTATTTTCCTACTAAATAATTTATTTTCACATAAATTATGTCAATAAAAATAATTGTCTATTACATATATAATCTTGTGGTGTTACGTTGGCGTAGGGAGAAGTGTGTGGTGCATAAGGCTTATGCTGTGGGAGGTCAATGGTTTGAGTCTTCATAAGAGCGGATGCAAAGCTTAACAATGAATTATTTTTTTTCACGGATGAAGCTTTTGGCGACTAAAAAATGTTGGTCGCCGTTTGGTAGCTTTTAGCAACTAAAGATTTTGGTTGGCGATTCATTGACTATTGGCGACTAAAACATTGGTCGGTGAATGTATGATTTTAAAGAAATATAATTGACTATTGGCGACCAAAATTTTGGTCGCTAAAGAGTAGCTTTTTGCCGACCAAAGGCTTTTTAGTCGACAAAACCTTCCCCGACAGGTTTTTGGTGACAAATGTAGCGACCAAAATTTTTTGTCGCAGAATGGCTTTGGCGACCAAAAAATAGACAATTGACAACTAATATTTTAGTAGCTAAAAGTGACTTTTTTTTGTAGTGATTACCAATGTAGTTAAATATTGTCTCTTATTAAACTACAATTCTCAAAGAGTTTTTTAGTATGACGTATCGTAATTTCTCCTATACCGTAACTTTAAGACGATAAATAGGCCATAATTGAATTTTATTTTTAGGTGCAAAATATATTCTATGACTGTGGTGTAAGATAGTATCTTTATACATTTATCTTATCAAGACAAATGCAATCTCATAATTTGTTTGTGTTTAATTGTGAGTTAGTAAAACATGTAAAAAATTGATGCGTTCCTATAAATATGGAACTATTTCTTTGCATTTTTTTATTAAAATTTATATGAACTAATATGATAATTTATTGCTTTAATTTCCAACATGCCTGCATGCAAGCTTAAAAATTATTTCATAAATACTACAAAAAAATGCATTTACATACAATTAAATTTTAACTGAACGCGTACATTGTACAGGTATGCATATAACATGCCTTGGGGTTTAAGTCCCAAGGTCACAAGTTCAATTTCCTTTTTGGGCGAAGCACTGTTGGTTAGGAGGTTGGACCTCAATGATGCCTAATCAGCTACTTGGTGTGGGTTTAATACTCCCTCGCTGTGTGTGTCCTGACTTAATCGAAGCTTGCCTTGGGAGGTCGGGACAAGCTTCCAGGTTATAGTCTCTTACTCGGAACGAACAACAAGACACCCTGGTGATCTCCTCATGGGGTGCTGCCTTGGACCTGCGGGAGGGTGGGAGGATTTCCCTGTAAAAAAAAAAAACAACTTCGCATTAGTTTTCAGTAACATTCGCCAAAATTCAGTTGGAAAATCAAAATGTAAAGTCTCATTTGGAATAAATTATTTTAATATTTTTTTATTTTTTATAAAAATATGTGAAAAAAAAGTGATATAATAATTTGTAATAATTTTTAAATTTTTTTAATTAAAATATTTAATCCTCAAATGACCTATTATCAACTTTAAAGTCAGTTAGATAACGGGTAAAAGAATGTGAAATGTTACAGCAGAAGTCTAGAAAGAAATTAGTTTCGAGTCGGAGAAAACTTTTCATTGGTTTGGTGCAACTTTGGTTAATTGTACGTAAGAACTGAAATATATTTATTTTTGTATTTTTGTATTTTTTCAAAAGATTTACTAAAAATTGTGGTGCGATGGGTGTTCTTTAGATTTATGAATTTTGTTTAATTTAGTGTTGTTGTAATTATAGACAACAATACTAATCGCAGTCTGGTTTGGGATGTACTAAAAAGTGTATTTTTTATTTTTTTTTATCTTTTTTGGATTATATTATTATTTTTTTATTTTTATACACATCTTTTTGTAAAAATTTAAAAAAATTACTTATTTAGATCATCCCCAACAACTCGAATTCTTGAGGCTCAAGTGGCTCGAAAAATGAAAAAATCTCTCTCTCTCTCTCTCTCTTCTCTATCTGTATCCTCTCCTCTTCTCTCTATCTATATTCTTCAAAACAAAAAAGCATTCAAACACTCTCATTCAACAGATTTGGGTTTGATTCTGAACTGATTTGGGTTTGATTTTGTTTGATTTGGGTTTTGATTTTGATTTGTAGTTGTGGCTGTGGGTCACTACTGGTATTGGTGTCCATAACCATGCCTCTAAATTGCGTATATATATATATATATATATATATCAGTGTGACAGCTTCTGGAACCAACCTTCAAATCTCATTTTCTCAAAAAGCTCAAGCGCTTGGTGTCCATAACCATGAATTGCCAACCCTGTAATCAGATAAATATTAAAAACTTGGCCGGCCAGCGGTTTCTTTGGCCAGCCGGCTATGTTATTGTTGGAATAAATCTTATGTGTATAGGTGTAACATACAATAATTGCACCAAAAATATTACCAATTTATATAAAAAAATATATATATATATATATAAGTTGAATATAACATAAATTGTTTGGGTTAGACCAAACAAATTGTATACCCAAAACCAAAAATACTTACAGAGAAGTAGATAACTTACAAACATATTGTAAAAATCTAGAAACGAAAAATAATTTGATCAAGGCTTGTGCAGGACACAATTTCCTTAAGACAAATTTGTCCTCCGCTACGGTACTCACGAGTTTTTTATTGGGCGTTCGTCTCCCATGTCATGACCCAATCCCAAGGGCTTCGTGTTGGAATCGCAACTTACTAATTAATTCCAATCTTAACAAATTAAATGGGATAGATAGAGGCAAAATGGAAGTAAGAAAATAATAAAATAGAAAGTTTAGTTCATTAATGATAAAAAATACATCCATGGAGCTTTTATTATTTTATTATGCGATGATAAAATTTTAGAAAAAGAAAAAGAAAAGTAAAACAAATGTAACAAGTTAAGCGTCATATTCTGTGTGGGTCCCACTATTTCGAGGTTACAGTTCTTCTTTACATCTCATCATCTGAAAGGGATAACAGCTATAAGCACACAGCAGAGTGAGAATATTATGCCAAGAGTATAGGGGACACAAAATAACCATGGATAGTTATTTAAGCTAAAACATTAACATAACTTAATTTGAATAAACAATTTGCAGAAACTGAAATACAGAAATTATATAAATAAATAACTATAACCACGTGAGAGGGTGATTTATGATCTGGAGTTGGGCCGAGATATCGACCGAGCAGGTTGAAAGCCCAGCAGTGCATTGGGCCGAGATGATCGACTGTTCGCCCAGAGAAGGGCTGCCAGAACTTGGGCCGGACAGAGTTCGGGCTGTGTGTGCCACCCCGGACCGGACAGAAACTACTCGGCAAGGCAGTGCTCGGTCGAACCATGATTCTCGGTCCGAGGATGGCCGAAGCCAGATAGGCCGAGTGACCGGCGCCCGGGAAGGCGCGGACATCCGAGGAAGTTGTCTGACCGGCAGAAAGGCCGACCCCAGGAGGCACCTCGGGCTAGGCTTTGCCGAGATGCCGCCTAGCCCGGTCCTCCTCAGTCTTGGCCAGTGGAGGCACCTCGGGCTAGGCTTTGCCGAGATGCCGCCTAGCCCGGTCCTCCTTAGTCTTGGCCAGTGAAGTGCTAGGGTATGGAGCACGACATGGCACAACAATGGATAGGGCAGCTCGGCTGCCGAGCTCCAGCTGTGATGACAGGCAGTTGAGGTTAGGTGATGAATGACATGGTTTATGCTGACAGATGGGATAGCAGAGCCACATATCAGGAGATGACTGGGAATGGATATGGGGCTCAGAAGGTATATAAGCATGTCTGCGCCCCCCATACGCGACACACGAACGTCTCTGTAAGGGATTCTTACACTCAAACACTCTCTCCCTTCTCTCTCTATCCATCCTAAGGTGTGTGCTAACTTGATCGTCGGAGGGTTTTTCCGGCCACACACCGCCGGGTAGCTCACCGTTACTTGCTCGTAGGTGATCGGACATCGACGGAGCTCGGAAGAAAGGAGTACGGGCTTGCCGGAATATTTGCTCCCCGTACAATTGGCGCCGTCTGTGGGAAAAGTTTTCAGACAAAACCTTGTCTTCCAGGTTCGTCTGATCGCCGTCCATGGCGAACAACGACGAGTTTCCGTTGTCCGCCATCGACGGAGCCACCCCGGAGTATACCCGAAGGAGAGAGGGACCTCCTGCCGTCCATCCAATGGCTGACTTGGGGACGCCCACTGGAGGACAGTCAGGAGACGCGCGGGATAAGCGCGGAAGGAGTCATGGTCATTCACGGAGTCCAGACGGTCACCGGCGGAGGAGAGACTCGCACGCCAGGCGACTGGAAAACAAGTTGAGGGACCAAGACTCTGTCATCAGGCGGATGGCGGCGGAGATGGAGGATCTTAAGCGGCATGTCAAAGGGAAAGGTGTAGCTGGAGTGGGAGACCACAGCGAGCGCACCCCATCTCGCCGGTCAGGCGATCAGAGTCAGTGACGTACTCAGTCCATTTCCATCACCAGAAGCTACCAGGTTGGTGATTCCGACGTGCATGCAGAAAAGTCTAGCGCGCAAGACAGCACCTACAAACCCTCACGTCCGGCGACGACGTCGAGGTACTCATACTCCGCTCAGTCAGAGGATTTACGGGCGGTCTTAAAGGAACGGGCCCGCCGCCGCGAAGCTCAGAGGATACCTGCTTTCCAGCGGTTATCCTATGGGGTTCACGCCAGTGAGGAGGTCAGAATGCCTCCACCCCGCATAGTAGTTCCACTCTTCGAAGATATGGACTTGGCCAGGCTGAGTGCCACTCATTTTTCCCTGGAAATTGAGACAACACCACTTCCGGCAGGCTTCCACCAACCTAAGTTCACACTCTATGACGGAAAAACCGACCCTTACATGCATGTGAGTCACTTCCGACAGGTTATGGCCGGACATAGGCGGAATGACGGACTTATGTGCCTAATCTTCCCGTCAAGTTTGGGCGAGCTGGGCTTAAAGTGGTTTGAGAGGTTGCCGGAAGGGAGCATACAAAGGTGGCATCAGTTGGCCGAGGCGTTTGTTACGCGCTTCAAAACCAACACAAAAACACCAAAGGAAGTCGATCACTTGCTAAGTGTCAAGATGGAACCGTGCGACACACTGAAGGCGTACAATTCAAGGTATTGGGAAACCTTCAACGAGATCTTAGACTACCCGGTCAACCTTGCAATCACGCAGTATAAGCGCGGTCTCCCGGTCGGACACAGACTGCGGGACTCGCTTACCATGCACCAGCCGACCTCCATGGGCCAGCTCATGCAGCGCATCAATGAGCACATCCGTGTGGAGGATGACGCGTCGGCTTCTACCGTGAAAGCCAGTCCGGTCGTAACAGACAAGAAGACAGCAGGCAAAGTGCACGCAGTTGGGCAAGAGTCCAGCCGCTCAAGTGACCGAGCAGAGGAACCAGACCGGGGTTCAAATCATAAAAACCGAGGTAGAGGACGTCGGAATGACCGGGATGACTACCCCCGAGATGACGTTGAGGACGCAAATAGAAGAATGAAGGCGAGGACTGGCATAACCACGGTCTTCAAGATTCCAATCTATCGCATACTTAGTGAAATCCGAGACGAGGAGTATGTTCGGTTTCCTGCTAAGTTGGGCGATGGACAAAAGGGCTACAATCCGCGGTATCGTTGCACGTTCCACCGGGAGAGAGGCCACCGGACTGAGGATTGTTTGCCTTTGCGACAACACTTGGAAGAACTGGTTGCGGCCGGGCATCTGGACATTTACATTGATGGCGGCGTGAAACCGAATCAGGCTCCGGTCGATCCCAGGGGACAGGATGACTGAGATGCACCACCACAAGGAGTTATTAATGTCATCCACGGCATCGTGGAACCGGAGCGTGTTTGCGAACTCCGGGGCATGATCAAGAAGGCAGAGCATATGAGGGAAGTTTTGTCGGTACAGCCTGCCATCAAAAGGGGGAAGACAGAAGAGAAAGACGTGATTAGTTTCACCTCAAGGGATTTAGAGCGTATCCAGATGCCGCACAACAATGCTCTTGTAGTAACACTACGCGTCAAAGAATTTAATGTTAGACGGATCTTGATCGATCAGGGAAGCTCGGTCGAGATCATGTATTATGATGCGTTCAAACAGCTCAAACTCCGTGAGACAGACTTGGCTCCGGCTACTTCGCCATTGGTTGGATTCAACTCACAACCGGAGTGGCCTTTGGGAAAGATAATCCTGCCGGTCAAAGCGGGATCCGTGGTCAAGCAAGTTGAGTTTTGGGTGCTGCAAGTGCCTTCGACGTACAACCTTATCCTTGGAAGGGGATGGCTACACGCCATGCAAGCTGTGGCATCAACTTTTCACCAAGTAATGAGATTCCCCTCGGCTATGGGGGCAATCGAGGAGATTTGGGGCGATCAGGTCATGTCCAAACAGTGCTTCGTGGCGGTCAACGGAAGCCGGGCTGCCAAAGGATTCGTTCAAATGATTGAGGGACCGGAGGACCAGGGTGTCTTGGATGATGTAGGCACCAAGGCCGAAGATAAGGCTGTTGAGGAATTGGTTGAAGTGCGGATTGATACCGAGCAGCCGGACAAGTTCTTCTTGCTGGGCTCAAGTCTCACGGCCATAGAGAGGACCGAGATGATTGAGTTTTTGATGGCGAATATCAAAGTCTTTGCATGGTCGCCTTACGACATGCCTGGCCTCGACCCGAATTTTATCTGCCATCACCTCAATGTCTTCCCTGGAGCAAAGCCAGTCATCCAGCGAACAAGGAGATCGGCGTTGCATCACGCCGAGGTAGTTGCCGAGGAGGTCAAGAACCTGCTTGAGGCACAAGCAATCCAAGAAGTGCACTATCCCCGGTGGATCTCCAACACAGTAGTGGTGCCTAAGAAGAATGGGAAGTGGCGAGTTTGTGTCGACTACAAGACAGTCAACCGAGCTTATCCCAAAGACAGCTTCCCCTTGTCGCGCATTGACCAGCTGGTGGACTTGACGGCTGGGCATAATAGGCTCAGTTTCTTGGATGCGTACCGCGGCTATCACCAGATCGCCATGCATGGGCCTGACCGAGAGATCACCTCTTTCACGACTCCAAGGGGACTCTTCTGTTATCGAGTTATGCCCTTTGGTTTGAAAAACGCCGGGGCAACCTTTCAGAGGATGGTGACCAAAATGTTTGCTCCTTTGCTCGGCCGGACAATGGAGGCTTACATCGATGATATGGTGGTAAAGAGCCGACATGAGGCAAACCATTTGTCCGACTTAGCCGAGATGTTTGCCATTCTGAAGAAGCACAAGCTGCGCTTGAACGCCTCAAAGTGTGCCTTCGGCGTGGGATCCGGAAAATTTTTGGGATTCTTAGTCACGAACCGAGGCATCAAAGCAGACCCTACTCAGATTAGAGCCGTGCAAGAATTGAAGCAGCCCAGCTCGGCTAAGGACGTGCAGCATCTGGCCGGGATGGCCGCCGCACTTAATCGATTTATAAGCCGGTCATCAGATCGCTGCCGCCCTTTCTTTCAAGCATTGAAGTCAAAGTTCTCATGGGATACCGAGTGTGACCGAGCTTTGGCCGAGCTCAAGGATTATTTGTCTTCTCCGCCGCTGTTGGTTACACCAGAGCCGGGTGAGGAACTCTACCTTTACCTTGTCGTCTCCCAGCACACAGTAAGTGCGGTGTTGGTCCGGGCTGAAGGAATCAAGCACCTCCCAATTTTTTATGTCAGCAAAACTTTGTTACCGGCAGAATCAAGGTACTTGCCGTTGGAGAAGCTTGCCCTGGCCTTGATGATGGCTTCTAGAAAATTGGCGCACTATTTTCACGCCCATACCATCATCGTATTGACCGAGTTTCCCCTCAAGGCTTTGTTTGAACGCGCGGACTTTTCAGGCCGAATTCTAAAGTGGGCGATCGAGTTGGGATAGTTTGATGTGAAGTTCCAGCCGTGCACCGCCATCAAAGCCCAAACCTTGGCAGATTTTGTCACCGAGTTCTCACCTGGCACTCATCTGGTATGCCCGGTCGACATTGCCGAGGCAGATGATGAGATGCACGCAATGCCAACCGAGGAACAACCAGTTGAATTAGGTAGCGCCGCGGAGTCAGCGCGCACCATCAAAGTTCCCTCAGTTTGCACGGTCATACCACCCGGTGATGCGATGACGGAGTTGTGTATCACCAACCCATCCACTCTGTCCGGTACCGCATCACCAAGGGGGGAAGGAATTGAACCACACCGCTCAGAACTAGATGATTCGCCTACGGACTTGGGCACTCCGAACCAACTTGCTGAGTCCGGTGCCGAATCATCAAGGGGGGAAAGAATGGTTCCACATAGCTCAGAACCTGCGGCCGGCTTCACACCGCAACCTGATGATTCGCCTACGGACTTGAGCATTACAGAACAACTTGCTGAGTCCGGTGTCGAATCACCAAGGGGCACTGAATTTGAACCGGTCAACACCGAACTTAACACCACACAGCTGAGCAGCTGTGATCCCATTGCCCTTCGCAACTCTCAGGACCCATCTGACTGCTGGAAGCTTTTTGTGGGGGACATGTGGAAGCTGTTTGTTGATGGAGCGTCCAACCGCCATGGTGCCGGCCTAGGTATTGTTCTTATATCCCCGGATGGCCTCACCATTGAACATTCTATCACGCTTGGCTTCCCGGCGTCTAACAACGAGGCTGAGTACGAGGCACTTCTCGCCAGGCTCAAGAGCGCAATTCAAATGAAGGCTGCCGAGCTCCTTGTGTATAGTGATTCCCAGCTTGTGGTTAACCAAGTTTCTGGGATTTATGAAGCAAAGGATGACAGGATGGCGAAGTACCAAGCTCTGGTCAGGGAACACATCAAGCAGTTTGAGGCAATCAGAGTCCAACAGATTGGCCGGGAAGAAAACAGCCGAGCTGATGAACTAGCCGGCCTCGCTTCCATGGTAGATAGTACTTTTCCAAACCCTCTTTTGATTGACTTTCTTCCACGGCCAAGCATTGAACTCGCCGGGCAGACAGATGTACTCTGTGCCGCGTTTGGTCCCTCTTGGATGGACCCCTTGATTTTGTTCCTCAGAGACCGGACTCTTCTAACCGACAAGAAAGAAGCACACAAAATCAGGGTGAAGTCAAAGCGGTTTTGGCTCTCTTCATCTGGCGCGTTATATAAGAAGTCCTTCACTGGTCCTTATTTAAAGTGCGTGCACCCGAATAGTGTGGAGGCCTTCTTATACGAAATTCATGAAGGCATTTGTGGCAGCCACATAGGAGGCAGGTCCTTGGCCTACCGCGCTATTTCGCAAGGATACTGGTGGCCGTGCATGCAGGCCGACACACAAAAATATGTCCGCAAGTGCGAAAAATGCCAGAAATTCACCCATCAGATCCACCAGCCTGCCAGGGAACTTCTTCCCCTCACCAGTCCTTGGCCTTTCGCCATGTGGGGGCTAGATATAGTGGGACCACTGCCAACAGCACCGGGCAATCGGAAATTCTTCATCGCGGCCACAGATTACTTCACAAAGTGGGTTGAAGCTGAGCCCTTGGCAATCATCAAAGAGAAAGACGTGAAGCGATTTGTCTGGCAGAACGTGGTCACGCGGTTTGGCGTCCCCAAGATTTTGATCTCTGACAACGACACCCAGTTTGATGGTCGCCTATTCAGAGGATTTTGTGAAGATTTGAAGATAGAATTCTACAACTCCACCTCGGCTTACCCGCAGTCCAATGGTCAAGCCGAAGCATCGAATAAGACTATACTGGATGGGTTGAAGAAACAGCTGGAAAAGGCCAAGGGCAAATGGGCTGAGGAATTACCCAGCGTCCTTTGGGCATACCGAACAACCCCGCGACGTTCAACCGGGGAAACTCCATTTGCTTTGGCTTACGGCATGGAGGCGGTCATACCCTTGGAAGTTGAAATGCCCACCCTCAGAACCGAGAGTTTTGAGCCCGAGCTAAATGCCGAGGCTATTGCCTTGGAGCTGGACCTAGCGGAAGAGCGCCGGGAGAAAGCCCTCATCCATGTGGCCGCCTACCAACAAGAGCTCTCCAAGAAGTATAACAAGACAGTGCACCCCAGACCGTTCAAAGTTGGAGATTGGGTTTTGAGGAAGATTATGGGCAACACCCTGGTGCCAGGAGAAGGCAAACTAGGGGCAAATTGGGAAGGACCCTACAAGATCACTGGTCTGGCGGGCAAGGGGGCTTACCACTTGGAGGATTTAGAGGGAAGAGCAATACCCCGGCCATGGAATGCGGCCAACTTGAAACTGTATTATTTTTAAGCTTCTGCTTTCTTTTCTTGTGCAAAGAAATTTTTTGGCTTGCACCACAGCATGTAATTCTTTTTGTCAATTTATAGAAGTAATTTTGCTTTAGCACTTGGATTGTTGTTTTAATGTTACGGACCGAGATGATGTACCCCGGTTGGAAGAGTTGGTGTCTTGTCCAACTTTGGATTCCCAACCGAGATGACGTACTCCGGTTGGAAGAGTTGGTGTCTTGTCCAACTTTGGATTCCCAACCGAGATGACGTACTCCGATTGGAAGAGTTGGTGTCTTGTCCAACTTTGGATTCCCAACCGAGATGACGTACTCCGGTTGGAAGAGTTGGTGTCTTGTCCAACTTTGGATTCCCAACCGAGATGACGTACTCCGGTTGGAAGAGTTGGTGTCTTGTCCAACTTTAGATTCCCAACCGAGATGACGTACTCCGGTTGGAAGAGTTGGTGTCTTGTCCAACTTTGGATTCCCAACCGAGATGATGTACTCCGGTTGGAAGAGTTGGTGTCTTGTCCAACTTTGGATTCCCAACCGAGATGACGTACTCCGGTTGGAAGAGTTGGGGTCTTGTCCAACATAGGATTCCCAACCGAGATGATGTACTCCGGTTGGAAGTGTTGATTTGTTCGACTTTGTTACAGCCGAGGTGGCTATTTCGGTTCATGAATTTGTCTTGTTCTGCTGAAGTGCTTCGACCGTGTTATGTATTCCGATCGACAAAGTGTTCAAACGATGAGTTATACCGAGATGTTTTGCTGAAGACAGAACTGATTACAACCTTGCAAACACTTACAAAAATTTGAATTTTTCATTGATAAGAAATTCAGTACAAAGGTGGGGACAGAGCCCGGTTACATCAAAAGTGTTGAAAGCAAAAATACAAAAAAGAAAAGAAAACTAAACTAGGGGGGAGAGATTGGTGAACTCGTCCTCGCCAGCATCAAGGTTGATGGTAGGACTGACGTCTTGGGCACCGGGCTCAGCACTGCCGGGCTGCTCTTGCACCTCGGCCTCCTCTGCCTCAGAATCTGTGTCATCCTCTCCATCTTCAAGTCCTTCCTCGGCCTCCGCTTGCAGAGCGCTGAATACGTCGTTCGCGTAAGGCACAAGGTAGACCGGTAACGAAGCTGGAGGAGGGTTGGCAAATACGTCGGTGTCGGAGCCTTGGCCGAGGTGTTCGCAGGCAGACTTCCAACCTGCTTTGAAGTAGATGTCTTGCGTTGCAAAGACCTGCTTCTTGTAGCTCTCCTCAGCCTCGTTGAAGCCAGTGGTGTTTGCAGCTCGGTAAGCTTTCTTCTTCGACTTCTTTAGAGTGTCCACCTCGGCTTGGAGCTCATCTCGTTTTTTCTCGGCCACATCCAGCTGGCCGAGCAGTCTGTTATTGTCGGAGTTGGCCATTTCAAGCGAAGACTTAGCCCGGCCAAGCTCGGCTTGAAGGCTTTTAACCTGGCTGGCTGTGTCGTTGGCTTTTTGCCTAAGCCGGTGGATGCGCTCCAAAACCAAGTGTTGTTTTTGAATGGCCTGCACAAAGAAGCAAAGTTGATCAGAAAGGGGACCGAGCAGAAAGGGAACCGAGTAAACACGTGAAATTTTTAAAAGGAACATCAACTTACCCTGGCCATAGACTTCACTGACGACTTGACCAACCGAGTGTCAGGGACGTGGTCGCTGCCGACCACGTCGCTCGGTAGTAGCAGAGCTTTTGACAGATCAAAGGCGAGCAGATGCTCTTTGTCACCCTTGATCGAAGCCGTCGCCGGGATGTCTTGGCCCCGGTGCTTCAAATGTGGGCGCCAGGCCGGCACTGGGGCGGGGGCGTCTGTTGGATGCTTGGTGGTAAGCTCGGTGACAAGCTCGGCGGACGGGTCTGCCCGAGCTCTTTTCCCGGCGCGCCGTGCAGAGGGTTCTCGGCTGGATTGCCCGGCGGATTGGGAGGCAAGGGCGACCATAGCGCTGTTGGATTGACCAGCAGCTGGCGACCGGGTTACAACGCTCGGCAGCTCGGCGGATGTGGCGGTGAGAAGATTCTTGATTCTGCTGCGTTTGGCCATCTCTTGTTCCTCGGTCAGGCGGATGAGAGGAACGTCTGGAAGGGTAGGATCTGGAGGTGGCGAAGGAGCCCGGAGGAAGTCAGTTACTCTACTCCGGCGCGGAGCAGAATACCTGTATGTCGGTGTGTAGCCAAGTAATTCGTTGCAATCTCGGCGGGGATACCGAAGCACGGCCCGAATTGCTTCGACGTTAGGAAATTGATAGCTGGCTTGCAAGGCTTGGATTGCTGCAAAGGAAACAAGAAAACCGGTTAGTTACAAGATAAAACGTTAAGCTAAACCGAGCAAGTTAGAATGACTTACAGGAAGAACCGAAGTCCTTGTTTATGAACCAGCCCGGTACCTCGGCTGTTTCGTAATTGCCCGACACCCAGAAAAAATCATCGTCGTGAAGATCTTTATCCGGGGTGCCGGTCACAATTTTTTCCTTGCCCGGTCTAATCTTCAAGTAATATGCTAGGCCGTCACCGGTGTAGCCCATTGTGTATTGCCTTAATATCTCGGCTAGACCTAAGTGGGTGCCTAGTCGATTGTTCAGTTCGTGAACGCCGTTGATTATTCTATAGGTATTGGTTGACACTTGTGTGGGTGCCAGCCCGGTGCGACGAAGGAACTCGGTTATAAGAGGATTGAGCGGGAAACGGAGACCCCCTTCGACAATTGAGAGAACGGTGAAGGGGCATTGATCAAGTCTGCCCCAGGGTGTGGTCTCTTCTTCTGCCAGTTCGAGATGAACATCGGCCGGGATGCCGTAGTCCTCTCTGAAAGCAGCTAGTGCGGCCGGAATATCCACTAGGAAGCGGAATTTCCCCATTGGTGGCCGGCCTAGTGTATCCCGACTGAGAGGTTTGGCACTGGTTATTGGATGCTTCTCGGTCCTGAGAGCCTCAGGAATGACAGTGGTCCCCTTGGACTCTGCAAGAAAAGGATGGTAAGTGTTAGGTTTGGGCGCGGTCGCGCAAAAGGAGCTGGATTTTAGCTCGGTCATTAAGAGTGCCAAACCACCTCGGTTGTCTACTCTATCTAAGGAGCCCGGTCGCCCAAGCAGACCAGATGTTAGCCCGGTTGAGCGACAAAGTCCTTTTGGTATCTCGGTTTGTGCCGGGGTTGCGACAAACATGTTGTTTGCCCGGTTTGATTGGTTTTTTGGATCAAAATAAGACCGAGAGCCCGGCTCGCCCCAGTTCTTCAGTGTTCTTCAGGAAGACGAAGTACACCAAGAACAGTAGGAGGTTTGAGACGTTTTCTATGGCCTATGCCCTAAGGACTACGTTTTTGTGCCCTAATGTGTGCAATATGAAGGAAAATAGCAACAAAATGAGGGTGGAATGACTTACCAGTGAAGGACAGGGTCGTGTCCCTCGAACACGAAGAATGGCAGTCGAGTTTGAGGAGAAGTCTTGAGCTTCAGAATCGTCAGAAATGGAAGCAGCAGTAGGAAGAAATGAAATGATGGGGGTCGTGTATATGTAAGCATGAGACCGCCCAAATTCAAATTCTGACACAGACGGCGGGTAGGCTGCTCGATGACCAATGGCAGCCCGCCACGTGTCCCTATTTATGGCGACGTCAGGACTGAAGCGACGGGTTGAAGAGTCGAAGAGCCAGCCGAGCTACTTTTGGAGAAAAGATGTCAGCCGGGGAATATAACCGGGCAAGTTTGCAGACAATTATGTTAACTAGCCCGGACGAGGTTCGGCGTCTTGAAGACCGGAGAAATGTTATCTCGGTCGAAGTGAGTAATCCCAGTCACGCTTTTGCGGACAGAATTAAGGGGCAATTGAGAGGGTGATTTATGATCTGGAGTTGGGCCGAGATATCGACCGAGCAGGTTGAAAGCCCAGCAGTGCATTGGGCCGAGATGATCGACTGTTCGCCCAGAGAAGGGCTGCCAAAACTTGGGCCGGGCAGAGTTCGGGCTGTGTGTGCCACCCCGGACCGGACAGAAACTGCTCGGCAAGGCAGTGCTCGGTCGGACCATGATGCTCGGTCCGAGGATGGCCGAAGCCAGATAGGCCGAGTGACCGGCACCCGGGAAGGCGCGGACATCCGAGGAAGTTGTCTGACCGGCAGAAAGGCCGACCCCAGGAGGCACCTCGGGCTAGGCTTTGCCGAGATGCCGCCTAGCCCGGTCCTCCTCAATCTTGGCCAGTGGAGGCACCTCGGGCTAGGCTTTGCCGAGATGCCGCCTAGCCCGGTCCTCCTCAGTCTTGGCCAGTGAAGTGCTAGGGTATGGAGCACGGCATGGCACAACAACGGATAGGGCAGCTCGGCTGCCGAGCTCCAGCTGTGATGACAGGCAGTTGAGGTTAGGTGATGAATGGCATGGTTTATGCTGACAGATGGGATAGTAGAGCCACGTGTCAGGAGATGACTGGGAGTGGATATGGGGCTCAGAAGGTATATAAGCATGTCTGCGCCCCCCATACGCGACACACGAACGTCTCTGTAAGGGATTCTTACACTCAAACACTCTCTCCCTTCTCTCTCTATCCATCCTAAGGTGTGTGCTAACTTGATCGTCGGAGGGTTTTTCCGGCCACACACCGCCGGGTAGCTCACCGTTACTTGCTCGCAGGTGATCGGACATCGACGGAGCTCGGAAGAAAGGAGTACGGGCTTGCCGGAATATTTGCTCCCCGTACACCATGATACAGAACAAAATAGAACAGAGATCAATGGATCCATGACAAACAGAGGGTCACAAGGTGACCAATCAGAAGCCAATAGTTTATTTAAGTCCCCCAAGGCATGGGACTCCCGTGGTGGTACTTACAAAAAATAATTGTTTATAAAATGTGACAACCGTCACCTTTGATTAGTGTTAAACTGTGATTAAGCATGATAAGTAATTGATTAGAATGAAATCCTAATCTGTTTGCATGAGTGTGTTGCTTTAATTGCATTTATATATGTTTTTCATTAAATGATCTGTTTATGTTTTAATTTCGAATTACAAATTGAAGGCCTTATCGGCGACTGAATCAGAAATTGATTAGTGTTATATGCTAATTAAGATTTATGTAATTTTATGGTAGGTTTAATTAAAATTTAATTTGGAACGATTAAATTAGATTAAATAATGTTAAATTGCATTAACTTGAGTTATTACACTTTTGCCATTGAGTGGCCATTTTCTAAAACATTGTTTGGGACTTAATTCTTGCATTTGATACATCATCTCATCCACCTCCAAGACCAAAACCGAGAGAGAGAGGGAGAGTAGGAGAAAAACTTGATTTCATCAAGAGTTGCTTGGAAAATAAGAGGAATTGAAGGAGATTTGCAAAATTGAGCCAACACACTTGGAATTCAAGACCTAAGGTAGAAAATTCACCCTCTTGAACATGAATTTGAGTTGTCACATGCATGGTTCATGGTGAATTAGTGATTTGAGTCAAGAATTAATTTAAAGTGTTGTGTTGAGAGTGATTTCATGCATGCATGTCTATATCATAGAATTTTGAGGTTGTTTTCATGAAATCCATACATGCATATTCCTATTTTGGTTGTAGTCCATGAATTCACCATAGTTTTGAGCTTAATCTTGCATTTGATCATGTTCTAGAGCATTGGAATTCATAAGAACTCATGCATATTATGTTCTTGCATTGTTCTTCAAGTTTCTTTGAAATTGGTGTTCAATTGGCTTACCTTTGGGCTTGATTTTACAAAATGATCTTCAAAACATGTTGTAGTATGAATTTCCAGGTGTTTTCCAAAAAATTGGCCCAAAAGGTTGAGTTTTGATAAGTTTAATTCTTGGTTTGAGCTTTGGAGGCAAATTTGGAAAACCCAGATTTTGGCTCCCTCGCTCGAGCGAAGGATTCCACGCTCGAGCGAGCACCTTTGTTTTTTGGATTTCGCTTGAGCGACGGAATGCTGGCTCGAGCGTAGATTGCAAGCTCTCAAGTTTTTGTGGATGCAGACGTATGCTCGAGCGACGAGACCTGCGCTCGAGCGAAGGACTGTGTCTCACGCTCGAGCGAGCATCAAGCGGAGAATTTTAACAACCAGTACTTTTTGCATTTTTACAAACCGCTCGAGCGAGGGATTCTACGCTCAAGCGAGGGATTCTACGCTCGAGCGACCCCTCTGTTTTGGTAAGCTCGCTCGAGCGTAGAAAGCCATGCTAGAGCGAGACCCTTGTTTTCAGCAAATTTTGAAAAGTGTTTTAAAGTACCTCTTTGCATCCTCATTCCATCCTAGGCCAAGTTTAAGGCATCTTAATGAGGATAATGTTATAGAGCCACACCGAGTCAAGTTAAGGGGCGAAGTTATTAATCCCAAGTGTGTAACTTAGTGTGTGTGTTCGTTCTGCAACTATGTAGGGTTGGCACCTGAGGACGTTGACTAGCCTGTCTGTAGCCCAATACTCTGCGAGTAACAATGACGTAAAGATACGTTCAATTATAATTATTTCCGAACGATTGATTGTACTATTTTCTGAAATGACATTGTTTACTGAATGAATGTTTGTTATATTTGCGAACTGTATTCGTGCCATCCATAGCAACTTACTGTTACTGTACTGTTACGGCTACTATTACAGAGATCTTTGTTAGTTCCAATGTTTGGAACTACTACTGTTTACTGTTTTGATGGCCATCAACTGACTGTTCGGTCTGTTAAGACTTACTATACTGTTTTGCTATTAGATGTACCACATATGACTATTATGGTTTCTAAATAACTGTTATGGCATGAAATATGAGCCACTAACTGAATAACTGATCTACAAATGCAATTAACTGTTTTAATTACTGAAAGGACATTCATTCTTAACCCCTTTACGCATTTGTTATTCACTGGGCTTTAGCTCACTGTTTATACTTACATATAGGTGTCTAAGCACCGGATCGAAGCTAGGAGCGTCAAGTTAAGCTCTTGTTTTGTCGAGCCAACCATTTTGCCTCACTTTGAGGTTCAAAGTTCATTCAAGCTAAGGCTGTTTTGGGGTGTTTCAGATTCACCTTTTCATCTCTGTTTTGTATTGACTGAATAAGACTTGATTGTACAGTTATGGTGAAGGGATTTGATCCCTAACCTGGATGTTTGTGTGTATGATGTATGTATATATGTTTTGATTATGAATGTGGCTTGTTCATAAAAGTCTTTTTGTATTCAGATTGTCACAGCTCATTGGACACCTTTTTATTACTATTTGGATTTCGCTAGCCCCTTACTCTATTACTGTTAAGCAGGCCTTTGGTAATCACGGATTACTGGCCGGTTGCAATGCTAAACCCATAGGGGCGGGTTTGGGTCATGACATAAAATTATTGTCAAATAATTTCTAAAATTTAAAGAAACATATCTATGCGTTTCAATTTAAGCAAATAAAGTTTAGAAAATAATTAATGTAATTGAAATATTAATATAATTTATAAAACACAAATTGCATAAAATAAATTATGGTAACACAAATCATACGTAAAATATATCATGGTGACTCAAGGTATAATATAACTCACCTTAATATTAACCCTTTACTCTTACTTTTTCATTCACGAAAACTCCCTCCTATTACTAACCGCTCACACCTCCTTTTGCTCTCTCGACTTTCTCCTAGCACCCCCATTTATATGCAATTCCTTTGCCACTCAAGGAACCACGTGGCCTTGGTTGGCATGCTTATCCGTAAGAATAAGCATCTTGGTCCTTATTACATACCATGATAAATTAACTCCTAATTTGAAATTAAAACACATTTTATCATATACCATCATAAAATTATTTATTAAAATTTACTATTACTATCACTATTATTGTTATCACGATTGGTTGTGATATTGATTAAATATTTAGGGTGTCACATTTCTCCCCTCCTAAATAGAAGTTTGTCCCCAAACTTGACGTACCTTGGTTTTTGAAGAAGTGTGGGTATTTAGTTTGCATTTGACTCTTAGTTTCCTATGTCACTTCTTCGACTCGATGATTCCTCTAAAAGACTTTTACAAGAGGTCTAGTATTGTTTTTGAGAACCTAATCACGATGATCGAGAATTTGTATGGGTTGTTCTTCATAGGAGAGACTTTCTTA
This sequence comes from Camellia sinensis, assembly GCF_055761805.1. Taxonomy (NCBI): domain Eukaryota; kingdom Viridiplantae; phylum Streptophyta; class Magnoliopsida; order Ericales; family Theaceae; genus Camellia; species Camellia sinensis. The sequence goes on from NC_138964.1 coordinate 156,796,069, forward strand.
AACTTCCAAGTTCTCACAATCGACAACATGCTTTAGATCTCAAAGATACAGTTAAAGCATCGAAATGTGAAACATATTGTGGACATTGGACAGTTCAGATGGTATTGCAATGCGATATACCACATGACCAATCCTTTCTAGAATCTTGAATGGCTTGATGTAACGTGGGTTTAACTTTCCTCGCCTTCGAAATCGGATAACCTCTCTTGTTGGTGAGATTTTTAGAAACACATGGTAACCTTTTTGAAATTCTAAGTCTCGTCTTCGAGTATCTGTATAGCTTTTCTGACGGCTCTAGGTAGTGCAAATTCGTTGTTGGATGATTTGAATATTCTCACTTGTTATTTGCATGATCTCGGGGCCTAACAATTTTCTGTCTCCAACTTCCGTCTAACACAGAGGTGATCGACATCTCCTTCCATACAGTAGTTCGTACGGTACCATACCAATGCTTGCTATGTAGCTATTGTTATAGGTGAATTTCACCAAAGGTAGGTGCTTATCCCAATTACCCTTGAGGTCTAACACCCACAAACGTAGCATGTCTTCCAAAGTCTGGGTTATTCTTTCAGATTATGCATCAGTTTGCGGGTGATAGGCAATGCTAAACTTCAATGTAGTCCCCAAAGCCTCTTACAATTTGTTCCAAAAGTGAGACATGAAACAGGGGTCTCGGTCAGACACGGTTGAAACTGGGGTGCCATGCAAACAAATGATTTCCTTGATGTATAAAGCGGCGAACTTATTAAGGGTGCACGTGAGTTTGATTGGTAGAAAATGCGCCAACTTCATTAATCGGTCTACTATAACCCATATTGCATCATTTTTCGAAACTAATTATGGTAGCCTGACCACGAAATCCATAGTAATTGCTTTTATTTCCATTAAGGAATAAGGAGTGGTTGCAGTATTTCTGCAGGTCTTTGATGTTTTGCTTTAACACGCTGACAATGTAGGCATTTGGAGACGTGGCTTGCTATGTCTCTTTTCATTCCTGTCCACTAGTAGTGTTTCTTCAAATCATGATACATCTTCGTATTGCCAAGGTGGACCGCAAACCTCGAGCTATAAGTGTGATAACCTTGTTCTGTAGTATGCTAATTGGTCCTTAACATGAATATGATTATGTGTTTGATATGATTTTGTGTGTCATTATGTGAAAATATATGGTTTTGAATTTCTATCTGTTCACCGTAGGAATATCTATTTGATTATCTGCTTTGGAAATTAAATTGAAGGCCTTATCGGCCACATAACCCGAAATTGACTGCACCATTGTGATTGGCGTAATTTTTAGAGTCTACGGTGAAATTTAATTGAAAACTATTTCGGAACGAATTAAATAGATTAAATTGGTGTTGTAGTGCTTAATTGTTTAATCTTATTTAATTGTGACTAATGGGACTTATAAAGAGGGACACTACACACTCAATTCCTCTCTTTGTTCATTTGAGCTGAAAATTGCTCTAAGAAGAGAAGAGAGGGTCGGTTAGAGAGAGAGAGTGTAGGAGATTGAAGGTTTGGTCAAGAAACTTGGGAATCTTGAAGCTACACTCAAGAATTAAGCATAAGCTTGGAAGATAAAGCTCCTAGGTGAGTAAATTCATGAGTTTGAACTGGTGATTTTGTGAATTAAAGATTAATTGGTGATCAATAACAAGAGTTGTGCAATAATTGATGAATTTGAAGTTAATGGGCACATGCATGTATAGGATCACCATGATTTTTGCATAATCAAGCATGTATTAAGTTGAATATGGAAATATGAGTGTTGAATCATACATGCAAGCATGTTGTTGTTGTGTTCCATGAGAATGAACAACATTTGCATTATTTGGAATAGAAATGAAGTCAAGATTAGCATGCATGTTTGAATAATCAAAGATATGGAGCTTGTATGAGGTTTGAAGACATGAGTCTGAATTATACAAAAGGAACGTTAATTAATTTTGAAGATTGGCTCCATGTTGTTTGTGTACTCATGCTATATGTTGTATTTCTCCATTTTGGTACCTTAATTCGAGCTTTAGAGCCTTTGAATGTCAATTTGAGCTCAAGAACATGTTCTGGAAAACCCAGAAATTTTGATGTTCGCTCGCTCGAGCAGGAAATACGTGCTTTCAGAACTTTTTGCAGACATGTTGTCCGCTCGAGCGGGGAGCTATGTAGATAGACCTTCAGCTCGAGCTCCAGACTTCACGCTCGAGCGTAAATTCGATGCATCCAGTATTTTTGCAGACCTCACGGGTTCACTCGAGCGGGAAAGTCCACGCTCGAGCGGGGACCCTGTTTTCTGAAATTTTGAAAATGTATTTTGTGTTTCGTTTTCCGTTCCCTTTCACTTCTAAGTACTCTTAGGCATACATTGAACTTTGTAAATGAGTTAGAAGAATAAGAATTAAGCCTAAAGAGGAATATGTGAATTAAGAACAGATTGAATCGGTTGTGACCCATATGTGTTATGTGATGTGTAGGGTCAAGCTCCAGAGCAAACCAATCAGCCGATCACTGTGAGTAATATCTTAATAAAGATATCTGAAATATGTTATTATCCAATTGCTTACGTCCATGTAAGTTTTATAAGATTCGTTGATTTGATTGATGGACAATGTTTGCTATACCAAATGAATAGATGGGCCGGAGGCCGTTTTGACAATAATGAATGGATGGGTCAGAGGCCAGTTTGACATGAATGAGAGTTGAATGGGCCAGAGACCAGTTTAACATAAATGAATGGGCCAGAGGCCAGTTTGATAGGAATGAATGGGCCAGAGGCCAGTTTGACATGAATGAAAGTTGAATGGGCCAGAGGCCAGTTTAATATGAATGAATGGGCCAGAGGCCAGTTTGACATGAATGAATGGGTCGGAGGCCAGTTTGACATGAATGAAAGCTGTATGGGCCATGGGCTAGTTTGACATGAAAATCTGAATGGGCCAAAGGCCAGTTTGACAAATGGAAGATAAATGGGCCAAAGACCAGTATGTTTGGAACCACAGCCACTTGACTTAAATTGTGTATATATATGTTAAATAGAAATATGAATTGGGCCCAAGGCTGTTTGAAACATATTGTTCTACGTACCGTTTGTATAACTCCTTTATTTGATATTATTCATTGAGCTATCGCTCATGCTCATTCATGTGTTTGTAAGTGAGCCAAGAGAGGTCTAGACCCAGCCTCAGTGAAGTCTGTGTGGAACAACTAAGTTTTGAAGAGTCAGCTCTTGCGTCTCACACACAATACACGTTTTCGCCTTTTGCCATTATGTGTATTTCGTCATGTTAGCGAGGACTTTGGTATACGTCTGTGTATAGTTTTGTTTGGCTGACTTAAATTTGAATGATCCTATCTGTATAGAACCTCATGCTACTATAGTTTCTGTTGTGAGTTATTAACATATGTATGTATGCAATGTTATGATGTGCATATAAGCACGGCTCTATGGACAAAGTTTTTAAATTTGCTTCTATTTGGCCCCTTTACTCTGATGAGTTTTGTCTTATTTGGTTTGAGGCCGAAGGTAATCTCGTGATTACTGGCTGGTTATGGCCTTAACCTATAGGGGCGGGTTCGGGTCGTGACAATGAGCTTCTACCAATATCTTTTTCTTGAGTTCTGGAAGATCGGGTACGCAAATTCGATTTCGAAATTTTAGCATCCCATTGCTTATAGTAAAGTCAAGATTGGGCGTACTTTTTTCCTCCTCATACATTTTCTTTAAAAGTTTATCTTTACATTGGCGTACTTTAATTTCTTCAATCAAAGTGGGTTCCACGGTTATATTAGTGAGCAAACCTCTGATCTAGCGGGAAACGAGAGTGCACGCCAAACTTCTAGTCGTCTTTCGGCTCAGTGCGTCAGCCATCACGTTAGCTTTACCTAGATGGTGATAGATCTCTACATCGTCACCTTTCATAAATTCTAGCCACCTCCGTTGCCTCATATTCAGTTTATTCTATGTAAACAGATATTTAAGACTCTTGTGATCAGTGTAAATCTCGCAGGTTGCACCGTAGAGATAATGGCGCCAAATCTTGAGGGCGGAAATCACTACAGCCAACTTTAGATCATGAGTTGGGTAGTTCTTCCTGTGAGTCTTTAGTTGTCGCAAGACATAAGCAATGAATTTTTCATTTTGTATAAGAACGCAAACCAAATCAGTGTATGAGGCATCACTATAAATGACAAACCTATTTGTTCCCACAGGGAGTGCTAGTATAGGAGCTGATACAAGTATGCTTTTTGACTCTTGAAAGCAACGCTTTTGTTTGTCTGTCCATTCAAATGTCTGTCCATTCAAATGGTACATTCTTCTGAGTTAGTTGAGTTAAGGGTGATGCTATCTTCGAGAAATCTTGAACAAAGCGTTGATAATAGCCAGCTAGACCCAAGAAACTTCGAATTTTTGACACTTTAGTAGGTCATAGCCAGTCCATGATTACTGTAACTTTTTGGGGGTCAACTGAGATGCCATCTTTGTTAATGACGTGACCGAGGAACTGTACACTAGTGATCCAGAATTCGCATTTCTTCAACTTGGCATAAAGTTTGTGATCACGTAGTGTTTGTAAAACTATTCGCAAATGCTGCTCATGGTTTTTCGGTGACTTAGAGTATATGAGAATGTCGTCAATGAAGACAACGACGAACTCATTAAGATAGGGTTTGAACACTCAGTTCATGAGGTCCATGCACGCTGCTAGAGCATTTGTGATGCCAAATGGCATGATGAGAAACTCGTAGTGCCCGTAACGGGTTCTGAAGGCAATCTTTTCGATACTTTCTGTTTTGATTTTTAGTTAATGGCAACCAGAACGCAAGTCAATTTTTGAGAATACTTGGGCACTTTGAAATTGATCGAACAAGTCCTCGATTCGTGACAGATGGTACCGATTCTTGATGGTGACTTTGTTCAGCCCCCGGTAATCAATGAATAACCTCATTGTGCCATTCTTTTTCTTTATGAATAATACTGGAGCTCCCTATGGTGAGGTACTAGGTCGAATGAAAACTTTGTTCAGGAGTTGCTGGAGTTGAGTCTTCAGTTCTTTCAATTTCGTCATTGACATACGGTAAAGGGCTTTTGATATTGGTTGGGTACCAAGTTGAGTTTCAATGGTGAATTCGAATTCCCAGTCAACCAGGGTACCAGGTAAATCTTCAGGAAAGACATTCGGGAATTCTCTAACCACTGGGATTGCATTGACGGTGGGGGCTTCTTTTTGAGTATCGATCACATAACATATATAACTACAACAACCCTTTCTTAGAAGTCATTAGGCTACTATGGAGGATATAAGACATAGAGGGGTGGAAACTCCGGTTCCGTCAAAGACAAGCTCGAGTTGGTTTGGTAGCCGGAGGGAGACCTTTTTGGCTTTACAATCGATAGAGGCGTGGTTGGCAGCCGGCCAATCCATCCCTAAGATCACATCAAAGTTCCCAATGTAAAGGGGAATCAAATCTACGTATAAGGTTTTGCCTTTTAAGGATATAGTACATGATTTGTACACATCAATACTAAGGGTAGAATTACCAGAAGGAAAAGACGCAAACAATATATATCCTACGGGTTCGGGTGTTGATGCCAACTTAGTAGCAAAGTATGGTGCAACAAAAGAATGAGTTGAACCATAATTATTTATTAAATTTTACTATTTCTATCACTATTATTGTTATCACGATTGGTTGTGATATTGATTAAATATTTAGGGTGTTATGTCCCAAGATACAATGATCGAACCTTACAGAAGCAACACTACAACAACAAGTATGGCGAACCTTACTGTGCAAAATTCTCTTATAGAAAAGATATAGTGCAAAAGAAAATAAACACAAGATGAATTCCTTATAGAAATTTTATAAATTTAATACAGATTATGACCCAGGCCAGTGTTTGAACACTGTGTCTTTAAGACAGAATTTCGCCCTTGCCACTAGTGCTTGCAATTAATGGACGTCTTGTCTCTAGGATACAACGATCACCCCATACAGAAATTGCACAACTTTCTATGTGTACAACGAATCAATTTGTGTTATGCACTCTCTCTTTTATATTTGACCATAACATATGTATGAATCTTAAAACAAACCTTAACTTATATAAAAAAGCCATGGGATGAGATAGTATTTACAGAAGTATTTGTGACCTTTATAATGGTCATGTCTCTTTGAGTTTACACCATTTTATATGAAGAGACACCATAAAGGGATGCACCCATTTCATTCAAATGGAGTCAATTTCCATCTATTTCTAAAATTTTCCAACAGTTATCATTATTCAAGCATTGTTTTTAACTATCTCTGCAATTGTTAATGGGTTTTGAATAGAGGAGAGAGAAAGAAGGATAGAGAGAGAATCAAACCATCACAACTGCACACAGTATCTCTTTATAAATTCTGATCCCACATTCTTCTTCAATCACACAATTTTATCATTAAACAAACAAATTAAACCAGCCCAACTGTTTCTTTGTTTTGCAAAATAGTTTAGCTATTTTGCTATTTTTATTTTTTTTTCTAATGGACCTGATGTCTCTCTCTATCTCTGCAATTGTTAATCGGATGAGAGGGAGTGAGAGGATGAGAAAGATGAACAATTTTATAAGCCTGAGTTTCTTCGAAAGAGATAAGAGGAACTGCTTCAGTTTTGGATTTGAATAGAAGAGAGAGAAAAAAAAAATGAAGAAGATGAAGGAAAAAAAGAAGATGAAGGAAGAAGAGAAAAAAAATTAAAGACGCTAAGACAACATCGTTTTGGCACGTCCAGTCATTCAGGTCAGGGAATGTTCGAGTTACCCAGCAACTCTGTCAAAATAATTAAAACCCCAAGGTTGATTTGTTACAAGATCAAATCTTGTGGTTTGTTTTGTAATTTCTCCAAAATATAGGGCCAATTTAAGAACATAGTTAAAAGTCAATTTTTAACTTTTAGGCTTGGTTTAGCATCTTAAAAAAAAGATAAAAAGCTAAAAAGTTATTAAAAAAGTTAAAACGTTATCACTATTTATAAAAAAAATTATAAAAAAATTATTTTTACACAAAAAAGGTACAACTCACTTTGACGTGAGTTGCCTTTACCTGACTTTGGTGAGAACAAATTACACAGGCGAAGGCAAGCTTAAGGACGGTGTTGTTCGGCCCGTGGGGGCCCATCACGGGTCCTGTTTTGATAATCTAAACCGTTCAATGTGTTGAACTCGTCAAGTACTATATGATTATAAAAAATCACGTTGATCAGATATTACTAACTATACAATTAAATCAATTTTGTACAAAAAAAAGATGGTATTATAGTTAACGGTTGACAAAAAACTAATCCGATCAGATATCTATTGATATCTGATTAATATGATTTTTTATAATCATATAGTACTTGAAGAGTTCTACACATTGAACGATTCCGATTATCAAAAAGAGACCCGTGGTGGTCCCACACGGGCCAAATATCACCCTTCAATTCAATATCCGAAAAGGAGACAAACATATCATATATGCTAATCTGCCCAGTGCTTTGCCCCAACGTACTGTCTATTCTTATCTCCCTTCTCTTATACACTGAATTATATAAATTTTTAATACATATTTTTTTTATAAAAAAACAAAAAATTATTCCAAACAATCATATTTTTTTCCTCAACCTTCTAATCTAAAAAATCAAATAACCCCTTAGGGGTTGTTTGGGGTGTCCTAAATAAGTGTACTTTTTGTCTTTTTGGACTAAAAAGTTGAGGAAAAAAGCATGGATGTTTGGATTAACTTTTTGACTTTTTATGAAAAAATGTGTAATAAAAAATTATAAAAATTAGTTTGTAGAGAAAAATTAAGATTGAGAGTTGTACAAGCATAATTGTTGACTTTTAGTGAATAATATTAATTTTTTAACTTTTTAAATAACTTTTTAACTTTTTTTTAAGTATCCCAAACTTATCTTAATCTATATTAATTGCATCACCTTTCTACTACTTTTAAACATTAAAAAAAAAAAACTTATTTTTAACCATCATCTCAAAACGACTATCTTTTAAAACAACTAATAATAAATCACATATTTAAAGCCCAAAAAACAACAATTGAAGAGAGGGGAGAGAGGCAGCTGTGGCCGAGATTGAACTGCAGAGAGAGAGAGAGATTCATCGAGAGACAAGGAGAGATGGTGGGGGAAGAGAAGAGGCATCAGATGATGCAAAACCTATTCGGTGATCAATCAGAGGAGGAAGAAGAAGAGGAGGTTGAATCAGAGCACGAATCCAATCGACAGCCCGACTACGCTTCGGTATAATAATCTCCAATCTCTCTCGCCTAAAATTTTCAAATTATTTGCTCAATTTCAGCCAATGAATCAAACTTGATTTTTGAAGTACACCCATTTGGCCTAAATGCCCAAATATTAGGGTGTAGGCACACATGCAACAAATGGGTATTTGTTAACTCTACCTGTGAAGTTTGAATTAGGGCATTAATTACGTGTATTCAGAATAGAAAGAGCTTAATTTGATAACTAAGCAAAGTGAATTTTGTTTTGTGCCTTAGAATTCAAATTTAACTTTATGAAGTTGTTGGTTTTGGATAGTGGAGAATGCAATATAATTATATAAGTTATTTATAATTCTCTGAATAATGGTGCAACCAATTGAAATATGAATAGCACTGAGGCTTTGGGGGGTATAGTGTTTGTGGTTTTTGCTTCGACAATGGTTCTTCATGGTTGCTAAACTCAATTGTTAAATTGAATTGTTTCAAATATATATTTTATTACTTTGATAATGATTACAAATATGGTTTGATGGGACTATTTTGCCCATAGTAGACATTATATGTATTCCAAAATTATCAAGAAAAAACATCTGGATGGGTGGTTGATAAAGTAATGGTTGGGTTAGCTTTTTTGGGAGGAAAGGCGACAAAGGGGATGAACCAACCAAAGATGACCCATTTGTCAAGCAAGCAAAAGCCTAATTTTTGGCTCTCAAGTGAGCTTTCAAGTGACAAGGGGTTTCCTATTTTTACTACTGTTTAAACTATTAACATTAGTAATTGTTTGGGCAAAAATGTAAGAAAATCACATTTCAAAAGAATCCTGCTTCCCATCCCCCCTAAACAACCTCTCCCACAGTTCACTACTTCGTTTGGCACAAACATAGTGTGTGCAGGTTGCTCTAGTGTGAATATATTTTTGAAAGGAAATTTTGTTTTTGAAGGTTCTATCACACAAATTACATATTTGCTCAAAACATTTGTTCAATTCAAAACCACAGTTTTAAATAACGGTTGAGGTGGTGTTGATGTGGTTGCAGTGCGTAATGGCGTAGTGTAACGGTTGTGGTAACTTAAAACATAAATTTTTTTTTTATGTGCAAAACTTATTACAGAATCATAATTATTGGCATTTTAAATGATTTTTTTTTTTTGGATTTTTTTTTTTGAAACATGATCCAATACTTGTCCTATTCTTAATAATGTTTAAGTCACTATGAAGAGAGTTTATACAAATATATATATATATATATATATATATATATTTCCTTGTAATTAATGATTTCATTCATAAAGCTCCACTTATTGCCAGTTATTTTGTTATTAATTATTATATATATAGTATTGTGTTTGTGTTTTAAACTTTTTTTGGGTGAATAAAATTTGTGATTTAAACTTGCAGGTCTCAAAATACAAAAACTAAAAAAAGCACACTTCTTGTGGCCATTTTCCCCATTTGTCAAAGTTGAATTAGATGTATATAATTCTCTTGTTTCCTTTTAAAGAAATATCTTTAGTAAATAAATTCACATTTAGTAAGTAAATAAATTATTTGTTGCCTTTTAATGGATCTTTATTTTTTTGGGCCTAAAATGAAATATCTTTACTTATCCAAAAAATTAATGGAAGCAAGGTGGTCTGAGGATTAGGGACTTGTTATTTGTGTGTAATTTATAAAAAAAAATTGAATTCTGAAGAGATTTGTAGTAATTCATTTTTGATGTATCAAAAAAAAAAAAAAAAAAAGAAGAAAAAATTTGTAGTAAATTGAATCATAAATTCATAATCAAATCTCACGCTGGTTTCCAAAAAAATTGAAGAGTTTCAGTAGTAGCCTAGTGGGTTGTATTATAAATGTAAAATTCAAGGCTCACTTGTGGATTTCAAAAAAAAAAAAAAAAAAAAAATAATAATTGAGAAGTCTCTCTTCACTAAAAGTGGAGATCTGTGGGTTAAATTTTAAATCACTCAAGTCTGATGGGTTCCTCACTTTCCCTTCTCTATGGAGGTGACACCTTCTCTCTCTCATGCAAAATAATCCCAATGAAAGCCCTGACGAGTGTCGACCACCTCTCCCTCTTGTCCCTGTCACTCTAGTTCTCTCATTCATCCAAAATAATCTCCATGCAAGCCTCTGGTTAGTTAACCTCCATACTCTCCCTCTCAAATTTATTCAAGTTTGGTTATATGATATATCTAAATACTAGAGAGCTAAATCTTGTAGATCTAAGCAATAAAGACTCTTGGGAGGTCAAACAGAGTGTTTGGCTCATGGAAGGTCAAGAGGATGCCAATAGTTGCTTATAAATCTTTGAAGTGCTGTTTTGATAGCTGTAATGAACGGCACAGTAACGGCCCGTTATGAGTGTTACAGCATGGTTATGGGCGTTACGGCTACCGTAATGGCCGTTACATAGGTGATTTTTCTGTAACACCGCTAAAGTTGGTGCAGTCACAACCGTTATGTAACACCGCTTTTTAAAACCTTGTTTAGAACTGATTTAGTTTCTAAAGAGATAGAGGAGTCTCAATATAGAATTTTAGTCCTGTCCTGTGCGTTTATATCAAACTTTATCATAGGCATACCTCTCTCCATTGGCAATACGTTTTGAATGCAATTGGTTGTAAGTTTGGTCTGGGGTTCAGGAATAAGATGCAACCAAATTCACCAGAGATAAGTGGTTTTGTAGCAATTTTACGAGAAGAGTGATTGGCTGGGTTGCATAGAACAGGGTTTATCCTGTTATACACACACACACACATAGAGATGAATGAGAACATGTTTCTATTCTGATAAAATTAAGTCATTTGCTTTCAAATCTTGAACATTGAAGGCAAAGGGATGTTTCTGAAACATGGGATAATATAAAAATACTGAAAATAAACAAAGGGGGCAGACGGTAGTATAATATGGGCATCTGACATGCTTCATCAACAACACTTCGTATTTTTAGGACAACAATCTGGAAAAGATGGGAGATTTCTTATTGGACTGGGCAATTTAGTGCAAAACTGTTCTTCTTGTTCAAGCCTGATTCAACTCAGAAATAGATCTGGTTGTTAAAAAAATTTAATATGCCTCTGTGTGGCATTTTTGTCCACAAAAAGTACTAAGAGAGTGCTTATGTTTCCATATGCCATTAGTCATTATATCACCATGCTGTGCAGTTTCATATGCCATCCCAGGTTGCTTTTGTGACTGGATAATATGCAGCTGCAGCACATAAAAATCGACGCAATTGCTTAATTTGAAGTTTTGTACATTTACACATATGTCCTTTTGGGTTTTAGTGTAGGAATAGTTGAACATGTAATGGCCTTTTTGTTTGCTATGTTATACATCTGGTATGTTTATAATTTTTCCCTACGTATGAAATAAATTTTGAAGTTAAATCACTGTGTGACTCTAACATTATACATATATATATTTCATGATTATGGGTCCAGGATGAAGGGGATGGAGGGCTGGAGCCTGAGGGTGAGGGTGAAGGTGAAGGTGAAGGTGAAGGTGAAGGTGAAGTAGAAGGTCAAGGGGAAGCAGAAGTGGAGAGTGAAGGTGAGTTACGTGATGCTGATCCTGATCCTGGAGAAAGTGAGGGTGAACGAGATCAAAGTTCTCAAGAAGTGGAAGTCGCTGATCAGAGGGAAGAAAGTGAAGGAAAACAATCAGAGAGTGATGAAAAAGAAGAGTATGGTCAAAGAGTAGTTACAAGTAGGAGACGGGATGTAATTGAAAGTGGATCAGAGAGGTCTGAGGAAAATCATTATGCTGACCATGAAGATGAGGAGGTTGATCAGGCTAGGAGTTTGAGGTATTCTGCACACACTTTACCTTTTTTCTCTCTTTCATTTTCAATATTTTTTTTTGGTTCAGCAACAAAGAAATTTGGTTAATAAATTAAAAGAGAATATTCAAGAGAAGTTGGAGGTCAAGAAGTCATTTTCAACAGTTTTTGCTGTTTCTTTTAGTTCATTTCCTTGTCCTGTTACTGTTGCCACTTAATAGTTTATTTATTATTGGGTCAGCTGGTCTTCTCTCTCTATTAATGCATGGGCTACATTCCAGTGTTTGTGAATGCATAGGACACATTCCAAGCTCATCATTGGTTAGTTGCATGCATTTTACAGCTCTATTTTTTAGGGTTTCTGCCTAGGCTCCTCATTTAGAATATTGAACTTTTATACCATGTTGATGGGGAATTCTGGGTGTGAAGACACATTTTTTCTATGAACATACAATTTTTTGGTGCTTCCTTTATTTCTAGTTACTTCATCTCTAGTTCTTCTTGTGGATCTTCCACCACATTCAATTTTTTCCATTTTCTAAGTGTTTGTACTCATGTTTTATGGTGCATTGGATCCCAAATAATTTTTGTTTTGATACTAAAGTTTATTTGCCTTGTAATCTTGTTCATTGGTGCATCATCTTATTCATTTCTTTACTTTAGATTGGTTGATTGGTTGAGTTTGACCAATTTTACAATACTAGGAGTTCTTTAGTGTTGAAATAATTATTGTACTTCAGTCTAGAGTTCAGTGATAGTTGTTACTTTGTTCAATGCAAATCTCTATTCCCAAATGAAGGAAAACAGTGTTATTATTATTATTTTTTTGTTAAAAAATGAGGTGTTTTTGTTGACATTGTTGCTATTTATTCTTAGTCTTTATTGATTTAGTGTTATTGCCATTAGTTCTTGTTGACAGTAATATGTGGAACAGGTTGATCACTTGTAATTTGCCATTGCTTTAGCATTCATACAATGAGCCACCAGGAGGCCTAATTCCTTGTTATTCTTTTCTTTACGTTGAGATACTTTGTTTAATTTCAAGAATTATTTTTGTTCTTTCTACAGTAGGTCACCTGGAGAGGAGAAAGATGAGACTCAGAAGTTCCGTGCTGTATTTGGTGATTCTGATGACGAAGAACCAACTGGGTACTTGGTTCAGAATAATGTTGAGGAAGATTCAAATGTGCGTGTCAGTGTCAATAAAACAAGATAGGGTCAATTACACTTTTCACCCCTATAGTTTGACCTAAATTTCACTGTAGTTGTTATAGTTTCAATTTGAACAATTTGGTCCCTACACATTAAGTCCAGTTTCAATTTGGTTATTCCGTCTAAATTGGAGGTAAAATTAACAGTTTTGGAACATTTCAATTTGGCCCTTCTGTCTAAATTGGAGGTTAAAATTTACAATTTTGGAACACTTGTTAATTTTCTAAGGTGTACATGTAGACCAAATTAACAAAAATTTAGATAGAGGGCCCAAATTGAAACGAGACTTGTGTAGGAACCAAATTGTTGAAATTGAAACTATAAGGACTAAAGTGAAATTTAAGGGTGAAAAGTGTAATTAACCAAACATGATAATCAGGTTTTTGTATATTTTTTGGCTGACGGTGCTGTATTTACTGTCACGAGGAAGTTAAAATTTTGATTTCTTTCTGTAGAGATCCCCTATGGAAGAGGAACGGAGCTATGAAAGGGGTCTGAGACCTGAAGATATGGTACCTGATGAAGATGCTCAATATGAGTCTGAAGAAGAGAACATTGAGGCTAAAATTAAGGAGAAACCAGTTGGCCCTCCATTGGAGCTAGAAATTCCATTCCGTGCTCCTCCAGCTCATCCAGATAAGGTTTATCTTCATTCTTATTTCTATCTGCAACTGTAATCGTGTGTAATGTATAATTTTTGTTAATGTACATATGACTTGGGTACTTCGTAAGATGGAACTATTTTCTTTTTTACATATAGATGTGACTTTCAAGATGATCAGTCTCTTCCTGGTACCAATACTTTTCATGATTATTTGTCATTTTAAAGTTCCATAGTTACCTCATATGCATATCTTATGTTGTAACTTCGAAGGCAAGTGATTGGACAATGCAACATTCAACATGGGATCATCAGCAAAAGTAGCACCATTGAGTCAATTCTGCCAATTGAAAAGGTTTAATTTGAAATGGCTGCATGCTTGTGGTGTCTCAATTGTGAAGACCATAATTTGTCCTCACTCTATACTTAATGCAAGCACAGAGAAAATTTACCAAAGCAACACGAGCACAAAAGTCTAGGATAGGCAAATAAGGTTATGGGGTTAGAAAGTTTTAGGAGGGCTGTCATATTTTTTTTTTGGATACGGTTAACAGGTCCTCTTATACTATTACATGTGGTTTGCTGATTTCTTTGAGAAAGGTTATGCTACCAAGGTGCAAGGCTTTGCGGATGACAATATGGTTTGGGAAGAAATTACATGTTTCTATCATTGCATTCTTTGTTTCCTTATTTTGAAGTTTTCTCAGAGATGTGAAATGGTCTTTTCTATTGAGGTGTTTGAGGGTTTATTTTGTGATTGCATTTTTAGTGTATGAACTTTTTGCTAGAATCTAGATCTTCTTTGACGAGAAAGTCCTTCGGATAACATGATTAACTGAAACTACATTTCTTGTGTATTGAAGAGTTTGTATATGAACTCTTCTGTTGTGCAGTTGCTTTGTGGTTCTACATCATGCAGGTTCACTGCATCCTGGTTTTGGGGAGTTACCCCTCTTTGCAACCAATGGTGCTTGTGAGGGACCGAAGTGGCAGGGTGCTTAATAGTAAGGAGTTCTTGGTTTCTAGTTGGAGAAGACTTCCCCCCTCCCTTCTTTGATTTTGAGGTCTTTATATATTTTGTTGGGCTTAAGGTATTGGGAAATTATGATTTAAATTTTTTTTTTTTGACTCGTTGATGTGGGTCCTCTATAGTATTGTATGTGTTGCACGGATGTGGGAGTTGGTCACTAATGAATCATCTTTTCAGGGAGGTGTGGTTTCAGTGGACTACACAAATAACTATTTTGGTTAATAAAAAATTTAGTCATAGGATGTTTGAGGAAAAAAACTGGATTGGTATCATAGGTTGTAGTGGTTGTATTATTGCTCATGCGCTACTTCAATTAATTGGTTATGTTGATTTAGGAATTTTATTACTCTTTTTTTGTTATGTTGCAGATGAACATGATTAAGGTTTCTAATATAATGGGCATTGACCCAAAGCCATTTGATCCCAAGACATATGTAGAAGAAGACATCTTTGTGGCCGATGAATCTGGATCTAAGAAACGTATTCGTCTGGACAACAACATTGTCCGTTGGAGGATTGTACGAAATCCAGATGGCACAGAATCTGTAAGTGAATAAATGGAAGCATATTTTAGTTCTTATCATATGCCATACTTATCCACACACATAATATTATACTATTGTGAATTTTACTTTCTGGGCTTCATGTACAATATCTTGATATTTTTGTTTGTAAATGTTATAAATTTTATATAATTGTTGCATTAAGATTTTCTAAACACAGTGAGGAATATAATTTATTGCACTTGCTTTAGTTGGAGTGGGTTATATGTTTGGTTGTATTGGTTGTGTTCAACTCTCTTATCTTCTGACATTTTTATTCGATAAAAATATATTGTTCAACTTTTTTTTTGAGAAGTAAGAGATGAAACTACAATGACATGAGAGGGGTGCTACCCAAATACAAGAATGGAAAAAAACAAAGAAAGCAACTAAACAGATGGGCTCTGCTCAAAAGAATCTACAAATCTTAAAATTTGGTTTAAGGATGGATCAATTCAACCTGAAAACCCAAGAAAAAACAGGAGATAAAAATTCTACTCCGCACTGCTCCAAACACACCAAGAATCAAAGACTAAGCATTGATTATTGGCGCTACACCAAATTCATAGCTGTTTTCTCTGGTACCTTGCTAAAGGGGCTAAAATATGGAAATTAAAAATGCTAAAGTAGGATATGAATTTACACTTTTTTGAGATGAAGTAAGGATTGAAAGTAAAAGGTGCCAAAAGAAGGAATAAGATTTAATACTTTTAGAAATGCCCAGTTTTGGTTTCTTATTTGGCGTTTGGCTTCAACAAAGTTTTTCTGTGCAAAACCTTTTAATGCTGGAATTGATCCAACTCCTGTGCAGTCATGCAGGAAGAACACATTTTCTTTTTGTATTTAAGAATTTGTTATATGCTTTATTGGAAATGATTGTGACATTTTCTTTTCATGTGCAGTATGAAAGCAATGCACGCTTTGTGAGATGGTCAGATGGCAGCTTACAGTTATTGATCGGGAATGAAGTTCTCGACTTATCTGTGCAAGATGCGCAACATGATCAAGTACACTTATTTCTGAGGCACGGAAAGGTGACCATATATGCCTTTGTCATGTCTAATTCAGAATTATATTTGTGTATATATTCTTTAAAGCAATTGTGAACAGTTGAGGTTTGTTGTTAAGTCCTGCTGTGAAAATGAATGGACCTTGTGTGTTTTAGAACCATCAATGCATGATCATGATGTTATGGCGATGTTAGCACAGTTTTTTGACTGCCCATAGGTGTTTCATTAAGGATCAAATAATGCCAAAAACATTAAGAGTTTCAATACACATCTCACATATTCTTATACCCTAATATTTTTCTATACACTTTTCACATATTTCACTAGACTTTTTACACATACCAACACTAACCACTGCCCAATGAGCTGTCGTTTGTATTTCCTTTGATGAATTCATTAACACAGATAGCTCATCACATAAATGTCATGACAAAATCACTTTTGTAATTCATTTATGTAGCACGCACATAAAATAGATGTGTATTTCTACTGCTGTGTCCTTGATGTCCATATCCTATATTTTTAGAATTTGACACATCAATGAATGTCATATCTATATCCTGTATTTCTGTCTTTGCTTCATCAAATCTGTTGCAAAACTTGAATTGGGAGTTTGTTCTGATTCCAATAGGAATGGAGTCTAGGACACTGAATTTTGCTCGGTAACACCAAATTGGTACTACTGTTTGGATTTTGATTTCAAAGCTTTGACATTATCAATTTCATGAAGTTTCGGTGTTTCTGATGACTGTTATTATATTGTTTATTTGCATGGTCTCTACCACTGTTTTGTTTTTCTGCTAGATGAATCCATGTTTGCACTCAATTTGGAGTAGTCCTTAATTTTCTCTTTTCCAATAATGCAGGGAATCCTCCAGTCACAGGGAAGACTTTTAAGGAAGATGAGGTTTATGCCATCGTCATTGTCATCTAACTCTCATCGATTGTTGACTGCTCTGGTTGATTCACGGCATAAAAAGGTTTATAGAGTCAAGAACTGTGTCACCGACATTGACCCAGAGAGGGAAAAGGAGCAAAAAGAAAAAGTAATTAGTTAAAACTAATGGAGTCTTGTGTTTAGCATTGTGGATGCACATTTTCATTGTTCTTCTGGTTTTGTAGGCTGAAAGTCAAACAATCAGAAACAATGAACTTCTTAACCGGAAGAAAGAAAAGGTGAATCGTAAGTATACACAAACTGTACGCAGGGAGCGCCAGCTTTCACCTGGTTTCTTGGAGGATGCGCTGGATGAGGTTTGTATCCAGTTTATGTTTTCGTTGCCAATATTGAACTCCTTGCCCTGCTTACTAATTTGCCTAATTTGGCCGGTCCTCTTCTGTTCTTTCTCTCTCCCTCTCCTAATTTCTTTTGGCCCCTCTTTATTGATGTTTGTAAGATTAGTCTTTGTTTTTTGGTGTTTAATGCAACAGATGTGAAAGACATTACTAGAGTAGTTTGAGAACCTAATAATCTTTCTTTATGTCTGCTTTTGATCAGGATGATGAGGGAGATTATCATGAATCTCGTCGATCGGCTGCTCGACGTCGCTTTGAGGAAGACTTGGAAATGGAAGCTCGAGCTGAGAAACGAATTATCAATGCTAAAAAGGTATATCACCTTTACTTTATGAACAAATCAAATAACTCATTTTTTTATTTATTTATATAAATTTAATTGAGAACATTTTCTTCTTTTGTTAAAATGAAGATCTCTTTTGAACTTGTATATATATAAATGAAGATCTCTTTCGAATGATTAGCCACAGGGACAGAAAGACATGCCTCGCAAGTCATCTATGCCCCCAGTGAAGTCATCTCAGCGTCCTGTAGATTTTTCTGAAAGTGAGAGAGAGGAATCTGAGTATGAAACTGAGGGGGAGGAAGACGAAAGGTCCCCACAACGTAGACGGGTTGAGGTGTCAGAGCAAGAGGATGAATATGAAGACGACGACCATGATGAAGAAGAGGCAGTAGCAAATGAAGCATCAGAAGAGGAGCCTGAGGTATGCAGATTTTTTTCCAAACATTTCATCCTAATTGCTTGAGCTAGGTTGCGTATGGCCGTGGGAAGTGGGTCTAAAAAGTGTTCCTTTATTCATCCATATACCCAACCAATAGAAGTCTAAAATATGTGTTGAAAAGTTTCCTCTACTCTAGTTTGTTGGCTTCTGATATTCTTAGTCTCCTGATATGAATGCTAAACTGAATTCAACAAAATTTTATCTAGGGATGTAGAGTTGTTACTCTTACACCAGTTATAAGTTGTATGAATGTTGCATTGAGGTCGACTCCTCTGTTGGTTGTCAGTTATCTGAAGACTTCTCTGGGAGAGAATGTCATGTCTCTCTCTCACCTTTACTTCTGATTTCCCTTTCCTACTTTTTCCCCCCTTTTCTTTTCTTCTTTTCATTTAAGTGGCTTCTTTGGTTGTTTTCTAGCTTCATAAATTCATATGATGGTCTATAAATTTATGATTAAATATGTATGCAGGAGCCAAAGCAAAAGGCTAAGGAGTTTGGAGGCAGTCTCAAGCGCAAGGAGATTGAGTCAGATGAGGACTCTCCTCCGAGAAAGACGACAACCACCCATCGCCGAATGGCTATTGTTTACGATAGTGATGAGGAATAAAGCATGGTTCAGACAGTAGATGGTAATATTTTACAATGTACCTCGTTTTCATAGTATGTTTTTGTTGCTATAGATTCATATTCTTTATGTGACCCAATTTTAAATTACATTATTAACGAATGCTTTATTAACATAATGCGCGTGATGAACTAGCTAGGCATTTGTTTAGATTTGATTGGGAATGCATTGGCCTCACTTTTAAGTATGGAAAACCAGAAGTTATTGATACATATGTTTGTTTCACCTTCTGGTTTTTCTTTTTTGATACGGCTTTGATTTGAACCCCTTATCTCTAGTGAAGTGCAAGGGTTCTGGCTAACGGCCTAGTTCGTTTCACCTTCTAGTTTTATTGTGACTTTGAGAATATGTGGTTACTTTTTACTTGTTTGACAAGTTTGTTACATGAATCAGTTGTCCTGCATTTCCAATGGAACAAGTTAATTTCTAAGCATTTGAATTTTTTTTTTTTTGGGGTGCACAGTCACAAGTTCTTGCACTTGTTGCAAACTGGTGCTTTGAGAGTGGATTCGGCCAGAATCTGCTAACTTAAATTTTACAATATGCAAATGCAATTGCAAAGAACCTCGGATTTGGTTTATTCGCTCTTCCTCCGTGAGTTCTGAAAGTATTTGCAACTCAAAAATCTGATAGAATTGCGATGTGATGTCAAGCCATGCAGAGGCAGCCTCCTGTCTCTCGACCTTTTTGCCCCTTGACTCATGGTCTGATCCTCTATATATAGCAAGCCTCCTCCGCCTGTCTCTCCAAGCTAGCAAGCACTTTCGTACCACAACTTGGAGACTTTTCATTCATTGCCTCTGGTTTTCCATGACTGCCACTTTCTCCCCTCCTAAGGCTACCTCAACTCTTCGTCCATCCATATCTGGAGGTTTCTTGCCATCTCAGTGTCTGCCATACTTCCCAGTGGTCTCCACAACCTACATATTCACCCTCAAACATCTACAATTGTCCCCATTCTTGCCCTTTACAATGCCAAACCCTTCCACAAATCTGAAGATATTGACCTTTTCATTACTGATTTGTTTGGGATATGATTTGGCGTGAATATGTTTCACACTATTGTCCACACATCTACCAAATAAAAAAAAGGGATGACATTGATAAATGTATTCATGAACTCCCTGTGGTTTTGATTGAAGTGTAAAAGTGACGAGACATGATGGAATTATTGAAAAGACTAGAATATCCTTATTTTTTTCTTCAATTTTCTTATGAATGCCATTTTACTCCCATTTTTCTCACAGTTGAACTCTCTCTCTATGAACTCCCTCTCTATGTGTATATATATATAGATATGAAATGCATCCAACCCACAACTCACAAACCCCTCTCTCTCTCTCTCCCCATGTATATATATATATATGAAATGCATCCAAACCATCTCCTCCATGTATATATATGAAATGCATCTAACCCACAACCCACAAACCCCTCTCTCTCTCTCTCTTCCCCCGTGTATATATATATATATGAAATGCATCCAACCCATGAAATGCATCCAAACCATCTCCTTTATGTATATATATGAAATGCAGCCAACCCCCAAAGCCATCTGTGTGTGTGTGTGTGTGTATATATATGAAATGCATCTAGCCCATGAAATGCATCCAAACCCATCTCCTCCATGTATATATATGAAATGCATCCAACCTACAGCCCACAAACCCATCTCTCTCTCTCCCCGTGTATTTATATGGAATGCATCCAAACCCATCTGCCCCATGCATATATATGAAATGCATATCTGAAACAACATTTCATAGGCATATATATATATATATAAGAAAGTGGAAGGGTAAATTGGTCACTCAAAACTTCAAAGTTGGTGCCAAAACCCTTAATTTCAGTGCAAACATGCTTCTCTGGTGCGTCTGCCCCACGCACTGTTAAGTCTACTAGATTCTGTCACTTTTGCACTTCAGTCAAAACCACAGGGAATTTATGAGTACATTTATCAACGTCAGGGAGGTAATGTGAAAATGCGTGGAACCACATGAGGGTAAAATGTAATTATTCCTAAAAAAAACTATATATATTTTAATAGCTCAGTCTCAATTTTTTGCGATTTGTGGGAATTGTTTAGGTGTGATTACTCACAATGTCCATAGATAAATATGACGTACTTGCACCACTATGATTTCCCATCTTTTTGTAGTGCCTTGTAATTCCTGATCAACCATCTAGCTTAAGCACTATTTGGCAAAATCTTTGTACCTCTTGTATTTTTACACAAATTAGCACTAGCTCATCACAATATATTTTTAAGGTGGTTACTGAAAGCTACACTGGATAGTGGGAGGGAAGTATTGAATATCAAATTAACAGGAGAGAAGTGCAGGACGATATCATGAACTGGGATGTTATAGGACTTTATCGGTATATTAAAGGAAGTGCATTAAGGAGAACTAGGAGCCAAACTAGGAAACATAGAGGGCATTGTATAGGCATGGGCATGGTACATTGACAAATTATAGATATCCAAATAGCTACAATTTACTAATTGCTTACCTTTTTGTGATCTTAAGAGCAATTCGTTACCGAACAATAACACTCTTATTCCAACAATTCTGGTAGCATGATTCCTGATATTTGCAGAATGATTGTGAACATTTTGGAAGCCGCTCTTGGGGCTTTGTACTAGGCTTTTATCCAGAGGAATGTATCTTTCATGTATTTATTTTGATTATTGGCTAAAATTATGTAAGCGTATATTAGCATCATAATACTAAAATCCGATGTTCTGAATTTTGCAGGAGAGTGTATCATCGATGGTGTTGAAAGGGTGGACAGAAGAGGCTGTCTTGAGTTCTAGTTAAGGCAGGCAAGGCATGGTGAATGTAAAAGTTATTTCATGGATTGTTGGTGCTACCCTGTTTTGAAGGGAAAAAAATAATTGTCCAGTGCATTTTTCTTTGATTTGGGTTAAATCTTGTTTGGATGGTGAAGTAATTGAAAAGTTTTTATCTTTTTGAATAGAAAGGGTTTAAATTTAATTTTGTGCGACGATCATGATTTCATGCTCAAGGATTTTGTGCTTAGAACCAATGATTGTTCTTTATTGTTGTTGAGGACACCTTTATTTATTTATTTTTATTTGACTTTTTGGGTGCACTAAGGACGCTAGCTCCTTCAATGTTTTTAGGTTAATTACTTATTTTGTGGTTCAAAAAAAATATATTAAGATTCACAAATTTTATATAATTAAATTGTATTCACATCACACTGTGCTCCTTTTCATTAATCATTTGTTAGTCATATAGATGAAAAAATTGATCAAATTTTAAAAAGTTTAGAGGTCAAATTAAAATAATGCAAAGTTTGGGGGTCAAACTAGAAAACGCGTAATAATTTTGAAAACAAAATGATATTTCCTCAATGTTTTATCTATTCATTGAAGTTCTATATGTGATGTCTTCTTTACTCTGTCCTTTGTTTGGATGTCTTTATTTAGGTACAAATGTTTTATCTATTCATTGAAGTTCTATCTGTTATGTCTTCTTTACTGTCTATTTTATTTGGATGACTTTATTTAGGTACAAATTGTTTTATGAAGTCGTGAAGCCATGTTTTGAAAAACGACATCAAGCCTCTAGTCACGATGGCACCACTTCAGGGCGTTCACTTGTTAGTTGTCACCGCCACCACTACTAGTTGAAAAATGGTTTTAATATATCTTATATTTTGTTAATTTTAAGCATTAATTAATATGGGACTCACGTGTTAATTTTGACGGGTCCAGGTAGGAATATATTCTATGCCAAGTAATGAATAATATCATGTATTTGGTTGTTAAAAACTATTTATGGATAAATGAGAATTTAACACGCATTTAAATTTCGTGAAAATACTTAAAAGTGAATTTCTTACACATTTGTAAAATGTGTTTGTCTTACATAGGAAAGGTAAGAGGTTTTATATGAGTATATAAATCTTAATATTGGGTTTTTGGGTTGAGCTTTGTCGGACATCCAAGCTTTTTAGGTTTGGCCTAGTTATGCGATGGGTTGGTTCGTAGTATATTTTTTTGAACAAAATTCACCGGTTGTTTTTTTCGATCATACTTTTCTGGCCATTTCTGAATAGCCATGATGGCCTCTTGAGCAGGTGCGATAGTTGCCATAAATAGCCTTCACCATAAATCCTCTTTCATTTTTCATTCTCGATTTCGTTCTTCTCTCTTCCTATTTTTCACCCTCTTTTATTCTGTTTTTGCATAATTTTTGCAAATTAGATTTTAGGAAGACTATGTGAGAAAGAGAGAGTTAAGCAATGGTTTGGTTCACTAGGCTTGAATTTTGTGGTGTTGCAAATTCAAAATTAATTATTACATCTTAGGAAATAGATGCTGGTAAATCTTGAAGCATTGGAGCAAATACAACATCTACTTTAAAGAGATTATGTTTGTGTCCAAACACAAGTCTCTTCTATTCTTCATAGCACTATAACCATTAAATTCAGAATTTAATTTATTTAATTATTTTATAAATTATTTTATCTTGTTATTTACTTTATTTATACAATTAAATTGCACATACATCTACACACAGAACTGCTAGGTTCTAACACTACTTCTGAGCACCGCCTCACAACTCCTTACAGTCGTAATCATCACTCCGCAGCCTCCCCACCCACCACCACTTCTGCAGTTGCTTTTCAATGTTCGTGTTTTGTTCTGTAAATTAGGCGGGATTAGACTGGGTTTGTTCGGCATGTCCCACCAAATGGGTCACAACTGATTAATTAGTCATGTTTGGCTATAGATGTGACGCCCTAATTTTGAGGAAATCATAATAAAGTTTAAAATTTAAAATTAATTTTTTTAATTAAGAATTTCTAATCATTGTTGCAATCAAGTTTGTCATCATCAATTAAGTAGCAAAAAAAATTTAAAAGTTCTTAAATTACAATTTCAAATCAAACTTAAAGCTTGGTCTTAGTACATTTATGACAGAAAAACACCAATATATATATATATATATATATATAAATTAGAGAAAACTAGATAACTCAAGAAAGGGGTTCATGGGACTTGGGCATACTTCAAGCTAACCAAGACTGAATATCACCTTCCAAGACCTCGGTGTTTCCTTTAGTTTCTTTGGTACCTGGAATAAAACGCTAGGGCAACGAGAATACCAGTGAGCGACAAGCTTAATAAGATACTACAACCCGAAAATAGTCACCCCAAAAATAATACTCACAAATAATGAATAATGTATAGTAGCAAAGTAATAAGCATAACAGAAATGCTAGAATTTGAAATAATAACAATAAATAATAAGAACAATGGCAAGCGGAAACAGTGATTCATCATAAGGAAAATGTCAAACTTTTCTTTTGAATTCTCATAGGTTTAGTTTATTAGGAAAGTGTAACTCCTCTTGAAGTACCATTTCCACTTAACTGCTAAGCAATAACCACGAGCAATTCTGACTCCCCCTTGATCAAATATTTAAATGTTATTTGTTGTAAGTATCAATGATGTTTACGCACTAGGGTTAGGTACCCGAGTTGTGACATCATAGTTTGTCCTAAGGGAACGGTCTATGTTGTGACACTCGCACCACCAACCTTATATCGCCAATACCGATAATAGCCAAAATACCTTTCCGTGCCATTTTAGGGTTCACAATTTATTTGCGCAAGACTCTAAACCGAGCTCACTCCATCGCTTTAACTTTTAATGCATTGGTTCAAGTTCATGTTTCTTTACTTCGTCAAATTCACAGTTTGATACATGCACAAATTTTAGTTTGAAAATCACAGTGACATAAGGTTTATGTAGCATGAAACAACCATGTATAGCAGCCAAAATGAATATTACAGAAATGTCTTAGGAGTCATCACAAAATTTCTTAGAATTTTTTACACTTTTTTATTTTCAGCACTAAATTATTGGACTAATAATAATGAAACTCATACCAAACGAAATTGAATTATTACAATATTTTAATTGGTACTAGTTCATTGAGTTAGGAAAATATTTCAAGAAGAATACTAGGGAAAAAACTGATTTTTGGGACAGTGAACTACAACAACTTCTAGCTCAGGTAATATGTGTTTGAAGAATAAAAAGCGGCCCCAAACGATGTCAAAAAGAGGTAAAGTTAGAACGTTTTGCTAGATATTTGAGTTGAGAACACATTTACAGAAGAGCTTGAAGACTGAAAACCAATGGAAGATGGTCAATTAATTTTGCTAAGAAAATTGGACAGATTTTGTCGCATTTTAGTAAAATTGCAATTTCTCCTCTTAAACTTATCCATTTTTTGTGAAATTGGCGGAAAATGAAAGATAACTCATATATCTAACTATCCCAAGTGGTTGTGCAGAAAAATAACATTTGCAGAGAAAATGGGACCTGTTTGAATTCACTATTTCTACTGTGTTATAAGCAACACTTAGGACAAATATTTATTTCAGTAAGAAAATTGTGTCCAATGATCTTATAAATTTTTTTCACCTGTATAGAACACCTATATCTACTCCCAGTACTAACGGATTTTAAACAAAAGTTATTTTTAATTTATTAGAGCATTTTTCAATCAATAAAATATGAAACAGTGAAGAAAATATAAGTTTTAAGTAAAAGTGAACTAATCTTATCTCATTTCACCCTAATGCAAGATTATTTCAAAACAATGAAGAATATTTGAGCACATAAGAAGATAAAATTAGTAGCTGAATCATCTAATCTATGCATGCAAAGAAGGAATAGAAATCATATAGTCATGAAATTCTCATTCTATCAAAATGTGAATATTCATTGAGCTATTATAATCACACTTGCTATGTATGTATTAATAATGCATACTCTTGCATATATATAATACATAAATTCAGTTAAGAATATCTAAGGGAGGATAGAGATAAAGTATTCCTACCTCAAGAGCTTTTACAAATCATGCTCAAGATTAGCTTCAAAATAGTGATCACCAAGCAAGCATCTTTTTTTTTTTTTTTTTTTAACCTTACTCAGCCATGTATGTAGGAATAGAGGGGTTGAAATAATGCTCTATCTGTAGGAGTTTGGAGACAACACATTTTTATTTATTTATTTTGTTTTTTGGCAGATTTTTTTTATTTTTTTGACTTGGGAAACATTATCTATAAGGCATAGGCCTTGAGTGTGTAAGTGGGTTTGGATGCATATAGGGGAGTAAATTTGGCCCGGTTTGGCCCATGTCGAGCCTCACAAGCTCCCGCCAAAATTCGGGCCAGGCCAGCCCACGGGCAAGAAAATTAGGCCTAGGGGTAATGGGGCCTTGGGCGGGCCGGGTCGGTGAGCTTGGGCTTGGGACGGGCTTGAACAAAATTTTTTTTTTTTTTTAAATTTTTTCTATCAAAAGTTTATTATTTTCCATTAAAAACGACATTGGGCCACGAGCGGGCTGGATCGGGCTTCAAAATGATGGCCCAGGCCCAGGCCTAGGGTCTCGGTTTGGGCTCGGGTCCAGGCCCACCTCGGCTCACGGGCCATTTTTACACTCCTAGATGCGTGCTTTAGCATGCTTCTCTGCAGCCTCTTTGGGAAGGAAGGTGGCTGAAATCCTTTACCAAAATCTGATTTCATTTTTTTTTTTTGTGTACAAATAAAATCAATATATATATATAACTTATTCGCTAGATGCTTTACTCCCTACTATCCTTTGACTAAGTTATTATTTATTTAACTCATTTTTTTTTCACAACTGTATTTAGATTACAGAAATTTAATCACAAAAAGATAATTAAATTTATTTAAAGGAGTTTAATATTAGCATTAATCATGATGCTATTAACATTATAATTTAATAATTTAATAATTATTATTAATTGACTTAATTTTATTAATAACAAATTAATTAGTTGTCTAAGAATTGAGATTCCTCCAACAGAAATCCGAATAAACTTAAATTGTTTGGGTACCCAAGTCTGAATAATCTCAATTTATTTGGTGAATTAGAGTCTGAATGGGTTTCGAACACACTTTTTTCAAATAACTCACGAAAATGACCCAAACATCTTTTGAACACACAACTTTTATATATGATTTATTTATTAATAATGATTACATAAACGTTTTAAATATAAATTTTGTTTCTTTTGGTTTTTTTGTTTGTTATTGTTTTTATTTGTATATATATTCTTTAAAGTAAATATATTTAAATTTACAAGGAGGACTTGCGTATAGATCTTAATAGGTGGATTTTTTGTCGAATAGGTCTAGTGAGAATTAATGACGTTTTTCATCAAATACTATTACAAAAATGACACTAATTATTAATTTTCAGCTATAGTTTGAAAATTTCATCATAAAAAATGTCACTAATTATAAATTTTAGCAATAGTTTAAAAAAAGCGTCACTAGTTTTCAACTTTTAGCAACAGTTTGGAAACTTCGTCACAGAAAAAAGTCACTAATTGTAGGTTTTAACGACAATTTATAAAAATCATGACAAAAATAATCACTAATTATCAATTTTTAGCAATATATACAAAAAATTATTATAAAAAATTATATTTAGTAACGATTTTAATAAGACTTATTTTCAATAGCACTTAATAGAAATTAAAGTATAATTATTAGAATATATTGATAGTTTACCCAATTTAATAAGTGGATGGTGAGAGTGAGAATAAGAGTGAGAGTGGGAGATAGGTGAAAGGGTGACAATGGTAGGTGCGGAGAAAGGATTGAAGGACAAGATTTGAAACTTTTAGATAGCGTTTGGTAGAATTTTAAAAATATGATTTGAGTACAGAGTTGTATTTTAAATTTGTAAGTTTTAGAATTATGATTTGAGTGTAGGAAATTTGTTTGGTTATGAGTTTTGAATTGAGTTTTGAATTGAGTTTTGAATGTTTGATGTAACATGTGATAAGAAAATTTGTTTGGTTGTGAGTTCTAAAAAGAGTTTTCAAAACTTAATTCAAAAAGTCATAACTCATAACCAAACACACAACTCAAAATTTTATTGAAAATTCTGTTCAAAACTCATAACCAAACTCTTTGTAAAATTCAATTCAAAAAATTAATTATTAAAAAAAACATATTTTTTTAAATTGAAAATATTACAAACAAAATAATTTGTTTTTTCAAAATAAATATTCAATTACTGTTTTGAAAAAACTTTTGATTGTATATTTTTGGTTGGAATTATTTTTTTAAAAATATTTTTGATTGAAAATATAAAAAATATATTATTTTTGTTAAAAAAAATAAAAAACAAAATTCCCAGCTTTTTTTTTCCTTCCAAATAACACTTGCCAATTGCAAAAAAAAAAGAAAAAGAAAAAAAGTCAACTAGCCGGAAAATTAAAGAAAAACTCTGTTCTCCCAACAGAAGCTAAAATGAGTTTTGGAATATTATATTGGAGTTAATTTTTAAAAATCTTAACCAAACAAAGCATTGAAAACAGTTTTGAAATCATGTTTCCAGAACTATTCCAAACACATAATGGTAATTTTATAAAGGGATAGAAATATAGTAAAAAAGTACTAAAATAAAAATTTAGTAAATTAAAAATGTTGTGTAAGGCTTCGTTTGGAAAGTGGGTAGGCTTTTCGGCTTTTTTTGGCTATTTTAGTCAACGGTTAAAAAGTCTGGTTTGGGAAGGACTTTTGACTTTTTAAACTTTTTTGTGAGAGAAATAATGTAATGATTATAGGTTGAATGTGATGTTTCATCTTATTGGACTAAAAAGTCTATTTTGTTTTTTGTTACTATTTTAGCCAAAAAAATCCTCAAACCTAACTTTCCAAACATAGGCTAAATAAAATTTTCAAATTCTAGTGATGTCTTGTCAACTCTCTTATGAGATAACGTTGGCAGTTTTTATATTTTGGTCTTTATGTTATTTTGATCTTTATAATTTTAATTGACTTGTCACGCCTCACTTTTTTTACTCGAAATCATTACCAAATTCATTATTTTAATTCAAGTTCAGAGATCACATGCGGAAATAAACTCAAATGTTCGACTAGTAAAAACGAATAACCATTCTCTCATTCGTATGCAAATTAAAAACAAAATGAGCATACGAAATAAATTGCCCTTGGGCTTACATCATTAAAGAGTCAAGAAGAAGGGTATAACCCTTTTTCATAAATGGAATTCCGCCAACACAAGAGAGGCCCCGTGGCCAATAAATATGAAGATTCAAAATCTTGTAGCATATCCTGATTATCACCTGAAAAAGTTTCAACAACGTGGGATGAACATATAGTCTAGTAGGGATCTCGACATGGTCCTCAACAATAACAACTTACAGATAGCTATGATCATGAATTCTCAATCTCATACTAGAGTAGTGATGTGGCAGTTTATACAAAATATACATAAGTGTGAACTTTTTTCGAAAAAGCCATTTCATTCAATGCTATAAGCAGTTCATCTTTCTTTTTTATTCATTACCCCTTTTTCCACAAACTTTCATGACAATAACAGTTTTAGAAAACAATTTCGCCAAACCCATTACTTTCCTCCCATTTTCCGTATTTACAATGGAAAAGGGGTCACTGTTGTGCTCAAAGCACAGCAGTGACTGTGGTGCTTCCGTTTGAAGTGTATTATGATCTTATTTTTATGATTTAAACCGTTTGTTTTGTAGGGTTTGTTGAGTATTTCATGCCTACCAAAAATCATATTAATCGGATATCAACAACTATATGATCGATAACCAAAAAAATAAATAATAAGTTTTTCTTTCGAGAAATAGCATAAACAATATGTAATTCGATCATATAGTTATTGTTATCCGATTAATATGATTTTTGGTAGGCATGAAGTACTCAACAAATCCTACAATATGAACGATTTAGATCATAAAAATAAGACCATAATACACTTCAAACGGAGGCACCACAGTCACTGTTGTGCTTTGAGCATAACAGGGACCCCTGTTCCATTTACAATAGGTTTGCCCTTTCTAAACATATTCACAAAACCCAATTTCCTTCACACTTTCCAAAATCTCAAAATAGCATTTAGGTTTTTTTCCAACATATTCATATCTATCCATGCATACCTTTAGTAAAAAGGGAAATAATAAATCATCAACATGTATGCAATCAACAATTGAGGCAACTCGGCCTTTTCAAAACTGTAACCATCGTAACCCGTAACCATCGTAACCCATAACATACTCAGATACACTGAGACAGTGATGATAAAAGCTCTACTCTACCTGCCATAAGCACGGTAAGTTAAGGATACACCATACAACAAATGACTAGCCAAATTCTCCAGACACAAGCTGAAAGATAATGGTACCTAGTCCACATTCTCCAGACACAGGTTGGAAGGTAATGATACCTAGTCCAAGTTCTCCATGCGCTAGCTGGAAGGCATTGGTACCCCTCATTCTAAGCGCGGTATATAACACCAACCATCTCAATATAACAAAGCACAACCAATGAGTGTAATACATACACAATGATTCAACACAACAATGTCATCCTCCACCGATGACCAAGGACAAAACCTCTAGATGCATGTAT
The DNA here is from genome assembly GCF_055761805.1 of Camellia sinensis. Taxonomy (NCBI): domain Eukaryota; kingdom Viridiplantae; phylum Streptophyta; class Magnoliopsida; order Ericales; family Theaceae; genus Camellia; species Camellia sinensis. The sequence continues at coordinate 156,826,639 of NC_138964.1, forward strand.
TCAGTACACCTATTAAAAGAGACTCAACTCTCAAGCAATCTTAAGCCCAACAACGACACTGGTGCGATAGTTAAAGATAAAACCCCCAAATGTGTGTATTCAACACTCATGATACAATAGTTCAATACTCATATTCATTTTCCGAGACTCATATAGAGTTAACATTTCACTTCCCATTTTCAAGATCAACCCTCATAATTTCCCAAGTAGACATGTTCCACCACTTATTCCCAAAACACTTTTCTCATTTCACAAAACCAAATCCATTCTTTTCATTTCATAAAACCAATTTCATGGATAATAAGGTCATAACCCATCTTAGTTCGATATGTTCATTTCAAAATAACCCCGATGCCATAGTTAATCCCTTAGTCATCAATACTTTTACACAACTCATATTAACAATAGTGATTTACAAATATTGTTCAATCATCCTCCCTTTTTAATTTACCAAATCAAAATATAATTTAGGGCATTCTCTTCTTTCAACAATATCATGCTAGATTACCTCCCAAATAGCCCAAATAACAATCAATGATAACAAATTCATTTTCAAACAACCAACCCTAGGTTTCCACTTCATGATTTTCAAACAAATCCAACATAGATATGATTTTTATGCAATACAAAACTACCACATGTCTATCTATAAACGAGGCATTGAAAAAGAGCAAGGAAATCCCTACCTCAAATGGAGAACCCAAGGAAAAGAAGAGAGAAACTCGAAAGTGCTCCAAACCCAACCTTTCTTGGATCAAAACGAAGGCCACGCCAAACTCCACCTTTCTTACAAAGGAATTAGGCTAGAAACACACTAGAGCTAGATGGATTTTATAGAGAAGTTGTAGTCTAGAGTGAGAAGCTCTCAAGTTATTCATTCAATGAACTCCATTAAATAGATTAGTGTATCTCATACATTCATGATACTTAATACATCTTCTATATTAATAAATTCATTAGATAGATTAATGTATCTTACATATTCATAATAGATACATAATGCATCTCTAAGATTCATTCATAATGAATCCATCACATTCAATGTATTAGCATTAGTCTTCTATACATTGTATATATAGGTGCATTCATCAATAATTAGTCACCTTCTAATTGATGTACATGTATCTTACTTAATGAGATGAATCTAATATAATCATGCATAAGCTTTGAAAAGTTAGAGAGAGAGATTGGCTCGAAAAAGTGATCCAAAAGTTATTTTTCAGACCGATGTACAAACAGGTCCATTCGAGCGTCAAAAGCCCCGCTTGAGCGTGAAGCCCAAAATCTGGACATCAACCCTTGGTTTCCAAACACAACCAACCTATTTCAAACCTGCCCAACACGACCCAAGACTCATATACAAAGAGTAAAGGACGGACACAGGAATAAGACAACAACACATCCACGGAACCGAGTCCGGAATACAATTAAACAATGAAGGGAAAACCGAGATCGCTATATGACTTGAGTTTGATAATAAATTTATGATTTTGTCTCAATTTAGTTCCATTACTTATAATTGTTAGGATTTTTTATTTAAAACTATACATGTAAATGACATATATCATGTTTTTTAAGACAAAATTATAAACACATTTAACTGAGTGGGTCAATTTCAATCAATTCAGTGATTAATTTTCATCAAAAACATTAATGGTGTTATCAATTGGACCAAATTGATACAAAATTTAAAATTAAGGTTCAAAATTGAGTTATTTGAAAATATAAGAGCCAAAATAACATAAGAGGCAAAATGTAAGGACTATCAACGTAATTTGCCCTAAATTTATTAGAAAGGACACGTATTGTAGTAAAATTACAAATCAGTCTTTGAAAGGAAAATTACCTGCACTCCCTTAAGGTGATTCCTTGAAGTTTCAGAAATTATATCCTGTCCCATTACAATTAACGCCGTTGACGGAGATAGTAAATTGACTAAAATATCCCTAACTATGTTATGGAGAAAAAAGATGATATTTGGCCAATACATCATATCAAGTCAGTCAATAATTACTCAGTACTTGTTTTAGAATTTTTCAATAAAAATTAAAAATTTATTTGGTTAAGAAATAAAAATAAAAATAAATAATTATCAATTTATATAATTTTATTTTTGAGAGGTTAGAAATAATTTTTACAAATTAAATATATTTTTTCATATTTATTTTTATTAAATTAGTTTCCATTTTTTCAAAAACAAATTTTGAATTTTTTTTCTTCTAAACAACAAATCAAATATAGTTCCAAAAACTTAGGTAACATTTGGTTTAGGATTCAAATCATGATTTGAATAAAAAAATTTCAAAATTTATAACCAAACTCTTTTCAAAACTCTTTACAGAACTCTATTTTAAAAAAAATTCAAAAACAATATATTTTTTTTATTCTTAAAAATTATTGTTCTCAAAAAATATTTTATTTTATTTTTTATTTTTGAAGAAAAATATTTTTTATTTTTTTATTTTTTCTAAAAAAATATTTTGTCATTTTTTAAGTATTGACCAAATAATTTGTTATGATTTAGATATATATGGGCGATCCAAAATTTTTAAAAATATTTAAAAAATAAAATGTAGTAAATACAACGCACATTAAAAAGAAAAAAAATATTTACAATAAAAAATATTTATTCTAAAAAAATAAAATTAAGAAAAATTTTAAATATTAAAAAAATAAATCGAAAAAATTTCAAAATACAACTCAAAATTCAAAAACTCAAAACTTAAAATACTTTTTGAAATTCTTAACCAAACAACTTTTCTCTTTTCAAAACTTATTTCAAAAATCAAAACTCAAAACACAACTCAAAACTCAAATCATGATTTAAAAACTAAACTAAACGGAGTCTTAATTTCTTTTTTCATCTAACATAATTCTTTTGCAAATTTTGTTGACTTATCAAAGGGATTTCATGTTAAATCAGGTGGTTCACTGCTTTGGAAAGGTACTTGGGGCAATATTGTCCATCAAAATCTATTTTCATGATGTTAGCATGCTTCTGTCAACAATTCTTAATGTTTACTTCATGACATGAAATAAATTATTATGCAAATATAAATCTTAAGAGTGAGATATAATTTATGAAACCTCAAAAAAAAAAATCTATAATTTAACTAAACCTTAAGTGGGTGTAGGTAATTTGCTCCGTCTTTTGAAAAATAAAAATGCTAGAAATTCCAAAAGTTCTATTAAAATTTTTATCAAATATCTTACATGGGTGTGAGATTCACATGGTATGGACCCTACACTTATATGAAATATTTAATAGAAATTTTAATAAAACTTTTAAAACCTCTAACATTACTCTTTAAAAAATACAATATGGCGTGACTTGGCAAGAAAACGACTAACTAACTTGTCCTGCATTTGTGTCGATCTCAAAACTCTCTTTCATAGCACTAGTATTAAATATCTCCTATATCAGTAGGCTAATTGAAAAATCATATACTATTAATTTTTTGATTAATTATTTATTTATCAAATTTGTTCAGTTTGAATTTGTTTGAAAGAGTCTCTCGTGAATTTTCAAAATAGGAAACTCTTACCTAGAAGAATCTCATTCAGATGAATTCAGGCTGAACAAATTGGGAAATATAGCAGTATTGCCGGTCCCAAGCCTGGGTTAAGGAGGAGGGTTGTGTGTTAAGTAGCCGACAGCCAACACATAAAAAAGCCGCTCGGATCCCTTATGAAAATGAATCCTACTTTGAATCGTTTAAATGCTAGGTCGTTCCCCTCAAGTGACGCATTGCGCCTGCCTCCGGGTGTTTCGTAAAGTGAGCAAGGGGCACCGCATCGACGCTTAGGTGCGGTGAAAAATGGGCAAAGGTTTTCGCGCTTTTCTGGACGAGCGCGGGTAAAGAAGCTAGTCCAAGAATATAGGTTTAGGGTAGCCACTTGGAACATAGGAACCTTAACTGGTAAGACGATGAAATTGGTAGATGTTATGATTAGGAGGAGAGTTAGTATAGCTTGCATACAAGAAACTAAGTGGACGGGAGAGAAAGCTAGGGAAATTGAGGATACCGGTTTTAAGCTAGATTATAGTGGTAAGGATAGACGCAGGAATGGGGTAGGAATCATAATTGCCAAGGGTCTTGCGGAAAGTGTATTGGCGGTCACTAGGAAAGGAGATAGGATTATGCTAGTTAAACTAGTTATTGGAGGGAATATAATGAACATTATTAGCGTATATGCCCCTCAAGTAGGGTTAGATGATCAGACTAAGAGGGATTTTTGGGAGCAAATGGATAAGATCACAGGAGATACCCGTAGGAGAGAACTTGGTTATAGGTGGAGATTTTAATGGCCATGTGGGCATAGATAAACTAAGTTATGAAAGGGTGCATGGTGGATACGATTTTGGTGACAGAAATGAGGCTGGAGAGAGTATCTTAGATTTTGTGTTGGCTTTTGACCTGGTGGTGGCTAAAACTATGTACAAGAAGAGGGAGGAGCATTTGATAACCTTTAAGAGTGGATTAGTTAAGAGTCAAATAGATTACTTCTTAGTGAGAAAAGTGGACCGCCTAAAAGGCAATGATTGTAAGGTGATTCCTAGAGAGAGTCTGGTCTCTCAACATAGGATTTTGGTACTAGATTTAGGTTTTAGAGGGCAATACCAAGCTAAGAAGGATGGTGGGCGTCGTAGGATGAGATGGTGGGACCTAAAAGGGGATAAACTAGAAATATTTAAGAATCGAATGGATAAGGAAGGTACTTGGGACTTAGAAGGTGATGCTAACACTATGTGGAACTCGATGGCCAATTGTATGAGGAGAATCTCAAAGGAAGTGCTTGGAGAGTCGAAAGGAACAGGATCCAGCTCTAGGGAAACTTAGTGGTGGAGGGAAGAGGTTCAAGCGGTAGTTAAGGCAAAAAAAGAGTACTTTAAAAAGTGGCAGAAGGATAGAACTGAGGAAAACCTTAAGAGCTATAGATTGGCTAATAAGGAGGTCAAGAAAGTAGTGAGAGAGACCAAGTTGAAAATATATAATGACCTATACACTAGACTAGATAGTAAGGAGAGAGAGAAGAGGGTATACAAACTTGTTAAGATACGAGAGAGGAAAACAAGAGATTTTAATCAAGTAAAGTGCATCAAGAGTGAGGATTCTAAGGTATTGGTGAAGGATGATGAGATTAAGGAAAGATGGAAGAATTATTTTGAGAAACTATTAAATGAGGAACATGGAGGTACAACAATAAGGGAAGAAATAGCCAGTAATACGATAAACTAAGACTATAGGTTCTATCGCAGGATTAGGAACTTTGAAGTGAAAATTGCACTTAAGAAGATGAAATCAAATAAGGCTTTAGGACCCGATGATATCCCTATTGAAGCTTGGAAGTGTTTGGGTTAAAAGGGAGTTGGTTGGTTGACTAGGCTGTTTAGAAAAATTTTGTTGACTAGGAACATACCAGATGAGTGGAGGAAGAGTATTTTAGTGCCAATCTATAAGAATAAAGGTGATGTCCAGAATTGTAACAACTATAGAGGAATCAAGCTAATGTGTCATATAATGAAAGTGTGGAAGAGGGTGATGTAACGGCGATTGCGAGATATAACAGAGATGTCAGAGAATCAATTTGGATTTATGCCTGGTAGGTCAACAATGGAAGTGATCTATCTTTTGAGGAGAGTAATAGAAAAGTATAAAGAAAAGAAAAGAGACATTCATATGGTGTTTATCGACCTTGAGAAAGCATATGACAGAGTGTCCCGGGATATAATATGGTGGGTGTTTGAAAAGAAAAGGGGTGACAAAAGGTTACATTGACGTGATTAGGGATATGTATGAAGGGGTGGTGACCACTATTAGATCGCCAGTTGGAGAGACAAATGAATTTCCTATCACTGTAGGGTTACACCAAGGATCTACTTTAAGTCCTTATCTTTTTGCTTTAGTTATGGACGAGTTGACGATAAATATTCAGGATGACGTATCATGGTGCATGCTTTTTGCAGACGATATTGTGCTAGTGGATGAGACTAGAGAAGGAGTTAACACAAAGTTAGAGATTTGGAGAAAAACTCTTGAATCTAAAGGATTCCAGATAAGCAGAACTAAGACAGAATACATGGAGTGTAAATTTAGTAACAGTAACAATGAAAGCAGAGGAGAAGTGAAGATTGAGAACCAAGAATTGCCTAAGAGTGAACATTTTCGTTATTTAGGGTCGATTATCACAACAGCAGGAGAAATTGATGCAGATATGGCCCATAGGATTAAGGCGGGATGGTGTAAGTGGAGAAATGCGTCTGGGGTATTGTGCGATAAATGAATACTCACTAGACTAAAAGGTAAGTTTTATAGAACGACTATTAGACCAGCTATGTTGTATGAGACGGAGTGTTGGGCAACCAAGAAACAACATGTAGATAAGATGAGTGTGATTGAGATGAGAATGCTAAGGTGGATGTGTGGTAAGACTAGACAAGACAGGATTAAGAATGAGTGTATTCGGGAATGGGTAGGAGTAGCACCGATAGAAGATAAGTTGAGAGAGAATCGTTTGAGATGGTTTGGTCATATTCAACAGAGACCAACAGAGGCAGTAGTGAAGAGATGCGATGTTGTAACGGTAGATGGAAGTGTTAGGGGACGGGGTAGGCCTAGATTAACGTTGACTAGCGTTTTAAATAGAGATATGAATCTACTTAATTTGACTAATGAAATGGCCTTTGATAGGGCCGCGTGGAGAAGAAGGATTCATGTAACCGATCCCATTTGATAGGACTTAAGGCTTGGTTTGGTTTACATACTATTTTATTTGACTTTTGAGACTGATAATCAATTGGTGAATACATGTCTCTCAAAATATTAATAATTTAGTGAGTTAAACAACATTTTTTTAGGGAAAATAACTGAACAATGGTACAGTGGAATTTTTTCTTACAAAATCATGAAAGAATAAAACATTTTAATTATTAAAGTGTATAAATTTTACCACTAATTTATATATATATATATATATATATATTTTAATTTACTGACAGGTAATTCCCCTTATTTTTAACCCCTCATTTCCAACATGAACGATCATTTCCAACATGAGAGATGTTGATGCCTACACAAACAAAACTTATAAACTTTCTTTACACACTTATGTGTCACTTATATTTATAAACTTTTTTTTTTTTTTTTTGGCAAACACTGGCATTTTATTCAAAAAAATTCAGAATTTCGTATTTAATATGGGTTTTTTTTTTGGATAGATATTGATAAAAAATTTTAAAAAATAAAAAATAATAATTAAGATAAACATGCAGATTAAAACTTGTGACACGTTTAAGTTCAAAAACGCAAATTAGCTATTATGAATATTTTGGTAATTGGCTTGTTTGTTTATGGCATAAGTATATCTTTTTCACATGAAAATCTTAGTATAAGGGCTATCACCAAAAAGATAATGCTCTTACTTTTAAATTTAAAGAGTTAGGAAAGAAAGCCATATTATTTTCTTTTGGCAACTTAAAATCATGAGATAAGTCTTGATAAATATTTTTCGCAATCTTAAATTGAGTTAGAGAGCTTTCTCTTTTTGAAATCTTTAAAGTTATGTTTAATTTATAAATTTGAGAAGTATATGGAAAAGGGAAAGAGAAAATATGTCTAAAATATAGTTATATTTTAGGGTCATTTACATATAAGTCTCATTTTGTGAACTTATAATCCATTAAGTCCTAGATAAAATTATTTGTTCCTTCAAGTCTCATTAATTTTTAATAGACCAATTTACCCTTTCAAGACATCCTCCATCATTGCCAAACAATTGCTGTTTTCATTCTCTCTCTTTTACTTTTACACCCACTCCTCCAACAACAACAACCAGACTCTCTCTCTAACCTCCAATTCAAGCTTCGAAACGCGAGAGGCGATTGCCATGGATGTGATCTTCCTGGCGAGATCGAGTTGGTCGTAGGGATCAGTTGGAATCACCTCCAGAATCTCATTGGGCAGATGAAATTTCGGGCCCTCTCCGCTGCTCTATTGTGACATCTTCAATCCAAAATTTTCTCTCTAGAGCCCTAATTTTATTTGATGAATGTGTGGAGAGAGAGAGAGAGAGAGAGAGAGAGAGAGAGAGAGTAGATTGATAATGTTCTCAATTTTAATCATGAAAAAAATTGAAAAATTTCTCAAAACTGATAATATTCTCAGTTAATATTAAAAAAAAATTTGAGCAATTTCTTAGCTTTGATAATTATAAACTGAAATCATTCTCTGTTTTAAAATTAGAATATTCTGTTTATAATATTCGCAATTTTAATCATGAAAAAATTGAAAAATTTCTCAAAACTGATAATATTCTCAGTTCATACTAGAAAGAAACATTGAAAAATTTCTTAATTTTGATAATTATATACTAAAATCATTATGTGTTTTGAAGTTAAGAACATTCTCAGTTTTGGCGTAAACATTTGACACCGCTCTCTCTTTTCTCTCTTCATTCTTCTTCCTCTTCTTCTCATCACACAGCTCCAAAACAATGCATTCCATTCCCAGAACCATTTCTAACTCCTAACACTCCCAAACCTTTTGTTTTTTTGCTTTTTAATCTGTGTTTTTTTTTTGGATCGAAGATTTGAAGCATTTCGGCAAAGGAGATCTGAAGAAGATCGGTATTGATAATTGTTTTTTTTATTTTTTTTTGCTTTGAAATTTTGGAGGTTTGTTTTGGGAATTTGATGATACACCAAATTAGAATACATTGGCATCTATGAAGACTGCACGGGTGGTTGAAGTTGAGACGAATCGGCTTCTTCAGTGGCTTCCCAAGCTTTGTTTTAGATGGAATGGCAGATCCTGAGCGTGACATCGATCAGGTCTCTCTCTCTCTCTTTCTCACTCTCTCTTTCTCTCTCTCTCTCTCTATATATATTCAGGAATTCAAAACAATGTGTCGTTGATGTAATGACCCAATTTAACGGCAATGCTATTATATATACACTTGTTTGGGTTAATGGGCAAAATGTCTTTTTACCTGTAAATGGGACTTATTGGTTCAAAAACTTTTTGACAGGATCTAAGCTACTACCAAATATGTAGATAGGACTTTTAGGTAATTAATCCTATATTGTATTCACATTTCACTTGTCTTTTTCCTTTCTCCTTCCAAATCTTTTCCTAATTTTATGAACCAAACACAACCTAAATTACGAAATGAATCATGATGATTCAAATTTTATAATTAAAAAGCTAGCTAATTGACATTTTTAAAATTATTTAAAAATGAGAAATTTAACAAATTTTATATGAGATTTTGAAACTCTCACAATATTTTTCTTTAAAAACTCATTTTGTATATAATATATATGGGTAAATTACACTTTACCCATTTTATGTTTGATCACTTTCCCACTTTGGCCTTTCAAGTTTATTTTTTCCCACTTTAGCTCTTCGTGTTTCAAGTTTTTCTCATTTTACTCCTAAAATTAACTTTTGTTCGAAATTAAACAAAAGATGCCACAATAACTCTCATATAACACAAAAAATATATTATTATATTAGAATTTAAGTTTATGTTAGAGGTGTGAATTATATATAATAAATATTTTATGTCACGTAATTGACAATTTGTCATTTCCTGTCTAATTTTTAACAGAAATTAGCTTTAGGTGTAAAATGAAAAAACTTGAAATATGAGATGCCAAAGTGAAAAAAAAGGACACAAACTTGAAGTGCCAAAGTAAGAAAATGGCCAAACATAAAGGGGATAAAGTGTAGTCCCTGTACTTTGGTTTATGTCATTTTAGTCTCTATAATTTTATTTGGTTCGATTTTGATCTTGAATTAATAATTTTGTCTTAATTTGGTTCAATTGGTTACAATTCTTAGTTTTTTTTTATAAAAAAATATGCACATAAGTATCATGTACCATATTTTAAGGGTAAAATTATTAACTTACCAAACTCAGCAAGTTAATTTCAACCAATTTAGTAATAATTTTTCTTAAAATACACTAGCAATATTATCAATTAGACTAAATTGACGCAAAATTTAAAATTAAAAATTAAAATCAAGTCAATTAAAAGTGTAAGGATTAAAATAATATAATAAGTAAAAATAGGAATCACTAATATAATTTGTCCATATATATATATATGCGAATTTGCGAAGTTTAATGTATTTTGCGGAATTTAGTGTAATTTATATTGAATAATGTTATATGTACCAATTAATACACTAACTAGTATATCAATTGATGATGTAACATAATTTAAGAGATTTTTAATATTTGTAATTTGTATAATGAGTGGGGTTTGAACGAGCACGAAATAATTCTTCTCGTATGATCTTGTTGATCAAGCTTGCACTCCTCCAAATGTCGTCGCTTTGCCACCTGAAAACACAAACGTGAGCTAACCGGCAGGTGTGTGCCGGAAACCCCTCCGATGCCTAAGTCAGCACAATAGACAATAGACACAAAAGCTTTGTGAATTCAGGAATCAAAGTTGTATTACCCGTTCATAGGTGATGTTATGAGCTTTTATAGGTTCCGCGTGGCACAATCCTAGTAGGACTCTTATTCCTCCATGTAGAGTCCTCCTAGGAATCACACTCCTGGAAGATAATACTTTTCATTCAACACCCCCCTCACTGCTTAAACCAAGTGAGATGGTTTTACCTCGGTAGTATGACAAAACGACCGAGCTATCATAGCCATGCTAAACTGGCTGAAATGACCCAGCTTTAACTAGCTCGGTTCTTCCCCTCATTGTGTGTACCTCAGTTTCTCTTGCTGAGACCGTGCTAACCATAACGAGCTTGGACCGAGCTAATCCGTAGCAAGGTCCTGAGGAAAGCTCAAAATACCTTGGCTCAGAAGGGTATGACCGAGCTAACTGCTATTACTCTGACCGTGGTGACCACCACTACAATTGGACCAAACTAACCGCAAGGTCCTTTTACTGGGCCCTTTTTACCGCGGCCCACAGAACGGCCCATTACTGTGCCTTGGCCTAGTTCGGCCCTCGTGCACATAAAAACTTCCCTCTCAATTGCCCCTTAATTCCATCTGCGCAGCATGATCGGGATTACCTATTTCCAGCAGAGCTAAAACTTTTAGCCCTTCAACCGAGATAAAATGCCACCGGGCTTCCGATTGGTTCGGTTAAATTACGTCTTTTCCGTCACACTGTCATTTGAACTGTTTCCCATTCTAAGGACATGTGGTAAACTGTCATTGGCCCAGCATAGCTGTCACGCTGTCTTTGTACTTTGCAAATTTTGAACAATCCCGCCAAAGACCAAGGTTTACACAAAAAACCCTATTTCTTCAGATCTCAATATCTCTGTTCATTTTCTCGTTCTCTCTCTCTTTGAGTCTCAGTTTCCACAACCTTCAGTATCTGCAAAGCTCGTGCTTTATTCACTATTCTTGCGGCTTGGATCTGTGTTTTTCTGCCTTCAAACTGTAAGTAACTTATTCCCATTTCCTTTTTTGTTTTCCCTTTGTATAGACTAACAACACGTATTACTTGTATATATATGTTTTTCCACAACACTTTCAAATGGATCTTTCTGTAATGAACAAAAACCTTCTGAATAGTAACCATACCTACTGCATTTGTGAACAAACTGAAATGGGACGTTTTAGATCCAAAATCACACTCCAACCGAACTAGGAAGTTGTTTGTTTTAGGTGTGAACCTAACCAAACTAAACAACCGAACTAAAACTTTACGCCATACTTGTAGTTTTAATAAGTCTCAGTACCTTTTGCTTAACTTAACCGAGCTAGCGAACCGTACTAGGTTTGTGCAATGCCATACTAGAAAGCCCCAACCACCGACCGAGCTATAACTTGGGGCTAAACCAGCTCCCTAACGTAGTCAAAACCGAACTAAAAATGTTGCACCATTGTAATAACCCCGACCTTTGATTAATGTTAATTCGAACTTAATTATGCCTAACAGTAGATTAGGAGGAATTTGGAATTAATTTGCATGTGTGTTGTTTGATTTTTGTGTTCTATCTGTTCGGTGTAGAACGATCTGTTCATGTTTTGACTTTGAACTGCGAATTGAAAGCCTTATCGACGCCCGATTCTGAAATTGATTAGTGTTATGTGTTAATTAGGATTTATGTGATTTTATGGTAGATTTAATTTAAATTTGATTTGGTATGATTAAATAAAGTTAAATTACATCAACTTGAATTAATTGCATCTTTGCCACTAGTGGGCACTTTATGCCATTAATAGATTTTATATCTTTTTGCATCGTTCCTTCATTCTTTCTTAGACCAATTCGAGAGAGAGAGGGAGAGTAGGAGAATTTGAGTTCAACAAGAGATTTAGCTTGGAGACTTAGAAGAAATTAAAGAAGAATTGCATATTTGAGTTCCTACACCTAGAATTAAAGACCTAAGGTAGAGATTTCATCCCTGTGAACTTGAATTTGAATTGTTTCTTTCATGGTTCATGGTTAATTAGTGTCTAAAGCTAGGAATTGGGTTAAAATGTTGAATTGAGGATTAATTCATGCATGCATGCATGCATGTTTCATAGCATTTTGAAGGATGAGTTTCAAGAATTTCCTCATGCATTGTTGATTTCATTCTAATTTTGGAAACACAATGAGTTTCATGTTGTTTGATAGCATTTGATCATGTTTTGGAGAGCCCTAGCTCAAAAATGCACATGCACGTCATGTTTTGGATCATCTATAAAGTTTAAGCCGAGTTTGTGCATAATTGGTTTGCTTTTGGGCCATGATTTCTTGAAATGATGCTTTTAACATGTTGTTTTATGGGTTACCAAGTGTTTTCCAAAGTTTCGGCCCAGGAAAATGAGTTTTGGATGGTTGAATGTTGAATTTCATGTTTGGAGGTCAATCTGGATTTTCTAGAAATTTGACCCACGCTCGAGCGGGGACTTTCACGCTCGAGCGTGAACTCGGAGTACATGCATTCTGCTCGAGCGGCGAGAGTTACGTTCGAGCGTGAAATGCGTATACCCAGAAGTTTGTGTGTTTTGCAGTCCGCTCGAGCGGGGGAACCCATGCTCGAGCGAGACTCTGAGTCTCACGCTCGAGCGGGGAAGTCCATGCTCGAGCGGAGTTTCGACATCTGTATGTCCGTTCGAGCGGGGAAAGCCACGCTCGAGTGTGGACCTTATTTCAGCAAATTTTATGAAATGTTTTCCAATGCATTCTTGCATCCTCATTCCATCCTAGGCATTCCTAGGCCATGTTTAAGACTCCATAATGAGGTTTGAAGGTTAGAAACACACTAAGAGCAAACAAAACAGGTTGTGTTCAATTCGAAAGTATGTTTCAAGTGTGTATCTGTTATGTGTTTTGTAGGTCACGCGCCATACACTGTTAACCAATCTGCTCCGTCTATCTGTCTCAAGGACAACTGTGAGTAATAACTTAGTAAAGTTATGTTCAACTGTATTTATTTTCTGTGTGATAAAATGAGATCTATTTTCTGAAATGATATGTTTTGTTCAATGAATGATTGTCCAATTTCTGATATGTATTCGTGACATCCTTAGCATCATGTGATATCTGTTAGCTGTTACCTGGTATCTGAGGTTCCATCATGGAACTTAATTTGTCTGCACTCTGTTACCCGTATCGGAGGCCCCGTCATGGGGGCTCAGCGTGTTTATTCTCTATTACCCGGATTCGGAGGTTCCTTTATGGAACTGGTTATTCGTAACCTCACGTGTATACGTTCTATTCTGTTCTATTAATGCTAATAGATGTATCACGTATGCTTGCTCATGACTTATGATTTCTGTCTGTATATGATCTGGACAAATTATGATTTTGATATGAAATTGAATTATGATTTTTGAATCTTTTCGGACTCATTCATTGAAACCCCTTTACTCTGTTATTGTTCACTGGGCCTTCGCTCACAGTTTATATTATATATGTAGGTGAGCTGACGTGTGACCAGGGCCAGAGTTAACGGCCTTCGTTTCTGTTTTTGTCAGCCAATCATTGTGCCTCCCGAGAAGGTCCCAATTGAAGTCTATTTCCATGGCTGTTTTTGTGCGTATGTTAGTCTCTATGTCTACTTTGTAAAGTCAGGTCTTGGGAAGTGCACTTCTGTAAATATTTTGTAAATATTGGTGTCCTTGACTGGCATGCTTATGTATATATATAAGTTTTGAAATGTTCTATCCCATGTATGTTATCACAGCTCATTGGACCTTATCTATTTTGTATAATTGCTTCCGTAGCCCCTTACTATTTGCTAATCTCTTCAGAAGCCTTCAGTAATCCACGGATTACTGGCCGGTTACGATGCTAAACCTACAGGGGCGGGTTTGGGTCGTGACAAAGTGGTATTAGAGCACGTGTTCTACCACGCACCCAGGTCCGTATGAGCTTAGGATGTCCTAGTAAGAATTAGGGCATTCCATCTGCATGTGTGAGTGTGTGGTAATCTAAATGAACATGAAAACTGAATGTAAATTTGAACAAATGAATTAAAGAGAACGAATAAGATTATGCCTGTGTTTATTATCATTTGATGTCTGTATAGGAAGATGGAGAATGCAAGGGGAAGTGATCTAAGTGAATCTTCAGAGGCTCGCATGGGCCGAATGGAACAGATGCTTGCAACATTGACTGAAACCTTGACACAAAAGCAAAGGCAACAACCTTTACCCCCTCCGCCTCCACCGGCACAAGCCGAGGTAGATAATAATGACATCATCAACTTGACACAGAAATTCATGAAAATGAAACTGCCGATATTCTATGGTGGAATTGAACCGTTGAAAGCAGAGACGTGGTTGCTTGAAATGGAGAAACTGTATGAAGTATTTCCTTGTTCCGAAGTTCAGAAAGTCCTCCTAGCCACCTATACTCTGAAAGATGAAGCCCGAAAGTGGTGGTTACTGATTCGAAGTGGCAACGGGAATATGACGTGGGCACAGTTTAATGCGATCTTTTATGATAAATATTTCCCCCAATGTTCCAGGGATTGGAAAGTGTCTGAATTTCAGGAACTCAAATAGGAAAGAATGTCTGTAGCAGAGTATGAAGCTAAATTCACCGAACTGGCACGGTTTGCTCCACATATGGTGGATACTGATTACAAGAAAGCATGAAAGTTTGAAGGTGGACTGGATTTGGAGGTGTTTGATCGGGTAGGCGTATTGAAATTGCCTACTTATGTGGAAGTTTTAGACAGATCCTTAATGGCGGAAGCCACCAAAGCCGCCTTAAAACAAAGTCAAGCCCCAACAGCTACAACAAATGATTGGAGAGGAAAAAGGTCTGGGTTTAGTTTTAAAAAGGGCCGGTCTTTTGTCAGTAAGAAGCAGAATATGGGGTCTATGAGCAGTTCGAGCCAGAGTAGTGGGTCTATTCCGGTCTGTTCTGATTATGGTAAAAGGCACATGGGTGTGTGCTACCGAGTGTCCGGTGCTTGTTTCCGATGTGGCCAGGCAGGTCATGTAGTGAAAGATTGCCCACTCAGGTCTGAGACTACTAACCGTCCTGTAGCAAGTTCAGTTGGATCCGCCTCTGTGGCCAAAACAAGTGCAAAGGCCAATACTGGGAAAGAACCCCTGAGACAGGGTCGAGTGTTCGCCTTAGTGCCTAGCGATGTACCAAACACCTATACTATGGTGTCAGGTACACTCCCTATATGTTCTCAAAATGCATGCGTACTGATAGATTCTGGTTCTACACATTCCTTTATATCGCATGCTTTCTCTCAAAAATTGACTAGACCATTAAAACTTATGACATACGTGTTATCCGTGTCTACACCATCTGGGGATTCTATGATGTGTGCTCATGTTTATCTAGCATGTGATATTATGATTGGCGATATGATGTTATATGTTGACTTATTACCCTTGAACATTAGTCATTTTGACTGTATTTTGGGAATGGACTGGTTAACTAAATACCGTGCTACTATTGACTGTGCAAGTAAATCTGTTGTGTTTAGACCACCGGGTATGCCGGAATTTATTTTTACTGGGGATGGGGTTGTCCCTCCTCCATATCTAATTTCTGCTATGAAAGCTGTGAAACTGCTTAGGAAGGGATGTAGGGGTTACTTGTGTTGTATACTGACTGCACCATTTGACAGTACTAATGTAGAAACTATCCCTGTTGCTTGTGAATTTCCCGACGTGTTTCCGAATGACTTACCTGGGACTTAGTTGACAGGGAAATTGAATTCACTGTTGAGGTGTTTCCGGGGACACAACCTATTTCCAAGACTCCTTATAGAATGTCTACCTCAAAATTGAAAGAATTGAAAACCCAACTGCAGGAGCTGTTGAATAAGAAATTTATCCATCCGAGCACTTCACCGTAGGGTGCTCTGGTCCTATTTGTCAAAAAGAAAGATGGGTCTTTGAGGCTATGTATAGACTACCGGGAATTGAACAAAGTAACTATCAAGAACAAATACCCTCTGCCCCGAATAGATGACTTGTTTGATCAACTTCATGGAACCCAAGTATTTTCCAAAATTGATCTCAGGTCTGGATATCATCAATTAAAGGTTAGAGCTGAGGACATAGAAAAAACTGCATTCCGAACTAGATATGGACATTATGAATTTTTAGTAATGCCGTTTGGGATGACCAATGCACCTGCTGCTTTCATGGATCTTATGAACAAAGTGTTTAAATCATTTCTGGATGGCCGAACTAAATCGCCGAGCTAAATCGCCGGCTTGGCCTCAACCTCGGTTTGGCCGAGCTATTTCACCAGTACTCTTTAGGCCAAAATGAGGATGGCTGGGTTTACTATTTAAGAATAAGGCACCGCCGTGAAAAGATAATAAAGAATACCCAGACAAAGACATAAACGACGATGATTTTTTCTGGGTCTCTGGGAATTTTGAAGACCATGAGGCCCAGATCCCAGGCGACCGAGTAAACTGGAACAAAGGAGTCGCCGATATAACTATCTCGGCTTAGTTTTGTGCTTTGTTTACTTCAATTGTAAGCTTTGAACCGCACTAACC
Organism: Camellia sinensis; assembly: GCF_055761805.1. NCBI lineage: Eukaryota > Viridiplantae > Streptophyta > Magnoliopsida > Ericales > Theaceae > Camellia > Camellia sinensis. The sequence continues at coordinate 156,843,600 of NC_138964.1, forward strand.
GTTGTAATTTTTCCTTATGCAGATTTAAACTTTTTAAAGTCGCAGTATAGTTACCCAAACCTTGCCACCCTCTGTGCCGCGCTAAGACATCCCGATCGAAGTTGGGCCGAGCTACTCAACTTTGAGCCGACGTATAGATACAGCAGCAGGCGAAAGACCAGGGTGACAGACTTATTTCTGGAGCCCTCTCTTGAGCCTGATCCTTCCATTCCACAAATCAACCTCATTTCATTAATAGCGGAGCAAGAGATGGCAAAAAAGAGAGCTGTAAGAGCCCTTATCACCGAGACAAACCATCCCCAGGTACCACTGTCCGGTTAGACTCAGGAGACCGTGGTAGCCTTACCATCCTATCAGCTTTCATCATCCCGCCCAAGCAAGCGTGCTCGGACTTCCACAACCGAGCCACGCCTTGTCGACGAAGATGAAACCATCCTTCCTCAATCCACACCACCAAGCCCACAACCGGAGCGCTCTGACCGAGCTAGCTCCTCCAAGTGGGTGCCTAAGGTCACATACAAGAACCGCGCTATCATTGACTCCGACTCAGTGGTTGCGGAAAAAGACCATATGCTGGCCTTTAATCTGGCTAAGAGCGTCTGCCTTCCAGTCGATATGGGTCACCACGACCATCTTACCGAGCTGAAGGCCATTCGCTCGGCTTCAAAATCACTGGTGTTGGTAAGTTCTCCTTTTCCTTCTCCAAATTTCAACATCTTTTCGCTCGGTTTTATCTCAAAATTGTTTCTCCCTTCTTGCAGGCCTTATAGAAGAACCACGTCACACACAAGCGCATGCTGGAACTTCGAAAGATCACTAGGGAGGCCATGACAGAGGCCAATGCTAAAACACCCGAGCTAAAAGAATCCCAGCAAAAGATGGCCGAGCTACAGGCCGAAGTATCTCGGCTAACTGGCCTTGGTATCTCGGCTAACCGGCCTTGTCAGCTCAGCTAAAGCAGATAAGAAAAATACTACGGCCGTGGTGAAAGACAAATACCTGCGCGAGCTAGCCAAGCTCGAAGGAAAGAAGAATGCCGAGATAACCTAGTTGGAGAAAAAAGTAGAAGATGCTGAAGACGGGGGTTACAAAGAGGGGGAGGCCACTTATATCAAGCAATGCGAAGCTGCCAAAGACATATTCTTCAAGTGTGGGTGGAAGGCGGCTATGGCGCAGCTCGGTCATGGCCCAGAGACCGAGGTCTTCCTGAACCCTCCTTCGCACTTCATACCGAGCTACATGGTAGAGTATGCTCAAGCCATTCAACAAAAATTTCTTCAAGAAGGGGAGGACGACGAGGATCAAGCTCCTGAAGCCAACACCCAGCTCGGTCGCCAATCTATCTCTCCCACTCCAGTAGACTCCATCCTACCTTCAACTGTTGTGACTGCCGTGGTGCCTTCGACCGAGCTTAACCAAGGTGTGCTTGTCTCCACCAAGCTACCTCTGGGTGAAGACTGGGTTGATTTGGACGCCAACGTAGAAGACCTTTTCTCTTGATTTTTCTATTTTTCTTCTTTTGTCGCTAATGAAGTTTATGACCGGGCTGAGGCCCCACTTTTGTACCTTTGACTTGAATTTGGAATAAAATCTTCAGTTGTTTCAACTGTTAGTTCGGTTAACTGCTATGCTTGCATTTACTTTTCAATTGTAATCTTTAATGTAGTATAACATTTTCTTGCCGAGATGCCTATCTCGGTCTTAACCTTGAAATCTCCGATAATACCTGCCAACCTCTTCAGCCTAGGTTTTTACCTCGGCTAAAGATTACCAAAAGTTGTTTACTCCAGCCAACCACTCTTCAGCCTTGATCCTTATCTCGGCCGAGGAGTACTAAGTGTTGGTTTTTCCAGCCAACCACTCTTCTGTCTAGATCCTTATCTCGGCTGAAGAGTACTTGGAGTTGGTTTTTTCAGCCAACCACTCGTCAGCCTAGCTCCTTATCTCGGCTGAAGAGTACTAAGAGTTGGTAATTCCAGCCAACCACTCTTCAGCCTTGATCCTTATCTTGGCTGAGGAGTACTAAGTGTTGGTTTTTCCAACCAACCTCTTCAGCCCAGATCCTTATCTTAGCTGAAGAGAGCTCAAGATTGGTTATTCCAGCCAACCACTTTTCAGCCTAGATCCTTATCTCGGCTGAAGAGTACTAAGTGTTGGTTTTTCCAGCAAACCACTCTTCAGCCTTGATCCTTATCTCGGCTGAGGAGTACTAAGTATTGGTTTTTCCAGCCAACCTCTTCAGCCCAGATCCTTATCTTAGCTGAAGAGAGCTCAAGGTTGGTTATTCCAGCCAACCACTCTTCAGCCTGGATTCTTATCTCGGCTGAAGAGTACTAAGTGTTGGTTTTTCCAGCCAACCACTCTTCAGCCTTGATCCTTATTTCGGTCGAGGAGTACTAAGTGTTGCTTTTTTCACCCAACCTCTTCAGTCCAGATCCTTATCTTAGTTGAAGAGAGCTCAAGGTTGGTTATTCCGGCCAACGTAGAGCAAAGTGTTTGGTTTTTCCAGCCAAACGTCCTACAGCCTGGATCCTTATCCTCGGCTTAGGAGAGGTGTTGGTTTTTCCAGCCAACCTCTTCAGCTCAGATCCTTATCTTGGATGAAAAGAGCTCAAAGTCGGTTATTCCTGCCAACCTTGAGTGAAGTGTTTGGTTTTTCCAGCCAAACGTCCTGCAGTCTGGATCCTTATCTTGGGATTAGGAGAAGTGTTGATTTTTCCAGCCAACCTCTTTAGTTCAGATCCTTATCTTGGCTGAAGAGAGTGCAAAGTTGGTTATTCTGGCCAACTCTGCTTACAATGCCCATAGCTCACTAAAACAGCTTTTACAGCAGAAAACAATTGCGTTGAAAAGAAACTACTTGTTTTATTGAAAAAAAGAAAAATTACATGTACTTAAAAGAAAAGCTAAAAATAAAAGAGTTTGAGATTGGCAGTGTTCCATGGCCTGGGAATGGTCTTGCCATCTCCATCCTCTAAGTGGTATGCCCCTTTGCCAGCTAATCCAACCACTTTGTAAGGTCCTTCCCAATTGGGCCCTAACTTGCTATTTCCGGGTACCAAGGTATTTTCCATTACTTTGCGCAGCACCCAATCTTCGATCTTGAATTGCCTTGGATGTACTATCTTGTTATATTTTGTGGATAACTCTTACTGGTATGAGGCAATGTGAACTAGTGCTTTTTCTCTTCTTTCTTCTGCAAAGTCGAGCTCCAATGCTATGGCTTCTCCATTTAACTCTGGGTCAAAATTTTCGCTTCTGATGGTGGGGAGGCCAATTTCCAGTGGGATTACAGCTTCTATGCCGTAGGCTAAGGAGAATGGCGTTTTGCCAGTTGATCGCCGAGGTGTGGTGTGGTAAGCCCATAAAACATGAGGAAGCTCCTCAGCCCACTTTCCTTTTGCTTTCTCTAATCTTTTCTTCAATCCATTCAAGACGACTTTGTTTGATGCTTCTGCCTGGCCGTTTGTTTAGGGGTATGCTGGTGTAGAATTGTAGAATTCTATCTTGTACTCCTCACAAAAGTCTCTGAAGATTTTGCCATCGAACTGAGTGCCATTGTCCGATATTAGAGCTTTTGGTATGCCGAACCGAGTGATGATATTTTGCCAGACGAATTTCTTCACATCTTTCTCCTTTATTGATGCTAGTGCTTCTGCCTTCACCCACTTTGTGAAGTAGTCTGTTGCTGCAAGAAAAAACTTTTCTATTGCCAGGTGTCGTAGGAAGTGGTTCTACTATGTCCAAGCCCCACATTGCGAAGTGCCATGAGCTAGTTAAAGGTAGAAGCTCTCTAGCTGGCTGATGTATTTGGTGTGTGAACTTCTGACATTTCTCGCACTTTTTGACATACTTCTCTGAATCTGCTTGCATGTAAGGCCACCAATATTCCTGTGAAATTGCACTGTAGGCCAATGATCTTTCTCCTTGGTGGCTTCTGCATACGCCTTCGTGTATCTCGAACAAGAATGCCTCAACCTTGCTGGGATGGATGCATTTCAAGTAAGGTCCTGTAAAGGATTTTTTGTACAAGGCCATTGACGGGGAGAGCCCAAATCGCTGCGACTTTGCTCTTATTTTGTTGGCTTCTTTCTTCTCTTCGGGTAAGATGCCGTCCTTTAAGAACACTATAATGAGATCCATCCAAGAAAGACCTTATTCGGCACAACATACTTCGGCTTCTTCGGGTTCTTCAATGCTTGGTCTTGGTAGGAAGTCGATCAGCAATGGATGTGGGATGGATGTGTCTGCCATCGAAGCAAAGCCTGTTAATTCGTATGCTCTGTTGTTTTCTTCTCTGCCAATTTGCTCTATCCGTACTACTTCGAACTTCATGATCTCTTTTCTGACTAACTCTTGGTACTTAGCCATCCTTTCATCCTTTGCTTCGTAGTCGCCTGAAATTTGGTTTACCACTAGCTGTGAGTCACTGTAAACCATTAGCTCGGTGACCTTCATGTAGAGTGCTGATTTTAGTCTTGCTAGAAGCGTCTCATACTCCGCTTCGTTGTTTGATGCTGGGAAGCCAATGTTGACTGCCTGTTCCACTAATAGGCCATCTGGTGAGATGAGGACTATGCCAAGTCCTGCACCGTGCCTGTTAGATGCTCCATCCACAAAGAGCTTCCACATCTCTTCAACGAATAGTTTCCAGCAAGTTGAGGGGTCGGATGATGTCTTTGGGTCATGAATGTTGCTGATGTTTTCTTTCAAGTCCACACCTGCTGTTTGCCCCTCACTATTTGATTGTACCAAGTTTTTGTTTGCTGATGAGTCTTTGCCTGGTGCAGCATGGTTTGTCTCTTCCTGCTCGTCATTACTCCGATCTATTTTGGGGTGTGGCTGATTCAGGGGTTGCGCGCTTCCTACGGCGCTTTCCATCCCCATTTCGGTTGCACCAGTCAAGTCAACTGGGCAGATGTGATGGCTTCCTAGGGTGAATTCTGCCACAAAGTCTACCAACGCTTGGGCTTTTATTGTGGTTCTGGGTTGAAACTTGATATCGTACTGTCCCAATTCCATCGCCCACTTCAAGATTCGCCCAGAAAAGTTCGCTCTCTCAAACAAAGCTTTTAATGGGAAAGTTGTGAGGACGATTATGGTGTGGGCGTGAAAGTAATGCGACAACTTCCTTGATGTCATCATCAAGGCTAGGGCCAGTTTTTCTAATGGCAAGTACCTGGTTTCTGCGCCCAGCAAGGTCTTGCTGACATAAAAGATGGGTAGGTGTTGGATTCCTTCCGCTCAGACCAACACTGCACTAACTGCGTGCTGTGAAATTGCCAGGTACAAAAAGAGCTCTTCTCCAGGTATTGGGGTTACTAGTAATGGTGGAGAAGACATGTATTCTTTCAAACTCTCTAAGGCACGGTCCCATTCTTCATCCCACTCAAACTTGGCCTTTAGTGCTTGGAAGAATGGTCGACATCTGTCTAACGACCGACTTATGAATCGGTTGAGCGCAGCTGCCATGCTAGTGAGATGCTGCACTTCTTTTACTGAGTTGGGCCTCTCTAGATCCTGAATTGCTTTGATCTGAGAGGGGTTTGCTTCTATACCTCGGTTGGTCACCAGGAAGCCTAGGAATTTGCCAGATCCTACGCCGAACGCACACTTGGATGCATTAAGGTGCAACTTGTTCTTCTTCAGGATCTGGAACATCTCTTCTAGGTCCCTGAGATGGTCCTTCTCATCCTTGCTCTTGACCACCATGTCGTCGATGTAAGCCTCCATTGTTCTGCCTAACAATGGTTGAAACATCTTGGTGACCATCTATTGGAATGTTGCCCCTGTGTTCTTTAGGCCAAAGGGCATGACCTTGTAACAATACAGCCCTCTAGGAGCTGTAAAAGATGTGACCTCCTGGTCTGGTTCATACATAGCGATCTGATGGTAACTTCTATACGCATCAAGAAAGCTAAGTCGGTTGTGTCCTGCTGTAAGATCTATCAGTTGGTTTATCCTGGGTATGGGAAAACTATCTTTTAGGCATGCCTTATTGACTGTTTTGTAGTCCACGCAAACGCGCCATTTTTCATTCTTCTTTGACACCACCACTGTATTGGATATCCACTTAGGATAGTGCACTTCTCTGATAGCTCCTGCCTCTGGAAGGTTTCCCACTTCCTCCGCCACTATCTTGGCATGGTGGAGTGCCGATCTACGAGTGTGCTGTATAACTGGTTTGGCAGATGGATGGACATTTAATTGATGACAGACGAAGTTTGGGTCAATGCCTGGCATATCATATGGCGTCCAGGCGAACACTTCGATGTTAGAGGTTAAGAATTCCATAACCTCTATTCTTTCAGTGCTGGACATAGATGAATCGAGCAAGAAGAACTTTTTCGAGTTTTTTTCATCTATCCTTACCTGTACCAAGTCTTCCACTGCCTTCTGTTCAGCAGCTTTGCCAACATCCGCGAATAACTCATTGCTTTCAGGTTCTTCTACCATCTGTACATACCCCTTGGCAGCGTAACTGCCATTTATTGTGACGAAGCATTGTTTGGACATAATTTGGTCTCCAAAGACCTCTTTAATTACTCCGGCTTCATTGGGGAACCGCATTACTTGATGGTAGGTTGACGCTACCGATTACATGGAATGTAGCCATGCCCTTTCCAAGATTATGTTGTAAGTGGAAGGGACTTTCAATACCCAGAATTCCACCTATTTCGTCATGCTTCCTGCTCTGACTGGGAGGATTATCTTGTCAACTGGCCACTCTGGCATTGAATTAAATCCGATCAGGGGGGATACAGCGGGTGCCAAGTCTTTATCTTCTAGTTTCAGTTGTTTGAAGGTTTCGTAATATATTATCTCACATGAGCTCCCTTGGACAATCAAAATCCGTTTGACGTCGAAATCCTTGACATGGAGAGTGACAACTAGTGCATCATTGTGAGAGCAATATATCTTTGCCAAGTCTCTGTCTGAAAAAGATATGACATTCGTGGCCTCTGTTCTCCCCTTTTTGGTGACAAGATGTGCACTTAGTACCTCCCTTAAGTGTTCAGCCTTTTTGATCATTCCCCTGAGCTCACATACTCGCTCAGGTTCGAATACCCCATGTATTACGTTAATCACGCCTTGAGGTGGGGTGTCAATCGGCATTCTGTTTGGGTTGTCGTGGTTCTGGGGGGCTGGCTGTGTCCCTCCTTCTATGTACTGGTCCAAGTGCCCAGCTGCCACTAACTCCTCCAAGTACTGTCTCAACGGTGTGCAATTTTTAGTGCGGTGCCCTTTTCATCATGGAAGGTGCACCGGGACCTTTCGTTATAGTCCTTTTGTGCTTCTCCCAACTTAGCTGGCCATCTGACGAAAGGTTCATCGCGTATCTCACTGAGAATCCGGTAGATCAATTTTTTGAACACCGTTGTGATGGCAGTGCGGACTCTTAAGCATTTTTTGTCTGAGTCCTTTCTGTTAGTTCGCTTGCCTCGCCCATTCCTGCTGGGGCGTTCTACCGTATTGACTTTTGTCGCAGTCTTTTTATCTGGTATCGCTGCTGTGCCAGATTTTGTTTTAGCACAAGCGCTATCCTCCTCCACCCGAATATGTTGATGCACTCGCTCCATCAAGGCCTCCATTGTGAGGGGTGGCGCAATAGTTATTGAATCCCTCAACTTGTTTCCTACTGGAAGCACCCTTTTGTACTGCGCGATGGCAAGATTGGTGGGGCAATCTCCTATCTGGTTGAAGGTCTCCCAGTAATGACTGTTGTAGGATCTCAGCGTCTCCTTGTTGCCCATGTCAATAGAGAGTAGCTGATCGATCTCCACTGGTGTTTTGGTGTTTGTTCTGAACCTAGTCACGAACTCCTCGGCCAATTACGCCCAGGAGGCGATGCTGCCTTCTGGTAGCCTTTCGAACTAGGTTAAGCCTAGGTCACCAAGGCTGGATGGGAATAGAATGCACATCAAAGCCTCGTTCCGCCGGTATATTGCCATAACCTGGCGAAAGTGGCTTACGTGTATGTAGGGATCTATCTTTCCTTCGTAAGTCGTAAACTTAGGCTGGAGGAAGCCGGAAGGTAACGACGCGTTCTCAATTGCCAGAACGAACGGCGAGCTATAGAACCTTGCTAATGTTTTGTCCATTGGTTCGTAGGCAAGGTGCGGTATTGGCATTCCTACCTCGACGCTTCCGTGCGTCCGAGGAGACAACCGCTGAAGGGCTGAAACTCTGCGCGGGTCGCGTGCCCTGACATCTTCCTTCCATCGTGCCCTTTCTTCAAGCACAGTTCGTAAATCAGATGTTCTGGGCAACTCCGTTTGCCTGGATGACGTCTGGTGCGTACGCGAGGGCCGATAGGTGCTTCCTTCAGTATATGACCTCTCAGTTCTCATTCTCTCAGACCTGGAGTAACGAGTCCTGGACGTCCTTGTTTGAGTGTCGCTTGTTCTAAGGCTCCTATTCTCTGCTTGCGATGGCGTGGTGTGTCTACCACGTCCTCCCGAATGGCGATGGAGCGTACTGTCTTTGCGCCCCTCTTCTGTCGCCACCCCTTTTCCTTTTATCTGGCGCTTCATCAACTCCATGTCCGCTGCCATCCTTCGTATCAACTCATCCTGTTCCTTCACGTGATCCTCCAGAACTTGAGGGTCAATCCTCCGCTTATGCCTTTCGGGGCTTTGAGAGTGACGGGGGCTATTACCCCGCTTTCCCCTTGCATCCCTCCGGGGGTTTTGTCGCTGGGGCTCTAAATCCGCCATGGGAGGGATAGAAGGAAAACCTTCGCGCCTCCCACCCCCCTTCTGGGGTTTGTCCGTCGATAGCGGACTGCGGTAAGTCTTCATTGTGCGCCATTGATCTCGACCAGAGAGGAAAGCTTGATCAAGAGGTTTTGTTCCTTGTGGAATTTCCACAGACGGCGCCAATTGTACGTACACGAAATAATTCTTCTCGTATGATCCTGTTGATCAAGCTTGCACTCCTCCAAACGTTGTCACTTTGCCACCTGAAAACACAAACGTGAGCTAATCGACAGGTGTGTGCCGGAAATCCCTCCGATGCCTAAGTCAGCACAATAGACAATAGACACAAAAGCTCTGTGAATTTAGGAATCAAAGTTGTGTTACCCATCCATAGGTGATGTTATGAGCTTTTATAGGTTCCGCGTGGCACAATCCTAATAGGACTCTAACTCCTCCATGTAGAGTCCTCCTAGGAATCACTCCTGAGAGATAATACTTATCCTTCAATACCCCTCTCATTGCTTAAACCAAGTGAGATGGTTTTACCTCGGTAGTATGACAAAACGACCGAGCTATCATAGCCATGCTAAACTGGCTGAAATGACCCAACTTTAACTAGCTCGGTTCTTCCTCTCATTGTGTGTACCTCGGTTTCTCCTGCTGAGACCGTGCTAACCATAACGAGCTTGGACCGAGCTAATCCGTAGCAAGGTCCTGAGGAAAGCTTAAAATACCTTGGCTCAGAAGGGTATAACCGAGCTAACTGCTATTATTCTGACCGTGGTGACCACCACTACAATTGGACCAAACTAACCGCAAGGTCCTTTTATTGAGCCCTTTTTACCGCGACCCACAAAACGGCCCATTACCGTGCCTTGGGCCTAGCTCGGCCCTAATGTACATAAAAGCTTCCCTCTTAAAATTAATAATAATATTATAACTAATATTAATATATTAAAAATAGTATCACCGATTATTTATAAAAAAATGTCAAAGAATCTCCCCCAAACTCACGCACCCACTCTCTCACATGTTCGAAAAATAATTCAATAAAGTCAAAGAATCTTCCCCACATGTTCTCTCTCTTCATTCATCGCCACTCTATTACGTTCACACTCTTGCGTCACTTTCTCATTCTTCTTCTCCCATTTCGTTTAGTTATTATTAATAAAATCTGAATAGTTTTTAATATATAAATTTGATTTTTATAATATTAATACTATTAAAAGTTGTCACCGACATCTTTAAAATGATTACATAAAAGATTACGTTATCTGCATAGTGCAAGTTTTATGTATTTGGTGCAAGTCACAGGCGTATACAATTTTACATATATTTTTTTTAATTTTATTTTTAATCGATAAAAATTAATTATTAATTATTATATTAGTCCATAAGAAAAGCTGAACTCTCAATCTCTTATTTGGAAGCACCTAAGTCATGGCCATTCTACACATATTGGACATGCACTTTACATATATTAGACTTACATCTCGTGCATATTCTACTTTCATCTCATAAAATATGCAACAAGGGGGTGAGGGGGTGTATGGTGGCGGCAATGACGGATTAGAATATTTTGGGTGGTGTTGGCAGTTAGAGTTTGGGTTGTCTAGGGTGTTGGGTTGATTGGGTGCAAATGAGTTGGGAGTTAGAGAGATGGGTTAGGGAGTGGTGGCAGTGGGTGAAAAGAGTGTCAAGGAGGCTGGGAGAAGTGCTAGAGGAAGATGGAAGGGGTGGGTGGTGGAGGTGGTGAGAAAGGGCGGTAAACAACTTAGGTTCAAGAAAATAAAAAATCATATAAAAATGATGAGTTTTTTTTTTTTTTAATTTTATTCAATAAATTAATTTTTTAATTTTTTTTCCACTTGCACTCAACAAATTTGTGTTGATTTTAACAAGTACGTTTCTGGTTGAGGATTTAAATAATATTTTTTTATTCAAGTAATATTACATAATTTTATTATTCATTTCATAATTTTTTATTCATAGCAATTTCAATTATACATTTTAATTATATATATATGTTTTAAAATATTTTACAGTAACATGGTTCATTTAATTAAACGTGTCAATTATCTTGATACTAGTCTCATCTCGTGTCAATTCATACACGACACACCTAACATAGTTATAATAATAAGCAAATTATATAATTTATTTCAAGCATACTTATTTACGTCACATGCACAAGGATAATTTGATTAAACATTAACACAAAGAAAGATAATATATATATGTTCCCATCTAAAAAACAGGTAACATATATATATATATATATATATCAATATTCATGAAAATAAATAAAAAATATTCATAAATAATAGGCCACACATCCCATCTGAGCTACTCACCCATTAATTAATATACAAATATCCAACAAAACTTCAAAATTAACAAATTTTCTTCTAATATCCAAATTTAATCTAATGGCTAAGGATAAAATATTTAAGGTTTTATGGTTGCTAAATTTAAATTATATTTGGCTTACTTATAATAGTGGGTTCATATCCACGTGTTTAGCTTATTTGACTCATTTGTCGATACAAATTTTTACACTTGTTAAATAGGTCATGTTCGTGTTATGAGTGGTCAATTGGAGCATGACTTATTTAATATTTGTATCTTCAAAATCGTATCATATTCGTATTTATATATATATATATATATATATAATAAAATAAAAACCAATTCTAATTGTCTAATTAGGTTTACAATTCGAATAATTTGTCAAATTCCTATCTCCAATTGTAAATATAAGCCTTAAATATCACATGTAGTTAAATAGAAAAGAAAAACAAATCATTTGACTATTACACACTTTATACAAGTTTTTAAGGCCGATCGACGGGAAGCAATTAAGTAATAAAATTATGTTATTTTAATAATGGACAACTCTTACATTGTTTTTGTTTTGTTCATAAGGGCCAACTCTTACATATACAGCTAGAAAGAAAATAATAATTTATGCAATATAAATAGGGAGTCGCTATTCCCACTTTACTTTACTCTAAATAAACTTTCTTTTTTATCTTTCTTATATATATAAAGGAGTATATTTAAAGTAAAGTGATGAGTGAATAGTAACTCTGTATAATAAGAATAAAGAAGAGAATATAATTAGAGAAAAATAGAGTGGGAATAGAAGCTCCTCATAATATTATTTAATAAAATAATTGACTTTTGGAAATGTTTTAAAGAATCAAATCGTTAATGGTTGAATTAATAATCATTTTGTTATAGGGTTAGTTGAAATAATTAAATTGATGGGAGATCAACAACCATACATCAAATCATAATGGTCTTAAAAAAATAGACAATAAATGTAAATTTAAAATGAATGTGATCTGGTCAAGTAATCACAAATATCTAATTAATTTATATTTATATGAAAAATTTATTCAATAAATTTAATAAAGCGAACGATTTAGATCATGAAAATATTGTTGGAACAATCTTCTGTGTAAATAAAATAAATTGAAACTAAATCAAACAAAATAAAATAAATAAATTACAGAATTTATTTTGACGAACCAAATAAAAAATAAAAGATCAAGTCGAGTGTGTGACACTCTGTCCTTAAGACAGATTCACCCTGCTATGGTGCTTACGGTTAAATGGCGTTTATCTCCTAAGATAAAATGATCTTCACAAATTGTAATAGCACTCCAAACAATTTGTACGGTGAACCAAACCTGTGTTCTAACTCTTTGAATTTTATTTTAAAACTAATATGAATAATAATGCACCAAAGATAAAAGTTTGGACAGCAAAAGAATATTTTTCAGACTGTTTTTCGACCCTCAAGACCGCTGGAAAATGGCTAGTATTTATAGGCAAATAAATCTGTCCGATCAGGTGTGTAGACTGCCTGTACAAATATGAAACTGTTCTGTACAGATTCAAAATGGAAACTGAACAGATCTTGAATTTGTCCGAATTTCAACAAATCTCTGGACATAATTTATTGGATGTTTTTTTTTTATCAACCAAAATCTGCTGGAACAAGTCTAGAATATATAGACCCAAACAGGTACTAATTTGAAGTGAACATATGTGGTTTTCAAATGAACAGGTGCAACAGATAACTGCCCAGTAGTTTCTATCTGTTGGTAATTGCTGGACATATGTTAACACCATAAATCTGCAATTTTTATTATTATTTATTATTTATATAATTGCAGGACACGTGGCATCCTCTTATTCATTTGGAAGTTAAAAGAAGTTATAGAGATAATGGAGAATATGAAGGACAAAGTGGATGAGTGGGAGGACAAAGTGGATGAGTGGAATGACACATGGCAAGACAAGAATGAAGATGGAAGAAATGGGTAGTTACTAAGTAGTTATTGCTGTATTTTTTCTTCTATAAATAGCCATTAATGGCTACATTGTAAAGGATCCATAATTCATAATCAAAGACACTTGATTTCAATATTTCTTGTCATTTTCCTTATCTTAGGAGTAGTTTAACATAGATTTATATTTCGAAGCATTTATTTTCAGCATTTCCATTTCGAAGCATTTTATGCACTTTCTTTTCGAAGCATAGGAGTAGAGGTAAGTAATTATTACTTTGATTGTTCACTCAATCATCTTTCTCCGTTCCCCATTCTTCTTTTAATTTTTCTTTTCTTTACACTTGGCAATCTTGAAGTCCTCTTCGTTGAGGCAAAAGAACCGTCAACACAATCGCTTGGTAATTGGCTTAAATTTAATCTGTAAGGATTTTTCAATCCTTGCTGGCACGCTCGCATTTATGATATTTTCCTTCGTAGGAAAAATAAGCCAACATTTTAGCCAACATTTTTTGGCACGCCCAGTGGGACGTCAAGTGTAATAAATGGAAAATGAATTGGATTTGTCCATTTCAAATAGTCTAGATGAAATTTATTGGCGTAAACAAGAAATTTTGGATCTTCAAGAAGAGATCCATTTTCTTGATGAAATAAATTTTCATCCCTTACAATATTATTTGGTGGAAGAACAAAGACACCATTTAATTGGAGAAATTCATCAACTTGATATGGAAATTCGCCAATGGAATGATGAGTTATCAACTCTCACTACCAAGTCTTTAACTGAGGCCTTAATGGCCGGAATTGGTGAATTTTTTCAGAATTTTTCCATGGTTAAAAATAGCAAAAGCAAAGAGTTGATTTCATCAATGGCTCGGGGGGTTCAAGAATCCGTTTTTAAAGAGCCAAATTATGAAATTAATACAACGAAAGAGCATGTTCTTGAACCAAATTTGGCTAAGAATGATGTTCCATGTATGACTCGGGGGGTCCAAAAACCAAATTTTAGAGAGTCAAGTCATGAAAATAATATATCTATGGGTGATTTTCATAAGCCATTAATGGCTAACATGGAAAAACAACCCATTTTGCCAAATAATTATGAAAACCTATTCGGCAAAAGTCATGTTTTTAAAACAAACATGGTCAAGAATAATGAACAAGCCACTGTTCATGAATTCAAAATTTTTGACATTTTTCAAAATGTCAAAAAGTATAAATTTTCATGGTCACACTATACCATGACTTTTGGTGTTCAAAATCCTTTTTGGATTTGTGGTTCACATCAAAATATAATTATGATGATGTGGTTAATAAAATTAACAAATTGTTCTTATGAGTTCGAAGCACTAAGAACAAGGGATGACCATTTAAAATGCATGAACTTGGCTAGAAAAAGCCTGTGCATTTAAATAAATGGTTGAGAATGGCTTATCTTTTCAAATTGATGGCCAGTTGTTTGTATGTACACAATCAAAGCATCGAAGATACATTCGAAGCATCAAGAATTGTTTCGAAGGTTGATTACTTCACATTCGAAGCTGTATAAAGCTTTGAAGATACATTCGAAACATCAAGAGTTGTTTCGAAGGTTGATTACTTCACCTTCGAAACTGTATAAAACTTTGAAAACTTTCGAAATGTGTACATCTCTTCAAATATATGTAAAATGACAATTAATTAGTTGTCGAATAATGCCTGTTTTTGGCATCATAAGTTGGCTCGAAGAACAACAGTTTTGGTGTCTTCGAAGAAATTAATAATTGGTTCGAAGCACAAAATTAATATTTTCATTAATTCTGTGTGAACCAGAACATATAAGTTTTGAATAACCACAATGTTGGCCAAAAACAGCTTCGAAAGCCGTTTTGCCATAAGTTGCTTCGAAAGCCGTTTTGCCATAATTTTGTAAGCTTCGAAACACTCTATCTTGTATCAACAACAGCTTCGAAGAAATAATAATGGAGGTTATGAACCTTCGAAGCTTTGTCGAGTATTTTTGAGGATGTAATTCGTCTTTGGTCGGTTCCATCGACCTTCGAAGAATGATTTTGGTCCTTTATATCACTTTCGAAGCTTGTTACTAGTAATAATTCGAGTCATCTTGTCATAATTTCATACTCATTCGAAGCACTTTATTGGTGTTGTTACATCATTCGAAGCACTTTATTGGTGTTGTTACATCATTCGAAGCACTTTGCTGCTTAGGTTAGTCATGTGCTTGGTTCGGCCCTTCAAAAATTCAAATAAACATCATTTTTAAGGGCCGCGGGGGGTAATGTTAACACCATAAATCTGCAATTTTTATTATTATTTATTATTTATATAATTGCAGGACACGTGGCATCCTCTTATTCATTTGGAAGTTAAAAGAAGTTATAGAGATAATGGAGAATATGAAGGACAAAGTGGATGAGTGGGAGGACAAAGTGGATGAGTGGAATGACACATGGCAAGACAAAAATGAAGATGGAAGAAATGGGTAGTTACTAAGTAGTTATTGCTGTATTTTTTCTTCTATAAATAGCCATTAATGGCTACATTGTAAAGGATCCATAATTCATAATCAAAGACACTTGATTTCAATATTTCTTGTCATTTTCCTTATCTTAGGAGTAGTTTAACATAGATTTATATTTCGAAGCATTTATTTTCAGCATTTCCATTTCGAAGCATTTTATGCACTTTCTTTTCGAAGCATAGGAGTAGAGGTAAGTAATTATTACTTTGATTGTTCACTCAATCATCTTTCTCCGTTCCCCATTCTTCTTTTAATTTTTCTTTTCTTTACACTTGGCAATCTTGAAGTCCTCTTCGTTGAGGCAAAAGAACCGTCAACACAATCGCTTGGTAATTGGCTTAAATTTAATCTGTAAGGATTTTTCAATCCTTGCTGGCACGCTCGCATTTATGATATTTTCCTTCGTAGGAAAAATAAGCCAACATTTTAGCCAACAACATTTAAATTTGTCTGGCTGGAACTGAATTTGTCCGGGGTTCAAACAGTTTAGAACTGTTTAATCTGTTTGAATTTTGGGCTGGAAATGGACAGAAAATAAATTCAATTTTTGATACAAAATTTGAATTTTATTTTATTAAAAATTTAAATAAATTTTATCCAAAAAAATAATATGGGACCCAACCTACACCTGTGCACGCCTGTGTGGTGGTTTGGGTTAAGGTTTACTTTATCCATTACTTCTCCATTCTACAAACTTGGGGTGCCCCTTGAGGTCCAACCCAAGGTTGTACACCTAGAGTTTATATACTCACAAAAGCTCTCTTCAAGTTTCAATGTGGGACAACCCATATAAGGAAACCCATATTTAATTTTTGAATTTGTTCAATTCCACGAACCTGAAAACGATGTCAAGTTTCCATTCACTCATAAATGATTTTGACGAACCGTCTTCACCGTGCGACTTGCAATGCAACGAGAAACACATCACCTCTTCGGACTCATCCCAAAAGATGTTTGGGATCACGCAATTTTAAGCTCAAAGTTGGCCCAAAATAAGCCTTATAAAACCAAAATTTTCCAACAAATGTGATCCGAAGTGAACCCAACAAAGGGATAGCGCTGTTGTTTCATTGTTGCAGCTATTGAATCAAATAATTACAGTAACAACACATCGTATGATTATTAAATTCAGTATATAAACATAGTCTTTATAGTATTAATTTTTGTTCAAAATTTTTTATTTCTCCAAACTCACATTAGTTTCATTTCTCCAAACTCATTTTAGGTTCAGATCTCCCTTGTTTAGTTTCATTTTAAAAAAATTTCAAAAAAAGAAAAATTAATTTGATTGAAAAAAATTAAACATCCTTAATTTTTCTATGATTTTATATTTTTTTAAAAAGCATAAATAATTTTTAAAAATTCAAAAATACCTTTCTAGTGTTATTTTTTTTCAAAATAATTTTTTTTCATTAAAAAAACAAAATTTGAAAATAAAACCAAACAGACTCACATCTTATTTTTGTTAACCATGCACTCTGTGTCCCATTCACATCTCATCTCTCTCTCTCTCTCACAAGATTTAAGGAAATTGCCACTACAAGAAAACTGGGTATATGAGACAGAACTATTTGCGACGGCACACTTGCCGTCTCAAAAAGCCACTTTTTGTGACGGCAGAAAATGCCGTCTCAAAAAAGCAGAGTATTTGCGACGGCACCATTTGCCGTATCAAAAAAGCAGAGTATTTGCGACGGCACTATTTGCCGTCTCAAAAAATGAGAGTATTTGCGATGATATTTTCTGCCGTCGCAAATACTCTCATTTTTTGAGACGGCAAATAGTGCCGTCGCAAATGCTCTGCTTTTTTGAGACGGCAAATGGTGCCGTCACAAATACTCTGCTTTTTTGAGACGGCATTTTCTGCTGTCACAAAAAGTGGCTTTCGTGTTTTTTTTTTAGTGAATATTTTTAAAATTTTAAATATTTTTTTTAGATGTACCTTACTTAGATGTATCTAAAAAATAAAAAATTTATGAAAAAATATTTTTAAAAATTAATAAATACATAAAAATACCAAAAAAAAAATGTATTGAATTATGGTATTTTTTTTGTATTTTTGGTATTTAGTTAATTTTTAAAAGATTTTGGTGATTGTGGTTTTGAGATAGCTTCATATATATACAGTCACAAAATGATTTGAATAAATTCAACGGTATTTTTCTGTCGCAAAAAAAATTAAAAAAAACAATGTCGTCTTACTCTTTTGATATAACATTTCTCTTTTCATTCATTTTTTCATTTTCCTGTCTCTCTGTCTCTATCTCTCTCTCTTCTCTTTATCTCTTTTCATTCATTTCTCTCTATCTCTATCTCTCTCTCATTTTCTCTCTGTGTCTCTCGCCTATCTCTCTTCTCTCTATCTCTCTCATCTGTTTTCTCTCTCTGTCTCTCTCGCTCATCTCTCTTATCTCTATCTCTCTCATTTTTTTTCTCTCTCTTTCTCTCTCTCTTATCTTTCTATCTCTCTTTATCTCTCTCGCTCATTTCTCTTCTCCTTCTGTCTCTCTCTTTTTCTGTGTCTCTCTCTCGCTCATCTCTTTTCGCTTTATTTCTCTTTTTTTTTTGTCTATCTCTCGCTCATCTCTTGTTTCTCTCTCTTTTTCTATCTTTCCATCTCTCTCTATCTCTTTTTCTGTCTATCTCTCTCTCCCTGTCTCTCTCTCACTAATCACTATTTTCTCTCTCTGTGTCTACTTGTCTATTTGTCTATTTCTCCTTCACTATGTTCGATTTGCTCACTCTCTTACTCCTATCTTCTCTATTTATCGAGCTCCTTCTCGATTTATCGATCCACCATAAGAAAATACACTTTTAGCAACCACTTTGTCTATCTCTCTCTCTCGCTTATCACTCTATCTCTGTGTCTCTCTCCCTCTATCTCTCTTCTTTATCTGTCTCTCACAAAATTAAAATATTTTTAAAATATTTAAATATTTAAAATATTTAAAAAATTGATTTGAATTAAGTTTTGAACAGAGTTTTGAATTATCTGTCTTCTTTATTTATTGAGCTCCCTATCGATTTATCGATCCACTACAAGAAAATGCACTTTTAGCGACCACTTTGTTTCTTTCTCACTCATCACTTTGTCTCTCTATCTCTTTTCTCTATTCGTCTCTCACTCATCTTTCTCTCTCACTACCCATCTTCTCTACCACATTTACCACTACTGCAAATGCCATTCAACTACCATCACTCTTCTCTTTCTCTCTTTCACTCATTTGTCTGTCTGTTTGTCTATCTATCTGTTTGTCTGTTTGTCTATGTGTCTTTCGTTCATCTTTCTTCTCTCTATCTCTCTCATTTGTCTTCTCTCTATGTCTCCCTCGCTCATCTCTCTTCTCTCTATCTTTCTCATATCTTTTCTCTCTCTGTCTCTCTCGCTCATCTCTTTTCTCTCTATCGTTCATCTCTTTTCGCTCTCTTTCTATATGTCTCTCTCATCTCTTGTTTATCTCTATTTTTCTATATGTCTCTCTTTATCGATTTCTCTCTCTGCCTCTCTGTCTCTCTCTATATCTCTTTCTCTCTTTATCTCTCTCTCGCTCATCACTCTGTCTTTCTCTCTCTTCTCTATCTGTCTCTCACTCATTTCTCTCTCTCACTACCCATCTCCTCTACCACCTTCACCACTACTGCAAACACCATTCCACCACCACCATTACTGTAGCCACTTCACCTCTACGACTACCATTACTACTACTATCGCCACCACTCCACTACCACCACTACCACTACTACTACCATTACCTCTCTTTCACCCCTGCCACTCCATTTACACTACCACTACCACAACTTCACCACTAATCTGTTTCGCCATCACCATCACCACCGCCACCACCATCATCTCTTATCCACCACCTTCACTACTGCTGCCGCTCCTTTTCCTCTACTACAAAAAATTAGTTCATGATTTTTAGTAATAAAAAAAAATAGACCGCAGAAAAATATTTTTCATTGACTACAGAAAATTAACTTTTATTTTAGTGAAAATATTTTTCATTAAAATATATACGAAACAAATCAACCTTAATAACGGAAAGAAAAAAAAATTATTATTTATTTATTTTTATTATTTAAATATTTATTTATGATGATTTTTTTTTTATTTTTTTTATTTTTTTTTCATCCTGCCCGCTCGGTCCCCCCCCATTTTTTCCATTCCCGCGCCCCAAAATCCCCAATCTCTTTAGAACCAAAAAAAAACCCTAAATCTAATCGAGACAACATCAATTGTTTAATTGTGAAATAACAGCTGGACGGACATGCGCATCTTCTGTTTTCTTCTTCCTCCTCCATCAGTCTTAACATTTTGGGTTTGGCCTGAAGCAAAGCAAGCCAATGGCTTCTCCTGTTTCTTCCTACTTGTACTACTACACATCTCCTCTTTCATTCTCTTCATCATCTTCGCGACCTATCTCCCTTTCTTCTAACCCTAACAATCTCTCTTCTTCACCTTCTCGCTTTCGACACCTCTCCTTTCAGCCCAAGAAAGGTATTAGGGTTCCAAACTCCCCTCCCCGCCTCAGAGTCCTCTGTCTCCGTGAATCCAAAGGTAATCAATCATCTCTCTCTTTTGAGTTTCTGATTTTTACGATGCTCTCGTGATTTGTGCTTTTATTGGGTTCTTTCTTCTAGTCGTGAAAATCAGCTTGATTGTTTGGATTGACGGATTTGGTGAGAAAATAAATAAATATCTAGTAACTTAACTTATTTGGATCTTTGAGGATGTATGAAACAGAAATTACTTTAAAACTCATGTTTTCTGATTTGCTGAAAAATGAATGTTATTATTTATAAATGAAAACTTTTATTTCTTGTTCAAATTCTTGAAAATTTTGGATCAACATATTTGATGGGATGGGGGAAGACAGATAGTTGTTTGATTGACATCTCCCATCAAATGCTACTTCCATTTACTTTTGAACTATGGAGACAACATCAATTGTTTAATTGTGAAATTGATGGTAAAATGATTTTGATCTCACTCCCATTTGGAAATCTGTTTATATGGCATTGCCTTTCAGGTTTCATAGGTCTCTTGTTTTTCCATATTTTTTGAATAACAGATTTTGGAATATGTGTCTACCTTCATAGAACAGTCATGCACCACTCACTTTAATTTAACATTGTCCAATAATTTCTTTTCCATTTAAATGATTTTGTTTTAAAGTTGCCACTTCTCTTTGCATTGTATGAGTAGTTATTCTCACTATTTTAAACTTACCATCAACCTCTCTTTTAGTTATACTCCACCCTCTTGTAATTCCACAAAAAAGTGTGTATTCAAATTAAAATTCTTTTATGATCCATTTGGTTCATGAATTTGGTAAAGGGAAAAGTAAAAGATAATGCTAAGGAAATTATTGTTCCTTGTTTGAAAGTATGTGAGGAATTTTTTGTTCCAAGTATAATTTCTTCTTCTCCTCATTGCACGAATTTTTATTATTACATGAAAAATGTCAATCTAACTTTGCTTTAAGTAGGAGGGAAAACACGAAGGATAAAGATTTTCCTTTCCTTTTACCTTACTAATTTCAAGTTCCACACAATGCCTTGATAAAATTACGAAATTCCACCGTATTTCCCTAGTAGATGGAAAGAATGTAGAGTGTCAAATAAATTAGTTGGTTTTGAGGAAGACAAACGTAGCTTCAAAAAAGAGGATCCCCAAATGAGGTGTTAGCTACATTGAGTGAATATGAATACTCCTTTCCTCGAAAGATGCTTTTAATCATTCTCATGTTTTTAATGGTTTTCAAAGGAGTTTCTTTTAGGTGTTAGCTTAATGCAGTAGTATGCATAGATCAAAACTCAGTTGCCATCTTCATTTCACATCCTGTCAACTGCAGAGTCTATTCACCAAACGGAAGAAGTTGCTTTATGTTATTCTTACATTGCACTGTTCAAATATCATGCAGTTTTGAGAGAGAGAGAGAGAGAGAGAGAGAGAGAGAGAGAGAGCAAGATGAGTGGAGCAGTTCTGGTGGCTGTTGCTGCAGCAATGGGTAACTTACTACAAGGATGGGATAATGCTACTATTGCTGGTAATTTATTCTTTCATTTATTTTTACTCTTTTTTATTGTATTGTTATATTATGGATCACAACTAATAAATTTTGTGCTTTTGAATCCCCAGGCGTTTTATTTCTTTACAGTAGGAATTCAAAATTTGTTTTTATCTTCGATATTTTCAGAAACAAAAACAATAAAAAAACACCCATTCATCAACTTATCTTTTTTATTTTACGGGTTTCTGTAGGATTTTGGAGTTTCCTCAATACTTTTTTTCCCTTCTTTTTTATTCTTTTGATTTTCTTGTGTGATTGTACTCAGGTTGTGCCCCCTCTCTACTTTATCTATCACAATCTTCTTTGTTGCTTATCAGAAAAAATAATAAAGTGTTTCCAATAGAAGTGTTTCAGCAAATCAATTTGTCAAACAAAATTTTCATTTTCCCAATTTTTGAGAATAGAATATGAAAACAAAAATGATACCAAACACACCCTGAATTTTACCATTACTATAGAAATTCACACCTATAAATATCTATCACCTATTTCCAAGAAGTAGAGAAACTTTAATGTCTCAAATCATAAATAAATTGTTTTAACAAAAAAGCCACTCAAGTAGATGAAGTTTTAGAATTGATAAGATGAGATTTTTTTATTGTAGCCTTGGACTCAATCTACTCCTCCTTTTAAACCCTTATTCAGTGAGGACTAAACTAGGCATGCTTTCCTTGGATCTCATAGAAGATTGTTCATGTCAACACAACTTAGCTGAAAATAATTTTCTATGCGACTATCACCCCACATTTCTTGGGTAGAAGATGAATCTTGCACTACAAGTGATGTTCATTTAGAAATTTTGATCATATAAAAGATTTAAAATAAACAACACTGTCAATTTGATGCATCAATTTGCACGTAGTAAAAAACAAAAAATTGACTTCAAATTACAATTCCATCTAGTTTAGGTCCTAATTTGAATAAATTACATCAATTTTCAAAATGATTTGTACTAAATACATACACAAACAAATGATTTTCTTGCATGGACTTTGTAGAGTAGAGTAGAGTAGAGTAGACCCAATGGAGGATTGAGAGGATTGGGATGTTTTGGGATGTTTAGAATTGGACTAAATGGGCAGTGTGTTCAAACTCCTTTTCCAGTGGTGACAACTATTTTAAGGTTTTCATCAAACGAACAATTATATGTAGTAAATAAAAATTTAATTCCACTCATACCTGTGTGGAGTTGCCCCTGCTTCTATAGGAATCACATTTGCTCCACAGAAGTGCAGGTTTTTTGGTGGAATTCCTCCTCATTACCTGTTTACTTTTTGTAGGGTTTTGATTACTTAATCATTTGTTGCATAACCTTCTCTTTCAAAATGATGCATATGCTATGTGGGCATAAGCAAAGCTTTGGCATCCACATGCTAGTTGGGCTGACTGGAAAATTAATTCTTACTTTTCCAAGATAAGGAAATGCAGTAGTCTCAAATGTGTCTGTCAATGCACAAATTCTGCCATGATGCTGATTGGTGAATGTTGCTGTTGCCTTATCTGATCATCCAAATTTAATAAAATTTTACCTTGTCATCATCTTCTTTAAATTGATTACTGATGAATGTGTGAAAGATAGGATTAGAAATGAATATATGCGCGAAATGGTAGGAGTACTATCAGTTGAAGATAAGTTGAGAGAGAAGATGCTAAGATGATTTAGTCATGTATAACAAAGACCTATGGATTCAATTGTAAGGAAGAGTTAATTGTAATCACATATTAGTATTCTTCTCACAATTCTTTATGATGGACCCTTTGCATGTGAGTTCCTACAAATAAATTTGTGTATTCTACAATCCAAGACAGGTAGGAACCCTTTAAGTCCAACCCTTC
Organism: Camellia sinensis; assembly: GCF_055761805.1. Lineage (NCBI taxonomy): Eukaryota > Viridiplantae > Streptophyta > Magnoliopsida > Ericales > Theaceae > Camellia > Camellia sinensis. The sequence goes on from NC_138964.1 coordinate 156,867,028, forward strand.
CCACTCTCATCAGACATGAAAAAATTCCCTAGGTATATTACAATAAGAGTTTATTACACTATTTTGGACTATATTGAATTCCATTGTTATTGTTATTATTATTATTATTATTATTATTATTATTATTATTATTATTATTATTATTATTATTTATTATTTTTTTTTGTGAGCAGGGAAAGCTTTGGTTTCTCCAATTGAGAGATATGCAGTTGTTCCTGATGACAACGTAAATGTTCTTTCCACAGTTTTCATTGTCTTCATTACTGGTGTTTAAATAGTTGGTTTCTCCAAAAGATTATAATTTGCAACTGTTATCTATTTATTTGTAGGTCAAAAGGATAAATTTTGCCGAGGGGAAGATCTGATTCTAGAAGTAAGGAATTTGCAGCTTGATTTTTGAAATAGGCTCAAAATTGAGATCTTGTTGGGAATTTTTTATTTTTTTATTTTTTGTAGGAGCATTTAAATATCCAATGTGTTGATTGGTGAATTTTAGATTTTATTTTATTATTTTATAGGATTTGGGTGAATTTTATAATTTAAATATGCTTTTATGAACATGTCCAGTTTAATTATTCTTTGTAAAATATTGAATTTGATGGTTTGATCAATTTTTATTTTTATTTTCTGCTATGATGTTTTTGTGAATGAAATGTAAATAATCAGCTCTTAGAGAGTGAGAGACGGCACCACCGTCGGAAAAAATAGAAAATTTTAATATTTTTATTAATTTTGTTATAGGTTTTACTTTTTGTGACGACATTATACTGTCGCAAAAAATAGAAATTTTATTATTTAAAATAAAAATTTTATTATTTTTTAATATTTTTTGCGACGGCATTACACTGTCGTAAAAAATAAAAAATTTCATATTTTTTATACTTTCTGCGACGGCACCACACCGTCGCAAAAAACAATGTTTTTTTTTAAAAAAAGACTATTAGCGACGGTATTTTTTGCCGTCTCAAATAACATTTTTAACAACGGTAAAATAGGGCCGTCGCAAAAAAGTCAAGAAATTTCAAACGTTATTAGCGACTGCATGGTGCCGTCGCAAAAAGGTAGAAATGCTGTCGCAAAACATTAGCGACGGCACTTACCGTCGCAAAAACTCTTTTGCAACCCCTGCAGTTGCGACCCCCCTCTTGCCGTCGCAAAAAGTCATTTTGCCGTCGCAAAAAGTATTAGCGACGGCATTACGAGTATTAGCGACGGTATTTTACCGTCACAAAAAGTCAATTTTTTTGTAGTGTGCATTTCAATAGAGCAGTGAAAAAAAAAATTTACATTTTATGATAGCGCAATTCTTTTGTGTGCATGTGCAAATTCATTTATGTGTTTGGTGTAATTTTTTTTTTGTACATTTTTTTTGTTTGTCAGAATTGTATGAAAAAAAAAAATCATTTGTAGTACAATTTTTTTCCACTGTTCCATGTATTTGTAATTTCCCTAAATGTTTATCTTATTCCTTTATCAATTTTCTCCATTTGGCAGCCCTTATTCAGTAATCTTTTCAATCTTTTTACCTCTAACTGCTCCCATGGACAATGGAACAAGGAGCTTAGAGCCACCTCCAGTCGAACCAACATCGCCAATGGCGCAATCATTTTTATACAATCAATCACTTACACTTTAATGCTGTGTTTGGTTAAGCGATTTGGGCAGGGATTTGAAAAGGGAAAGGGAAAATGTGTGTGAAACTAGGTGAAATGTAGGTATATTATATTCACATTTTACCGAATTTTTCCCTTTCCCTTTTTCTTTTCAAATTCCTCTTCAAATCCTCCAACCAAACACAACGTAAGAGAAATTTAAATTTCACCTTTTTTCCCCCATCTACTATTAATAAAAGCTAACGAAAAATAAAAATAAAGGGACGAAAATGAGATTTTAGTAAAAATATAAAAACTAAAGTGAGATTTTAATAAAAATATAAGAATGCTAATGAGATAATAAAATTGTCACATATGCTTCAAATGACAAATTATGTCAATTTTGTTGATAGTAAGATGAGATTGTGATCCTTTCCATTATTTGTAATGGAGAGGTTCCACTATATATTATATATGTAATAAAAATCTTTCAAGAGGATCAAAGTACAGAGTGGATGAATTGAAGGGTGAGATTGAAATTTAATTTAAAATATAAGGAGTTGACGGTTAGAATTAAAAATAAAGGGACTAAAATGAGATTTTAATGAAAATATAAGGTATTTAGTGTAATTTATCTTATTTAGATATGCTTTTATGTTATTTCTCACTTTCATACATTCATACTTTATTTAATTTTTTATACACACATACACACACACACACACACACACATATATATATATATATATATATGTATACATGTCCTCCTTTCGTCGTTGAAATCCAAATCCGTGGCTACTCCCTTTCCTCCCTCAGAAAAACCGCATCTCTCTCTTTATCTCTCTCCACATCTTCTCCTCTTTCTCTAGATTCAGTTGGGCTTTGTTACAGCGTAAATGAACTCAACTTATTTTTATTTGAGAGTATTAAGTTATTTAATGTAATTTCTATTTATGATTTATAACGTTGAAATAATTTAAATAAATTGATTATCTAGAAGTTGACAAAGATATATATTTAGTTTTTATTTTTTAATTATTAAATTTTAATTTATAATAAATCGCACCAAACAAATGACTGTCTAGAAACATTGGTGAAAAATCAAACAGAGAAGACACAGCCAGAAATAGAAAACAGAGATGAATTCAAATAAAGTGGGTACTGTATTTCAAGAGGAAGAGCAACAGAGGCAGGAGGGTTCATCCATGGGTGGTGTAGACACCCCATTTTTGACCGTCCTCAAGACTTGGACGTCACCGCTTGAACATTCGGTGATCATCCATGTTTGTGTTCGTCTGGAGTTCCCGGAGGTCTCGGCTACGCGCCCTGCCTCAGGATCTCCGAACTTGACCGTTTTGTGTCTGGTTTTGCACCAAACACTTGTGTTTTGCCTTGGAGGGGCAGAGAATGCCTTGTGAGGCATCCCCACACACCACCGGTAGTGGCTAGAGGCCACCAGCTGATTTTTGCTGCCATCGACACTTTTTGTTGCCGGTCGGCACTCTTTTTGTTGCCGGTCGGCACTCAATTTTGTCAAAATGACATTTTTGGGCAGCCGACCACTGTTCATCTACTTTATGTAGATATTTTGTGCCAGCTGTGATAGCTGGCACCAACTCTGCTTCCCTCCATACACGTGTATGGAGGGATCTCCCTCTAAGCAAGCTTGTTGTATAAGCTTTGCAAGAGGGAGTTCTATAAGAGGAGGAGCCTTCTCTTTGCTCTAGGTTAGAGACTTTGAAGGCAAAAACCAGAGCTTCCACATATAGATACACCCTATCTCTATATTTCCCTCTCTCTCCTCCTTTGTGTGTGTTTCTTGGCCTAAAAGTGTGATTTTACCTTACTTTTGCACCAATACACACACTATTACACCTTGCTCCGAGATTGAGGACTTTGAGGGTTGATTCTTGAGTTTTTGGGCTATTTTTGATCAAAAGAAGGAGGCTGCCTTGGCTGTTCTTGAAGTGTGCTTCAAGGGTGAGCATTTTACTTTAGTTTCTCCAAACTTGCACTAGTCTTTTACCTATCTTACTTGCTGATTTAGTTTTTGTGCATAACATAAAAAAGGCTTGTATTTTCATGCTTAAGAACTTTCATTAAGGGTCCTTTGTGGTTTGAGTTCAAACTCACCCTCTTAGGCCTTATTTGGCCTTTTTGTTGCCTCTTTGGTAAGACTTTGTTTGCTTAAGTTTTTTGTTCTTCTTACCATTGAAAACCAGTGGATTTTCAGTGGTGAGGAAGGTGGTTTGAAGACTTGCATAGGGGAGGGACACCCCTCTCCCTTCATTGTCTTGCTTCCTTGTATTTTGGCTTAAAAGGGTAACATGCATGCTTGATCATTTTTGGCCCCATTTCAGAAGTTTTTTGGGTGTTTTGGGTCATATGTGATCTCTGTTTTTGGCCGGATTTGTACCCATTTGCATGCTTAATATACTTGCTTTACATTCCCCCGTTTGGCCTAGAATTGTACCTTGTGTTTAGGCCATGATTCTTGCATGTGTTGGCTTGGTTCCATGAAGGTGTTGGCATTATTTTACCATGTTTAAGGTCTGTGGCCATCCATTTCAGTCATGCTTGCCTTGTTTGATGTCATCTCTTTGTGTTTTGGCTTGTAAGCTTTGAGCACATTGACCTCCAACATACATAGCTTAGGCCATCCTCATGATTTACCATCATTTAGGGTCATATTTCAGCCTATAAATCATGCTTGTGTGCTTGCATTTGTGACCTCTTCCATGCTCTTAGGGTGTACCCTTTTATGCCTAGAAGTGAGTCTTGGTGGATGCATTTCATGGGAGCCACCTAAGCTGTCATATTAGGAGGTTTTGGAGTCCCTTTTTGCATGTTAAAATTCTGTTTTGGCTTGTCCAAGTCATGCCATGTGTGGTCATGTTGGTGGGAGTGAAGTGCCTCCTTTTTGTGCCTTAACCTTAGGACCATTGGCTAGCTTGTTGGCATGAGTATTGGTCCACCTTTTGGACACTTTTGGCCACTGTTTTGAGGTGGGTTAAGGTCTGCCCCTTTACCATTTTAAGCCACCATTGCATGTTTGTTTCATGTTTGTTGCATGTTTGCTTCATTAGGTGTTGTATCATGATGACCCTTTGGCTTAAAGTGTCCATATTTACATTGCATTTGCATCTTGTATGCCTAACATTGCATGCTTGCCATACTAGTTGCACGATACTTGGCATGCCTTGCATCTTGATATCATGTTGCATTTCGAGCCATGTTAGCATAACATGCATTGCATTACTTGGTTTGGGGTGTCAAACCAAGTGTGAGGGTCAAGGGGCGTTCATACCATAAGTGATGTAACGTGCCTTAACTCTCGGTCACCGGGGCCTTTGACTTCGGCATGATAAGGCCTTGGTCCTCATTTGTGTGTTGCATGCATTCTTTTCATCAAATGGCAAGCTCGATCTCTTGGGCTATCATGCACCATTGATGGCTCGAGTATCGAGGGCCATGTTCCCCTGAGTTCAACACATGATGGAAAACATGACCATGCTCACATGTGCCTGAAAATCCCATGCCATATACTGTCTGTTCTCTGTTGCTGTCAAAACTGTCTCCTGCAGGAAGTTTCTGCCGACCGGCATAATTCAGTGCCGACCGGCCATTGGCGAATGGCCGATAAATCCAGAAGCAGCCGATGGAAATTGTGTACTGCCGGTGGGAATTTCCCCCAGCCGGTGGTCCTCTGCAGTATGCAATGAACCTGTCCCAGCACTTTGGCATTTTTCAAAGAGACAGGGCAGTGTAAACAGAGACAGCCTTGGTATGGTACGGACTTTCCGGGCAAGGCGGGTTCAAGCATACATCATTCGTGCATCTCGAGGCGGAGGCTGTGGCCATCTCTCTCCTTCATTTTGCATTCTTTCTATTAATTAAGTAGAAATTCTGTAATAATTAATTTATTTGTTATTCGGACTGTAATATTTATTTGTACCCTCCGAGCGAGGGCAAATCTGTAATAAGTGTGGGTGAGTGTGTGTATGTCTTCCAATCCTCACTTCTTTCTTCCCTTTTATTTACCTGCTTATGATGGTAGACTAGGGCATATTTAAAATTAGCATACCTTATGCAATGCATGCGTGCATTCATACATTTGTCCTGCATGCACCAGGCTCGGTACATCATGCTAACTGCATTTGTATTTCAAATTCCAAATTGAATACGTGCATCAATTGGTTGCATTTCACATGCCATGATTAGGTTAGCCGAGCCTACTCTAATTGCATCTTGCATGTGTTGCATTAGTCAACTTGACATGAACTAGGACACGCATGTTTGCTAACTAGTTTATTTTTTTGGCACGGAGTACGATGTAAGTATTTATGCTTTAGCATACCGCATGTGTGTGAGTGTTGCTATGACAGTATGTTTGCCATGCGGCTAGATGCTTATATGAGATAAACTGTTTGAATGCCCGTGGGTGAAGGTTGGATTGTTTGAGTTGGGAAAACTCGTTGGAATCCGTGTTTTAGCCTACTTGCGAGTAGCAAACTCTAAAGCGCTTTTCAAAACAAACGGATATGCAATGTTTCTTTCCAAATTAGGCAATCTAGTCTATACTTGTTTGCTGTGCGCATAACATAGCAATTCTAGGCTAACAATTGGAATAAGAACACATAATATTTTTTCAAAAACGGATATCACGGTTAGTAGAGGCCGATCTTCGGATCGGGCGAGAGGGGGTGCTCATAGCTGACCTTCCCCAATCGTACCCTAGCTCCCGAGCCGAGACAACTCCGGTGATGACGGATATGTGGCCTTCGGCACCGAGTCAGGGTTTCCTAAATTCCCCCATAAAAATATTTAGGTGGCGACTCTGTATCTGGCAAAGCAGTCGATGTTTGGCATTTCTTTCCTAAAATCTGTTTTCTCAAAACGATTTGCCAGATTTGGACTCTTTGGTTCAGATTAAGGACCGCAAACAAAATCGAGTCCGAACTGTAGTAGCGGGGTCCCTCGCGGGCGCGTCTATAGGTGGACATGAAGCTTTGGATGAGAGCGGCAATGGTCCTGCCAATGTGCCAGGTATCAATCAATGAACTCTTTTTATTTTTCTTATTATTTTTTTTAATTTTTAATTTTTGTTTTTTTTGGATGGGTAGTGGGGGAAGAGAGATTGGTTGGATGGCAGGTTCAAAGTAGAAATAGTGAAGCAATGTTATAGATTACCAATTTGTTATTACTAATTCCGCCACTGGTGAGGTGACAATTGAAAAAAACAAAAAACAAGGCACAAACACACTGTGCCACATCATTAGATTAGTTTCATGCACTACGGAATCATGTGAATAGGGGAGTCTTGATTTGTTAGAAATAAAGATTTTGCCCTTGTTTGCTGAGTTTTTTTTTTTGAAATATTCTTAAAAAAAAAAATTTAGAGAATTGACTCACTTTTTAAACTATTTGAAAAACTAACCTACTTTTGAAATCGTATTTTAAAAATGGGATTTTAAAATTGAAATTGTATTTTCAACATGCAATTTCACCATATCATCATAAATTGTATTTTCAACTTACGATTTTAAAGTGAAATTGCATGTTGAAGATGCAATTTCAATTTGAAAATCACATTTTGAAAATGCGATTTCAAAAAGTAGGTTAGTTTTCTAAATAGTTTGAAAAGTGGGTCAATTCTCTAATTAGTTTTTTTTTTTTGGAATATTTTAAAAAAAAACTCCTTGTTTGCTTTGTATTTTGAGATATTATTTTAAAAATTATTTTTCAAAGAGAGTTTAAAAAATTAAAAAAAATTGTTTAGTTATATATTTTGAAATTAGTTTTGGAGTTTTAGAGTTTGGAATGATTTGATATTTTTTTTTTTATATAATTGAATAGGTAAATGTGAGAGAAAAAGTGATTGAAAAGAAGAGAGAAGAGAGAAAAATGAACGAAACATGTTTGTCAAAATTTTTTTCTCTAAAAATATGTTTTGAGAAACAAATCAAACATGCCTTTTAATTTTATTGTGAAGTTGACTTATTATTAGACTAATTTGGACTCAATTAGGTGATCTAAACCGTTTATCCTATACAGCTTACTAAGAAAATACTAACTATGTTTATGTTAATGAAAATAAAAAATATATGTTTAGAGTGAAATTTTAGGATTATTGAGAGATTTTAAGATCTAGAGTGAATATTTTGAGAATAAATTTGTTCACCTACTTTTTTTGAGGAAATATCAAATCAACGATAATTTAAAAAAATTCTATTAATTAAAAATTAGTGACAAATTTTATAAATACTAATAATTAAAATTATAAATTTTTCTATGAATCTGCAATTATTTTTAGAAAAGGCTAATGAATTGTAATTTCTCCTACTTTTTTTATGCTAAAGGATTTATTACACATTCTATTCCTAAATTATTGCCAAATTATCTACTTAGGCCCTGTTTGATTGTCTGGGTTGGATTTAAGGGTTTGAGGAGGATATGTAATACCTAAGGATAAAAATGTGATATAATATGTTGTAAGATATGGTATGGATTATATATACTCTGGTATTACTTATATTATATTTGGTTAAGATAAGATATATGATGGGATAAGAGGAGAGTAATTATTTTTGACCTTTGGATGAAAGATTATTTATATCCGACGGTGGGCGATATACAATACCATGGGACATTGCATATCCCCTTTTGGGGGATATACTATCCGGATTCTCTATATATGTGGAGCAACAAAACACAGGACATAGAGAGACAAGAAAACATGTGGGACCCACCTCATATTATATCTAGTCCCCCCTTATATCCGCCCTTTATGTACCCCTAACAAACAGAGCCTTAGTCCCTTAACTCTTGATTGAGTTACTAAGTCACTAAAATATATAAATTAAAGTCTATTTAATTCCTAAATTATCGATTGAATCTATTATATCCTTAAGTATTTAATTGAAACATATTTAGTCTCTGAAAAGGTTACAAAAATAAAATATGCCCATAAGTATTATAAATTAATAAAAAAATCCTAACTAATTAATATTTTGTTATAGGAAAATCATAATTTAAAAAAAAAAAATGTTTTGTTTCATTGTGTGTTTAAATTTGTATTGGAGTCTAATTTATCAGTCTTGCCAATAAAATTATATAAGTATTAGATATACTGAAAAAGTACAATTAGATAATTTAAATAATAACACTTAGTTACAAATGATAATAAATAAATAAAAATTAATTAAGTTATAAAAAGAACACATCAAAAAACTTAAAAATAATCAATTATAAATAAACAAAATCTGACATATAATATTAGATAAAGGTAAACATGTAACCATTGTAGAAAATAAGTAATAAATTCCTAGAGATAATTACCCTTATCCTTATTAAAAAAAAAAAAAAAAATTTTGCCATACGAAGTGTAGAATATAAATTTAAAGTATTTTTTAAAATAAATTTTAACTAGATAGGGTCTTTTTACTAATTTATAATAAGGGAATTTGATCAAAGTTCCCTTATAATACAACTTTAACGCATTAAGAACATTCACATAAAATTTTCCTTAAAAAGTTCAATACATACCACTATTACTAAAATATTCTTAGTGAGTAAATTTAATATTTTAAATTTTAAAATGATATAATTTTTGATCTAGATATTAATTTTTAATAAAATTAATATTTTTTTTAATCTTCTCATCAAGATTGAAGTTCAAATGAAATTCTTTATAAAAAAAAATTATTATCGAACTTGACATAAATAGTAAAATTGTACCCTATTTCACAGTAAATTATTTTTATGATTCACCGTAAAATTTTACTATCATTTATAAACAAATTGTCACCAAACAAAATTCAAACAAGAGTAAAATTGTATTGTCAAATTTATCAATAACAAACAAATGGTGTAAAAATTCAAAACTTATTCATTCACTCAATTGGAACACACTAATCAATTTGTAAAACATATCTTCAGTATAAGTCCACAAACAAATTAGACATAAACACAATACCAGAATAAAATTTTATTATCTATTCTAAACAAGATATCAATAACAAAAAATAGAGTATATATTACAAGAAGAAACACTACAACTAGATATAAAAGTCGTCAATTATGATCGAACAAACTTTCAAATCTACCTCAATCAAAAACCAAATGAACCTGAAACTAGACCAAATCGATCAATGAAGAAAGAGTGATGAAAAAAAGAGTAGATGTTAGTGATTATTAGGGTCGATGAAGAACAGAGAGTAACGATGATGGGACAATAAGGAGCGAGATTCAAACAATAAGGCCCCGTTTGTTTTGGGCTATAGGGAGTGTATTGAGACTAGTAATACCAAGGTATTACTAAAGTCCCTGTTTGTTTGCAGAGAAAGGGTTGGGACTATTAGTCCCTTGGTATTGCTAATACCCTTGCAAGGGGGATTGGTAAGGAGGAGAAAGAGATGGTATTAGAAAATAGTGAGGGGATTAGAAATTTTTTTATTTTTTATATATTGGGATTTTTTTTTAAATATAATGTTTAATTTTTTATATTTTTTTATTTGTTTTATTATTTTATATAAAAATAATTTAACAATTCCTCATTATTAATCCCCTCACTATCAATCCCCTCACTATTAATCCCCTCACTATCAATCCCCTCACTAACAATCCCCTCACTATTAATCCCCTCACTATCAATCCCCTCCATTCTATCTCCCAAAACAAACGAAAGGTAAGTAGCAATCTGAACAAGTGGAGATTGGAAGCGGAACCAAGCACAGATCTCTATACACACCATGAATGTACTGGTGGTTAATACATGAAAACATTAGTAAGATCAACTCCAATGGTTCATTAATTTTGTCATTAAATTTAAATTTGATGAAAAAATAATCTTTTTTCTGCGTTAATGGTTTCATCAAACGCGTATTACACTACAAAAAAATTGACTTTTTGCAACGGTAAAATACCGTCGCTAATACTCCTAATGTCGTCGCTAATACTTTTTGCGACGGCAAGAGGGGGTCGCAACTGCAGGGGTTGCAAAAGATTTTTTGCGACGGTAAGTGCCGTCGCTAATGTTTTGCGACGACATTTTTTACCTTTTTGCGACGGCACCGTGCAGTCGCTAATAACGTTTGAAATTTCTTGACTTTTTTGCGACGACCCTATTTTACCGTCGCTAAAAATGTTATTTGAGACAGCAAAAAATACCGTCGCTAATAGTCTTTTTCTTTAAAAAAACACTGTTTTTGCGACGGTGTGGTACCGTCGCAAAAAGTATAAAAAATATAAAATTTTCTTTTTTTTGCGACAGTGTAATGCCGTCGCAAAAAATATTAAAAAATAATAAAATTTTTATTTTAAATAATAAAATTTCTATTTTTTGCGACAGTATAATATCGTCGCAAAAAGTAAAACCTATAACAAAATTAATAAAAATATTAAAAATTTCTATTTTTTCCGACGGTGAAAAGAGCTGATTATTTACATTCCATTCACAAAAACATCATTACAGAAAATAAAAATAAAAATTGATCAAACCATCAAATTCAATATTTTACAAAGAATAATTAAACTGTACATGTTCATAAAAGCATATTTAAATTATAAAATTCACCCAAATCCTAAAAAAAAAATAATAATAAAATAAAATCTAAAATTCACCAATCAGCACATTGGATATTTAAATGCTCTTACAAAAAATAAAAAAATAACGACGGCAATCTTTTCTGTGACATCACTATCTCCTGAACATCACAAAGAACAAACCAAAGTTAACACCAATAACGACGGCAATCTTTTCCCCCTGGTACAAAACCAGTAGCAATGTTAAACAATTATATCCACAAAAACACTATTTTAGAGTATACAATTGATTCTAAAAATAAATAACAATACATGAATTTAATTCTAAAGCTCCGTTGAACAACAAAGAGAATTATGTTTAGAAACAAATGGTCAAGAAATGGCACAATCTTTCTATAACGGAAATGAAGCAACTTGGAAAAGCATTTTGAGTCATTTTTCCACTTTCTGTCCATGATAGATTCACAATGAGATCTAAATAGACCTAAATCTTCAGTTTATGATTATTTGGGATATGACCAAAAAAAAAAAAAAAGGGGGAGTTTCTACTAGTCAGAGCCATTGCCATTTGCATGTGGTTGGGTTACCAACCAGCATCCAGGAACCATCCATCAAGTGGAACTATGTTCAGGTGGCTGCAGGGTTAGATCAGAGAGAGAGGGAGAGAGAGAATTGTTCACAAGAAAATTTCTTGCTTGTGGTTTTACAAAAGTGGACCATAAAAACTATAAATATGACAACTATCCAAGGGGACAATTGTGGAATTATGCATTCAATGAGGACTATTCTACTGGCCCTCTCATTATCTGTCCAAAAAAATAAAGGGGAAAAACATAAAAAATCCTACATATACAAGTTTCTCATCTAATTTTCTTACTATTAAATACAAAGATATGAGCCTACGATTACTTATTGTGTAATGATATTCAAATAACAAATTCTTGTGTACAAACATCACACTTCTCAGTTGCAACCATTGTGTAGGCTAGTTCTGCACAAAATAAACATTCACTAAACTGAATAAAAAACTAGAATAAACCATACACTATCTGGGATTATATATCAACCTCACCTAATTTTCGTCCATGGAATTATATATCTCCTGATTCATCAGCTCCCACATTGTAATGCCTGCAGAGGCTTTGGTAACAGTGGTCTGTGAACAAGAAACACTCAAGACACCTGCAGCATTGTAGGCTGAGATCTCGGATTGGGACTTAAGCATGCCATTGCCATTGTTGCTAAGAGAACCAAATTTTGAGCAATCAGTTGATTGACAGCAGACAACAGGCAGGGATCTAATAGGTCCTTCAGCAGACTATTTTGAGCAGATGATGATGACACTGAACAGAGTAGTTCTCTTGGATACCTTCCCATTATTGTTTCTAGAACCACCACCCCAAAGCTATAAACATCCCACTGCTCAGTCACGGCCATGGTGTACGCAAGCTCTGCACCAATAAGAGGAGTTCATAAATTTTGTTTTCTACCCTGCCTTCACTGGCATAAACTAGATTTTGTGATTACATTGCATAACATATTTAATAATACCATAGAAAATACTATATCAGCTGCATTTTCTTACATAATTCTTTTCCCACTCTTGCAGCTAAGGAAATGCAGAGTGGGGCGAGTGTCTAGCGGGTACAAAGCCTCGTGAATAAACTCAAACTCTGAATACGCATAATAACCTGCAAATCACACGAGCTTGAATTTTTTCGCACCCATTGAGAATCTAACATGAGAGTTTCAAAATTATCCTATAATGAAGCTTCTATGTATCTAACATGAGACTTTCAAAAATTATTCTATAATGAAGCTTCTATGTTCAGCCCTTACGCTGTGTTTAGGTCATGGATTTTGGGGAGGGATTTAGAAATGAAAAGAGAAAATGTGTGCAAAACTATGTTATTTCACCTATATTTTCCCTTTTCCTTTCCTTTTCCTTTTTCCAAATCCCTCCACAAATTCTTACAAAGTTTTTGTACAAAATAATGCGACTACCTTTCACTTTGAAACAAAATGCAAATGAAGATTTTTTTTTTTTTTTTTACAGGAATATCATTCTTCACATAATTTCTTGTACAATTTTTATATATGAATAGAGTTTTCTTTTTTCTTTTTTTATTTATTTACTAATATGAACACCTTTAGATCTAGTAGAGACCATACACAAATGATTTTTTCACTAGTTTTACAAAAAATTGTAAACCAGCTTTACCTACATACAAGGTCAAGATATTGGGATTTTTTTTCTTTAAAAACAACTCATTTTTTAAGAAACACCATGAGCCTTTAGGATAAATTTATAAGAAAAAAGAAACGATATGGAAACATAAGATAGTTTTGAAAATTTCATTACTTCTTGTTTCTGAAAACATAAAAACAAAACAAAACAAACCACCAAACATCCTAAATGAATTATACAATTGAAACAATATGATGTTCCAAAATCGGATTCGAAGTTGTGGACATGTTTTTTAAAGTGAAAATAGGATAAGAATGAAAGAAAATCTTCCCAACTTATTAAAAACCACGTCAAGCGATACAGACTGATGATGCAAAGGACGTTGAATAAAATAGGAGTTTAAATGAATCCAGCTTTAAACCACTCCTGACGTATACGTGTTATAAAGACACTGTGTCTATATGTCCCAGTAACAAGATGGTCACTAAATAGACCATACGATGGAAAAGCAACCCAATTCAATAATAATAAAAATAAATAAAATTAAAGCCTTTTGTGGAGAACAATTAGCAAACTGTTTTGACATTTTTATGGATGAATAGTCTATGGTAGTTTATACAAGTCCCAAGTGAACCCTGCATGAAATTGTAGAACATACCCATTAAGCTAGATTTTATGGTGAGTTAAATAGCACCCCTACCTACCCGATTTTAGACCACATAAAAATATCAAAAATAAAAACATATGCCTGTCAGTTTCACCCCTACATAAATAATTTGAGTATTTTCTTTGATTTTTTTTTTATTTTTTACTCTTTTTTTTTCATCTCACACAAACTATGTTGAGATGTGAGAGAGAGAGAGAGAGAGAGGCTTATCCGTGAAGTCGATCGGTGAGGAGTCGATCTTGCGAGGTTGATCGGTGAGGAGTTGATCTTGCGAGGTCGATCTGTGCAGACGAAAATGAGAGAGTGAGAGAGAGACTGATGAGATGACGTGAGAGAGAGACTGATGAGATGAGAGAGAGAGAGAGAAGCTTACCTATGAGATTGATCGGTGCAATGAGAGAGTGAGGTCGATCGGTGAGGAGTCGATCTTGCGAGTTTGATCGGTGTGGAGTCGATCTGTGCAGATGAAAATGAGAGTGAGAAAGAGACTGATGAGATGAGATGAAATGAGAGGAATGAGAGAGTTGTGTGCATATTAGGGTTTTTTTTGGGGATTTTTGGTTGAGGGGGGAAAAACCATCGGGATGGAAAAGGGGGAAGGGATTAGGGATTTTTGACATTGGGGATTTTGGGTTTGGGGTAGGAGAACCCGAGTGGGAATGGAAAAAGGGAGGGGGATTGGAAATGTTTTTTGGAATTTTTTTTTATTTTTATTACAAATGAATATTTAAATAATAAAATGATTTTTTTTTTTTTTGGCAATGGAAGAATTGTTAAAAAAACTATTTTTTATTAAAATAATTTTTTTTTATAGTTGATGAATTTTATTTTTTTTACATTTAGTAAGGTTGAAAATTTATTTGTTTCATATTTATTTTAATGAATAAAAAATTATTATTATTTTTATTTGGTTGAAGTAGGGATAATATTTTCCATTAAAATAAAGTTAATTTTTTGTGGTCAATGATTTTTTTGTGACTCATTTTTTTTTTATACTAAAAATCAAGAACTAATTTTTTGTGGTAGAGAATAGAAATGGCAGTAGTGGTGAAAGTGGTGGATAGGAGGTGATAGTGGTGGTGGTAGTGATGGTGAATGAGATAAGTGGTGAAGTTGTGGTAGTGGTAGAGGAGATAGAATAGCGGTGGTAGATGAGAGGTAATGGTAGTAGTAGTGGTGGTAGTGGAGTGGTAGCGATGATGGTAGTAATGATAGTTGTAGAGATGGAGTGACAACAATGGTAGTAGTGGAATGGCATTTGCAGTAGTGGTGAATATGGTAGAGAAGATGGGTGGTGAGAGAGAGATAAGTGAGAGACAGATAGAGAAGAGAGATAAAGAGAGAGAGAGAGAAAAAAAACAGACAGAGACAAAGTGATGAGCGAGAGAGAGACAAAGTGGTCGCTAAAAGTGCATTTTCTTATAGTGGATCGATAAATCGAAAGGGAGCTCAGTAAATAGAGAAAACGGGAGTGAGAGAGTGAGCAACGCAAACAGAGAAAAAGATAGAGAGTAAGAGACAGAAAAAGAGATAGAGAGAGAAGAGAGATGAACGAGAGAGATAGAGAGAAGAGAGATGAACGAAAGAGACAGAGAGAGAAAAGAGATGAGAGAAGAGATAGATAAATAGAGAATATGAGAAGGAGAGAGTGAGCAAGGCGAACATAATGAGGGAGAAATAGACAAATAGACAAGCATACAGAGAGAGAGATGAGTGATGAGTGAGAGAGAGTGAGAGTGAGAGAGAGACAAAGAGAAAGAGATAGACAGAAAAAGAGACAGAGAGAGAAAGAGAGAGAGAGAGATAGAAAATGAGAGAGAAACAAGAGATGAGCGAAAGATAGACAAAAAGAGAGAGAAATAAGGCGAAAAGAGATGAGCGAGAGAGAGACACAGAAAAAGAGAGAGACATAGAGAGAAGAGAGACAGATAGACAAACAGACAGAGAGAGAATAGTGATGAGTGAGAGAGAGAAAGAGAAGAGAGAAAGGAAGATGAAAAAATGGATGAAAAGATATAGACAAAGAGAGAAAGAGCGAAAAGAGATAAATGAGAAAGAGACAGAGAGAGATGAGCGAGAGAGATAAAGAGAAGAGAGATGAGTGAGAGAGGCAGAGAGAGAAGACAGATGAGAGAGATAGAGAGAAGAGATATGAGCGAAAGACAACGAGAGAAAGAGAGAAAGAGAGAGACAGAGACAGACAGACAGACAAACAGAGAAGAGTGATGAGTTAGAGAGAGAGAGAGAGACAAAGAGAGAAAAAGATAGAGAGTGAGAGATAGAAAAAGAGACAGAGAGAGAAGAGAGATGAACGAGAGAGATAGAGAGAAGAGAGATGAACGAAATAGACAGAGAGAGAAAAGAGATGAGAGAAGAGATAGATAAATAGAGAATATGAGAAGGAGAGAGTGAGCAAGGCGAACATAATGAGGGAGAAATAGACAAATAGACAAGCATACAGAGAGAGAGATGAGTGATGAGTGAGAGAGAGTGAGAGTGAGAGAGAGACAAAGAGAAAGAGATAGACAGAAAAAGAGACAGAGAGAGAAAGATAGAGAGAGAGAGAGATATAAGGAGAGATAGAAAATGAGAGAGAAACAAGAGATGAGCGAAAGATAGACAAAAAGAGAGAGAAATAAGGCAAAAAGAGATGAGCGAGAGAGAGACACAGAAAAAGAGAGAGACATAGAGAGAAGAGAGACAGATAGACAAACAGACAGAGAGAGAATAGTGATGAGTGAGAGAGAGAAAGAGAAGAGAGAAAGGAAGATGAAAAAATGGATGAAAAGATATAGACAAAGAGAGAAAGAGCGAAAAGAGATAAATGAGAAAGAGACAGAGAGAGATGAGCGAGAGAGATAAAGAGAAGAGAGATGAGTGAGAGAGGCAGAGAGAGAAGACAGATGAGAGAGATAGAGAGAAGAGATATGAGCGAAAGACAACGAGAGAAAGAGAGAAAGAGAGAGACAGAGACAGACAGACAGACAAACAGAGAAGAGTGATGAGTTAGAGAGAGAGAGAGAGACAAAGAGAGAAAAAGATAGAGAGTGAGAGATAGAAAAAGAGACAGAGAGAGAAAAGAGATGAACGAGAGAGATAGAGAGATAGAGAGATGAACGAAAGAGACAGAGACAGAAAAGAGATGAGAGAAAAGATAGATAAATCGAGGAGAAGCTCAATAAATAGAGAATATGAGACGGAGAGAGTGAGCAAGACGAATATAATGAGGGAGAAATACACAAATAGACAAGCATACAGAGAGAGAGATGAGTGATGAGTGAGAGAGAGTGAGAGTGAGAGAGAGACAGAGAGAGAGAGAGATAAACAGAAAAAGAGACAGAGAGAGAGAGAGAGAGAGAATGAGAGATAGAAAAAGAGAGAGAAACAAGAGATGAGCGAAAGATAGACAAAAAGAGAGAAATAGAGCGAAAAGAGATGAGCGAGAGAGGGACACAGAAAAAGAGAGATGGGCGAAAGAGATAGAGAGAGATATAAATAAGAGAGAGAGAGAGAGAAAAATAAATAAATGAGAGAGATAGAGAGAAGAAAGATGAGTGAGAGAGATAAACAGAGAAGACATAAGAGATAGAGAGAAGAAAGATATGCGAGAGACACAGAGAGAAAATGAGAGAGATACACAGACAGACAGAGAAAGAAGAGTGATGAGTGAAAGAGATAAAGAGAACAAAGAGAGATAAATACAGAGAGACAGGAAGATGAAAAAATGAATGAAAAGAGATGTTATATTAAAAGAGTAAGACGACATCGTTTTTTTTATTTTTTTTTGTGACAGAAAAATACCATTGAATTTATTCAAACTATTTTGTGACTGTATATATATGAAGCTGTCTCAAAACCACAATCACTATGTTAGGTTAGAGTTTTTCAAAAACTCTTTTGAGAAAATTATACTTTCTTGTTTTCCGTGTTATATTATTTTTACTGAATTTTTTTAATATTTAATTTTTTTAATTTTTAGACACACCTAACATAAATACACCTAAAAAGTAAAAAAATCTTTTAAAAATTCACTAAATACCAAAAATACAAAAGAAATACAATAATTCAATACATTTTTTTTTTTATATTTGTATGTATTTATTAATTTTTAAAAATATTTTTTCATAATTTTTTTTTAGATACATTTAAGTAAAGTGCATCTAAAAAAAAATTTAAAAATTTAAAAATATTCACTTAAAAAAAAAACCACAAAAGTGACTTTTTGCGACGGTAAAAAATACCGTCTCAAAAAATCAGAGTATTTGCGACGGTAAAAAATACCGTCTCAAAAAACAGAGTATTTGCGACGGTAGAAAAATACAGTCTCAAAAAAGAAGAGTACTTGCGACGGCAGAAAATACCGTCGCAAATACTTCCGTCTTTTAAGCCCCATTTTCTTGTAGTGTTAAACCGAGGATATCAAAAATCTTTCACGAAATTAAGGATGCCTATGAAGTTTCATCAAATCACTGTTCATAGGCGTTAGATTTTCACTATCGGATATCACCGGATGATTACCTTCAGGCAAAAATTTGTGAAAAAAATACATTGGTTGGTTGACCGGCTGGACATTCGTCCGGTTGTCCGCCCGATCGACCGGTGTTTTGATGAAAATTCAAAATTCTCCATTAAAACACTGGATATCAAATGGAATTTTTACTTAAATTTAGTGAAAAAAAGATCACCATTGGAAATGCTTTAACAAAAAATAAAATTAGGGTAAAATCGTCCACATATATTAGCACGGACAAAAAACTGTCATTGAGATCATAAAAAAAACTAAGTCAGGGTCTTTATAAATTAAAAAATGTATAATTATCTTGTCATTTAAAGTTTATGGTGAATGATTTTTGATCCAATTTTTCTTTATAATATTTATGCTCTTACATTTTAATTTTATAATTCTTTCAGTGATTAAATAAGTTTGAATTAAATATTTTAAAATTTTAATAGATTCAATTAATATTTTAGATATTAAATAGATTTTAATTTATGTACTTTAAGAACTTAATAAGCTTAATTAAGAATTCAAGAATTAAATAAATAATTTAGTGATAATTTAAGAGCATAAAATGTAATAAATCCTATGCTATATTTTTGAAATGAAAACTACACAAACCGGTAATGCAATGGTCATGCATTTTTTTTAATTAAATGCCTCTCAAATATCTAACCTCTATTTTCTATCTATAAACATTTGCACAGATGATTTAACTGTACAAATATGCTTCGCCAAAAAGAAACGAATAAAACAAAAACATAATTAAAAATAGTAAAAACATAATAATCATTTAAAAAAGAAAGGGATTTGGTGATAGACCCCTCACTGTGTAATTTATCTTTCAAAAGGACAAAAATTATATAGGTACTTTCAAAATCCCTAATATTTTAAAATTTGTTTCTTTTACTATATTACCCTCATATTTATCAGCTCTCTTATTAAACCATCTTTACAGTATATTTCAGAGTAAAGTTTACTATGATTCAAAATAAAATTTTATATTTTTAAGCAAATCAACATGTTTTTAACCAGAGTAAAATTTCAGAGTAAAGTTTACTATGATTCAAAGTAAAATTTTATATCGTTAAGCAAATCAACATGTTTTTAACTACAGTAAAATTTTATTTTGAATCATAGTAAACTTTACTCTGATTCAGAGTAAAATTTTACTCTGAAAATACAATTTTACTATCATTGTATTATTCAAATCTACAATGAATTGATAGTAAAATTTTACTGTCACTAGGAGTCCAAAAACAAATAACAGAAGTACACAATAATAGATTAAAAGTCTACTATCATTGTATAAAAAAAACATAAAAAACAGAACAGATAACATCAAGTTAAAAGTTTACTCTTATTTTATCAAATAAAAATAGAGTACATACTAGAGTAAAATTTTACTTTTATTCTGTCAAGCAAAAACAGAGCACAAACCAGAGTAAAATTTTATTTTCATTTTCATTCTATCAAACAAAAACAGAACACAAACCAAAGTAAAATTTTACTCTCATTTTGTCAAACAAAAACATAGCACAAACCAGAGTAAAATTTTACTCTCATTCTGTCAAACAAAAACTAGAGCACACACCTGATTGAACTCGGCAAATCAACAAAAATAAATCAAAATCAAAAACAAAAACAAAAACAAAAAAACTAATCAACATATTTCGAAGATCAAATAGTGGCATCGAACCAAAGGTAAGGGTCAAGTCATCAATCCAGATCTTAGGAAAAATTTTGAGCTACAAGGTTGACTCCAAATCAAAACTCAAAATTGAGTTCGTAATGGTGAAATCACACCAAATTCAAAATGCCACAAACCAGATCTAAGATGTTATTAGTCGAATCCAGATCTGAGATGTTATAAGTTGAATCAACCTTACCCAAGCCTCTTAAGCATAGATCGCAAACTCAAATTAGGGTTTCTCTCAGATCACAAATTGAACTGAGGACTGAAGGAAGAGGGAGAACCTTTGTTAGAATTTTCAGTCTAGTAAACAAGTGAATGGAGAATGGTAGAGGTGCATGAAGCCTCTAGTTTCTTCAATTCTAGGGTTTCTAGAAGAGAAATGGAAGGCTTGACTAACATTGGATGCGAAGGAGGGGTGGCGTCGGGAATCATGGCGGTTGGTGGCCGGAATACATTGGCGGACGGTGCTCTGGCGGCTGAGGTGGCCTCTGACATGGCTATAAAGAGAAGCTATGTTTAGAGGGGGAGGAGAGAGACAGAGAAGGTGGGGAGAGAGTGAAGGGAGAAGGTGGGAAGATTTAGTTAAGGGTATACTAGTCTGATAAAATATTTAAATAATAAATTTTGTTATTTATGCAAGACTTTATAATTATGAGGAGGTTTAGAAAGTATAATTTTTTTCTTAATCTTTTTAACAATGAAAGGAAGGTAAAGGGAGTTTATAGCCAAATTTCTCAAAAAAAGAAAAAAGAAAAAAAAATAGAACATGAAGTCCATTTTCTTATTTTTGGATACTCACCAATATCAAATTGGCTGAGTTCAAACATTGAACAACTTTAAATTTCATAAAATTCATCTTAATGAATTCGTAATTACTTAGCTAAAAAATAAATAAAAATACTATGGTGCTTCTAAACTACATAGATGTGTTTTTATTAGGGGTGGGCATTCATCGAATCAGTCTAACATTACATCATAAGAGATTTTGTGTCTGTTCAAACCCAGCTTGGCCTTAACATTGGGCCTTTACATTTGTCCAAGCTCGGCTCAAAAAATAATTATAAATCCCAATACAACCCATCGGACTATATGTTAATTATTTTAAAAATATTCCATAATTAAATTCAATCACATTATATTTATTAAATAAATATACTGATATCATTATAAATTGAAAAATTTATATATAAATTGAAGGATTACTTAAATAAATGCAATTGCATATCACCACAAATGTGAGTTTTAACAAAATCAATAAAGATTAAGTTTAGATTTCAACAAAAAATATATATTTTAATATATTATAATTAATTAATTAATTTTATAGCAGATTGGACCTTGTTTAAAGTATAAATTCCAAGTTCAGCTCATTAATATATCAGGTTAAAAATGTTTGTCTAGTCTAGTCCTATGGACTAAAACAACATTCCTAAATTCTAAAATAATAAGATTGGACTGGGCGGACCCACAGGCTGATAGCCACCCTAGTTTTTATAAGGGGAATTAGGGGTGTAATAAAAATATAGGATAAATTACACTTTCACCCCGTTATGTTTGGCCGCTTTATCTTTTTGTCTCTTAAAATTTATTTTTTTCTACTTTAACCTTTCATGCAAGTTTTTATTTTTATTTTTAAAATGACTCTAAAGCTAACTTTTGTTCAAAATTAGATAGAAAATGTCACAATAATTATCACATAACATAAAAATATATGATTATAATGGGATTTAAGTTTGTATTTGAGATAAGAGTTATATATAATAAAATATTTTTATGCTACATAATTGTCAATGTGTTATTTTATGTCTAATTTTTAACAGAAGCAAGTTTTAATAGTAAATTGAGAAAATCTTGAAACATAAATCGGCAAAGTAGAAAAATATATATTTAAGGGTCAAAGTAAGAAAATGACCAAATATAAAAAGGGTAAAGTGTAATTTATCCTAAAAATACACATTAAAAACTTACATTTCAATATGGTTCATACAAGCAAGAGGAGTCGGTTCTACAATCTTGTACAAGCACGGAATAATTCTTCTCGTATGATCCTGTTGATCAAGTTTGCGCTCCTCCAAACGTTGTCGCTTTACTTCCTAAAAACACAATTGTGAGCTAGCCGGCGAGTGTATGCCGGAAACCCCTCCGATTCCTAAGTCAGTAACTAGACAATAGACAATAAGCTCTGTGTATTCTAGAGTAAGAATTGGGGATACCTGTTCATAGGTCTGGTCATGAGCTTTTATAGACTTTACTTTGGCACAATCGTAGTAGGATTTCAACTCTCTCTATGAGAGTCCTCCTAGGAATCACACATCCTACTCATTACCAACCAAGTGAGATGGTTTTGCACAATCCTAGTAGGACTTTACTCTTCTTAGCAGAGTCCTCCTAGGAGTCATACTCCTATTCACTACCAACCAAGTGAGATGGTTTGCATAATCCCAGTAGGACTCTAACTCTCCTTAGCAGAGTCCTACTACGAGTCTCATCACTGTAAGCCAAGTGAGATGACTGAACCCTTTACCTCGGTTATACATTTCTGACCGAACTGCCTTATCTTGGTCCCCTGCCATTCGGACCGTGTGATCGAAAGCCGATCTATCGAATGCCACCCTGCCGAGCTATACAGAGCTCGGCCCTCGCCATTGATGTTACCTCGGTTTGCTACAGAACTTTCTTTACTTCGGCTGTCATCTTTACCTCGACTCTATGCTCAACTAAGTAATGGAATAGAAGCATCGATCGAGCTATACCTAGCTCGGCCATCTGTCTTACCAAACACCTCGGCCAACCTTTGGGCCTAGTAGTTAAGTAGCTCGGTTAACGCCCTTGCCCAATTTGGTACTCAGATAAAAAGGGACCGAGCTACCCGTCGTCCATACTCCAGCCCTTATCTCGGCCCATTATGCGGCCCAGCTCCCAAAGAAGACTCTTTCTAGCTCGACCCAATTTGTTTACAAATTACCCTCTCAATTGCCCCTTAATTCCATCTGCGTAGCATGATTAGGATTATTTTTCCTCCAGCCGAGCTAAGAACGCCCCCACTCTACCGAGCTAAAAAGTTTGTTTGGCCCCCAATAAGCCTTGTCAGTTGCTCAACATGTCCTTCCACTAGTCTGGTACGATGTCATTCCCAGGATACATGGCGTGCGCCCAAAATCCTCGTTCTCCTGTTACCACCGTCATGACGAAAATTTGAATAGCCTTGCTTTTTTGCCTTCAATGTATATATCCTTCGAGTTTGCAATCATATGGCGAGCCGTTCTTTCTGTGTCTCGCCGAGCAGATTAACTCGGTTTATACTAACCCTGCCAACTTGCTTTGGCCGAGATAACCATCTCGGTCAAGGAAAAAATTTGTTGGTCAAACCTGCCAACCTGTTTTGGCCGAGATAACCATCTCGGTCCAGGAGAAAATTTGTTGGTCAAACCTGCCAACCTGCTTTGGCCGAGGTAACCATCATCCCGGCCAAAGAGTTCAAAAGTTTATTGGTCAAACCTACCAACCTGCTTTGGCCGAGGTAACCATCATCCCGGCCAAAGAGTTTCCAAAATTTTGTTGGTCATACCTGCCAACCTGCTTTGGCCGAGGTAACCATCATCTCGGCCAAAGAGTTCAAAAATTTGTTGGTCAAATCTGCCAACCTGCTTTGGCCGAGGTAACCATCATCCCGGCCAAAGAGTTCAAAAAATTTGTTGGTCAAACCTGTCAAGTTCCTGCTGCCTAGATCCTCATCTTGGCTTAGGAGAGCTAAATGATGGTCATTCCTGCCAACCTTCTTCAGCGCGGATCTTTATCTCGGCTTGAAGAAGAGCTAAATTCTTGGCCATTCCTGCCAAACTTCTTGATTACCCCCCAGTAGGACAAAGACTTGTTGGTCAAACCTGCCAACTTCCTACAGCCTAGATCCTTATCTCGGCTTAGGCGAATTGTTGGTTTTTCCAGCCAACCTCTTCAGCCCAGATCCTAATCCTAGCTGAAGAGAGCTCAAAGTTGGTTATTCCGGCCAACTCTGATTTTATTTAGAAAGAGTTGGTCAATTCTGCCAACCCACTTTGCCCCTAGTTGGGCAAAGATTTTTTACTTGGTTAGTCTTTCTTGTCAATTGTGCTAACTTTTGTCGAAGGTGTTCTGCTCGACATCGCTGTTTGTGCCGAACTCCGCCTTGGTGTTCGTTCTGAATCTGGTCACAAATGCCTTCGCTAGTTGCGCCCACGAAGCTATGCTACCTTCTGGCAACCTCTCAGACTACGTTAAACCCAAGTTACCAAGGCTGAGGGTAATGGTGCATTCTCTATTGTTAGAACGAACGGTGAGCTTTGCGACCTTGCTAACGCCTTGTCTGCTGGTTCATAGGCAAGGCGTGGCTCTGGAATTCCAACTTCGACACTCCCATGTGTTCTAGGAACCAATCGTTGTAGTGCGGAGACTCTACGGGGGTCGTGAGCCTGAGTGTCTTTTCTCCTTCAAGCCCTTTCAGTCTTCATTCTCTCAGGCCTAGAGTAGCGTGTTCTGGAAGTCTTTGATTGTGTATCACTCGACTTGAGGCTTCTACTTTCAGTTTGTGATAGTGTGACTTATCTGTCACGATCTTCTGAGTGGCAAGAGTGTGTGTTGCCTTTTATCTGGCGCTTCATCGTCTCTATGTCAGCCGTCATTCTTCTTATTACTTCGTCTTGCTCCCTTATGCAATCTTCGAGAACCTGAGGATCTATTTTCTGCCTCTGTCTATCAGGGCTTTGAGAGCAGTGTGGACTTGAGCCCTGTCTTTCTCTTGATTCTCTCCGTGGATTCCTTCGCTGGGGATCTAATTTTGCCATGGGTGGGATAGAAGGTAAACCTTCGCGCCTTCCACCCCCTTCCGGTGTTTTCCCATCAATAGCAGATTGCGGCAAGTCTTCATTGCGCGCCATTGCTTTCAACTAGAGAGGAAAACTTGATCAAGAGGTTTTGCTCTTTATGAAATTCCCATAGGCGACGCCAATTGTACGAGCACGGAATAATTCTTCTTGTATGATCCTGTTGATCAAGTTTGCGCTTCTCCAAACGTCATCGCTTTACTTCCTGAAAACACAATTGTGAGCTAGCCGGCGAGTGTGTGCCGGAAACCCCTCCAATTCCTAAGTCAGCAACTAGACAATAGACAATAAGCTCTGTGTATTCTAGAGTAAGAATTAGGGATACCTGTCCATAGGTCTGGTCATGAGCTTTTATAGACTTTACTTTGGCACAATCGTAGTAAGATTCCAACTCTCTCTATGAGAGTCCTCCTAGGAATCACACATTCTACTCACTACCAACCAAGTGAGATGGTTTTGCACAATCCTAGTAGGACTCTACTCTTCTTAGCAGAGTCCTCCTAGGAGTCATACTCCTACTTACTACTAACCAAGTGAGATGGTTTGCACAATCCCAGTAGGACTCTAACTCTCCTTAGCAGAGTCCTACTACGAGTCTCATCACTGCAAGCCAAGTGAGATGGCTGAACCCTTTACCTCGGTTATACATTTCTGACCGAACTGCCTTATCTTGGTCCCCTGCGATTTGGACCGTGTGATCGAAAGCCGATCTATCGAATGCCACCCTGCGAGCTATACACAGCTCGGCCCTCGCCATTGGTGTTACCTCGGTTTGCTACAGAACTTTCTTTACTTCGGTTGCCATCTTTACCTCAGCTCTGTGCGCAACTAAGTAATAGAATAGAAGCATCGACCAAGTTATACCTAGCTCGGCCATCTGTCTTACCAAACACCTCGGCCAACCTTTGGGCCTAGTATTTAAGTAGCTCGGTCAATGCCCTTGCCCAGTTTGGTACTCGGATAAAAAGAGACCGAGCTACCCATCGTCCATACTCCGGCCCTTATCTCAGCCCATTACGCGACCCAGCTCCCAAAGAAGACTCTTCCCAGCTCGGCCCAATTTGTTTACAAATTACCCTCTCAACTCTGATTCAGCAAATCAACCAACACTAGAATGATCACATTGATGTGTATTTTTATTATACATTTCTTTCTTTCTGTTGCAGGTTTAAATATCAACAATGGACTTGGCAAGTTGGACAGAAGTACAAGGAAGTTTGTTGATAAGGCTAAGGAACTGGCTATGAATGCCGGCCACGAAGAGTCTACGCCTCTTCATTTGGTAGTGGCATTGTTCTCCGATTGTAATAACTTGAGGCAAGCAATTGTCAATGCCAGTCAGGTTGAAGAAGCTGAAAACTCAGTTAGGAATGTCCTCAATCAAGCAATGAATATGCTTCCCCGCAGAATCCCTAAAAATGAGAAGCAACCCAAAAAGATGGGTTTTTTTGAAAAATAACACTCGTGAAAACAATGTCCCAGAAAGTTACAGTCTATTTAGGGTGATTAACATGGCTGAATCCTCGAAGTCCCATGGTTAGAGTCATTTAGCTATTCATCAGTTGATCCTCGGTCTTTTGGAAGATTCAGAAATTGAAGGTCTTTTTGATAGAAGTGGGATCAGTACCTCAAGGGTGAAATTAGAGGTCAAGAAGCTTTATGGTAAGGAGGGAAAAAATGTGTGAGATCCTTCTGGAGATAACACATTTCAAACTCTGAAGACTTATGGTTGTGACTTCATAGAGCAAGCTCGAAAGCTTGACCCTGTCATTGGAATGAATAAAGAGATTAATATGGTTATTAGTATTCTATCAAGAAAAAACAAGAGCAATGTCATTATTATTGGAGAGCCCTGGTGTTGGAAAAATAGCAGTGGTAGAAGGCTTAGCCCAAAGAATTGTTAAACGGGATGTTCCTAAATATTTTGATGATGTGAGGCTTTTTGCATTAGATATGGGGGCTTTGGTTGCCGGAACGAAGTATAGGGGAGAATTTGAGAATAGGTTGAAAGCAATTCTAAAGGAAGCAGAAGAAGCTGAAGGAAAAGTTATACTCTTCATTGATGAAATACCCCTTGTTCTTGGTGCTGGTCAAATTGAAGGAGGGTCCATGGATGCTGCCAACATTTTCAAGCCAATGCTTGCCAAGGGCCAATTTAGATGCATTGGGGCGACAACTTTTGAAGAGTATAGAAAATATGTGGAGAAAAATGCTACTTTTGCAAAAAGGTACCAAAAGGTTTATGTGGTTGCGCCAAGTGTTGAGAACACAATTAGTATTCTTTGAGGTCTAAAAGAGAGGTACGAAAGACATCATGATGTTAAAATTCAGGATCAAACTCTTGTGGCTGCTGCCCTACTATCAGCTCGATATATTACTGGTTCGTTGATATTATTTTGTAGTTCAATATGTTTATGTCGTTTGTTTTATTATTTTGGGTCTCATGTTTGTGAATTTTCAAGGATAATAACTTTATTGTTAGAATAAGAGATACTGATTTATATGCATTTTTTCCCTCTGTTTAGGACGTCATTTACCAGACAAGGCAATTGACCTAGTTGATGAAGTATGTGCAAATGTGAAGGTCCAGCTCAATAGTCGACCAGAAGAGATTGATAATCTTGAAAGGAAAAAACTTCAGTTAGAAGCTGAACTTCATGCTCTTGAGAAGTGTAGACACCCATTTTTGACCGACCTTAAGACTCAGACGTCATCGATTGAGCGCTCGGTGATTGCGCATGTTGCGCTCGTTTCGAGGTTTCGGAGTTCTTGGCTGAGAGCCTCGCCTCCGGACCTCGGGACCCTTTGTACTTTGACTCGGTTTACGGACCAAGTCTTGTTTTCTCTTCCCGGAGGGAGGGAGAGGTCTTGTAGACCATCTCTCAGTGGTTGTAGGCTACTTTTCGTGGTCGTAGGCTACTGTTCCCATTTGGAGACTAGTTTCCGGTTTTCAGAGCCGTCGGCCGTGGGCCTCGGCTCAAGACCGCTTAACGTTCTCTATTTGGCTTGGTTCTTGAACCACACCTTGCTTCCTCTCCCTAGAGGGACACTATAGTCCGGGGGACTACTTTCGTGGTCGTACGGCACTTTTAATGCTCGGCAGCTGGTTTTCGGGGCTCCCGGCCACGCGTCTTGCCTCCCAAACCCTCGTCTTGCATCCGTTTTGGTTTGTCTTGGGTATAGACCTTACTTTCCATGTTTAGGAAGTGGTACAAGGATGGGAGACCGGCTTTTATCCTTGGAGACCACTTTTCTCCCCACCAGTTGATTTTCTGGTCGGGAAACTGGTTTTCTTGGTCTTTGGGCCACATTTTTTGGTTTCCCACCCTACCATTGGCTTGCTTTCAGTGTGGAGACCACCAATTCCCATGGCCAACCACCTTTTTGCTTGGGAAACAACTTTGGGTGGTCGGCCGACCACTTAAAGTAGCAGGCCGACCACCTTTTCTGGTCGGCAGCTTTCCTTTTGTTTTGTCAGACTGAATGGATGCCAACTGTGCCAGCTGGAGAGCACAGACTGTATCCTCCACACACGTGTATGGAGGGATTTAAACAAGCTCTTAGCTTGTCCAAGAAGCTTGAGAGTTGTTTTTCTATAAGAGGGAAGGCCTCTCTCCCTTCTTAGGTTGGAGAATTTTGTGCTTGAGCTATACATATCATCCATATCTATAATCCTCCATTTCTCTCTTGTTTTGTGCCTTAAAGTGACCATTCTTCACACTTTTGTGCACATAACCTCCTATCCAAACATCATCCTTTTGTTGCTGAGGCACCTAGGAGTTGTTTTTAGAGTTTTTGGACTGGTTTGAACTCAAAGAGGTTGCTAGAGTTGTAACCTTGAAGAGGGTCATCAAGGGTGAGTTTTCAACCCTTAAATCCCCCATTTTTGCTTAATATTTTAGCCTTATTTGCATACTATTTTAAGCTTAGCTCGTAACTGGAAAAAGTTCTATTTTTGCATGCTTAAAAAATTTGTTTAAGGTCACTTTTTAGTTTGGGGTTGTTTACCCCTTTTTAGGCCTTGTTTGGCCTTATTTTTGTGCCTCTTTTGTGAGCTTTGGGACCACCTTGTTTTGGCCTTCTCACCACTGAAATCCAGAGGGATTTTAGTGGTGGGGATGGTGTTTTGAGGTCCTAAGAAGGAGAGGGTCATCCCCTCTCCTTGTTGTCTTCAATACTTGTCATATTTGCCTCATATTTGAGCATCTTTGTTAAGTGTGTGTTGACCATATCTTAGCATGTATTTGGGGTTATTTCAGCATGCCTTAGATCTGTTTTGACTTGTCTTGGTCACTCCGTGCATGCCTTATACACTTGTAGTGTAAATCCCTCAAACTAGCTTTGTATGTTTCATGAAGTAGCATGTTATTCTAACTTGATTTGAGTCTATCTTAGCATGTTTTTGGTGATGTTTTTCTATGTGATACCTCTGTTAGGGTTGGGTTTGGTTTGGTCACCTCTTGCATGCCTCATGCACTTGTGGTGCAATTCCATGAAATAGCCTAACATACATCATGTTGTAACATATCATTCTAGCATGCTGTAGGCTTAACTTAAAGAAGATTTTGTTCATGATTACCATGTTTAAGGTCTGATTTGTGTTGTCTTGGTCATGCATGCCATGCTTTGTATAGCTATAGTGCATTATATCTTGTTAGCTTTGTGTATCAAGTCCACTAGCATGCCTTACTTGGACTATTTGAATGATTTGGCATCATTTATTATATGATTTCAGTCCATATTTCATGCTCATGCACTTGCATTTATCATTCATTCAATGCGTTGGAGGGTTGGCCCCTTTATGTCTTAATATGGGTCATTGCCTATGCCTTCATGCCTTAGCTTGTGAGCCATCATTTCAGTGATTATTTGGGGTTATTTTTCCATGATATAACTTTGATTTTTGTTGCTTAAATCATCCCATGCTTGGTCTTAATAGGTGTAGTGTAATCCACCTTATTTGCCTTGTATGCACCATGCCTTATGCCCTTCATGCTAGCTTGTTTTGGCTTTCTTCCATGTATGTTTTAGTATCATTTTGGTATGATCTAGGATTGTTTTAGGTTGCCTTTGCCATATCCTTCAAGCTTTGTATAGCTGTAGTGCAATTGGCCTTGCTAGTTTCGTCTTTTGTTGACTCATGCATGCTATCTTTGAGCTGTTTAGATGATTTGGCATCATTTAATACTTCATTTCAGAGCATTTAGCACTGCCATGTTCCCACTTCGTTCATGTTTTGAATGCCCTTGAGTGTTGTGCATTGTTGCTTTGTTTGCGGCCTAGCATGTATGCCATCTTGCCTAGGTCCTTGAGCTCTCATCTCATCATGTTTTGGTCTTTGTTTAGACCTATTTGAGCTTTGTCCATGGTTGGTTTAATCATTTGTGCCATGTATTGCATGCCCCTTTGTGTAGTCCCTTCAATGGCTTTGTGCCTTAGGCTCTCTTGCATGCTTTACTTGCGTTGTTTGAATGATTTGACATCATTTCATACTTGATTTAAGAGCCTTTAGTGTTGTTACACTTCCACATTTGTCACTCCTTGAGCACTCTTGAGAGTTATGCTCTTATGCCTAGCCAATGGGCCATTGCGTTGAGCATGCTTGCCTTGCCCTTTTGTGCCTTAGTTTCATCATTATGGCCTTTGTTTTGGGCATGACTGAGGTCTACCCATATTCGGTTTAAGTCCATTGAGCATTGTGTATGCCATGTTACATTGCATTGTGTATGCCATGTTGTTGTTTGCATGCTCATGTTATTTGCATGCTTGTGTTGCATTGTATTATGACTAGCATATTTGTCCCTTGCATGTTTGCATGTCTAAGTTGTAATGCATTGAGGTGCATGCTTGAGTCGCATTGTGTATGCCATGCTTGCTTTGTATTTGTGTTTGGAATAGGTGTTAGTCCAAACACAGGAAACGGGGGGCGTTTCATACTCGAAGTGATGAAACGTGCCTCAATTCCCGGTCGCCGACACTCTTGACTATACATGACGGAGTTTTAGGCTTTACGGGTTCATATGTGCATTCATTTTATATTGACTTGCGCAATTCGGCCCCTCGGCCATCATGCATCGAGATGCGTGATTGGTGGCGCGAGGGTCGAGACCTACACTTCCTTGAGCTTATGTAATGATAGGGAGGCTGGTCGCGCATACATGTGTTGCAAATACTTTGCCATGCCCCCTGTCTTGCGCTCTGTTGCAGAAAACCAGAAACCAGCAGCAAAAACTGGTCGGCTGACCAGATAAAGTGGCTGGCCGACCACTTTTTCTGGTTTTCACCACAAAAACTGGTTAGCCGGTGGTCTCCAAAGCCAACAGCTGGTCGGCAGCCTTCCCAAAGGTTCCCTTGGTGGAGTTTCAGCCTTCTGGAGCTTTGTGCAGTGTTCTGAGATCAACTGCAAACAGAGGCAAGTCGAGGCGTCGTGAGGGATTTCCAAACAAGGCGACTTGAGCATGCATGCGTCCTTTGTCATCCAAAACAGAGCTGAGGCAGCCTACATCATATAGTTTATATGCTTATTTAATTCCTAACTTAGTTAATTTGTTAATTAGTTAGAGTTGTGTAATAATTAGCTGTAGTTTGTTATTCATTCTGTTTTGTAATAGCTAGTTTAATTAGATTAGCTTAGATTAGCTAGTTGGTTCTGTATTATTCATTTGGACCCTCCGTCGAGAGGGCGAATTTTGTAATAAGTGTGCGTGAGTGTGTGCATGTTTTTTAACCCCACGTCTTTCTCCTTTTTACTTACCTGCTTTTGATGGTTAGTTCTAGATCATGTTTTGATTAGCATTCTTATGCTCGGATGTTCGCATTCATTCATCTGTCTTGCATGCACCAGGCTCGGCGCATCATACTAACTGCATTGTATTTCAATTCCGACTTGAATACATGTATCAACTGTTGCATTTCATATGCCATCGTAGGATAGCCGAGCCTATTTCTAATTGCATTTCGCATGTGTTGCATTAGCCATCTTAACATGAACTAGGATCATGCATTGATTACTAACTAGTTCTTTGTTTTGGCACAGAGTACTCGGTAAGTGTTTATGCTTTAGCATCCTTGCATGTGTGTGAGTGACTACCATGATAGCATGCTTGCCATTAGGCTAACTGCTTATGTGATACAACTGCCTGAATGCCTGTGGGTGAAGGTTAGATTACTTGAATTGGAACAATTCATCAAAATGTGTGTTTTAAGCCCACTTGAGAGTGGCAAAATCATATTTTTCTAAGCCCACTCGAGGGTGGCAAATCCACGTCTTAGCCTACTTGAGAGTAGCACCTTCAAACTATTTTCACAAACAAACATGAGATGTTTTGTTCCGACTTAGGCGATCTAGTCTATACTTGTGTGTTGTGCGCATCATATAGTAATTCTAGCTAATTAACCGGAATAAGAACACATGCGTTTTCAAAAACAAAATATCATGCTTAGTACAGGCCGATCTTTGATCGGGTGAGCGGGGGTGCTCATAGATGACCTTCCCCAATCGTACCCAAGTTCCCGAGCCGAGGCAACGTTGGTGATGACGGACACGTGGCCTTAGGCACGAGTCAGGGTTTCCTAAATTTTTCAAAATAAAATATTTAGGTGGCGACTCTGTATCTGGCAAAGCAGTCCATGTTTGGCACTTCTTTCTTAAAAATCTGTTTTCCAAAATGATTTGTCGGATTTGGACTCTTTGGTGATTTATCGGTCTTGCATTACACTTTGCGGGATTAGATTCAAAACCGTCACATTTGAGTCCGAACTGTAGTAGCATGAAGCCCTCGGGGCGCGTCTACAAGAAGGAGAATGACAAAGCTAGTGAGACTGAACTTGTTAAAGTGAGTACATTTCTTGATGACAATTACTATTTAATGGTAATTATTTTTTTCTTTTGCAATTGAAATTTAACCACTATTTCGGGTTAAAAAAGAGCTTCATGATTTGATGGTCAAACTTCAACCATTAAGGAAAAAGTATATAGAGGAGAAGAAAAAGTTTAATGAGCGTCGCAAACTGAAACAGACGCAAGAGTATTTACTGTTTAAATTACAAGAAGCTGAAAATAGAGGTAATTTTGTTGATGCTATAGGTTTGAAAACTTATCTGATTAAAGATATCAAGGCAACAATAGCAAAGCTTGAAGAGAGCATAGAAGAAAATGTAATGTTGGTAGAGACTATTGGACCAGAACAAATTGGAAAAGAAGTGAGTCGCTTGACAAACATACCTATGACGAGGCTTGGCCAGAGTGAGAAAGAGTGGCTGAATGGCCTTGCTGACAAGTTGCATCAAAGAGTAGTGGGGCAAGATCAAGCAGTCAATGCGGTTACCGAAGCTGTGTTGAGGTCAAGGGTTGGATTCGGAAGGCGGCAGCAGCCAACTGGTTCATTCCTTTTCTTGGGTCCTACAGGTGTTGGGAAGACTAAGCTTGCTAAGGCACTTGCAGAACAGCTGGGCGGCAAAGAAAATATATTGATTCGGATTGACATGACTGAGTATATGTAGCCATACTCGGTTGCCCGATTAATTGGTGTTCCACCTGGGTAAGTGCATTAGGTTAAATTAAATCTGTTAAGTTTTTGTAATTGGCAATCCCGTTAGACAAAACTCCATTTAGTTGTTTTTTTATTCACTCTATTGTATTTGTTAGTTATGAGAGTTTAGATGCAAATCTAACCCGATTTGTATGTAAGGTCCCGGTATCTCACATCAGGAATGAAGGGGGAGTTCCTGGGCAATAAAAGTAAAAACCTGGACCCTTGTATAGAATCGAGGCCTTTTCCTAGGTGATGAAATCTTTAGTAGAACTCCCCAGTTAAGTTGTGTTTAGGCTGGATCCGTGTGAGTGTGGCCCAAAGCAGACAATATCGATGACATGTGAAGTCTGGGATATTACATTGTACCAGTTCAGAGGAGTTTGTGTTGACATTCTGTATCTTGACTTAAGCATTTTTGTTTGCCACTTCATTGATTATGTACGGAAATTTGTTTGACTGCTCGAGCGGTCTTTTGTGCGCTCGAGCGGTGAAGTGTATCATCTAGTATCTTTGCGTGTTTTATGAACCTGAGCTGTCTTTGCGGTTCTATTTAGTATAAAGTTCACTGTTTGCTATTTTCAGGATTTAACCCATCCAGATTATGAGAGAGGAGTAAAATACCAAGTATTTTATATTAGAAGGTGCTTATATATGAGTTTCCTTTATGTATAAAATGTAATCGATTGATCAATAAACTATATATTGACAAACATCAAGGGTTGGTTTTGTTTTTTCATTCCAAAAAAAGAGAGAGGTGTTCTTCGGAGGATTCTGGAGAACTTGGGTCTGAAACTTTGGTGGATTTTGGAGTGGCTCATCGTCATAGATTCGACATCGGCGTCGTGGAATCAACATTGGGTAAAGCAATTCTGAGGTGAAGACGGTGGTAGAAGAGGCACATCGGATTTGGTTCAATTCAAGCATGGATTCGCTAAGTAATTGAGAGTTCTCGTGTGTAATTCCTTTCTCTTCTTAGTAGATTGTTTTGTGACTTTGGTCTCTGATTTCTTTTTATCATAATTGGAGGAGTCCAATTGTCTTTTTTCTACGTTAAATTGTTGTTGTGGGAGCCGAAAAAAGGATATACTTGAAAAACTGCCAATAGAGCATCCAAGCCTGTTTAAGATGAGTCGAATAAGGCCAAAGCCCATCGAACTACGTCATTGCTGAATAGACGTCCGAATAAGCATAAAATATCGAGGAGCGCCGAATAGTGGATACTTGTGCCGAATAACAGAGCTGAATGTGTCGGGCAAGTCGGCATGGACCCATTAAGTGGGACCAGGCTGTCCCTTTCAAGGAAGTATAGTAGGGGGATGGGCCCTGACAGAATGATGATGAAGTGCTAAGCTGCATGGATTAAAGATAGAAGAAAGTGACTCCATAAAAGAAGGAGCGAGTTTGAAGAAACAGGTATGTGTGAAGAACCTTGAACCTCAAGAAACCAAAAGAAACACCAATCTTTCTATAGAGGTTAATTTGTTCGTCGGAATGCTAATTCTGGCACTACCGGCCGTAGTTTTATTTCCATTTCAGGTGACAGCTGTGAAGATTCTACAAGTGCTTGTTTGGGTAGAAGGAGTATTCTATAACCCCTTCCTCACAGTTGTGCCGATTCATTGTTGATTGTTTGATTGATATTACTATTTATTGTTTAAAATTGAATTATAATCACAAATCAATATTTCGGAGGTTTTTTAAATTTTTCAAAACTTCTTGTCTTTATTCTTTATGAGATATGAGATTGCAACAATGTTAGTCACTGCTGTAATTGATGATTTCAGCAATGATGGGCATGAGGAAGGTGGGCAACTCACAGAAGCTGTGAGGAGGCAGCCATATAGTGTCATACTATTTGATGAAGTTGAGAAAGCACACCCCACTGTTTTAAATACATTTCTTCAAATTTTGGATGATGGAAGGTTGACAGATGGCGCAGGCTGCACAATTGATTTCACCAACACAATAATCATTATGACTTCAAACCTTGGAGCCGAGCATCTC
The DNA here is from genome assembly GCF_055761805.1 of Camellia sinensis. Lineage (NCBI taxonomy): Eukaryota > Viridiplantae > Streptophyta > Magnoliopsida > Ericales > Theaceae > Camellia > Camellia sinensis. The sequence continues at coordinate 156,902,609 of NC_138964.1, forward strand.
TTGAAAGGATCAATGGGCAGTTGTACAATGGAGGGTGCTCGGGAATTGGTAATGCAAGAGGTAAAGTAGCAATGCCATGTAACTCTCAACAGCTGCATATCGTTTAACATTGCTTGTTTCATTATCTAATTTGTGTTTTGAATCAGACTATAATTTGGGTTTTGACACATTATAGGTGAGGAAAGACTTCAAGCCCGAGTTTCTTAATCGACTGGATAAGATTGTGGTATTTGATCCTCTTTCTCATGAGCAATTGATAAAGGTTGCCGAGCTTCAGGTGAAGGATGTGAAATTCCGCCTTGCAAGGATGGGTATTACCTTACGTGTGACTGAACAAGCATTGTATCTATACTATATATATAAGCAAATGTAATGATCTCTTAAAAAATTCAAAACTCTCAATCCTAACATCTCATGAACCTCTTTCCTACGTGGCACATCAATTCTTCTCTCATTCTATTTTCCTATTTTTTCTTATCTTTTTTCTATATTTTTTATTTCACTTTTTAATTACTTATGGCATGGATATAAAAGATTTTCAAAATATTTAAAGATAAAAGATTTTCAAAATATTTAAAAATAGAAGATGAGTTTGACTCTAATTCAAATTTCTTCATCAAAACAAAACTCTCAATCCTAACATCTCATGAACCTCTTTCCTACGTGGCACATCTATTCTTCTCTCATTCTATTTTCCTATTTGTTCTTATCTTTTTTTATATTTTTTATTTCACTTTTTAATTACTTATGATGCTGCTGCTGCTTTTTTAAGTACTTGATTTTGGCCCTTTTATTACATGTGATTGTTTCTTTTCTCTGTTTCTCTTGGATATCTTTATATTTTTCCCTCCACTTGAATCTCTTTCTTTACATTTGAAGAAAGACTCAACATTTTGGTCAAGTGTCCTGAGTTGTCATTCAATTTGTTTTACATGAGCTTACTGATGCAAACGGAATTTTAAATAATAAATATTTTATTTTATTATTTTAAAATTAATATTTTATTAGAAATATTCTAATTTAATATAGAATTGTTGAGTTATTTAGTTTCTTGATTTAATATGATGTAGTTTTTCCATATTATTAGTTTTGATTTTATTTTCTATTTTATTAGTTTCTTATTTTTAAGAATTAGATTTATTATAAATAAGGTTATAAGCCTTAGGCTTATCAGTTCATATTTGATTAATAAAAATTGAGATTTTCTCAATATTATTCATCCTTGAAAAGAGTATTTCTAATTCGAATTTGTTTGTAGTTCAATTTTATTATTTGTTTCTTTTTCCGCTACGTTTCCGTAAATCACATGCACAGTAAGGAAAATAAGAATTTTGAAACTGAAATGAGAGGAAAATAACGGATTTAAATCACCTATGAAGAGAGCTACAAACGAGCTGAGTTAAGCCGAGCTTTACTGACTTAGAGCTCGACTCATTTGTTTATCAAGTTCGTTAACCAAAACTGTCCCACTAACTTTCTCAAAATGTATGGATTGATCAGATAAGTTGGGTTAGCGTGACTTTTTTTTTTGCACATTCTTATACTTCACCTTCATCCTTGTGAATATAATTAATATTTATTTAATTTTAAATTATTTTTTCTTTATATTTCAAACAAATTGTTTTATGTTATTCAATTTTAAAATTAATTTATTAAACCCGTGCATATCTGGTCTATATAGTACATAAGGAAAGAATAATACTATATGTACCAATTTGTACATTAACTAATGTACCAATTGATTATGTGACATAATTTAAGATATTTTTGATATTTGTATTTTTATAATGAGTGGGGTCAATAATAATATCATAACTAGTGTTGGTACACTAGTTAGTACACTAATTGGTGCATGTAGCACTAGAGGTTTCTAATTCACAAGTCTTGTGGGAGCTCCAATATCTCAATCTTAATTTCTTAATTTTTTGATTTAAAAAAAAAAATCTCAGTACTTATTGACTTCTCTCAAGTTTTTTTTGGCTTCTACTATACACATTATTTTCAACTTCTCCCATAAATATTTAATTATTTTGAAAATAATAATTATCCTCCCTTTTCAACTTCTTCCATACCTATTTAATTATTTTAGAAATAATAATTATCCCTTAATTTATGAATTTCAAATAGAAAGATAAATATATCATAATCTCTCCATTCTAATTTCTCTCATCAATTTTCAAAAGAAAATATTAAAACTTGCATTCCTTTTCTCTTCCTCAAAAAATCAGATAATATTTTTCATAAAAATTATGGTATCTATTTATATCTTATATACTATATTATAACATAACCAAAAATAAATATATAAATAAATAAATTTAGATATACAAACAAATAAAATTATTAAATATGATTTTTATTTATTCAGTTAAAATATTTTTTTTGCCTCTCAATATCTAATTTTAAATTTTAAAAACCTTTAAAGTTTATCTAAACAAATCTAATTTGAAAATATCTCAAACTATCATATTTCAAATCAATAAAACTCACACGTTTATCACATATCTAACTCATATCATAACTTATCTAAATAATAATAATTAAAAACAAATAGAAACTACAGATAAATTAAATTTAAAAAAAAAATAGAAACCCACAACTCCATCTTAAATAAATTTAAAAAAAAATGAAAGCCACACAAAAATAAAGAAGACAGGAATTTAGATTTAGATCTCAAAAAGATATGAGAATATCTAAATTTGAATTATGATTTAATAATATAATTATTTATTTTTTTGATGTATATCTATCAAAATTTTAAATCATTTAATAGGACAAATTAACCAATTTCAAGTCTTATTTAAAGAATAATCTGATCAGTCATCCCAACTCCTAGACTTCGCAGGTACTGGAGAAGGAGCTGATGGATTAGGCAGGGCAAGGTCTAAATTGTTGGGAGATAATATCTAACCACTCCATAAATTTATTTATTTTTTAATTTAATTTTTTTCCCCGTGTGATTCTCTTTCTCTGTTGTTGGTTTGGTTTTGGTTTCAGTTTTAGTGAAATTATGTGTTTGTTTACGGGTTTACATGGTGGAGAAGAATTATTGGTGATGATGGTTGTAATTGAAGTATCTATGCCCGTTCTGTTTCAAGGATTTTGATCGAATTTTATTTTTTTTATAAAAACCATAAAATTGAAGTTAAAAAATGAGTATCGAATTTTTTATTTTTTATTGTCATTTTATTTTATAGAAAATGTGAAAATTTATTGGGAATTCAAGATTGTACTATAACATTAGATTTTTGTATAACTAGGTAAATTTAAAACTTTTAAATATCATTGTGTTTTTTTTATTTTTATCCTCTTTCTATTCTATTGCACCATTACTGCTATTTGTTAGTTTGTTAATTATAATTCAATTAATTGAAAATGAAAGCTCAGTATAACTTTTCATATATATTAATTAATTTGTTACCGCTATATGTATATATAATGTCTTCGTTTGACATGCTAGACTTTTTAGCTATTTTAGCTACAAAGAGACAAAATAAAATTTTTAGTCCAATAAGACAAAACATCATATCCAAACCATAATCATTTTATTTTTTTTCAAACGAAGTCAAAAAAGCCAAAAAGTCTATCCCAAACATGACTTTTTAGCTCAATGCTAAAATAGCTAAAAAGCCAACCCACGTCCCAAACGAATCCAATAGCATAATATATAGGAATAATTTCCAAATATAATTTATATTTTTTTTATGTAATTAAAATAGTCTATCTTAAAATAGTATATAGAGGAGTTAGATGGCTTCTTTTATCCGGAATTGGGGTGCCTGCTGTGCACCCAGCACAACAGGTACTATTGTGCGACCTTATAGGTTTATTTTGAGATCTGCTTTGATAATCCGAACCGTTCACATTTTAGAGTAAATCAAGTAGAACATACATATAAAAAATTAAGTTAATCGGATATCGTTAACCCTTTCATCTACTCACATTTGTATCTTAAAAAAAAAATGACATTGTGATTTAAAGTATTAAAAAGAATACAAATGTAAGGGAATGAAAGGGTTAACGATATCTGATTAACTTAATTTTTAAGAGGCACGTTCTACTCGATATACTCTAAAATGTGAACGGTTCGAATTATTAAAACAGACTAAAAAATAAGCCCATAAGGCTGCAAAGCAGTGCCTGCTGTGCTAGGTGCATATCAAGCACCCCAAATCCCTTTTTTCCCAAAAAACCCAATCTATTTTTTTTATACTTTTTTTTTAAAATTGAAACATCAGTTGTTTATGTCCACAAAACAAAATTGATAAACACATATTCAAAAGTTACGCATTTTTTTTCTTTTTCTTTTATTTATTTATTTTTTAATAGGTAGGATATTTAAAAATGAAAAATGTTTGACATCTCAAAAAACTTTCTATAATCCAACTTATAAGGATGTAGTCATAAGTGTCAATTTTTATACAAATATGAGAAAAGAATTAATCAAATTATACATTTTAACCAACCACATATTTAGACTTTCACTATTTCAAGATGTTATTTCACTATAATTTCAATTAAGAGACTCTTCAACTCTTAATATTTTTTTTTTTTCGAATTATAATTTGATAAAAATTTAAAAAGATGAAGCGTTGGAAATTATTCAGCTTGCTTGGTTCCATTTTTCCAAAAACACTTTTCAGAAAATTCTACTTTCTTATTTTTCGTTTTTTTTTTTGTTTTTACTGAATTTTTTTAATATTTTAAGCAATTTTTTTTTTTAACTTTTTAGAACACCTAACATAAATACACCTAAAAAGTAAAAAAAAATTGTTAAAAAAATCTTTTAAAAATTCACCAAATACCAAAAATACAAAAAAATACAAGAATTCAGTACATTTTTTGTATTTTTATGTATTTATTAATTTTTTAAAATATTTTTTCACAATATTTTTTTACTTTTTAGATACATGTAAATAAGGTGCATCTAAAAACGTAAAAAAAATATTTAAAATTTTAAAAATATTCACTAAAAATAAAAAAATACGAAAATCAAAATACTGAGTTTTTAAAAAACTTAATCCTAAAAAATCAAACACCCTGATTGTTTTTTTCCATCAAAATTGATGAGAAGAAAAAAAATGGGATAAGAATGAATTTTTTTTTTTAAATTGATAAAAATTTAATGAAAAATTTAAAATAATTCATCTCAAATCAAATTTTTTATTCAAATTTAAAATCAAATTAGATAAAAAAAATTAAAAAAAATGATGAAAGGTTGGAAATATTCTAAAACCTTCTTATTCTTAAAGACTAGCAATCCGTGTGCGTATTATATTTATATTGTATTTTTAGTTATGAAATTAAAACCAAAAGAAATGTAACTTAAATTATTTGATTAATAATAGAAATATCATATCAATTATTGTTAAATATTATTTCACTTCACATTTAATAATAAAATTGTATATTTGTCTTAATTATAATTTTTAAATTTGTATATTTTCATCGCAAGAAGAGGTATATCATAACTCATGTAATCTTATTTAATTAGGTTTAACTTTTTTTTTAATTACAAATTATCAAAATTGAACTAAATAGATTTATATTTATATTTTTAATTTTTTAAACTAATAATTTAAAATGTTATAAACATAAAAATTAACTTATAAATTTCATGTATATAACAAGACAAAATATTAAATTACTTTAACAAATTTATAATGATTTTAAATTTTTTTTATTTTTATAAAGTCTCGTGTATAGCACGCGTTATCACTAGTATATTACATAAGGAAAATGGGGTTTCTAACCCACAAGTCTTGTGGGAGCTCCAATATAGCGATCCTGATTTAGACTCGAACCATTTATTACTTTTGAATCTGGGAAACCATATTCGTGATGGTCATTCCTTTTTCTTCATATTTGGTTTTGACTTCAGGGGTTGACATATTCCTTATTGGTATCGACACTGCCTTCTATTCCTTACCTTCTTTTGCTCCTAGGGTCGACACCAGCCTTGGCGTTGTTGACACCATCTAGTTACTGCGTTCCTAGATCGCTACTGAAATTTAGTGTCGACACCAGCTCTTCGTGGTGTCGACATCTGCCTTTTCTAGTTGGCCTTTGGGGTCGACACCAGTTAGGGAGGTGTCGACCTTTGTCTATTACAACATATGGAGTTTACATGTTGAAATTTAGTATCGACACCTTGGGTCCAAGGGTCGACACATTACCTGCTGCCTAAAACAAGTGTCTTAGCTTTTCTTCTTGAGGGTCGACACCATTGTCGCATGGGTCAACCCTGTGACTTTTTTCCAAATTTTGATCGGCTTGGGCCCTACTTTTTAGAAATTTTTGGCTTATTCTTTCATTTGACTTTAGAACTACTATTCCGCTAATACCTAGTCACTATATATAAACCCAAGGTCTTTTTTTGTCATAAGTTGTTTTTCTTTTTCCTTCTCTCACCTTTAACTCTCTCTCTCTCTCTCTCTCTCTCTCTTTTCACTTTTTCCCACTTAAATCCTTAAATCTACTCACCCAGAGGTGTCTTCTCCTCTTGATCCTTTGAGATAAAGTGTAGATTGCATCAAGAGCTTTCCTTTGATCTGAGTGGTTTGTGATTTCGTTGACGTTGAGTTTTTTCAAGTTTTTCTCTTTCACCCTTCTAAGCTTGAGGTAGGGATTCTTCGCACCTCTTTATGAGTTTTAACTTAGTTATTCGTTTTTTTATTTTATTTTATAAAACCACCTTGCAAACGAAATGGACTTTTGAACAAATCTTGGATTTTGGGTTCAAAACTAAAAAGAGCGGTTTTCAAATGGTTTCATGGGAATGATTGTGGGGTTGGGAATGAGGTGTAGAGATGACAACATGGTTGGTTTTGAAATTTGGAAGTGATTTTGGAAGAGGGGTTTTGCCCTAAATGTTGATTTTTTTATAAATAATGATATAGATGTTGGAAGAATGGAATTTAATTGTTATTGATTAAGATGGTGGAGTTGAGTATGTATTATCACTAGCACCTCGAAATTTGAAAAGTTTATCTTTACGGAAATTATTTTATTTGTTTAGAGATACCTGTTTTAGGTTATCAGTGGAGGATAACCATGATTATTGTAGATATTTCATGAGGACTAGGAGAATGAAAAGTATTCCTCATTCATTGCATTGAGCATTGTCATACATTTACACATTTGTAATAATTACATTGTTTTGAGAAAATGGTGAATACTTGGTGAATCTGGGTAAGGGGTGTGGTTACTATGATAAGTTGGCATGTGTGTCCTTGGTGGAAGACCAAAAACCCGTGCAGATAGGTGTTGAGCCTTCCGGTTAATACTGGTAAAAATGACAAAAGAGTAGTGCTTGTATAGTCTTCTAGCAGACACGTACGTAGAGATTCACAGAGTTGTATTAACAAACTGGTTTTCCATAAAAAGGAAAGTGTTTCATGAATGGTAATATAAACTTGGCATGGCATGATTTGAAAGAGATATAAAATGTTTTATCATGAGCATTGCATGTGCATTTTACCCTTATAATTTTGTTATGATTAATATATTGTGTTGGATTATTTCTACTGGGTTTTGGCTCACCCTATGTGGGAAAAACATTTTAGGTGCAGATGATATGCCTCTGCCAAGGCAATAGCTTGGGAGGACATGGAGCAAGAGCTTCATTTTGTTTCATTGTGTATTTGTTTTGTACAAGCCAAGGACTTTTATATATATTGGGATTTAAATCCATTTTGTTGTAACCAATTGCTAACGTGGAAAGTTGTAAGCCTTTAAGACATTCTCTTATTAGTTTACCTTTCGTTTTGTTTCTCACTATGTAACACATGCTATAGATTCAAGGCTAGGCTTATGAATTTATAGCTGCATGTGTTGCTCTTGTGTATAAGAAATTTAAATTAATGGAAGTGCTTATCTTTTCATATGTCGTCTTTTAATCACTATTGTGGATGGGTTGTTATATTTTATTCGGGGCGTTATAACTTGGTATCAGAGCATACCGGGTTTGAGTACTTTAGGTACGTGGGAAGTAGTTTTTACCACAATGGGTTTATCTTGCTTGATAGAGATATTTATGTGTATAGTATGCTTATGTGATAACATGCTTATGTGACTATATGGGTATGAAATTTAATTTCTAAGATATTGATAAGGTTTACGGGTTTCTAGAAGTCTTGTTAGAAGAGCACTTGATCATCGCTACTTTTAACTAGAACTCTGGTAATGCCACTGGACGATCCTTATCTAGAAATAAAGTTCGCATGTGTTTATGTGCTTATGTGGAATGAATTAAATGTTGTTTATCGCATTAGGACGCGAGTGAGTTAGCTTCGACACATTTATATATGTGCTAATCTTTGGTGTTATCTTTATTAGGATATTAGGACGAGGGCGTGGCCAGACTAGACGGTATGAGGTGCCGTTACTGGATGAAATTCTGGCGCAGGAAGAAGGTGTCGGTCAAGCCAATGTGGCCGAACCAGTTGGCCAGCAGGTCATGAGCACCTTGGCCTGTGAAATGGCTAGGGTTTTGCCGGAATCTATGGACATTCTCAGAGCTAAAAATCAAATTCAGGCCCAGGTTGCTAAGGCAGGGCTGTCTTTCTTGAAAAAGGAGTTTTTCTAGTCTAACTCGGATGAGTTTGTGGGAGATCCAAAGGAGCCACTGAAATTGGATGAATTGCTCGAGCAAATGATGAAGACATTCGAGATGTTGGGTATCGAGGACGATGGTTTGAGGGTGACCTTGGCATCCTTCCAGTTGAAGGGAGATGCGGGTCAATGGTGGAAGTATGCACATTAGAGTGACTTGAGAGGCTTTAGTCAACGCCTTCTAGAACAAGTTCTTACTTCTCACTGCCAAGGAGAAGTTGATGGATCAGTTTCTAAAGCTCAGGCAGCTTAACATACCGGTGGTCGAGTTTAAGGCTACCTTTACCAGCTTGTCGAGGTTTGCACTGAAACTCATGCGACTGAGGAACGCCGTTGTATCGAGTTCGAGAAGAGGTTGAGGACCAGGCTCTTGTTCAAAGTAGCCGAGTCAATGATTAAGGACTACGGGCGCCTTGTGGAGGCAGCGGTGCATCTAGAGATTGTGGTTTAGGTGGACGAGGAACATATGAAGGGCTCTAGGAGGAGTCAGGAGGTTTAGGGGGAGACATGGGATAACAAGAGGCAGAGAGGTTCCACCCCACAGCAGTCCCAGAGAGCTCAGTCTAGGTCTACTTTTCTTGTACCGAGTTCTAGGTCAGGGAGAGGTGGATAGAGAGGGATTACTTGTTTCAAGTGTAGCCAGTTAGGTCACAAGTCTATAGTTTGCCTGAAGAAGGGAGGAGGGCAACAATCTGCACCATCGTCGGCTCGTTCTCAAAGCTAGAGTCAGAGGAGTGGGCTGCCTACTTATTATTAGTGTGGGCAGGCAGGACACGTGAGTAAGTTTTGCCTTCAGTCGGACGACACATCTAGAGCGTTTGGCTAGAGGCAGATACAAAGCCATCAGCCAGTACAGTCAGCTCAGGCCTCGAGGGCCAATCAGGGAGTCTCTTCGGCTCAGTCAATGCACCAGACTTATGCTTCGAGGGGTGAGTAGGTGAAGCAAAGACCTATAGGGCGTGTGTATACTGTTACTATGCCAGACTTAGTGCCAGCACCTTCGGTACTGAGAGGTACTTTCTTGTTATGCAATTCTATTGCCAATGTGTTGATTGATATGGATGCATCCCATTCTTTTATCTCGTCTGCATTTGCATAAGCATTGGGGTTAGAGTTGGCTCGGTTAGCATCTCCACTTAGTGTAGTGTCACCTATTGGTGGTGAGATTATCTTGGAGCAGAGGTGTCGGGGTTATGATATAGAGGTTGCTGGTCGCCGACTTGTTTTTCCATTTGTGTTGATTGACATGTCTAGTTTTGATGCTATTTTGGATATGGACTGGTTGTCATTGTATTGAGCTGTCATAGATTGTTGTCATGTGCATCTTGAGCAGTGATTGTTTTTATTTCATGGGGGACAGAGCCAATAAAGTTTCATCGCTAGTGTATGATCCGCGTGGGCGGAGTGACCTTAGTTGTCTTCTTACTAACTTCTTAGGTAATGAGTGTGATGAAGTCTAGGTCGATTTACTAAGACTAGTTTGTGAATACCTGGACTTTTTTCCTGAGAATCTCACTAGTTTACTGCCTCACCATGAGATTGAGTTCTCAATTGATGTAGTGCTTGGCATAACACCGATTTCTATGGCACCATATAGATTTGCACCTGCTGAGTTGAGTGAGTTGAAGATTCAACTCCAAGAATTGTTAGATAAAGGTTTTATCCGCCCTAGTACATCGCCTTGGGGAGCACCAGCTCTTTTTGCCAAGAAGAAGGATGGTGCCTTGCGCCTTTGTATTGATTATCGGAAGTTGAACCAGGTAACTGTTAAGAACAAGTACCCAATGCCTCGTATAGATAATTTATTTGATCAGTTGAAGAGGTTATGCTACTTTTCTAAGATAGACCTGAGATCAGGTTCTCACTAGTTGAGGGTTAGGGAGGAGGATATCTAGAAGACGACATTCTGTACGAGGTATAGCCATTATGAGTTCCTAATGATGCCTTTTGGGTTAACCAATGCACCTGCCGTGCTTTTCGATCTGATGAATCAGATCTTTTGCGAGTTCTTAGACCGTTTAGTGGTTGTCTTTGTTAATGACATTTTGATTTACTCACCCTTTGAGGAGGAACACGAGGGACACTTGCAAGTTGTACTTGAGTTGCTTAGAGCCCACAAGTTATATGCTAAGTTTGGGAAATGTGAATTCTGGTTAAAAGAGGTTAAGTTTCTAGGCCATGTGGTGTCCGGGGAGGGAGTAACTGTAGACTCTTCCAAGATGGAAGCAGTGGGAGATTGGGAGTAACCTAAGAATGCCTCTGAGATTCGTAGTTTCTTAGGGTTGGCTGGGTATTATCATCGGTTTGTGAAGCATTTTTTTAGACTAGCCTCACCTTTGACTAGATTGACAAGGAAGAGAATCAAGTTTGTGTGGAGTGAGACTTGTAAAAAGTCATTCCAAGAGCTTAAGGTTAGACTTACCACCACTCTAGTGTTGATTATTTCGGAGAGGGGTTTGCGCTATTTAGTGTTTTGTGATGCGTCATGGGAAGGTTTGGGCTATGTCTTGATGCAAGAGGGAAATGTAGTAGCTTATGGTTCACGGCAGTTGAAAACCCACGAGAGAAACTATTCTACCCATGACCTAGAGTTAGCAGCTGTAATCTTTGCCTTGAAGATTTGAAGACATTACTTGTATGGCGAGAAATTTGAGGTATTCTTCGATCACAAGAGTTTGAAATATCTGTTCTCGCAAAAGGATTTGAATTTGAGGCAAAGAAGGTGGATGAAATTTATGGAGGATTATGACTTTGAGTTGTACTATTATCCCGGGAAGGTCAATGTAGTGGCTGACACCTTGAGTAGGAAGTCCTTAACAGTATAGCTAGTTTGCCATATTGGGTGCTATTGGTGAGTTTGACTTACATCTTGGCGAGTCCGTCGAGTCAACTGCTTTGTTTACAGTCGTTGCACAACCTATTCTTATGAATTGAGTCTTAGAAGCGCAAAAAGGTGATCTTGAGGTAGAAACCCTCCGGGAGAAGATCTCTAATGAAAATGTAGAGAAAGGCTTGAACGTGTATTTTGACTTGAGTGTTAGGTACTTTGATCACCTTTTCGTGCTAGAGTCTTGTCGAGAGGAAGTACTCCGAGAGTTTCACCATTCACGCCTTGCAGTGCACCCGGAAGGCACAGAGATGCAACGAGATCTTAGCTGCCAGTTTTGGTGGAGAGGTATGAAGAAGGACGTAGCCGTGTTTGTATTGAAATGCCTTACTTGTTAGCAAGTGAAGGCCGAGCATTAGAGACCAGTGAGTTTGTTGCAACCCTCACCTATAGCCGAGTGGAAGTGGGAGCACGTCACGATAGATTTCGTTGTGGGTCTTTCGAGGACTCAATAGGGTAATGATGCCATTTGGGTGGTAGTTGATCGGTTAACTAAGTCAGCGCATTTTGTACCTATACACACAAATGACTCGGTAGGTTATCTTGCCGATCTTTACATTAGGGACATAGTTCGACTTCACGGGGTCCCAGTGACTATTGTTTCGGATAAAGACCCACGTTTCATGGCTCGGTTATGGCAGAGCCTACAGAAGCCTTGGGCACTAAGTTGACCTTTAGCACCGCTTATCATCCTCAGATTGATGGGCAGTTAGAGCGTACCATTCAGATCCTAGAGGATATGCTTCGAGGTTGTGTCACTGACTTTAAGGGGTCGTGGGAGAGGCATTTACCTTTAGTGGAGTTTGCTTACAACAATAGCTTCCAGTAGAGTATTGGCATGACACCGTTTGAGGCCTTATATGGCCGACCGTGTTGATCACTCGTATGTTGGGCCGAGGTGGGCGATGCACCTATGATAGGTCCTAAGCTTGTTCGGGAAATGACAGAGAAGGTTGCACTTATTCGTAAGAGGTTAGTTACGGCTCAAGAGTCCTCAGAAGAGCTATGTCAACCGTAGGAGGAGACCATTATCCTTTGAAGTAGGAGATCATGTCTTTTTTAAGATATTACCTAAGTGGGGTTTGATAAGGTTTGGGAAGAGCGATAAATTGTCTCCTAGATTTATCGGGCCTTTTAAGATCCTAGAGCGGATTGGAGAGGTAGCTTATTGTATGGCCTTGTCTCTATAGCTTTCCGGGGTTCATGACGTGTTCCATATTTGTATGCTTCGGAAGTATGACCTGGATCCATCACATGTGTTGGATTGGACTGAATTAGAAGTAGATGATGACGCCTCTTATAAGGAGAGACCGGTTGGAATTTTGGATACTCAAGACCAAGTCTTGAGTAGCAAGACAATTCCTTTAGTAAAGGTGTTGTGGAGACATCATGGGGTTGGGAAAGCCACTTGGGAGAGTGAATTGGAAGTCTGAGAGAAGTATCCCCACCTATTTGTTAATATTTGAACTTGTATTGAACATTTGTTATGTTAGCGTAATATCAACATTGTGCATGTTTGGAAATGTAAATTGTATATTCATTTTTGAGAATTTGGTTATCCTTGTCATAGGAGTGATTGACCGATGGATGGGTCATGTTGGTGATTTGACTTACTGTTATGGTTGTATTTGGTACAAATTTGGTTTTATGTTGATTTAAAATTTCTCGGGCGAAATTTCTTAAGGGGGAGGTTATAGTGATCCTGATTTAGACTTGAACCATTTATTACTTTTGAATCTGGGAAACCATATTCGTGATGGTCGTTCCTTTCTCTTCGTGTTTGGTTTTGGCTTCAGGGGTTGACATCTTTCTTGTTGGTGTTAACACTACCTTCTATTCCTTGCCTTCTTATGCTCCTAGGGTCGACACCAGCCTTGGAGGTGTCGACGCCATCTAGTTGCTGTGTTCCTAGATCGCTATCGAAATTTAGTGTCGTCATCAGCCCTTGGTGGTGTTGACACCTGCCTTTTCTTGTTAGACTTTGGGGTTGACACTAGTTGAGGAGGTGTCGACGCTTGTCTATTGCAAAATCTGGAGTTTGCTGGCTGAAATTTAGTGTCAACGCCTTGGGTCCAAGGATCGACACCTTGCCTGCTGCCTAAATAAGTGTCTCAACTTTTCTTCTTGAAGGTCAACACCACTGTCATAGGGGTCGACCCCTGTGACTCTTTTCCAGATTTTGTTCAGTTTGGGCCCTATTTTTTGGGGATTTTTGACTTATTCTTTCATTTGACTTTGGAACTACTATTCCACTAATACCTAGTCACTATATATAAACCCAAGGTCTTCTTATAAGTTGTTTTTCTCTTTCCTTCTCTCTCTCTCTCAACATTTACTTTTTCCCACTTAAATCCTTAGATCTACTCATCTAGAGGTGTCTTCTGACGTTGATTTTTTGAGATAAAGTGTAGATCGTGTCAACGTCGATCCGAGTGGTTCGTGATTTCGTTGACGTCTAGTTTTTCCAAGTTCTTCTTTTCACCTTTCTAAGCTTGAGGTAAGAATTCTTTGCACCTCTTTATGAGTTTTAACTTAGCTATTTGTTTTTTTTCCCCTTATAAAACCACCTTGCGAAGGAAATGGACTTTTGAACAAATCTTGGATTTTAAGTTCGAAACTAAAAAGAAAGGTTTTCAAATGGTTTCATGGGAATGATTGTGGGGTTGGGAATGAGGTGTAGAGATGATAACATGGTTGGTTTTGAAATTTGGAAGTGATTTTGGAAGAGGGGTTTTGCCCTAAATGTTGATTTTGAATAAATAATGATATAGATGTTGGAAATATGGAATTTAATTGTTATTGATTAAGATGGTGGAGTTGGGTATGTATTACTACTCGCATCTCGAAATTTGAAAAGTTTATTTTTATGGAAATTATTATATTTGTTTAGAGATATTTGTTTTAGGCTATCGGTGGAGGATAGCCATGATTGTTGTAGAAATTTCATGAGGACTAGGAGAATGAAAACTATTTCTCATTCATTGCATCAAGCATTATCATACATTTACACATTTGTGATAATTACATTGTTTTGAGAAAATGGTGAATACTTGGTAAATCTGGGTAGGGGGTGTGGCTACTGTGATAAGTTGGCATGTGTGTCATTGGTGAAAGACTAAAAACCAGTGCGGATAGGTGTTGAGCCTTCCAGTTAATACCAATAAAAATGACAAAAGAGTAGTGCTTGTATAGCTTGCTAGCAGACACGCACCTAAAGATTCACAGAGTTATGTTCACAAAATGGTTTTCCATAAAAAGGAAAGTGTTTCATGAATGGTAATATAAACCTGGCATGACATGATTTGAAAGAGATATAAAATGTTTTATCATGAGCATTACATGTGCATCTTACCCTTATAGTTTTGTTAAGATTCATATGTTGTGTTGGATTATTTCTATTGGGTTTTGGCTTACCCTATGTGGGAAAAACATTTCAGGTGCAGATGATATGCCTCCGCCAAGGCAATAGCTTGGGAGGACATGGAGCAAGAGCTTCATTTTGTTTAATTGTGTATTTGTTTTGTACACGCCAAGGGCTTTTATATGTATTAAGATTTAAATCCATTTTTGTTGTAACAAAGTGCAAACTTGGAAAGTTGTAAGCCTTTAGGACATTCTCTTATTAGTCTACCTTTCATTTTGTTCCTCACCATGTAACACATGCTAAAGATTCTAGGATAGGCTTATGAATTTATAGCTGCATGTGTTGCTCTTTTGTATAAGAAATTTAAATTAATGGAAGTGCTTATTTTTTCATATGTTGTCTTTTAATCACTATTGTGGATGGGTTGTTGTATTTTGTTCGAGGCATTACATCCAATATCTCAATCTTAATTTTTAATTTTTTGATTAAAAAAAAAAAAAAACTTTAGCACTTATTGACTTATCCCAAACCTTTTTGATTTCTTTTATACACACCATTTTCAACTTCTCCCATACTTATTTAATTATTTTAGCAATAATAATTATCCCTTAATTTATGGATTTAAAATGGTAAGATAACAAAAATATTTCTTAATCTCTCCATCCTAATCTCTCTTATTAATTTCCAAAAGAAAATATTAAAACTTGCATTCCTTCTCTCTCTCTCTCTCTCTCTCTCTAAAAAAATCAGATATTATTTTTCATGAGAGTTGTGGAATCTATCTATATCTTATATATTATATTATAACATAACACAAAAAAATTAAAAATTAGATATACAAACAGATAAAATTAATAAATATGATTTTTATTTATTCAGTTAAAATTTTTCTTTTGCTTCTCGATATCCAATTTTAAATTTTAAAAATCTTTAAAGTTTATCTAAACAAATTTAATTTGAAAATATCTCACACCATCATAATTTGAATCAATAAAACTCACATGTCTATCACATATCTAACTCACATCATAATTTACTTAAATAATAATAATAATTAAAAACTAATAGAAATCATAGATAAATTAAATTTAAAAAAAAATAGAAACCCATAACTCCATCTTAAATAAATTAAAAAAAAATAAAAATAGGAACCACACAAAATAAAGAAAATAAGAATTTAGATATAGATTTCAAAAAGATATGACAATATCTAAATTTGAATTTTGATTTAATAATATAATTCTCTATTTTTTTGATATATATTTTTCAAAATTTTAAATCACTTGATGGGACAAATTAATTAATTTTCAAGTCTTATTTAAAAAATAATCTGATTAGTCATCCAAACTCTTAGACTTCGCAGGCACTGGCGAAGGAGCTGACAGATTAGGTGGGGCGAGGTCTAAGTTGTTTGGGGTAATATCCTACCACTCCATAAATTTATTTATTTTTTAATTTTATTTTTTTCCTTTGTGATTCTCTTTCTCTGTTGTTGGTTTGGTTTTGGTTTCGGTTTTAGTGAGATTTATATGTTTGTTTACAGGTTTATATGGTGGAGAAGAATTATTAGTGATGATGGTTGCAATCGAAATATCTATGCACATTCTGTGCCAATAATTTTGATCGGATTTTATTTTTTTCAATGAAAATCATAAAATTGAAGTAAAAAAAATGGGTATCAAATTTTTTGTTTTTTATTATCATTTTATTTTATAGAAAATGTGAAATTTATTTGGAATTCAAGATTGTATTATATCATTAGATTTTTGTATAACTAGATAAATTTAAAACTTTTAAATATTATTGTGTTTTTTATTTTTATCCTCTTTCTTAGTTTATTAATCATAATTCAATTAATTGAAAATGAAAGTTTAGTATAACTTTTCATATATATTAATTAATTTGTTACCTCTATATTTGTATATAATAGCATAATATTTATGGATAATCTCTAAATATAATTTTTATTTTTTTATGTCGTTAAAATAGTCTATCTTAAAATAGTATATAGAGGAGTTAGATGGCTTTTTTTATCCCCAAAAAATCCAATCTATTTTTTTTATACTTTTTAATTTTTGAAATTAAACCATCAATTGTTTATCTCCATAAAACAAAATTGATAAATACATATCCAAAAGCTACACATTTTTTTTCTTTTTCTTTTATTTTAATAAGTATGATATTTACAAATGAAAAATGTTTGATACCTCAAAAAAAAACTTTCCAGAATCCGATTTATAATGATGTTGTTATAAGTGTCAATTTTTATATAAATATGAGAAAAGAATTAATCAAATTATACATTTCAACCAACCACATACTCAAACATTCACTATTTGAAGATATTATTTCACTATAATTCCAATTAAGAGAATCTTCAACCCTTAATTTTTTTTTATCAAATTATAATTTGATAAAAATTTAAAAAGATGAAGCGTTGGAAATTATTGTTTTTTCATCAAAAATGATGAGAAGAAAAAAATTGGGATTAAAATGAAAGTTCTTTTAAAAATTGATAAAAATTTAATGAAAAAATTAAAGCAATTCATATCAAATCAAATTTTTTATTCAAATTTAAAATCAAATTAGATAAAAAAAGAAAATAAAAATAAAATGATGAAAGGTTGTAAATATTCTAAAACTTCCATATTCTTAAAGACTAAAAATCTGTGTGTGTATTATATTCATATTGCATTTTTAGTTATGAAATTAAAACTAAAAAAAATGTAACTTAAATTATTGGATTAATAACAGAAATATCGTATCCATTATTGTTAAATATCACTTTACTTGACATTTAATAATAAAATTATATAGTTGTTTCAATTATAACTTTTAAATTTGTATATTTTCATAACAAGAAAAGGTATATGTAACCTCATTTAATTAGGTTTAACTTTTTTTATTATAAATTATCAAAATTGCACTAAATAGATATATATATATATATATATATATATATTTTTAATTTCTTCAAACTAATAATTTTAAAAGTTATAAACATGAAAATTAACTTATAAATTTCATGTTTACTACAAGATAAAATATTAAATTATTTTAATATATTTATAATGATTTTTTAAAATTTGTGAAATTTCATGCATAGTACGAGTTACCAATAATATACATACTAAGGAAAAGAAGAAGTTTGAAACTGAAATGGGAGGGAAAATAACGGATTTGAATCCTTTGTGGAGATTTGCGTGGGGAGATCGCGTGGAAGTTTTCACTAGGAAGGGACATGGCTAATCTTGTGGCTACTAGGGGTGGGCAACGGTTTATCCCAACCGCTCAAACCACCCAACCGCATATAAATGGGCGGTTTTGCAAACATAATGCGGGCGGATGCGGTTTGAAATATGACAAATTTGCGGGTTGCGGGCGGGTCGCGGTTTAAACCAGTAACCCGCAAAAACCGTCCGCACTTTAATTATTATTATTATTATTTATATATCAACTTTGTAACTTTTACAGGAACACTATTATATTCTCTATGACACTAGGATCTTTATTTTTAAGTATTTCTCAACTTTCTTAATGTCGTTGAATTATCAAGTCCTAAACTTGGTTTCTTATATGATTTTCTTTGGTGATTCATCCATTTTTTCCTAATAAAATTTTCCGTCGGGTGGTTGATGGAGCTTCTAGTTTGATTATTGATTACTGAACTGAGAATTCTAATTGAGTACCACTTTTAATGCATTGATATACATTTTTTTCATGACAAAAATGCTAGTGTATGATCTCTTTGTTTTGGGTACTTTCATTTAATGCATTGGTATTCAATTTTTATTTGTAAACTCATTAGAAAATTGTTATCACAAATATATAAAATGAATCTGATGCCTAAATTCGATGGGAAAAAAAATTCAAAAATTAATTTTTAAAGAAAAAAGTGTAAACCGCAAACCGCCCGCAATCGCCCGCACATTTGAAAACCCTATCTGCACAAACTGCAAACCGCACTACGGGCGGTTGCGGGTTGACTTTTTCCCAAACTGCATAGATGCGGGCAGGTCAAAACCGAACCGCAAACCGCACAAAACCAATCCGCGAACACTCCTAGTGGCTACCATGGAGCCCCATTGACAAAGGAGGAATCAAGTGGAACGACGCGGTTTTGACTCAAATTTTGTATTTATTTTTTAAGAAAAAATTCCATATATATATATATATATATATTTTAAACTTGAACCTTATAACAAAACGAATATTAAATTTTTAATTTTATCATTTTAAACCCTGAACTTTAGATTTGTATTCAATTTAAACTAATTTTCTATTTTCATTAAGTATAATTGATAAAAAAAATAATATTTTAGTTATTAAATTTAATAAAAAATGGTATTTTATACATTTTATATACAACTATATTGATTTTAATGATTGAAATATTTTTTTTTAATTGATTTTACTTAATGAAATTTGGTTGATAATTTAGATTGAAATAAATCAAAAAAATTAATGTTTAAATTGATAGAAATAAAAAATTAATATTTATTTTGTTACCATAGTCAAAGTCTAAATAAAAAAAAAAAACTATCTTTTATTTTTTAATGATCAAATCAAACTCGGTGTTCTTTCACATTCTTTATGAATATTTAAACTTAGGGTTTGGTTTGTTTACTGTAATGGGTTGTATAGAATTATTAGTATATAAAATTGAATAAGAGATTACTTATTAATGTTGTAGTATTAACTTGGAAATATAAGGTAAAATATGTTTACTTGTGTAGTAGCATAATGGTATTAATTAGTTAGAATAAAATATATAAAAGTATATAAAATCCTCATTATGCAAAAAATAATTTTGTTATTTTTGTGAAATGATTCTTAAAAGATAAATAATGTTAATTTAATCAATAAGATAAAAAAGTCATATTTAAACTATAAGCATTTTATTTTTTTCTCACAATCATTAAATAAACTATAAAAAAAAGTTAAAAATTTCCCCTAAATAGATTTTTTTTGGCTAGCTGAAAGTATGAGATTATTAATCCGCTCACTATACTCATAATCCCATGGCCATTTGTTTGACATTTTTTTTTTTCATTTTGGCTTTTAAAGTTTTTATTTTAATTTTTTTTTAAAACTTTGATCTTTTTTGTTTCAAGTTTTATCTAATTCACTCCAAAAGGTAATTTATGTTTAAAATTAGACAAAAAATGATACATTGACAACCACATGATATAAAAATATTTTATTAAACATAATTAATATCTTTGATACAAACTCAAATATCAACATAATATATGTTTTTTATGTTATACTACTAGAGAGGTAAAAAAAATCAAAAAAATCGACTAAACTGATTGAATTGGAACGAACAAATCATATTTGGTCTGTTTTTTAACAAGAATCGGTCTATGAGATTTTCAATGTAATTTTTTTTTTGATTTGGTGTTGGTTCAAGCACTTTGTGCACCAAACTAAACCAAAACCAACCGCTTCAACATATTTATAATATATATAATTTAATAATATAATGATATTAATAAATATAGTAAATTATTAATCTCAATTAATTAATCTTATCATCTCTACAAACTAAAGTTAGTAAATCCTTATTATATATAATCCTAATTCTAACTCATTATTCTTAAACCTTAATATTTATTAATTTTTTTTTTATGTTTGTATTTTTATTAATTAAGAATTGGAAAGTATTTATTAATTAAATGGATTGGATATGTTTGAAATGGTGGATAAATAACTAATTCAATATTTTTACATAAATTAGTGACTATACTAAAAAGTGGCTCAAGTTTAAAAAGATCAAGACCGATTAAATCGTATTGAACCGAACTGAACCGTTTCAATTGGTATAATTTGATGGGAGAAGCAATCTCCATTACGACTTGAAATAATAAAATTGGCGTTATTGGTTGGGTGAAAAATTTTACCTATATACCGATCATTCCGAACTGATTATGTCCCTATATATTATAGTTAACATGATATTTTTTTTATCTAATTTTAAAAAGAAATTAATTTTGATAGTAAGCTGAAAAATTTTTACAATATGAATGATTGAAATGGGAAGGAAAAAATTTCAAAGACCAAAATAAAAAATAAAAAAAGAATAAAGTGTATTTTTTTTTTTTTTTAAAGTGAAGCATAGGTTTTGGTAAGAGGTGTGTTATGAGAGTAGAAAGAGAAGAGAAAAGAGAACTCTTATATTGAAGTGATAATCAATCTCAATATGCTTGGTGCAATCATAGAAGATATCATTATGTACAATCTGAATAGCACACTGATTGTCATAATAGAGGTTAATGGCAGCAAGATGGGGAATTCCCATATCAGTAAGAAGGCAACGAAGCCACACAAGCTCTTGAGTAGTATCCACAAGAGCACGATACTCAGCCTCAATACTAGAACGAGCAACAAGAGCTTGTTTCTTGCTACGCCAGGCAATGAAAGAATCACCCAAGAAGAAGCAAAATCCCGTAGTGGAGTGGCGGTCAATAGGATCCCTGCCCAATCTGCATCAAAAAATGCATGTAACTATAGAGAAGAATGTGCTGAGTAGTGAAGACCATGGAACATAGTGCCTTTTAGATAGCTCAAAATGTGAACTAGAGCATGATAGTACAAAAAGCGAGGAGTAGCCATGAACTGATTGACAATGTGAACAACATAGGCAATGTTTGGACGAGTAACTGTGAGATAGACAAGACTGCCAACTAGCTGACGATATACAGTAGCATCAGATAATAGGTGACCATCAAGAGGTGTGAGACGAGTCTGAGGATCAACTAGAGTAGTAGCAGTCTTGCATTCGGTGAGACCAGCACGAGTTAATAGATCAGAGATATACTTGGCCTGGGTTAAAAAGCAATCAGAATGATCATGAGAAATTTCTAAGCCAGGAAAAGTAGCCAAGCAAACTCAAATCTTTCATCTCAAATTGGTGACTGAGGACCTGTTTGAGACTAGAGATACCCACTCTGTCATCGCCAATGATGATCATATCATCCACATAGAAAAGAAGAAGAAGAAGAATACCATGCTCTGTCTGATGTATTAACAAGACAGAATCATAGGCACTGGAGGAGAAACCAAAGTCATGAATGATAGAACTGAACTTCGCAAATTAGGCACGAGGAGCTTGTTTCAAACCATATAAAGCACGACGAAGTTTGTAAACTTTAATGGATGAAACAGAGAAACCAGACAGAGGTTGCATATAAACTTCCTCAGTGAGATCACCATTGAGAAAGGCATTTTTGACATCCATCTAATAAAGACTCTAGTGGCGAGCAGCAACAACTGCTAATAAACTGCGAACTGAACTAAGACGAGCAACATGAGCAAATGTTTCCTCATAGTTAATCCCATACTCTTGAGTGAATCCCTGGGCAACAAGACGGGCTTTGTAACGTTTAATGGAACCATCATAATGGGTTTTGATCTTATTAACCCATTTACAACTAACAGCAGTCTTGCTAGGAGGAAGATCAACCACATCCCAAGTATGAGTTTTATCTAAAGCCTGCAGTTCATCAGTCATAGCTTGCTGCCAAAGAGGGTTAGAACAAGTCTTACAATAGGAAGTAGGTTCATGAGAGGAAAAAACAGTGGAACCAACAATATAATCACAAAGAAGAACAAAAGATTGTTTTACTCGAGTCGAATGATGATTTGTTGGAGGAGATGGTGGTAGGGATAAAGAAAGCTCCACAGGAGATGATAGAGGAGGCTACACAGGAGGTAATAGAGGAGGCATAGGACCATCGTCAGATACAGAAACCTCATGATTGACGGTAGGCATAGGCAGCTATGAAGGCGTTGGACCAGAATCTGCATCAAATTCAGGAGACAACTAGTCTATAGAAAGATCAATAAAAAATAGGAAATGGGTGGACTATGGTAGTGAAACTTAGACAAAGTAGTGAACATTTTGTGTTTCCAAAAAACCACATGACGAGAAACACGAAGACGCTTGGAGATTGGATCTTAACAGCGATACCCTTTATGTTTTATACCATATCCCAGAAAACAACAAAGACGAGAACGAGGTTCTAGTTTAGTGTGTTCATGAGGTTGAAGTAGAATAAAACAAGTAGAGCCAAAAACTTTAAGAGTGGGTATATAGGAGGAGAACCATACAGACATTCATAAGGAGAGAGATTGGTTATGAGAGGAGTAGGCACATGATTTATAGTGTAGATAGCAGTGAGAGCAGCTTTTTCCAAAACTTTTCAAGACATGAAGAGGAGATGAGAAAGGTTTGAGTAGTGTCTAGAATATGACGATGTTTTCTTTTAGCGCAACCATTTTGTTGGGATGTGCTTGCACAAGAATGATGAGATTGGGTACCATGTGCCCAGAGAAAGGAAAGAAAATCAGAATCCAAGTATTCCATAGCGTTATCAGAACAAAAGATTTTAATAATTTGAGAAAATTAAGTGTGGACCATGGCAGAGAATCATAATAAATCTGTTTAAGTTCAGACTGATTTTTGAAAAGAAATATCTAAGTATAACGAGAAAAATTATCAACAAAAATCACAAAATATCTAGACCCCCTCATGGTCGGGGTGGGGGAGGGTCCCTGAATATCTGAATGCATAAGAGCAAATAAGGCAATAGAAATAGAATTACTTTTATTAAAAGGTAATGCAGACTGTTTAGCAATTTGACGAGGTAAACAATCAACATTTTTAGAATTAACACAACCTAATTGACCACTATAAATCAAAGTTTTTAAACGACTAAAAGAGACATATCCTAAACGATAATGCCAAAGGTGAAAAAAAGACGTAGAAGTAGAAGCAGCGGAAAAGGCAACGAAGCTGTAGTGGATGATGTAGATGGAATGCGAAGATGAAGAAGCTCGAACAGACGTCCATGCCTATGGCCTATCCCAAGGATCTGTTTTGTCTGAGGGTTCTGCACCAAATAACCATTAGTAGAAAAGGTGGCGGTGAGACTAAGTTCACACAATTAACTAATAGAGATAAGGTTTAATTTAAGACCAGAAATGTAATAAACATTAAAAAGAGATACAGTGGAAGTAGAAATTTGACTGATGTGACTAATAGACATATGAGAACCATCAGCAGTATGTATAGGGGGAATAGAAGAGGAGGATAAGATAGAAGAAAATATTGTAGAATCAGAGGTCATATGATTACAGTAGATGGAATCAAAATACCATGAGGAATTGCATGATGTGACGGAAAGAGCAGGAGAAGGAAGATTATCGGATTTGGCAAGCACCTGCTGGATAATGGACTCAACATCATCCATAGAAAATGATGGAGCAATAGGATCAGTAGAGTGGCGAGTACAAGAACTGATACCCAAAACGTGAAGACCTTTTCTTGGATGAAGAAGCAAGAGGAGCGCGAGGACAATTGCTTTGGAGATGACCAGAAGCAGTCTTGTGGCAAGTCAAGCATTCACGAACTTGGCATTGAGGTAATGAATGATTAGCAAGTAGGCCACGGTTGCGACAATAAATGCATGAGCTAGGAGGCAGTGAATATGAAGAAACTCGTGATAATAGCGTAGCATGAACAGAATCCAAGGTTTGAGTTTCGAGCATCCCAAAAGGAGTTTCTTCTGACAAGAGTTCGGTAATGGCTTGCTCCAAAGTAGGTAAGGGAAGACGATGGAGCAAGGAGGCACACACAGGTTCAAAGGTGCTATAAAGAGCCATAAGAAACTGCAAAAGCCGCTGATGATTCCTATGAACAAGAAATAACTGTGCATCCTCCGAATTTGATGAAGTAGGTTCAGAAAGAGCCAACTAGTCCTAGACAGATGACATCTGGGATAAAAAATCATTGATGGACTGACCAGGCTCGTGGCGCATGTAATGAAGAATTTGTAGGAGTTGATATTGGTGAGCATGTCCAGTAGTCTGATAGCATTCCTTCAAGAAATCTCAAATTACCTTAGCAGGAGAGACAATAGAATCATCATCATGAAATTAAATATTAATGGAAGGAACAGAAGTAGCTCGGAACCATGTGATAATCTGGTAGTTCTTTCGTTCCCATTCATCAAGATTCTCATGGAAAGCAGATGCAATCTCTTTGTCTTCCTGAATGGGTTTAGAAAGAGCTCCAATGATAATACGCCAAAGCCGTTTCTCTTTGATGAATCCAGAGAGAGCCTGGGCCCAGAGAACATAGTTAGACCCATCAAGTGTAACAGAGACGGAATGGATGTTGTCAGAACAATCCATGATGCTCAAATAGGGCATAAAAAAAGAAGAAGGTGCTTTGTAGAGGCTAATGCTGCCAAAACAGAACACACTAGCAGATTTAAGAGGCCAAAAACAGTTAGCATATGGTCTGAATGGACTAAAAACACGACCAGAAAGGCCATGAATCGACTGGTCAAAGCAGTTTGACCGATATGGTCAACTAAGAAGTAAAACTGATGTCACAGAAAGGAGGATGATGATAGCATGCGCGGCGTACATTAGCAGAGACGCGCGCAGCAGACGATAGCAAGTAGAGTAGTAGCGGCACACAGAAGCAACTAGGGCTGACGTTAGCAAGTGCAACACATGTTAGCAGAGACACATGTAGTGCACGATAGCAAGTGGAGCAACAGCGGCGCATGGAAGCAACCAGGACTGCCGTCAGAAACATGTGGCTCACATTAGTAGATAAGGTCGTGGTGCACGCAGGAGGTGCGTAGGAAAGCGGTACAACGCGTGGCCAATATTCTAGTGGCACATGGCAGTGCGTGGAGAGTCGGATGAAGATGAATTTGGTGGCATTGGCTTCGTCTTGAAGATACCAAGGAGCTGGTGTAGTCCAATCATCGAAACAAGAAAGGACTAGATATGCAGAATCAACATGAGAAGGAAGCAGTTTGCCAGACCAAAAAAAAAAAAAAGTGATGAAGAAGAAGAGGAGGCTAGGAGAAAACCCTCTACTTTAATACTATGTTATGAGAATAGAAAGAGAAGAGAAAAGGGAACTCTTAAATTCAATTAATTAATGAATAGGTACATGCTCCTTTATATAGGAGAGAAGATAAGCATATACAGAGAATATACTATATAACAGATATATACAAAATATGCTATATTAACAAGGTGGATGGGTGACAGAGAGAGAGAGGAGTCTAGTAGTTTCTTGGCCAGCCATTGAAAATCCAGATGTCTCTCTTTGCTTAACAAATTGGTCTCTCACTCTCTCCTCCCCTTTCACCCACGTAACTCCACTTCACACAGTACTCTTTATACTTTGCGTTAACAAAAACACCACTACCAACAACAGAGTTCACAATCAAAAGAAATTGCCAAAGCAAATATACAGATCACTCACTCAGCAATCCATCAAGTTCCTAATCACGAAAAGGTTAGTATCAAAGAACTCTCTCTATTTGAATTTGAATCCTTTTGTTTTTGTGTTTTTTAATGGCTTGAGAACTGACATGGGTGAGAGTAATTTGCTATTTTTGATAGGTTTATTATTAATTTTGTTGGGTTTATGATTAAAAATACTTTTGAACTCTTGCTTTTTTTTAGTGGTTTTGATGATCTTTTAATTGATTCGAGTTTATGATTTTTGGTGCTGGTTTTGAATGCTGAGTTCAATCTTTTGTGTAGGCCATTTTTGTATTCTTGTTTTCTATAAAATGGTCTTTGTTCAAACTATTAGTAATTTGTGTGATGATTTTTCCAGATTTTTTTTGAATTAACAATCTCATAACCGGAAACTGAGTACATGATTTGTGGTAATGTAAAAATGATTGAAGTGAATAATTAAACTCACTGTTAGATTTAACTGTGCATGCAATAAAAGAAAAACTATTTTATAATTTTTTTCCTCTGATTTTTATCTCTTAAACAGAATGAATTTTTTTTTATTTCTTTTTTCTATGGGGGTTATACATATATTTTGGAATTTTCAGAATTAATTTCGGGAATATTGGTGAAAATTCAGTTTGGGCCTTGTTTTTTTTTATGTATGATTTTCTTGTTTGGTTCTCTGTTTTGTACATCTTTTCCCATTAACTGTTATATTGGAACTGAACTCGTTTGTCTATATTCTATGCTTTATACATGGATTGATAGTCATGTGAGCTTATAACTGAATTGGCAATGCCATGTGTGGTTACTAAATTCTGTTTTTATAACAATTGTTTTTGTTTTAGGTATAAATATCAGCCATGAATACTAACAAGTTCACCCACAAGACAAATGAGGTCATTGCTGCGGCTCACGAGCTGGCTAAGAATGGTGGACATTTGCAGTTCATGCCTTTTTATTTAGCTGTGGCTTTGATCTCAGATCATAATGGTATCTTTCGGCAAGCAATTGTGAATGCCATTGGCAGTGAAGAAGCTACAAACTCAGTTGAGAGGGTCTTAAATAAGTCATTGAAGAAACTCCCCTCCCCCAGATGAAATTCTAGCAAGCACTACACTAATTAAGGTCATTCAACATGCTAGAGTCTTGCAGAAGTCCTGAGGCGACAGCCATTTTGTAACGCCCTCAAAAAAAAAAAAAAAAAAAACATAAAACCCATCATTTTTGGCATGCAAGGATAAAAGAAAATAACCATCTTTCCATTAATCAGAGTAGTTCTTACAAAAGTATTACATGTTAACAACAAAAGCAAATGCCCTACGGGCTTATAGCTTTCCAAGTTAACACTTGGTTACAAAAAAGAAGAGTTCTAACTCAATACATATTAAGCCCTTGGCTTGAATTTACATGTAATACATCAAAAGAAAGCAAATAACAAAAGCAGTTTGTCTGCCTCTAGCCTGCCAAGCTATGTCCTTGGAGGTGGCATGCTACCTGTACCTGAAAATGATGTCCCATAAAGGGTGAGCCACAGCCCAGCAGAAATACACTAAACCAGCTATGAACAATGACTAAAAGACTAGCAATTGATAGATGGTCAACACCGGTACACTCACTCATATTACATTCCAGTTTCATGACATTTAAGCCCATGTTACATTTCATTTCTCATTTCTTTTTCAACCTTGAGTTTGAAAACAAGGCTCAAAACTTAGCCAAATAACTTAATGAGAATAAGACTCATCTTAAAAACACTTTCGAAATTCATGGTGGATACACATTTTGATACTGTATCAATAACACATAAACCACTCCCATACTATACGAACGATATACATTGTGGTGCTGTATCAACATAACATAGAAACACTTCTATACTTCACAATTGATAACGATATACATTTTAGTGCTATATCAAATCAATTTAAACACTTCCATAATCAATACTTGATACACATGGTAGTGCTGTATCAATGTCATACACAATCCGGCTTAGAGGTCCATCCCCTATCTTCCCCTAAACCGTGGAGTACATCCCCTATCTCCTCCCACACACACAATATATATAAGCATAGATCATATACATAAACAATCAATATATAAAGTCGATGTATTATTCCAACCGCTATATTCGATAGCATACTCAATCGATTAGTTTTAGTTTGCCTAATCATCATGCATTGTCTACAACAATCAAGACTATCCTCTAGCGATAGCCCAAAGCAGTTATTTCTAAACAGAAAATAAATGCCCAAATGGATATATATTATCAACATTCAACCTGGGTGAGTGATTAAATGAATCCAACTACACCCGTTAATCCCAAAATCTTTTCAATTTGAATACTCTCAATTCAATTCCTCATTTCTCAAAAATAATTATACAAATCAATTTATCCAACTAATTAGGACATTTTCCCATAATTAACATAACAACCCCAAGGTTCCACTTTCATCCATAGTTCATCATCTATATCATTTTTCTATGCCAAGCATACATATAGGTTTAGTTATAAATAAAACCCCATCTTTTGTAAAATTACATAAAGACCCAAACTTTCTGAAAATTACCCAACAATCCCCAACATATCAAAATGCTAAAATTCAAAGACAAAGCTCATAAAGAGGAGTAGGATATCCCTACCTCGAAGTTAGAGCTCAAACGGGGAAGGAGAAGATAACGAAAATGCTCCAAACACCAAGATTCTCGGATCAAAATGAAGCCCTCGACGATCAACACACTTTTTACAAAGGTCGAAGGATAGGGAGACACTCTAACTAGATCAAATCCTAGAGAGAAGGGAGATCCTAGAGAGAGAAGCTCTCAAAAAGTGTTTTTAGAAAGTAAGAGAGAGAGAGAGAGAGAATGTAAGAAATGATTTTAAAACGCCCAACTGCCAACTGACATACGACATTCCCGCTTGAGCGGATAACAGGACACTCGAGCGTCAAGAACAGAAAACTGGGTCCGCTCGAGCGCAAGAATGCCTGCTCGAGCGCCAAGACACAAAGACAAAGCACACCCGCTCAAGCGTGAAAGACCAGTCCGCTCGAGCGTAGATTTTCATCTCCCAGAACTTACACCAACGAGGTACTACTCGCTTGAGCACCAGAAAGCCCGCTCGAGCGTAACCCGC
The DNA here is from genome assembly GCF_055761805.1 of Camellia sinensis. Classification (NCBI taxonomy): domain Eukaryota; kingdom Viridiplantae; phylum Streptophyta; class Magnoliopsida; order Ericales; family Theaceae; genus Camellia; species Camellia sinensis. Next base: position 156,931,889 of record NC_138964.1, read on the forward strand.
TCGAGCGCAAGAAACCCGCTCGAGCGTAGAAAACACACCTGCAGAAGTTTTGCAGGGACACGAAATGCTGGAAGGGTGTAAACCCCGCTCGAGCGCAAGATGACCCGCTCGAGCGGACCACTCAAAAACTGGACAACAACAATGGAAGCCAAAGCTCTACCAACCTGTATCAACCAAGCCCAACACATCCTAAAACTCAAACAAAAGGATTTAAAGGACGACAACAAGATAGATACAACTACCAATTCCACGGAACCGAGTTCGGAATACAACTGAACAGTAAAGGGACAACCGGGATCGCTATAACCTCCCCCCCTTAAAGAATTTCGTCCCCGAAATTAAATACAAATTTTCAAAACAAGTTTTCCTCAATTCCCAACAATGTTATAACACAACATTAAATAACCCGACTCATCACCGGTCGATCTCATCTCCTTTCAAGAGGCAAAACACACATACATATATATATATATATATATATATATCAACCTGCATTATCAACATGCATTCCCTTGAAATTTACCAATTTCAACACATTTTCCACAATTCTACCTCATCTGCAACATTAATGTCATGTTTGCATTTCCACAATATATTTAACACACACGATGTTAAAACAAACTTCCATTTTTAAGGCAAGTTCTACAACATTTCCATAAACTAAAACATCACTATGTTTTACAACTTAAGACATATACAATGCTCTTAAGGCTCAATAATATTACAAAATCTCAATACATAATTATACATCAACAAACAAGTCCGGATAATTCTCACGGACATCCGCCTCACGTTCCCAAGTGGCTTCCTCCACTCCGTGATGTTTCCACAAAACCTTTACCAAGGAGATGGTCTTGCCTCGCAAGACTTGATCCCTCCTATCCAAGACCCGAACTGGTCTCTCCTCATATGAGGCATCCTCATCAACCTCTAAGTCGGTCCAATCCAATACATGGAACGAATCCGACTCGTACTTCCGAAGCATACTCACATGAAACACGTCATGAACTCTGGACAACTGCGGCGGCAAAGTTAAACGATAGGCAACCTCGCCAATCCTCTCAAGGATCTCAAAAGGGCCAATAAACCGAGGGGACAACTTCCCACTCTTCCCAAACCTCATCAATCCCTGCCTTGGTGATATCTTTAGAAAGACGTGATCACCCACCTCAAATACCAAAGGTCGCCTCCTACGGTCGGCATCAGATTTCTGACAACTCTGGGCTGTAACAAGCCTCCTACGGATAAGTTCAACTTTTTCTGTCGTTTCCCTCACCAACTCCGAACCCAACAAAGGTGCATCACCCACCTCGGCCCAACAAACTGGAGACCTACACGGTCGGCCATACAAGGCCTCAAACGGTGCCATACCGATACTCGACTGAAAGCTGTTATTGTAGGCAAACTCCACCAAGGGCAAGTGCCTCTCTCACGTCCCACTAAAGTCAAGGACACAACCTCGAAGCATATCCTCAAGGATCTGAATAGTATGCTCGGACTGCCCGTTAGTCTGAGGATGATAAGCCGTATTAAAGGTCAACTTAGTGCCCAAGGCACTCTGCAAACTCTGCCATAACCTAGCAGTAAAACGAGGGTCTCTATCTGAGACGATCGTCACTGGGACCCCGTGCAACCTCACTATGTCCCGAATATATAAGTTGGCAAGATGATCTACCGAATCTCTCACGCGCATAGGAATGAAGTGCGCTGACTTAGTCAACCGGTCTACAACCACCCAAATGACATCACTACCCCGCTGAGTCCTCGGAAGACCTACAACGAAATCCATAGTGACATGCTCCCACTTCCACTCAGCAATAGGCAAGGGTTGTAACAAACCCGCGGGCCTCTGATGCTCGGCCTTCACTTGTTGACAAGTAAGGCACTTAGACACGAAAACCGCCACATCCTTCTTCATACCCCACCACCAAAACTGGCGACCCAAATCCCGATACATCTTAGTGCCTCCCGGATGCACCGCAAGGCGTGAATGGTGGAACTCTCGGAGTACCTCCTCTCGGCAAGACTCCGGTACAAACAGACGGTCTCGGTATCTCACACTCTGGTCGGGATACATCGTCAAACCCTTCTCACCCTTCCCACTGGAGATCTTCTCTCGGAGGGATTCTACCTCAAGATCACCTCCCTGTGCCTCTAACACTCGACTCATCAGTGTAGGCTGCGCGACAACAAAAAATAAGGTCGCAGCCTCAACAGATTCGCCCAGAAGCAAATCAAACTCGGCAAGTGCACCCAACATCTTCCACTCCCGAATGGTTATACAAGCTACATCACTAACGGGTTTCTTGCTAAGGGCATCGGCCACTACATTGGCCTTTCCCGGGTGATAATGCAACTCGAAGTCATAATCCTTAATGAACTCCATCCACCTCCTCTGCCTCAAGTTCAAGTCTTTCTGTGTAAACAGATATTTCAAACTCTTATGATCCGAGAACACCTCGAATCTCTCACCAAAAAGGTAGTGCCTCCAGATTTTCAAGGCAAAGATCACTGCTGCTATCTCTAGATCATGTGTAGGGTAATTCTTCTCGTGTATTTTCAACTGATGTGAGCCATAGGCAACTACTTTCCCCTCTTGCATCAACACACAACCCAAACCCTCTCGTGAGGCATCACAATAAACTGCATAACCCAACCCTTTCTCCGGAATAATCAAGACCGGAGTGGTGTTCAATCTAACTTTCAACTCTTGAAACGACTTTTCATAAGTCTCACTCCATACAAATTTGACTCCCTTCCGAGTCAGTCTAGTCAATGGCGAAGCTAACCTGGAGAAATCCTTCACAAACCGGCGGTAATACCCAACTAATCCCAGAAAACTGCGGATCTCAAAAATGCTTTTAGGCTGTGCCCAATCCTGCACTGCCTCAATCTTAGATGTATCAACAGACATCCCTTCCCCGGATACCACATGGCCTAAGAACTTGACTTCCTCTAGCCAGAACTCACATTTCCCAAACTTGGCATACAACCTATGGGCTCTAAGCAATTCAAGCACCACTCTCAAGTGTTCCTCATGCTCCTCCTCTGAAGGCGAATAAATCAGAATGTCGTCCACAAAAACGACTACAAAACGGTCTAAGAATTCTAGGAAGTTCCGGTTCATCAAATCCATAAAGACTGCCGGTGCATTGGTGAGCCCAAACGGCATCACCAGAAACTCATAGTGGCCATACCACGTACGAAATGCCGTCTTCGGAATATCCTCCTCCTGACCCTCAACTGGTGGTAACCCGATCTCAAGTCTATCTTAGAGAAACAATGGGAACCCTTCAACTGGTCAAACAGATCATCTATACGGGGCATAGGGTACTTATTCTTGACAGTAGCCCGATTCAACTTTCGGTAGTCTATACACAGTCTCAAGGCACCATCTTTCTTTTTAGCAAAGAGGGTCAGTGCTCCCCACGGCGAAACACTAGGGTGAATAAAGCCCTTATCCAGCAACTCTTGGAGTTGAACCTTCAACTCAACTAACTCGGCTGGGGCAAAATGATAAAGTGTCATAGAAATCGACGCCGTGCCGGGCACTAGATCAATAGAGAACTCAATCTCTTGATGAGGTGGCAAACTAACGAGATCCTCGGGAAAGACGTCTGAGTACTCACAAACCACTCTCGGCAACACAGTCTGGGTCTCATCGCACTTACTACTTAAAAAGCTAGCAAGTAGATCACTAAGCTCACTCCGCCTTCGTGGATCATACACCGGTGGTAATACACTACCAACCCGATCCCCCAAGAAATGGAAACACTCCCCGCTCAAGGTACAGACTGTGACCCTCTGGCGGTAGCAATCAATAACAGCCCGGTATGACGATAGCCAGTCCATACCCAAAATAACATCAAATCCCGACATGGGCATCATTACAAAAGGAAACGGAAGCCGGCGATCGGCAGCCTCTATATCACAACCTCTAACACCTTGTTTCAAGATTAACTCACCACCAACAGGCGATACTACACATATAGGAGAGGCTAACTGTGCCAACTCCAATTCCAAAATAGATGCAAATGCAGCAGATACAAAAGAATGAGATGCACCCGTATCAATCAATACACTAGCAACCGAGTTGCAAAACAAGAAGGTACCTCTCACAACAGACGGAGCAGGTAAAAGATCCTGCGCGGTAACAACATACACGCGCCCTGTAGGCCCCTGATCCAACTGCTCACCCCTCGGAGCAAACGACTGCTGCACTGATTGGGACGACGAAGCTCTCGGATTGGCCCTTGAGGCCTGCACAGACTGAGCTAGCTGAAAACCCTGCGTCTGTCTAGAACCAGACGCGCCCGAAGTGGCACTCAACTGTAGGCAAAACCTCTTCAGGTGCCCAGGCTGCCCACACTGATAACAAGATAAGGGCTGGCCCCTGCCCTGACTCTGGCTTTGCGGTCTAGCTGTAGATGAAGCAGCTCTCTGATCTTCTCCCCTCTGTGGGCAAACTGAAGCCTTGTGGCCCAACTGACCACACTTGTAACAGGTGAAATCTCCCTGATTACCTCTCCCCGAGCCTGCACTCGGCACCAGAAAGGTCGATCTAGCAACACCCCCCTGAGACTGCTGAGGGTTATCACTCCTCTGTCTCCTGCCATCACCCTGACCATCCTGGCTCCTCTTGGAGCCTCTCTGCCCCTTCTCTTCCTGCATTATGATCTCCATATGGGCTGCAGCATCAACCAAGCGCCCATAGTCTCGGATCATCGAACCTCCAACCCTTATCTTGAGGCCGCGCCTCAACCTCTTCTCGAACTCGATACAGCGGCGTTCCTCGGACGCCACAAGTTTAGGTGCAAACCTGGACAAGCTAGTAAAAGCAACCTCATACTCGGCTACTGAAGAACTCAACTGCAAAAGCTGACAAAACTGGTCTCTCAGCTTCTCCCTGACTACTGGAGATAAATACTTCTCCTCAAAAGTCTCCACAAATGCCTCCCACGTCCCAGCAATACGGCCCCTCATGTATTTCCACCACTGACCCGCACTCCCTTTTAGCTGGAAGGATGCCAAGGTCACTTTCAACGCTCCGTCCTCGATGCCAAGCATCTTGAACGTCTTACTCATTTGCTCTAACCACTCATCAGCCTTCAGTGGCTCCTTCGGATCCCCAATAAACTCGTTCGGGTTAGACCGGAAGAACTCCCTTTTCAAGAAAGAAGGCCCTGCCTCAACAATCTAGGCCTGCACTGGAGCCTGAACTGGATTCTCAGCTCTGAGAATTCCCATAGACTCCCTCAAAGCATCGGCTATCCCTCGGGCTAAAGCGCCCATAGCCTCCTGACCTGCTGGCTCGGCCACATTGGCCTGGCCAACCCCCTCCTGCTGTGCCGGAACATCATCCGGTAAGGGCATCTCCTGCCTACCACGTCTGCCACACCTACCACCTCTTCCTCATCCTGACATCCTAATAAAGGTAACGAAGGACGTTAGCACATTCATAAATATGCCAAAACTAAACACTCGCGTCCTAATACATGGACAACTGTAATTCATTCCACGTAAGCACATAAACACATAAGCACTTACGAATCTCATTTCTGGATAATGATAGTCCCGAGGCGTTACTAGAGTTCCAGTTAGAAACAACATTGATCAAGTGCTTTTCCAACAAGACTCACAGAAACCCAAGGATCCAATCAACATCCTAGAAACTAAATCCCATACCCAAGTAGTCACATAAACATGTTATCAAATAAACACATAATGTCACACATAAGTCTCTAACAAGCGAGACAAACCCATTGTGATACTAATCACTTTCCACGTACCCAAAGTATTCGAACCCGGTAAGCTCTGATACCAAGTTGTAACACCCTAAAAAAAAATACATAAAACCCATCATTTTTGACATGCAAGGATAAAAGAAAATAACCATCTTTCCATTAATCAGAGTAGATCTTACAGAAGTATTACATGTTAACAACAAAAGCAAATGCCCTACGGGCTTACAGCTTTCCAAGTTAACACTTGGTTACAAAAAAGAAGAGTTCTAACTCAATACATATTAAGCCATTGGCTTGAATTTACATGTAATACATCAAAAGAAAGCAAATAACAAAAGCAGTTTGTCTGCCTCTAGCCTGCCAAGCTATGTCCTTGGAGGTGGCATGCTACCTGTACCTGAAAATGATGTCCCATAAAGGGTAAGCCACAACCCAGCAGAAATACACTAAACCAGCTATGAACAATGACTAAAAGATTAGCAGTTGATAGATGGTCAACACCAGTACACTCACTCATATTACATTCCAATTTCATGACATTTAAGCCCATGTTACATTTCATTTCTCATTTCTTTTGTAACCTTGAGTTTGAAAACAAGGCTTAAAACTTAGCCAAATAACTTAATGAGAATAAGACTCATCTTAAAAACACTTTCGAAATTCATGGTAGATACACATTTTGGTGCTGTATGAATAACACATAAACCACTCCCATACTATACGAATGATACACATTGTGGTGCTGTATCAACATAACATAGAAACACTTCCATATTTCACAATTGATAACGATATACATTTTAGTGCTATATCAAATCAATTTAAACACTTCCATAATCAACACTTGATACACATGGTAGTGCTGTATCAATGTCATACACAATCCGGCTTAGAGGTCCATCCCCTATCTTCCCCTAAACCGTGGAGTACATCCCCTATCTCCTCTCACACACACAATATATATAAGCATAGATCATATACATAAACAATCAATACATAAAGTCGATGTATTATTCCAACCGCTATATTTGATAGCATACTCAATCGATTAGTTTTAGTTTACCTAATCATCATGCATTGTCTACAACAATTAAGACTATCCTCCAGCAATAGCCCAAAGCAGTTATTTCTAAATAGAAAATAAATGCCCAAATGGATATATATTATCAACATTCAACCTGGGTGAGTGATTAAATGAATCCAACTACACCCGTTAATCCCAAAATCTTTTCAATTTGAATACTCTCAATTCAATTCCTCATTTCTCAAAATTAATTATACAAATCAATTTATCCAACTAATTAGGACATTTTCCCATAATTAACATAACAACCCCAAGGTTCCACTTTCATCCATAGTTCATCATCTATATCATTTCTCTATGCCAAGCATGCATATAGGTTTAGTTATAAATAAAATCCCATCTTTTGTAAAATTACATAAAGACCCAAACTTTTTCAAAATTACCCAACAACCCCCAACATATCAAAATGCTAAAATTCAAAGACAAAGCTCATAAAGAGGAGTACGATATCCCTACCTCGAAGTTAGAGCTCAAACGGGGAAGGAGAAGAAAACCAAAATGCTGCAAACACCAAGATTCTCGAATCAAAACAAAGCCCTCGACGATCAACACACTTTTTACAAAGGCCGAAGGATAGGGAGACACTCTAACTAGATCAAACCCTAGAGAGAAGGGAGATCCTAGAGAGAGAAGCTCTCAAAAAGTGTTTTTAGAAAGTAAGAGAGAGAGAGAGAGAGAATGTAAGAAATGATTTTAAAACGCCCAGCTCCCAACTGATATACGACATTCCCGCTCAAGCGTCAAGAACAGAAAACTGGGTCCGCTCGAGCGCAAGAATGCCCGCTCGAGCGCCAAGACACAAAGACAAAGCACACCCGTTCGAGCGCGAAAGACCAGTCCGCTCGAGCGTAGATTTTCATCTCCCAGAACTTACAGCAACGAGGTACTACTCGCTCGAGCGCCAGAAAGCCTGCTCGAGCGCAACCCGCTCAAGCGCAAGAAACCCGCTCGAGCGTAGAAAACACACTTGCAGAAATTTTGCAGGGACACGAAATGCTGGAAGGGTGTAAACCCCGCTCGAGCGCAAGATGACCCGCTCGAGCGGACCACTCAAAAACTGGACAACAACAATGGGAGCCAAAGCTTTACCAACCTGTAACAACCAAGCCTAACACTTCCTCAAAATCAAACAAAAGGATTTAAAGGATGACAACCAGATAGATACAACTACCAATTCCACGGAATCGAGTTCGGAATACAACTGAACAGTAAAGGGACAACCGGGATCGCTATACATTTGGCGGTTGATCACTTGATCCTTGGTCTCTTTGAAGATTCCCAAATAGGAGACCTTCTTAAAGAAGCCGGGGTTAGTGTCTCGAGAGTGAAAACAAAGGTTGAGAAGCTTTGTGGTAAGGAAGGAAGAAAGGTGGAAAGTGCTTTTGGAGACACTACATTTCAAGCTCTAAAGACTTATGGGTGTGACCTAGTAGAATAGGCGGGAAAGCTTGATCCTATCATTGGTAGGGACGAAGAGATTCGGAGGGTTATTAGGATTCTATCGAGCAGAACCAAGAACAATCCCATTCTTATTGGAGAGCCTGGTGTTGGCAAAACAGCAATGGTTGAAGGTTTAGCTCAGAGAATTTTAGAGGGGATGTTCCTAGTAATCTTGTTGATGTTAGGCTTATTGCATTGGATATAGGGGCTTTGGTTGCTAGACCGAAGTATAGGGGAGAGGTTGACGAATGGTTTAAAGCGGTTCTTGTCACGAAGCAAACCCGTCCCTATGGGTTTAGCATCGTAACCGGCCAGTAATCCGTGGATTACCAAAGGCCTCTGAACAGATTAACAAATAATAAGGGGCTGCAGAAGCAATAATACAAAATAAACAAGGTCCAATGAGCTGTGATAACGTACATGAGACAGAACATTTCAAAACTTATTTATATATATAAGTATGCCAGTCCAGGTACATAATATTTACAGAGTATTACATCCCAAGACCTGTCTTTACAAAACACATACAGAGACTAGCATGAATACAAAAAAAACAGCCATGGCTTTAGGCTTCGTTCGGAACCTCGTCAAGAAGCACAATAGTTAACTGACAAAACAAAACAAAAAGCCGTCAACTCTGGCCCTAGTCATGTGCCGACTCACCTACATACATAATATAAACTGTGCGTGAAAGCCCAGTAAATAATAATAGAGTAAAGGGTTTCAATGAATGAGTTCGTATAGATTCAGAAATCATAATTCAGTTCATATCAAAATCATAGTTTATCTAGATCATATATAGATAGAAATCATAAATCATGATTAAGTTTACGTGATACATCCATTAGCATTAACAGAACAGAACAGAACAGAACGTATACACGTGGGGTTACGAATAACCAGTTCCATAAAGGAACCTCTGGATCCGGGTAACAGAACAGAACAGAAGCTGAGCCCCCATGACAGGGCCTCCGGTACGGGTAACAGAGTGCAGACAGAAATAAGTTCCATAAAGGAACCTCTGATACCGGGTAACAGCTAACAGATATCACATGATGCTAAGGATGTCACGAATACATATAAGGAATTGAACAATCATTCATTGTATAGAACATATCATTTCGGAAAACAGATCTTGTTTTATCACACAGAAAATAGATACAGTTGAACATAATTTTACTAAATTATTACTCACAGTTGGCCTTGAAACAGACAGACGAAGCGGATTGATCACACGACACGCGGCACGTGACCTACATAACACATAACGGACACACATTTGAAACACACATTCTAAAAGCACAAACTTACGTCGTTGGTTCTTAGTGTGTTTCTAACCTTAAATCCTCACTATAGAGTCTTAAACATGGCCTAGGAATGCCTAGGATGGAATGAGGATGCAAAGATGCCTTGGAAAACATTTTTCAAAACTTGCTAAAAACAGGGGTCTTGCTCGAGCGTAGCTTCCTTCGCTCAAGCGAGCTTGTCAAAACAGAGGGGTCGCTCGAGCATAGACTCCTTCGCTCGAGCAGTCTGTAAAAATGCAAAAGTACTGGTTGTTGAAATTTTACACTCGATACCCGCTCGATGCTCGCTCGAGCGTGAGACACAACCCTTCGCTCGAGCGTAGGTCTCGTCGCTCGAGCATGCGTCTGCGTCCACCAAAAACCTGAGAGCTTACAATTTACGCTCAAGCCACCATTCCTTCGTTCGAGCGGAGCTCTAAACAAACGATGGTCGCTCGAGCGTGGAATCTTTCGCTCGAGCGAGGAAGCCAAATTCTGGAATTCCAGATTTGCCTCCCAAGCTCAAACCAAGCATTCAACACCTCAAAACTCGACCTCCTGGGCCCATTTTCTGGAAAACACTTGCAAACTCATAGTATAAGATGTTTCAAAGATCAATTTGTAAAATGAAAGCCCAAGGGTGAGTCAATTGAACACAATTTCAAATAAAACTTCAAGAATAAAACAAGAGCTTAACATGCAAGTGTTCATTTTAAATCCAAAGCTCTAAAACATGACCAAATGTAAGATTGAGCTCAAAATCATGATGAATTCATGGACTAAGGCTAGAATATGGGCTTGCATGCAAGAACTACCATGAAAACATTTCAAAATGCTAAGATATGAACATGCATGCATAATTTAAGCCTCAATTCAACATTTTCAACCAATTCATGACTTTAATCTCTAATCTTCCATGAACCATGCAAGAATTAAACTTAAATGCACAACTGAAAGGGAAATCTCCTACCTTAAACCTTGAATTCCAAGTCTAGGAGCTCAAATATGCAAAGCCTCTTCAATTCTCCTAAGTTCCAAGTTAAAACTCTAGATGAATTCAACCTTCTACCTCTCCCTCTCTCTCTAGTCGGTTATAGCTTAGGAAGATAAATGAAAATGAGGCAACAAATGTATGAATCAAGTCTCTAAAGGTTTCATGAGGTGGCCCACTAGTGGCGATTTCGTAATAAACTTAACTAATGTAATTTCACATTATTTAATCTAATTTAATCATACCAAATCAAATTTCAGCTAAATTTACCATAAAATCACATTAATTCTAATTAGTCTAAAACACCAGTCAATTTCGGATTCAGCCGCCGATAAGGCCTTCAATTTGCAGTTTAAAACATAAAACATGAACAGATCGTTTTATGGCAAACAGATAAAAACACAAAGATGATGCAATACATATGCAATTTAATTTTGGATTCCTTCAAAATTACTGTTAGGCATAATTAATCATGGTTTAGCTTTAATTGAAGGTCGGGGTTATTACAGTCTTCCTCCCTTAAAAGAGTTTGGTCCTCTAAACTTGAATTACCTTCATTCGAAGTCAACATTGGGTCAAATGGGAACAAATCCGGATATCTCTTCATCATGTCTTCCTCAGTTTCCCAAGTTGCATAGGTTCCTCCGTGGTTTTGCCAATCAACTTTTACCAACGGTATTTCTTTATTTCACAATTTTTTGATCCGGCGATTCACGGTCTGGATAGGTCTGTCCTCATAGGTGTAGTCATCTTTCAAAAGCACATGTGTCGGTTCAATGACGTGGAGTGGATCTCTCAAATATTCCCGAAGCATCGATACATGAAAGACGCTGTGCATATGTTTCATTACTGTAGGTAAGGCTACCCGATATGATACCGGATTGATCTTTTCGAGGACTTCATAAGGTCTAACATACCTTGGCACCAACTTGCTCTTAACACCAAACCGAGTTTGACCCTTCATTGGGGTCACCTTTATGAACACATGGTCCCCAACTTCATATTCTCTATCTCTTCTTCGGACATCAGCATAGCTTTTCTGCCGACTCTGTACAGTTTTCAGGCGCTGCTGTATCAGTTTCACTTTCTCGGTTGTTTCTTGCACAAGTTCCGGTCCCAACAAAGGTCTATCACCTACTTTAGCTCAACATATCGGAGAACGACATTTTCTTCCATACAAAGCTTCGTAAGGAGCCATTCCAATGCTTGAATGGTAACTGTTGTTATACACAAATTTAGCTAATGGCAAGTAGGTCTCCCAATTCCCTTGGAAGTCTAACACACACATTCTGAGCATATCCTCCAGAGTTTGGTTCGTTCGTTCAGTTTGGCCATCTGTCTGTGGGTGATAGGCACTGCTCAGTCTTAATTCAGTCCCCAAAGCCTGTTGCAAACTCTGCCAAAATCTCGATACAAACTTTGAGTCCCTGTCAAACACAATAGACACTGGCACTCCATGCAATCTCATAATTTCAGTCATATAGATATTGGCCAATTTATCAGCGTTATAAATAGTTTTGACAGGCAGGAAATGGGCAGACTTAGTTAAACGGTCAACTATAACCCAGATAGAATCCATACCTCGAGAAGAACGAGGCAATCCCACAATGAAGTCCATAGTAATGTGCTCCCATTTCTATTCCGGTATTGGGAGTGGTTGTAGCAAACCAGCGGGTCGCTGATGTTTAGCTTTAACCTGTTGGCAATGTAGACATCTAGCCACGAAATCAGCAATACTCTTTTTCATTCCAAGCCACCAAAAATTATGTTTCAAATTATGATACATCTTCGTGTTCCCCGAATGCATAGCAAATTTACTACTGTGAGCTTCGGTCATAACACGTTTCCTCAAATCATAACAATCGGGCACACAAAGACTGTTATGAAATTTCAGTACATCATTCTCAAACACAAATGCTGGCCTTGGATTTGAATCAAATTCCTCTCTAATCTTTTCCAAGTATTTATCTTCACATTGTTTTTGTTTGATCTCATCAAGAATTGTAGGTTGAGCGACAATAGCAGTTAATAGCCCATCTTGTTCTAGGTCAGTCAACAATTCTTTTCGGTTGGATAGCAAACATGACAAATTCGCACTGGATTTTCGGCTCAAGGCATCTGCTACGGTATTAGCCTTTCATGGAGGATACAAGATTTGCAAGTCATAATCCTTGATTAACTCTAACCATCGCCTCTATCTCATGTTCAATCCCTTTTGGGTGAAGAAATATTTCAGGCTTTTATGATCGGTATATACCTCACAAGTTACCCCATACAAATAGTGACGCCATATTTTCAAAGCAAACACCACAGCTACTAATTCAAGATCGTGTGTTGGATAATTCTTTTCATGAGGTCGAAGTTGTCTAGAAGCATAAGCAATCACTCTTCCGTTTTGCATTAGTACACACCCCAAGCATTTATAGGAAGCATTACTGTACACTTGAAACCCATCAGTACCATTAGGCAAGGTTAAGATTGGTGCAGTCACTAACCAGGTTTTCAACTCTTGGAAAGTTGCCTCTCTTTGTTCATTCCAGTCAAATGACACATTTTTCTGAGTTAACTGAGTCAATGGCATGGCAAGCTTGGAAAAGTCTTTCACAAACCTCCTGTAGTAACCTGCAAGTCCCAGAAAACTTCGGACTTTTGTCACATTCGTCGGTCTAGGCCAATCCACAACAGCTTCAATTTTCTGAGGGTCAACAGAAACTCCATCCTTGTTGATTACATGTCCCAAAAATGTCACACTGTCAAGCCAGAATTCACACTTGGACAATTTAGCATATAATTTATTTTCTCTCAAAATCTGCAAGGTGGTTCTCAGCTGGTTCTCATGTTCTTCCCTGTCTTTAGAATAAATCAAAATGTCATCAATAAATACAACAATGAAGTCATCCAGATATGATTTAAACACCCCATTCATAAGATCCATGAAAGCTGCAGGTGCATTGGTCATCCCAAATGGCATTACTAAAAATTCATAATGTCCATATCTAGTTCAGAATGCGGTTTTCTCTATGTCCTCAGCTCTAACCTTTAATTGATGATACCCGAACCTAAGGTCAATTTTGGAAAACACTTGGGCACCCCAAAGTTGATCAAACAAGTCATTTATTCGGGGCAGAGGGTATTTATTCTTTATAGTCACTTTGTTCAGTTCTCGGTAGTCTATACACAATCTCAAAGATCCATCCTTCTTTTTGACAAACAAAACTGAAGCACCCTAAGGTGAAGTATTCGGACGGATAAATTTCTTATCTAACAGTTCTTAAAGTTGGGTTTTCAATTCTTTCAATTCAGAGGTAGACATTCTATAGGGAGTCTTGGAAATAGGTTGTGTCTCCGGAAACACCTCAACAGCGAATTCAATTTCTCTATCTACTAAGTCCCCAGGTAAGTCAGTCGGAAACACATCGGAAAATTCACAAGCAACAGGGATTGTTTCTACAGTAATACTGTCAGATGGTGCAGTCAGTAGACAACACAGATAACCCCTACATCCCTTCCTAAGGAGTTTTACAGCTTTCATAGCCGAAATCAAATATGGGGGAGGAACTACCCCATTCCCAATGAAAGTAAATTCAGGCATACCCGGTGGTCTAAACACAACAGTTTTGTTTGCACAGTCAATGGTAACACAGTATTTAGTCAACTAGTCCATCCCCAAAATACAATCAAAATGATTAATGTCCAAGGGTAATAAGTCCACATATAACATCATATCGCCAATCATAACATCACATGCTGGATAAATATGAGCACACATCATAGAATCCCCAGACGGCGTAGATACAGATAACAAATATGTCATAAGTTCTAATGGCCTAGTCAATTTTCGAGAGAAAGCATGCGATACAAAGGAATGTGTAGAACCAGAATCTATCAGTACACATGCATTTTGAGAACATATAGAGAGTGTACCTGACACCACAATATAGGTGTTCGGTACGTCACCGGGCACTAAGGCAAACACTCGGCCTTGTCTTAGAGGTTCTTTCCCAGTATTGGCTTTGGCATTGGTTTTGGCCACAGAAGCGGATCCCGCTGAACTTGTTGCAGGACGGCTAGTAGTCTCAGACCTGAGCGGACAATCTTTCACTACGTGACCTGGCTGGCCACACTGAAAACAAGCATCGGACACTCGGTAGCACACACCCCTGTGTCTTTTTCCACAATCAGAACAGACCGGAATAAACCCACTACTTTGACTTGAGCTGTTCGAAGTCCCTGTGTTTTGCTTCTTACTAACAAAGGACCGGCCTCTTTTAAAAACCAAACCCGGATCTTTTTCCTCTCCACTCAGTTGTTGTAGTTATAGTTGCTGGGGCTTTACCTTGTTTCATGGCGGCTATGATAGCTTCCGCCATTAAGGATCTATCCAAGACTTCCACATAAATAGGCAATTTCAACACGCCCACCCAATCGAACACCTCTAAATCCAATCCACCTTCAAATTTCCGTGCTTTCTTGTAATCAGTGTCCACCATATGTGGAACAAACCGTGCTAATTCGATGAATTTAGCTTCATATTCTGCCACAGACATTCTTTCCTGTTTGAGTTCCTGAAATTCAGACACTTTCCAATCCCTAAAACATTGGGGAAAGTACTTGTCGTAGAAGATAGCATTAAACTGTGCCCATGTCATATTTCCATTGCCACTTCGGATTAGTAACCACCACCTGCGGGCTTCATCTTTCAGAGTGTAGGTGGCTAGGAGGAATTTCTGAGTTTCAGAACAAGGAAATACTTCATACAACTTTTCCATCTTAAGCAACCACGTCTCAGCTTTCAAAGGTTCAATTCCACCATAGAACGTTGGCGATTTCATTTTCATAAATTTCTGTGTCAGATTGATGATGTCAGTATTATCTACCTCGGCTTGTGCTGGTGGAGGCGGAGGGGGCAAAGGTTATTGTCTCTGTTGTTGTGTCCAGGCTTCAGTCAACCCTGCTAAATCTGTTCCATTCGGCCCATGCGAGCCTCTGAGGATTCACTTTCATCACTTCCCCTTGCATTGTCCATCTTACTATACAGACATCAAATGATAATAAACACAGGCATACTCTTATTCGTTTCCTTCAATTCATTTGATTCAGTGTACATTCAGTTGAATTACCACACACTCACACATGCAGATGGAATGCCCCTAACTCTTACTAGGACATCCTAAGCTCATACGGACCTGTGTGTGCGGTAGAACACATGCTCTGATACCACTCTATCACGACCCAAACCCACCCCTATGGGTTTAGCACCGTAACCGGCCAGTAATCCGTGGATTACCAAAGGCCTTTGAACAGATTAACAAATAATAAGGGGCTACGAAAGCAATAATACAAAATAGAAAAGGTCCAATAAGCTGTGATAACGTACATGGGACAGAACATTTCAAAACTTATTTATATATATAAACATGCCAGTCCAGGTACACAATATTTACAGAGTATTACATCCAAAGACCTGTCTTTACAAAACACATACAGAGACTAGCATGAATACAAAAAAAAAAACAGCCATGGCTTTAGGCTTCGTTCGGAACCTTGTCGGGAGGCACACCAGTTGGCTGACAAAACAAAACAAAAGGCCATCAACTCTAGCCCTGGTCATGTGTCGGCTCACTTACATACATAATATAAACTGTGAGCGAAAGCCTAGTGAATAATAATAGAGTAAAGGGTTTCGATGAATAAGTTCGTATAGATTCAGAAATCATAATTCAGTTCATATCAAAATCATAGTTTATCTAGATCACATACAGACATAAATCATAAATCATGATTAAGTTTACGTGATACATCCATTAGCATTAGCATTAACAGAACAGAACAGAACAGAACGTATACACGTGGGGTTACGAATAACCAGTTCCATAAAGGAACCTCCAGATCTGGGTAATAGAACAGAACAGAAGCTGAGCCCTCGTGATAGGGCCTCTGGTACGGGTAACAGAGTGCAGACAGAAATAAGTTCCATAAAGGAACCTCCGATACCGGGTAACAGCTAACAGATATCACATGATGCTAAGGATGTCACGAATACATATCAGAAATTGAACAATCATTCATTGTATAGAACATATCATTTCGGAAAACAGATCTTGTTTTATCACACAGAAAATAGATACAGTTGAACATAACTTTACTAAATTGTTACTCACAGTTGGCCTTAAAACAGACAGACGGAGTGGATTGATCACATGACACGCGGCACGTGACCTACATAACACATAACGGATACACACTTGAAACACACATTCTAAAAGCACAAACTTACGTCGTTGGTTCTTAGTGTGTTTCTAACCTTAAATCCTCACTATAGAGTCTTAAACATGGCCTAGGAATGCCTACGATGGAATGAGGATGCAAAGATGTCTTGGAAAACATTTTTCAAAACTTGTTGAAAACAGGGGTCTCGCTCGAGCGTAGCTTCCTTCGCTCGAGCGAGCTTGTCAAAACAAAGGGGTCGCTCGAGCATAGACTCCTTCGCTCGAGCGGTCTATAAAAATGCAAAAGTACTGGTTGTTGAAATTTTACGCTCGATACCCGCTTGATGCTCGCTCGAGCGTGAGACACAGCCCTTCGCTCGAGCGTAGGTCTCGTGGCTCGAGCGTGCGTCTGCGTCTGCTAAAAACCTAAGAGCTTGCAATTTACGCTCGAGCCACCTTCGCTCGAGCGGAGCTCTGAACAAACGATGGTCGCTCGAGCGTGGAATCCTTCGCTCGAGCGAGGAAGCCAAATTCTGGAATTTCCAGATTTGCCTCCCAAGCTCAAACCAAGCATTCAACACCTCAAAACTCGACCTCTTGGGCCCATTCTCTGGAAAACACTTGTAAACTCATAGTATAAGATGTTTCAAAGATCAATTTGTAAAATGAAAGCCCAAGGGTGAGTCAATTGAACACAATTTCAAATAAAACTTCAAGAACAAAACAAGAGCTTAACATGCAAGTGTTCATTTTAAATCCAAAGCTCTAAAACATGACCAAATGTAAGATTGAGCTCAAAATCATGATGAATTCATGGACTAAGGCTAGAATATGGGCTTGCATGAAAGGACTACCATGAAAACACTTCAAAATTCTAAGATATGAACATGCATGCATAATTTAAGCCTCAATTCAACATTTTCAACCAATTCTTGACTTTAATCTCTAATCTTCCATGAACCATGCAAGAATTAAACTTAAATGCACAACTGAAAGGGAAATCTCCTACCTTAAACCTTGAATTTCAAGTCTAGGAGCTCAAATATGCAAAGCCTCTTCAATTCTCCTAAGTTCCAAGCCAAAACTCTAGATGAATTCAACCTCCTACCTCTCTCTCTCTCTCTAGTCGGTTATAGCTTAGGAAGATGAATGAAAATGATGCAATAAATATATGAATCAAGTCTCTAAAGGTTTCATGAAGTGGCCCACTAGTGGCGATTTCGTAATAAACTTAACTAATGTAATTTCACGTTATTTAATCTAATTTAATCATACCAAATCAAATTTAAGTTAAATTTACCATAAAATCACATTAATTCTAATTAGTCTAAAACACCAGTCAATTTCGGATTCGGTCGTCGATAAGGCCTTCAATTTGCAGTTTAAAACATAAAACATGAACAGATTGTTTTATGGTAAACAGATAAAAACACAAAGATGATGCAATACATATGCAATTTAATTCCAGATTCCTTCTAAATTACTGTTAGGCATAATTAATCATGGTTTAGCATTAATCGGAGGTCGGGGTTATTACAGTTCTCAAGGAAGTAGAAGATGCCGAAGGAAAAGTAATTCTTTTCATTGATGAAATATACCTTGTACTTGGTGCTGGTCGAAACTGAAGGTTCTATGGATGCTGCCAATCTTTTCAAACCAATGCTTGCTAGGGGCCAACTTAGATGCATTGGCGCGACAACCCTTGATGAGTATGGGAAATATGTTGAGAAGGATGTTACTTTCGAGAGGCAATTCCAGCAAGTTTACGTGGCTGAGCCAAGTAGTGCAGACACGATTAGTATTCTTCGAAGGCTCAAAGAAATGTATGAAGGACATCATGGTGTTCAAATTCAGGATCGGGCTCTTGTGGTTGTTGCATAACTATATGATCGATATATCACTAGTATGTAGAAATTATTGTTTTCAGATTAATATGTTTATGTTCTCATTTATTTTGGGTCATGAATTTATTGTTATAATGCGAGATATTGACCATGCATTTTTTTTCCCTCTTCTATTCAGGGCATCATCTGCCAGACAAGGCAATTGACCTAGTTGATGAAGTTTGTGCAAATGTAAGGGTCCAACTTGATAGTCAACCCAAAGAGATTGATAAACTAGAAAGGAAAAGAATTCAGGTAGAAGTTTTACTTCATGCTCTTGAGAAGGAGAAAGACACAGCTAGTAAGGCTTGACTTGTTGAAGTGAATATCTTGTCATTTTAGTTTGTTTACGACTTGATGATTATGATGATTTCTATTTGACAGTAATTTTTGCATTTTTATTTTTGACTGAAACTTAAACCATTATTTTAGGTTAAAAAAGAGCTTGATGATTTGAGGGACAAGCTTTAATCTTTGATGATGAAGTACAAAAAGGAGAAAGAAAGGATTGATGAGCTTTGTTGGCTCAAACGGAAGCGAGAGGAGCTTCTATTTGCCTTACAGGAAGCTGAAAGGAGAGATGATATAGCTAGAGTTACAGACTTAAAATATGGTGCAATTTAAGAAATCGAGGCTGCTATAACAAAGCTTGAAGCAAGCGCAGAAGAAGGTGCAATGTTGACAGAAACTATTAGACCAGAATAAATAGCAGAAGTTGGCATACCCATGACAAGGCTTGGCCAGAATGAGAAAGAGAGGTTGATTGGGCTTGCTGACAGGTTGCATCAAAGAGTGGTGGGACAAGATCAAGCAGTCAGTGTCGTTGCTGAAGCTGTTTTAAGGTCAAGGGCTGGGCTAGGAAGGCCACAACAAGCAACTAGTTCATTCCTCTTTTTGGGTCCAACAGGTGTTGGAAAGATTGAACTTGCTAAGGCTCTTATTGAACAACTGTTTGACAACGCAAATTTGTTGATTTAGATTGACGTGTTTGAGCATATGGAGCAAAACTCAATTGCACGTTTAATTGGTGCTCCACCTGGGTAAGTAAATTGTGTTGAATTTTCTATTTTTATTCTTCATCAAATATGAGATTAAGAAATGATTACTTACTGCTAAATGTTGATGATTTTAGCTAGGTTGGGCACGAGGACATCGGGCAACTCACAGAATCGGTGAGAAGGCGACCATATTTTGTTGTATTATTTGATGAAGTCGAAAAAGTGTTAGCTCCAACCACACATGTATGCATGCAAAGTGTCATGCAAAGATAACATGAGAGGACTTCCACCTCAAGAGAAGGAGGTCCGAGTTGGGCGTCTCTCCCTTCTCTTCATGTTGTTGCCTTTGTTGATTCTCACCATTCACCATTAAGATGGTAGAAAATTTTGGTGGCTTTGTCACATCTCTCTCTCTCTCACACATCTTTGTGTATAAATAGAGACGAGAGGGAGAGGGTGAATGTATCATCAGAAAAAGAGAGAGTTGTGAGAAGTGTATGAGTGCTCTGAGTTGAGTAGAGAGAGTAAGATACTCATTCTCCTCCGTTTTGTATTATTGCTCTATTTTAGTGAAATTCTCATTTCTGCTCCGTAGACGTAGGCATTAGGCCGAACCATGTAAAATTTGTGTTCTTTGTGTGTGTGTAATTTATATTCTAGGTGTTCATGATCCTAACAAAGTGGTATCAGAGCTGGTTGTACGTCTTTCGTAAAAATAAAGTGTGTTTTTCAAAATTTGCCTAGAATTCAAAGTGGTCGAAACCCACTTCTGATCACACCACCTGAAAGACCTCGACGAGACGAGCACAGAGGTAAAAACCACATCGAAAAAGGACCCTGGAGGAGGCGTCACGCGCCGTCATGTGCTATTTGATGCCGTGACCACGCGTCGTCACATTTTACACAAGCAGCACCCATCATCCCCAGTTCGCTAGGCGCTGACGTCATCTAATTGCCGTTAGCTGACGTCACATCGACGGCCGCTGACGTTGTCTGAGCCGCCAAGCCGAGCCGGAGCCGTTGACTAAGCTGTTATTGACCGAGCCGTTGACCAAGCAACTGACGTCATCCTGACGCCAGCCGAACTGGAGAAATTATTCGATGCTTCTTAACCGCATCAGATTTCACCAATCTGAACCATTCAACCTATTTTGGCTTGGTCTGAGCCATTTTGAGTCTGTTTTTGACGATCCAATAGTTCTTTTTAACTATTTGGAATATTGCGAACACATCCGTATGGTCATATTTTACAAATCAGATTTCAAAATTTTGCAGTCTTTATTTTGGTAATTTGAAGTGCTTTTCCAGCTAATTTGACCAATCCAGACTCAACAGCGAAGCCTGATTTTTAGACAAAGATCATTTTCTGTGGAGACAAGTGTTGATGGAGGAATCAACGTCGACTTTGGAATCTATGATAAAATTGACTGCTTCTAACTATGCAATTTGGAAGCCCAGAATGGAAAATATTCTATATTGCTGAGATTTGTTTGACCCCATTGAGCTTAATGGAGTTAAACCATCAACGGAAACTGACGAAGACTGGAAGTGGAAGAATCGAAAAACCATTGGCCAGATCGGACAATGGATCGATCATAATGTCTTCCACCATGTCGCCCAGGAGACTGATGCCTATACTCTCTGGACGAAGTTAGAAGGCATGTATCAGTCAAAGAGTACTCGGAACAAAGCCCTCCTAATGAGAAGACTAGTAAATTTAAAGATGAAAGGCGGTATCTCTGGTGCTGAACATACCAGTGAGTTTCAAAATCTAGTGAACCAACTGGCAACTGTCAAAATGGAGTTAGATGATGAGATGCAGGCCCTTTTGTTGCTTAGTTTTTTGCCAGATAGTTGGGAGACGTTGGTGGTGTCCCTTAGCAACTCTACACTTGAAGGAAGACTAACCATGGGCATGGTTACAGATGGTTTATTCAGCGAAGAGGCAAGGAAGAAAGACATGGGTGGAGATCAGTCCCATTCCCTCGTCACAGAAAATAAAGGTAGAGGTAGAGGCAGAGGCAGGGGAAAAAGAAAAAGTAGAGGACGCAGCAGAGGAAGATCTCAAGACAAAGGGAAATCTAGAGAAGGTACGAGCCAGCAAAGGTTCAAGTGTTACCATTATGGCCAGGGGGGTCACATAAAGAAATATTGTTGTGCCTTGAAGAGAGAACAAAAACAATGCAATAGATAGCCAAAGACCGAAGATGGAAACACTGTAGTTATTGTCTCAGAGGAAATTGCATTATTCTCTGTTAAAGAAGAAGAATGCCTCTATATGTCAGACAACGATACTGAGTAGGTGGTAGATAAAGCAGCTTCTTACTATGTTACATCCCGGAAGGAGTTTTTCAGTACGTACCAAGCTGGAGATTTGGGTACAGTGATGATGGGTAACTCCAGTTTTTCGAAGATTATGGGAATCGGTGATGTTCAGATCCAAACCAAAGTTGGGTGCACGATGGTGTTGAAAGATGTTAGGCATGTTCCCGATTTACGCCTGAATCTTATCTCAGGGATAGCCTTAGATCGACAAGGCTATGAGAACTACTTCGACAAAGGCATATGGAAGTTGAAAAAGGGATCTCTGGTGGTAGCCAAAGGATAGGCAATTGGCACACTGTACAAGACTCATGTGGAGGTGAATTCAGATAGCCTCAACGCAGAAGAAGATAAGGCATCACCAAATTTGTGGCACAAAAGGCTGGGTCATATGAGTGAAAAAGGATTGCAGATTTTGGCAAAGAAGTCTCATATTTCCTTTGCCAAAGATGAGAAATTGAATCCTTGTGACAACTGCGTATTTGGGAAGCATCATAGAGTCCCTTTCCACTCATCATCCAGAAAACAATCAGAGTTATTGAGTAGAGTATACTCTGATGTATGCGGTCCTATAGAAGTGGAATCTTTGGGTGGCAGACAATACTTCATGACGTTTATTGATGATGCATCACAGAAGGTATGGGTTTATGTCCTAAAGATCAAAGCTGAGGTGTTCTAGCATTTTCAGACATTCCATGCTATGGTGGAAAGGGAGACCGGAAAGAGGCTGAAGTGTCTTCGAACAGATAATGGAGATGAGTACACGTTAAAGGAGTTTAAAGCCTACTGTGCTACTCGTGGCATCCAGCATGAGAAGACTGTTCCTAGAACCCCACAACACAATGGTGTAGCCGAGAGAATGAACTGGACCATTATGGAGAAGGTCAGATGTATGCTCAAAATGGCAAAGCTGCCAAAGCCATTTTGGGGAGAAGCTGTTTGTGGTGCCTGCTATTTGATCAATAGATCGCCATCTGTTTCACTAAATTTTCGGATTCCAGAAGAAGTATGGTCTAGCAAGGAGATATCTTACTCTCATTTGAGAGTGTTTAGGTGCAAAACATTTGCACATGTATCCAAGGAGCGCAGACAGAAGTTGGATGATAAAGTTACTCCATGCATCTTTATTGGCTATGAAAATGAAGAATTTGGATACAGATTATGGGATTCGAAAAACAAGGTCATTCGAAGCCGAGATGTGCTATTTCACGAAAGCCAGACCTTAAAAGACTTTGGGCAACCAGCCAAACCCGAAGTTGATGTTGTTTCAGAAATTATTCCCAAATCCTGCACCATCACAACATGCCACTGATGAAGAAGAGCTATTGTAGCAGACAGCCAATGATGTAGAGTTATAGGATGGATTTCTAGAAGAAGAAAATCCAGAAGCAGAGGGTGTTGAGCAGGAAGAGCCACAACCCCCTCCACCAGAGACTGTTGGTCCACAATTACGAAGAGCAACAAGAGAGTCTAAGCCGTCGTCAAAATATCCTGCTTCTGAGTATATTTTGCTTATTGATGAGGAGGAGCCAGGAAGTTTTCGAGAAGGTCAGAATCATAAGGAGAAGAGTAGTTGGCAGCAAGCTATGCAAGAAGAGATGCAGTCCTTTGTAGACGCGCCCGTGGGCCTCATTACAGTTCGGACTCAATTCGTGCCACGGTTCTTAATCTGAACCAAAGAGTCTAAATCTGGCAAATCATTTTGAGAAAACAGATTTTTTGAAAGAAGTGCCAAACATGGACTGCTTTGCCAGATATAGAGTTGCCACCTAAATATTTTATTTTGGGGGAATTTAGGAAACCCTAACTCGGTGCCAAAGGCCACGTATACGTCATCACCAAAGTTGCCTCGGCTCGGGAACTTGGGTACGATTGGGGAAGGTCAGCTATGAGCACCCCCTCTCGCCCGATCCGAAGATCGGCCTCTACTAACCGTGATATCTTGTTTTGAAAGCATTATGTGTTCTTATTCCGGTTATTAGCCTAGAATTACTATGTTGTGCGTACAGCAAACAAGTATAGACCAAGTCACCTAAATTGGAACAAAACATTGCATGTTTGTTTTGAAAATGGTTTGCTACTCGCAAGTAGGCTTCAAATGCAAGTTTTGCCACCCTCAAGTGGGCTTTAGAAAAGATGGTTTTGCCACTATCTAGTGGGCTTAAAACTCACAGTTTTAATGCATTATTCCAATTTAGGTACTTCAACCTCCATCCACAGGCATTCAAGCAGTTATATCACATAAGCAGCTAGCCTCATGGTAATCATGCAATTATGGCAACACTCACACACATGCGGTATGCTAAAGCATAAATGCTTACCGAGTACTCCGAGCCAAAACAAAAACTAGTTAGTAATCATATGCATGATCCTAGTTCATGTTAAAATGGCTAATGCAACACATGAAAAATGCAACTAAAATTGGCTCGGATAATCTACAATGGCATGTGAATGCTACAACTAACACGTATTCAATTTGGAATTGAAATACAAATGCAGTTAGAATGATGCGCCGAGCCCGGTACATGCAAGACAAATGTATGAATGCACGCATGCATAGCATAAGGTATGCTAATTTAAATATGCCCTAGTCTACCATCATAAGCGGGTAAATAAAAGGGAAGAAAGACGTGGGGTTGGAAGACATACACACACTGACCCACACTTATTACAAATTCGCCCTCGCTCGGAGGGACCGAAAGAATAATACAAATTAACTAACTCGCAAGCTAATTAATTATTACAAATCACCTAATTAATTAACAAATTAACTAAGCTAAGGAAAGCAGTAAAGGCCTCGGGAAGAGGATCCAATGCGCGCGTGCTCGGGTTTGCTCGGAAATCCAACGCCATGCACAAGTTTGCCTCTGTTTTCCCTGCTCTGCTCCTCTGAGGACTGCTAAAGTCCAAGGGTATGCTCTTTGGATGCTGGGGGGTACCACCGACCAAGTATAAACGCCACCGGCCGGAGGGGAGGATCACCGGCCACTGAATAAGCTATCAGCCAAACATATTTTGCCGGTCGGCAGTATATATGGCCGGCCGGCCAAAACTTCCTGCAGAAACCTCTTTAGAGGGCAGACAAGGCATGTCAATGCATTTTCAAAGCAATGTGTGCACTACCACATCCCTTATCATGTTTGTGACTCAAAGGGGTATGGTGCTCGATTCTCGGACCACCAATCGCGCATTTCAATGCGCGATGGCCCAAAAGCCAAGTGTGCAACTTCAATATGGAATGAAATGCACAAAACAAACAATGGGCCCCAACCTCCATCATAATCAATTCAAGAGGCAAGAGATGCATGCTAATGTAATGCAACCTAGGCATGTGAGCTAAGTGTGCAACATGATCATGCAAACAACAAAACCATGTGCAATAGGCACATGAACTAAACAAGTAAGCGTGCAAGGCATATAACATCAATGTTAATGACACACATGCAACAACATGAAAGGCATAACACATGTAAATATGCAAAGCGACTTAACACAAGAAGCATGCCAAATGCAATGACACTTAAACATGCAACATGTTAATAGGCTAAGTACCTAAAAATACAAACATGTATAGCATGCAACAACATGCCAAAGGGATGGTCTTAAACTAATTTGGACAGCTCTCTACTAGGTCCAAAACAGTGGCCATGAAAATGAGACAATCGAAATGCGTGCATACATGCACGCAAACCGAGGACCGATCCTAAGGCACAAATGCCACTCTAACACGGCATGGAAAGGCATGAAATATGGCATACAAACATGCAAGTTTCAGCACTTAAATGTGATGCAAAATGATCCCGAAACATAGAAACATGGCACCCGATGCATGAGATGAGCCCCGAAACTCAAAACTAGGCACATATGATGGCTTACAGCTATACAAAGCATGCATTATTTGATCATGAAGCATGAAGACAGAGTCAAGGCAGTCCCAAAACATGCATATTTCCAGTTCAAAGCATGGCCAAAGGATGTTAGCAAGATGGACTAAAATAGCATGCAACTTTGACTAGCAAACATGGGTTGTATGGCAAGTATATGATGCACATGGAATCTCACCAAACCATCAAAAATCAGTGAATAAAACATATGAAAATAGGCCCAAACAACCACTGATATGCAACCATGGCATGCAAAAATGACGAGTTACTTTAGAGGGCCATGCAAGGAGTTATTAAGCACATGCAAGATAGACATTTAGCAATACCAAATCAACTCTAAAAATGAGTTTTGAGGGTCCTAAAACCCACTGAAAAATGCCTGAACCGAGCTCAAGATGTGTGCAAACATAGGCCCCTTTGTAAGGCCAAAAATACAAGTAATGATGACAATAAGGAGAGGGGATGGCCCTCTCCTTCTTAGGACCTTAAGACACCCTCCCCACCACTGAAATCCCTTAAGATTTCAGTGGTGAGGAGGCCTAAACAAGGTGGTCCCGGAGCTCACAAACAATGCATAAAAATGAGGCCAAATAAGGCCTAAGAGGGGGTAGACAACCCCAAACACAAAAGTGTTCTCAAACAAACTTGAAAAGGAGGTAAAAACAAGACTTTTTTCAGTTATACACTAAGCTCAAAACAGAAAGAAAGATAGGCTAAAAGTGTGTGCAAAAATGGGGGATAAAAGAGGGTTAAAGGCTCACCCTTGTAGACCAACGAAACCGGCAGCTTCTTGGACAAAACGCCAGTCCCTTAGCCTCTGAAAATGGCCTCCAAGCTCCTTAGGTTGATGATGGAGGTGTTAGGCTAGGGGTTGGTGTGCAAAGGAGCCAAGAACCAAGCAATTTGGAGCCAAAATGAAGGAGATATGGAGAGAGATATATGTATGGAGCCTTAGACCAATTCTTGGAACCCCTTGAATGGAAGGATAGGCTCTATATTTATAGAGCAAGACAAGGTGCCAAGGTTCTTAGAGAAGCTAACAAAAAAGGGGTTAAGGGGGTCAAGCTTCTCTTAGAAGCTTGGAGCAAAAGGGCCAAGAAGGCCAAGCTTTTTGGAGAAGCTAGACAAAGGGGCCAAGCTTCTTGGAGAAGCTAGGCAAATGGGTCAAACTTCTTGGAGAAGCTAGACAAGGGTTCAAGCTTCTCTTAGAAGCTTGGAGCAAAGAGTTCAAGCTTCTTGGAGAAGCTAGAATAAGGGTGCAAAAGGTTCAAGCTTCTTCAAGAAGCTAAAAAAAGGATCAAGCTTCTTGGAGAAGCTAAAAAAGGGTAAAGCTTCTTGGAGAAGCTAAAAAGGGTCAAAAGGTTCAAGCTTCTTGGAGAAGTTAAAAAGGGTCAAGCTCCCTCAAGAAAAGGTCTCGGCTAGGAAAAGTAGCCGATTGATAAAAAACAGGGGCCGGCCGACCAAACACAATGCCGAACGACCATCAATAGTCCAACCGGCCATCACCAATGGCCGGTGGCAAGGAAACAAGGCCGGTGGCCTCAAGCCATGGCCGGTGAGGTGTGGGGATAGCCAACAAGCTATTTCCCACCCTCAGAAGCAAAACAATAAGTGTTTGGTGCAAAACCAGACACAAAACAGTCGAGTCGAGAGATCCTGAGGCAGGGCGCGTAGCCGAGACCTCCAGGAACTCAAGATGAACACGAACAGGGATAATCATCGAGTATTCAAACGATGACGTCCAAGTCTTGAGGACGGTAAAAAATGGGGTGTCTACAGTTGCCCCTCTTTGACAGAACTCGAGAGTCATAAAAATGACGGGAGTGAGTGTCAAAGCCTAGAGACGACCCATTTTTGACAAGGCCGAAGACTTAGACAAAAGCATACAAGCTACAAATAAAGGTATGCACCCGAGGGCAGGGGGAAAATGCAAGACTATGCACAAAGCCGAGCATAACATATGATCATGCAAGAAACATAGGGATGTATCCCGGTGTTGCGGAAATGTATAAACATTGGAACGTATTCCAAATGCTCTTAACCAAAGAGGGAGAAACATAGGGACATATCCCGGTGTTTCGAAGAGAAGGAGAAACATAGGGACGTATCCCGGTGTTTCGGAAGGAAGGAGAAACATAGGGACGTATTCCGGAGTTTTGTAAGGAACGAGAAACATAGGGACGTATCCCGGTGTTTCAGAAGGAGAGAGAAACATAGGGACGTATCCCGGTGTTTCGGAAAAAGAGAAAGAAACATAGGGACGTATCCCGGAGTTTCAGAAGGAGAGAGAAACATAGGGACGTATCCCGGTGTTTCGAAAAAAGAGAAAGAAACATAGGGACGTATCCCAGAGTTTCGGAAGGAGAGAGAAACATAGGGACGTATCCCGGTGTTTCGAAAAAAGAGAAAGAAAAATAGGGACATATCCCGGAGTTTCAGAAGGAGAGAGAAACATAGGGACGTATCCCGGTGTTTCGGAAAAAGAGAAAGAAACATAGGGACGTATCCCTGTGTTTCGAAATGGTGTGAGCATTGGAACGTATTCCGAACGCTTTTAACTGAAGAGGGAGAAACAAAGGGACGTATCCCAAAGGTTAAGGACGTATCCCAAAGGTTAGGGACCTATCCCAAGGGTTAGGGACGTATCCCAAGGATTAGGGACGTATCCCAAAGATTAGGGACGTATCCCAAGGATTAGGGACGTATCCCAAAGATTAGGGACGTATCCCAGTGTTACGAACAAGGAGGAGAAACATAGGGACGTATCCCGGTGTTTCGACAAAGGAGAAGAAACATAGGGATGTATCCCGGTGTTTCGGAGAGGAGGAGAAACATAGGGACATATCCCATTGTTTCGGAATGGAAAGAGAAACATAAGGACGTATCCCGTTGTTTCGGAAATGTATAAGAAACATAGGGACGTATTCCGGTGTTTCGGAAAAGAAGGAGAAAGGGAAACGTAGGGACGTATCCCGGTGTTTCGAAAGAAGAGAGAAACATAGGGACGTATCCCGGTGTTTCGGAAAGAGAGAGAAATGGAAACATAGGGACGTATCCCGGTGTTTCAGAAAGGCATAAGAAACAAAAGGACGTATCCCAGTGTTTCCAAACAAAGGAGCGTGCAAAACAATGCAATGCAGGTGCACAAGACGGTGCGATAAAATGCATTTTCTATGCAAGTATGGGGGCATTTTCTATGCAACACTGAAAGCATATTCTATGTAGAAACATAACGATGCACGGCACGCATTCAACCGAAGTGTATATGAAAGTTCACATTCTATGCAATGGAAGGGCATCAAACACGTACTCTGGTGCCTCCGATTTACCTTTCGGAGGACTTGGCAACACAACTCTGCTCGAAAAAGGGACACCCTGTTTACATTGGCGAGAGATAACATTTGCTGCTGCTTTAATTGCCATTCTGACTTGAAGCAGGCTTAAGCTTGGAGTAGAGGCACACTCATTCTTCGGAGCACTGACAAGGCCTGAAGAGGTACATCCGGAGTACAATCACGGAATTTGCTGAAGGTGAAACACACTCAGATGCTTCGATCTTCCCTCTTTGCTTTTGCTTTGTAGTCTGGAACCCATATAACTTCAAATAGGTCATTGTTTTACTGTTCTTGCATGACCTGGGTTGAACCCTGCGGTTTTAAGAAAGAACAAATTCTTGTTTTGCACAAATGTGGAGAATGACACAGCACTCCGAGCACAAAACGATTTGATTGAAATTGAGAAATGAGTTCTCGATCGGCTATTGAGCCTAAGACTGAACACAGCGCACTATGACTCAACAATGGAAAACAAAAGGTAAACAACCAAAACACATCGAGTCATGCTCGGGACGACTCAAAGCAAGAATCGAGACAAACAAAACAAAAGACACGACATACAGACGTGCACAGGGAGCCTCTTTCTTCGGGTATTGTTTCCCACCCTTTCTCATTTGTGATTCTCACATCACTCGGCCCTCAAGCTCTGTTTTTCTGAAAAAGCCCTTTTCCTCACTTTTTCTCTCAGCACACATCTCTCTATTCTTTAATCTCTCATTTTTCATCCCTCCCCAGGGTGGTTGATGAATAAACAGGAAGTTACGGGTTGTTGCCCCTAGCATTATGCTAGATTCTCTTCTTCTTCTCACAACAGTGAACTTTCTCCCATAAAGGGGTTGTGCTACAATCAGGTATGTAGCGAATCTGCAGCTGACATCGGTTGATGATGCTCTGCTGGGGAGTTTGGATGTGATCAGATCTGTCCAGATAAGGGAGTGGAATATCTTGTCCCATTCCGGTTCGTGCTTCGCACCTGGCTTGATACCTCGTTGCTTGGAGGATGTGAGAGCTTTCTGCCCTTTTGCGGTCAGCTTCAGTGGTGCCCTTTTCTAGCGAATACGGTGCCCTTTCGGCAAGTAGAGTGCCCTTTCTGGCAAGTATGTTGACAACGGGAGAAAGACAGAACACCTGACTCAACTGTGCCCCTATTTCATCATTTTGACCATTTTTTGTTATTGTTTTCTACTAAAACAATCTTGACCAATATGAGAGTTAGATTAACATACTTGTTCGATTTTTGATTTGAAAATCATGCAAGTTAGGTTA
This sequence comes from Camellia sinensis, assembly GCF_055761805.1. Taxonomy (NCBI): domain Eukaryota; kingdom Viridiplantae; phylum Streptophyta; class Magnoliopsida; order Ericales; family Theaceae; genus Camellia; species Camellia sinensis. Next base: position 156,962,331 of record NC_138964.1, read on the forward strand.
TGAGCACTGAAAATTTTCCCTTTTTGGGTCCAAGAAATGGTCCAGTTTTGGAAAAGATGGAATAATTTTTGAGAGATCAGTCAACCTCAGTAAAAATTCTCAAAAATTGTTTTTGCAAACGGCTAATGCTTAACAAGCACGTAACCTACTCTTGAGACGCACAACCTCGAATTTGGAGGAAAATTGCCCCCTTTGCTCGAAGAGAGCTGCATGGCAACGGAAAGTTGCCTCTTGTTTGAACGGCACCGCATCGCATTGAATGGTAACGGAAAGTTGCCCCTTGTTTGAATGACACCGCGGTGCATTGAATGGCAACTGAAAGTTGCCCCTTGTCTGAATGGCACCGTAGTGTATTGTAATCAGTCCTCAGAGTGATGATTGCAACCGAACTCCCGGATACAGAAAAGACAAAGATGACTAGAACCATCACATGGACACAGTTGAATTTGAAGTATTTTACGGCTGGACTTCAGGATGAAGTTGCCTACGTATCCCAAAGATGGGAATCAAGCCTCACGTAGTTTGGGGTAAGGTACACTCAGGTATTATCCTCTCCTTTTTAGGCTCTAACTTTTGCCAAGGCGCCCGTTGCGGGTTTTCGACCTTGCGAGCTTTGTTTTCCTTTTCTTTTCAATTTTTTTTCATTTCTTTTTCTCTTCTTTTTTTGCATTTTTTTTTTCTTTCTTTTTTTTTTCTTTTCTTTTGCATTTTTTTTTTTTGTATTTTTCTCTTGCTCTAACTTTTGCCTGGGTCGCCCTTCCGGGTTTTCGGCCCAGCGAGCCTCTCAAAGGGTAAAAGTGTAACAAGTCCATGCCAAATGGTTTTAGGGTTTTGAAGCCATCCGTATCCAGGAGAGTGGCTGTTGTATTGATTTACTGAAGGATCCATCTTCGGCTCTTCGAGCATATCTGACATTTTTGCCCCTAGTTTGAGGGGGGGCTTTTGATCTAGCTTTACAAGCTTCCTTTGATCTGATCTTCTTGATCTGACTTTGGTGCCTCTTGTTCGAGGGCTGCTTCAAAATGGCCACACAAGCCTCACGTTGTGGTTGACCGTTGAACGTTCTGAACTCAGGTTCAAGGTTTGAAAGTGAGGGGTCGAATCTCGAGGCTGAGAGCGATCCTAAGCTGCACAATCTCAAGAGCGATTCCACACAAGTCTTCGTAGGACCGCGCAAAAAAATATTTTTTGAAATTTTTTAAGAAAGCGACAAATCGCTCGCGCCAAAGACAGTGTAGAACCAATCTGAATCAAGCTAGGGTCCTTCTCAGTACTCACATTAACAAGCATGATCTCAATCATTAAGGGCTTAGCATGCCTCTCTTTCTCTCAATTGATCAAGTTTTGCAAAACCTGAGGAATTCCTTCCTCTTCGTTTTTATCACAATGTTTCGAAAAAAGTTTTGAAAAACTTAGGTCATTACAATGACTTCAAAGGCACAGAAAAGGCAGGCGAAGAGCACTGTCATTTCATTCAAACTTCTGGCACAACTGGCACACGGCAGAAGCAAACACAAGAGTGTGAAAATCACTGCTGTTCCATTCAAATTTGTTGGCATAACTGGCTCCAAGGCAGAAACAGACTCAAAGGAAAGCAAAAGGACAAATGCAAAACAAGCAAGTGATATCCAAGGTAACACCCCCGAAATCACCTAACTCTAACAAAACAAGACTGACTCGATACAATAAGACAGACCTGACTGACTCAGTATGAAAGGACTGACTCAAAATAAAGAGACAGACTCAAAACAACACAACAAGACTGACCCAATACCCAAGTCAGAATATACAAAACTAGCATTCACAAATGCTCAAAACAGTGCGTGCCATACGCCACATCTGGAGTAAACTGAGTGCCGCCCGCAGGTGGTTCATCCCCCGATCACAAATTCACATTATCCCCCACAAGTTCACTAATCAAGTGCCGATAGAGTTTGCAGGACCCGATGCGGGGATGACCCTGTTGTCAATCAAATTTTGTATCTCGTGACAAAGACGTACGCAACTGTCGGTGTCATGACCGGTTTGTTGATGAAAAGCACAGTACTTAGTCGGGTCATGCTTTGCAGGGAGAGGATCAGGTAGAGGCCGTTGTTCTAACGGTTTCAGATGCCCTTTCCTGAATAGGACCCCTAGAGCTTTAGACAAAGGCATAAAGAGCGGGGTGAAAACCCTCTTGCCTTAGGGTAGATAGTCCGAAGTTCGGGTGTTTGAAGTGGATGCACCAACAAAGGGGGTGGCTGCTCTCGGTGTGGTGGTGGCGACCATGCCCACGTCTGAAGTCCTAGCAGCTGCATCACCGCTGGTGGTCGCATTCGAACTGCGGGTGAACGCCCTCCTGGGCTGCTCCTTCTCCTGGTCAATGAGGCCCTGCTTCATGGCATCCTCGATCTGTACTCCCATCTCATGCAAATCTAAAAAGGTAGGGAAGGGGAGCATGATCATTTTTTGCATTAGCTTAGGCTGGAGATTGCGCACAATCATCCGGATTTGATCCTTATCAGTAGGCCTTAGAGTCATCATCGAGGCCTTCGCCCTCTACCGGGCCACGAATTCTGAGAAGCTCTCCGTAGGCTCCTGCCTTGTCGTCTCAAGATCACGGGTCGTAATCTCGATTTGAGTGTTATAGGAGTACTGTGCAATGAATGCCTCAGCCATCTCATCCCAGTTTCTCTTGACATCATCTTCCAGTTTTGCATACCAGATGGCCGCTACACCTGACAGGGTTCGGCCAAACAGTGAAAGCTTCTGTAGTCTGGTGAGGCCCATCGGCCTTAGAATATCTGAAAACAGTCGCAGGTGCACCATGGGATCCCCGGATCCGTCAAAACGATCAATTTGTGGCATCTTAAAGCGATCTGGCAGCGTCACGGCTGCGTCGGTATACCCGTCCTCAATGTCTGGAATGGACTTCACACCTTGAGATTTCTTGAATAGCTTTTCAAGCTTGCTTACTTTCAATGCTGTGGGGTCTGTCTCAATATCAAAGGGGGGGGTCTGGTAGGTCGGTGGGTGTTTTAGATAGCTGGGGTAGAACCGGGGGCGGAGCTGGCCCTGTCGGAATGTCCGTATCTTCCTGGACATTAGCTGTCTCCCTGAGTGTTGGAACTCTTGGTGGGGGAGGAGCCTGGTGTGAAGTAGATACTCCAGTTTGCTGCTCTAACCTGGCAATTGTCTCTGCTTGTTGGGCTATGACCACAGCCTGTTGCTTGGCGAATTCTGCTTGACGGACAGTGTCTTGCTGCATGGCTTTCATACTATCCTGGAGTTGGCGCACCATCTCTTCCAGACTCGACATATTGTGCTGGTCTAACCGAGCGACCGGTATATCTCCCTGAGGTAAAAACAAATATCTCAACCCAACTGTGCACAGGTGAGATGGATAATGACTGCTGATCCGAAGACTGGTGATCTGTGCCTGACTAGCCTTTTTACCCTGTCTCTGGCAAAGGAGCACTGATTGCCCTTGAACTGAATCTCTGACCTGACAAAGTCTATCAGCACAAGTCCGATGAACCTCGGGAGATATCGGAGCCTTCTGAAGCTATGGTTCCAGGACTACCCTAGCAAAAGGGAAAACAGAGAGCATCTCAGCCTGATTTCACTATAACCCATATGAGCACTAGGATAACTGTGCCCTCTACTGAATTCTACCCCAAAATTTTGCCTGTAAACTGATACCCTCAGGTAAAACTGATTCCGCAAATACTGATTGTGATGCCCACAGGCCTGATACTCAAACTTGCAAACTGATACATGTAATCCTGTAGAGGCCAACTCTAAAGCACATAGCAGATAAGTGAGAGCCAAAACACCCCTATGTTGGGGTAGGGTTTCCTTGTCCTATTTTGTCAGGAGCTAGGGTTTCACTACGGACGCAGCGGTTTTCAAACAACCTAACATCGGGTAAGCAACCTGTCCTAGTTTGGAATAGTCACTATGGATTTCGATATGCACTAGGTCGAATGGTCGAAAAGGGTGCCCCAGTAAAACCGGGGTTTGTGTTCCCATACTGTCAGAGCCCACAACCGGTCAGCCTTATGGCATGCTTTGACAAAGTCAAGCCTCCGGCAAACCGTTCAGGAATGGCAGATGGCAAACACGGTGCCCTAGGCGCACCAATGCACATGCAATGCAAAGAGACACATAAATGAAATCAAAACAGGATATCATGAGTTCGAGTCAAGCTCTCTAAAGTCCCCAGCAGAGTCGCCAGAAACTGTAGACGCGCCCGTGGGCCTCACTACAGTTCGGACTCAATTCGTGTCACGGTTCTTAATCTGAACCAAAGAGTCCAAATTTGGCAAATCATTTTGAGAAAACAGATTTTTTGAAAGAAGTGTCAAACATGGACTGCTTTGCCAGATACAAAGTCGCCACCTAAATATTTTATTTTGGGGGAATTTAGGAAACCCTGACTCGGTGCCAAAGGCCACGTGTCTGTCATCACCAAAGTTGCCTCGGCTCGGGAACTTGGGTACGATTGGAGAAGGTCAACTATGAGCACCCCCTCTCGCCCGATCCGAAGATCGGCCTCTACTAACCGTGATATCTTGTTTTGAAAGCATTATGTATTCTTATTCCGGTTATTAGCCTAGAATTACTATGTTGTGCGTACAGCAAACAAGTATAGACCAAGTCGCCTAAATTGGAACAAAACATTGCATGTTTGTTTTGAAAATGGTTTGCTACTCGCAAGTAGGCTTAAAATGCAGGTTTTGCCACCCTCAAGTGGGCTTTAGAAAAGATGATTTTGCCACTATCTAGTGGGCCTAAAACTCACAAATTTAATGCATTATTCCAATTTAGGTAATTCAACCTCCATCCACAGGCATTCAAGCAGTTATATTACATAAGCAGCTAGCCTCATGGTAATCATGCAATTATGGCAACACTCACACACATGCGGTATGCTAAAGCATAAATGCTTACCGAGTACTCCGAGCCAAAACAAAAACTAGTTAGTAATCATATGCATGATCCTAGTTCATGTTAAAATGGCTAATGCAACACATGAAAAATGCAACTAAAATTGGCTCGGATAATCTACAATGGCATGTGAATGCTACAACTAACACGTATTCAATTTGGAATTGAAATACAAATGCAGTTAGAATGATGCGCCGAGCCTGGTACATGCAAGACAAATGTATGAATGCACGCATGCATAGCATAAGGTATGCTAATTTAAATATGCCCTAGTCTACCATCATAAGCGGGTAAATAAAAGGGAAGAAAGACGTGGGGTTGGAAGACATACACACACTGACCCACACTTATTACAAATTCGCCCTCGCTCGGAGGGACCGAAAGAATAATACAAATTAACTAACTCGCAAGCTAATTAATTATTACAAATCACCTAATTAATTAACAAATTAACTAAGCTAAGGAAAGCAGTAAAGGCCTCGGGAAGAGGATCCAATGCGCGCGTGCTCGGGTTTGCTCGGAAATCCAACGCCATGCACAAGTTTGCCTCTGTTTTCCCTGCTCTGCTCCTCTAAGGACTGCCAAAGTCCAAGGGTATGCTCTTTGGATGCTGGGGGGTACCACCGACCAAGTATAAACGCCACCGGCCAGAGGGGATGATCACCGGCCACTGAATAAGCTATCGGCCAAACATATTTTGCCGGTCGGCAGTATATATGGCCGGCCGGCCAAAACTTCCTGCAGAAACCTGTTTAGAGGGCAGACAAGGCATGGCAATGCATTTTCAAAGCAATGTGTGCACCACCACATCCCTTATCATGTTTGTGACTCAAAGGGGTATGGTGCTCGATTCTCGGACCACCAATCGCTCATTTCAATGCGCGATGGCCCAAAAGCCAAGTGTGCAACTTCAATATGGAATAAAATGCACAAAACAAACAATGGGCCCCAACCTCCATCATAATCAATTCAAGAGGCAAGAGATGCATGCTAATGTAATGCAACCTAGGCATGTGAGCTAAGTGTGCAACATGATCATGCAAACAACAAAACCATGTGCAATAGGCACATGAACTAAACAAGTAAGCGTGCAAGGCATATAACATCAATGTTAATGACACACATGCAACAACATGAAAGGCATAACACATGTAAATATGCAAAGCGACTTAACACAAGAAGCATGCCAAATGCAATGACACTTAAACATGCAACATGTTAATAGGCTAAGTACCTAAAAATACAAACATGTATAGCATGCAACAACATGCCAAAGGGATGGTCTTAAACTAATTTGGACAGCTCTCTACTAGGTCCAAAACAGTGGCCATGAAAATGAGACAATCGAAATGCGTGCATACATGCACGCAAACCGAGGACCGATCCTAAGGCACAAATGCCACTCTAACAAGGCATGGAAACGCATGAAATATGGCATACAAACATGCAAGTTTCAGCACTGAAATGTGATGCAAAATGATCCCGAAACATGGAAACATGGCACCCGATGCATGAGATGAGCCCCGAAACTCAAAACTAGGCATATATGATGGCTTACAGCTATACAAAGCATGCATTATTTGATCATGAAGCATGAAGACAGAGTCAAGGCAGTCCCAAAACATGCATATTTCCAGTTCAAAGCATGGCCAAAGGATGTTAGCAAGATGGACTAAAATAGCATGCAACTTTGACTAGCAAACATGGGTTGTATGGCAAGTATATGACGCACATGGAATCTCATGAAACCATCAAAAATCAGTGAATAAAACATATGAAAATAGGCCCAAATAACCACTGATATGCAACCATGGCATGCAAAAATGATGAGTTACTTTAGAGGGCCATGCAAGGAGTTATTAAGCACATGCAAGATAGACATTTAGCAAGACCAAATCAACTCTGAAAATGAGTTTTGAGGGTCCTAAAACCCACTGAAAAATGCCTGAACTGAGCTCAAGATGTGTGCAAACATAGGCCCCTTTGTAAGTCCAAAAATGCAAGTAATGATGACAATAAGGAGACGGGATGGCCCTCTCTTTCTTAGGACCTTAAGACACCCTCCTCACCACTGAAATCCCTTAAGATTTCAGTGGTGAGGAGGCCTAAACAAGGTGGTCCCGGAGCTCACAAAAAATGCATAAAAATGAGGCCAAACATGGCCTAAGAGGGGGTAGACAACCCCAAACACAAAAGTGTTCTTAAACAAACTTGAAAAGGAGCTAAAAACAAGACTTTTTTCAGTTATACACTAACCTCAAAACAGAAAGCAAGATAGGCTAAAAGTGTGTGCAAAAATGGGGGATAAAAGAGGGTTAAAGACTCACCCTTGTAGACCAACGAAACCAGCAGCTTCTTGGACAAAAAACCAGTCCCTTAGCCTCTGAAAATGGCCTCCAAGCTCCTTAGGTTGATGATGGAGGTGTTAGGCTAGGGGTTGGTGTGCAAAGGAGCCAAGAACCAAGCAATTTGGAGCCAAAATGGAGGAGATATGGAGAGAGATATATGTATGGAGCCTTAGACCAATTCTTGGAACCCCTTGAATGGAAGGATAGGCTCTATATTTATAGAGCAAGACAAGGTGCCAAGCTTCTTAGAGAAGCTAACAAAAAAGGGGTCAAGGGGGTCAAGCTTCTCTTAGAAGCTTGGAGCAAAAGGGCCAAGAAGGCCAAGCTTCTTGGAGAAGCTAGACAAAAGGGCCAAGCTTCTTGGAGAAGCTAGGCAAATGGGTCAAGCTTCTTGGAGAAGCTAGACAAGGGTTCAAGCATCTCTTAGAAGCTTGGAGCAAAGAGTTCAAGTTTCTTGGAGAAGCTAGAACAAGGGTGCAAAAGGTTCAAGCTTCTTCAAGAAGCTAAAAAAAGGATCAAGCTTCTTGGAGAAGCTAAAAAAGGGTCAAAAGGTTCAAGCTTCTTGGAGAAGCTAAAAAAGGGTCAAGCTTCTTGGAGAAGCTAGAAAAAAGGTTCAAAAGGGTCAAGCTCCCTCAAGAAAAGGTCTCGGCTAGGAAAAGTGGCCGATTGATCAAAAACAGGGGCCGGCCGACCAAACACAATGCCGACCGACCATCAATAGTGCCGATCGGCCATCACCAATGGCCGGTGGCAAGGAAACAAGGCCAGTGGCTTCAAGCCATGGCCGGTGAGGTGTGGGGATGGCCTACAAGCTATTTCCCACTCATCTGCCGTAGGGAGCTTGATGGATGCAATGGTGTCCACCCAACTAGATATTGCTCATGCTGTTGGAATAGTAAACAGATTCCTTTCCAATCCAGGAAAAGAGCATTGGGAAGCAGTCAAGTGGATTCTGAGGTACCTCAAGGGTACGACAAAAATGTGTTTGTGCTTTAAAGATGCTAAACCAGTCTTGGAAGGCTATACGGATTTAGATATGACGGGAGATCTTGATGGTAGAAGATCTACATCAGGATTTCTATTCACTTTTGCAGGGGGAGCTGTGTCATGGTAGTCCAAGCTGCAGAAGTGTGTTGCTTTATCCACAATCGAGGCATAGTATATTGTCGTAGCGGAAGCTGGGAAAGAGATGTTGTGGTTGAAGCGGTTTCTCCAAGAGTTGGGATTAAAGCAAGAAAAGTTCACGGTTCATTGTGATAGCTAGAGTGCCATAGACCTGAGTAAGAATTCAATGTATCATTCTCACAAGAACACATTGATGTTCGGTATCATTGGATAAGCAAAGTGATGGAAAAGCAATTATTGGAACTGATCAAAATCCATACAGATAAGAATCCAACTGACATGTTTGCAAAGGTGGTCTCGAGAGACAAACTCAAAATTTTTAGAGACATTGCCGGGATGAACTTCAAGTGAAAAGTCAGTCATGCATGTGGGTATGGAGGGGGAGAATTATTAGCTCCAACCACACATGCATGCATGCAGAGAGTCATGCAAAGATAGCGTGAGAGGACTTCCATCTCAAGAGAAGGAGGTCTGAGCTGGACATCTCTCCATTCTCTTCACGTTGTTGTCTTTGTTGATTCTCACCATTCACCATTAAGATGGTAGAAAATTTTGGTGGGTTTGTCACCTCTCTCTCTTTCTCTCTCTCATCTTTGTGTACAAATAAAGACTAAAGGGAGAGAGTGAATGTATCATCAGAAAAAGAGAGAGTTGTGAGAAGTGTATGAGAGCTCTGAGTTGAGTAGAGAGAGTGAGATACTCCTCCTCCTCCGTTTTGTATTATTACTCTGTTTTAGTGAAATTCTCATTTCTGCTCCGTGGACATAGGCATTGTGCCGAACCACGTAAAATTTGTGTTCTCTGTGTGTGTGTAATTTATATTCTGGGTGTTCATGATCCTAACAAAAAGCACACCCATTTGTTTTCAATACATTGCTTCAAGTTTTGGATAATGGAACGTTGACTGATGGCCAAGTCCGCATGGTTGATTTCACCAACATAGCGATCATTATCACTTCGAACCTTGGAGCCGAGTATCTCTTGAAAGGATTAATGGGCAAGTGTGCAATGGACAGTGCTCGAGAATTAGTAATGCAAGAGGTAAACTAGTAACTCCATAAAATTTTCAATTGATGTGTTGTTTAACATGCTTGTTTCATTATTCTAAGTTTCGAATTTGACTTAAGATTGAGTTTTGATACACAACAAGTGAGGAAACACTTCATGTCTGAGTTGCTTAATCGGCTAGATGAGATTGTGGTATTTGATCCTCTTTCTCATGAGCAATTGAGGAAGGTTGCTAGGCTTCAGTTAGACGATGTTGCGGTTGGCCTTGCGGAGAGACGTATTGCCTTAGGTGTGACCGAAGAAGCATTGGATGTTATATTAGCAGAGAGTTACGACCCGGCAAGTACTAAGACTTCTTTAAGATTTGCATGTTTCATTAATTTCATTTGCAATGGTATTTGTTTGGAAATGGTTTTTTTAGTAGTGGTTTTTTTTTTTTTGGTGAACTTTGTTTTGTATTTAAGGGTTGTTTGGGATAAACCAAATAAGTATACTTTTTGATTTTTTATGAAATATGGGTTGGGTATGGGTTGAGTTTCAAGTGATGTGGTAGAGAGATGATATGACTTAAATAAGATAATGACTTTTTTTGATTAGTGAACATCTTGTTAAAGTTCTGAGAAAGATATACTTCCATGTTTTTTTGATTAGGCAGACCAAAAAATTAAAGAAAAATAAAATTAACTTGAAAATTTGGGGAAAAAAAATCCACCAAAAGTGAGTTTGGTCAGGGAATTTAGGAAGGAATTTGAAAAAAAAAAGTATGAAATTAAATAAAATGTAGGCATATTTTATTTACATTTTACTTACTTTTTTTATTTCCCTTTTTAAATCTCTTTTCAAATTTTCTAACCAAACACAACATAAAACTAAAAAAACAATAAACTTGAATGATTAAAATTTTGTTTGAAAAGTAGAAAAGCCGTTCAACGGACTTTAAAAGTAAACAATTTTATTAAAAACTGTTGGAAAATGGTTTAATATAGGCATATTGTTGAGCCCAAAATTGAGTGGGCCCCGAACGTCTTTTGGGGTGGATCCGAAGAGGTGAAGTGTTTCTTGCCGTGTGGCAAGTCACACGGTGAAGACGGTTCGTCAAAACCATTTATGAGTTAATGGAAAGTTGACGTCGTTTTTGGGTCTAACATTAATTTTTAGATAAAATTCATTTGAATTTTTTAATAAAAATTATTGTGAGAATTTAATTTAATTCTAAATTCAAATTTTGGGTTCCTAAGTAGTTTCCTAAAGTTTGTAATTGTAGGAATTTAATTTAATTCTAAATTCAATTTTTAGGTTCCTGAATAGTTTCCTAAAATTAGTACCTCTTCCTTTATTTTATTAAACTAGTTTAATATATATATATTAAATGGTTTAAACAATAAAGGTGAAACAGTTACTTTAACTGTTCTAACGGATCCCTTTTCAATTTGTTTGGAAATTTGTTCTTACTACGGTCGAAACCTCTTTTCAAATTTGAATAGTTGAGGGTGCACCTATTCATAGGCTTTATGCACCTTTTCACTATTTATTTGGACCTGTTCGGGGCAGTGTTTGGTTACCTATATATATTGCCATAAATCCAGTATTTAATACATCCGAAAAATTCAGTCAAGTGGTCTCATTGCTGTCCAGTTTTTCTCTAAGTGCATTTATTCTTCATATTTAGTTTTAGAAAAAATTAAAGAGAGTATAGATCACAGTTTGGTTCGCCGAACAAATTTATTTGAAGTGCTTCTATAAATTTGTGAAGATTATTGTATCCTGGGAGATAGACGCCATTCAACCGTAAGCACCGTAGCGGGGCGAATCTGTCTTAAGGACTGAGTGTCACACACTCGACTTGGTCTTAATTTTATTTTGGTTTGATAAATAAATCCGGTATGTTATTTATTTATTTTGTTTGAATTTATTTCAAGTTATTTTATATACATAGAAGATTGTTCATTCAATCTTCAGACAGATTTAAATTATTCTGTTTACAGAATTTTTCGTTTGTTTCCTTTTCTCATTCTTCGTAAATAATTTCGGAAGAAAATTATTTTCTGTGAATTTACAAAATAATATTTTGGTTGAAAAAATAAATAGTGATTATATGCTATTTGACAGATAGTAGTAATATACTGTCTCTTTTCTTTGACAACTAGTAGTACGATACTGGTGTCATTAACAATTCAGAATATATTTTTGTGAAATTTTGTCAGGAAATTAATTTTGATTTTTTAGAAATTATTTTCTGAGTTTTCATTAATTAAAATTCTATTTTAGTATTTTAATTATTGAAGTGCTACCGAAATTAATTTTCTGTGTGGAATTAATTTGGTTGAATAAAATTTTATTTTATTTTCAAATTAATTGAAAAATAAAAGTTATTTTCTTATTTCTTTTATTTTACAGAATTTAATTTCTTGTGTGGAATTAATTTGGTTAAATAAAATTTTATTTTATTTCCAAATTAATTGAAAAATAAAAGTTATAGTTTTTATTTCTTTTATTTTACAGAATTTAATTTTTTGTGTGAAATTAATTTGTTTAAATAAAATTTTATTTTATTTTCAAATTAATTGAAAAATAAAAGTTACATTCTTATTTCTTTTATTTTTACAAAATTTAATTCTGTGAATTTGGTTTAATTTTCTGTGTAGTGTAAATTCTAATTCTAATTTTGTTTTATATATTAGAATTGATGGTTACTGAAACTAATGCCCAAACAAGTACTACTGTGGTGGCTGCGATTGCACTAACCCCTTCTCCTATGATGACAGTACCGGTAAATCACGGTGAAAAGCCAGAGAAGTTCTCAGGAACTGACTTTAAAAGATGGCAACAGAAAATGTTGTTCTATCTTACAACTCTAAACCTGGCTCATTTCCTTCGTGAAGATGCTCCTATCCTGAAAGAGGATGAAACCGACTGGCAAGTGGTTGCTGCGGTTGATGCCTAGAAACATGCCAATTTCCTTTGTCGGAATTACGTCTTGAACGGACTTGACAACACATTATACAACGTCTACAGTCCAATCAAGACAGCAAAAGAACTTTGGGAAATGTTGGAGAAAACGTACAAAACGGAAGATGCCGGTTCAAAGAAATTTGTGGTTGGCAGATTCCTGGATTTTGTAATGGTTGATTCAAAAACTGTGATCAGCCAAGCTCAAGATTTCCAACTCATTCTGCATGACATTCACACAGAAGGTATGTCTCTTAGTGAATCCTTCCAAGTTGCAGCCTTAATTGAAAAATTACCAAAAGGCTGGAAGGAATTCAAGAACTACCTCAAACACAAGCGCAAAGAAATTTCTATGGATGAGTTAATTGTGCGTTTGAGGATTGAGGAGGACAACCGCAATTCTGAAAAGCGGGCTGGTAAGCTTCCTATGGAGTCTAAGGCAAATGTGGTGGAACATGCTTCAAAAACCAAGAAACGAAAGTCTTCTGGAGAAAGTTCATTACAAGGCTCTAAAGGGGGAGGAAATAAAAAGTACAAATTTAATGACAAATGTTACATCTGTGACAAAGAGGGACATCGGGCCAAAGATTGTTGTAGCAAAGGCAAAAGCAAAAGAAGAACAAGCAAGAAGCCTGCTCAAGCCCATATGGCCGAAGTGGACAATATTTCCAATGGTGTCGATGACATCAATCTTTCTGCAGTTGTTTCCGAGGCAAATCTTGTCGGAAATCCTAAATAATGGTGGGTGGACATTGGTGCTACTCGTCATATTTGTGCCGACAAAAATATGTTCACATCTTATTCTTCAGTGGATAATGGCGAACAACTTTTTATGGGCAACTCCTCAACTTCCAAAGTTGAAGGTCAAGGAAAGATTGTACTCAAGATGACATCTAGAAAGGAACTCACTCTCAACAGTGTGCTGCATGTACCGGACATTCGCAAGAATCTTGTTTCCAGATCTTTGTTGAGTAAAAATGGGCTTAGGCAAGTATTTGAGAGTGATAAATTTGTACTTACTAAGAATGGGATGTATGTAGGAAAATGTTACATGTCGGATGACCTTTTTAAGTTAAATGTAATGACCGTTGTACCCTCAGTTATTAATAATACTACATCTTCTTCTTACTTGCTTGATTCTTCAAATTTATGGCACGGTAGATTAGGACATGTTAATTATGGATCTTTGCGTAGATTAATTAATATGGAATGTTTACCTAAATTTAACATTGATTTAAATTATAAATGTGAAATTTGCGTTGAGGCAAAATTATCTAAAACTCCTTTTTATTCAATTGAAAGAAGTACGAAACCACTTGAATTAATTCATAGTGACATTTGTGATTTTAAATCAATTCAAACTAGAGGTGGGAAAAAGTATTTTATCACTTTTATAGATGACTATACTAGATATAGTTATGTTTATTTAATTCGAACCAATGATGAAACTTTGGAAACTTTCATTCAATATAAGAATGAAGTTGAAAATCAACTTGGTAAGAAAATCAAGAAACTTAGAAGTGATAGAAATGGTGAATATGAATCACCTTTTGGTGAGTTTTGTAAAGAACATGGAATAATTCATCAAACCACCGCTCCTTACTCACCTCAGCAAAATGGAATTGCTGAAAGGAAAAATAGGACTTTAAAAGAAATGATGAATGCCATGTTAATCAGTTCTGGATTACCTCAGAACTTGTGGGGGAAGCAATACTTTCTACTAATTATATATTAAATAAAGTACCCCGAAAGAAAATAAATCAAACACCTTATGAATTGTGGCATGGAAGAGTACCATCCTACAAATACTTAAAAGTGTGGGGGTGTTTGGCTAAAGTGGCTATTCCTAGTCCTAAAAAGACTAAGATAGGTCCTAAGACCGTTGATTGCATTTTCATTGGTTATGCTAAGAATAGTAGTGCATATCGGTTTTTGATTCATAAATCAGAACATACCGAAATGCATGTAAATACTATTATTGAGTCTCGGAATGCATCATTTTTTGAACATGTATTTCCAAAGAAGACTGGACAGGAGACTAGTAACAATAAAAGATCTTTTGATGCTATTACTAGTAATGATCAAGAACATGATCAAGAGCAAGAGTTAGATCAAAATGAGGAAGAGGAACCTAGGCGTAGTAAACGTGCTCGAACCTCAAAATCTTTTGGTCCGGATTTCTTAAAATTTTTGTTAGAAAATGAGCCTTTAACTTTTAAAGAGGCTATGTCCAATCCTGAAGCTCCTTTATGGAAAGAAGCTGTCAACAGTGAAGTTGAATCCATCTTGCAAAATCACACTTGGGAATTAGTGGACTTGCCACCAGGTTGTAAACCTCTTGGGTACAAGTGGATTTTCAAAAGAAAATTGAAAGCGGATGGATCAATAGATAAATACAAGGCAAGACTTGTAGTCAAAGGGTTTAGATAGAAAGAAGGTCTAGATTACTTTGACACATACTCACCGGTTACTAGAATAACATCCATTAGAATGCTAATTGCCATTGCATCTCTATACAATCTAGAAATTCATCAAATGGATGTTAAAACCGCTTTCTTAAATGGTGAGTTAAATGAAGAAATTTACATGGAACAACCAGAAGGGTTTTCTGTTCCAGGAAAAGAAAAGAAAGTGTGTAAATTGGTTAAATCATTATATGGTTTAAAACAAGCGCCAAAGCAATGGCATGAGAAATTTGACATGGCAATGATGTCAAATGGATTCAAAATTAATGAGTGTGACAAATGTGTTTACATTAAAAACACAGACAAAGGTTATGTCATTGTATGTCTTTATGTAGGTGATATGCTCATCATAGGTAGTAATAATGACATGATTAAAACTACCAAGCAAATGTTGAATAAACATTTTGACATGAAGGACATGGGCATTGCTGATGTAATTCTTGGTATGAAAATTACCAAAACATCAGAAGGATATGCTTTGTCACAATCTCATTACATTGAGAAAATACTTGACAAATTTAGCAAAGATGGTGATCATCTTGCTAGAACACCTTTAGATGTTAATTTGTATTTTTCTAAGAATGTACAGGAAAGTATTTATCAATTAGAGTATGTCCAAATTATTGGAATCTTAATGTACTTGATGAACTACACTCGCCCAGATATAGCTTATGCAGTAAGTAAATTAAGTAGATATACGAGTAATCCGGGAGTAGAACACTGGAAAGCAATTATAAGGGTTCTAAGATATCTCCAATTTACTCGTAACATTGGGCTTCATTATACTAGATATCCAGCAGTACTTGAAGGATACTGTGATGCAAATTGGATATTGGATACTAGAGACTCGAAGTCCACCAGTGGGTATGTCTTTACTCTTGGTGGGGCGGCTGTATCTTGAAAATCTTCCAAACAGACTTGTATTGCTAGGTCTACTATGGAATCTAAATTCATAGCTTTAGACAAAGCAGGGGAAGAGGCAGAATGGCTTCACCACTTCCTTGAAGATATTCCAATTTGGCCAAAACCGGTGCCTGTTATATGCATACATTGCGATAGTCAATCAGCTATAGGTAAAGCACAGAGTCATATGTATAACGGTAAGTCACAACACATTCGTCGTCGACATAACACCGTGAGACAACTACTTTCTAATGGAATTATTTCCATAGAATATGTTAAGTCTAAAGATAACATAGCGGATCCACTAACCAAAGGGTTAGTAAGAGAGTTAGTTGAGAATTCATCGAGGGGAATGGGACTTAAGCCTATTAAATAAGAGTTACCACAACGGCAACCCAACCTAGTTGACTGGAGATCCCAAGATCTAGGTTCAAAGGGACAGCCGAGTTGTGAATGACTCAGAAGGATCACTGGGGAGTCTAACTCCTACCCAATTCTTTGATAAAATAATGATGTCTGCAGCGTTTGAGGTTAAGTAAAATTTTAATGATTCTTATATCTAGGTAAACCTAGTGGAGTATGGCAGGATACTCTTCATAAGAATCACCTATGTGAGTGTGAACTGGGCCGGTTCTATGAGATTTGTGAAGGGCTACAATTCTCTATAGCACTCATGATAGACCAGGTTGTTTAGGACCAAAATGAACACAATAGTGAGAACTAAACTGTGTCTGGGAATATACTGTGTGAGTTCTATTGTCTTGGTTTACACAAACGGCTGAATAGTTCAAGACATCATGTTCACTGATTAGCTAGTAAATTCGATAGTGTCTCACAAAGGAAGGTTCAAAGCCAAAAGTTACTTATCCTTTGCAGAATATTTCCAATTTCTGTACTCTCTGTAATTAGATCATGTTGTTGCATTTTCTCTCCATCAAATTCCATTCATGTGGGGGATTGTTGGAAAAATGGTTTAATATAGGCATATTGTTGAGCCCAAAATTGAGTGGGCCCCGAACGTCTTTGGGGGTGGGTCCGAAGAGGTGAAGTGTTTCTTGCCGTGTGACAAGTCACACGGTGAAGACGGTTCGTCAAAACCATTTATGAGTGAATGAGAAGTTGACGTCGTTTTCGGGTCTAACATTAATTTTTAGATAAAATTCATTTGAATTTTTTCAATAAAAGTTATTGTGAGAATTTAATTTAATTCTAAATTCAAATTTTGGGTTCCTAAGTAGTTTCCTAAAGTTTGTAATTGTAGGAATTTAATTTAATTCTAAATTTAATTTTTAGGTTCCTTAATAGTTTCCTAAAATTAGTACCTCTTCCTTTATTTTATTAAACTAGTATATATTTTAAATGGTTTAAACAATAAAGGTGAAACAGTTACTTTAACTGTTCCAACGGATCCCTTTTCAATTTATTTGGAAATTTGTTCTTACTACGGTCGAAACCTCTTTTCAAATTTGAATAGTTGAGGGTGCACCTGTTCATAGGCTTTATGCACCTTTTCACTATTTATTTGGACCTGTTCGGGGCAGTGTTTGGTTGCCTATATATACTGCCATAAATCCAGTATTTAATACATTCGAAAAATTCAGTCAAGTGGTCTCATTGCTATCCAATTTTTCTCTAAGTGCATTTATTCTTCATATTTAGTTTTAGAATAAATTAAAGAGAGTATAGATCACAGGTTTGGTTCGCCGAACAAATTTATTTGCAGTGCTTCTATAAGTTTGTGAAGATCATTGTATTCTGGGAGATAGACGTCATTCAACCGTAAGCACCGTAGCGGGGCGAATCTGTCTTAAAGACAGAGTGTCACACACTCGACTTGGTTTTAATTTTATTTCGGTTCGATAAATAAATCCAGTATGTTATTTATTTATTTTGTTTGAATTTATTTCAAGTTATTTTATATACACAGAAGATTGTTCCAACAAAAACTAAACCCCCCCCCCCCAAAAAAAATGCGAGTTTTTTAGGTAGATCCAAAGCTCAGACAAATTGTTACAATCCTTGCTTCTAGGTTCATGGTGCGAGACCTATTCGAAGATGGTTGGAAAAGAAGGTGGTCACCGAGTTATCCAAAATGCTCATAACGGGGAAGATTGATGAAAAGTCAACTGTTTGTATAGATGCTGCCTAAAACGGAATGGTGTTAACCTATCGTGTTGAAGAGAATGGTGCAGTAGTGAATGCCGCGACTGGGCAAAAATCAGATATACTTATTCAACTCCCTAATGGGGCGAGGAGCGATGCTGCCCAGACGGTGAAGAAGGGGTAATTATTTAGTAAATTTGGAGTATGGATACGTGATATTTCATAGTATTATGATTGGTGGAGAAGTGGGTAGGTGGGTATTTGTCACGACCCTAAACCGCCCCCAGTAGTTTGGTGCTGTGATGGCCAGTAATCCGTAATTACCGAAGGCCAACTTTCAAAAGTTTAACACAATCAGAGTATGGATATAAGGGCTCACAAATGCGGAAGCAATAAATCAAAATACAAGTAGTCCATAAGAGCTGTGCATAAGTCCAATGATGTGGCATACATCTTTACAACTTGAATACAATAAAGTAAAATACGAATTACATCTTGATCAAAAGGCTTCTCGAGCCGTCATATACAAAATACAGTGAATACAAGCCAAGAAGCATGATTTTCAAGATTCGCCGACGTAAAAGAAATAGCATTGCCAACGTGAATACAAAACAAAACCGGCATAATCATAGATCCAAAACAAGCTTTCAAAAACACATCTAGGCGTCGCCCACGTCCTGCTCATCACCTACATATATATAGAGAGAGTGAGCTTGGATACTCAGTGAATGGTACTAGTAATAAAGGTTTTGCATGAATATAGCCGAGATCTTTTCAAAGCAAAAACACATCAAAACTTTATCAAAACAAGGGACGAACCGTATTCATCTATCAAGGTCTCACAAGTCTCAAGGGATGCTTACTGACATTGGCAAAACACATCAAAACTTTATCAAACAAGAGATGAACCGTATTTATCTACCAAATCTTACAAGTCTCAGGGGATGTTTACTGACATCGGCAAAACACAAATCAAGCTTTCGATGAACCGTATTCATCTATCAAGGTCTCACAAGTCTCAAGGGATGCTTACTGACATCGGCAAAACACATCAAAACTTTCCGAACAAGGAAGTCCACACGGTAAACCGTCAGTGGCAAAACAAGGACTGCACGATCCGTAATCGATTAGTCAAGGTACTGCGAAAGTTTATAGTCCTCCAGCACAAGGGACTTGTGTTACTTAAGCCCGTAGCTCCATTTAACACGATGGTCTTGTGTTACTTAGGCCCGTAGCCCGTTTTAACACGATAGTCTTTCCAAGAGAGGACCGTATCCTCTTATACTTAGTACTGCGAAATCTTTCCAAGAAAGGACCGTATCCTTTTATGCTTAGTGCTGCGAAAGTTTAGAGTCCTCCAGTACAAGGGACTTTTATACTTGGTACTGCGAAGGTTTATAGTCCTCCAGTACAAGGGACTTTTCAAGAATGACATCAAAACAAAGCTTATACTTGATACATCAAACAGGCTATTCATTCATGCTTAACAAATACTTTTGTCAAAACAAATCAAAGCAAGATTTATCAAAACCGTATAACATAGCTTTATTAAAAGCACCACTCACATAGATTTCCTCGGGTGTAGGCTCGAAGCAAAGATCAAGGACCTACAATCACATGGCAATCATATTCTTAAAACAAGCTTTATATGCATGCAAATGATCCCGGCATTCTCACCAGATCCAAGTCAACAACAAAGCAAAACATGCTGGGATTTTAAACACTGCTCCCGTCTCATGGAAACACACTGGGTACCAACCAGGTCCTTGCCGAGGTCCTACACCACCTTGCCGAGGTGTGGTCCCGATGGCCTTATTCAAAAGCAAAGTCGGGAAAGCCTGGGTTTCCCTTTGAAGGACATGATGAACATGATCATGAAGAAGATGAATGCAAGATCATAACTTGTTACAAAATCAGAGATTTCATGCCAAGACTCCAAAACAGGGACCTGGGTACCCATACAAGAAGGTCATGCAAGAACAAACACAAAAACATGGTTTTGGTTTCAAAACTCTCGGATCAAAACGAGACTTTTCTTCAAGAACACATGAATACCTTTTTCTCTTCCAAAACCGACTTCCAATCGATGCATAACATGCAAAACAGATTTGGTCATGCAATGCAGCTAGATGATCAATAACAACAACCAATGTAGATCAAGATTCTAACCTCAAAACTCGAATCCAACGGTTCAAACCTCGAAGATCAAGCTTGGAAGATCTCTCCTCCCTCAAGAACTTCTCCTCCTTCTCTCTAGAGCTTCTCTCTCTAAAGGCAAAGATTTGAGACAAAATGATTTGTTTCTAGGTCTGCCGGCTGTCTTAACAATCAGCTCGGACACGTGGCGCTATTGGGTTGGTTCAACTCAAAAGGTGATTGATTGATAAGACAAGTCTATGACAAAGTGTACACAGCAAGCTAGGGCAAGACACATCGGCAAGTAATGACATCGGCTAAAGTCAAAGCTTCGGCAACAGGGTAACAAAGACATCGGCTAGGGAGGACGACACTTGACTAAGCTGTGCCACACCTTGGCCGGGGTGTGCCACACCTCGGTCTAGGCCATGCCTGCCCAAGGACAAGGAATACAAAGTGCAGAACACCTCGGCAACAAGCCCGAGGTGAAGGTGGGATCAACCAAATGGTTCCAAAACAGCTCTAAGTACAAAGGTTCAAAGGTGGACTAAGCTCAAGATGACCTCGGCTACACACCGAGCAAAGGACAAAATCATTCAAGTGACACTTAAACAAAACAAGGCAAGGCAAGGCTTGCAGAACAATATAACAAGACAAGTTCATGCATGAATGCATGCAAGTATGACAAGAGTAAGGTGAGGGTTGCTACATCCTATCCCCCTTAAAGAAGTTTGGTCCCCAAACTTAAGTTACCTTGCTCTATAAACAATTCCGGATAACGGATTCTCACATCTCCTTCCTTTTCCCACGTGGCCTCTGTGCCATAATGCTCCTTCCATTCGACCTTTATCATTGGTATCGATTTGTTTCTCAACTGCCTCACTTGCCTGTCAATAATCCTCATTGGTTTCTCCTCGTAGCCCAAATCCTCATTAACCGTAATCCCAGAATGATCAATTATATGTAGTGGATCTCGGATGTACTTCCTCAATATTGAAACATGAAACACATTATGGACTTGGCTTAATTCGAGTGGCAAAGCAAGTCGGTAGGCAACGGAGTTAACCTTGTCAAGAATTTCAAATGGCCCAATATAACGAGGTGGTAACTTACCTTTCTTCCCAAATCTGGAAACTCCTTTCATTGGTGAAACTTTCAGGAATACATGATCCCCAACTTCAAATTCTAACTCATTCCTTCTCTGGTCGGCGTAGCTCTTTTGTCGGCTCTGGGCAGTCTTAATCCTCTGTTGGATAAGTTTAATCTTCTCTGTTGTTACTTGAATCAATTCGGGACCAAGCAGAGCTCTGTCTCCAACTTCGGTCCAACATATCGGCGACCTACACTTCCTTCCGTACAAGGCTTCATACGGCGCCATGTCAATGCTAGCTTGATAACTGTTGTTGTAAGCGAATTCCACTAAGGGCAAATGTGTTCCCCAACTTCCTAGGAAGTCCAATACACAAAGTCTAAGCATATCTTCAAGTGTCTGAATTGTCCTCTCTGTCTGCCCATCCGTCTGGGGATGAAAAGCTGTACTAAATCTCAGCTCGGCTCCGAAAGCCCTCTGTAGACTCTGCCAAAATCTAGAAACAAATTTAGGATCTCGGTCTGACACAATTGACATCGGCACTCCGTGAAGTCTAACAATTTCGTTCACATATAGCAAGGCAAGTTGATCGGCGCTGAAGGTAGTCTTAACAGGTAGAAAGTGTGCTAACTTAGTTAATCTATCGACAACAACCCAAATCGAATCCATACCTTTCGGTGTCTTCGGCAAACCAATCACGAAATCCATGGAGATGTGTTCCCATTTCCACTCAGGAATCGGCAAAGGTTGAAGGAGTCCCGCCGGTCTTTGATGTTCTGCTTTTACTTGTTGACAATGCAAACACTGGGATACGAATTCGGCTATTTCTCTTTTCATATCTGGCCACCAAAACGTCTGTTTCACATCCTGATACATCTTAGTGTTCCCTGGATGAACAGCAAACTTGGAACCGTGAGCTTCCTGCAAAATTCTCCTTTTCAACTCTGGGATGTCGGCCACACACAACCTTCCTTCAAACTTAAGCACTTGATTTTCAATGGTATACCCTGGTCTCGGCTTTGTGACAATTTCCTCGGCCACTTTCTTGAAGAATTTATCCTCCATCTGTCTTGTCTTTACCTCATCAACAATAGTTGGCTCCACTGCTATCATGGTCAAACACGCCAAATTCCCATCTGACTTCCTGCTCAAAGCGTCGGCCACGCTGTTAGCTTTGCCTGGGTGATACTGAATTTGCACATCATAGTCTTTCAACAACTCGAGCCACCTTCTCTGCCTCAGATTCAATTCTTTCTGCGTGAACAGGTACTTTAAACTCTTATGATCTGTAAAAACCTGACAAGAAGCTCCATACAAATAGTGACGCCAAATCTTCAGAGCAAATACCACGGCCGCCAATTCTAAATCATGGGTAGGATAGTTCTTCTCATGGGGCTTCAACTGACGAGATGCATAAGCTATAACCTTACCCCCTTGCATTAACACACAACCCAAGCCCTTATGTGTTGCATCGCTATAGATATGAAACTCTTCATTACCTGATGGAAGTATGAGTACTGGTGCCGTAACTAACCTCGTCTTCAGTTCCTGGAAAGCTGACTCCCGATCTTTAGTCCATTCATACAGTGTTCCCTTCTTAGTCAATTGTGTCAATGGAATTGCAATCCTTGAGAAATCCTTCACAAACTTCCTGTAATAACCTGCCAAACCCAGAAAACTACGAATCTCGGACACATTAGTCGGCCTCGACCAATTTACTACGGCTTCAATTTTGCTAGGATCAACCGAGATACCCTCTTCACTAATCACATGACCCAAGAATGAGATTGTAGAAAGCCAAAATTCACAGTTGTTAAACTTAGCATACAATCTCCGGTCTCTCAGAATCTGTAAGGCAAGTCTCAAATGATTTTCATGTTCAGTTTTACTCTTGGAATAGATCAATATATCATCAATGAAGACAACTAAAAACTCATCTAAATGTGGCTTGAAGACTCTGTTCATTAGATCCATAAATGCAGCAGGGGCGTTGGTCACCCCAAAAGGCATTACTAAAAACTCGTAGTGGCCATATCTTGTTCGAAAAGCGGTCTTCTCAACATCTTCGGCTTTAACTTTAAGCTGGTGGTAACCAGACCTAAGGTCAATCTTAGAAAAGACTCGTGCTCCTTGTAATTGATCAAGCAGATCATCAATCCTAGGTAATGGGTACTTATTCTTGATAGTGACTTTATTAAGTTCTCTATAATCAATGCAAAGGCGGAGTGTGCCATCCTTTTTTTTAACAAATAAAACAGGCGCTCCCCATGGTGATGTGCTCGGCCTAATAAATCCCTTATCCAACAATTCTTGTAATTGCAGTTTCAATTCTCTAAGTTCAGCAGGGGCCATCCTATAGGGCGTTTTGGAGATCGGCTGTGTTCCCGACATGATATCAACAGTAAGCTCTATCTCTCTATCGACTAAGTGGCCAGGCAATTCGTTTGGGAAGACGTCGGGGAATTCATTAACAACTGGGATGTCGGCTAAATTAACGTCTCCATTCTGATCGTTCAGTATACTACACAAGTAGCCTCGACACCCTTTCTGAATTAATTTGTAGGCCTTAATGGACGAAATCAAGTAAGGTGGGGACACTATCCCTTTACCCTGGAAAACAACCTCAGCTAGGTTTGGGGGTTTCAGTGTGACACTTTTCGAAACACAATTTATGGTTGCATGATTAGCAGCTAACCAATCCATTCCCAGTATAACATCAAAAGGAGTTATGTCCAGAGGCATTAAATCTACTAGCAATTTAACATTTTCAATCACAACAACACATGCTCTATAAATGGATACAACAACCATGGATCTCCCAGATGGAGTAGACACAGATAACACATAATCGAGGGGCTCTAGTTCTCTATTAATCTTCTCGGCAAACTTAGCAGATACAAACGAATGCGTAGAACCCGAATCAATCAACACATAAGCATCTTGGGAGCAGATTAGGAGCATACCTGACACCACTGTTTCAGCATTCTGAGTGTCTCCTGGTACTAGCGCAAATGCTCTGCCCTGTCTCATCTGTCCCCTTCCAACATTACCCCTCTGGACGGAACCCGAGGTATTCTCGCCCTTCTTGTTGTTATCAGCCTTTGTCTTAGGGCAGTCTCTCACATAATGACCTATTTCACCACATTCATAACAGGCTCCAGATGTCCGACGACAGACCCCAAAATATTGCTTCCCACAATCCGAACACGTCGGTTTAGCATTACCTTCCTGTCGTAGGTTACTAGAACTGCCCATGTTCATCATCTTCTTGGTACCCAGCTGTGCTCGGCGATTGTCATAGTTCTGTCTCTTCCGTTGGTTCTCCCCCGAGCTCTGGTATCGGTTTAAGTTAGCTTCGGCCAGAATGGCTTTGTCCAACACCTCGGCGTAAGTCGGTATATTGAGCAAGCTAACCCTGTCCTGAATCGGTCCGCGAAGCCCACTCTCGAACTTTCTAGCCTTCATGTATTCATCGTTGGCTATGTGAGGTGCAAACCTCACCAATTCAGTAAAAGTGCGGTCGTATTCCGCCACTGTTCGGTTGCCTTGCGCCAAGGTTTGAAAATCAGTAGCCTTGCGGTTTCGAACACTTAGGGGGAAATGTTTGTTGTAGAACAACTCCAAGAATCGGGTCCAGGTCAAATCTGGATTACTTTCTCGAACCATCACCCACCATCTGCGAGCATCATCATCTAACGTGAATGCTGCTAACGTCACCTTCTGAGTGTCGGTGCTAGGAAAGCTCTCGAACAACTTTTCCATTTTCAAAACCCACGCCTCAGCCTTCGTCGGCTCTATGCCCCCAGAGAATCTTGGTGGTTTCATTTTCTTGAACTCCCTGATCAAAGCTATCGTGCCATCCCCATATAAGGCTGGCTGTGGAGGGACTTGCAGCACTGGAGGAGGTGGGGGTGGAACTACATTTCGGCTGTTGGTCTGCTCGGCCTGAGTCGACGCAGCACTAGCGAACTGTTGCCTGGTTTGCCTCAACTCGCGGGTCAAACCTTCAACTAATCTCTCCAGTCTGTCCATTCTGTCTTCGGGCCTATCTCGGCCAATTGGAGGTCTGCCTCTCCTCATAATGCTATGAGCATGCAAAGTGTGACTTTAAAGCAAATAAACAAACAACCACGTAGACAAGTAACAGATAGGCATGTCAAGACAATGCACACCTTGTTCAAATAGCAAGCACCATGATGCAATCCTATGCTCTTTAGGACTCACAGTGTATGAATAACGTATACTGAGGAACTTGTGCTCTGATACCATTCTGTCACGACCCCAAACCGACCCTAGTAGTTTGGTGCCGTGATGGCCAGTAATCCGTAATTACCGAAGGCCAACTTTCAAAAGTTTAACACAATCAGAGTATGGATATAGGGGCTCACAAATGCGGAAGCAATAAATCAAAATACAAGTAGTCCATAAGAGCTGTGCATAAGTCCAATGATGTGGCATACATCTTTACAACTTGAATACAATAATAAATCAAAATACAAGTAGTCCATAAGAGCTGTGCATAAGTCCAATGATGTGGCATACATCTTTACAACTTGAATACAATAAAGTAAAATACGAATTACATCTTGATCAAAAGGCTTCTCGAGCCGTCATATACAAAATACAGTGAATACAAGCCAAGAAGCATGATTTTCAAGATTCGCCGACGTAAAAGAAATAGCATTGCCGACGTGAATACAAAACAAAACCGGCATAATCATAGATCCAAAACAAGCTTTCAAAAACACATCTAGGCATCGCCCACGTCCTGCTCATCACCTACATATATATAGAGAGGGTGAGCTTGGATACTCAGTGAATGGTATTAGTAATAAAGGTTTTGCATGAATATAGCCGAGATCTTTTCAAAGCAAAAACACATCAAAACTTTATCAAAACAAGGGACGAACCGTATTCATCTATCAAGGTCTCACAAGTCTCAAGGGATGCTTACTGACATCGGCAAAACACATCAAAACTTTATCAAACAAGAGATGAACCGTATTCATCTACCAAATCTTACAAGTCTCAGGGGATGCTTACTGACATCGGCAAAACACAAATCAAGCTTTCGATGAACCATATTCATCTATCAAGGTCTCACAAGTCTCAAGGGGTGCTTACTGACATCGGCAAAACACATCAAAACTTTCCGAACAAGGAAGTCCACGCGGTAAACCGTCAGTGGCAAAACAAGGACTGCACGATCCGTAATCGATTAGTCAAGGTACTGCGAAAGTTTATAGTCCTCCAGCACAAGGGACTTGTGTTACTTAAGCCCGTAGCTCCATTTAACACGATGGTCTTGTGTTACTTAGGCCCGTAGCCCGTTTTAACACGATAGTCTTTCCAAGAGAGGACCGTATCCTCTTATACTTAGTACTGCGAAATCTTTCCAAGAAAGGACCGTATCCTTTTATGCTTAGTGCTGCGAAAGTTTAGAGTCCTCCAGCACAAGGGACTTTTATACTTGGTACTGCGAAGGTTTATAGTCCTCCAGTACAAGGGACTTTTCAAGAATGACATCAAAACAAAGCTTATACTTGATACATCAAACAGGCTATTCATTCATGCTTAACAAATACTTTTGTCAAAACAAATCAAAGCAAGATTTATCAAAACCGTATAACATAGCTTTATTAAAAGCACCACTCACATAGATTTCCTCGGGTGTAGGCTCGAAGCAAAGATCAAGGACCTACAATCACATGGCAATCATATTCTCAAAACAAGCTTTATATGCATGCAAATGATCCCGGCATTCTCACCAGATCCAAGTCAACAACAAAGCAAAACATGCTGGGATTTTAAACACTGCTCCCGTCTCATGGAAACACACTGGGTACCAACCAGGTCCTTGCCGAGGTCTTACACCACCTTGCCGAGGTGTGGTCCCGATGGCCTTATTCAAAAGCAAAGTCGGGAAAGCCTGGGTTTCCCTTTGAAGGACATGAAAGACATGATGAACATGATCATGAAGAAGATGAATGCAAGATCATAACTTGTTACAAAATCAGAGATTTCATGCCAAGACTCCAAAACAGGGACCTGGGTACCCATACAAGAAGGTCATGTAAGAACAAACACAAAAACATGGTTTTGGTTTCAAAACTTTCGGATCAAAACGAGACTTTTCTTCAAGAACACATGAATACCATTTTCTTTTCCAAAACCAACTTCCAATCGATGCATATCATGCAAAACAGATTTGATCATGCAATGCAGCTAGATGATCAATAACAACAACCAATGTAGATCAAGATTCTAACCTCAAAACTCGAATCCAACGGTTCAAACCTCGAAGATCAAGCTTGGAAGATCTATTCTCCCTCAAGAACTTCTCCTCCTTCTCTCTAGAGCTTCTCTCTCTAAAGGCAAAGATTTGAGACAAAATGATTTGTTTCTAGGTCTGCCGGCTGTCTTAACAATTAGCTCGGACACGTGGCGCTATTGGGTTGGTTCAACTCAAAAGGTGATTGATTGATAAGACAAGTCTATGACAAAGTGTACACAGCAAGCTAGGGCAAGACACATCGGCAAGTAATGACATCGGCTAAAGTCAAAGCTTCGGCAACAGGGTAACAAAGACATCGGCTAGGGAGGACGACACTTGACTAAGCTGTGCCACACCTTGGCCGGGGTGTGCCACACCTCGGTCTAGGCCATGCCTGCCCAAGGACAAGGATTACTAAGTGCAGAACACCTCGGCAACAAGCCCGAGGTGAAGGTGGGATCAACCAAATGGTTCCAAAACAGCTCTAAGTACCAAGGTTCAAAGGTGGACTAAGCTCAAGATGACCTCGGCTACACACCGAGCAAAGGAAAAAATCATTCAAGTGACACTTAAACAAAACAAGGCAAGGCAAGACTTGCAGAACAATATAACAAGACAAGTTCATGCATGAATGCATGCAAGTATGACAAGAGTAAGGTGAGGGTTGCTACAGTATTACGTTGGGTAATTAGGGAATATGAAAGATATATTGAATGATGATTAGTTAGAGAGTACAAATATATGGTAATTCAAGAATATTGAATAATTTCCCATGAAGAAGAATATTGGAGAAATAATAGGCGGTGATGATGAGACGGATGGATAAATCTTTTTGTTTAGGGAATGTGTGAAATATGTGAAGAAATGTTTGGATAGTTTGTAAAACTGAAGGGGATGGTTTTTTTTTTTTTTTTTTGGCTTTTGTCGTACTAGTATCGTGCTATGTACGAGATAAAATAATATATTATTTATTAAAAATATGATAATTATATTTAATTTTTTGTATTTTGTCTTTCGTAAATAAAATTTTATATATAAATTTAAGAGTTTTGTTTCAAATATTTTTTTATTATAATATATAGTATAGATAGATTAACATTGTTGTATTGACAATTAACAATTTTATTTATGCTTTGTTTTTGAAAAAGTATCATAGTTTTAATACTTCATTATTTTAGAATAAAAATATATGAATTTTAAAAAATTGTTATATTATTTTTGAAAGGGAAATAGTTAAAGAACTTTTAAAAACTTAGTGTGTAAGAAAGGATTATAATAACATGTAATTTAAAATATCAAAAAAAAATTAAAAAAGGAATAAAGATTTTAAAAGGCGTGATTATAATTAAAACTAGAATAATGCCATATTTATTAATAGGTATAATTTTGTTTAGATATCTATTTATATTTTAACATTCTTATTTAAAACAAAAATAAAAATAAATAAAAATATTAATAATTTTAAGTTCTAAAATATGATTTTGTAGACTTGCTATATTAATTTTTGGATGGAATATACTGGAATTTTTTTACAAAAACTGAATATTAGTCATTGAACAAATCTTATGAGATTTAAAATAAAATTAATAATAGGAAGAAATTAATGATTTTGCAACATATGCATTTTAACAATTTTAAATTTTGAAAAAAAATATATTAGGATTTTGAATTTCAATTATCGTACAACATTTTTATTTATATAATAATATAAATAAGGATAGGCAATAGACAGATTAAAATTAGTTATAAATATAGCTATATTTAAAAGGATATGGTTTTATATAACTATATTTTAAATTTCAAAAATAATTTTTTTAACTTTCTATATAAAAAAGATTCAAAATTTTAAATTACATATGATTTTTTTTAAAAAACATATGAACTCATAGTGGAGTAGAGAGAGAATTACTATAAATGAAGAGATGAGTTGTATATATTAAAGATAAATAATTAAATAATTGACTAACACCTTTAATAGTTTTGAAAAAATTGATTAAAATTAATACTTTCTTTTTATAGCTTTGAAAAACTATTATATTTTTTGAAGAAATGTTCTGCATCAACTGTCAATTAACACATATCATGATATCAAAAAAAATATTAAAAGTAAATTTTTTTAAAAAAGTAATGATATATAAATATAAAATCAATACAAAAAACTTATAAATAATGATTTTGTTTGAATTTTGATCTATTACTTTATAATGAGTGACATGTTTTTTATTATACAAATGACCCTATCACGCCTTTTTAATATAACAATTCTAGTAAAACATATATAACCAATAAAAAATAGTTATAAACAAAAAACAAATAATGGTTGGTAGAGACGAGGGAGAAATGACACACAAAATATGAAATACGAAAACAAAAAAATGGTCATAAACAAAAAAAAGAAGAAGACAAAATGGTGTACCTAAAGGATAAAAGAATCGGTTTAAAGAACACAATAGATTAAACATAAACTAACCTTCAAATTGTCTCATGAAAAGAAAGTTAAAAATTAATAAATTTTATTGTTCCATGAATGTAATATTTATAGGGCGAGGAAGACATGAATGTCTTGAAAAATGTATAATGTATGATGGTTAGAATTTTTGAATAGAAGAAAGAATTGGTTAGAGAAGGAGTGCACATGAATAATTTTTTTCATCTTTTCTTTTCTAAATTATAAATCATGGAATCATTATAAAAATAATAAATTATGAGATTTAAAAAATATATATAGTACAGATATGCTTAAATTTATTTGGAAATAAAATTGTGTTTAATTATGGAATAGAGAGAATTTAGATATAAGGTTTAATTTTTATTTTATATTAGGTTTAATTTTAGGTTTATATAGACCAGACCAGTTGTGAAAGATATTAATAGTATACATTTTATGGGAGGTAAGAGAGTTTCCTTTTCATTAGATTTATTTTAGGAGAGAGAAGATTATATGAGATTTATATTTTTTTTAAATAAAGGCTTGATTTATTTTAAGAAGGAGATGGGGGTTAAGAATTGTGTGCTTTTTTCTTTCTTTTTTCCTTTTTACTGGCAATATATTTGAATTAAACAATTTTGAAGGTGAGAAGGTAATTTATATATAAATTGGGCCGAGCTAGGTAATGGGCCATTCTGTGGGCCACGATGAGAAGGGCTGAGTAAAAGGGCCTTGTAATTAGTCCGGTCCGAAGGAGCTTGGTGGTTATCTCGGTCGCCACGGTTGGCGCGGTAACAGTTAGCTCGGTCATACTATGTTAGGCCGAAGTATGTTGAGCTGTCCTTAGAACCTTGCTATTGGTTAGCTCGGTCCAAGCTCATTATGGATAGCACGGTTTTGGACAACCCAGTTGGAATGTCAGCCGAGGTACACGCACAGTGAAAGGAAGAATCGAGCTAGTTGGAGCTCGGTCTAGTTTGCGGCTTTAGCGTGGCCATGTTATCTCGGTCGTATTGACATCCAACCGTGGTAAAACCATCTCACTTGGTTTAAGCAGTGAGGGGGGTGTTGAGGGATAAGCATTATCTTTCAAGAATGTGATTCCTAGGAGGACTCTACATGGAGGAGTAAAAGTCCTACTAGGATTGTGCTACATGGAACCTATAAAAGCTCATAACATCACCTATGGAGAGGTAACACAACTTTGATTCCCGAATACACAAAGCTTTTTGTCTATTTGTCTATTTTGCTGACTTAGACATCGCAGAGATATCCGGCACACACCCGGCGGCTAGCTCACGTTTGTGTTTTCAGGGAGTAAAGCGACGTCGTACGGAGGAGCGCAGACGTGATCAACAGAATTATACGAGAATGTTCATTTCTTTCCCGTACCGAAGGTTAATATTTATATCCTTAGAATAACCAATAGATGTTTTAATTTTTTTTATTGTAAAAATCAAAAATTTTAAAAATTAGATTTAAGGATTTAAAACACTTAAGGTCTCTAAGATGAAAAGTCACCTTAGTATAATATATAGCATAGACACATAGATTATGAGATTTAGAAGAGAGATAAATATTAGGAGAGGGATTTTAAGAACTTGTAATTCAATTATTATTTTTTAAATCTATAGTATTATTTTTACATGTTAGCCAACAGCATTGTTTTTAAATATTTTTAAAATTACAAAAATTAGCAATTTTTTTATTTTTATTTTTAATCTATAGTTACTTTGTTAGCTAATAGTACTATTTTTAAATATTTCTAAAATTACAATTTTAATCTATAATTTTTGTATAAGAAAGTATATAATTACTTTGTTATAAGATGAGATTTGTGTTTTTGTAATGTATAATGTTTTTTTAATGTATAGTTACTTTGTTATGAGATGAGATTTAAGAAAGACAAATATTGGGAGGAGAGTTTTTAGGAACTTGTAATTCAAAATTTTAAGTGGCCTTTTGTTTTATTTTTAATCTATAATTACTTTGATAGCCAATAGAATTATTTTTAAATATTTTGAAAATCAAAAAAAAAATAGCAATTGTGGAATAAGATTTTGGAACTCTCACAAGATTTCTCACTATAAAATTACAATTTTAATCTATAATGGTTGTTTAAAAAAAATATATAATTACTTTGTTATGAGATGAGATTTGTGAGTTTTTTTTTTTTTTTAATGTATAATGTTTTTTTTAATGTATAGCTACTTTGTTATGAGATGAGAATTAGAAAAGAGAAATATTGGGGGAAGAAATTTTAGGAACTTGTAATTCAAAATTTTAGGTGGCATTTTGTTTTATTTTTAATCTATAATTAATTTGATAGCCAATAGAATTATTTTTAAATATTTTTAAAATCACAAAAATTAGCAATTGTGGAATGAGATTTTGGAGTTCTAACAAGACTTCTCACTAAAAATAATTTTAGGTGGCTTTTTGTTTTATTTTTAATCTATAATTAATTTGATAGCCAATAGAATTATTTTTAAATATTTTTAAAATCACAAAAATTAACAATTGTGGAATGAGATTTTGGAGCTCTAACAAGACTTCTCACTAAAAATCTCCTTTTCCTTATATAATAAATAGATAGATAGATAGATGTTTTGATGGCGGGACAGTTTAAGAGTTAAAAAGTTATCTAGTTTCAATTTTTTTGAATTTAATTTTTACTTTTTTTTGTTTTTTGTATTTTTTGTATTTTTAGTGAATATTTTTAAAATTTAACTAATTTTTTTTTATAATTTTTTAGATGCATTTTATTTAGATGTATTTAAAAAAATAAAATATTTGTAAAAAAATATTTTAAACAATTAATAAATACATAAGAATACAAAATTGTACTGTATTTTTGTATTTTTTTATATTTTTGGTATTTAGTGAATTTTTTAATTTTTTTTTTACAAATATTATGTTTTTTAAGTGTATTTATGTTAGATGTATGTAAAAATTAAAAAAATTACTTAAAATATTAAAAAAATAGTAAAAATAAAAATGAAAAATGAAAAAAAATTAAAAAATTTATTTTTTTGGAAAGTGAATTTAAAAAATTCAAACCAAACAAACTGTTTTATCTTCTTGTTTTACTAGTTAGGAGGTGTACGTGCAATACACGTGGCATATGAATTGATTCATAAACGAAACATGAGTCCCTATTTAGAGTGTTTTCTCAGATAATCTTGTATTAATGTATTAATATGGACTTTTGTTCTATATAGCGATTTTGTGCTTAGCTTATAATGTTATAATTGTAGTTAGATATTGCTGGCACAATCACTCTAAATAAGGGTGTAAATATGGCCCGTGGGTGGTTCGGGGTGGGCCTGGCCCGGTAAGGCCCCAGCCCATCTCGGTCTGCCTAGCCCATTGGCCCGCTCAAGGCCCACTCAAGGCCCGACCGGAGGCCCGAAGCCCTGCCCATCCATAGCCCAGTGCCATTTTCAGTGGAAAAGAATAAAATTTTGGTAGAAACAATAAGAAAAATTTTTAAAAAAATGTTGAAGCCCGGCCCAAGCCCCTCATCCCAACCTAAGGCTTGGCCCGCCAGCCCACCCAAGGCCCGAATACCTTATGGGCATGGGCATGGGCCTAATTTTCTGGGCCGTGGGCATGTCTGACTTGACCCGAATTTTGGCAGGAGTCTGGCCAGCCGGCCCATTACATGTCTAACTCTAAGGTAGAAATAAGTTAAAATACGAGCTTATCTAAGATAGGCTGCCAATCCCAGGCTAAAACAGTAAATAGAACAAAACATTTCATCACATCACTTTCTCTACTTTTTTACACGTCTTTTCGTAAAAAAATCAAATAATCAACTAAAATAGTTTGTTTCCAAACGAGTTTGGTGATCATTTATGGATTTCTAATTCTTTAGAAGTGAAGTTAATCTTTAGTTTTCTTTTAATTTTCCAGACACTTTGGTAAATTTACAATTTTTTTTTTTATAATATTAAGTGCAAATAAATAGAATATAAAACATTAAAGAAAATGTCTTAGTAGTTAAAATTCATTTTAAGTGTGATGTGAGTTAGACTTAAAATAAATTTTATCCAACATTTTTATGTGTTTTATTTGTAAGTCTAACACTATTATTCCTACCACCTTAAAAAAAAATTTAAAAATAAAAAATAAAATAAACACTAATATTCCTTCCCTTTTACATAATCCAACTATTGTGAAAAATTTATTGAATACAAAAATTTAATACATTTTTGTATTTTGTTATATATTCAATGATTTTTAAATTTTTTTGTACAAATTATATATTTTTTTAAGTGTATATATATTAAGTCAATCTAAAATTAAAAACTCAAAATATACTCAAGAGTCGTCTGCTTTTCTTTATACATATATGAACAAAGAACAGGAAAAAACAAAAAGGTTGCTACTTGTATAAATCATAACCTAATAAGTGGATAGTTTGTCTACGAATTAGAGTGGGCTGTTATGCTTTTATCTGTTTGTACAACCATTGGGTTGTCAAACAGAGTTGATTGAGAGACAATGCGATCGACTACTTGGTTTTGAAATTCGAAACAAAGTGGGTAACAAAGAATTAAGATGTTATGATAATTCAAAATAGGGTAAATTACACTTTGCACCCCTCACTTTGGCCTACATATGAAATCATGACAATCAATCATTTACATTTCTGATCAAATCCCACTTTGGTTCTACACATGAAATCGTGATAGTCAATTCAAATTCCACTTTGGTCCCTATACAAGTGTCAATGTCTGTCTTCTGTTACTTTGTTTTTAAATCTTTAACAAAAGTTAATCATTTGACAAAAACGTGACTATGAAATGAGGGTAGGAGAGGAAAATCATCCATATTTTTCACCAATATACTTTGTCCTACATAATAAGCACATGAGAGTTATATAATACAATATATATGTATGTGTGTGTGGGGGGGGTAAAAATTGGGACAAAAAGACAAGAAAGTATAGCTTTTGATATAAAAAAAAATGTGACAAAGAAATCAAAGAGAAAAAAAGATGAATAGACAAAAGAATGTATTACCGTGAAAAACAGAGTTTCGTGATTCTAATTTATGCAATACTCTAGTTCATCTTCTTAATTGTTCATAATATGCATTTTATTTTAGCTTAATACAGTCATATTTTGTTTTAATTTTGGGATAAGGTGTGTATTGGTGAAAAATGTAGATGATTTTCCTTTCTTACCATCATGTTATAGTCACATTCTTATCACATAATTAGATTTTGTTAAAGATTTAAGCAATTGAGTAATAGAAATGGGACATTGACACTTGTGTAGATGTCAAAGTGAGATTTTACCAAAAGTACAAAGGGTTCACTATCACAATTTCATGTGCATGAACCAAAGTGAGATTTAACTAGAAGTGCAGGGGGTTAACTGTCATGATTTTATATGTAGGGGCCAAAATAAGATTTGGTGCAAAGTGTAGAAACGCAAAGTATAATTTACCCTTCAAAATAATGAATCAGCTCCAAAAAAAAAAGAAAAAAGAAAAAAAGAAAAAAGGAAACGAATTCAGGGTTCTTAACCCACTATTAGTGGTTTTAATAGAATCACCCACTCAAATTGATTATGGGTTTGCATTGTTTTGATAATACCTTTGAGTGGTGCAAAACTCTTTTCAATCAATTGACAATATTGATGATATTATTATGTATGATGATGCGTATTATAATACAAATAGTATCATATAAATAATATAATTGGACATGAGTCATGAGTCTGAAACAGAGAATTTGACAACTTCACAAAGTACCAACACCTTGTTTGGTTTCAATTTTCTAGATTCATTTTTTAGAAAATTAAAATTTTTTGTTTTCTGAATCATTGAAGTGTTTGATAGTAGATTGTGAAATTTCAAGGTATTTAGTTGTTTTAAGGTGTTTGATATTTGAAATTATTTGAATTTCAAAAGATTTCTGTGATTGTTTGTGGTTTTACCGATATTTAATAAGTTTGGAAGAGTATTTTTAAAATACATAAAAAATAGAAAATATAATAATTCTACGCACTTTTATAATCGGAGGAGATAGATAGATGGGAGATTATAGTTGTTTGTCCTCTTATGTTTATGGCTTTATTTCTTTATTTTACTTTTAGAATCTTGGTCTATCATGATTGTTTGAAACCTTGCAATTTACTCTTATATTTTTATTTTTATTTAAGTGAGAACTTTTGTACGGTTTTTTATATCAACGAAGTTCTTCATTTTGCCAAATTTGTCTTTTTTAAAAAGTCCAATTTCGTGGGAGCTTTAATTTGCACATTTAAAAAAAAAAAATTATTTGTCGTTCAAATATTAACTATATGATATTTATTTGTTGCGAGACCGTCTCGTTTGGAAATATATTATTTTAGTAATTTTTCAATTTTTTGGTTAAAATATGTGACAATAAAATTAGTATATTGGGGATGATTTTTTGATTTTTTACGAAATGATGTGCAAAAAGTAGCGAGAAAAGAGATTTTTTTGATTTTTTTTATATAATTTGTTGGATTTTTGAATTTTTTAATGACATTTTGACTTTTAGGCTAAAATGTGATATTGTCAAACGATATTTAGTATTTGAATTTTGAATGAAAGATAAATATTAGGGTAAATTATACTCACTTTCCTTTCTAAAAAAAAATTACACTTACTTTATTTGAAAATAATATAATTAATTTTATAATTGTGACATAATTATATTGATTTTTTCAAGGTTTTAATTTATATAATAGTTAAATTAATTTTTTTATTAATAATTGGTTAATCATATAAATGTAAAATTGATATTATCATCTCTTTTATATTTTAAATATTTATATTTATTTATTTTATTATTGATATTAATTTCGGTCACTTTAATTATATTAAAAGACAAATTAATATAATTATATCAAAAACTATGGGATTGATTGTATTTAATATTGTAATATATGTGTTCCTTGGGCTTAGTGTTTCTATATAACGTATCGAGGAGGGATATTTAGTCTAATATATTTCTCCAAATTTTAATCATGGGAGAGATTCACAATATTTTTTTTATTGCTTAAGGTCCTTCACCCACACCCATGTATATCACATCCACCCTCTCACTCTCTCTCGTCTCTCTCTTCCTCTTCATCTTCCTCTTCCCATCGTAACCTCATCTTTCGCCTCCCATGCTAACATTTCCTTTGTCATCGTGACTGCCACAACCACCACTGTTGCCACTATCTTCATTGTTTATTCTCACACCAAACCTCTTGCTCTCCTCCGATCGGAAATGGTGACGGTGGGCAGCTTTTTGGTAAACCAAACAAAATCGAAGATGATGATGAAAACAAAGAAGAACAAGAGTCCAAGCTCCATATCAATGACGATTGGGCCTCCTCTTCTCTCAATCTCCTCAAGAATCTCTCAATTCTCTCTCTTCACTAGGTTCATATTCATATTTATATTAATATATAAATGTATGTATAATCTCTGTGTGTTGCTAATATGGGTGATTTATATATATATATCATCATCACCAGGTTTATGGTGATGATAATATATATGTATGTATATTCATATTTATCTTCTGGATTCATAAATTGGGTGTTGTTTTTGCTGATTTGGGTGATCGATCTAATGTAGATATGTCATCATCATGGCTGGTTTTGGCCAGTTTATCTATGTTCAATTTTGTGGTTTAATTTTGATCAAAACATAGAGAAAATTGTGAGTATATCAGAGAAAATTGGTCAAAACATAGAGAAATTTGTAAGCAAACTAGAGAAATTTCAAAACATAGAGAAAATCAAAGAAATTGAACAAACTAGAGAAATTTCAAAACACAAAGGGACCCTAACCACTATGTGTTTTGAAATTTCTCTAGATCAAAATTTCTTTGAAAAAATGTTAAGGGACCCCAACCACTATGAAAATATTGCATGTCCTTTATCTTAATAGCAGGGACTTTAAAAAAAATTCTCCTGAACAGAATTAGGTCTCTTAATGTTTGTACACAAATAGAATTTGGATTACAAGAAAAAATACAAAAAATTCTCACTTTGCTTTTCTCTCTCTGTAGAAATACAAGATATCAATTTTATAAATTTTAAAATATGTTTTTGATATTTATTTTTATCAAATTAGTTTTTTTCATAAATTTCTTTTTTTTTTTCTAAAGGACAAGCCAAACATTGTTTGGCCATTAAAATTAAGATAGCTAAATATTGTTCTACCCGCAACCTCTCTGATGTGCGACTTAATTCAATTAATCTTGAGAGACTTTCTGATGTGCGACTTATTCCAATTAATGTTGAATATTTGGTTGTCGGTTGAATGATAAGGGAGTCATTGAAGAAATGTTGAAATTCGCTTTGGAAAAAATAGAAATAGCCGAGGAAGAAGTTATTCTCTTCATCGATGAAATATACGTTCTCCTCCTTGGAGCTAGTTGAGTTAAAGGGGGACATGGGTACTATTATCATTCTCTATTTATAGTTGTAATTGTCACGACCCAAACTTGCCCCCTATAGGTTTAGCATCATAACTGGCCAATAATCCTAAGATTATTGAAGGCCTCTGAAACAGATTAATAGAATAAGGGGCTAAAGGAAACAATTATACAAACATATAATGTCCATAGAGGTGTGCAGACATGTATGAGACAGAAAATTTAAAATTTAATTTACATAATTATGATGTCAACCTCGCGTCATCAAATATAGATAAACAAAAGACATATTTAGACTTTAACAGAAGAAATACAAAAAGTCTTAATCGTTGATTACAAAACTTGACCACTTCAAAACGAGAACCTCCTCGGGAAAGACAGAACAGATCACTAGGCAATCATCACTGAGCCTGGTCACGCGCCTAGTGACCTACATACATAAATAATACAATGAGTTGGAGCCCAATGAATAACAAAAGAGTAAAGGTTTTAATGAATGATGTCCACAACGAATTCGGAAATTAGTATTCAGGGTAGAAACAAACTCATAATCATATTCATATTCAAAGTTCACAGATAATCATACGTGGTACATCCGTAGCACTAACAGAATAGTTGACCCATTTAAATGGGACGTAAATAGTTGACTCATGTGCACAGAGACGTTCATAAGGATCCATAACAGTTGACCAATGATCACATGGGACGTACAGTTGACTCATGATTACATGAGACGTTTAGTTGACTCATGATTACATGAGACGTATATAGAGCATATAATATATATCACATGATACTAAGGATGCCACGAATACATTTCAGAAATCTGGACAATCATTCACCCATATAGAAAATAGTATTTCATATCATCAGAAAATAGTTAAAGTCAAACATAGCTTTACAGAGTTATTACTTACAGATAGCTCCAGTAGTAGAACAATCAGAACAGATGAGTCAGACGGTCTATGGCGCGTGACCTACACAAACACATAGTGGACACACATTGAAACACAATCTCAGAAAACACTTAACTCATTTCTTTTCTATCTTGGTGTGTTTCTAATCCTTTCCCTTATTATTATATCTTAATCAAGACTTAGGAATGCTTAAGATGCAATGACGATGCCAAAATGTACTTTGAAACACTTAGCCAAAATTTTGAAAACAGGGCAGTTTGCTCGAGCCCATTGGTTACTCAAACGGAACCCTTAGTTTGCAAAACTTCTAGGAGTTCTCATTTTACGCTTGAGCTCAACTTCCTTTGCTCGAGCCAAGGTTCAAAAATAATAGTGATCGCTTGAGCGCAGGTTTTGCCGCTCGAGCGGAGTGCTCATGTCTGCAAAAATACTGGGAGCTTGCATTGTTTGCTCGAGCGAAGAGTGAGAATTTTGAAATTTTCAAATTGCTCTCTAAGCTTCAAAACTCAATTTCAAAGCTTCAAAATACATCCTTTAGGTCCAAAACTTGAGAAAACACTTGTAGACATGTAAAACATGATGAATTAAAGATCATTTCGCAAAATCAAGGCCCAAAAGCATGCCAGTTGTTCAAAATCAAACTTGAAACTTTGGAAACACAACATGCAAGAGTTAATATGAACTTTAACCTGCCCACACATGATCAAATAAGCTAAAAGGACATAGAATGTGATGAATCCTCAAAACCAAACTAGAATTACTACATATATGAGATAATTCTTTTGAAAACACCTTCAAAACTTCATAAAATGCACATGCATGCATGAATTGGTTCCCAATTCCAATCTTTTAGCTCAATTCCCATGCTAATTCACCTATTTCACTTGATTTCATGCACTTAGCAACTCAATTACATAACCAAAGGGTTGAAGTCTTACCTTGAAGTCTTAATTTGTAAGAATTCCAAGTTGTTCTTCCCAAATTTCAAGTCTCTAGCTTAATATCTCAATCTTCCTCTTTTTCGTCTCAATCTCTAACTCTCCATCTCTCTTACATTTTGGTGTTAAAATAAATGAAGGTGAGATGATTCTAAAGTGTACACATAAGCCTTACATAGGCCAATTAGTGAAGTTTAATTAAACTTAGCTTAAGACTAATCTATTACAAGTATTTTATTTTAATTATTTAGGTCCGAATCAAAGTTCCACCAAACCTACCATAAATTTTTGAAAATTTCAAATTACACATTAACCTAGACATTTTCGTGATCGGATGCCGATAAAGCCTTCACTTTGCATACTGAAACAAAAACACAGACATATATTCTTACCAGGAATAGAAATAAACACAATTAACACATAGCACATGCAATTAACTCAGAATTTCATCTTAATTACTGATTAAGCATTCTTAAGTAAGGTTTAGTAGTTAATCACAGGTCGAGGTTGTTACATTAGGATTGCAAACGAACCGAGATGTTCATAAACAGCTTGAGCTCGACTCGTTTACTAAATGAACGAGCTTGAGCTCGATTTTTAGGCTTGTTTATTAATCGAGCCGAGCTCGAGTAGCCCTAAGCTCGGCTCGATAAGGATCGTGAACATAAAAATAAATAAAGAAACATTTATTTTTAATAATATATTAAATACATTTTCAATAATCTATTTTATTTTTTATTTATGTTTCGTGTTTGTGTAAATTTGCATATTTGATTAATGAAATTTATTAGTAATATAAGTATTATTATATATTTTACTCATAATTATATATATATATATATTTTATCTTAATAAGTAAATTAATTTAAACTTAATTTTTTTTCAAGCTCGAGCTCGAACTCGAACTCGGCTCGTTTATGTAATCGAGCTTTCTCGAGCTAAGCTCAAGTTCAACAAATATTTGACGAGCCGAGCTCGAGCTCGATTTTTGAAGCTTGACTAGAGTATGGCTCGAGCTCGAGCTCTACTAATTCTTAATAAACGAGCTTGAACATTCAAAAGCTTGGCTCGTTTGTAGCCCTAGTTATAATAAGACGGTAATGAAGAGTGTAAGTAAATCATAAACTGTGAAGCAACTTGTGGAGATTTGTTCTAGAAAGATGTTAGACAGTATTGAGTGATGTTTACCAAGATAAAAAAAAATATATATATATATATATATATCAAGGTAAATATTTAGGAGTAATCTAAAGACAAATATCTAGAGCGAGTAGAGCTTCTCTCTCTAGAGATTTCTGGTGGTGCTTTGGCGAAGCTCCGGTAACACTCTGGCGACCTCTTTTATACTTCTAAAATGTAGATTTACATTCCTAGAATATAGATCTGCACTTCTAGAGTGTAGATGTGGGCTTTTTATGTTTGAAATAGGGATTTTGAGTTCTTCTCTTCCGATTTCGGCATAGATTTTTGAATTTTCAATACCCACAATGATTCCCACCTCTATCAAGCCTTCTCTCATACCATTATGGGTATTCTTCCTATTCAACTCTATCTTCTAGCGGTGTCCAAAGTTCAGCGACAACGGCGATGGTGGAGT
Organism: Camellia sinensis; assembly: GCF_055761805.1. Lineage (NCBI taxonomy): Eukaryota > Viridiplantae > Streptophyta > Magnoliopsida > Ericales > Theaceae > Camellia > Camellia sinensis. Next base: position 157,003,954 of record NC_138964.1, read on the forward strand.
TGGACAACAATGACGAGAACGACATCAATGGCAACGGTAGGTGTTGATAAAGATCTTGCTTTCCAAACCACATCTATGAGAAGATTGGTGGTTTTCACTGAATCGTAACTGTTTTTTTGACGAATTTCTTTTTATTGTTTGGTTGTTTATTTGGCCCTCTAAGGTCTTGTGGTTTTTATTTTAATCTTGTATGTTGTTTGTTTTATTAAATATAACTGCTCTAAAAAAAAAAATTTGTAGAAAATTCTAACTGTAATGAAAATGCTAAAATTAATAATAAATTTACCAAAATCACCAAAAATAGATTGCCAATCTATTCAGTTCTAAAGCCAAAAGAATTCATAAAATAACAAGATGATAGTTACATTCATTTTTGGAGAAGCCTAATATGATCAATGTGGGGAGGGATTTGGGAGTGGGGAGGATGGCGGTGGTGGGAGGGGCATTCTGTCATTTCATAGTTGAATTCAACTCTCTTTTTTGTAATTATTTTTTATTTCTTACATTTAGTATTAATTTTTCTATTTCTCCTTCTCTCTCTTTTAAAATTATCTTCCAAGAATAAATTGCGTTCACTTTCCTTTGAAATACCATTAACTGCTTGATTGCTTGACTTTTATTATTTTTTTATTTTTGTCGTATGATAGTGTTAGAGCATCTCCAATGGAGCTGCTATTTCACTTGCCAAAGCTAAAAAATGACAGGAATGGCAAACACAGGTCTCCAATGGTCTGTTATTTCACTTGCTAAAGATGGCAAATGCCATATGTGTTGTCAAATATGGCAAGTGAAATAGTAGCTGCCAAGCTTGCCAAATCAGCAAAAATGAACAGCAATTTGGCACCAAATTCAGTTGAAAACAACATAATTTAAACAGTAGGAAACCCATTTTTCAAAATCAAACCCAATTTTGAGATGAAAACAAATTTCAGAATGAAATTGAGACAAACCCAAATTCAGTTTCTCAATTTTTTTTATTTTTAATTCATTTATCACCAAATCTCAGTCAATCCAAATCAGATGTTTGCAGATCCGATATGAAGACAGATATCAAAAATTGAAGACAGATATCAAATGAAATCAGATGGTATGAAGACAGATATGATATGAAAATCAGATGAACAAAAATCGATCACAAAAAATAATTAAGAAAATTTGAAAAAAAAAAAAACACACACCAGATTTGAGTTGTTTGCTGATCCGGTTTGAATCCATTCTGAGCTTTGAGTTTCAAAATTCACGATCACCAATCCACATTAACAACCAGAAGGGGGGTTTCGATCCACATCACACAATGAGAGACTGAGAAGGAGACTGAGCGAGAGAGTGAGAGAGGGCTTTCGATCATGGAGGAGTAGGGGGAGTGATTTCAGAAGAGGGAAACAGAGTGAGAGAGTGAGAGAGAGACAAAGTGAGAGAGTGAGAGAGGTTTTGATCACAGAGGAGAAAAGGGAGAGACCAATCCACATCAACAACCAGAAGGGGGGTTTCAATCCATATCACAGAGTGAGAGACTGAGAAGGAGACCGAGTGAGAAAGTGAGAGAGTCAGAGAGGGGTTTCGATCATGGAGGAGAAGGGGGAGTGGTTTCAGAAGAGGGAGACAGAGTGAGAGAGGTTTCGATCATGGAGGAGAGAAGGGAGAGCGGTTTGAGGAGAGGAAGACAGAGTGAGAGAGTGAGAGGGAGATAGACTGAGTGAGTGAGAGAGGTTTCGATCATGGAGGAGAGAAGGGAGAGACCGATCCACATCAACAACCAGAAGGGGGGTTTCGATCCATATCACAGAGTGAGAGACTGAGAAGGAGACCGAGTGAGAAAGTGAGAGAGTCAGAGAGGGGTTTCGATCATGGAGGAGAAGGGGGAGTGGTTTCAGAAGAGGGAGACAGAGTGAGAGAGTGAGAGAGGTTTCGATCATGGAGGAGAGAAGGGAGAGCGGTTTGAGGAGAGGAAGATAGAGTGAGAGGGAGCGGATAAGGGTGGATCATTCTAGATGTATGGAGGCAGATGGTGATGCCTCAGTGAAATAAAGAGCCATTGGGCTCTGTTTGGTTTTTTTAACAAAAAAAAAATGTAAATAAAATGTCACAAAAAAAGAATAGATATATAATGCTCTGTAAATAAAATAGAATAGATATATAATGTCACAAAAAAAATGCTCTGTTTGGTTTTTTTTTCCAATTTTTCATTTTTTTAAATTTTTTTATATTTGTCTAGTTAGGAATAATATAAATATATAATTTTTTTAACAAACAGGTAAAAAAGTGTCACAAAAGACAAAAAATAAACAAAAATAAAATCACAAAAAACCTATATCCAAACAACACCTACAAACTTAGAGGGAAAATTGATTGATATTTGGCAAAAATAGTAAGTGACTATTGGAGCACCATTGCTATAATTTGGCAAAATAACACTATTCATTGCCAAATTATAGCAATAGCAATAGCAATAGCAAAATAGCAACAACCATTGGAGATACTCTTAGACTTAAGCCTATATTGCTAATCTAAGCCACTCAAATTTGGTTAATATAATTCTAGAGTCTCTCCACTCAATGTCAATTGGTTTTGAATTAGATGCTTTAACATGATATTAGAGTTGGGTTTGAGTGGCCTCTTACATCATATGGTACAAATAAGAAAATCTATCATATCTCTCTATTGTGTATGAAATTTATGGTTTCCATTGGTGAAAATCCAATCACCTCAATTTAAGATGAGAAAAAATTCCCCATTGGTATCAAATGGTTATCTATTAAGCGGGGAAAATCCTATTTAAAAAAACAAAAAGATTAGACTCTCACTCTTGCAAGAACGGACTAATAAGGTTAGCTACCCAGCTAGCCTTCCTAATTAAATACCGTTACTGTTTGGGTAGATCTTGTTGTGAAAGACCTATTGCTGGATAATTTATGGGTAGTGTAACAACCTTCACCACTATTTACCGATAAACTACCGATTACTGCTAAACTGAGACTGATTATGGTTGGTAATTGAACTGATTGAAATACTGAACTGACTGACTGAAATCTGAAACTGATTGATTGACTATATCTGTTTAAATGCATTATTTATCTGTTTGACTGTTTGATTCTCTGTTCATGTTTTATGTTTAAATTGCGAATTAAAGGCCTTATCGGCGGCCGAACCGGAGACCGATTAGTGTTTTATGATCATCATAATTTATGTGATTTTATGGTGTAATTATCTGAAATTTGATTTGGTATGATTAAGTAAAGCTAATTAAAGAGTTAGGCTTATCTACAACTTTGCCATTGTGAGTGGGCCACTTCATGAACTATATTTGAGCCTTATTATACACTTAGGCAAACATTTCATCAGCTCATCTCCCTTGCCTTAGCCGACCAAGAGAGAGAGAGAGAGGGAGAGGAATTGAATTGTCCTTGTTGATTTGTTTAGAAACTTGAAGGAATTGAAGGTTGATTTCAAAATTGTGCTTCCATTCTTGAACTACAAGACCTAAGGTAGTGTAACTACCCTCTTGTTTGTGAATTCAATTGATTCTTGCATGGTTTTAGAGCAAGTTGAAGTCTAGAGCCAAGTTATGGCTCTTAATTGTTGAATTATAGCTTAATTCATGCATGCATGCCTATATTATTGAATTTTGAGTTGATTCCATGGAAAATTGTAACATGCATGCTCATAGTTATGTTAAGTCCATGTTTTCATCTTGTTTTTGGAACAATTGGCTCATTGGAGCTAGCATTGAAGCTTTGAAGTGGTTTTAACTCATGCATGTCATCCTTGGATTATGTTCTTGAAATTTGGTTTGAAAATGAGTTTAATTGATCTTCCTTTGGGCTTTGATTTTACAAATTGAGCCTTGAATCCTGTTTAACTATGAGTTTTGAAATGTTTTCTAGGAAATGGGCCCAAAGGAATCGAATTTGATACATTTGAACTTGATTTTGAGCTTGAGGTTCGAATTTGGGAATTCCAGATTTTGAACTCACGCTCGAGCGGGGTGACTGGCGCTCGAGCGTAGAAATCGTGCTCCCAGCATTTTGTTCTGTTTTTTAGTCAGCTCGAGCGGGGTAATTTACGCTCGAGCGGGACCTTGTGTATTACGCTCGAGCGGGTGTCAAGCGCCTAATCGAGCATGAATTTCACCTATCCAGCACTTTTGACTGTTTTGCATTACGCTCGAGCGGGTAAGTCTGCGCTCGAGCGGAAATATTTGTCTGCATGTTCGCTCGAGCGGATTAACCTACGCTTGAGCGGGACCCCTGTTTTCTGAAAATGCTTTTAAAGTGCATCTTTGCATCCTCATTTCATCCTAGGCATTCTTAGGCCTAGTTTAAGGCATCTTAATGAGAATATAGATGTAGAACCACATCGAGTTAAGATAGGGATTAAGTTATTATCTTTCCCAACTGTGTAGCTTAGTGTGTGTTCAATCTGTAAACTGTGTAAGACTGGCGACTGGGGACGCACTCTAGCCTAACTGTAGCCCAGAACTCTGTGAGTAACAACTGTGTAAAGATATGTTCAAAAATGATTATCTTCTGAACAATTGAACTGTACTGTTTCTGAATTGATACTGTTAATAGAATGAATGTATGTCCTCTATTCTGAACTGCATTGTGGCATCCTTAGCAACTACTGTTACTGACTGTTACTGTTACAGAGATCTCTGTCGGTTCCCTTGTTAGAACCACTACTGTTTACTGATTGATGGCCATCATTGACTGTTTAGCCTTTCAAGACGTACCGTTTACTGTACTTATGCTAATGGATGTACCACATATGACTGTACCGACTGAACGACTGAAATACTAATTTAATGAACTGTTTTCATTACTGCAAGGACATTCATTCTAAACCTCTTTACGCATTATGTTATTCACTGGGCTTTAGCTCACTGCTCATATATATATGTAGGTGTTCAGGCATCAGACCGCGGCTAGAAGCGTCGGGGTAAACTCCATTTTTGTCAAGCCAGTCACTATGCCTCACTGCGAGGTTCCGAGCCTATCAAGCTATGGCTTAGGGGTGTTTTAATTTCCCCCGTCTGTCTCTATAACTGTTTTGTAGACTGTATAGACTGTTACTGTACTGCTTAATAGGGATTAGGTCCCTGATCTGGTTGATTATAAATGTTGTACATACTGTTCTGCACTGTGCATATATATATATATATATGAAAAGTCTTTTTGGCATACAGACTGTCACAGCTCATTGGACATTGTTTATTTACTGTATTGGCTTCCGTCAGGCCCCTGTACTCTGTTTTACTGTATTACTGTTAAGCAGGCCTTCGGTTATCTCGGATTACTGGCCGGTTACGGTGCTAAACCCATAGGGGCAGGTCTGGGTCGTGACAGAGTGGTATCAGAGCGATACTTACCACGAGTTATACTGCACACACGTGTCCAAATGAGCTATAGGATGTCCTAGAAAAACGATTAGGGCATTACATGGGCATGATAAGTGTGTGGCTATGACATGACTGAATATATGCTACTGTGATAAACTGTTTAAATATGCAACTGCTTATGTTCATAATTGCTATAACTGCTTATAGTGAAATGGATAATGCAAGAACTGCAAATGAATCTGAATCCTCATCTTCTGAGGCAAGAATGACAAGACTAGAAAGAATGATGGAACTAATAACTAAAAGACTAGATCAACAACAGAATCATCAGCCCCCACCTCCTCCTCCGGTACAGCCGGAACAGAATGTGAATGTTAATGATGGGGACATAATTGCTCTCACCCAAAAGTTCAATAAAATGAAACCGCCTTCTTTTCAGGGAGGCCTTGAATTATTAAAAGCTGAAGCATGGGTTCTTGAGACTGAAAAGTTATTTGAGGTGTTTCCATGCTCTGAAGCACATAAAGTACTATTAGCTACCTTCACCTTACAAGAAAAGGCTAGAAGGTGGTGGATGCTTATCCATGGTGACAACACTGTTATGACTTGGGCCCAATTCAAAGGAGCCTTCTTTGAAAAGTACTTCCCTCAGTGTGTTAGGGACAGAAAGGTAACTGAATTTGAACAGCTGAGACAGGGCACAATGTCCGTTGCTGAATATAAAACAAAGTTCACCGAGGTTGCTAGATATGCACCACACATGGTGGACACTGATTATAAGAAGGCCAAAAAGTTTGAAGGCGGCCTTAATGTTGCAATATTGGACAGAATTAATGTTCTGAAATTATCGAATTATGTAAATGTTCTTGACTGAGCTTTGATGGCTGAATCGAACATCGAGGCACTGAAAACTGAAACACCAGCGTCTGAATGGCGTGGTAAAAGGCAGGGTTTTAAATTCAAGAAAGGCAAGCATAACCCATTGAACAAGAAACAGAATACGGGGTCAACAACTAGCCCCAGCCAAGAGAGTGGTTTCATACCACCCTGTTCTGAGTGTGGCAAGAAGCACAAAGGGGTCTGTTACAAAATATCTAGAGCCTGTTACAGGTGTGGCAAGGTGGGCCACATGGTTAAAGACTGCCCCTCTGCTCCACAAGCCAATAGTAAAGCTGCACCAAGCGTGGCAGCATCAACTGTTGCACCAAAACCGAACCCCAAAGCTACCGGGAAAGAGCCCATGAGGCAGGGCCGAGTGTTCGCCCTAGTACCGGGAGATGTGCAGAATACCGAGACCGTTGTGTCAGGTATTCTCTCTATTTGTACTCAAAATGCTTATGTACTGATTGATTCAAGGTCTACACATTCATATGTGTCGCATGCTTTTTCACGAAAACTGAATAGACCATTAGAACCCATGAATTATCTGTTAGCTGTATCATCACCCGTTGGGGGATCCCTGACTTGTGCATATATGTACCCTGCTTGTGAAATTATTGTTGGAGATGCACATCTGTATATTGATTTACTGCCACTGAACATCGATCATTTTGATGTAATATTGGGAATGACTGGTTAATGAAATACCATGCTACCATAGACTGTGTAATGAAACAAGTAGTTTTCTGTCCACCGGGTTTACCCGAATTTGTGTTGAATGAGGTTGGAGTAGTACCTCATCCGTATTTGATTTCATTTGTGAAAGCTGTTAAATTGATTAGAAATGGGTGTAAAGGATATCTGTGTTCTGTATTGACTGTATCTACTGATGATAATGCTAATGTGAACAGTATTCCCATAGTCGGAGAATTCCCAGATATTTTTCCAGATAATCTGCCAGGGGATTTGATTGACGGGGAGATTGCATTTACCGTTGATGTGATTCCGGGTACCCAGCCAGTATCTAAAGCTCCTTACCGAATGGCTCCGACTGAATTGAAAGAATTGAAAGTGCAATTACAAGAACTATTAGATAAGGAGTTCATCAGGCCCAGTGCTTCACCGTGGGGCGCACCTGTTTTGTTTGTGAAAAAGAAAGACGGCTCACTGAGACTGTGTATTGACTACCGTGAATTGAACAAGGTAACTGTGAAAAATAAATACCCATTGCCACGTATTGATGACTTATTTGATCAGTTACAGGGTGCTCAAGTGTTCTCTAAGATCGACCTCAGATCAGGATACCATCAGTTGAAAGTTAAACCAGAAGACATTGACAAAACTGCTTTTCGAACGAGGTATGGACATTACGAATTTTTAGTTATGCCTTTCGGAGTTACCAATGCAGCTGCTGCATTTATAGGCCTCATGAACAGAATCTTTAAACCATACCTTGATGACTTTATTGTTGTACTCATTGATGACATACTGATTTACTCCAAAAGTATAGAAGAACATGAACATCATCTGAGACTTGCCCTACAGACCCTAAGAGAATAGAAACTTTATGCTAAACTGTCTAAATGCGAATTTTGGCTTGATCATGTTATGTTTTTGGGGCATGTTGTTAGCAAAGATGGAATTTCTGTTGATCCATAGAAAGTTGAAGTGGTAGTAAACTGACCTAGACCAACAAATGTGACAGAAGTCCGAAGCTTTTTGGGTTTGGCTGGATATTACAGAAGATTTGTCAAAGATTTCTTCAAAATTGCCTTACCGTTGACTCAGTTAACTCAGAAGGGGATATCATTTGACTGGACTGACCAAAGGGAATTAGCATTCCAAGAGTTGAAAACTCGACTTGTAACTGCACCGATTCTTACCCTACCTTCAGGTACGGATGGTTTTGCTGTATTTAGTGATGCTTCTCATAAGGGTTTGGGATGTGTTTTAATGCAGAATGGGAGAGTTATTGCTTATGCTTCCCAACAACTGAGACCGCACGAAAAGAATTACCCAACCCATGACTTGGAACTTGCCGCAGTAGTATTTGCATTGAAAATCTGGCGTCACTATCTGTATGGGGCAACATGTGAGGTGTATACAGATCACAAGAGTCTGAAATACTGCTTCACACAGAAAGAACTGAACATGAGACAGCGGAGATGGCTAGAACTGATTAAAGACTATGACCTACAGATTTGTACCATCTGGGAAAAACCAACACCATTGCCGATGCACTAAGCTAGAAATTGATTGGAAATTTAGCCTGTTTGCTCACCGGGCAGAAAGAATTGCTTTGTGACCTTAAAAATCTAAAATTGAAATTGTTTTGCGAGAACAAGGTGGAACAATAGCTGATATTTCTGCTCAACCGGCATTGATTGAAGAAATTAAAGAGAAACAACAATCGGATGACTTCTTGACGAAGATCATCGAAGAAAGGGAAACTAAACCAAGACCGGGTTTCAAATTTGAAAATAATGTACTGAAATTTCAAGAAAGACTGTGTGTACCGAATGATACTGAACTGAAAAGAAGAGTTCTGCAAGAAGGTCACAATTCAAAACTGTCTATCCATCCAGGGAATACGAAAATGTACCAAGATTTGAAACTGAATTTCTAGTGGCCGGGAATGAAGAAAGAAATTTCTGATTTTGTATCAAAATATCTTTATTGCCAACAAGTTAAAACCGAACATCAACGACCCGCAGGCTTATTGCAGCCCTTACCCATACCGGAGTGGAAATGGGAACATATCACCATGGATTTTATTGTGGGATTGCCTCGCTCCAGTAAAGGTATGGACTCAATTTGGGTTATTGTTGATAGACTGACTAAATCTGCTCACTTCCTACCTGTTAAGACAATTTATAATGCAGATAAATTGGCTATACTCTATATTGATGAAATTGTTAGACTGCATGGAGTGCCTGTGTCCATTGTTTTTGACAGGGATTCGAAGTTTACATCAAGATTTCGGTAAAGCTTACAGACTGCATTGGGTACTGAATTGAGACTGAGTAGTGCTTATCATCCTCAGACAGATGGCCAGTCAGAAAGGACCATCCAGACTCTGGAGGATTTACTGAGAATGTGTGTCCTTGATTTTCAGGAAAACTGGGAAAGCCATTTGCCCTTAGCCGAATTCGCCTACAATAATAGTTATCATTCAAGTATTGGTATGGCGCCTTTCGAGGCATTGTATGGCAGAAAATGTAGGTCTTCGATTTGCTGGGCAGAAATTGGAGATGGGCCTTTGCTTGGGCCCGAGATTGTATATGAAACGACTGAGAAAGTGAAACTGATACAACAGAGACTGAAAACTGCACAGAGCAGACAGAAAAGTTATGCTGATGTCAGAAGACGAGACAGAGAATATGAAATAGGTGATCACGTGTTTGTGAAAGTGACACCGATGAAAGGCCAGACTCGTTTTGGAGTCAAAGGCAAGTTAGCGCCAAGATATGTCGAACCGTATGAAATTATTGAGAAAATCAATCCGGTGGCGTATCAAGTTGCGCTTCCTCCTGAAATGGAGCATATGCACAACGTCTTCCACATTTCTATGTTGAGAGATTACCTCCGGGATCCTTTCCATGTGATAAAGCCTACTCGTGTAGTGCTGAGTGATGACTACACTTACAAGGAACGGCCTATTCAGATTGTAAACAGACGGATCAAGAAGTTGAGAAACAAAGAGATCCCGTTAGTGAAAGTCGACTGGCAAAACCATGGTGGCGTGTATGCCACTTGGGAAAGGGAAGATGACATGGCTAAAAGATATCCTGAACTGTTTCCACTGAATCCTGTTTTCTTCAAGAACGAAGGTAACTTGAGTTTAGAGGACTAAACTCTATTTAAGGAGGGGAGACTGTAACAACCCTCATCACTGTTTACCGATAAACTACTGATTACTGGTAAACAAAGACTGATTATGGTTGGTAATTGAACTGATTGAAATACTGAACTGACTGACTGAAATCTGAAACTGAATGATTGACTGTATCTATTTAAAGGCATTATCTATCTGTTTGACTGTTTGATTCTCTGTTCATGTTTTATGTTTAAATTGCGAATTAAAGGCCTTATCGGCGGCCGAACCTGAGACCGATTAGTGTTTTATGATCATCATAATTTATGTGATTTTATGGTGTAATTATCTGAAATTTGATTTGGTATGATTAAGTAAAGCTAATTAAAGAGTTAGGCTTATCTACAACTTTGCCATTGTGAGTGGGCCACTTCATGAACTATATTTGAGCCTTATTATACACTTAGGCAAACATTTCATCAGCTCATCTCCCTTGCCTTAGCCGACCAAGAGAGAGAGAGAGAGGGAGAGGAATTGAATTGTCCTTGTTGATTTGTTTAGAAACTTGAAGGAATTGAAGGTTGATTTCAAAATTGTGCTTCCATTCTTGAACTACAAGACCTAAGGTAGTGTAACTACCCTCTTGTTTGTGAATTCAATTGATTCTTGCATGGTTTTAGAGCAAGTTGAAGTCTAGAGCCAAGTTATGGCTCTTAATTGTTGAATTATAGCTTAATTCATGCATGCATGCCTATATTATTGAATTTTGAGTTGATTCCATGGAAAATTGTAACATGCATGCTCATAGTTATGTTAAGTCCATGTTTTCATCTTGTTTTTGGAACAATTGGCTCATTGGAGCTAGCATTGAAGCTTTGAAGTGGTTTTAACTCATGCATGTCATCCTTGGATTATGTTCTTGAAATTTGGTTTGAAAATGAGTTTAATTGATCTTCCTTTGGGCTTTGATTTTACAAATTGAGCCTTGAATCCTGTTTAACTATGAGTTTTGAAATGTTTTCTAGGAAATGGGCCCAAAGGAATCGAATTTGATACATTTGAACTTGATTTTGAGCTTGAGGTTCGAATTTGGGAATTCCAGATTTTGAACTCACGCTCGAGCGGGGTGACTGGCGCTCGAGCGTAGAAATCGTGCTCCCAGCATTTTGTTCTGTTTTTTAGTCAGCTCGAGCGGGGTAATTTACGCTCGAGCGGGACCTTGTGTATTACGCTCGAGCGGGTGTCAAGCGCCTAATCGAGCATGAATTTCACCTATCCAGCACTTTTGACTGTTTTGCATTACGCTCGAGCGGGTAAGTCTGCGCTCGAGCGGAAATATTTGTCTGCATGTTCGCTCGAGCGGATTAACCTACGCTTGAGCGGGACCCCTGTTTTCTGAAAATGCTTTCAAAGTGCATCTTTGCATCCTCATTTCATCCTAGGCATTCTTAGGCCTAGTTTAAGGCATCTTAATGAGAATATAGATGTAGAACCACATCGAGTTAAGATAGGGATTAAGTTATTATCTTTCCCAACTGTGTAGCTTAGTGTGTGTTCAATCTGTAAACTGTGTAAGGCTGGCGACTGGGGACGCACTCTAGCCTAACTGTAGCCCAGAACTCTGTGAGTAACAACTGTGTAAAGATATGTTCAAAAATGATTATCTTCTGAACAATTGAACTGTACTGTTTCTGAATTGATACTGTTAATAGAATGAATGTATGTCCTCTATTCTGAACTGCATTGTGGCATCCTTAGCAACTACTGTTACTGACTGTTACTGTTACAGAGATCTCTGTCGGTTCCCTTGTTAGAACCACTACTGTTTACTGATTGATGGCCATCATTGACTGTTTAGCCTTTCAAGACGTACCGTTTACTGTACTTATGCTAATGGATGTACCACATATGACTGTACCGACTGAACGACTGAAATACTAATTTAATGAACTATTTTCATTACTGCAAGGACATTCATTCTAAACCTCTTTACGCATTATGTTATTCACTGGGCTTTAGCTCACTGCTCATATATATATGTAGGTGTTCAGGCATCAGACCGCGGCTAGAAGCGTCGGGGTAAACTCCATTTTTGTCAAGCCAGTCACTATGCCTCACTGCGAGGTTCCGAGCCTATCAAGCTATGGCTTAGGGGTGTTTTAATTTCACCCGTCTGTCTCTATAACTGTTTTGTAGACTGTATAGACTGTTACTGTACTGCTTAATAGGGATTAGGTCCCTGATCTGGTTGATTATAAATGTTGTACATACTGTTCTGCACTGTGCATATATATATATATATATGAAAAGTCTTTTTGGCATACAGACTGTCACAGCTCATTGGACATTGTTTATTTACTGTATTGGCTTCCGTCAGGCCCCTGTACTCTGTTTTACTGTATTACTGTTAAGCAGGCCTTCGGTTATCTCGGATTACTGGCCGGTTACGGTGCTAAACCCATAGGGGCAGGTCTGGGTCGTGACAGAGTGGTATCAGAGCGATACTTACCACGAGTTATACTGCACACACGTGTCCAAATGAGCTATAGGATGTCCTAGAAAAACGATTAGGGCATTACATGGGCATGATAAGTGTGTGGCTATGACATGACTGAATATATGCTACTGTGATAAACTGTTTAAATATGCAACTGCTTATGTTCATAATTGCTATAACTGCTTATAGTGAAATGGATAATGCAAGAACTGCAAATGAATCTGAATCCTCATCTTCTGAGGCAAGAATGACAAGACTAGAAAGAATGATGGAACTAATAACTAAAAGACTAGATCAACAACAGAATCATCAGCCCCCACCTCCTCCTCCGGTACAGCCGGAACAGAATGTGAATGTTAATGATGGGGACATAATTGCTCTCACCCAAAAGTTCAATAAAATGAAACCGCCTTCTTTTCAGGGAGGCCTTGAATTATTAAAAGCTGAAGCATGGGTTCTTGAGACTGAAAAGTTATTTGAGGTGTTTCCATGCTCTGAAGCACATAAAGTACTATTAGCTACCTTCACCTTACAAGAAAAGGCTAGAAGGTGGTGGATGCTTATCCATGGTGACAACACTGTTATGACTTGGGCCCAATTCAAAGGAGCCTTCTTTGAAAAGTACTTCCCTCAGTGTGTTAGGGACAGAAAGGTAACTGAATTTGAACAGCTGAGACAGGGCACAATGTCCGTTGCTGAATATAAAACAAAGTTCACCGAGGTTGCTAGATATGCACCACACATGGTGGACACTGATTATAAGAAGGCCAAAAAGTTTGAAGGCGGCCTTAATGTTGCAATATTGGACAGAATTAATGTTCTGAAATTATCGAATTATGTAAATGTTCTTGACTGAGCTTTGATGGCTGAATCGAACATCGAGGCACTGAAAACTGAAACACCAGCGTCTGAATGGCGTGGTAAAAGGCAGGGTTTTAAATTCAAGAAAGGCAAGCATAACCCATTGAACAAGAAACAGAATACGGGGTCAACAACTAGCCCCAGCCAAGAGAGTGGTTTCATACCACCCTGTTCTGAGTGTGGCAAGAAGCACAAAGGGGTCTGTTACAAAATATCTAGAGCCTGTTACAGGTGTGGCAAGGTGGGCCACATGGTTAAAGACTGCCCCTCTGCTCCACAAGCCAATAGTAAAGCTGCACCAAGCGTGGCAGCATCAACTGTTGCACCAAAACCGAACCCCAAAGCTACCGGGAAAGAGCCCATGAGGCAGGGCCGAGTGTTCGCCCTAGTACCGGGAGATGTGCAGAATACCGAGACCGTTGTGTCAGGTATTCTCTCTATTTGTACTCAAAATGCTTATGTACTGATTGATTCAAGGTCTACACATTCATATGTGTCGCATGCTTTTTCACGAAAACTGAATAGACCATTAGAACCCATGAATTATCTGTTAGCTGTATCATCACCCGTTGGGGGATCCCTGACTTGTGCATATATGTACCCTGCTTGTGAAATTATTGTTGGAGATGCACATCTGTATATTGATTTACTGCCACTGAACATCGATCATTTTGATGTAATATTGGGAATGACTGGTTAATGAAATACCATGCTACCATAGACTGTGTAATGAAACAAGTAGTTTTCTGTCCACCGGGTTTACCCGAATTTGTGTTGAATGAGGTTGGAGTAGTACCTCATCCGTATTTGATTTCATTTGTGAAAGCTGTTAAATTGATTAGAAAGGGGTGTAAAGGATATCTGTGTTCTGTATTGACTGTATCTACTGATGATAATGCTAATGTGAACAGTATTCCCATAGTCGGAGAATTCCCAGATATTTTTCCAGATAATCTGCCAGGGGATTTGATTGACGGGGAGATTGCATTTACCGTTGATGTGATTCCGGGTACCCAGCCAGTATCTAAAGCTCCTTACCGAATGGCTCCGACTGAATTGAAAGAATTGAAAGTGCAATTGCAAGAACTATTAGATAAGGAGTTCATCAGGCCCAGTGCTTCACCGTGGGGCGCACCTGTTTTGTTTGTGAAAAAGAAAGACGGCTCACTGAGACTATGTATTGACTACCGTGAATTGAACAAGGTAACTGTGAAAAATAAATACCCATTGCCACGTATTGATGACTTATTTGATCAGTTACAGGGTGCTCAAGTGTTCTCTAAGATCGACCTCAGATCAGGATACCATCAGTTGAAAGTTAAACCAGAAGACATTGACAAAACTGCTTTTCGAACGAGGTATGGACATTACGAATTTTTAGTTATGCCTTTCGGAGTTACCAATGCAGCTGCTGCATTTATAGGCCTCATGAACAGAATCTTTAAACCATACCTTGATGACTTTATTGTTGTACTCATTGATGACATACTGATTTACTCCAAAAGTATAGAAGAACATGAACATCATCTGAGACTTGCCCTACAGACCCTAAGAGAATAGAAACTTTATGCTAAACTGTCTAAATGCGAATTTTGGCTTGATCATGTTATGTTTTTGGGGCATGTTGTTAGCAAAGATGGAATTTCTGTTGATCCATAGAAAGTTGAAGTGGTAGTAAACTGACCTAGACCAACAAATGTGACAGAAGTCCGAAGCTTTTTGGGTTTGGCTGGATATTACAGAAGATTTGTCAAAGATTTCTTCAAAATTGCCTTACCGTTGACTCAGTTAACTCAGAAGGGGATATCATTTGACTGGACTGACCAAAGGGAATTAGCATTCCAAGAGTTGAAAACTCGACTTGTAACTGCACCGATTCTTACCCTACCTTCAGGTACGGATGGTTTTGCTGTATTTAGTGATGCTTCTCATAAGGGTTTGGGATGTGTTTTAATGCAGAATGGGAGAGTTATTGCTTATGCTTCCCAACAACTGAGACCGCACGAAAAGAATTACCCAACCCATGACTTGGAACTTGCCGCAGTAGTATTTGCATTGAAAATCTGGCGTCACTATCTGTATGGGGCAACATGTGAGGTGTATACAGATCACAAGAGTCTGAAATACTGCTTCACACAGAAAGAACTGAACATGAGACAGCGGAGATGGCTAGAACTGATTAAAGACTATGACCTACAGATTTGTACCATCTGGGAAAAGCCAACACCATTGCCGATGCACTAAGCTAGAAATTGATTGGAAATTTAGCCTGTTTGCTCACCGGGCAGAAAGAATTGCTTTGTGACCTTAAAAATCTAAAATTGAAATTGTTTTGCGAGAACAAGGTGGAACAATAGCTGATATTTCTGCTCAACCGGCATTGATTGAAGAAATTAAAGAGAAACAACAATCGGATGACTTCTTGACGAAGATCATCGAAGAAAGGGAAACTAAACCAAGACCGGGTTTCAAATTTGAAAATAATGTACTGAAATTTCAAGAAAGACTGTGTGTACCGAATGATACTGAACTGAAAAGAAGAGTTCTGCAAGAAGGTCACAATTCAAAACTGTCTATCCATCCAGGGAATACGAAAATGTACCAAGATTTGAAACTGAATTTCTAGTGGCCGGGAATGAAGAAAGAAATTTCCGATTTTGTATCAAAATGTCTTTATTGCCAACAAGTTAAAACCGAACATCAACGACCCGCAGGCTTATTGCAGCCCTTACCCATACCGGAGTGGAAATGGGAACATATCACCATGGATTTTATTGTGGGATTGCCTCGCTCCAGTAAAGGTATGGACTCAATTTGGGTTATTGTTGATAGACTGACTAAATCTGCTCACTTCCTACCTGTTAAGACAATTTATAATGCAGATAAATTGGCTATACTCTATATTGATGAAATTGTTAGACTGCATGGAGTGCCTGTGTCCATTGTTTTTGACAGGGATTCGAAGTTTACATCAAGATTTCGGTAAAGCTTACAGACTGCATTGGGTACTGAATTGAGACTGAGTAGTGCTTATCATCCTCAGACAGATGGCCAGTCAGAAAGGACCATCCAGACTCTGGAGGATTTACTGAGAATGTGTGTCCTTGATTTTCAGGAAAACTGGGAAAGCCATTTGCCCTTAGCCGAATTCGCCTACAATAATAGTTATCATTCAAGTATTGGTATGGCGCCTTTCGAGGCATTGTATGGCAGAAAATGTAGGTCTTCGATTTGCTGGGCAGAAATTGGAGATGGGCCTTTGCTTGGGCCCGAGATTGTATATGAAACGACTGAGAAAGTGAAACTGATACAACAGAGACTGAAAACTGCACAGAGCAGACAGAAAAGTTATGCTGATGTCAGAAGACGAGACAGAGAATATGAAATAGGTGATCACGTGTTTGTGAAAGTGACACCGATGAAAGGCCAGACTCGTTTTGGAGTCAAAGGCAAGTTAGCGCCAAGATATGTCGAACCGTATGAAATTATTGAGAAAATCAATCCGGTGGCGTATCAAGTTGCGCTTCCTCCTGAAATGGAGCATATGCACAACGTCTTCCACATTTCTATGTTGAGAGATTACCTCCGGGATCCTTTCCATGTGATAAAGCCTACTCGTGTAGTGCTGAGTGATGACTACACTTACAAGGAACGGCCTATTCAGATTGTAAACAGACGGATCAAGAAGTTGAGAAACAAAGAGATCCCGTTAGTGAAAGTCGACTGGCAAAACCATGGTGGCGTGTATGCCACTTGGGAAAGGGAAGATGACATGGCTAAAAGATATCCTGAACTGTTTCCACTGAATCCTGTTTTCTTCAAGAACGAAGGTAACTTGAGTTTAGAGGACTAAACTCTATTTAAGGAGGGGAGACTGTAACAACCCTCATCACTGTTTACCGATAAACTACTGATTACTGGTAAACAAAGACTGATTATGGTTGGTAATTGAACTGATTGAAATACTGAACTGACTGACTGAAATCTGAAACTGAATGATTGACTGTATCTATTTAAAGGCATTATCTATCTGTTTGACTGTTTGATTCTCTGTTCATGTTTTATGTTTAAATTGCGAATTAAAGGCCTTATCGGCGGCCGAACCTGAGACCGATTAGTGTTTTATGATCATCATAATTTATGTGATTTTATGGTGTAATTATCTGAAATTTGATTTGGTATGATTAAGTAAAGCTAATTAAAGAGTTAGGCTTATCTACAACTTTGCCATTGTGAGTGGGCCACTTCATGAACTATATTTGAGCCTTATTATACACTTAGGCAAACATTTCATCAGCTCATCTCCCTTGCCTTAGCCGACCAAGAGAGAGAGAGAGAGGGAGAGGAATTGAATTGTCCTTGTTGATTTGTTTAGAAACTTGAAGGAATTGAAGGTTGATTTCAAAATTGTGCTTCCATTCTTGAACTACAAGACCTAAGGTAGTGTAACTACCCTCTTGTTTGTGAATTCAATTGATTCTTGCATGGTTTTAGAGCAAGTTGAAGTCTAGAGCCAAGTTATGGCTCTTAATTGTTGAATTATAGCTTAATTCATGCATGCATGCCTATATTATTGAATTTTGAGTTGATTCCATGGAAAATTGTAACATGCATGCTCATAGTTATGTTAAGTCCATGTTTTCATCTTGTTTTTGGAACAATTGGCTCATTGGAGCTAGCATTGAAGCTTTGAAGTGGTTTTAACTCATGCATGTCATCCTTGGATTATGTTCTTGAAATTTGGTTTGAAAATGAGTTTAATTGATCTTCCTTTGGGCTTTGATTTTACAAATTGAGCCTTGAATCCTGTTTAACTATGAGTTTTGAAATGTTTTCTAGGAAATGGGCCCAAAGGAATCGAATTTGATACATTTGAACTTGATTTTGAGCTTGAGGTTCGAATTTGGGAATTCCAGATTTTGAACTCACGCTCGAGCGGGGTGACTGGCGCTCGAGCGTAGAAATCGTGCTCCCAGCATTTTGTTCTGTTTTTTAGTCAGCTCGAGCGGGGTAATTTACGCTCGAGCGGGACCTTGTGTATTACGCTCGAGCGGGTGTCAAGCGCCTAATCGAGCATGAATTTCACCTATCCAGCACTTTTGACTGTTTTGCATTACGCTCGAGCGGGTAAGTCTGCGCTCGAGCGGAAATATTTGTCTGCATGTTCGCTCGAGCGGATTAACCTACGCTTGAGCGGGACCCCTGTTTTCTGAAAATGCTTTCAAAGTGCATCTTTGCATCCTCATTTCATCCTAGGCATTCTTAGGCCTAGTTTAAGGCATCTTAATGAGAATATAGATGTAGAACCACATCGAGTTAAGATAGGGATTAAGTTATTATCTTTCCCAACTGTGTAGCTTAGTGTGTGTTCAATCTGTAAACTGTGTAAGGCTGGCGACTGGGGACGCACTCTAGCCTAACTGTAGCCCAGAACTCTGTGAGTAACAACTGTGTAAAGATATGTTCAAAAATGATTATCTTCTGAACAATTGAACTGTACTGTTTCTGAATTGATACTGTTAATAGAATGAATGTATGTCCTCTATTCTGAACTGCATTGTGGCATCCTTAGCAACTACTGTTACTGACTGTTACTGTTACAGAGATCTCTGTCGGTTCCCTTGTTAGAACCACTACTGTTTACTGATTGATGGCCATCATTGACTGTTTAGCCTTTCAAGACGTACCGTTTACTGTACTTATGCTAATGGATGTACCACATATGACTGTACCGACTGAACGACTGAAATACTAATTTAATGAACTATTTTCATTACTGCAAGGACATTCATTCTAAACCTCTTTACGCATTATGTTATTCACTGGGCTTTAGCTCACTGCTCATATATATATGTAGGTGTTCAGGCATCAGACCGCGGCTAGAAGCGTCGGGGTAAACTCCATTTTTGTCAAGCCAGTCACTATGCCTCACTGCGAGGTTCCGAGCCTATCAAGCTATGGCTTAGGGGTGTTTTAATTTCCCCCGTCTGTCTCTATAACTGTTTTGTAGACTGTATAGACTGTTACTGTACTGCTTAATAGGGATTAGGTCCCTGATCTGGTTGATTATAAATGTTGTACATACTGTTCTGCACTGTGCATATATATATATATATATGAAAAGTCTTTTTGGCATACAGACTGTCACAGCTCATTGGACATTGTTTATTTACTGTATTGGCTTCCGTCAGGCCCCTGTACTCTGTTTTACTGTATTACTGTTAAGCAGGCCTTCGGTTATCTCGGATTACTGGCCGGTTACGGTGCTAAACCCATAGGGGCAGGTCTGG
Source organism: Camellia sinensis (assembly GCF_055761805.1). Lineage (NCBI taxonomy): Eukaryota > Viridiplantae > Streptophyta > Magnoliopsida > Ericales > Theaceae > Camellia > Camellia sinensis. Next base: position 157,023,633 of record NC_138964.1, read on the forward strand.
GTCGTGACAGAGTGGTATCAGAGCGATACTTACCACGAGTTATACTGCACACACGTGTCCAAATGAGCTATAGGATGTCCTAGAAAAACGATTAGGGCATTACATGGGCATGATAAGTGTGACTGAATATATGCTACTGTGATAAACTGTTTAAATATGCAACTGCTTATGTTCATAATTGCTATAACTGCTTATAGTGAAATGGATAATGCAAGAACTGCAAATGAATCTGAATCCTCATCTTCTGAGGCAAGAATGACAAGACTAGAAAGAATGATGGAACTAATAACTAAAAGACTAGATCAACAACAGAATCATCAGCCCCCACCTCCTCCTCCGGTACAGCCGGAACAGAATGTGAATGTTAATGATGGGGACATAATTGCTCTCACCCAAAAGTTCAATAAAATGAAACCGCCTTCTTTTCAGGGAGGCCTTGAATTATTAAAAGCTGAAGCATGGGTTCTTGAGACTGAAAAGTTATTTGAGGTGTTTCCATGCTCTGAAGCACATAAAGTACTATTAGCTACCTTCACCTTACAAGAAAAGGCTAGAAGGTGGTGGATGCTTATCCATGGTGACAACACTGTTATGACTTGGGCCCAATTCAAAGGAGCCTTCTTTGAAAAGTACTTCCCTCAGTGTGTTAGGGACAGAAAGGTAACTGAATTTGAACAGCTGAGACAGGGCACAATGTCCGTTGCTGAATATAAAACAAAGTTCACCGAGGTTGCTAGATATGCACCACACATGGTGGACACTGATTATAAGAAGGCCAAAAAGTTTGAAGGCGGCCTTAATGTTGCAATATTGGACAGAATTAATGTTCTGAAATTATCGAATTATGTAAATGTTCTTGACTGAGCTTTGATGGCTGAATCGAACATCGAGGCACTGAAAACTGAAACACCAGCGTCTGAATGGCGTGGTAAAAGGCAGGGTTTTAAATTCAAGAAAGGCAAGCATAACCCATTGAACAAGAAACAGAATACGGGGTCAACAACTAGCCCCAGCCAAGAGAGTGGTTTCATACCACCCTGTTCTGAGTGTGGCAAGAAGCACAAAGGGGTCTGTTACAAAATATCTAGAGCCTGTTACAGGTGTGGCAAGGTGGGCCACATGGTTAAAGACTGCCCCTCTGCTCCACAAGCCAATAGTAAAGCTGCACCAAGCGTGGCAGCATCAACTGTTGCACCAAAACCGAACCCCAAAGCTACCGGGAAAGAGCCCATGAGGCAGGGCCGAGTGTTCGCCCTAGTACCGGGAGATGTGCAGAATACCGAGACCGTTGTGTCAGGTATTCTCTCTATTTGTACTCAAAATGCTTATGTACTGATTGATTCAAGGTCTACACATTCATATGTGTCGCATGCTTTTTCACGAAAACTGAATAGACCATTAGAACCCATGAATTATCTGTTAGCTGTATCATCACCCGTTGGGGGATCCCTGACTTGTGCATATATGTACCCTGCTTGTGAAATTATTGTTGGAGATGCACATCTGTATATTGATTTACTGCCACTGAACATCGATCATTTTGATGTAATATTGGGAATGACTGGTTAATGAAATACCATGCTACCATAGACTGTGTAATGAAACAAGTAGTTTTCTGTCCACCGGGTTTACCCGAATTTGTGTTGAATGAGGTTGGAGTAGTACCTCATCCGTATTTGATTTCATTTGTGAAAGCTGTTAAATTGATTAGAAAGGGGTGTAAAGGATATCTGTGTTCTGTATTGACTGTATCTACTGATGATAATGCTAATGTGAACAGTATTCCCATAGTCGGAGAATTCCCAGATATTTTTCCAGATAATCTGCCAGGGGATTTGATTGACGGGGAGATTGCATTTACCGTTGATGTGATTCCGGGTACCCAGCCAGTATCTAAAGCTCCTTACCGAATGGCTCCGACTGAATTGAAAGAATTGAAAGTGCAATTGCAAGAACTATTAGATAAGGAGTTCATCAGGCCCAGTGCTTCACCGTGGGGCGCACCTGTTTTGTTTGTGAAAAAGAAAGACGGCTCACTGAGACTATGTATTGACTACCGTGAATTGAACAAGGTAACTGTAAAAAATAAATACCCATTGCCACGTATTGATGACTTATTTGATCAGTTACAGGGTGCTCAAGTGTTCTCTAAGATCGACCTCAGATCAGGATACCATCAGTTGAAAGTTAAACCAGAAGACATTGACAAAACTGCTTTTCGAACGAGGTATGGACATTACGAATTTTTAGTTATGCCTTTCGGAGTTACCAATGCAGCTGCTGCATTTATAGGCCTCATGAACAGAATCTTTAAACCATACCTTGATGACTTTATTGTTGTACTCATTGATGACATACTGATTTACTCCAAAAGTATAGAAGAACATGAACATCATCTGAGACTTGCCCTACAGACCCTAAGAGAATAGAAACTTTATGCTAAACTGTCTAAATGCGAATTTTGGCTTGATCATGTTATGTTTTTGGGGCATGTTGTTAGCAAAGATGGAATTTCTGTTGATCCATAGAAAGTTGAAGTGGTAGTAAACTGACCTAGACCAACAAATGTGACAGAAGTCCGAAGCTTTTTGGGTTTGGCTGGATATTACAGAAGATTTGTCAAAGATTTCTTCAAAATTGCCTTACCGTTGACTCAGTTAACTCAGAAGGGGATATCATTTGACTGGACTGACCAAAGGGAATTAGCATTCCAAGAGTTGAAAACTCGACTTGTAACTGCACCGATTCTTACCCTACCTTCAGGTACGGATGGTTTTGCTGTATTTAGTGATGCTTCTCATAAGGGTTTGGGATGTGTTTTAATGCAGAATGGGAGAGTTATTGCTTATGCTTCCCAACAACTGAGACCGCACGAAAAGAATTACCCAACCCATGACTTGGAACTTGCCGCAGTAGTATTTGCATTGAAAATCTGGCGTCACTATCTGTATGGGGCAACATGTGAGGTGTATACAGATCACAAGAGTCTGAAATACTGCTTCACACAGAAAGAACTGAACATGAGACAGCGGAGATGGCTAGAACTGATTAAAGACTATGACCTACAGATTTGTACCATCTGGGAAAAGCCAACACCATTGCCGATGCACTAAGCTAGAAATTGATTGGAAATTTAGCCTGTTTGCTCACCGGGCAGAAAGAATTGCTTTGTGACCTTAAAAATCTAAAATTGAAATTGTTTTGCGAGAACAAGGTGGAACAATAGCTGATATTTCTGCTCAACCGGCATTGATTGAAGAAATTAAAGAGAAACAACAATCGGATGACTTCTTGACGAAGATCATCGAAGAAAGGGAAACTAAACCAAGACCGGGTTTCAAATTTGAAAATAATGTACTGAAATTTCAAGAAAGACTGTGTGTACCGAATGATACTGAACTGAAAAGAAGAGTTCTGCAAGAAGGTCACAATTCAAAACTGTCTATCCATCCAGGGAATACGAAAATGTACCAAGATTTGAAACTGAATTTCTAGTGGCCGGGAATGAAGAAAGAAATTTCCGATTTTGTATCAAAATGTCTTTATTGCCAACAAGTTAAAACCGAACATCAACGACCCGCAGGCTTATTGCAGCCCTTACCCATACCGGAGTGGAAATGGGAACATATCACCATGGATTTTATTGTGGGATTGCCTCGCTCCAGTAAAGGTATGGACTCAATTTGGGTTATTGTTGATAGACTGACTAAATCTGCTCACTTCCTACCTGTTAAGACAATTTATAATGCAGATAAATTGGCTATACTCTATATTGATGAAATTGTTAGACTGCATGGAGTGCCTGTGTCCATTGTTTTTGACAGGGATTCGAAGTTTACATCAAGATTTCGGTAAAGCTTACAGACTGCATTGGGTACTGAATTGAGACTGAGTAGTGCTTATCATCCTCAGACAGATGGCCAGTCAGAAAGGACCATCCAGACTCTGGAGGATTTACTGAGAATGTGTGTCCTTGATTTTCAGGAAAACTGGGAAAGCCATTTGCCCTTAGCCGAATTCGCCTACAATAATAGTTATCATTCAAGTATTGGTATGGCGCCTTTCGAGGCATTGTATGGCAGAAAATGTAGGTCTTCGATTTGCTGGGCAGAAATTGGAGATGGGCCTTTGCTTGGGCCCGAGATTGTATATGAAACGACTGAGAAAGTGAAACTGATACAACAGAGACTGAAAACTGCACAGAGCAGACAGAAAAGTTATGCTGATGTCAGAAGACGAGACAGAGAATATGAAATAGGTGATCACGTGTTTGTGAAAGTGACACCGATGAAAGGCCAGACTCGTTTTGGAGTCAAAGGCAAGTTAGCGCCAAGATATGTCGAACCGTATGAAATTATTGAGAAAATCAATCCGGTGGCGTATCAAGTTGCGTTTCCTCCTGAAATGGAGCATATGCACAACGTCTTCCACATTTCTATGTTGAAAGATTACCTCCGGGATCCTTTCCATGTGATAAAGCCTACTCGTGTAGTGCTGAGTGATGACTACACTTACAAGGAACGGCCTATTCAGATTGTAAACAGACGGATCAAGAAGTTGAGAAACAAAGAGATCCCGTTAGTGAAAGTCGACTGGCAAAACCATGGTGGCGTGTATGCCACTTGGGAAAGGGAAGATGACATGGCTAAAAGATATCCTGAACTGTTTCCACTGAATCCTGTTTTCTTCAAGAACGAAGGTAACTTGAGTTTAGAGGACTAAACTCTATTTAAGGAGGGGAGACTGTAACAACCCTCATCACTGTTTACCGATAAACTACTGATTACTGGTAAACAAAGACTGATTATGGTTGGTAATTGAACTGATTGAAATACTGAACTGACTGACTGAAATCTGAAACTGAATGATTGATTGTATCTATTTAAAGGCATTATCTATCTGTTTAACTGTTTGATTCTCTGTTCATGTTTTATGTTTAAATTGCGAATTAAAGGCCTTATCGGCGGCCGAACCTGAGACCGATTAGTGTTTTATGATCATCATAATTTATGTGATTTTATGGTGTAATTATCTGAAATTTGATTTGGTATGATTAAGTAAAGCTAATTAAAGAGTTAGGCTTATCTACAACTTTGCCATTGTGAGTGGGCCACTTCATGAACTATATTTGAGCCTTATTATACACTTAGGCAAACATTTCATCAGCTCATCTCCCTTGCCTTAGCCGACCAAGAGAGAGAGAGAGAGGGAGAGGAATTGAATTGTCCTTGTTGATTTGTTTAGAAACTTGAAGGAATTGAAGGTTGATTTCAAAATTGTGCTTCCATTCTTGAACTACAAGACCTAAGGTAGTGTAACTACCCTCTTGTTTGTGAATTCAATTGATTCTTGCATGGTTTTAGAGCAAGTTGAAGTCTAGAGCCAAGTTATGGCTCTTAATTGTTGAATTATAGCTTAATTCATGCATGCATGCCTATATTATTGAATTTTGAGTTGATTCCATGGAAAATTGTAACATGCATGCTCATAGTTATGTTAAGTCCATGTTTTCATCTTGTTTTTGGAACAATTGGCTCATTGGAGCTAGCATTGAAGCTTTGAAGTGGTTTTAACTCATGCATGTCATCCTTGGATTATGTTCTTGAAATTTGGTTTGAAAATGAGTTTAATTGATCTTCCTTTGGGCTTTGATTTTACAAATTGAGCCTTGAATCCTGTTTAACTATGAGTTTTGAAATGTTTTCTAGGAAATGGGCCCAAAGGAATCGAATTTGATACATTTGAACTTGATTTTGAGCTTGAGGTTCGAATTTGGGAATTCCAGATTTTGAACTCACGCTCGAGCGGGGTGACTGGCGCTCGAGCGTAGAAATCGTGCTCCCAGCATTTTGTTCTGTTTTTTAGTCAGCTCGAGCGGGGTAATTTACGCTCGAGCGGGACCTTGTGTATTACGCTCGAGCGGGTGTCAAGCGCCTAATCGAGCATGAATTTCACCTATCCAGCACTTTTGACTGTTTTGCATTACGCTCGAGCGGGTAAGTCTGCGCTCGAGCGGAAATATTTGTCTGCATGTTCGCTCGAGCGGATTAACCTACGCTTGAGCGGGACCCCTGTTTTCTGAAAATGCTTTTAAAGTGCATCTTTGCATCCTCATTTCATCCTAGGCATTCTTAGGCCTAGTTTAAGGCATCTTAATGAGAATATAGATGTAGAACCACATCGAGTTAAGATAGGGATTAAGTTATTATCTTTCCCAACTGTGTAGCTTAGTGTGTGTTCAATCTGTAAACTGTGTAAGGCTGGCGACTGGGGACGCACTCTAGCCTAACTGTAGCCCAGAACTCTGTGAGTAACAACTGTGTAAAGATATGTTCAAAAATGATTATCTTCTGAACAATTGAACTGTACTGTTTCTGAATTGATACTGTTAATAGAATGAATGTATGTCCTCTATTCTGAACTGCATTGTGGCATCCTTAGCAACTACTGTTACTGACTGTTACTGTTACAGAGATCTCTGTCGGTTCCCTTGTTAGAACCACTACTGTTTACTGATTGATGGCCATCATTGACTGTTCGGTCGTTCAAGACGTACCGTTTACTGTACTGTTATGCTAATGGATGTACCACATATGACTGTACCGACTAAACGACTGAAATACTGATTTAATGAACTGTTTTCATTACTGTAAGGACATTCATTCTAAACCTCTTTACGCATTATGTTATTCACTGGGCTTTAGCTCACTTCTCATATATATATGTAGGTGTATAGGCACCAGACCGCGGCTAGAAGCGTCGGGGTAAGCTCCAGTTTTGTCAAGACAGCCACTGTGCCTCACTGTGAGGTTCCGAGCCTGTCAAGTTATGGCTTAGGGGTGTTTTAATTTCCCCCGTTAGTCTCTGTAACTGTTTTGTAGACTGTATAGACTGTTACTGTACTGTTTAATAGGGATTAGGTCCCTGATCTGGTTGATTATAAATGTTGTACATACTGTTCTGCACTGTGTATATATATATATATGAAAAGTCTTTTTGGCATACAGACTGTCACAACTCATTGGACATTGTTTATTTACTGTATTGGCTTCCGCCAGGCCCCTGTACTCTGTTTTACTGTATTACTGTTAAGCAGGCCTTCTGTAATCTCGGATTACTGGCCGGTTACGATGCTAAACCCATAGGGGCGGGTTTGGGTCGTGACAGGTAGAGCCAAAGAGTGTGAACTATACAAGTTACCGATAAGGTTGATTAAATGAAGTAAGAGGCTCCGGTATATAAAGAAGACCTTGTCGTTTAAGAAGTAACCATAGAAATGATGGAACCCACTAATAACACCCAAGAAGATCTTATGAAAATTGAACATTTTTGCATAGAAGATGTAAACCAGATATTAGGCATTCTAGAAAAGCATTTTGCAATAGATTTACTGAAAAATAAGTTTTAAATCCATTGGATTTTTTTTTTATTGCATCTTTTTTTTTAGGAAAAAAAAAGAAAGAAGAAGATAAAAATGGTGTTTTTAGATCTTTAGCACAATCTAGATCCCTTTTACAGCTTAACCCCATCTGACTCTCATGCTACAGTGCGTTAGGTTTTTTTTTTGGTTGGAAGTGAAGTGCTAACTAACTATGCTGCCGATACTAAAGTCACCCTGGATAAGCTCATTGGCAGGTAGTTCAAAGGGTACTTAGGTACATAAAAGGTAGTAAATACTTAATGCTGTGTTACCCAGGTACTGACATGAAATTGCTAGGCGTATTCTGAAGAATAATCAAATTTAGGGAGGTGACTTGGATCATAGGAAATCCACTTCAAGCCACGCCACGTGTTCATGTTTTGAAGTGGAGCAGTTTCATGGAGCAATAATAAACAGAAGTCCATCGCCTTTAAGAGAGAGGGCATCCATGGAGGCCAAGTACATTGCTTGTTGTAGTGTCATGCAGGAAGTAGTGTGGTTGAAGCACTTCATTGAAGAGCTTAAATTGATCACAAAGCCTTGATTCAATATGTTGATTTGTAAATAACCAGGATACTCTTGGTTGTCGGGATACAAAGTTCTCTGAAGCCTTCTCTTAATCGGACTTCTCAATCATCTTCACGTGCTATCAGATAGCATGTGAGGGTAAGTGTTAGACTTAAACTCATATCGCCAATCTAAGCTACCCAAGCTTGGTTACGTGCTATCGGGTAGCATGTGAGAGGGAGTGTTAGACTTAAACTCATATCACCAATCTAAGTCACCCAAGCTTGGTTAATATAATGCAAGAGTCTCTCCACTCATTGCCAATTAGTTTTGAGTTGGATGATTTAACAAGATGTTAGGGGATTAATAAGTTAGATTATAACAAAAAAGTCGCAAACGCTCCATCGACTCGAACTCTGAACTTTTGACTAAGCCACCTAAGCTTAGTTAATATAATGCAAGAGCCTCTCCACTAGGGGTGTAATCGAGCCGAGCCGAGTCGAGTTTATCAATGTTCGAGCTCAGCTTGATTTATTTTAAAGATGTTCAAGCTTGGCTCGAGCTCGAAGCGAGCTCAAATATGTCAGCTTGAGCTCAGCTCGCATAAAATTTGTCTGACTCAAGCTCGGCTCGTTATGGCTCGTTAGCCAAGCGAAACTCATGGAGCACTTAAAGCAAGACTTAAAGCCAGCCTACTACACATAAATAAAGATCACTTTACCTTGAACAACATTGTGCAAATGATGTGGGACAGAAATTGTTTGAAACATGATACAACAAAACGACGCCATTTTGTTGCTATGAGGAATTGCACAAAAGAGTCCTACATCGGTCCATGACAAAAGTATGCTCAAAGATGAATGCTTATAAAAGTGCCACGTGGCCCATTGCTTCTCCACTCAACTAAAGCAAATAATTCCAAAGTTGCAATATATATATATAGACACATATATACAATAGAAAAAAAATTCAAAAGTTTAATATCTTATTAATTATGTTTATGTATATATTATATAAATATAAATATATATATATATATATATTGTATAATATATATATGTTTGAGCTCTCGAGCTTATCGAGCCAAGTATTATTGAGCTCGGGCTTGGCTCGTTTGTTAAATGAGCTTAAAATTTAAGCTTGAGCTCATTTATTTAGTAAGCGAACCGAGTTTGAAAGAGCCTTAACGAGTCGAGTTCGAGCTTGTTCATGAACAACTCGGTTCATTTGCAGCCCTACTCTCCACTCATTGCCAACTAATTTTGAGTTGGATGCTTTAATAGGATGTTAAGGAGTTAGTAAATTAGATTACAACGAAAGGGAGGGGGAGTGCTAGACTTAAACTCATATTGCCAATCTAAGCTACCAAAGCTTGATTAATATAATGCAAGAGCCTCTCCACTCATTGCCAATTGGTTTTGAGTTGGTTGCTTTAACAGGATGTTGGGGGGTTAGTAAGTTAGATTACAACAAAAGGGTCGTAAATGCTCCATCGACTCGAAACTCTGAACTTTTGACTAAGCCACCCAAGTTTTGTTAATATAATGCAAGAGTCTCTCCACTCATTGCCAATTGATTTTGAGTTGGATGCTTTAACAGGATGTTAGGGGTTAGTAAGTTGGATTACAACGAAAGGATCGTAAACGCTCCATCAATTTGAACCGTGAACTTTTGACCTTCTCACTGTCTCACAGGACAACTATATGGCCAACTACCCTATCCCATTAATTGCTTGATCAGTAGACAATATAATTGTCATTAGGATTTAAACCCTTTAAATTATAAAAAGCGAATTCTTTTAACCCCCCCCCCCAAAAAAAAAAAAAAATTACAAAACTATAAGCAAAACGTGTGAGGCGCGCATATGTTTTATAGTTTAAGTTCTTGTTTGGCATGAAAGATTTTTTTGGCTTTTTAACTAAATTAGTCATAAAAAGATAAAATAAGCTAAAAAGTTAATAAGACAAAATATCATATTTAAACTATAATCATTTCATTTTTTCTCTCACTAAAGTCAAAAAAATCAAAAAGGCCCACCCAAACGAAGCATTTTAGTCTTAGACTAAAATAGGCAAAAAGCCAATCCACTTCCCAAACAAAGCCAAATTGACATGTATTTTTCATAATTTATTCCAAGGGATTTGTCAAACAAGATTTATATTCAATATAAAATTTAAGAATAAAAAAATATGTGTTTGGATAGATTTTCAAACTATAATTCCACCCCTACATTCCAATACCATGTTTGGATACATCTTTCAAATTGTATTTCCACAACAAAAAGAAAACTCTGCCATTACAACAAAAACATACTTTAGTGGCACTACACTAGTGGCATATTTTTAGAAAATGCCACAAAAAATGATATTTAGTGGCACGTTTTTGAAAAATGCCACAAAACGACAAACATAAAAGGCTCTAGTGACATTTCAATGAACAAGTGTCACAAAACTACAACAAAAACATACTTTAGTGGCACTACACTAGTGGCATATTTTTAGAAAATGCCACAAAAATGATATTTAGTGGCACATTTTTGAAAAATGCCACAAAACGATAAACATAAAAGGCTCTAGTGACATTTCAATGAACAAGTGTCACAAAACTATAACAAAAACACACTTTAGTGACACTATACTAGTGGCATGTTTTTAGAAAATGCCACAAAAATAATATTTGGTGACACATTTAGATAAATGCCACAAAGCCACAAACATATAAGGCTCTAGTGGCATTTCAATAAAGAAATGTCACATCAATTTTATGGCATTTTATAAAATAATGACACAAAAAATTATGTTCGTGACATTTATTAACAGATGCCACTAAACTTTAGTAGCAATGGCATTTTTTAAAAAATGTCATGACACTAGGTAGGTGCAAATTACTTTTTATGGCACTTGTGAAAAGTTTCATAAACAAATATTTTATAGCATTTTGAGAAATGCCACTAAGTCAAAAACTTTCCAAGCTTATAATGGCATTTTTGAAAAAACAAAAAATGCCAATACATTTTTAAAATTTTTACAATGCAGTAAATGATTAAAAATAAATAAATTAAACTCAATATACACTACAGGAAAAAGCATATTCGGCGACTAAATTTCCTGACCAAAAAAAATTTGGTCGCTGAAAGTATAGCTTTCAGCAACCAAAACAGCATTAGTAGTCAAAAGTAAAGCTTTTTGGCGACTAAATAATTTAATAGCCAAAAGTCTACAATTGGCGACCAAAACTAAGTTTGGTCGCTGATTATATGGGTTTTAGTGGCAAAAAAAATTTTAGTAGCCTAAAGTAAAGCTTTTTGGCAACTAAAAAAATTTAGTAGCCAAAAGTCTATAATTGGCGACTAAAAATAAGTTTGGTCACTGATTATATGGGTTTTACCGACTAAAAAAATTTTAGTAGCCAAAAGTAAAGCTTCTTGGTGACTAAAAAAATTTTGGTAGCCAAAAGTCTATAATTGGTGACTAAAAAATAAGTTTAGTCGCCAAAATTGGTTATTTTTAGCGCGGGAGAACTAAAATCCTAAGGCGGGAATTAAATTTCTTGGCGACCAAAATTTTGGTAGCTGAAAGTGTATCTTCGGTGAGCAAATCCGATTTTGGTCTGCAAAAGTTAAGTTTTTTAGCAACTAAAAAATAATTAGTAGTCAAAAATATAGAATTGGCGACCAAAAAATATTTTTAGTCGCCAAAAGTGGTCTTTTTTTTATTTTACTAGTAAATAGTTTATTTTACATAAATTATGTTCAATAAAATAATTATGTTTATACATATACTTTTATATTAATATAGATGTATGTACTATATAAATAATATATGTTGCATATATAATCATATGGTGCTATAGAGGTGTAGTGGGAAGAGTGTGGTGTATAAGGTTTATAGTGCGGGAGGTTGGCAGTTCGAGCCTCTGCAAGAGCGGATCAAATTGTTCTACAACGAATTATTGTCACGAATGGCACTTGATAGCGTCACGAATAGTGCCTACCATGACATTAAAGTGTCATTGAAAGGTTTTAGTCTTGATGGTGTAATGACATGTATAAGTGTCACTAACTCTTTTTTAATGGCGTTTGATAGTGCCACAAATAATATCTACCATGACATTAAAATGTCATTGAAAGTTTTTAGCCATGATAGTGCAGTGACACTTGCAAGTATCTAACGTGGCACTCGTATCTACCGTGGCACCGATAAAAGTGACACTTGTTCAAAATGCCACAAGACCAAAAAATGTCATTAGAAGAATAGTTTTGTGGCACTTTCAAATGTCACTAAACTAAGAAAATGTTGTAGTGTGCAGAAAATTCTGTGTTAGGCGGGATTTTTTTTTTTTTTTTTTGAAATTTGGCTTAACCGGTCGCCCGAATCGACCTGTCAACAGGGACAGGGCAAGTTTTTTTTTGGCAATTGACACTTGTTTTTTTTTTTATTATATATATATATATATATATATATTTTAATAAAACAATATTTTTGGAATTTTTAAAAATTGTTTATGAGCTTTTAATATATTTTAAGTTATATGTTTGGTTATGAGTTGTAAGTTTTTGTATCAAATATTATATGTCACATCAAAAATTTCTCACTGAATTCAAAACTCTTTTCAAACTCATAACCAAAAAAATTTTCTACACTCAAATCATAATTCCAAAACGCACAAACTCAAAATACAACTCTATTTCTCAAATCATATTTCCAAAACTCTTCCAACACTACTTAAAATTTCTTCCCGAATAAAAAAAATAGTGAAATTTGGTTGAGAGATTATAAAATTTCATTTTTTTAAACAATATTAATCTTGTTTAATAATTTTAACGAGTAAATTTTAAGATAAATTACCAATAGATTATACTTTTGAAATTTATTACCTATTAAGTCTTATTGATAAATTTATCAGTCTATCTTATTTTATGAATAAATTTACAGTGATATATTTATCAATCAGAACTTATAAATAAATAAATTTAGTTAATAAAACTGATTGGTAAGTTTCTTAAATTTTATAAAAACAAAAGACAGACAGATATTTAACAATATTTTAAAAAAGATAATATATATTGATAGTGGTCTGATTGTACTCAAAATAATAATCTTCTAGAAAAAAAAAAAAAAAAAATAGACCTAAAATCAAATATTTCGACCCGACTTAGACTGTGGAAAATCCAGCCTTTCTCTTTGATACTGCCATCACGTAAAAACATATCAACCCTTACAGTCAGTCAAGTCTTTTGATGCTGCCATCACATAAAAACAAATCAAACTCTTTGGCTATATTTAGTTGGAAGATTTGATAAGAGAAATAGAAAGAAAAATGAAAATGAAAAGAAAATGAAAAAGAATTGATAGGATTTAAATTTTAAATTATGTTAGGTTAAGTTGGGAAATGGAGAAACAAAATAGCCTAATGTTGTGTTTAGTTGGAAGATTGGATAAGAGAAATGGAAAGGAAAAAGGAAATCAAATCTATTTTTTGTTTAGTTATAATGAAAAATAGACGGGGAAAAAGTAAGAGGGAAACACAATCCCAACTTTTATCTTATGGTTTTATTAGATTGTATTTGGTTAGAAGATTTGATAAGGGAAATATAAAGAGAAAGATAAATAGAAAGAAAATGAGAAAGAATTAGTAGGATTTGAATTCCAAGGAATTAGTAGGATTTGAATTCCAAGTTATGTTTGATTGGGTTAGAAAATAAAGAAAGAAAATGGTCTAAGCAAACCAAAAGAAAAAAAAGAAGAAGCGAGATTGCATTTCCCACTCACTTTATTTTTCCTTGTATTTTCCATTATAATCAAACAAAATGTGAGATTAGATTTCTATTTCTCCTTTTCATTTCTCTCATCAAATCCTTCAATCAAAGATAGCTTTATGTTATTTTCTTTCTCCATTTCCTGACTCAACTAAACACAGCTTCGAATTTGAATCTTATCATTTCTTTCTTATTTTCTTTCCATTTTTCTTTACCTTTACATTTTCCTCATCAAATCTTCAACCAAGTATAGCTTAAGTGAACCCAGAAGACAAAAAAGTGAGATTTTATTTTTCTCTCATTTTCTTTTTCCCTGTATTTTTTATTATAACCAAATAAAAAACAAAATTGTATTTTCTTTTTTCTTTTTATTTCTCTTATCAAATTCTCTAACCAAATGTAGATTCCAGTCGATCAACCCTTGGAGAAAAATAATAACGTGTTGAATACAAATATTTGAATTTTTCAAAGATGCTAATGCATTGGTTATCAATGGGCAGAAACGTGTTGAGTTCAAATATTTGAATTTTTCAAAGATGCCAATGCATTGGTTATTAAGGGCAGAATGAGACGGATTAAGAACGCCCTATTCAAATTGTGATCCGTGACTAAAATGTAAACTTAATGATTAATAATCATGTTAATATAAAATGTTATTTAATTTTATTGTAATTATTATGTTGGTCTGAATGGAACACAAGATGGATTAACAACTTTCTATTTCAATGTATGAAATTGTAATACGTTGCTAAAATTTAAAATTTTATTATTATTATGTTAGTTTAAAATTTAAAATTTTATTTTATTATAATTATTATGTTGTGGGACGCATTTTGAGAAAAAAGAAAACAGCAAATTTTGAGAACAAAAAAGAACAAATATATAGACGAAGGAGAGAAAAAAGAGAACAAACGTGTAGACGAATCATTTATCACGTCAACATTGAATCGTAATTCATTATGTAGAAATTCATCTATTACGTCAGCATTGACACAATATTATTATTTAATCATAATTCATTTGTAAGTAAATTGTAAATTGTAAATGTGGTAGGTTAGGAGGAGGATGAGTTGGAAAGACAATTACATTTACATTGTGGGTTTACCTCTTATATAGTTGTTGTGGGGACATAATTTTTTGAATGATAACACGTGGTCAAGGTGGCACTGAAGTGTCAGCCAATGTTCCACGTGTCCTGGACATGATGCCAAGGTTATCTGCGAGAATACCAGAATTCGAGATAAGCCGATAAGGGACAAGAGTCCTAGATTGGGAGAGGACTTCAGTTTGGATAAAGATAAGACTCTTAGAGAGTTTATCCCAATCAAACTGGGAGTCCAAGATTAGCATTGGAGCTAGGCTTCTATTGGGATTAGGTCAGTATTGGCTATAAAAGAGAGGCATCCCCATAGGTCAAAGGTACGCTTTTTGTATTCTAAACAGTGAGTTAAGCACTTTTGCTATCTTTGAGAGATAGCTGATTTGATCGTCGGAGTGCAACCAGGTGGACGAACCACTGCCAGAATCTCTTCTTTCTGTAACAGGTCGTTCGGGCTTAATCTATTCTACCGGTGCTCTCCAGCTAAGTACTAGTTTGGCAGTGTGGTAAGAAAACGGCTCACACATCTCGACTTACAAATTCGTCTTGCCCGATGTCCCAAAAAAGAGCAAGTCGCCTCCTTCTGCTACAACTCCTCCAACAACTTCATCCCCTCGGCCAGATCAGGAGTCAACCTCTGATCCAGCAGAACAACCATCGACCTCGGCTCCACAACTGATCCCTCTATCTCAATGTAAACGTCAACGTCGAACTGCAATCGCCACCGAGATGGGTCATAAGAAAGTTATTGCAGACGACCTTTTAGCCGACATCCCCGATACTGTCACCGCACAACCAGCACCATCCCAGCCTCAGCCAAAGTCGAAACCAAAAAACTTGAAGAAAGCCCAACCCAAGGCAACGGTGACTCAAATCAACACTGAGGACACCTTGCTGATCTCCAAAATTGCTGAGGCGGAAAAAAGTGCCTTCGCCATTGAAAAGAGGCCCGCCGAGGCCGCACCTTCCGAATTAACCAGGTCAAAGAGACCGAGGTCTGAGTCAGCAACAACCCCGGGCTCTCTGAAATCTAATGCCCCCTAGGCTCCCCCCATTACCATCGAGGACAAGTCGGTTAGAGCTAGCGACAGCGTCGATGATATTGAAGTCAGCGTTGCCCTCTCTACGGCGTTGCTACTTCTCCAAGATCTCAATCGCAACGCCGAGATGAATGAGTATGAGAACTTCGCTCTAATGTTGCAGCACTCCGTACAAGTAAGCCCTTAATACTTGGTGCTTTACTTTCTCTATTTTTCTTACTTAGAAAATTTTGCTAACTTTTGTTCTGTCCATTTCTTCTAGGCGATCCAACATGGCCACTCCTTCGCAATGCAAGCCTTTAACATTAAGAAGGAGTTAGCAAATAAGACCAAGGAGGCTACCGGCTTGCAAAGAACCATAAACAAGGCTGAGGCCAAGATGAAGACTTTAATAAACCAAGCCGAGGAAGCCAAAAGAGCTAAGGATGAGGCCGAGGAAAAGGCAGATGCTGCAGAGGCCATCGCCAAGGCCCTTGAGGCCGAAAAGAATGAGGCCCAAGTAAAAACTGTCGAAGCCCAGGCCGAGCTCCGAGCTGCCTTGTCCACAAAGGAAGCCGAGATCAAAGTGATTGATGAAAAGGCATACACCGAGGGGGCAGCCGACGTCAAGGAGGATTATAAGAAACAGGTCAGACAGACATGTAACAAGGGCTTTACCCTTGGTTGGATGGCTGCTCTGAAGGCGTTGGCTGTCCCTGAGGACTCTCTTCTGAAGGATGCTAGCAGCCTCGTCCTGCCATTCCCCACTCTCAAAGCCAGTCTGAGGACGAAGCTGAGTCCGAGGATGACACTGAGGTCGAGAAGAACAAAGAGGCTGCTGGGGCCAAGTCCCCAACTCTGAATGAGCAAGTTCTAGACTTGACTCATGATGAGGAGGACGAGGTCTCAAAGGGTGACTCTGCTGAGAAGACATCATCCGAGGCGCCTATCGCCGAGAAGAGCCTCGACGAGACTCTTAAAGAGATCGACCCCAAGCTTACGACTGAGAAGGCCGCCGAGAAGAGTTCCCAGATATCCTTTGAGCCCCAAACCCAACTAGCTAATGACGCCAAATAGTCTTGTTTTTCTATTTCTTGTACCTTGTACTTTTTTCTCACTTTCAAAACAATGTAAGCTTTAATTTGGCCGACGTGCCACTTTTGTAGTCAGAACAATTACTCTTCAATGTCAGGCTAAAGTGTCTTCTTTCCTTATCTGAATACAGCTTTAAATTTCTTCTTTTAATGTGATTGCATGTTTGTCTTCCTTTTACTGTCTTGTATAATTCTATACTTAAAATAATTTCCATGTCTTCAATGTACGCCTTAACTGTGTAATCTTCTCGGTGTGGAATACTTCGGCTATACCCACTAACAGTTTACCTCGACTTTGTCCTAACACTTGAAAATATTTCTCATAATATTTTTACAAGTGTTATTTACAACTTGCCACTTCACTCTTTACTTATCAGGGCTTCTGTCTTCTATTATTTCAACATAACCTTGGGTTAACTTCAACTTGTAAACTTTTCTTAAAATTTCAACAACTGTTAAATCAACTTCCTTTAACATAACCTTGGCTTAACTTCATCTTGTAAATTTTTCTTAAAATTTTAACAAGTGTTAAACCAATTTTAGCTTGTAAATTCCAACTCCTGAGCATCATTCTCCAGCCCTCTGCCCCCTAATGTGAACTTAAGTTTCACTTGGGTTCTCATTAAACATGTGGCTTTGACCTCGTCACCAAGGTTAGATTCGAACAAAGACTAGCCGAGGTTACCAACCTTGGTCTTTTTATTAATCTGACTGACATGCACTTAGCTCCAATCTGTGTCTAATTCTACTGATATGATAAGTCCAGGTTAATCCAACTTAGTTCAACTCTATTATATGCAAGTATAATTCAACTTAGTTATATAATAAGTTTAAGTTATTCGTCATGTTTCGCTTAGAAACATCATCAACTTAGTTAAACTCTATTATATGCAAGTATAATTCAACTCTGCTATATTATAAGTTTAAGTTATTCGTCATGTTTCGCTTAGAAATATCGTCAACTTAGTTCAACTCTATTATATGCAAGTATAATTCAACTCTGTCATATAATAAGTCTAAGTTATTTATCATGTTTCGCTTAGAAATACTGTCAACTTAGTTCAACTCTATTATATGCAAGTATAATTCAACTCTGCCATATAATAAGTCTAAGTTATTCGTCATGTTTCGCTTAGAAACATCGCCAACTTAGTTCAACTCTATTATATGCAAGTATAATTCAACTTTGCCATATAATAAGTCTAAGTTATTCGTCATGTTTCACTTAGAAACATCGTCAAGTATCTAGTCAGTCATACTACACAAGTTTAAAAATAAAGCTAAACCTTTATTATTACTTCGGCTAATAGCAAAACAAAAGAAAACTTAAAAAACAAGAAAATCTAATGATAAAAAAACTTTAGATTGCAAGTTTTCCAAGGTCTTGGCAACTTTTTGCCTTCACTGTCTTCAAGCCGATATGCCCCATTGCCCAAGACCGAGATGATTCTATAGGGTCCCTCCCAATTCAGGCCAAGCTTGCCCTCTCTGGGATCCTTCTTGTTACCGACGACTTTTCTCAGGATGATATCACCAACTTGGAACTCTCGCGGGTTCACCTTGTTATTATAAGCCCTAGCAAGCTGCTGCTTGTATGCCCTCAGCTGAATTGCTACTTTCTCCCTTCTTTCTTCTAGCAAATCCATATCTCGAGCCAGGAATGGCTCATTGGTCCTATTTTCTACTCCCTGGGTTCTGATTGCTGGGATACCGACTTCCAATGGAATGACTGCTTCTGTACCATAAGCCATGGCAAATGGGGACTCCCTAGTCGATCTTCTCGGCGTAGTCTGATATACCCAAAGTACATTGGGCAGCTCTTCCACCCACTTCCCCTTTACAACTTCCAACTTTTTCTTGATCCCATCCAAGATAGCCTTATTGGAGGCTTTTGCTTGACCATTACTCTGAGGAAAGCTTAGGGTAAAGTAATAATTCCTGATTTTGTACTTTGCACAGAAGCTCTTGATTAGCTTGCTGTCAAACTGTGTACCATTGTCAGCTATTATTGCTCTTGGGATCCCAAACCTAGTGATGATGTTTTTCCATATAAATTTCTTTACATCCACGTCTCGAATTTTTGCAAGGGGTTTAGCTTCTACTCACTTGGTGAAGTAATCTGTTGCCACCAGCAGGTACTTCCTTTGTCCAGATCCATGCCCCATTTGGCAAATGGCCAAGGGCTAGACACTGGGTTCAAGTCTGCTGCTGATTGATGTATCAAAGGTGCAAACCTTTGGCACTTCTCACACTTCTTAACATAGGTTTCAGCTTCTTTCTGTATGTAGGGCCACCAGTACCTCTGAGTAATGGCCCTATGAGCAAATGACCTACCCCCAGCGTAGCTTCTACATACTCCTTCATGTATCTCGTATAGAAAGTCTTCAACCTGTGCAGGATGCACACACCTCAGAAGGGGTCCAGTAAAAGATCTTCTATGGAGATGTCCTTTTATTGTCAAACTGAATCTTGCCGACTTCAGTCTGATCTTGTGCACTTCTTTACGGTCATCTAGCAGCTTCCCATCTCTAAGGAATACTATTATTGTATCTATCCAACTTGGTCTCATCTTCACAAACATTGCTTCACGCTCTGTGTTCAGTGGTTCTATGCTTGGACCTGACAAGTAGTTAACCATTATCGTTCTTGCCTCTCTTGGTTTCATTGCACTAGCTAGGTTGGCCAGAGCATCTGCATGGCTGTTGTCATCTCAGCTAACTTGCTGTAATCAGTAATTCTGGAATAAGGCTACCAGTCTGCCCACTTCCTTTACATAGGCCGACATCCTTTCATCTCGGGCTGCATATTCGCCTATTGCCTGGTTGACTATAAGCTGAGAGTCGCAGAAGACTATTACCTCGTCAACTTCCATGGTTGCTGCCAGCTTTAATCCTGCAATTAGTGCTTCATACTCTACTTCATTGTTTGAGACCTTAAACCCCAAATGAATGGATTATTCCAATATCTGCCCATCTGGAGATACTAGCACTACTCCTACCCCCACTCCTTGTCGGTTTGAACTTCCATCAACAAACAATCGGAATGAGTCGCTGATGTAAATACTGCAGGGCCTAAGTTTCTCTTTCTTCCTTTGTTCTGTTGTCCCCCGCTGGGTTTTTCCTTGCTCACTTGGACGTTGTATACCTCTGCTCAACGGAGCCCGATGTATGACGGCGTCTGGTGTGAATTCGGCCACAAAGTCGGCTAAGACTTGGCCTTTGATTGTTGTCTTGGATCTGAATTTCAAGTCATATTGGCCCAGGGCCACTGCCCATCAGGCTATCCTGCCTATCAGATCTCCCTGCTGCAACAGGAACCTCAAAGGATGTTCAGTTAACGCCATAATTTTGTGGGCTTGAAAGTAATAATTCAGCTTTTTGAAAGCTATTACTAAAGTCAGCATTAACTTCTCCAAGGGTAAGTATCTGGTCTCTGCATCTGCCAGGGTTTTACTCACTTAGTAAACTGCCCTTTGCTCTCCCTTTTCTTCTCTGACTACTACTGCACTCACTGCATGCTCTGAGACTGCCAAGTATAAGAACAACTCATCTCCAAATACTGGATTTGAAAGAACTGGAGCTGTGATCAAATACTTCTTCAAGTCGGCCAAGGCGACTTCGCACTCTTCTGTCCATAAGAAGTCTGCGGCTTTCTTCACTAGGCTGAAGAAAGGTTTACACTTGCCAGAGCTTCTGCTTATGAATCTATTCAGGGCTGCAGCCCTTCCAGTCAATATCTGCACTTGTTTTGCCGATGTTGGGTTCTTTAGTTCTAAGATGGCTTTGATCTGATCCGGGCTTGCCTCAATGCCCCTTCTGGTAATCAAATATCCTAAGAACTTACTAGACCCAACTCCAAATGCACATTTAGATGCATTGAGTCGAAGCTGATATGTTCTAAGGATGCCAAAAATTGCCTTTAAGGCTTCCAGATGACCCTCTGGTTCTTTGGTCTTTACGACCATGTTATCTATGTATACCTCTACAATTTTGCCAATTAGTTGTCTGAACATTTTAGTCACCAATCTCTGGCAAGTTGCTCCTGCATTTTTTAACCCAAAAGACATCACTCTGTAGCAATACAACCCTTTTGGGGTGATAAATGCAGTCTTTTCCTCATTTGGGGGGTACATAGCTATCTGATGGTACCCCCTGTAGACATCCGAGAAGCTTATCCTTCCATGCCCTGAAGTGGTATCCACCAATTGATTAATTTTCGGTAGTGAGAAACTGTATTTGGGACAAGCCTTGTTCAGGCTGGAGAAGTCCATGCAGACCCTCCACTTCCCATTCTTTTTCTTCACACCTACAGTGTTTGATAACCATGTTGGCTAATTTACCTCTCGAATGGCTCTGGCCTCTAGAAGTTTATCTACTTCCTCTTTTACTGCCTCAACATGCATTAATGTCAGCCTCCTTGCTCACTGGATGACAGGTTTGGCCGACCTATCCACATTCAGTCTATGGCAAGTGACCTCGAGGTCAATGTTAGGCATCTCGTATGGCGTCCCTGTAAACACTTCAATGTTTGCCCTCAAGAATGTCTCTAGCTCTTTTTCCTCTTCCTCGGCCAAGCCCGAGCCGAGAAGGAAGAAGCGTTCTTCATCCCCTTGCTGAACAAGGATTTTCTTCAAGTCTCCCTCACTCTTCTTGGCTGGCTCTTTGCCGACGTCCTCTAGGACTTCCACATCCTCGTCCTCAATTTCTGCTGTTTCTGTTTCTCGTATGTTGCAGGTAGATTTCATTACTGCCATTGAGCAATTCTTTGCCTGCACTTGATCCCCTCTGACCTTCTCTATTCCATGCTCTGTTGGGAACCGTAATAGCTAATGCAATGTTGAGGGAACAACCCCCGTTACATGTAGCCATGACCTTCCCAGGATAGCATTGTAAGAGGAGGGGGTGTCAATTATGGTGAACTCTATTTTTATCTTTTTGGTGCCAGTCTGCACCTCCAAACTCGCTGCTCCCAGGGGCCACGTCGGTGTTCCATTGAACGCAACCATTGGGCTATTGGACTGCTCCAGATCATCTTGGTGAAGGCCAAGCTCCTTGTAACACCTGACATACATGATGTCACAAGAGCTACCCTGGTCAAGTAAGATGCGCTTCACTTGGCACTTTCCAATTTGGAGGGATATTACCAAGGCATCGTTGTGTGGATGTTGCACCATCTCCAGGTCTTCCTCAGTAAAGGACACCACTGGTCCCTGGCACTCGTCTGCCTTAGGTCTTTTCTGACGGACTTGGTATACATGCTGTAAGTGTTTTACCTTCTGAGTCTCTCCACGTATTTTGTTCTCATTGACCTTCGAGTGAATCACATTGATCACTCGAGGTCCGTCTACTTGTGGTTGTGGTGCTGGGAGTGGCGGTGCTGTCGACGCCTAGGGCAGTCTTGCTTGCTCTTCCTTTGTCCTAGCCTCGTCTACTAGGTTCCTTAAATGGCCTTGTCTTACCAGGTCTTCAAGATATGCCTTCAGGGCTCTGCACCCCTGAGTCAGATGTCCAGCTTCATTGTGATAAGCACAATGCTTGCCAAGGCTTCTTCCCATAAATTCGCCTGATACCCTTGCTGGTGCTCTGTAATAAGGTTGATTTCAGATTTTCTCCAAGACTTTGTAAACCGGGATTCGGAACACGGTTGTGACTGCCTGTGCAGCCCTTAATCCTGTCTCTTGCTTACTGTATCCACCATCACCTCAGCCTCATTTCGGTGAGCCGTTTTTCTTCTCTTGTTTCAACGCATTTGTCCCCGGCGTGTCCTCCTCGGCCCTGGCATACTTTTCTATCCTGGCCATAAGCTCCTCCATGCTTTTCGGTAGTGTCTTTGCCAGTGATTTTCGACGCAGGCACTCATCTTTCAGGCCGTTTTTAAATGACACAACCGTTACCTCTTGGTTACATCCTTGTATTCGGTTGAATACCTCGTAATACCTTTTGGCATAGGCCCTAAGGCTTTTGTCCTCGCCGATTTTCAGGGCCATCAGAGCGTCTACCCTCAATGGCTGTAGTTTGTTTGTCACGAACCTGGCCACAAGCATCTCGGCCAGGCCTTCCCATGTTTTCACAGTTCCTTTCGCCAACTTGTGAAACCAGTCTGATGTACTTTCCCCTAAGGATGAGGGGAACACCTTGCAAAGCAAAGGCTCGTTTCCAGTGTACAATGCCATTGAGTTCAGGTACAAGCAGACGTGAAAATTAGGGTTCGACTTACCGTCGTATATCTAGAATCTCGTCATGTTAAACCTCATCAGGGCTTTGAATTTGTCCAACTCTATCGAGAACGGCGTTCTCGGCTTAACCGAAGAAGCTACCTCGGCATCTTGTTGCTTCCTCTAGAGATAATCCCTCAGATCCTCCTTGGCCTGTCTAGGAGCTCGGCTATCGACGGATTTCAGCCCTTTGTGTGCGCTACTCCCAGTATCATTATGAGCCTTCTTGGACCTTTCTCCATTAGTTGCATCAAAACACAGCTTTTGCCCTTGAACATGTCGATGTTCTTAGGGGTCAGCTTCCTTGGTACGATGCGTCCTATGAGAATCTCCCCTTCTTGACTCTTCTCGCCCGACCTCCCTTGAAGGCCGGTGACAGTGTTTCTCGATCCTGGTGTGCTGGGGGACTTTAAGGACTGTTTTCTGCCCATCTTTTCGAGCATCTTTCTTGGCCGCTAGAATCGGCGTATCTTGTAACGGGAATGGTGGCTTCATGACATTGTTCTGCATTATGAAGTTGACGACCATTTGCAGGTCCGCCAATTTGTTTGTCATTCCCTTCATCTCGTCGTCCCTCCGTAGGCATCTTTCTTTCCACACCTGAAGGTCGTCCTCGTTATAATACTCGCTTCGATCCGATTTCTTTGGTGTGTCGCCTTCCTGGCCGACGTCCTTTTCTTCGTGATTCTTATCACGAGTCTCTTTGTTGCAGTTGTCTTCTTCGACGTCAAGGTCCATATATTTCCCACTCCCAGTAAGAGTGGTGCCCCCAACCTTCTCTTTTTGTCCGTTATTGGTCATCCATTCTCCTTTCTTTCCCACAGACGGCGCCAAATTGTGTGAGTCGATTTTTGACCACACTGCCAAACTAGTACTTAGATGGAGAGCACCGGTAGAATAGATTAAGCCCGAACGACTTGTCACAGAAAGAAGAGATTCCGACGGTGATTCGTCCACCTGGGGGCACTCCGATGATCAAGTCAGTTATCTCTCAAAAATAACAAAAGTGTTTAACTCACTGTTTAGAATACAAAAGCATACCTTTGACCCATGGGGGTACCTCTCTTTTATAACCAACACTGACCTAATCCCAATAGAAGCCTAGCTCCAATGGATTCTGTCTCAATGCTAATCCTGGACTCTCAGTTAGATTGGGATAAACTCTCTAAGAGTCTTATCTTTATCCATACTGAAGTCATCTCCCAATCTAGGACTCTTGTCCCTTATCCGCTTATCCCGGATTCCAATATTCTCGCAGATAACCTCGGCCTAACTGAGATTACCTCGGCATCATGTCCAGGACACGTGGAACCTCGGCTGACACTTCGGTGCCACCTCGACCACGTGTTGTCATTTAAAAAACTACGTCGCCACAGTTGTTTATTATTATTATTATTATTATTATTATTATTATTATTTTGATACATCGGAAAAGAAAACAAGAGCAGAAGAAAGAAAATGGGAGGCACTCAGGGATTAGATTCTCCGATATGTCATTTCCACCATATTAGCCACAATTTGGCTTCTAACAGTAATAGGTGGTTCATCCACCATCACCAATGGTTCCAATTGGTTAGCTTCCATGTTGGCTAACATATCTGCACACTTGTTACCCTCTCGCAATATATGTTGAATTGAGCAATTACATCTACGGATTAGGTGTTTGGAGTCCTCCACTATGCTTCTGAAAGGGCAATTTGAAGGTGGCCCTTTGTTGAGCAATTCTTCAGCTAAGTTGGAGTCCGTCTCAACGATAACTTCATGCAAGCCCTTCTCTAGCGCCATTGTTAACCCTCTATAAATACCCCAAATTTCAGCCTCCAAACTATAGCAAGATTCAAGCTTGCCAAAAAATCCACACAACCAGATGCCTTCTTCATCCCGAAATACTTTGTCAAAGCCTCCTTCACCTGGATCTCATTAAGCACACCCATCGGTGTTGAGCTTGATTTTACCTGTAGATGGCAGAGTCCATTTAACCATAACATGAGTTAATCTATTATTAATCAAAGAAATAGAGAAAGCATGTTTAATCTCATTAACATAATTAAATGTTAAAAAAATGGTTCTCTGGCAAGAAGGATCAATATCATGAAAAAATTTTCTATTCTTTTCTTTCCAAATTTGCCAAACAGTAACAGCAAAAATAAGGCCCCAATCTAGACTCCTGTCCATGCTATTTCATAAATTTGATTTGAGCCAATAATTAAGGGGTGTCAACATGTCCCTAGAACTTTGATAGCTTCCCATTAATTCATTCCATACAAATTTGGAATGAGGGCAGTCTCGAAACAAATGCTCAATGTCCTCCAAATGATGGTTGCATCTATAACAGTTTGCATTGTCTGTAATTCCCCTTTTTAACCTCATAGAATTGGTAAGGAGTTTACCATGAAGAGTCAACCACAAAAAGCCTTTAAGCTTCTGTGGAATTTTTAATTTCCAAACCCAATCCATATTAATAGAATTGTCCACCGAACTAGAGACCATTTGATAGGCTGTAGCGATAGAAAAATTACCATTGGTGGACCGCTTCCAATGGGGAATATCAGGGTAGGTAACAAAACGAGGTAAATTAACTTTAAGACTTTATGAAGAGCGTCACTTGGAAAGCAAGCCTTGATCTTATTCACATCCCACTCCCCAACATCATTCATAAGTTTATCCACAATATCCATATTGATTGAACTATGTTCTGGGTATTGTGAAGCTAAAGAAGCTTCTCCGCACCACCAATCATGCCAAATGGAAATTTTTGCACCATCTCCCACACCCCACTTGATACCTCTTCTCAAGATATCTTTGGTTTTGAGTATCCCCCTCTAAGTTAGTGAGGAGTTTCTCTTGGAAGCATAAGAAAGAAAGGAATCTTTTATAAGATATTTCTCTTTAATCACTTTCACCCATAAACAATCCTCATTACTGAGAATTTTCCACCCCATTTTGGACATAAGAACAAGATTTTGAGCCTTGGCCTTTCGAAGCCCAAGCCCACTTACTTTCTTATTATAACACACAGTATCCCAATTCACAAGATGAATTTTCTTACTAGACTCAAAATCACCCCAGAAAAAGTTATGATTCAGTCTATCTATATCTTTACAGATACTTATGGGAACATCTATAGTTTGCATTGCATAAGAGGGAAGAGTTGAAGTAACTGATTGAATTAAAGTGGCTCATCCTATCATCGAAAGAAGGTTAGCTTTCCAACCAGACAATCTTCTTTGGATCTTATCAATAATGAATTGAAAGTAGCTCCGGTTACACTTTTTATGAAGCAGTGGGATGCCAAGATAATTACCCACATCTTGAGTTAGAGAGATGCCACTCACTCTACTCAAGGATCTGGCCTTGACATTAATAACATTAGGAGAAATGAATAGTTTAGATTTGGAAAGATTAATCTTGAGACCTGAAAGAGTACTAAACTCATTCAAAACATCCATGATAATTTGACAATTTTTTTCTTTTGCTTTACCAAACAAAAGCAAGTCATTATGTCATGACCCGAACCCACCCCTATGGATTAAGGTCATAATCGGCCAGCAATCACGAGATTACCTACGGCCTCAAACAAAATTAGACATATATTAGGGGCCAAACGAAAGCAGACTTAAAATTTGTTTTCCAACGAGCTGTGCTTACATGGTAAAACAAACATTCCAAAAACAGTTTATAATAACTCACACATGAAGTCAAAATTAACATCTTATGTGTCCAGGAACTTTCAACATGCTATTAGCCAAACAAAAGCTTATATACATGGTGATCTAACATATTCACCAAGGTAACAAAAGGGAATAAAAAATAAAAGAAACAAAACAAAGTCTCATGAGTAAGACGTTCGGGCTGACTCCACAAAAACTAGACTCCTCTCATGTTTTTTACTGGGGCTGGGTTTGGACATCTCTTTGCTCACGTACACATACATAAATGAGAGTGAGTGATAGCCTAGTGGATAGTATCAAAATAAAGGAGTACATGAATGAAATTTGTAGCAGTTATATCAAACGACCTTAGGCCCATTCATGATTCTATCTAATACATCAAACGGCCTCGGGCCCAGATGTATCAAACGGCCTCAGGCCCAATTTGTTCTTATCAAATGGCCTCGGGCCCAATTTGTTTAAGTCAAATAGCCTTTGGCCCATTCATTCATGTCAAACGGCTCCTGTCTCAATCATTTATGTCAAACGGCCTTAGGCCCAATTCGTTTATGTCAAACGTCCTTTGGCCCAATTCATTCATATCAAACGTCCTTTGGCCCAATTCATTCATGTCAAACGGCCTTAGGCTCAATTTGTTTATGTCAAACGGCCTTTGGCCCAATTCATTTTCATATTCATATTTATGTGTGTCACATATTCGTGATCATAATCATATTCGTATTCAATTAGTCTTATGTAAAAGACTGATTTATCCACAATTCAAAATACAAATCCATAAGGCTCATACAAAAGTAACGTTTGGAAAAGAACATACTTGAACACATCTTTAATAAGATATTACTCACAGTGATCTGGCGGATGATTTTCCCTTGCACTTGACGCTATATATATCATAAACATAACATATTGGGTCACAAACGATTCAATCCGTTCTAAACTTTATCTACTCCTCTTAGGCCTCTTTCTTATCCGTCTAACTCATTTATAATGTTCAATGCATGCCTAAGAGTACTCAGAAATGAAAGAGAACGGAAAACGATCCATAGAACACATTTCAAAATTGCTGAAACAGGGATCTCCGCTCGAGCACAACTTTGGTCACTCGAGTGGACCCCTTTGGCTTGCAAAAGTTTTGGTTTCTTGCAATTTATGCTCAAGCGAGACTATTGACACTTAAACGAGGAGTCATGCAAAGCAGGGTACACTCGAGCGCAGATTCTGCCGCTCGAGCCACCGTGCAATCTTTGCAAAACTTCTGGGAGTTAACTTTTCACGCTCGAGCGAGACTTTCCTCGCTCGAGCGGATAGGTCGAATTCTGGGTTTTCCAAAATTCTATCTAAGCTTTAAAACACATCTTCAAATGTCTAAAGCCCATGTTCTTGATACAAAATCATGGAAATCTTTATATAACATGAGGGCATAATCAAATTGAGTCTAATTTGTCCAAAATCATAATTCAAATCTCAAATTATTTCACATTTTTCTTGACAACCTCATAACAGTAGTTACCAAACTTCATATCTTCAAAGCTCATGCAAATTAATTTCCATATCATTTTGAATTTTACATGCATGTGAAATATAAGCTTCATTTTCAACTTAAATAATACATTTGATGATCATCTTCATGAAACTCAACATTATCATGTTTGCATGTGCCAAATAACCTTCAATTCATCAAAAAATACATGTTTGTACTCAATTATGTAAACTCACAACAATTCTTTACATGTATGTACATACCAACTTCAAATTCATCAAATTCAACTCAATTCATATTCTTGATTGCAATTTATCTTTGAGTTCATATAATTACAACTCAAATTCATAAATTCATGTCTAACTACTCACGTAGAGGCTCTAGTCTTCCAATTTCTAGCTAGTTCTTGGGCCTAGCCTTTCAAATCTTGAATTCTCTTGTAAAAATCTACAAGGATGGCTTCTCTCTCTCTCTCTCTAAACCGGCATTCTCTCTCTCTCTAGAATGTGATTTCAGCCAAGATGAGTTCAAAAGAAGGAATTTGAGTGTATACAAGCCTATTTATAGGCTTGGCTAACCAAATTGATTAAGGCTAAGTAATGATGCTCTAATTTAATCATTCTGAATCTAATTATTTTGGTCTAAATTAATTTCTAATTAAATTTCACCATAGGCTCTAAAAATTATGCCAATTACAATAGTACAGTCAATTTCAGTTTCTGAAACCCCTACGGTCTCCAATTTAAATTCTATAGTAAAAAAGTAAACAGATTTTCCTACGGTGAACAGATAGAAATTCAAAAACATATATGATCATATAAATAACACTCAAAATCATATTAAGCACATAATCACAATCATAATCAAGATTAATTAACATAATATGGGACATGGTTATCACACATTAGCAAAAAATAAGTGTGTGATAACAAGGCCTTGGGTCAAAGGCTTCATCCCTTTCCACCCCTTATCATTCACTTTGGTCATAATCATGTTCGAGAGTCTCTCTATACATAGAACAAAGAGATAAGGAGATGTAACAAGCCCGCGGGGGACCTCGCTACAGCTCGGACTCGACTTTGTAGTCGCGGTTCTAAATCTGAACCAAAGAGTCCAAATCCGGCAAATCGTTTTAAGAAAACAGATTTTTGAAAGAAGTGCCAAACATGGACTGCTTTGCCAGATACAGAGTCGCCACCTAAATATTTTATTTTGGGAAATTTAGGAAACCCTGACTCGGTGCCAAAAGGCCACGTGTCCGTCATCACCAAAGTTGCCTCGGCTCGGGAACTTGGGTACGATTGGGGAAGGTCACTTCGTGAGCACCCCCGCTCGCCCGGTCATAGACCGGCCTCTACTAACCATGATATCAATTTTTGAAAACATTGTGAGTTCTTATTCTGGTTTATTAGCCTAGGTTACTATGTGATGCGCACAGCATACAAGTATAGACTGGATCGTTTGAATTGGAACAAAACATTTTGTGTTTTTGAAAGAGGTTTGCTACCCGCAGGTAGGCTTAAAACATTTGATGATTCATTCCAATTCAGATAACCCAACCTTCACCCACAGGCATTCAAGCAGTTATATCATATAAGCACATAGCCTCATGGCAAGCATGCTATTCATGGCAATACTCACACGCATGCAAGGATGCTAAAGCATAAAACTCACCGGGTACTCCAAGCCAAAATAGAAACTTATTAGAAATCATGCATGAATCCTAAGTATACAGAAATGCCTAATGCAACACATGCAAAATGCAACTATAGCAGGCTCGGCTATTCTAAGATGATATATGAAATGTTACAACTACCATATATTCAACTTTGGAATTGAAAGTACGATGCAGTTAGTATGATGCGCCGAGCCCAGTGCGTGCGATACAGATGAATGATGCAAACTTGCTGTCATACTGTATGCTAATTTAAACATGCCCTAATCTAACCATCAAAAGCGGATAAATAAAAGGGAGAAAGACGTGGGGTTGGAAGACATACATCACACTCACCCACACTTATTACAGTTGTGCCCCCACTCGGAGGGTCCGAATAAATATACAGTCCAAATATTACAGTCCCCAAATAAAAGAATATTACAGTCCAAAAATATTACAAAATTCTAATTAATTAAAGAATTAACTAAGAAAACAAGTAAAACTGGCATGCAAGCCAGGGACTGCCTTGCTTCTAGTGGATGATGCATGTCCGGATTGTCTTGCGCGGAAATCCACCGGAATGCCCCAATTAGCCTCTGTTTACACCTGTTTCTTGAAATGCGTGCCAAGCCTTGAAAAGTTGCTGATTCTGCGTTTTGCTGCAACAGAGAGCAGGAAAGGGGCATAGCAATGTATTTGCACAGATATATGCATGTCTCGATCCTCGTGCCACCAATCACGCATACCGAGGCATGATGGCCAAGGAGTCGAAATGCACAACTCAATATAGGATGAATGCACATGAAACTACAGCTAAAACCTAACCCCCTCATGGATAATCCGGAGTGTCGGTGACTGGGGAATTGAGACACATTCCGTCACTTGGAGTACGAAATGTACCTCGTTTCCCGTGCCCGGGGTAACTCCTATTCCGAACACGATGCAATATGCATGATATGCATGAAATGCAACTAAGATAAAATCCTAACATGCTCAATGCTATGGAATGACATGCCTCGAAATACGTGCACGCGGGCACGCAAACCGAGAAAATGCACGAATGCAATGAAAATGATATGCCTCGAAGTGCGTGCACGCGGGCACGCAAACTGAGGCGATGATATGTGTCTCGAAATGCGTGCACGTGGGCACGTAAACCGAGGCGATGATATGTGTCTCAAAATGAGTGCACGTGGGCACGCAAACCGAGGCGGTGATATGTGTCTCGAAATGCGTGCACGCGGGCACGCAAACCGAGGCGATGATATGTGTCTCGAAATGCGTGCACACGGGCACGCAAACCGAGGCGATGATATGTGAAAATGACAAATGGACTTATACCAACATAAGTGAGCCTCAGCCGCACTCACATGAGATGCCGATGGCAGAAAATGAAGTGCCTCGAAATGCGTGCACACTGGCACGCAAACCGAGGCAATGCTAAAACGATGCAAATGAC
Organism: Camellia sinensis; assembly: GCF_055761805.1. Classification (NCBI taxonomy): domain Eukaryota; kingdom Viridiplantae; phylum Streptophyta; class Magnoliopsida; order Ericales; family Theaceae; genus Camellia; species Camellia sinensis. The sequence continues at coordinate 157,055,011 of NC_138964.1, forward strand.
ATGAAAACATGATATGGACTTATACTAACATGAGTGAGCCTCAGCCGCACTCACATAAGATGCCGATGGCAGAAAATGAGATGCCTCGAAATGCGTGCACACTGGCACGCAAACCGAGGCAATGCATACGCAATGCAAATGACATGAAAACATGATATGGACTTATACTAACATGAGTGAGCCTCAGCCGCACTCACATAAGATGCCGATGGCAGAAAATGAAGTGCCTCGAAATGCGTGCACACTGGCACACAAACCGAGGCAATGCATACGCAATGCAAATGACATGAAAACATGATATGGACTTATACTAACATGAGTAAGCCTCAGCCGCACTCACATGAGATGCCGATGGCAGAAAATGAGATGCCTCGAAATGCGTGCACACTGGCACGCAAACCGAGGCAATGCATACGCAATGCAAATGACATGAAAACATGATATGGACTTATACTAACATGAGTGAGCCTCAGCCGCACTCACATGAGATGCCGATGGCAGAAAATGAGATGCCTCGAAATGCGTACACATTGGCACGCAAACCGAGGCAATGCATACGCAATGCAAATGACATGAAAACATGATATGGCTTATACTAACATGAGTGAGCCTCAGCCGCACTCACATGAGATGCCGATGGCAGAAAATGAAGTGCCTCGAAATGCGTGCACACTGGCACGCAAACCGAGGCAATGCTAAAATGTGATGAAATATGGCAAAAATGATATGCAAGCATACTAATGGAATTTCAGCACTAAAATATGGGGGAAAACAGTCCCGAAATGAAGCGAAATGACATGAAATGCAAGGAAATGTCCCGAAATGCAACATTAGGCACCCGAAATGGCCTATAGCTATGCCAAACATGCACAATATGGACATGCAATGCAAAGACAGAAGCTAGACAGTCCCAAAAGATGCACTTTCACAGTTATAAACATGGCCAAACAGCAAGTATAGGTAGGGGAAAAATAGCATGCAAGAATAGGGGCCAAAAGAGGGGTAATGAAGCAAGTGGTATAAGCAAAACTCAAAATGAAAAATTTCCTTCTACAACACTGAATATGGACCAAAAATATGAACATTTACAGTATATGGCAGACCTCAAATCAGTATACAAACATGCTAAAAATGTGATGCAAAACAAGGCTCAAAAGGTGCTATAACATGAAGTATATAAAATAATCACCAAACAGAAAAAAAGTGTGAATGAAACATGAATTATAGGCCAAAATAAGGCCACTTTTAGTTCGGACCAAGAGCCAAAAACAGAAGCAAAAAGGGCTATCAATTTATGCAAAAATGGGGCCAAATAGGGGATATAACTACAAGTGACACATGGAAACACCAAACAATGTTAAGCCCTTCTCCAATGTTGAAGAGGGGCTCAAAATAAGCCTTATATCAGTTTATAACATGCTCAAAAACAGATTGCTCATGGGCCAAAAATAGCATGCAAAATCATGACATACAAGATGATCAATGAAGCAAGTATATTATGGAGGGCTCAAACAGGGTTGAGCCCTTAATGAGAAGTGAAGATGAGCTCCAAAGATGGCCCTTTTCAGTTAGGGCCGGAGCTTGAAACCAAAAAGAAGTGGGGTTTAGAAATAGATCAAGAAAAAGGGTCAAAAGGGTAAAAGTGTTACTTACCCTTGAAGATTCAAACTTTTGTTGCTTTTTGGATGGATTTGCAGCTTCTTTAGCCTTCAAGAATCCTTCCTTGTTGCTGGAAATGAGATGGTGGTGGTAGAGCTTGGTGGTGTAGAAGGAATGATGATTAGGGAGTTAGGGTTTTTTGAAGAGTTGAGAAGGAAGAAGATGGAGTTGGCTATGGAAGCTTGAAGAGTAAATTTTCTAACCCTTGAAAAGAAGGCCACCAGCTGGTTATATGGATCAAAAAGGGGGTGTAAAGGTGGGGGAGAAGGAGAGCAAAACTCCCCCACAAAATATCCCCCGGATACAGGAAATATCTGGGGGATATTGCCCCACAGCTGTAAAGTACACAGTGCAAGGAAGCAGGCCGGCCTCTTACTTTTGCTGGAGGTGGCCGGCCGGCCACACCCCCTAGCCGGCCGGCTAGGGGTCAAAAGGGTCAAGGTGATTTTCTGGCCGGCCAGCTATTGGAGAGGTACCCCTATATGTGTACAACACAACCATGTAGTTGAAATTCCAAGAAAGTGGGCCCAAGGGGTTCAACAATGGCTCGGAAAGAGGGGGTCAAAAGGGTCAAGTTGACTTACTGGCCGGCCATGAACGTTTAGGGGCCTCTCATGTGTGTACATCACAGATATGTGGTTCAAAGTTCAAGAAAAAGGGTCCAAGGAGTTTAACATTAGCCCGGAAGAAAGGGGTCAAAAGGGTCAGGTGACCTTAATGGCCGGCCACCAACTTTTAGGGGCCTCTTAGATGTGTAGATCACAGATATGTGGTTGAAAGTTGGCAACACTAGCTCCAAGGTATTCAACATTAGCCCGGAAGTGCGAAAAACGGGCGCCGGGAGGCTCCGGAAGAGAGATAACTGGTTGTTGCAACAATTGCTGGCCTCCCACCCTTCAGTGACCTTCCTTGTGATAAAACAGAGGTACCTGCCAAAAATGAACGAAAACCGTTGCAAAACGAATGTTCCGGGGCCAAAACACGCAGTTCGGGGTCCCGAAAATGGGCTGTTAAGCACCGAAAATGGTATTCGACCTCGAAGTGGGTTTCTTAGCCCCCAGTGTCCCTCAAAAGGGATGAAATAAGATGTATGCCAAAAGTCAGAGCAATAGGAGATGGTTAAGCGGTCCCGAACCGAGGCACACGGCCTGACGGCTCCGAAAACCGGGAACCGGGCTCCGAAATGGGCAAAATGGCCTACGGCCACCAAATGTAGCCTACGGACATTGAGAGATGGTCTACGGGACCTCTCCCTTCCCTCAGGAAAAGAAACAGAGAAAACCGAGTCTGGTTCGCAAACCGAGACAAGGCACAGAAAAGGGTTCGGAAGCCCGGAGGCAGGGCTCACGGCCGCGACTCTGGAACTTCTGAACAAGCACATTATGCAATATCACCAAGTGCTCAACTGGTGACGTCTGAGTCTTAAGGTCGGTCAAAAATGGGGTGTCTACAGGAGAGAGGGGGTCACCCTACCCCAACCTTTTCTCCATACTGAATTCTTTCAACGTCTCACAATTCCAAAGCACAGAGGCTTTCACATTAGTAACACAGTTCATGATTAATGCAATCTAGTGATCATTTAAGTTAAAATCAACAAGAGTTTGGTACAGAAATTGCCAAGACACATTGTCATAGGCTTTTTCAAGGTCTATTTTTTAAATCATGTCACCTTTTTTTAACCCTTTTTGCCTCTAAATGTATGAACAATTTCTTGTGCAATAATGATGTTATCACTAGTGGAGCGACCAGGGATGAAACTGTTTTGAAAAGGACCAATCACAGCGGACAAAATAGATCTGAGATGACTAACTAACACTTTAGTCAAAGTTTTGTACAAAACATTATATAGACTAATGAAGCAACAATGAGTCAAAGATTCAAGATTTTCAATTTTTGGAATGAGAGTAATCAAAGTATCTTTAAAATTGTTAGGGATATTTTTATTAGCAAAACAAGACTGAATAAAATTACACACAGAGGGGCCAACTATCACCCAGTGGGTATGGTAGAAAAGAGATTGAATGCCATCATTCCCAGGCACCTTAAAGGCCTTAACGCTCTTAATCGCCTCCCAAACCTCTTTATTAGAGATAGGTCTAGAAAATCTGGGTTGCGAAGTAACAGGCTTATTGGGATTAGTATGCATAACATCACATTTAAACACGTTTCTTAAAAAACACTGAACATGGTTACTAAGCTCCACAGGATCCAAGATCCAAACACCCTCACTATTTTTTAGAGTGGTAACTCTCATATTCCTTCTACGCGCAATGGTGGATATATGAAAAATCTGGTATTTCTTTCGCCCTAGGTAATCTAGTTGGCCCTCGACTTTTGAAACCAAAACGGTTCCTCTTGATAGAGGATAGTATTATAATCCTTAACAAGCTCTTTTTCAAGTAAGAATAAATTATGAGCATAAACACGAGATTAGGACTTTTGGATGCCTTCAATCCGACCCAAAAGCCACATTTTCCTCCGAAATATGTTACCAAAAGTGTTTTTATTCCAAGCAATAGCATTCTTTGTAACAAGATTGATAGTCTCAGGAACAAAATTTTGACTATTAGCCCAAGCTTTCTCAACAAGGTTTTTAAAATTAGGATCAGTGAACCATACGGCCTCCATTCCAAAAGGCCTAGCTAAGGGATTAGAAATAGACATACCTTGAGTGTACACTACCATCGAAGAGTGATTTGAGTACGTGCGAGGTAGATTTTGAACAGCTCTTTCTAAGAAAGCAACTCTCCATTTGGTGTTACAAACAGCTCGATCAAGTGTTTCTAGTGTATTTGCCATACCTTGTCTACCATTCGACCATGTCAAATTAGGCGCTGAGTAACCTCAATCCATGTGCTTGCACTTATTCATCCTAGCTGCAAATTTCTACATTCAGACTTGGCTTGCATTAGAGTTGAACCTTGTTTTCTCTCCTTGAGATGTAATATCATTGAAATCACCTGCTAATAACCAAGGATTATTCATATTATGAGCCATTTCTTCCAGATTTTCCCAAAGTGTGTCTCTAAGCCACGGATTTGGGCTAGCATAAATAGCTGACAAAATCCAATATGAGTAGTTATCATGCTTAATCTTGGCATGTATGACTTGAGCGTTAACATCAAGAGCCATTACCATTGCATGGAAGGGATCCCACAAAATCCAAATCCCACCACTTCGTCCCACCGGATCCACATGAGGAGGGGCTGTGAACCCTAGTTTATTGAAGAAGAGACCCATAGAACTAAGCTCAACTTTTGTTTCCATCAGGACAATGATAAAAGGTTTGTGAGTTTTCTTCAGTTCCTTCATAGTGCGTCTGAAGGCTTTGTTACCAGCACCTCTACAATTCCAAATAAGTAACTTCATGGAGATAGATTTGGGGAATGACGGAAGAGGAGCAAAATCAGGGGTTCCCAAAATCCTCCTTACTCTAAGCTTGTCGTTGACTGGTGAAGCTATGGGGCTTCACTCTAACCATGGTGTTCTTTTGACCATGGTTGTTTATTATTGAATGATGATATTATGGATCATTAATAATGTAATATCACTGTTGCACTCAAATTTTACTCCCTACAAAAGAACTTTATCAATAGGGGGCTTTCTTCCTTGAAGTTAGGCAAGTTCAATTGACTAGATCAAACTTGAAGAATTGATATGCAGTTATAATGGTCTTTTTTATTTCTAAGTAAAAAGAAAAAGGGTAAAGTTTTGTATTGTGTTATCTGTGTATATAATATATATATATATATATATATATATGATGTAACGATCGAAATTATTTTAATATCACATAACAGCTAATAATTTATATGTATATTTAGGCCTCATTTGGAGAGTAATTATTTTAGTCAAAAAATTAAAAAGTTATTATAAATTGTCACATCATTCTTTTACTTTTCTGCACATCTTTTCGTAAAAAATTAAAAAGTTACTAAAATAGTTTGTTTCCAAACAAGACCTTAATATTTATATATATAATTCTAGTTTTGAATTGCTCGAATTGTTTGGTGTTTCTGTCCAAACTCGACAAAAATTTAATTTAGACTTCTGAGTTTCTGTCTAAACCCTCACGAAATTAAAAAATAAGTTGCTCAAATCCTAAAAATTTTTAGGTTAGACACAAGTTGTTCGGGTCAAATCTATCCAAATTACACTTCTACTTGTTGATAAAAAAAGAAAAGAAAAGAGAAAATGCATCCCTACCTATTTCTGTCCCTATGTGGTACTATTTCAAATGCAAAAGAGAATTGGGAATGGGGTACCGCGCTGTTTGGGTTGTTAGGTTTATTACGAGTGTCATTTTAATTATTTGAGCTGTTTATTTTTTAAGTTAATTTATGTAGATTATTTATATAAAAAATTAAGTTGATCTAATATGTGTATCTATATAATTTTAACATATTTGTTTTCGAAAAAATGAATGACAAGAATAATTTAAAAAATAGACCGTACATTTTTGGAGAAAAATATAATAAAATTATATAGTTATGGATATCGGATCGACTTAATTTTTTTAAGAATAATTTACACAAAATAACTTAAAACATGAGCAACGAATGATCAAAACAAAAAACATGATAGGTCTTATGGACCCAAACAACGTTGTTCAATCCAATTAATGGACCAGAAACAACACAATCCCAAGAGAAAATATCAACTCGAGGAAGCATACGTTTGAAGAGTATTTTGAAAATGTAATATATGGTGCATATGCATATTTAATGTGGTGGGGTTAGTTTAGGAATTATCCTTTTTAGTAGTTTTTTAATTTTTTTTGGAAAAATTACTCATAAATCCCATTTTGTTAAATATTACTCTAGCTAGTCCTAAGTGTTTTTTGTTAAACCATTTAGTCCTTTTTATTTTGATATGATATATATATTTTTAATATATTGTATATGGAGTTTACATTTTTACCCATATTGATTTCATTTTGCAGGTCTCCCAATCTCTCCAACAATGGCAACTCTTTCTTCAATCGCATCACTCTTCGACATCACCTCCCTCCTTACGACCACCCTCTCTTCTGCAACTCTCTTGTTTGATTTCTCTCTCCATTCAAGAACCTCTCTCCAAATCGGTCGAGTCTCTGTTCAAGACCAACATCACCAACATTGAACATCATCGACATCAACTACAATTTCAACCTCATCAAACATCAGATCTCATACACTCCAATTCTCAAATCTCATAGTTGATGTTGCTCCATTTTTTGGGAATCATTCTGTGATTCGTTTTATGCCTCATTTCCGAACCGAGAATTGGTGACCAATGTTGTAGTTCATCATCTGAGAATTGGGATTTATTTGAGATATGGGATCTGAGAATTGGTGACCTCTTCGCCTTCATGGTTCGTTCTAACATTGAACATCATCGACATCAACTATGAGATCTGATGATGGCGATGAAGCTTGATGATGGCGATGATGTTTGATGTTGCACAATATTGATGATTAATGTTTAAGATGTTCATGGCGATGATGGTTGATGTTTAAAATACACCCCAACCCTTACTCTCACACAAGCTTGAGAGGCAAATGGCTTATCATCTCTGCTCTTCCCCATCTTCTCGGTCTCCTCACGACCACCCTCTCTTCTGCAACTCTCTTGTTTGATTTCTCTCTCCATTCAAGAACCTCTCTCCAAATCGGTCGAGCCTCTATTCAAGACCCAATTTCAGAAGATACCCAGAACTCAAATTCCTCTGAATTTTCAAATTCTTATGAAAAGATCAGTTCTTCATCCAAAATTTACATATGGGTCAATCCCAAATTCTGATGAAAAGATTAGTTCTTCGTGGCAATGATGTTTGATGTTACACAATATTGATGATTAATGTTTAAGATGTTTGACGATGTTTGATGTTCAGTGTTGATCATATAGTAAGCTTTATGATGTTTGATGATGGCGATGAAACTTGATGATGGCGATGATATTTGATGTTCACAACATTGATGATTAATGTTGAAGATGTAGCTGATGTTGATGATGTTTGATGTTCACAATGTTGTGATGTTTGATGTTGTTTTGATGATGATGATGTAGTTGATGATGTTTGATGATGTTTTTATGATGTTGCTGATTTTTGATGATGTTTTTTTAGTGATGTTGGTGATGTAATTGATGTTGTTGATGGTAATGATGTAGTTGATGTTCGGAAATGAGGGAAATCTAAAAAAGGCCTATAGTAAGCTTCTTGGGCAATTCGGTAAATTACAAATAAAAACCAACCCAAAATTACCCCTTCAATTACTGACCCAGACGCCTAAAAAAATGGGTACTAATGTCTTCACACATGAAATAGGACCTATTAGTCTAACAAAAAAACATCGAGACTAAATTGATTAACATTTTCAAATTAGAGATTTAATGGCGCTTTCCCCAATTTTTTTTTTTTTTTTTTTTTTTTGACTCTTTTTAAACAACGTTGTTCAATCTAATTAATGAATTAGAGACCACCTAATCTCGGGAGAAAATATCAACTCAAAGAAGGATATGTTTGAAAAGTATTTTGAAAATATAATATATGGTGCAGATGCATATTTAATGTGGTGGGATTAGTTTAGGAATTATCTTTTTTAATAGTTTTTTATTTTTTATTTTTTTTTTGACTCTGTTTTAAACAATCTTAAATGAATCATAAAATATTTTATATAGTGCGAGATTCACATTACATATGATCCACATGAATTCTACACCTATATAAATATTACGTAGAATATTTAATAATTCATTTGCTATCTATTTTTTAATAAGATAAAAAAAAAATTAATGTTTGAAATGCCTTTTTTGATATTTTGTTGTTGTTGTTGTTGTATAATTGATATAATATCTTGACTTTTTGCTTCTTAAATCCTGAACACTAATCGATGAGCAAGGATCACCTAGTGCTATTTGTGTTTCTGTAATTTGTAATTCTTTTACTGAGAGTGTACCACATCAAAAGCGTGATAAGTGGACGGTGGAGATAAGGCCTTGGATATATATATTCTCTTTTTTCTGTTTATACTCACATTTGTCTTTTAGGTTTGAAATTGGAGAGACAAGCGAAGAGGAGAGGTAATAACAAGGTTGAGACGAAGGGAAGAAAGACGATTTATTAGTTTAAAAACTTCACCTTGCTTGGTTATTATTTTTTAAAAATATTTTTAAAAATATTTTATTTTTTTATTTTTCTTATTTTTTATTTTTACTAAACTTTTTTAATATTTTGAACAATTTTTTTTTAATTTTTAGACATACCTAACATAAATATACTTAAAAAGTAAAAAAATTTTGAAAAAAACCTTTTAAATATTCGCTAAATGCCAAAAATACAAAAAAAAAAAAACTAAAATTCAGTACATTTTTTGTATTTTTATGTATTTATTAATTTTTAAAAATATTTTTTCACAAATTTTTTACTTTTTAGATACATTTAAGTAAGGTGCATCTAAAAAAGTTAAAAAAAATTAAAATTTTAAAAATATTCACTAAAAACAAAAAAATACGAAAATCAAAAAACTCAGTTTTTAAAAAACTTAATTCAAAAAACTCAAACCAAACACACTGTAATTTTTTTTTTTTTATAAATTTTAATAGACTAGATATATGATTAGATATTTTATTTCAACTCATATTCATTAGTTAAATGTAACTAATTTTTAAAGGTTAGGAAAAATTTATTTGACACTTATGATATATTTTTTTTATCTTTATTGTTGATGTGTCATTCCATAAAGTGAATAGTATTTAAATTAATTGTTAAAATAAAAAGCATATGGTTGGAATGAAAACATGAAAAGTGGATAGGTAAAATAAAATATATACATTATAATAACTTTTAAGGGTAAATTATACTTTGTACTTCTGTATTTTATATCAAATTTCACTTTGGCCTTTACATATGAAATTATAACAGTCAACCCCCTACACTTATTGTCAAATCCTACTTTGGTTTGTGTATATGAAATTGTGAAAGTCAACCTCTGTACTTTTGGTAAAATCTCACTTTGATCCCTACACAAGTATCAATGTCCCATTTCTGTTACTCAATTGTTTAAATTTTTAACTAAATCTAATCATATGATAAGAATGTGACTACGACATGAGGATAAGAAAGGAAAATTATTTACTTTTTCCACCAATACACACTTTATCCCAAAATTTATATTAAAATATGACTGTATTAGGCTAAAACAAAATGCAAATTGTGAATAATTAAGAAGATAAAATAGGGTTTTGCATAAATTGGAATTACGAAATTCTATTTTCACGGTAACATGGTCTTCTGTCTATTCATCTTTCTTTCTCATTGATTTCTTTGTTGCCTGTTTTATATTTCAAAAGCTCTACTTTTTTGTATTTTCGTCCCAATTTTTACCATACAAACATATATATATATTGTATTATATAACTCTCATGCGCTTATCATGTAAGACAAAGTGTATTGGTAGGAAACATTGATGATTTTTCTCTCTTACCCTCTGAGAGGGTAATTTGTAAACAAATTGGGCCGAGTTAGGAAAGTCTTCTTTGGAAGTTGGGCCGCGCAATGGGCCGAGATAAGGGCTGGTATAGCTCGGTCTTAGGCCAAAAAGACATCTCATATTTCGGATTTAGGCCGAACTATGGGCCGAGGTGTTTGGGCTTTGCAAGTTGGACCTCGTCCTTGTTAGTTCAGTCGGAGACTGCTGTAGTTACCTCAGTCTAAACAAACAAAACCGAGGTAACATCAATAGCGAGAGCCGAGCTGTGTATAGCTCGATAGGATGGCATTCGATAGATTGGCTTTCGATCACACAGTTCGAGTGGTAGGGGACCGAGATAAGGCAGTTCGGTCAGAAATGTATAACCGAGGTAAAAGGTTCAGCCATCTCACTTGGCTTGCAGTGATGAGACTCCTAGTAGGACTCTGCTAAGGAGAGTTAGAGTCCTACTGGGATTGTGCAAAACTATCTCACTTGGTTGGCAGTGAGTAGGGTGTGTGATTCCTAGGAGAACTCTCATAGGGAGAGTTGGAATCCTACTAGGAATGTGCCAAGCAAAGTCTATAAAAGCTCATGACCAGGCCTATGTACAGGTATCCCAATTCTTACTCTAGAATACACAGAGCTTATTGTCTATTGTCTAGTTGCTGACTTAGGCATCGGAGAGGTTTCCGGCACACACCCGCCGGTTAGCTCACGTTTGTGCTTTCAGGTGGCAAAGCAACGTTGTTTGGAGGAGCGCAAACTTGATCAACAGGATCATACGAGAAGAATTATTTCGTGCTCGTACAATTGGCGCCGTTTGTGGGAATCACAGAAAGAACAAAACCTCTTGATCAAGTTTTCCTTGCTAGTCAGAAGCAATGGCGCACAATGAAGATTTGCCGCAGTCTGCCATCGACGGACAAACTCTCGAGAGGGGTGAGAGGCAAGAAGATTTGCCTTCCATCCCTCCCATGCCAGATTTGGAGCCCCAGCGACAGAACCCCCGGAGGGATACCAGGGGGAGGCGGACTAACAGCCTCCGTCGATCTCGCTCTCAAAGTCCTGAAAGACAGAGGCGTAGGGTCGACCCTCAAGTTCTGGAGGACCGCGTGAAGGAGCAGGATGAACTAATAAGGAAGATGACGGCGGACATAGAGGCCATGAAGCGCCAGATCAAGAGAAAAGAGGTGGCGACAAGAGAGGGGCGCAAAGGCATCACGCCTCCTCGCCACTCAGAAGATCGTACTAGACGTACCACGCCATCGCAAGCAGAAAGTAGAAGCCTCCGGACAGGCGACACTCAATCAAGGACTTCCAGAACTCATTACTCCAGGCCTGAGAGAACAAGATCATTGAGGTCTCACACTGAGGGAAGTACCTATCGGCCCTCACATACGCACCAGACATCCTTTAGGCAATCGGAGTTGCCCAGATCGTCCGACTTACGGACAGTGCTTGAAGAAAGGGCGCAACAAAGGGAGGATGCCAAGGCACGCTACCCACACAGAGTTTCAGCCCTTCAGTGGTTGGCTTCTCGGACGCACAGAAGCGTCGAGGTTAGAATGTCAATACCGCACCTTGCCTACGAACCAACAGATAAAGCATTGGCAAGACTACATAGCTCGCCGTTTGTTCCGGCGATTGAGAACGCAACATTACCCTCAAGCTTCATCCAGCATAAATTTACCACGTACGAAGGGAAGACAGACCCTTACATGTACCTAAGCCACTTTCGCCAGGTCATGGCAGTATACCGACGAAACGAGGCCTTGATGTGCATCCTATTCCCATCCAGCCTTGGCGACCTAGGTTTAACCTGGTTCAAAAGGCTTCCAGAAGGCAGCATAGCCTCCTGGGCGCAGTTGGCAAAGGCGTTCGTGACAAGGTTCAGAACGAACACCAAAACGCCAGTGGAGATCGACCAGCTTCTCTCCATTGACATGGGCGACAAGGAGACGCTAAGATCCTACAATAGCCGCTACTGGGAGACCTTCAACCAGATTGGGGACTACCCCACAAATCTCGCCATCGCGTAGTACAAAAGAGACCTTCCAGTCGGGAACAGACTGAGGGACTCAATTACTATGGCGCCGCCTCTCACAATAGAGGCCTTAATGGAGAGAGTACACCAGCACATTCGGGTGGAAGAGGATGGCGCCCGTGTTAAAACAAAAACAGGCACAACCACAATACCAGAGAAAAAGACTTCGGCAAAAGTCAATGCGGTAGAACGTCCAAGCAGAAACGGGCGAGGCAAGCGAGACAATGGAGAGGTATCCGGCACACACTCGCCGGCTAGCTCACGTTTGTGTTTTCAGGGAGTAAAGCGACGACGTATGGAGGAGCGCAGACTTGATCAACAGGATTATACGAGAAGGTTTATTTCTTTCCCGTACACCCTCATTTCATAGTCACATTTTTGTCACATGACTGAATTTTGTGAAAGATTTAAAAATGAAATAGCAAAAGAGGGACATTGACACTTGCATAGGGACTAAAGTGAGATTTGCATAAAAGTGCAGGAGTTGACTATTACGATTTCATGTGTAGGGACTAAAGTGAGATTTGACTAAAAGTGCAGGAGATTAATTGTCATGATTTCATATATATGGATCAAAATGAGAATTGGTACAAAATATAGGGGTGCAAAATGTAATTTACCCAACGTTTAAATAAGTAAAATGCCTAATAAGATTAGAGATGATGTAATGTAAGTAAGAGATTGAAATTAAAAAAATAAAAAATTTAAAATGATATCGTTTTAAAAGCCACAACAGAACTTTTAAGGGTAAACTACCAATAGGTCCTAATAGTTGGATTTAATTCTCATCAAATCTTATTGAAAATAAGTCTTGGTAAAATTGTCGTTAAAAATAATTTTTTTGTGACAATTTTTTATATACGTTACTAAAAATTGACAATTAGTGACTTTTTTTGTCATAATTTTTATAAATTGTCGCTAAAACTTACAATTAATAAGGTTTTTATATGATAAAATTTTCTCATAAGACCTATTAGACAATAAATCCACTTTTTAGGACCTACACGTAAGTACCCCAACTTTTAAACCCACCACATCCACTAACTCTTAAACCCACCACATCCACAGGATATGGGGATATTGCTGTGAGTTTGTTGAGGGTTTTTTCAATTTTTTTTAATAATCTAAACCGTTTATGTTATAAGATTTATTGAATAGATCATTCATATAAAAAATCAAATTGATTAAAAATCTATAACTTTATAACAAAAGTTCATTTGTTTTTAAAAAAACAAACGGTTGACATTATCTTGATAATTTTTATAAAACAACTTGAATTTAATTATGGGATTACGAATTTTTGATTAACTTGGTTTTTATATGAATGTTATAGTCAACAAACTTTACAATATGAACGCTTTGAATCATCAAACAAAACTAAAAAAAAACTCCAGAGACTCGCAACAAGTCACTACCATGACATAGTCACAACAACCCCAGTTCCACATCGACGAAGGCAAAATCAACCAAACTACTCCATCCTCAAACACAAGTCAAGTCAAGCCAACCAAACAAGTCGACCTCAAAGTCATTCCTCATCAGGGCTTGCATTAGCTCTAGGCATAGGTGGAAAAGTTTAGGTGGAAAAGTTCATGGGGACCCTTCTTATATAAGACCATCCCCAACGGTTCATCAAACCTGCTATTAAATTCAAAATTTAATGAAAAAGTCACTTTTTTGAGCTCCAACGGTTTCACCAAATCGATATCAAATCGAGAATTCAGCAAATCTTTTACCAAAACGAGAACAGGCGAAGCATTTCACCAAATCACTGTTCCTGACCGTTGGGAGAGACCAACCGGTCAACCAGCCGGTTGCCCGGCCGGTTGACCAACCGATCGACCGCCTAAAGGTTCAAACGGTTCGAAGAAAAGGTTTAAACAGTAAAAAAAAAAAAAAAATTTTTTTGCCTAACCGATTGACCAGCCGGTCGACCACTAAAAGGTTCCAAAAAAAAAAAAAAAAATTCGCTTAACCGGCCGACCAACCGATTGTCCCGGCACAAATTTGATGAAAGTGCACCGTTGGAGCGAGTAGTATCAAATTTGATAAAATGGATCATTTTTAACTCAAATTTAATAAAAAATCTGATTCACCGATAGAGATGCTCTAAGATTGTGCCATAGTCCTTGTATTTACACCAAATCTCTCCCACTTTTCTACTACACAAAACCCAACTTCAACAACAATTCTCCAAAGAGTAATGCTAGAGACCCCAAATATTCTACCAAAAGTTTTACCAAATATCTCACATGGGTGTGGGACCCACACAATGTGGGTCCCATGTGGGTCCCACGTCCATGTAAAACATTTGGTAAAACTTTTAGTAGAATTTTTGAGACCTCTAACATTTTTGTTCTCGAAAATCACTGTCTGCGTTAACACAAATACCAACATCAACAACAAAGCAGAACCGATCACACACCCAGCAATCACACCCCATCCTTCAAAATTAGCCACAAGGTAAGTAAAAACTCTCTCTCTCTCTCTCTCTCTCTCTCAAAACATGACTTTTAACGATTGACTTTTAACTGATCATGGATGTCTCTCCCATGATTAGCTCTAATTATTTTAAAAATGTCACCAAAATTATAATAGTCATTTATTTTCTTACCAAAAAAAATATATATATATATATATATGATCTTATTATAGGATTATAAATATTCAATTAATTTAAATTTTTTAATAAATGATCTAATATTACATTACGAATAATTTGAATTATCAAAATAGGCTTATTATAAGGAACCCCACGAGTGTCATAAAGAAGAGTAAATTACACTGACCTTCCCTGAGGTTTCTAACAAATATAGCGACTTCTCCTGTAGTTTCAATAAATACAGTAACTTCCCTTATTTTACCTGACATTCTCTAAATTCTCACATTCTATCAAATTGGAACTAACGGGATTGTTTAGATTTTCTATAATAAATAACCTTATTGCCCTTCCTTTTAAAATATTAAAAAATATTTTTAGATTGGAGGACATGTTTGGAAGAAACAAAAAGCATTTGAAATAGTATTTTTAGATTTATTTTTTTTAAATATTAAAAAATGTTTAAGGAAATTTTATTTTTTTTATTTTAAATATATAAAGTTTATTTAAATATTTTTATTTTAAATATTTTATTTTATTTTGTAAATATTTTAATTTTTTTAATTTTAAACTCAAAACATAATTCCATACTCATATCGTAACCAAACACATAACTCAAAACTCAGTTAAAAAATTATTTTCAAACCTCATAATCAAACACATAACTCGAAACTCCACATTACTTTCAAAACTCTACACTCAAATCGTAACCAAACACATTACAAAAAAATTAAAATATTTAAAAATATATTTATAAAATAAAAGAAAATATTTTTAATAAAAATTATATATTTAAAATATATTTTTTAATTTTTTATATTTAAAAAATATATTTAAAATATTAAAAAAATACAACACATAAATTTATGAAATATAATGCACATTAAAATAAATAAATAAATATTTAACATATAAAATATTTACCCTAAAAAAATAAATTTGAAAATTTTCAAAACTTATAACTAAACACAAAACTCAAAACTTAATTCAAAACTTATAGCTAAAAAAATCTTTTTTCAGAATATGTCTTTACTCAAAACTCAATTCTTAAAGTATTTTCAAAACTCATAACCAAACACGAACTTAAAACTCAATTTAAAACTTAAAACTCTTTTTAAAACTCAAAACCAAACTTTTTCCAAAATTCTATTTAAAAGAAAAAAAAAATCTATTTTTTAAAATTATTTTAGAATCATGATTTGAATGTGCAGTCTTATTTTGAGTTATGAGTTTTAAATTGAGTTTTGAAAAGAAAAAAATTGTTTGGTTATAAGTTTTGAAATTTTTCAAATTTAGTTTTTTAGGGTAAATATTTTATATTTTAAATATTTATTTATGTATTTTAATGTGCATTATATTTCATACATTTATGTGTTGTATTTTTTTAATATTTTAAATATTAAAAAATTTATAAAAAATTATTTTTTATTTTAAATATATATTATAAATATTTTATTTTATTTTATAAATATATTTTTAAATATTTTAATTTTTTTGTTATGTGTTTGGTTACGATTTGAGTGTAGAGTTTTGAAAGTAGTGTGGAGTTTCGAGTTATGTGTTTGGTTATGAGGTTTGAAAATAATTTTTTAATTGAGTTTTGAGTTATGTGTTTGGTTATGATATGAGTGTGGGAATGTGTTTTGAGTTTAAAATATTAAAATTAAAATATTTACAAAATAAAATAAAATATTTAAAATAAAAAAATTTAAATAAAAATTATATATTTAAAATAAAAATAATAAAATTTTCTTAAACATTTTTTAATATTTTTAAAAAATAAATCTAAAAATACTGTTTCAAACGCTTTTCGTTTCTTCCAAACATGTTCTCCAATCCAAAAATATTTTTTAATATTTTAAAAGGAAGGGCAATAAGGTCATTTATTATAGAAAAAGTAACCCCGTTAGTTCCAATTTGACAGAAGGGGGGAATCTAGAAAATGCCAGATAAAGTAAGGGAAGTTACTGTAATTATTGAAACTATAAGGAAGCTCACTGCATTTATCAAAAACCTCAGGGGAGGTCAGTGTAATTTACCCCATAAAGAAACAATCCCTTCCGATTATCATAGATCAAATATTAATAGAGGGAAGAAGATTTTCTACAATCTAGTGGACCATGTTGTTTGGACTTGTGGAATCGTACCCATATTGCTTTCATTTCAATAATTCAAATTATTCAATTTTTAGACTAAAAAAATAATGTACAAGTCTATTTTTTAGACGTATTTTATAAATCTAGTGATATATAAGTAAAATAATTAGTTGATAATTAGATAACATATAAGAGAACGTGTTATCTTTAATATCTTAATTGATTGCCATATTACTAGATTTGAAAATTGAGTCTAATTTTTGGTAGATAAGTTAGGTAGATTCAACAACTGTAGCCATGTATGTTTATTGCACTTCTCGCTTAAAAAATAGATGGTATAGTTTTCAAATTATATTTGTTATTAATTTTCTTTTTTCTTTTCTTTTTTTTTGCAAATAAATGTCATACATTAACGTGATTATGGCTTTCTGATCAATTTATTTTTTTCATAAATAATTTTTTTTCTTTTTTCTTTTGTTTTGGATCGACAAAAGAAAAATTTATTGATACATCAACTAAGATACAATAATGAAAGATACATCAAGGGGCAAAGTGAGGATAGCATCATAGCTTGATAAAGAGGATCCCATCTAACAAGTACAATCATATGCTGACCCAAATGCAAAGAGGAACAAAGAGACAGAAAATAAAAGGCAAGTTGCCAAACTAGAAAAATAGAGCAGAAAAGGGGTAGAAAGGGAAAAGAAAAAATACAACACCAATAAAATTAAAGGATTGTTTGTAATGATCTAAATAAGTGTACTTTTTGACTTTTTATAAAATATGTGTTGAGTTTGAAGTTATGTGGTAGAGAAGTAATATAACTTAAATAAGATGATATGACTTAGACCTGATTTGGGATGTATCAAAAAAGCTAAAAAATCAAAAAGTTACAAAAAAAAGTAAAAAAGTTATCACTATTTATAAATTAAAAATATTAAAAAATTAAAATACATAATATTTTAATCAAACAAAATTTACACAATTTACACAGCTGAAATGACCATGTACTATCGTAGGGGAAAAAAAACAAATTACATATATAAAATCACTAAGTTTGACAGAAATATTGGGCCCGTAAGGGCCCACCATGGGTCTCGTTTTAATAATCCGAACCGTTGAATCTGTAGAAATCGTCCAAAACTATATACCTATAAAACATCACGTTGATCGGAAATCGGTAACTACATGATTAAATCAGTTTTGTATAAAAAATGGATGATGTTATAGTTAACAGTTGACCAGAAAAACTAACACGATTAGATAGCTATTGATATTCAATCAATATGATTTTTTACAAGCATATAGTAAGCATATAGTACTCGACGAGTTCTACACATTGAACGGTTCCGATTAGTAAAACGAGACCCGTGGTGGGCCTCCATAGGTCAAACAATACCATCCAATTTATGCCCGAAAAGGAGAGAATCAATCTCCTACACTATTCCCCTGTCGTGCTGTCCCTCATGCTTCTGACCGTACGGGCTATTCTATCTATAACTTTTCCTATACACTTATTTATATAATTTTTTAATATATATTTTTTCATAAAAAGTCAAAAAGTTAATCCAAACATTCATATTTTTTCCCTCAATTTTTTAGTCTAAAAAAATAAAAAGTACACTTATTTAAGATACCTCAAATAACCTCTTAAATAGAATAATGATCTTTTGACTTTTTAATTTTTTTAAAAGATGCCAAGCCTAACCTAAATTGAATCTGGAATAAAGCTTGAGGAGTGTCGTTTCTTAGACTTGATCTTTTGAATCTCATGAATATGTAGATGGAAATCTTGGACTGCAAAACCAGAAGCCAGAGTTAAATTTTACCCATAAAGCTACTTGGAAAATAATCTAGATAATTTGCACGATATGATTTAAAAAATAAATAATTTAGATTATTAGGATAGAGTCCATAATAAGCTCCACAAACTCATATGACACTGTCTAGTCCACTACAGTGATGAGAATCTGGTTCCTTAATAGAGAATCTGGTTACTTCAACCATGGGTAGGAATTTTTACATCCCAGGTCTTCTATCATAATACATGTGCTGCAGAATGCAGGCAAAATTTCTAGTTCAAGTTTTACTTTAAGGGGGTTTTGACGAAATTTTAATTATTATTTTTTAATTTTTAGATATTTTATTTTTGTTTGATAATTGAGTGTCTAAATCAACTTATGTGCATCTCGATTAACCTAGGGTATTGAAATTAACGACTATGCAAACTTTCAATGGCCACTTAAGGTTATTTTTTGTTCATGGATTTGAAAAAAAAAAAAAAAAAAATGTGAAATTGTAGGTGAAAAATAATTATGTTTCACACATATTTCACCTATACTTGCTTTTTCCTTTTACAAGTTCCTTCACAAATTCATGAACCAAACACAAAGGTGACTCGAACTCGAGATCTTGGATCTTATCCACAAGTCTTATTGCTTGGCCATCCCCATAAATCCATTTAATCTAAATACACTTAAAAAATATAAAATTTGTGAATTTTAAATAATATATATTTACTAAATACTAAAAAATACATATATTTTAGCATTTTTTATAAATATTTATTCAGCATAAGGTCGAGTCACATGTATTTCATAATTTGTTCATATAATAGAATCTTTCTCTCACATGGATGTAAGGTTGTGCCAAAGGATGTAAATTCTGTAGGAGATCAACCCAAATTGAGTTGGCAGCCATATGGAAGGGTGGCCAACCCACATGGTAAAAGGAAGGCAAAAGAGGTTGGCATGAGTTGGCAAGCCATGAGGCTTGAGTTGGCAGCCATGAGGCTTGCCATGCGCCAGCAACAAAGGAGAATATTGGGCTGGCAGCCAACACACCCATGAGGCCTCCTCCACCTTCTGTTTTGGTGTATAAAATGGAATGGTGATGGTGAGTTGAATACAGGGCATCATAGCAAATCAGAGAGTGTGAGAGAGTGTGTTATATAGAGAGACAGTGAGTTGAGAGTGTGTAATCTCCTCCATTTGTTGATATATAACAACATCGCTCCCGTGGACGTAGGCCGGTTTGCCGAACCACGTTAAAAGTCTTGTGTTTTTGCTTGTGAGTGTCCCCTGGTGTGCCCAAGATCCGCAACAATTGGTATCAAAGCCCGGGTGGAGAAAAATCGAGTTTTTTTCGAAAGTGTCCAGATTTCGAAGTGGTCGAAATCCACTTTTGAGCATACCAGGAGGAAGGTCAGGAGGAGAGGAGTCCAAAACTTCAAACCACAGGCCAATCGGAGCTTCCACGCGCCCTCACGCGCCTCTAGAAGTTTGCGCGTGACTCCCAGTCTCATCACGCGCCCACACGCGCCGTTCAGACTCCCGGCGCGTGGTCCCAGTCTCACCCACGCGCTCCACGCGCGGACGAAGGAAGAAGACGCGTGAGTTCACGCGCGACACGCGCCGCACGCGCGCACCAAGCCGCCGGAGCCGGAGCTGCGTTGACCGAGCTGGAGCCGCTGACCGAGCCGCTGACCAAGCCGCTGACTGAGCCGAGGACGTCAACCTGACGTCAGCAGAACCGGAGGAGTTATCTGGTGCTTCTTAGGCGCACCAGATTCAGCAGATCTGAACCGTTGAAAATATTTTGGCTAGATCTAGGCCATTCGGAGTCCGTTTTTGGCGATCCAATAGTGAGTTCCAACTATTTGGAGTATTCCGGACACATCCGTACGGTTAGTTTTTGAATCGGAGGCATTCAAACTCTTTTGGCTAGATCTAGGCCATTCGGAGTCCGTTTTTTGGCGATCCAATAGTGCGTTTCAACTATTTGGAATATTCCGGACCCATCCGTACGGTCAGATTCTTAAATCGGAATTTCTTTAAAAATGGAAGAAATTTACAATGGCAGGAAAAGGCGCAAGTTTCATGATTGAGCCTTTTAATGGCAGTAATGACTTTACCCTGTGGCAGCAAAGGGTGAAAAACATTTTAACACGAGAAGGTCTGGTGAAAGCTCTTCTCAAAAAGTCCAACAAACCGGAAGACATGAAGGATGACAAGTGAGAGGAGTTGAGGGAATTGGCAAACAGTACAATTCAGTTGTATCTCGGGAACAACACACTCCGGGAAGTCATCAGTGAAGAAGATCCGGCGGAGCTATGGGCAAAGTTAGAGATGAGGTACAAGTCAAAGTCTTTGACAAACCGGTTATCTCTGAAGAGGCAGCTATATACACTTAGAATGCCAGAAGGTGCGAACCTCACAGAACATCTGGACGAGTTCAATAGGATCACAATGGAATTGGACACCATTGGAGACAAGACCCAAGAGGAAGATAGGGCTATGATCTTGCTGGTCTCTCTACCTGCATCATATGAGCATCTCAGGACAACTCTATTGTACGGGAAGGATGCTCTTGGACTGGATGAGGTGATTGCTACGCTCATTTCTCATGAGTCGATGAAGAAACAGGAAGGTAGCAGTAGCAAACACCCAGAAGAAAATGCCATGGTTGCCTCAGAAAATGAGCAAGGCAGAGGTAGGTCCAATAATAGACGGGGTAGATCCAAATCAAGAGGACGTTCGCAATCAAGGTCAGGCTTCAGGAGAAAGTGTTATTACTGTGATCAGGAGGATCACCTCATAAAAGACTGTGCAAAGCACAAGGAGGACAAGGCACACAAGGAACATGCGAGCTCATCAAATGTCGCTGCTGCAATAAATGCTAAGGATGAGTATGCATTTACAGTTTCGTCGAGTATGACGAAACCTGACTGGATCTTAGATTCCGGAAGCACATATCATATATGCATGGATAAGAAACTTTTTTCTACCTACCAAGCCAAGGATGGAGGTATTGTTCGAGTGGCTAACAACACTGTGAGTAAGATTGTTGGCATGGGAATAGTACGGCTGAGAATGGAAGATGGAAAAATTTTCACGTTGGATGGAGTCCGACACGTGCCAAGACTGAAGAAGAATCTAATTTCCATAAGTATGCTAGACATGAAGGGTTATAGCTTCACATCTAGCAAATGAAATCTCAAAGTCATCTATGGAGATACGGTGATGCTACATGGACGACTGGAGGGGAATCTGTACAGGCTTGTGGAGAAGGTTGTGACAGACGGAGCTACTGTCACTTACCGGGCAAGACGTACAAGACATGCACAGAAGAGACATAGGGCCCAGCAGACATGGCAACCAAAGTGTACAAGAACGCATGGAGGCAGTTCGGAGGTGCACAAGACGGAGCCATTGCGGCCAATTTTAAAGACAGCTCAGAGCAAAGAGACCAAGACAGCAAAGCATGTCCCAGGGAAGAAAGTTTCTTTTGCTCCTGAATTAGAGACATATTAGGATCTCTCCAAGAATGGATGGAAGGGAGAGATGCCATCTCAAAGAGTTGCAAAGTAAGCTTTGCATGGCACCCCAGTGAGGGGGTACCGGGCACTCCAGGCAGGGGGTGCTATTATGGATCACCTCATATGGGTTGAGGGGGTGATTTGTAGGAGATCAACCCAAATTGAGTTGGCAGCCATATGGAAGGGTGGCCAACCCACATGGTAAAAGGAAGGCAAAAGAGGTTGCCATGAGTTGGCAAGCCATGAGGCTTGAGTTGGTAGCCATGAGGCTTGCCATGCGCCAGCAACAAAGGAGAATATTGGGCTGGCAGCCAACACACCCATGAGGCCTCCTCCACCTTCTGTTTTGGTGTATAAAATGGAATGGTGATGGTGAGTTGAATACAGGGCATCATAGCAAATCAGAGAGTGTGAGAGAGTGTGTTATATAGAGAGACAGTGAGTTGAGAGTGTGTAATCTCCTCCATTTGTTGATATATAACAACATCGCTCCCGTGGACGTAGGCCGGTTTGCCGAACCACATTAAAAGTCTTGTGTTTTTGCTTGTGAGTGTCCCCTGGTGTGCCCAAGATCCGCAACAAATTCTCTTTGTGATTGTGTTTTTCTCTTTAGTGTGTATTTCTGTCCGCGTTGGTGGGATGTGAAATAAATTTCAACACATTTATGGTACAAAACTATGTACTATTGTAGTTTTATTTATTTATCATTTGTGGATAAATTATACTTAGTACCTTTGTACTTTTATCAAAATTTTATTTTGATCCTTTCACTTTCAATTGTAATAACAAACCCCTCACACTTTAAATTAAGTTTCAATCTCACCCTCATACGGAAATTGACAGGAGAGAGACTAAAGTGAGATTTTGGTGAAAGAGTGGGGACTAAAATGTGATTTTAATAAAAATGTAAGAGTGCTGATAGAACAACAAAAATGCCACATATGTTTTAAATAATAAATTTCGCCAACTTTGTTAACGATATATAGATGGAAGGATAGATTATCATTTGATTTAAAAATATAAGAAGTTAACTCTTATAATTAAAAAGGAAGAGATTAAAATAATATTTTAGTGGAAGTACAAGTTACTAAGTGGATATTTTTAGTATTTAGTCAAAAATATATATATTATTGTTGTTGGGATTTCTTGTGGTATGTTGGTAGGTGATTTTTTTTTTTGGGGGGGGGGGGTTGTTATGTTTCTCCCTCTCCTTTGTAATGTTTGATTATTTTTAATAAAAGTGAGAATTATTAGAAAATACTCTTTTAAATATTTGTATTTTAATTAGTCCATAAGATATTTTTGTATTATAATAAGTCTTATTATTTGGACATTTGATCTACTAAATCTTAAAATTTAAGGTATTTTATGAATATTTCTACCTTTACAAATATTTTTTAAAATGTTAGCAATTTGGTAATGTGAACATTCATATTTTACGATGTGAATATTCACATTGACGTGTGAATGTTCACATTGACATATTAACATTTACATTGATGGTGTGAACATTTACATCACGGAACTTTCATAGTGTAAATTTGAATATTATTATTAAAAGTATTTTGATAATTATGTTACTTATAGAACTTATTGAAATATATAAAAAAAAATATAAATTAAATAAAACATAAATAGATAAAGAAAGATTTATGAAAAAGTGCTTACTTTCTTTTTGCCCATAAATAAACACCACCTACACTTTTGATTGAAATTATTTTTGTCGTTGCAGGAGGTTAAAACATCATCGTATTGAGTTCCATGAATCCTATTGAGTTCACCCAAACCACAAATGAGGCCATTGTTGAGGCTCATGATCTGGCTTTGTTTGCCGGACACGTACAGTTTACACCTGTTCATGTAGCAGTGGCTTTGATCTCTGATCATAATGGTATCTTTCGGCAAGCAATCCTGAATGCTAGTGGTACTGAAGAAGCCCCAAACTTAGTTAAGAGGATATTCAATCAGGCAATGGAGAAATTTCCCTCCCAAAACCCTCCCCCGGATACAATTGAAGCAAGTACACCACTAATTAATGCCATTCACTGGGCTCAGTCCTCACGGAAATCCCAAGATGACACACATTTAGCCATTGATCAATTGATCCTTGGTCTTTTGGAAGATTCCAAAATTGGAGATCTTCTTAAAGAAGCTAGGGTCAGTACCACAAGGGTGAAATCGGAGGTCGAGAAGCTTCGTGATGCAAAACCAACAAAGATAGAAAGTGATTCTCAAACTGTTGAGGTTATTGCTTCTGGAGATATTGTATTTCAAGCTCTGAAGACTTATGGTAGTGACCTCTTAGAGCAAGTTGGAAAGCTTAACCCTATGATTGGTAGAGATGAAGAGATTCAGAGGGTTATTGAGATTTTATCAAGAAGAACCAAGAACAATCCCATTTTTACTGGAGAGCCTAGTGTTGGCAAACTAGCAGTGGTTAAAGGTTTAGCTCAGAGAATTGTTAAAGGGGATGTTCCTAGTAATCTTGTTGATGTGAAGCTATTTGCATTAGATATAAGGGATTTGGTTGCCAAAGCAAACTCTACTCAAGAGTTTAAGGAAAGTTTGATATCAGTTCTCAAGGAAGTAGAAGAGGCTAAAAGAAAAATTATCATTTTCGTTGATGAAATACACATTGTTCTTGGTGCTAGTCAAATTCAAAATTACATTGTTGCTTCCAATCTCTTCAAACCAATGTTTGCTAGAGGCCAGATCAGATGTATTGGTGCAACTACTCTTGAGGAGTATAGGAAATATGTTGAGAATGATACTGCTTATGAGAGGTGGTTTCAACAAGTTAATGTGGCTGAGCCAAGTGTTGCATTTACAATTGCTACTCTTGAAGAGCTCAAAGAGACATATGAAGAACATCATGGTGTTAGAATTCAATATCAAGCTCTTGTGGTTGCTGCACAATTGTCAGCTCGATATATCACTGGTACATGGATATTACTATCTCCAGATTGTCTTTTATTATTTTGGGTTTTATGTTTGTGAATTTTGAATGATGAAATTAAATTTTTAGTCATGACTATTGTTAGAATGAGCAATACTAATTCATATACATGCTCTTTTTTTCTTCTCAGAGTGTCGTTTGCCAGACAAGGCAATTGACCTACTTGATGAAGCTTGTTCAAATGTCAAGGTCCAACTTGATAGTCAACCTGAAGAGATCTATAATATAGAAAGGAAAATAGCTCGGTTAAAAATTAAACTTGATGTTCTTGACAAGGAGAAAGACCAAGATAGTAGGGCTCAGCTTGTTGAAGTATGTTGTCATTATTTGTCATTATAGTATATTTAGGATTTGATAGCGGTTACTATATATGTTATTTTAGTGGTAAATTTGATTTATACAAGAAATTCACTGGTTATTCATTAATCTCATTAATTGTATTCAGCTATTAAGTTGTGAGTTACATTACAATCGTTGTGCATTTCATAATCTTTCTTAAAGTATAATTATATAATAATGCAATAGGGTGAATTGAAAAGGTACGAATTACATTCATTAATGGTGATAGTCATATTGCATATTGATGGACCTATTTTCCTATGACAAATTGCTGGAGTAATTGGAAGATGAGCATCGAATGTTGGAGTTAACTTAGCATATAATGGCACTGATTATATTGATTCACAATTATTTATTTATTTGGGTTATTAATATTATACCAGCACTGTGTAATAATAGTTTTTATTATTATTATTATTATTATATTTTGAACCAAAACTTCAACCACTATTTTAGGTAAGAAAAGAGTTTGATGATTTGGGGGACAAGCTTCAACCTTTGAAGATGAAGTACACAAAAGAAAAGGAAAGGATGGATGAGCTTCGCAGACTCAAACAAGAAAGAGCGGAGCTCTTGTTGGCATTAGAAAAGGTTCATAAAGGATTCAATTTACCTAGAGTTGTGGAATTGAGACGCGGTCCAATTCAAGAAGTTGAGGATGCAATAGCAAAGCTTGAAAAGATCATAGAGGAAAATGTAATGGTGACGGATATTATTGGACCAGAACAAATAGCAAAAGTAGTGAGTCGTCGAACTAGCATACCTGTGACGAAGCTTGACCAAAATGAGAAAGTGAGGTTGATGGACTTTGCTAATGGGTTGCATCAAAGAGTGGTGGGACAAGATGAAATAGTCAAGGCTGTTACCGAAACTGTGTTGAGGTCGAGGCTTGGGCTGGGAAGGCCTCAACAGCCCATTGGTTCGTTCCTTTTCTTGGGTCCAACAGGTGTTGGGAAGACTGAGCTTGCTAAGGCTCTTGCGGAACAATTGTTTGATGACATAAATCTATTGATTCGGTTTGACATGTCTGAATTTATGGAGCAACACTCAGTTTCCCGATTAATTGGTTCTCCGCCTGGGTAAGTGCACTGGTCGTGTGTATTGTTGAACCTTGTATTTTAAATTATTCTTTCTGAGATATGAGATTACTACAAGGATGATTACGTACCTAATGTATAGTATATACTACTGATGATTTCAGCTATCAAGGGTATTTGAAAGGTGGGCAACTCACAGAAGCTGTGAAGAAACAACCATATAGTGTCATATTATTTGATGAAGTAGAGAAAGCACATTCCAATGTTTTCAATACCTTGCTTCAAGTTTTTGATGATGGAAGGTTGACTGATGGCCAAGGCTGCACAGTCGACTTCACCAACACACTCATCATTATGACTTCCAATATTGGAGCTGATTATCTTTTGAAGGCATTAATGAACAAGTGTACAATGGAAAGTGCTCGGGAGTCAGTGAAGCAAGAGGTGAAACAACTAGTAGAGAAACAATGCCATGAAAATTTGAAATTCTCAATAGATATGCCTCTTTTTTCCTTACAAATATAAATAAATAAAATTTACTATTATTGATAGGTGAGGAAGCACTTCAAGCCCGAGTTGCTTAATCGGCTAGATGAGATAGTAGTATTTGATCCTCTTTCTCATGAGCAACTGGCCAAGGTTGTGAGGCTTCTATTGAAGGATGTTGCAATCCGCGTGGCTAAGAAGGGTGTTGCCTTAAGTGTGAGTGAAGCAGCATTGGATGTTATGTTAGTGGAGAGTTATGACCCCGTAAGTATTATGACTTTCTTTTATTAGTTCATTCCTTCTCAATTTATACTAAATTGTACCTTTTTGTACCTTGTTCATTCCTTTATTGTTGTGTGTATTCATGTATTGCAATACAATTTTCTTCAACAGAGTGTATTTTGCTAACCAAAAAAAAAAAAAAAAATTTAATTGCTTCCAGGCATATGGTGCCAGACCTATTAGAAGATGGTTGGACAAGTGGGTGGTAAATAAGTTAACAGATATGCTTTTAAAAAGTAAGGTTGATGAAAATTCAACTGTTTATATAGATGCTGCGTCTAACGGGAAGGAATTGACATATCAAGTTGAAAAAGATGGGGGATTAATGAATGGCGCTGGGCAAAGGTCAGACTTCTTTTTTCGAATCCATGATGGGCCGAGGAGTGATTTTGCGCAAGTGGTGAAAAAGATGAAGATGAAGATTGAAGAAATAGATGGTAATGATAATGATGTGCAAGTGGTGAAAGGAGTGAAGAAATAGATGATAATGACAATGATGCACAAGTAGTGAAAAAGAGTGAAGAAATAGATGATAATGGTAATGATGCCCAAGTGGTGAAAAAGATGAAGATGAAGAGTGAAGAAATAGATGATGATGATGATGATGATGATGAGAAGCTGATTGTTATGGAACTCAAAACATGGGGAAAGAGATGGGTTTTTCTAGTTTTTTGTCTTTTGATTGTATGTTCAACTGTGTATTTTTAGTTTGGGTTATGGCACCTCATGGAAATTCTTGATGGAGTGCGATGAGTTACCGATGATGATTACTCATGTTATTCACACATGATCCTGTTTGATTTTCAAACAAAAAAAATTGTTTTCT
The DNA here is from genome assembly GCF_055761805.1 of Camellia sinensis. Classification (NCBI taxonomy): domain Eukaryota; kingdom Viridiplantae; phylum Streptophyta; class Magnoliopsida; order Ericales; family Theaceae; genus Camellia; species Camellia sinensis. The sequence continues at coordinate 157,083,105 of NC_138964.1, forward strand.
GAGTTTTCTTTTTCATTCTTCGTGTTTATTGATTTGTTTTTTATATTTTATTTTTTTTTATAAAAATTTTAAATGCACCTATTTTGGATGTACTTAAAAAATAAAATACTTGTGAAGAAATTTGAAAAAAAAAAAATTCACTAAAGATAAAAGAAAATAAAAATAAAAAAGTAACATAATTTTTGTATTTGTTTTTTTTGGATTTTTGTAAACTTTTTTTTTAAAATTACTTTACAAATATTTGACTTTTTAAATGTATCATGTGCATGTAGAAACTAAAAAAAAAATGATTAAAATATTTATAAAAAAAATGGAAAATAAATAATAAAAAAATTTGAAAAGAATTTTCAAAAAGCAAACTAAACAAGGTGAATTTTCACAAGGAATAACTGATAACATTGAAGGAGAATGCTATGATGTGTACATGTAAGTGCACATCATATTCACCTCATGCAACATAATAATATTATAAATTTATTTTTATCACATACAAATACATTCGAGATAAATTTGATGTAAGGTGGATTCTTAACATTTTTTATGCAAAAAGCATAATTTCTCTTATAAAATGTATAACTTTCTTCATAAAAAAAAATATAACTTTCATTTCTTCACAAAAAATATAACTTAACATATGACTTTTCTCATAAAAATATAAATTTAGTTATACATGATTTTTAAGGATATATCATAACTTTAAAATTCATAATTTTTATTACAAAAATCATAATTTTCACCTCACAAAATGTATAATTATTTTCACCTGAAGTATAACTTTTTCCCTCTCTGAACATTGAAGGCTACTCGGTACTTTCAGATCAGAAATTGAAGAGTCTAATTTCATTTACACGACCATGCTATATCGATGCGAAACAAAATAATGGTGTGCCATTGGCCAAAAAAATCTATTATTTTTAGTCTTTTTTTTTTTACTTTTTAAAAAGATTTTTAAAAAAAAAAATTATAATTTTTTAATTTGTCTTATCGAGTAAAATTTAGAAACTTAAAACTTTCTGTAAATTTTTTAAAAAAATTTATGAAAGACAAAAATAAGCTTAAAAAAATAAATAAATAAAATAAGTAAATCCCAAAGCAACTGTGATTTTAGTTTTACTATTTTTGCAATAGAGATTTAAATTTTTTTTAAATCTATTATATCATTCATTAAATATTGAATTTTTATATTCAATTTTTTTTTAGATTCAATTTTTAGGTTCTGATACCAAGATTGAGAGTCTTACAATGTCTTACAAGTAAAAGCTAAATTTTATAAAATTATACTAAACTTAAAAGCTTAATTATAAAATTATACTAAAGATTTTGGGTCACTTTCTAATTTATGAAACTTAAGATGAGTGGAAAGATGACTGAACTTATCTTTGACAAGATAGATTACGAGATGGAGTGCCACTTAATTAGGCCTATTTTTAGGGATGAGTAATTAGTACTCTGTTCTAACTTTATAATAGCTAGAATGGAAAGCATTATATTTAAAACCTGTGGTAACCAACAGCCTTAACCATGCTCGAAGCCTTTGCTCCAACCTCAGCTCTTGCACACCCAAAATGACCGATCGCTAGAAGAAAAAGATCATCTGGTGCAAAGTACCAAGAAGATCAAAAACTTACCCGAGAGCACTGCTAATCAAGTTATGAATGACTCGATCAAAGCTATAATAGAGGATCGAACAACTGTAGATCAAGGTATGAATGACTCGATTCAAAATATGTCAGAGGATCAAACAAAGAAATCTTTCAAACAGGCTCTCATCTCTTCAAAGACCAACGAGAAAGCCTTTGATATCGATCTGGAGAGGTTGTCGGATGATGACCTTCTCACTAATGAAGAAGATAACGAGGATATGGAGGAAGTTGATCCTTCTCAGACTGTTGGTCTAGGGCCTCATATCCCCAAAATTAGACTTCCCTCGTGATTTATTAAGCACATTCGTAAGCCACGGAAAGATTGCCTAATAGTCAGATTGCTTGGAAAAATGCTAGGGTATAAATTTCTAGTCTCCAAACTCAGTAAGATTTGGGGATTACAAGGGGATTTTGAAGCAACTGACCTGGGCCTGCGTTTCTTCTTAATCAAATTTGAAATGCGATCTGATTGTAGCAGAGTGCACACAGAGGGCCCTTAGATCACAATGGATCACTATTTAACTGTCAGAAGATGGGAGCCTGATTTTAAACCATATGAGGCTGGAGAAGTAGCTACAGCATTATGGGTCCGATTTCCACAACTTCCCATTGAATACTACAACGAGGAAGTACTCTTCCACATAGCTAAGGCCATTGGAAAACCTCTTAAGATCGATCTAAATATTGCCATGTCTACTCGGGGAAGATATGCACGTGTATGTGTGGAAGTGGATCTCACAAAGCCATTAATTTCGAGATTTGCTATAAGTAAATATACATATATAGTGGAATATGAGAATTTACATTATTTTTGCTTTCAGTGTGGTAAAGTTAGACACCGGAAAGAGTACTGTAGCAGCAAGCCGGTGCCGAAGCCGGTGAAAGTTAATACAGAAGCTGTAGCTAACAGTCATGATGTTGGGTCCAATCCTATTCCAATGGCTAACTCCTCAGGGAAACAACTTGCCTCGGGCACAGAACACTCTGAAGAGTTTGGGCCTTGGATGTTAGTGAACAGGAGAAACAATCGACCCAATCTCACTGGTAGGCAACCTGGGCCTAGCACTATTAATGCTAGAAGATCTGCTAATAGGTTTAGACCTCTTGCTAAGAATGGAAGCAGGAAAGGAACGACAGATCGAGCCAAGCACAAAAACCCAATGGGCCCTGGTATGAAAGGTGCAAATGGAAAAGAATCATCTAGCAAGGCAGTCCTAATGCAGCACAAAGAATCTCTTCTGATAGACAACAAGATGGAAGGCAACTCAACAAAGACAAGACCACAACTGGTGCAGCACAAGCAAGACCTGAGAATACTGCAACTAGCTCCACTCCTAGCCTGGTGCAAGCTACAAGTGATGACTTTGTTATTATGATGGCAGATGCTAATCCACCTAATCCTTCTTTATCACCATTCAATCCCACCCTAGCCCAGATTCCTAATTTCATCTCTCTCTCACCCTCTATTGAAAATCCTCAAACCTTCTCCGTTAGTTTTGAGTTAAAGCAGAAACCACCTGATAGGAACAATGAGCATCTCTAGCACCACCAAGGATCCGGAGACACCAGTAACTCAAACTACCTAGATGAGACACAGCTTGGTGGGATCATACCTCGAACCAGAGAGCGAAGCCATTTACCTAATAAACGTAGACTGGTGGATCGAAGAGATCAGGCTGATCATCGAGCCCAAGTGGGAGAGCGTGGGCGGAAGACCACTGCAGGCAACACAGATGGCAGCCCTAAGGCCATCAGAGTTATCCAAGAAGATTGTTCGTGATTATATTGGCCTGACTAGCTCAGATCTATTACCTAATTTCCCCAATCGTTCATCCATGAATGTTATGTTATGGAACTGTCGGGGAGCCGGTAATAAAATCTTCAAGCGAAATTTCAGAGAACTCGTATGACTCCATCACCCTAATGTTGTGGCTCTGTTTGAAACAAAAGTCCTTTTTAGTTCCATGGGTCTCCCTTTTCAATCATTTGGGGTATACTGCTTCTACCATTGTTGACCCTGTTGGGCGAGTTGGCGGTATATGGTTGATTTGGGATCCTACCCAAGTCTCTGTTAGTGCACATATTGCCAACCCCCAACTTATTCAAGCTATTATGAAACATGAGAATTTTGAAGAGTGGGTGCTTACAGCAGTCTATGTCAGTCCTACTCCTGGCATTCGTCAAAACTTCTGGAATGATTTGGAGGACACTTCAAGCTCAATGGTCAGGCCTTGGCTTATTACAGGAGATTTCAATGATATCATGGGACAAAATGAAAGAAACTATTCCCAAAACAACCAGAACTACCGGTGTAGAAAGTTTCTTGATAATATTAACCACTGTGGACTTATGGACATTGGCTGCTCATGACTGAAATTTACTTGGTTCAACAACGGGCAGGGAATGGCTAATACTATGGAAAGATTAGATCGAGCTCTCTGTAATGCAGAATGGAGAACCACATTCCCTAAAAGAGCAGTCTGAAATCTCCCTCGTACATATTCGGATCATTCACCTATTATGGTCCATACAGAAGGTATAACTAAACTCTTTCTTGTTAATCGTCCATTTCGTTTTGAAGCAGCTTGGCTTTCGCACCCTACTTATAAAGATATAGTTAAGTCTTCTTGGAATCATACATCTTTTATTCAAGATAACTTGTTTTTTGTTGCTACTAATTCCTTTACTTGGAACAAGGAGGTCTTTGGTAACATTTTTAAAAGGAAAATGTGGCTTTTATCTCGTATTGAGGGAATTCAAAAAACTCAAATTTCTTTTTCTTCTTTTGCTCATAACCTGTTTCGTCTTGAAAAGGACCTTATTGTTCAATATAACAAAACTCTGTTTCAAGAAGAAGTTCTTTGGTTTCAAAAATCTAGGGCTAATTGGATCACTCAAGGTGAGAAAAACACTAAGTTGTTTCATACATCTGCCATTACTAGACGTAAGAAACTAAGAATTGATTCACTGAAAGATGAGCATGGTGAGTGGATTGACATCCCCTTATTAGTTAAAAAATCATATTCAGAACTATTTCACTTCCTTATTCAACACTGAGCCTGTTAATACCTTTGTCCATTGGTGCAATATTACTACTCATAAAATTTCACATGATGAAAATAACCTTTTGTCGAGAAACATTTCTACTGATGAAATTTGGAAGGTTGTCAAGAACATTAGTTCTTTCAAAGCCCCTGGGCATGACAGATTCCAAGCTATTTTCTATCAAAAATTTTGGGATGTGATTGGGGTTAATGTCTGTGATTTCATTAAGAACTGCTTCCAATCTAAATCTATACCTCTTGCAGTGAATCAAACCCTTATTGCCCTTATTTCCAAAACTGCAATTCCTGAGAATATCAAACAGTTTCGCCCTATTAGCCTTTGTAATGTCTCATATAAAATTTTGTCAAAAATTTTAGTGAACCGTATTAGGCCTCTTCTCATGGAGCTTGTTAGCCCTAATCAAAGCAGTTTCATTCCTGGTCGATCCACCCATGACAACATTATCATTACTCAAGAACTGATCCATACTCTTAGACACAAAAAAAGGTAAGCATGGAGGTCTCATTATCAAGATTGACCTTGGAAAAGCTTATGATAGGATATCTTGGACTTTTTTGAAAGCTACTCTTGAAGAATTCAATCTTAACCAACATTGGATAGATCTCATAATGTCTTGTGTTTCTTCTGTGAACTTTTCTATCTTATGGAATGGTGAAACCATGGATAATTTCAACCCAGGAAGGGGTTTGAGACAAGGTGACCCTCTTTCACCATATTTGTTTGTGTTTTGCATGGAAAGACTGTCCAATATGATCAGAGTGCAAGTGGAAGATGGAAAATGGAAGGGGCTTAAAGCCTCAAACCATAGTCCATCTATCTCATATCTATTCTTTGCAGATGACCTCCTTCTCTTTACTAAAGCTAACCATCCTAACTATGATACAATCATGGAAACCATGAATGAATTGTGTTGCATCTCAGGGCAGAAAATCAACCAGCAAAAGTCTAAAATGTTCATTTCCTCAAACATTCACAGGAATTTAACTAAGGAGCTGAGTTTACTTTGTGGTATAAGTCTGACTCAAGATCTTGGTAGATACCTTGGTGTTCCCCTTATCCATAGCAGAATTAGTAGAAATATTTACAATGGAATCATTGAGAAAATCCAAAAGAAGCTGTCTTCTTGGAAAGCTAAAGCTTTATCCTTAGCTGGTAGGACCACTATGATCCAGTCTGTGTCATCTTCTATACCTTCCTATATCATGAAAACCTCCAAACTCCCCCAAAGCATTTATAAACAAATTGATAAGCTTAATAGAAACTTCTTATGGGGTGATCTTGAAAGAAGGAAGAAAATTCATTTGGTGAATTGGAAACAAGTCTGCAAAGCTAAACAAACAGAAGGTTTGGGTCTTAGAAGGGTTGAAAACCAAAATTTAGCCTTATTGGCAAAATTGGATTGGAAGATAAACTCTGAAAAAGATACTACTTGGACCAAGATTCTCAGAGGCAAATACTTACATAACCACTCTTTTTCAAACTGGCCTACCAATAAGAAGGCATCACAAATTTAAAGGAGCATTATGAAGACTAGAGATATCTTAGCAAAGGGTACCACATGGACTGTTGGTAATGGTAAAAACATTTCATTTTGGAAAGATTGGTGGTGTGGGAATGGGCCTATTGATTTTATTTTTCCAGGACCACATACCCGAGAAGATGTCAAAGTTGCTTATATGATCAATGAGGAAGAGGATTGGGACTTGGATAGGGTTAACAAGATTCTACCTCTTTCTATACAGCACCTTATTCACCAGATTCATCTCTTTTTTTTGTTGAATTAGGTGACAACCCCCCACTGGATTGGCTCCTCCAGTGGTGGATTCTCTGTTGGGGCTGCCTACCTGTTGATTTCTAATCAAGCATCTGCATAGGAAAATGGCTTAGTTACCTGGAACTGGATCTGGAAATTAAAGATCCCTCAAAAATTAAAGGGATTCATTTGGCTGTTGCTGCTTAGCAAGGTGCTTGCCAACCATCAAAGAAAGACTAGAGGCCTCACCAATGATGACACTTTCCCAAACTGCCAGAGCTACTGTGAGGACTTGAATCACCTACTGAGAGTGTGTAAAAAAGCTGTTGAAGTCTGGGATCTTCTCCCTAATCACAGCTGGAGAGATTCTTCTCATAACATGGCCTTAGATATATGGATCCAACATAACCTTAAAAGCAAGAACAGAGAGTGTTTCAACATTCCTTGGGGAACTGTCTTTGTGATGGCCTTATGGAGAATGTGGAAGGCTATAAATAATATGGTGTTCAACCAAGAAGAGTGTAACACTCAAGAAACAGTGAGACAGATTCAACAAGAAGCAGAAGCAATTCAGCAAGCTTTCCACGCTGACCATTACACAGGTAACTCATTACACATTAACACTGATTGGTGTCCTCCTTGTGCAAGACAACTCAAGCTTAATATGGATGGATGCTCCAAAGGAAATCCTGGTCTTGCTGGGTGTAGTGGCTTACTCAGAGATGCTAGGGGAGCTTGGATTTTTGGCTACCATGGAAAATTGGAGTCAGTAACCAACAAGGAAGCTGGGCTTTGGGGAATTTATAGAGGCCTCACCATTATCTTAGAGAAAAGCATGCATGATGTCTTGATCGAAACTGATGCAGCAACAGTGGTGCTCAACATTAACAACCCCACAACCAGCAACTACCCTTATCGAGCTCTCCTAGAGGACATCAAATTCCTCATGCACAGGTGCAACTGTGTTGTTAGTCACATACTCCGTGAAGGGAACCAATGTGCTAATGATCTTGCGAATATAGGAGTGCACCATAGAGAAAATCTGGTAGTTCTAGAAGACCCACCCAATGAAATTGCTAGTCTGCTTGTTACAGACATAGTTGGCCTCTCTTGTGAAAGGCCTTAAGCTTGTTTAGCCCTATTTTGGTCTTCTGTTTGCTGTTCCTTGTTTTCCTTCTTTTGTAATCCTTCTTTTGAATAAAAAAAAAGAAAAAGAAAAAAGAATGGAAAGCATTATAGGTGTGTCAAATTAATATTAAAAAAAACATACTATTAAAAAAGTGACAGAGTAATATATTAAAAAAAAAAAAAGGAGCAATTATAATTGTTTTGTAAGTGAAAAGTTATTTTTTAAAATATTGAAGCTAAATTAATTAAAAATAAAATTAATGATAAAGATATTTGTGTAATTTATAAATAAATATTTATTTATTTATGTAATTAAAAAAATCATACATAAAATGTAGAATAAAATAGAATATTTATTTTTACATTTAATTAATTAATTAAAAAGCAAATAAAATTAGGGTAAATTATAAATACACCCCTTGAGGTTTGCTTAAAATACGATTTGCCCCTATAATTCTGAATATTGCATCCTGCCTCTTGAAATTTATATTTTCATAATACATGACCAATTTTATTAATAAATTATAGGTCAATTACAAACACACTCCTTGAGGTTTTCTTAAAATATAAATTGCCCCATGTAGTTTTAGAAACTACATCTCGCCCCATCAAATTTCTAATCGCATAACAAATGACTACTTTTATTAATAAATCATCGAGTCAATTGATAGTTTTTATGATATCATAAATGTTTTTTAATTAAAGATTCAGATAATTTTAGTGTTATATAGTAAGGTAATTAGAAATTTCTTTGTTTTCATTCATTTTGTTAAATAAAAAATAATAAATTACAAATACACTCCTTAAGGTTTGCTTAAAATAACGCTACAAGAATTTTCACTTTTGGCGACTAAATTTTTAGTCCCCAAAAGTCAATTTTTAGTCGCCGAAGGGCTTTAGCTACTAAATTTTTTGGTCGCAGAATTAATAGCCGAAGAGTTGTCGAGAAATCTAATTGGCGACAAATTATTTTAGTCGCCAAATGTATTCATTTGCCAACTAAATTTTTTGTCGCCAAAAGGTTGAAAAAAAATTAAACAATACATTTTCGGCAACCAATTTTTTTGTTGCCAAAAGCCTCAATTATTTTTAACGACCAAAGATTTAGTCGCGGAAAAATTTTTTAGCTACTAAATATATTAGTCACCTAAAGTAAATACTAGTGTTTTGGCTACTAAAATTTTAGTTGCCTAAAGTCAAATTTTTTTGGCTACTAAAATTTTAGTCGGCAAATAGTTTTTGTTTTGGCTACTAAAAATTTAATCGCTTAAAGTCCCACATTTTTTACTACTAAAATTTTAGTCGGAAAATAGTATTTGTTTTGGCTATTAAACATTTAGTCACCTAAACTCCTACATTTTTTACTACTAAATTTTTAGTCGTCAAAAGTGTTTTTATTCTTCAGCTTTTGTTTTTAGCCACGAAATATCTGAGTCGGCAAATGTTTAATTTTCTTTTGACTACAAAACTTTTAGTCGCCAAATGTTTGATTTTCTTTCGGCTACAAAACTTTTAGTTGCCAAATGTTTGATTTTTTTTTTTTTTTTTTGGCTACAAAACTTTTAATCGCCAAAAACATTATATTATGTTTTATTGCAAATATTATAATTTCTCCATAACCTGTCTATATTCCATGCAACCTGTAATACGTATATAAATAAAATGATACATATACTATCAATCATTCCACAATCTGCATTCGTATACAAAAAATAAATAACTTTAACTGTTAAAGTACATACAAACCAACTATTGTCCAAACTAAAATAATAATTCCATACAAAATATAGAATCATACAAAAATCAAAGCCCTCCGTATACAAAAATTACATTTACTACCATATGAAATGACCATTTGGCATGGTACAAATTACCATCGTAATCTGTACCACGACAAAAGGTGATGTATGTACCAAGACAAAAGTACATCTATGTACCACGACAAAACTCATATATATGTACGGCGAAAAAAGGTAATCTATGTACCATGCCAGTAATTATCTGTTGGTTGTCAAAAGTTTTCTGTATCAATAATATTGAACTGCACAAAAGCTGGGGACGACAAAAGTATTATATTAGTTCTATAGAAAAGTGAAATTTCTTCTCCATCTACCAAAATGGATTATCCACAAGTCCACGCAACAAAGTCATCTACAAAAAACAAAACAAAAAAAACAAAAAAACATTAGAATTGGACCCAAAAATGCCCAATTTCATGAATGAATTTGGCAACAAGCGACAAATAACATATCAAAGAATCAACCTTATATGATGAATCAATTATCAGTCTTTCTAAAGTCTTTTGTCATAAGGAACATTGTTAAATGCAAAACAATCATTACTAAATCTATCATTACTAACATAAAGCTAATGTAACAATCTTTTATTTGTATGCAACATCTATCCAAATTCTATGGCTAAACCAATATCAAAGCCTAATGTGAATAGAAAATATTCGTTTTACCAACATCCTCATTAATTGTTTGCAAAAGGCACTTGAATCATTAAATTGGATATAAAACTATTCCTACTTATTAATGTTTGTCAGTACCATTTCATTCAGGATATTAGAACATGTCAGAAAAATAATAACAAAAATAAAGTTCAATCACAAAAGGAAATATGTAGAAATGTATGTTGAGACACCTATAAATGGTTCATCAAAGAAAGAATACTTGATATCTCATGAAGCACATGGCCTCAGAAACACCATTCAAAGTTTGATACTTGTATAAAAGCTTAAATATAATATAACGCACTTGTGTATATTCAAGAAATTAATATAATACAACAAGGCGTAAAATGAGTTCATATTGGTTTCTGAATATTTTTCTCTTAATTTTCTATTACTCTACATCTCCAATAAATAATTGTATTCACTATATACTTCCAACCACACAAAATCTCAGAACAGATGCTCAGAAAATCTTAACTAACAATACTTGGATATAGTGTCATTGCAGTTTGAGAAAAGACAATTAAAGTGGAAAATGATAACAATCGTTGGATGATCTATCATGGCAACAACAATAACTAACAAAATGCAGAACCAATCATGTGTTGATCTATCATGGCAATAACAAATACTAACAAAATACAGAACTGACATACCAAGCTCCTGCAAGTTCACATCCGCAGCAGGAAAAGAATTTTCTTTCATCTTATTTGTATGAATCTGAAGAATAATGTGCACTTCAACAAAACTCTTTTTCTTTTGAGGGCTGTTTTGAATTTTTGCCCCCGAAACGCCATTTTTGAGTAAGTTTAAGGCGTATTCGGCTCTAACTCCCAACTTACGGGTCCGGATTACATTCCGTTAGTTGTCACAAGTCCTATTTGTCATAAGAAAACTATCCGTGAGAGCAACACGGCCGTTCGGGGGCTGTTTTGAATTTTTACTCCCGAAATGCCCTTTTTCGACTAAGTTTTAAACGTATTTGACTCTAACTCCCAACCTACAGGTCCAAATTACATCCCGTCAGTTGTCACAAGTCATATTTGCCATGGGGAAGCTGTCTGAGAGAGCCACGGTCGTTCAGGGGCTATTTTGAATTTTCGCCCCCGAAACGCCCTTTTTTAACTAAGTTTAGGGCGTACTCGACTCTAACTCCCAACCTATGCGTCCGAATTACATTCCGTCATTTGTCACAACTCCTATTTGTCATGGGGAAACTGTCCGTGTGAGCCACATGGTGGTTCGAGGGCTGTTTTCAATTTTCGCCCCCGAAATGCCCTTTTTCGACTAAGTTTAGGGTGTATTCGGCTCTAACTCCCAACCTACGCATCCGGATTACATTCCGTCAGTTGTCACAAGTCCTATTTGTCATGGGGAAGCTGTCTGTGAGAGCGACATGGTCGTTCGAGGGTTGTTTTGAATTTTCGCCCCCAGAAAGCTCTTTTTCGAGTATGTTTAAGGCATATTCGGCTCTAACTCTCTACCTACAGGTCCGAATTACGTTCCGTCAGTTGTCTCAAGTCCTATTTATCATGAGAAAACTATCCGTGTGAGCCACATGGTGGTTTAGGGGCTTTTTTCATTTTTCGCCCCTGAAACGCCCTTTTTCGATTAAGTTTAGGGCGTATTGGGCTCTAACTTTCAACCTACGGATCCGGATTACATTTCGTCAGTTGTCACAAGTCCTATTTGCCATGGGGAAGCTGTTCGTGAGGGTCACACAGTCGCTCAGGGGCTGTTTTTGAATTTTCGCATGGAAAGCCCTTTTTCGACTAAGTTTAGGGCGTATTCGGCTCTAACTCTCTACCTACGAGTCTGAATTACATTCCGTCAGTTGTTACAAGTCCTATTTTTCATTGGGAAGTTGTCCGTGAGGGTCACACGGTCGCTCAGGGGCTGTTTTGAATTTTTGCCCCCGGAAAGCTCTTTTTAGACTAAGTTTAGGGCGTATTCGACTCTAACTCTCTACCTACGAGTTCGAATTACGTTTTGTCAGGTGTCACAAGTCCTATTTGTCATGGGAAAGCTGTCTGTAAGGGTCACATGGCTGCTCGGGGGCTGTTTTGAATTTTCACCCCCAGAAAGCTCTTTTTCGAGTAAGTTTAGGGCTTATTCAGCTTGAACTCTCTACCTATGAGTCCAAATTACGTTCCGTCAGTTGTCACAAGTTCTATTTGTCATGGGGAAGCTGTCCGTGAGGGTCACACGGTCGTTTGGGGGCTGTTTTGAATTTTTATCCCCGAAACGCTCTTTTCATTTTTTAGTTTTTGGTGATAATATATAATCATAATTATAAGCTTTGATTTAACAATCAACTTTGTACCTTTGTTGGTTGGATGGCATTACTGTCTTCCTTACACCCTGTACACCATATTTATTTTACCCATCTATTTGTAAATTTTGGAAGAAAAAATTTAGAGGGCTATTCAATTTGAATTCATTGGATAGTCAATGTCTAGTCAAATACATTTCTCTGAACTTAAGAATTACTGAAAAACAGAGTGATGCAATTTTTTATACCATTGAGTGCATTTCTATGGTAACCTAAGATCATAACTGTGTGGAGAAACAATGTGTAGCTTATGTTGCTATAATATTAATTTTAATTTTGGTTTTTGGGCCCTTGTTTTTAATTAGTTTATCGAGATTCAGTTTCCAAATGTTTTTTTGGAGAGTTTTGCAACTTTTCTAACTGTACTCCCTAAACATTGAATTGTATTAACTGTTTACAAACTTATCTAACTGTATTAACCATTGAAGAGGAATGATGAGAGTACACATTGCACAGTTGACTAGATTGTTTGCTACTTTCTGTAAGTTCATTACAATACAGATGCAATGGCGCAATGGCTCAATGCTAAAAATTACAGATGCAATGGCTCAATTGTTACTTGAGTCCAACAACATTACTCATAGTCTTCACTAAGATTTTTCATTTCTTCTTTTCTGTGTAACAAATTATAGGACTCAAAAACCAAAATTAACATCCAACAATTCCTGGACAATAAGCCTCATCTGACAGATCAAAATTTCAGCCTATTGACAAAATGAAAAAAAAAAAAAAAAAATTGCAAATAACAACTCTAATGAGATTAGTCTATCTCTAAAAGATCAATGATAGAAGCATTCAAGGTTAAAATCGCATAACGAGTAATATGATAGGCCCTCTCTACCTATACATATTTTAATTCTTTAATTGCGTGATCTTAGCTTGACCCCATGCTTAACAACAAAGAGAGAGTATTTAAATTTAGATTTTTTATTTTTTTATTTTAGATAACACCTAAGAAATTGATTGTCAAAACAATGTCAATGCCAAAAGTTAAGAAGACTTACAAGACCATTATGTTTATGGGTGCAAAGAAAATGAAGCAAAGGCTCCAAACTTTCTTTATTATGGAACATGATTGAAGACAGGTAACGATTGAGAAATTGAACCCCATTGCCAATGGAAGATGACTGAGTTGGTCTAGGAAATGTGCATTGAATGGCTCAAAATCGAGTTCTAGCACAAAATTTTCATCGTACCTAGACCAGGTTCCAAATTCCAGATTCCAATTAAACTTGTGATGAATTAAATAAATATGCAAAGGGATAGATTAATAATGATTAAACAATTTCAAGTGAGGTTCCTTACTCTCCATCCACAAGTTCTTCTTTAAAGCGAAGATATTCTGGAACACTTAATTGTTCCACACTAAGTTCATACACATTGACACGAACATATTCCCAAACACCAGGTCTTGGGCGAATTTCTATTGCCATAAATGGGGGTAGAACTATAGCTTCCTGCAATTGTGATGTATTAATCAAGTGTGCAAGCAAAAGAATCTGAACAAAATATAACAGAAAAAGAATTCATATATTGTGCCATTGTTCTAAAAGGCTTCCAAAGAATATGATTGTGAAACTAAAAGCATAATGTAGTTGGTACACAAAATCAACACCAAAAATAGAAATAAGATTACTTACTGGAAAAGTAAAATGCTGACATTTAAACAAGCATGGGCTTATTTTCTATGTGCATTAACAGACTCAGTTTATGCTACTAAACAAATCACCTTCTCATGCTAAATATTAAATAAGAGATGTTAATTTCAATGGAGATCATCTACATAACTGGACTTTTTGTGGATGATGTTTACCAATGTCAAGAGAAGACTTATCTATTACATGGAAGGGAACCATTTATTAAGAGAAACCTTCTTTCATTTATCATTTTTCAAATTGCATGGATCTTTCCCAAATAACATGGTTCCTTATCCTTGACATTCAGTTGCATGAAATAAAAATCAAAACAAATCGAAGAAACTAGAAGAGACTAAGATATAAAACAAGTCTCTAAGCTTCAGAACAATTTACTAAAACGAAAAGTGAAGTAATTTATTAATTCGTGTTTTTTTCACATTATAACTGTTGGAAAAATGGTTTTATAAGGCTTATTTTGGGCCAACTTTGAGCCCAAAATTGAGTGGGCCCCGAACGTCTTTTGGGGTGGGTCCGAAGAGGTGAAGTGTTCCTTGCCGCGTGGCAAGTCACACGGTGAAGACGGTTCGTCAAAACCATTTATGAGTAAATGGAAACATGACGTCGTTTTCGGGTTCGTGGAATGGACATTTAAAGTTTTAATGTGGGTTTCCTTGAGAGGTTTGTCCCACATTGAAACTTTATAAGAGTTTTGTTAAGTATATAAGCTCTAACCTACAACACTTGAGTTGGGCCCCAAGGGGCACCCAAGTTTGTAAAAGGAAGGAGTTATGGACAAAGTGAACCTTAGCCCAAACCACCACACACGTACGGGCGTGCCATCGTCCGTCCGGACGTGGGTATGGGTTGTGGGTCGGGTTGGGTCGGTTCTAATATTAATTTTTTGAACAAAATTCTTTTGAATTTATTTCAAAAATTAATGCAGGAATTTAATTCAAATTGTTTGTCCAAAATTTGTGCTTCCATATTCCACTACAGTTGCAAAGTTTCGGACAGGTTTTTTAACTGCCAATCTGTTATATATTTCGGACATATTCACTATCAAAACTGCCCAGGCAGTTACAGATTCAAAACAACAGTTACAGATTCAAACAAGTGTCCAAATCTCTTTGAATTTAAACCTGTATCTGTTCAATTCAGTTTTGTACCTGTTCACTTCCGAAATGCACCTGTTCGGGTCATATTTAGTTGTCTATAAATACCAACATTCCAGCAGTGTTAAAGGATCCGAAAATCAGTCTAATAAATTCCTTTTGCTGTCCAAACTTTTATTATTGATGCATTATTCTTCATTTTAGTTTTAGAATAAAATTCAGAGGATAAGAACACAAGGTTCTAGTTCGCCGTACAGATTTGTGTGGAGTGCTACTACAAGTTTGTGAAGATCATTGTATCCTGGGAGATAGACGCCACTCAACCGTAAGCACCGTAGCGGGGCGAATCTGTCTTAAGGACAGAGTGTCACACACTTGACTTGGTCTTTTGATTTTTATTTGGTTCGACAAAATAAATTTTGTAAGTTTTATTTTATTTTGTTTGAATTAAAATTTTTAGTTTATTTTATTTACACAGAAGATTGTTCGTACAATAGCTACTAGAAACAATTATTAGACTGGAATACCAAAAATAAATATCAATTTAATTTTTATTTTTATTTTAGTAATTCAATTTCCATGAGTGCTTCAAATGGTCCTGTTAGGTTGTAACCTTTACAGTTAGTGCCGCACTTACCTGTGCAAACTTCAGAATTTGGCTAAAAGGACTCTCTTTGAGCTCCTGCATGACTCCATCTTCTTCAACAACATTCTCAAACTCATCAATCAGCTGATGATGTTGCAATATCCCCTTTCCTTTAGCAAGATACCTTCCAAAATCACAACAAATTAAAACCCAATTCCCAAATTAAAAAAAAAAAAAAAAACACACACACACACACACACACACCAAAAAAAAAACCCTCATCTCAAGGCAACTGTTTTTTTTTTATATATATAAATCTATATCCGAGCCAATTAATCTAGGACCAAGATATTAGGAAATAATTATCCAAAAAGCTTAAGGTATTAGAAATAAATCCAACAATATATATATATATATATATCAAGTTAATACTTTTCCTTATGTGTAACTTTGTTGCACATGGAGAGACAAATAGACCGAAAAAACAAGATGCACAATGAGAAGTAAAATAGAGTACACAATGCATGAAGACAAATAAAATAGAGTACATAATGAGAAAGATACTAGAACGACAAGACAAGAATAGACCATAAAACTTTTCAGCTCGCACCATTTTCTCGTTCGAGTATCAACTAAACAAAAATCCATTATTCATATATTAACTACTGAATCTGAACCATGAATTTTTGTTAACAATTGACAAAATAATGTGAACTGAAAAAAAAATAATAAAAAATAAATAAATAAGACTACTGTGCAAATAGAAGCTCATAGAAGTAGAGCTCTATTTCCAAAAGTTTTAAGTTAGTAGACTCAACAACCAACAATGCATGGCAAGCAAACAGCAAACCATGCAAGAGAGAAAGAGAAAGAGAGAGAGAGATGAACCTAGAGAAGCCCATTCTAGTATGAAAGCCCATTATTCCTTCATTCTAGTGTAAATCATACGTACAAAATTTAATTGGTCAAGTTATTCGTTTCAAAGGAATTCTGAAGTAGTATGATTTGACAAATCATGAACACTTCCCTCCATATAAAGCACACTTAAAAATACCATGTTCTATCTATGAGTAAATTTTTAGTTGCCTATGTGTTTCTAGACATCCTATTCTATCCATGAGTCATACCATTTATCACTGGAACCCAACTCAAAAATGGCAAAGACTTTCCAAATTGTTGAGCCCAGCACTCAACACCTGAAAAGGAGACAAAATTAATATTATAGTGAAATACAGCTAAAAGAATAAAAACCTAATCAATGAATGAGTTTTTTTTAAACCTATTAATTGGTTAAAATATTTATGTCTATAATGAGTGCCTTAAATATGTAAAAGGGCTACTTATCAATGTATATATATACAAAAGGGTCATACAAACTATAGCTGTAAAGAAATGGACCACATATATTAGCATCAAACCCTCCATAGGCCCATTTATTGTAGGCAAAATAAAAGTATTGGTGAAATAGCTAACAACGAGAAAAATATTAATAACAATAAAATAAATGGCTTCCCATTGAAAGAAATCAATAAACTGAAAGCAAAATGCTATAATCATAAGTTGAATCAAAAGCAACAGCGTCAATGCCAGAAAGTAAATTTTCCATCATCAAATATTAGAACAATCTAAATGGGTTCCTTCAAATACTAAAACATTCTAAATGGGTTCCATTGAAGGAATTCAAATGTAGGCCTTCAAAACATAACTACTAAAACCAAATCATTTATAGCCCCCTGAAGAGGCAATGCACACAATACATTACCTTGTTCATGCTGTAAACATGTTCACCTTTTCATGTATTAAGGAATCATTTGAAAACTGATAATTAGACAAAATCCATATTCCTTTGCAATTCCTTTAGAAATAGAGGGGTAACAAAATGACTTCTATGCAAGAATGAATCATCAAAGTCTGTGATAAGCCAAAATGTAATGAAATAGTATTAGTTGGACCACTTACTACTCCCATGTTGCACAATAAAATGGAACTGCTGAAATCACCCAAACTAACAACTAATATTACTAACTGATGTCTATCTGTGTCAAATATATATATATATATATATATATCCTAGGCACGCCTTTAATAACACTGGTATACAATAAATACAATGACATAAATATCATTTTAAATTAAGGGTAAAATATTCATTACAAATTGTTGAAATTAAAAAATAGGAATTCATCTCCAAATCTTCTAATTTTCACTAGGAATTTTCATTCTTCTTCTTCTTCTTCTTCATTTTTTTTTTTTTTTTGTGGTATTGGTCAATAGCAAGATTGAACCCTTTGTTTGAGAATTTTTGCATGTACTTCATATATTGGTTGCATAGCTCCCCAACTGAATGGTTCAGTTGTAGCTTTGGAATATGCAATTCTCATATGGTGCACTTCATTGAATTTATAGTAAATACAATAAAGAAAAACATATAGAAAACATAATGTAAGCAATTGATTGTAAGCAACTCACCAAAATTAAAACCTAATGTGGTAATAAGGGCCTTATTGCAGATCACAATTGAAATTGACGAAACCACTAATAGACTCAGCGCGCCAACGGTCCCGAGCTGAAACCTCTTGCTCTCAATCATCTTCTCTCTTTCTTTTCTCAAATCACAACACCTTTATTTCAATCTAGCAACAATGCATAAAAAAATAAATAAATTAATACATAAATAAAATCTAAAAAAAAACCCCTAAATTTCACAGCAAATGAAAAAAGAAAATTACAAAAGAAAATCTGAAATAAATTACAAAAAACGTAATAACTTATTCTAGATATGCTCGAGAAGAGCACGAATTCGAAAGTGAAACAAACTCAATTTTTCAAATTAAAACTAGACAATGAAGCAAATTAAAATCAGTACATTTTAGCCATTCATTCACAGTACTAGATCTAATCTCTTAATGAATGACTATATGGAGAGATTGGAGAGACTTACAGTTTGAGTTTGATCAACAGAAGGAGGAAAAATCAGGGGGCTTGTGATTGCGTGTTTATGTATATCTTCAGAGCCAGTGTAACCACCGAACTACAGATATATATATATATATATATATATTGTATATATAGAAATAGTATGTATCTGTTGGCTACATAATTTTGTACAAGCCAATTACAATTCGACGCGTGACAGAATAAGGGTAATATAGGAAGGCTAGTCAAGTCTTCGATCCTGATCGTACACGTGGCAGTTAGTATTGGTTATTACGAGATCTGAGTAGCAGTGGATCAACAAAGATAGCCAAGGTGACGTGGCTTCAACGGTTACTCACATTTAAATTCAAATTTATGAGGGAAGTCTAACTGCAAGTGATGGCATTGTGGGCTAATTATAAGGCAACATGATCAGCGATCATGAAGGAGTAGTTTGACGGTTGGAAACGCAGTTCGATGGTCATCCTTGAGAAGTATAAATAGCAGAGAAGGCCCCAAAAAAAAGCCCAGACTCAGATCCAAAAAACTAGTCTTATTCTACGTATTTTACATTTCCAGTTCTTTACATTCATGTACTTTAAATTCCTGCACTGCACTTCGTTCATAGAAGTAGTTTCAAGTAGTAGATTGTTGTTGTAAACCTCTACGAGGCTGAGTTTGGATCATTGTAAGTTTTTTTCATTTTTAATGAAATGCTTCAATAGTTCTTCATTTAATTGTTATCTTGTTTAATTCTCCTAAATCAAGCCACCAATAAAAGTCCTCTTCATTGAGGCTGAAAGAACTAAAACACAATCGTCTGATAATTGGTTGGTAATTAATTCTCTGTAAGGACTGATTGATCCTTGCTGGCACGCTCGCAATTACAAAAACAACCTTCGAAAACCAAAAAGCCAACATATATTTTTGGCACGCCCAGTGGGACTAATTGAAATGGCTAGACATAGAAGACAAGGAGAAAATGAACGCTTGGAAGAAGGCGTGGAAGAAGAGGTAGAGATACCTAATCCGGAGGATAATGTGATAACACATCCTGTGGAAACTCCCATTTTATCAGAACCTATTGTCGAACAGACCAGCACTTCAGAACAAGTACCACATGTTCATAATATTGGACGAAACCAAGGAATTGGACCATCCACTGTTCTATCTACTCAGCCAATAAATCCATGGGGTGGCCTAGTAGATGCTATGGGACAGCAATTAATGAACACAATGGAAAGGTGGGCAACATCCTTTTTGGATCGAATGAATAACCACCAACTAACAAACGTAAGACACATGGAGGAAGTTTTGAATGTCTCTCAGTAAAGATTGGCTAGAGATAAACAGCCTATGCAAGTTAATGGACATTCTAATGGTCAAACTAGTAATCAGAACTATGAAAGACCATCACCTCAGTCTTGGTACGAATCTATTCCGAGGCCTATATCAGGTCAAAATGTCTCAGTACTTAACAGTGAAGCCATGCAATTTGGTGGATCTGGCCCAGTACAAGAAAATGGCATAAGAATGGTTCCAAATCCCATGTTCGAAGCCATACCTGGCACAAGGGGTTTCACTAATCCCTTATTCGAATTTATACCCAGGGGATTAGAAGGTTTTCCTACAAATGGAAGAGACACAACACCAGTTCCAGCACCTTTCGCAGGTCCTTTCGCAGGACAGGCTCAAAGGGGTTACCCACACCCCCAACAGCAACCTGCACCACAGGGACAACCAGTCCCAAATATACCACCTTATGGACCAAGAGGACCACAGGCACAAGTTTGTCCACCAAATCCTGTGTTTGCCCCTCCAGTAGTGGTTCAGCAGGCACAAAATATGGTCCCTAGGGACCAAATAGCTGACATTGTTAAAGAAATGTGTGGACCAATGGCTCGGGGGGTCCAAACCCCAGTGTACAGGAAACCATACCCAGAATGGGTGGACAGGGTACATGAATACCCAAGAGGTTTCAGGATGCCAGGCTTTGCCCTTTTTTATGGGAATGGAAACCAATCAACAGTGGAGCATGTTGCTAGGTTTGCTACTCAATGCAGTGAATTTACTAATAATGACTATATGAAGTTAAGGTTATTCCCAAATTCCCTAACTGGGGGAGCATTTGTATGGTATATTAACCTTACACCTGGCTCTATCCAAACTTGACAACAAATGGAAAAGGCATTTCATGCCCAATTCTTCCAATCGGAGCCAGAGGTTTCCATGGCAGACTTAGCAAGATTGAGTCAAAGGCCTGATGAGAAGGCTACTCAGTTTATTTCCAGATTTAAAAGGGCTCGAAATAAATGTAGAGTGATCCTGCCAGAGCCAGAATTCGTGAGATTGGCTCAAAATGGCTTAGAGTTTAGGCTTCGAAAGAAGTTTGACTCAACTGAGTTCAAAGACTTAGTGGAACTCACTTATAAGGTGTCTAGATACGAAGCATTACTAAAGGAGGAACAAGATCGAAATAATGCATCGTACAAGACATATTATAGAGATCCTAATTATGAGATCGATATAGCAGAGATTGTGGGGAAAGAACCTGTGATCTGTGAAGCATTAATTCATAAGGATACAACAATTGACCAGCAATTTAAAAAAAAAGACCTTCACAGGAAATACTATTTCGATTTAACTAAGGCAGATGACATTTTTTATCATTTGCTTGCGGCCAACTTTCTTAAGTTACCAAAAGGAGCTAAAATTCTATCTCTTGATGAACTTAAAGGAAAAGTATATTATAAATGGCATAATTCTTGGTCTCACTCGACTAAGAACTGTATTATTTTTCGAGACAGGATCCAAGAACAAATTCGGAAAGGAAGTTTGAAATTCCCAACCAAAGCTGAAAAGGCCATGGGGATCAACAGTAATCCATTTCCAGAAATTGGAGAAGTGGCAACCAATGTCATTATGCCGGACTTTCAGAACCTGTCTTTGAAAGAATTGGAAGAAGTCAATGTGTAGATGCATGTGGCTAACCAGACAACTATCAAGAAAGACACTGGAAATCTACCAGCTATTGGACAAGGTTTCTCACACCAGAGGGAAGACTGATGAAGAAGCACTGGATGACGATTCCTTAAAGGCAACTGTAATACAAAGGATGTGTCCTAGGTGCAGACTAAGCTATAAGTGGTTGAAAGGACTTCCAATTGATGGGAAACAATATTACAAGGATGTGCGGAGACGTCCTAAACCAACCAATGTTTACAATAAAAGGCCATATCCATCTGGTGTTAGGCAGCAGCCATTAATGGTTGAACCAACAGCCGATAAAATGCATTCAAAAGGCAAGAGGCCCTTATATGAGTCAAGGACACCTAATTATTACAGAATGGAGAGCAGTCATTCTGAAAGGAGACTAGAGAAGGGTTCAGTTTATGGGATCAAAGCCAGAGATTGGCCCCCTAGACCAGCCTCACGCCGGACAGAAAGTGGACACCTTCATCGAAGGCCTGACTTAGGCCCAAAGCATGAAGTCAGGGCCAAGCAGTGGCCTTCACAGCCAGCTTCGAAGGTGGTTTCGAAGGAAGAAAGAAGCAATTCAACAGCTGGGTCAGTAAGATCGTGGGTACCTGGAGTTCCAAATTGGTTTGTGATGCAGAACAAACCTAGGGAAGTGTTTACCCAAAGAGATATAATTGGAAACCAAGGTAGGATGGTCAAACCTCCTTTGGTGGCTCCAAATAATTGGGTATTGCTTAAACACTCAAAAACAAAGGAACCAGATATGGTCCCCGTAATTTCTAGATCACAAAGGAGGAAAATTCAGCGTAGGTACACTCAGTACCAACAAGACCTAAAAGAAAGTGGAGAGAGTTCTTCATTAGTCCAAACAAAAGGAAAGAAGAACCCAAAGTTAGACCATACTCCAAAACTAACTCTACAAGGCAAGATGGATTGCAACAGAGAACAGTTGGCCAAAGTTCACTCTGAACTAAAAGCCAGAGAGAAGTCCAGTCTAGCAGGATTGGAGAAGGCATTGATGGAGAGTGATAGCGAGGTAGAGAAAGAAGTTGGCCTAAGCCAAAAGAAAGAAATGGTTGAGGAAGAAATGTTCAAAGCCTTCATGGCTGAACAAACGTTTTTGGCTGAAAAGCCAATCGGAAAAGACTTTTCGAAAGAGTCTGTTAGTAATGCTGTACCAGAATGCAGCATGGATACTTCCGGAGTAACTGAACAAGGTAGCCAAGAGGAGAAACAGGCATAGCCAGCCATCCAATTTGGCTCGTTTCCTCCAGTATCAATAAATATGGTTCACATACTACCACATGAATTCCAAGCTGAAGATGAGAACCAAGAGGGTCAAGAAATTGACCCAATTCCAGTCTCTAGTGAAGACTCACAAGTGAGTATGGTGCAAGATGAATCCAGAATGGCTACCCCAATGGAAACTGAATACGAGAGTGAAGAAGAGGTGAGCATCAACCTCGCATATCCTTTTGAGTATCCCTCAAACTCTATGACACAGCATGTCAAGCCTTTGTATATCAAGACCTTTTTCAATGGGATACAATTGAACCTAGTCTTGGTGGATAATGGGGCAGCGGTGAACTTACTACTGAAATCTTCTTTAAAGAAACTAGGGAAAAGGAACCCCAGGTTAATCCCAACTAGCACAACCATTGCTGGTTTTGCTGGAGACAAACAGATGGCTCAGGGAATTCTGCCTATCAACCTGAGTATGGGAACCAGGGACTGCATGACAGCATTCTTCGTCATCGACAGCAATGCTAAGCACAATGCTTTACATGGTAGAGATTGGATTCACACTAACAAGTGTGTGCCTTCCTCTTTGCATCAGAAAATAATGATGGCCTTGGGCAATGGGGAGACAGAGGAAATTGATGCAGATCCTCAACCCTTCATAGCCTGTGTAGACTTTGCAGAGGCCAAATTGTATATTGAGGGAGTGACACCACTCAGTCTACTGAGGAAACCTAATGGCTCAGCCGAAGTGACAGCTGATGAGGAAGTGACACACCTGAAGCACTTAGTCCAGGAGAGTGCTGATAAAGAAGTTGTCATTAAGGATGACAATGATGCCTGGTTGTAGGCGAAGAAATGAAGTCTAGGAAGCCAAGTCTTGGGCTCTAATTAAGTTCTCAATATTAGATGTAAAATCAATAGTCCAGAGAGTATGAGAGCAAGAGAAAGAAGCCATGATAATTGGCTGCAATCAGGAACAGCAACAGGCCAAAGTTTTGGCCCTTGACAAATACTGTACATTGGATATTGAAACAAAAGTCCAAGAGATACAAGAAGAAGAAGCCTTATGGACAGACTTTGTCTATGAGAAGGAGGGTAAAGATGGTGAATTAAAGAACCTGAGAGCAGAACAAAGCAAGAAGAATCTTCAGTAAGTTCTCAGGCACAAGATCCCTTAAAATAAGTAAATTTAGGAGAGGGTTCTATACAACAGCCCACTTATATTAGTGCTTGTTTGAATGCTCTGGACAGGGACCAGTTGTTGGTTGTTCTGAGAAAATATAAAGATTGTTTTGCATGGTCTTATAATGAACTACCAGGATTGGATAGGTCATTAGTGGAACATAGGCTCCCTATGAGGCCTAATTTCAAGCCATACAAGCAAAAACCAAGAAGAATGAGTCCATAAGTGATTCAGAAAGTTAAGGAAACAATTCTTAGACTACTCAAGGCAGGCTTTATTAGGACAACCAGGTATGTTGAGTGGCTATCCAATATTGTGCCTGTAGTTAAGAAAAATGGAAAAATGAGGGTATGCATTGATTTCAGAAACTTAAATCTGGCAACTCCAAAAGATGAGTATCCTATGCCTATAGTAGATTTGTTGGTAGACAGTTCAGCAGGGCATCAAATTTTATCAATGATGGATGGACACTCTGGTTATAACCAAATCTGTATTGTAGAGGAGGATGTTCACAAGACAGCATTCAGATGTCCTGGGAATATTGGCACCTTCGAATAGGTTAAAATGCCATTTGGCTTGAAGAATGCTGGGGCTACATATCAGAGGGTTATGAACACTATCTTTCATGACCTCATTGGAGGGTATTTAGAGTGTTATATTGACGACATTGTAGTTAAATCGCAATCCATGGAGGAGCATCTGTTTCACTTAGAAACAACCTTTGAAAGAATGAGAAAGTTCAAGTTGAGACTCAATCCTCTTAAGTGTGCTTTTGGCGTATCATCTGGAAATTTCTTGGTTTATGTAGTACACAACAGAGGAATACAGATTGACCAGAATAAAGCCAAAGCCATCATTGAAGCCAGGCCTCCATCAAGTAAGAAAGAATTACAAAAGTTCCTTGAACAGGTTAATTTTCTTCGAAGATTCATTTCTAACACTACAGGGAAAACTAAAGTGTTTTCTTCCTTATTAAGGCTAAAAGATGAAGAGGAATTTGCATGGACAGCAGAGCATCAAATTGCTTTCGAATGTATCAAAGCCTACTTGGCCAACCCACCAGTACTAATGCCACCAAAAGGTGATAAGCCCTTGAAGTTGTACATAGCTGCAGCAGAAGATTCATTGGGAGCTTTCTTAGCCCAAGACAATGAAGAAGGCAAAGAGCAAGCTGTTTATTACCTTAGTAGGTTTTTAAATTCTTGTGAATGTAAATATTCAGCTGTAGAAAAGTTGTGCCTTGCATTGTATTTTGCTGCAATGAAATTAAGATGCTATCTTTTGCCTACAACTGTCTTGGTAATTGCAACCACAGATTTGGTTAAGTATATGTTATCTAGACCAATGTTGAGGGAAAGAATTGGCAAATGGGTATTAGCCTTATCAGAATTTCATTTAGAATATGTTCCCCAAAAGGCAGTGAAAGGACAAGTTTTAGCCAATTTTTTGGCAGACCATCCATCTCAAACAGAAAGCCAAGAGATAATGGAACTTGGTATGGCTAGTGTTGAGCCATGGCAAATGTGGTTCGATGGATCGAAAGCCAATGGCCTAACTGGAATTGGTATAGTGATTAAGTCACCACAAGGAATAGAAACCACACATGGTTTCAGAGTGAATGAAATTACTTGTTCTAATAATCAAGCTGAATATGAAGCCTTAATAGTGGGATTAGAAATTCTTATTGGACTACAAGTTCATGCAGTTGACATATTTGGAGATTCTCAATTGGTGGTTAACCAAGTAAAAGGGATTTTCAAATGTCAAAGTATAAGCATGTTGCCATACTATGTTGTTGCGTTACATCTGCTTTCTTAATTTCAAATAGCAAATGTAACTCATGTCCCAAGATTCTTGAATAATAGAGTTAATGATGTGGCTCAGAAAGTTTCGAATTTCAAGAGAAGGGATAATACTCAAAGGGACATAAGCCAAACAACATACCAGAAATCAATACCGCCTTTAAATAAAAGGAATGTGGTCGCAGAAGTCAATCATAATGACTTACAAGAATAAGATTGGAGGCATCCAATAATGCAGTACTTGGCTGGCCCATCCTCGAAGGCCAGCAGAAAAATTAAATTGCAATCTATGCAATACATCATATACAGTAATGCTCTCTACAAAAAGGGGGGAGATGGTTTATTGCTGGAATGTTTAGGCCCAAAAGAAGCATTAACAACTATGGCTGAGGTTCATGAAGGCATCTGTGGTGCTCATCAGCCTGGTGTGAAAATGAGATAGTTGCTTCGAAGGCATTCTTACTATTGGCCAACTATCCTTAAAGACTGCATAGAATGTGCAAAAGGTTGCCAGGCATGCCAAAAGCATGGCACAATAAGGCATGTGCCCATAACTGACTTCCATGCAGTAGTAAACCCTTGGCCATTCAGAGGATGGGCCATGATATGATGGGAAAAATACACCCACCCTCTTCGAAGCATCACTGTTTCATTTTAGTGGCTACTGATTACTTCACTAAGTGGGTCGAAGCTAAGCTATACAAGGCTGTAGACCAGACCGAGGTCATTGGATTCATCAAGGATTTAATCCATAGGTTTGGCATCCCACAAACTATAACTGTTGATAATGGGACTGTGTTCGATGGGAAAATGGTGAAGTCTTTTGTGGCAGAGTTTGGAATTAGCTTTGTTAATTCCACCCCCTATTATGCACAAGCCAATGGTCAAGCTGAATCATCCAATAAGTCCTTGAAGAAAGGAATACAAAAGGTTGTGGAAGACAATCCTAGGGATTGACATAACTTATTGTTGGATGTATTATGGGCTTATAGAACTTCCCCAAGGTCAAGCACAAGAGTTACTCCTTATGCCTTGGTGTATGGGCATGATGCAGTGTTGCCTGTGGAAATTAATGTTAAGTCTTTGAGGGTAAGATGCCAAGACCAGCTAGATCCTGAGCAATACCATCAGAGTATGTGCTTGGAATTAGAAGGCATAGATGAAGCCAGAATTCTGGCATTAAATAGCATTCTTTTTCAAAAGAAGAAAGCAGCCAAAAATTACAATAAGAAAGTCAAATACATTGGCTTCGATGAAGGTGATTTGGTATAGAAGACAATACTCCCAATAGGAATTAAAAGCCATAAGTTTGGTAAATGGTCACCTAACTGGGAAAGACCATATCAAATTCATAGAGTCCTGCCTTTTAGAGCATACCATTTGAGAAATTTGAATGGATACATATATCCCAAAAAGATTAATGGTAGATATTTGAAGCCTTATTTTCCAACTATTTAAGAAACACAAGGAATAGAATAAATGTCAAGCAAAAGAACACAAGAGTACTCAAATGATAAATCAGAATTTGTTTTTTCATAAACAGTTAAATACATTCTGCTATAAATTGGCCCAGAAATCATTACAATGCCTTAATTGTTCTTTTACAACAGACTTCCTATTCTTAAATGAAGAAAACAACTGGATGGCTATGGTTATTTCTTGCTTTCGATCGGCCAGTCCTTGGTTGGTGATCTGCAGTTTAGTGTCAGTTCGGATTAAAGCCTGGTTCACTGCAGATAGCTCCTCCTCAAGTTGAGTTTTCCACTCCAGTAGTTAAGTTCGAAAATGGGAGACAGAGGAATGTTGTTCCTTTAGCCCTGAGACTTCAACATGTACTATGGAAACAAAGCTCTGGTCTCTCACTAATTTCTCCTCTGCAGCCTTGGCAGCATGACAAATGTTGATGTAGAAGTCAATAGTAGCTGTTGCCTGAGATAGATGACTTGAGGCAGTTATACTGGATTGCTCAACAACTTTGCAGCACTGAAGGAAGCCATTTCTTATTATAGGCCTTTGTAAAGCCTCGAAAGGAATCCTTGAAAAAGATGTCAATAACTCCAGACAGCTGTCTAAGTCTATCAGAGGTGCAGAAGGCTTACTACTGGAAGAAGAGGAGCTCTCAAGAATTTCTAACAAGAAATCAGCTAGAACTAATGGCTCAGCCTCATCATTAGCTATTGGAGAGGTAGAGGGCATGTCAAAGAGACTGACTAGTCTTGCTTCGAAGATATTTACCTCATTCGTGGACATGAGGGGTGCAGAAAGAGCAGTGGTGAAAGGCGCAGAGGACTACATAGGGATAGGAGAAATGGATGGAGCATCTTCAGCAGTCTCTATAGTCCTAGCCACCAATAGGTCAAGGAAAGAAGGGCTGGAAGTAGGTAAAGGTAATAAACCATGAGTTGGAGAGCTGCCAACACCCTCTATAGGGGAACCAGCTACTATCGATGGAATTTCCGTAGGAGGAGAAGGAAGAGCAAGGCTCGAAAGAGAATTAAATCGAGATAGATCAAAGGACAAGTAAGGGAGGTATGGATTTAAGCCAAAAGAAAGAAATGCAGGGATACTTGGCCTCAAAGAAGGTACAGAGAATGCAGGCCTAGGAAGTGGGAGTATGATCTGAATAGATCTCATATTCTGCATTTGATCAACTTCAACTGAAACTGAGGGAGTCCTTATTGGAAGAATAGGCTTAGTAGTTGTTGCTACAAAAGAAGAAGTACAAAGTAATGTCAAGTCTCAATACCCAAAAATTTGACAAGAGAAAATAGTAGAGGCTTGAAAGAAATTACTTGTTTCAGAAGTGATAGCAGCAATAGGAGAGCTTCGAAAGGAATAGTGCTCAGTAATATGTTGCCTTCTTGCAGTTTCCCTTTGGATTGCATCAGCAGCAGTTGCTTTATCTCTTAAGAATTGTTGCTGCCGTCTCTTCTCAGCTCTCTCAAAGACAAATATGGCCTTAGAATGCTCTTGTTCTACTGCCTTAGCAGCTGCTTCATGAATAGGGTCTTCGACCAAATCAGAAGAAGAGACAATCATCTTCTTTCTCTTTTTTCTTTGTACTGGTATTGCCTGTTCCTTCTCAATTTCTTTTCTCCAATTTGGGATTCGAATTCTTCAGAAGTGAGTTCCTCTTCCATTACTCTAGCAGCTGTCTCATGAGTGAGATCTTCAATAGAAAGAGAGACAATCATTTGTTCCCTCTTTCTCCTCTGTAATGGCACTTCCTGTTCTTTCTCAATCTCTTATTCTTCAATCTGGGATTCAGATTCCTCATGAGTGAGTATCAGCTTCCTTTTCTTTTTTTGCTTTTGTTTGTCCTTGAGAGTAGCTAGGATTTCAGCCCTCTTAGGAGATTCTTCTTGTGGAGACCCTGCACCAAGAGGTATGAATGTAAAGGAAACAAACAAAAGAGTCTAAGAAGAAACCTGAAAATACTTACCCCTCTTTGAAGCAGCTCTGGTAACTTTAGCATGAAAGGATGAAGCTACAAGAGCAGTTTTGGAAGCTATGGACAGAGGGGGGATTTTCTCAACTGTTGTTGATTTGGCTTTCGAAGGCACTCCTAACCCTATCAGTAAGTCATGAGGGTTTACGGATAGGCGCACTTCCATATTGGCTGTCCACCAGTTTTGAAATCTTTTCAGAGCCAGGCCAGAAGGAAAGAAGGGGACAAATTTGAACTCGCTCATTTCTTTCAACAGTTTGAATGTTGCTTCTTCCAGTTTTGATTTGGGTATTCTCAGGTCTCTGGCTGTAAGATAGACATTCGAGAGATTGCAGAGTGGAATGGAAATCCCCTGAGTTAACCCAAATTGCCTGGCAAATTGAGAAGGACAGTACACCTCAGCTATACACTTATAAGCTCGAGGGTTTAAAGTGCCAATAAACAGCTCCCTCGGCAGCAAAATAGAAGCCCATATGCCTTTATGGGGTGGGGTAGAGCACTCTTTATCGGCTAAGAATGTTCGTAGCCAAGCAGGTCCTCTGTTGGCATCAAAGGGGCAGAAGAAGGTAGCAGGTGGAGAAATAGGAAGTTGGTGAAAAAAGGTGAAGTAGTAGGCAAAGGAAGCATGATAAAGAGCAACTCTGGCATATTTTTCCCCATAAGTGCTAGGGTCCTGAACAAGGAATTTTAAGCATTTGGGATGCAAATCAGTGAAGTAAGCAAAGAGCCAGAGTTGGAGCACCCAAAGGGGACCCCCTTGGTTCACATCAAGAGGTTTCTCACAAAATTGAGAACAGGCTCTATAAACATGGCCTAAAAGATAAGGAGCTAGGGCTATGCGTTTTTTCAAAACAAGTGCCTTCGCAAGTGGAGCGAACTCAGGCATAATCCTCTGAGATGATGTACAAAAGAGAAATTTGCACAACCAGTACAAAATGAAGGAAAAAAGTTCTCTATCTCTCACGGGACCTACCCTTTTATTTTCAACCTTTACAAAATCACTGTAAGAGGAGTTTAAGGGTGGAAGGGAGAATTTAACAGGAAGGTCTCGATAGTCGGGAATGAAAAGAGAATCAAGGGGTGAAAGTCCTAAAAGATGGCAAATATCAAGAACGGTGGGAGCCATCATGCCACACCGAAATTAAAAAAAATTGAAAGTCATGTTCCAAAAACAAAGAGCAGCGGGAATCAAGAAAGGGTCTTCAGGAATGATAAACTTGGAAAGACGGAGGGCATCGAGAATACAGAGCTCTTGCAGGTCGTCTTCTTGCGCAGGTACAACTCTGTCATACCATTCTTCCCATTCAGTTTTCAATGTCGGCCAACAGCGATGAGGTCGGGTCACCCTCTAATTTCCCCAGTCGAGCCCTCCTTCGTAGAGAAGAAAATGGTCCTCCAGACGAGGGTATAAAGCTGGAAGTGGAGCAGGAGCCTCTCGAAAGATGGGACCCAAGACGTATTCTTGTTTATTGCTGTGACGAGGAACAAAGAGGCGGCCGTCTATGGCACTTGACTCATCAGATGTTAACTTGGCAATCTCTTCATCAATACATCTTTTCAAAGCCATGGTTGGGTTTATACGATCACCAGCAAGCACTTTCAAAGAAGAAAAGTCCATTGGTAGCAAACAGCAAGGAAGAGGCAAGGAAGAGGGGGTTAACAGAGGAAAAGGGTTTGTGTTTTAAGCGAGCGAGTGATTTTAGAGCACGAAATAAAAAGGGTTTTTGTGTCTGGAAGATATATCGCGTAATTCGTTAAAGTACTAAAAGTACAAATACGAAGAGCTTCCTTCAATATTGATACTTTTGGAGGGAAAAACACATCTCAAATGTTGAAGCCAGCTTCGAAGTATAGTATTTGGCTTCGAAACCAGATTTTGGCGCCAAAAGTCAAATAATAAACAGCTTCGAAACTATGAAGCCAGCTTCGAAGTACATTTCATACTTATGAATGTAAGAATGCTCAGTATTCGTTTACTTCGAAGGGATTAAAGACCTGTTTTAGGTTTCTCAAAGAAAGTAATGTCCTTCGAAGCAAGACTTGAGATCTCTTAAGGATGGGAATTGCTGTTCGAAACATCAAAACCAATAATTGGTTTATATATATTTAAGAAAGATTCTCTTTCTAGACTAAAACAGTACAGCCCTAAAAAGGAGCTTTCATATTTTTGAAAGTATGGACTGTTATTCTAGGAAAAATGGTCAGTTTAAAACTGATTGATCATACTAACCATGACCATATGTTGGTTATGATTGAAATAAACTTTAAGGGGTAGGACTGTCGAATTTGAAGCACTGATTCTAAATGAAAATCAGCAAAAATTGTCAACTATTATTCCATAAATTGGAAAAGTTCATGTTAGTTTTTAGTGTTTCATTTTAAACAATTGAGTCCATATTCAAATGATAAGATTGTTCAGTTCGAAGCCCTGAATTTGCTTTTAAAGACAACTGGAGACAAGATCAAACAATGCCAAATGAAGAGAAAAGTCTTAGTTGTATTAAAGCAAAAGCAATTACATTGAATGGCCCCCTTTGGGTACAAATTCAAGTTCATAAAAGTAAGGACTAGAATAAATAATAAGATCATGAAATTTGGTCCAACTGTGATCAATGAATTTCTGCTCTTTCTTTATTCTATCCTCTATTTCTTCTAACATTGGCTGCATGAATTGATGTGCTCTCATTTCGTAAAAGAGCTCTTTAGCCTTTATTTTGAATGTTGTTTCTCTCAATCCTTGTTTCAATTCGTCTATATCCAAGTCATCCCAGTACGCAGAATCTTTAT
Organism: Camellia sinensis; assembly: GCF_055761805.1. Lineage (NCBI taxonomy): Eukaryota > Viridiplantae > Streptophyta > Magnoliopsida > Ericales > Theaceae > Camellia > Camellia sinensis. Next base: position 157,115,174 of record NC_138964.1, read on the forward strand.
TCTTGAAATCATCGAATTCTTCAATGAAGTTCTCTGCTTCGTACTGGGCATAAACTCGAAGGGACGAGAGTTGGTCTAAAGATTGTGTAGTGGCCATAGAGGTCCGATGCCAGTGGAGAAGCAATGGAAGTTGGTCCAAAAACAGGCGAAGCTCTGCTTGGGCGAGGGGATTGAGGATATGACCTCGAGTCAGAATATCACAAGCCCATCGAAGGTTCTTGAGAGAGACTTCGTCCTCAAGAACATTGAAGGGTAAGTGGGAGAAAGCCGCGAGCAGAAGTTGAGCTTGCTTCCGCTCAGCTGGATTAGGGGAAGGTGGAGGCTTATAAGATGGAAAGACCTTATCCGCGGAGAGGGCAAGCCTCAGTCTCTCTGTCCAGCAAGGATTTAGCGGAGGAGAAGGTGTGGATGCTTCTATTTCAGGAGATGGAGCAAGGGCAGAAGGAACAAGGGCATTAATATAATCGAGCTAATCAGAAGAACAAATCTTCGCCTTCTGGGCTAAGAATGATGGATTGTACCCTTGTGCCTCTTCTAGGCGTCGGGCAGCGTGCACTATCTTTGTAGGTATGGAGGATGTATACCATGCCACAAGCAGATTCTCCTCCAAACTGCGTCGATGGTCAATGGGCACGTAGGGATAGACCACCGAGCTTCCCGCATAAGAAGAGAACTCTAAAGGGTCAGTAAACTCGACAAAGTGATGGTTGATTCGTTTCCTCAAATCACAGGCCTCGGGTTTTGACCAGGTTGTCCAGTCAGAAGCCCCACAAGAGGAAGAAGTTGCAGCCTTATCCCATTCAGAGGGTTGTGAAGAAGAACTTCCCATGTCCATATTTGCGACTTTCTGAATTAAAGGAATGAGAGCAGTTTGTTCGTAGTCCAAGGGTGAGTCAAAAGAAGAACTTCCCATGTCCATATTTGTAAGTTTCTGAATCGAAGGATTAAGGGCAATATGTTCGAAGTCCAAGGGTTGATAATTTGCAAAGGCATCCATGACCTGAATATAGAAAGGTGGGTAAAGATGGCTAATTAATGCATGGAGGTTCTTTCGAGGAAGAACAGCATCATCATATGACTCTTCGTGTGCTCGATCAATGGAGGGGAAAATTGATTCGGCCATAAAAAATGTATCAATCTATTCGAATACTAAGGTGGTGGGGGTGTTCAAAAGATTGAAGGAGAGTTTAATGCAGATGATGGATGACAGTTGCATTTCTGGGAGAATACAAAACCCATACATGTTCTAAGACGTGGAAAAAAGACCTTGATCCACTAATATCACCAAGTATTGGGTATATTAGTGCGGGGGGTAATGTTGGCTATATAATTTTGTACAAGCCAATTACAATTCGACGCGTGACAAAATAAGGGTAATATAGGAAGGCTAGTCAAGTCTTCGATCCTGATCGTACACGTGGCAGTTAGTATTGGTTATTACGAGATCTGAGTAGCAGTGGATCAACAAAGATAGGTAAGGTAATGTGGCTTCAACGGTTACTCACATTTAAATTCAAATTTATGAGGGAAGTCTAACTGCAAGTGATGGCATAGTGGGCTAATTATAAGGCAACATGATCAGCGATCATGGAGGAGCAGTTCGACATTTGGAAACACAGTTAGATGGTCATCCTTGAGAAGTATAAATAGCAAAGAAAGCCCCAGAAAAAAGCCCGGACTCAGATCCAAAAAAACCAATCTTATTCTACGTATTTTACATTTCTAGTTTTACATTTCTAGTCTTACATTTCCTATTCTTTACATTCCTGTACTTTAAATTCTTGCACTGCACTTCGTTCATAGGAGTAGTTTCAAGTAGTAGATTGTTGCTGTAAACCTCTACGAGGCTGAGTTTGGATCATTGTAAGTTTTTTTCATTTTTAATGAAATGCTTCAATAGTTCTTCATTTAATTGTTATCTTGTTTAATTCTCCTAAATCAAGCCACCAGTAAAAGTCCTCTTCATTGAGACTGAAAGAACTAAAACACAATCGTCTGATAATTGGTTGGCAATTAATTCTCTGTAAGAACTGATTGATCCTTGCTGGCACGCTCGCAATTACAAAAATAACCTTCGAAAGCCAAAAAGCCAACAGTATCAAATCATCATTCATACGCAATATTTTAAGGTAAATCGGATCTCAAAAGAGCAGAGTACAGAGAGAGAGAGAGAGAGAGAGAGAGGCGAAAAGCCTGACTGGCATTTAACAGAACTTCTAAATATATCCCATAATCAAATCAGAATCGCACTCTCCATTTTATTTATTGTATGGAACAATGGAGTATAATATAGATCATGAGTCATAATGTACACAATGATCGAATTTACCACTTGGAGCAACAAAAGTGTGGAATTAAACACAACCTGGAGCTTATATCTGCTTCAAATGTAGAAAAAAAGTAAAACCCTACAATGATTTTATCAAAATCCTACAACATCAAAAATAAAATCAACCCCTAGATCCGCGATGGTGAGGGAAGGGGAGGAGAGAAAGAAATAGAGGGATAGAGAGAGAAAAACCTGAATGTGGTTGAGAGGAGGGAGCCGCGATGGTGACCGACGGTAGTGAGAGTCGCAATAGTTAGCAGCGGTGGTTGTTAGTAAGGATGGTGAGTCTGTGAGAAGAGGGAAAGCAAGTGACTGAAGGCTTTTGTTTGGGGGTAGGTAGTGTAGACATTGATGGAGAGATAAAAGAGGGAGAAGAGAGAGAGAGAGAGAGAGAGAGAGAAGAAAAGAACCCCTGTTCGAAAATATTGAGAAGAATTGCGCGCCAACATTTAAGGTTTCCCACTAAAATTTTATATACATTTAGCGACTAAACTTTGTTTTTGTCGCCAAAGGCTAATTTACAATGACTAATTTATTTAGTAGCCAAACATTTAATTAAAGCGACAAATATTTTAGTCACCAAAAGTAACCATTTTGTCTACTAAAGGTATTTTAGTCACCAAAAAGAAATATTCAGTGACCAATTTTTTTGTCACCAAAGATAAAAGTAAAATTTATACTTTTTATTTAGTGACTAAATAATTTTAGTACGCAAAAATAACCTTACAGCGACTAAAAAATTTTTAGTCACCGAAAATAAATATTTGCCGACCAAAACTTTGGTCGTCAAAGTTTAATGGCAAACATTATGCAAACCTTTTGGCGACTAACTTTATTTTAGTAGCCAAAAACTAGTATATCACGACTAACAAAAATTTTAGTAGCCTAAAACATGATCTAATGCCGACTAAAACAATTTTTAGTCGCCTATTGTGACATATTTAGTGACTAATTTTTTTTTAGTTACCAATAATTAAGATACAGCTACTAAAAAAATTAGTAGCTAAAAACCATATTCAACGGCGACTGATATAATTTGTAGTCACCTATTCTACAACTTTTGGCAACTAAAAAAAGTTTAGTCGCCAAATTTAGTCGCTAAAAGTGTAAATTGTTGTAGTGTAAATTGCCCCATGTGGTTTGAAAAATTACAAATACCTCCTCATCATAATTTTTATTTAACAAAATTAACTGAAAAAATAAAATTCATAATTGCTCTCATATACAATGATAAAATTACTTGAATTACTAATTAAAATAAAATTTTGACATCTTTAAAAACTATTAATTGACTTAATAATTTATTAATAAAATGGGTCATTTGTTATGAATCAAGAATCATAGGGGCAAATCATATTTTAAGCAAACCTCAGAGGTATATTTATAATTTATCCAATAAATTATGACAATGGTGTATATTTGTAATTTTTAAAATCACATGTGACAATTTATATTTTAAGTAACCCTTGGGGGTGTACTTGTATTTTACCTATATATTATCAAATCAATTAATAGTTTTTAACAATCTCATAAATTTATTTTAAATAATAATTCAGGTAATTCTATCATTGTATGGGAGAGCAATTAGGAATTTTATTTTTTTTAGCTAATGTTGGCTACATATTTTGTATGAGCCAACTACAATTCAACGCGTGACAAAATAAGGCAATATGGGGAGACTATTCAAGTTTTCGATCGTGATCGTACACGTGGCAGTTAGTATTGGTTCTTACAAGATCTGCGTAGCACTGGATCAGCAAAAAGATGCAAAGTGATGTGACTTCAACGGTTGCTCACATTCAAATTCAAATCAGGAGGAAGCCTAACTGCAAGTGATGGCATAGTGGAGCTAATTATAAGGCAACATGATCAGCAATCATGGAGGAATGATTCGACGGTTAGAATTGCAGTTCGATGGTCATCCCTAAGAAATATAAATAGCAGAGAAGGCCCCAGAAAAAACCCCAGACTCAGATCAAAAAACCAGTTTTATTGTACTTTATTTCCTTTCCAGTTTTTACATTTCCAGTTTTTACATTTTCTATTCTTTACATTTCTGTACTTTAATTTCTGCACTGCACTTCGTTCATAGGAATAGTTTCAAGTAGATTGTTGCTGTAAACCTCTACGAGGCTGAATTGGATCATTGTAAGTTTCATTTTAATGAAATGCTTCAATTGCTCTTTATTTGATTGTCATTTGCTTAATTCTCCTAAATCAAGCCACCAATAAAAGTCCTCTTCATTGAGGCTGAAAAAACTAAAACACAATCGTTTGATAATTGGTTGGCAATTAATTTTCTGTAAGGACTGATTGATCCTTACTGGCACGCTCATAATTACAATAATAACCTTCGAAAGCCAAAAAGTCAACAATTCTGTTAAATAAAAAATTCGGACAAGGGATATTTGTAATTTTTCAAATCACATGGAGTAATCTATATTTCAAACAAATCTCAAGAGGTGTATTTGTAATTTATCCATAAGTATTATAACTACTTGTTTCATTACTAATTATATAAAAAATAAAAAATAAATAAAAAGTTGTCATAAATTGTAACAATATTGTTATGAGTATTGCTATTTAAGACCAAAAATTAGATTCAATTTTCAAGTCAATTAGGTTATTAAAGATAACACTTTCTCTCATATATTATATAATTATTAACCAATCATATCACTTACACATTATTAAATCTAAAAAATAAATATAAAAAATAAACTTATATCATTTTCTTATTATAAAAATGGGTTGAACAAAACTTATATATCATTTTCTTATTGTTATTTCTAAGTTTATGGTGAAAGAACTACTAGAAGATGGGTGGAGACGGTATATTTTGATATTTTAAGTATTAATATAGCTAATTGTTTTCTCTCCTTTAATGTCAAAACAAAGACCATATATTAGGGTATTCTCTAATTTTTATTTTTATACCCAATAATTTTGATGTTTTCATATTTGGCTAAATTATTAATAGGTTCTAATAATTGGACTTAATTTTCATCAAGTCCTATTGAAAATAAGTCCTAATAAAATCGTTGCTAAAAATAATTTTATATGACAACTTTTTGCATATCACTAAAAATTGATAATTAGTGAATTTTTTGTCACAATTTTTATAAATTGCCGCTAAAACTTACAATTAGTGACTTTTTCTATAATAAATTTTTTAAACTGTTGCTAAAAGTTAAGAATTAGTGACTTTTCTTATGACGATTTTTTAAATTGTCGTTAAAACTTATAATTAGTGGCTTTTTGTGACAATTTTTAATCTGTAGCAAAAAATTAACAATCATTGACTTTTTTTTAATAGTGCTTGATGAAAAATGTCATTAATTATCATAGGACCTATTGGATAATAAGTCCACCTATTATGACCTATACATAAGTCCTCTTTGATATTTTAAGTATTAAAATAAGAAACTGGCTTCTTTTCAGTCCTTCATCGAACTGGAGATGTGTTGTCTGGTCCAATGAGCTCATTTTTTGGATTCTGTTTCGATAATCCGAATAGTTCTGTCACGACTCAAGCCCATCCTTATAGGTTTAGCATCGTAACCGGCTAGTAATCACTTGGATTACTAAAGGCCTTTGAACAGATTATAACAAAATAAGGAGTTGCGAAAACAAATATATAAAATATACATAGTCCATTGAGCTGTGAAGACATATATGGGACAAGAATTTCAAAACTAATATATATACATGTGACATCATAATTAGTAAAGTCATACATCACAGTCATTACAGGTAGCCAAAAGGGGACTTAGCCCAAAATACAGATAAACAGAAAACTTGCTCATAATTTGAAAGAAAATAAGTCTTATACGTTCACAAAATATGACCACTCGACTTTTTCTGGAACCTCCTCGGGAGGCACAAAGGGTGACCGACAAAACAGAAGTCCAGGCGATCAACTCTGAGCCTAGTCACGCACTTAGTCACCTACATACATAAATAATAGAGTGAACGGGAGCCTAGTGAACAATAACAATGTAAAGGGTTTTAATTGAACGATGTCCTACATCAGATTCGAAAATCAGAGTTCATATCAAAAACAGATTCATATTCATACATAGAAATCAGGGTTCATCCTTAATCATACGTGGTGCATCCATTAGCGCTAACAAAACAGATACAGAATAGATGGTGGTTATGTATAACTAGTTCCATAAAGGAACCTTCAGATCCAGGTAACATATAACACATATGCTGAGCTCCATGATGAGCCTCCAGTACGGATAACAGATAACACATATAATAAGTTCCATAATGAAACCTCCAATATCGGGTAACAGTTAGCAGATATCACATAATGTTAAGGATGCTACGAATACATATCATAAATTGGACAATCATTCATTGTACAGAACATAACATTTCAGAAAACAAATCTTATTTCATCATACAGAAAATAAATAAAGTTGAACATAGCTTCACTAAGTTATTATTCACAGATGGTCCGAAAGCAGGCAAATAGAGCAAACAAATCAGATAGCTTATGGCGCGTGACCTACACAAATAGAACAGATACATACTTGAAACACACACTCGGATAAAACTTAACTTAGTTCTTTCTTAACTTGGCGTGTTTCTAATCCTTATCATCATTATTATGTCTTAATCTTGGCTTAGAAGTGCCTAGGATACAATGAGGATGCGGAAGTGCACTTAAAAACACTTAGTCAAATATGCTGGAAATAGGGGCCTTGTTTGAGCGTAACTTCTTCCTCTTGAGCGGAGGATCAATTATGTGAGTGGTCGCTCGAGCGCAAATTCCTTCGCTCGAGCAGTCTGCAAACTTAGCATAAGTACTAGTTACTTGATTTTTCCACTCGACGCATGCTTGACGGTCACTCGAGCGTAAGACTGATGTCTTCACTCGAGCGTAACTCTAGTCGCTTGAGCAGTCTGCAAAAATGTGTAAACTTCTGAGAGTATACATTTTATGCTCGAGCTAACTTTTGGTCACTCAAGCGGAGATGCAAAATCAGGAATGGTCGCTTGACCACAGGTTCTATTGCTTGAGTGGAAAAACTGAATATGGAATTTCCAAATTACTCTTCCAAGTTCAAAACTCGAATTCAAAGCTGTAAAACACAACCTTTGGGCCCCCAAGCTTGAGAAAACACTTGTAAACTTATGAAACATCATGAATTAAGGTTCATAACACAAAATCAAAGCCTAAAAGCATGTGAATTCTTCAAAACCAAACTTGACCAATATGTATACATAATATGCATGTGTTGTCAAGAACTTTAACCTTCAAAAACATGTGTGCAAAACCACAATGAGCTCCCATAGTTGAACAAAAATAGGTCCTTGCATGTGAGAATTTGTTGAAATCAAAACTCCAAATCCATGAAATGCCCTTGTATGTATGAAATGTTCACCGTCTCTATTTTACTAGCCCATTTGTTGCATAATTCAACTTAATCCCCTAGAAATCATGTCCTAAATATCATAATTATATAATCTAAGTGTTGAATCATTACCTTAACTTCTCAATTAAGCTCTAGTTGGTGAATTCACTAAGGCTCCAAACCAACTCCCTTAAGTTCCCTAGCAATTTCTTCCAAGCTCAAGTTTTGATCTTAACCCTCTTGGTCTTCTCTTCCTTTCTCTCACATTTTGTTTCTTGTAGGCTCAAAGATGATAAAGAAAAGATGACTCAAGTGGTGTGTATAGGCCTTATATAGACTTTCTTAGGGAATTAATTAAAGCTAAGCAAATTGACATGAATTATTTTAATTTAATTCGTTTCGAATCGAATTTCAATCAACCATGCCATAAAATTCTAAAAATATCAAATAACACATAAATCAAGTCAATTTTGTGATTAGATGCCCATAAGGCCTTCAATTCGCAGAACAAAACAGAAACACAAACATATATACCTACAATAGACATATATAAGCATAAATAATGCATCACACATGCAATTAATTCAGAGTTTCATCTTAATTACTCATTAAGCATTCTTAATCATGATTTTGTGGCTAATCATAGTTTGGAGTTGTTACAAGTTCATATTTTAGGCTTCGTCGAGTACATTATATATGTAAAAATAAAGTTAATTGGATAACGACAACCACGTGTTCGGATCAGTTTTATATGAAAAAAGTAGACGGTAAAAAAAATAAACGGTTCATATAAAACTGATCCAAAGACGTGGTTGCCATTACCCGATCGACTTGATTTTTGGCAAGGATGATGTATTCAATAAATTTTAAAATATGAACGATTCGAATTGTTAAAATAAGACTAAAAAATTGGCCAAATAGACTTAATTGTCTAGTCCAGTCTGATTTACGATGGGAGAAAGTCCAAGTCCTTAAAACAATATTCATTTTTAAGATTAATACCCCTTCCCCTCTTGTTATAAAAAAAATAATAATAAAAAAAAAACTCGAATGAAACAAAAAAAAAATAATTTGACAGAATGAATCAATTCTAATTGACATGACGAGAAGGCTGAAAAATTGATCATCTAATCGATTAGAGATAAAATAGATTAAGATGGTTATTAGTATTGATTTACAATCTTAAAAATAATATGAGTTTTATAGACTTAGGCCTGATTTGGGATGGTAGAAGAAATTTAAAAAGTTAAAAAGTTATAAAAAAAGAAAAAAAAAAGTCATCATTATTCACAAATTAAAAATATAAAAAAATTAATATACATAATATGTTAATACAAACCAACTTTACACTGTGAAAGGTACTGAATTGATGGAAAAGTAACGTGAAAGGAACAAAAAAAAATTACATATATATATTCACTAAGTTGGACGGTAATGTTGGGCCCGTGGAGGCCCACCACGGGTCTCTTTTTGATAAACCGAACCGTTGAATATGTATAACTCGTCCAGTACTATATGCCTGTAAAAAATCACGTTGATCAGATATCGCTAACTACATGATCAAAACAGTTTTGTATAAAAATTGGATGGTGTTATAGTTAACGGTTGACAAAAAAAACTAATCCGATCAGATAGTTATAGATATCTGATTAACGTGATTTTTTACAAGTATATAATAATCGACGAGTTGTACATATTGAACGGTTCCGATTAATAAAGCGGGACCCATGGTGGGCCTACATTGGCCAAAGAGCACCGTCCTAATGGTTGCTCGAAAAGGAGGCGACCATTTCCTATTACACCACTCTGCAAACTTTGCTGCCCTACACTGTCCAAACTTTTCTTGCACACTAATTTATATAATTTTTTAATACATATTTTTTCGTAAAAAGTCAAAAAGTAACCCAAACATCCATATTTTTTCCTCAACTTTTAAGTCTAAGGGGTTGTTTGGGATGACCTAAATAAGTGTACTTTTTGTCTTTTTATGAAAAGATGTGCAGAAAAGTAGAGAGGTAATGTGATGGAAAAAAGATAAAGAGATAAAAAGATGAATTATTTTTAAATTGCCAAACTTAGCCTAAAAAAATAAAAAATACACTTATTTAAGATGTCCCAAACAATCCCCTAAAAACACTTTAAAAATGTGAGAGGAGCTAATTTTTATTTAGCTACCATTGCAGACTTGGAATACATACAATTCAAGTTGCTAAGTTGTTTGTTTTTTTATTTTTTTCAAACCTTAATTTATAGTTGTAGTAAGAAGGTAATGAATAGTGTAAGTAAATCATAACCCTACATTTGTGAAACACTTTGTGGTGGAGATTTTATTTCTAGAAAGATGTTAAGATAACATTTTTATCTACGGTAAAAAAAATATCTAGAAGTAATCTAAAGATATCTAAAGATATCTAGACATAAAAGGTGAGATGTGGTAGAAAATTCTAGTTTGAATAACAAAGTTAAAAGTAATGACAAATCCATTATTTATCTACGTTAAAAAAAATATCTAGAAGTAATCTAAAGATAGTTTGAAAAACAATGTTAAAACTAATGACAAATCCATTATTTATCTACGTTAAAAAAATATCTAGAAGTAATCTAAAGATATCTAGACATAAGAGGTGAGATGTGGTAGAAAATTCTAGTTTGAATGGCAATGCTAAAACTAATGACAAATCCATTAAAAAAGACTCTCAATTTATTCAGTTCTAAAGAAAAGATGGAAAGACAATGTTTGATTTATTAATCCATTGAAAAATGTTTTGGAGTTTTAATTATTGAATTTTAAATTCAATTTTAATGAGTTGAAAGTAGACTCCACCTACTCTGATGTGATATTTTAATCTTAGTTTGTTTGTTCTTTTCTCTTTGCCATGTTATTAGTGCTCCTTAAAGTACTACAATTAGTACTTTGAATCATTGTTGTAAATTACTCCATTTTTTTAAATAAAATTTTATCAAAATATTTTTAAAATTTCTCCCCTTACCTCAAATTTTATTTTTTTATCAAATTTGAATGAGCTTTTATTTTATTTTATTTTATTTATATATATATATATATATATATTTTAATCTCCAACTTTTCATTCTTTTTAAAATTTTATCAAACTCAAATTTGATTTGATGAGTTCTCAATTTAATAAAAAAAAAATTAATCTCTATTGATTTGATGAACGTTTAATGAAATGATTGAAGATAATTTTTGAACATTTTTCTTTTATATAAAATTTAAATTACAATGAAAGAAATAGTAAAAGATTGGAGATGCTTTTAGAACTTAAAAAAAAAAAGTATTTTACTTGTCAATTATTTAAATCGGTAATTACTAATTGAATGGGTGCGAAACTGTTTCATAAAAATTAGGCATGGTCGCGGATCGGTTTTGGACGATTTGCGGATCGGTTTGGACCTGTCTGCATATATGTGATTTGGAGAAAATTTCACCCGTAACCACCTACAGTGCGGGTTGTGATTTATGCGGATAAGGTTCTCGTATGTTTAGGCTGTTGCAGGCGGTTTGCGGATTGAACTTTTTTCTTTAAAAATTTATTTTGAAGCCTTTTTTTTTCTTCCATTTTGTAAATATTTATTTTAGACCTTTTTTTCCCCCATTTTCTAAAATGCTCCAACAGTAATAATTAATGAATTTAAACTTATAAAATTAAAAACACAATAAAATTAATTCCTAACTGTGGGGAAGTGGTTTTGGAAATACTCTTATGATCCAATAAGACGCTCGAGATCCTCAGCTGGTAACTTGAAAAAGAATGAACACTCCGGTCGGGGGTGCCGGAATTACCACACTGACGGACAAGTTAGTGTATACTCTCTTGATTGCTTTTATCTTAAGTTAAGCATACTAATTTTCACATACCTCTCTTTGGATTATATTCTTCTATTTATATCTTTTTCTTTCTTGGGCTTCATGGCTGGGCCCACCTTCAATTCATTGTACAATTATTTACTCGGCTCCTTTTGTTGTAAACTGCTCTTCACTCGACCTCTTACTCAACTGGTTATTTGGCCGAATAGGGTTCTTCTGGATTTGTATGTATAAGACAGGGCCGAATTTGATATATGAATTTTGACTCTCCGGATCCAACTATTCGGCCTCTTTACGTGTCCCATTATTCGGCTCCCCATAATTGCCCCCCAAACACTCCTCTAACGACAGTTAGCTGGTGTGTTTGGTTTCGAACTCGAAAAGTCAGAGCCGAAATTCGGCAGCTAACCTCATTCCAACGCGGATGTCAGAGCACACGCCTTTCGGTCATCATTTCAACTTCTTACCCCTTCGTACGCTTCCATTTATTGTGATTTAAAATTTTGTCGTCTTTTCGAATACATACACATTTTTGGATGCTTGAAGTTTTTGGACTGTCTTCCGACTCACCTCTGCAACTTCCTTTTAGTCTTCATTATCCTCTCCGTCTCTTGTAAGTTCTCTTCCTCTCTACTTTGAATCTTTTTTCCTGGTTTGTTTTTAGTTTAGCACACTTCTATAGGCTGACGAAAATGGCAAAGCATTTGAAAGACCTTATCTCCGCGAATCGAGTCTCTGGCTTTCGACGCCATTTTTCTATCCCTAATGATGTCAGTCTGCCACTTGTGACAGACGGCACCCTTGATATGGAGAGGGCTGATAAAAGCACAATCGTCTTCCCTCTCTTATCAATCGCAGAGGGCGGAGTCCGTTTCCCCTTTCACCCATTCCTTAGGGCTGTCCTTCGTCATTAGAGTCTAATCCTTTCCCAACCCAATGTCAACATTTTTATAATCGCAATGGGGATTATAGAATTAAATCGTCGTCTTAGAATTAATCTCGGCATATCTACTATTCAGCCTTGTTATGCCTTGGCCAAGTCTTTCGGCCGACATAGACGCTATTTCCTTAGGGCCAAGGACACTGACTATCATTTAGTGACTATGCTTTCCAGTTCTGGCAAGCGAGTCGATGATGTCATGGTCGTTGTCTGAGGTAACTGGGAATTCGACGAAGGCGAGGACCACCTAGATCCTATTCCTAAACGGAGGGGCAAACCAGGTGGCCATATAGCTCCTTGCGTTTATTTTTCTTATATTTACAAGGCTTTGTTTTTGCGGTCTCATGGTTTTGCTTGTGCAGGAAACGATTTGAAGAAAATTTTGATTTCAACCTACGACGCCATTCTTACGGAAATTAAAGTCACGTTCAAATACTTCAGTCGTCCAAGCCTTCAAAAATAAGGGAGGGCGGTGCACATTCTTCTTCGATACGAGCCGACGTATACGACGTTTTCGGCAGCAAAAAACATCCCAATTTCGAGGGGTAAAGAGTTTCTTACGACTCTTGTTTTAACCAACTTCAAAAACTTATGGCAAGTTAGTTTCGACGAATCCGCCTCGGAGCGGGGGGAAGTAGCTGAGGTCGTCGAAGAGTCAGACCAGTCCGAAGCCAAAGTAGACGAAGCTTTGAAGTTGGCCTTTGAGGAAGCCGACCTCAATTTAGCCAACCCTCCGTCCACTTCAAGCCAAGGGGACCTTTCCTTCGACGACATATTTACTAGTTTAGAAGACCTTCTCGGCGCGTATCCCGAAGACATGGCCGGGTTCTCACTCACACAACTCGTCAAAAAGAAAAACGCAGAAAGAATGGCCGCGCAGCGGAGAGTAGAGGCCATTCGATCTGAAGTGCCACCCGCCGCTGATGCTGAGCCCTCCCTGCCTGTTATCGAGGAAGAGACGGCTCAAACCCGAAATACCGAGTCAGAACCGGTTGTGCAGGTGAATCAGGAGGCTGAGCGAATGACGGAGAAACGTCATACCAAAGTCGAGGCCGGCTCTGAAGAAAGCCCCGCCGACAAGCGGCCGCGCTTAGAGAAGTCAGATGTGGTTGTGCCTTTTGTCGTTCAACCAAAGATAAAAAACATGTCGATCTCCTCTGACGCGTCGGCTATGAAAGACCCAGCCGTAGCGTTGAGCATGGCTTTGTCGGTCTCATTGTCGGCTGACAAGGCGACTTTCTGGGCGGAGCCGGATCTGTTGGCAATAGCATTAGTCGCTCAATCAGCTCTTCTAGTATATAACTTGATCTTGTCTTTCTCTTTTATGCATATATTGTTTTGGTTTTAATTTCCTGTTTTGCAGACGGTCGGAAGGATAGCCGAGATAAGCCGTCGCCAGCATAATGCCATCGAACGAATTGGCCGTTTACAATCAGAAGTTAAGGCCCAGAGGAGTAGGGCCAAGTTCGAAGCGGTGAGGGTGAAGATGGAAGGCGCAAAGACCGAGGCCGAGATGGAAAGGGCGAGAAATTCAGAGCAACTCAGATTGGCCGCTGAGGAGAGGGCAAACGCGAGCAAAGATGCGCTCAAGTTAGCCCTATAGGCGATTGCCAAACTGGAGGCTGACTTGGAAGAATTGAAGAAGGCGAAGGAAGCAACCGACTCTGAGACTTCCAAGGCATACGAGGCTGGGGGAAGCACTGCCCTCACAAATTATGTGGAAGAAGTCCCCAAATTTGAGAATCAAGGATTCAAACACGGCTGGCTCCAAGCCCTTGCTGCTACTAATGTGACATTGGCTATGCCGATTCCATATGAGCAAGTGGACGTTAAGCCATTGGATTCTGACTCCGAGGATTGATTAGGGCGACACTTTAGGTGTTTTTGTTTAAGGATTTTGAATGTATTGTTGCAGCTTTTCGTTTGGTAGTTTTTATGTGTAAAATGGCTACAGTTTTTAAGTTTTTGCAAGGCATTTCCATGGATACTTGTAGCTTTTTGTTTAGTAGTTTTCACATGTAAAATGGCTACAGTATGTGCCCAATTTACTAATGAAAATTTCCCTTGTACTTTGCTACTATTTGTGCTTAATTTTGTTATTGATGAATAGTATTGTTTTTTGTTACTTTGGATAAAACATTCGCGTACACTTGCCGATTAGATAACTTAGGCAATTTAGTAATTTATCCTCGTCGAATAGCCGATCAGATTAATAAATCTGCCTTTGTCTCAGCCAATGTATGAACTCCGAAGGCCAAATATCATTAGTTCATAGAGTGGCTGCGGCACATGTCGATCGGCATCAGGCTAAGATATTTGGCCAATCAGATTAATAAATATACCCTTGCCCCAGCCAATATATGAACTCCGAAGGCCGAATATCATTAGTTCATGGAGTGGCTGCGGCACATGTCGATTGGCATCGGGCCTAGATATTTGGCCGATCAAATTAATAAATCTGCCCTTGCCCCAGCCAATGTATGAACTCCGAAGGCCGAATATCATTAGTTCATGGAGTGGCTGCGACACACGTCGATCGGCATCGGACCAAGATATTTGGCCGATTAGATTAATAAATCTGTCATTGCCCCAGCCAATGTATGAATTTCGAAGGCCGAATATCATTAGATCATAGAATGGCTGCAGCACACGTCGATCGGCTTCAGGCCTATATATTTGGCCGATGAGATTAATAAATCTATCCTTGCCCCAGCCAATGTATGAACTCCGAAGGCCGAATATCATTAGTTCATGGAGTGGCTGCAGCACACGTCGACCGGCATCGGGCCAAGATATTTGGCCGATCAGATTAATAAATCTGCCCTTGCCTCAGCCAATGTATGAACTCCGAAGGCCGAATATCATTAGTTCATGGAGTGGCTGCGGCAAACGTCGATCGACATCGGGCCTAGATATTTGGCCGATCAAATTAATAAATCTGCCCTTACCCTAGCCAATGTATGAACTCCGAAGGCGAAATATCATTTGTTCATGGAGTGGCTACGGCACACGTCGATCGGCATCGGGCCAAGATATTTGGCCGATCAGATTAATAAATCTGCCCTTGCCCCAGCCAATGTATGAACTCCGAAGGCTGAATATCATTAGTTCATGGAGTGGCTACGGCACACGTCGATCGGCATCGGGCCTAGATATTTGATCGATCAGATTAATAAATCTACCCTTATCCCAGCCAATGTATGAACTCCGAAGGATGAATATCATTAGTTCATGGAGTGGCTAAGGCACACGTCGATCGGCATCGGGCTTTTGGAGTTTAGCATTAATGAAATCGCCTCGAGAGCACTGCATGCATTAGGAATAAATGGGGTGGGTTCTTCGCGCCCGTAATTCCACTTATTGTGTTCAGACTCAATTTAAACCAGTTTGTTGCGGAAGGTTAGATAAGTGCGGATGTCAAATAGACTATTCTTCAATAGCAGAGGAAAAGGGCGGACATTGGCTGAGCTTGATACTAAAATGAATCGCATTAATAAGCCCGTATACACAGAAAGTAAGACGTCTAGGGAACGGGAAAAACGCCAGCCCCCAAGTCGTCGAAGTAAATCACCCCGAAGGGAAAAATAACAATGGGGCAGCTCCCCTCGACCGCGACTGAGGAATAAGCCCGATGCGACGCCGCAACCATTGAGTTTTGTGGTTTTTGTGGGGAATAAACTGATGACGGAGGCAAATCCTATTGTTCACGACCCAGGTGTAGCAGTCGAGTTCGCTCGACAGATTTTTCCATCGAAAGTCCAGTAGTCGATGGTTGGTCGACAGGATTTTGAAGTGTTTCGAGAGGGCATCCATGGAATAGTGAAAGAGCTGTATACCGCCTATGAAATCGGCATGCGTCTGCACGCCGTGCGGCGGGAGACAGAGAAGAAGGACGAATGAATTCGAAACTTGGAGGCTCGTGCGGAGAAGGCCGAGCGTGAGCTAAAGAAGGCCCAAACTGCCGAGCCGCGTGCGGTCAGACAATCTAATCCGATTGTGGAGGAAATAGTGACCCAACGGCTGATAAGTCATGCGATTGCCGATCGAGATACGACAAGCATGTTTGCAGTAGAGACTGCAAGGTCCATGGGTTATGAAAAAGGCTTCCACGACGGTAAGAAAGTCGGGATAGATAAGACCAAGGAGAAACTCGCAGAGGAGGTATGCCGATACGAGAATTGGGGCTTTAGGCATGGGTGGATTAAGGCACTCCAAGCAGCAGAGGCTCTCCAAGAAGCAGAAGTTGAATCGACATCGCCATTATACTAACGTCATCACTTTCCTTTTGGCGCTTTCGATATTGAGAAGAGCAATGATGAGGGCGACGCTGAATAGAATTGAACATATTGTGAACGCTCCAACGCAGATTGGGCGTCAACTATGTATTTATTGGTTAATTTAATAAAATACTCTGTTTTAAATATTTGCATGCTTCAACTTGTTTATACGGTTTGTGCCGGCTCAACTTAATGAAGCATTTCATTTTGAAACTGTATGCTTTAATTTATGTTTATACGATTTTTGCTAGCTCAACTTAATGACGCATTTCATTTTGAATGTCTGTATGCTTTAATTTATGTTTACACGGTTTTTGCCAGTTCAACTTAATAAAGCATTTTATTTTGAATGTTTGTATGCTTTAACTTTCGCCGTGTATTGTGGTATCCTTGAGGGGCGTTCAAAATCCGGAGTCTTTATTCGGCCCAAACAGGATGGGGCTCCGGATCCAGAGGCTTATTCAGAGCAACCGTGACTTGCGCGAATGGTGCTCCGAATTCGCGCTAATGGGGCTCCGAATCTGGGGACTTAATCGGCTCCGAATACGGAGGCTTGGTGAGTCGTGATATCTACGAAGGGTGCTCCGAATCCAGAGGCTTAGTCGGCCCAATAGCGTCTTGCGCTGATTGGGCTCCGAATCCAGAGACTTATCTTGGCCAATCATGATATCCACGAAGGGCGCTCCGAATTTGGAGGCTTAATCGGCCCAAAAGTGTCTTGCGCTGATGGGGCTCCGAATCTGGAGACTTATCTTGGCCAATCGTGATATCCACGAAAGGCGCTCCGAATCCAGAGGCCTAATCGGCCTAATAGCGTCTTTCATTGATGGGGCTCCAAATCCAAAGACTTATCTTGGCCAATCGTGATATCCACGAAGGGCACTCCGAATCCGGAGACTTAATTGGCCCAATAGTGTCTTGCACTGATGGGGGCTCCGAATCCGGAGACTTATCTTGGCCAATCGTGATATCTACGAAGGGCGCTCTGAATTCGAAGGCTTAATCGGCCCAATAGCGTCTTGCGCTGATGGGGCTCTGAATCCGGAGACTTATCTTGGCCAATCGTGATATCTACGAAGGGCGCTCCGAATCCGGAGGCTTAAGAGTTGTAACGAGTTGAATTTCACAGTGAGGAAATAAGAGACTTTGTATTGCAAAAACGAAATGTGTACATGGTGAATCATTCAAAACGAATACCTTGCCCCACAGGTTGGGTTTAATGATAAAATTTACGCAAATACAAAGAATTACAAGGGCGTGGCAGACTTCTTCCAGACATGTCTTTGAGCCGATATACCCCTGTTCCTGCGATTGAGTCGATCTGATAGGGGCCGTCCCAGTTAGGTCCCAATTTCCTGTCAGCCGGATTCCTGGCAGTTGGAAGCACTTTCTTCAGGACCAATTCGCCTGAAACATAGCGGCGCAGCTGAACACGTTGATTATATGACTTAGCGAGCTGTTGTTGGTACCGTGCTATGGATGCAAGGGCACGGTCTCTTCGTTCTTCAATCAAAGTTAAATCCAAGGCTAACATCATGTCGTTTCGGCCCATATCAAAAACTTTCGATTTCAAGGTTAGGAGGCCGATTTCCAAGGAGATGATGGCTTGATTTCCGACGCACAAGGCGAACGGCGTTTCCCCAGTGGACCGTCTTGGAGTAGTGCGATGAGCCCACAATACACTCAGTAATTCTTCGACCCATCTGCCTTTAGCTTTCTCCAGCCTTTTCTTGATGCCGTCCAGAATGACTTTGTTGAAGGCTTCAACTTGGCCATTGCTCTGTGGATAAGCGGGGGTGGAGAAATAGGGCCGAATACCATACTTGCTGCACAGTTCTCTGTAAACACCGCAATCAAACTGGGTGTCGTTATCTGAGATTAGTGCTCTTGGAATGCCGAATCGCATTATGATATTTCTCCATACAAAACGCTTCACATTAGTGTCTCGGATGTGCGTTAGTGCCTTCGTTTCTACCCATTTTGTGAAATAATCTGTTACGACAATCAAAAATCGCTTGTTGTCCGGGACGCGAGGCAGCGGTCTGACGATGTCAAGTCCCTATTGGGCGAACGGCCAAGGACTGGTTATAGAGCTTAACTCCTCAGCAGGCAGGTGGGTTAAGGGAGAAAACTTCTGGCACTGTTCACATTTCTTGACGTAACATTCGGCATCAGCTCTCATTGTCGGCCAATAATACCCTTGTGTCATAGCTCAATGGGCCAGAGAGCGCCCGCCAGAATGGGCACTGCAGCTACCTTCATGTATTTTAGTTAGGAGTCTCTCGACTTGATCCGGATGAACGCACTCTAGGTACAGGCTAGAAAGGGATTTTTTGTAAAGTTTTCCTTGCGGGTCCAAATAGTATCGCAGGGCTCTATTTCGTAGCTTGCGTGCTTCTTTCTTATCCAACCGGAGCTGTTTGAAAGATAGGAATGCAGCAATGGAGTCTATCCAACTCGAACCTGACTCTATGACATTGATCTGGACTTCCTCTGAAGGGCCAATGCTTGGTTTAGGGATGAAACCCACTTCGATTGTCCGTTTAATCTCTGAGTTAATGACGGAGGCTAGGCAAGCCAGGGCGTCTGCATGTGTGTTCTGATCACGAGTTATTTGGTTCAGCTCATGATGGTCAAATTTTGCCAGCAAGGAATTTGCCGTTTTCATGTAAACGACCATATAGTCGTTTTTGGTCGCGTACTCCCCCTTTAGTTGATTGATCACCAGTTTCGAATCGCAAAATATGAGCAGACGCCGAGTACCCAAGAGATGAGCATTCCACAAGCCGGTTAGTAGGGCCTCATATGCGGCCTCGTTGTTTGATGCTTCGAAGCTGAGTTTCACAGTCTGCTCGATTATTGCTCCCTCGAGAGCCATGATCACTACTCCAACCCTACTGTCGCGTTGATTGGACGATCCATCACAGTACAATTGCCAAATGTCCCCGACATAAATTCTCCAGTTCGGCTTAGGTTGAATTTCATCAACCTTGAAGTCGGCAAGACCCCCAGTGAATTCGGCTACAAAGTCAGCAAGTACTTGCCCCTTGATTGAGGTTCTAGACAGAAACTGAATATCGTACTGGCCGAGTTCAAGAGCCCATTTTGAAACGCGTCCTAACGCCTCTGCACTACAGAGTACTAACCAGAGGAGGTGGTCCATTAGTACTCCAATGGTATGGCCCTGAAAGTAATGCATTAGCTTTCTTGCTGCCGTGAGGAGGGCTAGGATGAGTTTTTTCAACGGAAGGTATCGTGTTTCGGCATCAACCATTGCCTTGCTCACATAACACACTGGCCGTTGCTCCCCAAGTTCTTCCTTCAACAGTACGGCGCTGACGGCCCGGTCGAAAACTGCTAGATATAGGATGAACGGGTCACCTGCCGAAGGTGTTGTCAAGAGTGGTACTGATCGAAGGTAGGTCTTCAGACCGTTGAAAGCGGATTCGCACTCAGAGTTCTATTCAAAAGCCTTGCCCTGCCGTAGGGTGTGAAAGAATTGCGGGCAGCGGTTTGTGGAACGACTGATGAACCTGTTGAGTGCGGCGGCCATCCCCATCAACTTTTGAACCTCCTTCACCGATTGAGGGGAGCTGATTTCTAGGATTGCTGTGATTTGCCTCGGGTTGGCTTCGATGCCTCGGTGATTGACAATGTAGCCAAGGAATTTGCCAGATCTAATCTCAAAGGCACACTTGGCAGCGTTCAGCTTCATTTTGTACTTGCGTAAAATGCCGAATGTCTCTTCTAGGTCGGCCAGATGAGTTTGCTTTTCCTTTGACTTCACCACCATATCATCAATGTACACTTCCATAGTACGACCGAGTTGCTCCATGAACATGGCAATGCCTAGTCTTTGGTAAGTTACCCCTGCATTCTTCAGCCCAAAAGGCATAACCTTATAGCAATAGGTTCCTCTTGGGGTGAGGAATGCAGTTTTGTCTTGGTCCTCCGGATGCATGGCAATTTGATGGTAGCCTCTGTAGGCATCGATAAAGCTCATACGCTAATGATGTGCTGTAGCATCTACAAGTTGGTCTATTCTGAGAGGGGAAAATAATCATTGGGGCAAGCTTTGTTTAGGTCCATGAAATCAACGCAGACGAGCCAAGTCCCATTTTTCTTCTTCACAACCACGGTATTCGAGAGCCATGTAGGGTAGGTCACTTCCCTAATTGCTCCGGCGTCAAGCAACCAGTCAACCTCTTCAACAACGGCGGCAGTGTGTTCTGCGGCTGGCCGTCGGCTTTTCTGTACAATCGGCTTACATTTGGGGTCAACGTTTAAACGATGCTGAGAGATAGATGGATCTACCCCCGGTATCTCATACGACGACCATGCAAATACGTCGAGGTTGCCAAGTAAGAAGGTAATTAGCCGCTGTCTGTCTTCATCATTCAGGGAGGGACCGATCATGAAGAACCTATCAGGGTTCCCAGAAATTTCAACTTGATCCAAGGCTTCCGTGGCCTTTTCACTTGGCAGCCATCCAACATTGTCGAGGCTCTCTCGATCCGGTACCTCAATAGAATTCACTTCTAGTTCTCTTGGTGTCTTCGCGGCAAGGAGATAACATGCTTGTGCCGATTTCTAGGAACCACAGATTTATTCAACGCCTCGTTCAATCGGGAAGCGGAGCAATTGATGATAAGTGCTTGGCACGGCCTGCATGATGTGCAGCCAAGTTCGTCCCATGATGAGATTATACGGCGAATGGGGTTTGACAACCAAGAATTCCACATCCACTGTTCGCGAGCCAACTTTAACTGGTAATGTGATTTTGCCCAACGGGTATTCTGGATTAGCATTGAAACCGAATAATGGATAAGGAGATGGAGAAAGATCTGATTCGGTGAAGCCAAGTTTGGTGAATGTCTTATAATACATAACTTCCGATGTGCTCCCCGGATTAATGAGTACGCGCTCAACGGTGAACCGGTTTACTCGTAACTTGATTACCAAGGGATCGATGTGAGGAACTGTCACTCCAGTCAACTCTGAATCATCAAAAGCAATGCTCGTAGCTTCATGGGGCCGTTTAGCCAGGGTGAGTTGATTTTGAGGGTCGAGATGCGACTGAATTGTATTCACCGCGGGTGTTATTGGCAGACTACACATCATGTGGATCACGCGGAGTGGAGGTGAATTCTGCCATAAGGCTATTGCTTTGGTTGAGTTGCCTTTTCGGACGTACTGTTTTAGCCGACCATCATGTACCAATTCCTCCAGATGATCATTCAATGCATAGCAACTCTTAGTATTATGGTCGTGGTCTTTGTGATACTCATACCGCCTATCCCGTCTTCTCGTGTTGAGAGGTCCCATCATTTTGGATGGCCATTTGAAGAATGGAAGGTGTTGGACTTTAGACATAACCGCGCTGATCGGCTCTGACAACTCCGTATATTTCTTGTCCGCGCGCCTGGTGCGCCTGCTATCTACTTGAAGTTGTTCACTAGCTCGGTGGGAACATTGGTCGTTTGTTCGGCACAAATCCCGTCTCTTGTCGCGCTTAGTCCGACTCCGTGATTCAGGGCTCCGCGTTGGTACAGAGTTTATCGGCTGAACAATCTCAGAAGGGGCCGTCTTGTTAGCCTTGTTTCTGGCTTTAACCCGCAGAGCATCATCTTTCACTTTGAAATATTCCTCGACTTTCTTCATCAACGCCCAGACTATTTTTGGGGGCCCTTCTAGTCAAGGAACTGCGGAGGGCACTATCAGGATGCAACCCTATTTTAAAGGAGGTGATGGCCATGGAGTCATTGCAGACGTCATCCACAAGATTGAAACATTCCCAATAGCGTGCCGAATACGCTCGTAGAGTTTCTCTTGGCTGGATCTGCATTGCCCATAGAAAGTCGGCTTGCTTCGGCTGGACCTCGTTGGTGATGAATTTTGCCCTAAAGGATTTTCTGTAATTGATGGAAACTTTTAATCGATGCCGGCTCAAACTTATAATACCATCTGACGGCCAATGGTTCCAAACTGCTCGGAAATATTCTACACATGAGAGCCTTGTCATCTGCATGCAACGTCATGGCTTACTTATAATGATAGATATAATCAGTAGGGTCCGATTTCCCATCGTACAGGGTGAACGACGGAGCCTTGAACTTCTTGGGTAGTACTGCCTTCGCGATCCGTCGCACAAAGGGATCGTACTGGTCTTCTTTGTCTGAACCATTTCGTCTTCGCTTATGCCTTACATGTGGACTCTCTTCAGAGGAACTGGTAGTTTCGAGTCGTCCCTTCTTTTTGGGCTCCAGAGATAATGAGTCAGAGTCACTATCACTATCTTGTCTCTGAACTCAAGGTTTTCGACCATCCGCTCTCAGAGGTCGTCCCGGATCTTGGCGCGTGACTTGTTTAGACTTTGCCACTTCTAAGGCCAAATCTTGCCTAAGGCACTCTTTTTCAACCTCTGTTCGTTTTGCTTCACATGTTCCATGATCGCTTGTATTGTCTCATTTGCTGAAGTTGAAGGTGAGGTATAGGCAACGGAGTCAAAGTTCAAGGCGCGTCTCGCGATGATGTTCTTCGATCCCAGCATGTTCGTTGGAGTGAGGTCATCTCTCTAGTCGGTTTCGTCAGTGACTATCAAAGGATGTTCCGTTACGCCCGCCATGGATGTGGTTGGGTATTCCCACATACGACGCCAATTGTGGGGAAGTGGTTTTGGAAATACTCTTCTGATCTAATAAGACGCTCGAGATCCTCAACTGGTAACTTGAAAAAAAATGAACACTCCGATCGGGGGTACCAGAATTACCACTCCGATGGACAAGTTAGTGTATACTCTCTTGATTGCTTGTATCTTAAGTTAAGCATACTAATTCTCACATACCTCTCTTTGGATGATATTTTTCTATTTATATCTTTTTCTTTCTTGGGCTTCAGGGCTGGACCCACCTTCAATTCAATGTACAACTATTTACTCGGCTCCTTTTGTTGCAAGCCGCTCTTCACTCGGCCCCTTACTCAACTGGTTATTTGGCTGAATAGGATATTTCTGGATTTGCATGTATAAGACGGGGCCTAATTCGATATATGAATTTCGACTCTCTAGGTCCAACTATTCGGCCTCTTTACGTGTCCCATTATTCAGCTCCCCACACTAACATAAACAAATCATTCAAAATCTTAAATTTTTAAATCAACTCATAAACTAAGACAAGCACACATATTTTAAAATCCTAAATTAGATCATCAATTTTATTCACTATCTACTACCCAACAATACAATTAAATTAAAATCATTCAAAATCATAAATTTACCTAAAAGTAATTCTTCATTAACTTTTGCATTCATCCAAAAAATAATAATAAAATAACAACGGTCTAGGTTAAAAAAAAAATGAGTCAAAGTGCGGGCGGGTTCTTGCGGGTGTGGGTTAAACCTGCAACCCACAATCATGCCATATTCCAAACCACATCCATTCGCATTGTATCTGCGAAATCACCCATTTATATGCGGATCAATTCAGGTTAGCGGGTTGTGCGGTTCGAATAACCTATGCCCAGTCCTAATAAAAATATTCTATTTCATCCGTACCAAGTGTGCTATTAAAATTTTAGGATAAATTATAAATATCATTCTTAAGATTTATTTAAAATATGAATATTTATGTAGTTTAAAAAATTCAAAATACTTTATTATCAAATTTTTTTGTTTAACAGAATTAACTGAAAAAAGTAAAATTTCTAACTAATTTTTTATACAATGATAAAATTAATTAAATTATTAATTGAAATAAATTTTTAACATCATTAAAAAATTATTAATTGACTAGATGATTTATTAATAATAAAAAAATCATTTGCTATTATACTAAAAAATTCAAGAGACGAAATATAATTTTCAAACTGAATGACACAAATCATATTTTAAGTAAATCTTTAAGATCGTATTTATAACTTATTCTTAATTTTATAATAACTAGACCAAAATGTATATATAATGCCTGACAAATTAATAAAAAAATATATTTAAAAAGTAAATATATATAAGAAAAATGAATAGTTATAATTATTTTGAAATTGACAAGTTATTTTTTTAAATATTAAAATTAAATTAATTAAAAATAAAATAAATGATAAAAGTATTTGTATAATTTATTTATTTATGTAATTTAAAACAAAAATTTCAACGCACTAACTTTACTTGTGTTTTTTACATTTAATTAATTAAAATTAATTGTAAGAAAGGATAATCATTTTTTTGGGAAGGTCCCAACCAAACACTGCCTAATCCTGATTCACCGACTACCAAGCTCCGATTATGGTCTCCATTCCTAAGTCTTGGAGCTTTTCTTCCAACTCTGTCTAGGGTTTTCACTTTCCTGCACCAAATTCTCTCTCTCTCTCTCTCTCTCTCTCTCTACACTCATGTACGTATAATCTTTCTTCTCTCTCTAGACCTCAACGATCTCCGCCTAAAAATTTGGGTTTCAGTGGTGTTGCTTTCGATTCAATCCGATCCGATCTTCCCTTCTCTTCGGATGAGAAATCTCGAAGAACTCACATTCGAAATCGCTCACTCTCTATCTCCAACTTCGAGTTTTCCCGCCAAAATCGACGGCCACGATGGTCACGGCCTCTCTCCCCCCTCCCCTGCTTCCTCCGGGTGCCATGGATTCTGGCGCGACGCTGCTCTGGCGGTCCCTTCAGCCCTGTTCGTGCTCTACTTGGCTTTTCACGCCAAGGCGAATCTCAGGAAGCTCAGTCATGGCCGATCCTATATCATGATCTCGTACTATGCTCTCCTTTGGTTCGCAGCCCTCCTAAACCTCGCTTGGTCCTCTCTTCAGGTACTACAATCATTTGCTTTTGCTGTTCGTCTCGTAAATTCTGCAATTTCTAGGTTTTCTTTTTAGTTGGTTACTTAACTGAATTTGGAGTGCACTAATGCGGTTTTGTTTCATGTTGTTTGGTTGGTAAGAAAAATGAAAAGAAATAAACCTAATTGAGTGAGATAATTTGCGCTGCCAGTTAGCCAAGTGATTGATGTTGTCTTGGAGGTTTCTTAGAGGTTCCAATATGTATTTAAAATAGCATAAGCTGGACATTTAGTTCTCACTTTTGACAACCAACCCCCCCCCCCCCCCCCCCCCCCCCAAAAAAAAAATGGTACTTTAATATATCATATCTCCAAATGAAAAGATTAGTACAAAGAGGGTGTGCCAAACTGCCTTTTATTTTATATAATTTGAATGTATGAGATGAATGCATGATTATCTTAATTTTGATTGGATAGTAGAATTTAATTAATTGTGGTTAAGATGAGTTTGAATGAACTTAAATTGTAACACTTCATGATTAACATTGAAAGAAGAAATTAAGATATTACCATTGTTGAAGAATTTGCTTTGGTACATAATAGTTAAACTAATACTTTGTGACCAATTCAGGACAATCAACTAAAGGGTTTAGAAATGAGAATATGGGATTAAGGACTTGAAAAGATAAAAAGATTAGAACTGCTATATTCCCCATCTCCCCTATCCCCTCCTCCTCTAGGACAATTTGAAAGAAAACAAAATACTGGTCCTCCTTTGTAAAGTTTTTTAATTTTCCTTTTTTTAATGAAAGTTCTTTGTGTCGCTGATCAAAAAACAAAAAATTGAAAGAAAACAAAATAAATAGAGGCTATAAGCAAAAAAATGGGGGCCACATATGGGAACTTAGAGGGCAAATTAGAAAAAAATCTGTTAAATGTATAGGTAATATTATAATTTCCAAAAAGTTTAGTATATTGTGTATAAATGACTATGATTCATCGACACGGAATTGTTGTATTTACTTTCTCATTGCAAATATTAGACAGATGCACTAAAAATTTTTTGAATTTCGATAGGTTTCAAGAACTTATGGTTAGTTTTGAAGTTTCAAAATTACCTCTCAGTTTGATGTCCTGCAAGTGTTTGGAAGCTCAATACTATAGATGATGATTGACACATTAAATGTACTTACTGGATACTAGTTTGTCAAAACAGTGTCGAAGTGTTACTATGCTGAAACATATTTTATGTGAATTTGAAGTGCTTTAGTTTGCAGTGTTGGTATGGTCCAAATAGCTTACAAAGATGCAAGAAATGTTCCTAAAATTGTTGCAACTGGGAAACCTGCCAGTTTGTAGAATCGGCTGAAACAATTTGGTGTATTGCATCTCAAATGGCCTGACTTTTCCTAGCAGTCTTGGAGCATAAGTGGAATATGTATCCAGCCATTATGACTACTAGTAGTAATTGGTGAAGCATGCATGCTGCCGAATAGGATCAATTTCTGCTGCTATTTGTGTACTTATTAATAGAATTACATTAATTGGGATTTTCACCTTGATTGTGTTTCAGATCTTATCCTTTTCACTATGATTTCTAATGTTTCTACTGCCAGTAAAATGACCATCACTAAGGACACATTTGGTATGCAGGGAATGGATATTCCATACTCATTCTCATTCTACTGTTTGCTTGTTGATATAGAACAATTTTTTGGTTATGATTATGACTTTCCATAATCTGGAATGAAAAGAAATTTCCAAATTACAAATTACATTATATATATATAATCAACATAGCACATTTTGTAAAACAGTATTACAAAAAACAAAACTTGAATAATAGTAAATTACTAATAATAATAATAATCTGATTTTTACCATTTGCTTTAGACAATGTTTCATGGAACATTAGGTCATTAATCATACACAAAAACCTTTAGGAACAAAATTTTTTATTATTTATGGACATTTTCAAAAAGATTTCCTTCGAACATCAATCCATAAGGAGTCTTCATTTGCACTTTCAAATACATTGTGAAGCTACTGAGAAATGGTTGTTCCGCAAACGTATTGTAAGATGACTGTCATGTGTCACTAATTCTTGCCGGATTTTGATTTGGCTCACCAACGACTTGGGATGTTCTACGTTGATTTTTGAAATGCTGCACGAGAAGGGGAAAAAAAAAAAACTGTAAAGCTACCAATATGATTTAATAAAGGACTATAAGAAACCTTTTTTTGTCATTTAAGAGAATATGATTTCACTTGTGTCAACCAGCAGTCTTAATTGTGTCCATATTATCAGCAGTCAGTTCTGAGAGCCACTGATTTGGATTGGTAATTCATCATATGATTTGCTTTCTGTGAAATAGGCATGGCAGTGTTCTCCGGGGAAGGAAGTTGCATGGAACGTGTTGTCAATGTTCACCACAGCTGGGATGCTATGTTTGGAGATTAGCTTATTGGTTTTCTTATTTCAAGATAATTATGCTACTGGGTTGGAAACGCTATCACGTGCTTTTGCTCTTTCAGGCCTCATTGTTGGTGCTGATATACTTTTCAAGGTAACACTTGCTTTAGCTTTATAAATTAGTGCCTGTGATTGTGTGTGTGGTTTGTGCCAGTATGTGTTTGTTTGTCTTTGTATTTTTTCAAGTAACTGCAAATGTCATGTTTGTAGATCTCAAGTGAATATGGTTAGGGCTCTGGTTGTGCTCAAATGTCACAGCCTTAAATGAATGTGTGCGCTTGCAAGTAGTTATGACTTGGCTTGTTTGAGCATTCACCAGGAAGCTTGGTGGTAGTTCCACATATCCTAAGGTAACCTAAAAGTAAGATGGTTATTCTTGCTTGCATCTTCCTAAGGTCTTCTAGAGAGAGTGTCTTTAACCCCTGGGCTGATGTTTAGAGGGGTTGGGGACCAAGTTAGGATATATAGTATTCTAGATGATTCTAAGGTTTCTTGTACGAAATAAGGCTACAAGAAAAAAGGGAAGTCCTTGGGCAGAAATCTTGAAAGGTCCACACTCTAGGATCCCCGGGACCAATGTACCAGCTTGACAAGGACTCTTTGGGCTGGCACACAGGGTGCCCCCATTTTAGGGTGTTTTTGTATGCTCCCAGTCACCTTACTCTTTAGGTCGACTTCAAACAGACATTCTGGACACATTCGAATTCCATTTTTTGCAAGCCGTGTATTGCTGGAGAACTTGAAGAGATTAATTTTGTCTCCCATTGGTTTGGTTGCTAAATTCTTAGTACCATTTGAGTTATGACCATTTACCCTGGCAGGTCAATAAAGAGTCATTTTTGTAAAATATTCATAACTCTTTCATTTTAGATCAGGTGACTCAAGGCCCATTTTATATGCCTGGAAGTCCTTTCAGTAGGTCAAAATGAGAAGTTTTGCACATACAACAATGGGTGCAAGTCGACCTTTTGGAGGGCATCTGGAGGCAATTTGGTTATTTGCTCTGTTTCATGATTTAGCTCAATTCTAAACCTGGAAAACCACTTCCTAATGTTAATTAAGTTATAAATTGAGTCCTAAAGGAAGTGGACATGCTTGTGATTGATTGGAAAATTTGTTGCAATCTCATTGAAATTTGAGCCACTTGATTGCTCATCATCGGGTAGTCAAGAAAATTAGCTCAAGTCTTATAAGCTAGCCAAAATGAGGCCTCTAAGTGAGGCATGAGTTTAAATGGAATTTCAGCCCCAAGTTTTTACTTGAGTTTGTTTTCAAGGTTAATCTTAATGCACTTTGTTACAAGCCTTTTGAAACTATGGTGGAAACATAGAATACAAAATTTGTGTGAAGAAGGATTGAATGGGAAGACCAGTGCAGGATCCATGAACTCATACTGGCAATTGGGAGAATTAATGAGTTTGGCATTCCAAACCACGATACTTGAACAGGTGACTGAAAGGCTTGGCATGCACCATCATGATCCGTACTAGCGTTTTCACTTTAATAGAGAATATAGTAGGATTTCTTACTCACTAGGGCTCACTTAAATTTTGTAAGACTATTTCTTATTTACAACTATGATTTCTATAAGGGGGATACGTTGCTCAAAATTTGGCTTCTTTCGGTTATCTTAGTTTTTATCCTTTTTTCCCATTTTTAGGTGGATGCGTTGGAATAAGTCTGGCAAGTTCTTGGCCTTTTCTCATGAGAATTATTGTTTAATGCTCATGTTGATGAGTTAAGTTCCCTAGGTACAGATCACATGTTAGGCAAACTATTCTCCTTTATCTTTTCACAGGCACGGTGTAGGATTGGATTCTTATCTTTCCATTGCAAGTACCTGAACTTTTATTATATGTAGTTTTCCTCCGCATCTGACATTTCATACTCATTTTTTAAACAAACAGCCTTTTTCCTTGAAGGCTTACCTTTTCCATTTTGCAGGCAATTTTTGTATTTGGATTTGGGGTCCCCCTGTTCATCGACAGCAATGAAACTACACAGAGGATGAAGTGGGGCTTGTGGACCATCCACAAGCTATTGTTTACAGCAGTTTATGGCTTCATATTATTTGTGCATTACTTAAAATGGAGAGACAGGTTGCCTCGTAAGTTCAATTTTGATGCAGTGATCATTGTTCTTTCTTTCCTCTCCTCTCCCTAATTTCTTCTGTTTCTGGATTTTACACAATCTAACCCCCCCTTTTTTTTTGGGCAGCAAAACCCATGTTCTACAACTACGCTGTCGTCATGTTTGGGATTAATGCAGTGGCATTATTTGCTTGTGGACTTGCAGGAATTGGGGCTGGCTTTGGACTTTGGTACCATTAAATTAAATTAATTTCCTAAGCACATAAGAAATAAACTAACCAAGATTTCTTTTAGATGACCGTAACTTACCACTTGTGAATTGCCTTCTCATCTGCAGGTTGTACAATTTCACGTTTATCTGCTATCACTGTCTTTATCTCCCCTTTCTGTATGTAACCTTTTCAGCTGATCTTTTCCAGGTGATTCACTCTTTACCCTGTCTCTATATTTAAGATGATCATGATTCAGTGCATTTGTTCCATATGATGATGACGACGATGATGATGATGATGATTTCAGGAGGAAGATTTGCTTTTGGATAATGCATATTACTCTGAGATGAAAGATGCAGGGTTCTTTGATGCTGATTGGGACTAACTTCCTTAGCTCATTTACAATTGGTGTATATATAGGAAAATAATTGTCCCCTGTATTTTTATATTTATTTTATTTTTTTTTTATTTTTTTTTTTGGAGGGGGGGGGAACAATTTGGAAATGCAATTGTTAATATATGTAGGTGAATAATAAGGAAATAAACATAAAACCAAAGAATTGTATACCAGAGGCAAGTGAAAGAGACTGACCAGGACTGTTTTTAGCGTTGGAAACTTTCTTGTTTCCTCCCTTGTGACTGTAATTGCATATCTAACACCTAAATGTAGCAGAGAGTAAGAATAGGTTAAAGTTGCTTCATTTCAATTAATTTTTCATCTGATTTAAATTTTTTAATTTTTTTTTACTGCAATTTTAGTGTATATATATTGTTCTCTTTTATAGAGTATGCATAAGAGTTTGTTTTCGTTTTTTTCTTTAAAGTCACAAGAGGAGTTTTGCTGGTTAATTTTACATGACATTTGACATTAGTTATGATTGGTTGGCAGGAATAAAGAGGCATAATGAGAATTGTATTCTATATGTTTCGATTATTTATGGGATTTGTGTGTGTGTGTGTGTGTGTGTGTGTGTGTGTGTGTGTGTGTGTGTGTGTGTGTGTGTGTGTGAGAGCGCGCGCTCGCGTGTGAAGAGTTATATTTATGGTCCACTCATGTTGAGATTCATTTTAGGGGTTGTTTGAGATGGCTTAAATAAGTATATTTTTTGTCTTTTTATGAAAAGATGTACAGAAAAGTAAAGAGATGATGTGATGAAAAAAAGATAAAAAGATAAAAAGTGTGTACTTATTTAGGATAGCCAAACTTGGCCTTAGTTATATGTTACGTGAAATGTTGTTTTGCAAATTTTTTTTTTTAGAATATTCTTGCAAAGTTTATTTAGTAGATCATTTTTCATAAAAATCCAAGTTGGTTGGATATGACAGTTTTACATAATTGAAATATGTCCTAAAAAATTAAAGAATTATTCATAGAATAAACTGTTTATTTTTATTTAAAAAAATAAATATAATTTCATCATGTGATTATTGATATTTGATTAATTTAATTTTTTTATGATTGTTTTGCTCAATAAATTATATAAAATAAACAGTTTAAATTATTAAAATAAATCCTGAAATAAGCTGATCCAATCCAACTAAGTTATTGATTTTAGTAGGTAATGCTAATCTAAATCACAGCCTTTAATTTGAACTTGTGTCTGCGAAAAAAAACAGTACGAACATTGCCACAGTAACACACAGAAGAGTCACATACCTCAAAAGTATTCTCAATTTTGATTTTGAATTTGAATTCTTTTTCTTTTTCTGTTTCTTTTCTTTCTTTTTTTTATTTTTAGTTAAAAAATTTGATTGATTTTGCACCTCCCCATGAAATAGCCTATCTTCTCCTACATATGGGGTAAAGATTAGACTAAACGGTGGAAAGAAAAATGGTTACTCTTTTTTTCTCTCTCCCTCTCATATTATGGTTGAAATAGCACCAAAAACAAGGTTCTCATAAACCGACACTAGCCTGGTCCACCTCCATCCCATCATACATGGAATTTTTTTTTATGGGTTACACTGACATTTTGAAGTTTTTATTTATATAGTGTTTCTCTCTTTCTATGAAAAATTGTAGAGATCTAATTTGTAGCTCGAATTTAGAGGTTTAAATTTGGCTCAAATTTGGAGAAGAGGAAGAAGAGAAAAATGAGAAGAAAAACTGGACTAGAGGGGGGCCATCAAAATCGGAGGTGGAGGCAGAGGCGGAGGCGGGGACGAGCGACGAGCTGCGACGCCAACAAGCTGTGTTCAACGACGCCGACGAGCTGTGTCCGATGAGTTCTGTTTCTCTCTCGCCTCTGCTCTGCTCTCTCTCGCCTATGTTCAACGAAGAAGAAGAAGAAAAGAAATAAAGAAAATGAAGAGAAAGAAAATGAAGAAAAAGAAGAAGAAAAAAAAAAGAATGGCAAAACGACGTTGTTTTGCCATTCGAGCCAAAATCGAGCCATGAAATTCGAGCTACCAATCATTTTTCAAAATTATATATCTTTTATCAAATTAAAATAATATATTTATTTTTTAAACTTTATATATATAAAATAATAAAATAATATTAATATTTAATTCATGTCATTTTAAGAGAAGTAATAATTATTTTCTTTGATTTAACTTAAACAAAAAATTTAATTTTTTATTTTTCATTTTTTTACTGAATTTTTAAAAATATTTTAAGTAATTTTTTTATTTTTTAAATACATATAATTTAAATATACTCAAGAAGTATAATATTTTGTGATTTTTTTTAAATTCACCAATACAAAAAAGAAATAAAAAAATTCAGTAATACTATAATAAATGTGAATGACAATATTTGATAATATTATAATAAATGTGGGTGAATAGACAAGAAAAAAAAAATGATGCTGAAAATAAAAATGAAAAATTCTATTCATATATAAAAGTTTATACAAAAAATATTATAAAAATGTTGTGATAGTGATATTATTGTAAATATAAATCATAAAGCTTCGTTTGGGAAGCAAGATTTGAAGCTTTTTTGGCTATTTTAGGCACAAAAAATAAAATAGGCTTTTTAACCCAATAAGATAAAACATCACATCCAACTCATAATCATTACATTCTTTCTCTTACAAAAAAAATCAAAAAAGTTAAAAGCCCTTCCAAAACTAGGCTTTTTAGCCTCAGGCTAAAATAACTTAAAAAGTCAAAAAGCCAACCCACTTTCCAAACGAAGCCTTTATGGGTGTTTTGTTTTAAAGTGAAAAGTCATCATTAAGTTATATTATTGTGTTTAAAAATTTTATATAAAATTTATGTTTGTATATTATCACTTAATAAGAATATGTTCAAGTAGAATTTAATGATAAAAAATTATAAAATGTACTCACGATGATAAGAAAAAAAAATGTAAGAAAAATAACAAAATGGTTATTTAAAAAAATTTATGACATGATATCAGCAATCTATGGGAACAATTTATAATGAGATTACAAATCTCAATGAGGGAAATGTAATTTTTTAAATGTGAGAGGAGGTTTTGTATTAAACAGAAATCTCAAGGGGTGTCAGTGTAATTTACCCTTTTTTTTAAAAATTATTTATGTACATCTATACATTATAAAAAAAAAAGTATAGCTTGTCTTTAATTGGAATCAAGACTGGACCGTCCAGTCCGCACTGTAAGCTCACTTTTGGATTTCATTTCTATAATTTAAATTGTTCATATTTTAAAATTCGTCGAGTATATCATTTAAGTAAAAAATCAAATCAATCGGATAACGACAATCACGTATTCAAATCAATTTTATATGAATCATTAATTTTTTTACCGTCTATTTTTTTTTTATACAAAACTGATTCGAACATGTAGTTACTGTTATCCGATCAACTTAATTATTTGACAAAATGATGTACTCGAAGAACTCTAAAATGTGAACGATTTAAATTATCGAAACGGGACCCAAAAGTGAGCCTACGATGTCGACTAAACGGGTCCAATCTTGATCTCAAACTGGAGACAAATTGGACCCTTACCAAAATCTCTATAGTATTTTTGTCTCATCATCTACTACTGAAAAAACATAGAATTAAAGTGAAATTTTAGTGTATGCATATGCATTTGAATAAAATTTAATAAAAGGTAAAGTATTTAATTATACAAGATAAATATAAAATGTCAATCTTAAATTGTGAATGTTTTCGTCACAAATTAACATAGCAAACTATCAAACCGAGTTGAAGTTTGGAATATTTTGAGTTCAATTCGTTAAAAATTAGCCAATTTTAAACTTGTCTTGTCAAATATTTACCAACCTTAAACTCAATTTAAACTAACTTGATTACATACACGAATAGAGTTAAAACTTGGAAAGAAATATAAAATTAAAATAAACATGTAAATTGAGAGAGAAAAGAAAAAAAAAATTATGAATAAAACATAAATAAATATCTTATTTTAATAAGTTTTATTTATAGTTTCCTCATATCCCTAGATAAAATAAAAAATAAACGGGGCAAAAATGAGATTTTATAAAAAAGTAAAGGGTGTGTAATAAAACTCCATTGTTTTATATACATAGCTATGACCTCCCACATACACCCCTCCTCTCCTCTCTCTCTCTCTCTCTCTCTCTCTCTCATCTTCTGCTAAGCTTTTGCAGGCTTTTTTTCTGAGCACCATTGATATATAGCTCTTCTTCTATCTTTCACCATGGATGGTTTACTGTATGCAGCCCTTATCTTGGCCTTGGCTGGTCATTCAAGTAAGCTCTCTCTCTCTCTCTCTCTATCTCTCTCTCTCTCTCTCTCTCTCATCACCCATTTTTACTTTACCCTCTTCTCATTTCTAGCCATGCCCAAACCTTCAAACCATCATATTGTCTCTGTGTTTAGTGTTTGGGATGTCCTATTTTTACTTACTTTCCTTCTATGCTTTTTTCTCTGATGAATGCTCATACCCATCATTTTTTTTTTTTGTTATTTATTAAAATTTTTAGTTGCTTGTAATTCCTTAAAATCTGAGCTCAGTTTAGATTGTGTATAAATCTTTCAAAATGTGTTTGCAAATCCATGTTAATTTATTTTATTATCTCCTCCAACTTTTTTTAAAGTTGCATTTAACCCCTTTTTTGCTTTTTTATTTTTTATTTTTTTTATTTAGGATTTAAGTTATTTATTAAGTTCAGTTATAGTGCCTCACTCCTATATTAGGCTTATGATATTAGTTTTCTATCTCCACCACTTAAATTATTTTTTCTCGTTTTAAAAATTTAAAAAAAAAAAGTGTATGTCTTGTAACAACTTTTGAGCTTTGGCATTGTTTTCCAAAGATGAATTTCTTTATTTTCATTTCTTTTTAAATCCCATGGAGCTGATTCTTTTGCTTCCTCCTATTTTTTTTCTTTCCTTTCTTCCTTTTTTTTTTTTAAAAAAAAAAAAAAATTACTTTGATTTTTCTTTCTTGTACACTTACAAGGTTCTCATCTCTCTGATGCGTCAATGATCTTGTCCATTCATATAAATATCTGTGTGTTGGTAGCAGAACTGTTCTTTAAAATAAGTTTAAGAATACATAAATTAATTATAAAATTAGACACGAAATGTATATGAATGGGTTTGATTCTTTAGGCGAGATCTCACTAACAAATTTTATAAAATTTTGTTCATTCACATATATTCTACGTTTGATTTTTATATTTGTAACTCTTTAATTAATTTGTTGTTGACGTTGGGTATGGGGTAGGTGCAACATGGTGTGTGTGCAAGGATGGAGTGGGTGATGCAACACTACAGAAGACATTGGACTATGCATGTGGAGCTGGGGCTGATTGTAACCCAATCCACCAGAATGCTGCTTGCTACAACCCTAACACTCTTAAGGCTCATTGCAACTATGCTGTTAACAGCTTCTTCCAAAAGAAGGGTCAATCCCAAGGATCTTGTGATTTTGCTGGCACTGCCTCTGTTACTACTTCAGACCCCAGTGAGAACCTCTCTCTCTCTCTCTCTCTCTACTTGTTCTTGTTCTTGTTCTTCAATAATATTAGGACAAATTGCATTTAAGTGAAAATGACTCAAAATAATTGCATGTTTGCATAATTGGGTGGAACTTAGATCAGTATTGCATGTCACAACCTTCACTTGTATCGGACACTTACTTTTATTTCAATGAAAGCAATAATTGTTTTGAATTATTCTCACTAAAGTGTTATGTGTGGAACTTAGATCAGTATTGCATGTTCTTGTTCTTATATAATATTATGTGTACATAAAATAAAATAAAAAAAAGAAGATAAATTATATTTTTCACTCTTATAATTTGACATGATATTTACTTTTGTTTATATTATTTTAATTTGAATAATTTAATTCCTACACTTTTTGTTTAGTTTCAATTGGGCTCTTCCATTGGATAATCATCAATTTCTTCTATGTATACACCTCAAGAGACTTGGCCTCATTCAAGTCTTGAGACCATTACTTTATACATTATATGCTAAAAGTTAAATATATATATTCAATCTTTTCCTTTTCAAATACATATTAATGTGTACTAATTGGACGTTATTTTTTATACATCTCAAGAGATTGACACGTGTAACAAACTCGCTAATTTTAACATCAAATTTGAACGAAATGACCGAATTGTTCAAGTTGAAATAATAACAACCAAAATAGAACAATTAATGTGTGGCTATATGCACATAGTATTGGTGTTACAGGATTCAAATTTTTTCTTAAAATTTACCCTTTTCTTGTTTTTTTTCTTATGGTGATTTACAGGCTCTACTGGTTGCGTTTATCCTGCTAGCGCTAGGTATGCTTTATTTATTTATTTGTTTTATATGTTTATGATTTATGTACAAGTTCTTTTATTTTCATTTTTTGTTTTTTGGACTTGGTGTGAAGCTGTGAGCCTCTCAGTGTTGGAGGTTGGGTGTGTTTGGGGGTTATTGGGTGCTTTTCACGGGCCATGTGAAATGCCGATAATAACCCTGAATCCTGGTGTGTGGTGTCACACATCACTTTGGTCCTTGATACTTTGGTACTATATAGTATATTGTCTTTTGCCTCAGTGGATCCCACTTATAAATTCAGCATGTGGGACACCAATCTTTTCTACTATATTTTTTTAAATATATATTTGACTCTTTAATCTAATTTTTCTTAAGGCCAAGATTGGCTTAGTGGCTAAAACGTTCTTTTACTCAAAATGATGTCTAAGTTCAAATTTTATTGTTACGTTAATCAATTTTTCATATTTGCAATTCCTTTCTATTGATTGTTAACCAAATAAATAAATAAATAAACTTTTGTGCTCCAAAAAAAAGTGAATAAATAAATTTTGAATAATATGATATACCCAATTAAAGATTGAATTCTCCCTCCAAAGTTTGGCCAATGACATAAAAATGTGACTATATTGAAGTTTTATTTATTTTGGAAAATTTTTTTTTTTTTTTTGGGGGGGGGGGGTTGGTTTGGAATGTATGAAAATAAATATAACAATATGAACCTGTGGGATTAAATATCATGATACAAAAGCTTAACGCTGTGTTTGGTTGGGGGATTTGAGGAGGGATTTGGAAAAATAAAAGGAAACGTTAGATGAAATGTGAATAAAATATACTTACATTTCACCTAGTTTCACACATCTTTTCTCTTTTTCTTTTCAAATCCCTTTCTAAATCTTCCAACTAAACACAGCATAAGGTGATTTTGTTTTATGTTGCAAATACTAAAAGGGCAGTCATATTCACATTCTCCATTTTCTAATCATACATTTTTTTTAATTCTTAGGAAGAAGATAGTTAATTGTTTCCTTCAATTTTTAAAAAAATTGGGTATGATTGTCTTTTTATCCTTAATAAGACAGAAAAAATATATAAAAATACAAAAGCAGAGTGGGATAATACTTGAAACTCATTTCTTTCAATTCTTTTCTTCCTTTATTGGGATGGGCATCTCTCTTCTTCTTTGGAAAGCATGCTTTATGAAAGCATTTTCAGCCTCTCCTCCTTTCTGTACTATTTTGAAATTACTTCTACTTTTTTTAATATTTTATTAAATGCTAAACATGGTATGCTTATATATATAACAATCCTATCTTTTTTGACTTTTTGAAATATTCTATGTGGGCTCTTTTTGTCATTTTGAATCGTATTGTAATTGCATGATGATGTCCCTGACTCATCACCCATTTATTGGTTTTACAGTTGTAGCTTTCCCTTTCTTTCAAAGATACTTCAATTATTGTTATGATGGTATCCAAAGACTCTTTTATTATTTACTTTTATTTATTATTTTTTTTTAACTAAAGGTAAACCCTAAATAGGGTTCTATGGTACAAAGTGAGTACCATTTTGCAAAAAGACCATGCTATCCCTTAAAACCCTTGTATGGCACTACTAGCTCATGAGGTTGTGAGGTTTATTTGGTCAATATCATAGCTAACCAAAGGAAAATTACTGGGTAGTCTTTAAATATCATGTGATATTGTGTAGATGATACTCTCGATAAATGAAAAATTACAACACACATTTGGTGATCATCCTACAACTCTTAACATAAGCAGGCAACCAAACACAAAATTAGACATCGAAAATATATGTATGAATAGGATTTTACAAGATGTTTTAGTGGAGTCTACTTGTGATTTTTATTCTTTCTTTCCCCATGGCTATGACGTTATCAGATTAATAAACTAAGGTCAAGTTTGGAAAGATTAAATAAGTGTATTTTTTTGATTTTTTATGAAATATGAGTTGGATTTGGGTTGGATTTGAAGTGATGTGTTAGAGAGGTGATGTGACTTAAATAAGATGATGTGACTTAAATAGAATAGTGACTTTTTGACTTTTTAGATTTTTTAGAAGATGTTAAACTTGGCTTAAATTACTATTAATGGACGTTCAATACTTCTTCATGAGTTCAAACCTCGAACCAAACCTCTCTGTACAAATCAAGGGGTACAATCACTTGAGCTCTCGTTTAGAAAGTAATTATTTTAATTAAAAAATTATTATAAATTGTTATATTATTTTTATTTTTATTTTTATTTTTATTTTTTTATACATCATTTCATAAAAAATTTAAAAATAATTAAAATAGTCTATTCCTTAACGAGGCGATGAAAAATTCTATCCATCAATATAACTTTTATGTTGGATTTCGTGTTTAATTCCTGGATTTTTGACTTATTGTAACAAAAATAGATCAACCTTATCTCATTCCTAAAATCTTCATCATATCATTGATTTAGAACAATATTCCGAAAATACAAGATAATTACACAAACCAAAGGTGTGAGAGTGACAAATCAAGGCCTGTCCGCATTTTTATTTTTTTGAGAAGAGCCTGTCAATGTGTAAACAAAAACAAATTTGTGTTGCTGGCACTATCATGCTGGTCACAATTATGTGTGTGATTGTGTGGGGCCACATCTCTCAAAGCCCTTGGATGAAAGGACTTTTTTGAGATCTGAGCCAACTTTTTGACTGTTTTTGAGGGCTGTGCAAGTATTGTCCCACTGTTGTTATGGTGGGACCGCCCTCTCAGCACTTGAGATGATGTGCTGTGTAATAAAACACCCCCTGGTGTTTGATTGGTTAAGCATCAAAATTTTCCTTTGCCCTGTTTGAATGTTAGTTTCATTTTACCTTATCTTCCAACCAAAGCTAGTGGCTTCTATTTTTTTTTTTTTTGTATGGTACCCAAAAAAAGAAATTAAAAAAATAGTAATTTTTGGATATTATCCAAAAAAAAAAAAAAATTCCCAACAGTTAGATCTAAAGACAAAATCTAGTCATTAATTGATATTGTCTCAAAATTGACCATTTTGGTCTTTTTTTTTTTTTTTTTTTAACGAAAAAATATGCAGAGAAGTAAAAAAAAAAAGAAAAGAGGATAAATTATAAATACACTCTTTGAGATTTGATTAAAATACGAATTGTTCTTTGTGATTTTAGAAATTACATTCCACCCCTGAGGTTTTTAATTTTATAACAAATTGTCTATTTTATTAATAAATCATCAGGTCAATTAATAGTTTTTAATGATGTTAGAAATATGTTCAAGTTAATAATTTAGATAATTTTATTATTGTATAAGAGAACAATTTTGAATTTTATTTTTTAGTTAATTTTGTTAAATAAAAAATGCTAACAAAGAGGTATTTATAATATTTCAAACTACAGGGAGACAATCTATACTTTAAGCAAATTGGGGGGATGTATTTGTAATTTATCCATAAAAAAATGATATGATAATTTATAACGATTTTTTGATTTTTTAACTATTTTATCTCGTTTCGTATCATAGTAGGATCACAGTGACTGACTATGTTCAGTTTGGTCGGTGTTAAGAGTAGGTTAGGTTTAGCACCAAATCAATTCTTTCGGTTTTAATAATTGAGAAACTAATATAGACCATATATTATGGTTTAGT
The DNA here is from genome assembly GCF_055761805.1 of Camellia sinensis. Lineage (NCBI taxonomy): Eukaryota > Viridiplantae > Streptophyta > Magnoliopsida > Ericales > Theaceae > Camellia > Camellia sinensis. The sequence goes on from NC_138964.1 coordinate 157,155,816, forward strand.
TCTATCAGTTTAATGTAGAAGTGGGATTTACTCGAATTCTTGAAACTGTTGGAATGAAGCCCAAAAACACTATATAACTTCTCTGAAATAAATCAAGTTGAGGTGGCCATTAAATGGTCCCCAAGGTGTTTTGGATGATATATCATAAACCAAGATGAGCTTTGATAGTTCCAAATGTGGACATGCTTGCTTTGTGTAAAGAGTTTATGAAAAACTTCAACACTACTTTAGCTTTGTCTATATTTTTTACCAGTGAAATTTCTCACTTTCTCAGTTTTTAATGTTTTCGTTAGCTTTCTTAATGTTACTTTCTATGGTGTCTTAGTTTTGGGTACAAATTATTTTGAGCTTGTATAGTGACCTTTTCTCTTTTCAATTGGTTCAGTTCCACTAGCACTAGTACATCTCCGGTGAGCACCACACCCTCATCCACCACGCCTACTACCACGACGCCTACTACCACAACACCTTCCACCACCGTGACACCATCCACCACCACTCCCGTGGGTGGTTCTCCTTATGTGACAACTCCCACAGGCGTGTTAGGACCTACAGGAACCGGCATCAACACTGACGTTAGTGAGGGCGGGCTTATGCTTCATCCGACAAGTGTGTTCTCTTCCTTAATAATCCTCATGTTTTCGGCATTTATGTTCTGATGAGGTTAGAAGAAGTCGATGAGAAGTTTAGGGTGGTGGGGTAGAATGGTTGGTATTGATGTTGAAGTTGATGTGCAGAGGCTGGGGGCGTGCATGTGATTCTACTACTAGTTTGTGGGAATATATCTAAAGACAACTTTATTTTATTTTTTGTTTTTTTCCTTACCTTTTTAACTTGGGACAGAAGATGGGCTTTTGAGTGGTACTGTGGCTATCAGTGGGTGTTCTCTCTCTCTTGTAACTCTAGATCTAGTTATTTATTAATTTGGTGAGAATGATGCACCCCATGTTCCTAGTTAGTACTTTGCAAAACATTTGTTTTAGATAACTTGTCATGGTGTGGCTTATTTTAATTTCTCTATCTAGATCCTTTTTGTCTTTGTTTTAAGTCACTTCTCTACTACCGGGGTTGGTCCAGTGATAAAGGTATTGTCTTCCCGTAACAGTGAGTCAAGTTTGACTCCTAAGAGGTGCGAAATGCTGAATTTTTCAATGGTTTTTTTCCGAGACCTCACGTTATACTCCGATCGAATCTTTGTTCTGCTTAGGGATGGCAATGGTGAGGGTCTTACCATTCCCAATTTCCAATTCTCAATTTTTATTTTTTACCATCCTCCATTCCCAATTCCCAATCCCCAATCCCCAATGGTGACCAATTTTTTACTATCACCCCCGCCCCTCATGGGGATTGGTTTTTTCCGCCCCTAACATCCTCACCCCATTTGCTTTGCTTCATTGCTTTGCTTTTGGTATATCCCCGTTAATATAAACAAAATAAAAGCAAAAAATTAAGAATTGAAAAAAGTGAGTAAAAGGGACAAATTGATTAAGATTGTGTTTGATTTATAAATTTGAGAACAAATTTGGATAGATTTTATACACTTTTTTTTTTTTTCAAATTTCTTTTCAAATTCATAAACCAAATACAATCTAAAATTAATGATTTTTATATATAAAAAAAATAACTATACTGTTTCAGTTGTTTTTTTAATACTGCTTCATTTTTTTTTTTCCCTTCCTTCTTTAGATCAAGTAATACTTCAGTATAATGAAAACAAACAAACAAAATTAAGAAGGAAAGTAAAAATCAATTAAAAGAAAGAAATAACTTTCAAATTATTGAAAGAATCTCACACCAAGAAAATATTAATTAAAATTAACTAAAGATTGTGTAGATCCTATTCGATAATTTTCTAGTTTTACACCAAGAATAGGTTGATTTAGGTTTCATTTGTTTTGATATAAAATATTTTTCATATAAATTAATTTTACACACAAAAAAATATTTTGTATTTGTTTTTCAATGTTTAGTTCATAATTGAAACGATAATTTTATATTGCATGAAAGAGTTAGAAATAGTTTTGGGAGTTTTGGAAAAATTAGATTCTATCTTAACTTTGGTCTAATTTTTAGGTGGAACCCATGCTCCAAAGTTGATGAGTCTAAGTGGTAACGCGCTCTATGCTGTGTTATGATCCACGTGATATATTTGATTGCTCAAAACCATTATCAGGTGAATGAGAAATTGATGCCAAAGAGAACTCCATGGAAATTGTGTTTTTGGTGAAATTTCCTAAAGGTTTGAATGAAAGCTTGTTCCACATTGATTTGATGGGAAACTGTGAGTGGATTTACAAGGCTTGGAGTTGGAACTTGGGGTAGGCCCCAAAGGGTACCCAAGTTTTGTAGAGATGGAGGTTATGAACAAAGTGGGTTAGACCCAATGAATCTAAAAATAAACATGCGCGTTGCCGCCGTCTGAGTGGGTGGTGTGAGGTTGGGTTGGGCTTATGTGGCCCAATACTAATTATTTTTGGGCCAAAAACTTTTGAATTTTATTTTTTTAAATTAAATTTTAATTTTTTGGAATTTGAATTTCGAAAATTAATTTCAAAAAATTCTGCCCGATTTTTTCCTCCACCAAAATTCTGTCCGGGTTTTATCTGTTTGAATTTAAACCAGAACAGATTCAGCATCTGTTCAAATTCAAACCCAAACAGTGCATTGCCTATTTAAATTTAAACCATACCTGTTCAAACAAGTTTGCACCTGTTTAATTCAAACCTAACAGTCACAATTTCTTCTATAACTAGACTAACTCCTCATTTGCTGTTTTCATTCACAATTTTCGTACTTCTCCTCTGCAATAATTCTCTGCATTTTGCTGCATTAAATTTCTATGAGAAAGAGTGTAAACACTTTAGTGTGTTCGTTGTGCAAACAATTTGTAGTGCTGCTATTGTATGTTGTTGATCATTTTATTTTAGGAGATAGACATCCATAATCTGAAAGTACCGTAGAGAGGACGAATCTGTCTTAAGGACACAGTGTCAAACACTAGACTTGATCAGAAAATTTGTTCAACATATTAATTTGGTAAGTAATTAATTATTTTCTGTTTTATTATTTTTTCTGTTTTAGATTTTCATTTTGTTTTTGTAACAAAATAAAAATCTGTTTTATTTATTTTATTTTATTTTTTGGTTTGATTTTTGTAATCAAATAAATTCTCTCATTTCCTTTATTTCTTCTGTATTTCGTTTGTTGTTAAGTACACAAACATAATTTATTTTTTCAAATATAGTGAAAATTGTCTACCAAAAGTTAGGATACCTATTTGAAAAGTCAAATGCGTTGACAAAGTTTGATTACATAATTTTTATTGTCAAGTAGTTTTTGAAACTCTAATGAAAAACATTTTTACTCATATTTTGTTCAACCAAATAATAAAAAATGAATAGAATATTTTTTTTTTAAAAAAAAAGATGTTTTACATCAAAAAAAAAAAAACTTTAATAAAAATAGTTCGTAGTAGTAGTAATAATAATAACAATTTACCCTGAATAGGTAAAAAATTTACATGAAACTATTCGTAATTTTTTATTTTTTTATTTTTAATTCTAAATTTTGTAAATTAGGAAGCATAACATAAAAGAATTATTATTATTATTTCCCTATATTTAGTTATAAATTGGACTACATTGACTTAATTATAAAAGTTGAAAGGCATAAATAAAAAAATTAAAAGTATGAGATTTACACTTAAAATTTCAAAGAATTAAAAGTTTAATAATTACATTGAAAATATAATTAAATTTAGAAGCACTAATTGATAACTGATCATATATATATATATATATATGTGAGTGTGTGTGAAGTATAAAAATAGCAATAGTATATAAAATTATTTTAGGATAAAGAACCAATAGCTTGTTATTGCATTAGCAGTTTCATTATAACTTCATCAAGTATGGTGTTCAACTCACGAAGACTCTTTTGTTTTTACCTTGACTTGGAGACAAGGGTACGAATTTTTCACCATTGGGTATTCACCAACCCAGTCCTGAAAAAATCGAAGATTCACCAATCAATTTTATATCCAAGCCATGGGGGAAAAATTTCGGAAAATCCACTCTACTATTATAATAGGGGGTGGGGTGGGTTTCCATTGGGTTTGGATTTAATTGCCATCTCTAGTTCTACTAGGGGTGATTGATAAGCTCCACTGTACTTCAGTGGTAGGTTCCTTCTTATGAGTTGGGTTAAATCAAGCCGGCAATCGGTTATTCGGAGCTTGGGCCCACGAATATCGTGATGACAGAGCATCTTTTTTTTGAGACCTAAAAAAAAGTCACCTCTCTTTACATGATGTGTTTGATTTGGTCATGTCGTGAAATGGTCTGGGATAAAAGGAGATCCGAGTAGGTGTTTGTTGGTCTGGGATAAAAGCAGATCCGAGTAGGTGTTTGTTCTTTGTCTCAAGCCAATTCTCTACCACACAATGGTTTGTCTAATCTACTCATGCTGTGAAGTGGTATTGGATAAAGGGAGATCCATAGGGGTCTTTGTTTCCTATCTCAAGCCACTTCTCCACACAATTGATTTGTTTGATCTAATCATATGGTGAAGTGATTTGAGACAGTGGGAGATCTGGATTTGGATAGAGAATTTCTTCTCCTATTTTGCCCTCAATACAACCATTTGTACCTTTTGTGTTACTTTTAAAATGTTTTGTAATTCTAGTTGCATGGAGATATGTTGTTTTCCTTGACTATGTAGGAAGAGCATCATCGTTGTTTTGAGAAGCATTCTTGGTATGTTTCGTGCTAAAAAATTGAAACAAATTTGGGAGTAAAAACCCTAATGCACTTGTGAATATGTCAATTAGCTTAGCTATCCCGTCTCTTAAAGTGTAACTTTTATGCATGACCATAAGGCCAAAGCTGAATCATTCCCTACAATCCTGATCCAGCTAATTTAGTCCAACTGGGTAATAAGTTGTTAAAAATTTACTTAAAATTTGAAAGAGTTCCAAAATGTGTTTTGCCTTTTAAGTCGTTCTTAAACGAGTTTGAATTAAACTAATAGGTTGTTTAAGATTGACTTGAAAACAAAACAAGTTTCAAAATGTGTTCAAGTTTAGTTTTATTTATTTTTCAAGTTGATCTCAAAAGACCTTTTAATTGAACTGATCGCAAGTGATTTTTAAAAGTTTAAATTTTCATAATGCATATAACCGTGTTGAATTGATTAGTTTGATTTACAAAGCTAGCATAAAATGGTTTTCAAACCCTAATCATGCATGTTCAGTGATTGATTTTGTAGTTGCTTATAAACATTTTTTTTTTTTGTTGGATGCATATGCTCTTTGTAAATATTTTGGACTTCTCTCTTTGTGCTTGTGAGAGAACTCATATTATAATATTTGCAATACACTCTTTTGGAGTAAATTTATTCTAATAAATTATGGTACAAAATTTAAAATTCAGTAAACTTGTCCTTAATCTAGTTAATGATAATTAAATCTAAACCCAAGAATGTTATCTGCTTATTGCAATATGAGATATATGAGTATTAGTACTTCAGTTTTGGTTCCCAAAGCACCCCAAATCAGGCTATTTACTCTTTTTTATTTTTTGTTTATTTTTATAATGAATAGATTATTAGTTTCTTTCAAGAAGGTAACATATTTTAACAGATCTCTTGGAGCAATCAGGTTTTCATTGTGTTTGGATTAAGGGTGTTTATGTAAGAGTGTTCATGTGCCGATTTGGTTTTGTTTGACATTAAACTTGGAATCAACTTAATTATGATCAATTTCAAATTTTTAGATGTAGAATCAAAACCAATCATACACTAAAACCAACTCAACGTAACCCAATGTAGCTCTGGTTGGTTTAAGTTGAAACTGCGGTTCCACTATATTAAAAATAAGTAAGTCAATTAAGAGTAAATAATTAAAATAAACAAATCTTTAATTTTTAAATATAACACAAACAAAGAGCAAAATGTTATTTAATACAAACTAATACAAATTAAATATATTAATACAATCAATACAAATTAAATCAATTGCGAAATCTAAAGCTTTTGGTACTTACTTTGTTTACATAATTATTCTTATATGTGAAAAATTATTAGGTGTAATCAAATCTATTATTACAAAGCAATTAGATGAAGATATGTCGATATACGAAAATGCCTGGTAGCTCGAAGCTACCAGGCTCGAAATGGCTCGAGCGGGAGAGGGAGAGGGAGAGAAAGAGAGGGAGAGGAGAAAGAGAAGGGAGGGAGAGGAAGGTCGGCGTCGTCGCAGCCCCGCCCCACCGTCGTCGCAGCTCCGGCCGCCGCTGCTGCTTCCTCCTCCGTCGCAGCCCCGCCTCCGTCGCAGCCCAGCCTCCCCTCCTCCTCAAACCGGTTTTTATGGCCCCCTCCCCTCCCTCCCTCCCTCCCTCCCTCCCTCCTCCTCCTCCTCCTCCTCCTCCTCCTCCCTTCTCTTCTTCTCCCTTCTTCTTCTTCTTCTTCTTCTTCTTCTGCAAACCATCTTCTTCTTCTTCTTCTGCAAACCAGGGGAAAAAAAAAAAAAAAAAAAAAAAAAACCAAAATCGACACCAAAACGACGTCGTTTTGGTGTCGAGCCGCGTTTCGAGCCGCGGCATTCGAGCTACGTATCACGATCGGTCAATATAAATAAAATTTTAATATTAGTTCAATTTAGGCAAAGCCTAAACCAAGAATCACCTCAATACTATCGATTTGATGATTTGAAAACCTATAACTAAACTAATGCACTAAAAAATCAAAACAAACCAACCAAACCCAAAGAAGTCAATTTGGTTCAATTCTTCAGTTCACTGGGTAATTTGAACACAGTTTAGATTATAAATTTATATAATGATTTAAAAAGAAAAAAAAAATAGAAAGAAAAAAATTGATTTATATTTCTCACGTATGTTTCATTATTTTTTTTAATTTTTTTTTTAAATTCACAATTCAAATATAACCTTAATAAATTAGAGCTGGTATCATGTTTCAAAATAAAAAATAAAAACAAGAGTCTTTGAGTGCGGTTAAAAAAAATAATAATAATTATATATTTATTAAAACATGTAATTTTATGAATAATAAAAAGCTTGAGATAGAGAAATAATTGCTATGTTTTTCTATAATTTTTATTAATATTCTAATTTTTCAATTTATAAAATTAATTGTTTCTCCCTCCGCACCTATCACCTCTTGATTTACGCTATCCTTGATATGATAAGAGACAAGGGCAGATTACTGTCAACCCGCCCCAAACCCAACTCGTGAATAGATGAAAAAAATAAGATTCATCAATTTTTTTTTTTGTCTAAGTCAATAAATTTCTAAATAGATTTGATAGAAATCAATGCATTAATGTTGACACATGTTGAATGGAAAAACATCTATGCAAGACGAATAATACATATGTATTTGACAAATGAAGATTAAAATCGTCCATAAAAGGTTCGTATGCCAACAACGTGTACTTTAAGAACCAATAAAAATATATATATATATATATATATTCTCATAAATTCTACACATTATTATTATTATTATTAATATAAAGGAGTTCTCATCAAATTTCACTAAAAATACATAACCAAGAGATAAAACGCCAAATTCACATTTTCTCAAAAAATATTCTATTTTTCTTGACAAATAAACACGCCTAGATTGGTGATGAATTTCTCAATAGATTTGATAGAAATTAATGCGTTATACATTAAAGTATAGCGTTGACATGTTGAATACAAAAACGTTTGTACATGACAAAAAATACATATGCATCTGATGCCAACGACGCATTCTTTACGAGCCAATGGGAAAAAAAAGTCATAAATTAAAAAAAGTTCTCATAAACGCTACACGCTAATATATATATACATCTATTATATAAATGCGTTCTCATCAAATTTTTCTAAAAATACTTAACACCAAGAGAATAGACACCAAACTCACAATTTTTTTAGAAAATATTGTATTTTTCTTGACGCCTAGATTGGTAATGAATTTCCCAATAGATTTGATAACAATAATGTGTTTTGCATTAAAGTATAACATTGATGTATGTTGGAAAATAATAGATTTTTGGCAACTTTAATTTGAAATTAGAATGGGGCTCAATCGTCGGTTGAGGTGGGTCTGAATAGTTTTGTATTCTTTTAAGTGAGAAGGTGGCAATACAAAAATAATGAGCCGAAACCATTTAGTTGTGAATGAGAATTGTCTCATAAAGTGGACATCAATAAAGTTGGGCTTAGATTTGAACTTAGTTTTAGTTTGGACTAGGCCTAAGCTTATGCTTGTGCATATGCTGGGTTGGTCTTGGACTTAAACTTAATCTAGAGCTTGGGCTAAGCTATGTTGTGTTAGGCTTAGCTTATGCATGTGTTTGAGAATTGAGCTTGGATCGGGTTGTGACCCAACATTAATATCCATTTTGTAACCCGTCTAGTTGCTTTATTCAAACACTATTATATACATATTTATTTGTATATGTTAAGCACACGAGAAATGTAAATTTATGTAACTCTCATCTTTTGATGATGGAGTTGATGACCATATTAGTAGTCATAGGTTTTCAACTTTTGTAACTCTAGTCCTAATCGCCTTGGTTAATGGCATTTGATGGCCTTATTGATGTATAGCCTTCATAGCTAAGAATTCTTCTACTTGTATAAATAAAGACATTTCCCCTCCAACTTGAGAGGATAATTTTGGAGAAATATTTGATGGAAAATGGAGATAGTGTTTTAGAACAAAAAGTTGGAGATGGCTTTTTATACTAAAGAAAATTTCTCCTATCTTTTTTTGCTAACCTCTTCTTTGATTCTTGTTAGAGAGAGTGCATCTATTGCCAAGTTCGTTGAAACTATTCAGAAGGTGTTTCTGTATTAATTGTTTTTGATTGTCGTATCCTGAGAGATAGACGCTAATGTACCTCTAGCATCCATCGGGAAGCCGTGAATCTATTTTAAGAAAACTGTATAGTGCAGGTTTCGGTTTACTTATTTTCTTATCATTTATTCTTAAATTTTTCAATATTTAGTTTACAAAGATGAGTTCTAATATTTAATTATCTATATTAATAATTTGTTCTATTAGTATTGTAATCTAATTCATTTATGTATTTTTAGTTTGTCGTTTATTCTGTATTTCATCATTTTAATAAAAATTATTTTATCATTTCTATTTAGTTTTTTTTTTTTTTAGTTTTTTTATTTTTCTTATATTATAATGAAAAAATACCAACAACATATTGAATAGAAAAACATCTGACAAAAATAATAGGAAAATTTGATCAAAACTTCCTCAACTTATTTTAGTATTGGAAAAAGAACACTCTAATATTTTGTAATTGTTTAAGTCCCTCAGTTTTAAACTTTAATAGATAAAGTCCACCTTCTACGTATTTATAATTTTTTTGGACTTAACTACCCGTATATGGGTTAGAGCTTGTGGTTATGGTGTTTGCTGTCAGTAATTGAAGAGTTATGGTGTTGAGTCGAGGACGAAGCGATGTAATGGTGGTTCCATGGGTTCAAGATGTTTCTGTCATGGATTTGAGCCTGGGTTTTTTGGCAGTGACAGGGATGAGTGGTCCTATTGTAGGTGAAAATGAAAGTGTGGTAGCTTATAGAGCATCTCCAATCTTTATTAATTTCTTTTTTTATCAGATATTTTTAAAAAAATTCTAAAATTAATATATGAACTGCAATTGAGCTTCCGATTATCATCGTTAGTTGGCTTTTATGAAGGTTTCGACGAAGATTGAATAATTGTTAAAAAAAATCACAGATGGTGTAGAATTTCGATTAATTGTTAGTTTTTTCCTGTAGATTTGTTTTTGTTGTATGCATTGTTGGAATTTTTGGTTTTTTATAGATTTATTTTGGGCCAACTTTGAACCCAAATTTGAGTGAAGACGTTTAGAATCCACTCAAATTTGGGAGGAGTTATATTCAAATTGAACTTTGGCTCAAACCACCACATGCGCACCGTCGTCGCCACCGGTCGTGGGTTGTGGTTCGGGTCAGATCTAACATTAATTTTTTGGACAAACCAAATTTCTTAGAGGAAATTATTTGAATTTCAAATTTGAAATCCAATTTTTTGTTCAAAAATTATGCCTCTTTTTAGATCCAAATTCCACAATAGATTAATCAGTCCAAACAGTTTTTCAATCTGTTGAACTCTAGACAAGTTCAAACTATTTTTAACAGATAGAAAGCTGCCCAGCAGTTTCTGGACAGATTCAAACTGCCCAGCAGTTATTTGTTCAACACTGGTTGCATCTGTTCAATTCAAATTTCAGACCTGTTGAAGTTTAAATTCACACCTATTCGACCCTATATATACCTGGACCATTCCAGCAGATTTCCAATCCGAAATTTAGTACTTTCCTTCCAGTTTTGCTCTCTTGCATAATTTATTCTTCATATTATTTTAGGAAATTTTTTGAAAGTATAGAACACAGGTTTTGGTTCACCGTACGAATTGTTTGGAGTGCCACTACAATTTGTGAAGATCATTGTGTCTTGGGAGATAGACGCCATTTGTCCGTAAGTACTGTAGCAGGGCGAATCTATCTTAAGGACAGAGTGTCACACACTCGACTTGATCTTTTTGTATTTTTACATTTCGGTAAAATAAATTATGTAAGTAATTTATTTTTATTTGTTTGATTTGTTTCAAGTTATTTATTTTACATAGAAGATTGTTCTAACAATCTTAAGACAGATTCGAATTATTTTGTTTATACAGAATTTTTTTGTTTGTTTCCTTTTCTCTTTCTTCTTCTTATAGAAATTATTTTCTGTGATTTTACAAAATAATATTCTGGTCGAAAAAACAAATAGCAGTAATATACTGTTTAACAAATAGTAGTAATATACTGTTTATTTTATTTCACAACTAGTAGTAATATACTAATGTCATTAACAATTCAAAATATTTATTTGTGAAGTTTGTCAAAAATTAATTTTGGTTTTCAAAAATTATTTCTGAGTATTCATTAATTAAAATTTCGTTTCAGTATTTTAATTATTGAAGTGTTATAGAAATTTAATTTTCTGTGTGGAATTAATTTGGTTAAATAAAATTTTATTTTATTTTCAAATTAATTGAAAATAAAAGTTACAATTCTTGTTTCTTTTATTTTATAGAATTTAATTCTGTAGTTTTGGTTTAAATTTTCTGTGTAGTATAAAATTCTAATTATAATTTTGTTTTATAATTTAGAATTCATGACTATAGAAACTAGTCAAAATAATGTTCAAACCAGTACTGGTATGGTGGCTACTATTGCGCCAACCCCTCCTTATGTTGTGACTATGCTAGTGAATCATGGTAAAAAGCCAAAGAAGTTCTTAGAAACTGATTTTTGCAAAGACAAAGGAAGATCAAGCAAGAAGTCTGCTCAAGCCAATATGACCAAAGTAGACAAAATTTCCAATGATGTAGATGACATAAATCTTTTGGCAGTTGTTTCTGAGGCAAACCTTGTCAGAAATCCTAAAGAGTGGTGGGTGGATACTAGTGCTACTCGCCATATTTGTGCCAACAAAAAAATGTTCACATCTTATCCTGTAGTAGACAACGGTGAACAACTTTTTATGGGTAACTCCTCAACTTCCGAAGTTGAAGGATAAGGAAAGATTATTTTCAAGATGACATCTGGAAAGAAACTCACTCTCAACAATGTGCTACATGTACTGGACATTTGCAGGAATCTTATTTCCGGATCTTTGTTGAGTAAAAATGGGTTTAGGCTAGTTTTTGAAAGTGACAAGTTTGTACTTACCAAAAATGGTATGTATGTAGGAAAATGTTACATGTCTAATGGCCTTTTCAAAATGAATGTAATGACTGTTGTACCCTCTGTTATTAATAAAAGTACATCTTCTTCTTACTTGCTCAAGTCTTCAAATTTATGGCATGGTAGGTTAGGACATGTTAATTATAGATCTCTGCATATATTAATTAATATGGAATGTTTACCTAAATTTGACATTGATTCAAATCATAAATGTGAAATTTGCGTTGAAACAAAATTATCCAAAACTCGTTTTTATTCAATTGAAAGAAGTATGGAACCACTTGAATTAATTCATAGCGATATTTGTGATTTTAAATCAATTCAAACTAGAGGTGGGAAATCACTTTCATAAATGACTATACTAGATATAGTTATGTTTATTTAATTTGAACCAAGGATGAAGCTTTGGAAACTTTCATTCAATACAAAAATAAAATTGAAAATCAACTTAGTAAGAAAATTAAGAAACTTAGAAGTAATAGAGGTGGTGAATATGAATCATCTTTTGGTGAGTTTTGTAAAGAACATGGAATAATTCATCAAACCACTGCTCCTTACTAACCTCAACAAAATGGAATTGCTGAAAGGAAAAATAGGACTTTAAAAGAAATGATGAATGTCATGTTAATAAGTTCTGGATTACCTCAGAACTTATGGGGGAAGCAATACTTTCTGTTAATTATATTTTAAATAAAGTATCCTGAAAGAAAGTGAATCAAACACCTTATGAATTGTGACATGGGAGAGTACCATCCTACAAATGCTTAAAAGTATGGGGGTGTTCGGCTAAAGTGGCTATTCCTAGTCCTAAAAAGACCAAGATAGGTTCTAAAATAGTTGACTGCATATTCATTGGTTATGCCATGAATAGTAGTGCATATCGGTTTTTGATTCATAAATTAGAACGTTCCGACATGCATGTAAATACAATTATTGAATCTCGGAATGCATCATTCTTTGAACATATATTTCCAAATAAGACTGGACAAGAGACTAGTACTAATAAAAGATCTTATGATGCTATTACTAGTCATGATCAAGAACAAGAGTAAGAGATAGATCAAAATGATGAAGAGAAACTTAGGCGTAGTAAACGTGCTAGAATTTCAAAATCTTTTGGTCCAGATTTTCTAACATTTTTGTTAGAAAATGAACCTTTAACTTTTAAAGAAGTTATGTCTAGTCCTGAAGCTCCTTTATGGAAAGAAGTTGTAAATAGCGAAGTTGAATCTATCCTGCAAAATCACACTTGGAAATTGGTGGATCTGCCATCAGGTTGTAAACTTCTTGGGTACAAGTGGATTTTTAAAAGAAAAATGAAAGCAGATAGATCAATAAACAAGTATAAGGCAAGACATGTGGTCAAAGGTTTTAGACAAAAAGAAGGTCTTGATTACTTTGACACATACTCACCGGTTACTAGAATAACATCCATTAGAATACTAATTGTTATTGTATCGTTGTACAATCTAGAAATTCATCAAATGGATGTAAAAACCACTTCCTTAAATAGTGAGTTAGATGAAGAAATTTACATGGAACAACTAGAAGGATTTTCTGTTCCAGGAAAAAAAAAAAGAAAGTGTGTAAATTGGTTAAATCATTATATGGTCTAAAACAAGCTCCAAAGCAATGACATGAGAAATTTGACAAAGCAATGATGTCAAATGGATTCAAAATTAATGAATATGACAAATGTGTTTATATTAAAAACACAAACAATGGCTATGTTATAGTATGTCTTTATGTGGATGATATGCTCATCATAGGTAGTAATAATGGCATGGCTAAAACACCTATGAATGTTAATTTGTTTCTTTCTAAGAATATACAGGAAAGTATTTCTCAATTAGAGTATGCCCAAATTATTGGAAGCTTAATGCACTTGATAAATTGTATTCGCCCAGATACAACTTATGCAGTAAGTAAATTAAGTAGATATACGAGTAATCCAAGAGTAGAACACTGGAAAGCAATTATAAGGGTTTTAAGATATCTCTGATTTACTCGTAACATTGGGCTAAATTATACTAGATATCCAGCAGTTCTTGAAGGATATTGTGATGCAAATTAGATATCAGATACTAGAGACTCAAAATCCACCAGTGGGTATGTCTTTACTCTTGGTGGGCCGGCTGTATCTTGGAAATCTTCCAAACAGACTTGCATTGCTAAGTCTACTATGGAATCAAAATTTATAGCTTTAGATAAAGTTGGAAAAGAAGCAAAATGGCTTCGCCACTTCTTTGAAGTTATTTCAATGTGGCCAAAACCGGTGCCTGCTATATGCATACATTATGATAGTCAATCAGCAATATGAAGAGCACAGAGTCATATGTATAACGGTAAGTCACGACACATTCGTCGTCAACATAACACCGTCAGACAACTACTCTCTAATGGAATTATGTCCATTGAATATGTGAAGTCTAAAGACAACATAGCGGATCCACTAACCAAAGGGTTAGCAAGAGAGTTAGTTGAGAATTCATTGAGGGGAATGAAACTTAAGCCTATTAAATAAGAGTTGCCACAACGGCAACCCAACCTAGTTAACTGGAGATCCCAAGATCTAGGTTCAAAGGGACAACCAAGTTGAGTGTGACTCAGCAGGATCACTGGAGAGTGAAACTCTTACCCATTTCTATGATGAAATAGTGATATCTACAGCGCTTTAGGTTAAGTAATACTTTTAATAATTCTTATATCTAGGTATACCTAATGGAGTATGGCAGGATGCTCTTCACAAGAATCACTTATATGAGTGTAAATTGGGCCGGTTTTATGAGATTTGTGAAGGGCTATAATTCTCTAGGGCACTCATGAAAGACCAAGTCGTTCAGGGCCAAAATGAACATAATAGTGAGAACTAAACTGTGTCTGGGGATATACTGTGTAAGTTCTATTGTCTTGATTTACACAAATGGCTGAACAGTTCAAGACATCATGTTCACTGATTAACTAGTAAATCCGATAGTGTCTCACAAGGGAAGGTTCAAAGCCAAAAGGTACCTATCCTTTGCAGAACATTCCCAATTTATGTACTCTCAGTAACTAGATCATGTTGTTGCATTTTCTCTCCATCAAATTCCATTCATATGGGGGATTGTTGGAATTTTTGGTTTTTTATAGGCTTATTTTGGGCCAACTTTGAGCCCAAATTTGAGTGGGTCCCAAACGTCTTTTAAGGTGGGTCCAAAGAGGTAACGCGTTTCGTGCCACATGGCAAGTTACACGGTGAAGACAGTTCATCAAAACCATTTATGAGTGAATGAGAACTTGACATCGTTTTTGGGTTTGTGGAATAGGAAATTGAAGAAGTAAAATGTGGGTTTCCTTAAAATGGTTATCCCACATTGGAAACTTAAGAAAACTTATGTGTATATATAAGTTCTAGGTGGCAACACTTGGGTTGGGCCCTAAGGGGCACCTAAAGTTTGTAGACGGGAAGAGTTATAGACAAATTGAACCTTGGCCCAAACCACCACTACACATGCCGCCGCCGCCATCTGTCTGACCGGCCGGTTGAGCGGAGCTGTACCGGGCGGGGGTGTGGGTTGTGAATCGGGTTGGTTCTAACATTAATTTTTTGGACAAAATTTATTTGATTTTTTTTTTTCAAATTTCTTGAAGGAAATTATTTGAATTTCAAAATGAAATTTAAATTCAAATTTGAAATCAAATTTTTTGTCCAAAAACTATGCCTCTTTTCAGATCCGAATTCCACACAACAGATTAATCAGTCCAAATAGTTTTTTAATCTTTTGAACTTCGTATAGGTTCAAATTGTTTTTAACAGATAGAAAACTGCCCAACAATTTCTGGACAAATTCAAACTGCCCAGTAGTTATCTGTTCAACATTGGTTACATTTGTTCAATTCAAAATTCAGACCTGTTGAAGTTTGAATTCACACCTATTCGGCCCTATTTATACCCAGACCATTAAAGCACATTTCCAATCCGAAATTCAATACTTTCCTTCCAATTTTGCTCTCTTGCATAATTTATTCATCATATTATTTTAGGAAAAATTTTGAGAGTATGGAACACAAGTTTTGGTTCACCGTACGAATTGTTTTGAGTGCTACTACAATTTATGAAGATCATTGTATCTTGAGAAATAGACGCCATTTGTTCGTAAATACCATAGCAGGGCAAATCTGTCTTAAAGAGAGAGTGTCACACACTTGACTTGATCGTTTTGTACTTTTACATTTCGGTAAAATAAATTCTGTAAGTAATTTATTTTTATTTATTTGATTTGTTTCAAGTTATTTATTTTACACAGAAAATTGTTCCAACATGCATTGTGTTTGTTTATTAGTTTGTAAATATGAAAGTAAAATTTTATCTCTAATTGTTGTTATTGCTCTTTTAATATGTACTCTTCTTTTTCTTCTTCTTTTTTTTTTTTTTTTTTTTTTTGCTATTGCCTTGTTAAAAAATGACAGTAAAATTTTATTCTAGCAGTGTGTTCTTGAGTTATTTTTATATTATATAAATTTTATTGTGAAATAAAGTAACATTTTACTGTGAATCAGAGTCAAATGTTACTATGAAACAAAATAAAATGTTATTGTGCAATAAAGTAAAATATTACTATTTACGTCAATTTCAACAATATATATATATATATATATATAATTTTTTAATGAATTTTATAGTCAACCTGGATCTCGTTTGATAGATTTTGATGAGAAGATTATAAAAATATTAATTTTATTAAAAATCAACATCAAGATAAAAATTTATATCATTTTAAATGTTAAATATTAAATTAGTCACTGAGAATATTTTGGTAATAGTAATATGTGTTGGACTTTTGAAAGAAGTTTTTTTGTGCTTACCCTTAATATATTAAAATTTTATTATGAGGGGATTTAACCAAATCTTGCCCAATAATACATATATGTATCCGATGAATAAAAGTAAAAAACGTCTATAAAAAGTTCTTATGCCAACAACGCATATTTTAGGAACCAATAAAAATATATATTATAAAAAGTTCTTATATATAATCTCTACACATTAAATTCTTCTACTTTTTCATATGAAATAGTTCCCATAAAATTTCTCTAAAAATACTTAACCAAGAGAATAGATGTCAAACCCACATTTTCTCAAAAAATATTCTCTTCTTTTTTTTGGCAAACAAACACGCCTAGATTGATGATGAATTTCTCAATGGATTTGATAGAAATTAATGCGTTATGCATTAGAGTATAGCATTCATGTGTTGAATGGAAAAACATTTGTACATAACGAATAATACATTTGTATCCGATGAAGGAAATAAAAAAGGTCCATATAAAAAGTTCTTATGCCAACGAAGCACACTTTAGGAAACACTGAAAAAAAAAATTAAAAATTAATGATTAAAAAAAGTTATGATAAACTCTTCACATTATATATATTTATATAAAGGAATTCTTATTAATTTTTTCTAAAAGTACTTAACCAAGAGAATAGACGCTAAACTCATATTTTCTCAGAAAATATTTTATATTCTTCTTGGCAAACAAGCACGCATAGATTGGTGATGAATTTTGATAGAAACTAATAAGTATAGCGTTGGCATGTTGAATGGAAAAATGTCTGAGCATGGCAAATAATACATTTGTATTCGAATAAAGATTAAAAAAACGTCGATAAAAAGTTCTTATGCCAACGACGTATACTTAAAAAAAAAGTTCTCATAAACTCTACTGTAACAATCCTAACCTGTGATTAGCTTAAAACATATGACTAATGATGCATAATGAGTCATCAAGGTGAAAGTTTGCATTAATTACATGTGTATATGCTATATGAGTTTCTATCTGTTTTGCGTAGGAATATTTGTATATGATTTTGTTCTGTTTTGTGACTTGAAGGCCTTGTCGACGTCCGATCAAGAAATCGACTTGATTTATGTGTTATTTAGCATTTTTAGAATTTTATGGTAGGTTGAATTGAAATTCGATTCGGAACAAATTAAATTAAATAATTAATGTCAATTTGCTTAGCTTAAGTTAAGTTTAATTACTTCCCTTATCAAGCCTATATAAGGCCTATATACCACTTGAGTCATCTTTTCTTCATCTTCTTTAAGTCTACAAAAACAAAACATGAAGAGAGAGGGAGAGGAGAAGATTGGGTTCAAATTAGGAGAATTGCTAAAGAACTTGGAGGTTGGCTTGAAACTTCAAACAATTAACTATTTAGAGCATAATTGATCATCCAAGGTAAGAATTCAACAGTCACGACCCAAACCTGCCCTTATAGGTTTAGCATTATAACCGGCCAGTAATCCTTGGATTACCAAAGGCCTCTGAACAAAATGACATATAATTAGGAGCTGCGGAAGCAAACATATATATATATATATATATATACATACGCAGTCCATTGAGCTGAGCTGTACAAGGTGTGCGGATGAACAAAAACAAAACAAAATGTTCTTCACATGACAATTCTAAGCATGGTTCACAAAACTTGACTTTTTAAACGGGAACCTCCCCGTGAGACACAGTGGCTGGTTGACCCAAAACTCTCCAGACAACAACTTAGGCCTGGTCACATGCCTATTCATCTACATACATAATATAAATAGTGAGCGGAAGCCCAGTGAATAATAACAGAGTAAAGGGTTAAATGAATGATGTCCCAACAGATTCAGATAATAGAAACAGATTCATATTCATAATCTTGTTTGCATCGTATACAAAAATCAAAATCCATGCTTGTTCATGTAGGGTACATCCATTAGCGCAATAGATCAAATACAGAGCATTAAGGGTCATACTTGTCAGTTCCATAAAGGAACCTCTAGTGCTAGAAACAGATAACATACTTGTTAGTTCCACAAAGGAACCTCCAGTATTGGGAACAGATAACATACTTGTAAGTTCCATAAAGGAACCTCCAGTATCGGGTACAGATAACATACTTGAGCCATGAAATTGTTGTCACAAATACTTTTCAATATATGGACTATCATTCATTGACATAGAACATGGCATTTTAGAAAACAAATCATTTATTGTCATATCATATAGGAAAATACTTAAACGTAAACATAGCTTTACAAAGTTATTATTCACGGATGGCTCCAAAGTAAACAACAAAGCAGACAAATCAGGTAACTTGCGATGAGTGACTTACACAAATACAGAACGAATGCGTGCTGAATTACACACTCGGAATTATTAACTTAGTTCTTTCTTCTTTAGGTGTGTTTCTACTTCTTATCCTCATTATTATGTCATAACTAGGGCTTAAGAATGCCAAAGATGTAATGAGGATGATGAAATGTACTTGAAAACACTTAGGCAAATATGCTGAAAGCAGGGACCTTGCTGGAGTGCAACTTCCTTTGCTCAAGCGGAGGAACGAAGGTTTCAAAGTGGTCGCTCGAGCATAACATCGGTCGCTCGAGCAGTCTGCAAACTTTTGCAAAAGTACTGGTTGCTTGAATTTTCTACTCGATGGTTGCTCGAGCGTGAGAATAAGGTCTTCGCTCAAGCGCAACTTTCGTCGCCCGAGCGGTCTGCAAAAATATTAAACTTCTGAGAGCATGCAATTTACGCTTAAGCTAAGTTTTGGTCGCTCGAGCGGTGATGCAAAACACAAAGTGGTTGCTCGAGTGTAGGATTTGTCGCTCGAGCGGAAATGTAGAATTTAGAATTTCCAAATTGCTCTTCACTGCTCAAAACTTGATTTTAAAGCTTCAATCTTGTTTATTTTGGCCAAAAACCTTAGAAAACATTTGGAAACTTGTAGGAAAACATGAAATGATGGTTAATTTGTAAAATTAAGGCCCAAACACAAATCAATTCTTCAAAATCAAAGTGAAACTTCATGTCTCTACACATGCATGTGATGATGCAAGTCCAACTTTTCTAAAACATGACCAATTGAAGGAATACAAGTGAGACCAAGTTAAATTTTGACCAATTGAAGGAATACAAGTGAGACCATGCACTTCCGCTCGAGCGACCAAAAGTTGGCCCGAGCATAAAATGCATCCTCCTAGAAGTTTACACATTTTGCAGACCACTCAAGCGACAAGAGTTACGCTCGAGCGAAGACCTTAGTCTCACGCTCGAGCAACCGTCGAGCGAAAAATTCACACAACTAGTACTCTTGCAAAGTTTACAGACCACTCGAGCGAAGAAAGTTGCGCTCGAGCGACCACTCACATTTTTTAACCTCCGCTTGAGCGAAAAAAGTTACGCTCGAGCAAAGACTCTGTTTTCAACAAATTTGACTAAGTGTTGAACAACATGTTTTGACATCCTCATTGTATCCTAGGCATTCCTAGGCCATGATTAAGACATAATAATGAGGATAAAAATTAGAAACACACCAAGATAAGAAATAACCAAGGTAATGATTCCGAGTGTGTTATTCAGTACGTATTCGTTCTGTGACTGTGTAGGTCATGCGCTGCAAGTTATTTAATTTGTCTGCTCTATCTGTCTACTTTGGAGCCATCTGTGAGTAATAGTTTTGTAAAACTATGTTCATGTTTAAGTATTTTCTTATATGATATGACAAGAAATAATCTGTTTTCTGAAATGATATGTTCTGTATCAATGAATGATTGTCCATATATTGAAAAGTATTCGTGGCATCCTAAGCACATGGCCTTTGTCCGGGGATAACAATACCGTGGTCTATGAGCACAAGGCCCTTGCCCGGGGGTAATAATACCGTGGTCTCATGGCCCTTGCCGGAAGGTAACAATATCGTGGCTTAAGTATGTTATCTGTTCCCGGTACTGGAGGCTCCTTTATGGAACTAGTCAAGTATGACCCCTAATGCTCTGTATCTGATCTGTTAGCGCTAACGAATGTACCATGTATAATTAAGTATGAACTCTGATTTCTGTATGTGATTTGAACAAGAATATGAATATGAATCTGTTTCTGCTTTAGAATCTAGTATGGGACATCATTCATTTACCCCTTTATTCTATTATTATTCACTGGGCTCTCACTCACTTTATTTATATTATGTGTATAGGTGATCAGGCACATGACCAGGCTCAGAGTTGATGGCCTAGAGTTGAGTTTGTCAGCCAGCCTTTGTGCCTCCTGGGGAGGTTCTTGTTGAAAGAAGTCAAGTTTTGTGACTTATGTTAAGGATGCATTAGTTTTTATTTTCTTTTTGGGTATATGTACACTGGGCTAAGCCCTATTTGTTAATATATGTGGTTTACTTGACTTATGAAACTTTGACGTCATTTGAATAGATTCAAGCTTTAAATTTCTATCCCATGTACGTCAGCACAGCTCTATGGACTATGTATGTTCGATATCTACTTCTGCTAGCCCCTTAATTATTTGCTAACCTGTACAGAGGCCTTTAGTAATCTAAGGATTACTGGCCGGTTACGGTGCTAAACCCATAGGGGTGAGTTTGGGTCGTGACAGAGTGGTATCAGAACACGTGTTATACCGCACACACAAGTCCATATAAGCTATAGGATGTCCTAGAAAAGAATTAGGGACATTTCATTTGCATGTGCAAGTGTGTGTGTTAATTTTTGTAAATGTGGAAATTGAATTTGAACATGAACACAAGAAATTGAAATGAATGAACTAGGAATGAATGTGCCTAATATTACGAAAAGAACTATTTGCCTATGTTTATTATTATCCTGTTTACCTATAGCAATGGAAAATACAAGAAGTGATGGAATAGCTAAATCTTCAGAGGCTCGCATAAGCCGAATGGAACAAATGCTCGAAGCCCTAACTGAATTAATGAGACAACAACAAAGACAACAACCTCCGCCTCTACCGCCAATGCAAGTTGAATTAGATAACAATGACATTATCAACCTAACTCAGAAATTCATGAAAATGAAACCGTCGACTTTCTTGGGGGGTATTGAACCCTTAAAAGCATAGACCTGGTTACTGGAAATGGAGAAATTGTTTGAAGTGTTTCCTTGCTCTAAAACTTAGAAGGTTCTGTTGGCCACCTACACCTTAAAAGATGAAGCCCGAAGATGGTGGTTGTTAGTTCGAAATAGTAATAGGAACACGACATGGGCGCAATTCAACGAGATCTTCTACGACAAGTATTTTTCTCAGTGCTTTCAGGACTGAAAGGTTTCTGAATTACAAGAACTTAAGCAAGGCAACATGTTTGTAGCTGAGCATGAGGCTAGATTCACTGCATTAGCTCAGTTTGCTCCTCATATGGTGGATACGGACTACAAAAAATGTGAGACCCTTGACTTTAGTAACCCTATTAGGTCCCTAAATTTTGAATTATTATAATAAAGCCCTTAGTTTCCCGTTTATTTGCAAAATTAATCCTAGAACTGAAAACGCATCACGGATGAACCCGTACAAACCCTGATTGAACTTGGAACTTAGGAATCATTTCTAATATCCTAATACTGATTAATTGAATCCCTAAATATAGAATTACCACTTAAAAATCCTAAGTTTTTTTTCAGTCTTTATCACGTTTGTCAATTGATTGCCTTTTTATTCGGAACAAGAATTCAGACCGAATTAGACTCTCTAACCCTAATTTAATTTAATTCTACACTAAAATAAATGTCTCAATTCATAAATTAAACCCAAAGCCCTTACATTTTTATTAAATCGCTAATTGACCCAAACTAGTACCATTATACACATACACACACACACATATATATATATATACTTGTACCTTTCTTAAATAACTAAATTTGTACACAAAATATCTTCAAATTATACACACACATATATATATATATACTTGTACCTTTCTTAAATAACTAAATTTGTACACAAAATATCTTCAAATTATACACACAAAAATAAAATAATCCCCTCAAATCATCATCATGTGGCTAGCCACCCTAGAGGACCCTTTGTTGTGTACTTTTTGGGACAAAAATGCTTGATTTCGTGAAGAATTTTGACTAAATCCCCAAATTATGAAGATATGCTTGTACTAATTTTCAATCTAGTTCTATCTTGACCAAACTAGGACTAATCATGTTCCAAGTTATAATTAATCTTTTTAATCAACATCTATTCCATTCCAACCAATTACAAATTCTTCCATCCAATTCCAACCAAGGGCTTTTTAGACTTTCCACCACAATTTTTTTTTCTATAAATAAGACCTCTCCCTTTGCATTTTTGCACATCAAACACATTCACACACTATACATTTCAGCTGAGAAGGTGAGGAGATGGAGAGAAACAGAGTGGAAGAGAGCTTTGTTGGTAGAAAAAAGGAAAAAAGAGAAGAAATTGTGCAAACACTTCACTAGGCAATCAAGTAAGCCACAACACAACTCTCTCTTATTTCTTTTCCTTTCAAATACATACTCTTAGAAGTTTTAAACATTCATTCAGAAGTGTTTTGATGGCATTCTTGTGTTAAAAATGAAAGCAGTTAAGCCTTGATTCTACCCTTCTTGTATTTCTCTTAATCGGTAAAAGACTACCTTTTTGCATATCAAACTCTCAAAATTTCCAAAGGCACACCTTCACCTTAAATTTATGAGTTTAATAAATATAATTTAGCATGTTTTAATCACAAGATAAATGGAAAATTTCCCCTAGTTGACCTCTTTTCTAACCAAATTTCTATTTTCAAGAACTGTGCCAGAAAAATCTATTTTACAGCAAACTTGAAAAAATTATAGAAAAATGCATAAAAATATTATAGACCTCAATTTTATGTCAAAATCTTCCTTAAGGAGTTAGCTTTCATGAAAAATTGGTTTCATGGAAAACGAGTGAGTAGTTTGTGAGAAAATCCGATTTTCGTAACGGTTGACAAATCTGGACAGAGCTGGAGTATTTCCGAAATAACTAAAAATATGGAAAAGCTATTCTATTTTTGAAAAATGTTCTAAAAACTAGAGAAAATTCTCTACGAACCATGGGAAGGCCGGATTTGAAAAAAATCTGAAATGGCCCTTTTAATCTTGATCTTTAAGTGACTTTGAATCTGGAAATTTTGTTTTGCCTTGGTGATATGGCAAATGAGAGTTGTAGATTTTATCAAAGTAAGATTAGAGTTATTTTTGGAGATCCATAGAGAAATATCGAGATTAGAGTGTTGGCAATGGAGGAGATTGATTTGAGGTAATTCAGGTGGTATACAATATGCTTCTTTTAAATCTATTTGCAAATAGTGTTATTTTAATCACCTTCAATTTGTACTCCTCTTGATGATTTTGATAGTTTGATAAATTTTGTGGAATTATTCATTGTTGATTCATTTGATTACTCTAGTCATTTGATAAACTCTATGTAGTTATTTTATGTTGGAAATGTTGATTTGTCAAGCTAAATGATGTGGAAATGCTCCGTACATAGATCGAGTCGACTTTGCCAATATGCTCTGTACCAATAACCCGGATAAGCGGTTGTGCTTGGGTGAAGGGGGTGAGGCCGCTCACTAGTCATGTACTGAGTAGGACCGCCTATTTGGTCCTAGATAAATTTTCATACGTTAAGTTGACTTGTTTGTGTAATTTAGTAAATTGCTTAGTATCTCGAATTGAATCATGTGTGTAATTATTGGGTCCCTGTGAATTTATTCTTTGTCCGAGCTTTGTTATTTTTGTCGTATTGTATACTTCTTGAATTAATTTATTTTTCAGGTGCAGAGCAATTTAGTGGAGATTAGATTTGAAGTTCTAAAGAGATTATTGAGTTAGATATTTTTGGGCTCACCACTATGTATTATTTTTAGAGATTTGTATAAGATATATTTTGGATATATTTGTGTAATTATTTTGGAGATAAATTTGTATTTTTTTTAAGGTTATTAATTAGTTAGAGGTTTAAATTTGAGGCTGGGTTGATTTATTAATGGCTCGAAAGTTAGGGCATTACAAGAAAGCTTGAAAATTAGAAGGGGGATTAGATTTGGATGTATTTGATCGGGTAAGCATTCTGAAATTGTCTACATATGTAGAAGTACTTGACAGGGCATTGATGGCAAAAGCCACACTGGCAGTAAAGAAACAAAAAGCTCCAACAACTGAATGAAGAGGTAAAAGATCTGGATCCAATTTTCGGAAGGGTCGTTCGTCCTTTGTATATAAAAAGCAAAATACTGGATCTTCAAGCAGTTCAAGCCAAAGCAGTGGTTCTATGCCAGTTTATTCTAAATGTGGAAGGAAGCATAAAGACACATGTTACCATGCATCTGGTGCTTGTTTTCGGTATGACAAGGTTGGCCACATGATTAGAGATTGTCCGATGAGATCCGATGATGCTAACCGTCCTACGACAAGTTTAGTTGGATCCACCCCTGCACCAAGGACAAATGTGAAAACCAATATCGGGAGAGAAATTCTAAGGAAAGGTCGAGTGTTTGCATTAGTACCTGGTAATGTACAAAACACTGAGTTAGTGGTGTCAAGTATGATCACTATTTGTGCTCAACGTGCCTATGTGTTGTTAGATTCTGGTTCTACACACTCTTTTGTGTCGCATGCCTTTTCTCGAAAATTAACTAGACCCTTAGAACCTTTGAATTATTTATTATTTGTATCTGAACCATCAGGAGGCTCTATGTTTTGTGCTTATGTGTATCCTGCGTGTGACATCATGGTTGGAGATATATTATTATATGCTGATTTGCTACCATTGGCCATTACTCATTTTGATTGTATTCCGGTATGCATTGGTTGACTAAATACTATGCCACCATTGACTGTGTGAGTAAATCTGTCATGTTTTGACCACCCGGTGTGCCTGAGTTTGACTTTACCAGGAATGGGTTAGTTCCTCCGCCGTACTTGATTTGGTTTATGAAAGCCAGGAAGTTGTTGAGAAAAAGGTGTCGGGGCTACTTGTGTTGTGTATTGACTGTATCTTTGGTTAGTGCTAATGTGGAAACTATTGTTGTGGTTAATGAATTTCCTAATGTCTTTCCAAACGAACTGCTTGGGGATCTAATTGATAGGGCAAATTGAGTTTACTATTGATGTAGTACTTGGAGCACAACTTATTTCTAAAGCCCCTTACAGAATGTCAACATCAGAATTGAAAGAATTGAAAATCCAACTTCAAGAATTGTTAGATAAGAAGTTCATCCGACCGAGTACTTCACTTTGGGGTGCTCCAGGTTTGTTTGTTAAAAAGAAAGATGGGTCCTTGAGGTTATGTATAAATTACCGAGAATTGAATAGAGTAACTATCAAGAATAAATATCCATTGCCTCGAATAGACGATTTGTTTGACCAACTTCAGGGAGCCCAAGTGTTTTCTAAAATTGACCTTAAATCGAGCTATCATCAATTGAAATTTAAGGCAGAAGACATTGAGCAAACCGCTTTCAAAACTAGATACGGGTACTATGAATTTCTAATGATGCTATTTGGGGTAACTAACGCACCCGCCACTTTTATGGACCTAATGAATAGGGTGTTTAAACAATTTCTGGATGAATTTATAGTTGTGTTCATTGATGATATCTTGATTTATTCCAAAAGTAGGGAAGAACATAAGAATCATTTGAGAATTGCCTTACAAATTTTCAGAGAGAAGAAGTTATATGCAAAACTTTCCAAATGTGAATTTAGGCCTGACAGCATAGCATTTCTAGGATATGTAATCAACAAAGATGACATATCAGTAGACCCACAGAAGATTGAAGCCATTGTAGATTGGCCAAGACCAACCAATGTGCCAGAAATTAGAAGTTTTCTCGGACTTGTTGGCTACTACCATAGATTTGTGTAAGATTTCTCAAAATTTGCCATGCCATTGACACAATTGAATTAGAAAAATACACCGTTCGATTGGAATGATCAAAGGGAGTCTGTCTTCCAATAGTTAAAGACCAGGTTAGTAACTGCACCAATTTTGACTTTGCCAAATAGTACTGATGGGTTTTAAATTTACAGTGACGCTTCGTACAAAGGTTTAGGGTGTGTGTTGATACAAAATGGGAAAGTAATTGCTTATGCTTCTCGACAACTCCGCCCACACGAAAAGAATTACCCAACTCATGACCTTGAATTAGCAGCTGTGGTTTTTGCCTTAAAAATTTGGCGCCATTATCTGTATGGAGTGACTTATAAGGTATATACTGATTATAAAATCTTAAAATATTTCTTTTCCCCAAGAAAACTGAACATGAGACAGAGAAGATGTCTAGAATTGATCAAAGACTATGACTTGCAAATCTTATATCATCCAAGGAAGGCAAATACCGTTGCAGATGCATTGAGCCAAAAATCTATTAGGAATTTGTCATGTTTGCTCACCGGTCAGAAAGAGTTGTTATGTGACTTGGAGAAGAATAAGATTGAAATTGTGTTGCGTGAATAGGGCGGGATCTTAGCTGCCATTTCTGCTCAACTTGCAATCATTGAAGAGATTAGAGGGAAACAACTGCAAGATGAATTTCTAAAGAAGATTGTGAATGAAATTGGCTCAAAACCGAAGTCGGGATTTGTGATTGAAAATGGTGTGCTAAAATTCCAGAGTAGACTTTGTGTACTGAATTGTTCTGATTTGAGGAAACATGTTACGACTGAAGCTCATAATTCAAAATTTGCTATGCATCCGGGGAATACAAAGATGTACCATGACTTGAAACAAAATTTTTGGTGGCCGGGAATGAAGAAAAGTATTGCTAATTTTGTGGCTAGATACCTACATTGCCAACAAGTTAAAACTGAACATCAACGACCCGCTGGATTGCTTCAGCCGCTTCCAATACCGAAATGGAAATGGGAGCTTATTACCATGGACATCATTGTTAGACTGTCTCGTTCCTCTCGAGGTATGGATTCTATTTGGGTCATTGTTGATCTTTTAACTAAATTTGTCCATTTTTTGCTTATCAAATCTTTATATAATGCGGATAAGTTGGCTAACTTATATGTCAATGAGATTGTGAAATTGCATGGAGTTCCAATTTCCATAGTATTTGATAGAGATCCCAAGTTTACTTCAAGATTCTGGCAAAGTCTACAGTAAGCTTTGGGAACAGAGTTAAGACTGAGCAGTGCATATCACCAACAGACAGACGGTCAATTAGAAAGGACGATACAAACTCTAGAAGATATGCTTAGAATCTGTGCCTTAAATGAAATTGGGAGATCAACTTACCATTGGCCGAGTTTGTGTATAACAACAGCTACCATTCGAGTATCGGTATGGCTCCTTACGAAGCTTTGTATGGTAGAAAATGTCGTTCTTCCATCTGCTAGGCTGAGGTGGGTGACAGACCTTTGTTAGGACTGGCACTTGTGCAAAAATAACGAAAAATGTGAAATTAATTCAACAAAGATTGAAAACTACACAAAGCCACTAAAGGAGTTGCACGGATGTCCGAAAAAGAGATCGAGAATATGAAGTCGGGGATCATGTGTTTATCAAAGTAACTCCTATGAAAAGGAAGATACGGTTTGGAATAAAGAGCAAGCTAGTGTCAAGATATGTCAGGCAATATGAAATCCTTAAGAAAATCAACCCCGATTACGTATCGGGTAGCCTTACTGCTGGTCATAGAACATATGCATAATATTTTTCATGTTTTGATGCTACAGGAATATCTACGAGATCCATTACATGTCATTGAACCAACACATGTGCTCTTAAAGGATGACTACATGTACGAAGAGAGGCCAATTTAGATTGTGAATCGTAGAATTAAAAGATTAAGAAACAAAGAAATACCCTTGATGAAAGTTGATTGGCAAAACTACGGAGGGACATATGCAACATGGGAGACGGAAGAGGATATGATGAAGAGATACCCTGACTAGATCCTATATTCTACCAAAACAAGGTAATTCGAGTTTGGAGGACCAAACTACTTGTTAGACTTATTTATTTTGATGATTTATTTAATTATTTTGAAAGAGAAAAATAGAATCCAAAATTTATTTTGATGATTTATTTAATTATATTTTAATCAAAATTTATTTTGATAATTTATTTGAAAGAGAAAAATAGAATCCAAAATTTATTTTAATGATTTATTTAATTATATTTTAATCAAAATTTATTTTGATGATTTATTTGAAAGAGAAAAATAGAATCAAAATTTATTTTGATGATTTACTTGAAAGAGAAAAATAGAATCAAAATTTATTTTATCCCATTATTTCTCACCTAAACCTTTATCCTAAATGTTGTTAGAATGTATTTAATATTTGATTAAATTAGTAGTTCAAACAGCTCAAAACAAAGGTTCAAGTGGAAGATATTCAAATTAGTAATGATGGAAGTACAACGGCTATAAACGGCTATAAAGGTTCAAAAGGCCAAAAGGTTCAAAAGATTCAAGTGGAAGATATTCAAATTGATAATGATGGAAGTACAACTGCTATAAACGGCTATAAATTCAAATGACTACAACGGCTATAAACGACTATAAATTCAAATGAATACAATGGCTATAAATGGCTATAATTTTCATTATATATACCAAAGTCTCTAATGTGTGACAAAAAAACCTGAAAATATTCTTTGATCTATAATCACTCACATCTATTCTCATAAATTATACACTGAGCCTTATAGCTTTAAGCACATCTTTCCTATGCGAGATTTACAGAAAAATCAAAGTTTCATTTTATATTTCTACCTTTGAGAGATATTTATTGTAAGCTTTCTTTGAAAGCAAAAATACTATTTCATCTTGTAAAAGTGTTGCAAACACTGTGTTCTTGAAATCTTGAGAGTGATTGTAAATCACCTAAGATTTGCAAGGGTTTGGGCTTGTGAAGTCTGTGTAAAATCCGTGGAGGATTGCTCCATTTGTAAAGAGGTTGCTAGCACCCCTGTGAAGCTAGAAGATAGTGAAAAATCTCAAGTGAAGCTTGAGGAGTGGACGTAGGCCGAGTTGAAGCCGAACTACTATAAATTTGTTTGCCTCTCTTTCTCTTATCTTTTTATTTTATTTTAAATTGTCATAGTTATATTTCACATTTTTACTGTGCTAAGATCATTAACTGACATAGTTGTTAAGACACTTGTTTTAATTATTTTTATTTCATTAATTATATTTGTCTATTGTGCTAGTCATAATTTTTATTAGGGTATTATTAATTTTAATTATAAAAACCTAATTCACCCCCCCTCTTAGGTTGTCTTTTGGATAACACTACTAAAAGGGAGGATGGAGACTGTAACAATCCCGACTTGTGATTAGCTTAAAACATATGACTAATGATGCATAATGAGTAATCAAGGTGAAAGTTTGCATTAATTACATGTGTATATGCTATATGAGTTTCTATCTGTTTTGCGTAGGAATATATGTCTATGATTTGTTTTGTTCTACGACTTGAAGGTCTTGTCGGTGTCCGATCAAGAAATCGACTTGGTTTATGTGTTATTTAGTATTTTTAGAATTTTATGGTAGGTTGAATTGAAATTCGATTCGGAACGAATTAAATTAGAATAATTAATGTCAAATTGTTTAGTTTAAGTTAAGTTTAATTACTTCCCTAATCAAGCCTAAATAAGGCCAATATACCAATTGAGTCATCTTTTCTTTATCTTCTTTGAGTCTACAAAAACAAAACATGGAGAGAGAGAGAGAGAGAAAGACAGAGAGAGAGAAGAAGATTGAGTTCAAATTTGGAGAATTGCTAGTGTTATGACCCAAATCCACTCCTATAGCTTTAGCGTCGTAACCAGTCAGTAATCCTAGGATCACCAAAGGCCTCTGACCTGAACATCATGTAATATAAGAGGCTACGGAAGCAAATATATATAATACATTGTCCATAGAGCTGTGCTGATATACATGCAACATGAAATTTAAACTTAGCTATATACATATGATGTATAAGTCATGTAACACTGTTCAGATATTAACAAAAGGGACTGAGCCTAACGTACATATAAACAAAAACAAAGCATAACAAAAACATCTTTATCATGATTCACAAAAATTAACTTCTTCAGACGGGAACTTCCCCGGGAGGCATGGTAGCTGGTTGACTCAAAACCCAAGCTCCAGGTCATCAACTCTAGGCCTAGTCACGCACTTGGTCACCTACATACATAATATAAATAGAGTAAGCGGGAGCCCAGTGAATAATAACAAAGTAAAAGGTTAAATGAATGATGCCCCATATCAGATTCTGAAAGCAGAAATGGATTCATATTCATATTCTCGTTCAAATCATATACAAAAATCAAAGTTCATACTTAATCATACATGGTACATCTATTAGCACTAACAAATTAGATACAGAGCATTAAGGGTCATACTTGACTAGTTCCATAAAGGAACCTCTGGTACTAGGAACAGATAACATACTTAAGTCATGGTATTGTTACCCTCAAGCGAGGGCCATGAAACCACGGTATTATTACCTCCGGACAAGGGCCATAAGACCACGGTATTATTACCCCCGAGAAAGGGCCATGTGCTAAGAATGTCACGAATACTTTTCAATATATGGACAATCATTCATTGGTATAGAACATAACATTTTAGAAAATAGATCATTTCTTGTCATATCATATCGGAAAATATTTAAACGTGAACATAGTTTTACAAAGTTATTACTCATAGATGGCTCCAAAGCAGACAGACAGAGCAAACAAATCAGATAACTTGTAGCGCATGACCTACACAGACACAAAATGAATATGTATTGAATTACACACCCGGAATTATTAACTTAGTTCTTTCTTGTCTTGGGGTGTTTCTAATT
Organism: Camellia sinensis; assembly: GCF_055761805.1. NCBI lineage: Eukaryota > Viridiplantae > Streptophyta > Magnoliopsida > Ericales > Theaceae > Camellia > Camellia sinensis. The sequence continues at coordinate 157,187,250 of NC_138964.1, forward strand.
CTTATCCTCATTATTATGTCTTAATCATGGCCTAGGAATGCCTAGGATACAATGAGGATGTCAAAACATGTTATTCAACACTCAGTCAAATTTGCTGAAAACAGGGTCTTCGCTCAAGCGCAACTTTCTTTGCTCGAGCGGAGGTTAAAAAATGTGATAGGTCGCTTGAGCACAACTTCCTTCGCTCAAGCGGACTGTAAACTCTGCAAAAGTACTAGTTGTGTGAATTTTCCGCTCGATGGTTGCTCGAGCATGAGACTGAGGTCTTCGCTCGAGCGTAACTTCTGTCGCTCGAGCGGTCTGCAAAATGTGTAAACTTCTAGGAGCATGGACTTTACGCTTGAGCCAACTTTTTATAGCTCGAGCAGAAGTGTAAAACACAAAGTGGTTGCTCGAGCGCAGGATCTGTCGCTCGAGTGTAGAAGCAAAATTCTGGAATTTTTAGATTTGCTTCCAAGCTTCAAACTCAAACTCAAACTTAAACTCAGAGCTGCAAATCAAGTTCTTTTGGGCCAAGAACTTAAGGGAACTTGTGTAAACTTATCAAACTTCAAGAATTCAAAACTATTTCGCAAAATCAAAGCCCAAAGCATGCCAATTGTGCAAAACAAAGCTCAAATCTTCGAAAACATAACATGCATGTATTACCTTGACTTCAAAGTTTCCAAAACATGATCATTTGATATAAAATGGTATCAAACAAGATGAATTCTCAAAATAAAGGTAAGATGGACACATGCATGAGAGAATTCTTGGAAATTAAACTCAAATTGTGATGAGATGGACATGCATGCATAGTATGATATATATTCTTTCATTTTAGCTCAATTCTAGCATTACACAACTTAATTCTTTGGATTCATGTGCTAAGTGATTCAATTCCAAAGTTACAAGGTTGAATTCTTACCTTAGATGGTCAATTATGCTCTAAATAGTTAATTGTTTGAAATTTCAAGCCAACCTCCAAGTTTTTTAGCAATTCTCTTAATTTGAACTCAATCTTCTTGTCACGACCCAAACCCGCCTCTATAGGTGTAGCGTCGTAACCGGCCAGTAATCCTTGGATTGCCAAAGGCCTCTTAACAGAATATCATATAATTAGGGGCTGCAGAAGCAAATAGCAATTAAACAACATCCATTGAGCTGTGCAGACTTATATGAGATAGAAAAAATTTAAAACTTTATATACATATATACACATCATCCTTACGTCATTATATATACACAGATTAGACAAAAAGGGACTTAGCTCTATTTACAAAATAGACAAGACTTGTCTAACCAATCAAGAAAACAAAACCTAAACTTTGTATCACATAGCCATAGTCACTTGACATATCCGGAACCTCCACGAGAGGCACATAGGTTGGCTGACAAAAACAGATTCCAAGCAGATGCCTTTAAGCCTGGTCACGCGCCTGGTCACCTACATACATAAATAATACAGTGAGCTAGAACCCAATGAATAATAACAGAGTAAAAGGTTTTAATTAATGATGTCCGTATCAAATTCAGAAATCAGATTTCAAATCTCTTATTAAATCAGAAACATAGTCATGTTCATGTTCATATTCGTATCAAAAACAGAAACAGAGTCATATTCATATTGATATTCAAATCATGTGTGGTACTTTCTTTAGCGTAACATATCATGTTGGTCAAGCATATCAAGTTCCATAATGGAACCTCCGGTACCGGGTAACATATTTCATACATCGGCTACGGTATTATTTCTCCCGGGCAAGGGCCTGGGCCACGGTATTCTTTCCCCCGGGCGAGGGCCTGGGCCACGGTATTCTTTCCCTCGGGCGAGGGCCTGGGCCACGGTATTAACCCCCGGGCTAGGGCCTCATGACCATAAGCCATAGTATTATGTCCCCTGGGCGAGGGCCTCTGCTAAGGATACCACAGTTACGTTTCAAAGAAAATTGAACAATCATTCATTCATACAAAACATAGCATTTTAGAAACTTGTCATCTCATATCATCAAAAAAAATTAAAGTTAAACATAACTTTACAGAGTTATTACTCACAGTGTTCAAACGCCTGGTTTACCCTTGTAGTTGACCCTACACAATCCATAATACACATAGAAATTGGGTCACAATACAATTGATTCCGTTCTTTAACTTGTTTAACATTCTTACGTTTCTTTTATGTTCTTTAATTCATTTGCAGTGTTTAATGCATGCCTAAGAGTGCTTTGAAACAAAAGAGAACGGAAAACGAAGCATAAAACATCTTTTCCAAATTTTTGAAACAGGCCCTCCGCTCGAGCGGACCCCTTTGGTCTGCAAAAGTACTGGTTGCTTGTATTCTACGCTCGAGCGGCAACTTCTCCGCTCAAGCGACAAAGCCAATTTATTGGTTTTCTAAAATGTTGATTGTGCTTCAAAGCACAACTTCATATGATACAACTTGCATGTTTTAACCCATATATCAATCATACAACTTCTAATCATGATATAATGCCAATTCTACAAGATTCGAAGTTCATATCTCCAAGGGTTTATCATACAAGCCCAAACTACTTCAAATTCATTTCCTCAAACTTCATAACTCACAAATTCTAAAACTTGAATTGAGCTTTCAAAATAATTTCAAGACTTGGGTTCATACATGGCTTGTCTAAAAACATACAAACTCTTAAATAATCAAAAAAATATGATCCATTTTAAATCATTTACGTCAAAACTCGTTTAATTTATAAATTAAGCTCATTGTTCATAAATCCGTAAATTTCCAAAACTTAATTCTTATTTCATCAAAGCATGAAACCAATTATTAGAAATCCATGATGCATGTACAATTAGAATATTAAAACTTGTAGAACTTGTCCATGCATGTAGAAATTAGACTCAATTCATGCATGATATTCCAAAGTCAAACCCAAAATAATTAATTTCTAAATTAATTTTCATAAATTTGAACATAGCTTCAATTTCTCATTTTCTTTTTAATTACATAAAATTGACTTCAAGTTCTTTCTACTTTCCTTCAAAACATGAATTTAAAGTTTTAACCTTCTTAAAAAAAAATCATTTGCATGTATGAAACATTTATCAATATCCCACCAATTCTACCTTATCAAGCTCAAACCATAATTAAACTTTTAATTTACACCAAACTCAATCACAAACTTATAATCTTTAAATTATGAATTAATTTCTTAACTTACATTATATGCATGGGTTAAAAATCTAATTATAAAATCAAAACTCTATCTAACATTCTAAATTTTCATAAACTTGATTCTCATAAAACATTTCATTTTTCTCTTCAAATATGAACTTGAATTAATTCATATTTTTCATAATCCATGAAACATATTGTAATTAGAGTATCAATTTGCTCATGCATGTAACAATGAGGTTTATTTTCATGAAAGATCACAACATCAAATTCAAAATAATTAATCCCTAAATTTATTCCATAATCATCCACATGAATGTAACCCATTTCATGTTTAGAACCCAACTCCAAATTAGCTTCCATAATCTTACACTTAAGTCAATTTTTCTTCATCTTCTTGCTAATTCCTTTTAATTACATGATTTGAGTCTAATTTCATCTTTAATTGTAAGTGTAAAGTAAGGATTCTACACAAATTAAGCATAAATTTCATACCTTAAGTTTTCTAATTCTTATTCTCCTTCAAATCTTGACCTCCTCTTTCAATTTCTCTTCTTTCCTAGCTTTTCTTTCCTTAGTCTCTTTTTTTTTCTTCTTGGGCTGAAATTCCTTCTTTTCCAGCAACAAGCAACAAAATGAAGTGGGTTCTCTCTAGACTCTCTCTTTGTTTCTCTCTCTCAGATTCCTTTCCCTTTCTTTCCTTTTTCTCCCCTTTTTTTCTTTCTTCCAGTAGGTTATACATTCATTCACATACACACACCTCACTTCTTGACCTCAACATAGCACACGTGCACTCTCCTTTGATTTCCAACGCATCACATACACACACATACACAGATTTCTCAATACACCCACACCCATTTACACCCCCAATACTAATTTAGTCCATAATTCAATTTACGTCTAGGAATAATTTAATTGAGCATCACTTAATCTTAATAAATTTTAATTAACAAAAAATTAGTTAATTATAACTAATCTCAAATCTCACATAATTTAATTAGTCTAATTGACTTCCATTAGAGCCTAATTAAATATATTTGAATTTATCAATCCAAATCAGATATTTAATCAAACTTCCAAAAGGCTCTAAACATCAAATTAAACTTATTCCCATCATCAATTTTGGTTCCTCAAATCATTAAGGTCTTCAATTTTGGATTAAACTTCAAAATCTTCGCCAATAATTACATATTCAAATTGGACACCCCACAAATAAATTTAATTCGTAATAATCACAATTCTCAATCCTCATAATTTAATTAACATAATTAACTCCAATTCGGACCCAATTTAATTGAATCTCAATTTTACTAAATTGAATCAAATATTTAATTAAACTCCCAAATGGGTCTGTAATTAAAATTAAATTGACTCAACTTCTTAATTTCACTTCCTTAAGCCATTTGGACCCTTAATTTCTAATTCCAAAATAAGCACTTAATAGAACCATAAATGAATTAATCTCCATAATTTTCGTAAAACCCAGATTAAATTGGAATAATTGACAATTAAATTTCAAATCTCCTTAATTAATTAAGTGTTAATCATTATCCGCGATGGGGTCGTTACACTTCTCATCTCCCTCTCTCTCCATATTTTGTTTTTATAGGCTCAAAGAAGATGAAGAAAAGATGACTCAAGTGGTATATAGGCCTTATATAGGCTTGATTAGGAAAGTAATTAAACTTAACTTAAGCTAAGCAACTTGACATTAATTATTCTAATTTAATTCGTTCCGAATCAAATTTTAATTCATCCTACTATAAAATTCTAAAAATGCTAAATAACACATAAACCAAGTCGATTTGTTGATCGGATGCCAACAAGGCCTTTAAGTCACAGAACAGAACAAAATCATAGACAGATATTTCTACGCAAAACTGATAAAAACTCATATAGCATATGCACATGTAATTAATGCAAACTTCCACCTTGATTACTCATTACGCATCATTAGTCATATGTTTTAAGCTAATCACGCGTTGGGATTGTTACAATCTCCCCCCTTTTTTGAGTTTGGTCCTCCAAACTCGAATTACCTTCGTTTTGGTAGAATATCGGATCTAACAGAAACAAGTCAGGGTATCTCTTCATCCATGTTGCATATGTCCCTCTGTGGTTTTGCCAATCAACTTTTACCAAAGGTATTTCTTTGTTCCTTAATTTTTTAATTCTACGATTCACAATCTGAATTGGCTTCTCTTCGTATGTGTAATCATCCTTTAAGAGCACATGTGTTGGTTCAATGACATGTAATGGGTCTCGTAGTTATTCCCGTAGCATAGAAACATGAAAAACATTATGCATATGTTCCATGACCGGCGGTAAGGCTACCTGATACGTCACCGGGTTGATTTTCTTAGGGATTTCATATGGCCCGACATATCTCGGCGCTAGCTTGCCCTTTACTCTAAACCGCATCTGCTCTTTCATAGGAGTTATTTTGATAAACACATGGTCCCCGACTTCATATTCTCGATCTCTTCTTCAAACATCCGCGTAACTCTTTTGGTGGCTTGTGCAGTTTTCAATCTTTGTTGAATTGAGGGAAATACTTCAAACAATTTTTCCATTTCTAATAACCATGTCTCTACCTTTAATGGTTCAATACCTCCCAAGAAAGTCGACAGTTTCATCTTCATGAACTTCTGAGTTAAATTTATAATGTCATTGTTATCCAGCTCAACTTGGACCAGAGGTGGCGGAGGTTGTTGTCTTTGCTGTTGTATCATTGCTTTAAAGGCTACGAGCATTTGTTCTATTCGGCTCATTCGAGCCTCAGAAGATCTCGCTGCATCATCATCTCTTGCATTTTCCATCGATGTAGGTAAACAGGACAATAATAAACATAGGCAAATAGTTCTTTTTGCAATATTTAGCACATTCATTCCCAGTTCATTCATTTCAATTTCTTGCGTTCATGTTCAAATTCAGTTTTCACATTTACAGAAATTAACACACACACTCTCACATGCAAATGAAATGCCTTAATTCTTTCTAGGACATTCTATAGCTCATATGGACTTGTGTATGCGGTATTACACGTTGTTATCCTAGTTAGGCAACCCAAAAGGAAGGTGAATTGGGTTATTAAAAAATTTTACAATGTTAAAAAATAATAAACACAATATTTAGAATTTTAACAAATAAAAAAAACAGAACAATAATTATCAATATAAAAGTAAGAGAGATAGGAAGAGAAAATCAAACACTGAGATTTATAGTGGTTCGGCTCGCCGGGCCTATGTCCACTCCCCAAGGAACCTTCTTGAGAATTTCTTTACTATCAAAATGAGTCAATACACCACCAAGGCGTCACCAAGCCTGTGAATTTTGCACAGGTCTTATTTTTATCTGTTGAGCCTCACTCAACAATAAATTCCTCACTCTTACAAAATTCCTTCACAAAATAATAAATAAGGATAAGAGGTACTTAACCCTCTTTTACAATAATTCTCTCACAAAGAGTAGATATAAAAAAATAAGAATAAAGACTACACTTAGATTTGAAAGTGAAAGAGCAGAATACAATACACTCAAAAATTTGGAGCACATAGATTTTTCTCTTCAAGTTCTTTTTTTTTCTTCACACAAAACACTTCTATTTATATCCAAAAATATACCTGTTGGAGAGGCAGATGCTCTTTTGACAAATCACGAGGCATCTATTTGTTTTCAAGTTTTTATCATGTGGCACCCTTTCCTTTTGTGAAACATTGTGGTTGAAAGTTAAACAAAACTTACTAACATGTGAGTTTTGAGTAATATATATTGTGTGTATATATATATTAGGAAATAAGGTAAAAAAAAAATGTGCCTGCAACGTCCACATTAATTTATATAAACATGTAGTTACAACATTTCAATTTCAAACTTCAACATGTAAAATATGCTGCAATTTTGCAACCATTTCTTTTTATATTATATCAAATGTGTATATATATACTCCTTCTAAAAGTTTTGTAATTGTTGAAGAGATTATGAATGTACTCAAATAAAAATAACCAATCATCCCATGTGAGTATGTTAAAAGGAAACAATTCAACAATATCATATTTGTCAAAATAATACAACCAATCAATCAATTTTGTCAAAACAATACAATTAATCAATTTTAAATTTGTCAAAAAGTGAATAGTGACCAGCCAACCAATCAATCAATTTTGTCAAAAAGTGAATAGCGATATTTTCAAAATATTTTCATTTAAATAATATTTATAAAAAATATATCATGCAACCTATATTTTAAACAGATAATATTTTGTGTCAAATAATATAGAATATGTATATTAAAAAATCTAAAATTTTCAAATAATATTTTAGATATCATCAAAATTTAACAATATGATTAACAATCTTCCCCTTTTTGATGATGACAATATTTGTATAGATTTGACACAAAATAAAAATCAACAAAATTATTTGATAATTTTGCAGCATAAGATATTTGATAATTTGTAAATTTACATTTTAAAATTAAAACTGATAATTTTCTCCCCTTTTGACATCATCAAAATAAAATATGGACATAGAAAGGTTTTAGAAAGAAAAAAAAAATTTGCAGTGATCAAAGCAAAAATCAGACAAACACATTTGAGAAAATAATCTGAGATGCACAAAAAATATAATAATGATTCTTATGTCTTATTGTGATCATTGTGGAGATTTTGGAGCATCTCCTGAAAAAATGGTGCATTGATCCCCAAAATGTTGACAAACAAAAGATTTGATCAGATATGCATCAAGTATTGGATCGGAATAGTGTATAAAAAGTGACAAAGATGATAGGCAGAGATAAGAAATCGTCAAGTGTTGTTAGAGAAATATTTGTTTTACCTTCTTGTGTAATCATGTCATTTCTTACCTTAGCCATCAATGGTTCTAACATGAGGTGCCTGTAATGTAGGCAAATGAGAGGCTACAAATGGTGCAGTCACACGCTATTCTAGTAACTGAGAGTCATAGTGTTTTTGGTAATCGGAATCATATCGATGCTATTAATAACACTATGGCTCTTAATACACAGGTAATGACTGCGATGTCTAATATGGCTCGACGACTACAAACAAGAATACAAGAAAATCAGCAATGGAGAGACGGGGTGTGCTTGTTAAAATAACATTTGGCTAATATTCGTCAGGAGAAGAGAGAGCTAGAAAGGAAAAATTCGCAGTTGGAGAATGCGGTTCAATATTATGCAACAGTTATAATGCCAAGACTCACAGAAGTCGAAAATAGAGAGAGGCATGTAAAGGAGGCTCATGAAAAATTGTTGAGAGAAGTGAAACGCAAAAAATCTACGAAGCCTTCTCAACCTGTACATGTAATCGATCAGTAGTTTCTCTTTCTGAAATAAAATTGCAAGCATTTCTCTCTAAAAGATTATCTATCTTTGCTATATATAAAAAAAAATTACGAATAAGGAGAAAAAAAAAATTAGTTGATAATGATATATATTCCCCCTAAAATTATGCATAGAATATACAAATACCCTCTTAAGATTATTCGTATTTTTATTTTTTATTTTATTGATTTAATCTCAAAAGATTACATAATACGAGTCTTCCCCTAAATTAATGCACAAAAGAAAATTACACAAATTGTAAGAAAATGATTACCAATTTATAAAACCAAGGGCCATTAAGATCCAACCATAAACAACTACACCAAGTGCACTAGCATAAAAAGAAAAAATACAAATAAAAACAATTTCTTCATACCAGGTGGAAGCAATTGTTATTAAATACAAGAGAGTTTGTACCACTAACAAAGTGCAAAAACAATTTAAACATGTTGATTGGCGATGATGTTGATGATCGGAAAGAATTGAGAATATCGGGGATGAATATGTGTAGATCATAGATGAATTTTTGTAGATCGGTGATGGATCTTGGTGAATTAGTAACGGATCTTGATGGATTGGTACTTGATCTTGATAGATCGGAAATGATGTTGAAGATCGATGATGAAGGTTTTGTGTAGAGCAGTGATGGATCTTGGTAGATCAGTGAGGGATGTGGGTGGATGATGGTAGTGATGAACGTGATGGATGATGTTGGTGATGGAGTCAGAGTTGCATGATGAAGGGGAAGCGAGATGGAGTCGGAGTTGGATGAAACAGAGAGCGAGAGTGAAAGAGAAAATAGAGAGTAAGGAGAGAAAGCGAGTGAGAGAGAGAGAGAGAGGGTGAGGGAGAGAGAGAGAGAGAGAGAGAGAGAGAAAATATATATATATATAAAATAATAATTATTATTTTATTTAATTATTTATTTTTATTTATTATTTTATTTTTATTTAAAATTTATATAAATATTATATTGGAGTATTCATCATACCAAGTTCAGTTCTAATATAATAAAATTGTTCTTCATTAAGAGACTTGGTAAATATGTCAGCTAATTAACGATTTATAGGCACAAATTCGAGTTCAATGTCACCTTTAAGTATATGATCTCTTAGAAAATAATACCTTATTTCAATGTATTTAGTACATAAGTGCTGAATTGGATTTTTTGAAATGTAAATAGCACTCGTGTTGTCACATTTTATAGGAATATGATCATAGTAAAGTCCAAAATCTTGAAGTTGTTATTTCATCCAAAGCAATTGTACACAACACCCAGCGGCGGCAATGTATTATGCTTCAGCAGTTGACAGCCACTGAATTTTGTTTTTTGCAAAATCAAGAAGTGAGTGAGTGTCCAAGAAAGTGACAAATACCACTTGTGCTTTTTCGATCAAGTCTACATCCCGGAAAGTCGGCATCCGAGTGACCAAAACGTTCAAAAGTACTTCCCTTTGGATACCATAGTCCCAAATTTGGAGTTCCAATAAGATACCTGAAAATACATTTGACTGCAGTGATGTGTGACTCTTTAGGTGCGGATTAAAAACGTGCACACATACAAACATTAAACATTATATCCGGTCTACTAGCAGTGATGTAAAGTAAAGAACCGATCATATCTCAATATTTCTTTTCATCTACCGGTTTACCTTGCTCATCTTTGTTAATTTTTATTGATGTGCTCATTGGAGTTGTTGCAGGTTTTGATGATTCCATTTCAAACCTTTTAAGTAGATCCTTGATATATTTTGTTTGATTTAAATGAATCCCATCCTTGGTTTGTTTAATTTGTAGACCGAGGAAATAATTTAACTCCCCCATCATACTCATTTCGAATTCACCATGCATATCTTTAGCAAACTTTTTGCACAAATTTTCATTAGTAGCACTGAAATGGATATCATCAACATCAATTTGAACAATTAGTATATTTTCCTTTTTGATTTTTATAAAAATAGTTGTTTCAATTTTTCCTCTAGATAAGTAGAAAATTACTCAGTCTTTCATATCATGCTCTAGGAGTTTGTTTTAAGCCATATAAGGCTTTTGAAAGTTTGAAAACATGATCCGGGTATTTATGATTTTCAAAACCGAGAGGCTGTTCATCCATTTTATTTCAAAAAATCCATTTTGTACCAATAACGGGATGATCCTTAGGTCGATGAGTCAAAAACCAAATTTCAATCCTTTCAAATTGATTTAATTCTTCTTGCATTGCTAAAATTCAGTTTTCATCATTTTCAGCTTCTAAAAACGATTTTGGTTCAATTTGTGAAACAAACACTAAGTTACCACAAACATTTTTAACAGAGGAACGAGTTTTTATACCTTCTGCCGCATCACCTATGATAAATGTGGGAGCTGAATATCGATACATGCAGGAAAGCCAAATATCAGGTCTGATGGAAATCAGGATATATATATTATTCGGCTCCGTCCTGGACGATCCCGAAGCCGAATAGATTAATCGGCCATAGAACCAATTGAACAAAAAGCCGAGTAGGAATTGGCATATGACAGAACAGCCGAATGAGCAATCATGCGATGGATTAAGAGTAGGCTCAACCCTAGGGCCCAGAAGCGAATATAAATAGAGGAACATCAACCAAAGAGAGGTATGTAAGAACAGACCCAAGAAACTTAAGACACAAGAAAACGTGAGACATATACTAACTTGTCCGTCGGAGTGCTAATTCCGGCACCCCCAACCGGAGTGTTAATCCCTTTTTGAGGTGGCAATCAGAGGATCAGGAACGTCCTTCAAGATCCAAAAGTATTTCCAAACCACTTCCCCATAATTGGCGCCATCTGTGGGAATACTCAAGCATATCTATGGCGGGCGTCACAAAAGATCCTCCGATAGTCGCTGACGAAACTACACCAAGAGACGACCTCACTTCAAGAAACATGCTGGGACCGGAGAATATCGCCGCGCGACGTGCCTTGAACTTCAATTCAGTAGCTCAGACCTCACCATCAACTTCAATGCATGAGACAATGCAGACGATTATGTATCAAGCAAAGCAAAATGAACAACTGCTGGAGAACATGATGGCTGAGAACGAGCGTCTGCGTCAGGATTTGGCCTTAGAGGTGGCGAAATCCCAACAAGCCGCATGCCAAGACCGAGTTTGACCTTTGGGAAAGAAGGATGGTCAACGACATCGACTTCAGAAACGCAATAATGACAGTGATTCAGACTCACCATCCCTGGAGCCTAGAAAAAAAGGACGCGTTGATATATCCAGCTCATCTGAAAGAAGTCCACATGCACACGAGGGAGAAGCGATGATTCGGATAAGGAAGATAAACATGACCCTTTCATGTGACAAATTGCAAGGGCTGTGCTACCCAAAAAGTTCAAGGCACCGTCGTTCACCCTCTACGACGGAAAATCGGACCCCACTCATTACATCAAGCGATGACCCTCTATGCTGACGACGAAACCCTCATGTGTCGAATATTTCCAAGCAAACTGGGACCACTGGCCATGAGGTGGTACTATAAACTGGAGTCGTCATCGATTTAGAGCTTCCACCAACTCCAAAAGTCATTCAGGGTGAGATTCATCACTAATGAGGTCCAGCCGATTCTGTTTGGGCCATGCAAATTAAACCGGAAGAAACCCTTCGTGAATACTCGGCCCGCTATGGGAACGCTTTAATATGGTAGATGATGCTTGCAATGACTCCATGGCCATCATCGCTTTTAAGATAGGATTGCATCCTAATAGTCCCCTCCGCAGTTCATTAACCAGACGGCCCCCCAAAACCGTCTGGGCGTTAATGAAGAAGGTCAAAGAGTACTGCAAAGTAGAAGATAATGCCCTACGGGTCAAAGCCAGACGTAAAGCCGTTGAGACGGCCACGTCGGGAATTGTTCAGCCGATTAGCGTCGTGCCATCAAAAAGCCCCGAGCTGCGAAATCAAACTAAAAGAGAGAAAAGGCATGACTCGCGACGATCAAACGACCAATGTTCACATCGAGCTATTGAACAGTATCAAGTGAATAACAGGCGCACATGGCACTCAGGCAAGAAATACTTGAAACTAACAGAGCCAATCAATAAGATTCTGTCGAAAGTTCAACACCTTCCGTTCTTCAAGTGGCCGCCCAAGATGACGGGACCTCCTAATGCGAGAAGATGGGATAAACGGTGTGAGTATCATAAAGACCACAGTCACAACACTAATAGTTATTATGCATTAAAGGATCACCTGGAAGAATTGGTGCAAGGCGGCCATCTTACGCAACACATCCGAAAGAATAATTCAACAAATGTAGTAGCTCTATGGCCAGAGTCACCTCTTCTTGGTGTAATTCATATGATATACAGCTTGACGGCGTCATCCGAGGTGCATACAATTCAGTTGCAGTCTAGCCCCCACAGCCCAATGACACCAGCGAAATGGCTCCATGACACTGGAAGGATCAGTTTCGACAATAGTAACTTAGTTGGAGTAACTCACCCCCACGCTGATCCCCTCGTCATCGAGCTACGCGTAAACAGATTCACCATTGAGCGTGTTCTCATTAACCAGGGCAACACTTCGGAAATAATGTATTACAAAACTTTCGTCAAACTTGGCCTCACTGATTCGGACCTATCTCCGGCTGATTACCTGTTATTCAACTTCAATGCTAACTCGGAGTATCCTTTGTGCAAAATCACACTACCGGTACGGGCCGGCACCAGATCAGTAGATGTAGAATTTCTGGTTGTCAAGGTTCCCTCTCCATATAATCTCATCATGGGCAGAACTTGGTTACATACAATACAAGTCGTGCCAAGCACCTACCATCAACTATTTCGTTTTCCGACTGGGTACGTTATCGAACAAATTCGCGACTGTTAGAAATCGACACAGGCATGCTATATTCTTGCTGCAAAGAGGCCAAGGGAGCTGGAAGTGCATTCAATTAAGGTACCGGATAGGGAGAGCCTCGAAGATGTTAGGAAGATCCCAAGCGAAAAGGCAACTGAAGCCTTGGATCGGGTCGAAATTGACGGAAGTCCTGACAAGTTTTTCATGATCGGCGCTTTCTTGGATAAAGTTGAAAGGCAGGAGTTGGTATCCTTCTTACTCGGCAATATTGATGTGTTCGCATGGTCCCCACACAAGATGCCAGAAGTGGATCCATCTGTGGCCCAACACCACTTAAACGTTGATCCGAAATGTAAGCCGATTATTTAGAAAAGTCGGCGGTCAGCTGAGGAGCATACTTCCACCATTGTTGAAGAAGTAGATCCATTACTTTTGAGCTGAAGAATGCGGGGGCAACTTATCAAAGACTAGTGACTGCCATGTTCAAGGAACAACTTGGTCATACCATGGAAGTATACATCGACGATATGGTGGTCAAGTCCAAGGAAAAGCACTCCCATCTAGCCGATCTGGCAGAGACATTTGGCATCCTTCGAAAGTACATGATGAAATTGAATGCCTTAGCTAGTGCGTACGGCATCGAATCCAGCAAATTCCTTGGCTACATCATTAACAACTGCGGAATCAAAGCCAACTCAAGGCAAATAACGGCAATTTTAGAGCTTGGCTCCCCTCGGTCAGTTATAGAGGTTCAGAAGCTGATAGGAATGGCCGCCGCACTCAATAGATTTATTAGCCGTTCCACAAATCTCTGCCGACAATTCTTTCACACACTTCGACAAGGCAGAGCATTTGAATGGACCCCCGAATGCCAGGCAGCTTTGGACAGCTTGAAGTCTTATCTCCAATCAGTACCACTCTTGGCAACACCTGCGACAGGCGATCCCCTCATTTTGTATCTAGTGGTATCCGACCAGGCAGTCACCGCCGTATTGTTAAGGGAAGAACTTGGGGAGCAGCAACCAGTTTACTATGTGAGCAAAGTAATGGTCGACGCCGAAACACGTTACCTTCCATTGGAAAAGCTTATCCTTGCCCTCATCATGGCTGCAAGAAAACTGATGCATTACTTTTAGGGGCATACCATTGGGGTACTAACGGACTATCCCCTCCGGCCAACGCTCCGCAGCGCGGAAGTATTGGGGCGTATTTCGAAATGGGCTCTGGAACCCAGGCAGTACAATATCCAGTTTTTACCCAGAACTTTCATAAAGGGGTAAGTGCTCCCCGACTTTGTAGACAAATTCACAGGATCCCTCGCCGAATTTAAGTCTGATCAAGTGCAAACCAAGTCCAACTGGAGAATGTATGTTGGCAACGTTTGGCAGATGTATTGTGACGGGTCATCCAACCAGGGTGGTAGTGGGGCTGGTGTAGTAATCATGACCCCCGAAGGGGCAATAATCGAACAGACCGTCAAACTGGGCTTCGATGCATCGAACAACGAGGCCGAATACAAAGCACTATTAACCGGCCTACGGAATGCACTTCACCTCGGTGCGTTGCGTCTGCTTGTTTTCTGTGACTCAAAGCTAGTAATGAATATGCAGCCAAAAATGACCGCATGGCAGCCTATATGAAAACGGTGAATTCTTTGCTCGTGAAATTTGATCACCACGAACTGAATCAAATAACCCAGGATCAGAACACACATGCGGACGCCCTGGCATGCTTAGCCTCTGCCATCAACTCAGAAACTAAGCGGACAATCGAAGTTGGGTTCGTCCCTAAGCCGAGCATTGCCTCTTCAGAATTAGTTCAGATCAACGTTATAAAACCGGGTTCAAGTTGGATGGACTCTATCGCCACATTCCTATCTTCAGAATAGCTCTCTATGGATAAGAAAGAAGCACACAAACTGTGAAACAAAGCCCTTCGATACTACTTGGATCTGTAAGGGAACCTCCACAAAAAATCTTTCTCTGGGCCGTACTTAGAATGTGTTTACCCGGATAAAGTGGAGGAACTTTTGTCTGAAATACATGAAGGCAATTATGGTGCCCATTCGGGCGGACGTTCTCTAGCTCATCGAGCAAAAATGCAGGGGTACTATTGGTCGACCATGAGAACCGATGCCGAGTGTTATCTCAAGAAATGTGAGCAATGCCAGAAGTTTTCCCCCTTAACTCATCTGTCTGCCGAGGAGTTAAACTCTATCACTAGTCCTTGGTCATTAGCTCAATGGGGGCTTGATATCATTGGACCATTGCCACAGGCCCCAGGCAACAGACGATTCTTAATTGTTACGACGGATTATTTTACAAAATGGGTGGAAGCGGAGGCACTAACACATATTCGAGATTCCTACGTTAAGCGTTTTGTATGGAAAAACATCATAACGAGATTCGGCATACCACAAGCGCTTGTTTCAGACAACGGTATCCAGTTTGATTGTGGCGTGTATCGAGAATTCTGCAATACTTATGGTATCCGGCCTTACTTTTCCTCGCCAGCTTATCCCCAAAGCAACGATCAAGTGGAGGCCACCAACAAGGTTATTTTAGACGGCATCAAAAAAAGACTGGAGAAAGCTAAAGGCAGATGGGTCGAAGAGTTGCCCAGCGTGCTGTGGGCTCATCGCACCACTCCGAGGCGATCCACTGGGGAAACGCCGTTTGCTCTGTGCTTCGAAACCCAGGCAATCATCCCCCTAGAGATCGGCCTTCCAACCTTGAAATTGAAGGTTTTTGACATGGGCCGAAATGACATGATATTGGCCTTGGACTTGACTCTGATTGAAGAATGCCGAGACCGTGCCTTTGCTTCCATGGCATGATACCAACAACAGCTCGCTAAATCGTATAATCAACGTGTTCAGGTATGCCGTTATATAGTAGAAGAATTGGTCCTCAAGAAAGTGCTTCCTGCTGCTAGGAATCCCACTGACGGAAAATTGGGTCCTAACTGGGATGGCCTTTATCAGATTGACTCAATCGCAGGGACAGGGGTATATCGGCTCAAAGACATGGAGGGAAGAAGTTTGCCACGTTCGTGGAATTCCACACACTTGCGCAAATTTTATCATTAAGCTAATTTGTACGGCACAACAGCTTGTTTTGAATTTACGCCGTGTACATCTTTCTTTTTTCAATACAATGTTTTTTCTTTCTTGCCCACTGAGTTATGGTTGTCAAAAAGCCTCTGAATTCGGAACCCCATCCGTGAAAGACATATTTGGGCCAAACAAGCCTCCGAATTCGGAGCGCCCTTCGTGAACCACGATTGGCCAACACAAAAAGCCTTCGAATTTGGAGCCCCATTCGTTAATGACACGTTTGGGCCGAATAAGCCTCCGAATTCTGAGTGCCCTTCGTGAACCACGATTGGTCAACACAAAATGCCTCCGAATTTCGAGTCCCATCTGTTAATGGCACGTTTGAGCCGAATAAGCCTCCGAATTAGGAGCGCCCTTCGTGAACCACGATTGGCTAACACAAAAAGCCTCCGAATTCGGAGCGCCCTTCGTGAACCACGATTGGCCAACACAAAATGCCTCCAAATTCGAAGCCCCATCCGTGAAACTCACGTTTGGGCTGAATAAGCCTCCGAATTCAAGGCGCCTTTCGTGGAAGTCACGATTAGCCAACACAAAAGCCTTCAAATTTGGAGCCCCATCCGTGAAAGACATGTTTGGGCCGAAAAAGCCTTCGAATTCGGAGCACCCTTTGTGAACCACGATTAGCCAACACAAAAAGCCTCCGAATTCGAAGCCCAATCCGTTAATGACATGTTTGGGCCGAATAAGCCTCCGAATTCGAAACCCATCCGTTAATGACACGTTTGGACCGAATAAGCCTCCGAATTCGGAGCCCCGCCTGTTAATGACACGTTTGGGCCGAATAAGCCTCCAAATTCGAAGTGCCCTTCGTGAACCACGATTGGCCAACACAAAAAGCCTCCGAATTTGGAGCCCCATCCATTAATGACACGTTTGGGCCGAATAAGCCTCTGAATTCGGAGCGCCTTTCGTGGACCACGATTGGCCAACACAAAAAGCCTTCGAATTCGGAGCCCTATCCGTGAAACTCACATTTGGACCGAATAAGCCTCCGAATTCGGAACGCCTTCGGTGGAAATCACGATTGGCCAACACAAAAGCCTCCAAATTCGGAGCCCCATCCGTAAAAGACACGTTTGGGCCAAAAAAGCCTCCGAATTCGGAGCACCCTTCGTGAAAACTACGATTGGCCAAACACAAAAAGCCTCTGAACCCGGAGCCCCATTCGGGAAAGATGCATTTGGGCCGAATAAGCCTCCGAATTTGGAGCGCCCTTCATGGAAATCGCATTGGGCCAACACAAAAAGCCTCCGAATTCTGAGCCCCATGTGTGAACGACACGTTTGGGCCGAATAAACCTCCGAATTCGGAGCTCCTTTCATGGATATTGCGATTGACAAGCGCTAACGCGATTGATGTAAAGTAGTAGATGGTCATAACCTAATTTACAAGCATTAACTGAAAAAACATATAGAAATTCTAAATAAAATGTTTTATTAAATAGATCATGAGTACATTCTTTACATAAAAACGGAACAATGTACATAAAAATTATTTGGCTCCATCCTCGTCATTAGTCTTCTCGGTCTTGAAAGCCTCGAACAGAGAAGTATAGCTCTGATACAGAGGTGACGCCGGACCAATGCCTGCAACTTGGAGAGCCTTGATCCATCCATGCTTAAATCCGCGATTTTCACATCGACAGACTTCCTCGGCTAGTTTTTCCTTCGTCTTCTCTATTCTAATTTTTCGGCTGTCATGGAAGCTTTTTTCATAGGACCTGGTCTTCGTAACTTCTATAGCGAACATACTCGCCGTTTCTCGGCCGGCAATTGCGTGATCCAAAATTCGCTGGTTTACTCATTCCATGACAATCTGATTCACTTGATTCGCCGATTGAGTCTCGGAGGTGTTAGCTTTCTTCAGCTCACTTTCAGCCTTCTCCGCGTGGGCTTGCAAGCTTCGGATGCGAGCGTCCTTTTGCTCTATCTCTCTTCGCGCGGCATGAAGACGCATGTTGATTTCATAGGAGGTATATAAACCCTTTACAACTCTATCGACACCCTCCCGAAAAACTTCATAATTAGCCCAGCCGACCAGGGATTGTTGAACTTCTGGCAGAAAAATCTATCAAGCGAACTCGACTGCTACATTTGGGTCACGGATAATCGAATCTGCCTCCATCATCAGTTTGTTCCCAACGAAGACCGAAAAACTCAACGAACGCGGTGTCCCACTAGTTTCTCCTCGCGAACGAGGGGAGTTACCTCATTGTTATTTTTCCTTCCTGGGTGATCTACTTCGACGACATGGGAAATAGCGCCTCTCACGCTCCCCCGACGTCTTAATCCCTGTGTGCATAAGCTCGCCACCTCGATTCATCTCTGAGTCCATTTCCGCTAGTGTCCTGCCCTCTCCTCTGTTGTTGAAGAATAGTCTTCTTGCCATCCACAGTTGTCCACACTACTTTTTTTCTCTCCTAATTTGTTAGATTTGAACGCAACAATGGTACCTCCGTGTATGCAGCCCACACCCCATTTATTCATTAGGGGTACAGCACTCCCGAGGTGATCTCATCAATGCTCTGCGCACCGATATTCGGCGTTCCAGTTCATGCATTAGTTGGGGCAAGGACAGATTCGTTAATCTAATCGTCTAAATTTCAGAGCCTTGTGCCGATAAGTTGATGTGCCCCAGCTAATCCATGAACCACCAATATTCGGCATTCCAATTCATTCATTAGTTGGGGCAAGGGCAGATTCGTTAATCAAATCGACTAAATTTCAAAGCCTTGGGCAAGTGCAGATTTGTTAATCAAATCGGCTAAAGTTCAAAGCCTTGGGCAAGGGCAGATCCATTAATCTAATCGGCTAAACTTCAAAGCCTTGGGCAAGGGCAGATTTGTTAATCTAATCATTAAATTTTAGAGCCTTGAGCCGATAAGTTGACGTGCCCCAGCCAATCCATGAACCACCAATATTTGGCGTTCCAGTTCATGCACTAACTGGGGCAAGGGTAGATTCATTAATCTAATCGGCTAAATTTCAAGGCTTTGCACCACTAAGTTGTGCCCCAGCCAGTCCATGAACCACATATATTCGGCAGTCCAGTGCATTCACCAATTGGGGCAAAGGCAAATTCATTAATTTATTCGGCTAAATCGCAAAGATACGCAGTTATTTTATCGAATGTTTAATTTACTCATCTCATGATCTTACATCCTACTAAATTGTTAACTAGCACATACAGTAGACAGAAAGACAAAGGAAATTTTCATTAATAAATTAAGTATAAATAGTAGTCATTTCATGTATGAAAATTACCCTACATTTAACTTCTAACCGAAATAAATAAGCAAAAATCTACTAACAAAAATCTACAAAAACTACGTACGGAAGATGCCTAACAAAAATCAAAATATCACCCTGGTCAATCTTTAGGGTCAGACTCCTGCGGCTCAACGTCCACCTGCTCATATGGAATCGGCTACGCCGATGTCACATTAGCAGCAGTAAGGGCTTTGAGCCAGCCATGTTTGAAGCCCCGATTCTCGAACTTGGGCACTTCCTCCATGTAGTTCTCCAATGCGGCGTCCTTCCCAGCCTGGAACACTTTGGAAATCTCAGAGTTGGCTATTTCCTTTGCCTTCTTCGATTCTTCCAAATCGGCTTCCAGTTTGGCGATCACCTCATTGGCTAACTTGAGCGCGTTTTCGCTCGCTTTTGCCCTCTCTTCGGCAGCCAACCCGAGTTGGTCGAAACTCTTCGCCTTTTCTGCCTCGGCGTCGGCCGTCGCACGTTCTTCCACCACTTTCACTGCCTCGGACTCGGCTCTTAGAGAGGCCTCCATGGCCTTGCTTTTCTCATTTTCAACTTCAACTTTAAGAAAGCCGATCTGTTCAATAGCGTCATGTTGATGGCGGCTAGTCTCGGCTACCCCGTCTACCGTCTACAAGACAAAAAATTAGAGTTAAAAAATAAAAAATATATATATATATAGGCGGAAGACTGAAGATAAGGCTCAAGTTATGTACCAATATGGCCGATTGAGCGGCTAATGCTATTGACAGCAAATCCGACTCCGCCCAAAAAGTTGCTCTGTCAACCGGTAGGGAAATTGAAGAGGCCATGCTCAAGGTCACAACTGGATCTTTCACAGCCGACACATCAAAAGCAATCGGCACGTTCTTTATCCTTGGTTGAACAATAAATGGCACAACCGAGTCCGACTCCTCTATGCGCCGCTGTTTATCAGTTAGGTTTTCTGCAGAGTCAACTTCTCACTCGGCAGGATGTTTTTCCCCCCTTGTAGACACTCCATTTTTGACCGTCCTCAAGACTTGGACGTCACCATTGGAACACTCGGTGATCATCCTTGTTTGTGTTCATCTTGAGTTTTCGGAGGTCTCGGTTGCGCGCCTTGCCTCAAGATCTCTCGACTCGACCGTGTTGTGTCTGGTTTTGCACTAAACACTTGTGTTTTGCCTTGAAGGGGCAGGGAATGCCTTGTGAGGCATCCCCACACATCACCGACCATGGCTTGAGGCCACTGGCCAGTGATTTTGTGCCATCGGCAATGTATATTGCCGGTCGGCACTCTTTGTTGCCGGTCGGCCATTTATTTTGCCAAAATGGCAATTTTGAATGGCCGATCACTGTTCATCTACTTTTGGTAGATATTTTGTGCCAGCTGTGATAGCTGGCACCCACTCTGCTCCCCTCCATACATGTGTATGGAGGGATATCTCTCTTGACAAGCTTATTTAACAAGCTTTACAAGAGAGAGCTCTATAAGAGAGAGTGTCCTCTCTTGATATTAGGGTTAGACAACATTTTAGAGAGTTTTGATATTAGGGTTAGGAATTTGTATCTATCCTATATCTCTCTCTCTCTCTCTTGAGCTTAGTGTGTGTGTTTTGTCTTACTTTTGCTCACAAGCACCCACCATTACACCATCCCTTGGAGCTGAGGCCTCTTAAGGGTTGTTTTGGAGGTTTTGAAGCTGGTTTCAACCTAAAAAAGCTGCTGGAGCTCCATTGTTGAAGAAGGTCTTCAAGGGTAAGAAGCTTGCTCCTTTTTACCCCTTTCTTGCATTGTATTTTTTCCTACCTTGAAATTGTTTTTGTGTTTAGTATATAACATAAAAAAGTTCTGTTTTTAGGCCCTCTAAATAGTTTGTTCAGAGTGTTTTGTGGTTTGAGGTTGTTTGACCCCTCTTAAGCCTTGTAAGGCTCAATTTTGTGCCATTTTGTGTAAGCTCCGAGACCTTGGTGTTTGGGCCTCCTCACCCTTGAAATCTTGAGGGATTTCAGAGGTGAGGATGGTGCCTTGAGGTCCCAAGAAGGAGAGGGTCACCCCCTCTCCTTGTTGTCCTTGAAAGTGACCATTTTTGCTTCTTGAGGGAGCATCTAGCTTAGGCTCTTGTTGACCATGCCTTAGCTGATTTTTGTGCTTATTATGTCATAATATGCCTTTGTTTTTAGTTGGTTTTGGTACACCATGCTTGCTTAGTATACATGCCTTGTAATGCCACTTTGTTGCCTTAACATGCCTTAGGTTGTAAACCATTGTTCTAGCATGTTTTAGGCTTGGCTTTGTGAAGCTTTTGTGCTTATTTTGTTATGTTTGAGGTCTATCCTTAGTTGTTTGGGTCGACTTTGGCATGCTTAGTATAGCCCCTTTGCATTTTTGGTTTGTTGGCCTTAAGTGTATGAATGTATAGCATGCATCCTTGCCTTAATTTAGTGGGTTGGGACCATTTGCCATGTTATTTCAGTCCCTTTAACATGCTTGTATGCTTACCTTAGATGCCCCTTTGATGCTTTGAAAGCTTATGTTGCATGCTCCATGTTTTGGCCCTTGTGCATACTTTGGAATTTGAGCCACTTAGATGCCATCTAGGGGGTCCCTTTGCATGGTCTAGGTCTGCCTTGGACCTGTTTTAAGCCTTCTTGGCCTTGCGAGGCTTGGTTGGCTTAGCTATGGTTTGAGTCACCTTTGACTTGCTTTAAATGCTTGGACCATTTGCATGCTAATGTTTGTCTTGTTTAAGTTGGTTTGGCACCTCTTATAGCATGATTTTCAAGGCTTATAATGCATGCCATATGTCCATGATTATTCCCTTTTAAGTGTGCTTAAAAGTTGTCCTTTGATGCTTAAGCGTTAGGCCTTAACATGTGCATGTGTGTATGTGTGTTTGGTCCCATTTTCTTCAGCTTTTGGCCGCTGTTTTGGACCTAACTTAGAGCTGTCCAATTAGTGTAAGTCCATCCCTTGCATGCCATTCAAGTGTTGTTACATCATCCCATGTTTGCATGCTTTGGTTGCACATGTTACATGCTTGAAATCACTTGCATTCGCCTTGTATTCCATTGGTCAAGTTGCTAGCATGTTGCGTGATTGGATCACATCTTGCATGCTCTAGTGGTTTGCATAATTGTGGCATGCTTGTTTGCTTTGTTGCTTAGTTTGTGTACCTAATGTGCATTGCATGTTTGTATGTTCTCTTTTATGCCATTTTGCATATTAGCTAACATGCTTAGGTTGCATCGCATTGAATATGCATGCCTTGCCTCTTGAAGTCAAGTGATAGAGGTTGGGCCTTTATGTGTTTATTTGGTTTGCATTTCATTTGACATGAAAATGTACAACTTGGTCTCTTGGGCCATCACGCATTGAAATGCGCGATTGATGGTCCGAGAACCAAGGAGCATGTCCCTTTGACTCACTCACATGATAAGGGACGTGATTGGTGCATATATGGCTTGAATTTCATTGCCATGCAAAGTTCTGCATAGAGTGCCGACCGGCAATAAATCGGTGGCCGATGGATTCATTGTGTGCCGATGGACACCAAATCACAGCCGGTGATGATTCCCTCCAGCCGGTGGCACTCCTCAACATCCAGTAAGCACATCATAAGACTTTGGAAGTCTTCAGAGGAGTATAGCAGGGAAAACAGAGGCAACGTGCGCATGGTAGTGTGCTTCCGAGCAGGACCGAGCATGCATTGCATTGGGCTCTCTTCCCGAGGCAGTTTATCTGTTTTCCCTAGATTAGTTAATTTGCTTAGTTAACTAGATGGCCTGTAATATTTAATTAGCTTGTAGGTTAATTATCTGTAATATTTATTTGGTCCCTCCGGGCGAGGGCGAATTTGTAATAAGTGTGGGTGCGTGTGTGTGCATGTCTTCCAATCCCCACTTCTTTCTTCCCTTTTATTTACCTGCTTATGAAGGTAGATTGGGGAATGTTTAAATTAGCATACCTTATGCTATGCATGCGTGCATCCATACATTTGTCTTGCATGCACCAGGCTCAGTACATCATGCTAATTGCATTTGTACTTCAATTCCAAATTGAATATGTGCATCAATTGATTGCATTTCACATGCCATGTTTAGGTTAGCCGAGCCTACTCTAATTGCATCCTGTATGTGTTGCATTAGTCAATTTGACATGAACTAGGACCATGCATGTTGGCTAACTAGTTTATTGTTTTGGCACGAAGTACGATGTAAGTATTTTCATGCTTTAGCATATCGCATGCGTGTGAATGCTATCATGACAGCATGCTTACCATGTGGCTAGATGCTTACGTGATAAACTGTTTGAATGCCCGTGGGTGAAGGTTGGATTGTCTAAGTTGGAAAAACTCGTTGAAATCCGTATTTTAGCCTACTTGCGAGTAGCAAATTCCAAAGTGTATTTCCAAAACAAACGGATATGCAATGCTTATTCCCAAAATTAGGCAATCTAGTCTATACTTTTGTGTTGTGCGCATAACATAGTAATTCTAGGCTAATAACCGGATTAAGAACATATAACGTTTTCAAAAATGGATATCATGGTTAGTAGAGGCCGATCTTCGGATCGGGCGAGAGGGGGTGCTCATAGCTGACCTTCCCCAATCGTACCCAAGTTCCCGAGCCGAGGCAACTTTGGTGATGACGGACACGTGGCCTTTGGCACCGAGTCAGGGTTTCCTAAATTCCCCAAAATAAAATATTTAGGTGGCGACTCTGTATCTGGCAAAGCAGTCCATGTTTGGCACTTCTTTTCAAAAATCTATTTCTCAAAACGATTTGTCGGATTTGGACTCTTTGGTTCAGATTAAGAACCGTGACACAAGTCGAGTCCGAACTGTAGCGCGGGGTCCCTCGCGGACGTTGTTACACCCCTCTGCTCGGCTTCCTGATCGCCCTGTTCGACAATTTGCTCCGTTTCAGCCGTTTCAATTTGAGCTGTCTCTTCTACAGTAACAAGCGGAAAAGACTCAGTCACGGCAGCAGTGGGAGGTTAAGATCGGTTGGTCTCGGCTCTCCTCCGGGCGGCTGCGTGAGCAACTCTCTAGCCATGTTCTCTAGATATGCATCGGGAAGGTCCCCTAAGTTGGTAAAAATATTTTCAAAGGAGACGTCCACTCAGCCTAAAATGGATGGAGGGTTGGATGGATTAAGGCCAGCTTCCTCAAAAGCCAAATTTAGAGCCTCGTCAACTTCTTCGACTTCCAAGATGGATTGATTCGGCTGCTCAGTGACTTCTTCGGCTACTTGTTCATCCGCCTGCTCTGAATCTAAAGCTTCCAGACCAATCTGCCTGAGGTTTTTGAAGTTAAGGAAAATAAAGGCCGTAAGCTGTTGTTCGCCCCTTGCAATAAGTTTGTTATCTGCGGCCGAAAATGTAGAGTAAGTCGGCTCATATCTCAAAAGTATGTGGGCCACCTTCCCTTGCTTTTGGAGGTTTAGACGGCCAAAGAACTAGAGTACAGTTTTGATTTACACAAGTACAACATCGTCGGCCGAAACCAAAACTTTCTTCAAATCGTTGCCTGCATAAGTAAGACGATAAGTGCATGGAAGGTAAGCCAGGTAAATATATAGCAAATACACATAAGGAACTATACGGCCACCTGGTTCGCCTTTTCTTCTAGACATAGGATCTAGGCGATCTTCGCCCTCGTCGAATTCCCAGTTGCCTCAGACAACGACCATGACATCGTCAACACGCTTGCCAGAGCTAGCAAGCATAGTCACCAAATGATGGTCAGTGTCTTTAGCCCTGAGAAAATAGCGCCCCTGCCGGCTAGAAGATTTGGCCAAGGCATAACAATGCCGAATAGCATGGATACCAAGATTGCTCCTAAGGTGTCGGTTTAACTCTACAATTCCCATTATGATTCAGTAAAAATTTACATTAGGTTGAGAAGGCATTAGACCCCAGTGGCGAAGGACAACCCTTAAAAATGGGTGAAGGGGGAAACAGACTCCGCCCTCAACGATTAATAGGAAAGAAAAGATGATTATACTCTTATCAGTCCTCTCCATATCAATTGTGCTCTCTGCCACAAGTGACAGATGGACGTCGTCAAGAATGGAAAAATGGTGTCGAAAACCAGAAACTCAATCTGCAAAAAGAAGGGCTTTCAAATGTTTTGCCATCCTAGCCAGTTTAGGGAATATGCTAAAGTAAAAACAAACAAAGAAATGGGATTCGAAATGGAGGAGAAGAGAACTTACAAGAAGCGGAGAAGAGAATGAGAGATAGGAGGAAGTTGCAAAGGTCGTGAAATGAAAGAGGTATACTGAAAGGCAAACTAAAAACTTTGCGTATTCAAAAAACATACATTCGAAAGGACAACATAGTTTCAAATCGCATTAAATGAAGGAAGCATATGAAGGGGCGGGAAATTGTAATGATGCCTAAAAGCATACACGTTCTGACACTTATGTTGGAATGAGGTTAACCGCCGTATTTTTTTTGACTTTTCAAGTTCGAAACCAAACATGTCGACTAACCGGTGTTAGTAGGATGTTTGGGGGGCAATTGTGGGAGCCGAATATCGGTACATGCAGGAAAACCGAATATCGGGTCTGATAGAAATCAGGATATACATTATTCGGCTTCTTCCTGGACGATCCCGAAGCCGAATAAATTAATTGGCCATAGAACCAGTTGAACAAAAAGCCGAGTAGAAATTGACATATGACAGAAGGGCCGAATGAGCAATCATGCAATGGATTAAGAGTGGGCCCGACCCTAGGGCCCAGAAGCGAATATAAATAGAGGAACATCAACCAAAGAGAGGTATGTGAGAACAGACCCAAGAAACTTAAGACATAAGCAAACGTGAGACATATACTAACTTGTCTGTCGGAGTGCTAATTTCGGCACCTCCGACCGAAGTGTTAATCCCTTTTTCAGGTGGCAATCAGAGGATCAGGAACGTCCTTCACGATCCAAGAGTATTTCCAAACCACTTCTCCACAATAAGGTCCTTGGAGTGGCCATGAGCATACTTCCATTCTTTTGGTAGATTTGAGTCGTTTTCCAGAAAAGCATATATTTCTTGAAGTTTCTCCATTGTCATTTCTTCTTCATGTTCGCATAATGGATTTTCTTCATTTTCTTTTATGTAAATGCTCTCCATGCTTGATTGATTTTCTGTAATATCATTACTTACAAGATTCTTGGAAATATCGTTGTTAGATTCATTAGAAGCGACATGCACAAATTCTTCAACACGTGGAGTTCTTTTATTGAATACTTTATAAGTTTTACTGGAAATTGAATAACTAAGAAATATAGCTTCATCTGATTTAGTATCAAATTTTTCTAAGTTATCTTTATTGTTATTCAATACATAGCATTTACAACCAAATGCGCGCAAGTGACTAATATTAGATTTTCTACCTTTCCAAATTTCATAAGGCGTTTTCTTAAGAATAGGTCTAATCATAGCACGGTTTACAACATAGCATGGAGTGTTAACGGCTTCCGCCTAAAAATATTTAGGCAAATTATTTTCACAAAGCATAGTACGGGTCATTTCTTCAAGAGTTCTATTTTTTCTTTCAACCACATCATTTTGTTGAGGAGTTCTAGGTGCAAAAAAATTATGATCAATTCCAAACTCATCACAAAACATAATAAAATCATCATTTTCAAATTCTCTACCATGGTCACTTCTAATACTACAAATATTAAGATTTTTTTCATTTTGAATTCTTTTACAAAGGCTTGAGAAATTATAAAAAGTTTCATTTTTGTGTGTAAAAATAATATCCATATATATCTAGTATAATCATTAACATAAACAAGAGCATACGATTTTCCTCCTAAACTTAATGTTCTAGATGGTCCGAATAAATCAATATGCAAGAGTTGAAGCGATTTACTAGTTGAAACAATATTTTTGAATTTAAAAGAAATTCTAGTTTGTTTTCCAAATTGACATGCATCACAAAATTTGTCTTTTTCAAAAATAATTTTTGGTAAACCAATGACTAATTCATTTTTTGAAAGTTCAGAAATTAAACCAAAATTAGCATGTCCTAATCTTCTATGCCAAAGTCAACCATTATCATTTATAGCAGATAAACATTTAATATTAAAATGAGAAGACAAATCATGCAAATCAAGTACATATACATTCTCATGTTTATAACCTACAAATAAAGTTTTGTTTTCTAGGGTGTTCTCAATAGTGCAATGAGTTTTCTCAAAAATAATTCTATAACCTTTATCACATAATTGACTAATGCTAAGCAAGTTATGTTTTAAACCTTCAACAAGTAAAACATTTTCAATGATAGGAGAAAGATTTTTACCAATACTTCCTACACCA
The DNA here is from genome assembly GCF_055761805.1 of Camellia sinensis. Lineage (NCBI taxonomy): Eukaryota > Viridiplantae > Streptophyta > Magnoliopsida > Ericales > Theaceae > Camellia > Camellia sinensis. Next base: position 157,215,242 of record NC_138964.1, read on the forward strand.
ATGATTTTACCCTTGTTATTGTCGCTGAAAGTTACATATCCACCATCCTTTAGTTGGAGTGTGGCAAACATAGCTTTATTTTTGGTCATGTGCCTCGAACATGCACTGTCAAGATACCATCTATCGTTACTGGATTTTATCTTGAAACATACTTACAAAAATTTGATTTTTTTATTGGTACCCATATTTTCTTGGGTCCATAAAAGTTAGAATCTGACACTCTTGAAATGTCCTTGGGAACCCACATCTTTTTTAGTTTAGCAAAAGGATTTCTTTTAATAGGACATGAAGGTGAAATATGACCTTTTATACCACAAAAATGACATGTGAGATGAGAGTGACTAGAAAATGCATACACAAAACCATTTTTGACAGTTTTTACTTTTGAAAAAAGGTTTATATCCAATTCCGGCTCTACCAAAAGTACGATTTTGATTTTTAAAATTTTTTTCTAAAGTCTTTCTACCTTGAGTGAATTTTGAAAAAGTATTTTTTAAGTCTTCAATATTTTCTTTCAAAACAATTTGCTCATTTTTCAAAGACTCATTTTCTTTTTGCAATACAACTAATTTTTTCTCAAAAATTGAAGACTCTTTTCGAGTTAAAATCTCATTTTTCTTTTTCATTTTCATGGTTTCATTTTCTAAAGCATTTATCTTGGAAGTTAAGGATTCATTTTCTTTTGATAAACTTGAAATCACTTTCTTTTGGCAGCTACTTTTCAAACTAAGTTTCTTAAATTCAGCATGTAATTCATTAAAAGCTGATTATAATTCATCAAACGTAAAAGATTCATCATTTACCTCATCTTCGTTTCCAAGTGCCATTAAGCATAGGTTAGCAACTTCATTTTTGCAAACTTCGGTTTCTAAGTCGCTTTCATCGCTATCTTTTCCCCATGCTGCAATCATGGCTTTCTTCTTGTCCTTCTTAAATTGTTTCTTAAGTTAAGGATATTCTGATTTGTAGTGGCCAGGTTTATTGCATTCGTAGCAAGTAACTTCAGATTTTTGTGATTTTCTCCCCTTTGAAAATCCCTGTTGTTAAAGTCTTTTCTGAAAAAATTTCACACAACTTGTTTCTTTTTCATAAACCTTTTGAACTACCTAGTGATGAATGTCATTTCCTCATTATCATCCAAATTATCTTCCTCATCCTCTTGATATTTCGAGGTAGATTTGAAGGCTATTCATTTCTTCTTGTTGTTGTCCTCCTCTTCTTTTCCTTCTTACATTATGGGCTCATGAGTTAAGAGAGATTCCATTAACTCATCTAGACTTAGCTTTAATAAATCTTTGGCTTCGGTAATGGCAATGACTTTTGTCTCCCAACTCTTTGGCAATGACCTAAGTACTTTTCTTACAATTTCAACATTAGTATATATTTTGCCAAGAGAAGTTAAACCATTAATAATATCAGTAAAGCAAGTAAACATTTGAGGAATAGTTTCATCAGGCTTCATTTTAAAGAGTTCATATATGAATTAGCAAACTGACTCTAGATTCTTTAGCTTGTCCGGTTCCCTCATGAGTCACTATAAGCTTATCCCAAATTTCTTTTGCGGTTTTACATGTGAAGATTTTGTTGAACTTGTTGGCATCTAAGGCACAATACAACATGTTTGTGGCTTTGACATTAATTTGGGCCACTCTAGTATCTAATTCATTCCACTCATAAGGCCATCTACGGTTTTGGTAGGAATTTTTTTACTATTGCAAATAATTTTCCAACATTCATAATCATTAGATTGAACATGTATGGTCATCCTAACTTTCCAATAGCTAAAATTTATGCTGCTAAACAGTGGTGGCCTATTGGATGCTTGTCCCTCAGGTAAGGAATAACTAGGGGTTGCCATGATCTACTCTAAGACGGTTAAGTCATACAAACTAGAATCTAGACTTTGATACCAATTGTTATCTCAGTTAGGCAATCCAAGAAGGGGGGTGAATTAAGTTATTAAAAAATTTTACAATGTTAAAAAATAATAAACACAATATTTAGAATTTTAACAAATAAAAAAAATAGAACAATAATTATCAATATAAAAGTAATAGAGATAGGAAGAGAAAATCAAATACTAAGATTTATAGTGGTTCGGTACGCCGGGCCTACGCCTACTCCCCAAGGAACCTTCTTGAGAATTTCTTTACTATCAAAATGAATCAATACACTAAGGCTTCACCAAGCCTATGAATTTTGCACAGGTCTTATTTTTATCTGTTGAGCCTTACTCAACAATAAACTTCTCACTCTTACAAAATTCCTTCACAAAATAATAAATAAGGATAAGAGGTACTCAACCCTCTTTTACAATAATTCTCTTACAAAGAGTATATATAAAAGTGTAAGAATAAAGACTACACTTAGATCTAAAAGTGAAAAAGTAAAATACAATACACTCAAAATTTTGGAGCACATAGATTTTTCTCTTCAAGTTTTTTTTTTCACACAAAACACTTCTATTTATACCCAAAAATATACCCGTTGGAGAGACAGACGCTCCTCTGACAAATCACGAGGCATCTATTTGTTTTCAACTTTTCATCATGTGGCACCCTTTCCTTTTGTCAAACATTGTGGTTGAAAGTGGTTGAAAGTTGAACAAAACTTACTAACATGTGGGTTTTGACTAATATATATTGTGTATATATATAAAGAAATGAGGTAAAAACAAATGTGCCTGCAACGTCCACATTAATGTATATAAAGATGTAGCTACAACATTTTAATTTCAAACTTCAACATGTAAAATCAAATTTCAACATGTGAAATATGCTACAATTTTGCAACTATTTCTTTTTATATTATATCAAATGTGTGTATATATACCCCTTCTAAAAGTTTTGTAATTATTGAAGAGATTATAAATATACTCAAATAAAAATAACCAATCATTTCATGTAAGTATATCAAAAGGAAACAATTCAACAATATCATATTTGTCAAAATAATACAACCAATTAATCAATTTTGTCAAAATAATACAATTAATCAATTTTAAATTTGTCAAAAAGTAAATAGTGACCAGCCAACCAATCAATCAATTTTGTCAAAAGGTGAATAGTGATATTTTCAAAGATATTTTCATTTAAATAATATTTATAACAAATATATCATACAACCTATATTTTAAACAGATAATATTTTGTGTCAAATAATATAGAATATGTATATTAAAAAATTCAAAATTTTCAAATAATATTTTAGACATCATCAAAATTAAACAACATGATTAACACACGTGCTCTGATACCACTCTATCACGACCCAAACCCAACTTTACAAGTTTAGCGCCATAATCGGCTAGTAATCCTAGGATTAGCAAAAGCCTCTGACCTGAACATCATGTAATCTAAGGGGCTGCAGAAACAAATATATAAAATACATTGTCCATAGAGTTGTGCTGACGTACATGGAACAGGAAATTTAAACTTAACTATATATTTATGATGTATAAGTTATGTAACACTGTTCAGGTATTAACAAAATGGACTGAGCCCAACATACATATGAACAAAAACAAAACATAACAAAAATATCTTTGTCATGATTCACAAAAATTGACTTCCTCTGAAGAGAACCTCCCCGAGAGGCACGATGGCTGGCTAACTCAAAACCCAAGCACCAGGTCATCAACTCTGGGCTTGGTCACTTATACACATAATATAAATAAAGTGAGTGGGAGCCCAGTGCATAATAACAGAGTAAATGGTTAAATGAATGATGTCACATACCAGATTCTAAAAGCAGAAACAAATTCATATTCATATTCTTGTTCAAATCATATACAAAAATTGGAGTTCATGCTTAATCATACATGGTTCATCCATTAGCGCTAACAGATCAGACACAAAGCATTAAGGGTCATACTTGACCAGTTCCATAAAAGAGCCTCTGGTACCGGGAACATATAACATACTTAAGCCACGGTATTGTTACCCTCGAACGAGGCCCATGAAACCATGGTATTATTACCCCCGGGCAAAGACCATGAGACCACGATATTATTATCGCCGAACAGGGGCTATGAAACCATAGTATTATTACCCCCGGGCAAAGGCCATGTGCTAAGGATGCCGCGAATGCTTTTCAATATATGGACAATCATTCATTGGTACAGAACATAACATTTCAGAAAACAGATCATTTCTTGTCATATCATATCATATTATATAGAAAAATATTTAAACTTGAACATAGCTTTACAAAGTTATTACTTATAGATGGCTTCAAAGCAGACAGACAAAGCAGACAAATCATATAACTTGCGACGCGTGACCTTGTAGACCGCCCGAACTTCGCTCCATGCGCGAGGGCGCGAATTGTAGTTCTTAGCTACTACAGTTCGGACTCCTGTCACGGTTCTGAATCTAATCTCACAAAGTGCAATGTAAGACTGATAAATCACCAAAGAGTCCAAATCCGGCAAATCATTTTGGAAAATCGATTTTAATCAAAAAACGCCAAACATGGACTACTTTACTAGATTTCAAAGTCGCCACCTAAATATTTTATTTTGGAAAATTTAGAAAACCCTGACTCGTGCCTAAGGCCACGTGTCCGTCATCACCAAAGTTGTCTCGGCTCGGAAACTTGGGTACGAAATAGGAAGATCCTGAAATGAGCACCCCCGCTTTTCCGATCAAAGATCGGCCTCTACTAACATGATATGTTGTTTTTGAAAACATGTGTTCTTATTCCGGTTATTAATCTAGAATTACTGTGTGATGCGCACAGTATACAAGTATAGACCAAATCGCTTAAGTTGGAACAAAACATCTCATGTTTGTTTTTCGAAAATGGTTTGAAGTTGCTACTCGCAAGTAGGCTAAAACGCGGATTTACCACCCTCAAGTGGGCTTAAAACATGATGATTTGCCACTTCAAGTGGGCTTAAAACTCACATTTTGATGAATTGTTCCAACTCAAGCAATGAAACCTTCATCCACAGGCATTCATGCAGTTATAGCAGTTACGCAAATAGCCTCATGGCAAGCATGCTAACATGGCAACATGCACATCTCATGCAGTATGCTAAAGCGTAAACACTCACAGTGTACTCCGAGCCAAAGAAAGAAGCTAGTTAGTAATCAATGCATGATCCTAGTTTATGTTAAGATGCCTAATGCAACACATGCAGTAATGCAACTAAATAGGCTTGGCTATCTAAGATGGCATATGAATGCAACACTTGATAACATGCTTTGAAACACGTATTTAAGTAAGTATTGAAATTCAATGCAGTTTGTATGATACGCCGAGCCCGGTGCATGCAAGACAGATGAATGATACACGCATGCATAGCATAAAGTATGCTAATTGAGATATGCCCTAAACTAACCATCGAAAGCTGATAAGTAAAAGGGAGAAAGAAATAGGGTTGGAAGACATGCATCACACACACGCAAACTTATTACAATAATGTGCCCTCTCGACGGAGGGTCCGAATAAAGCTAAGCTAAGCTAAACTAATTAATCTAATTAAACTAACTAGACTAATTATTACATAACCAAATTGAATAACTAGTTACAACTAATTATTACATCACTTTAACTAATTAACAAATTAATTAATTAAGTTATAAAACCAAATGCTAACTAACAAGTAAAGCACTAAATTAAACTACTTCAGCCCTGTTTGAAGATGTTGAACATGCATGCACGCATTCGGTTTCTCACCCCGAAAAGCTCTCTGGTTTGCTCTTTAGAGGCTCTGTTTACAGGGTGTCTTCAAGAACTTGCTGCTGGATCTCACCAAACCAAAGTTGGGGAGTGCCCTAGTGGCCTGCCAGCCATGAGGAGCTACTGCCGGCCACTTGCCAGCCAAAGATGGATCACTGCCGGCCAACGATACAAGGGTGCCGGCCATCTGTGAAGCACTGTCGGCCACTTTCGTGCTATGACACCAAACTGCAACAAAGCACAAAACAGAGAAAAGAAAGGGTCTCCCCAAGGCATGTATGTGTTGTGCCACTCCTTATTATCTCAAAACATTAAAGGAGAGGCACCATTGGATCCAAAACCATCAACCAAGCATATGGCCAAGGATCCAACTTGCACAAATTCAATAACTGCAATGCAAACAAGACTCTAGGACCATTACCTTATCATGGAAGCTCAAAGGTAATAGAGACGAAGGGAATTGGCTCAGTTTCATCACTTTGAGTATGAAATGGACCAATTCACCTTGTGTTCAACATAACGTCCGATTGAACACAATGCAATGCACACATGCAACATGTTTATCTTGGCACATTTTACTTGATTGATTTTGTTTACACATTTTAACATTACCAATCCATTCATTAATCAACTTGTCCAAATGTGAAAGTCCTCTAATAGGAAAGATGGCCTTAGCCACAAGCACCTTGAGCATGAAAGAAGCCTCATGCTTTTGGTTAGTAGAAACCCTCAAGAGAAGGCTAAAACCATTGGGCATGAGAGCCTCAATTCCATGCTCAAGCCAACAAGGGGCTAAAGACCTCTTTCAAAGAAAACGAAAGAGTGAAGCATGGAGTAATATGGAAAACATTTCAGTGCTGAAATAGGATGCTAAAGACACTAAACCATGCAAGCAACGCATGCACAACATGTTAAGGGCCAAAGGAATTGAAACTAGTGACAAGCATTACACTATAGGCATGCAACACAATGCTTAATGGACTAAACCAACTCTGGACAAAGCTTAAATAGGCCAAAATAATGGCCTAAATGAACTGAAATGATGGTTTAAAAGGCAAGAAAATGATGCTCATGCAATAGCTCACATACAAGGCATAAGGTACAACTCTCAAGAGCACTTAAAGAGTGAAAAACATGGAAGTGTGACAACACTATATGCTCTGAAATAACATGCCAAATGATGCCAAAACATGCGAATACCTCAAGCCAAGCATGCGAAATGCCCCAAAACTCAAAGCTAGTCAAGGCAATTGCACTACAAGCATGCATAACAAGCACCATACGGCCAAAAGGGCTCAAAACAGAGCTAAAGCATGTTAAAATATGAGTAAAAACTTGCTGAAATGTAGCCAAAACATGCTAGGATAATAGGCTAAAATGGCAAGGATGCAAAGCTAGTTAGCAAGGTTTACACTACAAGTGTAAAAAGCAAGCAAGAGGTGACCCCACCAACCAAAATAAGAGTTAAAACATGTCAAAATAACACCAAAAACATGCTTGAACTAAGCTAATTCAAACCACAAAAGCATGCTACTTTGTAAGGTTAACAAGGCTAGTGAGCAAGATTGCACTACAAGTGCAAGATGCATGCAAGAGGTGACCAAGTTGACCAAAACAGAGTTATGGTAGGTCCCAAAAGTCACAAAAACGTGCTCAAACCAAGCCACAAAAAGAGAGAAACACATGCTCATTTGGTGGGCCAACAACACAAGCAAACAAGACAAGAGGAGAGGAGACCACCCCCTCCTATTTGGGACCTCAAAATAGGGTTTTTACCACTGAAAATTCTCTGGATTTCAGTGGTTAAAAGGCCATGAAAATTTGTTTTGAAAGGCCTTGAAAGATAGCTCAAAAGGCTTTACAAGCCAAGGAGCAAAAGGGAGAGACAACTCCCTAGCCAAACAAGGCTTAAACCGCCATTTTAGAACCTCAAAATTAGAGTTTTTTATGGTTCAAAACCAGCCCCAAAATAGTCCAAAACAATGGAAAAAGGAGAGTGAAGCAAGTGTGAAAGACAAGCTTAAAGGGTGAAAGTTTTACCTCTTTGAGGGAAGCACACTTTGAGGCACAAAACCAAGTCAAAACCTCCTTAATGAGCTCCAAGAAGACCTTCTAGCAACCTCAGCCCAATGATCAATAACTCTTGTTGAGGGTTGATAGGTTGAAGATGGATGTATGCAAGCTTCTAGCACAAAACTCTTAGAAAGAGAGAAATCTAGAGAGTGGCTTGAGAGAGAGAGAGAGACTCCCAAAGCTTTGCCAAATTCTTCTCAAATGTTCTAACCCTTGAATATCATAGAGAAGGCCCTCATATATAGCAAAATATCTGTCCAAAATTGCTTTCTGCCATCTGTGGCCGGCACTGTACCACTGTTGGCCGGCACTCGACCATTGATGGCCGGAAGGGGTCACTTTTGGACGGCATAGGGCCGGCATTGGCCATTCATGGCCGGCACACTCCCATAGAGGCCGGCAGCAAAAATCAGTCCTAGTTTCCCACTTGAAGCAAGCCTAACTCCTTCATATGGATGCCTTTTCAGGTCATTCTTGTGTGCAAATTGAAGCCCCGAAAGTAAGATTTCCAATGGTGGAAGCCTCACATCAAAATTCTAACTGTGCTAAGAGATATCCCTCTTTTAGTTAAGACTGCTCAGTTTCGGTCCAACCGGATTGATGCCCTACTTCAACCAGCCATATCTCCCTCATCTGGCCTCGGCTTGAGGAGATTCTTGAGTGAAAAATGAAGCCCCGGAAGTCTTCTTTCCAACAGTGGTGGCCTCATATCTTAAATCCAAGTGTATAGATGGATAGCCCGATTTAGCGAGTACTGCTCGACTCTCTCTTAACGGTTTATGCCCATTTTCTCTCCCAATTTGGTTTCTTCTCTCCTCTCCTCTCCTCTTTTCTTCAAATCCAAACCCCTAAACAAGGTGTTTTGAAAGATTTTTTAAAAAATTTCATCTCTGCTTCATTCATTTCCACTTTATCCTTGCTCGGTTTACCGAAAAGCGCGACATTTAACAAAATGCGAGCATCGGAACATCGTAGGAACCTGTTTTCAAAAATGTTTTGAAAGAGAGGGTTTTAAGGTCTAAAAATCATTCAAAATAGTTTTGGTCCAAAAAGAGGTGTGAAGTTGGGATTTGACTCTCTCTTTGCCGAAGAAATCGAACCCTTGCACTGCACAACTTTCACCACAAAGTAAACCATCAGTAGCGCCCAAGTCTTAAGGGCGGTCAAAAATGGGGTGTCTACAGACCTACACAGACACAGAACGAATACGTACTGAATTACACACCCAGAATTATTAACTTAGTTCTTTCTTATATTGGTGTGTTTCTAAGTCTTAACCTCATTATTATGTCTCAATTCTTAATCATGGCCTAGAAATGCCTAGGATGCAATGAGGATTTCAAAACATGTTGTTTAACACTTAGTCAAATTTTCTGAAAACAAGGTCTTCGCTTAAGCACAACTTTCTTCGCTTAAGCGGAGGTTTAAAAATGTGATTGCTCGCTCGAGCACAACTTTCTTTACTCGAGCGGTCTATAAACTCTACAAAAGTATTGGTTGTGTGAATTTTCTGCTCAACGGTTAAGTAGTCTACAAAATGTGTAAACTTATGGGAGCATGCATTTTACGCTCAAGCCAACTTTTTGTTACTCAAGCGGAAGTGCAAAACACAAAGTGGTTGCTTGAGCGCAGGATCTGTCGTTCAAGCGCAGAAGCAAAATTCTAGAATTTTCAAATTTGCTTCTAAGCTTCAAACTCAAACTCAAAGCTACAAATCAAGTTCTTTTGGGCCAAAAACTTAAGGGAACTTGTGTAAACTTATCAAACTTCAAGAATTCAAAATCATTTTGCAAAATCAAAGCCCAAAAGCATGCCAATTGTGCAAAACGAAGGTCAAATCTTTGAAAACATAACATGCATGTATTACTTTGACTTCAAAGCTTCCAAAACATGATCATTTGATATAAAATGGTATCAAACAAGATGAATTCTCAAAATAAAGGTAAGATGGACACATGCATGAGAGAATTCATTGAAATCAAACTCAAATTGTGATGAGATGGACATACATGCATAGTATGAGCTATATTCTTTCATTTTAACTCAATTCTAGCATTACACAACTTAATTCTTTGGATTCATGTGTTAAGTGATTCAATTCCAATGTTACAAGGTTGAATTCTTATCATAGATGATCAATTATGCTTTAAATAGTTAATTGTTTGAAATTTCAAGCCAACCTCCAAGTTCTCTAGCAATTCTCCTAATTTGAACTTAATCTTCTCCTCTCTCCCTCTCTCCACGTTTTGTTTTTGTAGGCTCAAAGGCGATGAAGAAAAGATTACTCAAGTGGTATATAGGTGTAACGGCCCCAAAATACGCATCACAATTATCTTTGTTTAATATGAATTAATTTAAGAATATATGTTTGAATCAGAACAATATCTATTAGGGCAACGACTTCAGAACTGAAATTGACGACCTTAATGGATTCAAAAACCGAAATTGAGTACATGGATATGCTAATGGAAATTTTTAGAGCCATTTGGGAAGTTTAATTAAAAATTGATTTCGTCTGATTCGTTAAGTCATGTTTGGCTCTCACTACTTGATTAAGTTTAGAAATAGATATTTATGTATATATGAGATATGAGCTCATTGAGTCAACAAAAAGAAGAAGAAAAATCTAGAGGGAGAGAGAGAGAGAGAGAGAGAGAGAGAGAGAGAGAGAAAGACTTAGAAGATGAGAAGAAGAAAAAAGGGGAAATCAAACTAGCTTCAAAGATCAACACTCAAGGTAAGAATTTCTTTCTAATTTCTTGACATGGAGCTAAGACATAGATGAACATTAAGTTGAGATAGAAGGAATTCATGTTTAATTGAGGGTGTGGTGTTGTATTTTGACCTAGTAAGCATATATGAGCACACATGGCAAGAATTGAAGGAAATTGGCTTATAACTTTGCATACATGGCATCAAATCATGTAATTCATGTTCATAAACTTGTTTTCTAGCATGGATTCTAAGATTTCCTCCATGAAAGCTTGAGTTGGAGCTTTAACTACATGTTTAGGTTTTGACATTTAACTCATGATTTTTGGTTGCTTGATTGGGACTTGGCTTTTGTTTTGAAGTTATGATTTTGTTTAAACTAGATACGTGGCATTCAACATGTTTTTATAAGTTTTTGGCCTCAAAATGCATAGAAACGAAGTTTGATTTTGGAAACAATGAGGTTCCATTCAAGAGCAAAATTTCGGACTAAAATTGTACCTAGACCGCTCGAGCGGTCCGGGCTACCGCTCAAGCGGGCAAACCTTTTTTGGCCAAAATTGTATTATGAAGTTCAACCGCTCGTGCGGCCAAGGCCATCGCACGTGTGGTTAAATAGGACAGATTTTTCAATTTTGTTTTCTTTCCATTTTCTGACTTCCGAGCCTTCATTTACACGGTTTTCATGTGTCATTTACATCCATAAGCATCTCATAAGAATGAAAGAAATTAAAATAAGAATAGAAGTAACTGAACGAATGAGTAACAGATAATCGAATATAATCAATTGAATGACTCGAATGTGTATTGAGAAATGTGCTATGAATGTTTGTGTTTGTAGGGCAAGACTCGAAGACCAAACAACTGGTTTTGAAAGTCCACAGTGCGTAACATTTTGTAAAGATATGTTGATATGACTCATGTTTTACCTGTTATTGATAAGTTATAACTTCTGAAATGTTATTTTGATCATGTGAACGAATATCCTATTTGCGGATCTATTATGGCATCCACAAATAATCCCAAGTCATAGGGGATGGCATGTAAATGCGAGTCCATGACATATATGTGATACGAGATCTCGTTAGCCACTTCATTGTGGTGAGATGTGTTTAATCGGTAACTGGAACCGATTACTCTAGTCGGAAGACGATAAGTGATATGGTCTGTGGGATGTACCATTATGTTATGTTATGATATGAGACTGATATGACTGATTGTGTCATGATTTATTTTACGGATATGTTATAGTTGTAATTCGTTCACTAACCCCTTTACTTTAATGTTATTCACTGAGTTTTAGCTCACTGTTTTTATGTATATGTATAGGTGAGCATTCTGGATGACAATTTTAGAAGGGGTCTTTCGCCAAGCCACCGTTTTGAAGTCTTCTGAGTTGTTTTGAGTGCCTCTGAGTTGGGGCTAGGCTTGGAAGGCCATCTTCAAGCTTTTGATCATAATGTACACTTTTGATGCGGGCACATGTTTTGTATAAGTCATTATGTTATAAGATATGTATATGTTTGTAGGTAAATTAATGATTATGTATGTACATGTTTGTTCATATAGATGCACAGCTCATTGGACCATTGGTATTTTTGTATATTGCTTCCGCTAGCCCTAGTTATTTTTGATTGTACAATAAGGCCTTTGGTAATCTCGGATTACAGGCCGATTACGACGCCAAACTTTTAGCGGTAGGTTTGGGCCGTGACAATAGGCCTTATATAGGCTTGATTAGGGAAGTAATTAAACTTAACTTAAGCTAAGCAACTTGACATTAATTATTCTAATTTAATTTGTTCTGAATCGAATTTCAATTCAACGTACCATAAAATTCTAAAAATGCTAAATAACACATAAACCAAGTCGATTTCTTGATCGGACGCCAACAAGGCCTTCAAGTCACAGAACAGAACAAAATCATAGGCAAATATTCCTACTCAAAATATATAGAAACTCATATAGCATATACACATGTAATTAATGCAAACTTCCACCTTGATTACTCATTATGCATCATTAGTCATATGTTTTAAGCTAATCACGGGCCGGGATTGTTACAACTAGAGAACTTAAAGGTTGGCTTGGAACTTCAAACAATTAACTATTTAGAGCATAATTGATAATCTAAGGTAAGAATTCAACCTTGTAACTTTGGAATTGAATCACTTAGTACATGAATCCAAAGAATTAAGTTGTGTAATGCTAGAACTGAGCTAAAATGAAAGAATATAGATCATATTATGCATGCATATTCATCTCATCACAATTTGAGTTTGATTTCAAAAAATTCTCTCATGCATGTGTCCATCTTACCTTTATTTTGAGAATTCATTTTGTTTGATACCATTATCAAATGATCATGTTTTGGAAGCTTTGAAGTCAAGGTAATACATGCTTGTTATGTTTTCAAAGATCGGAGTTTCATTTTGCACAATTGGCATGCTTTTGGGCTTTGATTTGGCGAAATGGTTTTGAACTCTTGATGTTTGACAAGTTTACACAAGTTCCCTTAAGTTTTTGGCCCAAAAGAACATGATTTGCAGCTTTGAGTTTGAGTTTGAAGCTTGGAAGCAAATTTGGAAATTCCAGAATTTTACTTTTATACTCAAGCGACAGATCATGTGCTCAAGCTACCATTCTGTGTTTTCACTTCCGCTCGAGTGACCAAAAGTTGGCTCGAGCGTAAAATGAATGCTCCCAGAAGTTTACATATTTTGCAAACCGCTCAAGCAACAAGAGTTACGCTCGAGCGAAGACCTCATTCTTACGCTCGAGCGACCATCGAACGAAAAATTCACACAACCAATACTTTTGCAGAGTTTACAGACTGCTTGAGCGAATGAAGTTGCGCTCGAGCGAGCAATCACATTTTTGAACCTCCGCTTGAGCGAAGAAAGTTGCGCTCAAGCAAAGACCCTATTTTCAGCAAATTTGACTAAGTATTGAACAATATATTTTGACATCTTCATTGCATCCTAGGCATTCGTAGGCCATGATTAAGACATAATAATGAGGATAAGAATTAGAAACACACCAAGATAAGAAAGAACTAAGTTAATGATTATAGGTATGTATTCAGTATGTATTCGTTCTGTGTCTGTGTAGGTCATGCGCCGCAAGTTATCTGATTTTTTTGCTTTGTTTGTCTGCTTTGAAGCCACCTGTGAGTAATAACTTTGTAAAGCTATGTTCACGTTTAAGTGTTTTCCTATATGATATGACAAGAAATGATCTGTTTTCTGAAATGCTATGTTTTGTATCAATGAATGATTGTCCATATATTGAAAAGTATTCGTGGCATCCTTAGCACATGGCCCTTGCCCGGGGGTAATAATACCATGGTCTCATGGCCCTCCCCCGAGGATAATAATATCGTGGCTTAACTATGTTATTTGTTTCCAGTACCGGAGGTTCCTTTATGGAACTAGTCAAGTATGACCCTTAATGCTCTATATCTGATATGTTAGTGCTAATGGATGTACCATGTATGATTAAGCATGAACTCTGATTTCTATATATGATTTGAACAAGAATATGAATATGAATTTGTTTCTGCTTTTAGAATCTGATATAAGACATCATTCCTTTACCCTTTTACTCTGTTATAATTCACTAGGCTCCCGCGCACTCTATTTATATTATATATGTAGGTGATCAGGCTTGTAACCAAGCCCAGAGTTGATGGCCTAGAGTTGAGTTTGTCAGCCAGCCTTTGTGCCTCCCGAAGAGGTTCCCGTTAGAAAATGTCAAATTTTGTGGCTTATGTTAAGGATGCTTTAGATTTTATTTTCTTTTTGGGTATATGTACACTGGGCTAAGCCCTTTTTGTTAATATATGTGGTTTACTTGTGTGACACCCTAAATATTTAATTAATATCACAACTAATCATGATAATAATAATACTAATAACAATAGTGGATGTGATAGTAAAATAAATAATTAATTTTCTGTTGGTATGCGATAAAGTGTAATTTAATTAGGGATTAGTTGGTTTATATAATTATGTTAAAGAACTGGGCCAAAGTATAATTATCACAAATATTCATTAGATAAGCATCAATCTATGAGATTTATGATCAAATCTAGGGGGATTTAAGCTATGACCACGTGTTGGCCTAAGGGCACATTTGCTTGCCTATAAATAGGGAGGAGTTGTGCAAAAGAAGTGCGAATCACAATAGGAAGGAAAAAAGGAAGAAAAAAAAAAAAGCACGTAAGATACTGGAGATAGGAAACTTATAGTAAGAAGGGTTGTTATAGCGGAAAATAAAGGCTAAAGGTCAATATTAAGGTGAATTATATTATATCTTGAGTCGCCATAATATATTTTACTTATGTTTTGACTTACCATAATTTATTTTATACAAGTTATGTTTTATAAATTATATTAATATTTCAATTACGTGGGTTATTTTCTGAACTCTATTTGTTTAAAATGAAACCCATGGATATGTTTGTTTAAATTTTAAAAAGTATTTGACAATGACCTTATTAAAAATTGTGTTTTGTAAGTACCACCATGGGAGTCTCACGTCTTGGGGGACTTAAATAACCATTGGCCTCTGTTTGACCACTTTATGGTCCTCTGTTTGTCATGGATTCATTGACATATGTTCTGACTGTCACTCCAGTGACCTCTATTCTGTTTTGTTATGTACCGTAGTTATGGTTATTTAATTACATAATTTTCGTATTTCAATTTCTGCTACTTTGAATAATTTATTTATTCAAATTAAATTATGTTAATGTTTTAGCTCAAATAACTATCCATGGTTATTTTGTATTCCCTATACTCTTGGCATAATATTTCTCACTCTACTGTGTGCTTATAGCTGTTACCCTTTCAGGTAACGAGATGTAAGGAAGATCCGTAACCTCATGTAGTGGAACCTAAACAAGAATTGATGTTGATCCATTATTTTGTCTTTTTTTTTTCTTTTCTTCCTTTTATTTTTATTTATTTATTTATTTTTGTTTTTTGTTCTGAGGGCCGGTCACTAAAAACATAAATAAATAAAAGCCCTATAGATATATTTTCTCTTATTAAAATAGTAAAATGAAGTAAATTCTCAATTTAATTTTTTTTTTTTTTTTTTTGCCTCCGCCTACGCCATTTAATTTATTAAGATTAGAATTTATTAGTAAGTTGCAATTCCAACCCTAAGCCCCTGGGGTTAGGTCATGACAAAGGTGGTATCAGAACAATGGTTCATTCAAAAAAAAACTATTTTAATTTGATCAAAAAGTTTGAAAAGTTATAAATAAAACTATATAGCTAGATAAACATAATAAAATAAAATAATAAATAAATATTTACCTGCGACGTTAGTCCTTTTATGTAAAATCTCACATTTATTTTGGTGATGTTGGAATGTCCAAGGTTAACCTTGATGAGACATTTTGGGATGAGCTTGGAGCCATTAATTTGGATAAGATTTTAGCACAGCACCCCGCCCCTGCCTCACCTGAACAATGGGGAGATTCAGAGGATATAATTAGAAGACTGCATCTAGGCTTTGCCTAATTGATGGATCGGCCAACCTATATACAGACTGATCCCACTGATGTCCTATACTTACTATGGAGGCAGAGCCGTGCCCATACGCGCGGACGCTTTCTCGGACCCACTCGTGTCCTCAGCATTGCTCCGAAATATGACCGCCCGCACTACATAATAGGCCCTTTGCCCCCAGATTTTGTGGCAAGAAGGGGAAATGTGTACCCCGAGGACTACATTTTTACCACTGTCCCTAACCCACTGAAGACTATTATTATTCAAAATGTTGACTTTAGTAATGACCTATCAAATATCGAGACACCCGACTGGATTGTTGATCGAGCATTTTTAGGGTACATACAGTCCATCCTCATTTTCACAATCTAGGCAGTATGGATGTGTTTTGGTGTGGTCCAATTAGGATGAGAATTTGAGTTTTTTATGCAACACTACTTCTCGTGGTTGTTTAACCCGTTTGACCCACCACTCTAGATTTGGTAGAAGAAAACCTTTTGAACGCTAACCATGATGTGTTCTAATCCTTTTTTGTTTTTTGTTTTTTTTTTTTTTTTTGTACCACAGTGATGAGACACTAACATATTCTGACTTTTGAAACAAGAATGTAATATTTATTGTAAAAATAGTAAAGTTTGTATTTTATATAGATATAGATTGCGCTATACATGCTTATATATATGTTGCGTTATGGATGTAATGCCTCGTTTATTACTTTGTAGAATGGCCAATAATGGTAACGGAAGTGAGTCATCAGTCAGTGACACTGAATCGATGGAAAGAATCATGGAAAGAGCGGTTACAAGCTTTTTGCAAGCCTTGCAGACAAACATCAACAATGGGATGCCGGAACGGCGAGAAGAGTCGGTTACCATAAAACAATTCCAGGATCTGAAACCCACCACATTTACCGGCGATCCAAATCCAATGGTAGCATACGCTTGGGTTAAAGACATGGAAAATATTTTTCGCATTTTACCCTATACCGAAAGACAGAAAGTAACTTTCGCCACTTTCACTTTCAAAGATAATGCACAAGAATGGTGGCTTCTCACTATAGAGAAAGAAGAAATTACGACTTGTGCAAGATTCTTGGAAGTATTTTATGCAAAATACTTCCCAGATTCGTTACAAGAACAAAAGGCATCGGAATTCATACATTTAAAGCACGGAACCATGACGGTGGCCGAATATAAGAGCAAGTTTGCACAACTCTCTCAGTTTGCGACATATGTCATCCCCACCGAAGCTCGAAAAGCAAGAAAGTTTGAAGCAGGATTAGATGCTGAAATCAAAGATAGGCTTGAGGTTTTGAAACTACCAACCTATGCGGAAGTGGTAGACCGAGCGTACATTGCAGAATAGGGGATTAAAGCCTCGTGTTCCGGAAAACCAAGCCAAAAGAAACGATTCTGGAAAAGAGACCATAGAAGACCCGGTGTTGCGCCTTCCAAAATGGTGAATACGGGCATAACCAGTTTAGGAAATCAAGGTCCTACCAATCCCTAAGGTGGCACTATTCCAATTTGTCCTACTTGTGGGAAGGCTCATCGGAGACAATGCCATCGAGTGTAATTTATATAATTATGTTAAAGAACTGGGCCAAAGTATAATTATCACAAATATTCATTAGATAAGTATCAATCTATGAGATTTATGATCAAATCTAAAGGGATTTAAGTTGTGACCACGTGTTGGCCTGAGGGTACATTTGCCTCCCTATAAATAGGGAGGAGTTGTGCAAAACAAGTGTGAATCACGAGAGGAAAAAAAAAAAAAAACACGTAAGATACTGGAGGTAGGTGTAGACACCCCCTTTTTGACCGTCCTCGGGACTTAGTTGTGCTTGCTGGTACACCCAATAACTAGTTCGACTGCTCGTCGAGTACTCGACTGTCACGGCGGAACGTCACCGATTCGAGCTTCTCGAACCTTGTATCCTTTCTACCCCATTTTTGGACCTTGGCTAGGTCCTTTCAGAGTGACCTTCTTGGTGCACTGCCGGCCATGGCATGGAACTGCCGGCCATTGCTTTGCTCCTGCCGGCCACTGGTGAAGCCCTGCCGGCCATCAGTGAGCCACTGCCGGCCATTGATGATGGCCGGCACCCCCCTATCTCAGCTGGTTTTCCTCCAGATCTTTTGAGCCAGCTGGATTTTTGTTATCTCCCCTCCATACACGTGTATGGAGGGATGGAACTCTTGCAAAGCTTCTTGAAGAAGCTTTGCATTGCCTTCTTCTATATAAGCAAGAGGGCTCCCTCTATATCAGAGGTTCTGCAACTTTGAAGAGAAAAACTTCTCTTTCTCTCTATATTGTGTGTGTTTTGTGCTTTGAAGTTGGATTTCCTTGCACTTTTACACTACAACCCATAAAGATACACCAATACCATTGAACCAAGCTTCTTGGGAGGTCTTCTTGAGGTCTGAAAGCAAGCTTCCACCCTCTGAAATTGCTGGTTTCGAAGAGGGTCTTCAAGGGTGAGCATTTCCCCATTTTTGTACTTTTTTGCACCTTGCTTTAGCCCTCTTTGCATATTAATTTAGGCTTTGCTTATAACTAGAAAAAGTCTTGTTTTTAAGTGTTTTTTAAGTTTGGTTAAGATCATTTTGCTGTTTGGGGTGTGTAGCCCCCTTGCATGCTTTGTTTGGCTTTGTTTTAAGCCATATCTTGAGGCCTCCGAGCTAACCTTGGTTTGGTCTTCCTACCACTGAAATCCAGTGGAATTTTGGTGGTAGAGGTGTGGTTTTGAGGTCCTAAATCAGAGGGGGTAGTCCCCTCTCTTTGTGTTCCTCGTTGCTTGCATTTTTGGCCTTCCAAAGGACCATCCCTCTATGCATTTTTGAGGCTTGGTTCAGGCCTATTTTTGTGACTTCTAGGACCTTCCTTGGCCCTGTCCAAGGCTGGTTTGGTCATGTCTTGCTTGCATCTAGCATGTGTAGTGTAACTCCATCCATAGCTCATCAAAGTAGCATGTGTGCTTGGCTTTTGTTGAGTCCATTTCAGTCCATTTTTGGTGATGTTTTACCATGCCATGAACCTGTTTTGGGTTGGTTTTGTTACTCCATGCTTGCATGATGCACTTGTAGTGTAAATCCCCTAAACTAGCTTCATATGCTCCATGCCATGCCATGTCATTTTAGCTTGTTTGGTTTACATTCCAGCATGTATTTGGTCATCATTTGGCATGTTATGACCCTATCCATAGTTGGTTTAATCATCCTTTGCATGCTCCATATAGGTGTAGAACAAATCATGTTTACTAGCCCCTTTGTGCATGATATTTTGACTCATCATACTAGCATATTTTGGCTTTGCTCAAACTTGATTTTATGCTTATTTTGAAGTGTTCTAGGACTTTTTTAGGCTGTCATGTCCATACCACTCATGCTTTGTATACCTATAGTGTAAATTCTTAGGCTAGTCTTGGGTTTTGAGGCCCCTACCATGCCATACATGTGAGGTTTGCATGTTTTTCCCTTATTCCATATGCTATTTCAGTCCTTGAAATGTTGTCATACACTTGCATTTGACATGCCTTGAATGCTTTGTATAGCTTGTGCTTTATGCCTCAAGAATGGACTTTTGCGCATGCCACTTAGCCTAAGTCTTTGGCTCATCATTTCAATACATTTTGGATCCTAATATACCATGATATAACTCTGTTTTTGGTTGTCCAAGTCATGCCATGATTGGTTCTAATAGGTGCAGTGCATTGCCTCTTTTGTAGCCTTGCATGTCCTATGTTTTAGCATTGTATGCTAGCTTGCTTTGGCTTACTTCCTTGCATGTTTTAGTCTCATACCAACATGTACTAGGACTGTTTTAGGTTGCCCTTGCCATATCCTTCATGCTTTGTATAGCTGTAGTGTAATTGGCCTTGCAAGTTTCGTGTTTCGGTGATTCGCGCATGCTATCCTTGAGCTACTTAAATGATTTGGCATCATTTATCATCTCATTTCAGTGCATATAGTGTTGTTACACTTGCACATTTGTCACTTCTTAGGCACTTTTGAGAGTTGCCCTTTTAGGCCCCTTTGATGAACTTTTCGCATTTCGCATGCTTGAGTGTGTTATTTGGCTTAAATCATCGCTTTGGCTACTGATTTGGACCTAGTTGAGAGCCGTCCATCTTTGGTGTAAGCCCATCTTACCATGTTGTCGCATGCTTTTTTCATTTCATATGTTGTCGCATACTTGTTTAAGCTTTGCATACCTTGCATGCTCACATGTTCATGTTGCATTTTGTCATGTTGTCCAAGGTCATCACCTCACATCATGCTTATATGCTTGTTGCATGCTTGGTTTAGTTGCATGTTTGCACATTTAGGTCATGTTGCATGTTTGCCAGGCTTATGTGTTGCATTGCTTGAATTAAGTGTTAATCCGAGCACGAGGAACAAGGGGCGTTTCATACTTCAAGTGATGGAACGTGTCTCAATTCTCGGTCGCCGAAGCTCTTGATGATTCATGATAGAGTTCTAGGCTTTACTTGCTTTATTTGTGCATTCACTTTCATATTGATTGGCACAAGTTGGATCTTTGGCCATCATGCATCGGGATGCGTGATTGATGGTCGTGGATCCGAATAGGCCTCTCCCTTGATGTTTTGAGGTGATTTGGAGTGCCATGGTGCATACATGTCTTTTGGAGACCCTCCATTTCCTCTATTTTGTGCTTCGTTGCAGTTTGGTGTCACAACACACCAGTGGCCGGCAGCTTGTCACTAATGGCCGGCAGTGTGCCACCCTTGGCCGGCAATGGACCATCTTTGGCCGGCAGTGATCCTTACCTGGCCGGCAGGCCACTGGTGACTTCCCTTACAGTGTTTTGGTAGGATCCAGCAACAAGCACTGGAAGACACCCTGCAAACAGAGCCTCTAAAGAGCAACCGGAAGGCTTTCCGAAGCGAGGAACCGAAGCAGGCATGCATACCCTCCTCTTCTTCAAACAGAGCTGAAACAGCGTCGTTTACTATTTTCCCTATTTGTTTGTTGTCTTTCATTTGATAGTTAATTAATTTGTTAATTAATTAAGTTGTGTAATAATTAGTTGTAGCTAGTTATTCATTCGGTTCTGTAATAATTAATTAGCTTGTGAGTTAGTTAATTAGGTGGCTTGTATTATTTATTCAGTCCCTCCGAGTGAGGGAAAATTTGTAATAAGTGTGGGTGCGTGTGTGCATGTCTTCCAACCCCATTTCTTTCTCCCTTTTATTTAACCGCTTATAATGGTTAGATTTAGGGCATATTTCAATTAGCATACCTTATGCTATGCATGCGTGCATTCATTCATCTGTATTGCATGCACGGGGCTCGGCGCATCATACTAACTGCATAGTATTTCAAATCTAACTTGAATACGTGTTATCTGTTGCATTTCACATGCCGTCCTAGGATTAGCCGAGCCTATTCTAGACTGCATTCTGTATGCGATATATTAGGCACTTAACATGGACTTGGATCATGCATGATTGCTAACGAGTTCTCTGTTTTGGCGCGGAGTACGATGTAAGTATTTATGCTTTAGCATCTCGCATAAGTGTGATTGTTAACATGACAGCATGCTTACCATGTGGTTATATACTTATGTGATATACCTGCCTGAATGCCTGTGGGTGAAGGTTGGATTACTTGAATTGGGATAATTCATTGAAATTCGCATTTTAGCCTACTTGCAAGTAGCAAATTTCAAATTGTTTTTCAAATGGGCGGATATGCAATGCTTTGTTCCAAATTAGACGATCTAGTCTATACTTTTGTGTTGTGCACATCACATAGTAATTCTAGCTAATTAATCGGAATAAGAATGCATAATGTTTTCAAAACTCGATATCATGGTTAGTAGAGGCCGATCTTTGATCGGGCGAGCGGGGGTGCTCACGAAGTGACCTTCCCCAATCGTACCCAAGTTCCCGAGCCGAGGCAACTTTGGTGATGACGGACACGTGGCCTTAGGCAACGAGTCAAGGTTTCCTAAATTTCCCAAAATAAAATATTTAGGTGGCGACTCTGTATCTGGCAAAGCAGTCCATGTTTGGCACTTCTTTCAAAAAAAATCTGTTTTCAAAAACGATTTGCCGGATTTGGACTCTTTGACGATTCATCGGTCTTGCATTATACTCTGCGAGATGAGATACAGGACCGTGACATTGAGTCCTGAACTGTAGTGAGCCTCAAATGAACAAAACGGGGGGGATTTTCCTCCCGGGACGTTCAGGGCGCGTCTACAGTAGGAAACTTATAGTAAGAAGGATTGTGATAGTGGAAACTAAAGGCTAAGGGTCAATATTAAGGTGAGTTATATTATACCTTGAGTCACTATAATATATTTTACGTATGTTTTTACTTACCATAATTTATTTTATACAAGTTATGTTTTATAAATTATATTAATATTTCAATTACGTAGGTTATTTTCTGAACTCTATTTGTTTAAAATGAAACCAATGGATATGTTTGTTTAAATTTTAAAAAGTATTTGACAATGACCTTATAAAAAATTATGTTTTGTAAGTATCACTACAGGAGTCTCACGCCTTGGGGAACTTAAATAACCATTGGCCTCTGTTTGCCCACTTTGTGGTCCTCTATTTGTCATGGATCCATTGACCTCTGTTTTGACTGTCACTCCAGTGACCTCTATTATGTTATGTTTTATACCGTGGTTATGGTTATTTAATTACATAATTTCCGTATTTCAATTTCTGCCACTTTGAATAATTTATTTATTCAAATTAAATTATGTTAATGTTTTAACTCAAATAACTATCCATGGTTATTTTGTATTCCCTATACTCTTGGCATAATATTTCTCACTCTGTTGTGTGTTTATAGTTGTTACCGTTTCAGGTAACGAGATGTAAGGAAGATCCATAACTGCATGTAGTAGAACCTGAACAAAAATTGATAATGATCCATTATTTTTTTTTCTTTTTTCTTTTCTTCCTTTTATTTTTATTTATTTATTTATTTTTGTTCTGAGGGTCGGTCACTGCATAATAAAAACATAAATAAATAAAAACCCTGTAGATGTATTTTCTCTTATTAAAATAGTAAAATGAAGTAAATTCTCTGTTTATTTTTATTTTTTTTTATTTGCCTCCGTGTGCGCCATTTAATTTATTAATATTAGAATTTATTAGTAAGTTGTGATTCCAATCCTAAGCCCCTGGGGTTGGGTCATGACAACTTGACTTATGAAACTTTGACGTCATTTGTGTATATTCAAGCTTTAAATTTCTATCCCACGTACGTCAACACAACTCTATGGACTATGTATATTCTATATCTGCTTCCGCTAGACCCTTAATTATTTGCTAATGTGTACTGATTAAGGCCAAATTGTACATCATTGAGACCGTTAATTAGGATCTCTTAACTTCACTTGCTTGTCAAACTGTATACTTTATGTGTGTTGAATGTTAATCAGGTTGTACATAGTCGGAGCATAAAATGGGCAAAAAGACAAAATTTGGAGAGAGTACGAATTCCTGCACATGCATTGACTTTGTCCGCACGTGCGTTGACTTTCCCGTACATGCATTGACTTTTTCTGGAAAAATGTGCCAGATGCTTTAAACCTATTTGGAAAGACACTAGAAGTATAAATAGGCAAGAAAAAGGCTGGATTAAGGTTCTGAAGTTGTTTTGAAAAAAAGAGAGAGGCTAGGGTTTGGAAAGAAAGGAACTTGAAGCTTTAAGCATGTCTCCCATGGTGGCTTCTTCTCCATCTACCTCCTTCCACTCCTCCATGAGTGGCTAGTCTCCTTTTCTAAGGTTTTGATGAAACCCTAGCCATGTAATTAGTTTTTTTCTTTTGATTTTCAATTATGTAAAGATTTGAACAATTGTATGGTGTTTTAGAAGTTATATATATATATTTTCCATTATTTCTTCAAATATTCAGCTTTCTGTGATTGTTGAATGTTTTCCATACAAAAATTTTCTATTCTTTCACATTCAAGGTGTGAGATGGACCATACTACGAGGGACGAGTCATGTCACTACCCTAGTTTAGAGTGAACGATTCGTACTACTTGAGATGGTTTGTGCTCGTACATTGAACGTGATGATTTTCTTGTTAAATACTTTGAACTTGTAGTTGCAAAGCATTATCCCGTCCGAACCATAACATAATTGATTTCAATCGGAAATCCTATTTACGTGACTAGTGGTGGACTCTTTGCCCTAGGTTTTTTCCCATTTCAATAAATCCAATTTTATTCATAATTGATAATTTAATTACTTAGTTTAATTTATTTGTTATTAAATTAGGTTATAAACAATCAATCTTTTCATCAAAAATTAATTTAAGAATTTAACAATTAAATTAGTTTAATTTCAGAATTGTCCCTGTGGATCGATACCTGGACTTGCCATTATTCTGATAGAATTTGGTATAGTTTTGTGTTTCATTTTGGTGTGTTCAACGACCCATCAAATTTTGGCGCCGTTGCCGGGGACTTCTGGCAAAAATTAATTAATTTAAAAATTATATTCTTATTTTAATTTTTAGTTTAGGATTTTATGCTTTCGTGTTGCTAAGTGTACAGAGCATTTGAAAATGAAAACTATCACCGAAGTGCAAACGGAGCGCAACCGAGCTTAATAAAAAAAAAAACTCATAGCACTAAAGTGCTTAAACAGAAGCAAAAACACTCGCAAGTAAAGCACCAAAGTACTAAAAAGAAAAAATCGCTCAATTAGAGGTTGGAGACAACGTCTACACGTCAAGCACCCGCAAGACGAGTAAAGCGTTTTCGTTAAACCGCTGTGAGTATTTCTCCTTTTGGTATTTTGCTTTCGTAACTAAGTGCACAGAGTCGGAATTTTTTGTGTGTGTGTAAGTAGTGTATGCACGGGCACTGTTCTTGTCGCCCTGAATTATGGAGTTTGGACCTTAAACTAGAAAGGACTCTTAGGAGACTTAGAGCCTCTGCCCGTGTTCCTAGGCCTGAATATTCATATTCATACATTGAGCTATTAGAGATGGAAAACCAAAATGTCCCGAATGTGCCCAACTAGACCCTTAAGGATTATTTCACACCCACTACATATACATCACCATCACGCATCCAATTACCCAACACCACTGCTACTTATTATGAGATTAAGTCCAGTACCATACAAATGCTCCCATCATTCCATGGACTAGCTCATGATGATCCTTACAAACATTTGAATGAATTTCTGAAAATTTGCTCGACAGTAAGGATTCAGAATTTCACAAATGAGGCCTTAATGTTGCGATTGTTTCCATTCTCATCAAAGGATAAAGCCAAACACTGGCTAAATTCCTTACCTGCTAATTCAATCACAACTTGGGACCAATTACAGCAACGGTTCTTGGAGAAGTACTTTCCCATGGGTAAAACCAACCAACTTAGGCGAGCCATCACCAATTTTGCTCAAATGGATGGCGAGCAATTCCATGAGACGTGGGAAAGACTTCGAGACCTTCTCCAACAGTGTCCCCACCACCAAGTGCCTGATTGGCAACTTGTTCAAACATTTTATTATGGCTTAACTGAGCCGTATCGCCAAATGGTGGATTCATCCTGTGGTGGGACATTCATATCCAAAAATGATGCCGAGGCATAGCAATTGTTTGAGAACCTAAGTGATAATTCCCTTCACGATGCCTCCACAGCCTGGCAAGTCCAGCAACCAGTAGTTTGAGCCCCGAAAAGATGGGGCATTTATGAGGTCGGGCAAAACCTAAAGTTAGCCCAACAAGTAGAGGCACTGTCCCACAAAATGGACCAATTATTAGCTGCGGGACATGCCCCTACCCAGCAAGATCAGCCTCAATTTCACGAGGCATGTGTTATTTGTGCGAGCCCTGCTCATGACTTGAGTGAGTGCCCTTCGGCATCACAATTTTCGAAGTTAGTCCAAGAGCATGTAAATGCGGCTCAAGGATTTTCCAACTCAGGTAATGATCCATACTCCAACACATACAATCCGGGATGGAGAAATCACCCTAATTTTTCATGGAGACCCCCTTTACAAGGCATTTCTTACAATCCTCCACCACCAAGGCAGAATTTTAATAATTTTTCCAACCAATCATCTTACCGACTACCGCAACCTTATCGACCCCCACAACCATACCGGCAACCACAACTCCCGCCTATTCCTCAAGGCAACTCTGCCTTTGAGACTCAGGTGCTGGAAGTTTTTTCAAAACTTAAGGGGTTAGCACCGGTAGTTCTCTCCCATACTCACTCTATTGCCAAGCTAAAGGCCCAATTAGGTCAAATAGCTAACAACATGAATAGGAGAGAAGAGGGAAAATTACCATGTCAAACTGTGGCCAACCCTAAGGGACAATACGAGGTAGAGAGTTCGGGTGGGAATGGAAAGTACCATGAGCAGGTGCAAGCGGTGATTGCTTTGAGAAGTAGGAGGGAGTTAGAGCCTCAGTCAGTTATGTCTGATGCAACTAGAGCTAAGAAGAGTGACCACAGTGGTACACCCAATGAGAGCAAGGGTGAGGGGGAAATACTTAAGAGGGATGACTTAGTCCCAAGCACTTCACATGAGCCCAAGGCACCATATGTGCGTAAGGCACCCTTTCTCCAATGCCTTGATATACCGTCCCCTTTTAATAAGAAGGCAGCATCTATGGAAGCAACGATGGAGGTCTTTAAACAAGTAAAAATCAACCTCCCCCTGTTGGAGGCGATTAAGCAAGTACCCTCCTATGCTAAATTTCTGAAGGACTTTTGTACGCAAAAGCGTAAATCTAGGACACACGTGTCCCAAAAGGTCATCCTCACAGAGCAAGTAAGCTACATCTTGTTAAATGACACACCTCCTAAGCTTAAGGACCCGGGTGCCCCAACCACTTATAGGGAACCATTTCATTGATAGGGCCTTATTAGATTTAGCGGCTAGTGTCAATTTGTTGACGTACTCTGTGTACGAGGAATTTTGGGCTTGGCAAGCTGAAGCCCACTACTGTTACTCTCCACTTGGCTGACCGATCCCTCAAAGTGCCACGTGGTATGATTGAGGATGTGCTAGTAAAGGTTGTGTGACAACCCTCTCCTCTGATTAGTGCTAATCTCTGATTAAGCATGATAAGTAACTGATTAAAATGAGATTCTGAACTGATTGCATGCGTACGTTGCTTTAATTGCATTTCTATCTGTTTGCCATTAATTGATCTGTTCATGTTTTGAATTTCGAATTGCAAATTGAAGGCCTTATCGGCAACCAAATCTGAAATTGATTAGTGTTATATACTAATTGGTATTTATGTGATTTTATGGTAGGTTTAATTTGAACTTGATTTGGAATGATTAAATTAGATCAAATAATGATTAATTATTGAATCAAGTTAATTACACTTTTGCCATGTTAGTGGGCCACCTTGCTAATACATGTTTGGAGCTTAATCCATTCTTGGTTGCACCTTTTCTTCATCTACTTAGAGACCAACCGTGAGAGAGAAGAGGGTGAGAGGAGAGTTGGTTTTATCAAGAATTTGACTTGGAGAATTAGGAGGAATTGAAGAGGACTTGCAAAATTGGGCTTCCATACCTTCAAATTCAAGACCTAAGGTAGAGAATTCATCCTTTGGTTTATGTAGTTCAATTGTTTCTTGCATGGTTCATGGTAAATTAGTGATCTAAGTCAAGAACTGGTTTAAAATGTTGAATTGAGAGTTAATCCTTGCATGCATGTGCATATTCTTGAATTTTGGAGTTGTTTCATGAGAATTTCCGCATGCAAGTTCATATTTTTGCTGTGGTCCATGAATTCATCATGATTTTGAGCTCAACATTGCATTTGATCTTGTTTTAAAACACTAGAGTTCATGAGAACTCATGTCTGTATGATCTTGCAATGTTCTTCGTGCTTACACTTAATTTTTGTGTTCAATTAGCTTATCTTTGGGCTTGATTTTACAAATGATCTTCAAAAACATGTTATACTATGAGTTTCCAAGAGTTTTCCAGAAAATTAGCCCAAGGGGATCGAATTTGAAGCTTTAAAAGTTGAATTTCATGCTTGAGGTTCAATCTGGAAATTCCAGATTTTGGACCCACGCTCGAGCGTAGGACTTCACGCTCAAGTGTGCACTCTTAGTATATGCACTTTCGCTCGAGCGTAGGAAGTCACGCTCGAGCGTGAAATGCATATGCCCAGAAGTTCTTGTGTTTTGCAGTCTGCTCGAGCAAAAGACTTCACGCTCGAGCGAGGACCTGAGTCTTACGCTCGAGCGGAGGTCGAGTGTCCATCGAGCGTAAATTGCATGCATCCAGTACTTTTCTTGAATTTACAGTCCACTCGAGCGAGAGAAGTCACGCTCGAGTGGGGATCCTTTGTCTGCATGTCCGCTCGAGCGTAGAAAGCCACGCTCGAGCGAAACCCCTGTTTCAGCAAAAATTTGAAAAGTGTTTTAAACTGTATTTTTACATCCTCATTCCATCCTAGGCATTCCTATGCCAAATTTAAGGCATCTTAATGAGGATAATGATATAGAACCCCACAAAGTCAAGTTAAGGGGCTAAGTTATTGATTCCCTAGTGTGTAACTTAGTGTGTGTTCGTTCTGTAACTGAGTAGGGTTGGCATCTGGGGATGCTCGTTAACCTATCTGTAGCCCAGTGCTCTGTGAGTAACAATGTTGTAAAGATATGTTTAATTATGATTATCTTCTGTATGAACAACTGTTCCGCTTACTGAAACATTATTGTTTAATGAATGAATGTTGTCCGATTTATAAACTGTATTCGTGGCATCCATACAATTTACTGTTACTGTTACTGTTGCTGTACTGTTACTGCTACTGTCACAGAGATCTCTATCGGTTCCCATGTTTGGAACCACTATTGTTTACTGTTATAATGGCCATCAACTGACTGTTCAGTCTGTTAAGACCTACTGTACTGTTTTGCTATTGGATGTACCACATATGACTACTATGGTTTCTAAATGACTGATATGACTGTTTAACTACTGAAAGGACATTCATTCTTAACCTCTTTACATTGCTGTTATTCACTGGGCTTTAGCTCACTGTTTACATATATATGTAGGTGTCCAAGCACCGGACCGGAGCTAGAAGCGTCGGATTAGCTCTTATTTTGTCAAAGCCAACCATTGTGCCTCACTTCGAGGTTCCCAGTCTGTTCAAGCTATGGCTACTTTGGGGTGTCTCAATTCAACCCTTTTTGTCTCCGTTTTGTGTAAAACTTGACTGTATAGCTACGATGTAGGGATTTGGTCCCTAACCTGAATGTTTTGTGTATCTGAGTTGTATATATGTTTTCACTACGAATGTGGATATGTTCAGAAAAGTCTTTTTGCATACAGAATGTCACAGCTCATTGGACATCTTTATCTACTATTTTGGCTTCGCCCAGCCCCTTTACTCTGTATTACTGTCATTACTGTTAAGCAGGCCTTTGGTTATCACGGATTACTGGCCGGTTACGATACCTAACCCATAGGGGTGGTTTTGGGTTATGACAGGATGATAGGTTTTACTTCCCTGTTGACTTTTTGGTGTTAGATATGGAACTGGTAGCCAGTTCTAGGAAACAAATCCCGGTGATCTTAGGTCGACCTTTTTTGGCTACGGCCAATACATGCATTAATTGTCATACTGGGGTGATGGAAGTTTCATTTGGTAACATGCAAGTGAAACTTAATGTTTTCCAAGCATCCCAACAACCCCATGAGAGAAAGGAGTGCTTATTTGTGGATGTTGTGGATGAGGTTGTGGAGGAAGTTTTGCCCTCCATTCTTGTAGAGGACCCTTTAGAAGCTTGTCTAGCTCATTTTGGGTTTGAAAATTTTGATATTGATGGGTCAATTGAGGAGGTGAATGTCTTGCTTAATGCTTATTCTACGCCGGATTTTCCTCCTTGGAAAGCCCGGTTTGAGTCACTTCCTCCTCTGTGGAGAGATCCTGCCATACCATCTTTGGTCACACCACCTACACTTGAGTTGAAGCCACTCCCGGCCACACTCAAGTATGCATTTTTAGGGCCCCAAGATACTTTACCAGTCATCATTGCATCTGACTTGACTGTAAAGCAGGAGAGTCAGTTAATGAGTGTTCGCGTGGCACATCGGAGTGCTATAGGGTGGTCAGTGGCTTATTTGAAAGGGATAGATCCCTCCGTGTGCATGCATTATATACACTTAGAGGAGGACACCAAACCTTCTCGCGAAATGCAACGGAGACTAAATCCTAATATGAAAGAAGTGGTGAAAAATAAGGTATTGAAATTGTTGGATGCAGGTATTATATACCCCATCTCGGATAGCAAGTGGATGAGTCCCACACAAGTGGTGCCCAAGAAATCGGGCATCACTGTTGTTGAGAATGAGAGAGGGGAGTTAGTCCCCATACGAACCACTACTGGGTGGCGAGTGTGCATTGATTATAGGAGACTAAATTCCTCGACTAGGAATGATCATTTTCCTTTACCTTTTATTGATCAAATCCTAAAGCGGTTAGCGAGCAGGGTTTCTACTGTTTTCTTGATGGTTATTCGGGGTATAATCAAGTCTCGGTGTACCCCGCTGACCAGGAAAAGACCACATTTACACGTCGTTTTGGCACTTTTGCTTACAGGCGCATGCCCTTTGGGCTATGTAATGTACCGGCGACTTTTCAACGGTGTATGATGGCCATTTTCTCCGATATGGTGGAGAAATTCTTAGAGGTTTTTATGGATAATTTTTCGGTGTTTGGACCGTCTTTTGAGGAATGCCTTAGGAACTTGACTAGAGTGTTGGAACGATGTACTGAAGCAAACCTAATCTTGAGTTGGGAAAAGAGCCATTTTATGGTTCGTGAGGGTATAATGTTGGGACACATTGTGTCCCCTCGAGGTATAGAGGTAGACAAGGCAAAGGTTGACCTTATTGCAGGCCTTCCTCCACCCAATTCCGTGCATCAAATTAGGTCTTTCCTAGGACATGCAGGTTTTTATCGTAGGTTCATCAAAGACTTTAGTAAAATATCTCGTCCTTTGTGTAGTTTACTGGTTAAGGACACGCCTTTTATCTTTGATGAGGCATGCTTGAAGGCATTTGAAACACTGAGAATGGCCCTGACCACCGCCCCAATCATGAAATCACCAGATTGGTCGCTTTCCTTTGAAATCATGTGTGATACCTCTGATTATGCTGTTGGGGCTATGTTAGGCCAAAGGGTCAATAAGGCACCATTTGCTATATACTATGCTAGTCGTACTCTCTCGGATGCACAATTGAACTATACTACCACCGAGAAAGAGTTGCCAGCTATGGTCTTTGCCTTAGATAAATTCCGATCCTATCTCCTAGGTTCTAAGGTCATAGTTTTCACTGATCATGCCATTTTGCGGTATTTACTATCAAAGAAAGAGACCAAACCTAGGTTAATTAGATGAATTTTGTTGCTTCAGGAATTTGACCTAGAGATCCAAGATAAGAAGGGATCTGAGAATGTGGTGGCGAATCACCTCTCCCGAATCCTCGTTGAGTATACTGGTGACCCTCTTATTTTGCATGATTCGTTTCCAGACGAACAACTCCTAGAGCTGTCACGAGCGAGCCCCCCGTGGTTTGCACATATTGTGAATTACTTGGCCATTGGGCAAATTTCGCAGAATTGGTCTAAGCAAGACAAAGACCGTTTTTTTTCGCAGGTCAGGTATTATTTTTGGGAGGATCTAGAGTTGTTTAAATATTGCTCCGACCAAGTGATCCGACGATGTGTGCCAAAGAGTGAGGTGCATAGCATTCTTACATTTTGTCATTCTTCTGGATGTGACAGTCATTTTAGTGGGCATAAAACGGCCGCCAAAATTTTACAGAGCGGGTTTTATTGGCCCACAATTTTTAAGGATGCCCATCAATTTTGTAGAACTTGTTTGCGCTGTTAGCAAATGGGTTCGATATCTCAGCGTGACATGATGCCAATGTCTCCTATTCTTGTGGTAGAGATATTTGATGTTTGGGGGATTAATTTCATGAGACCTTTCCCGTCGTCATTCGGGTTTGAGTATATTCTCTTAGCAGTAGATTATGTGTCTAAGTGGGTGGAGGCGATAGCTACCTGAACAAACGATCACAGAGTGGTAATCAAATTTTTACATGAAAACATCTTTAGTCATTTTGGGTTTCCTAGAGCCATAATAAGTGATCAGGGTACGTATTTTTGTAACAGGTTCTTTGA
The DNA here is from genome assembly GCF_055761805.1 of Camellia sinensis. NCBI lineage: Eukaryota > Viridiplantae > Streptophyta > Magnoliopsida > Ericales > Theaceae > Camellia > Camellia sinensis. The sequence continues at coordinate 157,247,418 of NC_138964.1, forward strand.
GTCAGTAGTTAAGAAATATTCTATCACTCATAAAGTTGGCACTCCATACCACCCTCAAACTAGTGGCTAAGTGGAAGTCTCAAATAGGGAGGTAAAGGATATAATAGAGAAAACGGTGAGGCCAGATAGGAAAGATTGGTCACAACAGTTAATTGATGCATTATGGGCCTACCGTACTGCTTATAAGACACCCATTGAGATGTCACCATCTAAGGCGGTGTTTGGAAAACCTTGCCATCTCCCGTTGAATTTGAGCACTAAGCATTGTGGGCCATAAAGAAGTTTAACTTCGATATGGCCGCGGCTGGGCTCAACCGAAAATTACAACTCAATGAGTTGGAGGAAATCCGGAATGATGCATATGAGAGTTCGAGAATTTTTATAGCTCAGGACTAAAGAATTCCATGACAAGCACATTAATAGAAAATCCTTTGAACCCAGCCAAAAAGTGTGGCTTTTTAACTCAAAATTGTGACTCTTTCCAGGTAAGCTTAGATCAAGATAGGATGGTCCCTTTGTGGTTGTTGAGGCATTTATTCATGGCACCGCTGAGGTGCAAGATCCAAAGACTGACCACACTTTCAAAGTGAATGGCCAAAGACTGAAGCCATATATAGAGGGGATTGGGAATGGGGATATGATTGAGTCCATTACTTTGATGAACCCTTTTTACTATGATTGATAGATTGGTTTCTTGTTCTATTTTCCTTCCCTTTCATTTTATTCTGTTTTTCTTTATTCTTGTTGTGCTTTATTTGTGTCTAGGAGACTTTAAATCCTCTAAAGGTGTAATTCCTTTGGTGTTAGCCGTGCCCGAACGGCATCTGACCGTCTGGTATAACCACCTAACCGTGTTTGTAGTGAGTTCCTAAGAGACCAACTGAGATGGTGGAAACTAGAATTCAAATGGCAAAACCTAGAACACAAAGTTTGGAATTTTCGAGACTAGAGTCTAGTTTAAATACTCAGGGTGTGGAGATTGCTTCAAAACTATCCCGGCTTGAACTCTGTATGGCAGCCCCATAGGTTGAGGTAGCTTTATGCATCTCAATTCTGGATACCGAATCAACCTAGTCTATCACCCCGTTTGAGAATGGGGAAAGTTACAAACACAGTTAGGGAGAAAAGTAGTACCCATGTTTTTCGCGTGAAGATTATACCCTTGTTAGGCATTCTGATATTTTCTAAAGTGCTATATTTATTTCGGATGTCAAATGAAGATAGAAATGGTTAAGTATGCTTTGGGTTGTACTTGGTTTTTATTTACTTTTCTTTAATCTTTTAAAATATATATATATTGAAAAATAAATAAATAAATCCCGCATGTGCGGGAATACCCACTGCACGTGCGGCAAAAACACATCAACAACTAGTGTGTACTGCATTAATTGCAGGTGCACGAGGGTGTGCGTCAACCTAGCCGCACATGCGGCTTGACCCCCGTACGTACAGAGCGTCGTTCTCAAGAAAAAAAAGAATCCCGCACGTGCGGCAAAATTTCTTTCCACCAAAATGCATACTGCTTTAAAAGCAGATGCGAGGGTGCGTGCAGGGTGTGCTACTGCACGTGCAGCGTACACTCCTGCACATGTTTATTTATTATTATTATTATTTTTTATTTATTTACTTATTTCAAAAAAATAAATAAATAAATTTTAAATAAAAATAAATAAATATCATTAAAAAAATTAATATAAAAAAAATCGCAATTTTTATTTATTTATTTTTCTATTTTCAACTTTGAAAATAATAATAATAATAATAATAAATAAATAAATTTGGCCTCATCAACACCAAACCCACTTCTATCACTCATACTCACAGATCTTATCTCTCTCTTTCTTTACCTCTCAGCATCTATCTCTATCTATATCTCTCTCTCTCAACCCCACAAACCCACCAAATCATCACACATCACCATCTTCTTCCTCTTCCTTTTTCTTTCTTCTTCTTCTTCTTCTTCCTTCTTCCTCACCACTACCATCTCACCGCCGGCATCACTATTTCCTCTCCGTTTGACGAATCTCCGGCGACCACCATTTTTTCTGACAAATCTCCATTCTTTCTCTCTCTTTCTCTACTTTTTCAAGGTAAGCTTTACTTTTTGTTTAGATTTGTGGGTATAGGAGTAGAGAAGTAGAGTTTTGATTTTATTTTTTTTGTTCAAATCTTGATCTATGTTTCATACTTTAAAAAAAATAAATAAATAAAATCTGGGCAGCAAGAAGATGACAGCCACACATGCGGCCCAATCCGGTGCACATGCGGTCCCTTTAAAAAAAAAAAGTAATTTATTTTAGTTCCTAGGTTGTCCATTCATTTATTTAGCTATTTAGTTGTTTGTTTATTTAGTTATTTATTTATTTTTATTTTTATTATTATTAATTCTTTATTCTTTGTATAGTTTGTTTTCATTTATTTAATCAGTTGTTATTTACATAAAATGCTTGTGTCTAGTTGATTTTATTTTAGGTTTCATATATTGTAAAAAAAATAAAAATTAAAAAAATTAAAAAAAAATTAATTCCTGGCTTTTCTAATTCATTGTGTTTTCTATCTATTTATTTAGTTGTTTAGATGTAGTTTATTATCTTTGTATTACTTGTTAGTTTAATTTAATACTTGTTAAAATGTTAATATTTAAGTTTAAATTATTCTATTTCATTTTGTAATCAAAAAACAAAAATAATGAGAATTGCATGTGGAACATCAGTAGGCAGACTTGTGCTTTAATATTTTATTTGATTCTCATGCTGATTTCACAGGTATATGTGTTTATTGTTAGTGTGTGCAGGACATGAGTCGATGCGGCTCGGGCCTCCAAAAAAGCCAGAGGTTCCACCTCCTCGGCGCCACCACCGCCACCGTCACCACCATCCTCGCCACCACCACCGAGTGACTTGCCACGGCCGGAGTGGGCTTCACGCCCGCTTCACCAGCTCACGCAGTTCAATATTCCATATTTTCAGCGTGACCCGGCCACTTCTTGGGCCGTTGAGCAGCTCCAACTCCGGCAACAGTTGGGCCTTTGCAATGTGGCAGCGCCAACTTATCCGCATTTGGTACAGCTTTTCTACCAGAACCTGTATGAGTCACTAACCGAGCCGAGGCTGATGTCCACCATTGATGGCCATCTCGTTAGCATCACCAAATCCATGATTGCTGACGCGTTAGGGTTCTTCAACAAGCCAGAATACCAGCCCTTCCTGGAAGTTGAGGACCAACAATCTATACACAGTCTCATCCAACAGCACTTCCCAGGGGCCCACGGTGACACCAGTTTCTCATGCTTACGGCGGAGCAAACTGCCTGGCCACTTGCTATTCATTGATTCCGTGGTCTATAAGAATGCCCTTCCATTTGGGCATAGAGCTAAGCGCCGCTTGGAGTTTGTTCGGGTCTTACACGGTTATCAACATGGCTATCAGGTCTCGCTTGAGCATATCATCTGGATACATGTACGGAAATTTCTACGAGAGGCAGTTCGGCCTCAACCTATGCAGAAGCTGACTTGGCCACTGCCATTTGCCAATTTGTTGACACTTGTCTTTGAGTTGAACGGCCTCCCCATTGCTTCGAATGAGGAGATTGATAGAGCGTACCCGACTTTCGGCCAGCGGGAATGGCAGCATAGCATATCTCGCATCCCGTAGCAGGTTGGTGCCCCGGTTGATGAGGCCCAGGACCCCGTACACGACTACCCACCTCATCATGTTCCCCCCATGCCTTCCCAAGGGGACCCATTCTATATGATTTGCGAGGAGTACTTATAGCTTCAGCACTCTGTGGATCAGGTCCACAATACTCTTCGTGATCACCACCAGAGTTTCATGGGGTTGCGCACAGATTTTCAGGCGCATCGAGACTATTCTCAGGCGGCCTTCGACCAACTACACGCCCGCCAACTTGGCATCCAGCAGTCAGTTGCATCACTACAAACTGATTTTTATACTTATCGAGAGTCGAGCCAGCAGTGCCATGATCAGCTCGGCCAACGGGTTCAGGATAAAGCCTTTAAGACGCGATCTTTGATGCACGTCTTGTTTGCCCAGCATTTCTCGCCACCACCGCCACCAGATTCTCCGTAGTACCCGCCTGTATATTGCTTTATCTCTTTTATTTTTATTTTTCTTCTTTTCAAAAAAAAATGCAAAGAGTGTGTGTGTTACTATATGTCTACCTGGATGTGCACCTACAATTTCTGGTAATCTTCCCTCATTTCTCTTTACTTTTCCATTGTGTTCAACGACCCATCAAAAACTTGACCTCAATGGAAATATAGTAACACACACACCCTTTGCATTTTTTATTTTTTTTTATATTTTTTTTTTTTTGAAAAGAAGAAAAATAAAAATAAAAGAGATAAAGCAATATACAGGTGGGTACTACTGAGAATTCGATGGCGGTGGTGGCGGGAAATGCTGGGCAAACAAGGCGTGCATCAAAGATTGTGTCTCAAAGCCTTTATCCTGAACCCGTTGGCCGAGCTGATCATGGCGCTGCTGGCTCGACTCTCGATAAGTATAAAAATCAGTTTGTAGTGATGCAACTAACTGCTGGATGTCAAGCTGGCGGGCGTGTAGCTGGTCGAAGACCGCCTGAAAATAGTCACGATGCGCCTGAAAATCCATACACAACCCCATGAGACTCTGGTGGTGATCACAAAGAGTACTGGGGACCTGATCCACAAAGTGCTGAAGCTATAAGCACTCCTCGCGAGTCATGTAGAATAGGTCCCCTTGAGGAGGCACGGGGGGAACAAGATGAGGTGGGTGGTCGTGTACGGGGTTCTGGGCCTCATCAACCGGGGCACCAACCTGCTACGAGATGCGAGATATGCTATACTGCCATTCCCGCTGGCCGAAAGTCAAATACGCTCTATCAATCTCCTCATTCGAAGCAATGGGGAAGCCGTTCAGCTCAAAGACATGTGTCAACAAATTGGCAAATGGCAGTGGCCAAGTCAGGTTCTGCATAGGTTAAGGCCGAATTGCCTCTCATAGAAATTTCCGCATATGCATCCAAATGATATGCTCAAGCGCAAGACCTGATAGCCATGCTGATAACCGTGTAAGACCCGAACAAACTCCAAGCGACGCTCAGCTCTATGCCCAAGTGGAAGGGCATTCTTATAGACCACAGAATCAATGAATAGCAAGTGGCCAGGCAGTTTGCTCCGCCGCAAGCATGAGAAACTGGTGTCACCGTGGGCCCCTGGGAAGTGCTGTTGGATGAGACTGTGTATAGATTATTGGTCTTCAACTTCCGGGAAGGGTTGGTATTCTGGCTTGGCGAAGAACCCTAACGCGTCAGCAATCATGGATTCGGTGATGCTGACGAGATGGCCATCAATGGTGGACATCAGCCCGGGCCCGGTGAGTGACTCATACAGGTTCTGGTAGAAAATCCATACCAGACGCGGATAAGTTGGCGCTGTCACATTGCAAAGGCCCAACTGTACAAAGGCCTTGGGTCGTGACACATTAATTATTTGCTAATTTGTACAGAGGCCTTTGGTAATCTAAGAATTACTGGCCGGTTACGACGCTAAACCCATAGGGGCGGGTTTAGGTCGTGACACATTAATTTTTTATTATTATTTATATTATAAAAGAGTTCTTCTCAAATTTGTCTAAAAATTCTTAACCAAGAGAATAGACAACAAACCCACATTTTTTCAGAAAATATTTTATTTTTCTTGGCAAACAAACCTACCTAGATTGGTGATGAATTTCTCAATAGATCTGATAGAAATTAATGCGTTATGCATTAAAGTATAACGTTGTCATGTTGAATGGAAAAATATCTGTGTACATGACGAATAATACATTTATATCTAACGAATGAATGTCAAAAACATCCATGAAAAGTTCTTTTGCCTAAGATGCATACTTTAGGAATCAATAATCTATATATATAGATTTAAAAAAGTTCTTATAAACTCTACACATTAATTTATATATAAGAGGGTAATTTATGTAGCCAAATTGGGCCAAGTTAGGTTGGAGTGGCGGTCAAAGATGTTTGACCGAACTAGTAAATGCCCATATTTCTAGACCTAGCTACTTCCTAGTGGCGGTTAACGCCATGGCCGAGCTACCAAGCAAGGTAGTTAAATAAAGAAGAGAACCAAGCTAGGAGGAGTGCCACGCAATGTTAGCTTAATGACGCGCCATGCAAACATTGCACGGCTAAGCTATTGGCGGACAGAGCAAAAGTAGTCCGGTTGCACGGCTTTTGCCATCTCACTTGGCTTGCAGTGAGGAGGGTGTTAAATGATAAGTATTATCCTTTGGGAATGTGATTCCTATAAGGACTTTACATAGGAGAGTTAGAGTCCTATTAGGATTGTGCCATACGGAATCTACAAAAGCTCAAACCAAACCTTAATCTCAGGTATTGCAATTCTTGCTCCCGAATTCACAGAGCTTTTGTGTCTTTTGTCAACTTGCTAACTTAGGCATCTGAGGGGTTTCAGTCACACACCCGTCGGCTAGCTCACATTTGTGTTTTGAGGTGATTGGACGACGATGTTTGGAGAAGTTAAAGCTTGATCAACACGATTATACGAGAAATATTATTTCGTACTTGTACAATATATATATATGAAAGGAGTTCTTGTCAAATTTTCTTTAAAATACATAACCAAGATAATAGACGTCAAACCCATATTTTTTCGAAAAATATCATATTTTTCTTGACAAATAAACACGCTTAGATTGGTGATGGATTTCTCAATGAATTCGATAGAAATTAATGTGTTATCCATTAAAGTATAGCATTGACATGTTGAATGAAAAAACATATGTACATAATGAATAATACATCTCTGATGAATGAAAGTAAAAAATGGTTATAAAAGTTCTTATGCCAACTACGCATACTTTAGGAACCAATGAAAAGTAAAATTAAAATTTTATAAAGTAAAAAAAGTTCTCATAAACTTTACACATTAATTTTTTATTTATTTTTATATGAAGGAGTTCTCATCAAATTTCTCTAAAAAAAACTCAACTAAGAGAATAGACAACAAACCCACATTTTCTTGGAAAATATTCTATTTTTCTTGGCAAACAAATACACCTAGATTGGTGATGAAGTTCTCAATGTATTTTATAGAAATTAATGCGTTACGCATCAAAATATAGTGTTGACATGTTAAATGAAAAAACGTCTATACATTACGAATAATAAAATCTTTATCTGACAAATGAACGTCAAAAATGTCCATAAAAAGTTCTCATACCAACGACGCATACTTTAGGAACTATTGGGAAATAAAATTATAGATTAAAAAATATTCTCGTAATCTCTACGCATTAAATATTTTTTTGTTAGGCAAGAGAGGCGAGAGCTTTTCTCTCGTAGTGATTTTCGACCGAGCTTCAATGTTGGTCCGGTGATGGTCCAACGACCTCCTTCACACTTTTAAAATGTAAATCTGCACTACTAGAGTATAGATCTATTCTCTTTATGTTAGTAATAGGGGTTTTGTGATATTCTTTTCGTTTCATATATAGATTTTTAGTTTATCCCTAATGATTTATTTGTTGTTGTGAGTTTTTGGTGCAACGATGGTAGTGGTGGAGTTCAAGCAACAACGATGGTTAATAATGTTCTCGGTGACGTCGAGGGTATGATTTTATGCTTGAGGCAAACCTTTCATCCATAGGTTGGAGCCCATACAACATCTGCTAGTAGATTTGTAATCTTCTCAAACGACGATTTTTTGAAATATTTTTTTTGTAGTTTGTAATAGTTTTTTTTTCTTTTATTGTTCTTGTACTATATTTTTCTTTTGATATATGGTCTATTTTTTCTGTTTCTAAAATATATATATATATATATATATATATATATTATATAAAGGAGTTTTCATCAATTTTTTCTAAAAATACTTAACCAAGAAAGTAAGGGAGATGCTGCTACGAGCTTAATGCGGTACCGTTTTGCTATTTTTCTTCCTTTTTTTTTTTTTTTTTTTTGGTATGTGGTTTGTTTTGTTGTTTTCTCAAAGTCACAAATAGTTTGAATAATGTTCCACTTAATTTTATCACTGGATGCAATAAAATAAAAATAATTAAATAAATTAAATATAATAAGCACACATTTATGTACTATATTTGTTTGAAATATATATGTGTGTGTGTTCTCTAAATTAGATTAAATCCCTTTAAATTACTTTTACATTTTATCCCTTTAAATTTTAGGAAAAATTATTTGTAAGTCTTATTAGGGAGACTTATGCTACATATGGTCCTACTAAAAAATTTATGTTCTCATAAGTTCTATGGGAAATTTGTTGACACATTTACCCTCAATATTAGTTGTTAATATCATAAATAATAGTAAAACTATATATAAGAAATTGAATGTTACCATAGATCATATCTATTTAAACGTAATGTAACGTGACATCTGCATAAACATAACGTGACACCTATACGTAACGTGACACCTACATAAACGTAACGTGACACCTATGATCTATGGTAACATGCAATTTCCTATATAGGAAATTATATATTATCATAGATCATATCTACATAAACATAACGTAACGTAACGTAACGTGACACCTACATAAACGTAACGTGACACCTATGATCTATGGCAACATTCAAGGAAATTGAATGTTGCCATAGATCATATTTATATGAAACGTAACGTGACACCAACATAAGCCAACAACATTTTCACATTCAATTTAAAAAAATAAAAACTCATTAAATTTGCAAAACGTAACGTGACACATTACGTTACGTTTATATAGGTGTCACGTTACGTTTATGTAGGTGTCACGTTACGTTACGTTTATGTAAGTGTCACGTCACGTTACGTTTATGTAGGATCTTGCGGAATACATTCCTATCTAAATAGGACTTGAGACTCTATAAGAAATTACACATGACTTAACCTACCATAAGTGTCTGAAAAATGACTTATAAATAAGTCTTCCTAAATTTTAAAACTTAACAATTAAATTATGACTATTTGCATTTTATCCCCTTCAACTTTAAAACTCAATAGTTAATCATTTCAAAGTATTATATTGTTGACGTTAACATTTTTAGTTAGGATTCTGTTACGAATTTATACAATTAAATAATTTATAAAGCACATGACATATTATATATATATATATATATATATGTAAGTAGTGTTTTTTTCTTGCTAAGGTGGCACATTCTAAAGATTTATTTTTTTCTAAAAAATCTACATTAGCATGCCTTTTTTTATTTACATATAAAGTTGTACACAAACTCAATTTCAATCATAATAACTAATTTTATATAGATTTTATTTGAGAAATACTTATTTTTCATATATATAATTATAATTTAATTATTATGATATTTGAAAAAAAATTATCTCAATTTACAAATAAATAAATAAATAAATAAATAAGACGGAATGTGCTTAATTATGTGTATCGCACAGATTAAATTATATTTTTTTATATTTTATTTTGCCTATCTTATTGATGTCTCTCTTTTGTTCTTTTTTTTTTTAAAAAAAAAATGTCACATAACATACCCTTATATTTAATTATTTCTAAAATCTAATATTTAAAAATTTTATAATTAATCTAAATTACCCATAAATAAAATTTAAAATAATTATATGTACCAATAAATACTTTACGAATTAATTTTCTTCTATTTTTTTTTACTTTTATTCAAATATTCAATTTTTATATAAAAATTAAATATATTTATTATTTTTTTAGCTATCTTATTTATATTTTATTATTAATTATATTAAATTTCCTGTTTAATAGGAAGTTGTTTATTACGAAAAATTTACATTTAATTTAAAATTATATACATATATATAATTGTATAAAATATATAAACGATTTTAAAATAAATATTAAAGAAAAATTAATACTCAACCTAATTAATCTATCTATTTTTTATTAATCTAACCACAACATATTTATATTTAATTTAAAAAAAATTTAATTCCTATTTTTTCTTTTAAATTTCCAACTAAATAAAAATAAATAAATAATTAGAATCACTTTGAATGCTACTATTTATCTTTCCAAGTTAACTAGTTTGGAATGTTCTACCTAAGTGTACTTTTTGACTTTCTATAAAAAAATATGTGAAAAAGTAGAGAAAGTAATTAGAAAAATAAAGAGGAGGTGATATTTTGGGAAATTGATAAAAAATTAATTTTTTAGTTTTTTAGTCTATTTTGTTTTTTTGAGGGTAAACAATGTGACAGGTGATGTGACCCAAAATTGATAAAAAAATTAAAAATTGATTTTTTTTTGCTTCTCAAAATACCTCGAGATGTTGATTAATATGGCCCAATAGTATATGTATGAAAAAAATGTAAAAACACCTACCAAGGGATTGTTTGGGATATCCTAAATAAGTGTATTTTTTGTCTTTTTTTACTAAAAAATTGAGGAAAAAATATGAATGCTTGGGTTAATTTTTTGACTTTTTATAGAAAAATGTGTATTAAAAAATTGTAAAAATTGGTTTGTAGGGGAAAATTAGGATTAAGAGTTGTGCAGTCATAATTATTGACTTTTGGTGAATAGTGTTAACCTTTTAACTTTTTGAATAATTTTTTGACTTTTTAACTTTTTCTTATCTTCTCAAACTTGACCTAAATATTTATTTTATATTATTATAATTTAATATTATATAAAATCATTATATATTTATTTCAATTACATTTTTCCAGCACGATAGGGCTAATATTATTAAATTAAACATAAATGATTTAATAAATCACGTCACTTATATATTATTATTATATTTTCCATAGGAGAGGGAAAAAACAAGGCAAATTATAAACACCCCTCGAGATTTGGTAAAAATATAAATTCTTGAAGTTTGAGAAATTATAAATTGCCATTAAAGGTCAAATTTTCATAACAAATTAAAAAAATTAAGAGGAAATCTATATAAAAATGAAAATCTTAAGAAATAATTTGTTATAAAAATATAAATCTTAAGGAACAAGATATAATTTTTTAAACCTCAACAGAATCTATATTTTCACCTAATGTCGACAGGAGTGTTTATAATTTGCCCAAAAAAAACAAAAAAACAGCAAAATGGTGCCGCATTAAGTTCGCCAAACTCACATTTTCTCGGGAAAAATCCTACTTTTCTTGGCAAACAAGCCTAGATTGGTGATGGGTATTGACGAGGAGTGGTAGAGAAGCAGTCGGTAGGCCTTCCTTCTTCGTCTTGTGGCATCACAAAGCTGTATTGGAGCTCTCGCTAACTTTTTACCTCACTCTCGAGGGTACAAAACACTACATTTCTGAGAAAAGATACCAGATTCAACTCAAACCCACATGGTAAAACCCTAAAAAACTCTTATTTTCTTTTGTGTTGGACCCATTGGACTGTTAAAAACCACCATAGTTATAATTTATTGTTCGCTGTGTATACTTGTGTTTTTTTTTGTATATATATATATATATATATATTAATACTTCACTGTTGAGATTGATAAATTTCTTTGTTGGTATGTGCGATTCTTATTATAATTTTGGTTGCTTTATTGTTTTCTTTTCGCTTGAAATCTCTTTTATGGTTTGAAGTGAGGGGTTTATGTGTTGGAAAAAACTGATTCTATGAATAATTGCTAAAGTGTTAAAACAATAACAATATGGCTAAAAGCTTCAAGCTAATTTTATTGAATTGAATTGAATGAAAGAATACAACTTAAATAAGAGCACCAAAGCTACATCTGCAAACAACCACAATGTCACTTAGCAGATTTTGTGGAACTAAACCTTGATTACATGAATTGGTTATACACATCAACCATGACTCCTACAAACTAGGGATTCTCCAATAGACTAGGTAATACCAATCTCCTAGCTATAGATAACAGTATTTATTAAAATAAAAACTTAAAGCTTAAATCTCAACACCCTCCCTTATACTGATTTGTGCAGAAAACAGTTTAGAATTCGAACATTATTTCAGCAACTCATTTTTTTTTGTGTATCAGCAACAATGCAACCAGCTTCTGCTGATGAACAAACTCCAAGTATGCTTCTGAGCTTCTCGAACACTGGTTGTTTGAGAGGTTTGGTCAAGATATCAGCTGCTTGATCTCCACTTTTGCAAAACTCTAACTCAATCACACCATCTTTGCAAAGATCACGCAAAAAATGATAACGAACATCTATATGCTTGCTTCTCCCATGCATAACTGGATTTCTGGAAAGCTTAATGGCAGAAACATTATCACAAGATATTGTTGTTGGGCCTTGCTGCTGATGACCAAGGACTTCAAGCATTTTTCTCAGCCAGATAGCTTGACAGGAACATGAAGCAGCAGCTACAAACTCTGCTTCAGTTGTCGAAAGTGTCACAATTTGCTGCTTCTTTGATGACCATGAAATAGAACCTGAGCTCATCAAGAACTCATTACCAGAAGTGCTCTTTCGATCATCAATATCACCTGCATAATCACTGTCAGTAAAACCAAAGAAACTTTGTTTTTCACCCCTTTTGTAAAGAATTCCAAAATCAGATGTGCAAGTATCGAAATATTCTTTTTGCTGCCTTGAGATGCATCTCAGTGGGATTCTCCATATAGCGACTAATTAAGCTAACAGCATGCATGATGTCAAGCCTTGTTGAAGTTAGATACATCAAACTTCCAACAATTTGCTTGAAAAATGTGTTATCAATTCTTTCTCCATCAGTATCTCTAGTCAACTTTAGTCCTATTTCAGTCGGTGTTCCAACTGGATTGCATTTCAGCATTTGAAACCCCTCCAAAACTTCCTGGACATATTTCTTTTGAGAAACAAAATTACCAGCCGCTGATTTTACTACTTCTATGCCAAGAAAGTAGTGCATCAGTCCTAAATCAGTCATATCAAACTCATTCATCATAGACCTTTTAAAATTATCATACATATCAACTCCACTTCCTATGTAAATCAGATCATCAACATATAAACACGTGATGAGCATTTTACCTTCATCATCAACCTTAACATACAATGTGTGTTCATATGGGCACTTTTGGAAGCCATGCTTGACAAAGTAAGCATCTATGCGGCTGTACCAAGCTCGTGGTGCTTGCTTCAACCCATAGAGTGCCTTATTCAACCTATACACCTTCTCTTCATTGCCTTGCTGCACGTAGCCTGGAGGTTGATCTACATATACTTGTTCTTCCAATTTACCATGTAAAAATGCAGACTTTACATCTAATTGAAAAATAGGCCAAGAGTTTTGAGCAGCTAAAGAGATTACCAAACGAATTGTGTCTAGCCTTGCAACTGGAGCAAACACGTCTTTGTAATCAAACACCATATTCTTGCTTGTATCCCTTTGCCACCAGACGAGCCTTGTGCTTGTCTGTCTCCCCCTTCTCATTCAACTTGGTTTTAAAAACCCATTTCACACCAATTGTTTTCTGTCCTTTTGGCAAGTCAATCAGCACCCATGTATTATTTTTCTCTATGTATTTGATCTCAACATTCATTGCCTTCTGCCATTTAGCGTCCTTGATTGCTTCCTCAAATGTGATAGGATCAAAATCTGCAAACAATGTAAAGTGAGCAGTAATATCATCATCTGAGAGTTCATCCCCACTTACATAGTCAATCATCCAAGCTGGTCTTTTCCTTGGACGTTGATTCTCAGGTGGCTGCTCATTTGTTGGAGGCGGCTACTCATTTGTTGGTGTAGTCGCTGAAGAACTGGGCAAGTGTTCATCAAAGGACTGCTGCTGCAGTTCAATCCTATTCTTTGCATCATCAAAATCAACTGGAATTTGCTTCAGTTCCTTGCCTTTTCCAGTCCAATCCCACATCTTTTCTTCATCAAAAACCACATCCCGGCTGATAACAATCTTCTTGGTGATGGGATTATACAACTTGTAGGCCTTTGAATGTTCACTAACACCATTTTTCGCCATTGTCATCGAGCTTCTTCCTTTTTTCATCCGGAATGTGAGCATATGCTATACATCCGAAAATTCTGAAATGATCAACGAATGGTCTGCGCCCAGCCCATGCTTCTTCAAATGTCATGTTTTGGACAGCTAGTGTGGGACTTCTATTCAGTAAGTGAACGCCCCAATTGACTGCTTCAGGCCAAAAACTCCTTGGAACGCTTCTCCTTGCCAACATACTTCGCACCATGTTTAAGATTTTACGATTTTTCCTCTCAGACACACCATTTTGTTGTGGTGTATAGGCTGCAGTCAGCTGCCTTTTGATTCCATGTTCCTCACAAAGATCTGCAAATTCTCGTGAGTTGTATTCTTCACCACAATCAATTCAAAGAGTTTGAATAACTCTCCCAATATCTTTCTCAACCAAGGCCTTGTAACTTTTAAATGCTGGAAAAGTTTCAGATTTTTGCTACCCATGTTTTCCGATTATAATCATCAATGAATGTAATAAAATACCTCTTATTACCATTAGACGTCAGATTTATGGGTCCACAAATATCGGAATGGGCCAACTCCAGCGTTTTTGTAGCTCTCATTTCCTTCCCTTTTGGAAAATGATCACGATGTTGCTTGCCAACAACACACTTTTCACAAACTTTGGATGGAGGAGTGATCATAGGGAGGCCTATCACCATCTGCTTCTGATGAAGTGTTTTCAGCCCATTAAAGTTCAAATGGCCATAACGAAACTGCCAAAGCCATGATGGATCATTCTCCTTAGCCAACAAGCAAGCCTAAACAGTCTTGATTTTCAGCGGAAACAACCTGTTTGGTGTCATCTGAACAACAACAATAGCACCCCTTGCTGGATCATATATCTCACATGCACCTTTTTGAATTGTTATAATATAACCCTCATCTTGCAATTGGCCAGCACTCAACAGATTAGTTTTCAGATTAGGAACATAAGAAACATTCTAAATTGTTTCAACAAAATCATTCTTAGTTCTAATCTGAATATCTCCCTTTCTTATCACATTTACATTAGAACAATCACCAAAACTTACAGTAGTTTGAAAGTCTTCATTTAAAGATGAGAAAGAAAACTTACTAGCACTCATATGATTGCTGCAACCTGTGTCGACATACCATGCATCAAGCTCAGGGTCGTCCTTGGCATGAAAGGCCATCAAAAGTGTTTCTTCTTCCCTTTTCTCAACAAAGTTCGACTTCTCTTCTTTTCCTGTCTTTTGGCATCTTTGTGCAGCACTCATTGCTGTAATGCCCATGATTTCCACACCTATAGCACTCAATCTTGGACTTGTCCACCTGTCCTCTTCTTTTATTCTGAAACTGGAAGTGATCATCATCTCTTCTGAAATACTTGCGTTGTCTGCTTCCATCTCGGTTGCCTCAAGCACTGCTTCCACGTCCTCTACCTCTACCTCTACCTCGTCCTCTTCTTCTTGTGCTTGTGGATTCAGCAAAGGTAGAAGCTTTCAAAGCTTGCTCTTCTGAGGTGCATCGATTCAGCCTCTGTTCATGGACTAGTAAGGAGCTTTGCAGCTCATCAATTGACATTTCATCAATGTCATTAGACTCTTCAATAGAGCACACAATATAATCGAATTTTGGAGCCATAGATCTCAAGATCTTCTCAACAACATCACCATCTTTAATCTTATCACCACGGCTTCGCATTTTGTTTGCTATCCCCATAACTCTTCCAAAATAATCAGTAACTAATTCTCCATTTTTCATTTGAAGAGTCTCGAAATCTCTTCTTATGGCTTGAAGGTGTGCTCGCTTCACTCTTGCTGAGCCCTATTACTTTTTCTTCATGGAGTCCCAAATGTTTTTGGATGTATCCTTTTGGAGAATGGTCTCCAAAATTGCACGATCGATAGCCTGAAACATGTAGTTCTTCACCTTCATATCTTTTAGCTTCTGATCATCAAGTTTCTTTTGTTGTGGTTGTGTCAGTACTGCTCCTTCTGGCTCAACAAATCCCGTTTCCACAAGATCCCAATACTCTTTGGACCATAGGAAATTTTTCATCAACATGCTCCAATGATCATAGTGACCATCAAAGCGAGGTATGGCTGGCTTGACAAAATTCTCTGCTGATTTGTCAGTCGCCATGAATGCTTGCTGCTGCAAGAGGCAAAAGCTACTGCTTGTTTGGGATTTTTTTTTTTTTTTATCAGGCCAGTGGTGGCTGTGGTACTAGATGTTGGAAAAAAACTGATTCTATGAATAAATGCTGAAGTGTTAAAACAATAACAACATGGCTAAAAGCTTCAAGCTAATTTTATTGAATTGAATTGAATGAAGGAATACAACTTAAATAAGAGCAGCAAAGCTACATCTGCAAACAACCACAATGTCACTTAGCAGATTTTGTGGAACTAAACCCTTGATGACATGACTTGGTTATACACACCAACCATGACTCCTACAAACTAGGGATTCTCCAATAGACTAGATAATACCAATCTCCTAGCTGTAGATAACAGTATTTATTAAAATAAACCTTAAAGCTTAAATCTTAACATCATGTACCAAAAAAAAAAAAAAGAAGGGAAATGAGGGGTTTGCTTGCTTATCTGCCTTTTTGGTATCTAGGCATTCTTGCTAATGTAGTAGTTTGTAAATTGGGGTTTGCTTATTTAGTTTATTTCTTAATTTTTGTACCTTCATTATTATGTAGATTTGTGTTTTTTCCTCATTTTATCTCTTAAAAGCCCGTTCGGATTATGTGATTTGGGGTGGAAAAAAGAAGAAAAATGCATTTCTCCTGGTTCATATCACTTGTTTACATTAATCACTTGTTTGGATAAGTGAAGAGGAGAGAAATGGGATGGAATGAGAAAAAAATTGAGAGAAACTCATCTATCTCATCACCCTCATTTTAAATCTCTCCAAAAGTGAAAAATTATGAAAGAAGAGAAACCAACTAATTATTATTTTTTTATAATACCAAAACCGCCCTTTAGATATAGAAGAAATAAAATAAAAAAATAAAAATTAACAATTATAAAATGTTATAACATCTAATTATTTATTTTCATGTCTTTTATGTAGTTTAACCAAACAAAATAGGAAAAGATATCATTATATTTTCTTCTTTTTTTCCTCTCCTATTTTTTAATCTTTTATCTTCTTCTCTTTTTTTTTTTCTCTCATAAATTATAAAATCATTTATTTTCTTTTCCCACCTAATTTCCCAAACATAGTGTTACTTCTAGTTTTATTGCAAGACATGGTGGTTATGGGTAAACAAAGTTAGCTGATTAGGTTTTTGTTTGTTATACTTTTGAAATTTATAAATTTCCTTTCCTTTATTATTGTGTCTCATTTTCCTCAGCATCTATGTGCAACTTTTTATTGCAAGACTTGTAGCTTGTATTTTTTATTTTATTTTATTTTATGTTATTTTTTTGACCTAGACTTGTAGCTTGTATGCTGATTGTTTTATGAGTACAAATCCTAATTCTTAGAACACAACTCTTTAATTGTTCATTCAATTTTCAACCAGTTATCTTTTATGTCAACTGACTTTTAACAGAGATTAATCTTCACTTACTCTGTTTGGACTGAAATGGTTTAGATTGCCTGCTCTCAAGATGCCTTTTAACTGCTTTCAACTGACCCATTCAATGCCAGAATGTGATCAACCAACAGCTTCTTTAACTTCAATAAGTTGCAATGTTTTGTAAAGAGAGAATCATTTTTAACATTTCTTATATCATCTCTCCCTCTGTGCAGGAAGAACCTTGTGGCATATGTGGTGATGTTGGTGTTGTAGATGCAATCAGTGTGTGCTCTCAATGCAAAACAGCTCGTGAGCATGTGTAAAATCTCTGTCTCACTATGTGTGTGTGTGTGTGTGTGTGTGTGTGTGTGGTGTTTCTAGTTTTGGGCTAAGAAGCATGAACATGTGACACGACACGGACACACAGACATATAAATTTTTAAAAAATGCAGTACATGACACGTTGAACATATAATTTTATATAGCTATTATATGTTATATTTTTAAATATTTAATATTTATTTTATATCAAAATATTTAATTTTGCTAAATTTATCAACCTTAGGTATGTTATTTTAGTTAAAAAAAATTAAAAAAATGGTTGTGTGTCTCTAGCATGTCCGCGGCTTGTTCCAAGTGTCCCAGCGTGTTCGACATGTGTCGGACACCGGTACGTTACCTCCAAAGAGGTGTCCGTAATTGATAGGTTTTGGGCATGTGGCCATCTCCTTGGTTTTAATTATCCTGATTTCTAAAGTTGCTTAGCACATCAGCGCATCAATGAAGACATATATGCACTTAGTTTCAAGTTCTAATGTTGCTTGCATATAGTTCATTTGGTGCCTATTTCTGATTGGACCTGTTGTACATGATAGTTACATTGTATTGTTATCTTCATTTGAATATGTTGCCATCCCTCTGCCTTTTCAGTTACTGCAGGAAAAGCTTCAACGACGATATCCCAAATCAGTGGCTTTGCGAAACATGCGAAATGGAAGGTAAGATTTCACCAAAATCTTTGAAGGATGACTCATCTAAGACAAAACCCTCGGGTACGGTGGACAAGGAAAATAAGGGTTCAGCTGATTGTAGCAAACTTCCCAAATGGGAAAAGATTGTTAAAACGGGGAAAGTGAAATATATTGCTGCTGAAGAAGCAATCTTGCTGTCTTCGGGAGCCAAGAAATTTCACTCTCCTTCCAAGATTAATGTTCACTCAAGTTCTGGGCCAGCAGTAACTCTGGGACTTGTGTCCTCGAGGACTCCCATCAAGCCCAGAGCTACACCTCCAAAGTCCCCTGTGGTTGTCAAAGCAAATCCTAGTTTCAGGCCTTCGGGACTTTTACCTTCCAGACATGGCAAAATGCAGATCAATTCTGTGGTTCAGCAAGAAGGTCCTAAAGGTGATAAATCTCTACAGATTTTTTGCATAAAATTTCTTACATAACAAGTCTTTGTCCCAATTAGTGATGATAAAATTTATCACTCAGTAATGTTAATAGGAATGAGGAATGATGATCTGGCATTTGCATAGTATTCTATAATATTTAGATCTTGTATTTCTCAATGCACATTGGAGGCTTTATTCTAGGATTTGGATTGTCAGTTGTTCAATATTTAGTGAACCTAACTTGTGCCAAATTTGATCTTGGTAAACTATAATTGGTTGTGTTTTTGCAATTTTTTAATGAAAAATGAACTGAAATCTTGAATACCAAAGTTCAATACCAATTCAGTGACTTTTTTATGAACTTGTAATGTGAATAATGTTGTATTATCTGTATATATGTCTAATCATGTATGTTCACATGAGTTGTTTCTTGTTGTATCAAGTGTCCAAATAAATTCTATTTGGTCAACTTGAGTCAACATTTGTCTTTTATGTTTGGTGGGTAATATTTGTATTTTGGAGTATCATTGGAGATACAAAAAACATGGTCAAATTGTTGAGTCCAATGAAGGCAGGCCTTGGCACAGATGTAAGGTTGTTCCATTGTGGCGTGAGTGTCATAGGTTCAAACCATGGAAACAGCCTCTCCGCACGTGGGGGTTATGGCGGCAAAACGAACCAAGCTACTTGAACTTGACTCGTTAAAAGCTTGTTCGAGATTGGCTCGTTATGTTAACAAGCCAAGCTTAAACAACTCACTACTTGGCTCGATATGCATATATGCACTATAAAAACGAAGCTACTCAAGTGCAATTCATGTTCAACTCAATACCTCATTCAAAATTGGCTTGTTATGTAAACAAGTCAGGTTTGAACATGTTTTGAACCTTGTTAAATTTGCAAGCCAAGCTTGAACAACCTATTACTTGGCTCGTTGGCAGCCCTAGCGGGGGTAACGTTCCTTACTCCCAGACACTGCAGTGGTGGGAGCCATGTGCAA
Source organism: Camellia sinensis (assembly GCF_055761805.1). NCBI lineage: Eukaryota > Viridiplantae > Streptophyta > Magnoliopsida > Ericales > Theaceae > Camellia > Camellia sinensis. The sequence continues at coordinate 157,267,242 of NC_138964.1, forward strand.
TGTGACTGGCCTTTTCTGTTAAGTCCAATGAGGTGAGTGATGGATCTCCAATTAGGCATACACCAAATATTTTTCTCCTGTCCACCTTATTTATGCTGTAATAGGATTTGTCCGCTCTATTATATAAAGAGCACCCATGCTCTATCAAATTCTCGAGCCTGCAACTTTATGGGTCAAGTTGACAAATTGTGCTGCTAGTTAATCTTCTTAGATTTTTAAGGAAAATAGACCTGACCAAAATCAAAAAAACTCAAAATTTTATATGTGCCTTGGGTTGAACCACCAAGGTCGGTTTTATCAAACTGTACCTGAACCCACCCATGTTGGCCTCCTTCTCCCCTGCTGAATATTCTCTTCTCACATGGTATACAAAATTTGGTCAGTTCTGACTGTGGGTTGATGACTTGTCATTTGATTATCAAATTACTTGAATTAAACGGTGAACATCTTTTCTTTTAGGTGGTAATGATTGTGCGAATGTGGAGTCCAGAAATTTTGATGCTGAGAATCATGACTTGACAGATATTCTGCCTGAAGCTGAGAAATGCTTTCAAGTTCCTGCTCTACATTCTTATTGGAAGTGAGTATATATATATATATCCATTCATCAATCCCATATATCTCTGTTTGTTCAAAATATTTGTTAACACTGTTCATCCAACAAGGATGACAAAATTCAATACTCAAAAAGTATTCTTTTTTGTGGTGTTCGATTGTTCTTCATTTACTATGCAGGCTATTTAAAATGGAAAAATATTTAAAAATATTTTACTGCGATGGATGTTCTTTGTTGGGAAAATTACATAATGCAATTGTGTTAAATGGTAATGACTGTGACACATCTACTCTTCATGCAAGATGAAAGTGGTGGAAACAAACCCCTTGAGAAACTTTTCTCTAAATTTGCCAAGAACGTGTTATAATATGGCGAATATCAATTGGACAAGTTTAGCTGCATCATGCTGGCGTTTCAAACTGAAGGTTTTGTTAGGAAATATATGTTATTTTTTAAAATATATGGAACCTATATTTCTCTTTATCATTGGACTGTCGTTTAGAAGGCATCTTGCTAATGCCTTAAATTACATGAACTGCCGGCCTTACAAACTGGTTAAAAATGTTAGTTGTTTACTAATTACTAATGTTTCTGTTAAAATGTATGTATTTATTATTGATTGATTGTGTTCTATTACAAATCAGAGTAGCTCATTATATAGGAGAGGGTTTGGGTAGTAGGTGAGGAGTAGGTGAGGGTAAATTGGTGGTAGGTGTAGTAGGTGTGGTAGTAGGTGGTGGTAGGTGTAGGTAAATTCTAACAGCCCCCCGCAAACTCAAGGAGGATAGAAACTAACCAACTTGAGTTTGAAGAGAGGAACAAAACAAGAAAATACATAAAAATAAAAAAGGATAGGAGACACTGTATGGTCGTGTCAGACCGTTGGTGAAGACACTGAATGGTGGTGTCATAACGTTGTAGAGGACACTGTATGGGGGTGTCATAACGTTGTAGAGGACACTGTATGGGGGTGTCATAACGTTGTAGAGGACACGGTATGGTGGTGTCATAATGGTGTAGAGGACACTGGATGGCGGTGTCAGACCGCTGTAGAAGACAGTTTATGGGGTCATGTCGGACCGTTGTAGAAGACAGTTTATGGGGTCATGTCGGACCGTTGTAGAAGACAGTTTATGGGGTCATGTCGGACCGTTGTAGAAACTAACCGGAATCTATGTCGGGACAGTTTACAGAGTCTTGTCGGACCCTTGTAGAAACTAATCGGAATCTATGTCGGGACAGTTTACAGAGTCTTGTCGGACCCATAAAGGAGCTAACCGGAATTAATGTCGGGACAGTTTATGGGGTCATGTCGGACCGTTGTAGAAGATGCACCCTCAAAAGGTGTGCCCAATTTTTCAAAAGGCGTGCCATCAAAAGGCGTGCCCACTTTATCAAAAGATGTGCCATGAAAAGGCGTGCCAGTTTGTCGGCTGGTGGCAAGAGGCGCGCGATGCGCGTGGCTGCCTCGTCTATAAGACGGAGGCTGAGGCTGAGGCAGAGAAAAGCTGCGAAAAACCTCTGAATTTTTGCAGTCTGAAACACTCTGAAAACCCTGCGCTGAAACACGTAGCAACTCAAAACATGGCCTCTTCTTCCCGTCCAGTGACCCAGAACCTGCTCACGCTCTTTCCAGAACTGAACGAGCCCACAAGAGAAATAACTGGTGCGGTGGCCAGTGAACCTCAACCAAACACCTATGGTTTTGCTCCATTGAACTTTCCGATGCGGTCGGTGGAGCAAAAAATGGCGGTGCAAACTGATATTGAGGCCAATCAGTATACTCTGAAGTCATGCGTGGAAACCATGACGGCGGTCACAAATTTGTCGAACCGGCTGCAGAGTAGGACAAATGAGGTGCAGCATATAAACTCCCAGCTGGCTCTGCTCCAACGCATGTATAAGGATGCGCGAGCAGAGATAAGCGTGCTAAGGGCAGAAAATAAGGAGCTGAAGCGGAAGGCCACCGTGATGTTCCGATTTGGAGGGCCGCCATATGCGGCAGTGGAAGAGCAGGGAGTAAATGTGCTCGGTGGAGTGGGAAACACGGAGGCAACACCGGCAAGGGCCGCCTAGGACGGAGGCAAGAAGAAGAGACCTGCTGCAGAGTAGAGAAGAAAAATCTCGCTGGGGGTGTGGGTGTTGTGTTTGTGTTGGTGTGTGTTTTTTTTTTTTTTTTTTTTTTTTTTTTTTTTTTTTTTGTAAAAATGTGATCGGGGTTGAATCTTGTCATGAATAAAAGATGGGCTATTGGAAAAATTTGGAAATTGTTGTGTTTTGTTTTGTTTTGTTTTTTTTTTTTTTTTTTTTTTTTTTTTTTAAGTTGTGAAAAGAAGGGAATCGAAAAATAAAATAAAATAAATAAAGAAATAAGGGGATGGTGATGAAATGATGAAGAAAAAGAATAAAGGTGGGAACAGACTGTTTGACAAGTTAATGGGTCTGAAAAAGAAAATATATAATAATAATAATAATAATAATAAAAATAGGACAAAGTGGGAGTGTGTGCGGAGAATTATTATTTTAGAGGATGAGGTATGGGCAGCATGATGATTATGGCTTTGTTTTGGACCATCAATTGCTCTCTGGCAATGCAAAATGTGCCCTTCAAAGTTCTTATGAGGCTCCATTAATGCCTTCTTCGCACTCTCGATTGTCCTGTACACGAATAGACAAAACCCTCTAGGCTGCCCAGTCTGCTTATCGAGCCCTAAAGGCCCTTCTTCAATCTCACCGTACTTGGAAAAAAAAGAAACCAGCTTTTGGGGATCCAAATCAGCCGACACGTTGCTGACGTAGATCTTCCTCTGCGTGTACTCCGACGCCGGCGCCGGCGGAAGCGGAGCAACGGGCACCGCGGGGGTCTTGAAGAGGATAAATCCATAGCCCTTGGATTTGCCGGAGATCTTGTCGCAAACGGCCTTGCACTCCTCGATCTCGCCGTAGTGCTTGAAGGCGTTGATTAGGGTTTCGGAATTGGTGTCCCATCCGAGGCCGTGGACGAAGATCTTGCGCTGGGAGGGATCACTGTTGGCGATCTTGTAGATGCGATTGGCTACATCGGCGTGATTCTCGGCAGCCTCGGAGAGCAAATTAATCAACTGTTCTTTGCTGAATGGTTCTAGAAGCTTCTGGAAAGGCTCCTCGTCGTCATCGTCTCTTTCGGGTTCTTGTTCTTCGTCGTCGTAATATTGAAGTTGCTGTACTTCTCTTTGCTGCTTCTTGAGTTTTCGTTTTCTTGCCATTGTTGTTGTTGGGTGGTGAGAGAGTACAGCGTCCGCAGAGTGAGAAGCACAAGTACCTGAAAAAACGAGAGAGAGAGGGAATGAAGGATGTCCGGCGGGCGGCCAAGGCGAGGCTGCCGCCCGCTGGTGAAACAGAATTACTAGCTTCTTAACTTGGCTCTGATACCATGTTAAAATGTATGTATTTATTATTGATTGATTGTGTTCTATTACAAATCAGAGTAGCTCATTATATAGGAGAGGGTTTGGGTAGTAGGTGAGGAGTAGGTGAGGAGTAGGTGAGGGTAAATTGGTGGTAGGTGTAGTAGGTGTGGTAGTAGGTGGTGGTAGGTGTAGGTAAATTCTAACAGTTTCCATTATATTTTTTGTTATTATGTTAAGTCTCTATTCTGGTTGCATTTTCTCTGATTGGAATTCTGTTGCTTTCTATTTATTGGAGTGTATGCTGTGATATAGGTTTGTTTATACTCTGAAGGATCTTGTTCTCTTGGAAATTTAATATTGATGGAAATTAACTCTCTTGTTTTTTGCATGTAACGGTTTTCTTTAAATTATCTATCATTAGCTACCACCAACTCTTAGGTTGAGCATTTCCTGCCACAAAGGGCTTTTAGCTGGGTTCAAGTCCTTATTTTTGCCTTCTGAAATAATGGATTAAAATGAAATTTTCTTTCTCATGGAATTGCATTTAATTATATTATTAAGTTTCTATTTGCTATGTTGGTGGAATTTGTCTTTGGTTTCCTGCTTTCATTGTTCAAAGAAATGCTTTTATGAGGAATATTATCTTTGTAATTCCAAATTATGATTGACCTGTAGAACTCCTTTGACTTAAATCATTTACTATCAAACTTGCCAGTTGATCTCTTATTATGTATGAGAACAAGTAACTTTTCTATAACAATCATATTATAGTTTCTTTTTTTTAAAATTAAATTCGTTCTTGTTTGACAAATAATGCTTATTGTGGTACGTAATACTGCAGCTAGTTTCCATTCTTTGAAATCAGAAAAGACACAAGCATTGCCTGCCTAACGATCTTGTTGTTTGTATTGTCTAGGGGAAGCTTTGAAATTGTTACTAGTAATAATAAGGAACTCAATGATGGGTTCCGGGCTCATCCTCCGTCAAAAGTTCGTCGCAAAATCTACGAGTTCTCAAAAAAATTGCCCGAAGTTCTTCAATTTAAAATGCTTCCCCGTGACAGTATTTGGACAGAGATATTTCAGGATGACTGTCCAAACGAGGATGATATTGGAATGTACTTCTTCTCCAACAACAGTCAGAGGTCTGTTCTAATACCTGTCTTGGGTTGTGGAGAATTTCGTCTTTAAGATTCTGAAAACTCTGTTTCTGTTGGATTGTAGATCTGCAAATTATATCTTCCTCCTGGAGTTCATGGAGACACAAGAATTGGTGATGAGATGTTACATGGATGGTGTAGAGTTGTTTGTGTTTACATCCAAACTTCTCTCGTCCAAATCTCAAAGTAAACTCTCGAGTCTGTATGTCCATTTTTCCTCGATGTTTAAAGAAAATTGCTGAATACATCTGTGAACTTTTTCGAGGGGTGTCTTTTTCTTTATTGAGCTACATCATCATTAGGCTTGTGCTTGAATTTTGATGATTGACAGTTTTGTCCATGTCAATGCTATATATAACAGGATGGAATGGGGAATACTTTCTCTGGGGAGTCTTTCGTCGTGTCAAAAAGCATAAAGATGTATGCAAGCTTAATGAGGAACATCCTTCTTCAGATTGTGCACAAGACACCGGCAATGCTAATGGGGATGACGGTGTAGTTGACATGGACATTGACATGCTTGCTGGAAAAGATGTTGGAAGAGTTGATATAGCAAATTCAAGAGAATCATCCAGGAGGAGTTGTGGAACCTCCGGGGAAGAAAATGCTACTATAATCTCCGTGCCTGGTTCAAATACGGAGATTCATTCTGTTTCGAGAGAGGTGGATTCTGCAATTCAACAGCCCTCGCGAGAAGTTAAAAAGGAATTGTGCAACGACATTCCTCCAGGTTTCGAGGGGATTTATAAGCTGAAAGTTCAAAATTATGCACATAAGGAAGCTACAGTTCCGGTGGAAAAACAGCTCAGGCTTGATGGGAGAGTTATCAGCCCAGCAAAGGGTAGTGCATGTAGATCGCAACCGAAGCCTATTGAAGATTCAGATTCACCCAGACTTCAGGGGAAGCATCGGCAGGTATTGAAAATCATTAAACTATGCACCATATGTTACCTCTTTGTTTGATTTTTGGTTTTCAGAATCAGTATTCTTAAAAATACTAAAACCTAGTTTGGTGAAGATAACAACAAAAAGATGTTTTCAATTTTCAAAAACCCTTTTTGGACAAAAACAGAAACAATATGAAGATGACGAGTGCTTTCAACAAGCTCCTGCTCGTACCCTAGCAACAGATTCCATGGCTGCCTATACCTGCCCGCTTTCTGTAAAGAGAAATGCATTTGACGTTGCAGAAAAAGTTGTAGGACATGATAATGAAAGATGTGTCAAAACGGAGAAGAATGAATTCATGCCTACACCAATATCTAAAGAAGATTGCTCTAAGAGTCCTTTATGCTCCCAATTCAAGGACAAGGTACCCCCCAGAAGACAATAGCGGTTATCTTCAACGTTTCTTTGTGAAAGTCAAAACCGAAGTTCCAAAGTAAGAATTTGAGAAGCTCGATTGCAACCATGTAGAGGTTAACAGAAAGGATTAGTCATTTGATGTACAGTGGAGCCCTAGTTTTGAGTCTAGTGCTAGTCTTGTTAGATCATACTTGTTACTTTGCTCTTAGGTATTTTTCCTGAATGCTGCCTTGTTCCCATTAGTCAGTGGCTGATGACTATTTGTGATGTGTTTGTGTGCATGACAGTCCACACTAAACTGAAACAACAGTAACTTTGAGACTGAAATCAATCTCCAAAATTTTTGAAAGGCTTTTTCTGTTATTATGGTTATGTGAAAACAAACCAAATCAAACTAAACCATATCTTGTGTCCTGATGAAATGGAGTCCACATGATTTTTTAATTTTAATTTTAAATTTATTTTTTTTGCCATTTTATTGTCAAGAATTATATGCTCAGTTAAATTAAATATTTGTATGTTGAATGATTGTGTTTGTATGAGATTGTTGGAATCAACCTCATAAGACACATTTTTATGAAATTTCTGGAAATTTTGCTAGTTAACCATTCAATAGGAAAATAGATTTTACTAGTTTTGATTTGGAGTACTTTATACGTCTGTTATATCATTTTTAAAGTGCTTGGCATTGTCATTGAGACACACAAATAAAAAATAAAATAAAATAAATAAAGAGAATAACAGCATGATACACAAAATTTTGTTTTCTTTTAAAAAATTAAACTAAATGCTTTGTCTTGCTGATTGGAATGAGCAAATGATTAAATTTTTATCTTTATGTTCTTATGCATTTTATGATCTAAGAATTTTTGTCTCTAAATTTTTCTTATTTGTTTATTACATCTATAATATTAAAATTCTCCTCATCTTATTAATCTTCTAAATCCTAAGCTACACACCTACCCTTACCGCCATCTTCTCTTCTCCACCACCAACCTTTAAAATCCTTGTAAAAGATCTTGTTAGTGTGAACTAGACCCACCCAAAAAAAATCTTGTTTGGTGTGGAGTTTTAATTACGATTTCACAATGTATTTTGAGCTATGTGTTTGGATAAAGCTTTCAAAATACATTTCCACGTCCCTTTTGAAAACACTTTTCAGGCGGAATTTGAATTTTGAAATTTGGTTGACCGGAATATGGTTTTTTTTTTTTTTTTTTTTTTAAACAATTGGCACCAATTATTTTTTTTACATTTTAAATAAAAACTATTTTTCAAATTTTTTTAAGTTTTTAATGAGTTTTTTAAATTTTTTTGAATTATGTTTGGTTATGAGTTGTAAATTTTTAAATCAAATATCATGTCACATCAAAAATTTCAAATTTAATTTAAAACTCATAACTAAACAAATTTTTCACACTCAAATCATAATTTCAAAATTTACAAACTCAAAATACAATTCTATTTTTAAATTATATTTATAAAATTCTACCAAACGCCACCTTATACATTGTGGAATCATAAAACTCCATACCACAGCCTAAATTTGTCCAGGAAAGGTTAAATCACAAAAATAGCATCACCCAAAAACACCATTTAACCATTTCTTGACATGAAAACAAAAAAGTTGCGAATCACACAATAAGAACCACAGCTGCAAGAAACAAAAATCAAGATTGGACAACATTTCATCATTGTTCCTGTAATTGTAATACAAAGCATATTAAAAAAAAAAAATTCAATCCTAACTCGGACAAATTCTCAATGTCATTTCCATGTTCCTGAGGCTTTCATCAAAAGAATACAATTGATCCAATATGGCAACCTATTGATCTTGAATTCTAATACGGTACAGAGCTCTATCTCATTAAAATTAACTGGATGGTGAAGCAAAGTCGTGTAATTCAGTATAAGTTTTTAAGACACCTCTTGGAAAGAAGATTCCTTTTTGTCGATTGATATGCTTGCGACTTCATGCACTTTATCGTTGTTTGATGCTTCGTTAAAATGGTCTCTGAGGAATTCAACGGCCATGAACGTAAGAGCAGATGCTGGAATGTACCACATGATTCTGGGAATGCTACCTCTGAACATTCCTGCTATGCCTTCAGTCATCCATATAGTACGAACCGCATCCATCCAACCATTATACCTGAAGATGATACCACACTATTAGAGATCTTAAATTTGATATTTTACTCATTTTCATTTTCTCTCCATTCAATCAAAAACAAAAAGCATTGCTCAAACATAGAAACAACTATTACAGTTGTGACAGATCAACTGAAAGAAGCAAATCCCTTGACCACGAACGCAACAGACTACATTCATGTAACGGCAACCTTCAGGCAACTTTAGCCTAGAGTACTAAGTTGAAGTGCATTTGAGTAATATAAATAGAGGGAGGAGTGTGAGACTGTGCTCCCTTGTGTGTATGTGTGTGCGTGAGCAACACAGATGGGAAAAGAGGGAGGAGAATGACTAGGCAACTGAACAGCTAACCAGCTGATGAAGTGGGAAAGAGCAAGCAGGAACTGTCATATGAAAATGAGCAGAACAAATGAAGGAAAGAAAAACCCATGACCAATGCTCGAAAACATCTAGTATAGGCATACAAAAGATGCTTATTATGAGAAGTTTCCGAAGATTAGTCTCACCACACCTAAATCTCATTAAAATAATGAAAGAAACAAAATAGGTGATACCTTAAAGTTGATCCCTGTACTTGCAATCTTGTCTTGACGACATCCAAGGGAGTGGTGAGATATGCACTAAAACCTATAAAATTTTCAACATGTCAAAAATGTTAGTTTCAATATAAGTTAAAAAAGTACTTTGCCAAATTCAATTACAAGAATTCCAGTACTTTATTAGTTAGAAGTTTCACGAGCAAGACACTTACCACCAGCTAGTCCTCCCAACAAGAGTCCCTCAATGGAACTATTAACATGGTAACCTGAACTGGGAATCCACTTTTTCTTTCCAAACTCCGTCAAATCTTTTAGGGCCTCGTAAAAGGTAACCTGGAAACAACAAAAAAATTAATATGAACACAAATTACTGTAATTTGAGAGTCAAAGCAGATCAATAGAAGTCAACCAAAACAATAGATGCATGCATATTGGCAGCAGCTTCTACATTTACAGGAGGAAGAGAGACCAGAATCAAGCATTATCACATGTGATTCCAGCTTGAGAAATTAACAGTCTTATGGTACACCATCAGTCAATACTCAATTTAAAATATAATACACACACACTACTGATTGAAACATGCTAACAGAAGGGAAGCCAAGGGGTCCCAGTTTTAGTGAACACATTTACCTGTCTCTAGACCCAAATCAAAATGAAATCCTAACAGCTGGAATTGCAAAGCAGTTAGAAAACGAATTTCTGTTCTGGATACAAATCATGTGGCAAATAATATATCAAGGAGAGTTTTTTTCGGTGTTATGTACTGATGTGTAACCTTTCCATGGACAATAAAATATAATCACTTTGATGAAGCAATACACATCTGAAATATTTGGTTTACTTACAACACTGTATAATTATTAGGAGTTTTCAATTACGTACAATGTTTTTCCATTTTGATGAGGTTCTATTATATTTTTCTTTAGTTCACCAAACGTGATGAACATTGCTATGCATGAGAACACGGGTAGAGTCTGAGTGCGGACACTTTGCATTAAAAATGGCAAATGTTACTTCCGTATCCAGTCTTTTCAATTAAAAGGGAGCAACATCCAGTAATAATGTCCTTTTAGTTTACCAAATATCCAGTTTGATCTTTTCACATTTGAACCAACTCTAACTATTTCGGCATGCAATTAATTAAAAAAAAAATTATTGTCTATAACTTCAACAAGGAAAAGCATAAGCTAGGATTCACAACAATTTTGAATTTCGAAAAAACAATTGTTAGAAAGACATGCAAAACTTAATATATTAAAACAAACAGGAACATTAGTCCAACGCCTTGAAGAATAACTTAGATTGCAAACAACAACATAGCTCAAGAATTTTCAGTGGATCATTAAGCATGCTTTTCATACAAGAACTCGACACTCAATTCACTGACCAGGCAAGTCGTGTATTGATTTTAGTGACTCAGTCAGCTTGAACAGAATTGAGCAATCTCCTCTACAGCCATATAAATTGATAGCTTAAATCTCTATGTACAGTTTAAAAAAGAACCACAATGAAGTAAGAAACAGCAGAATTCCGAAATAAATTTATTTACCATTAGACCTGCAAACGGCACATCCCTTGCAAGTGTAGACCAATATCTGCCAAAGAAACACGAGACGAAAAACAATGACATGTAGAATTCAAGAGAACTAAAGAAAACAAATGTCAATAACACAGTTCATCAAGCACAAATTTATGCGAGCGAAACAGATAAAGCTGCCATGGTATAGGTGACAGCATGCATTGAAAGCTTTCAATTCAACTTTAAATGTACACCCAATACCATGAATCCATTACAATTCTACCAAAGATTTCCAGCCTCAGACCTGCTTGTTCACAACTTTTTTCAATTGAATAGTTGAATGTCTAAAATAATGATGATTCCAATTACAACAATGGTAGAGGTACCTAAAATTTTACACACTATTTTACTCCCCCTCTCACATGGGGTGTGGGACCCCATGATGTGATGGTGTGGGTCCCACACGCCATGTGAGAGGGAAAGTAAAATAATGTAAAATTTAAGGTACCTCTAGTCTAGCATTATTCTTCCAATTATGTATAATTAGGAAACTCCACTTTCAGTGGAGTTCCAATAAGGGGGTTAATTCTAAGTGGTACTGGTGCAGCTCGAATCATCTCAAGAGTCAAGTCCAATAGGTGTTCTCTAAAGAAAACATGTTCCAAAGAATTAAGGTTGAGGAGTTGATATCAAAATATACCCTGCATACAATCCTTTTAGCCCCTTTTCCTTCAATATTGAAGAGCCAGCCTGAAACATTCCTGAATAGTAGCCATATATTTGCATGCCAGGTTTCATATTGTCCTTTATGACTACAGAACTCCAATATTTTCTAGTGCCTTGAATCTGCATGCGTTGCTTTATCACTTCGCATGGAACATACACAAAAGAGCCAAGTGTATCTCCTGAAATGCATGGAGAAAAGGAAGACATATTCTGAGTTCTCTAAGGCATGCCAACAGCTCATAATCCAAGATCACTAATGTTGTTAATTTACAAAAAATAAAAATAAAATAAAATAAAATAAAAAAGAAGCATGCCGTAGTATAACAAAAAATATGGACAACAATGACATCGACATTAAACAATAGTTAAGAGAAAATTTATGCATTTGATGCACCAATATGAGGGGTCCGTGCACAATGATTGTAACAAGCACTAAGACAACATCAAACCCAACACACATTGAGTACAAAGAGCACAGATAGATAGATTTATCAAAAAAAAAAAAGAAAAAGAGCACAGATAGATAGATGGACCCAATTTCCCTTGTTAACGCTGGCAACTGCCAATGTTTGACAAAGAATGAAAAGGTAAACAGCTTACCAAGACCTCCAGCGATAAAATGTGCCCAGTGGCCCGCAAGGCTAGGGTGTTTTTCTTCAATCCACTTCTTAGTGGACTCTATAACACCAAAATACGTTGCTCCAGTTGCAAGAGATCCAGTAACCCCAGGAGCTATTCCTCTGTAGAAGCCTGTTAACATAATCAATTCAGACAAACTTATGAAACAGCAAGTTCACTGATGTATGAAAGAGGCAATAGAAAGATCCCAATTATTCAAGTTCCTATACATCAGATTTGTAAATCCATCAATTATTAAAAATTTGACTGTTCTCATATCTTCTCTACATTCAACAGTATATGAACTCCAAAATGCATATCAGGTACAGACAAAATTGGGCCTTTAACCATTTTACATATCTTTTAAACATATTTATAATATAAAAAAATAGGAGTATTTTGAAATTATTTCCCAAACAACATGAAAAAGTAGTTGCTAGACACGTTTTTAGTAACTTCACTTTCACATTTTTTATTTATATTCAAACTCTGTTGAAAACATGATTGCTAACTACTTTTTTTAATAAAAGTGAGGTTAGCAACCCCATTTTCTTTACACTTCGACTATTAGTAGGCTTCTACACCAAATCTAGCTTCAAAAAACGGAAATTTAAGTGTGGTTACTTTTCACGCTTTCAAAAAGCCTTTAGTAACCATGCTTTCACCTCATCTGGAAATACAGTACAAGAAGCCCCTAGTTTGTAAAATATATATTTTTAGAACGTAAAATGATTAACGAGTCGAGAAAATATTCCTCAATCAAGATCATCCATGCAGAAGTTTTGTGAATACGAAAAGACATTCAATGTACAAAGAACTGTCATCTACAAAATTAAAATCCTACGCAAATTAAAGATGATGTACCTCTTAGCCCATCAGTGACCCAGACTGTCCGAACCATCTGTAATATGCTTTTCTGATTCTGATAGTATTTAAGCCATATATCAATAACATAAAAAATAACAAAAAAATGGCAGGCTTACATGAGATTGATCCCTTAACCAAATTTATAATTACAAAAAAGTCAATTCAATTCAATTCAACTAAGCCTTGTCACTAATATTTCAAATAATGAAGCGTTAAATGAATAAAAGCCAACTATATACAATGAAAATTACTACTATTTTTTTATTCAAAGCCCAACCCTCGTACATTTCCATATGATATCGTGAATTATTGAACCCACTTGACAACTTATACCTGACATCCATTAAAAATGGCTTGACTTTGCATCCGTGTCTTTACAGTATCAATTGGATGCATCATTCCTTCCCCAAAAGCACCAGCAATACCTCCCCACAAGAATTCTCTCCATACTGCAACCACAACACACATACAGCTCAACACTCTCTAATGCCACAAATACATCATAATAACCAATTATTTCAACACATCTTAAAAACAAAATTACATTATCCTCAATAAAAATCAGATGTGAAAGCGACTAGACAAGGACGATATATATATTAGATATTCAAAGTAGTACAAATTTACAATAGGCCAATCAAATAGTTTACATATATGTGGTAAATTACACTTTGCCTCCTTTATGTTTGGCCATTTTCTCATTTTGACTCTTAAAGTTTGTTTTTTCTCCCACTTTGGCCATGTTTCAAGTTTTTCCCAGTTTACTCCTAAAACTAGCTTCTTTTCAAAATTAGATAGAAAATGAAATGTTGACTTCCACAAAACATTGAAAAATATATTATTATATTGGGATTTGAGTTTACGGTAGATGTGTAAGTTATATACAATAAAAAAAATTACATCACGTGACTGTCGATGTGTCATTTTTTATCTAATTTTGAACATGAGTCAGCTTTTGGAGTAAATTGAAGGAAAAAAAAAACTTTTAAGGCCAAAGTAAAAAATAAAAATAAAAATTTTCAAAAAATGGCCAAACAGGGGCAAAGTGTAATCCACCCAAATATATACATATATTCATAATTTCCACAATATCTCCATTTCAGATGAACTCCACCACCGGCAGTAGTATGAGCATCTGTGTGTATACACAAACTACATACGTTAGATTCTGTATACTATGCAGGTTAAATATGGTTTCTACAGAAGTTATATTCGTTTGGAGTTGAGCTGAGGATCGATGATTGAATGAAATTTGCAGATAGATAGATAGATAGATAGATAGATAGATAGATAGATAAGAAAGCATACCGAAGAACTGGTTGTGATTGGCCTTGCTGCAATGAGGTGTTGAAGCTTTTGTTTCAACGGAATTCGAGCTGTGAATCGCCATTGATACACTCTCTCTCGCGCGCGCGCGCGCACTGTGTGGTTAGGGTTGTGGGGTGGGGATTTTGAAGAGGGCGCGTATTTCGAAACCCCTTTTATATGTTTCGAAACGATTCGGCTTAATGCCCGACCCGATAGTTTCTACTGGGCCCGGCTGTCTTGGGTTTAGCAGGCCCAACTTCTGTTATACACCCAATTTAATTTGGGTTTTACTAACATAATTTTTCCAAACTCCCCAATTTCATCCCATCAATTAATTTGGAATTTTTTTTAAAAAAAAATAAAAATTCGAACGTCCCATCTAATACCAAAACTAACTCTTCATTTTTTTTAATTTTTAATTTTTAATTTTAAAATTTGATCCGACATAAACTAAAGGGAAAATAAATATTTAAAAAAATAGAATTTGACCATTGAAACAAAACAAACTTGCGTGAAACGAAGAAAAAAAATTAATCATTAAATTATTATAGGTATATATAAAATGTCTAAAATATAAATTTTTGTTAAATTTAAGGGTTGTTTGAGATATCATAAATAAGTGCATTTTTTACCTTTTTGGATTAAAAAGTTGAGAAAAAAAATATAGATGTTTTAGTTAACTTTTTGAATTTTTACGAAAAAATATATACTAAAAAATTATATAAATAAATGTGTAGAAGAAGATTGTGGATTAGGCCGTACAAGTTGGGCAGGGTGGTGGGTTGGTTATAAGATGAGAAATGATTACCTCCTTTTTCGGGCTTGAATTTGACCGTGTTGTTCGGCCGATGAGAGCCTACCACAGATCCCGTTTTGTTAATCGAAACCGTTCAATGTGTATAACTCGTCGAGTAAAAAATTACGTTGATTGGATATCGATAACTATCGTATTGTGGATTAGTTTTTTTTTTGTCAACTGTTAATTGTAACACCATCCATTTTTTATACAAAACTGATTTGATCATGTAGTTAGCGATATCCGATCAACATGCTTTTTACAAGCATATAGTTCTGGACGATTTCTACACATTGAACGATTCGAATTATCAAAACAGGACCCGTGATGAGTCCCCACAGACCCAACATTAACGTCCAAGATAGTGATTTTATATACATAATTTTTTTTTTCCCTTGTCCACGGTACTAAAGGGGTCAATTCAGTCCCAAAAAATGTATAAAGTTGGTTTGATTAAAATATTATGTATATTAATTTTTTAATATTTTTAATTTGTGAATTATGATAATTTTTTTGTTTTTTTTGTAACTTTTTAAATTTTTTAAAACACCCTCAAATCAGGCCTTAGGCCAAGTTTGGGTACTTGCAAAAAAGTCAAAAAGTCAAAAAGTTACTCAAAAAGTTAAAAAGTTAATACTATTCACCAAAAGTCGACAATTACGGCTGCACAACTCCCAATTCAAATTTTTCCTTACAAATAAATTTTTACAATTTTTTATTACACATTTTTCCATAAAAAGTCAAAAAGTTAACCCAAACATCCATATTTTGAACCTCAATTTTTTAGTCCAAAAAGACAAAAAGTGCACTTATTTAGGACACCCCAAACAACCCCTAATAACTAAAATATTATTTTTATCAATTTTACTTAATGAAAATAAATAAATAATTTAAATTGACAAGATAAAAAAAAATATTTGTTATGAGTGTCAAGCCTTTATACATTTATTTATTTTTTAATTTCTCATAAAGTAAATAAGTATATTTTTTAAGGAAAATTAGTCTAAGGTCCCTCTTTCACCTCTTCCAAATTTAGTAATGGAAGAGATTCACAATTTTATTTTATAATCTCTAAGGTCCCTCAATTTCCAAACCCATATATCACGGAGAAATTTGACACTCTGGAATCAAACCTCATTTTTTTTTTTTCTGTCTGTCACTCTAAACTTCTCCCTCTCCAAATTCGAAACAATTTCACTTCATTCCAATTCCAATTCCAATACCAACACCAATACCAATACCAATTCATCAAAAAATTGAGGCTACACTCTCCAGCACATGATGGATGTGGCTGAAGCATCCGAAGCTTTCGCCGACGCAACAACGCAACGTCGCGCAACTACGTCGCGCAACGCCAAGGCCATGGTGGCGACACATGCGGACGTGAAAAGTACCCGAACTCGTACGTGTTCATCATCGACATGCCTGGGCTAAAGTCAGGGGGAAAAGATCCTGATTCCTGGCCACGCTTCTGGAGGCCTTGTCCTCGTGGCTCTACAACTATGAATAAAAGCAAACTGATGACCAGTGAATACCACTAAACTTCTCAACTTCTCTCTCTCTCTCTCTCTCTCTCTCTCTCTCTCTTGTAATTGAAGTAGTAGAAGTGAAAAATGGTTATGGTGGTGGTAGTGGAACCACCGTGTGCGTGACCGAAGCTTCAGGTTTCATTGGTTCATGTCTCGTTATGCGTCTTCTTCAACGTGGCTATTATGTCTGAGCCACAGTTCGTTATCCTAGTCTCCATTATCGCCTTCATCAAGGTTCAGGCGGAGGGTTGGGAAGTTGATGAGGAAGTTTTTGTTGCCTAAGAATGCTAATACTGATCAGATCTCTGCTATTTGTCAAGATGATGTGCTCACTGAATTTCTCTGGAGAGAAATTCCAAAGTCCAGAGAAATTTGGTTAAAACACCGACAGAAAATCTAGAGAAATTTAGAATTTCTCTGGAGAGAAATTTTCTGGATTGAATTTTTTCTAAATCAATGTTGAGGGACCTTAGACGTTATAAAAATATTTAATGTTCTTTATGCTATAAAATCTTAATACCAGAGACTTAAAAAAAAATCTCCTATTTTTTAACTTCTATTAAAAAATATGTAAAAAAAATAATAATGTGACTTAAAAAAATAAAAGATAAAAAAGTGTGATAATATAGTTCTTCCCAAACAACCTTTAGATAACAAGCAACCTTTAGATAACAAGTAGTGAAACGACATTGCTCGGTACCATAAATCGATTGGGCATTCGCCGAGAAGTGAGAGGTTAAGTGAAAGGGTAATGTTAGGAATATTAATTTTTTATCAAATAAATGACTAAATGTCTCATATGGGCGTGGGGTCCGCAATTTTATGGACCACACATCCATGTGATGACATTTGGTCATTTACTTGATAGAAATTTTGGGACTTATAGCATTTTTCTAAGTGAAAAAGGTAATGTTAGGGATACCAAATTTTTTACCAAATGAATGACCAAATCTCTCACATGGGTGTGGAATCCGCAAATTTGTGGACCCCACGCCCATATGAAACATTTGATCATTTGTTTGGAAGAAAATTTGGGACCTAAAGCATTTTCCTAAGCAAAAGAGTAATGCTAGGGATACTAAATTTTTTACCAAACAAATGACTAAATGTCTCACATGGGTGTATGGTTTGTAAATTTGTGGATTCCATATCCACGTGAGACATTTTGTCATTTGTTTGATAGAAAATTTGGGAACTATAGCATTTTTCTAAGCCAAAGGATAATGATAGGGATACTAAATTTTTTACCAAACAAATGACTAAATATCTCACACTCGTGCGAGACATTTGATCATTTGATAAATTGTTTGGTAGAAAATTTGAGACTTATAGCATTTTCTTAAGCCAAAAGTAATGCTGCGGATACTAAATTTTTTATCAAATAAATGACTAATATCTCACATAGATATGAAATCTAAAATTTTGTAAAAACATTCATTTATTTGGTAAAAAATTTTGCCTCCGTAACATTTTTCTGAGCGAAAGTGTGATGTTAATATGTCAAATTTTTTATCAAATAAATCACGATCGCCGTGGGGTCCGCAATTCTGTATATAATTTGGCCGTGAAAAGAAGTGTTAGAGAAGAACAGATCCAATAGCAAAACCCAAATTAAATTGGGAGGAGTAAACCCTATCAAATCAAGTTTGGAAGCAGAGGAAAGTCGAACAAAACACAGATCGAATCTCAAAAATGGCGATGGCTGCTCTGAGACGTGAGGGAAGGCGGTTCGCTCCTATGATCTCCCCCAACCCTATGAACTCCCTCCGATCTTCCCTCGCTCCTTCCGAGTTCGATCTCTTCTGATTTCTTTTACTACGAGCTTCTCGCAATTTTAATGTTTATGAATACTTGTGATCTAGGGTTTTCTTACTTTGATTTGCAACTTTTTGGTGCATTTTCTTCTCACCGATCGTTATTTGCTTTTATTTTTTCATTTAATTTGCACGGATTGTGGTGTTCATTTTTGTTTTTATGTTCAAAATTTGTAGTTTATCTTTAGCTCAAAAGTTATGCGTAGTGCGTCAGACTGATCGTTAACCAAATAGGGGAAATTACCAAAAAAAAAAAAAAGCCCCAGGATTTGACATTGTAACAAAATAAATGTCAATTGAAAATTTCAATTTAAACCATTTGACTATTTATGTTAAGCTCAGTTTGTTTATATGATGAAAAAAAAAAAAAAAACTTTAGTGAGTTTGTTTAGTTTGAAAATGGTGGAAAGTAGAAGAAAACTAATTTTCTTGTAAAACCAATAGTAGTATTGCAATTAATTTTTAATTTATTTCAAAATAACCCATGAAAAATTGAATGTGTGAGTTATTTATAACTAGACTTTTAAATTTTTCTATCTTTTTGTTACGAAATTTGCAAGAAAATATATTTTCTTTTCTTTCACTGTCACTTTCTATCAAATTTTATTTCTAGTCAAACAGAGCCTTGAGTAACACTGATGGAAAAAATTGGTATTTTAGTCATTAAAATCAATGAAAATGGTCTTTTAAATATTTTATGTACACCTACATTGAGTTTAATGGCTACAATATATTTTTTCATTGGTTTTACTTAACAGAAATATGCTGGTGGTTAACATTCTAATAAATCAAAAGACTAGGATTTAAATTTACAAAATTAAAAATTTAGGGTTTATTTTGATACAAAGTTCAAACTCTGGGGGCTTTTTTATTATAATTTTCCCAACAGAATATATATAGACATATGTTGTATAATGTCAAGGAAGATATATGTTCAGGTACACAAAGGTGCAAATGTATATACTATATATACTAGCACATACACCAACATATTTATCTTTTATGTAGAATAGAGATGTCAATTTGCATGCAGGAAGTGTTATATGATACATTGTGAACACTGTGTCTTCGTGTTATTGCACATGGAATTAGATGAATACCTAAAACCGTACCAAAGTCCATGTAGCATAGAATACAATTTTATGCTAGGGGAGGATTCTTCTGCGTTCACGAGCCAAATAAGATAAGCTATATCCGAAACATGAGTGTGTTAGTAGCTAATTGACAGTTGATTTGGGGATGGTCAATCTTTTCGGATAAGCTAGATTCTAAACATTAGAATTTTTGGTCTTCTTGTTATTAATTTTCATTTGTCATCTAAACGATGAGTTAATGATTAAAGGTCATGGAGATGTAGAGGAATGAATTCTTATATATTTGGTTTTGAAGACCATGAGGTCCAGATAGAAAACTGAAAATAGGTGGAGCCAAGTAGGGCTTCTCTAAGACGCATCTATAGGTTTTAATTTCGTTTTGGATGTTAGAATATCATGTAGTCACCAACCCAGATGGCGGGGACAAGAAGCTACATTAAGCATAAGGCTTCCAAATTTGGATAGTACTTATATTCCTGTTAATTTCAAAGTTGTGGGTAATGCTAATTGATTGTCTTTACAAAAGTGCTGGCCAAGCGTGGGAGCTGATATTGGATTGTCTTGGATTTATGCATACATTATCACCACTAAGGGTGCAAACTTTGAATATTGATTATATTCTTATTATTTTTATTGTAATAATCCACTTAAACAAGCTTAACCTTCTATTTTTGGGCATGCATAATATCCATATAAGTCTAACTTTTCATTTAACTTCTACAAGTTTTATTTGCATCTTTATTTATCCAAAAAAAAAATTAGAAGAAGAAAGTTTTACCTACATCTGGCATCTGCATCTGCATCTGCACTTCTAGTCCTCTAACAAATTAGCTTGGGTGGGCAGGGAGCAGGCCTTTATTGGAGTCCGTTCTATTTCGACACAAATTGGTAAGACATTACTCAACTATTGATGCTGCAGTTAAATGGTCTCTGTCATTCAGTAAATATAACCGTTCTTGTGATTATTGATTGTTTATGATGCTAATATTTATGTATGCAGTCCGAAACCGGATGAAGAGTGTTAAGAATATCCAGAAAATCACAAAGGCAATGAAAATGGTTGCAGCCTCTAAGCTGCGAGCGATTCAAGTTAGAGCTGAGAATTCCCGTGGCTTATGGCAGCCATTTACTGCACTTCTTGGTGACACTCCAAGTATGTTCCTCAACAAACCTTGGCCAATCATAATTTAAGTTTAATATAAAAGTAGAAGTTTAAGTGTCACTTATAGAAACCAACTAAGATGAGATATAAAGATCAAGTAACATAATTAGACACAATGTAGACCCATGGACCACCAAGACAATCCGCATATGTATGATAAAATACCCTCAACTCCTAAAACTTAATTGAACTTCAGTAATACTAAACCAGCAGCTTATCAACTTAGAAACAACCTAAAATGATTCAATGTAGCACGAGCCTTAATGCAAGGTCCTAAGTGCAGCTTAGGATGATAGGCATCAGTTTGGCCATACCTTTTTTGTTTTGTTTTTGTGATCCTTTATTGACTGCATCTCTGATTCGTTCATTCATTAAGTATGGCCTTATCTTTAATGTATTGCTTGTTGCATTACTAGGTGTTGATGTCAAGAAGAATGTCATTGTTACAATTTCTTCTGACAAAGGTCTTTGTGGTGGAATTAATTCTACATCAGTCAAGACAAGCAGGGCTCTTTTTAAGTTGAATTCTGGTATTTCTGCTAGCAACTGTTGCGGTGACATTTCCAATTTTTTACCATTGGGAAAGTTTGAAAACATTTTACTAGTTGAATGTTGTACTACTATGCAGGTCCTGATAAAGAAAATAGATATGTTGTTTTGGGAGAGAAGGCAAAGGCTCAACTGATACGGGATTCGAGGAAGGACATTGAGATAACCTTAACTGAGCTGCAGAAAAATCCTTTGAATTACACCCAGGTTAGTCTATTGTATTTATTGCTGTTTATGATTTGAAGGAAGAAATTAGATTACGGTCTCTCTCAAATTTTCAATCTGTTCATTTTCTCTTTGATTATTTGGCTTTTGGTCTTATGCTTGATTATGAATATCTTGTTGGCAGTTCCTTCCATTCTTTTAGAAGGTTTCTTGTTGATCTATTTGACAGAAATGGGAGTTTCTTTTGCTGGAAAACATTCTTGTTCTAATGTAGATATATGGATGGAAATGAAACTAAGTTTCATACTCCATCCAACTAGATGGCAAAAGCACTCTCAACCCACAGATCTGCAGATAGAGACAATCCTTCACTAATTTGCATTGCATATTGTTCCTGGGTATGCCATGGATATATTTGGTGAAGAGTTGCAATGGCAGTTTTCTTAGCATATGTGACTAGGGAGTAGGGATTTGTAGAGAGTGAGGAGGAACGAGTGTTCAGTTGAGTATTTTTTTTTTTTAATAATCTAAATGGCAAAGCTGTCCTCATAATATCCTGGCAGTTGTTGGTCTGGAAAAACCATCCCCAACAAAATCCCAAATGAAAAAACTGTTTTTGTTGATAAGTGAATTAATCTTAAGAGTATGATTATAGATATACTTATATTCCTGTATTTATTTTGTGGATGGCTCCCAATGATCTATGAGGCTTATGTTAATTTTTAATTTTAACTTTCTGTTGTTTGGCTGTGCCTAACATTAACTTTGAATAAAAAAATTTGTGTAGGGATCAAGAATTAATTGAACTTGAGAATGAACTCAAGTATCATTAGCCAAATTACCATGATTCATGAAAGCTTCATTTGTCTTTTTATACACTCGCATGCAAATCTTTGACCATTCATATTTCATTTTTGTTCCATCAAAATCAGGCATACAATTCCAAAGTTGTATATACTAAAAAGGTATGTCCGTATGTGTGTGTATGGGTACTCTAGAATCAATCTTGCTTGAGGTATTTGCACATTTAAATGCTCCTTTTCTTTCAAACAAAACTCTCTGGTCAATCAGGATACGAACTCTCTGGGCCACTAGGTTAATGCTTGATTTTATTTTCTTTTTTTCTTCCCTTGCTATATCCAAATTGTTGCCCTGGCAGGTTTCTGTTATTGCAGATGAAATCTTGAAGAATGTGGAGTATGATGCATTGAGAATTGTTTTCAACAAATTCGGTTCAGTTGTCTCATTTATGCCGACAACAGCAACTATATTATCTCCTGAGGTGATTAGAGTGCTTTGAATTTATTAAAATAAAAAAACCACAAATTTCATTTGTGCTTTTTTTTTGTGGATATGAATTTGACTGTGTTAATATAGATTGTGGAGAAGGAAGCTGAAGCAGGGGGAAAGATTGGTGATCTGGATTCCTATGAAATTGAAGGTGGCGAGACAAAGTCAGAAATACTTCAGAATCTTACAGAATTCCAGTTTTCTTGTGTGAGTCCTACCACATTGGATGTTTTTAACAATTCTTGAATTTGGACTGTACTAATGCTGCTAAAAGGGCGTTTGTAGTTCTCTAACTCGAAGAGGGTTTTCCAGAATAAATTATCCATTTATGTAGATTATCCAAGTCTAAGATTGTTTGATTGGAAACAAATTCCGATGATTTTCGCAGGTGATGTTCAATGCGGTTTTGGAGAATGCTTGCAGTGAGCAAGGAGCAAGGATGTCTGCCATGGATAGCTCTAGCAGAAATGCTGGTGACATGCTTGATCGCCTCACACTTACTTATAACAGGTCTCTCTCTCTCTCTCTCTCTCTCTATATATATATATATATATGTGACTTTTTTGTTGTTGCATTTGTATTTGTATCTGATCTATCTTACTTACTGTCGTTCTGATAGAACCCGCCAAGCATCAATCACCACAGAACTGATTGAGATTATTTCGGGAGCATCTGCATTGGAGGGCTGATTGTGTGAATCGCTGCATACTCTCTATTTGATGGCAACGAAATAAAACCCTAGTGGAGAGCATATTATTTTTGTCGGCTTCTTTCAACAGTCTCCCTAGGTCAACTCATATTTTTCTTTTTTTCTTTTTTTTTGTCCCCTGAAGAAGAAGATTGTCTTTGTGATTTCAAATTATTCTGGAAATCTTTCTTATCATCTCTGATTGAAGAATTATTTTGGCACCGAAACTTTCATTTCAACTTAGTGCAATAGTTGAATGGGTAATAATCTGTCGAAAACTGTATGATCCAAACACAGTATAAACCTACTTTAGTTTTGGATTCGTGCAGTTCATTTGCCAACTAAGTGCAATAGTTGAATGGATAAAACTGTATGATCCAAACACGGTGTAAACCTACTTAGTTTTGGATTCGGGTAGTTCATTTGCCAAATTCTGCAGTTGAATATAGCTTCTTTTTTAATTTTATTTTAAATGATTACATGATTCAACTTTGGGTGTCAACATAGCATTAGGGTTTTTTTTAAGAGAGCAAAAACAAAGAGGAACTTGGTTACTTGACGTAATTTGGTTGAGTTACCAAAATAAGCAGTCTATTTGGTTAAGTTGTCAAAATCTATTATTCAAAGAAAGTATTTTCATATGATTTCTATGATAATTAATTGCGTTGTTTATTAAATATTACTAAAAAATATCACTAAATTTTCAACTTCAGTTGGAAAATTGTGTCAAAAAATGTTACTAATAATAAGTTTTAATGACAGTTTAAAAAAATCATAAAAAGTCATTAATTTTTAACTTTTAGTAATAATTTGAAAAATTTGTCATAGAAAAATGTTACTAATTATAAGTTTTATAAAAATTGTAACAAAAAAAAATTATTAATTGTTAATTTTTAACGACATATGTAAAAAATTGTTATAAAAGAAATAATTTAGCAATGATTTTATTAAAACTCGTTTTTAATAGAACGTGATGGGAATTATATTTAATTATTAGGATATATAAATAATTTATACTTAAATTTTTAATGTCTAATTAACAAATTTTGACAACTCAACCGACCGGATTCTTTACCTTTCATGTCTTTGTAGCAAATTATCATTCTCTGGAAGAAATGGAAAATGTGGTATTCGTCAAAAAAAGATTGCATTACATAATTTTGGGTACTGTAACAAATCATAAACATCATATTATCAAAATGGCAATTTCCTTCGAGACTATTTTTATCAGATCAAAATACTTGTTTGGGCCTCAATTTCAAAAATTGTATGAAAAGGCATTTTCTAAAATCACTCACTTACTAAGAAACAAAATAAAAAAAAAAAATAATGACAATATTAAAAAATATATATATTTAAAAAAAGAAAAGAAGAGAAAATTAGTAATCCAATTTAGAGAGTATCTAAGGCATTAGGTCCAATGAATATTTCTTGTTGTTGAGAGGTTCACGTTTTATGAAATAGTTTGGTGAGAAATCCCGTAAGACATTTTGTTTCCACTTTTATCCCATTTGATTTTTTGTTAACTATATGTTCAAAAATTTTCCTATCTGTTTCATTTTTTACCTTATTTGTTCAAAATTTTCTCTATCTGTACAAATTTTTTACTTTATATGTTTAATTTTTTAACCTTTTCGATCCAAATTTCACTTATCTGTTTAAATATTTGTCCAAATAAAATTCTATCTATCCAATTTTTTGTCTATCGGTCCAATTTTCTATCCTATTTGAACAGATTTGTTATTTTATCCGTTAAAAATCAACTAGAACATATCTGTTTAAAACAAATATGTTATTGCAATTTATTTATTCTTCATTATCCACTATCTACTGAAATCATTCCACAAACAAAGATTCATCATCAATACAGCATAAATTCATCATCAGCATCATCACTAACAACAACAACAAAACCCTAATCAACAACAACAAACTGCAAACGTGAGACGTATTTTAGCGAAAAACGCCATGACCATAAACTATGTGGTGTTTACTATCCATGAACCCCGGTCCAAAAGGTTCAAATCTGTATACATATACATACACATATATTGAGAGAGATATTTGTGACCAGACATAGGTCGAGCTAGTTTGGTAACTTCGGTCGAGGTCTTAATTCAAGCAAGAAGAGGCCGCACGCTTGACCGGGGTCTTGGCGCGGTCAAATATTGGATACGCGTCAGTCCGAGATATTAACCCAGTCAGGTTTAAGACATGAGTTTGAGGCGCTAGCCTGGTTTAGAGATGTGAATCTCACCAAGAGTTGGACAGAATCTGTCTATGGTGGACCATATTCGGCTGAACGAGAGCTCATTGCGAACTAGCTAGCTCAGTTGAGCTGACATTCAGATTTATCTGTCAGGACTAGGCAGGCAGCGCAGTTCTGGGGAAAGATTGTGATGCCACGTGGCATGATTGGATTGCAGGAAAAAGATTCCGCCGTCCGTAAACGTCAATACCGTTAGGCGGTTTCACCATTTGGTATTTAGCAGTATTTATGCTTACACATGGAAGAAGACAAGAGGGGAACACATCCACGCGTCCAGGGAATGACGGACAAAGAGGTGTGCGCAGAAACTATATAAATGGTGCAGCGCCTCCATTTAGAGGTCTGGAACCCTTACACATTGAGATCTTCTAGTTATCAAAGCTCTCTCTCTAAAACTATACTAACTTGACCGTTGGAGGAGTATTTCGGCCACCACCTGCTGGGTAGTTCACCGTCATTGTGTTCTCAGGTTATTCTGAGTGAAAGGAGGCTTGGACACGAGGAGTACAGAGAACGACAAATATTTCTTCCCCGAACAATTGGCACCGTCTGTAGGAATCCAACAAACAAAACCTAGGAATCCGATAGACAAAACCTTATCCTCCAAGCTTTTCCGGTCATCTTTTATGGCGAACAACGACGACATTCCACTGTCCGCCATCGACAGCATCACGTGAAAGTCCCTTCGGCGCAAAGATGGCCTGCCCGCCATTCTGACGATGGCTGGTTTAGAGACCTCCGCGCGAGGACTTCCCAGAGATGCGCGAGACAAGCGCGCAAGGAGTTTTAGGCGCTCTATTAACCTAGAAGAGTGTCGCCGACAGCGAGGCTCACATACTCAACACTTGGCAATCAAGTTGAGAGATCAAGATACAATCATCAAGAAGATGACGACGGAGATGGAGGCCATAAAATGCCAGATGAAACGAAAGGGCGTCGCTGGAGTAGGGAACCACTGTGAGAATGCCCATTCTCGCCGTTCCAGCAGTCAAATAGATGCTGCACTCCTTCACTCTCGATCACGAGAAGCTTTAAAGCTAGAGACTACGTCGCGCCAGCAGCGACATCTCGTACGCAAGACAACAGTTACCACCCCTCACGTCCGATGATGGTGTTGAGAGATTCACGCTCTCACCATTGGAAAGCCTGAGGAATGTGTTGGAGAAGCGCGTTAGCCGGCGGGAAGCGCAAAGGGTGCCTGCACTGCAGCGGCTAGCCCTTACAGGGCAAACCAGTGAAAAGGTCGCCATGCCACTGCCACGCTTGGCTGTACACGCCACTATACAGAGAGTTGGCAAAGCTGATGGCCACCTATTTTTTCGTAGAGATCGAGAACACACTACTCTCCCCCGGATTCTATCAGCCAAAGTTCACGCTCTATGACGAAAAGACCCCGCTCCGTACATGTACGTGAGCTACTTGTGACAAGTCATGGCTGGGCACATGCGAAACGATGCGTTCATGTGCCTTATTTTTCTATTGAGTTTAGGCGAGTTGGGCCTAAAATGGTTCGAGAGGCTGTCGGAGGGAAGTATTGAGAATTGGCAACAATTGGCGGAGGCATTTGTGACATGATTCAAGACAAACACCAAAACACCCAAAAAAGTCGACCACCTTTTGGGAATCAAGATAGAAACATACGACTTCTTGAAGGCATACAACGCCAAGTATTGGGAAACATTCAACGAAAATCTCAATTGCCCGACAAACCTAGTAATCACTCAATACAAGTGTGGTCTTCCATTCGGATAGAGACTTAGAGACTCACTTACCATGAATCAATCGACGACCATGTGGTTGCTCATGCAACGCATCAACGAACACATCCAAGTCGAGGATGACGTAGCCGCAACTACCATGAAGATAAATCCAATAGTAGTAGACAAAAGAGTTGCGGGAAAAGTCAATGCAGTCGGACAAAAAGATAGCCATGCAAACAACCGTGGAAAAGAGCATGACTGTTAACCGCAACAACTTGGACAAGGGTCGTAACAATAATCGGGCTAGCAACCCACGTGACGCGGAGGATGATGCCAAGAGAAAGTTAAAATCCTGGATTGGCATTACTACGTTCTTCAAGATCCCAATCTATCACATATTGAGTGAAATCCGTGACGAAGAATACGTCCAGTGGCCGGCCAATTTTGGGGATGCGCTGAGAAGGTTCAATCCGAGATACTGTTGCACCTTTTATGATGAGAAAACAAGTCTAAACTTGGAAAACATAAAGAATTAAAGATCATTTCATGAAATCAAGGCCCATAAGCATGTCAATTATACAAACTCAAGCTTGAAATGTGAAAACATAACATGAACATGACATGTATGAAATGATTTGAGCTCCAAGTTTCCAAATCATGAGCAAATGAGATGTTTAGGTCAAAAGCATGTTGAATTCTTTGAACAAAACCAAGATATGGACATGCATGTAGAAATTATTGAGAATCAACTTACAATTCTTAGTGACTTATGCATGCATGTAGGATTCATGCTCTAATTCCTTAATCTAAGCTCAATTTTCACATTTTAACACTTAAACCTCTTAAATTTAACCACCTATGTCTTAAATACAAAGTTTGAGGGCATGATTCTTACCTAGAGTTCCCAATTCTCTTGAATTCTGGCAAATTCTTGCTCAATTCCACAAATTTTGCTGCAATCTTACCAACTCCCCTTTTCTTTGTCTTGAATTCACTTTCTCCATCTAACTCTCACTCTCCCTCACATTTTATCGTCTCAAGGGAATAAAATGAAAGTGTAAAATGTATACTAGAGTCCACTCATGCCTTATATAGGTTTAATTAAGTTGACTTAATTAATCTTGGCTTAGGTTAATCACATTAACATTAATTATTCTAATTAATTCATTCCGAATCGAATTTTAATTAAACCTACCATAACATTCTAAAAATTCCAACTAACACATATACTAAGCCAATTTCATGGTTGGATGTCAATAAGGTCTTCAATTCGCAAAATATAACAGAATCTCAAACAAATATTCTTATGGTAAACAGATATAAATACAAATAACGCAACACACATGCATTTAATTCAGAATTTTATTTTAATTACTTATTATGCATACTTAATCATGGCTTAATCATGGTTTAACAGTTAATCATGGGTCAGGGTTGTTACATGGTAACTGTAGGGCATTTGGATCGGTACGTTGATGAGGGGGTCATGGCGGCTCTTCCAAAGCAAACCTTGCCAAATAGCCTAGCAATCGAAGACATCTCCCCTCAAGGAGTGATTGATTAAAGAGATCTGGAGAGATCAGTTTTGAAAGATGGCAGTAAGAAGGCTGAGGAAAAAGGGCATAAAATTCATAGGATATAAATGATCGATCTATTCCTATAACGTAGAACACTATCAATCTGAAGTTTTACTCTTAGTTTTACTTTTGTAACCCATTCTACTATTGAAGTAATGAAACAAGTAGACTGTTTTCTTGAAAATTGTTGTATTTTTGCCTCGCCAAGCAAAATTAGCGCGGTCCAAGGGGCAACTGACAATTATTTTGACGGAAAGATCAGAATTTCTTGCCGGGCTGATTTTACTCGACAAGATGAAAGTTGGTGTTTTGTTCAACTTTGGAATTCCTCGCTGGGCAAATTTTGCTCGACAAGAGATTTGTTGATGGTTTTAATCAACTTTAGAATTCCTTGCCGAGCTAATTTTACTCACAAAGAAGTCTTTCCGAGTTGGTTTTGCTCACCGAGATATAAGTTGTCGAACTAATTTTGCTCGCCAACTTTAGAATTCCTTGCCGAGCTAATTTTGCTTGCCAAGAAGTATTGCCGAGTTGATTTTGCTTACCAAGATATAAGTTGCTGAGTTGATTTTGCTCGCCAACTTTAAAAGTCCTTGCCGTGCAGATTTTGCTCAATAAAAGATTTGTTGATGGTTTTAATCAACTTTAGAATTCCTTAGCGAGTTGAGTTTTCTCGTTACGAGCTGACTTTGCTCACCAACATTGAAATTCCTTACCGAGCTGATTTTGCTCGCCAAGAAGTAAGTTACCAAGCTGACCTTACTCTCTAACTTTGGAGTTCTTTACCGATCTGATTTTGCTCGTGAAGAAGCAAGTTGTTGAGTGTAGACACCCTATTTTTGATCGCCCTTAAGACTTGGGCGCTACTAATTGCTTGCTTGGTGATGAAAGGTGTGCAGTGCAAAGGTTCGATTTCTTTGGCAAAGAGAGCGTCAAATCCAAACCTCGCACCCTTTTTTTGGACCAAAACTATTTTGAATGGTTTTTAGACCTTATGGCCCTCTCTTTCAAAATGTTTTTTGAAAATAAGTTCCTACGACGTTCCAACGCTCGCATTTTGTTAAATGTTGCACTTTTCGGTAAACCGAGCGAGGACAGTGGAAATGAATGAAAGTGAGATGAAATATTTGAAAAATATTTCAAAAAACCTTGTTTGGGGGTTTTAAGTTGAAGAAAAGAGGAGTGGAGAAAAGAAACCTAGTTGAGGAGGAAGTTAGGCAAGAATCGTTAAGAGAGAGACGAGCAGTCGTCGGTAAATCAGGCCTATCCTTTTGTATACTTGGATTTAAGATATGAGGCCACCACCGTTGGAAACAAGACTTCTGGGACTTCATTTTGCACTCAAGAATCTCCTGAAGCCGAGTCCGGACGGGAGAGATGTGGCTGGTTGAAGCTGGGCATCAATCCGATTGGACCGAAATTGAGTAATCTTCACTAAAAGAGGGATATCTCTTAGCATACATGGAATTTTTATGCGAGGATTCAATAATTGGAAAGAAGACTTTCGGGGCTACAGTTTAGGCTCAAGAATGACCTGAAAAGGAGTCTAGATGAAGGAGTTAAGCTTGCTTCAAGTCATGGATTAGGACTGATTTTTGCCGTCGGCTTCTATTGGAGTGCATCGGCCACAATTGGAGCTCATCGGCCATAGGTTGGCCAAAAGTGAACCTAATCGGCCACAAATGATGGCCGGTCGGCCAACAAAGTGGCCGGTCGGCCAACAAAGTGGCCGGTCGGCTAGAAATGTCCAAAAAGCCCAGAATTGGCAGATATTTCTCCTCCAGCTGTCCTAATAGAGATATTTTCAACCAAAGTTGATATTTTGCTATATATGAGAGTCTTATATCTCATTTTCAAAGGGTTAGAACATTGAAGCAATTTTGGAAGCCTCTCTCTCTAAAAAGTGCTCTCTCTCCAGAAATTTCAGAGCTAAATCTCTGCTTCTCTCTCTCATTTTCTTGCCTTTGTGTGCATAACAAGAGATACACTTGGAAATACACCCTTTATTTGCCTAGGCATCCTTCATCAAAGTTGTATATCTTTGGGCTGAGGTCCCTTGGAGCCTATTTTGAGCTCTCACAGGCTGATTTTGGCTAGTTTTGCTGCTAAGCTTCAAGGTGCTTCAAGGGAAAGCACTTGTTCCTTTAAACCTTTGCTTTGCATGCTTGTTTTACCACCTTTGTAAACTGTTTTTGGCTTAGTTTTGAACTGAGAAAATCTCTATTTTTTAGTCCTAAAATTGATGGTTTAGGCCTATTTTGTATTAGGGGGTTGTCTCTCCCTTTGCTCTTTGGCTTCTAAAGCCTTTAGAGCCAATTTCCTAAGCTTTTGAAACCATCTTTGTTTGGCCTTTTAACCACTAAATGTAACGCCCCAAAAAATTTTTTTTTTTTTGAAACGTCATAAGATTTTAAATAACAATAACTTACTAGATAGAATTTTAACTACTAGTTAGGAACTTTTAAGTTCTTACAAAGCCAAAGTCCAACGACAGAATAAAACTACAAGTTCACACACAACGTCACAACATAGTTTAATCCTAATACAAGGGATAACAGGATTTTATTCTGACAAAATATTGACTCTAAGTCAGCCAAGGTTCGATATTGGCAGCAGCTCCAATTTCAGCCTCAGTCCCTTCTTCAACATAATCTGGCATGAAACGCCAGGGCAACAAGATATATGCCATGAGTTTTGCAACACAGTAAGAAAACGTAACCAACCTACCATTCTTTTTAAGAGACAAATAATAATATTCTAAACCTGAGATAACAATATAATTATACACAGAAATTACAACCATTAGAATAGTTTCAGTAATTTTAATAATTTAGGTGACACTCGAAATCTCACCAAAGAGATTTAACTTACCAACCACTAAGCATGGCAACGGTTAATTTGAAACCCTCCCTTGGTCAAATATTTAAGTGTTACCAACCGTAACTACCAGGGATGCCCACGTCCGGAGTTATATACCCAAGTAGTGGCATCCGTGGTCTGCCCCAAGGAAACGGTCTGCCAGGGGTAAGCAACCTCCCTGTGTGCCACCTGCACATCCACCCTTATTCCAAAATCGAATACCGAAAAGGGTTCAAATAAGTCTCGTGCCATCTTAGAGTTTCGCAACACAATTTACGTGAGAATTCTCAAAACCAGGGCTCACTCTGAACAACCGGTGTTAACCGTCAACCCTTAATTCCGTATAGTCTTTAAACCAAGACTCACTCCGAACAACTGGTATTAACCGTCAATTGTTAACTTTGTATATGCCGTTAATCATTTCAGTTAATTTTGATATTAATCACAAATAATTTCAAATTTTTAATCACAAATAATGTTATACCAACTCATTAAATTCCCAATCATAAAATATTGCATGTGTCACACAATACTAAATAAAAGTACAGAATGTAAATAAGCAATTTATTTAAACCATGGTATGAAATAATAACTTAGATACAAGAATTAAACCCTAAACACACACATGCACAAATTTTTGATTTACAAAATTAGACTAGCATAATATTAAAGTGGTGATTTTATTCTGTCCAGAAAAATTTTCAGAGTATATATCTTGCAAATAAAATTATAAATACATTACTTATACAACTCTAAAATTCATATCAATCTACAGGATACTAAATAAACATGTTATGGTTATTTTTCAGAAAGCTTTTTCGAAAAATAACTTATAAATAATTCTAAACAAATTCTAAGGGTGTTTATGACACAGATTTGTCACATTTCCTTATATTAATCCCATGCTTAAATTTATAGATCAAACCCATAATCTAAGAATTTATTATGAAACTAGACTTCTCAAATTTCATCTTCTAGTTAGAAATTACCAGATTTGGCTTGGTATAGAATTTTAAATAAATTTTCAAATATAAGGTAAAATCTGTCTCACAGTTTCAGATTCAGTTAGAAATTTGTATAAATTCGTAGAAAGCTCGAAAATTGTTTCCAAAAATTTCTGGATAAACTAGACATCATTATCAACAACTTTCTAGAAGAAATCATCTCGAAATTATGAGTATAAAATTGTCTAAAAATTCGGGTAACATGCTGGCAGATTCAAGACAGATTATTCTCAACACAGTTTCAGATTTAGTTAAAAATTTGTATAAATTCGTAGAAAACTCAAAAATTGTTTTCAAAATTTTTTGGATACACTAGACAGCATTATCAACAACTTTGTAGAAGAAATCATCTCGAAATTCTGAGTATAAAATTGTCTAAAAATTCGGGTAACATGCTGGCAAATTCAAGACAGATTATTCTCAACACAGTTTCAGATTTAGTTAAAAATTTGTATAAATTCGTAGAAAGCTCAAAAATTGTTTCCAAATATTTCTGGATAAACTAGACATCATTATCAACAACTTTTTAGAAGAAATCATCTCGAAATTCTGAGTATAAAATTGTCTAAAAATTCGGGTAACATGCTGGCAGATTCAAGACAGAGTATTCTCAACACAGTTTCAGGTTTAGTTAAAAATTTGTATAAATTCGTAGAAAGCTCAAGAATTGTTTCCAAACATTTTTGGATAAACTAGACATCATTATAAACAACTTTGTAGAAGAAATTATCTCGAAATTCTGAGTATAAAATTGTCTAAAAATTCGGGTAACATGCTGGCAGATTCAAGACAGATTATTCTCAACACAGTTTCAGGTTTAGTTAAAATTTTGTATAAATTCGTAGAAAGCTCAAAAATTGTTTCCAAAAATTTCTGGATAATCTAGACATCATTATCAACAACTTTGTAGAAGAAATCATCTCGAAATTCTTAGTATAAAATTGTCTAAAAATTCGGGTAACATGCTGGCAGATTCAAGACAGAGTATTCTCAACACAGTTTCAGGTTTAGTTAAAAATTTGTATAAATTCGTAGAAAGCTCAAGAATTGTTTCCAAAAATTTCTGGATAAACTAGACATCATTATCAACAACTTTGTAGAATAAATCATCTCGAAATTCTGAGTATAAAATTGTCTAAAAATTCAGGTAACATGCTGGCAGATTCAAGATAGATTATTCTCAACACAGTTTTAGACAATGTATCAAATGTACATAATCTGAAAATTTTCAATTATATAAAAACAAAATGAGAGGGTTGAGAGGGTTTTCTTACTTAGTAATAGAGTGACAAAAATGGTTGAGAATTTTGACTTCTTTAATCTCCTACTCTTCTTCCTCTCCTAACACCAAGCTTGGTGGCTTTGGGGATTTCTCTCTTCTTTTTTTTTTTTTTTTTTTTTTCTTTCTCACCGGATGCTTGCATGCACAAGGAAGGCTTGCATGCATATAAATATTGAAGACATCTCTCTCTCCCTCTCATTCTTTCCATTATTTTATTTCCTCAAAAACATTCCATTTCCTTTCTCCAATTTCTAAGAGCAAACTTTCTCTAATTTTCATAAGTTCTTCCCTAAATTTTATAAATGATGGTGGGTTTGGTAGGAGCTGTGGGTTGTTTGCCCACGGTTTGTTTGTTTGTATTTTTTTTTATTTATTTATTTATATATATATATATATTTTTTTGTGGGTTTCTGAAAATTGACACACTAAGATTTTTAACTAAGGTATTTAGTAAGAATAGTTATTATATTGAATCATAATTTAAATAATTTATAAACAACAAATATTGAACACCCACAAAATTATTATTCTTAATAATGTCTTGTTAGTGATTGAATTGAGTCAATTTAAAACTAACTTTTATACTAATGCATAATTCAGATAGACTGTAGACAAAATTAATTAATAAATTTTCTTTAAAGAATAATTAAAAGATGGGTTTTCACAATCTACCCTCCTAAAAGAAAATTTCGTCCTCGAAATTAATTCGTACCTTTAGACTCGAATAGTTGAGGGTAATTGATACGTATCATATCTTTTCGCTCCCACGTTGACTCTTCCGTCCCACGATGTCTCCAGAGAACTCGAACCAATGGTATAGTTTTGCCTCGTAATTTCTTCTCACGACGATCTAAAATCTTGACAGGCTTTTCTTCAAATGTCACGTCTTCATCAAGATTAATTTCCTCCCAATTGATGATGTGAGAAGGGTGTGGCTCGTATTTCCGTAGCATAGAGACGTGGAAAACATTATGCACTCCAGCCAGTTGAGGCGGTAGAGCCAAACGGTACGCCACTTCTCCTATTTTGTCCAAAATTTCAAAAGGCCCTATGAAGCGAGGTGACAAATTTCCCTTCTTTCCGAAACGAACAACTCCTCGGCGAGGCTGTATTTTCAGAAACACATGATCTCCAACTTTAAATGCTAAAGGTCTTCTTCTTTGATCTACATAGCTTTTTTGCCTACTCTGAGCGGTCTCAAGCCTTTGCCTAATTAGTTTCACCTTCTCGATAGTTTCCTGAACTAACTCTGGCCCTAAAAGAGGTGCTTCTCCGACTTCTGTCCAACATATTGGTGATCGGCAAGGTCGTCCGTACAAAGCTTCATACGGTGCCATACCAATACTTGTTTGAAAACTGTTATTGTAAGAGAATTCGACTAGTGGTAAATATTTCTCCCAACTACCTTTAAAGTCCATCACACAAGCTCGAAGCATGTCTTCTAAAGTCTGAATTGTTCTTTCCGATTGACCGTCAGTTTTAGGGTGAAAAGCTGTACTAAAACACAACTCTGTACCCAAGGCCTTTTGCAGACTTTGCCAGAACTGTGACGTAAAATGAGAATCACGATCTGACACTATTGAGACTGGTACTCCGTGCAATCTAATGATTTCTCGAATAAATAATCGACTTAAAGATTCGAGTGTGCCTGCTGGTCCTATTGGTAGGAAATGTGCCGTCTTAGTTAATCGATCAACCACCACCCAAATTGCATCATGGCCTTGCGGCGATCGGGGTAATCCCGTTACAAAATCCATTGTTATGTGTTCCCATTTCCACTTAGGTATTGGTAAAGGTTGGAGTTTCCCTGCCGGCCTTTGATGTTCTGCCTTCACTTGCTGACACGTCAAGCACTTAGATACGAATTGAGCAATGTCCTTCTTCATTCCACTCCACCAATACTGTCGCTTAAGATCCTGGTACATCTTATTTCCTCCCGAATGAACCGCAAAAACCGAATGGTGAAATTCTTTAAGTACTTCCTCTCTTAATTGTTCGATGTTTGGCACAAAAATTCTACCTAAATACCTTAAACTACCATCTTGATGGAGCGTCCAATCTGGTGAATATTCCCCGGACACTAATCGAGCCTTGATGGAGTCGGTCTCCTGATCAAACCTTTGGGCTTCCAACACTTTGGTAAGAAGTTGGGGTGTTGTAACTATTGTAAACAACCTACCCCTCCCATTCTGAGTCTCTGGTTGTAACTTAAACTCATTCACAGTGCTTACCATTTCCCATTCTTTAATTGATATGTTGGCTACAATCTCTCTTGTCTTTCGACTTAGTGCATCTGCTACAACATTAGCCTTCCCGGGATGATAAGATATGGTGAATTGGTAATCTTCAAGGTACTCCATCCAGCGTCTCTGCCTCATGTTCAAATCTCTTTGTGTGAACAAGTACTTCAAGCTTTTGTGATCGGTAAATATCTCAAATTTTTCGCCATAAAGGTAATGTCGCCAAGTCTTAAGTGCATAGACCACAACTGCCAACTCCAGATCGTGAGTAGGATAATTTTTCTCATGATTCTTCAATTGTCTTGATCCGTAAGCTACTACCTTCCCGTTTTGCATTAACACACTACCTAACCCTTCCTTAGAGGCATCACAATAAACAGTGTACCCAACGTCACGTTCGGGTATGACTAATATAGGAGCGCTTGTCAGTCTCTTCTTGAGTTCTTGAAATGACTGTTCACATGCTTCGTTCCATTCAAACTTTACTCCTTTTTGCGTTAGGCGTGTCATCGGCTTGGCTAATTTGGAGAAATCCTGAATGAATCTCCTATAATAACCTGCTAATCCCAAGAAACTACGAATCTCAAACGTATTCTTAGGTTGTTTCCACCCCATCACTGCTTCTACTTTAGCGGGATCCACTGATATCCCTGATTCAGATACAACATGACCTAAGAACTTTACTTTCTTTAGCCAAAATTCACATTTGCTAGCTTTAGCATACAATTGGTTTTCTCTTAGAATTTGCAAAACGGTCCTCAGATGTTGCTCGTGGTCTTCCTCCGATCGTGAGTATATCAAAATATCATCAATGAATACTACCACAAATTGGTCCAAATAGGGGGTAAAGATTTTGTTCATTAAACTCATGAATACCCCAGGAGCATTTGTCAAACCAAATGGCATTACCACAAACTCATAGTGGCCATAACGGGTTCGAAATGCAGTTTTGGGTATATCTTCTCCTCTAACACGAAGTTGGTGGTATCCCGACCTAAGGTCAATTTTGGAAAAACATTTTGAACCTCTTAATTGATCAAACAAGTCATCAATTCTGGGTAAGGGATATCGATTTTTAATGGTGGCTCGATTTAGTTATCGATAATCGATGCACAATCTTAAGGTCCCATCCTTCTTCTTTGCGAATAATGCTGGCGCTCCCCAAGGGGACGTACTTGGTCTGATGAACTTCTTACTCAACAGTTCTTGCAACTGCTCCTTCAATTCTCGAAGTTCAGCTGGCGCCATACGATGTGGTGCTATTGAAATCGGTGAAGTCCCGGGTTGAAGCTCAATCGTGAAATCTACATCTCGTTTTGGAGGTAATCCTGGTAATTCGTCAGGGAAAACGTCAGCGTACTCGCACACCACATGGGGTAATCCTGGATCCTCTCGATTTTCGTCTTCCAAAATTAGGCTTGCCAACCATCCAGTTAGTTGATCATGCCATCGCGACTTGCGACACGTTGGAGTTAGAGAATCTTGTCTATCCCCTTTAAATTGGATTTTCGTGCCGTTAAGGGAGGATGATGTCACTGTCTTACAGTAACAATCAATAATGGCTCGATGAACTGACAACCAGTCCATTCCTAGGATGACGTCAAAATCCGACATATCCATAACTCTTAGATCACAGATCAAATGTGAACCGGAGATTTCTAGCTCGCAAGATTTACATACTAGATTTACTCGGGTTTGACCTCCTAAGGATGAAGCGACACTCATAGCTATCTCTAACGCTTCTGGCTTTAAACCCAAACTTGTCACACATGCAGTGGATATAAAAGAATGCGAAGCTCCAGAATCAAATAATACTTTAACCCAAGAATTCATAAGGATTAACATACCTTGAATTACTGATGGGTTATCAACATCTTCTTCTTCTTGGAGAGCATACATTCTTCCTACTACCTGTTGGTTAGTCTCTCCCGGTTTCTTTCCATTTCCAGCTCCTTGTGGTTGTGTTCTTGGTCGGCCTGCATTCTTAGAGGCTTGAGGCTGCCCCTTGTTGGTCTGGGCATGTTGAGTAGGCTTAGAACCTTGCCCTGGTTGGCATTTGTTGTATGGTTGTGCCCCTCGCTGATCCATAAAATACTTCCCTCCTTGAGGACACTCACTTCGACGATGCCCCTGTTGACCACATCTGAAACATCTTCCTTTCCACTCACTTACAAAGTTTCCTCCTTGCTGGTTTCCTCGATTTTGTCTTTGTTGCTGCTGCATCCCTCCGGCATAAGGTGCTGGCGCAGGATGGTTTCTGGTGTTGCGGACTGGGCCTCCTCCGCGTGGTTAGTTGTTGTTCCTTGATCGCTGATTTCGAATGCGTTCAGAATCTGCTAACTCTCGTTCCATAATTAAAGCTCGATCCACCATTTGGGCATAAGTGGAGAGTTGTACTACGATCAATTTTCCTCTAATGCCTGTGTCCAAACCCCATTCAAATCGCCTAACCTTATCCCCTTCATTTGCTACTATGGCTGAAGCATACCGTGAAAGAGCTTCAAAACGGTTCGCATATTGAGCGACTGACATTTTTCCTTGTTTCAGTTGAAGGAACTCTTGAATCATTTCTTGTCTTAGCGAGTTAGGAAAATACTTTTCCATGAACAGGTCTTCGAACTGTCTCCAAGTTAATGTCTCTACTTGTCGAGTACTTTTGATCATTTCCCACCAATGATCTGCTTCCCCTTCCATTTGAAATGCCGCTATAGTCACTCTATCTTGTTCATTTCGGATGTCGGAAGTATCTAGCAACTTCTTAATTTGTCTTAACCAAGCTTCAGCTTCATGGGGGTTTGATCCATCAAGGAATTTGTGGGGACGTAGCTTTTCAAACTTTGCTATCATCTCCGATTTGTTTTGATCTTGGTTGCGGGGTGGTATATTGCCTACCCTATCAACAATCGCGCGTATAATTCGAGCTCCATCGCCATCAGGCACTCCATCGCCATTACCGTTGTTATTATTTCTTGTTCGTCCAGCCATTCTGCATGACGGGATTTTCTTGTGATTTATTCACTTATTTATTATCAGTATTATTATTATACTTATGTGCAAAGACAGTAAAAAAAAAAAACTTCATTAATTAGATTAGATAAGCTACAATTAGCAAAATACAAATAGAACAAAGGAAAAGATTAAATAACATACTACGGGCAAGAGATAGCCCCTACAATCCGAGTTAACTCCTACACTCACAATTCTAAACTAGGCAATTTCTTTTACATATTAGCATACAAAACAATCAGTTAGCCTAGTTTATAGTCCCCTTAAGACCCCTTAAAATAGCCAAGGAAAGTCTCTCCACACCAGGGCTTCCGGCTCCCATGTGGCTTGGAAAAGTCCCATGAATCGCCATAGCACCCTTACGAAGATAGCAGTTTCGCACACACAATGCCCTAGCAACAGCACCGGCTCCTCCCGATAGGTCCTCCAATCTCTGAAGTCCACTGACCCATCTCTCCTCACAATTCTGCTTGGGTCGGGCATGATATACTGAAGGCTCCAAAAGTCAAAAAGGTCGCCCACTCTTTCGGTGAAACCGTCCGGAAAGGGGCCTAGTTGATATACCCAGGGAGTCTCTTGTCTTAGAATCTGGATAGGTCCGATATAGGTGCCCACCTAACTCTCATTTTTCCAAGCACAACCTCCGAGGGGATAAAGTCTGACGTATACAAAAGAGCCAATTTGCAACCCGTTTTGCACATCCCAACCCTTAAACGTGGCTCCTATATCTCCAGGGTTCCCCTCGGTATTGCCTTCCATAGACTCATCCTCAGTGTCTGATTCAATCACAATAACCTCCGAGGGGTTGTATATTGGTACAACTTCTTCAACTTCTTCAGACTCAGTTTCAGGCTCAAGTTCAGGATCAGGTTCAGGGTCAAGCTCAGGCTCAGATTCATAGTCTTCTATAGGCATTTCCACGTCTTCACTTGGGTCGGATTCTATGTCATAGTTTTCCACTGAATTTTCCTCGTTAGAGTTAATGTCTGATGACCCTGGCATCCTACAAATAAAAAGGTTCTAACTTAGTTAGGTCATCGAGAATTACAATTTAACTTAAGGTTTTCTTAATTGTAAAAATAATAAACTACTACCCATGGCCCAAAGGTTCAAACCTAGGCTCTGATACCACGCTGTGACGCCCCAAAAAAAATTTTTTTTTTTTTGAAACGTCATAAGATTTTAAATAACAATAACTTGCTAGATAGAATTTTAACTACTAGTTAGGAACTTTTAAGTTCTTACAAAGCCAAAGTCCAACGACAGAATAAAACTACAAGTTCACACACAACGTCACAACATAGTTTAATCCTAATACAAGGGATAACAGGATTTTATTCTGACAAAATATTGACTCTAAGTCAGCCAAGGTTCGATATTGGCAGCAGCTCCAATTTCAGCCTCAGTCCCTTCTTCAACATAATCTGGCATGAAACGCCAGGGTAACAAGATATATGCCATGAGTTTTGCAACACAGTAAGAAAACGTAACCAACCTACCATTCTTTTTAAGAGACAAATAATAATATTCTAAACCTGAGATAACAATATAATTATACACAGAAATTACAACCATTAGAATAGTTTCAGTAATTTTAATAATTTAGGTGACACTCGAAATCTCACCAAAGAGATTTAACTTACCAACCACTAAGCATGGCAACGGTTAATTTGAAACCCTCCCTTGGTCAAATATTTAAGTGTTACCAACCGTAACTACCAGGGATGCCCACGTCCGGAGTTATATACCCAAGTAGTGGCATCCGTGGTCTGCCCCAAGGAAACGGTCTGCCAGGGGTAAGCAACCTCCCTGTGTGCCACCTGCACATCCACCCTTATTCCAAAATCGAATACCGAAAAGGGTTCAAATAAGTCTCGTGCCATCTTAGAGTTTCGCAACACAATTTACGTGAGAATTCTCAAAACCAGGGCTCACTCTGAACAACCGGTGTTAACCGTCAACCCTTAATTCCGTATAGTCTTTAAACCAAGACTCACTCCGAACAACTGGTATTAACCGTCAATTGTTAACTTTGTATATGCCGTTAATCATTTCAGTTAATTTTGATATTAATCACAAATAATTTCAAATTTTTAATCACAAATAATGTTATACCAACTCATTAAAATTCCCAATCATAAAATATTGCATGTGTCACACAATACTAAATAAAAGTATAGAATGTAAATAAGCAATTTATTTAAACCATGGTATGAAATAATAACTTAGATACAAGAATTAAACCCTAAACACACACATGCACAAATTTTTGATTTACAAAATTAGACTAGCATAATATTAAAGTGGTGATTTTATTCTGTCCAGAAAAATTTTCAGAGTATATATCTTGCAAATAAAATTATAAATACATTACTTATACAACTCTAAAATTCATATCAATCTACAGGATACTAAATAAACATGTTATGGTTATTTTTCAGAAAGCTTTTTCGAAAAATAACTTATAAATAATTCTAAACAAATTCTAAGGGTGTTTATGACACAGATTTGTCACATTTCCTTATATTAATCCCATGCTTAAATTTATAGATCAAACCCATAATCTAAGAATTTATTATGAAACTAGACTTCTCAAATTTCATCTTCTAGTTAGAAATTACCAGATTTGGCTTGGTATAGAATTTTAAATAAATTTTCAAATATAAGGTAAAATCTGTCTCACAGTTTCAGATTCAGTTAGAAATTTGTATAAATTCGTAGAAAGCTCGAAAATTGTTTCAAAATTTTTTTGGATAAACTAGACATCATTATCAACAACTTTCTAGAAGAAATCATCTCGAAATTATGAGTATAAAATTGTCTAAAAATTCGGGTAACA
Organism: Camellia sinensis; assembly: GCF_055761805.1. Classification (NCBI taxonomy): domain Eukaryota; kingdom Viridiplantae; phylum Streptophyta; class Magnoliopsida; order Ericales; family Theaceae; genus Camellia; species Camellia sinensis. The sequence continues at coordinate 157,309,245 of NC_138964.1, forward strand.
TGCTGGCAGATTCAAGACAGATTATTCTCAACACAGTTTCAGATTTAGTTAAAAATTTGTATAAATTCGTAGAAAGCTCAAAAATTGTTTCCAAAAATTTCTGGATAAACTAGACATCATTATAAACAACGTTTTAGAAGAAATCATCTCAAAATTCTGAGTATAAAATTGTCTAAAAATTCGGGTAACATGCTGGCAGATTCAAGACAGAGTATTCTCAACACAGTTTCAGGTTTAGTTAAAAATTTGTATAAATTCGTAGAAAGCTCAAGAATTGTTTCCAAAAATTTCTGGATAAACTAGATATCATTATAAACAACTTTGTAGAAGAAATTATCTCGAAATTCTGAGTATAAAATTGTCTAAAAATTCGGGTAACATGCTGGCAGATTCAAGACAGATTATTCTCAACACAGTTTCAGGTTTAGTTAAAATTTTGTATAAATTCGTAGAAAGCTCAAAAATTGTTTCCAAAACTTTCTGGATAATCTAGACATCATTATCAACAACTTTGTAGAAGAAATCATCTCGAAATTCTTAGTATAAAATTGTCTAAAAATTCGGGTAATATGCTGGCAGATTCAAGACAGAGTATTCTCAACACAGTTTCAGGTTTAGTTAAAAATTTGTATAAATTTGTAGAAAGCTCAAGAATTGTTTCCAAAAATTTCTGGATAAACTAGACATCATTATCAACAACTTTGTAGAAGAAATCATCTCGAAATTCTGAGTATAAAATTGTCTAAAAATTCAGGTAACATGCTGGCAGATTCAAGACAGATTATTCTCAACACAGTTTTAGACAATGTATCAAATGTACATAATCTGAAAAATTTCAATTATATAAAAACAAAATGAGAGGGTTGAGAGGGTTTTCTTACTTAGTAATAGAGTGACAAAATGGTTGAGAATTTTGACTTCTTTAATCTCCTACTCTTCTTCCTCTCCTAACACCAAGCTTGGTGGCTTTGGGGATTTCTCTCTTCTTCTTTTTTTTTTTTTTTTTTTTTTCTTTCTCACCGGATGCTTGCATGCACAAGGAAGGCTTGCATGCATATAAATATTGAAGACATCTCTCTCTCCCTCTCATTCTTTCCATTATTTTATTTCCTCAAAAACATTCCATTTCCTTTCTCCAATTTCTAAGAGCAAACTTTCTCTAATTTTCATAAGTTCTTCCCTAAATTTTATAAATGATGGTGGGTTTGGTAGGAGCTGTGGGTTGTTTGCCCACGGTTTGTTTGTTTGTATTTTATTTATTTATTTATTTATTTATATATATATATTTTTTTGTGTGGGTTTCTGAAAATTGACACACTAAGATTTTTAACTAAGGTATTTAGTAAGAATAGTTATTATATTGAATCATAATTTAAATAATTTATAAACAACAAATATTGAACACCCACAAAATTATTATTCTTAATAATGTCTTGTTAGTGATTGAATTGAGTCAATTTAAAACTAACTTTTACACTAATGCATAATTCAGATAGACTGTAGACAAAATTAATTAATAAATTTTCTTTAAAGAATAATTAAAAGATGGGTTTTCACACTAAAATCCAGTGGATTTTCAGTGGTAAAAATGTGGTTTTGAGGTTCAAAATGGGAGGGGGTGGTCCCCTCTCCTCTTGTCCTGATTGTATGCCTTATTGGCCTAATTATTGAGCATGTTTTTCTAGCATGTGTTGGCTTGTTCTTAGCTTATTTTTGGGCTTATTTCAGTATGCCATAACTCTATTTTTGGCTGTCTTGGTCACCTCTTGCATGCTTATTGCACGTGTAGTGTAAATCCTCTTTGCTAGCCTTGCATGCCTAATGAGTTAGATTGTTATTCTAGCATGTGTTGGCTTAGTCTAAGCCCATTTTTGGTGTTGTTTTGGCAGCTCTAACTTTGTTTTGAGTGGTCTTCATCATTCAAGCTTTTCTTTGTATACTTGTAGTGCAATTGTGCTAAATTGCCTAACATGTGCTATTGTGTTAGCCTTTCATTCTAGCTATTTTTGACTTGTTTCAAGAATGTTTTAGAACTCCATTTGGGCTGTTTTAGGACCGTTTTGGGCTGCCTTGGTCATATGACTCATATTTCGTATAGCTATAGTACAAATGCCTTGATTAGTCTTGAGTTTTGAGACCTCTATCATGCTATACTTGTAATGTTTGTATGCCTTGGCATCATTTGGCATGGTATTTTAGAGCTTATATCTTTGCCATACTCTCATGTTTATCACTCTTTAATTGTGTTTAAGAGTTGTGCCATTATGCCTTGCTCATAGGCCAACACGTGTGCATGTTCTTCTAGCATTTTGAGCTCCCATTTCAGCATGTGGCATGTTTAACCTCTGTTCGGGGTTAGTTTGGTCATTTAGGCTTAGTATTGTATGCCTATAGTGCTAAGCTCTTTGCTAGTTTCAATGCCTTTGGCTTCAAGCATGTCTTGTATGCATCATTTGCATGCTTTAATGTCATTTAGCATCTTATTTCAGTGCTGAAATGCATACCATTGCATGCTATTTTTCATTTGTTGTATCACTTTGAAAGTGGTCTTGTACCCCTTGTTGGCTTGAGCATGAAATTGAGACTCTCATGCCTAATGGTTTTAGCCTTCTCTTGAGGGTTTCTACCAACCAAAAGCATGAGGCTTCTTCCATGCTCAAGGTGCTTGTGGCTCAGATCCTCTTTCAAAATTAGAGGACTCTCACTTTTGGACTTAACCGGTTAAAGGACTTATCGATAATCTAAAATGGCTAAACAAAATGAATCAAAGTAAAACATGCCAAGACAACATGTTTGTGTTGCATTGCATTGTGTTTGGATCGGACGCTAATCCAAACACGAGGAACGAGGAACGTTTCATACTTGAAGTGATGAAACGTGCCTCATTTCTTAGTCGCCGTCCCCCTTGATTGTGCATGATAGGGTGGAGGCCTCTCGAGTCCTATGTGTTATTTGTGCATTTATCAACATTGTGCAAGCTTGACTCTTTGGCCATCATGCATCGAAATGCGTGATTGGTGGCTTGAGAGCAGAGCACTACACTCCTTTGAGCTTGAGACATGATAAGGAGTGTGGTTGCACACACATTCTCTTGCAAATACACTACCATGCCTCTGTTTGTGCTCTGTTGCAGCAAAAGGAGAGATTGCAGGAATCAGTGGCCGACCGGCCATCAAGGCTACTGATCGACTATCAAAGGTGGTCGATGACCATTAACTTTGGTCGATGACCATTCCTCTTGGCCGATCATCCATCAGCATATTCCTAAGGTGGATCAGACGTATCTTGGAAGTTGGCACAACTTTCAGAAGTCCAAAAGAATGCAAACAGAGGCATCACGAGGCACAGTAGTGGATTTCTAGGAGGACGCGACTGAGCATGCATCCTTTATTATTTAAGGCGGAGCTGTGGCAGCCTAATTTTGATGCTTTTCATACTTAGTTGGTTTTGTAACTTAATTAATTTGATTAATTAGTTGGTTTGTAATTAATTAGCTTAGCATAGCTAGTTAGTTGATTCATTCGGACCCTCCGTCGAGAGGGCATAATTTTGTAATAAGTGTGCGTATGTGTGATGCATGTCTTCTAACCTCAATTTCTTTCTCCTTTTTACTTATTAGCTTTCGATGGTTAGTTTTAGGGCATATTTCGATTAGCATACTTATGCTTGCATGCGTGCATCATTCATTTGTCTTGCATGCACCAGGCTCGACGTATCATACAAACTGCATTGTATTTCAATACCAATTTGAATACATGTTATCTAGTTGCGTTCACATGACATCTTAGAATAGCCGAGCCTATCTTAGTTGCATTTTGCATGTGTTGTATTAGGCATTCTTGACATAGCTAGGATCATGCATTGGTTACTAACTAGCTTCTGTTTTGGCTCAGAGTACTAGATAAGCTTTCACGCTTTAATATACTGCATGAGATGTGTATGTTGCCATGTATAGCATTTTTGCCATGAGGCTAATTGCTTAAGTGTTTAACTGCATGAATGCCTGTGGATGAAGGCTTCATTGTTTGAATTGGAATAATTCATCGAAATGTGCGTTTTAAGCCTATTTGAGAGTGGCAAATCATGTTTTCTAAGCCCATTTGAGGGTGGCAAATCCGCGTCTTAGCCTACTTGAGGGTAGCAACTTCAAACCATTTTCAAAAACAAACATTGAATTGTTTTGTTCCAATTCTTGTGATTGAGTCTATACTTGTATGTTGTGCGCATCACATAGTAAATTAGGCTAATAAACCAGAATAAGAGCACATGTGTTTTCAAAAACAACATATCATGTTAGTAAAGGCTGATCTTTGATCGGGCGAGCGAAGGTGCTCATTTCAAGACCTTCCCCTCTCGTACCCAAGTTCCCTAGCCAAGGCAACTTTGGTGATGACGGACACGTGGCCTTAGGCACGAGTCAAGGTTTCCTAAATTTTCCAAAAATAAAATATTTAGGTGGTGAATATGAAAACTGGCAAAGCAGTCCATGTTTGGCACTTTTTGATTAAAATCGATTTCCCAAAACGATTTGTCGGATTTGGACTCTTTGGTGATTTATCAGTCTTACATTGCACTTTGTGAAATTAGATTCAGAACAGTGACATGAGTCCGAATTGTAGTAGCTAAGAACCACGATTCGCGCCCTCCGCGCGGAGTGGAGTTTCGGGCGGTCTACACTGAGCTGACTTTGCTCACCAACTTTGAAGTTCCTTATTGAGCTAATATTGCTCGCCAAGAAACAAGTTGCGGAGCTGATTTTGCTTGCCAAGAAGCAAGTTGCCGAGGTAACTTTGCTCGCCAACTTTGCAGCACCTTGCCAAGCTGATTTTGCTCGCCAAGAAGCAAGTTACTGAGCTGACTTTGCTCGCCGACTTTGAATTTCCTTGCCGAGTTGACCTTGCTCGCTAAATTTGGAGTTCCTTGCCGAGCTGATTTTGCTTACCAAGAAGCAAGTTGCCGAGCTGACTTTGCTCACTAACTTTAAAGTTCTATGCTGAGCTGATTTTGCTCTCCAAAAAGCATGTTGCCGAGCTAACCTTGCTCGCCAACATTGGAGTTCCTTGCCGAGATGATTTTGCTCACAAAGAAGCAAGTTGTCGAGCTAACTTTGCTCGCCAACTTTGAAATTCTTTGCCGAGATGATTCTGCTCACCAAGAAGCAAGTTGCCAAGCTAATTTTGCTCGCCAAGGAAGTTACCAACCCGATTTTGCTCGCCGAGAAGTAAATCGCCAAGCTAAGTTTATTTTGCTTACCAAGGAGTTGCGCTGATTTTGCTCGCCGAGAAGTAAATCGCCGAGCTAAGCTAATTTTGCTTGCCAAGAAGTTGCCAAGCCGATTTTGCTAGCCAACTTTCGGCAGAAAACTGATGATTTGTTCAGTCGAAAAGAATTCTAACTGAGTAGTGGACATGGTCCGACATGGTCCAGGGACAATCCATTTAGCCTAGGTCATTGCTTTGCCTTCGTAATTTTAAGGCAGGAGTCCAGTCTGGCGGGAAAGTTGTAGGGTCGATCTCAATAACTTAATATTTGTCCACACTACGAGGCCAACATCATGCATCATTTTTTTGACCGACACTTGCATGTCGTTTGTAAGGTCGACGTCCTTGCCCCATTTGCCCGGTCGACATGTAAGCACCATTTACCAAGTACAACTTGTTAAAAGTCAGTTTGCATGGCTCGTTTATGGAGAGGATAATGAACAGTGAAGGTAGAGATACAAAGAAGTGTGTAATATGTATGAGAGTGGGAGGTGCGCCAAAATTTGAATCTGAAAAGGACGGTGTGGGACAATTGGGTTGGCTGTATGGAGCCAACGGACGAACGACACGTGTCTGTGATGAGACCGGTGTAAGTCTTGAAAAGACAGGCTAAGTAAGCATAAGGACTAGCGCGATTGAAGATTGTGAACTAATTTGGAAGTGCGGGAGGCCAAGTGCAGGACTGAGCAGATAATGACCAAGCAAGAAAATGAGCTCAGCCAGCGAATATAATCCCAATTATGCAGGCGCAATCGAAATTAAGGGGCAATTGAGAGGGATATTTGTGACTAGACATGGGCCGAGCTAGTTTGGTAACTTCGATCGAGGTTTTAATTGCCACACGCTCGACCGGGGTCTTGGCACGACCAAATGTTGGATACGCATCAGTTCGAGATATTAACCCGATTAGGTTTAGGATGGGAGTTTGAGGTTCTAGCCCGGTTTGGAGATGTAAATCTCACCAAGAGTTGGACGGAATCTATCCATGGTGGACCATGTTCGGCCAAGCAGGAGCTTATTGTGAACTTGCCAACTCAATTGAGCTGACATTTAGGTCTATTTGTTAGGGCCGGGCAAGTAGCGTAGTCCTGGGGGAAGATTGTGATGCCGCGCTAGGCACAGCTTGGTAAGAAGTATCACGTGGCATGATTGGATTGTAGGAAGGAGATTTCGCCATCTGTACGGGTAAATACCGTTAGGCGGTTTCACTATTTGGTGTTTGGCAGTATTTATGCTTACACGTGAAAGAAGAAAAGAGAGTGGACAGAGAGGTGCGCGCAGAAACTATATAAACGGTGCAACGCCTCCATACAGAGGTCTGGAACCCTTACACACTGCGATCTTCTGGTTATCAAAGCTCTCTCTCTTTTGTCTTATTTCTTTCTAAAACTGTGCTACCGTGACCCTCGGAGGGGTATTCTGGCCATCACCCACTCGGTAGCTCATCGTCGTTATGTTTTCAGGTTATTCTAAGTGAAGAGAAGCTTGGACACGAGGAGTACAAAAAGTGACAAATATTTGCTCCCCGTACATATATAAATATACATACATATACATACATTCGAAAGCTAAATACTTGTATATTAGACAATAAGGAGGAGAGAGAAAGAGAAAGAGTTCTGTGTCGCTAATCGGACAGCTCTAGATCTGCCTTGTTGTTGGGGCATGCCGATGGAACCTTGTTGAGGATCAACTCTAACCCTTAATTCAGATCTCCGCAGTGGAGAATGTATTGATGGAGAAGGGAGGCGATGCGAGGTGGGGATGACATCTAGACTACCCGTACGGTACCGAAGCAGAGGCGATGATAGGAGTGAACCATGAGAGAGACATCGATTGGAGTGTTTGCAGAAGGGAATATATGTGATAACCCTGTTCCGTATTACGCTAATTGGTCCTTATTATGAATGTGATTATGTGTTTGATATGATTTTGTGCACCATTTATGTGAAAATATGTGGTTTTGAATTTCTATCTGTTCATTGTAGGAATATCTATTTGATTATCTGCTTTGGAATTTCAATTGAAGGCCTTATCGGTCACAAAACCTGAAATTGACTGCGCCATTATAATTGGCGTAATTTTTAGAGCCTATGGTGAAATTTAATTGAAAATTGATTCGGATCAAAATAATTAGATTCAGAACTATTAATTAAGTTTTGTTATTTAAGTCTAATCAATGTGATTAGTGAGGGACTATAAAAGGAGGACTATTATGCTTATATTCATCTTTTTGAGCTCAAAACCGAAAATTGCTCCAAGGAAAGGAAGTGAGGGTCGGCTAGAAAGAGAGAGAGGGAGACAATTGAAGTTTTGGTCTTGAGCTAGAATAAATTGAAGGCCAACTCAAGGATTAAGCATAAGTTTGGGAGATTAAAGCTCCTAGGTGAGTAATCAACCCTTAACTCATGAATTTGAGTTGTGATTTTATGAATTGAAGATTAAATAGTGATCTAGAACATGAAATGAGTTGGTTTTGATGAATTTGAAGTCCATATGTGCATGCATGTAGAGAATTCTTATGAAATTACATAATCTAGCATGTAGTATGTGAATTATGAAAGATTGTGAGTTGAATCATACATACAAGCATGTTTATGTTGAATTCCATGAGAATGAACACCATTTGCATCATTTGAAATAGAAATGAAGTCAAAATTAGCATGCATGTTTGAATATTAAAGATATGGAGCTTGTATGAGGTTTGAAGACATGAGTTTGAATTATACAAAAGAAATGTTGATTAATTTTGAAGATTGGGCCATGATTTCTAGCAATTGGCTCGATATTGTTTGTGTGCTCATTCTATATATTGTGTTTCTCCATTTTGGTACCTTAATTCGAGCTTTGGAGCCTTTGAATGTCGAAATTGAACTCAAGAACAAGTTCTGGAAAACCCAGAATTCTTGAAGTCCGCTCGAGCGCCCGCTCGAGCTTAAAATACGGGCTTCCAGAACTTTTTGCAGACATGGTGTCCGCTCGAGCGGGGAAGTTCACGCTCGAACGGGGAGCTGTGTAGGTTGACCTTCCGCTCGAGCGTCTGAGTTCACGCTCGAGCGCGAAAATGAAATAACCAGTACTTTTGCAGACCTCTTGGGTCCGCTCGAGCGGGGAAGTCCACGCTCGAGTGGGGACCCCTGTTTCTAAAATTTTGAAAATGCATTCTGTGTTTCGTTTTCCATTCTTTTTCACTTCCAAGCACTCTTAGGCATGCATTGGGCATTATGAATGAATTAAAAGAATAAGAATGATGCCTAAAGAGGGATATGTGAATTAAGAACGGATTGAATTGTTTGTGACCCGTTGTGTTCATGTAACGTGTAGGGTCAAGCTCCAGGGCAAACCACCCAGCCGATCACTATGAGTAATATCTTATTAAAGATATCTGAAGTATAATATTTGTCCAATTGTTTACTCCTATGTAAGCCTTATAAGTTTATTTATTTGAATGGTGGACAAATGTTTGCTATGCCAAATAAATGGGCCAGCGACCAGTTTGACATGCATGAATGAATGGGCCAGAGGCCAGTATGATCTGAATGATGGAACGAATGGGCCAAATGCCAGTTTGACAGGAAAGAATGAATGAGCCAGAGACCAGTATGATTTGAATGATAGAATGAATGGGCCAAAGGCCAGTTTGACATAAAAGTATGAATGGGCCAAAGGCTAGTTTGACATGAATGAAAGACAAGTGGGTCAAAGGCCAGTTTGACATGAATGAAAGATAATTTGACATGAATGAAAGATAAGTGGGCCAAAGGCCAGTTTGACATGAATAGATTGGGCCTGAGGCCGTCCAATGTGTTTGGAACCGCAGTTATTTGACCTACATATGAGTATATATATGTATTAGATAGAAATATGAATTGGGCCTAAGGTCGTTTGATATTATTCACTGGGCTTTCGCTCACGCTCATTCATGTGTTTGTAGGTGAGCCTAGAGAGGTCCAAACCCAACCTCAGTGAAGCTTGTGTGGAATAACCAAGATTTTGAAGAGTCAGCATTTGCGTCTCACGCACAAGACACGCCTTCGCCCTATGCTATTTTGTATTATTTTGTTATGTTGGTGAGGACTTTAATTTATGTTTGTACATAGTTTGGATTAGTTGACCTAGACTAGAATGATCCTGTTTGTACAGAACTTTATGTTACTGTATTTTCTGACGTGAGTTATTAATATGTGTATGTATGGTTTGTGATGAGGTGCCATGTAAGCACAGCGCTATGGACAGTTCATTTGAATTTTGCTTCCGTTTGGCCCCTTTACTCTGATGAGTTATGTCTGGCTTGGTTTGAGGCCGTAGGTAATCTCTTGATTACTGGCTGGTTATGCCCTTAACCCATGGGGGCGGGTTTGGGTCATAACAATATGAGAGTGAGAGTTAGAGTTAGCAATTTATCTTGGGAAAATGAGAATGAAGATTTCAAAAATGGAGAATGAGAGGGCGGTGAAGGTGGTAGGGGGGTTGGTGGCAATGACGGCAATAAAATACGGTAGACTGCGACAGTGAGACGAGGCAGTGGGCGGCGAAGGCGAGGCTAGGAGAGAGATAGAAGAGAGAGAGAAAGGAAAAGATAGTTGATTTTCATGTTTTGATTTGTGTATATCATATATATATACATGATATTTTGATCATTTTATTTAAATTTATCTTTTTAGATAAATTATTTTAAACCCTGACCCTTTGAATAAATAAAATTATAACGGACTCCAATTCGTAGCTCGAATTCGGAGGCTCAAATTTGGCTCGAATTCGGAGAAGAAGAAGAAGAGAAGAAGAAGAAGGAGGAAGGAGGAGGAAGAAGGAGAACTGGAGGGGAGGGGGCCATCAAAATCGGGCTGGAGGAGGCGGGGTTGGAGGCGGGGCTGCGACGATCGGCGGCGGCGGAGGCATAGGAGGGGCCCTTCTCTCATCTCCTCTCTCTTTCTCCCCCTCTCCTCCTCTTCCCCTCTGTTCTTCTCCTGTGTTCAACGAAAAAGAAGAAGAAGAAGAAGAAGAAAAGAAAGAAAGAAAAGGAAGAGAAAGAAAAGGAAGAAAAAAAAAAGAAAAAAAAAGAATCGCAAAATGACGTCGTTTTAGCAAAAAAAATCGGGCCACTTTTTTCGAGCTACCAGTCATTTTCCAATTATAACAGTCCTTTCAGGTAGCTCGAATAGTTGTAGCTCGACTGGCTCGAATTTCAAAACGACGTTGTTTTGGCAAAAAAAATTCCCTCTCTTTTCTCTCAAACAAAGAGGCCAAAGAAGAAAGATGGAGGAAGACAGAAGAAAGAGAGAAGAGGGAGGAGAACAGAGAAAGAGGGGGAATAGAGCCGGAACTCCATCCATCCACCGGCGCCACCATCACCGTCGCAAACCCCTCCACCTACTGGCACCACCATCGACCATCCTCTGTGTGTATACACACATAGATCTGTGTATATACACGGATCTATGCTCTTCCTCCACCTACCGGCGCCGCCATCACCGTCGCAAACCCCTCTACCCACAGGCGACTCCGCGACCCTCTGCTGTTTGTGTATACACAAATCTCTATGTATACACCCATAGATCTGTTCCCTCTCTTTTTTTTTCTCATTCTCTCTTCTTCCTCTTCTATTTTTCTCCTTCTTTGGTCTGTTTCAAAGAGAAAATGAAAAGGAAAGAAAGAAAAAAATAAAAAAGAATCAAAATAACGTCACTTAAGACATTCGAGCCATTCAAGATAAAGCATTTTCGAACTACAAAACATTTTTTAAATTCTAATTTGCACGTTTGGATCAAGTGCAAGAAAAATGGTCGGCAACTTCACAAATTTTTAATATTTTATTTTTAAAAACACAAACATAAACAGTAGAGAGGCTTTTCTCTTTCCTCCATAAACAGTAGAGAGACTGTTCCAAATGTTATAGATTTGCTTCTGTTTCAGGGCTTCAATATTTGTCTAATTGAAGACAGATCTGTAACATTCATTCTCAGCCTCCGTTTGGGAAGTAGGTTGGCTTTTTGGCTTTTTGACTTTTTTGACTATTTTAGCCTGGGCTTAAAAGCTTGGTTTGGGAAGAGCTTTTTGGCTTTTTGGCTTTTTTGAGTTTTGTTGTGAGAGAAGAATGTAATGATTATGGGTTGGATGTGATGTTTTGTTTGTTATGGCTAAAATAGCCTATTTTGTCTTTTGTGGCTAAAATAGCCAAAAAAGCCCAAGAACCAACTTGCCAAACAGAGGCTCAATTATGTTTTGATCAAGTTAAATTTCAGTTTTTCTATTAACAAAAACAAATTCAGATAATCTTGTACTTCGAATGAATAATCACATTCATGTTGTATTCACATTCTTTGTTACTATAATTATTTATTTGTTTCTGGGTATTTGTGTTTTTGGCTGCTAGCTTCGGAAAATGGGTTCTTTTGTTCATATGTGATATATGTTATGGTTTACAAGTTATTTAATATAGTGATGTTTAATTTTGGTTTTACACCTTTTGGCTTCATTTATTTTCAGAGATAGAATAGAGGGGATTGATAGTAACGGAATTGTTAGTGAGGGGATTAGTAAAGTTGTGTCTATTTTGACGATAGTTATTAGTGTGGTTATTGTTAAATTATTTTTATATAAAATAATAAAACAAATAAAATTATGATTTTTACTTAACAGAAAGTATAAAATCATTAAACATTAATGTTCAAAAAAAAAATGGCCAACATGTAAAAAAAATAAAAAAATAATTTTTTTGTGTTGATTGGTTGACCTGCTGGATGTCCCGGCAAACAACCAGCTACTCAGAAAATAAATGGGGCCTTAGTCTTTACTTTTGACATTAAATGTGAATTGTAGGTTTGGTCTATTTAACTAATTTTTGCATTATTTTAAATTTAAAATAAATATTTTTTTTTATAAACGTGTACTAATTTAAAATAAATATTCTCAATCTCTTACCTCCCAAACACACATTAACGTATACTAATTAGGAGTTGCTTTTTATTTTTTTATACACGTATGCAGCCGTACATGTACCTTACGTTTTTTTAGATTTTACCTTATTGATGTATCCATATCCATATCCATATCTATACACGTGCTTCATAGTTTTAGAGTGGACTTTATGTATGAACTGATGCTTATGTGATTTATTATTGGGCATTTATTTTAGTCTTGCGTTGTTGCAAGCTATTTCAGAGATTGAAATCTTGAAGTGATTGACACAAAACTTACCATTGTAAAAATGTTTGTTCGATTTGTTAACAACAGAAAATTTTGATGGAAGGGTTGATCAGTGCACGAATCATCCCAGTTTGTGCTTATTGTAGACAACATCATTCTCCTCTTACTCCAACATTTACTTTGCAGCTGGCGAAAAGAGTGCTTGTAAGTCCATTTGGGACAATGAAATATCCTAAACGATTGAATTCTGTAGTTGCTCCAGTTCAGCTTCTGGAAGCTTCAGCAGCGGGCCACCTTGACAATACGCTACCATCCAAAGGTTATATTCAAGAATGCAAGTAATTATTCTCTTATTATTTTAGATATGGCCAATATGTTTCATATCTTGAATAGGGTTTGATTTGAAAATTAGGTTGGTTTTTGGATTGAATTGAGTTGAATATCCCATCAAATGTGACAAGTTCTTATTTTTCTGTTGTCAAAGGTTTGAAACATTGCTCATTAAGTAAAAGTGTGACAGATTGAGTAATGGATTTAATTGTTGAATACTGGATTTTTGCATTCTGGGTTCTTGATACTTGGGATTTGTAGTGCCACAGTTGATGAGTGTTTTCTTAACTTTGTAGAGGTGCTTGAGGTGTGGCAAAATGCAGATGCAGTATGCTTCGATGTGGATAGTACAGTATGCCTGGATGAGGGGATTGATGAACTTGCAGAATTCTGTGGGGCTGGAAAGGCTGTTGCAGAATGGACAGCAAGGTTTGATATCCTTCCTGTTCAATAATGATTTTTAATTTGGGTGAAGTCAAAAAAATCTTACTTCTCTGCAGGGCAATGGGTGGTTCTGTTCCTTTTGAGGAGGCCTTGTCGGCAAGATTATCTCTATTTAACCCTTCCCTTACCCAAGTCCAGGATTTCCTTGAAAAGCATCCCCCAAGGTACAAGGGTTCTATTTGATTCTGAATTATGTCTTGTGTTTTTGTTTGCTGAATGGGCATCTAGTCTACCACAAGAAGTCGATAAGGCCATAGTGTTTTATGTAGCTTTTAAACACAAATATGATGTCTAATCTGTGGGGGCAACACCAGACAATCTAACGTTAATGGGTTTGGGGTCATCCTTTGTAATTTTTAAAATATTGATGAGAAGGAAAATAGACTTATCTGAGTTGAACACAAGGAACTCATATGAGATGATATGTAAAATGCTAGAGAAGTTTCCATGAGAAAACACCTCACAAGGGCATGCATTATGCAGTTATTTAACGTAGGTGTGTTGGTTATTTTGAAATCCATATTTGCTTTTCTTTATGTTGAAGGCCAAGCCATTTATGAGATAGACTTTTCCCTTTCAATGCTCTCTAGTTCAGTCTAGTTTTGGATATGGCTCCCCATTCTTACTCTCTGATGTGTAGGATTTCTCCAGGCATAGATGAGTTGGTCAAAAAGCAGAAGGCTAAAAATACTGCTGTTTATCTGATCTCTGGAGGCTTTCGTCAAATGATCAATGTACGTTTCTGAGCCATGGAATCCATATTTCTTGTTTATGTCTTATTTTTTATTTTATCCAAGTATTCATTAGGAAAAATCCTTTACTGGTATCTGTGAGACTGTGATAAGCATGAAGGAGTAGTTTTCATTAAATCAATTTAACACTGAAAACAGAAGCCTAATGGATAATTTCTGATAACGAGGACTTCTAGCTTGGACTCAGATATGCATAGCTTTATAATTGATGATGGTTGTGAGAAGCACTTTTTAATAGTAACAAGTAAAATTCTGAAATGATACACCATATTAATTTGTTAGATTTTACAAAAATGACAGGATGATGCTGCACCTTAAATATCATGGATTTCATTATTGTGCATTCTCATGCATGTAAGCTTTGCAGTCAGCAGCCTCATATTAGATAGCATTTCTGTGCACAACCAAGATTAGATTTGTTTTGGGAATCAAAATGCAGCTGCCCAAGTAAACAAATCCCAACTTACAGGTGGTTTGATTTTAGTATTGTGGAATTGAGATGTTAGGTCAAGTTGATGCAGGACAAATAGGGATAGCGCTGGAATTTCAAAACAGAGGTTATTTGATGGCCTAAACGGTGAGTAAATTATGGCTTCAAGAGTAAATTGGAGGCTAATAGGTAGGGGAAGGAATTAGGGTTGATTTGAGGGGTGATTAGATGGAATTTTGAGGTTGAAAAATGCACTTTTAGAGGGCTGTAAATAGTAATCCGAGAATAGCAAATTGAACACAAAGAAGAAGAAAGGAGAAGAAGAAGATAGGTCTAGGCATTACACCTAGATTCCATAGGCATCACACTTAGGATTTGATTGCATCACACAATCCATAAAGAAGCTTCAAAGCTCTTTAACTTTTTATAAAAATATCAACTCTATTGAATTAGAGGCATTACATGGCTTTATATAGATTTTAGAAATTTTCTAAACCAACTAGAATCAAAAAAAGAAAACTACTATAATAACTTAGACTTCCAAAACTAATTTAAGACCAACTAAGAAACATAAATAAAACTCAATTAAATAACTTGACCCACATAACGACCCCTACAGCCCATGTAAGCAAATATAAAATTATCAAAATATCCCTCGCCTAAAAACCCTAGAAACATAAAAATAATCATAAAATAAAATTATAATAATATTAGAAAGGGGTACTTACGTGTAGGTCCTAATGAATGGACTTATTGTCTAATAGGTCCTATGAAAAAAATTTGTCATAAAAAAATGTCACTAATTGTAAGTTTTAGCTACAATTTATAAAAATCATGACCAAAAAAAGTTACTAATTGTCAATTTTTAACGACCTATATAAAAAATTATCACAAAAAAATTATTTTTAGCAACAATTTTACCAAGACTTATTTTCAATAGGACTTGATGGGAATTAAGTCTAACTATTAGGACCTATTGATAATTTATCCCATGATATGATGTATGGTTCCTATGAATTTCTCTTTGAAACCATTCCAATTTTCAAATATCGCCTCTTCTTTAAATTTACTCTCTTGGAACTGTTTATATTCCGCATCACAAGTACATGTGAATGAGTACTTTTATGTGGCCAAATAGATGTATTAATAATTTAATAATGCTTTTCATATATTTTTGATGTTCTAATGGGAACTAAACTGCTTTATACTTAAAAAAACTGCTTTATTTAGGTTTACTCTTATGGGAACTAATAAACAAGAGGATTCGAGGGCTACTCTTATGGGAACCTAAGAAGCATGGAGACAGACACGCAACATGGCACAGACACATTTAACATGCTAATTTTCAAAAAATGCAGGACACGATACGTGGGGGACATGCATAAAAATATATAATTTTATGTATTTATTACATGTCATAAATATATGAATATATCATTCAAAAAAAATAAAAAAACGCAATATGATACTAATTCTTATAAATTTATATGGTTTTATTATTATTATTATTATTATTATTATTGAATTTTAAGTTGTTTCGTTCAAACTTATAATTAGTTTCACCCGTATCCAATCGATAGACACGTGTTTAAACGATAGATATGTGTGTCCTCCAAGCGTCCGAAGAGTGTCCAAGTCTTTAAAAAAAATTAAAAAGTAGGTTACATTTTGACAAGTGTTAGACATGTGTCGGGATATGTGCAAAGAGTGTTGGTGTCCGACACGGATACATCACATATGTGTGTTTGAGTATTAGTTGAAGGGCAAATAATACATTTCCAGATTGTCTTTAAAATTACTAACCAGATTAATTCTTTTGAAGCCTGTTGCATCAATCCTTGGTATTCCACCTGAAAATATTTTTGCCAATCAATTGGTATTTGAAAATTGCGGGAAATTTTTGGGGTTTGATGCAAATGAACCTACTTCAAGGAGTGGAGGGAAAGCCACTGCAGTTCAACAGATAAGGAAGGTCAGTATTATAGCTATTGATTTCAGTTTTGGTGTTTGAAGACTGTTGATTGTAAATCTGATTTAAATTTGCAGGCTTATGGATACAAGGCATTAGTCATGATTGGGGATGGTGCAACTGATCTTGAGGTAAGAAAAATTAACCAAACATTGTAAAATCTAACGTGGATCTTCATTAGCAAACCAATAGAAGTCCCTTGTATATATATATATATTGACTGAAGATGATTTCCTGTTTGTTACATTTCAGCATGCATATTCTTTCTCTCTTTTCATTATTTTTATGTTATGGCTTGGTTGGCATTCTCAATTACATTAGTTTCAAACTATTTGCCACTATGTGATGCGACACAAATTCAGTTTGAAGGGCTATGTTATTAACTTTTTTAAGGCCAATATAGTTGGATTGTCCAATAGGGTTACCTAATGAAGCAGCATTCTTGTAGCTAAAGAGTGGCATTCTGATATAAGTTATGCTCTGTATTTGAGTAAAATGTTTCCTCTTTGATGTGATTTTTCTTTTCTATGTAGGCTCGTAAACCAGGAGGTGCAGACTTGTTTATTTGCTATGCTGGAGTTCAACTTCGAGAGGCTGTTGCAACAAATGCCGATTGGCTGGTTTTCAACTTTGGTGATCTGATAAGTTCCTTGGAATAGTTTTAATTCTTTTGTATTTGCTTTTATTTTATCTTATTTCTTTGTTGTTTGCTGCCTAGGGCACTTGCATTTTATTGTTGTAGTCTTCCATTACCGTTACAATATTATTATTCTTCTTCCTTTATATTAAAGGATAATGTATAAGACTTGTACAAGAATTAATAAAGATTTTTCAGAAAATAATTTTTCCCTAAACAGAGTGTGAGAGAGAATAATGTACAATTCACACACAAGTATTAGTGATATGTTACTACTTGAAATTTACTTCAGGCAAGTTTCATTAGTTTCTAGTTGTCTTTATTTTTTAGTAGGTGGCCTATGTATATGTTAATGTCGCTGGATCCATACCGAGTTTCTATTTGCATACCACAGCTTGTCTCAATTTATATCATTTGTGCAATTCGGATGTCAACTTCCAAATAGGGTTCATCTTCGATCATTTTTGTTCAGAACCAAATAGCAAAATAGTATGAACTGAGAATTTCTGTAATGTTCAACAAATCTGGTAAGGTTTGGGGGAAAACATTTATTGTTCTCACCTTCTGTCTAAGGTTAAGTTTGTTACACATGAATAGAATGGGACAATGGGTAGTAATTTTTTAGAAGGCACCTATTAGAAATGTGTTACAAGCAAGCCATTAGGTCACTTTTCACAATCCTTAGAGGAGTAGAATAAGGGACTTTACTTTATCAGCATCAACCAATTTGTTAGTCACTTTGTACCTGAAAAAAGAACTAAAGTCACTTTTTTCCTCACTTTTTGCTTGTCACTTGGTATAATAACTTTCCCCAAATGATGATATTTTTCACTTGCTTAGTGTCAAGTTAAGTTTATTATATATATATATATATAATTAAAGTCCACTTTCTGATCAAAGACCTAAGGTCAGGGAGAGGTGGGCGAGCAAGTTTGTTGGTGAGGTAGATCTTTTCATAATCCCAGCAACCTAACATCCCCTCTCTTCTAATATATATTGAATACCACTTTACCTCTTAATATGAACTCGTGCATAATGATTCCTCAACTACAAAAACTATACAAATGCCTATTTTTTAAGATGGCCTAGAGAGGTAAAAGTGATACATTTTATAGTTGAAATGGTCAAAATATGTCATAAATGTGAGAATAAGTTGATTTTCGCTGATAGTAGAGGATTTTGGTATAATTAACCCTTTATTTTATATGAAAGAGGCAAAGAGTTCTATTCAACCTAGTAATTAAATGAAAATAAGGGTTTAAGTGGACTCTGGAAAAAGACTTGTCAGCGAAATGCCCTTGCCCCTTCACAGTATTATCCAATTTCATTCTAGTTTTGTTTCTGAATTGAATTTGGCTGTCTTAAGTTTGGATAGCAATTGGATTGAATAGTTTGAGCAGCTAGATTGTGACATGTCAACATTAGTGACAACAAGAGGCTTGATCTGTTCATGCACTCACAAAATCCAATATTAGGGTGGTGTTTGGCAAAAAAAAAATTTGGGTTTTTTTTGAATTTTTCCACTAAAAGACAAAGTTTTTGCAAAATAAAAAAAAACAATTCCAAACAAAATATCACATCAAACTCCATAATCATTTCACTTTTTCTCTTACAAACATCACATCGAATCACAAAAAAACCCAACTATCTTCCCAAATACAAAAAAAAAAATTTCTTCAATAATATCTTACAATTAAAAAAACCTACATAAAAACTCACTTGCCAAACACCCACTAGGTCTTTATGAAAGTGTCAGATTGAGTTTTGCGATTGAGTTTTGCCATTAATTCAAACTATGAGTATGGACAACTCTAAACCTTTTGTTTATCATATCGAGCAAAAAAGATTGTGACACATCGTCATTTACAACATACAAAAAACTTAAATTTGTCCATGACTCACAAAACCTAATATTAGGTCTTTATAGGCTTGTCGAATTTTATTTTGCCATTCTGATTGTGATGTAGGCAAATCTGAACTTTCTTTTTGCTATTGATGTTAATGTGTCACAATCTTATTGTTCAAGTTGTTCAGTCTGGTTAAAACTTACTCAAGCCAAGCTAAACCCTCAAGTGTTTATATATTTTCTTCAAAAATATTAACAAAATAATTATTTAACATATAACTTGTAAAGCAATAGTGGTCCAAAGTTCTGAGGCTCGGACTAAATTTCAAAATGAGGTTTTTCTATAACTTGTAAGGCAAGGTGTTAACTTATTTATATTTTGAGTGTTGTAAGATTTTACTCAATATGATTTGGTTGGACTAATCTTCATATGAAATTCAACATAATTCTTGATAGAGAAACTTTAACTAACTTCGATTATATTAATCACAATGGAGAACATCAAGATGGTGCTACATCTCTCTCTCTCTCTCTCTCTATGATGCTTCATATGCTTACAAGACCAATTTTAAATCCCTACTACCCTTTTCATTTTAGTCTTTTTTTACTAATGCTGTGTTTGGTTGAGGGATTTGAGGAGGGATTTGGAAAGGGAAATGGAAAAGGTAGGTAAAATGTGAAAAAAATATACCTACATTTCACATAGTTTCACACACCTTTTCCCTTTCATTTTCCGAATCCCTCCCCAAATCTTCCTAACCAAACACAGCATAAAAGATTTTAAGCCCTATTGTATCTTATAAGTCTTTTTTTTTTAATTTTTTGATTAATAATTGGTCGAAAGGGAAGAGAAACTGTATGAATTTACTTTCTGGATGAAATGATTTTCTTATGGAGTCATCCCAAATTCGAATACAAGATAAAAATTTAATTAGTAAAAAAGAGAAAAATAAAAATTTGAACTTCTATTTTGGTTGTTGCTATGCCAATAATTGCTTCTTCACTACAATTTATAGTTTTTCATTCTTTGGTTTAACAATGGCAACAAACTTGCTAAGCATTTTTCGTTCATAATAAGTAAAATCAATTCTATTAGAAAAACAAGTCTTATCAAACTCCAAAATACAACACCTAAAACCAATCTATTAATTATGAAAAATAATAATAATAATAAAATTTGATCAATTTAATACTAATAATTGACTTTTGTCAATAAAAAAATAATAATCACTATGAATGAAAAAAAATGATTTAGCAAAAATTTTACAGTTGCCACTTGTATAACCATATGCCATTTATTGTCACAAGCAATTTTTTTATTTTTTTATTTTTTTTTTAACAAACTTTTCCAATGTAAGAAGTGTAATTAGAAACAAACATAATAATTTTTTTTTTATTTTTTTAAATAGCCAAAAAATGGCTTTTTTCATTGAAACCAATTATATATTGTGATGTTTTTGTATCTTCTCAAAAATAAACTATTCTTTGTTTCAATTAGTTTGTAAGATATTTTTATATTTCAATAAATTTTATTATTTTGGATATTTGATCCACTAAATCCAAATATCATATCTAAGGTATTTTGCGGACAATTTTATCCTTATAAATATTTTTTGAACCCTTAACAACTTAGTGATGTAAATATTCACATTAAATAAATTTGACAGTGTGAATGTTTACATCACGAAACATTCATATTATCAATGTGAACATTAATACGCACTTCACTCTATTATTATTAGGGATATTTTAATTATGTAATCCATATGACTTATTGAAATATAAAAAAATAATTAAAACTAAATAGAATATAAGTAGGTATAGAGAGATTTATGAATAACTGCTCATTTTTAATTTTTTATTTTCTTCAAATTCTCATTTTTAAAACAATGTACTAGTAGTAGTACTATTAAATCACCAACCATTTTTTTTAAAAAATATTTATAAAAAAAAAAACAAAAAAACATTAAAGTGATTACATTTTAGTGTTGGAAAATGTTTGAGGGCCACAATTTTTGTGGCCATAATGGCTCAAAACTGTCAAAACGACGTCATTTTGGGTGCAAAACATGCCAAAACGATGTCGTTTTGACAGTTTTGAACCATTGTGACTACAAAAATTATGGCCATCTAACATTGTTGTTTTGTGTTATCCAATGTGGTTGTTGACATTACTCACATCATTTAAGAATTCAACTCCTCTTGGTAGCTCAAATAATCGTAGGCTCGAATGGCTCTGGCATTTTTTTTTTTTTTTTTTTTTTAAACTGTTGGATGAGACCAAACAAAAAACAACACACAAAGTAAAAGAGAGAGAGAGAGAGAGATGGGAATTTTACACCATCCAAGATCAAACAAAAATTGTTGTAAAATAAATTGATGTATTATTATTGATGTATATTGATTGATGTACTACAAGATTGTTCTGTATATATTTTGTACAAGAATTCCTATTATATAGAAGATGATTCTGAAGTAGGTGAGGAGTGAGTGGTGGAGGTAGGTTTGGTAGTAGGTGTAGTAGTAATTTACATTTACATTAACAGCCCCCCTCAAACTCAATGAGGATAGGTACTAGCCAACTTGAGTTTGGAGAGAGTAACAAAATAGAAAAATAAGCTGACAAATAAAATTAAAAATGGGATAGGAGACACTGTATGGTCGTGTCGGACCATTGTAGCAGACAGTTTACGGGGTCATGTCGGACCGTTGTAGCAGACACTGTGTGGTCGTGTCAGACCGATGTAGCAGACAGTTTATGGGGTCATGTCAGACCGGTGTAGAAGACAGTTTACGGGGTCATGTCGGACCGTTGTAGAAGACAGTTTACGGGGTCATATCAGACCGATGTAGAAGGACAGTTTACGAGGTCATGCCGGACCGATGTAGCAGACACTGTGTGGTCGTGTCAGACCGATGTAGAATACAGTTTATGAGGTCATGTCGGACCGTTGTAGAAGACAGTTTACGAGGTCATGTCGGACCGTTGTAGCAGACAGTTTACGAGGTCATGTCGGACCGATGTAGCAGCTGACCGGAATCAATGTCGGGACAATTTACGGGGTCATGTCGGACCGTAGTAGAAGCTGACCGGAATCAATGTCGGGACAGTTTATGGGGTCATGTCAGACCGTTGTAGCAGACACTGTGTGGTCGTGTCAGACCGATGTAGAAGACAGTTTATGGGGTCATGTCGGACCGGTGTAGCAGGACAGTTTACGGGGTCATGTCGGACCGTTGTAGAAGACAGTTTACGGAGTCATGTCGGACCGTTGTAGAAAGGTTGTGGTGGTGCACCAAGGGGGCGACTTAGGGAGTGCGCCATGAGCGACTTATACATGATACTGTGTATAACCCCCCCTCAAACTCAAATAGGTGTGAAGATAGAAACCTATTTGAGGTTGAAACAAAGGGATTGATAAAGCGGACCGGTGTAGAAGACACTGTATGAGTGTGTATATAGGCTGCCCAAAAGATATACATAGATGTAGATATCGAGCCCTCAAAAGTCGTGCCCTCAAAAGGGGTGTCATCAAAAGGCGTGCTCGAGTCATGAAAAGGCGTGCCATGAAAAGGCGTGCCAGGTTGTCGGCGTCAAGAGGCGCGCGATGCGCGTGGCTGCCTCGGCTATTTAACCAAGACAGAGCCTGAGGCCGAGGCAGAAGCAAAAAACCTGCGAAATCCTCTGTAAAACTCTTCGTTGTGCTGAGAGAGAGAGGCTGTAACACTGTTGTGCTGAGAGAGAGAGTCTGTAACACTCTGTTGCGAGAGAAAATGGCTTCGTCGTCCCGTGGTCTGCTGACTCTCTTTCCCGACCTCAACGAGTCAACAAGAGAGAAAACTGGTGCGGTGGCACTGGAACCTCAACCAAGCGCCCCGGAGTTTGCTCCGTTGAACTTTCCGATGCGGTCTGTGGAGCAAAAAATGGCGGTGCAAACTGATATTGAGGCCAATCAGTATACTCTGAAGTCATGTGTGGAAACCATGACTGCGGTCACAAACTTGTCGCACCGGCTGCAGAGCAGGACAAATGAGGTGCAACAGTTAAACTCCCAGCTGGCTCTGCTCCAACGCATGTATAAGGATGCGCGAGCAGAGATAAGTGTGCTAAAGACAGAAAACAAGGAGCTGAAGCGGAAGGCCACCGTGATGTTCCGATTTGGAGGTCCACCATATGCGGTAGTGGAGGAGCAGGGAGGAGGAAACTTGCTTGGTGGTCTAGGAAGCACGGAGGCAACACCGTCAAGGGCCGTCCAGGACGGAGGCAAGAAGAAAAGACCGGCGGCAGAGTAGAGAAGGGAGATGGAAAAAAGTCCCGCCTGTAGGTGGGTGTTTGTGGGTGATGTTTGTTTTTGTTTTTTTTTTTTTTTTTGTGTAAAATGGTGATCGGGGTTGAGCCCGGAGATGAATAAAATATGGGTGTTGTGCAAATTTGGAAATTGTTTGTTTGTTTGTTTGTTTGTTTTTTTTTTTTGTTTTTTTTTTTTTTGTGTGTGTGTGTGAAAATCAAGGGAATCGAACAATAAAAAAACAATATGGAGATGGGGATGATGAATATGGAATAATGAATAAAAATAGAGCACAATTAAGGTTTATAATAAAAAAATAAGATTTGGGCGGTGGATGGGTTTGAAAAAAAAAGAAAGGTGAGTGAGAGTGGAGGGTTGGGTTGTGTGGGTGGAGAATAAAGAAAAGAAAAGAAAGGTGTTGTGTAAGTCTTGGATGGTCGGTGGAATCAGACAGCTGTGTGTGTATGGCAGTCTTCTTTTTTTTTTTTTTTTTTTTTTTTGAATTTAAAAAACTAAAAGCTATACTTAATGTCATCATTATCATCAACGATAAAATAAAATAAAAATAAAAGAGATGTAGGAGAAGAAGGAAGAGGAGTAGATCTGGGTAAAAGCTCTCCAAATCCAACTCGAACCATCACCATCGCATTATTCGCACCAGCTCGCACGAAGGGGCTGTTGGTGTCATCAAGAGTGTTGAGAAGAATGATCCATCTGGCAGTGTTTGGGGTCCAATTCCAGTGACCGTCGCGAGTAGAGACACGGACGACGGGGTGAACAGCGTGGTGGCGGGTCGGTGCACAGGTCGGCGGCGGTGGCTGCCGCGAGTGACGGCGTGGTGGTTGGGCTGGCGGTGACTGGGAAGCAACTAGGGAAGAGACACGTGCCGATCTGATAGAGGCCGAGGTTATGGTTGGTAGCGCTGGCGGCTGTTGCCGGCCGTGATGTGGAGGAGAGGCGGCGGAGGTGAAGACGTTGTCGGCGAGAGAAGTGAAGGAGAGGAGGCCGGTTCGGACAGTAAAGGTTGAAGACGACGATGGCGATGTATCACCACCAAGGAGCTTGGCACTGTGATGCGGTCTTTGGGACAGAACCCAACAGAAGCTGAGCTTCAGGACATGATCAATGAGGTTGATGCTGATGGAAATGGGACAATTGATTTCCCAGAGTTCCTCAACCTGATGGCCCGGAAGATGAAGGATACTGACTCTGAGGAGCTCCGCCATGTTATGACAAATCTTGGTGAGAAGCTCACAGATGAGGAAGTGGACGAGATGGAAAGGTATGTGTAGAAAATAAGCGGAATAGGTTGAGGTCCGGCGGGCGGCCAAGGCGAGGCTGCCACCCGCCGGTGAAGCGGAATTACTAGGTTCTCAACCTTGCTCTGATACCATGTAAAATAAATTGATGTATTATTATTGATGTATATTGATTGATGTATTACAAGATTGTTCTGTATATATTTTGTACAAGAATTCCTATTATATAGGAGATGATTCTGGAGTAGGTGAGGAGTGAGTGGTGGAGGTAGGTTTGGTGGAGTGTAGTAGGTGATAGGAGTAGTAGGTGGAGGTAGGTTTGGTAGTAGGTGTAGTAGTAATTTACATTTACATTAACATAGGTAATAAATGAAAAAAATTCAAAACTCAGTCTAGAAAGAAGAAGAAGAATCACCAAAACCCAAAACCAAACCCAAAAATCAAAAATCAAAAATCAAAAATCAAAATCAAAACAAAAACCAAACCCAAACCCACAACCACAAATCAAAATTGAAATCGAAACCCAAATCAAACAAAAATCAGTTCAAAATTAAACCCAAATATGTTGAATGAAAGTGTTTGAATGCTTTTTTGTTTCCAAGAATAGAGATAGAGAGGAGAGAAGAGGAAACAAATCTGGAAAGGAAAAGAAAGGAAACAGAGAGAGAAACAAATCAGTTCAAAATCAAACCAAAATTCGGTTGTCTTCGTTTGTCCTTCACCAGTTGTCGCTATTTGCCGTTTGTAGAGAGAGAAACATAGTGAGAAAACAAGAAGGAAAAATAGGGGAAGATAAGAAGAGTGATCAGAGAAAGGGATTAGAGGTGAGAGTGATGAGAGTGTTGAATGATTTTTTGTTTCCAAGAATAGAGATAGAGGAAAGGAGAGGAAAGGAAAGTGATGAAGAGGAAAGAGAAAATTTTCAGGCCACTCGAGCCTCGGTTTATTCGAGCTACGGAGCATTTCGCTTAAGAATAACTTCTGCTTTTGATATTTATTTTACATTGATAATGACATAATTAGGCATCATTGGGCAACTATATATTTTAATTAGAAAGTTAAAAAATCACAATAAGTTGGTAGATTAACCTTTCTATTTTTTTATATATCTTTTTATAAAAAATTAAAAAATTATTAAAATAACTTATTCCCAAACGAGACATTAATATAATATAAAACTCCACAACAAATTATACCTAAATGTAATATAATAATCAAACATGTTCACCCTAGAATTAAGTCTTTTTTTTCTCAAGCAACTTCTCTAGAAGCAGTTATATTTTGGGAAAATTGCGCGTATGTTTTTTAAAAAAATTCAAATCAATGGTAAATTTTATTAATTTTAATAATTAAATTCATAAATTTGTAAATATTTTATAAAGGCACTGTTGATTTGCAATTTTTCTTTATATTTTTTTTGGGTTTCGAGACTTGAGTTTGTAGCTAAAAAATATTATAAATTGTCATATTACTTTCTCTACTTTTTGTATGTTTTTTTGTAAAAAATTAACTAAAATAGTTAATTCCCAAACAGAATCTAAAACTCTCTCAACTATTTGTGAATAACAACTTTATTCTCATCATCTATAAATTTGTATATTTTGACCACTTCAATTATGAAAATATATCATTTTCATCTCTCTACTCTAGGGGTGGGCGTCGACCCGTTAGCTTACCTGACCTGACCTTAATTTTTTTTTTAAAAAAAAATTAAAAATATTATTTTAGCCCACAGAGCGGAGTTGAGCTAACATTTTCAACCCAATATATTAATAGGTTGGACTTGAGATTTATACTTTCAACTCAGCCCAGCCTGCTATTAAATTAATTAATTAATCATAATATATATTTTTTTATTGTGATTTAAACTTTATCTTTATTGATTTTATTACAACTCACAATTATGATGATATACAATTAAATTTATTTAAGAAATCATTCAATTTATACGTAAAATTTTTCAATTTATATTGATGTCAATATATTTATTTAAGAAATATAATGTATAATTGAATTTAATTATGAAATATTTTATTATTATTTAATAGATAGCCCGATAGGAGAGTTTGAAATTTATAATTACTTTTGGGACTGGACTTGGACAGATATAGAGGCCGGATGTTAAAGTCAAATCAGATTTTAACATATACAAAATCCCTTATTATTATGGAGTGTTTTGAAAAGTTGATAAAAAATCTAATTTTTTTAATTAAAAAAGACTAAAAAGCTAAAGAGTTGACTTTTTAAACTTATTGTCATACGACCCGAGCCCAACTTGGCCTAACAGATTTCGTGAGTCTGCACAGATAAGTAGGTAAAATGATATTTATGCTTGTTTTTATCAATTCGGTTAAAAGTCATTTTTTTAATTTTTTTAAATTTTTTTAAGTCATATTATCTCTCTATTTTTTTATACGTTTTTTTAAAATATCAAAAAAAATTAAAAAATCAATTTTTAACATCTATACTATTATATATGCGATGACATAACTTGGTGTCTAATAGTGTGGTGACTTCTCATTCTGTCATGTGACAAATTTTTATATCCTAAAATAAAAAAATATTATTCAAATGCATGACCAAGATTTGAACTTGTCACGTGATAAATTTTTCTATCCTAAAATAAAAAAAAATATATTATTTACATGAACAAAATTTGAATTTAAGATCTTGAATTTCATTAAGAACACTCTTATTATTTAAACAATATACATATTACAATATTAAATTTTTTATTATTTATTTTTATATTTACTTATTCGAATTACAGATATATATTTGCTACAGTACTTTCCAAAATAAGCGTCACTTAATTATTTTTTTTTTTTTTGCTTGGCAATAGTAATTTCATTCTTAGCACTATATATATATATATATATATATTTGTATTTCTCTCTAACTTTGTAGCGGTATCGTCTGTGTGTAGATAGGAAATGGGTGTTATGATTCCGAGGAATCCAAACCCAAACCCAAACCCAAAATCTCTTCACAGCTACAAGAATCGCATCGTCGTCGAATCTTGGGTCCGCTAGGTTTGCCAAACATCTCTTTTCTTTCTGAAAAATCAGCCTTTTCGATTTCAGAATCAGAAAAGTAAGCCTTTTTTTTAACCTCATAATCTTTCTTCTCCTTCTCATAGTCCATGGCTTGATACTGTACTTGTGAGCTTTGGCGAAAAATGGGTCACTCCATTTGTGGGTTTTGCATTTTATAGGTTTGTGGTTCACACATTGGTAATGTTGGGTTCTTGCTGATTATGGGTTCTTTTTGATTAATAGGTTTTGCAGTGAAGGGATTGATTTCAAATGGGTGTTGCTTGAATTTCTGATATCTGTCCTCAGCTTGGTCTGATGTGTTGTTGTTGTTTCTGATATGAGTCTGATTCTTTGGAGGTTGAAGGAGCAGTGTATTTGGGGCTCTGGCTAGCATTTTATGTTTCTAGCGTTGGGGCTCTGATTCATTTGTTGCTTTTTAATATGTCTTTTTGGTTGACAATTTGTGTCTGGGTTTGAGGGTTTTGCAATTGATTATTATTGCTCTAAAGAAATAGATTGTACTTGGTTCTTGAATTGAGGGATCATATCTTGATCGTTAACTAGTGGAGATAGTTTGGTTTCATTTGATTATTGCTCTAAAGAAATAGTTGTATCTTGGCTGTGAATTAGCAGGAATTGTTTGTTTTTATTTGATTATTGCCTCACAGAATTAGAGGGTTTTGCAATTGATTATTGCCCTAAAGAAATAGTGTTATTGGTTCTTGAGTTGAGGCATTGTATCTTGGTTGTGAATCAGGGGGGATTGTTTGTTTTCATTTGATTATTATTGCCTCACAGAATTGGAGGGCTTTTGGTTCTAGGATTTCAGCATTGTTTGGATTCATGGAAATTTTTGTCTTTGGGTTTTTCATGCTGAGAATTGAAACAAAAAGGAAAGTTTGTATTGTTGAATTTGGGTAGTGTTCTTGCTGGGAAAGGTAGAGAAGACATGGATTTATGGATTGCTGTTGCAGCTGCTGGTGCCGGCTATGTAACCAAGTGTTGGAAGAAGAATCGTTCGATGGATAGGGAAAGCTCATCAGAGTTTTCTTCTGGGGATTCCAAGTTTGTGAAACCTGAATCACCACCTTCCATGGGCCACCTTTGTGACAAGAGCTGTTCTTTCCAAAGATTGGCACCAAGAAAAATACTAGGTGAAGATGTTTTTACAGAAACGGAACAAGCTGCACATAGTGCTTCTGCACCAGAGATGGCTTTGACTAGTGGGTTTGACTGTGAAAAACTGGTTCATTCAGATAATCACAAGGATTGCAATGCACTTTCTATATCAAGTTTGTGTCCTCCTGTGTACTTGCAGAATGAACACCTTCAAGTAGTTACAGAAGGATTGACAGTAAAGGGCAATGTGGGAGAGAATGTTGGCGATTTATTTCGTGAACCTTCTATGAAAGAAATGGGCATTGCTTATGGTCTTGCAAAGAAACGAAGATCTCTTAGTAGTAGACAATCCAATAGGCAATTCGTTAAGCCTCTGACTTCCCTAGAAAGTTGCCTAATGGCTCAATTATATAAGGAACATGCTCGAATGGAAGAGTATGTGCTTAATTCTGTTCCCTTACTATCTTCACCAACAGTGAAACCATTCTTTGTGACAGATGGAAAGAAAATAATCCACAAAGGAGGGGACAATTCTTTCAATTTGCAGATTGAAACTGAGAAAAATAAGCCGCATAAGGAAATATGTTTAGCAGAGCATGAGACTGTATTTGGGGTTCCTCCACTGCCACATGTTGGGTCTTTGGAGCTCCCAAATGTGAAACTTAAAAAAGGAAAGGAGCTGGGTGGTAAATTGAGCAGTTCTAGTAAAATGGTCAATGGAAAAAGCCTCCACTCACTAGCAGGTGTGCTTCTCTCACTCTGGCTGAATTTTCTTTTCCATGTGTGCATGATTTTAATATGATAAAACATAAAAGACTATTTCATACAAGTTTGAGATAGCTATCATACAATTTTATTGCTCATCTGACTTCCAAGCAACCATAGGCTGTAAGTTACTTTCAATTGATTTCAAATCAGTGAAAAAAAATTGTGGTAAATGTGTCCTCAATGTATCATGATGTGTCAGAGATGTCTTGTAACTCCTTTTACTTGTTTAATGGTATAGTGTCTTCGTTGCTGTTCAAAAAAATAAAAGAGAGTTCAAAAAATATGTAAAAAATTCAGACACTTATTTGGATGTGACACTTGTCTGAGATGAGTACAGACATGTCCATGTCCTAGACACGGATACAAGAACTGAGAGAGAGTGTCAGTCACTCGATGCTTCATACCTCAGATCTTGCTTGGAAAGACTAGTCACCTTCAGCATGGGCAGAGGGTTGACCAACGAACCAGGGTTTAAGATGCGGTTGACCTTGTGACTGTCAATCTCCTCAAACTTGATCATTCTTTGGTATCTCATGCCCATCAAAGTTTTTTTTTTTGTTTGGGATGAATAATCGAACTTTATTAGAAAAGCGTCAAGATGATGCAAAAAATACAAAAATTCACCCCACAAAGGGTCCAAACATGACTAACTAATCAAATTCTCCACAAAATCTACAAAAGCCAAAACATTTGGATCAACCGAACTCGTAACCCAACTATACAAAACCATCAACAACCTATTCTCTAACCATGAACGGAATGACACACATCCTAAAAAA
The DNA here is from genome assembly GCF_055761805.1 of Camellia sinensis. NCBI lineage: Eukaryota > Viridiplantae > Streptophyta > Magnoliopsida > Ericales > Theaceae > Camellia > Camellia sinensis. The sequence continues at coordinate 157,339,309 of NC_138964.1, forward strand.
CTCGCCTATTCCGCTCCAACCACACCAACCAAAGCAAACAATAAGACGCAAGAACCCACGCCTTTCCGACGCCTCTTCTCCACCCGAGCCCCACCCCAACTTTTTAACACACCCAACACAAACCCCGGCTACACCCACACCAAACCAAACAATGCAACAATGAAACTCCAAAGTCGAGACGCAACGGGGCAATGAAGAAGTAAATAATCCATTGTTTCCGCATCCCTACAACACATGCAACACCAATTAACCAAACAATGCCTTTGCTGGATTAAATTATCAATAGTCAGAATATGTCTTAGAGCAACTATCCAAATGAAAAAAGCAACGTTAGACGGTGACCCCATTACCCAAACGCTCTTCCAAGGAAACACACCAGCATTATCCCCCACAAGTTTGCCATAAAAAGAAGATACCGAAAAACCCCCTTTGGATCTCGGACAATCCCATCAAAGTTTTACTCTACCTTCATCCCTTACACTCCATATGTTCTGTCTTTGTCCTACTTAACTTGAATCCTTTAGATTCTGAAGTATCTCACCACAATTCTAATTTAAAGTTTACTCGTGTTTTGTCAACTGAAATTATATGTCTGCAAGTAATTACATACTACAAGGGATATACTCTTGAATGTTCTTAGTAAGTTCATTCATAACAAATGCAAAAGGTTAAGGTCTTAATGTTGATCTTGGATGTGAACGAGTTGTTGGAAATTCAATTGTTTCTCCTTCTACAGTTCTTACACTAGTCACTGCCCCGTTGTATGTGTCTTTAATTATACCAATGTATCAAGTTGAAACTCGTCTTTCCATATTTTTGAATTAGCTGCCTATGTTGAAAAATAGCTTTCATAGATGGAATCTTCTTCTTTTTTGTCCTTCTTTTATGTTGTTTCACTTTTTTATCTTCCCGTTCCCCCCCTTCCCTCCCCTTTTGGGCTCTACAAATGAAGTGCTAATGCCAGTCAACCTGTATCTTGGATGGCTCTTTTTAATAACCTATAGCTACTAATGTATGAGGGAATAAAAAAATTCTTAATGAAATCATTCACACTTGCAATTACATACATGCCTAGACATTATAGTGAGGTAGGTTTCCATTTTATGACATTTTGTAGGTTGTGTGGTGCTCAATTCATTTACTTGAATAATGTTTTCTTTTTTCTGATTCTGATTCCTAATATTTTCACATTGATCAGGATCATCCCATGGGGCATTTCTTTTTGGTCTTGGATTATCTGTAGGCGTGTTATCTTCTTTATTAGCAAATAAAAGGGAGGTAGAAAAATTGAATGACTTGTTGAAGCAGACTGAAAACTTGGTTCAAGATCTACAAGATGAACTTGAGATGAAAGATTCGTTAACCGTGAAAGAGCTTGCCATTGAGGATTATGAATCACAAGATGCATATTGCCGTTCTTATAACAAAAGGGCACCACATTCATTTTCATCTGAACAGAATTTGGATGGTTCAACAAAATCTGACAGTAAAGAATTGCCTGATCAGAAAGCAGAGGAGGATTCTGAATCTATGAGTAAAATTGAAGCAGAGCTTGAAGCTGAACTGGAAAGGTTGGAACTAAACATGAATTCATCAAGTTTGGAGGGAAGATTGTCTGATCTAGTTGAGGTAATAAGCAAAAAGTCTTTATTTATTATTTATTTATTTATATTTTGTTGAGGTAAATATCGACTTAATTTATTGGAATTCACTATTGACCTTTGATTAGTTTTTTAAGAAAACAAGGGTAGCATTTGGTAGAGTTTTAGAACTATGATTTAAGAATAGAGTTATATTTTGAATTGTGAGTTTTGGAATTATGATTTGAAAAGAGAAAATTTGTTTAGTTATGAGTTTTGAAAAAAGTTTTGAATTGAATTTTGAATTTTTGATGTGGCATATGAAATGAGAAAAGTTGTTTGGCTATGAGTTTTGAAAAGAATTTTCAAAACTTAATTGAATAACTTATAACTCATAACCAAACACACAATTCAAAACTCTATTGAAAATTTTATTCAAAACTCATGACCAAACTCTTTTTAAAATTCAATTCAAAAAAATAATTTGTCATTTTGGTCTAAAAAAATAATTTGTATATTTAAAAAATATCAAAAACTATTATAATTTTTTCCCCTCAAATAACAGGTGGCGATTGGCAATTGGCAATTGCCAAAAAAAAGTACTGTTCCGGTCAACCAGCCGGGCATCCTCCCGGATGTTCGGGTAGACGACTGGGTAGACCAAAAATTCAAAAACTGTCGGTTTACCAAACATGTTTTCAAAGTATGCTTTGAAATTGATTTAGAATCATGATTTGAAAACTTAAACCAAATGTAACATTAGAATGTAAGGGTGGAATTAGTTTTAGAAAGTTAAACCAGGCACGGCCATTGCTTACCTGTCTCGTGTCTACTTCCATAATTGTTTTGCTTCAACACCTCTTCAAATACTTTGGGGCTGTTTAAAAAAGCTGAAAATTAAGTACCAAAAAACTTATGTACTGAAAGAGTTATGCTAGGGATCTCAAATATTCTATCAAATCTCTCACATGGGTGTGGGACCCACACACATTTGGATTTGTGTGAGTCCCACCCCATGTGAGAAGTTTGGTAGAATATTTGGAATACATAGCATTTCTCGTATTAAAATAGTTGTATGCTGACTATTAAGCTTGAAATTTTCAATGTAACTTTGTAAATTGAGATTAAAAATGAAAACGGACTTTTACTAATCATTTTTGGTAGCATTCAGCAATAAGTCAAGTCGCTCTAACTTTAGAAGTAAAAAGTACTTTTAGATTTAAGTGGTTGGCGATTGCACGTCATCGAACACACTACATTGGAAAACAATTGGATACATTCAATATTTATGTGCTTAATTGTGTTGTCAAACAGGATGAAATATGAATTCTGTGTGGTTTGAACTTCAGATAAATTTCATATACATTACTTTGGCATCGTTGACCAACTAGACTTTGAACTTTGCAGCCTTTCCATTGCCAACTACTTATTATGTATTGATGTGAATAGTCTTTAGTATTTTACACCTTTGCTGCTTTCACCAGGAGGCAAGTACGACATTTTTTTTTTTTTTTGAAATATTTAAGTAATTTCAAAAGTTTGCATCAAAGCTAGCATGCATGACCAGTTACTCACACCCTATACCATATTTTGGCACATTTCCTAATTATTATGAACAATGTTGGATGTAAAAATCTTGCACTTATGTCCCCTAGCAGATAACCCAGTGGCTTAGACCACATCCCGCCAATAAAGAGACTCAAGTTTGAGTCTCCTTACTTACCTATCACAAAAATCTTGCACTTATTCCTAAAAAACACCATGCTTTGGTTTCCCCTTCCCATTTTTTATTGTATCATTGCTCTTTTTTAAATTTATTTATCCAGAGTGACTCAAAATATCAAATTTCAACTGAGTTTACTCGTGACAAATAGTTTTGAAAATTGGACAACCTTCTAGAAAAAAGGAACGAAATTTTGTTTCATTTTCATCAAAGCGGCTGAAATGTTTCTGTCTCTAGGAAACTGACGCAAACATTATTGGAAAACTGAAATTTCTAAGTTTGTATTGAAACGTAATGAAACATGTTGACAATGATTTGTTTTCTCACATATTAGAATCCTTGACCGGAAGTGTTTTTGTTAAATGACACTCGATGCTCATGTCAAAGGTAGCATTGGTAATTTACCAGATAATTGCTTTATGTATTTTTCGTCTATTTTTAAGGTACATAACTAACAGCAATAGGTGCACCTTGAACGTTTACTTTGCGTACAGTTAGAATGAACTCTCTTATGTTACGGTAATCATGTTATTTTGTTGGTTTTATGAGATTTGATGGAGCATAAACTCGCTGCAGCTTGACCCGGACTTTGTACCAGACATCACTCAGGGCGAATTGAGATCTGACATATTTGCAAGCCAAGCCGGTGCCCAACCTTATGCAGACCAAGATGGAAGTGGGACCTCCACCCCTCACTCTGCTAACTATGCGGTCTCTCCCCGACAGCTAACCTTGTGTCTGCATGAAGTCATTCAGTCCAGACTAGAAGACCGTGTCAAGGAGCTCGAGACAGCACTTGAAAACAGCCAGAGGAAGGTTCACTTCATGGAATCAGAGCGTAAGATTTTTTGTAGGGATTTTTTGGACAGTGAATTTAGATCCTCTTACCGGGGAAGTCCAATTGTGATGGAAGAACTAAATGCCATAGACCAATCTGTGGTTATTGATCTATCAAGGGAGGCTTTATACTCTTATAATGAGGCACATGATGAATTCATGAAGATAAATGAGTTGGAGGAAGGTGATTTGACATCAGAAGGTCAGAAAAACCATCAAAAAGCCCTGCCAGTGTTTGATCAAAATGGTAAAGCATCACCGGCACTAAATAATCGCGAGGTAAGGACGTTGGATGAGCACGTTTCATCTGGGAATGGTGGTTTTAGCAGAGATGAAAGTGAAAATGGCCATGATGAGACAGAAAAATTATTGATAAAGAAGATTGTGGAGAAAACCAGGAAAGGTTCTTCTGTAATTTTAAGTGCTGAAAAGCGATTGTTTTCTGAGGATGAATAAGAACATTGAACAGAACAAGAGAAGATTTTGCAGCATATATATAGAGAGGTAAAACAATTTTTCATTAATGGCAGCCACAAATTCTTCTTTCTTTCCCTTTTTTCTTCTTGAAAGTTTTCCTCCTCGAGAAAATATTGAACTCACAAAAGGAATAGCCAGAAAGAAGTTGAAATTTTGAGTGAAAAGTATAGAATGCCCTGTATTTTTGTTTCTTGTGTTCTTTCTTTTGCTTTTGTATTTGCCCTTTTGATCAATTGGATTTCATGTGTTTCACATTAATTGACATCTTTACTCTCAGCTCAGCGGTTTTGTGAAATTTTCACTATGCCATCCTCAATGCCTCTAATTTCAGCTGCCAAAATAGCCAAGTTCAGCATAGACCAGTGTTTCACTATTCACTACTATTTTTTGGAAGAAAAAAAGGTCACTAGATATATTTTACCTCCCATGCATATCTACACAATAATATATTGACTGTTTACTTGTAGGATTCATTATATTTATTAAAAAATTGATAATAATAATAATAATGAGACTCAAAATCATATTTAAAAATTAATGTGACTCACCATAGTACATTGGAACAAGAGTTTCAGTGTAATATTTTGATAATATATATGGCGTTGTTTGATGTAGTTTAATAGGACTGTTTGTAATTTTTATATTTTGGACATTTGTGTCAATGAGCTTTCTGTTTATAACTAATTAGGTAGCAATAGTTTGAATAATTTGAAAGCAAAAAAATATATTGAGAAGCTAGAGAAGAGAGATGTTTCTAATTTTACTTTCAATGTATCGACTTCAATTTTGGAAAAACCTATACCAAAAATATATCTTATACTTATTATGCAATTTCATAACCATGTGAAGAGCCTTCTCTGAGCCATGAATTCACAAGTTGACATGGAATGTCTAGAAATTCATGTCATAAAACAACTCGTAAAAGAATTCAAATCATCTGCATTTTATGACATTCAAAACTCAAATCTTCTACATTTTATGACATTCAAAACATTTGCAGTGCACTCCCTGTAGTGCAATTTTTTATGTTTTGGATCACAACACGCCATGTCCAAAAAGGATTGAGATTTGAAGTTATAACGATATACGTTTTAAACTTTGCAATTCGTCATAAAACAGCTGATGTGAGATCAAAATCAAAATAGCACATCCATTACAAAATAAATACAAAATGGCAAGAGAACTTTATGCCCCACCTAGTTTTCAGTATTACAAGTGCATGACATCAAACAATGTTCTAATTGAAAATAACATCTTCAGTCTGTGTCATGCCCATACTTCATAATCAAAATCAGCTTTGCTTAATGAACCAGCATGAAATATCATTTCATTCAAGATAACAAATGTGAAAAGGCTGAACAAAATATATGCAGTTCATTCTACCAACACTTCCAAATATAAAAATTTGCAACTTAAAATTGCAACAAACTTCAAGTTTACAAAGCCGAATCCAGAATTGAAGAAATAAATAGTTCAGAGAGAGGGTGGGGGTGGGGCTAAAGGCAATAAACAAGACTTGGTAAACTGAAAGGAAGTAAATTCAATCACTTCATATTCTCAGCATTCCCAATTATTGCGAAAGTTTTTCTAGATACTCTTTTAGGCCCTTTTGTTGGCATAGTCGTCAGGCTCATCATCATCATCCCTATAGTTTCCCACTACCGAATCGTCTGGGACAAAACCCCCGGACGCAGTAGCCACGTTGCCACTTTCATTGCTACCAAATTGATCACCACCAAGCCCCAATCCTGTACTTCCATCAAATCCATCACTTGCGGAGCTTACATTCAGTCCAGCATCACCACTGGCAATACCAAAACTCTGGTTGCCACCACCATAATTACCACTGCTCCCACTGTCGTAATTAGTTCCACTTGCATAAGTGCCGCCTTGGGAATAGTTGCCTCCTCCATAACTGCCACCACTACCTCCACCAAAACTCTGGTTACCACCGCCATAATTGCCACTGCTCCCGCTGTCGTAATTAGTGCCACCTTGGGCATAGTTGCCACCACCACCACCACCATAACCACCGCCACCATAACCACCACCACCACCATAACCACCGCCACCATAACCACCGCCACCGCCGTAACCGCCACCACCGTACCCTCCAGTTCGCGGTGCTCTATCATTTGCATAGTTCACCCTCACTGTACGGCCATGAAGTTCCTGGCATAAACATTCAAAAGAATCACTGCCAACTAAAGTTCCAAATTAAATTACACTAAAAAAGCTAAAAACCAATATACCATACAGAGAGCTATAGTAACGAAACTTTTTTATACCAAAGAAACAAAATTAATACCAATCATGTTTTTCTTTTTTCTTCACATCATTTTGTATCAGACTGTAATTGTCTACAAATATTTCCCAACACAAAGAACAGTTGGTAAAACTTTTTCACATTAAAATGTAGTTCAACACTTGTTTAAACATTATCAAATGAAAAATCAATGACAAGAATAGCTAGCCCTCCCAAAACAAATAGAAACAAAAATTATACATGCTAAACTGTCACAATGAAAAATATCATTTCTAAATTCCTCTTTAATGATCTGGAATTTCTAAAGGAGATCTGCTCAAGAAGCATCATTGGCTCATATGGAAAGTGACCTTCCAGCAAATGACAATAATCTTGTTGTTTCCGTAGAGATTTCAGCTTCTTGAAATTCAGTTCATGACCATTGGCTAATTATAAATTATGAGAAATGTGCTAAGAAAGATAGTCCCTGATACCGTTACATAATAACATTAACAACAATTTTATGACCAGCACATCACTAATCTTCTACTGAGTCATGAAGACAGAAAAAACACAAGGAATCAGTACCTGTCCATCCAAGGCCTGGATAGCAGAAGAAGCCTCCTCACCACTAGTGTAAGTAATAAAGCCAAACCCTCTGGACCTACCAGAATCACGATCGATAATGACTCTTGCTGCAAGAAATGTCAACAAGGTCAGTGTTAGTTGCAAAGCATTCAACTTCTCATAACATAAAACCTAGCCTCCCTAAACACATATTTCAAAGCCAAAGGATCTCAACAGAAACACATAACTCTTTTCTATTCCCAAGAATGATGTCTATGCATAAAGGAGTAGGGATAATGCTTGAGCCAAAGCAATGAAGATTCACCAAGTTTTGGCAAAACACAACATACCAAAATGCTGGGAAACATGCAATGCACAGTCCCATTTATCTTATAATGGATAGAACATGGAAGCAAGACTCAGTGATATTACAGAGCCATTAGGAAAACTTAAGGCAGATAGATACCAGTCATGCACAGACGCAAATTCAAAATTTCTTGTTTCAAGTTCAAAACCATAGTCATCAAATTAAGAATATCAAACAGAAACAAACATGTGGTTGCACTCTCAAACATCACTTTTGTTCCTGTGACACAAGCATGCAAGTAACACCCAACAACTTGATTTCAAGTTGAATCCGTGTGCAAGTATGCTACGAATTTTAATGAAGAATATCAGAACAGTTCAGCAAACTACGCACCAAAAAAATCATCATGAAGCACCCTTGGGCTTACATGTACAATGTTATACGCCAAATTAATATATACCTTCAATAACTTCTCCATATTTATCAAAAGCTTCTCTCAGACTTGTGTCATCTGTGTTATATGAGAGTCCTGCGAGTTCAACAAAACAAATATTAGCACAACACTAAAAAAATGATCATAACTTCCACTTGAAAGAACTGGATGCACCTCCAACAAAGACTTTGGAAGATGACATGCATCTTATCATCTGGAAGACAGAAGGGTTGGATCCAGAGATTTCTGAATTGATGTGCTTGCTCACAGTCTGCCTGAGTATATTCCCAGCTTTACTAAAGAAAGCCATTGCTGCAACCTAAAACAGAATACAAAAAATGTAAGTTAGTAGACTAAAGCAGATAAAATTTCCACGGGAGAACAAGAACATGACAAATCCACATGGCATATTGGAATGCCTCTACTACAAATTACGACTAAAACAATCACTCAACACTAAAGAAATATTTTCATACACTTTGCTGATTGTCGCTTAACCTTGACGTTCTGGTATAAAGGTTGAAAAATCAGCTGAATAATCAGCATGGGTTAACACAAAAAGATAGGTAAAAGTAAATTCCACAAAAATATCTAATACAGACATGTGGAGGATAGCATGTGCACAGAGACATGGCTTAAAGAATCCACACGGAAGCATTTATGGTGCTTTTAACATGCAAGTGTTCATTTTCAGCATAAATCTATTAAACATTGTCTTATTTATAATCTCATGTCTTTTAGTTGTGCAGTTGTACTAAAACTTGGAGATTTAGAAGAATCCCAAAAATCAGCCACATGCTAATAGTTAATACAAAGACTTTATTCAGCTGTGCATATAATGCATCATCCACATTTTGAATTATAAGCTTCAAGCTATTAGTGTAACTTTGAAATTATTTCTTCATATTCAACATTATTAAAATTCTAAGCCATGAAATTCCCAAGAGAATATAATGTAGCATATCTAAAAAAAGATCATATCTATAATGTAATTCAAATTTTCATCAGGCCCATACTTCGATATCAGCAGCTGTAAACTAACATGGGACTTTAAACTTAGGCAAGTTGTCACCCAAATGTGATTTGTTTTCAAAAAGCTTGTGAAAACTTCAAGAGTTTGTCATGAAAACACAAATTTCAACTCTCATTCAGAAACATACAAAGAAAACTACCATTTAATTCATTACATGAAATTAAGTAACATCACCAGTGTTAGTCTTTTGAATTGCAGGAGCGTTTAGACCGGGCCAAACCTCCATTCTAATTCACCCAGATAAGCAACCCTCAAACCCAACCCAGTTTCGACAAGGAAAGCGTGACAAAATTTTAAGGTTTTGGCCAAAGGAAGGATTCAATTGTTTTGCTATTGACATTCAATGTGTTTCTTGGGAACAACAATATCAGCAAAAAGAATGCAACAAGAAATTTTACCAACAAGGAATAAATCAATTCTAGCACTTCAAGTCTTCAACTATTAACGACCAAACGCTGTCAAGAGAACAAAAAACAATAAAACACGCATGACCCACTCAGTAACACTCCATTTGAATCATGAGGTGAGAAAAGAAAACAAATAATTATGTTTTATCACTATCATGTTTGGATGGGTAAGAAAGCAAAACATGCAACAGAGGGGATATATGAGTGAATTTTTTTTTCCTCCTTTGTATTTTAATGGACAATCTCAGTATTACACACATTTTATAACCAATCAAAGTTGTTTCTCACTAAATCTCACCACTGTGGTGAGAAACAAAATGGGCAAAATCCCAGCTTTCTCTTTCGCACCATTTCTCACTTAAACAAAGAATCTCATCATTTATAATCATTTCTCACCAAACCACCCCATCCGAACCGAGTGTAATTTTCCACAGCTACTGTCCCCCATTCTCAGAAACTAGTTTTCTCTAATTTTGCAGTAAGCTTTCAATTTTATTTATTTATTTATCTTTAAATCACACAAAAACCATTTTATTTTCTAAGAAGAAACAAAAAAACGTGCTTTACAAATTGTATCACAAACCCACCGAGATCAAACTTCCATTTATCACTACTCTAGCTCACAAATCGTCAACAAGAAGTTAAAACACAAAGATTAATTAAAGTTAGAAAAATACATCAATCAAAAATCTATCAAACACCAAGCAACACAGTCCAAACCAAACTTTGGAGAATGAAATCAAGCATAAACAGCAAACACATGCATACACGCAAAAATCAAAGCAATAGATTGAAAGTAAAATCAGAAAACTAGGGCTTTTGCTACCTTTTCTGTGTCGCTTGGTACGCTTGGCCTCTCTCGCTCTCTCTCTGCTTAAAACCCTAGAAATGGGTTCGATCGAGGAGGGTTTTGCGAGAGTGATGCCTGGGAGAGTGAGAATAAGTAGTGTTATAATTGATATTCACCGTTGGATGGTGTTTTGGACCTTGTGAGCCGTTGGATATAAGAGGGTGTGACCGTGGATTCAGATATTATCGGAAAAAATAACAAATAAAATTAATCAGTGTGTTGATTTTAATTTTTAAAAAATTAAAATTAAAATTTTTTGTATTTTTTTAGTTTTAGTAAATATTTTAAAATATTTTTTTATTTTATTTTTAGATACACTTATTTAAATGTATTTAAATGATAAAATATTTGTAAAAAATGTTTTAAAAAATTAATAAATATGTAAAAATAAGAAAAATATACTTAATTTTTACATTTTTTATATTTTTAGTATTTAGCGAATTTTTTTATAAAACAAATCATAAATATTATTTTAAGTATATTTATGTTAAATATATATAAAAATTATTAAAAATATTAAAAAAATTTAACAAAAATAAAAAATTTAAAAAATAAATTTAAAAAATAGAAACCAAACCGAATAAATCTTTTTATTATTAGTAGTGTTTGATATGTGCCGGTGGCCCATTAAGCCCGCTCAATGTTTATAGAGTTTAAAATTATTGTCTAGGCTACGTAGGGGTAGATAAATTTTTTATAATTATAATCAGTGTCACGGTCCATTTCCCATACTCAATAATTAAGTATCATGATGGTTAATAATTAAAATTATTTTCAGTTAATTTTTAAATAAATTAATAAACGTGAACGAAAATAATATTTAAGTAAGGGTACCAAAATAATCATCGGAGTTTCTATTTTTATTACAAAATTTATTGACCAAAAAAGTCGATATTTACATATAAAAAATATCATAAAAGTGTTGTGCGTGTCTGTTCTGCAGCCCCGCATCTAAGATTTTTCAAAAGCTTGCATTTTTTCCAGAAAATTAGTAAATACTTATAAACACATGGTAGAGTGAGAAATATTATACCAAGAGTATGAGAGACACTAAATAACCATGGATAGTTATGTAACTAAAATATTTGAGATAACTTAGTCTGAACAAATAATCATATAAGCAGCAAAACTGAGATTATGTAAATAAATAACCATAATCACGGTACCGAACAGAACATAACAAAGGTCACAGAAGTGACAGTCAGAACAGAAGTCAATGGATTCATAACAATACAAACGTACGAATTCAAGAGATGGCTCGTAAGAATTATAGAGGTGGCTCCCACAATAGTGTAGCACTTATCTCCGCACAGTACTTTACTCCGCACAAAACATAGGTCAATAGATCCATGACAACAGAGGGCTACAAAGTGATCAAACAGATGTCAATGGTTATTAAATCCTCCGGGGTTATTTAAATCCTCCGGCGTAGGACTCCCGTGGTGGTACTTACAAAACATAATTGTTTAAAAGGTTATGGTCAAATATTCTTTAAAATTTAAACAAACATATCCATGAGTTTCATTTTAAACAAATAGAGTTCAGAAATTAATCCACGTAATTTAAATATTAATATAATTTATAAAATATAACTTATATAAAATAAATTATGCTAAGTCAAAGCATACGTCAAATATATTATGGTGACTCATGGTATAATATAACTCACCTTTATATTAATTCTAACTTTAACATAACTCACCTTTATATTAATTCTAACTTTTACCTTTGCTCACTGTCACCCACTAAATATTTCAAACTAAACTCAAACTTTTGTATATATAAAGGACTAGAGGCTAGAGAGAGAGGGAGAGAGAATTGGTGATAAGGATGAGATTGACAACTATATGCATTTATATATGGGTCATGATTGATACCCCTCCAATCACCACCCCCATTATCCCATACACACGTGGCGGATAATAATTGGAGGAGAAGGAAACAAAAGAAAAAGAAAAAGAAAAACTGGCCAATTATGTTAAGAGGGTGTCAAAGAGGGTGGGAGGGAAAGGGGGTCCGAAACATTATTGTTTATATATATAGGGGATAGGCGTGGCCCGCAAGACAGCTTGACGGGCACGCAAGTTTGTTGCGAAGAAAATTGTATATTTCAGTGTATTTTGGTTCATAAAAAATATAGAAAAAAATAACATAATACTTAGAAAATAATATCGAATAATAATATAAAGTTAAAATTATTTTTTTTGAAATTATTTATAATTAAATAATACTAATATAAAATATAGGGGAAGTTTAAATTTTCGGATTGTTACAATCAGTATGTTTGGTTTCAGTTGTTTGAATTTAGTTTTTTAAAAACTTAGTTTTTTTGTTTTTAGTGAATATTTTTTAAATTTTAAGTAATTTTTTTACTTTTTTAAATGCACTTTTCTTAGATGTATCTAAATGATAAAATATTTGTGAAAAAATATTTTAAAAAATTAATAAATATACAAAAATACGAAAATGTACTAAATTTTCATATTTTTTTGTATTTTTTGATTTTTAGTGTATTTCTTAAATATTTTTTTCACAAATATTATACTTTTTAAATGTGTTTATGTTAAGTCTGTCTAAAAATTAAAAAAAAAAATTATTTAAAATATTAAAAAAATTGATTGAAAATATTAAAATATAAAAAACAAAATTTTCTAAAACTGAAACTAAACCAGCCGAATATGAGTTGGGTTTGTGGAGAGTGTTTCATGTGAAGCCTGACTTTGTCCCGCCACAATCAATATCATACAATATATTTTTATAAGTAGGAGTATATTTTACTTGTGGTCCAGTTTGCCCCTCGTGGGTTAATTTTTGCATTATATTTTGATAATTTAAATTATTTATGTGTTAAGATTTGCTAAGTATATTATTCATACAAAAAATCAAATCGATCAGATAACGAAAATTACGTGTTTGAATCAATTTTATATGAACCGTTTATTTTCTCACTATCTATTTTTTTATACAAAGCTGATTCGAATATGTATTTGTCATTATTCAATCGACTTGATTTTTTATATGAATAATATACTTGATGAATCCTAAAATATGAACCGTTCGAATTATTAAAACTTGACCCAAAAATAAATTCATGATGCGGACTAGACAGTTCAAATTTTGATCTCCAACGAGAGACAAGCTGAACCCATTTGCTTATATTGGTTTACATTTTTAAATTTACTTTTATAATCATAAATTCTATATTATTAATGATATATAGAATTAGTTAAAATTTAAACAACTAGTCTTGAATTGGTTAAAGGGGAACCCAAATGGTTAGAGTAAGTGTAATTTTTTATTGGATATAATACTTTAGACACTCTCTAAATTAGATTTATCATCAATTTTCTCTTTTTTATTTTAAAATATGAAAAGAATATATTTATATTATAATATTTGAACTGCGAGTTTAAATTTTATTTATTTTTGTTCATGGACAAGCTTGGGAAGAAAGCATAAGTACATTCCCGAGTTAGGTCATATTTGGAAAATGATTTCAAGTGTTATTATATCCCACGTAAGCTTGGCTCATGTTCACCCCTAATTATTAGGGAGAGTTATGGGCCGATTCCATGGACCGGTCTTATTACCCAGCAGGTCCTATCCAAAAAAATCAAGCAGTGTTTTCTATTTTTACCCCTAGACACATCCACACACTTACTAATTCACAAAACAAATTCATAATAATTTAACAATGACAAATTTATCACTGTTAAAATGTTATCAGTGATAAATTTCATACTCACATACATACACACTCACTTACTAATTCACAAAAATAAATTTACAAAAATTCAACAGTGATAAATTTATCACTGAATCTATCACTGATTTAAACAAATTTATCACTGTTAAAATGTTATCCCTGAATCTTGGCCCATCCTTCTCTTTCACCTATTCACCACCACCACCACCACCACCACCACCACCATTACCATTCAAACCTTTTTCAAATCTTTTCATATCTCCTTCAAGCAAATCAACCTTATAAGCAGCCTTATTGTTAATAACCAATTCTAACTCCATATTCTCCCTCAAATTTTCAGCATCCTTTGATTCACCATAACTCGCACGAAGCATCGACTTCATCAAATCGAACTCTAGCTTCAAATTTTCACCGTAAATCGCGTCTTTCGATGTCGAAACTACACTGTTTGCCGATTACAATTCCGATTCAAACAAAGAACTCGACTGATCGATGATACCAATTCGCTTCCTTCAAATGTGTTGATTTTTCAATATTTGCAACCTCTTCTCACTCGCGTCGATTCTCTCACTTTTTTACGAGCAGATTCATCTTCATCTTCTAGAGAGAGCTCTTTTTTCTTTTCTTTTTTCATTTTTCATCTCCAGATCTGAGTATAAAAACATGAGGGCAAAAACGAAATTAAAAAAAAAAAATGTTCAGGATCCATATGTAAAAGAGTCTCCATTAAGGACCTATTAGGTAATAACCCTTGAAAATAGGACTGGCCCGTCCTACCCAAGCTTGGCCCATGTTCACCCCTAGTTATTATGGGCCGTCCAACTGGCCTCGTTTGACATCAGGCTATTTTAGTAACTTTTTATCTAAAATATGAGGTAAAAAAAGTTAATATATTTGAAATGACTTTTTGATTTTTTACGAAAGAATGTGAAAAAAATAGAGAGAAAATGAAATTTTTGATTTTTTTTTTGTATATGTTATAGACTTTTTTGATTTTTTTTAGTAACGTTTTGACTTTTAGATTAAAACAAGCATATGCCAAGTCACTCAATTCAACTCAATATTATATCTATTTTGTTCTATAAATTAGACTAACATTTTGAGCTGGTTTATTTTTTGATTAAGTTTTAGATAATAAAAAAAGAGAGAAAGTTACCAATAAATCCTAAACGTTGAAATTGTGCTCCATTTAGTCCTAACTTTTTTTCTTTTGATCTATTTGGTCCTTTCTATTGCTCAATGACGCAAATACTACTACATATTTTTCTGACCGCTTGAATAGGTGATGGTGTGGTGTGGCACAACCTCATGTTTGTGTGTTTCCGAAATTTGTGTTCGGCACGTGTCACATTGAGGGTGATCGGTGGGTGCCACACATCAACAAAGTGCACTAAAACTCTTTATGCTTTTTGCCTTGAAATAATGTATGTCGCATGACACACAGTGTTTGGCACGTGTCACATTGAGGGTGATCGGTGGGTGCCACACGTCAACAAAGTGCGCACACATCAACAAAGTACACTAAGGCCCTTTATGTTTTTTGTCTTGGAATGATGTATGTCACGTGACACACACAAGGAAGGGTATATTTGACCACTCAATGTTACCAAACAAAGGAAATAAGATCAACTGGTAAGATATTCTCCCACTAATAAGGTTAATCAGAACAATAGAAATAACTTTAGGACCAATCGATAAAACTGTTTGTCAAATAGGATTTGTTGGTAAATATCCCCAAAAAAATTTATAACACCTCTCGGTCATTTATAAATATTGTTATATAATTTAGTTACCTAATGAATGATACGATGACACATAAAGAAAATATATATAGATTTTTTTGTGGACTTCAATTAAAACATTTATTGAAGTATTCAAAATTATTTATAATTAAATGTTGTCAATGTAAAAATTCAAATGATTATTGAAAGGTTTTTTTTTTTTTTTAATGAAATTTTAAGAAGAAAAAAAATATTATTAATGTCCATATATATATAGGCTTTGGATTTAAAAGTTATTTTTTAGCACGTTTGATATGACAATTTTTGTATTCTTTTTCCTTATTTTGTTACATGTTATATAAGTGGAAATAACTCGAGTTAGAATAAGATGGATTTGTTTATTATTTTAATATAAAATATGTTATTTAAACATTTATAAAATAAAACAATATTTGACAAGTTGACTAATAAGTCTAATTATTTTGTTGAAATTTTTCTTTATTATAGAGTTTCGAGCCAAATTCAAGTATGATTAATATAAATGAGTTAAGTTTGAGTTAGACTAATTTTCAATCTGAGCTCGAGAATGATTTTTTAGCTGAGTTTGAGTTTGATTTCCAAGGTTAACAAATAAACGAGTTGAACTTGACCTTGTAAAGTTTGATTCGATTCAGCTGATTAATAATCTTAATAAGACAGAAAGAAAAATACCTTTTGATTGAAAATCTCGTGACGAAAGTAGCAAGATAGTGATATCATTAGTTATTTTTATGGTCAACACATTCAAAAAAATAAATAAAATTTTGACAGGATAACTACTGCAAATGTGTAGGCATCACCCAACAACCAAGTCATATGCATTGCACTTGCATCACCCAGCTTTGAGCAGATACGCTGTATACTTGGAACATATTTAAACCTGAAATTGGGTTTATTTCTTGGGAGTCTCTGTCCATGTAGAGGAAACAATTAATATAAACACCTAAATGCCCTTTCACTGCATTGAATGCCATTGCTAACACTTTCAATTTCACCCTCCAAACCTAGGCCCTGTTGACCTAGAAAGTTAAAGAGGGCATGAGTATTAGGAGGATCTCTATGTATCCAATGAATTTAGTATCCAAAAAAATATTTTTAAAATACTTTTTTGAGTGTTCTCACATCATTTGGGTTTTATATTTCTTTTGCCCTTCCCTTTTAATAGTCCAGTGGAACCTACTGCTTGATGTAAACTTTTTCATATGATAAAATGGGACAAAAATTATGACTCTCTTAACCGTAATGTAAGCAGGTGAAACAACTGCAAGAATTTTTATTTGCAACTCTATCCCATGCAAATGGAATGGTGTTCTGGCTTAGCTCAATTACTCCTAAACGAGCCTTAAGCGATGCTTTGGGAAATTTCCTAGCTACTTTAGACTTGCAAGACAAGAGGGGACTATTAAGACTAAGCCTAAACCAAGATATCTAATAGGGTAGTGAATCTCATCCTCAGCTAAAACAAACCATAGGTGGTAGTCTAATCAGAGGAGTCATTGAGCTTGTTTCCAAGCCTGCCTTTTTATATAATCTCAACAAGGAATACAGGTGGTTTGGAACCCTAATTGCAAATTTATTGAGGAAAATCCACCAAGGATACTGACATGGATAGGCCCATGAGGCATACGGCCCACAGCAAACCACCCCGAACCCATCGCCTAGGACCGATAGCATAACTCGGTTGGCAAAGCCCAGGACAGCTGGAGGCCATCTAGGCATGGGGGGTCAATGGCATTCGGACACATGGCAGGTGGAACACGGTCCACATCAGCAGACAAAGATCTGCAGAGTTATTACCACAACACATTACCATTAATGCATCCCATCACAGCATTTATTACGACAACACCTCCCCGTCGGAACAGAGCCCCCTCACCCTGAACAAGGTAAGCTACGGCACAGACTTTCGGCGGAAGGGGGCACGTCATAAGGAATAATGAAATGATTACCAAAAGATATAAGCAATAATAGCAAGACAAGAAAGAGGTTAAGTTTTTTATCTCTCCATCTCTCTCTCTATATTTTCTTCTTCCTCTACTAATTCTCACGCCGGAGGGTTCACTGGGGGACTGCCCCGTTCCCCTTTGGACTTGCATGCAGGTCATTTGACGGAATCACCACCCCAAACCGGAACTTGAAGAGCCTGGACCAGCCCGACCCATCCACCTGGGACGGACAGCATTATCAACAATGGTTGTAGATTAATACAGGATCAAGAAGGGACTGAATAATTTTATGGGTATGTAGAATTACTCGTGTCTATCGCTCTGATTAACTTGTGTTGAAGGTGATATCAAGAATTTGCCACAACTTTTCCTGTTTCTATATTTTCCATAAACCAGTAAATCATAAAATGTGATGAAAATTGGATCAAGAATTCGATACATTTCATATGCAAAATGAAAAGAAAACAGTAACAAAACCCATAATCTGAATCGACACTTCAATCCTTGAATATTTTTGCCCATAATTACAGTAATATGATATTTTACAAACACACCTTTCAATAACAAGGTTATTCTACTGTGACCTGGGCATCAAGTATTCAAACTATGAAAACAGTCCCTTTGCATGCTTGAGTAAGACTGCACACATTCGATCCTCCCCAAATCTCGCAGTAGCGGGAGACCTTGTGCACTGAGACTGCCTTTTTACATCTGCCAATGATAAGGTTGCTACATTGCGACTTGTGCGTCAAGGGTTCAAACTACGGAAATAGTCTCTCTAACTCTGCCCAGATGCTGCAGTGGTGAGAGTCTCGTGTACTCGAACTACCCTTTTACATCTGTCAATGATAAATTACACTTACGAAAGAATTTAGCCAGGAAAAGTATGAAGCGAGGAAGAATTCTACAACTTGGTAGGATAGCTTTCAAAGTCATCTCTTTCGGGTACTGTGCAATGATATTGATGAACCTTCAAAGAGATTCAAGATATGATCCTCCAGATCATCTGCACTGTACTTAATGTACTTGTCGCCAATGACAGGGAAGCTTTTAGCGGAGAAGGCCCGGTAGGCAGGGATTACTTTCTGTGAAGTCGAAATTCGTAAATCTTTCCTGAGCTCAAGATCAGGAATGAACCACCCTGCCTGATTCCTGTATACCTCCTCGAAAGCAGCTTGAAAACCTCTGTACCGCTCCCTAAGGATCGACTTCCCCAAATTTCCATCATCCCTCAGCAGACACAGAACTGGATTCCAGGTGACTCTCTCATAACTTGTTGCATGTTGCTGAAATTTCCCAGTATAATCCCGGATCCACTCATCCCCAAAAAATATTGCAAGTTCTGAGCCCTGAACTTTTCGGACCATGTAATGAATGTTGTTCATCATAAAAATGTGTTTCAATGAACCATCTTTGTACAATCTTGATTTGTTGTCGAGGCTTGATTCCAGATTCGATGTCAACCATCGTAGATGGCGAGCCACAGGGCAAGAACTCTTCAAAGAAATGTTTTGCCAATCCACTGTACCAATTGGCTCCACCATCTCCTCCCCAACTTGCACCCCAAGAAGCAAATTTAGGGTACTGGCATACTCAAAAATTGGGTGGATGTAGTTCATGACATACTTGGTGAGATGGTGAATCCCACCTCCAGGAAAAGGGTTTGTTGATGTGTTTGAAGCAACTGCATTCCCAAATTCCATGAATGTTGCCCTTGCAGTACCACCTAATCTCATCAGAAGCTCGTGAAACTCAGTCCTAACAAAAGAACCAACATCTTCTGAGAACAAAGAATCAATATCGGGGAGAAGATCAGCAAGAACCTCGTACATGTCGAGTAAGCTTAACAACTTTTCAGGTCGAAGGGGACTAATGGCCATGGCTTCACCAAAATTCAAGAGGCACAACATTGCACCCTTTGTGGCTTCAACAAAACAAGTTGAACAGACAGATCCGAATTCTCCCAAGACTTGGCCAAAGAGCCGTTTCTCACTAGCTAGACAAACTCGAATGATGAATTTCATTGCCCGGATCCATTTCTTGATCTTCCGGTTCAAGCATCTCCACTCCATCTTCAGCAAATCCTCGATGCTTAGTTTGTCGCAACGAAGAACAGCAAAATACTCATCCAACTCGTCTTTCCAGAAGTTAATGAAAGCATGGCAAAATTCCTGATCATAGCGCGAAGCAAACATTACATCTGCAATGGATTTGATATAAGAAATTACTTCAGGATGGACCAAATCAATGATACGTTCCTCAGGTTCAGTGCTGCTGCTATCTCTCTGAGGTGTGTCCTCAATCAAATCATCCTCGTTTGAAGCTATCGATTCTTCATACACAACATCATCCTCACACGAACGAAATGACATGTTTTCGGGCTCAAAAGACTGCTTATTCTGAACAAGAATGAGGATTAGCTCTTCCTCAAGCCTCTCCATTGCTATCTGCAAAACAATATGGGCTTGCTCAAGTAGTTCCTTCTGTTTCCCACTCCTGTTTGAAAGCAGACTTCTTAAACTTTCGGATAACCTGTGAATTTCATAAACTGCTTGTAGATACTCTGAAGCTACCTCATGGCCCGAAGCCCAAATCATTGCTCGATTTGACTCCAAGCTCATGATCTTTTGCTGAGCAAATTTCAATTGCTCTTCCAACTCTCTAGTTCCCCGAGATTCAGTCTCAGTAATTATGGTCATCGTGGACAAGTGGGTGTCAAGATCTGCGAGGAGTCTTCTCACATCGTCATTTAGGTTCTTACTCGCCCCCAGTGCCTTCACAATATGTTGAGCCGCGGCAAACACATGTTGTTCGCAATCATAGGTTGCGATTGGAGATGCAAAATCCGCCATCAGAGAGAAATATTAGGAGAGGAAAAATCTATACCTACCTAAACTTTTGAGAAACCCCACAAAATCACAATACAAGACACAAGACGCAACACCCACTTATGTTGAGTCCAACCCAAACCACTTTACTAAAGGAGTTCAACAGACAATTTTCAGATTGAGGACTTATCCAATCGAAATTTGGACACTGACTGGGATTAACAAGAAATAGACGGTTTTGAGCAAACCCAATTCGAAAGGGGAATCGGAGGCACAAATTAATTCACACCCCCCAATCTAAATTACTGCCTAGAACAAGAAGATTGAGAGATACAAGACAACAGGTGAATTAAACTTGACAGGAAAAGTTTCTCCAGCCCAGAAAACCCAGCAAATTCAAACAAAATTTTACAGAATCCCCACTGCTTCTTCCTCTAAGACCCTCTCATGTTGTTTGGCATGTACTGATTAGTCCATACTAATAAAGATGTGAAACTAGAACTAGAACTAGAACTAGAACCCAATCTCAATTCAGTCAAATACTAGCACAAACATGATCTCATCAAAACCAAATAACCCAATTACAATATTAGAGTAAGAAACAAACCGATGATTCTAATTGATCAACCAAAAACTCTACTTTTTCTCATCAAACCCCCAAAAGGAGAAAAATACAGTGAACAAAAAATTAAATAGAACAGTTTCTTAATAAACAACAAAGAATCAGATCTGGTTGAATAAACAAAATTGGAAAATCAGATCAAATCGGATCACAAAATTGAAAGAACAGTGATGAATCAAAAGAAACAATTTGATTAACAAAAAAAGATATGGACAGACAAAGTGCTCACTTAGAACCTCGGATTTTGCTGAATTTTTTTGAATCGATGAATGAAACATCCTCAACTGTGATAGATATGGAAGTGTATAATTTGGGTTTGAGCCAAAAAGAAGAAAACTTTCAAGGGTTCACGCGTGTTTCTTGGATGAGAAATAGTCCAAGAAAGAGGGGGGAGATAGAAAGTGAGAAAAATTTATGGGTTTTAGAGAGGGAGAGAGAGAGAGAGAGAGAGAGAGAGGGGGGGGGGGGGACAAATGAATGTACCCTACCATTTGAAATGTTGGAAAGAAAGTGAATGTGAAGTTTCGTGGGGTTGGAAAATTAATTCTAATAAAGAAAGATAAAGAAAGAAAAAAACTTTTCTTTGCAATTTGTGTAATGGTCTCTCTCTCATCGTAGGTTCGTATTGACTTTTTTTTGTTTGTTTTAAAAGCTATGCTTGATCAGAGGCTTGACTGTTGACTCCATTGGAGGTTGTATGTGGTGCAGAGCACAGGGGACTCCTGTTTGGTAGAGGTTGTATGTGGTGCAGAGCACAGGGGACTCTAGCCCGTTTGGTAGAGTTGCGAGAAAGTATTTATACTTTATGTCTAAATAAGTTATAGCTTATAACTTTCAGCTTAAGCTAATTTTCAACTTATTCTTAAAGTATCTCCTGTCCCACTCAAAGAATAAGTTGATTTCTGACTTCTACAAAACTATAAGCTATAAGTTAAACCAAACATATCAAAATAGCTTAAATTAAACTGAAAGCTGAAATAAGCTGTAAATAATTCCTGCTAAACAGACACTCTGTTACAAATGGCTTAGTATGGAAAGTGAGTTGCCTTTTCAATTTTTTTGTTTTGTTTTTTTTATTATTATTTTAATTTGGATTGAGTTTTTTATTTTTATGAAATAAAAAATTGAAATAATTATAATTTAGTTGTGATATTTAATTTTATTACCTTTTTAATTTATTTTATCTTTTTATGATTATTTTAATTAAAAAAAATCAACCCAACCAATATGCTGAGGCATAATAGCGCGGTTTAAAATATGTTTAATTCGTTGAAATTTTCCAATTCCTACAAGTTAATTTGATCTACGGTTAGTTTTATAATTTACCTTCGAAATTGTCCTGTCCTTCTATAATAAATCTATTTTTTTCTCTAATAAAATATCAAAATAAATTTAGTTTGCAAAAAAGTCAAAATGTAAAATTTAAGTCAAGTTTGGCATGTGGTCAAAAAGTCAAAAAGTTAAAAAACTACTCAAAAAGTTAAAAAGTTATCATTGTTTACCAAAAGTAAAAAATTACGGCTGTACAACTCCCAATCTCAATTTTTCCTTACACACTAATTTAAACAATTTTTTAATACATATTTTTCTATAAAAAGTTAAAAAGTTAACCCAAACAACAATATTTTTTTCCTCAACTTTTTAGCCCGAAAAGTCAAAAAGTATCCCAAACAATCCCTTTTTACAAATTAGTATTATATATATATATATATATATATATATAATATTATACAAATTAATGTTATATATTATATAAATACTTAATAATTATTTAATATTAACTAATAAAATAAGGCATTGGCTTCCATTGAGATTGGAGGGTGTTGTTAGACCCATGGGGGCTACCAAGTGTCCCGTTTCGATAATCTAAACCGTTCAGTATAGAACTCATTGAGTATTATATGTTTATAAAAAATCGCATTGATCGAATATCAATAGTTACGTGATTAAATCAGTTTTGTATAAAATAAATGGACGGTGAAAAAATAAACGGTTGACAGAAAACTAATCTGATGAGATAACTATCAATATCCGATCAACGTAATTTTTTTACAGACATATAGTACTTGACGAGTTTTACACATTAACGGTTCGAATTATCGAAATGAGACCGTGGTGAGCCCTCACGAACTCAACAACACACTCCAATCCGATCCGAGACTGAAGAGAAGTCAGACCCTAAAATAAAACTGGTTAAACCTTCTAAATCACAATTTAATTATTTATCAACCTATTTAATTTATAATTACACCCTCAAACCGCACAAAGTTGCACCGCATCACACACCACTAATGTTACATGTGCAAGCGGCCAATGATGAATCAAAGCAAGACCTGTGGTATCGTCTTACCCAACCACAGCTTGACTTTTATCATAGTTTGTAAGATATTGTTGACTTTGGAATAATACATGAAAAAACAAAATAAAAGAGTTATGTTTTGACACGGAAGAGCTTGGAATGGTCTATTTTTTATTTTATTTTATGATTCTATTGGAAAAATATAGAAAAATGAGTTTTAGGAAAAATATTGCAAAATCATAAAGTATAATTACACTAGTTGAAAAATAATTACAAGTATCATTTATATTTTTTATTCCATTTTGCCTCCTCTCTCTCTTCTCTTCTCTCATTCACCACCATCCATTTCAACTCGTTTCACCACACCTCTATCAACCTGTGTTTGGATCCACCGTTGATCGAAATTGAAATTTTAATTGATCAAGTTTTTCTTATACTTCTAATAACAAGAGAAGTTAAGGCTGTAGCATCCCAAAACCTAAAGAAATATGATTATGTTTGGTTTGATTTCAAAAAAATGTTCTTAAATGAGTTTTCATTTATTTTTATTGAATTTTTTTAACTAATTACCTCTTTTGCAGTAAGGGACTGAGAGATGTTGTTAGGGTCGCGAGGCCTATTATTGGTCTCACTCCAATAATTTAAATTTTTTATTTTATAAGATTTTGTGTATAAGTCATTGATTGAAAACAAAAATCAAATTGATTTAATTTTCATAATTAAATGATTTTATTATTTTTATTTTCAAAAAATAGATGACAAATATAATTTTAAAAGTAGACCTTTCATTATTTTAAACAAATATGATAATTTTATATGATTATAAATATCAGATCAAACTATACAAAAAATCTTATAAAATTAGATCTTATAAAATTGACAATTTAAATAATTAGAATAAGACTCATGATAAGTTTTATTGACTCCAACAACACCTCTCTGGTCCAATGTAAATGAGATAATCCATTCTTTAAAACAAAAAATTTTAAAGAAGAAAGAAGGGTCCTACTATGTGCCTGTTTAGTGTAGCTTAAAAGCTGCTTATTTCAGTTTTCAGCTTAATTTAAGTTATTTTGATGTGTTTGGTTTAGCTTAACAATGCAGCTTATAATTTTTTGTAAGTCAGAAATCAACTTATTCTTTGAGTGGGGCAGGAGATGCTTAATTTATAAGTCAGAAATCAGCTTATGTTCATAGTTATAAGCTATAAGTTGTTAAGACATAAGATATAAACACTTTCCCACAGCTCTACCAAATAGTGTCTATGGATTGTATCGTGTCATTAAACTTCATAATGGCACATTAGGTAAGCACAATTCTTAAAGCGACGGTAGTCCTTCATCGAATTGAAGAGGTGTTATTTGATTCAATGAGTTTATTTTTGGGTTTTGTTTTGATAATTTAAATTGTTCACATTTTAGAATTTGTCGAGTACATTATTTTTTGTAAAAAATTAAGTCGATCGGATAACAGCAACATCGCGTTCGGATCAATTTTGTATAAAAAATAAACAATGAGATTATAAATGATTTATACAAAATTGATCCGAACACGAGTTTTCTGCTATGCAATCGACTTGATTTTTTTGTTGGGATAATATACTCAATAAATTTTTAAAAATGAACGATTTATATTATCAAAATATAACAAAAAAACCAACCCAATAAATTGAACTGAAATCTCCAATATGATGCCGGACTGGAGACACTCCCATCCCTTTCTTAAATCCATTTGTAATGATAACCACTACTCCATTCAAACTTCAAAGTAATAATAGAAAAGAGCAAATGGATGATCTTTATTCAATAAAAAATGCAAACCATTCTTCTACGTTTTCAAAAGTTTGCCAAGAATAACTTAAAAAAACGAGGTTGGGTTGTTAATCTCATTTTTATGAGCTCTAAACTGTTAAAGTCAAAATTTGACTATTTAGTGTAGTTTATACAAGTTATTTATAATTTTTAAAAATTTAAATGTTTATTTTAGACTATTTAATGTAATTTTTATTTACAATTTATTAAGCATTTATAGTTTAAAATAATGAGATTGTTTGATGGCTGGAGGAATAATATTTTTAATTTTAGTTTTCAATTATTAATTTTTAGCTTGTAAAAAATTGAACTACACAGGCTCAATGACTTTTTTTTTTATAAGATCGGGGAAAGGATAGTAGTTAGAAGTAGAAAATGGTGGTTAGATTAAAATTTGACATTTTAACGTTAGATTAAAATTATTGTAATTGGGAAATATTTAAGATTTGACATTTGAATGGCTAAAATGGTATTTTTAAACCTTCCTCTTTTTTATTTTAATTTTTCTTAAATATTGATTTTGGAAATTCAAATGTGAATAAACTAGCCATTTGGCAATAGGTTTTTTATAATTGATTTTTTGACATTTTAACTATTTAGGCCATGTTTGTTTGGGCGGACTGAATTAGTATTCCCATGACTAATAGTCTTAGGATTACGAATCCGTTGGATTATGTATCCTATCTTAACTAATAGTCAAGTTTAAAATAATTAGTTCGTACTTCAATTGTTTAACCAAACATCGGATTAATAATTTTATTGGACTATTAGTCCAATCTCAAGCTCATGTCCACCCAAACAAACATGACCTTAGTTTAGGATTAAAGGTTTGTTTGGTTTCGTTTTTTATTTTTGTTTTTATTTTTTTAAGAGAAAAAATAAAATAATTATAATTTGAATATGACATTTTATTTTATTAATTTATTTTGTCTATTATATTTTTTTAGTTAGAAAATTGAAGTCAAACAAACCCTAAGCTAATGGACGCATGTGTCACAATAGAATAACTAGAAACAATGCCCATTATATGGAATTTTTTTATTTGAGCCTCATGTGTCATGATCAAGATTCAAGGGTCTTAAATTATTATTTGTTATTTTTAATTTGGGTCAAATAGAACAACTTGAATATACGACCATCTAAAAAGAGTTAGGCTTAGACTTCGAGGGGTTTATTGAACCTGTCACAAGCTTAGTTTTGATAATGTAGATTGTTTATTTTATAAGACTTATAATGTATAATATTTATAAAAAAAAAATTAGTTTAATTTAATAATCATAACCTTTTCATTTTATTACATTTATCTCTGAAAAAATGAACGATAAATATATTTTTGAAATAGATCTTTTGGGCTTGTTTGGTTTATTTTTGGGAAAAATTCTCTACAAACAAATTTTCAAGAGTAATCAAACCAAACAAATTTTTTCAAAAAAAATCTCAAAATTTTGTTTGGTTTGCTTCTTTCCAAAATCACTCTCTCTCTTATACACATCAAATCAATCACTTTTTTTAAAACTCTCTCCCCAAAATAATTTTTCAAAACCATTTCTGAAAAAAGGTAAACCAAACAAGTTTTCGTACTTTTTATCTCAAAAACTACCCTACAAACACAAACCAAACAAGCTTATTTTTTTTAGAGACAAATACAATACAATAAAAATATTATAATTATTAGATCGCTCTAAATTTTTTTATAGATAATATACGTTTCGAACCCTACAAAATGAATCGTTCAGATTATCAAAACGAGACCTGTGATGAACCTTATAAGCTTCTCAAATTCTCTTACGTTGAGATCTCACCACCATGAGAAAAACCCAATCCATTTAAAAAATATGAAATACCAATCTTCAATTGTTGTTCATTTTATGAATTTTTGTTCTTGAGCCCATTCTTACTGGTCTAATAAA
This sequence comes from Camellia sinensis, assembly GCF_055761805.1. NCBI lineage: Eukaryota > Viridiplantae > Streptophyta > Magnoliopsida > Ericales > Theaceae > Camellia > Camellia sinensis. The sequence continues at coordinate 157,366,650 of NC_138964.1, forward strand.
AAAAAAAAGCACTTACCAATGAGTCTTGTATACAAAATTCAAAACCGATCTAATTCCAAAACAAAATACTTGCAATTAGTCATACATATTTTTAATTGTTACTAATTTTTTTTATAATTACTTTAAAACGCTGTTACATCCCACCATTGCCGAACTTTCGTCAGACGGTCACCAAAAACTCGCCAAAATGTTCAATATCATCGAGAAGTCGCCAGAGTATCGTCAGAGTATTTTAAACATCATTGGAAGTCGCCAGAATGTTCAAAACATTCGTTGGATTTTAAGAATATCATCGGAGACTCACTAGAATGTCCATAATATTACTGGGGAAAAAAAAGAATAAATGGATAAAATAGAGCAAAAAAACACAGCAAAATGTACTAAATATTGATATACTGAAGAGGAAAAAAAAACGTAACAACAACAAATAGCAACAATGAAAAAAAATATATATTATTATTTTTAATTTTTATATGGTTTAAGCAAATAATCTCTAATATTGATTAAACTAAAAAGCAAACTTTGAAATTATAAAATGTTACAGTTTCAAAATATGATTCTATTAAGTATTTATCCTTATTAATCAAACTGTAAAAATGTTATGAAATTATAAAATTTTACAGTTCTAAAAAATGTTATGAAACCGTAAAATTTTACAAATCTAAAAAATGTTATTAAACTGCAAAAATTTACAATTTTAACGTATGGTCCATTTCAGCATAACAAAAAACTGAAACTATAAAATTTTACAGTTTTCACTACTTATAACTAAAACTTAAAAACAACTTATTTAGAATTTGAAAAAATTTCTTCATTAAAACAAGAAAATAAAAGTGTGTAACAAAGAAAATGTAGAAAATTTGAGCTACCGAATGAGAGAAACAGATACAGAGGGAAAATTGTATTTCCGCAACTATTTTTGGTTTAGATCTATATTAGATCTGAGTAGATCTACTCATATTCTTCGCCGAAAACTCGTCGGTGAAGGTGAAGAAAAAAATTGGTGCTCGATGGTTGTCGGTCAACCTCGATCAATGGTGGTTATCAATCGCTGGTGACTATATATTAAAAAGAGAAAGAAAATCAAGAAAAGAAAGAGGCTGAGAAGAACGAAGGCGCAGAGAATAACAAAGAAGAAAAATGCGTAGTGAACTTTTAAGAGTATCCAAAAGGTTGTGAGACTAATTGGACCTCTATTCTTTCGAATACGACTTCCGAGTAATTTTTCCGGAAAAATTGGTACATTTTTCATTATTTACATTAAAACATGCTTAACTAATAGCGAATATTATTTTATCCTCTCATTTATGAGTTCATATATTCTGACCCTTTCAATTATAAAAATGTATCACTTTCATCTTTATAGATTACCCCCAAAAGAGGTGTATTTGTACAATTTGTATAGTTAAGGGGGTTAATACGTACGCGTTCGTAGATAAGATGTCACGACCCATATTCGGTACCCAAAGGCTCGGCGTCGTAACAAGATAAAAATAAAATAATTCAAATAATTTTGTAGTCGCAGCGCAAGCGGATAAATTAAATAAAATAATTCGGTACCAAATTCTTATTTAAAAGGGAATAAAACATAGTCATTTGAACTTTATTATATTACAAGAATTCAAAACAAAACAGATAAAAATAAAAAAAGATTTTTAAAAAAACAACACAGCGATTCATTTTCCATCTTGATCCCGCTAAATCTCGTCACCTGAAATGGGTAACAGCTATAAGCACATAGCAGAGTGAGAAATATTATACTGTGAGTGGAGGGGCACAAAATAGCCATGGATAATTATTTAAACTAAAACATTAACATAATTTGAATTGAATACACAAATTAATTAAGTAACAAAAACTGAAATAAATCAGTATAACCACAGTACATAACAGAACAGAACAAGGGTCACTAAGTGACAATCACTACAAGGGTCAATGGATCCATGACAACAGGGACCACAAAGTGGTTAAACAGGGGCCTATAGTTATTTAAGTCCCTCAAGGAATGAGACTCCCGTGGTGGTACTTACAGAAAATAATTGTTTATAAAATCATTGCCAAATAATTGGATCCATGGCAACAGAGAACCACAAAGTGGTCAAACAGGGGCCTATAGTTATTTAAGTCCCCCAAGGCATGGGACTACCGTGGTGGTACTTACAAAAAATAATTGTTTGCAAAATCATTGCCAAATAATCTTTAAAATTTAAACAAAAATATCCATGGATTTTAATTTAAGCAAATAGAGTTCATAAAATAATCCACATAATTAAAACATTAACCTAACTATAAAACATAATTTATATCAAATAAATTGTGATAACTCAAAACATTCGTAAAATATATTATGATAACTTAAGACATGTAAAAAACATATTGGCCTCGTTTGGAAAGTGGCTATTTTAGTAGGCTATTTGGCTATTTTAGTGGCTATTTTAGTTTTTGTGTTTGGGAAGATGAGATGATTTTTTAGTTGAGTTATTGTATTGAAAAGTGTGTTGAAATGATATTTAAATTTAAAATGACAAATTTATCCCTAAAAATATATTTTTTTAAATTGATATCAAGGGGTAAAATGGTAATTTATTTATTGATGGGACAAGGGTTGTAGCTGACAGTGTAGGCACAGCCTACACTGCCGGCTGTGCAGATTTTTTTTTTTTTGAAAAAGGTTGCAACAGTGTTGCTTTTAGGCTAATTTGTCAAAATAGGCTATAATAGCCTTATTTTGTGCTTTCCAAACAGCGCCATTATACTAACTCAAGATATAATAAAACTCACCTCTAATATAAATTTATTCCTAATTTTCTCGCACTTCAAAGCCTTACTTGCTACGCCCCTCACACTTACTACCTCACACTCACTTCGTTTCTGTGCTTCAACAACCCACTTCACTTCACTATTTATATCCAAACAAAGTGTGAGGCCCAAGCAAGGGCCACACATGTGGATGTGCGTGGCAACATTTCACCATTGCCTACATACGTGGCAGCATTACACCATTGCCTTTCCTTGATGTACCCCTTGGCTTTGTGTTCCATCTCTGCAAATTCACCAAGGGCCAAGGCTAATGGCAGCCACGTTGCTTCTACTCCTGCCACGTTTTGTTGGTATTTGAGAGGGTGAAGTCACATATCTTATATCAAGAGTCACCTAAATTAATATGACTTTATAAAATTGTTATCACTTCTTTAGTAATTCATAATAATTTCTAAAATTAACTTCTTTAGTGATTCATAATAATTTCTAAAATTACGTATAATTATAAGTTAGGTTTACGTCTAAAAACCTCACTACTAAACTATAAAACTGTAGGACAATCTTCACTGTATTTAAAAGATTTAATTCTATTGTGTACACAACAACAAATAGAATTTAAAGAAATAAAGAAAAGGAGAGAATTTGTTTGATTACAAAAATCAAACTCGAAATAAAAATAAATAAATAAAAACAGATTTTATTTTGTTACAAAAACAAAATTAAAATCTGATTTAAATAAATAAAAACAACACCGAAAATAAATTAAATAACTTACTTGATTTAATTTCTTTGAATTATTTTCTGATCAAGTCCAGTGTTTGACACTGTGTCCTTAAGACAGATTCGTCCTCTCCACGGTGCTTTCAGAATTTGGACGTCTATCTCCCAGGATAAAATGATCTACTACAAACAATAGCAGCACTACAAATTGTTTGCCTTACGAACACACTAAGTGTTTACACTCTTTCTGACAAGTAAATAATGCAGCAAAATGAAGAGGAAGTTTGCAGAATTATGAAGGACGAAAATTAGAGTTACAAAATCCAAATGAGGGTGGTCCTATTTATAGATGTGAAGGTGGCTCTTGGATTTGAAATAAACAGGTATGTAACTCTTGGTTTTGAATTGAACAGGTATCATACCTGTTGGGTTTTGAATTCAAACAGATAGTAAAACGGGAAGGGCCCTGTTTGGGTGTGCATTAATTCCAAAACAGTTTATTTCTGTTTGAAACCGGGAAGGGCCCTGTTTGGGTGTGCACTAATTCCAAAACAGTTTATTTCTGTTTGAAACCGGGAAGGGCCCTGTTTGGATGAACAAATAATCCAAACCAATTTAATTTGAATTATGGATTTTATTTTAATAAAAAATAAAATTAAATTCAAATGTTTTTGGCCCAAAAAGATTAGAAGCCCAACCCAACCACACACCCGCGCCCAGCCCAGCCCAGCCCGCCCGACCGGACGGACGGCGGCGGCGGCGCGCGCGTGTGGTGATTTTTGGGTCCAATGGGTCTAGCCCATTTTGCCCATAACCTCTCCCTTTAAAACACTTGGGTACCCCTTGGGGCACACCCCAAGTATCTCACCCTAAGCCTTATAAACCCTTTCAAAACCTCCCACCAAATCAATGTGGGACAAGCCAATTTACAACCTTAAGGAATTTCCACCAAAACTCCATTTCCATGGAGCACACTTTGGCTTCAATTTTCCATTCACTCGGTAATGGTTTTGAGCAACCAAATATACCACGTGAATCACAACGCGGCATAGAACGCGTTACCACTTTGACCCGAGTAAATTGACACTCGGGGCCCACCTAAAAAATAGACCAAACTTAGGAAAAAATTCTGGTTTTATCCAGAATTTTATAACCATTTCCAACAAAAACATCACTTATTACTTACTAAAATATTTAATGTGTGGTATCTCGCAAACAATTTAATTGATAACTTCCCAGTTTCCTATTTATTTATTTATTATTATTATTATTGATTGATTTATTTATTTTTGAGTTCTATTTATTGAAATTTTAAATTTTAAAAATTCGGGTGTCACATAAGAGGTTAAAATGATATTTGCTAATAATTGAGAGAGTTTTAGTGTAATTAACCCATTTTAAAAAAATCTATTTTCCTTGATTTTTCTCTTTCTTTTTTTCAAATATCTATAAAAATTCATGGTCCAAATATAATTTAAATCTAAAAAAGGAATGTAATTTCCAAAAACTTGGAATACGATGGTGAAGATTTTCGACACGAGACAATAAAATGACTCAAACCTATATGAATTTAATGAATTAAGATTGATTATTTTCTGATACAAATAAGTATATGACACAATTCGATAATACAAATAATAAACAAGTCAGGTGAATCTCAAACATGCAAACATGCATAACACAAAGTAGATATAGATAATCGTTTAATAAAGAAATAAGTACATGTTTTAATATTTATTTCCATTGAAAGGTGTCATAATATTTTTAAATGTAACTTATTGAACTTATTAAGAAGTATGTAAATAAAGATTTTAAGGTTAATATAAGTTTTGTGTTTTGTTTTAATTGAAGATATTGTATCTTTTGTCTACTGTTTAAGTCAATATAGTAAAATAAATTATAAAAATAGGATATAGTTTTTGTAAATTAAGCAAATAAAATTGAGTTGAAAGTAAAAATATTATCATGAATAAGGCCTCGTTTGGGAACATGCTATTTTAGTAACTTTTTGACTTTTTTGCTAAAATATGAGATAAAAAAATTAGTATGTTTATGGTAACTTTTTGACTTTTTACGAAAATATGTGCAAAAAGTAGAGAGAAAAGAGAATTTTTGACTTTTTTGTATATGTTATAGGTCCGTTTGGTAGAGTTGTGGAAAAGTGATTATAGATTATAACTTAACAGATTATGACTTATAACGGTGAACATAAGCTGTTAACTTGTTTGATATAGCTGTGGAATTATGGATTTAAGCAGCAGAGTAGTGTTTGGTTAATAAACTGTAAAATAGCTTTTTACTGTATAATTGTCATTTCTGCTCTTATATGATATAAAAATGATTATTTTGTTATTTTTTCAGTTTTAATTTAAAAAAAATATATTTCACTAATAAAAGTTAATATAAGTAGTATTAATTAGCATCAATTAATATAAAAATTGATACATTTGCTAAAAATGTAATGGAAGTATTATTATCACAATTATTTTTTATTATAAATTAATTAGTATCAATTAATTGCTTAATTAGTATCAATTAATACTAAAATTATTAATTAGTATCAATTAATGACTTAATTAGTCTCAATTAATATTAAAATTATTAATTAGTATAAATTAATATTAATATTTAATTTTTATATCAATTAATATTAATAATCAACAATTGTTATTAATTAGTATCAATTAATAATTAATTCATTACAAAAGTATACAATATTAATTTATTAATAATTAATACCAATTAATATTGATTTTTTTCTTTTTCATCAAAAATATACAATTTTTTATTTTTTAATTAATATAAAAATATACAATATGAATTTATTAATAATTAATACCAATTAATATTTATTTATTTTTCAATTAATATTGAATTTTTTATTTTTCTTTAGAAATATACAAATTTTTATTTTTTAATTAATATTAATATTTGGGTATTGACGAGGGCATTTAAGTAATTTTATCCCTCCTACACCAGCTGCGCGCTTAAGTCAATAATTTAAGCACCCTCTGACCAGCTTTTGAGATAAGCTGAAAAGTAACTTGATTTAAGCTATAAACTGGTTAAATTAAGCTGCACCAGACACAATATTTTAGTTTAAATTAAGTTAAAAGTTAAAATAAACAGCTTATAAGCTCTACCAAACAGGCCTATAGGCTTTTTGACTTTTTTAGTAACTTTTTGCCTTTTTTTGACTAAAATGTTAACTTGCCAAATGAGGCTTAAGTTCATGTAATAGAGTTTAATTTCACTAATTTAGTTTATGAAGAAAATTTATATTTTTTTATACACTTAGGCCTTGTTCGGGAACTTGCTAATTCAGTAACTTTTTGGCTATTTAGCTAAAATATGAGCTAAAAAAACTAGTATGTTTGGGATGACTTTTTAACTTTTTACGAAAAAATGTGTAAAAAGTAGAGAGAAAAAAAAATCTTTAACTTTTTGATATGAATTGTTGATTTTTTCAATAACTTTTTAACTTTTTGACTAAACCGACCCGTTGTCAAACGAGGCCTTATATTATGGAGAAAATTGATATTTTTAGCCAATGATAATTTTTTGACAAACCACATTATGATAACAAAAAATAATAAACAAATTGGATTAATTTTAAAATAATTCTAACTCAAACTTAAAATGATATGACACAAACACGACCTAACACAGTGCAATCACTAAAACCTTAGAGGTGTTAAAAAAGAAGAAGAATAAGGTGAATAATTCATCATTGCAAAGTGCGTCAAACACTAAGGCCTTGTTTGGTTTGTGTTTCTCAAAAAATTTTGAAATTTTTTTTTTACAAATAAGTTTTCAAAAGTAATCAAACCAAACAAATTTTCTCAAATTTTTTTTCTAAAACTTGTTTGGTTTATAAGTTTTCAAACAAATCTCTCTCATACACATCAAATCAATCACTTTTTTCAAAACTCTCTCTCAAAATAATTTTTCAAAATATCTTTTGAAAAAAAACCAAACCAAACAAATTTTCGTACTTTTTATCTCAAAACATATTTCTCAAATACAAACCAAACAAGCCCTAAATGTCCTTTCTTTAATTAAACATTGACAATAGTTAAAAATTTGCCGCCAAACAAACCCTCAAATTATTTGTTGCTCTTAGACCATCTCGAACCTAACATCAAATGTACTCTCAAATTTAAATTTGGTAATGTTTTTTACTTTTTGCTGCTCTATCTCAGCACTAAATATTTTATTAAATCTATAATATCTTAAATATTTCATCAAATTAAAGATGGATGTGCCATTCATCAACTGTTCATAGTCATTCGATTTTTATTATGGGACAACCGATTAGATATCTCCGAATGATCACCTCTTCACAAAAATTTATGAAAAAATTACATTAGTTAGTCAATTAGTCAGACATTCGTTGAATTAACCGGTGTTTTGATGAAAGTAAAAATTTACCGTTAAAACATTTGATATCAAATAAATTTTTTATTCAAATTTAATAAAAAAAAAAGAAAAGACATTGGAGATGCATTGATGGAACAATTTTGTATGTTGTCAATGCAGGGTATAGCTTTTGGAAGCACACATTAGCTGTACTGTACCTAACAAAAGCAAAATATTATCTGGCAATAGACCCACCGTTCTGGAACAAATTTCGCGCCGTAAAATCGCCGATTCAAAAATCCCTCGCCCATCTCAGTTGTTTCTCTCTCTATAAACCATTCCATTCCATTCCATTCCATTCGAGAGAGAGAGAGGGATGCCGAACTCGACAACCCAAGATGCGATTTCAAGCCTACTGGCAAACCCATCTCCGGTGTTAATGTAAATGTAAATTGTAAATAGTAAATCACCACTACCTACCACCATCACCTACCACCACCTACTCCTCACCTACTCCTCACCTACTACACTCACCCTCTCCTATATAATGAGCCACTCACCATTTGTAATATACACAACAAGCATACATTATTCAATAATACAATTTTCTATTTCTTTTATACATCTGTTTTAACATGGTATCAGAGCTAAGTTAAGAACTTAGTATTTTTCGCTTCACCGGCGGGCGGCAACCTCGCCTTGGCCGCCCGCCGGACCTCAACCTAGTCCGCTAAAATTTTCTACACATACCTTGAAATTTCCCTTCTTCAACCTTCTTTGTCTTCACCGGCGTAACCGCCTTCGCCTTCGCCTTCGCAACAACCGTCTTCTTCACAAGAGCTTTCACTATCGCCGCCGCAGTAGGAGCCTTCTTGACAGCGGCTGATACAGGCTTCGTCGCCGAAGACAGCTTGAACGAGTTCTTAACCTTCACAAGCTTCTCAGATGCGACGAGCTTCTTCAACTGAACGAGCAAAAGCTTCTTGAAATTCGGCCGCAGATGAGCTTTTTTGCTTCTCTTCGATGAACTTCACAATCGCGTACTGGCTCGTCGCCGGCGTTGGAGGCCAAGCTCCGGCATCGTCTCCTACTTCCACCCCAGCTCCGCCGGCTACTACTCCACCAGCCACTCTGTTCCTCCACCTGCACCGCTTGTTGCTCTACCTATCTACCAAGCTCATCTGCAAACCCAATGAGGAACACATTTTTAATATTTTTACATCAACTTCTCTTATCTTTCCACTTTCTTTTCTTTTTTTATATTTATTCTACTCCATTTGTTTGAAAAGCAACCGACACCTCACCTGGCTTACACACCACCCACGTTATCACACTTTTATTTTAATATATATATCTCTTAAAATAATGAATCATAATCTTCTTTTTGAAAACATAATCATCAAACAAAAACACAACACAACCACCCCCGTTATCACACTTTTATTTTATTATATATATATATATATATCTCTTAAAATAATGAATCATAACACCCAAACCATGGGCTGGTTCCACTTTCATGCTTTTCTTTTCTTTTAATATATATATATATATATCTATATTTTTTTTTATTCTAATATATTTCCACTCCCCCTACTTTTATTTTATTTTTATCTTTCTTTTTTCCATCAATATTTCATTATTTTACCACTCGTTAGTGAGCATCACCTTTTTTTTTTTTTCATTATCTTATTATTATTATTATTATTATTATTATTCTTATTTTTTTTTATTCCACCAAAAAAAAAAACAAAACAAAAAAAAAACACAACGTTTGAATCTCACATTTCCTTTTTATTTTTTTTTGCACACCAAACTTATTTTATTCATCTCGGGATTCATCCCGGTCACCATTTTACACCACAAAAAAAAAAAAAAAAAAACCAAAACAAAACAAACACAAATCCGACCAGTGGGATTTTTCTCCTCTACTCTGCCGCCGGTCTTTTCTTCTTGCCTCCGTCCTGGGCGGCCCTTGCCGGTGTTGCCTCCGTGTTTCCCACTCCACTGGGCACGATCACTACTCCCTGCTCCTCCACTGCAGCATATGGCGGCCCTCCAAATCGGAACATCACGGTGGCCTTCCGCTTCAGCTCCTTGTTTTCTGCCCTTAGCACGCTTATCTCTGCTCGCGCATCCTTATACATGCGTTGGAGCAGAGCCAGCTGGGAGTTTAATTGCTGCACCTCATTTGTCCTACTCTGCAGCCAGTGCGACAAGTTTGTGACCGCCGTCATGGACTCCACACATGCCTTCAAAGTATACTGATTAGCCTCCACATCCGTTTGCACTGCCATTTTTTGCTCCACCGACTGCATCGGAAAGTTCAACGGAGCAAACCCAGTGGTGTTTGGTTGAGGTTCACGGGACACCGCACCAGTTCTCTCTCCTGTGGACTCGTTGAGATCGGGAAAGAGAGTGAGCAGCCCACGGGACGACGAGGCCATTTTCTGGGCAACAGAGTGTTACAGAATATCTCTCGCAACAGAGTGTTACAGACTATCTCTCTCCGCAAAACGACCTCTCTTTCTCAGCAAAACGAAGAATTTTTCAGAGGTTTCTCTCAGTTTTTCTATCTCAGTTTCTGCCTCCTCCGCTTCGGTTTATAAAGACCATAACACAGAGGCAGCCACGCGCATCGCGAGCCTTTTGACGCCGACAACCTGGCACGCCTTTTGAGGGTGCGGGCACGCCTTTTGAGGGTGCGGCTTGCTACATCGGTCCGACATGACCCCGTAAACTGTCTTCTACTCCGGTCCGACATGACCCCATAAACTGTCCCGACATTGATTCCGGTCAGCTGCTACATCGGTCCGACATGACCCCGTAAACTGTCTTCTACATCGGTCCGACATGACCCCATAAACTGTCTTCTACATCAGTCTGACACGACCACACAGTGTCTTCTACAACGGTCCGACATGACCCCGTAAACTGTCTTCTACAACGGTCCGACATGACCCCGTAAACTGTCTGCTACATCGGTCCGACATGACCCCGTAAACTGTCTTCTACAACGGTCCGACATGACCCCGTAAACTGTCTGACACGATCATACCGTGTCTCCTACAACGGTCTGCCACGACCATACCGTGTCTCCTAGCCTGTTTTGTTTTTTATTTATCAGTGTACTTTTCTGTTTTGTTACTCTCTCCAAACTCCAGTTGGCTAGTACCTATCCTCCTTGAGTTTGAGGGGGGCTGTTAATGTAAATGTAAATTGTAAATAGTAAATCATCACTACCTACCACCATCACCTACCACCACCTACTCCTCACCTACTACACTCACACTCTCCTATATAATGAGCCACTCACCATTTGTAATATACACAACAAGCATACATTATTCAATAATACAATTTTCTATTTCTTTTATACATTTGTTTTAACATCCGGAGTCATCATCCCAAGTCTCGGAGATCGTGGTCCAGGTTCTGGATCTGAAGTCTACTGGAAGCAAATACATGTGATCTCTCTTTCTCTCTCTCTCTCTAATTTGTTGAAAATCAGTGTTGTAGTTGCCTAATGAGAGATGGGTTTTAGTCAATTGGTAAATTTTCCTTCATTTTAGCGTCCATTTGTTTTGTTTGGTTGCTGAGAAAAGAAAAAAAATGGGATTTTCGAAATTTGAAACTCAATCTAACTAACCGTTTGTCGTATTTGAGCCAAGTTGGGTTAATCGAATAATCGTCTAATTTGCGATGAAAATGTAATGAATTGAGTATTTTGTTACTTGATCTGAACGGTCTAATTTTTTATCCACCGCTTAAATTCTCTCAAAATGTTGAGAATTATAATTTGTAGGGTTGCGGTTTTCAATTTAGGATTTCAGTTCTCCCTCTCTCTCTTTCTCTCTCTATCATGATTTAGCTTACCGCAAATTCTTTGATCTGGAGTTGCTAATAGATTTTATTCTTCACAAGGGTACTTTTAAATCCAAGCATTTTGAATGCAAAATTTGATGATAATCAGATTTGTATGGTCCTGATCCGATTCGATGGCCTGCAAGGGAAGACAAGCTATGTTTGTATTGAGTGATTTGGAGAGAAAAGAAAAGAAATGGAGAGATATGTATTTCTCTTACTTGTTTGGATAATTTAAGTGGAGAGAAATGGGGAGAAATAGAGAGAAATTCATTTCTCTTATATCTCTCATTTTCAATCTTTTCAAAATGGAAAGATTGGGAGAGAAAAAACCAACATATTCTTATATTTTCATAATACTAATTTTATTTCTGTAAAAATAAAAAAAATATAATGATTGACAAAATATAAAAAGATTATTTTGGTAATATAATATAAAACAGTTTCTTTTCTTTTTTCTTATGAAATCTAACCAAAAAGAGAGAAATAACAATTATTTCTTTTTCTTTATTTCTTACATCACAATGATTTCTTTTCTTTTCTTCTCTCTTATAACTTAAGTAATCATTTATTTTCTTTTCTCTTCTAGCTTCCAAACATAGTGTGAGTCTTTGTGGCATTGAAGTGTTGCCGGCCAAAGACCCTCCAATGCCCAAGTTAGTAGTGGAGACATATAGAGAGAAAATAGACCGAGATTAGAGATGGAGAGTTTAGGGTTTTGGGTGCATACCTTGGCCTTTGGGCCACTAGCGGTGGACCTCAATCTTGTTGGGCCATGGGCCCTATGAGTTTTGATCTACCAAACCTGGACCTTACCTCTGTATATATGTCAAATTTAAAGTTAGTCTACATCATGATATTTTCTCAAACAAATTGGTTGCTATCAGGTTTACGGCGAGTGATGGGAAGATGAAGCTCAAATCACTCTTACAATCTAGTTTATCATCTGAAGTCATGTCAGGAAATATTCAAAACTTGGGTCCCATTCGCATTCTTTATTATGCAGTCAACGACATCCCAACAAAGAATGAGAAGTGAGAACAAAAATCATATACTCTAGTATTGTCAATTTGTGGGTTTTGAAGCTAACCTAGAGTATCTTTCAACTGATTTTAGGTTTTTGATCGTCATTAAATGTGAGGTGGTATCTCCTGCTCTTGAAGCAGAGCTCAAGGCTGAGGGCATAAGTGAAGAATCTGGTATTATACTGAAAGCAAAACAAGGAATGGACCTAAAGAGTGCGGTAAAAAGTGTAGAGATTCGTATTATTTTGAAGCCAAAGCAGGAATTGGTTGCTAGATCAGTAGCTCAGATAGTACTCGAACAGAATGGGAAGTATGTATTATTATCTATTCTCATGTACATTTATACTATCTGATACACTAATTGTATTTAGACATTTATTTGATTGTAATTCTTCTAAAAATGAGTCATTGAAATTTTGTTTTTGCATAATTTCACTTGGCTACCAGTGTGTTTTTGTTTTGTTAATTTATCTGTGAGTGTTGAGTCACCAGTTTTCTTCAAAGCTTAAGCTATTATGGAATGGGTCTAACAATGGATATCAAGCTCTTCAACAACGAACATGAGAGATTATGGGTTTTGAGAATTGGGCCCCGTTTGGGGCCTTACCTTTTTAGTCAAAAAGTCAAAAAGTTATCCTTTTAGCCAAAAAGCAACAACTCATACCAAAAAGTCAAAGATTCTCTTTTCTCTCTACTTTTTGCACATCTTTTCGTAATTAGCCAAAAAGTTACCCCAAACATATAAGTTTTTTTTACCTACTTTTTTAGCCAAATAGCCAAAAAGTTACTAAATTAGTCTGTTCCCAAACGAGGCCTTAATGTTGTATATTTGTCTGAATTTCAGTATGGCACCTTCTGCAAGAATGGCGATGACAAGAGTTCATCCACTTGTTTCTTTAAATCCTTACCATGGAAATTGGACCATAAAGGTCGCAGTTACAGGTAAAGGAAATATGCGAACTTATAAAAATGCCGGAGGAGAAGGCTATGTATTCAATGTAGAGTTGACAGATGAAGATGTATGTGGGCTTCTATTTTTTAAACAAATGTAATATGTTTCTTGCAGCAACCTCTGTTGTATCATGGTAACTTGTGTCAATAAACTATGATTTTATGAAAAATATGAATGCTGATGAATTAGACTGATTGTTTGTGGTGCAGGGTACACAAATACAAGCAACGATGTTTAATGAAGCTGCAAAGAAATTTTATGACAAGTTTCAGTTGGGAAAGGTTTACTACATATCAAAGGGAACTCTGAAAGTTGCTAGCAAGCAGTTCAAGACAGTACAGAATGACTATGAAATGACATTGAATGCAAATTCTGCGGTGGAGGAAGCAAGTGATGAAGCAACTTTTATCCCTGAAACAAAATTCAATTTTGTCCTGATCGGGTGTTAATGGATTGGAGTTAATCCGAATCTGATCCAAAAATCCAAAGCCGTTTACAAAAAATCCGATCCGATAATCCGAATCCGTTTAATCTGTTCATTAAACGGATTGAATATACAAAAATCTGATAATCCGATCTGATTATTCTCAATTTGAATGAAAAAAACACAAAATGAAAAAAAAAAAAATCAAATCAAATTTATAAAATTGTAGCTCAATAAATAAATAAATAGATCGGATCAGATCGGATTATCGGATCGGATATCGGAAATCATCGGATTCGAATTCGGATATCTATAATCGGATATGGGATAAATGGATTCGGATTTGTCTTAATTGGATTGGATTCGGATTTTGACAGATCCGATCCGAATGCGATCCATTTACAGGCCTACGATTGATCAATTGGGTCCATATGTCAATTCAAAGGAGCTTGTAGGTAGGATTGATTCCTTCAACTGTTTGGTTTATTTCTATCTTTCCTCTCTGTAATATAATTCCTTCATTGTTATGAACTGCAGATGTTATTGGTGTGGTCCAAAATGTATCTCCTACGTTGAGCATTCGAAGAAAAATTAACAGCGAGACTATTCCAAAGCATGACATAACTATTGCAGATGAAACGTGAGTTATATATATATGCAAATTACCAAGTTTTCCCATTTTGTTGTCTTGTATGTTGTATTGAAGCTATGGCATATTATAGGAAGAAGACTGTTGTAAGTTTTCTGAATGAAACTGTATATTAGATTGAATTCATTGAACAAAGAATACATCACTTATATAGAATACTGATTCCTAATCCTAAACGAATACATCACTAACACTAATTTCTAATCCTAAACGAATACATCACTAACACTAATTTCTAATCCTAAACGAATACATCACTAATATAGAATTCTGATATATGTAGAACTCTACTTCTTAATCCTAAAAGGAAAAAGGAATATAGGCATATTCTCACACCCTCGCTCAAACTCAAGGTGCTTTAGCAGAAAACATTGAGAGTTTGTCAAGGAAAAATCGAAATCGAGTAGTGGTGTAAATCTTGATGAAGAAGTCAGCAAGTTGCAGAGTCGAAGAGACAAAAGGAAGCGAGATAAACCCGGACTGCAGATGCTGATGAACGAAGTGACAATCAATCTCAATGTGCTTTGTCCGTTCATGAAAGACAGAGTTATGAGCAATTTGAGTAGCACTGCGGTTGTCACCTATGAAGCACGGACACGTCTCTGGAGGCAGCATATGGGTGTCGAACACGTGTCGGACACGGACACGCGGTAGACACGTGTCCGACACTCGACCTAACGTGTCCCTGTTTTTTTTTTTAATTTTTGCAGGCAGACACTCTTTCAGACACGCTTGACACGTCGTGGACACGTTGGAAACAGAAATAAACCCTAACCAGGAGACAGAGAAACCCTAACCCATTGAAGATAGAGAGAGAGAGAGAGAGAGAGAGAGAGAGAGAGAAAGAGAATGAGAATGAGAAAGAGAGAAAGAGGAAGAACCTGTTGAAGCCTAGATCGAGGCCTCTTCGTCTCTGATCGAGGTATTTCTTTCGCGTCTCTGTTTGTCTCCTCTCTCTCTGTGTTCGTCTCTCATCGTCTTCATCTCCTCTCTCTCTGTTCTCGCCTCTCGTTCTCTGATCGTCGTCTCTGATTGAGTCCTCTTCCTCTCGTCTCCCATCTCCTCGCTCCCTGTTCTCGCCTCTTCCTCTCTCCCATTTTTTTTGTTTGACTCTTCACTTTTTCTCCCCTCTTTCTTTATTACCGTCACTCCCTCTTTTATTCTTTTTTTCTTTTTTATACCTTTTTTTTTTGGTAAATAAATAATATAAATAAATACAAATAATATATTTATTTTTTAATTTTACATATAATAAATAAAATAAATGAATAAAAATAGTATATATTTTTTAATTTTACATATAATATATATAAAAAATTATATATATTAAACGTGTCCTCAGCGTGTCGTGTCCCCTATTTTTTAAAAATTTGCGTTTTTACGTGTCTGTGTCGTGTCCCGTGTCCGTGTCCGTGCTACATAGGTTGTCATAATAGAGAGAGGTCGGGGAAGACTGAGGGACGCCCAAGTTAGATAAGAGACCACGAAGCCAAATAATTTTAATAGTAGCATGAGTCATAGCACGATACTCAGTTTCGGTAGTAGAACGGGTAACAACGGTTTGTTTCTTGCTTTTTCAAGAAATCAGGGAATCGCCAAGAAACATACAGAAATCAGAAGTAGATTTATGATCATTAACATCACCAGCCCAATCAGCATAGGCATAGGCCACCAAGTCTAAGGAAGAAGTAGAAGAGAATAGCAAGCCCTGAAAGATAGTACTACGAAGACAGTGAAGAATCCGAAGCAAAACAGCCCAATGTATAGAGCGAGGAGCAGAAACAAACTGACTAACCACATGGACAACATAGGCAAGATGACTGTATTGGAATGATGTTTTCCAAGTACAGTACTGTCAATGAGGTGTGGGATTATTTGCTAGGTGTTTATCAGCAGTCCAACTTTTCCAAGCGGTATGAGTTGGAAACAGTTATTTAGAGTGTTCGTCAGCAGGATTAGACTATTCAGGACTTTTATATTGAGATGACAGGTCTCTGGGATCAATTGGCTCTTATGGAACCACCTAGTCTCAAGATACTGGACGCTTATCTTGAGTTTCGGGAGCAGGGTCGTTTAGTGCAGTTCTTAATGGCTCTCTCCTCTCTGTATGAGGCTCACCGATCTCCTCTTCTCTCTGTGGATGCTATTGTTCGTGAGCTCCTCTACGAGGAAACCCGTCTTAAGACGGCCAGTTAGACTCTGCCTCCTTCTGTCTTCTTGGCTCCTGCCAAGCCTTCGTTGTTATCGACCCCACCTTCTCATCAGTTTCAGGTCACTGCGAAACCCAAGAAAGGACTATTAGGGCCAGATGAGTGTGCTTTCTGCCATCAGAGGGGTCATCAGAAGAACAACTATCCTAAGAAGGGATGTCAGCCTGCTCCATCTTCTCAGACACAGTTCCGCGGTCCTACTTCGGGTACTTCTCGACCTCTGCTCTTACCTCTCTTCATTCAGGTTTGTTTGGGTCCTCTTCAGGTATCCCTTCTTTTGGCTGGCTTTTTGATTCTAGCACCTCTCATCATATGACTCCTCACATTTATGAAACCAAAGTCAGAACTTGGGCATTATCACAATCCCAAGTGTCACAGGAAGTCAGATACCCTTCCGTGTTCGGGTTCGATAGACGAGAAACAGAACCAGAAATATAGCCCCATTTTTTTTGACTAAGAATAAAATTCTTCATAACACTGGTCTAATAGGCATAATTGTCACCAGTGAGTTTGCATTTGATGGCTTGGATTTTAGTATACAACATTGTAATAAAGCAAAGTTTATGGTGTCCAAGTATACAATATATTTAATGAGAGGGGTCAAATTGTAATAATCCTAAAGTTAGTACAACTGGGTCAAATACTGGTGAACTCAGATACCGATAACAATACTAGAGAGAGAGAGAGAGAGAGAGAGAGAGATAACCAGAGAGCTCGATGACGATGTCGAAGCCCTAAGGAGAACCAGTGAGACAGAGAGAGACAGCGAACCAGAGTAGACTCTCGCAAGAGAGTGAGTCACGAATCAGAGAAGATGAACCAACCACAAACCAGAGAGAAGAACCACGATCCAGCGATGCAGAGAGATGCGCCAGAGAGGACTCACACAGAACCACGGATCAAAGGCAATAGAGACCCAGTCGCGAGGGAGAACTAGTCACAAAACAAAGGGAAGAACTACGAACTACAGCCAACTTAGAGTCAACAAATAGTAAATGGCTTCTAGGGTTCCGACGGAGGCTCTGATACCATGTAAGGTCAAGCAGCATCTCTTTCGCACTTTCGAAATGAAAGATCTGGGACCATTGCGGTATTTTCTTGGTATTGAGGTGGCTTTTTCTCCCAAAGGTTACTTTCTGTCCCAGGTTAAGTATGCCAATAAGGTTATCCATTGTGCCGGACTTACTGACACTAAGCTTTTTGATACCCCCATTGAGCTTAATGTGAAGCTCAACACTACTGATGGTGTTCCTCTCCCTTCTTTCTGGTCGGTTTCCTTATGAGGCGTTATTTTCTTAACTTCCTAATTACTCCATCCTTCGTGTGTTTGGGTCTGCTTGTTTTGTCCTTTTACCCTGTAAAGACAGGACCAAACTTAGTGCCCGGTCTGTCTTATGTAAGGTTCTGAAAAGCGGTTGCAGTCGCCGTAACGGTGACGGTGACACGATTGCGGTTGTGGGGTGTAAAGGCCGCAGTGTAACGGTTGCGGTAACCGAAACCGTGAATTTTTTTATTTTTTGCACAATTTGAAAAAAACTTACCGATATGCATATTTTTTTTCCATGATCATATTTATTGGTTAAAAATAAATATTGATAAATATTTATAAATTTTTAAGTATGATCCAATATATTTCATATTTTTAAATCACTATAAATTGAGTTTTTTACATTTTATTTTAATAATTAATGACTTTATATTATACAAAAAATCAATCACTAACTATTATATATAAGATAATCAATGATAAAAGTAAGACAATAAATAAGAGCCTAAATATATATATATACATATTTTAACCAAGCCAAATAGATAATGACCATACTTATTATTATTATTATTTTCAAACAATATATAGATAGACACATACAAACAAAATGGATTAGTGATAGCAGCTGAATAGAATAACATAGGTCTTACAGTTTCAACAAATCAATAACATGTTCTTCATCTTCCCTCTTCTCTCTCTCTATCTCTTGCTCCTCAATTTTCTCTCTTTATCTTCCCTCTTTTCTCTATCTCTCTTCCCCCATTTTTAGTTTTTTTTTGTGTGTTTTTTCGAAAGAAACAGTTTGGAACCGCTACGTAACGGTGCGTAACAGGCCGTTACGGCTATTACGGCACCGTTACGACCGCTATGGCAGTCGCTACGGCCGACATACCTGTGAATCTCAATCACACTGCAAAAGCGACCGTAACGGATGGCGGTAACTGCCCAAACCGTTACGTAACGGTGTTACGTAACGGTTGCGGCCGCTTTTTAAAACCTTGGTCTTATGTGTCTTTTTGGGTTATAGTCTCACTCAGAAAGATTATCGCTGTTATGACCCTGTTTCTTGTCGCCTTTATGTCTCCCACTATATTGCTTTTCTCGAACGTCTATCTTCCTTTCAGCTTGCTTCCCTCATCACTCCAGTTTTCAAAGAGGATTTGATTCATATTGATCCATTTCCTTCTGAGGTTCCATCTGCTAAGTACATCTCCACAGTTCTTCCTGCGCTTGTTTCATCTTCTCCTCCTGCTTCACCTTTGGTTGCTTCTCCTCCTTCGGCTTCTTCTTCTCCTCCGTTGTTAGTTTATTCTCGTCGCAAGGCTCCTCCTCCACCAGTTATCTCTGCCCCTGCTCTGATACCATGTAAGTTTTCTGAATGAAACTGTATATTAGATTGAATTCATTGAACAAAGAATACATCACTTATATAGAATACTGATTCCTAATCCTAAACGAATACATCACTAACACTAATTCCTAATCCTAAATGAATACATCACTGATATAGAATTTTGATAGATATAGAACTCTACTTCCTAATCCTAAAAGGAAAAAAGAATATAGGCATGTTCTCACAGGTGTCTCTATGGAATGATCCCGTGACAAATATAGGACAAGAACTGCTGGATATTTCTGATAAGTTTCCTATAGTTGCAATTAAATCACTAAAAGTTGGCGACTTCCAAGGTAATCTAGAATGTCTTGACAGGTAACAAATTTGTAAGTAAATAATTATTTAGTTTAATAATATGTGATGTTTTTGTTGTTGCAGGTGTATCTTTGTCGGCTTTGAGCAAGAGCATTGTAGTGGTAAATCCAGACACAGCAGAATCGAGAAAGTTGAGATCCTGGTAAGTCTTTGTGCCTTTAGTGACTTAAGTTTATTTTAATAAGCTACGGAAAATCATTGTCATTTTGCATATAGGTATGATTGTGAAGGTGAAGTGACTTCAATGGCTTCTATTGGATCTGGAATAAGCCCTGCAACCAACAATGGAATGAGATCCATGTACTCTGACCGAGTCCCCCTTCCTCACATAACCCATAACCCATCACTGGGTGAGGAGAAGGTAACCATAGCATCTCTTCATGGTCATTCCAACTCAGAAGCTTCTTTTTTTTTTTTGTATGTGTGCAAGAAATATTGAAAATCAGCAAAGATTAAAGTTCTAAACAAAGAAAAAAGATGAAAGAGGGCTATATTAAGTCACATCTGCTTTCAGTTTCTTTAGATTTCATGTTATCAAGGCATGGGTAGGACTGTTTCTAATTTTTTTGTTATTATCATAACTTGAAACTGAATTCTGAGCTTCTGACACTCGACTTAATTATGTCAGGCAGCCTGTATTTTTCAGCATAAAAGTATACATTAGCCTCATCAAGCCTGATCAAACCATGTGGTATCGTGCTTGTAAGACCTGCAACAAGAAAGTAACCGAAGCTATTGGATCTGGGTATTGGTGTGAGGGATGCCAGAAAAATGATGAAGAGTGCAGCTTAAGGTTTGGATCTTTGAAAACTTGAGACTTGGATTCGATGATAGCATTACATGGCAGAATCTGTTCTATGAATGCTTTGATCCAAATTAATTTCTTTGTTTTAATTTTCAGATACATAATGGTAGTGAAAGTCTCTGATGCAAGCTGCGAAGCTCTCTGTGTTCAATGAACAAGCGGAGATAATTGTTGGGTGCTCTGCTGATGAGCTCGATAATCTAAAATCTCAGGTAAACTATCGATAAACAAAATTGATTTGATACTTGATTGAAGAAAGCAGTTCTTAACTAATTATGTTACTTTTCACCATTCCAGGAGGGAGAAAAACATTCTTTCCAACAGAAACTGAAAGAAGTTACATGGGTTCCTCATATTTTCCGAGTCAGTGTAACACCACATGAGTACATGAATGAGAAAAGGCAGAGGATAACAGTCAGAGCAGTTGGCCCAGTTGATTTTGCAGCTGAATCCAGGTTTTTGCTGGAGGAGATATCAAAGATGAAAGTATCTCAATAGTGTGTCTAGTCTTACTTTATTGAACTTTGAACTGAACACAGTTTATATGTTTTCCAGACAATCAATATTGGTGGTTTTTTTTGCATTCATCAATGTTCATAACAAATTCGAAGTTCTGATTTTTCTTAATCTTCTAGACCTTTTGATGAATAAGACTTGTTCGGTCGTTGGTGCAGTGTAGGGGTGGGCATCAATACAACATCGTGTTCATTTTGTCAGTTGGGATTGTGTTAGAATTACCTTAATAATAGCCTAACTTGTTTGTTTGTGTTGTTATCGTGTTGTTTAAATAGTGTCATGTCAATAATTTTTACTTTTTAGTTAGTGAAAAATATGAGTGTAGTAAAATTATTTTTTTTTTCTCACAAATTAAATTTCATGAAACTAATGTTTATTACAAAAAATATTTCCATTTTTCTAATTTTTAAATATTATACCCTATTATCATATTTTATGTTAGATAATACATTATATTAACTAAAAATAAAAAATTATATACTTTTTTATTCATTTTGGAAAAAATATTTTTTTATTCAATTGGATGGAATTATAGAAGGTGCTAAAAATGTTATAGCACCTTTTAGTAAAAATAGTATTAAAATATGTGATTAATTTTTCATTAAATGAGTTATTCTTGTCAACTTTACTACCTTTTTGATGTTCATGTTATCAAGTTATATTATATTATTCATGTTTGTATCAAAAAACAACAATGATAGAGACCACTAATTTTGGAGCTCTAAAATAACCACTAATGACATGGCACTCAATAAAAAAAGAAAAAAAATACAACACCAATGCCAAAACATCAAATCATTCATGGTGAGACCTACTACCACATCATTAGTGGTAGCACTAATTAGTGCTCCCACTCATTTTCCATCAAAAATTTATCAATTATAACTCATTAACTTCGTATACGGTTTGAGTTATGCCAAAAATTCACACCCTTAATCCAGTGCTTGATTATGATAACATACTGGTGGAATGTAATGCAACACAAACATTTATTTTTAAGCTTAATTTCATATAACTGACACCATTTGATGAAACTTAAAATTTGATTTGGTTTGGCTTGGTTTATAAAAATGGAAAAGAAAGTTGTTATTAAAATTTTTCTGTGTAGAAGTAGAGGTTACATTTGACAACAAATGTTCAATACAAAATAAAAAATACAATGAACCATATCTCATTTCTTTCTATACTTGGAGAGCATCAATGCAATCTTATGCAATAGAGCAGATGCATCTTTGTCATCCAACGAGAAAGGGGAGTTCCATTCCTGAAACATATGGAGGCTGCCGGTGAAATCTGTAAAGAGTCCATCTACTCCTATCTTGTTTATCCAGTACTCATATTCGACGTAGGGGTCTTGACTAAAGTTGTAGTGTAAGCACATGTTCTCATTCCGGTACGTGTATGGGTGCACCTGAAACGAAATCACAAAACCAAGTAAAGATTTTGCATATTTTAATTTTAACTCAAATGGAAAACAAAATCTTGAGTATACAAGCAAAAATGAAAATTTTTGAATACTCTTCAAACAAGATTATCACAAGTACGAGTTGAGAAACACAATGTGAATGGTCAATAAGGAGGCAACAGATAAATCCTTTTCTAGGCTTGCAACATTTTTCAGGA